>NC_133764.1:41423849-43823849 GCF_036562045.2 Rhinolophus sinicus | reverse complement strand
ACTTAGGCCTTATCAGATCAAAAGCAGCAAAGTAGGAGGTCAGTCAAGTTTAAGAAGCTAAAACATTTTAGATTTATTAGTGGAAATAATGGTAAGAATGTAAAAAGCCTGGATATTTACAAGTAAAGTGCACTATAGTGTTGTGATTAAAATCCCAGCCCGTCCGTGTTAGATAGACATGGGCTCTAATATCCTGTTCTCTACTCACTAGCTGTGGGACTGGGTTTTCTGCGTCTGTAAAGTGGGGACAATAGTATCTACCGCCAGCACTCTTGTGAGGATTAAACAAGATGAGTACTTGATAATTACCTACTTTTGTGACCCTGCTGGTAGATGACATTAGGAGAAACAAGTGTCTGGAGGGACGGTTGGTAGGGGAGATGGAAGGCACTGTAATAAGGGAAAATAAACACCAGCCAGTGGTTAGGAATCTGGAATGTAGGCCGGCTTGAGACATTAACTTGCTTTGTGACTTTGGATAAGTCACTTCCCTCCCTTGGATCTACTTTCCCACATATAAAAGTAGACAACTGAGTGCACGATGGTCCCAGTTTTACTCCCAAGCTGCAGAGCTTTGTTCCTTGATGGTCTGAGTACTGTCTGGCAGGGTGAGGTCAAGGCCATGCTGGGCTGTGTGGCTGGAGCACAGGGTCGAGGAGACATGGGGCCCATAGTCTCTGGGGGGGTGACGCCGTTGTACCTCTCTCTCCCAGACATTGCTGTGGGAGCTCCATTCGAGGGCTTGGGCACAGTGTACATCTACCACAGCAGCTCTGGGGGGCTCCTCCGACAGCCCCAGCAGGTATGGACGGGCAGGGACTGAGGGGGCCTACCCTCCTTTTGCTTACCCACCCCTTCCCTATTGTTCCTGGGCCCCACTCCCCAGAGCCTACCCCAGAGCCTGTCCCCACTGCTCCCCTTGTCCCCAGGTAATCCACGGAGAGAAACTGGGACTACCTGGCTTGGCCACCTTCGGCTACTCCCTAAGTGGGCAGATGGATGTGGATGAGAACTTCTACCCAGACCTGCTAGTCGGGAGCCTCTCAGACCGCATCGTGCTTCTGCGGTGAGCCCAGGCAACCAGCAGTGGACAGGGGCCATTCTTTCCTCCCACCCCGTCTGTGTGGAGCCCTGTCTCTGTCCACCCTCAGCACCAGGTCCAGATGAGGCTGAGCTCTGGCCTGGCCTGGCCTGGGGCAGCAGGAGGCACAGATGTCTGTGTTTTCTATGCAGGGCCAGGCCTGTCATCAATATCCTTCATCGGACCTTGGTGGCCAGGCCATCTGTGCTGGACCCCACGCTCTGCACAGACACCTCTTGGTGAGACTCTCCACCCCCACTCTGCCCACCCATTCCTCCTTATGTATGGGCAGGCCAGGAGGGGTCCTGGCTCCCAAACCCCTCCCCTGGCAATTCCTGCTATCCCACCATTATTAGAGGGTTGATTCTTGGGGTAAGCATTGCCCTCCCTACCCAGCCTTATTAAAAAGCAAAATCCCTTGTAGAAGGTAATGGATGAATTGGGGGCAGGGGCAGTAATGCATGGTGGTTAGGAGTGGAAGCTCTGGACGGCCTGCTTCAAACCCCAGCTATGCCCACTGCAGTGGTGAGCGTAGGCTCCGGGGAGTGAAATCCCAGAGGATGAGGGAGACACTTGGGTGGATGGATGTGGGGAAGAAGAAAGCCAACTTGAGCACATTATTAATCTCTCTGAGTCTCATTCCTTGACTATAAAATAAAGTTAATAATACTAACCAATTCATAGGGTTGTGATAATCAAATAAGCTAATGTACAAAAAGCCCTTAGCATGGAATTCTGTATACCCTAAATGTTCAAAATATGTTAGTGCCAAGATGGTGACCATGAGAGTGATGGCTCCAAGGTCTTTGTGTGAGTGAGGACATTGGATGAGAGGCAGCGGGAAACAGAGCAGGGAAACATGGGGTTGGGTGGTGGAAAAAGACCTATACTGGGGATCCTGCACAAGACCAGCTGGGCCACACTGACTAATGACTTCAGTTTCCCCATTGGTGACCTCTATCCCTGTTTTCTATGGCTCTAATGGGAATAGGGATGGAAGGAGCCAGGGACACCCGAGACCAGTTCTGTGGACTCCCCAGTTTTGCCCTTGCCTTTCCCCGGAAGGGTCCTCCCCTTGCCAAGTAAAGGGGGTGAGAGCTAGGGCCTGGATATCTGGGTCCCACTGTGACCAAGCCCTCCTGTACATCCCCCCACCCCACCCCCGCAACAGTGTGCAGGTGGAGCTGTGCTTTGCTTACAACCAGAGTGCTGGGAACCCCAACTACAGGCGAAACATCAGTGAGTGCTGGGGCACAGGGTGAGGGTGGCCATGCTCACCTGGTCACCTGCTGATTGCCCCATCCTCCACCTGCAGCCCTAGCCTATACGCTTGAGGCCGACCGGGATCGCCGCCCTCCCCGGCTTCGCTTTGCGCAGAGCCAGTCAGCTGTCTTCCATGGCTACTTCTCCATGCCAGAGACGCACTGCCAGACGATGGAGCTGCTCCTGATGGTGAGGGAGGGTCCAGGAAAGGGGCATGGGCTCCATATACCTCAAGGAAATAGTCAGCACCCCCCCAGGTGAAGGGTGAGGGACTGGGGTCTCTCCAGAGACAGAGGTGGGGGAGGTGTGCCTGGAAGGCCATAGGTCTTCAGGGTATACAGTGCACGCACCCTGCACATGGTAGAGGAGACAGATTCTTGGGTGTGGGGATGGAACCAAAGGGCTCCTCACCCCTGAGAAGAGTGAGGGGTGTGAGACTTGGCTCAGCTTAGCTCTGGGGAAAGGGGTCCAGTGAGTGGGGGGCAAGCTCAGCCGCTCTCTGGGACATCAGGGTGGAAAGGGAGAGTTCAACCTGGGGATTCTGAGGGTGAAGGGAGGCTCCCTTCCTTAATTGTGGATCAAGGTGGTAGGAAGGGGGTCAATTTGGTGATTGGACCAGAGGAGGTTCAGCCTTACTGGGGGGTTTTCAGGGTGGAGGAAGCCTAAGCTCCGCCCTGGGGGCTTAGGGTGGTGTGAGGATTCAGTTCGGTAGGGAGAGCAGTACAGAGCTGGGCTCAGCTCTCTCTCCTTCACAGGACAACGTTCGTGACAAACTCCGTCCCATCATAATCTCCATGAATTACTCTTTACCTTTGCGAATGCCCGATCGCCCCCGTCTGGGGCTGCGGTCTCTGGACGCCTACCCGGTCCTCAACCAGGCGCAGGCTCTGGAAAACTACACTGAGGTAGGTGGGGCCGGGGCCGGAAGGGCGGGGCCGCGAGGGCTGTGGGATGAGAGGGTGCTGTGGGTGGTTGGACCCTCACGTCTCAGGCCACCCCCAGATCCAGTTCCAGAAGGAGTGCGGGCAGGACAACAAGTGTGACAGCAACTTGCAGATGCAGGCGGCCTTTGTATCGGAGCAGGGGAAGCGTTTGAACAGGTGAGCCCTGGGCCACGCCGATTGGCCAAGGGTGGGGACGCCTTCATTGGCAAACGGGAATTGAGGGGCGGGGCTTATTGGTCAGGGAGATCAGAGACCGGGTAAGATCTGAGGAGTGGGGCCTCACTGGCCAGGGGCGGGGCCTCAGGAAAAGGCGAGTCTGAGAGGTTGGACTTCAGTCGGCCAAGTAGGCTGTGTGAAGCTGACCTTCACTCGCTAGAAAAGGGGCTTTCTTCTCCCGGTGAGAGTAGAGGGCGGGCCTGGCTGTACCGAGAATGGGTGGGGCCTAATTGATCTGGGGCGGGCCCGGGGCGGGCCTTTGGGTTGAGTCCTGGGTTCCTTCCTCAGGCTCCAGTACAGCAGAGATGTCCGGAAATTGCTCCTGAGCATCAACGTGACCAACCTCCCGAGCAGAGAGCGGGCTGGGGAAGACGCCCATGAGGCACTGCTTAACCTGACTGTGACTCAGGGCCTGCTGCTGTCTTCAGTGCGCCCTGTGAGTGCCCACCACGTATTTGCATCCTTACATGCATGTCACTTACCTGTGTGGTAATTTGTCATATGTCCTCTCTCCTCAGGTGCCTACGGCATCTGTTGCTAGGGGAACCCAGTTCTCAAGCCTCTAGGGCTTCAGACACAGTGCCACAGGGGAAGGGGTGGGACAAGCCCTACTCTGACCACCTAGACTTAATTGTCTTCTTTCCTCAGCCTGGGGCCTGCCAGGGCAACGAGACCATCTTTTGTGAGCTGGGGAACCCCTTCAAACGGAACCAGAGAGTAAGTGCTGTGCACACCCTCCCAGGCTGCTCCTCCGATGAGCTCCTGATTCTTCTTGCTTCTGCCTGCCTGCTTCCCCGCCTTCCATGAAGGAAAGAGCCAGAGTGGGGGAGGAGGAAATAAAGGGTGGGGAGAGATCCAGAGACTGAGAAAAATGGGGCCACTATGGAGCTAGGCACAAAGTCAGAGCAGCTGTAGGTGAGGAAACCAGTTTTACTGAGCACCTACTCTGTGCCAGGCCCCAAGCCCAACACTTTGCTTCTTTTATATGATGTAATTCTCACAACCTTCTGAGGTGGTAGATGCTGTTTTACATAAAGGAAACACAGGCTTAGAAAGTTTCAGTAACTTGCTTAATGTAATGTAGTTCAAAAGTAACAGAGATGTCATTGACAGAGAAGGAGAAAGGGGAAGAAAAGATGAGGCTGGGAAGATGAAAGAGCAGAGATGTGGAGACCCCTTGCCCAGAATGGGGAGAAAAGGAGGCCAGAGAACCAACTCTCTAGCATAGTATCCAGCCCTTCTCCCCACCATGACTTCACCCCTGCCTGGCTCTAAATGCCCCTCTCTGCCTCCCTGGCCCTCATGGCAGATGGAGCTGCTCATTGCGTTTGAGGTCAACGGAGTGACCCTACACACAAAGGAACTCCAGGCTCAGCTGCAGCTCTCCACGTGAGTGATCTTGCAAAGCCAGTCTGTGTCAGGGTTAAGGTGTCCTGGGGACTCCCCCATCCCTAGCCTCAGCTGACACACTTTCTCACCTACTCCCTGCATTGCCTTCCCAGGTCAAGTCACCAGGACAACCTGTGGCCCGTGACCCTGACTCTGCTGGTGGACTACACGCTCCAGGCCTCGCTCAGCATGTGTGTACCCCCCACCCCCAGCCTGCTGTTGCTTGAGTTAGGGCCTTCCTGTCCCCAAGGTGTCTCCCAAGGTGTCTTCTTTGACACACCTCTCTTGGCCTGGTATCCTTAGGTGTCCACTTCCCTTGGGAAATCCCACCGCTTAACAATAATAATCACTGTCATTATTGTTATTGTTATTCCCCCTGCAAAGTAGGCAGCAGTAGAGGAATCTACATACGAGGAAACTGAGGCTCAGAAAGAGTAAATAGGGGCCGGCCCAGTGGCTCAGGCGGTTGGAGCTCCATGCTCCTAACTCCAAAGGCTGCCGGTTCGATTCCCACATGGGCCAGTGGGCTCTCAACCACAAGGTTGCCAGTTCGACTCCTTGAGTCCTGCAAGGGATGGTGGGCAGCGCCGCCTGCAACTAAGATTTAACACGGCACCTTGAGCTGAGCTGCCGCTGAGCTCCCAGATGTCTCAGTTGGTTGGAGTGCGTCCTCTCAACCACAAGGTTGTCGGTTCGGCTCCCGCAAGGGATGGTGGGCTGTGCCCCCTGCAACTAGCAACGGCAACTGGACCTGGAGCTGAGCTGCGCCCTCCACAACTAAGATTGAAAGGACAACAACTTGACTTGGAAAAAAGTCATGGAAGTACATACTGTTCCCCAATAAAGTCCCGTTCCCCTTTAAAAAAAAAAAAGAAAAAGTAAATAACTTGCCTGAGGCCACACAGCTATGGCAGAGCTGGAATTTATTTCAGGTCTGCCTGATGGAGGAGCTGTAGTTAGCCCACACCTTCTGTCAGGGCCCCTCATGTCCCCTATGACTCCAGCATCTTTCTTACCTCTAGGGTGAATCACCGGCTACAAAGCTACTTTGGGGGAACAGTGATGGGCGAGTCTGGCATGAAAACTGTGGAGGATGTGGGAAGCCCTCTCAAGTATGAGTTCCAGGTAAGAGGACCTCTGGAACCCTGGGATGCAAACTCCTGGGAAGGGTGATGGGTCACTTCTTTCTGAGTCTGGGTTCCCAGGGTGTAAGATTTGAGGGTTGATGAAATGGAGCTGGTTTTCCAGGAGACAGTCATCATGACACCCTTTGTGCTCACAGGTGGGCCCAGTGGGAGAAGGACTGGCAGCCCTTGGGACTCTGATCCTAGGGCTGGAGTGGCCCTATGAAGTTATCAATGGCAAGTGGCTGCTGTACCCCACAGAGATCACCATCCACGGCAATGGGTCCTGGCCCTGTCAGCCACCTGGAGACCTTGTCAACCCTCTCAATCTCACTCTATCAGTAAGGACACCACAGGGATCTTTCATTTGTATCTCATTCATTCACATGCTGCAAGGCAGAAAGGCCAGTGTCTTTCCTTCCCTCCCCTCCCACCCATTAGGAAGCCTGCCTCTCCCCCTGCCCTTTCTTCCTCTCCTCACCTCTGCTCCCATTCCTTCCTCCCAGCAAATCTCTTCTTCTCTCTTCAGGTCCCTGGGGACAGGCCGCCAGCTCCACAGCGCAGGCGACGACAGCTGGACCCAGGGGGAGGCCAGGGCCCCGCGCCTGTCACTCTGGCTGCTGCCAAAAAAGCCAAGTCTGAGACCCTGCTGGTGAGTGGCCAGAGCAGGGTTGGACAGGACTGTGCCCACGCACCCAGGGGAAGCACAAAGCAAGGGGGATAGGTGCTACTCACCAGGAGCTCTCCCCTCAGGAGCTCCCAGGCAGAGTGGGCAGACTCATCTTCTGCCCTCAGAGGGCATCCCACTGCCCCTTGCCCTTGGGGAGCAGCCAATACAGGGGAGCAAACGAAGAGACACTGGCTCTATTCCCAGGGGTCCAGCCTGTTGGGGGTGATACAGCTGCTCAAAGCCTTGGCCCTTAGGGCTGAGGAATGAGGAGGGGCAGGACAGAGGTCTGGAGGGAGAGAGGAAGAGGCCTGGGAAGCAAGTTGAAGCCAAGCTGGGTGGAGAGGTAAGAGGTAGTGTCCCAGTGGAAGGAGCTGGGAGGGGGATCAGGGATCAGATTTTGTGTTATCCACTTCCCAAAGTGTCCAAAAAATGTGCCTTAACCATGTAAGTGTGGGGGTGGGGAGAGTGTACGTGAATGAAGGGATGAGGTCGGACCCCTTTGAGTTAGCCAGGGGGAGGAGTTGAAGCTAAGGGGTGAAGCATGAAGAATTTAGAGACTTAAGCTGACTTGTGTCCTGTGTTCCCTGCCCACCTCAGAGCTGTGGCGGTGACCACACCCGCTGTGTATGGTTGGAGTGCCCCATTCCTGATGCCCCCGTCATCACCAACGTGACAGTGCAGGCTCGAGTGTGGAACAGTACCTTCATCGAGGTCAGTGCCTGGCTCTGGAGGTCTCCCTTGCTACCCACATGGGTGGGGAAAACAACAGGGAGAGGGTAAGGCCAAGGTCACAGCAAGGCCTCATGCATGTGTGTGTGCGTGTGTGTTGGTGACGGCATGTTTTATGCCTGACAGGTTGTACACCTGTCACTGTGCGCCGTGTCAGTATTAGTTTGTATGCTTGTGTGTGGACATGTTTGTCTCCAGCCAGAATCACCTTCTCTCATACGTCCATTGTGCTGTCATGTGTCCATGACTTTCCCACCTCCATGCCTTTGCCAGCAGCTCCTTCCCCACTGGAACGCCAGCTCCCCCTCTGTTCTCTCTCCATGTAAACTCCTAGTCAGCCTTCAGGGTCTCCTTCAGATGCTTCACCACAGTGAGATCTTTTCCAACTGATGGCTTTCCTCTGCGCATCCACAGAACCTTCTCAGAAGCCACACATGCCACTTACCACACTCCACTTTAGGTTGCAGTTACTCACACGCCGGCCTTCTCATGCCACCTAGACCAAACATTTTCTGTAAATGACTAGATTGTAAATTTTTTCAGCATTGTGGGCCACACAGTTTCTGGTGCAACGATGCAGTTCAGCCATTGTAGTGCAAAGCTGTCATGTACTATACCTAACTAATGGGTGTGGCTGTGCCAAAAATACTTGCCTTATAAAAGCAGGTGGCAGACCAGAGTTAGCCCACAGACCTGACCTAGACTGTGACCTTCATTGCCTCTGCTGTCCCCAGCATCCAGCACAGGACCTGATACACAAATGAACGAATGATGTACATTTGTGTGTGGGGAGGCCTGGCTGTCATATCCTTTGGGTGTTGCTTAAGGATGCTGGGTGGTGGAGGGGTGCCTTGGGGCGGGGATGCTTAGGGTCAGGACGAGGCTCAGAGGGGCTTCAGCGGCTTCTTTTGACCCACCCATTTCCCCTCCAGGATTACAGAGACTTTGACCGAGTCAGGGTAGCCAGCTGGGCTACGCTGTTCCTCCGAACTAGCGTCCCCACCATCAACATGGAGAACCAGACCGTGCCGGTGAGTGAGCGTGCTAATGAGACAGCAGTGCCTGGCCAGGCATGGCAGCGCGTGGCATCCTCTCAGAGTACTTTCACACGTTAGCTTTGTGGTTCTCAATCTTGGAAGCACATTGGAATCCTCCGGAGGACTTCTGGTGTCTGGACCGCACCCCTGAGCAATGAAATCTGAGTCTGTGGAGGTAGGACCCCCATATTGATATGTTTTAAAGTCCCCCAGATGATTCTGATGTGCAGCCAGGGTTGAGAACCTCTGCTTGAGCTTACTTGATCCACACAACATTTCGGTGAAGCTGTTTCATCTTTGTGGAAACTTGAAAAAAAAAGTTACATCTGGAAGAATAAATATGAAAAATTACTAATAATTTGTTGTGAAAAGGATATAAGTGGAGATATGTAGGAGACACATATAGGAGATGAATGGAGGGTTAGTTAAATATGTCGTGGTACTTTTCCTAAAATAAATTAAGGAAGTGGAGGAAGGGCTGGAAAGATTGATGAAACAGAATAGAAATTTATTTTATACAGATGGCATTTTTAATCAGTGGAGAAAGGTAGATTATTAAGTCCTGTTGGGGAAACACATGTAGAAAGTAAAGACAAACCCCTCTCTCACACCATAAACAAAAATACATTTGAGTTAAATTAAATATTTAAATATAGAAAATAAAATCCAACATACCAGAAGAAAATTTGGAAAATAATTTAATGATAATCTTTAATTATGGGAGTTCGTTTATTAAACCCAGAAGTCACAAGGGAAAGCTCTGACAACTTAGACTACGTGTAATTTTAAATCTGTATATAGGCATTCTTTAGAGATGTTGCAGCTTCCGTACTAGACCACTGCAATAAAGTGAATATCACAATAAAGCAAGTCACACACATTTTTTGGTTTCCCAGTGCATATCAAAGTTGTTTACACTGTAGTCGAAGTATGCAATAGCATTATGTCTAAAAAAGACAGTATACACACCTTACTTAGAAAATACTTTATTGCTAAAAAATGCTAACCATCATCTGAGCCTGTTGGAAAAATAGGATAGACTTGCTGGTTGCAGGTTGCCACAAACCTTTGAATTGTTAAAAATGCTGTATGTGTGAGTCATAATTAACACGAAACACAGTGTTCATAGGGTGAAATACAAATGCTCAACTCAATAGTAAAGAAATAGAAATAACAGCAACAAGACTTTTTTCCCTATCAGACTAAAAATATGAAAAATAATAATGTTGTCTGGTGCTGATGAGGTGGAAGACAATGCTTTTGATTGCAGTATAAATTGATGGATTCTTTTTTTTTTAAAATAAATTTTATTGGGGAATATTGGGGGACAGTGTGTTTCTCCAGGGCCCATCAGCTCCAAGTCGTTGCGCTTCAATCTAGTTTTGGAGGGTGCAGCTCAGCTCCAAGTCCAATTGCAGTTTTTAATCTTGAGTTGAAGGGGGCACAGCCCACCATCCCATGTGGGAATTGAACCAGCAACCTTGTTGTTGAGAGCTCGCGCTGTAAACAGCTGAGCCATGCGGCCGCCCTTGATGGATTCTTTTGGAAATGACTTTGTCAATATCTATTAAAATTTAGAATGCACATTTCCTTTGATCCAGCACATGATAATATATCTTAAGAATCTAATAGGACAAGTATGTGAACATAAATATATGGGGGTATTTTAATGCATTGTTTATAATGACATAAAATTGGAAACAATCTAAGTGTCTTTCAGTAGATTGGTTCAATAAATTATGGTACATTTCCTACAATGACTATGCAGTCATCAGAGATATTAGGTTGATCTTTATTAATTGACATCGAAAGATGATGATATTAAGTGAAAAGGGAAGCAGGTCGCAGAAGAATGTGCAGTATACATACCGTGTTTCCCTGAAAATAAGAGCTAGCCGGACAATCAGCCCTAATGCATCTTTTGGAGCAAAAATTAATATAAGATCCGGTATTATATTTAGTATATTATACAATATATATTATGTTATATTATATTATATTAATTATATTATATTATACCTGGAATTATATTATAGCACAATAAGACCGGGTCTTATATTAATTTTTGCTCCAAAAGATGCATTAGAGCTGATTGTCCAGCTAGGTTTTACTTTTGGGGAATCATGGTAGATCCCATTTATGTGGAAGAAAAAAGTATATATGTTTAACATTTACATTGAAAATTATGGAAAGAGATTTACCAAAATGTTGAAGATAGTTATATCCAGGGAATCACTGGAAAGTTTTAATATTCTTTACATTATCTGCATTTTTATTTGCAATGATAAAAAATTGAGAGGGGCTAAACTTTTCTATTTATTTATTTATTTATTTATTTATTTATTTATTTATTTATTTATTTTGATTTTTCTTCCCCCTCCCCACCACCTTCTCCTTTGGCAGCTATATGCTTGTTCACTATATCTATGGGTCTGTTTCTGTTTGGTTTTATATATTCCTTCTTTTTTAGAATCCGCATATAAGTGAAATCATACAGTATTTGTCTTTCTTTGTCTAACTTATTTCACTTATCACAATACCTTCTAGGTCCATCCATGTTGTTACAAATGGCAAGATTTCATTTTTTTTTATGGCTGAATAATATTCCATTGTATACATGTACCACATCTTCTTTATCCATTCATCTATTGATAAGACACCTAGGTTGCTTCCATATCTTAGCAATTATTAGTAATGCTGCAATGAACATAGGCGCGCATATATCTTTTCATATTAGTGTTTTTGTTTTCTTTGGATAAATACCCAGAAGTGCAGTTGCTGGATTGTATGGCGGCTCTATTTTTAATTTTTTGAGGAACTTCTGTACTGTTTTCCATAGTGGCTGCACCAATTTACAATCCCACCACCAGTGCATGAGGGTTCCCTTTTCTCCACATCCTTGCCAGTACTTGTTACTTGTTGACTTATTGATTATAGCCATTCTGACAAGTGTGAGGTGATATTGTAGTTTTCATTTGCATTTCCTGATGATTAGTGATGTTGAGCATCTTTTCATATGTTTGTTGGCCATCTGTATGTCCTCTTTGGAGACCATCTACTCAGGTCCTCCGCCAGTTTTTAAAATTGGATTGTTTGGTTTTTTGGTGTTAAGTTGTATGAGTTTCTTATATATAACCCCTTATCAGATGTATAATTTGTGAGTATCTTCTCCTGTTCAGTAGATTGTCTTTTCATTTTGTTGATTGTTTCCTTCGCTGTGCAAAAGCTTTTTAGTTTGATGCAGTCTCATTTGTTTACTCATCTGTATTTTTTAAAAATAATCAAAATAAGTTTTAAGAAATAATAATCATATATAATCAGAAAAATATTTTTCTATGCATGTAAAATATATATAGTATAGTATATAATTTTATAATATATGTATGATTTTAATATATATGCATTGTAGAAGAAAAAATGGTACTATATATGCTGTGCATTCTTTATTTTTTTGTAAATATTTATGGAGTTCTTATTGTGAACCACGTATGGCTCAAAGCAGTTTACTTACATTAAACATATTTAATACTCCCCAGCAACCTATGAGGTAGATATTATTATCATAAGCCCCATTTTACAGATGAACAGAGAAGTTAAATGACTTGCCCGAGGTCACACAGCTAGTGAATAGCACAGCTGAGGCTTGAACTCAGGTAGTCTGGCTCCAGAACCCCTGCTTTTGGCCACTCAGCTATATGCCTTATGATCCTCTTATCAGAGAACATGAAATGAAGATTCAGAGAGGTGAAATAACTTGTCCAGAGTCACACAGCTTGTCAGGGATGGAGCTGGTACCCAAGCCCTGAAGTGTAGGTCACAAACCCAGCTCCAGGCTGCCTCCTAGGTCTGAGACTGCTCCTTTGGAGCCAGGGCTGCACCTGGGAGAAACCAGATGGATGGATCTGCTTCTGTAAGTGGGGAGGCAGGGGCTTTTTATAGTCTGTGAGTGCCCCCTACTGGCAGTAGGTCAAACAGCAGGGTCGGGGACCGAGCTGGGACAGGAAGGAGGAGCATGGGGCCTAAGGGGGCGAACACAGGGCTGAGCGCCTTCTCACCCCCTCCAGTTCTCCGTGGACATAGACTCTGAGCTGGTGGAGGAGATACCAGCCGAGATCGAACTGTGGCTGGTGCTTGTGGCCGTGACGGCTGGGCTGCTGCTGCTCGGGCTCATCATCCTGCTGCTATGGAAGGTTAGGACCCCCGCCGTCCACCCAGACTCCGGCGCCAGGACCTCCTGCCAGCAGACCCTCAATAATTCTCCCTTCATGCCATTCCTCACTTCCCTCTGACCCCCACCCTTGCCCTAGTCCTCCTACCGTCCCCCCAGCTTCCAGTCTTACCCCCTGCCCACCCTTACCTCACCCACTGGGATGCTCCTGCCTGGGTTAATGGGGGGACTTGCTAGCTGGAAAAGGGAACCCAGGAACTCTGGCTTCTGACCATACCACCCAGCTAGGGCTGGGACCTATACCTCCAGGCTCCTCAGCCCTAAGCCCCAGTCCATGAGTGCTGCTGGCAAGGACCCCCCAGCTCCCCTGATGTCCCCTCCCCACCTCCTCCCCTCCGCAGTGCGGCTTCTTCAAGCGAGCCCGCACTCGTGCCCTGTATGAAGCTAAGAGACAGAAGGCGGAGATGAAGAGCCAGCCATCAGAGACAGAGAGGCTGACCGAAGACTACTGAGGGGGCAGCCCCTGCCCCCGGCCCACCTGGGTAACAAGGCCTCCGGACTCTCTTCCCGGAGCCCCTCAGCTGGCCCGGGCCTCTGACTCTGTCCTATCTGCTCCTCTTCCTTTATGGGCCCACTCTGTCCCCAGCACCACCCCAAAGGCCACTCTGCCTCCCTTTCATGCCCTGGGAGAGCTCAGGGTATCTGCTTTCACCAGCCTCCCCATTGAGCCCCCCAAGGACTTGTGGCCCCAAGAGGGAGCCCTAAAACCCTCCCCATGGCCCCTGTGCTTTATGGAAATTGGAAAAGGATCAAGACCGAGGCTAGGCCCCATCTCTGTAGTTCACAAGGCAAATTCCCAGTGCTTCCACCTCCAGGGAAGCAGGGGACTAGTAGAGCCCTTCCTCCTGAGAACCAGCGCTTTTCCTCCTGGGAGCCCCCTCCAGGGTGGCAAACTGACCACTCCCCTCATTGTGGTCAGGGTAGACCACCACCCTTCCTAGCCATCCCATCAGCAATCTCGGTGGCTGTCCCTCTGCCTCCATCTGCCTCTCCCTCTCCTCTCCGCCTTCCTCAATTCCTCCTTCCTCTGGGGCCTGGGGTGGGAACTTCTTCCTTCCCGTTTCAGCGCAGGGAGATGGTGTGCGTTTGGGTCCTAGCTTTGAGGACCTCTAGGAGGGGGGGAGGGGGCTAGGCACATCTTCCCACTGGCTTGAGGGCTGGATACTGATGTCCTCCCACTTTTTCTCCCAACCCCAGTGTGACTTCTTTAAGCGGACCCGCTATTACCGGATCATGCCCAAGTACCATGCGGTGCGGATCCGGGAGGAGGAGCGCTACCCACCTCCGGGAAGGACCGTGCCCACCAAGAAGCACTGGGTGACCAGCTGGCATACTTGGGACCGATACTACTGATGTCCTCCCTGATCCCACCCCTGTGCCCCCAGTGTCCTGTTTTTCTATTTATCATAAGTTATGCCCCGGCAGTCCACAGGGGCCACTGCCTTTGGCTGGCACCAGCAGGCTCAGGCACACACACCTCTGAGCACATGCGTGTGCTGTCTGGCCACGGGTTTCTCCCCCCAGGAGGGCTGGGTCATGGACATCGCTATGCCGCGCACACTGCAGCCCTGTGTCCTGGACACATGTGGGTCCCACTGTCTGTGGACTCCACCTGTGCACCACAGATAGTGTATGGACATGTGTGTCCCAGCCTCTGCCTGTGCTAACACCAAGCCAAAGGCCGTCTGCTAGAGCCAGGGGGAAAAGGCCCCCAATGTGGTGACACCTCCCCCATTCACACTGGACCCATCTTGAGCCATAGTCACTGGATGGATTCTGCTCTCGAGATTAAAACTACTGACAGCGAACAGCCCATTAGGCCCTCAGCTGTAGTCCCATGCCAGAGCGCGTGGGGTCTGCCTGAGGTTGCCCCACAGGGCAGTTTGCAGGACCTGGCATACTCAGGCACAAGAGCAGAATGAACTAGCAAGCAGGGCCACAGGATGGCTTTCTTTAATGGATTGCTGTGAAGCCTTTCTCCTCCGCCATGGCAAGCACTAGCAAGGGAATGCAGCCTGAAGGAACAAAGATGGACAAGCCGCTAGACAGCCTGGACACGCTGTGCTGGGACTTCCCTGGGAGCATGGTGGAATCCTTAACAGAGAAGGGGACTGATCCTGGATCAAGGAGAGGTTGGAAGGATAGAGGAAATAACACTCCTCACCCGCCACTATCATTCTAGCCTCTGAAGGGCCGGGAGAGACCCACAAGGTCACAGAGGGAGCGACGTTTGAATGTAGGACAGGGAGGGAACCCTGTCCCTGCCCCATTGGCCAGACCTCACTGTACCCCCACTGACCATGGGTTAGGGGCCTAGAAGTGGAGTTCCTGGCTGTCCTTGGCTTTCATCACCAATTGGCTCTGCCTTCTCCCCCATGGACCCATTCTGGAAGTTGAAGCTGGTTCCAGAAACCCCCTCCTGCCCCCTGCCTGTTAGCAGGCTCCCTTCCCCCCTTCCATGGTACTGTAGCAGGGGAGCTCCCTCCCCCTCCTTGTGCCTTCTTTGTATATAGGCTTCTCACATCAACCAATAAACAGCTCCCAGTTTGTATACACTGCATCTGCCTCCACCCCCTGCCCCTTACCAGCCCCATTCAGTCTGATGGATGATGGCATCTAGCTGACACCCAGGTAGACAGAGCCTGGTACAGGGGTCTTAGAGTTTGGGAGGGTGAAAATCTATGGTGGAGACACCTGCCCCTGCTCTCAGGGATGCCCCAGTCTAAGGGCTGGTCGTAGACAGGGAACTGAAATGTAGAACAAGATGAGGGGCAAGGCCTGCGTAAACTGGAGGGAATCCAAAGTGGCTTCTTGGTGGCCAGTGAGCTGGCCCTGGGGAGGGAAGAGGAGAGAGGTGGTGACATGCGGGGTCTGGAAAAGGCAGGAAGCTACTTTGCTGCAGAAACAGATAGTCCTGGATGATGGTGGAGGGAGGCTGGGTGCGAGGGTGAAGAGCCAAGAGCCCTTATCTAGTGGCTACATTCAGATAAGAACCTGCTTTTCTGCCTCAATTTCCACTCCCAACACCCGTAGGCACCATGATGAGTAGATAGTCAGAGGGTGAACCAGTGACCCAAAGCTGGAAAGACTGAACAGTCATAGCATCCATTCCCCAGTATCCAGACAGGGGTGCCTGGAGCCCTAGTCTCATGGTAGCTCCCCCAAAGGTGTTTTAGTACTGAGCTGGCATAGTCCACAGCACTGGGTTAAGCCCTCCTTCCCCTATGCTAAGGTTGTTCCCTCCACACAGGCCTAGGGAATGGAGCAAGGCTGCTTTCCCCATGACTTCTTAGTCCTAAATTGTGGCACAGGTCCTTCTGTTAATTGTCCCCAAGGCTGTGACCTTTGGCAAGACTTCACTGAAGGCTAGATTTTACTACCCAGAGAAGCCTAGAGGCAGGTCCTCAATTCCGTTCCTGTGCGAGCCCACAGACCCAGGCCTTTCTCCCGGGAGCTGCTCCTGATGTCCGCCTGGGTATGTCCCAGGCTGCCTGCCCTACTGTGGCAGCTGCCTGCCCTCCACCAGAGCCGACCTCACACAGAGTCCTGGGCCCAGCCCCACCCCTTTTCTGTGCTGGAATTTGTCTGTACCCAGGTTGATTGACAGTGGAATGTCCAATTCCTCTAGAAAAACCCCAGCACTCAGGACCAGTCATCAGAAGCCTCAGTTTGTTTTCCCGAATCTGGGTTCTTCACTCGGTCAGCAATAACCACATCAAAGTCCAGCTCAGGCTGAGCAAGCTCAGTCCAGCTTGGTCCAGTCCTGTGCAGCCACCTCCTGCTTAAGAACAAGGTGGGATCTACACATCCCTCTAGCCAGCTTCACAGACCCAGCCTTCAGTCTCCTGTGAACAGCGGCTTAGATGAGAACACACAGTCTGTCTCAGACACACACACTCATGAGAATCAATTTTCAGGACTGGTGCAGCTACACCTTTATGAAAGAAACATAATGGCAGAGATGCAACAATGTCCACTTTCTACAAAAAGACCCTCTGTAACGCCAAGCTTGAGCTCCTTGGAGCTGCAGAACCTCCCAGCTCTCCCAGAAGAGGGTCTTGTCTCTTGTTTCACTGAAAGGACCCATAAGGAGATTCTCCCCCTTCTGGGCACATGGCAGGCTTACACTTCCAGGGCCCTTCTGGTAGCATGAGGCCATGTGACTACTTCTAGCCAATGAGTTTTGAGCGGGAGGGAAGTGCATCAATTCACTGAGACAGTGAGTTGCTGCATGAGACTCTCCCAGTTCTGCATTCCCTGCCTCTGCTGCTGTGGAAGCCTGTGTTGAGGTAAAGCTGTCAGTCTGAGTCCCTGAGTCCCCAGCAACTCGTGTTGTATATGTAGTAAGAAATTTGGGGACTTGAGGGGTTTTGCTACCTCAGCATTACCTAACCTAGCTGACGGATCCACCGTCCCATGCCACTCCCATTACCACCAATCTCTGCAGAAGGAATTGTAATCCAAGAATGGAGCCCACATTGTGGAAATCTAGCTCTAAGAAGAGGATCATGGGAAATCTTCCGTCTCCTACACCTAGCCTCAGAGGTTATGGCCTTTTCCTTGTTACTTTAATTTTGACAATAATAGTAATAGCTGCCATTTATTGATTATATATGTGCCAGGCACAGGGCCAGGCTTTTTACATATAGTAGCCCAGATACTCTTCCAGGCAACTTGAAAACTGCATTCACCAACATCATCAACGACCTAATTGCCAGCTGGGTGGATGTTTGGTGATCCTCCCTGATACCTCTGTGTCTCCCTGGTGACCCCAACTTACTTTTTCACTCTCTTTGCCCTTCTATGTGTCAGGTGCTGTGCCTGGGGCTGGAGACAGAGCAGTGAATAAGGCAGACACAGCCCTACCCACATGGAGCTTAAAGTCTAGTGGGGCAGATAGATGAGTCAGCAGACAATTACCACTCCGTGTGTCGAGAGCTAAAATGGTGCTAAGATCAGGAGGTCTAAGGAGCCCTTGGGGTGAGCCCATAACCCAGACCAGCAGGCTCAGTGACCTGAAGAATGGGAAGGTGAAGATGAGAAGAAAGAATGACCCAGGCAGAAAGACAACATTTGCAGTGGCTTGGAGATTGGGGGCTGGCTCAAGGCAGTAGAAATATGGCTGAGAGTTGAGCAGGGGAATGTGGAAAGATGAGGCTGGAGAGTTAAGCCAAAGCAGATCACGCGAGCACTCAAAAGGTTCCAGTAAGAAGTGCAGAGCTATTTAAAGACTGTGAGCAAGGGAAGTAACAAGTTCAGATTTGTAGTGGAGAATGGTCCCTGAGCTTCAGTTTCCTCATCTATAAAACGGGCATAATAATAGCGCAACAGAGCTGTCTAGAGAATTGAATGAGAAAATGAATGCAAACAGTGCCTGGCCCATAGGTTATTATTCATTCAGCTAAGAGTCCCTTCTATGCTGAAGCCTTACACACAGCTCCCTCTTGGCTATAATCATATTCTGTTACAACTATTTAATTAGTTACTTATGAAGCGATCTCCGAAACTGAGAAATGAAATAATCGAGGGAAAAGACCATGTCTTAATCCTGTCTGTTTTCTGTTCCCAGCCCAAAGCCTAGCACATATTAGGCACTTGGCAAGTATAGGCCAAGGACTGAACAATGAAAAAGCAAAAACATCAAAGGGGCCGGTGTGGGGGGGGAGGGCGGGGGGGGGGCAGGACTTACGACGTCCGCAAGAGGGAGCGCTACGTTTCTACCAGAGAGCCCGGGCTGCTGGGGAACAGAGGGCTTCCAGGCCCCCAGCACGAATCATCTCCTAGGACCTTTCTCTAGGGAAGCCCAGTGCGGAGAAGGTTGCTTTCTCAGGTCAAGCGAGCTAGAGAATAAAATAAAAGTGTTTTGAAAACTGCACTCGTAGCCCTGATAGTAGGGTCTGCCTTCACCACTGCTAATCGTTATGGTTTTGACGATGGGTGTTTTTCAACTGGAAAAGCCTGAGCTACTTGAATCCCTGTGGAAGTGGGAGGGCTGCACGTCTATATGAGGGATTATGCGGGTTTACATCCTGATCCCGAAGTTTGCAAATATTCAGTCACTGTCATCCGGACTGGGAACCCCCTGTGGGAGAGCAGGTAGGGATCAGGACAAGTGGCACAGGCCCCTCTGGGAAGACAGGAATTCGTTGAGAGCTACTTGGACAATTTCAGGGAAGGCAAGTGACAGTTTCGGGAAGGGAGCGGGGAAAGGAAGAAGTGGAAAAGGAGGAGGATTAACGGGCCTTTGGGAAGGACGGATTAACCCGGATTGGGCCCGAAGAGGAACCGGACGGAGTGAGCCGAGTCGGGGGCAGGAAGAGGGAGCTCTCCGCGCCGCTGGGCGAAAACAACACGCCGCCCCAAGAGAACGGGGGTTAAAGGGGAGGGCGGGGGGGCGGGGAAAGCCACGTGCCGGAGCTGGAGGCTATTGGTTGTCCCGGAGTTGTTTGTCAGCGGCTATTGGCCACGTCGGGGCGCCGCCTCCAGCCGATTGGCCGGGGCTTGGAGGACGGCCAGGGCTAGGGAGGGGAGGAGGCGGCGGAACCGCGACACTGGGCCTGGCTGGGCGGAGCCGAGCTCGCGAACTACCCGCGCCGGAACCGGAGTCCGAACCCGAGCCACGGTACCGCCGCCATGCGCTGGGTCCGCGCGCTGCTGAAGAATGCGTCCCTGGCAGGGGCGCCCAAGTACATCGAGCACTTCAGCAAGTTCTCCCCGTCCCCGCTGTCCATGAAGCAGTTTCTAGACTTCGGTATGGAGAGGGCAAGGGCAGGTGGCCACGGGGACCCGCGGGGGCCTAGGTGGGGCGAGTGCAGGGGTCCCGGCCAGGAAGGATGAACGCGGAGAAGAAAGGCCCTGAGTGACAGGGAAGGGTTGCTTGGAGGGGTACTGGCAGGAAAGGGTTAACAGGGAGCCAGAGACCGCCGGGCCTGAAAGGGTTATGGGTGCTCCGGCCGGTCGAGGAGACTCTTGACTGGACTATTAATGAGAAGCGTGGGGGCTGGGGCACTGAGAAGCAAGCGTCCAAGATGTCTTCCTGGGCTTTGTGAAGGGTCTTGGAGAGTCTTCCTGCTATAAAGGGTTAGGTGACTCTTAAGAGTGGGAGACAGAGAGGAAATGATGGTGTGTGTGTTGCTGGTGAAAGTAACAAGGCAGTGTTGGGAGGTACAGCTGGGCACTAAGGGATCAGTTGGGGAAGGAGCTCTTTCAGATGCCCACAGGAGAGAGGCCCTGACCAGGATACCTACACCCAGTGAAGGAGCTGGCCCCAAGCTGTCCCAGTGGGCAAGGACACTTGAAGATCAAATCCCCTCCAGCCTGGCTGCCTGCTAGCAATTGAGCAGGGGTCCAGGGCAGCCTGATGGAATCAGGCTGTTTGTACCCAGCCTTGGCTGCCCCTGGATTCCTAGGCCAGGATCACCCACCACCAGTGTTTTTGGAGTGGCTCTGGAGCAGGAACAAGGCTGTGCCAATGTGGTGACTGAAACAAACATCATGTGGGCCCTGTCTGTCCACTTGGTATTTCCATGGTGCCAGCTGGGGCTTAGGAGAGGGTGCCCAGGGCTCCTAAGAGTTGAGGAGATAGTGCCTGGATCTGGTTACAGCTGCGTCACTGATGGGAGTGCACAGGGAGGGGGCAGCCAGGATGCAGAGCACCTGTTCTCCTGGACTTGGCTGCCTGCCCCCTGCCCTATTTGAGCTGCCCCCATGTAGGAAAGCCTCCTGTGCCCACTTCCAGCCCCCAGCAGCTGTCTGAACCCCAAATACAGAAATATCACAGCTGGGAGGGGCTCACAGTAAAGTCTGGTCCACTTACAGTGCAGTGGGGGAAACTGAGACTTTCAGAAGGATGGCGACATCTCCTGGATGACAGAGTCAGAAGCAGAACTTGGACTAGAACCTAGGTCTCCTGACTCTAGCTGTGGCCTCATTCAATCCTCTGCCCCCTCTGCATCTTGGAGCAAGGCCAAGGACCAAAGTATTTGGGTTACCATGCTTTGGCTCTGTCTGCCTCACAGGTGGGTGGGTATTAATGCAGGTGCAGCTCTACATTTGTCATCAAGACCAGCCTTGGTGAATATGGGCTGGGAGCCTGCAGGTGTGGTGGTCCAGGCTTAGCTTCCTTCAGCCAGGGCCCAGCCCTGGGAAGGGATGGTTTTCCTAGGCTGCTCTGTCCATCTGGATCAACTTCCCAAAGGGAGTGTCTGCTAGGAGGGAAAGAAAGAGAAGAAGTGAGGTAACTTAGGCCAGAGGCAGCTCCAGCAGGGCTTGGAAGTGGCCCTCCCCGCTGTGGTTGAAGGAGAGCAGGGTTCAGCTGGAGGTGAGGAGAGGATGCAACGCCCACAGGGTTAGGCAGGGTGGTGGAGAGGCTGGAGCACCTCAGGGTATGAAGAGAGCTGCCTGCTCTGTGACCCCGGCACGTCGCTGAACCCTCAGGAAATGAAGGATTTAATCAAGCTGACCCCTGAGCTGTCCTCCGGCTCCGATGGTCGATGGCTCTGCGGGCTCACCTGAGCACTCTGTCCCACCAGGGTCCAGCAATGCCTGTGAGAAAACCTCGTTCACCTTCCTCAGGCAGGAGCTGCCTGTGCGCCTGGCCAACATCATGAAAGAGATCAACCTGCTTCCTGACCGGGTGCTGGGCACACCCTCAGTGCAGCTGGTACAGAGCTGGTGAGACCCCCCGCACCTCCCACTCCATCGCCAGATGCTCTGGGCTCAGAGATGGAGTCTCCACACTCCCAGAAGCCTTGAGGGAGGTGGGGACAGAGGGGAGGCACAGGGACTCCGGGAGGCTGGGGAGTGGCCCAACGACAAGCAGAATGTTAGGCCAGAGCAGAGACTAAGACGAAGCTCTTAGCCTCTGTGTCTGTGGAATAGCTCTATACTTAACACCCTCCTTTCTCTGGAAACCCCTGATCCACCGAGGAAATCATTTTCCCAGCCAAAACCCCACATCAGGCTAATGTCAGCATTCATTCCCAGCCCTGGTCCTGAAAACGTAGCACCTGAGGGATAATATTTACCTGGGGCAACTTTGTAGATACAGAAACAGGAAGAAGCAAATTTTCATGTAATCTGAGCTACAAGTTAAACTGGATGTCAGAAAACACTCAAATAGACATAGGACCTACCCCCAAAGAGCTCCGGAGGGCAAAGACCAAAATTTTATTGCACAGAGCAGAAGTAGCAGAGGAAAATCCAGTCATGCTCACTTAACAACTCTGTCCAGGGTTAAGTAACTAGATGACATTAGCCTATAGCCAGTTACATGTGGAATAAAAAAGTTTACTCTAACTGGGTGTGTAAGTGGACAATCATGGTGGGTCCTCAGTGGCACCTGTGTGGAAATCTTTTGTTAGTTCTGGCTTTGGTGGGTGTGGTCTGGCTGTGGTTTCCTTTTGGATTCAGGAGCACCAGAGACTTTGAGCCAGGATCCCTCAGTCTCGGGTAGGGGTGGGGAGTGTGGGGGACGGATAAAAGACGGCGAACTAAGCGCTGTGTAGATAGTGGTAGGAGCAGTGAGCTGCTGAAGAGTTAGTTTTATTTAAATTAATCAAAATATTATTTAAAAATAACAGGGATTGGGGTCTGTTGTCCTCGTTGCGGAAGTGTAATGTGTTCACTTTGACATTTGGAAAAGACAGAAAAGTAGGTAGAAGAGAATGCCAGCTACTGCCCTCCACATAACCAAACACTGCTAAGTCCTGATAAGGTTTTGTTGATGCCCTCCCAGCATTTTTTCTATGCATGGGCCTGCATATGCGTGACTTATGCAAATGAAATGAGATATGGGAAGGAAAGTGTTTTGTACAAGGCCAGGCACACAGTCAGTGTACAGCGAATGTTACTTGAATCAGAAAGTTGTGTGGAAGTTGAAATGGACTCAGAGGAGGTGTCACTGGGCCTTTCAGGAGGCCGAGGTGAGCCTAGACTTTGAAAGAAGGGAAAGGCATTTCAGGCGAAAGCAACTGCTCCTGCAAAGGAGGGGAGGCAGGAAAGCACCTGGCTAGGGCATCCGAGAACTTACTTTGTGGATATAGTGCTATTAGTGAAAGCTGTGAAGGTGGGATGGGAGGACAGAGGTGGTTTTCATGTAACCCAACCAGGTCACTCCTCGCTGACCCTGTTCCTCAGAGGTCCAAGACCAAATGCTGAGCTCACCAGCACTTCCTGCCATGGGGCAGTGTGGAAGTTGTGGGGCAGAGACAGAAGCTGCCTTCTGTTCTCCCTCCTCCTCCTCTGGCTCTGTCTGGCTGATTGACTTGGCTCCGTCCCCAGCTGGTCCCGGACTCCAGTACATGGCTTCTCAGGCCCCTCCCTGGACACTGTGTTCTCAGGAGAGCCAGGGAATTACAGGGAAGGGGGGCAGGGAGCTGCTGAACTGCCCGTGACACCCTTGAGTCCTCTCACAGCCCCTTCCTGAAAATCAGTTACACATGTCAGAGCTTAGC
Organism: Rhinolophus sinicus; assembly: GCF_036562045.2. Classification (NCBI taxonomy): domain Eukaryota; kingdom Metazoa; phylum Chordata; class Mammalia; order Chiroptera; family Rhinolophidae; genus Rhinolophus; species Rhinolophus sinicus. The sequence continues at coordinate 43,800,714 of NC_133764.1, read as the reverse complement.
CTTCCTTACTGCTTTCTTCTGAGTAATGTCAACCAACAGCAGGAGGGAGGGAAGTTAGACAAGAGAGAACGCTTCCCAGTGGATGATTCCACTTAGAGGAGAGCAGGCGAAGGGGTTGCTGGAGTGTCTGACACACTGAAGAGACAGCCTGCTGAGATTGTTTCCAAAATGGGCATCAGCTGCCCCAAGAGAGATTGAGCTCTGAGGGAAGGAAGGACTTCCTCACAGGGGTGAGGTGGCTTTCTTGAGAGGGTGCAGACCTCCTTCTCCAGGAGAACCCCCTGCCAGCTTGGGTGACGGAGGCAGTTGAGGTGGGCAGAGTTTGCATGAGAGGAGGGGGACAACCTACCAGGGACCCTGGCAAGAGGGCCACTAGCTTCTGAGTCTGATGAGTCAGGAACAAAATCTCCCCTTTGGAAAATGGAAGAGTCCTGCACAAATGCTATAGTAGTGGTGGTGGTAATAGTTAATATGTGGCAATGGAGTTTCTCCTTTGCTGGGGAGAGGTGCTAGGCAGGAATCACAGTGAGCAAATGGAGAATTCCTGGTTCTCAATAAACTTAAGAAATTATTTCAACTGGACAGACTTGATGCGGTGGGACCCTGTCTGGGAAGTGACTGGAAGGTGGTGGGAAGCCCTGGCTGGGGCATCAGCTCGATTTTGAAGCTGGGCTTTGCTAATCTTTGGCAAATCACGTGTCCCCTGAGCCTCGGCTTCCTCGTCTGTAAAGTGGGGATCCATGCTATGTCTCAGGGTTAAATGTCTCTGCTAGCTGTGAAAATGTGGGAACTCTGTAAACACAGGATGTCCTGAGCTGCTGGGCCATGGCAGCTCCAGGCCAAAGGTGATGTGGTTATGACAGAGGTCCCCTTAGACACTATAGTAATAACATGGATGACGATAACAAAAGCAAACGTGGAACGCGTGCTGTACATCAGGAACTGTTCTCAGTGTATCCACGTATTAGCTGTTTCACCTTCACAACAACCTTAGGAAGTCGGCCTGGTTATGGTCCCCATTTTATAGATGAGAATGAGGTTCAGAGAGGAGTGAAGAACCTTGTCTGACGTTACTCAGGTAGTGAGTAGTAGAGCTGGGATTCCAGCCCAGACTGTATGGCCTAGAGGCTACATTCTTGAAGGGAAAGGCAAAGTGCTACGTTCTGGGCCAGTGACCAGGAGTGAGAGATTTCACGTTGCAAGTCAGTGGGAAAGTGGGATTCGCGTTACAGAATTTTGTCTGATGGCTAGTGTAGCTGGAGCACGGATGGGGTAACCTTGACTCCTCCCAGGAGAAGTCACCTCCTTGAGGGAGGGTGTGGAGTCGGTGTTGATGTGCTTCCAGAAAATGGGGAGTTAAGGGAGAGTTGTAGAGTGGAATCCAATGAGTGAGTCACTCTTGTCACTAAGAGTCTTTGCATGGGTTGTAGAGAGGCCATATGGAGCACCTCAGGAGCCTCCCTTGCCTATCAGCAAGGTGTGTGAACTCCAAACCCCCCCTAGAAGGCCCCCCAACCCCACCCCACAGGAACCAGTCCTTGTTTTTGAAAAGCATCACCACCACCACCACCCGGGCCTGCTTTGCCAGGCACGGAGCTGAGGCTTTAGCCAAATCCTCCCATTGCCTCCCTCAGCCGTTGCTTATATAATCTGAGTAGAAACAGTGAGCTGCATCATCTCCTCTGAATGCCAACCGCTGTGAACCCTATTTTATAGACGGAGACCTGAGCGGCTCAGTGCCCTCTTCAGGGCACAGCCAGCAACGGGACCCAGGTCTGCCTGGCTCAGGGCCCACACCCACCAACCCTCTGCAGAGGGGCTTCCAGATATAACACGTCTGTTAGCTCTCCCCTCCTCACCCAGTGACCACCTTCTTCACACTCCTTGTCCCCAACAGTTGTGACACTAGTGCATGGTGCACAGACACAGGCACACAGACTTATACACACTCCCCCACTCGCTCAGCGCTCCCTCCTGCTCCCACACAAGCCGCTCTGCACCTGCCCGCCACTGCATAGTCATTCCAACATTATTCCTACACACTCTCTCTCACCGCCCCCCTCCACACACACACGCGCGCGCACTCCCTCCTCCTCCTCCTGAATTCCACCCTCCTGTCTCCCAAATCCTGGGCACTGGACTGGCTAGAAAGCCCCAGAAGGCAGGGTATGGGACTTCCACATTACCTCGGAGGGGGACGAAGCTCCAGATCTAACCAAGGGGGTTTTGGGTGGCCTTGTTTGCTGCTGAGGTTGGTAGGCCCAGCCTTGCCTCGGCGTTATGTCGGGCCCCCGCCTGCTCTGCCTGCTGAGGGCGCGTAAACCTGGAAGGGATGCATCTGTCCTTGCACCAGTGCTTTCAGGCCCCCTGTGTCAAAGCCCAGTTCTTTCTCCAGCCCTCAGCTATGTGCAGCCCAGAGGCCAGCATGGCTCCAGCCCCAGTGTCTCTCCCTTTAGGATCAAGATCTGGCGCAAGGGTGAGATCTGGTGTGTCAGATCCCTGAGGGGCTTCAGGGCAAGGCTGGGGACCCCTGGGAAAATCCTTCTCATCCTCTGTTCTCCCTTCCAAGAGTAGGCAGGACCACTCCCCTGTGAGGGAGGCAGGCCAGAATTCTACACCCTGCTTCACAGTCCAGGAGACTGAGTCCTGAGGCTGGCCGTTCTGCACATACCTGTGCCGACAGATGTGAGCCGAGTGCCCATAGCCAGTTCATCCTGCTGCCCTTTGCTGGATTCATTGGCCATGCGACCAGGCCCTGTTTCTGCCCTGTAGGGTTCATTAGGCAGCCATGGAGGGGCAGTGCTAGTGGGCAGAGCACCACCTACCCTTGGGCACGAGGACTCTGACTCGTCACCCCCACCACGAGAGAGAATCACCGCCCGGCAGGCTAACTTCCTCATCTGTAAAATGGGGCCAGCAGGAGCACCCACCTCACAGGGCAATGGTGGAGGTTAAAGTGGGCAAGCAGGTAAGCACAGGGCAGAGCCCTGGCACAAGGTCGGTGCCCAGTAAATGCTGGCTGCCATCACCATTGGCATCAGCAGCATCACTGTTAGGACCAGTGTAGATGGTGAGCAGTTGGCCATGTGGTGTGGACTTGGCATCAGACAGACCTGGGGCATGGCCCCTGCCCTCTCTGAGCTGCTTTCCTTGTCTGTGAAATGGGGGAAATACTGCAGGTCCTCAAAACCCTTGTTTCATTCAGTATCATTTCATTATAATGCTGATGAGATGCTGTGAGAACATAAACTCATGGTTACACCAGTTAGTCTATGGTAAAATTGGTTTCGCTATAGTCATTTTGCTTACAGTCACAGAACCTATGACAGTGACAAGGGAGGACTCACTGTACTGCATGCTCAGAAAGGCAGGGAGATGAGAGAGCCCGTGTAGACGCGGAGCACAGGTGGGCACTAACGGCCACTGTAAGTGTCGGCTGTCGTTCTCCAGGAAGAGCAGGGGAGGCCTTAGGAGTGCCACTCCGATTGCGTGCTGGGGCTGCTGGGATGGTGAGGAGGTGCTGGGCGGAAGCTGATTTCTTTTGTTCTCTGGGCTTCCCCCCCCACCATCAGTGACTATACTGCCTCCTGGGGGTGCTCTGCTGGGCCCTGGGTGGGGAGGCAGGCAGGGCACAGCCTCACTCCTGCCATTGGTGGCTGACCAGAGCACGATGGAACACGGTGTGATTCAGAGCCTATGCCCAGCACAACCAGGAGGAGAACGTCACGTGTTGCCGGGGACTCAGGGTGCACTCAGCGGTTGACAGTGTTTGAACCATCATGACAAGAGCAGACATTTAGAGTGCTCACTATGTGCTAGGCTTGTGCCAATTATCACATTTAATCCTCACCAAAAAGCAGTGATAGCAGTAGGTACAAAACCCACCCCTTTCCTGTTGTGGAAACTCAGGCCCAGAGAGATTCCATGATTTACCCAGGGCCACACAGCTCAAGATGGAAAAGCTGGGACTGGGACCTGGCAGAGCCAGCTCCAGAGCTAGCTCTCTTAACCTCTTCTCTCCTGTCTGAAGCAAGAGAAGGAAGGGCCTTTTCTAGAGAGACTGTTAGGTCCCAGGGCCCTCCCCGCTCAGGGCTCTCTGCAGCCCCTCCTTCCTGCTGGCTGGAAGTGTTTCTGCCAGAGAGGCTCAGCTCTCTGGCCTTCCTCAGGAGAAAAAGCTGTGAGCTGAGCATATAGACAGGGAAACAGTGGGTGTTCTGCCTCGGGGGCAGGGGACAGTGGCTCCAAGTTGGTACCACCTGCTGCCACAGGTAGGCCTGACTCCCTTGCAGAAGGTAGCCCCCTGCTGTCCTTGAGTTCAGGGTTTCCTAGTGCTCCCTTTGGTTACCTAACTGTTTCTTAGGTCCTGGGGAAACTGGCCTCCTGACTAGGCCTGCAGATGGAGGGGCAGCAGGATGCTGGCCCTTCCTGCGGGGCCTTTTGGGGCAGAGTGAGCTCTTGGGCTTGTCAGAGCTGGGTCTGCCCACCCCACCCCCAGGTCCTTCCCACCCACCATGGAATCCAGTTCCCTAGGCAGATTGCACAGCTCTTGGTGCCCAGCTCAGACCTGCCCAGGCCAGAGTCGGGGGTATGAGGCTGTCATCCTCCTCACTGAGCCCCCCCATTTATGGGAGCCCTGGGCTGGCCACCTGTCAGCTGTGCCCATGGCATGCAGCAGCCTGCGGGACAGATAGTAAGATCTGTTTGCATGATGGGGCTCAGGGAGGTTGAGTGACTTGCCCCAGCTTCCTCTCACTGCCAGCACTTGGTCAGGTCTCCCCGGCCCCATCTGGGCCCTATAGTACTCTCCTAATCCTTGAGACGCTGTGGATGGGATGGTCTCCAAGGCCCTTCTAAGACTCCTGTTTCAGGATTCCAAAGCAAAGGTGCTTTAAGGGGGACCAACACATTAGAGGTTTGCTTGCATAACTCACTGCATTGTCAGAGAGACTCACATGCAGATAACACGGAGTGAGAATTCATGATGCAGCTTGTCAGCCGGCAAGCTCTGTGTGGTGCCCACAGGCGTCGGCCCCCAGGAGCTGAGTCGGGGGGAAGGGGACCCAGGCCGGAGCTGAGGCAAGGTCGCCCCCTTCCCCCGGTGCACAGGTATGTCCAGAGTCTCCTAGACATCATGGTGTTCCTGGACAAGGACCCCGAAGACCAACGTACCCTGAGCCAGTGAGTGAGGGCCCTGGTTGGGGGCAGGAGGGCAGGTATAGGTGAGCGGCAGCTCCGGTCACAGACCCAGGGGCAGAAGTGCCAGCGGCGTGGAAGAGATGACCCCTGCCCTCAGGGATACCCAGTCTGAATGGGAGACAGCCCCTGTGCTCACTGCACCCTGAGTCTGTTGGGGGATCCAGGCCCTGCCCCTGGGGAGCGCCTAGGCCTGTCAGGCGGGCAGTGGGAGAGTCCGGGCGGGCTTTGGGAGGGGCGGGGAGCGTGCTATGTGCCCATTGTAGGGTCCGGAAGCGCTGAGTGGGTGAGGACACCGTGGAGAGGAGGTCAGAGCAGGGGAAGGTCAGAGAGTGTCTCCAGGGCCCGGGCGGGGGCCAACATCAGCCCTCCCTCGCAGGTTCACTGAGGCCCTGGTCACCATTCGGAACCGCCACAATGATGTGGTGCCCACCATGGCGCAGGGCGTGCTCGAGTACAAGGACGCCTATGGCGACGACCCCGTGTCCAACCAGAACATCCAGTACTTCCTGGACCGCTTCTACCTCAGCCGCATCTCCATCCGCATGCTCATCAACCAGCACAGTGAGCCGGGCGCGCTCGCGATGGCAGCGGGAAATTCATCACGTTACCTCCTAACCGAATGCAAAATGGTGTCCCCTCTTTCACAAGTGTTCAGTGTAGTATTCGTAACTCATTGGAGGGGTTGAGGTTAGAGAAGAGGGTAGCGGGGTCAGAGGCATTAGCAATGAGAGGTGCAGAGTGGGGAGCTCTGGGGAGAGGGGAGAGCAGGGCAGGCTCTGCGGCCCTGCCAGCAGCACCCTCCTTGCTACCCACAGCCCTGATCTTTGACGGCAGCACCAACCCGGCCCACCCCAAACATATTGGCAGCATTGACCCGAACTGCAGTGTCTCCGAGGTGGTGAAAGGTAAGCCGTCCTCACTGCACCTGGTGACCCCTCCAAGCTTACCTGGCCCGAGGGGGAGCCATTCCCCGGTGCATGGGGGCCACGACCCCATGGGTTTAGTGTTGGTCATGCCCAGTGTCAGTGCCAAGAGGACTGCCTGCTGGCTGGGCCACCTCATTCCCTGAATGGCGCCTCTGTTCTCTCAGATGCCTATGACATGGCCAAGCTCCTGTGTGACAAGTATTACATGGCCTCACCCGACCTGGAGATCCAGGAAATCAGTGGTGAGTGAACAGGCCGCGTGTGTGTGTGTGTGTGTGTGTGTGTGTGTGTGTGTGTGTGTGTCCCAAGGCTGGGGACATGGGAGAGCAAGGTGAGTTGGGGAGTTAGGAAATGAGCTATAATCTGGATAAGGGAGAAGCAGAGCTTTTATTGTATTATGATTATTATTCATTTCTCTATTTGATAAATATTTATTGAGCAGTAGATACAGCAGGAAATGTCCCTGTCCTCATGGAGCTTACATTCTTGGTGCTAGGGGCGTTGAGAATGGGGCCTTCGACCAGTGAGCAAATCATAAACAAGATCCTTTCAGATCGTGAGAAGTGACGGGAAGGAAATACAATGGGGTCACATGACATGATGGAGAAGAGCAGAGGATGAGATGGGGTATCCGTCTGGCTGCCTTCCCAGAATCCAAATAATAGTGGCTTAGTCACGAGAGAGGTTCCCTCTCTGCAGCCTGGAGAAGGGGAAAGAGGATGTGGAAGGCAGGGCCCAGGAGTTGACTGAGCACATCTCTTCCCTAAGTCACCTGGCTAGCCCAGCTGCAAGGAAGGCTGAGAATTTAGTCTCCAGCTGGACAGCCATGTGCCAGGTAAAACGTTGAGGGAGGGGGTATCCCTGAAAGAAGGGCAGAACGGATCCAAGAGGACGGTGACAGGGGTCCTACTTGGGATAGGATGGTCAAGGACCAGAAGGAGCAGTGTGGCGGGGCTGGGAGAGTGCAGGGCTGATGGGCTGGAGCGAGGCAGGGGGGCACGCAAGGCCCATGGGCCATGGACAGGAGCTGGGATTTGGAGTGCAGCAGGAGTCATTGGAGGGTTTGAAGCTCCGGTGGTGACAGGATCTAATGACTTACATTCTAATGATATTTAGAGGTTAGAGAAAGGCAGGAGAGGACACAGGAAGACCAGCTAGGAGGTCACTGCAGGAAGCCAGGCAAGGGGAGGAGAAGGCATCAGAGATGAAACGAAGGGGGTGGATTTGATAAATATCTTGGAGATAGAGATGTCAGGGCTTGCTGATGAGCCAGAGGGTACAGGAAAGAGGAGGATGAGGGAACTGGAAGTTATTCTACTCTCCCCAGCCCCCACCTGCTCCTCAGCCATGCCCTGCCTGTGTTCCATGAACCTGAGGTTCCATGCCTTGTACCTGGAAGTCACGCTGTCCACATCCCAATATTCCATTAAGGCCCAATTCAAGTGCAGCTCCTCCAAAAAGCCTTCCCAGACCTCCCAGACAAGACAGGCACCCACCTGCCCCAGGTATACCTCTGTATTGCACTGTTCGAATTACTTGGGGACAGAGACCAAAGGGCAGAGACAGGCTACTTTACTTCAGTATCCCCAGGGTCAAACCCAGGGCTTGGCACACAGCTCTGGGTACAACACCTAACGCGACAGTCAGTTGTAGGTTTCTCTGTCTAGACTTGAATTTCCAAGAGGGTAGGGCTGTATTTTATTCATCTTTATGTCCCCGCTGCTCAGCACGGAGCCTGAGGTTCCTTCATGCATTGATCCATTGCACACGTATTGAGCCCCTGCCTACAAAGCTCTGTGCCAGGTCCCAGGCGAAAACACTTAGCCCCTAACGCCAAGAGACTCTCCAGGCCAGAGTGACTCTTGGGATGCAGTGTGCTGTCAGAATCACCTGGGCAGTACCCCTCTCCCCACTGGATGAAAAAGCTTTGCAGGGGATTCTGGTATCCAGGTGAATGTAGCAGGCTGGATATAGGATAGATGGTACTGTATTTTGCTGTGTATGATGCGTAGTTTTTGCCCAAATTTCTGAGGGAAAAATAAGGGTGCGCATTATACCTGGGTAGTACTAATTCTGTATCTATATAAATGTTTTTAATTCTTTTATTTATGCTTATGAGTTAAAAGTGTAACTCTAGAAATCAATAACAATATCCGTATGCAAAATAACACCCTGGAATACGATAATTGGTGTTGTTGAACTTACGACAAACTTGCAATGACGAAGAGTTCTTGGCCTTCTATGATGCGTAAATGTCGTATATTTGTTACCGGTACATAAATGTCTTGTACCTTGTAGCTCTGTTCTTGTGTTTTGTCATTATTTGTTACATAAAATTTCTTGTACCATAATATGTTAAAAAATAAATGTTAAAATTCCTTTATAATACAAAAAACAAGTACCTAAATGTACACAAATAAAAATTTGAATTAAAAAATTAAAAGGAAAGATTTTTCCCTGAAAGTTTAGGCCAAAGACCTGGGTGTGCACTATACACAGGAATGCATTATACACGGCAAAATACGGTATTTGAATGGATGAATGATGGATAGATAAATGGTAGATTAATGGAAGGATGGATCTGTACTCTGAATGAACAGATGGTAAGGCTATATGTTTGAACAGATGCATAGATTGAAGGACAATTGGATGTTGGAATGAAGACTGGACAGAGGAATTAATAGATGTTGAATGGACATGACTAATGAGTGGGTGGGTACTGGATGGAAGCATGGAAGGCCAGACAGACAGACGGACATTGTATAATCGATGACTACTATATGGATAGGTAGATGGTTGGATGGACACTGAATGGATGGAATGAGTGAATGCTGGGTGAAGGGATGAGCAGATGGATGGACAGTGGATGGTGGCTGAGTGCTGAGTGTTAGATGCTGCGTGAATGAATGCCGAATGGCTACGTCCTGACAATGTCCTGATCATTGGTTTTGGCTTCCCCAGCAGCGTCCAACTCCACACAGCCAATTCACATGGTTTATGTCCCCTCTCACCTCTACCACATGCTTTTTGAACTCTTCAAGGTGAGGAGGCTGGGGGATGGTCCTTTGTGGGGCGTGAGGGCCAGTTAGGGCTAGGCCTCTCTCACTCCTCTCTTCCCTCCTTCCCTCCACAGAATGCCATGCGAGCAACTGTGGAGAGCCATGAATCCAGCCTCACTCTCCCCCCTATCAAGGTCATGGTGGCCTTGGGCGAGGAAGATCTGTCCATCAAAGTATGTGGCCTTAGACTTTGGGAGCCAGAGAGCAGGGGGTGGGGGCTTCCCTTCTCCCAGGACCCTGGAGGTGAAGAAGACCAGGTCAAGGATGTCAAGGGGTGTGGGGGGTGGAAAACAGGTCTGCAGAGCCCCTGACATGTCCCATTTTCCCCAGATGAGTGACCGAGGCGGGGGTGTCCCCTTGAGGAAGATTGAGCGACTGTTCAGCTACATGTACTCCACAGCACCTACCCCACAGCCTGGCACCGGGGGCACCCCGCTGGTGAGATGGCTTCATTCCAGCCCCCCTCCGGCCTCCTAAAGGACGCCTGTGCTCTTTCCTTATCCAATTGTCACTCGTCCCTATCTCTTGCGCCCTTATCTCCCGTGGTCTCTCCATCCTTGTATGGCTGTGTGTGATGTCAGTCACCTCTCCTGAGGCTGGGCCTCCCTGCTCCTCTAGTCTCTCTCCGGCCAGCACCTCCCTGTCACCTTTCCTCAGTTCTCCCTCTCCCCTCTGGATCCCCACAAAGTTACTGCCTCTCTCGGCATGGTTCAACTCATCACTTCCCTGTCCTTTCCCAGGGAGTAGGCAGTCCTGGGTTTGGGAAATGGAGACTCCGAGGAGCCCCCGGAGCTGCCCAGACCCCCTGGCTACCAAGGCCTAGCTCCTCTCCCAGCCCTGCTAACTTGTCCTGCCCCCACCTTGCCTTTCCTCCTCAGCTTCCCTCCCTCTCCCAGACTGATCGCCCTCATCCCACAGCCCCCATCGTGCCTCAGAGCCTTCCCTTTCTTGTGTCCCCACCCACCCCCGTTCTGGGAATCCCCCGCATGGCCCCAGCTCAGCCTCCTCACGTAGCACATTGGTCACTGCAACACCAGCCTTCTCATCACTCTCCCTTCCTGCCCACTTACAGGCTGGCTTCGGGTACGGGCTTCCCATTTCCCGCCTCTATGCCAAGTACTTCCAGGGGGACCTACAGCTCTTCTCCATGGAAGGCTTTGGGACCGATGCTGTCATCTATCTCAAGGTGAGGGCCCCTGCCTGCAAAGTCCTGCCGGGGGTTTGCTGACAGGTCAGGCAGGATCGGCCTGCTGTTAGGTTTCTTTTTCATCCCTGCAATCCTTTCCCAATTCCAGACTGAGAATCAGAGCAAAGCTCCAGTTCCCTAACCCCCAGATGCTCCCTACTTGGCAGGCAACTTGAGGAAGTCCGTGACTGAGACTCCTGTTCTGGGGACCCTTGACCTGTTAGACGCAGAAGGAAGGGGGTACCATAGAGAATTTGTCATTCATCTCGGGGGAAGATGGAGGCCCAGAGTTGGTGACCTTGTTCAAGGTCACAGGGCCCAACCTCCTGGCTCTCCCTCCCTGACCCTTTGAATGCGCAGGCTCCTTGAGTAGGCAGGAGCAAGACACAGAGGGACAGACCCTTTTGAGGGGCTTCCTGGGCTGGGGTGATTGTCTCAGCCACTATCTGGCACCTGGCTGGGCTGACGTGGGCCACAGTCAGTGGCGACCTTGGAGCCAGGGTGGTCGCTGAGGAGTGGGCAAGGCGCAGGGCAGTGGGAGAGGCTGAGCCCGATACTCTGCAGGCCCTGTCCACGGACTCGGTGGAGCGCCTGCCCGTCTACAACAAGTCAGCCTGGCGCCACTACCAGACCATCCAGGAGGCCGGCGACTGGTGTGTGCCCAGCACGGAGCCCAAGAACACGTCCACGTACCGTGTCAGCTAGGGGCCACCACACTCATCTGCACCAGGGAGGATGGACTGCTGTCCCTGGGACCGGCCACCATGGTGACCCTCCCCATCTACCCCAGGCGGGGGAGGCTCTCCCTGATGACCAGCTTCTGTCTCTGGAAATCACTGCAGTAACCAGTTTGCGGTGGCCCCTAAGTGCCCATCTCTGTTTCCTTGGAGACCGTTAGGTGGTCTGTCCCCTGTCCAATCTCTGGGGGCGATCTCTGAGTATTGGGGGATGTCTCCACCCTGTTGGAGTGTCCCAGAGGTACGATTCCATGGCAGTCCTCTTTGAGACCAGAGCTGCCGCTTTTCGGCCAGGGGTCCTGGGTCCCCCTCACTGCCCTGTACAGCTTGGCCTTCCAAGTGACATCCCTGCTTGCCTTAGTCCCTTAGCCCACCCAGGCCCCCAGCCCTGGTCCCATGTCAGTGTTAGAAAGGGACTGGGTGCCCCCCAGATCTGGGTGGTGGGTAGGGAAAGGGGTTGTACCCTTGGACCCCTGATTGGGGACCTGGTCCTGCAGCCTCTCCCACCACTCTGAGCTTCAGGTCAAGGTTGGGAAAAGGGGAGTTTTTTCCTGGAGCTCACCCCTAAAGCGGAGGAACCTGGGAGGACTGAGGTCAGTGCCCAGCCAGGTTGCTTGAAACCCCGCAGGTGGCCCCAGCAATGTTTTGGCTGCCTCCCAAGCCCTTTCCCGCATGTCCTAACATGCACAGCCCCACCTGCCAGCCTCACACCTACACCACCTGCCTGAGCTCCAGACCCCAACTTGCCCTGTGCCCGGACACACTGTGCCGGGGCTGCCTTTCCCCCTAGAACGCTGTGTACATAGCTAGTTTTATAGCCCTGAATGCCCCCTCTCCCCCTTAGCACACAGGGGGTTAAAGTTGTGTGCTTCTCCCTGTGGCTGTGATGGTGACAGTGACATCCACAGTAAAGAGGAGATCCAATGAGAATTCAGCGTGGCTGCTTTCCTGCGGGGAAGGGAGGGAGATGGACATGACACATACAGACAGATGCAGGCAGGCCGCAGTGCCTGTGGCCAGCATATGCCGTGCTCCGGACACCAAGCCCAGCTAAGGGCATAACTCTGTACCACGAGTACAACAGTAGGCGTAGCCATCTATTCAGAACACTTGACAGCACAGTACCCAGTGATAGATGTGTCACAGCACCACTCGGGCCCCCTGACCCAAGCCAACCCCCAACTGGGACAGACACAAAGGTCACTGGCACATCATAAGTGTTTATTGAAATAAATTGAGTACTGCCTCCCCCCTTCACATGCAGGTGGGCACCCATATAGCTCCCGATAGTTTCAAGGACCTAGGTGCCTTCCAACCTCCCCACCGGCCCCTCCACCGGGCCCAGATGGTGCTGGTGCCCCCATATCTCAGTTTCCCTCTGAAGCCCCTCTCCCAGCACAGACAGGAGAGGGGAGGAACGGGCTGGGTCCCAGGGACAGATGGCCCTCAAACCACAGTTCTGGGCAGGAATGAGGAGTCAGCATGCACTGGGTCCTGTCCACTGCTCCAGGCAGATGGGAGGAAGTGGAGGGGGCTTCTAATCAGAGGCCCCCTGACTCCATTGGTAACTCTGGCCAGCGTTCCAGCAGCCGGGTGAGCTGCTGGCCAGCACCAGACCTGAAAGCTCCCTTCCTCCAAGAACAGATGCTATCCGTAAGCTGATAGGATACACTCCACCCCCAGAGGGCAGGGGCTGGCTCCACCCCTCCTTGCAGTCTGTGAACCAGAGCCTGCAGTTTTCCAGTTCTGGAGCCCACTGAGGCCCCACTGGGCACCAGGACAGACGGAGAAGGGATGGCAAACCCCTCCAATCTAGCAGTTTCCAGGGGCCCTCCTAGATTTGCCTCTGCTTGGCTAGGGTGAGGATTCACCGGTTCAGTCCCTCCTAGGCATTTGTGGGTGGTGTCCTTTGTCCCCACCAGCTCCCAAGTTTGCTCTGTTTCCAGGGAGGGCTCAGGTACTCTGAGAGAGAGCAGCAGGAGAAGTGGGCCCAGCTTGGAGAGCACGCCCCAGGAAGGATAGACCTGTGGGGATGTCATCTCTCCATTGGAATCACAGGACAGAGAAGGGGAAAAGGAATTTCATCCTCCCTTCTCCTGAAGTCCTTGAGAGACCACGTGGGATAACCATGCTGCTTCCTCTGCTCTCCTGTTGAGGCAGACTGGGAGTCTACCCTGAGTGCAGCTTGCTGCAGTGCCCCCCAGCCTCCCTGGGAACAGAACAGCTCTCCCCACACACAGCCACCTTGGAGAGCTGGAGAGGAACAGCTCCATCCACCTACTCCTGCCGAGATGCTCAGCCACCTCTCTGAGCCCTGGGACGCTGGCCCCATCTCAGGGCCTCTGGAAGGCAGGCAGGCAGACATCCTAGCTCACTGCCGGCCCCAGCACCAGTAGGGCCTGAGGGCAGAGGGTCAGACTGACCCGGGTACCTCTGGGCTCCTAGACTGGATCAGCCCTAGTCTCTCTGCCCTCTTCCCGTAATCTGCCACCGCCCCCAGGAACTGTGCCAAGTGAGTCCTTGAAATCGATTTATTACTGGGCCCTGTCCCTGGGATCTCCCTTTCTGGGGGATCTGGGTCCAGACAGACTGACGGGGTGAGAGAGGGTATGTACCCCAGAGAGCGTGGGGCCAGGCCAGCCCGAGCGTGGCTCCCAGGCCCCCCTCCCTGGAGAGGCCTCTGCCCCCCATGCCTGCCTCACCCTCCCCTAGCTCTTCTTGGCCTCCTGCTCCCTGCGGCGGAGCTTCTCACGCTGCCGTGCAGCCTTCTCCTGAGCCTTGCGCTCCTTCTCCGCCGCCGCCGCCAGCTCCTTCACCTTCCGCTTCACCAGTGCCCGGTCATGCGAGCTGCTGAGCCCCAGGCTCTGGGGGAAGAATCCGAGGGTGAGGGAAAGCGCCCCAGAACCACCCCAGGTTCTTTGTGCTCCAGGGGTACCCTCTCTGGAGCTCCGCCAGCCCTCTCTGAAGTGAAACCTCCACCTCCCACGATTGCAGAGGGATCAGAACTCTCAGGGCAAGCATTTCGAATGGGAGTGGGTTGGGAGAGAGGAGGGTGGAGGGTCCCTGGCCCTTTGCCTGTCCCCCTTCCCATAATCCTTGGCTCCCATTCCTCTACTCAGGATTTCAGCCTTGGCACGCCCCTGCCCTTGCCCTGAGGTCCAGAGATGGAGAGCAACTTGCCCAAGATCACATAGCTGGTCAGTTCGCAAGACCCCTCCTCATTGCAGACTTCCTCTCCACTCCTTCTCTAAGCAACTCAGCAGAGGGTGGGAACAGGCCAGAAACTCCCCAGCACAGAGATCAGAGCCTCCCAATCCTGCCACTTCCCCCCCCCCCCATTTCCTATGACCACTGGCCTCCAAGACTGAGAATCAGACAACGTGATCAAGGCAGAGACTTGCTTCCCGCTATACTGGGAGACTCATGAGTCAAGAGTCAGATGATATGATAGCCCTAGAGGTTAAGGTCAACCTGGAGCTTGAAGGTCAAACTGAAGAATTGGGCATGAGTTTCAAGTCAGATGGAGGACCCATGCTAGAGTGCAAACATTAGGCCAAAGTGCGTGCCTAGAGGTCAGAGGTCAGGGCAGTGGCCCCAGAGGGAGTGACAAGTCAGAACGAGGGGATCCCCATCTTGAAGTTTGCCTCAGGCTCCAGCTGGATAAGGACCTTCCACTCTGACCCACCTTCAGTTTGCTGCCATCCAGCTGCAATAGCTGCGGCCCGTCAACCTGCCGCGCAGCAAACTCAGCGACATATTGCTCCAGGTTGAGGCTGTGCAGCCACTGGCCCACCTGCTGACTGGTCCAGTGGTGGACGGTGGGGAGAGGTTCATCCAGGAACTGGGATGGAGACCAAGGAGAGTGAGGGGGGAAGACATGGCCTGTGACCTGCAACCTGGCAGAGTCAGGGGCCAGGGCTTGCTCACCTCATCCGAAGACTGGGACAGCGTGTGGTAGGGATAGGAGCACTTGGCCTCCTGCCGGGGACCACTTGGGATCTTGGGGCTGCTGCTGGGGGGTGTGGAGTCATCACTCAGGGTGGATTCCTAGACAGGAAGGGTTGCATGCCACTAAGGAGAAAGTTGCCCCCAGCCCAAGGGAGTCCCCACAACCCACCCGCCCCCATCTGGAAGGAGATTGCTCAGTGCACCTCTGCATGAGCCAGGAACATGCACATATGACATGGTGACTTGTGTGAGGCATCAGCATCTGAGGCCTCGGGGAGGACATAGGGCTAGAACTGAGCCAGGCAGAAGAGTTAGCAGAGATGGAGGAGACCTCTGGCTGGGTATATGCAAGGGGAATCATGGTGTTTGCTGATGTGTATTGACTGGATGAAGCAATGAATGAGTCAACAAATGAACTACTCAGAATATGAATGAGTGAGCGCATGAATGCCTGACTCAGAGATGGATGAGTGAATGAAATCACTGAATGGCTCCACGGATGGACAAATGGACTCTAGGAATGCCTGGATCCTAGCCTGAGCCGGGGTGAAGTATGTCCACATGTCACTTGAGCCCCAGAGACAGTGTGGGGGCAAAAAGGCCATGGACTCACCTGAGAAGCTGACTTCTTAGGGCTGAAGCTCTCATGTTTAGGGGAACAGGCAGGGGAGGTGGTGCTGCCGGAAGACGCTGAGCCCTTGCCGCTGTCTGTGAACCAGGAAAAGGGCAGGAACGGGGAGCCCCCTGACCTGCCGGATCCCTCCACCGACTCCCTGTGGAGAGAGCACCCTGCATGGGTGTGGGCATGGAGGGGAGTGCTGGGCCCACGGGGAGCTACGGGTGGAAGCTGTGGCTGAGGTGCCATGGGTACCTCTTACCTGCTGCCCATGGACAGGCGGTTGCTGCCCTTCTCCTTCCGGCTCTTGCTAGTGGATGCTCGACGTAAGGTGACCCTGTGGGGAGGGCAGGGCGGAGTGGGGCAGTGCTGCCCACTGTGCTACCCTGTACTAGACAGAGTCAAGCCTTTGCTTCTGGCCCCTCCTCCACTCACCCCAGGTCCAAGAACTTTCGGCGCGTCTTCTTATCCAGGCCGATGGTCGGGCTGGCTGGCTCGGGTGGGCTGGCATCACGGCTGTCATCTTTTGGGGAAGAGGGAAGGAAATAGCCTGTGCGGCAGCCTGCCTGCCTTCTTCAGCTGCCAGTGTGAAGTCGTAGAAATTCTCTTGCCTTAGAATCATGCAGCCTGGCTCTGGTGCCCGTCACTCGCTGTGTGACCCGGGAAAGTCACTGGAGCTCTCTGACCTTCCTTCGTTTCAAATACGGGAATAATAACACCTGCCTATTTCATGGAACCTAATGGGATGTTTATGAAAACCTTATACAAACCGTAAACCACTGTGAAAATGTAGGGACCCCTACTATTTACTGTTAATTTTATCTTGGCCAATTTCTAACCAGCTTCCCATCTTGCCTCACCTGTCACATCCTCAGAGAAAACTTCCAGAATGCTTCCAACCGGGTCCTTTCATCCCGATATATGCTCTCCCACCACCGTGCAAGTTTCTCACCTAGCACTTGTTACACCTTGTAACTATATACTTAATTAAGGGATGATTTGATTGCTTCCCCCCTGCACTATAAGAAATTATTTCATTCTCTCCCCAAAACTACAAGCCCCAGGAGGACGAGAACGGCAACTGTTTGCTCGTACGTGTGTTCCAGTGCCCACCAGTTTCTGGCGCATCATAGGCCCTCAGTAGATGAATGAAAGAAGCTCAATGTTAACTCCCCCGACCCCCACCCTAAGCCATCCTGTCCCACTTTGTCCAGCCGTGTGCTTCGGTGCCACCAGAGCGGAGGGGCCGCTGCGGTTCCCGCGCGCACCACCAGGGGGCGCCGCCAGGCGCGCTCACCTTCGCTGTGCGGTTCTGCGCGCGGGTGGC
This sequence comes from Rhinolophus sinicus, assembly GCF_036562045.2. Lineage (NCBI taxonomy): Eukaryota > Metazoa > Chordata > Mammalia > Chiroptera > Rhinolophidae > Rhinolophus > Rhinolophus sinicus. The sequence continues at coordinate 43,783,719 of NC_133764.1, read as the reverse complement.
GGCGCACGAAACTGGGCGAGCTGTCCGAGGAGGGCGCGGAGCGCGGCGGCGAGCAGGAGGCGGCGGCCAAACCTTCGTGAGAGGCGGCGTTGTGCAGGGGCCGGTAGCGGGTGAGCGGCGAGGGCGGCGGCTCGTCCTCGTCCAGGCTGCGCCGCAACCCGGGAGGATCCAGGCAGAACGACCCCGCGGCCGGGGACCCCGGGCCCGAGTGCAAAGGCGAGCGCAGCCGGTGCAGGGGGCTCCCGCAGCCGTCGGTCACCTGCGGGAGGGGGCAACCGCTCACCGCCAACCCTTCTCCTTGCTCCCCGGAGGGGCTGGGAGCCGGTTTCACCCTGTAAATGGGCAGGAGCCTCCGAGAGGGTGTCCGGACTCCTGGGTCCTTCAAACCCCGGGCAGAGGGGTGGCTGGACAGTGAGAGGTAGGAGACTGGGGCTTTCAGTCACATAGGCTGGGCTTGAATCCGGCCTCTTTCACTTACTGTGTGACTTTGTTACGGAACCTTTCAGAACCGCCATTTCCTCATTTGGAGGATGGGGATGATAATCCCTTGCTTGAAAGGATGAAATGAGCCAGAAAAGAACGCAGCTAATGTTTGTGAGCATTATTATGTCAGAAGCCTGGGGTGTGGTTTCCTTGGAAGAGCGGTTTGGAGGGGCAAAAAGGGTGGGTGGGGTATGTGTGATTGGGTGGGCTGCCCCAACCTTGCCTCCAGGCCCATCGGAGCCTTCACCGTCCTCTGCAGAGCTGGCACTGTCCCGAAGCCTCGAGCGAGAGGGCCGGTGTCTCCGTCCCTTGGCCAGCAGTTGGGCCCGGGCTTTGTGTAAACTGCTGTCCAGTCTGACGGTCTCTGGCACAGCCAAGTCCAGGTCTGCAAACCGGGTGCAGGAGGTAGAGAGCAGACACATGAGGACAGCAAGTCCAGAGGCCCACCTCAAGGGGCCACCTGCACATACAGCCCAGACATTCAACAAATGTTTCTGAATGCCAGGCACTGGGAATGCAGATGAGATGGGAAACAGTCTCTCAGTCTCCAGGAGAGCCAGATATGTCAGCACGTAGATATAGCAGTGGAGGAACCTCTCACAGGCACAGAGGGCAGGACCGCCCTGTTTGGATGGGTCGGAGGAGGGTTGGAGACCCAAAGCTGGGTCTTAAGGTCTGGGTGGGAGTCTGTGAGAGAGGACGTTGGCAAGACTGGTATGTGCAATGCTGGGAAGTAGGGAAGCAGGGGAAAGGGGGCACCTCCAGGCACCTGGAGAGTAGGTTTGTGGAGGGAAGGGCTGGGGGATGAAGCTGGAGAGATCATGGTAACAATGGCTACCACAGAAGAAGACCTACTATGCGTCAGACAACGTATATACATCATCTCGCCTAGTCACAACAACCCCGCAGACTAGGAACAGCTATTAAGCACATTTTAGAGCTGAGCAAACGGAGGCTCAGAGAAGTTATCTTGGCTGAAGCCACCAGCTAGCAGTGGTCTGGGATTTGAGCCTGGCTAGTCTGGCTCCAGAGACTGGCCCTGCTGGGGACCCTGGCTTGGTGTGCCATGCTCACAGTCACACTCCTGAACCTCTAGAGGGCTCACGGTTGAGTTGGAGCAGAGGGACATTGCCCCCTCCCAAACCAGTGGCAGCAGCAGGGAGGAAAGTCCACAGTTCTGTGAAGCCTGACTCCGATCCTGGGTCCGTGGCTCAGGGTAGGTCCTGAACGAGGACGTGGAGGGAGCGTAGGCAAACCCAGTGGATCATGCATAAACGCTGTTGCTCCTAATTTCATTTTTCATTTGCTTCACCCAAGAATGAAGCCTTCACTCTGCAGTCTCTCAGTCCCCGAGCTTGGCACTGGGGTCTCCAGGCAGAAAAGCTTCTTCCCAGACTTCAGAATGGGTTAAGACCTTTCCTCCCCACTCCACCCCCAGTGATTTCAGGGACCCTATCCCATCACTCATCACCCTTCTAGGTTGCCTGCCTCTCTTTCTCTTGTCTGCAGACACCCCCTAAGCCACCCTAGTGGCTCCACGGGCTTAAATAACACCTATGTCTACTCTAGCTCCGGCCCCACCAAGCTGGGCACCTTAGCACCTGCCAGGGAACTTGCCACATCAAGGCACCAGGCACCTCAAACTCAGCCCATCAAAATGAACCCACCACCTTGCCTCACACTGGCTTCTCCTCTGTTCCCTTGGCTCAGGGAAAGTTCCCGTCATCCACCCCGTTCAGACAGCTCCAAGCTGCCCTGCCCCCTCAACCCCAGTCCAGGTTGGTCATTCGCCTGTCCAGCTGCCTACTTGATACTTCCACTTGGCTGGCTGTTCAGTGGGCGTCTTTAACAAACATGTCAAAAGTGGACTCCCCACCCCCCAAGCGGCTGCTTCCAGTCTGCCCAGCTCAGCAAACGGCAGCTCCGTCCTTCCAGCTGCTTAGGCCAAACCCCTGGAGTCATCCCTGACTCTTTTCTTTCCCTCCCACGCTACAAACGGATCTATCCACAGTTCCTATTAGCTCTACTTCTGAAATATATCTAGACGTACTGAAATATTTATGTTGAAATGACAAGATGTTTTGGATTAGGTTCAAAATAATCCAGGGGAAGAGGAGTGGAACGTGCAAGGGGAAATTGATGAAACAACACTATGAGTTGACGATTGTTGTAGTTGAGTGACGAGTAAGTGAGTGTATGAGGGCATACGTCATGCTATTCTCACAACTTCTGATTTCCCACAATAAAATATTGTTTGTATGTGTCTGTTCCACACACTCATATACATGTATACATGTTCGGAGAAAGAGGAAAAAGCACAGGAGAAGAGAAGAGAGGAGAGCAGGGGAGAGGTGGGGAGGGAGGGGAGAGGAGAGGAAGAATTCCTCAGTTTCCCTGTCTAAGTCATCATGGCCTTTAGCCTCCCAGCTGGTCTTCCCTCCTCCTCCTTTTCCCATTTACAGTCTATTTTCAACACAGCCACCAGAGTGATCCTGATAAAACATGTCAGCCGTGTCACTCTGCTCAGTACCCTCCAGTGCCTTCCATCGCACAGACTAAGAGCCAAAGTGCCCCAGTGGCCTTCCAGACTGAGGCTGTGAGGCCCCTACCTCTCTGAGCTTCTGCTTCTCTCTATCCCCGCCCTCCACTCCAGCTCCCCTGGCCTCCTGGCTCTTCCTTGAAAGCGTAACCTGCACCTCTGCACCTTTACATGTCCTCTTCCCTTTCCTGCAAGGCTCTTGCCACAGATTTTGCATGATTCTTCCCTCACCTCCTTCAGGTGTTGGCTTAAATACTTTCTCTCATTGAGGACTTCCCCGACCACTCAATTCATAACTGCCCCAGGGCCGCCATCCCTATTTTTCCCTATATTATGTATCATTCCTTGGCATAGTATATATTCTCATTTTATTTATTGCCTCTCTCCACCCATTAGAATGTCAGCTCCATGAGGGCAGATGTTTCTCTATTTTGTTAATTGCTCTATTTGTTAAACACAGATTCGCCTCCTCACACCCCTAGAACCTGGCCTCTTCTTTCCAACTGGACTGAATTGCCTTAGCTCAGGCCATCATCAGCTGCCCCCCACCCCCCTCCATACTTCATCCCAGGGCGTGGCATTTGTCCATCCTTTGCTCCCCATCTCTGGTCTGTCTCCACGCCCACTTTCCACAAGCTGGAAGAAACTTCCTAAAGCATGTTTCTGACTGTGTCCCTTACTCTCCCGCTTTTGAAACCTGGTGGGGCTGGGGGATGAGGGATGGCAGTGGTTGTCCCAAAGCCAACAACACGAAGTTGGCCTGACTGAAGGAGGAGGGTGGACCAGAGCGGCTCTTGCAGTTGTCCAGAGGCAGCTGGTGTGGCTTAGAGAGGGGAAAGGTTCTGTCAAAGGAGTATCTTGGACCCCAGGCTTGACACCACCACTCTGATCCTTCAGCTGCCCCTGCTTCACTTCTGGTGTTTCCAGGCCCTGGGGCTGAGCTGGGAGAGGAAGCCCTCTGTCCTCTTCTCCCAGACACAGAATCTCCAGGCATTGCCTGGAGGCAGCAAGGATTGAGGACTGACCACAGAATAATAAGAGCTAATACTTACTGAGCTCTCACCGAGCTCTCACTGTGCTGGGTTCCATTCTAAGTGCTTCACAAGTACTAGCTCATTTAAACCCACTCACAACTCCAGGAGGGAGGGACTCCCAGGAATCCCCAGGCAGCCTTAATTTGCTTGAGGGCTTATGGCTGGTGAAGAGCAGGCCAGGGTTATAGGTAGCCTGGCTCTGGAGGCTCCGTTTGTAACTACCAAGCCGGCTATACCTCCTCCGAGGCCTAAATGGGAGTGACTTGTGAGTCCAACCCCTCATATTACAGGTGAGGAAACTGAGACTGGGAGAGGAAAGGTTTGGCTCATGGTGCAGAGGGAGCAGTATTCAGGTCTCCTGGCTCCCAGGCCAGTGCTCTGTCTGCACGGGAGGTGTGTGTGGGGAGGTGGGGAGGGGCAGAGGTGCAGAGGAGTTGATGAGCAGCCTCTACCCCTCCAGCACTCAGAGGCTGCCCAGCCACCCTGGGCCAGGGAGAAGGGCCCTTTGCTCCTGACTACGGGCCGTATCAGGACCATGGTCATCTTTGGAAGATCTAGGGAGCAAGATGGGGCCAGCTTCTCCACCAGTCCCTTGCTTTACCAGGCAACCCTCACCTCCTTTTATCCCTTCCTCCACATCCCCTCGCTGTCTCCTCCCTGGCTGGGAGTTACTCAGGCCGTGGGCAGTGGGAAGTCATGAATATTTAATTGCCTTTCGCATCAGGAAGCGGGCAGGGCGGCTGCAACCTCAGCAGGTCAGGGAGAAGGAAAACAGGAAGGGTTGGGATGAGAGGAGGGGGAGTAGAGGCCGAAAAGGCCCAGAAAGAGGGAGCTCATCTCTGTCGGGCCAGAGGTCTGGCCAGGCCTGGGTGGAGATGGGGCGGCTCAGAGTCTGAAGCCCAGCGGCAGTTCAAGGCTGTGGGAGTCCTGGAGGCAAACCCTCCACTCCACAGGCCCCAGGAAGGGTGAGCTGGAAGCAACGTTCCCCAGGAGCTAGGAGGCAGCAGTTCCTGGCATTGCCAGGGCATGTGGAGGTGGCAGGGGAGAATGAGGTGAGCAGGAGAGGGGGAGGAAAAGAGAGGAAGGACAGCAGAGATAAGAAAAAGGCAGGGGAGGGGAAACTGGGAGGCCCTGTAGCATTCCATACCCAGGAGGCTCTCAAGGCCACACACACAAATGGGAGTCCTGAAGCCTGCACTCATTAGAGGCTTCAGGTGGCTTCTTTCTGTCTCCACCTCTCCCTCCATGTTCCTCCACGATCCTTTGCTCACTGACTCCTCCACCAAATCTAGCTAGAAAATGGTCTTTCCACCCCAGTGCATGCTGGGAACTCTGCCCTGCCAGGTGGTCTTTCTCCGAGCCCCATAGAAAGACTGCAGAGGGTAAATGATGGTGTCGGAAGGTGTGTGCATGCACCCCAGTGTGTATTGAGGCTGAGTGTGTTTTATACATTTAATTTCCATGCACATCCAAGCAGAGTGTGGTCCCTTATTTATGCGACTTGGAGGTAATATGTGTCACCTGTGCTGGGAGATACAGGTGTTCAGCACAGGGAGTTAGGAAGTCTGCAGTCCCAGTTCTGCCACTGTGATTTTTAAAGCAAGTCACTTCAACACCCTGTGCCCTAGGCTCCCTGTCTGTAAAATGGGCACACTTCTGAGCATTATTGTGAGGATTCAATGATACACTGTGTGTGAGATGGGAGTGCTAGTCTAGTACCTGGCATGGGACAAGCACTTAATAAATGGGGATACTTGTTAATATTGCTGTTGTTGTAATTGGCATGTCCACTCAGATAGTGGTGACAAAGAATCAGACTGTAAGGCCACTATACATAAACACACACATTTTAGTCCCCAAGGGACTCTACCCCCCACCCCTCCAGTGCTAGGTGGCCTTGGATAGAGATAGGGCCAAACAGAACTTACCAAAAACCTCATCCACGGGTTCTCGGAGCTTTGAAGACGCCATGACTCAAGAAGAGAACTAGGGAGGACAGTGGGGAAGAGAGAAAAAGACCACTGATAAGAGGTTCAGGCTGGTGGAGGCCAAGGAGCTGCCTTCCCTCAGAACTCTTCCTCCAGCCCCTGGAAGAAAAATCATCTGAAACAGAGCCCAGATTGTCGGGGTTGGATCAGGACGCAGAAGCAAGTCCAGGGTGTCCTGTGGTGGTGGTCCCAGCTGATTTGCTGTGTACCTCTACCCAAGTCACAGAAATTTTCCCCTCACTCTCTTGGGCCTTTTCATCATTTGCCTTCCCTAAAAACTTTTAATCATTGTAAGTTGTCCAACACTAAATCTAAGAGAAATCTCAGAGATTATTAAATCCAATGCTCTCATTTTACAAATAAAGAAACGGGAGAATGACTGGCCTAAGATCACATAATAAGTTAGTGGCACCATCAGGACCAGAACTCAGGTTCTTTCATCTATCCATCTACCTCTATCTCCCTACTTATCTACCCATCTACTTCATTCACTCATCCATCATCCATCCATCCACCCATCCGACATCCACCCCATCCACACATTCACCCATCTTTGCATCCATCAGTTCATACCATCCACCATCCATCTTTTCATCCATCACTCAGTCCTGCCTCCCCCACCCCCCATCACTGGTACATTCACCACCTGCTTTCCTCAACATGAACTGTTCAGGAAGCTGGTGCCATCAGCAGCAGGGCCACTGTTTTTGACAAACTCACAGTTCTAGACAGACTCACAGATGCCAGAGGATATAAGGAGGACTCACAACACAACAGTGGACAGTAACATCTCTGACCCACTGAGTATGTTCTGGGAAGTGTGGATGGGTAGGGGTTGGTTTTGTTGTGCTTTTGGAGGAAAGCACGGAGGGCAGGTGGGGAAGCAGGATATATGCAGCTGAAACAATTTGGACGTGCTTCCTAGTAGATAGGATTATAGCGGCTTAAACCAAGGCCTGGATGTTAAGGAGCAGGGGAATACCAGATGAGGGGAGAGCAAGGAAGCCCGAGGACAGGGGCATACTGCTCGCCTAGGACGTGGTCTCCAATTACTTCTCACACTCAGGTCCCCATGAGAAGGGCCAAGCTCTGGTCTAGATCATACGTTTGGGAAGTGTAGGTAAGCTAGGCCACATGCCTGCTGGGGTCTTTCCCAACTCTCCTCTTCTGTTATTATATAGAGATCATCTCACTGTGAGCTGGCCAGGCTTAGGATTCTTAGTCTCCCCACTTTACAGATGGGAAAACTGAGATGCCAGAGATAAGAAGCAGAACAACCTTGACCCCGTTTCCTGCCCCTCTGCCCTATCCTGGATGACGATCTGTAGTTTTGGAGGGTACTCATAAGGAAAGGACACTGTGAGGAGAAAGGTAGAGGGAGGGGAGCTGATCCGTATTGGTTAGGACTGGGAGAAGCTTCAAAACCACCTCCACCCCAGGCTCCATGGATGCTTAGGGTTGAAAGCAGGAAATGAGGTATGAGAAGGGGCCAGGGACACTGGCCCTCCAAGAACCCTCCTGTCATTCTTGAACTCTGGGTGCAAGTCCTAGAACCTCTCTACCTGTCCTGAAGAGTGAGATGGGAAGGGAAGCTGCCTGTAAGAATAAACGGAATTCCCTCATTCAATCAAAAGGCTTCGTTTGACCAGGACCCAGCTGCCACCTCCTCCAGAAAGCTGTCCTAGATAGCCTTCCCTCCTCCCATTTGTCTACATTAATTTCTAAATCCTCTCTTCCCCAACCACTGGGAAATGAATTTTTCATACTTCATCGATTCCCTAACTCGGTCATCTCTCCCCCACATCTGATGGGAGCTCCCTGAGGAGAGGGGCCAGTATTCCCCACCAAACTAGGGACTCTCTGAAGACAAGAATGGAGGTTCCCTGAGGACAGTAGTGGTGCCTGCTCTCTTAGACTACCTGAGATGGAGATCCCATGTGTTCTTTTTTTTTTTGGTAATTTTTATTTTTCAATTACAGTTGACATTCACTGTTATATTAGTTTTACCATGTGTTCTTATTCAAGGTCCCAGTCCAGGGTGGAGACCCTCTTGTGGATGGAGTCCTCTTTCAGGTGACTTCCGGGCTGGGCTGAGTCTTCCAGCTCATACCCGGCCCAGTCCATCCTGATTCAGCACAAACTGCTTTCTTTCCCTCCCTCCTTCAACAACTAACTCCCTGAAGTGTGTATGGGGAACCGTCCCTACACTGTTCCATGGAGAACTCTGGGAAGCAGGATATAACAGAGGTCACCAGGCCCCTCCCACCAAACCCTCAGTCCAAAACTGAGTCTTGGAAAATTAGACACTGACCCCCATTCACACTCCTACACACACACACACACACACACTCACACTCGACCAGGTGGAAATGAACCTGTTCCTCCAGACACAGTCTTGGGCTCTGACTCTATTAGGCCACTCCTTTTAATCCCTGGAGGAGGAGCACCAATGACCTTTGACCCTCCTCTGGGAGAAAGGGAGGCAGGTGAGATCAAAGCTTGGGGGGGGCACAGTAAGGAGAAAGAGAAAGAAAGGGGCTCAGCCCTGGAGAGGGAATGGGGAGTAGGAACAGAGACAGACCTACAGGTTGGTGGGGATGTCAGTCCACCGATGCGCAGAGAGAAGGAAGAAAGTGCAGGAAAGAGATGAGGGAGGGGAGCCAGGGAAAGCCCAAGTGGAGAAGGAACACCAGCAGCCCTGAGTGAGACCCAAGGGATGGTTGTGAAGAGAGAAGGAGAATCCGCTGCCAGGAGAGGGGTGGCCCCAGCGGAGCAGACTAGAGGAGAGAAGCCCTGAAAGAGCAGAAAGGGACCAAGAGAGAAGTGCAACTGGGAAAGGCGGGGAAGGAATGGCCGGAAGAGGAGGCTGGGGTAGAGGGAATCAGCTGTGCAGCTAGAGAAAGCCGAGTCCCCCTCCTAAGGGCCCAGGCTTGGGGTGTGGGGCTAGCGTCAGAGGCCCCTCCAAGCGCCACTGCAGATGGGGTGGGGGTGGAGGGCAGGGCCCCTACTGCATTCCAAGGGCCCCTATCCTCCAATGAGAGCCTGGCGGCTAGTTTCTTTCCAATCCATCAGTCCAACTCCGCGCCGGGCAAGAAAGAGTTAAGCCCTCTCCCCCTCCCCCCACACCAGTTTTTTTAAATTAATTTCTCCGGGCGGCGGGCGGGAGAGGATTAGGGACACAAATCCTATCTCCGCCCCCTCCCCTGACAGCCCAGCACCCTAGCTCCGCTCGGCCCCCTTAGGGATACGGGAAGAAAGGCCCATGTCGCTTCATCCCATCTAACCACTGGGGGTCCCACCGCGAGCTGGAGTAGCCCCCTGGCTCCGCTTCCCCGTCCACCTCGGGGCCCTTGGGATCCCGGCCCCTCACCTCCAGCATCAGTCATCTTCAGCGTCCGGCGCGTCGGGAACCCTTCGGGCCCATGGTGCTCCGGGCGGGGACCGGGCAGGAGGGGGGCGGGGGCCGTCACCCCGGCCGCGGGGGGCTCCGGGCTGGCTCGATCCGCTCCATCCCGGGAGTGGAGTGGGGGGTCGACAAGGAGGGTCCGGAAACCGGAGGGAATGGGGGGTAGTGTGGGAGAGGTTTGCAGAAAGCTGGAAGCTCGGGCGGGGCTGGACCAGGAGACCTGACGGGAGGATGCTCCGTGTTCCGTGCGTGTGTGAGAGTGTGTGTGTGAGTGTGTGTGTGTGTGTGTGTGGGGGAGAGAGAGAGAGAGAGAGAGAGAGAGAGAGAGAGAGAGAGACCTCCCCGCCCCGCCCGCCTGCCAGGCCCTGCCGGACGCGGCCCCCCGCCTGGCAGGCCTACGAGCGTCGCGTCGTGTCGCGTCGGCGGGGGTCCCCCTGTAAGGGGCAATGCGGGGGGCGCGTGGCGGGGAGGCTGGGCGCCCGGGAGACAAAGAGCGGGAGGAGGGGGAGCGAGGGGAGGAGGCAGCGCGCGCGGAGGGGAGGAGGATACCGGGCGAGGGGATTCTGAGTTGTCTACTTCTCGGCCCGCGGGAGTAGGGGGGAGCGGGGTGGGTGGGGGTGGGTGGGGAGCGGCCGGGGAGCAGCCCTGCCTTAGGACCCACGGGTCTACCGCCTCCTCTGCAAGGTCCGTAAGGGCTCCTGATTCATCCACTCGACAGACGTCCACCGAGTGATCGTGTGTGACGATGCCCGAGGGGACCCCGGGGAACAGAACCCACCCGGTCCCGGCCGTCGGGGCTCGCGGGGTAGTAGGGGGATAGACCGGTGGAGAGGCCCTCACAAGCCCGGTGCTGCAAGGCCTGGTGCACCGAGGATACCTCAGGGCCGGGAGAGCGCACCGCGGAGGGGCGGGGTGAGGGGTGGGGGGGACACCGGGAGGATTCCTGGAGGAGATGTGATGGCTACTCCTGCGCGGGGCAGCGTATAAGTGCTGGGGGTGGGGTGGGGTGGACCGAGGGCTTGCCCTTTATCCTCAGCCAGGGGGTTAAAAGTAACAGAGGAGGGAAGGGCTTAGACTTGCATTTTAGTTAAGAACCCTTGGCTCCTCTGTGTAGAAAGGACTGGAGAGGGCAGCCTGAAGCCAAGGACACCCCCGTGAGGCTGTTGAGAGATGACGGCAGTGGCCAGGAAGATGAGAGAACAAGTTGAGAACTATTCAGGATGTAGAATTGGAAAGAAAGATTGACAGGATTTGGGGACTGGCGGGCCACTGAGGGAGAAGGAGCAGTCTAGGATGACTGCTTGATCCTGGAGCCCTGGAGGTGGAATGGGGGGGGGGGGGTGAGAGCGATGAGATCAGACTTGGACCTGGTCAGCTGGAGGTGGAGGCAGGCCAGCCAGGGGAGATAACGTAAAAATCAACAACTAGCTCCCTACTGCAATGGCTTAGGAGGTGCCAGGCACTGTACTAAAGCCGTTTTCTCAGATGATTCTCACCTTCACATTAAAAACAGGTAGGTGTTCCTATTACCCCTATTTGAAGAGGGGAAAACAGACTTAGAAGAATGAAAGGGGTTTGTTTAAGAGCAAGTGGGTGAGGTTGGTTAGGGGTCTGGAGCTCAGGGGAGAGTGGTGCAGTCTCTAGAAACAGAGTTCCCCAATGGCCCACCAGTCTCCACAGTCCCAGCTCTCGAAGGGGATGTGGGAGATGGCATGTTAAGCCAGGAAAGTCTTGGGAATGTGAGGGTAGAATTAACAAACTTTAGGGGCTAATAGTATCCAAGGAGATCTGTGGGAGTTTGGGGGTCTCTGAGTATCTTTCGATTCTGCTGGCAGCCATGGGGTACTTGCTAAATTGTGGAGAGCTGGGGAGGGGGTGTTGACTCTGGGGCAGTATCTGGGGCCTTTATAGAGGACATGGTTTGCAAGCATCTAGTGAGATCTGGGTGGTAGGCTGGAGTGGGGTGATTGATTATGTAAGTCCCTGTAGGGAGTAAGGAAATGATGGGTATGTAATGTCAGTGCTGGTGGGGGGCAAGTTCTCTGTGAGGGTGTCTGCTAGGCCACAGGACCTGGGAGGACCCCCTGTTCCTAGCGATGCCTAACCTTCTGGGAATTGAGAAAACCCTCATCTGATTTCCCTCCCTTATGGCAAGCATTGGGGTTGTGGCAAATCTGCCCAAGCTCCTAAGAACTAGGCAGGTGACAGTGCTGGTTGAGGGAACAAACCTCATAGAGGCCTTCCCATAGCCACTTGACACAGCCTCAAACATGGACATAGCTCATGGGTGAGTCACATCTCAGGTCTGAGAAACTCCCAGCAAAGCCACACACAATACCCTCAGCCTCACACTACACTTAAGCTTAGATGTGGGGGGGTGGGGGGCTACTTGGCCCACCTTTTGAAACATACAATGTGCAGACCCCTCCCCTAATACACAGGACAGGGGGCAGCAGGACACTACCCTGGATGCTCAGCCAGACCAGCAGAATCTGTCACAACAACCCCCACATCTGCCTCCCTACTCAGGGAGGCCCAGCCACTTCACTTCTTGGGACTTGGCTAGGTTTCCCAAGCAGGCCTCAGTGACCTTTAACTCTGGAGCCATGAGCTGTGTGACTTTGTGGATTGGTGGTCTCTGATCTTGGGATTCAACCACCAGGATATGTCTTCCCAGAAGCATTCCAAGGAAGAGCCACTTGGAGAAGACACCTTGAGAAGCACGGTCACCATCCCCAGGTTTCCAGGTTGACCCTCAGGTGGGTAGCAGGACTTGGACGGGTCCTATATGGCCCTGAGATGTAGAACTAGGGTGTTTAAGAGTAAGCTAGGAAGCCAGAATTTGGCTTGATGTCAGACTGTGAAGGAGCAATCCACACGGGAATGGCTGCCTCAGGAGCTGACTGCCACTGGGGGGTCTGGTAGAGGCCACTCATCTCAGGTGTTGTCAGGGACCCACCAAGGTAACCTTGAAAGTCCCTGATGTTGGAACTTCCATTCCTTAGGGCAAAGGAGAATATGAGAATCTCCGTGGGTGCCAGGCCACTGAACACAAGTGGCTCGTGTCTGTTCTCACACCTACATACCAGCACTCTGAGCAAGGAGAGGCTGGTGCTGGAAATGGCCACAAGCCTTGGCCCGCACTCCCCCCTGCTTTCACCTCTCTGGGACTTTACCAAGGCTTATATTTGGAACCCTGGCATCTAGGTTCCCAGACCAATTTGTATTAGAGCCAGTGAGTTAGCAACCAGACCTGTTGGCACAGAGCAGGGGGCTCGAACTATTTAAGGCCTCTCTGGTGGCCCCCAGAGGGATTCTCCAGGACCCTGGGAACAAAACTGCTCTGACATGTCATCTCCCACCCCAACTGCCACCTCAGGGAAACCTTAGATCCTTCATGTACCTCCTACAGGATGCCTTGTGAGAGTAGGGCTGGATATCCCCAGGTTAGAGGATTTCTCTGGGGAGGGACTTGGGATTCACCTTACCATATCTAACCCATCCTCGAATTCCATCAGAGGCCTTGTAAAAAAAAGGAATGCAATACACCTAGGGAACTATCTAGAAACCCCCGTTAGAATGGAGAAAAAGCATGGGTGCTGATGGGGGCAATGGGAGCCGAGAGGGAGTGTGGTGGAACCGGAAGAGGGGATTTCTTATAAAGATCCTCAGGAACAGAGCAGCACTAGTGCCAGGGGATCACTGGGCACACAGACTGGCATCCCTGTCCCTCCCCCAACCCTCTCCTGCGAATCAAGAAACCAGGCAGCGAGGCTCTGGGGGCTGCTTTTATGGGGACGACCTGACAGAGGGCATGGTCCGTACAAAACCGGGAACAATACATACATATATATATATATTATATACAGAGACGCAGTCCTGCGGAGGGCGGGGCAGGGGCAGCCACTGGCCCGACAAACCGGAAGCGCCCCGCAGTCCCGCCCACCTGGCTCCACCCCCTCCATCTGCCGGGGTGGAGGAGGTGAAGTGTCTGGGCTGGGGCGCTGAAATAGCCAGCTCTTTCAAAGGGGTAGGGACATGTCTGGGGACAGGAGGAGGGTGGAGAAATACTGATTGATGGCATGGTCTATTTACAGGGGACGAGGAGAAGCCAAAACAGATGGGACCGGGGTTGTGTGTTTAAAAAAAACAAACAAAAACCCAGGTTAGAGAGGGGTAAGAGGAAAGGGCAAAATGAGAAATGGAGTCTGAAAGGGGAGGAGATCTGAAGGTGGGGGTGTGTGTGGCGGGGTCGGGGTCGGGTCTCACCTCCCTTGGTCAAAGCCCCAATTTGGGGTTAAAGTGGGGAAATGGAGTTGACTTCACTTAGAAAGCAGGCTGTCAGCAGGGCAGCCCTGGTCTCCAGAAAGATGAATAGTAAAATTTTGCCCTCCAGTCAAAACATTGGAAAACAGCGTGGGTGTGGGTGGGGTGAAGCTGAATCTCTGTGGTGTTAGTACAAGGCTTCCAGGTGTGGCCCAGGGCAGGGCCTGGCTCTCAGAAACGTTCCCCTTGCCTAAGTCCAGGGTCTCTGCAGCCAGGCCCGCTAAGCTGACATCCTCTCCTCCCCGGCATTCCCAGGCTTAGCCAGGAAACTGGACCCCAAGAGGCCACAGAACAGTTCCTGGGGAGGTTATGGCTATTTGGCACCAGGGAAAGGCGGGGTCGGGGGGGAGGCACAAGGAGAAATTGAGGGCTGCTGCCCCCCTTTTCCTACTCTCACTCCCCTTTTCCCGAAGGATACATGAGAAATCAGTGCAGGGCCAGACCCAGTTTCCAGGTTCTAGGGTGGACTCTCTCCCTCCAGGGAGGGGGAACAGCAATGAGAGGAGGTGTGGAGGCAACTCCTCCCAGAAGGAGGGTCAGAATGCAACAGAGACAGCACAAGATGAGGGAGGGAGAAGGGCCAAGAAGGTAGAATCTCAAGAGGCCCCAGGGTCACCCAGGAGCCAGGTGGGCAGGGAGCAGCCTCCAGGTGGTGAGATGTTGGGAGAGCCCCCAGCCCCATTCCAGTCCAGAGACAAAGGCTGGAGGTTGTAAAGTCTGGCAGTTTGGTCTGCAGGTCCTTGTGTCCATCCATCACCCAAGCCAGCCCTTGGCATCCCTCGGCCTCTGTGCCTCAGCCCCATGGTGCAAAACGGAGGCCATCTTTCCAGCCACCTCTGTCTGCCCAAGCCACCATAAGGGGGCCTGTGATATGGGCCCTCTGGTCCCTGAAGCTGGGAAAAGTGGGGCGGAGGGGTGGGGGAGTGGGGCACCTGTCCCCAGGCTGGTAGGGGGCGGGGTGGAGGACAGGGGAGAGAGGACAATGGGAGGGGATTAATTATTGTCTGGTCAAGGAATGATTCCTGTTAAGTAGAATTGGAATTCCTCAGTGTTTGCAGGTTTCCTTCCAGTTCTGAGATCTGGAAAACAAAGGGGAGAGGGGGTGAGGCCTGGGTAACAGGCATGGGCCCTGCCCCTTCTGTCCCACTGGTGGGAATATGACCCTGAGCTCTCAGCCAGCAGCATGACTCCCCCTCTCTCCCACCAGGATCCACAGAGTAGGTGCTAGATGGGGGCTTACCTGCTGCTCCTATCGGGTCCTACCCCCAGGGCACCCCTGGGCCTACCTTGTCCAAGAGCTTGTCCATCTCCTCCTTCCTAGCCAGCTCCGACTCCTCTAGAACCCGGCGCTGTGCAGTCTCCTTTTTCAGGAACTCAATCTCCCTGGGATCAGCAGGGGAAAGACAGTGAGTGGGTACTGGTGTGTGGCCTGGCTCCCATCCAGGGAGTGTCAGGGTCCTCAGCCTCGTCCTCAGCTCCCCCTGGGCAGCTCTGCCCTCTCCTTGTTCTCAGGTCAGGGGGTCTCAGGTACTCCCAAAGCCTCGGGGGTCTGGCTGTGCTGGCTCTGGTGCCCAGGTGCCCCCAACACCATGGGGCCCCCCTGTGTTCCTCACCTCCCTACTCAGCTGGGGGTGGAGAGGGACTACCACAAAAGGCCTCTCAATCCTCCCTGGGCCCAGGACCCCCAGCCCCCAGCCCTCTGGCTACATACTTCTGCTGGTAGTCCTTGATGAGGCGCTTGGCCTTGCTGTACTTGCGCTCCAGGGCCTGGTACTGGGCCTGGGTCTCCCGTAAGTGCTCGTCCACAGCCTGGCACAGGCTCTGGGCCTCACCCCAGTAGCCTTCCAGCTTCTCCATGCGCTCCTTGTTCTCCTCCACACTCTGCTCCAGCTGGGCCTTCTCCACCCGCCATCGCCCCTTCTCCTGCTCCAAGCTCTGCAGCTGAGAGAGGAAGGAGCAACCCTGGGTTGGTGGGGGCCAGAGGGAGCCCAGGAACACCCCCATCCTGTACTGGGAGCAGTCTCTGAATGATTCCTGCAGATAAAGGGCCCACTGCCCCTCACCCCCACTACTAACTCCTTGGCTGAGCCTGAGACCTGAAACTGGAGCGGGACCTCAGCCTCAAAGCTCCCTGGGGGCCAGAGTCCCTGACACTGTACCACACTCCTAGAAGGCAGAAGGCCTGGGTTAGTTATTTACTGACTAGTTCTGTGACATGAGGCAAGGCAACTTCTACCTAAGCTTCAATCCTCTGATCTGTAAAATGGGAGTGATTCCTGCTTTGCCAAACTAACAAGGGCTACAGTGAGATGACAGAGGTTAAAGAGCTGGGCAGGTGAGGGCCACCACTGCCCTCTGTTCCCTCTCTGCAGCTCTGGCTTTACTGACCAGTCCCTGCTTCTGTGGCTTCCTGAACACTCCTGGCTCTTCTCCCAGCTCCCAGACCACCCCAGTGCAGACCTCCAAGCCCCAACAGCTCAGTTCTAGAGCCTCTGTTCTCTCTACTCACTTCTCACACCCCCTCTGTGCACTCAAAGCCCCGAGTCCCAAGCTCTAGCCCAGCCTTGCTCCCACCTTCTCATAGGCACCATGCCCCAAACCCGACCCTCACCCACACAAACCTCTCCCTCCTTTCCTGTCTAGCCTACCTCTGTCCAAAGCTACCATCGTCTCACTGCCCCCCAACGCTCAGCCCCTGCCCGCCCCTTCAACCTTGTTGGATGCAAATACCGCTTGTTCTCTGTGCCCCACCTACACAGGCCTTCCTGCAGATGCTCAGACTTGCCAGGTGCCCTCCTGGCACAGGGCATTTGCCTGTGCTGTTCCCTCTGCCCAGAATGCTCCCATCTTCCCACCCCTTGCCTCATCATTTCCCACTAGCTCACCCTGTGGCTCTCTGCTCAGAATGTCCCTTTCCACAGAAGTCTCCTGTGAGTCCCTCCAACAGCACAGCACCCCCACCCCACAACCTGGATCACGTCCTGCTGCTCTAGGAGCTCAGTAACCCTGTCCTCGCCCACAGAGCCCTGTGTCAGTGTGGAACGGCCCATTGCAGAGACTGGAAGAGTGCGTCACCCAGGCGGCACCTGAGATGTATGTTTATAGATTGGAAGCATGAACGACCTTTCACTTGCCCCTTCCCTTCATGTTCTGCATCCACCCAGGAGCATGGCTTGTCATCAAGACCTCAGAAATGCAGCTCCAACCTGCTCTTCCCTTCCATACCCTCTGCCATACTCTGGGCAGCCCTGGCCCGGCCCTGCCACGATACCACCTGGGCCTCTAAGTTAGCTGGCCTCCAGGTCCTGCCCACCCACACTTGTGCCTCCCACTTCACAGACAGTGTGACTTTCCCCCTAATGGCCCCCACGTGGCCACAGGTCCAAGGCTAGAGTCCTTAGGGGAGAGTCAGGACACTGCAGCTACAGCCCCCCCAGCAGTCCAGCCCTGCTCACACTTCTCCCCCACAGGAACAGCTGCCACAGCACACGGGCCTTCTTCCAAAGCCAGCCTCCAAGCTCGAGCTTGTCTCCCTGCCAGCAATACCTTTCCTCTGCCTCAGTCATCGAAATTCTGCCTTCCCGCGGCTCAGCTTCACAATTTCCTCTCTCCACGCATGCTGGGTGTAAACCCACATGTGGGCGTGCACACACACATGTACCTGAGTGTACCGTGTCTGCATGGCCCCGGTGTACACCTGCCTTTCCCCACCATACTGGAAGCCCCACAAAAGGTGGGCCTCCTAATGTCCAGGCCCAGCAGGGGCCCAATACAGACTTTTAATGTGAAATCTGTGCATCTCCATGCCCGCGAAAGTGTTGGCACCCAATGTGCTTGTCTGGGTGTCTGTGCATGGTACATATACGTGATTATGTATGTCACGTTTGTGTCACCATCTGGTAGCGTCAACACCAGCAGCACTGTGAGAAGGCACATGTCCTATGACACTCATCCTGTGTGATGGCCATGTCTGTGCATCTCACAACAGAGCCATCAGAGGGGGGTCTACATTACAGGATGATGCAGTGGGTGTAATGCCACGTGATGCATGGGTCCAGCGTCTCTGTGTTCTGTGTAGAGTGGGTGTCTGGGTGTGTGGCTGAGTGGCTCTGTGAGTACTATGTGCCTGAGGCCCAAGCTGGTGTGTGCCTGTGTGTGTATCTCTGGACAGTTTGCATTTACTGCTGGGCTTGCATGTAGAGGACACATGTGGAACAATATGAAAGTGAAGACATCTAGAGTGTAACTTAGTGTGCTTTAGTATAACAGCTAATAACTCAACTTTGCATTGCACACCTATGATGTGTCAGACCCCGTGCTAAGAACTTGCCATGTATTACCTCACTTAATCCTTACAACGATCCTATGGCATTGGCACTATTATTACCCCATTTTTTAGGTGAGGAGACTGAGGCACAGAATAGCACCTGAATGGTGGAGCAGATGGGTCCGGAGCTTGAGCTCCTAACACTACCCTCAGAGTAGCTTGTTCTGTATGTGCCTGTGGGTGGTGGATGGTGGGCAAGTGTCAGCATGTGCAGGTTTGAGAGTGGCGGATTGTCCCCCAGCCCTCAGACCCCGTCCCTCCCCCCCATACACCCCCTCACCTTTCTTTTCAGCTGCTGGATCTCTGCCTCAGTCACAGCATGCTTGATCTGGAGCTGTGAGGAAGAGAGGCGGGGGCTCAGTTCCGGCTGGGGCAGGCAGTGCTACAGGGCAGGATGCTGGCCTGCCTTTGCCCTCTACCACCCCAGAGACTCCCTCCTCCCACCTCCTTGAACTTGTGCACCAGCTTCTCGGGCTCCATGTCCACGGGGGACAAAGCATCCTCATTCTCTGCCAGCTCGAACACCTCGATGGCCATCTCGCTACCCGGAAACGTAGGGCTCAGCTCCTCATCCTCGTCGGTCGCATACTCTCCTGTCTGTGAAGGAGACAGGAGGCTGTGCTCTGTACCCATCTCAGCCTCCCTCAGGCCTGATGGTCAGGGCTTAGACTGGCAGCAGTCTGCTCGTGTCAGACTGGGAGCAAGCTACGCAGGGCTGTGGTTCATGCTTCCCCATCAGACGGGGGGCCATACCAGACTCATGGTTTGTGTCTTCCCCTGAAGGTGTGGCTAGTTCCCCTATAAGACTGAGACCCCTGAAGAAACAGCCTGTGCTTCCCCCGCAACACACACACACTGTGGGTCCCCTGAGGTCCGGAGCTGTCTACTTCCTCAGATTATGTCCCCTGAGTTTAGGGGCTACGCCTTCCACTCCTAGGGGGCTCTTTGAGAAACTGTGTTTTCCTTGTAGGACTAGGAAGCTTCTCTGAACACAGAGAGTGTGACTCCTCCATCAGACTCAAGGTTCCTGGAGAGAGGGGTCTGCATCACCTCCCTCAGACTGGGAGCTCCGCTAGGACTGGGAAAGGTGCTCTGGGCTTCTTTACAAGGCCTGGGAAAGTGGCGGATAGTGGATGGATGTAAAGCTCCATCCAGCCACCAGGGGGCGATGATGCTGGCAGCCAGGCCAGGTGTCCCTACCTCCTCGTCATCCTCCCCGTACTGGGCATATCTCTGTTCCATCATCTCGCGCTGCCATCGCTCCTGTTCCAGGGTCTGCTGAATTAGCTGGGCCACCTCGCTCTGCTCACCTGGTCGCTCCCGGCCAATCATAAACCTGTAAGGGCACCAGTGTCATCCTTTTTGCCTCTGTCCTCAGCTGGGTAATGCCACCATCCTCCCCGCTGGTGCTCCTCCCTCCACACCCAGGCCCTCCCAGGGGAGGTGAAATGAGAGGGCTGAGTCCAGAGGCTGCAGAAGGTTAATAATGAATGGGGGAGCTGGGGCCCTTATTGGGTTTCCTTCCCAGGAGAGGCAGAGGCCCACTAGCCCTCCTGGCCAGTTTTGGAGGAGGGGGTGATGTTAGGGCTAGGGTTAGGGACGTGAGTTCAGGAGCTGCCAGTGTAGAGGCTCTGACCCCACCGTGTGGGAGAAAATGAGGCAGGGGATGGCAAAGCTGACCCAACCCGGCAAGGCCGGGGCTGTGGAGGGGTGTCTCGTGTGTGCTCCAAGGTCCTGAGCTTCAGGAAGGGGCGGGATGATGGTGACTGGAGATTAGGATGGAGAGGAAATAGTGGAACTTCCAGGCACCAGCCCCTCCTCTCCGTGGCCACCCACATCCTGTTTCTCTCCACCACCCTTTCCTGGGGGCAGTGCCCCTCTTGGAGGAGGCAGGGAGTGGTCCCTGAATGTTATGCCAGAGAGAGACACAGGGAGCTTCTAACACAACCCCCTTAATGACAGGCCCAGGGAAGAGAGTGCTCCCAGGATTACACAGTACAGGTGAGGACGAAGGGATGAAATGCCCTCAATGAATGAGTCAGGACAGGCAGGGGGAAGGAGAATGAACCCCAGAGGCCAGTTTGGAGGTGCTGTGGACAGTGGGCCTTGCAGCCCGAGTAATAGTGACCAGCAGTGGTCAGGGGCGTAGGATGGGAAGGCAGGCCTGGGGCAAAGGATATTGGCACAGCAACTCCTGCGGGCAGAGAGGCAGTGGGACATCCTTTATAAGTTGGGCCATCCAGAACCTTAACTGCATGTAGGCACTGGGCAGTGTCTGGATGGGGGCCGAGCCTCCCGCCTGCTCCCACTCGCCACCAGCCCTACCCTCCTGGCCCTCACCGCACTCGGCCCTTCGTGTTCCGGAGCACGGAGGCTGCAAAGCTCTGGGTCACTCCCACCAGACTGGTTCCATCCACCTCCACCAGGAGATCGTTCACCTGGATCCTAGGGGAGGTGACACTGGTTAGGGGGTTCATGAGGGGAACTGTGGAGCTGGGGTAGAGGTGGCTCCCTTCCTGTCAGAACCTCGAGGCTCAGTCCCCACAGGGACCTGGTCCTTTGTCTCCCTACATAAAATACACGAGGCATGAGGATCAGATATCAGCCAGACCCACCTGTGGGCAGTGAGACCCAGGCGAGCAAAGCACACATAGCAGTGTGACGTCCACAGAGCTTGTCACCGCCATGCAGCTGGGCACGGGCCCACAGCCTTCTTACCTGTACACATCTGTACAGACCTGAGTCTGAAGATTTCCTCCCAATGCCTGAGGCCACATAACACACTCTCTCGTGTTCACACTGTCCCACAAGTTCCCTTCACCCTGATACAGGCGCATAGCCCCCAACACGCCCCAGCTGTGGCCCTGGACGCCCTTGTTCTCCACCAGAGAGATGGGGGTGGTCCAGCCTGGCCTGCCGAGGGGGGTGAAGTAGTTGGGGGACCTTTGGTCACCTCCTTCCTCCACTCCTACCTCCCTGGGAGCTCCAGGCCTCCTCTCAGGGCTCCCATGTGGAAAGGGCCTTTTTGTAAGCAGCTGACCCCTACATGCCCCACATGTGGGCACCAGCTCGTGGACACTCTCCACGTGCACACACACTCCCCAAATCACCACCATGGGACTATGGGAAAGGCTCTGCAAAGTACAAATGAGGGAGGTAAGTGCTGCAGCAGGCAGACGCCCCCTGAATGAGGCAACCCCACCTCTAGCAACATGACCCCAAAGTCACCCAGCTCTCACAGGGACACCCACTCACCTCTGGCACATGAAAGGGGTCTGGGTTTGGAGGTACCACCACAGGGATCCCTGATGTCAACCTCCAACTTACAACCCTGAGGCGCCCTAAAGCCTGTCCCACTTCTCCCCTGCAATACACATACACAGTGGAGCAGCCCACAGAAGTGCCACTGGCTGCCCAGGAGTACAGGAGGCCCTCCCAGAACCTTTTGACCTACACATGCCTCCTCTAGCCACAGATGCCAAACACAGGCACGTGCCGCGCGCACACACACGCAGCAGCTTCCACTCTAGGCACACCCCAACCTCTTTCTAGCCACACCACACACTGGATCTCCTTTGCTTGCTAGGCTCCAGCCCTACCTGCCCATTATTGGTCCCCTGCCTGGAACCTCCTGCATATAAAAACCCCTTGGCCTAGCGAACTTCCAGTTCTCCTTCAGGGCTCAGCTCCAAGGTCCCTTCATCCAGGAGGACTTCCCTGATGCCTTTTTATGCCTTCACGGCACTCTAGACTTTTCCTCCATTTCATCATTTTCTGTGTGTCCATTTGAATGTCCGTCTGCCCTAGCACACCACATGCTTCCCAAGGGCAAGGCCCCAGCACTGACTGCCCAGGACCTGGCAGCAGCCCTGTGACGGAATCCGGGACTGGATATTTGCTGAATGAAGGAAAGAATGCTCATCTGTACTCCACCAGGCATACGGACTTCCACACCCATGCTCTGCCTACCCCAGCCCCAGACATACCCCAAACCAGCCCCTGCCCTCGGCCTCCCTAGAATGAAAGTGCCAGGAGGCTGGAGGTTCCATCTGTCTTGTTCACTGCTGTCACCTCAGGCCTGGCCAGCACCCGCACAGGAGTGCTCCACGAACACCTGTTGTGGACAGGTCGTGAACACCCCACGCAGGTGGTGGCCCACCCCTGCGATGACAGCTGGTGGGGAAGGGGGAGGAGGTACCTGCCATCCCGATGGGCTGCGCCGCCCTCAGTCACAGTCTTGACGAAGATGCCCAGCTTCTCTAGGCCCATGTCTGCCCCGGCCCCCATGCCGATGATGCTGATGCCCAGGCCCTCGGAGTCTGTGGAACAGAGGCTGGTAAGAGGCTGGTGGCAGGGGTGGTGGTGGTGAAGGGGGGCGGGGGCAAGGAGCTCTAGCCTGGGGCTTGCGAGGGACAGAGTGAGACCCACCTTATCCCTAATCCTCACCTCAGGAACAGTCCCCATGCTTGGGGTGTCCCACAACTGGGCAAGGAATGAAGTTCTGTCCCCCTCCTCTTTGCTGAGCCAATTAGGATGCTCCTGGGTCACTCCCCGCCCTTTGCGCACCCAAAGGACTGACAGGCGGGAGGAACTGCGGAGGGTGGCCCGGACAGGTGGGCCAGAGATGTGTGTATGCAGATGAGGGTGTGTGCAGGGATGGGGCGGGTGGGGGTGGCAGCAATGCGCTCAGTCTCTTCCTTCTCTAAGCATTCTCATCCATATTCACAGCCTCAATGACCAAACACCTCCTGCTCTTCTCAACCCAAGGTCCACTCCACTCTCAATAGCTGTCCCTGCTGGTCCCATGGGCCTCTGACACCCAAACTCATCTTCTCCCACACACAGGCTCTTCCTGTCCGCCAGCCCCTCGAGGGACCCAGGAGTCACCTGGATTCCTTCCTCCCCGTCCGAGCCTTGGCCCAAGCCGGATAACCAACAGACCTTGTCAATTCCACCTCCCAGGATCTCTCAAGTCCACCCACTTCCCACATGGCCACCCTCTTGTCATACCACAGGGGTCTCTTCCCATACACTTAGGACGCTTCTCCCCACATCACAGCCTGGTGTGATCTTTCTAGAATACCTTTCCCACACCTTGTGATGGCTTCCAGCCCCTCTTAGAAAAAAGACAGTGTCCTTCATGTTGTCTCGAAGGGCTTGCTTACACACCCTTCTCCCTTGCACTGTCCAAATCCAGTCAAGCCTGTCTTCTCTCTTTCCCTCCCCGGAACTCCTCCTCTTCAGACCTCCACTCAAGCATCACTTCCTTGGGGAACCCCCTCACCCAAGTCTGGTCAGGTCTCCCGTAAAATGCTGTTATAGCGGCCCCTCCCGTCCCTCCCTAGCACCTATTACAGCACATAAGGAGGTAGTTAGATGCGACTGTTCCATCAATGTCTGCCATCCCCATCCATTTCCCATCATCAGGGGGCCAACACACAGCCCAGGATGCAGCCTGCAGTGCTTTTGGGAACCTGGCAACTGAAGCACACAGGAATGGTGGTGGGAGCTTGGGGCTGGACGGGAGTCCCTGTGGCTGTGGGGTGCTGACGGGCCCAGGGCTGAAGCTGGCACCAGAGAGGAGACCTATGCGGCCTGGCCCTGGCCTCTCACCCTTCTCCAGCTCCACGGGGAACAGCTCCAATCTCTCTACCCGCTTCTCCAGCTCGTACTCGGCAGAGGCCGCCATGGGATCCACGTCCTCATTGCGACGATCGTAGTCCTCGTTGGAGTAGGTGCTAAACACCTGGGGAAGGGAGCACTTGTCAGAGGGCCTGGCACAACTGGTGTGAGGAGGCTGAGGGCAGGTTGTGCCACCCAGCAATGCTCCCTACCGACCACAGGCCTCCTCCGCCCCCCAGAGAGGTTGAGATAAGGCCTCCCTCAAGGCCTGCAATGATCCCAGCTTAGAGTGAAGGCCCTTGATCGTGGGGCAAGAGAGAAAGGGCCGCAAGAGCTTTGCCACATCCACACCGTTATTCTCTCCTGCAGCCCTGACGGCACACGCATGCCTGCTGGAGAAGGAAAGGAAAGGCCATGCTGGAGAAATTGTCAGATTCAGGAACCCCGGTCAGAGAGAGACCAACAGACGGACGGAGAAACTTTCATGAAAGATGAGGACCCAGAGAGCCAGACAGAAGCAAGGGTGGACCCGGACCCAGACAGCAGGACAGCGAAAAGAACAGGCTGAGCAGGAGGAGAAGAGAAGAGGAGTGGGGGAGAAAGAACGGAGATGCTGGAGGATGCCAGATGGGGAGAGAGGAGGGATCGGGTGTGAGACACAGGGAGGGGGAGGGGAGCAGGAGAGACAGGGATAGAGAGGCAGAGGGGCACAGCTGACCTGAACTTGAAGTTGAGGCCAGGGTGGAGGAGAGAGGCAGGAAGTACCACCTCCACCCCCATGGAGGAAGGGCAGGCCCTCCACCTGAGGTGCCCCTCAGGTGGCAGGAGCAGGGGAGAACAGCAGACCTCTGTGGCCTTGCCTGCCCAGCCAGGCCTCAGTCTCCTTCTAGCACCGCAGCTCTCTGAGGTTGGCCCCTACCTTCAGTGCACTGGGCCCTGGTGGGACGAGGCTGTGGGGACCTGACAGTCTCTCTGACACTGTCCACAGCCAACTCAGCCTCTGTGGGGGCCCCAAAGCCAGTCTTGCCTTGTTGTCCCATTCCCCTCCGCTGTCTCCCTCTTCCTGTGTCTTTCAGCAAAAAGCGGGATTCTCCAGCCCAATCCTCCTCCAAAGAACAGAGAAGATAGGGCAGGGACTCTGTGGGAGTGCCTAATTCTGGGCCCAGGCAGAGGTGCCCCCCCCAGTGGGAGGTTAATTAGCACCATTTGGGGTACCATGACGTGTTCGTGCTTCAATGCCTGCAGCGACAGGTTGGCACCACTTGGAGCCAAGTGGGGGCGAGGAAAGGTGGGAGCAGCTCTGTCAGATGGCTAGGCCTGAGGCCTGAGGAGCTGGAGTAGGGCCCCTCTCCTCCAGCAGGGGGGCCCATGGGCACCTAGCAAGCAAAGCAGCACTCTGGGGTCCCAGGCTTTGTTTGGGCTCCTCTGTTCCTCCCCCCTCCCTTGCCCCCCAGGCTTACTCCAGGGTGAGGTTCATAGGATTAGAAGCACGGCTGTGGGGAAGGGGGCTATGTGACCACTTAACTCATTACCCTCAGTTTCACAGTATCAGAGAAACTCGAGCTCAGGCTCTTAAAGCTCATTGTCAATTGTGCAGCGGTTGGACTGCTCTCCTGACATCTGGCCAGCAGCCTCCACGCCCCCTGGAGGGATGGGTCGCCCAGTCTGCACATGGTGCAAGATATCAGGTCCACTGCCCTGTGTTAACCAGTGTCAGGCCAGGAGGAGACTGCGCCCAGCTGGGCTCTGGTGGGCGGGTCACCTGTGACTTTATCCCCATTTTATACATACCCCAGACCCTAGGTCAGGAGTTGGCATGAGCCTGGACATGACAAATTGGCTTTGGCCCACTTTCTGCATCTGAGTCCCCTGATCCTCCAGAAGATAGGGTTCCTTCATCCCTCAGTCTTTGTGGTGGCCTGAGTCACCAAACCCCTCCCCCATCCACGTGTGAGCATGCGTGCACGCACACACACACACACACACACACACACACACACTGACCTCCAAAACACCCTCACAGACTGTCCTGGGTTTTGCCCTCCCCTCTCTTCTCGGCCTATTAAATCCTGCCCCCTGCAGGACACCCAGGCCTCAGGCTCAGAGGCCCCAGACGACCCTTCGCATTGCCCATCACTATGAGCCCAGCCTGTCAGAGGGACCAGTCCCCCTACCCCAGGTGACAATCTGGAATTGGGTTCTCTATCCTTAGTAGAAACCTCCATAAAGGCAACAATTGGGTCATCAGGAGGACGCAAGGCTCTGGACTTCCCGTGTTTCCCTGAAAATAAGACCTAACTGGAAAATGAGCTGTAGCATGATTTTTCAGGATGACATCCCCTGAACATAAGCCCTGATGCGTCTTTTGGAGCAAAAATTAATATAAGACCAGGTCTTATTTTCAAGGAAACACGGTAGTATCAATGCAGGGTGGGGGCAGGGAGAGGGAAAAGATGGGGACCTACTATCCAGGGCAGGGAAGAGGAAATCCCTAGCAAGGTCAAAAGTCAGACACAACAAGGTGGCACCACAGGCCACTGGCTCCCACACTTGAGCAAGCGACAGTCACCAGGGAGTCAGGGAGCACTGCTCCAAATCATGCGCTATTTTTTACCTAAAAATCAGGGTAAGGTGTCAAATATAGACAGTCAGAGACTCAGGAATAAATGACCAAACTGCATCACTGAGGGGATCAGGTGGTTCAAAAAACTGGTGGTGGTGTGGGTAGGGGTCCTGACTCCCTCAGTGGAGCCCATCCTCTTCCTCAGCATCCCAAGAAACACCATAATCCTCAGTTCCCTTCAGGATGTCATTGCTTCAGGAGGGGAGAAGGGTTGGGTGAGGACTTGTAAGGTTGTAGCTGGGAAAGGGGCTGGCCTGGCAGCAGTAGCACCTTGCAGGCCTCTTGCGGGGTGAGAGGTGGGCGAGGGCCAGAGGTTAAGATACTCAGGGGTGGGTGAGAGGAAGACTGGGCAGCTTCAGTGTCCAGGAGTAGTTATGGAAACTGCATGCAAACAGATGAGTTGGCCAGGGAGGGGTAAAAGCAGGGTCCAGGCCAAGGAAAGTCCAGGAGCCTGGCACCCCCTGCAGTGGACCTGGCGCTGGGCACCACTGAGTCTGGAGTGGTGAGAAAAGGCCATCTAGGCTGAATGTGCTAGCCAAGAGCGGAGGGTGGAAGGAGGTGTGTGTGTGTGCGGGGGTGGCCTGGGGTTCTTTCCTCTCCCCAGGGCATATCCCTTCCCTACCACACACACCAGCACTGTTCTGAGGATCTCTGGGCACTGGCACAATCCACAAACCAATCACCCAGAGTAGTGGTGGGGATGGGAGGGGGGCAAACTTAGATCCACAAAGGGGGCAGCCCCCATCCCTCTTTCAGGGCACCCAGAGAATGTGGCAAGAACACTTGGGGCCTGCCAAGGCCATGAAATTCTGTCCTATTGAGCAGCCAAGAGCAAAGGCATGCAGGCTGCTGCCAGGCCCTGTGGGAGGGTGGGGAGGAGGTTTTCCCAGCCCCACCCTGTGTCCTCCCAGCCCTGCTGAAGGCCTAACACTCTTAAGAGCCACACAGAGTGCCTGCTCCATGTGGAACCCAACACCTCCACCTGGCCCACACAGACCCCAGGGAACAGAGTCCCAGCACCTTCCTTCCCACAATGCCCAGTCACATGCCCCCAGCCTTGCTCACCCTCACAGAACTGCTTCCCTCTTTCACTTCTGCAAAGTTGGTGTGGGGGCTACAGACAGGATGAAGGAAGGGCTACAGTCCCCTACACCTTCGTTTTGGGAAGTTCCTGGCTCCTCCCTCCCACACTCTATGCAGCTCCTATACAGGGGGAAAGCAGGGGATGTTTCTGAGCTCCCCTGACCCCTCCTGCCCAGAGTGGGACGAGGACCAACGTGGGGGTGCTCTCCTGAAGACACACACACACACACACACACACACACACACACACACCCTTCCCATCACCCCAGCCCTCGCTTCTGACACCTCTGGAGGAAGAATGTATGGGAAAGGAAGGGAAAGCAGGTGTCCCAGGACCCGTGGGTCGGGTGGGGCCGAGCTCTGGGCGGGGCAGCAGGCAGAGGAACCTGAGGGCAGGTCCGGGCAGGCCACCCACGTCTCAGGACTGAAAGTCGTCTCCCTCTGACAAACAGCTGGAACTCCCCCACGTCCCCCTCAGGGTGGTAACTTCTGCGAAGGGGGCTGGTGGCAGGGGCTGACTCAGCCTGCCAAACTAGGCTGGCGAGGCGGGGGCGACAGCGTGCACGTGGCAGGGGCGGCGCGGGGGCGGGGAGGGGGGCTCACTTACTTGGATGGGTGCCGTACTGAAATGGATCTTCCGGCTCGGGGCCGGGTCCTCTTCCTCCGAGAGCCCGGGAATCTCTACGCACCCCGACTCCGGCTCGTAGGGGGGCTCCCCATCCTCCTCGTCGTCTTCGTCGTCCTCCTCCAGGGCACTGCCCCCAGAGTCCTCCCCCAGCCCACTGTAGGCGCTCACGTCCACCAAGTCTGCCTCCGAGAAGTCCTCCTTCTTGGACTCATCAGCCTCCTCCGGAGCCACGTCTGGGGCCCGGCCATTGCCCACCCCTCTCTCCGGCGCCGCCACGGTCGCCGCCTCCTCTTCGGGGGCCACTTGGGCCTTCTGCTCCTCCAATGCGGGGCTGGCTGTGGTTGCCAAGGTGCTGCCATTCTCCAGGGCTGCGTGGACTGTCACCTCCGCCTGGATCACTTCCCCTGGTGCCGCCTCGGCCTCTGACTCCCCGCTCTCCTCCACCTCCACCGGCTTAATCTTGCGCACCTCCCGGGGCTTGGGGGGCGGCCGGGCGGGGGCCACTCGGTGCTGCGGGGTCTGCTGCCCTCCGGGGCCGCGCTCTTTCTCCGCTGGGGCATCCCCCGACGGGGCAGGCGGTGGCGGCGGCGGCTGGAACACCCGGGACCGCTTACTGACCAGTTTCGAGTTGACCTGGGGAGCCCCGGCGGCCGCGGCCCTGGGGAGCCCCGGCCCGCGGTGAAGGCCGGTCCTCGAATCCGCCTTCTCAAAGACCGCGCTGAGCTGGCTGACGGTGGGGGACACGGCGTCGGCGTCCAGCTTGTCCAGCGCCTCGGTGCTGCCGTTGAAGCGCACCACGACGTCCAGCTTCCGGTCCTGCAGGCCCGCGCGCTCCTGCCTTAGCAGCCGCCGCGTCGCCGCCTCCTTGTCGCCGCCCGCGGCCGCCGGGACGCTCCGTTCGAACAGCTTCCGCGTCTCCTGTAGCCGGGACGGCGGGTGCGGCGGCGGCGCGGGCTGCGCGGAGGGCGCGGGCTTGGAGTCGAAGCGGCTCACGCGCTCGGACACGCTGGTGCCCAGCTTGAGCAAGGCGCTGTGGTCCACGTTCTCGTTCAGGCTACTAGCCCTTGGCAGCGACAAACGCACGCCGCGCTCGGGCGCCCGCGGGGCCTCAGTAGGGCCCGCGCCGCCGCCCGCCTCGCCCGGCGGCCCCGCCGTGGTGCCCATCTGCAGAAACATACTTTTGATGCGGTGGACGTTGGAGCCATATTTCTTGTGGTGGGCCGCCTTGGGTGCCTCGTCGGGCCCGGGCGCGTCGGGCGGCTTCAGTGCCTGGATGCCTGCCTCGTAGGCGCTGCGGTGTGGGGAAGCGCTCCGGAGGGGACCCCCGGGCCCCCGCGGCTCCGTCTTCATCATGGTGGGGGGAGCCGGGTTCGCATACCCCCGCTTCCCGCTCCCCCCCTCCAACAGGCGGCTGGCCAAGTCGGGACCACCGCCCCCTCCCCCCGAAAAAAGAAACCCCGAAAGGCCTTTTATAGGCTCCTAGCAAAACCAAGCTGCCAAAGACAGTTAACCCCTCTTAAAAAAAAAAAAAGAAAAGAAAAAAAAAAAAAAAATCTCCGAGCGCCCTGTGTGGGTCGCCTCCCCCAGTCAAGCTGCCAAAGACAGCCAGCCCCTCTTCCAAAGCCCGAGTGACTTGGTCCGGTCGCCCCCACCCAAATTAGAAAAGCGGCGGCGGGGCGGGTTGGACCGCGCGCCCTGCCCGCGAAGCAGAGGCGGAGGCGCCGGCTCACATCGTCCGAGGCGGTGTCAGTGGGGCTGGCAACCCGGACGCCCCCAACCCCGGCCGGGGACCTTGGCTCTCGGGGGGCCCGGCACCCCGGCGCCCATGGCTGCTCGGCCGGCCCGGGCCGTTCCGCCGCCGCGCCACCCTCCCTCCCTCCCTCCCCCCCGCGCCCCGAGCTCCGGTCTTTCTCTGGCTCTGCCCGAGCGACCGCTGCCGGAGACCAAGCGGCTGCCCTTCTCGCCGCCGCCGCTGGGGAACTGGCACCTCTGGGTCCTAGAGGAATCGGATTTCCGGGGCCGGCGTCTGTGAGCCCTCCCCTTCCCCTCCATCGAATGTATCCCCTCCCGGTCCCTCGCCTACAGCCTTCCGCTGACCCCAGACCCTGGCCAGTCCTCTTCAATGCTTCCTTCCTAACCTCTGACTGCAGTTTATCACAGCCCACATAACGGCATCCCCACTAAATGCTGGGAGGAGGCAATCCAGCCACAGTGGTCTCAGTGAGACCCCTCTCCACCCCAAATGTAAAGGAAGATTAGCTGGGAGGGGCAAAGGATCATTTCCTTGAAGGTCTTTTGAGCTCCCTAGTATGGTTCAAGGCCATCAGCAACAAAATCGCTCTGCGCTTTAAAAATTTTTTAAATTCAGATTTCTGGGCCCTCCCCAAACTTTGTGGAGCAGAATCTCAGGGGCTAGGCCCAGGAATCTGCATTTTAACAATTTCCCACAGGGAAACTTTTGCACCTGTCCTCTAAGATGTGAAACCTTGGCCCAGTGTTGCTGGCCTTGTGGTGGAGGAGGAAGCAGACCGGAAAAAGGAGAAGGTCCTCATCACTCAAGCTGGCCTTTGCCCTTTGGAGGTCTGAAGAGGGTGTCCTGCCACCCGCATGCTCTGCACCCAGGCTGGATGGGAGGGGACAGAAATTGTCTTCATGCCACAGTAGGCATTCCTGCTTGTCAAACAGAAGAAGGAGTTTTGGAGGAGGAATTCTGGATGCCTGGGGCCAAAATTTCAGTAGCTTGGGTCTCTGATCTAAAGGATCCTGGCTACTGTATGCAAATGTGTACAGGAAAGAAGGGCGAAGGCGGCAGTGACCTACACATCCTCTGTCTTGGCAACTCAGAAAGCTGTTTTGATGCTCCCCCCACCCCCACGTACACAGGGGCCTGGGGCTGCCCTCTACCCCTCCTCAGCTGCCAGGGCCTGGAAGTAGAGGTCCACACTCTAGAACATGACAGGTCCAGATGCCCTGCTTCACTCCACAGATCCCAGAAAATGGTGAACAATGTGGACCCTAGGACCCAGAGAACAACTCAGGCACAAAGCCTCCCCCCACTCCCAGCTGCTTCCTGCATCTCAGGCCTTCCTGCAGCCTCAGCCTCCTCCCCCGCCCTCTTCCCTTCCATCCTCTTCCTCTTTTTCCCAATCTTCCACTCTCTACCCCACCCCCCAGAAGGGTGGTCGGAGGGAATCCTCCCACCCCTCCACTGTAGGGATGTGTGTGGGTTTTGTGGAATATAAACCAGTTAGCACGTGCAACAGAGTATGGGGGATGGTGTGTGGGAAGCCGCCTGGGAACCGTGAATATTGGGACAGGGAGGGGCCAGGAACCACAGGACTGGATCCAGAAGCTGGCCTGCCTGAGGCTAAGAGAGAGGGAAGATTTGGGTTCTGAGCTGGAGCCGGAAATGAACCCAGCCCTTAGGCTTTCCAAGGCCACCTGCCTCTTCTTTGCCCAGCTGCCCAAGAAACTTACCCCTCCCCAATTTTTTGCTTTGGGATAGGACAGGAGTGAAGAAGCCAACCTCAATCTCCCCTCCCACCTAACCCTTCTTAGATGACTGCTTTCAGGAATAAGAGTTAGGACTTGGATTTTCAAGCTACAGTCTGGGGCTTCACCACCACCACCCCTACCCACCCCCAGGCCTTACAACCGCACTATGGAAGTGGGTGAAACAGAAATCTCACCTAGCTGGGGGTTGGGGGTTTGGGCAGAGAGTCCTCAGAAGCTCCGTGTGGATTGGAGGAAGGCGCAGGCCCCTGGGTGTTCTGCCCAGAATCTCCCACACCCTTTGGTGAGTCATCTTAACTGGTCCCAGCCCAAGGGGTCTGTGCCCACGCTTCTGGCCAGGTGGGAAAGCCAGCTCCTAAAGGTGGGAGGAGGAGCTGAGAACCAGCCTTCAGGCCCAGGGACCTTGGGACCCCCAATAACATCTCCAGCAGCTCTTTGGAATGAACTAGAATTCTTGGGATGCTTGGGTCTCCCTTATCCTGAGACTTCCAAGAGTGAAACCTGTTTAATGGCTCTGGGATGCAGGGTGGTGGAGCCAGCCCAGGATTTGGATAACTGAGTCTAATGAGTGGGATTATTTTTTCATGGGCTCCTGATGAGCTCAGTGACACCCCTAGCCAGAATTCCCAAAGAAGCTTTTATGGAGCAGTAAGTGTTTTGCTCCTTCCCAAGCTGGCTGGCCTGGGAAATGGGTGGGGAATGGTGTTATCTCCTCCATTCCTTCCCTGCCTCCCTGCAGCAGTAAATTTTTGGCCACACCTCACCACATCTGTGAGGGTAAGGAGGGAGGTTACTTTGGGGAGGATTACCATCCAAACTGCAGGGTTTAAACCTAGTTTTCATTCGCAGGCTGTGATCCTTACCTATCTCCTCCGGTTCAGTATCCCAGAGTAATTAAACTATTCTTTCTCTTCCCATTGTCCTTTGTGGAGGAGGCCTTCATGCCCAAGTTACCTGGTAGTCTCTGACTGCAAGTTCCTTCCTTACCTTTGCCCTGGAAATAAAGGGCAGTGGTTTGGGAGTGGTTCCCAAAGTCGAGCCAGGAGGTAGGCTGTCAGAGCTCAAATCTTGGCTCCACCACTTACTAGCTGTATGACCTTGGACAAATCATTTTGCCTCTCTGTGCTCTGAGAGGATAAACTGAAGTGAAAGTGGCTGGAACACAGAAGATAGGGTATGTGAGGAAGGAGATGCTTTTCCCAGCCCTTGCTGAAAAGGCTAGAGGCTTCAATAGGAAGAGATAATCCTCCCCTAACCCTCTTCCAGAAAAAGCCTCTCCCTGTATTATCACCTACCCCCAAATCCGATGAGGGCCCTCAGTTACTATTCCTTGAGTCTTGCTAGTTTCAAACACCAAGTGTAACTGTAAAGATGGGTGAGGAAGTCAGGGAGAGACCTGATTTGTGATAAGTCCCAAACCCTCAGCACCCTGGGCTTAGGCCCCGGCTGGGTGCCAAGGCTGGCTTCTCTTCCTAGTCCTGGGGCCTTGAGACTCAGCCTCTGAAAGTGGTGTTTCCCTGGCCACGGTCATCTGAGCAGAGGCTGGCCTTCAGCCATTCTGTGTTGAGCCAGTGGTTCCTGCCCCAATCACTCTTCTTTATCTGCCTTCGTCTGCCAGGGACTTGGGCTGATACAAGGAGGCTGGAAAGGGTGTGTGTGTGTGTGTGTGTGTGTGTGTGTGTGTGTGTGTACATGCTTTACGTACCAAACTCAAATCCAAGATGTCCGTATTGGAGGGCCTTTAGTAGCTTTTGGCTAACACCTTCCCTGGGGGAATGAGGAAGGCTGAGATGTGGAGAAGGAAGTAAATTACCCAGTTTTGGAGGAAAGAGAAACCAGGCTAGGGTTCACAAGGTCTGAAGTGAGTCCTAGCTCCACCTATTTGCTAGGTGACTTTGGACTAGTTCTTTCTACGCCCTAACCTCAAATTCCTCAAAATGCTCAGTTTGGGTGTTTGAGAGTGTTTCCTGAGCATGGGCAATCCTGGACCTCCCCCACTCTGTGTGGAGTAGAGCAAACATAAGCTTTGAAGCTAGATCATCTTTGCTAGAATCCCCAACCTGCCACTTCCCAGTTAGGGGACTTCAACAAATTCTGCATCTGTCAAACAGAAATAATATATTGACCTCCTAGTGCTGTGAGGATTAAATGAGTTTGAAATGCATAAAGCATTTAGAACAGCTCCTGGCACCAAGTAGGAGCTTGGTGTTGGCTATTATTGATTGCATACGTATCTGAACATGTGTGCGTGCGTGTGTACATGTGCACCTGTGTGGGAGGCGTGGCTGAAGATGGGCATCAGTGTTTGCGTCTCTCTGTGTGTCTTCATAGGCAGACCTGGGCCTCTTGTTTCTTTCTAAGGTCTATTATAGGAAATTCTGCAATATAAGCCCCCCCTGCGTGCAGCTCCTCCAAATCTTTGCAATCATCCCTGGAGTGAAGGTGACCTCCCGTCTCTACCTCCCAAAGGGTGTTTCATTCCTGATTCTTGGTTTCTCAGTCCCCCATTGCACCTCCAGGGAGAGGGGTTCTTTGAGGTCACCCTACAGTTGGGAGACTGCCTTACTGCCTGTGTCCTTCTGCTCTGCCTGCTTTCCTTCATTTACCCTCCACACGTCACTCTAGTGCCACTGGGAAAGTTCCTATGCATATTGGAGATCCAGGAGGGAGACCAAGGAGGAATCAGGCTGTGAGTGTGTGTGTTGGGGGTGGGGAAGGGGTGGGACAGAGAAAAGATTTCTCCAAATCATCAGTTGCTTTAAAAGAAAGCCTATATTTAGCCAGTCTTAGAGGGCCTGTAAATATGTATTTTGCAATGCAGACAGCCATAGCTGGGGGAGCTCCAGAGATATGCAGAGAGGTCAAAGAAAAAAAAGAAATAACCGGAAAGATTGGGCAATATATTTTGTCATCAGCAGATTCGAAGAACTCTTTCTATTGCTTGCTCCAACTGCTAATAATACACATTCCTGAGTTTTGATGGTAGTTTCTGTTTTTCCTCTGCTTTCTGGATCTTGTGCAGTGGGTGCTGGAGGAGGAGATTGACTCTCAGAGTCACCTTCCTCCACCAGCCTTTGCCACACCTGCCCTGGGTCAAGGGTAAAAGCATCCTGTCCCTGCCAGCTCCCCTCCTGACTTGCTCTACCAGGCTCAGCGAGGCTGGCATGGCACCTGGCACAGGTGCAGCCTCTGTAAGGCCAGATATCCAATCTCCCACATTCAACCTCTTGTACTTCACATGGTTTTGGGCGTGAGGGATCGGGGAACAAATCCTGCCACTTCAGGGCAGTTCTACTTCAGAGAACTCCTCCTTCTAAAAAAATATTTATTTTTTACTTTATTATATTATTAATTTTTATATTATTATATTTTTACTTTTAGTTGGAAAAGTTTCTTTGAACATAAGAAAAGTTCAGAGACTCACATAACAAACAGAATTTACAAATGCCAGCTAGTTAGCATTGTGTCATTTTTGCTTCAGTTTCTTTCACGTAAAAGAAACAGGACATGAGAGTTTGAACTGAAGCCCCATGCTCCCTAGTCCCGTTGCCCACCCTACCCACTCTCACAAATTTGGAATGCATCCTTTAGAGCCCATAATTTCAAAATTATTATTTTTAATTGTAAAATATATATAATATTTACTATTTTTACCATTTTAAGTGCACAATTCATTGGCATTAAGTATGTTCACATTATCATGTAACTATCACTATTATCCATCTCCGGAACTTTTTCCATCTTCCAATACTGAAACCCTATACCCATTAAACACTAACTCTCTATGTCCCTCTCCCTATAACCCCTGGCAAGCACCATTCTCTTTCCTGTCTCAATGAATTTGACTATGCTATGTGCCTCATATACGGGGAATCATCAGCATTTGTCCTTTTGTATCTGGCTTATTTTACTTAGGATAATTTCTTCAAGGTTCATCCATGTTGTATCATACATCATAATTTGCTTCCTTAAGTCTAGCCATAATTTAATATTTTCCCTACACATTTAAGTATTCATAAAGCAGCACATAGTAATGTTTTCTGTATTATTAAAATGTATATAACAGCCATTATACTGTACGTATCATTTGTGTCTTTTTCTTCCCAATTGACATACTTTTCACAGTGGAGCCACATTGATACATACGGCTTTGGTTCCTTCATTTCAACTTCTGTTTATTATTTCATCATGTGAATACACCACCATTTATTTGTCACTTCTTTTACTGAAGGGCATTTGAGTTGTTTCTATATTTTGCTATTATAAGTAGGACTGCAATGAACACCCTTGTACTTTTCTGAACCATCTTTAGAGTGCACACATAGGAGCAGAAAGCTGGGATTATAGGGCAGATACACTTTCAACGTGACTGACAAACTGCTCTCTACAGTGACTGAACCAATTTATGTTCTCGCCACCAGCATTTGTACAAGACGTCTTGTCTGACCACATCCTTGCCAACATCTGCTCTTGTCAGACTATATTTTTGCCAATCTGATGGGTGTGAGGTAGTATCTCATTTGAATCTGCATTCCCTGTCTATGAGGTCAAGTGTCTTATGCTCATTGGCCATCTGGGTTTCCTCCAGGCAAATTGCTTATGTCCGTATCCTTGGCTATCTCTTGCAGCTTTTGATACAAGTTACAGAAAGCCCAACTAGACGTTGTTTAAGCCAAAAAAGAATTTCACTATTTCACACAAGAAGTCCTAGGGTTGGTTAATTCAGAGGCCCAACTGTGACCTCAAAGACCAGGTTCTTTCCATTTTTCTACCATACCCTCCTCAGCATGTGGGCTTGTCTCTTATACTGGCCCCGTCATGGTCCAATACAGCTGCCTCAGCTCCAGGTGTCTCCTGCAGACAACAACATCCAGAGTCAGAGGAAAGTGAATGCTTTCTTCTTAGTGTCTCTTTCCCAGAGGGCCCTCAGGAGATCTCCTTTCCAGTCTTGGGAGACAGAATTGTGTACATGTCCACACCTCAACCAATCATTGACCAGAGGAACTGAACTATCATGCTATATTTAGACCAGTCACCATCAACCCCATAGGACTAGGGAAGGCCTAGCCTTCCCCAAAGCCTAGACCCTTAATTCTTGAATCATACCATTGGGGTGGCACTCAAAAGGTCTGTGCTTTCATTATTGATCTGTAGGAGGTCTTTATGTCCTGGATACTAATCTTTATCTGTTTTACGTGCTGCTAACATTGTCACCCAGGCTGTCGCTTGTCTTTTAACTTTGTTTATAATGTCATTGTCATAGCAGAAAGCTTTTTTTTTTTTTTTGGTAATGTAGTAAAATTGTTCAATCTTTTGTGAATTGTGTTTCTTATCTAAGAAGTCTTTTCCTACCCTGAGATCTCCTACATTTTTTTCTAATTATTTTAAGGTCTTTCACTTTTAGGTCTTTAATCCATCTGGAATTAATATTTATGGATGGTGTGAAGATTTTTCATATGAAAAGCCAAATGTCACAACACTTTTTGTTGAATAGTTTATTCTCTCTCACTGAATTGCAATGCCACTGCCATCATAAATCAAATTCCCACATACACTTGGAACTGTTTCTGGGTACTCTATTCTATTGATCTCTTTGTCTACCCCTGCACCAATACCACATGGTTTTAATTACTATCGCTTTCAAATAAGTCTTAGGGACTTATTCTTTTTTGGAATTGTCTAGTTTCTTCTTGGTCCTTTGCTCTGCCATATGAATTTTAGAATCAGTTTTACTAGCTCTCTGAAAAATCCTGTTAGAATACTTAGTGGACTTGCACTGAATAGATAGATTAACATGGAGAAATTGTCTT
The DNA here is from genome assembly GCF_036562045.2 of Rhinolophus sinicus. Lineage (NCBI taxonomy): Eukaryota > Metazoa > Chordata > Mammalia > Chiroptera > Rhinolophidae > Rhinolophus > Rhinolophus sinicus. The sequence goes on along the minus strand of NC_133764.1, from coordinate 43,746,337 downwards.
CATGATATGGAGGCTTCTTATCCCTAAAATTAATACATCTTTCCATTGCTCAATTTATTCCTTTTATAGCCTTCTTCCCAAATATCTTCAAATGTCTTTTCTATGTTTTTTTTCTGGGTTCTGTACAATTTTAATTTTACTGTGAATGATTTCTTTTTAAAAAGATATTAGTTTCTAATCAATTATTGCTCGTGTATAGAAACACTGCTGAATTTTATCTGTACTGGAATGTTAATCTCTGTCCAGAAACTTTGCTGATCTCTCTTAATAATAACATGCCTAAGAATCTATTGGATTTTCTATGTAAATAATCATACTGTCTGCAAAAAATGTCAGAATTGTGCTTCTTTTATTTTCCTAATCCTTCCATTACTGAGTGGTGGCTTCTCAATCTGACTTCTCCCAGCACTCAGGCTGTACCAGTGGGCAGGCCCTCGGCAACTACTGCCTTGCACTGTCAATTATAAATAAATAAAAGACCCCTTACTTTCTCCAGAGCTTTATAGTCTACAAAGCACTTTGGCGTCGGAATCTCATCCATCCTTATCACCCCCTCTTTACAGAGAGGCGTCCCAGTGGAAAGGGCTCTGGGCCCCACGTCCAGAGACCTAGATGTGCAGAATATTGTTCTGTGGGACCTCGGACAGGCCCTCATGTTCTCGTTGTCTCCTGTAAGCTAAAAAGTTTGGCCAGGGATGATCTGGTATTATGACTCATGACTGATGGCTTTGGGCGGCCACCAGGCTCAAGGAACCCCTTTGAGGGCTGAAGTCCACCAATAAGGAGGAGGAGGAGTCTGGGTACACTTAGGTCTTCAGGCTGGTGCTCCCAAATGTCGTGGGGGAAGGTGGGGAAATACAGAAATGTCCCTGGAAATCGGAGGGTTGAGCTAGATGACGGGGAGGGTGGGGAAGAGGGCATTGTGTGCAGCCTCCTGTCTCCATGCGAGTTCTCCTTCCCGTTTGGAAGAACATCCTCTGGACCCGGAAGAGGAGGACGAGGAACAGCTAGAGTCTGCGGGTCCCCTCCTCCGTCGCCCCCTCGAGTCGCCTCTTCAGCACGCATCTCTGACGCGAATCCCCAACTCTGGGCGGGGCGCTCCGCGGCCACCCAGCCTCTCCACTCCCCCGCTCCGCCCCAATATTGCGCAGGCGCAGGTCCTAGCTGGGGACCAGCGAACGCGCCCTCTCGTGGCCGATTGACAGATCGCACCCTTTGTTGTTGCGCGGGAGGGGGACGGAGAATGATGTGGGTGGAGTCTGGGAAGCAGATGCAGCAAGCAGATCACCATGTCGAGAATCCCTTTCCTTTGTCCCTGATGACAACATATAATCCCCTGATTTAGATGCAGAAGACAAAAATATGGTCCTCAGAGATCAAGAGACAGGTCTAAACAGACCGAAGTGGGAAGAGAGAGGGGGAAAGATGTATTTATTCAATTACTCGCTCATATTCATTCAGCAAACATTCATTGAGATGGGGAGAGACAGGGACAAAGGACCAGAGGAATTAACCTGAGACACTGACGGGCTGAGATCCGACAGAAACCTGGGGAGACAGGAGTGGATGGCAAAGTAGCAGGGACAGAGACCCAGCTAGCTGAGGGCAAAGCTGGGGTAATAGAAATAAAGCAGAAGCACGGAAACCCAGGCTGGGTTAGTGGGGACAAGGCTGAGAGAGGCCAAGATGCAGAGACCTGACCCTCCAGTACCCCACACGGATGCTCCAACTGGTGGGGACCAAATCGGGACCTGAAGATGGGACAGCTTAGCACCAGCAGGGATATTAGTTGCAATAGATTGAAGAAGTCAAATATATGTAAAGCCATAAATTCATAATTATACTACTAATTTTAAAAAGTTAATTGGTCACTAGGGAACCAATTGGATGCTAGGGAACCAATTCATTATTTGGAAATTGGTAAATACAGGAACAGAGTCAAGCATTTGTCCTATCTTTCCCACATGAGCTGTATGCCACTCAGCAACCAAATAGTAAGTGAGGGGCAGTTTTTCTGTCTAGAATTATTCCAGCTAATAAAGGAGGGAGTGATTGAATTTGAATGTCACCATTTAAAAAAAACAACGAGGCACTGAGCATCAATGGCTGCTATGCTTCTGGATGGAAGAAGCAACACCACCACCTATGAAGTGGTCTTGCAGAAGAAAATGGAAACTATACCTGATCAGGACCCTTGATCCAACAGCAGTTTATAGGAAATAACAATTTACAAGACGTATAGAGGTCAGAGGAACACGTGAAAGAACACCATAGAGAGGCAATCAGCAAAACCCAGACTGTGGAAAACTACACAACAAATAACCTGGTTCTCTCAAGGCGAGAGAGAGAGAGAGAGAGAGAGAGAGAGAGAGAGAGAGAGAGAGAGAAGAATTGGAGCAGGAATCTATAGATTTAAAGAGATTTAAAAGGGGCCTGTCAATCAGTTGCCACATGCGCACCTGATTTGAATCCTGATTCAAATTGCAAAAACAAAACAAAAAATTTATGAGAAATTGGAAATTTGAACACTACAGATCTGACATTAAGGAATTATTAACTTTAAGGTCTATCATGTAATTAGGTATAATAATTGTGGTTATGTTTAAAAAAATAATTATTCTCTTTCAAAGATGCACACTGAAATATTGACAGAGACAATGAAATAGGAGGGGAAAATTGAGAGAGGTATAGATGAAAGGAGATTGGTCATGAGTTGATGATTGTTGAAGCTGGGTGATGGATATATGGGGCCTTGTTATATTATTCCGTATACTTTTGTTTTATTTAAAATTTTATAAAATCCATTTAAAGACGTTGTGACCCTCCTCCCTACCTCCAGGCCCCTATGAATAGAAGGTGCTGAGTGTTACCGCAGCAGGTTGTGATCCAGACAGCCCTGAGGTGGGGAGGTCCCCTGGTGGGCCAGAGGAGACTTTCAGGGGACTTGCAGCTTGGCTTCTGGCACAGTCTCTGGTTCCCCTGCTTTGGGGGAGGGGGAGAAGGATCAGTAAGGAAAGCTGGCTTCTGTGCGCCTGGTGGCACTGGGTTTGGGCACTGCCACCTTAAGACAGCTGAGGGTATGAGTGGGTGGCTCTAAAAATAGCATGGGAAGCAGCAGGGGGGAGGGAGGGAGTCACAGGGAGCTGCTGAGGGGCTGAGGCCTGGGCAGCTGGCCAGGCTATGGCACCTCTGCCTACTCCCCCAGAGCCCACTGACTCTCCCTCTGCCTCCAGAACCTTTCTCCCTCTCATCTTCCATCTCTGAGAAGGCAGAGAGGTGCCAAGGTGACTCTGGTACAAACACCACCCTGCCTAAGAGCCTGAGTGGACGCTGACTCTGGGATTTGTTGGCTCTCCAGGGATAGGTGGGGCTGTCAGGTGGGGGCGAGAGAGGAAGGGACAGGGACTAAGTAACCTGCTCCTCAGGCACCCCAATCTATAGGCCAACACCCGCCCCTTGAGGCCCGACCAAGGGCAGGTCCCAGATGTCCTTGCCTGGGGCTGTTTAGGGGGGGTGAAGTGGCAACGCCCTTTGTCTCAAGGCCAGGAGGGATGCTCACACAGGCACCAGGAAGTTTGGAACCCTGCACCCATGGGCTCCTGCCTCCTTCTCAGAGCATCTTGGGAGTGTGCTCCTGAGCCGGCTCTGAGTGGGAAGTCCCCAGAGAGAAGGGCACCTCTCCCACTTCATAACTGAGCTAAGACCCTTTGGCAGATGCGGGAAAGAAGGGGAAATGGTGCTGTGGATTGAGTCAGGACTGGGCTGAGTGCTTTACATGCATTCAGCTGGTCAGTAGTGTGGCCTTGGGGAAGTTATACATCCCTTGTGCCTCAGTTTTCTTGTCTTTGAAATGGGGACAATAATAATACTTGCTTCATGGAACTGCTGTGGGATGGAATGAGTTACTCTATGTAAATACAGAGTATGCCAAAAGAATGTATACACATTTTAATGAAGGAAAAAACTGTATTAAAATTGTAATACAATGAATGATGCTAGCATTTATTTGATTAACACCATCTTTTGAGCGACTATCATATTACACATTGCCACCATAATTCATTCAACTTCAAAAAGTAATACATAGATAACATCTCTTAAAATGTGTATATCTTTTTTTGTCACCCCTGGTATATGTCAAACCTTCGGCACATAGCAGGCAGGAACTAGCTGTCATTACCCGCCAGCATGCAAGCCCCACAGTATCAGGGGTCTGTTCACCTCTGTATCATCAGGGCCTGTTACATAGTAGGTGCACCGTTAACATGTACTGACTTCATGATTTTGTGCATTTCACACACAAGAACACCAAGAGGTGAGGACTATGCTTGCCAGTTTATAGTTGTGGAAACAGAATTTAGAGAGGGCAATTGACTTTTTCTTTTTCTTTTTTTAAAAAGATTTTATTGGGGAAGGGGAACAGGACTTTATTGGGGAACAGTGTGTGCTTCCAGGACTTTTCCAAGTCAAGTTGTTGTTCCTTCAATCTTAGTTGTGGAGGGCGCAGCTCAGCTCCAGGTCCAGTTGCGTTGTTAATTGCAGGGGGCGCAGCCCACCCTCCCTTGCGGGAGTCGAGGAGTCGAACGGGCAACCTTGTGGTTGAGAGCCCGCGCTCCAACCAACTGAGCCATCTGGCACTGGCCCATGTGGGAATCAAACCAGCAGCCTTTGGCATTAGGGGCACGGAGCTCCAACCGCCTGAGCCACCGGGCCAGCCAGGCAATTGACTTTTTCAAGGCCACATCTCCAGTAAGTGGTCAAGGTGGAGTCATGTCCAGGACTGCAGGCCTCCAAACCTATGCCCCCAACTCCTCTGTCTCTTCCTGGCTGGCCCTGTCCAGGCCTCTCTCTCTTCTAATACCTGAGGTACACGCTGGGGGTGCTTGGTCTGTGGATGAGGGCTGGGTGAATGGGCACCCTCAAGTGCTGTTGAGGAAGCTGTCACCTAGCCCCCTGTACCTACTAATTGCCAGGCCCTGGGCAAAGTTTAGGGATCCAAAGATAATAAGATCCTAGTCCACCCCAAAAAGCTGGTTGGTTGGGGTCACAGGGGCTAGGGGCCCCCCAGCTTGGCCTAGAGGAGAACAGAAAGGCTTCAGGGAAGAGAGGATGCCTATACTGAGTCTTGAAAGGTGAGTGAAAGTTTGCCTGATGGACAAGGGCAAGAGGGGAATTCCAGGCAGAATTCAAGAGGGGAACCTACCAGGCTCACCTCCAGGGACACCCAGACCTTGGGCAAAGCTGTGTAGACTAAAGAATGTGTATCAGGTTGGAGGGCAGTGAGGCTGGGCTCAAGCCTGGGGTAGTGTGTGTGTGTGTGTGTGTGTGTGTGTGTGTGTGTGTGTGTTTAGTGGGGGGTAGAGGAGGGGATTCTAGGCAGGATGGCCATGTACAGGAAGTGCCTGAAAGCCACCAGCAGCTAGGGTACTCAGGGCAATGGGAGCCATTAAGGTTTTAAGGGGGCCGGAGGTTGTCAGGTTGGTGGTTTAGAAAACACACTCTGGCCGCCAGGATTGGAAGGCCCTTGTCATGTGAGGAGGGTGTCCACCCGAGATTCAGTGTCTGCTCTGGGTGGGGTTGGGGGGAGGGAAGGCCCCGCTGGCTGAAGCTGGGCAGCTCTGGGGCACCTCCCCATTCCTCTCCCCACCCTCCCCCCTGCTTCTGTCTCTGTCATTCACAGGGCCAGCCAGGCTGAGGCAGCCATGGCAGCAGCACTGATCTGGATTCCTCTCCTTTCGGGCAAGTTGGGGCTTTCTTCGGGGAGAGGCCCAGGATGAGGGGGTGGGATTTAGCCGTGATGACATAGAAGTAAAGGAAGTTCCTCAGGGGACAGGTCTGGGGTGAGGCAGGGGTCAGAAGAACTTTGGGGTGTTAATGCTGCAACTGGTGGGGAGGTGCAGAGAACTGGGGCTAGGAGCTGGGCGCTGGGTTGTGGGGCTGGGAGCCCTGAGGGATGAGGTGTTCTAGTCCAGGGTGGGCCTGACAGCACAGGCCTGGAGCATCATGGGCCTTTAATGGGCTGACTGGGTCGGCCTCTTTCTAGGCCCAGGCTAAATTTGGCCCTGGAAGGGTGCAGGGCTGGCTGGGGCAGGCCCTCTCCCTGGGCCTCAGGATCCCTTTTGCTCAGCTCCTGTTGGCCTCTGGCGCGGGCCCTGTTCCCTCTGTATATTAGGCGAGATGGGTGAGTGGTCCCAGAACGGCTACCCTCCTCCTCCAAAGGTTCCTTCCCTCTCCCTCACCCCTCCAGGCTTCCAGACACTCAGCATGGGAGTTCTTTTCCAAGTGCCCTTATCTCTCGCTTTCTCTCTCTCTTTCTCTCTCACTTTCTCTCTCTCTCTCACACACACACACACACCACCACCACCACCACCACCACCCCTCCCAGTCACACATCAGTTCCTGCTCGCTGTGACCCCCAACTGGGGCCTAAAATGAGGAGTGGGGGGCTCCTATGTATCCAAACCAAACTCAGCTCTGGGTCTCGTCACTGATTAAAGTGTGTGGCACCACCAGGGCCCCACCCTGTTTATTCCTGGGAGCGAGCAAAGGAACCCCTTCCTCTCACACTATTCTCTTGGCCTCTCAAGGGCACAAAGGACGTGGTGGGGAAAGAGAGTGTATCCCGTGCCCAGGACTGAGGCTAGTCTGTGTTTGGGGGGTCCTCTTAGGTCTCCTGACAGAGCTGGGGGTCACCAAGGCCCAGCAGACCACCCTGCACCCACTTGTGGGCCGCGTATTTGTGCACACCTTGGACCACGAAACCTTCCTGCGCCTTCCTGAGCATGTCGGTGAGCGGGGCCTGATGGACCCTGGGATGGGCTGGGGGTGCCCGGCCGGGGCTGGTAAAGGCTCCTATTGTGTCTTCAATCCCTTCTCCTCCCTTCCACCAGCTGTCCCACCCACCATCCCTGTCACCTACCAGGCTCACCTCCAGGGACACCCAGACCTGCCTCGGTGGCTCCGCTACACCCAGCGAAGCCCCCACCATCCTGGCTTCCTTTATGGTACCCCCACCCCAGGAGATCGTGGACGGCAGGTCATAGAGGTACCAGCACGGACCCCAGTGGGCTGTGTCATCTGTGGGTGTTCATGTGTGGGTCTTCATTCACATTCATTTACATGCCTCTAATTTGGTAGTATCTCAGTCCCCTTCTGCCAGGCCCCAGCTGGACCACTTTTCTCCCCTAATCCCACCTCCTGGTCCAATTCCCCATCCCCTCCAGGTCATAGCCTACAACCGGGACAACTTCGACACCACCCGGCAGAGGCTGGTGCTGTTGATTGGGGACCCAGAAGGTATCACCTATCCCAACCCACCCCCACCCTACTAGTGCCAGTCTTGGGGGATCTCCCCTGGAAGGGTGTGTGTGGAAGGGAAGGCTTGGAAAGTAGTGGGGTGCAGAGAATCCTCGAAAGCCTCTGGAGTTGTATTCTTGGCTGCTCTGCTGACAGTCTGAGTGTTGCGGAAGGGCATTTGGGGCCTGTGATGTATGGGGTATTAGGGAGGAAGGAAGGTGTCTGAGAGGATTTGAGAGGAGCTTCGGTCAGTGGAAGCTTGGGAAGGATCCGTGCAGGGCTGGGTGCAGCCTGAGGTACCAACCTGGTCCTTCTAGGCCCCCTGATACCATACCAGGCTGAATTCCTGGTGCGCAGCCATGATGTGGAGGAGGTGCTGCCCTCAACACTTGCCAGTCGCTTCCTCACAGCCTTGGGGGGTCTCTGGGAACCGGGGGAGCTCCAGCTGCTTAACATCACCTCTGCCTTGGACCGTGGGGGCCGTGTTCCCCTTCCCATCGAGGGCCGCAAGGAAGGGTAAGCATGCAACCCAGGAGGGCTTCCTGAAGGAGGAGGCACCCTGCATTCTATCTGGGTGGTGGGCACAGAACACGGGTCTCCTTAATTTCCAGGTGGGGCTTTACCTGCCTTTACATCTCCTCCCCACAGTTCTAGGTAGTTTTGCAGAAGACATCTCTGCTGCAAGTATTTTTGCTGCAAACATTGTCACCACATAACTAATTGGCCATAAGGCAATTTTCCCTTAAAAGATAAAAGAACAAAAAAGAGGGACATTAAAAAGGACATAATGAAACATGAAAAATTAATAACAAGAAAAGACTTGATTGTGAAAAATGAAAATACATTGTTTTCGAAGTCTTTGTTCTTAATATTATATATGTATGTTTTGTTTGTTGTTTCATCTTATTTGACACCACACTTTTTCCTTATCTGCTAAAATTTCTTCATTTAAGAGAAGTATCAGTTTCCAACTAAAGAATTGATAATTAATGCTCTCGAAGACTTGTGAATGTTGTATTCTGCCTCTTTTATATTTGCATAGCTTGGTAAACTTTTGGTTTTGACGGGTGGGAAGGATGACTGCTCACCGAAGGATTTGCAAACTGAGATGTGGTCATTTTCTAGTAGAGTAAGCACTCTGGCTTTACACGTACCTTTGCAATCCAGCTCTCCACGTAGTTGTTATCATCCACGATTTTCAGACCACCACGTCTACCTGACACGGTATGGACCATTATGAGGTTTAAGAGTTATTCAACATAAAAATGGGAGTTCTGCGAGGACTTTGTCAATGGAGAAAAGAAACCAAACTAACAAAATTCATTAAGTCTCCCAGATGTAAACCAAACTGTCATCCAGTTAAATTGCCTTCAGGTCAATTAGTTATGCAGTGAAAATGCTTTCAGCAAAGATGTTTACTAGGAAACTTGCGGACACGCCCCACCACACCCAGCCACACCTCCAAGCTTCACTCTCCCTTCCACTTCCTTCCAGCCACCCCTTCCTCTCTTTCTTGCCTTTCCTGCACCCAAAACCTTTTCCTCAGCACCACACTTCCTGTGCCCCACGAGGACATAAAAGGTCCATCCTTCAAAGGACATTCCTGGGGGCATAAGGCCCCCCAGAAGACTAGACTGTTCTGTGTGCTCTCACCATAACCCCAGCTCTCAGGGTAGCCTTGTAACCCTCAAATCTCCAGTGCCCAATGACACCCTCCCAATTTGCTACTGGTGGTTTCTATCTGGGCCCAGGGTGTACATCAAGGTGGGCTCTGCCTACCCCTTCTCCACCTGCCTGAAGATGGTGTCATCACCTGACAGCCATGCTCGCTGTGCCCAGGGCCAGCCTCCACTTCTGTCCTGCTATGACACCTTGGCACCTCACTTCCGTGTTGACTGGTGTAATGTGTCCCTGGTAAGGAGGGACCCTGGCTGGGGGGGGTAAGGGGGGGAAGGGGGGACACGGGCCCTATCATAGTCTCCTCCCTCTCCCTTCTCAATCCAGTCCCTCTAGTTCTAGTTCTTTCTCTGATTATGATTATCTGCATTCTGTCTCTGTCTTCCTCCCTCCCTCCCTCTCTCCCTGTCTCTCTTTCTTTCTCTCCTCTCTCTCTCTCTCTCTCTCTCTCTCTCTCTCTCCCTCCACCTCCACCTTCTCCCACAAGAGGGCGAGAGAGTCCATAACCCAGACAAGCATTCGCTCCTGAAGTCCCAGAAGTACCCAACCTAACAGCTAGAAAAATCACTCCCACAGAGCAGTTCCAAAACTCTTTCCCCACCAAGGGCCTCTGTGTCACAGCTCTGTCGGCTCCCTTCTAAAGCGTCACCTAGCTAATCTGTGTGCAGTAAGGAACAGCTAGCTGTCACTCCCGTGTTATAAACCAGAGATGCTTACCACTGCTCTTTGGTTATTGAGCCGAGCTTTCTAGGGTCCCGAGTATACTCTGTTCCTGTGAATTGACAAACTGCACAGACAGGGACTGGGAATCAACATTCGTGAGCAGTTGCTATATGCTCGGCACTCAACCTGTTTTATCCTTATGACTACCTCGGGAGACAGGTTCCACTATTAGCATTCCGACTTTATAGGTGAGGAAACTGAGGCACCTACAGGTAAGTCATCCCAGCAAAGCACTTGTCTGAGTCAAGATTCAAACCCAGGCAGTCAGACCGTAGAGCTGTGCTCTAACCATTGTTCAGTCCTGCCTCTCTGAGAATTTCCCTCCTGGCTCCTAGTCCAGTGCTTGTCCTGCTGGGTCGCCCAAGCTGGGAGAGGCAGGCAGGAGGAAACCCTGTGGTTGCATGGGGCAGTAGGTAGCGGCTCTCCAGAACCCCTGCCCTGTTTCCCCGGGGTCTCTGTGTCCAGCCAGTTGCTCGTGGGTCAGCCGTGGGCTCTCTGAGCAGGTGGATAAGTCAGTGCCGGAGCCTGCAGATGAGGTGCCCACCCCAGGTGATGGGATCCTGGAGCATGACCCGTTCTTCTGCCCACCCACCGAGGCCCCAGCCAGAGACTTCCTGACTGACGCATTGGTCACCCTCCTGGTGCCTCTCCTGGTAGCCCTGCTGCTCACCCTGCTCCTGGCCTACATCATGTGCTGCCGGCGGGAGGGACGGTGAGTGTGAGGGGCAGAGGGCTGGGAAGGCAGTGTGGCTGGTGTTCAATCTGTGGGATTCTTTGTGGCACTTGTGCTATGTGGGGACCCAGATCCTTCAGGGAGTGGGGCACTCAGCCAGGAAAGGAGTGAAGGGCCCCTTTCTTGGTGGGTCAGGGCTCGGGTCCTGCATGGCACCGGGAGGGGATTGTGGATAACAGTTAATCCCTTCCATTGCTTTTCCACAGGCTGAAGAGAGACCTGGCCACCTCTGAGTGAGTAGGGGAAAACTGGGGGCTGGGTGGGAGCCCCCGTACACTGTCAAGCTGGACCCTCCATGAGTAGCATAGACAAACCAGATTATTCTGGGATGATTATTCTGGGGCCATCCTCGGCCTCTGAACTCCAGCCCTGGGATGGCTGGATGCTGGATGCCTCACCTATCCTGGCCTGGCCTTCTCATTTTTTGGTCTCCATGGAAGAGCCTAATGTGGGATGGGACGGGGAGGGGACCTACCCAGGCTTCATAGGTCTGCTGCCCTTGTGGGGGAAAGAATTTGGGAAGCAACTTAAGAGCCTTTCAGCATACACACATCCCCACACACACTTTGCTGTGAGTCAGGCACTTGGGTTCCAGGCCAGGTTCTGTCACACAGTTATTATGACCTTTTCTGGCCTTGGTTTGTCCACCCGTGATGTGGTTGGACTAGCTAATGCACGTGGATGGTTTCAATTCCCCCCATCGCTTCCCAAATCCATCTCACCCTTATTTTGCCTAGGTTTCCCCCACTCATGGCTTTACCCCTTCTCCGTGCTCCAGCCCTTTTTCTTTCCCACTCCCTTGAACCCCAGCGATTCCAGGAGGCAGGTGTTAAATAAGTTAGGCTCCTTTAATTCCCACTGCGCAGAGCCTGTGGTGGGCCTGGCCCCGCTGCCTGCTTGCCGAGCCTGCCTCATTAATTGCGGTGGCATTTGGCCACCCTGCGAGCCTCCTTGATTAGCCACTTGTGTCCCTGTTTGGGGCTCAGTGTCAACCTGCGCTGCCTAGGCCGGCACTGCCCAGACCAGTGCTGTCCAGACCGATGCTGCTTCTGCTGCTGTCTCTTGGTCTTGAGCTTGAACTTGAACTTAGAGGCGTGCTTCTTGCACATGCGGAAGGAGCCCCATATCCCCCTGCCCGTCACCTGTTTGAGTAGGCCCTTGTCCACCAGCCCTTTGAGCACTCGCTTGAAGCGCCTCTTGTTGCGGGTCATATTGTAGCCTGCGGTGGTGAGAGCATTCCTCAGGAAGGTCAGGGACACACGGCTGTGCACCCCCTTGTCTGCCATAACCCCCAGGATCACCTTGGATATGCTGGGCTTCCGGGGGGCTTTGGGGCAGGCATGGCACCCAGTCTCACTCTTGCTAGGGGCTTCCAACACACTGGTCTGCAGACGTGCACCCAGGGCGCTGTTTGAGGCTGAGGGCACCGTTGGGGGTGGCAGTGCAGTGTCTTCCTGCATCTCTCCCTGGGGTGGGTGAAGGGAACTGGATGCAAGGACCTCCAGGATGGCGGCTGGAAGTCTCCACTGGGTTGCTCCTCGGTGGGTGAGGTGGGTCTCAGTTCCTGGTTTTCCTCAGAGGCTTCCTAGTAGGGCTCTGGCCCAAGCCTTCCCCTGGGTGGCCAGGAGGAGGAGCAAGGATGATCCCCCACAGCAGGCCTCCGCAGACTTGTGACTCAGGTGCAGAGGGTGGGCAGGTTAGCTCTGTGGTGACCTCAGGGGGACATTGTGAGGCCACCAGAATCCTGTGAGAGTCACAGTGGCCCCATTGTTTCTGGGGAGACGCCAGATAGTGTGGGCATCTGACATGCCAGGTATGCTGGGAAGAAGAGCTGTGGCTGTGTGGGCCAGATGGGTGGTCCCACAGGTGTGTGCATGCACATGTGTTCACGTAGATGCATGAGCGCCACGTTTCAGGTTGTTCTGAGACCCCAGTTTTAATTAAACCCACAATTTCCACCTCACCATCTCAACCTACTGTGTTGAGGAATACAAACATTTTTAGAATCAGAATTATGCCAACATTTATGAATTTTTAGGGGGGATAAATTTCCAGAGTGAATAAAATATAATTCCTTGATCTACCTAAGTTGATTTAATTCCTCAATCAACTTTCTATACAAAGCAATGAACAAGCTTTTTTTTTCTGTTTTCATTTTTTTTTTTTTTGATAGAATTTTTTCCCATAGAAGATCAGTGATTTTTCTATGTAAATTTTATAAGGAGAATTTTTTTCCTCCATTTTTTTGGCCTCTGCTAAATTTGATCAATTATATTTTCTGCCATTGAGATTGTGGATATTCTTTTCTGTTATTTCCACCACATCTAGCTTTCCTGGGTCAGTTTTCTAGTTCTGATGGAGTCAGGGAAATCTGCTTCCTCTCTCAATTTTGAATCAATAACCAATTTTACCACGTGTGCCATTAGCTCTTGTTGGTTTAGATTTTGTGTTATTTCTACAAATTCCTTTTTTTTTTTTTTTTTTGCTTCAATACCTACCATGTTTTAAATTATCCACAACTTGTGATTCTGCTGCCCTCTTTTCACTTACGTCAGATTTTACTGTCTGGAAAGTCCCGCAGGCTCAGCAGCCCTCTCCTGTGGTCTGTGTGCCAGAGCAGGACTCCAGGGGCTGTGTGCTGATGGCGGAGTGTGTGTGTGTGTGTGTGTGTGTGTGTGTGTGTGTGTGTGTGCACGCGCGCACGCCTGCCCATTCCTTCATTTGCCCAAGTGCTGATGTGGAAGGACTGTGAAGGAAGGCACCTTGGTTCTGGCTTCTGCTCCTGCTCTGGAAAAACATCCCAGAACATTTCTCCACCTGTGTGTGTTGCCAGAGTAATGAGATCCAGATGTGGGGCTGGGGGTGGGGAGAGGGCCCATTAACTAAGGCCCTTCATGCACAGGGGCATTACCTGCCTGGCTGCACCCAGCCTTCAGCATTCACACATTTCTTGCTTCCTTTCCCCCTCAGTTTCTCTTTTCCTGGGAATGGAAAATTGTGTTTTGGACAAACTGCTTGCCAAATTCCAGGCTCAAAAGCTCATTTTGACCCTCCCCTAGCCTTAGAGGGTGACTCTACCTCCTCCTGCCTGCCAGACAGGACGGGGTGCTACACCCCCCAGGAGGAGTGTGGCCCATTCAGCAGGAAGCTGGCAAGTGCTTCCTGTAGGCTAATCTCTCAGGCTCCAGCTGGAGTCTGTGTCCACTAACTGAGGGTTGGGCATGGATGAGAATCACTTGTCCTCGCCAGTTGATCTCATAACCTAGATGCAGGTGGGTTGCTTCTAGCCTACCTGAGGCCCCATTCCTTGAAGAAAACCAATTCTTATTTGTAATGAAAAGTCTGGGCTGTGTCAGACCTGGCAACCAGGTAGTCTGGAAAGATGTCTCCAGGCTGGGCCCTACAAATGTGGGTGGGTTCATGTAAAAGGACTTGGAATTATGCTTCCACTGGAGGCCATAAAAAATAACACCAGTGCTAATAATAGCAATTAAAGGCTCCCTATACTAATAGCTACTATTTGCCACATGCTGACCAGGAGACACATTCCAAGTTTTTCCTCTATTAACTCATTTCATTCATACAACAACTGCATTGTAGTTGAGGAACCAGCACAACAGAGAGGTTAAGTAACTTGCACAAAGTCACACAGCCCGTAAGCAGTGGAACTCACATTCAAACCCAAAGCAACCACTGTGCTACCCTACTCCTCAGAATGAACTAAAACTTGCCTCTGGATAGCAGAAAGCAAGCCCATGAGAATAGCAAATGAGAATGAGTCTGAGCCTTCTGAGGAAAAACTAGAGCTAGAGTTCAGAAAGGACTTCCCAAGGAGTGGGCTGTTAGTTCGCTCAGCTGCTGGGATTTTAGGCCAGTTGAGGGTGGAGCCTGGTGCAGGCCTCAAGAAGCCTTGGTCTCTGGGGGCAGCCAGTTACCTCAGTTGGTTACAGCACGATGCTTATAACACCAGGGTTGCCAGTTCGATCCCCGCATGGACCAGTGTGAGCTGTGCCCTCCACAACTAGATCGAAACAACTACTTGACTTGGAGCTTATGGGTCCTGGAAAAACACACTTAAAATAAATTTAAAAAGTTAAAAAAATTTTTTTTAAAAAAGAAACCTTGGTCTGAAACAAAGACAGGGAAACAAGACTCATTGTCTGGAGTTAATCTATGCCAGGGGCTGACGAGGGTGGGGTGGAAGGGCTCAAGGTACAAAAGGAGCAAAGGAAAGGTCTGAGAGCCAAAGGATGAGATGGTCAAGACCTGGCAGGACATGGGCAAACAGCTTGGGCAAGAGCTAGGAGGTGGGAAAAGGTGGAGGGTGTAGGTTTGCCAGACTAAGACAGGGTTGGGGGCGAGGAAGAGAATTGGATGATCAGTAGTGGAAGAGAGTATTAGGGGAGGGAGCTGAGTGTTAGAAAGGACCTAGAGGATCTTCAGGGTATAAAAACAGAAAATAAAGCCCAGTAAATGCTGGCCTCTGGAAATACATATCCACTATGGGTATCTATTCATGTCTTAGTATCTCAAGAGCTCTTACCATGTACCAGGCACTTTTCTAAACACCCATTTAATCCCCACAACAATCCTATGAGGTAGGATTTTTAGCCCCATTTTACAGGAAACTGAGGCATAGTTAAGCAACTTGTAAAGGACACATAGCTTTGAATCCAGGCTATTTGCACCCAGAGCCCATGCCTCAGTCACTGGGCATTGAGCTGGCACTGTTTGTCCTCCCTTCACCCATCAGGTATGTGAGTCTCCTCCCACATAACAGGTGGGGAAGACTGTAGGGTGGCTCAGAGGCAGTGCCAGGCTGCACCCCAAAGCAGTGGGGGCTGACTCCCAGAGCTGATGACTCTGCTGGCCATGTGCCCTCAGCATCCAGATGGTCCACCATGACACCATTCGTGGGAACACAGAGGAGCTGCGACAGATGGCAGCCAGCCGAGAGGTGCCCAGGCCACTCTCCACCCTGCCCATGTTCAACGTACGCACAGGCGAACGGCTGCCTCCCCAAGTGGACAGTGCCCAGGTGCCCCTCATCCTGGACCAGCACTGAGGGCCT
Source organism: Rhinolophus sinicus (assembly GCF_036562045.2). Lineage (NCBI taxonomy): Eukaryota > Metazoa > Chordata > Mammalia > Chiroptera > Rhinolophidae > Rhinolophus > Rhinolophus sinicus. The sequence continues at coordinate 43,730,837 of NC_133764.1, read as the reverse complement.
GCCCAGGTGGGTCCAGCTGGGCAGTGTCAGCCGCATTTTGGGGAACAAGGTGGCCTCTGTCTCAAGGCTGGAGAAGGTGGTGGGGGTTGGGGAAAGTCAAGGGAAGGGCACACAGACCTGCCCACCCTACTAAGGAAGCAGTGTGGGGTGGGGGTGTGCTCAGCAGTGCCAGGGCTATATCCCCCAATGTCAGGCACTCAGGGTCAGATGTCTGGTCAGGGTGGGGAAGGAAGAGGAACCAGGGCCTGGACCTACAGCCCCCAACCCTCTTTTTTCCCTGCTGTTCCAGCTCCAGCCCTGGCCTCATCCTCCCCTCTCCCCCCATCACCAGGACCACATCCTTCCTCCTGATTCTGGCTCCGGGCCTGATGGACCCCAGGATTGGAAGAAGCCGAGATGGAAGGGGGCAGGGTGAGGGTATCTGGGGTAAGTACCCCCAGAATAAATACCTGCCGTTTTGTTCATCTATTGTGCATCTAGTGCCTTTGTCTCAGCAGCCTCCCCCCAGCGCTCATTGCCTCTATTTCCCCTTCTGCCTCCTGAGGAGCCCTTAGAGGCAGCCAGTGACTGCCAGCCTGCCCTTTGGACTCTTGGTGTTTGGCTGTTTTCTCAAATTCTCTGGAAGAAAGAGGCACCTGTAGTATGTGGCCCTGATCTAAATCCTCACGTGAACCTGACAGCGGGGGATTACTGGATCATTTTATAAGAATACTGAGGCCTAGGAAGAATAAGTGACAAGGTCACAGAGCAAGCAAGTGACAGAGCTTGGATTCAAACCTGGCGTGTCTGCCTCCACACTGCCTTCTGGAGGGTTGAGAGGTTCTGGAAGCAGGAGATCCAGGTTACCTGCCCAGATGCCCTGGAAGGAGAGCTCCTTTGATAGTTGTGTAGGGAGAGAATCCAATCTAGACAGGGAGAGAGGGGTTGGGTTCCAGGACCCTGACTGCCCAGTCTCAATGCCCCCTTCCTGGTGGGCTCCTCCAGGGGCAGGACAGAAGTGTCACCAGCTTGGCTTGGTCCCCATGTGAGCCCTGGACAGCTGAGCTGGCCAGGAAGAGGCCTGAGTTTGTTTTTCCCACGTGGCTACAACCAAAGCAGGCTGAGCCACACTCAGTTTCATGTCTGACTGCTCCCTTGGAAGGACAAGCTGGAGAAGGGACACAGAGAAAGGAGGGAGTGGAAGAGCAAGGACTTACGGCCCAGGCCCCACGCCCTGGCTCCAGGTGGCAATTCCAAGAGAACCCAAACTAGAGCAGGCCATCAGCCAGATGTCCCTGGGCCTCTAAATCCCTTTTTGAGTTCTACAAACCATGCTTGGGACCCTCCACTGTCCTAGAGCTGACTCTCAATCATCCTTCCCCAACGCCCCCACTCTCCACCTGGGGCTGGGGGGCTGGGAGATGGGGGCGATGTGCAGGGAGTTCTCCCTCATCTGAGACAGGGGCCAGGCTTGGGGATAATGGGTTGGATGGACCAAGTGGGGTAGCCCCCTGTCTCATGGAGGTCGCTCCTGGGCTAAGGATCCCTGAGGAAGACTGAGTCTCTGAATACTGTTTCCCTGTGTTCAGAAATGGATAGGCAAGGGGGTCACGAAGCCCCAAATTATCCTTAGACCCCTTTCCCTTTTCTCTCACTCCCCAGAATCCCCACCTTCACAATATGTCTTGAAGTCTTCCCCTTCTCACAGCCTCCACTCTCACCTTCCCAGTCCTGTACCAAGATCTCATTCCTGGGTCAGCGTGGGCTGCTGTGTGCTGCCGTGTGCTGCCAGGAGCGCTGGTGGCCAGCGTGAGTGGCCAGCAGCTGGCGAGAGCTGCCAGGGGCTTCTGTGAGCGGCCAACCAATGACGGGCAACCGACTGCCTGGGCGGGGGGTAGCGCAAGGCTCATAACACCAGCATGGGCCAGGGACCTGTGTCCTACACAACTAGACTGAGAAACAACGGCTTGAACTGGAGTGGTTTGGGGGGGGGGGGTTCAGGGAAGGGGTGAGAGGCTGAAGAAGGGGTAAAAAAAGAGATCTTGCTGCTGGACCCTGCAACAGCGTCCCCATGCCTCCCTGCCTCTTCCCTGCCCCTCCAGTCTCCTCTCCAACAGCAGCTGGGCCCATTCTTTAAGAGGGAAAATCAGGGGGTCTCACCCCCCTGCTCTCAACTCTGACCAGGTGCACTGACTGCACCCACCACTCTGACCTCAGTACCCTGCTCTCCCTCACTCGCCTGCTCCAGCCACACTGCCTCCTAACACTCCCCTGTTTCAGGCCTTGGCCTTGGCTCTTCCCTCTGCCAGGAACCCCAGCCCCCCCAAATCCACACAACTCCCTCCTCACTGTGATCATTTTGGTCTCTGCCCAAATGGCAGTTCCTCAGAAATGCCATCCCCCTCCTCAGAGAGCCCCCTCTGAAGGGCCTGGGGCACCCTGCAGACCACGCCTCTCTCTGAGAAGATATGAGGTCTGACAATTAAGTTTGCGAACTCATCCTAGAAAAAGTGCTACATACCTCATTGCTGAATATCACTATGGTCACCTTTGAAGTACTCCCCTTGGGAAGCTATACACCGACGCCAGTGCATAGTCCACCCTTCAAAGCAATTTTGGAACTCTTTCTGGAATGGCCATCAGAGCTGTCGTTGTATTACCCTTGATGTCCTGAATGTCATCAAAATTACTTCCTTTCAATATTTCTTTTATCTTTGGGTAAAGAAAGAAGTCATTGGGGGCCAGATCAGGTGAGTAGGGAGGGTGTTCTGATAGAGTTATTTGTTTACTGGCTAAAAACTCCCTCACAGACGGTGCCGTGTGAGCTGGTGCATTGTCGTGATGCAAGAGCCATGAATTGTTGGCGAAAAGTTCAGATCGTCTAACTTTTTCACGCAGCATTTTCAGCAATTCCAAATGGTCAACTTGGTGAACTGTTTGTCCAGTTGGTACAAATCCATAATGAATAATCCCTCTGATATCAAAAAAGGTTAGCGACATCGGTGCAACAAGTTCACGAACTTAATTGTCAAACCTCATATGCTTCCTGCCCTAGATTTAAGTTCCAGGAGGGTAGGATTCTGTGTGCCCCCAGGGGGTGCGGAGCCTACACACAGTAGGCACTCTGGAAAGACGTTCTGAAGGAATGTGTGAAGGGAGGCCGTCAGTCTGGGTTGCTTAGAGCTCTTAAGGAGATTGCTCCTCTCTGGGCAAAGAGGACAAGCAAGGCCATTACTAACCAGTATGTTCTGGTCCCTTCCTGCTGGGTGTCCTATACCCATTAGTTAGTTAGTTAATCCAATAAGCATCTGTGGAGGCCAGCAGGGCCTCAGTGTTGGCACGGTGTATGTGCTCAACAGACAGTTGTTGACGGAGTGGTTCTTTGGGTACCCACACCCTGCAACCACATGGGTTCTCTGGCAAGCGGGTGCCTCTGACTTCTCATTTGTAATTGCCTCCTTTCCCTGGGGGCTCCTCATCTGGCCGAAACCAGGAGCTGCACAGAGTCTGCTCAGCCAGCCTGCAGTCTGCAGTGGCTCCTCCTTCATCCCTGCCCCCTTGAGGAGGGGTCTGCCTGCTGCACGTCTCTGTGCTCTCGTCTCAGGCCTCCTGCTCTTATTGAGCTGGCAAAGGTTGGGAGAGTTCAAGGCCAGTCCCTCTCTTCCCTCTGCTTCCCAGCGTTGCCTTGGGATCTTGGCAGTGACTTCCTCCCAGATCAACTCCAAGGAGCACACGGGAGGCTGGCGCCCGGCCTGGGAGGAAGTGGCCCAGACAAGTAGCTGGGAGGATGGCGTGACTGTAGAGGACACCGAGCCGTGCCTGGGCACACATGCGCGCATACCCAGCCATCCCTGGCAGCACAGGGGAGGGCATGGAAACACTCAGCCCCACCCTACTCACTGAAGGGTAAGATTCCACTGGGCCGTCATTCCCCCCGCCCCCACTCCCAGCCAAGGAGACAAAAAGCCAAAATGTTCCCCTACCTCCACCCTGAGATTCCACCTCACACTCCACTCCACCCTTCGTTCCTGTGGTCCCACAGTCAACACTGTCCACAAGGCCCAGTAAGTGGCCTCCACCTTCACCCTAAGCAGAGCATCCACACGTGGTCTGACTCTAGACATTTCCTTTCCACCTCTCAATCGGTGAGGAGGATCTCTGCCAGACATGGGGACACGAGACACCACCTACAGCTGGCCGCAGCCCCCACATGCACGCTCCTTCCTTATTCTTGAAACACACACAGCCCATTTCACAGAAAGCGCCTTTGGTGCATTTGTTGGGCTTTGGGGTCATGTTGAGCAGGGCTCAAATTGCAGGACCTGGGGAGTGTCAGGTACCTGGCAGCTCCCAAACATAGAGACATGATTACATACAAGCTCTTGCGTGATCGTCCCCAAACCAGAGGTCCGTGGGGTCTCCCTGTCTCCTAAGATCCAGGTTTAAGTTTGCTTAGTTTCCATGGTGAGACTTGTGAAGAGTTTAAGCTCTCCCTCTGAGTTCGGGATGGGGGCTGAAATTCTCATGCTCCTGGGCACTGGTCTGCCTAGCGCTGTGCTGTCCGGTAAGGCAGCTGCTGGCCACCTGAGGCCACTGAGCACTTGAAAAGTGGCTAGCCCAAATCGAGATGGGCTGCAAATGTAAGGAAAATGATCATGTTGGGGCATATATTGGGTTAAATCAAGTATACTATTAAAATTAACTTCACCTGTTTTATTTTATATTTTTAGTATGGCTGCTCGAAAATGAAAATGACATACGTGGCTCATGTTATATTTTTATTGGGCAGCACTGGTTTCATGGCTTCTCCTTTAGGTCCACTCCAGATTGACCCAAACCCCTTTCCTTACTTCCTCCAGAACACCTGCTCATACCAGGCTTTTGTGTTGTGTATCAGAGTTTTCTGAAGCCTTGGGGAGTGGGAGGGATTGGCCCTACAGCAGAGAAGTCACCTAAAACTTGATTATGTGGTCTCCGTGTTCTAAAACGTGCTTTGATCTCCATTCACCCCATCTTTCTCTTCCTCCCACTGTCTCATGCAGAGAAAACCCCACTTTCTTAAGCACCTGCGTGCACCAAACTCACCTCCCTCTGGGCCTTGCCATGTGCATCCTCTCCCGAGCATTGGAATCTCCTTGTGTGTCAGGGTTCGTTTACCCTCCTAGACAAGGGCCAGCCTTCTTCCAGGGTCTTGCTTCCTGGTCCATGGACATCGCTCAGCTCTACTTGGTACCCTCCGGAGCACACACCAGGAAGGGGACACAGAGGCACCGTCGCTCACCAGCACGAGGACCCCACTGGCTCTAGAACTTCAGGACGGTTGTCCCCCTGCCATGCAGCCTCTCCTAACACTTCCCACACTCCTCCCTGTTCCACGCACCCCACCCTCGTTCATCCTCACCACACTGACAGACCTTCTGTCCTCTCTCATGCCTATGCACTCACATCCTGAATGCTAGACCCATACATTCTCAGTTCACGCAGCATCTTTTCTGCTGCCATGTGTGTGGGGAAGCTGTCCCCACATTTACAGACCCCCGAACCATCCTCAAAACACCCATACATGTTTAGGGCCCCTGTGAACACAGACACATTTACTCACAGGTGGGCGGACCCCCAAACAGTGAGACATTCTCATCCACACAGAGACGGCTGGGTTGGAACCACCTCACTCAATCACACAGCCGCCCACGCTCACGGCCACCGTGCAGCCTCCTCCTTTGGCTCCTGGCTTTGAGAGCAGCCCCACACACTCTGCATGCCCGTCACCTGAGGCTCTTACACCCCAACCAGGAAGTTCCCTCTCAATCTCTCCCTTCCTTAACCTCACCCAGCTCCGCCCAGGTAACCCTTGGAGGCATCTGGGAGGCTGAGGGTTAAGGCGCTGGGGGAAAAAAAAAAAAAAAAAAGGAGGGAAAAGTCCACCGTATTCTGGTCCTAGAAAATCCTGCCAGGAGATGGGATTACCCCACAAATGGGACCGAGGATTCTGAGAGAGCAGCAGAAATGAAAAATCCAAAGGGACCGAGGATTCTGAGAGAACAGCAAAAATGAAAAATCCAAACGAAGCCTCATTCCTTTTTAGAATTTTCCATCTTGATCTGACTGAAAAATCATCGCTAGGAAGGTGGCTCATCTCCTCACAGAGAAGCAAAGCTGTGTCCCTCAGAGAAGCATGGGGAATGGCCGGCGCTCTGCCACCTCGCAGGGGGCAGCAGGGTCTGGGGGAGCGGGTCTGGGCGGCTGTATTTAGGGCAGCTGTGATGTCAGCAGAAAGGAAGGCTGGAGTTAGGAATGTGGTACAATGGCCCCTTTGTCCCCCTCCTCTCCCATCCTGCAGCCCTGCGCACACACTGGAATCACATTCTGGCTTCATATCACGTGATACACCACGGAGCTGCATAGCAGGGCACTGCCACCAGCACAGCCCTGACATGCTGTGTCACCTCATGTGCCCTCGTACGTGCATATGCGCATTCATGCCCACACACGCTCATGCACCCACGGGTGGATTTGCACGTATGTCCTTAGGGGCGTATTCACTCCTTTGCCTAAAACTGCGATGCTCAGTAGTGTAGCCAACAGCCACAGGTAGCTATTAAAATTAATTCCAGGTAAATAAAATGTAAAATTGAGTTCCTCAGTCACACTATCCACATGTCAAGTGCTCCATAGCCACATGTGGCTTGTGGCTACCATAGGGACAGCACAGACAGAGTACAATTCTGTCATTGTGAAAAGCACGGGCCTGGAGCCTTCCACTGTTGTTTGCTCCCTGTGCACTGGTTTGCAAGGGCTCTTCCTCCCGCACTTGCTCGCTCCTGTTCACAATGGCACAAACAGCTCAACATTCTCACCGAGAAGGCATACTGTTCTATCTCTCTAGGTGTCCAGTATCTATGCACGGCACCTTGTGCCCAGCCCTGCTTTGCAGTCCCCCGCCTCTGGCCTCAGTCAGCTCAGCCTGGAGAGGATAACAGGGTGAAAGCATGACAGCATACAATGACAACAATGTCTAGTATTAAGTCAAGAATTCTGTAGACATGGAGGGCTTTGGAAAGTCAGAGGGGGCAAACTTGGCCTGGGTTGGGCAGGGGAACAAGGGGACATGAGACATTTGGGTGTGGCCTGGAAGATGGGGGGTGAGGAAGCAGAGAGAAAGGATGTCACTTCTGGCAGAGGGAGAAGCAAAAAAAAAAAAAAAAGAAAGGCTTGGATGGGGGAAGTGTGGTGCATATTTGGGAATTACAGCCACCCTTTTTGGCTGGTGTGCAGGTGTGGGCAGGAGAGGGGACAGGGAGAATGAGCAGGTGGGTAGTGGCCAGGTAGAGCCTTAGATGCCAGGATGCTTCTGGACCCCCATAGGGGCAGGTGAGACAGCTAAGGGCCCCAGAGGGCCAGATAAATGGGGGTTACCATGGCAGGTGTCAGGCAGGATTACCAATCAATCAACGGCTTGGTCAATTGATCATATCACCAGGTAATTTATATATGAATAAGCCTTCCTTTAACTTGTCACAATTTTTTACCCTCTGTAGACTAATTCCCTTTCTGTACTTTCCCGATTGTGGCATAAGTGTTAATGATGAATTATTAAAGGTCATAATGAATCGCCATGACTATTTAATGACAGCCAGAATATGAGTATTACAGATACGCATACCGTCTGGCCTCTGCAGACTTCATCTCTCTGTAGACCTGACGGAGGTACATGGGCCTTTCCTGCCTTTGAGGTTTCCTTGGGTGGGAGGCAGGGACTGCTGTCAACTTCTCCATCTCCAGGTCTCTGGGCACCTGGTCTGCTCCAGACTTCTGACTCTCTGGATCCTCTATGTCCCCTCAGACTTCACACTGCTGTCCCCCTTTTCTGAGATTGGGAAGCCAACCAGTCACCTTCCCCCTGGGGGCCTCAGGGTCTCAGGCAGGCAGCGAGGGGTTTGGCAGAGGGGGAGGGAAAAAGGAGGGGAGGGAAAAGAAGGAGGAAGGGGAAGCAAGGATTTTTTAAAGGCTAAATAGGCAGGGGGCAGGGGCGGGACAAAATGACCTCTCCAGGCCACCCCACGCTCAGGGGGCCTCATGTTTTGATGCCTTAGAAGGCCAAGAGGGACCAGTACATGCTCAGCAGGGGTGGGGCCTTCCCGATAGCGTCCTGTAAGTGCCTTGAATACATCTCCCCAATGGCCCTGGGGAGACTCCCCTGAGGGCTGGGCAGACTCCCTTCCTCCTTCCCCTGGGAGCCCAGGAGACTGAGCAGGAGGCATTTCTTCCTCCAGGTCTCCTCAAAGGCCCTCAAAGAAGGCTCAGGGACCCTTCTTGTGCTGTACTGCTTGTTGCTCCTTTGGCGGAGCTCCGAGAGGGCAAGGAGGGAAGAGGCCAGATGACTCTTCATGTTTGCTCGGGGTGAGACCTTGCTGAGGCCCCACGTATCCTCATTAGTCAGTCCTACCTCCCTCACCAGGCCATGGGCCTCCGAGTGCCTCATGGGCAGTGCCTTCCTACGTCCGCCGACCCTGCAAGGTCCCCACAGCAGTGGAGAGGGCATCAAGAGGTGATGGCACTGATAGAAGAAGGGGCATGAGGTTTGGGCAGCCAGGATCTGAAGGGAGAGGTTGTGTGTGTGTGTGTGTGTGTGTGTGTGTGTGTGTGTGTGTGTTGCTGCACATGTGAGTTGCCTGTATGCACTGTAAGGGAGAAGAGGGTTTGGGAGACATGCAAGGAAGATTGCATGAGAGGGGAAAGAAAATGGGTTAAAGCACAAGACAGGCAAGAGGAAGGGGGTGGGACCATGGAGGGTGCTAGATGGGAAGGAGGAGGACTGAAGGGGCAAGAAAAGAAAGGAGAGCCCACCCTCCAAACCCAAGCTCCATACCCAGATCTCCCCTCCCCACCCCGACCCCCCACCCCTACGCCAAGGAAGGAAATTAGGAGGCCACTGCAGATATGTTTGGGTCATTTCCACATGCTTTATTCCAGCAATCAAAATAATTAAAAACATCTCAAATTATTATACACATACAAAATAGGTACAGAGTCTCTTGCTTCCTCCCACCCCAGGGGGAAAACTGCTTTGTGCTTTGGGAAGTTTGTGCTCTGAAACCCAGGAGAGAGGACGCAGGACAGACTAAGAGAGAGGCAGCTGAGGAGCGGGTTTCAGAGAAGAGAGAGGTCTGGAGAGAGAGGCCTGAGCAGGCCAGAGGCAGCAAAGAGGATGGAGAGAGAGTGGCGCCGTCTGGAGCCATGGCACTCTCTCCCCCATGTTAAATAGCACCTTTAGAAAATTCACATGAGTCCCCATCCACAAGAATAAAAAAAAAAAACCAAAGAATTAAAAAGACTTTGAACAAAAAGGAACATTTGCTGGCCTGGGGGAGGGAGGGGGCGTCTCAACTTCTATAGCACCAGTGATCCCCACGCCACCCCACCCCCACCCCATCACAGAGATGTAGCACCTTTGATATAAAATGGGGAGCCCCTTCCACCCTGCCCGCATCCCGCCCCCACGCAGTTGCACCGGTGACACATATAGAGGTAGTCTTTCAGCAACACAATTACACAAGGAACAGAGCAGTCTCTCCCAGCCCACCCTGTTGCACGGGGATTGACATGTTTCCACTCTGTCATGGCCCCTCCTGACTTGCCTCCAAACCCGGCAGGGAGGGGCCAGTGGTCCCCTGGCATGCCCCTCTCAAAAAATAAAAACCAAAAAGGGTACGTTGCAGCGGCCAGAGGATGCCAGGTGGTATAAGTCTTCTTTGGCAGTCTGAGAACCCCAGGTTCCCCCAGGGTTTGGGGGTGCTGGGTGAGGGGAGTAGGCTGGGAGTGTGGGGGCCACTTGGGTGTTTTAGCATTGCCTTTGGTTGCTGGGCAGACAATGCATGGTTTCCTGTGTCTTTTGGGGAGACTTAGATTTAGGGAGCAGTAGAGGGGAGGCCCCTAGAAGGCATGGAGAAAGGAGCAGAAAGGGCAGTGTTGGGGTATTATAAGCCCAACGGGCAGAAAAGGACTTACCCCCACATGGGTCTTCAAGCAAGTGGACCAAGCTTCCTTTTTTAAAAAGTTATTTATTTATTCTTTTTTTTGTTTTTGGTAAGGTTGAATGCGATTTTGGTTTTTGGTCGTGTTCAGTTGGTCAAAGATAAAAACTAAGTTTGAGAGATGAATGCAAAGGAAAAAAAAATTTTCCAAAGTCCATGTGAAATTGTCTCCCATTTTTTGGCTTTTTGGGGGGTTCAGTTTGGGTTGTTTGTCTGTTTCCAGGGTCAGGGGCAAGTGGGTTGGGTGGGAGGGAGCCAGGTTGGGGCGGAGGGAGTTTACAGGAAGCAGACAGGGCCAATGTCGATGCCGAATTCCTGGTCTGGGGCGCCAATGTCCAAGGGGGCCACATCGATGATGGGCAGGCGGGAGGTCTTGGTGGTTTTGTATTCGATCACTGTCTTGCCCCAGGCTCCGGTGTGACTCTGGGGTGAAGGGGACACAACGGGAGAGGGGTGTCACCACATGAGAGCGATGAGGTGAGGAGGACAATGGCCGGCCTGGAAAACCAAAGCCCAGAGAGGGGGCCCTGCCGAAGACTCACCGTGCAGCCATCGTAGGTGACAGTGTAGGTGAAGCGGCTGTTGCCCTCGGCCCGGAGCTCGATCTCGTTGGAGCCCTGGAGGAGCAGGGATTTCTTGAGGTTGCCCGTCTGCTGGTCCATGTAGGCCACGCTGTTCTTGCAGTGGTAGGTGAGGTTCTGGGCAGCCTCGGTGGACATCAGGCGCAGGAAGGTCAGCTGGATGGCCACGTCCGCAGGGTCGGAGCCCTGGCCGCCGTACTCGAACTGCAAGGGATGGGAGAGCAGTGTGAGGGACCTTGCTGGAGCCTCTGGTCCTGGCCTCCCTCCCTGGAACCTCTGAGAGCATCCCAGTGAACCTCCACATCCGGAGGTGGCCTCACTTGCCCACAGGCACCCTATGTCTGAGCCAGTGTCAAGGACCCAGGAGCCTGTGTGTGCCAGCCCGGCTCTGTCTGTCATACCCAGCAGATGACTAGCGTACCCAGGACCTTCCCTCATGGCCCTTCTGAGCCCTCAGACAGCCCATCTCAAGAGAGTGGCTCCCGGGTCCAGCTCACGCACCTGGAATCCGCCGGTCATGCTCTCGCCGTACCAGACGTGCTTCTTGTCCTTGGGGTTCTTGCTGATGTACCAGTTCTTCTGGGCCACGCTGGGCTGAGTGGGGTACACGCAGGTCTCACCTGTCTCCATGTTGCAGAAGACCTTGATGGCATCCAGGTTGCAGCCTTGGTTGGGGTCAATCCAATATTCTCCTGTGATGGGACAAGGTGAGATGGAGTCGGGGGAGGTCTGGGAGGTGGGGCACAGGTGGGCATCGGAGTCCCTTGGGACTCAGCCCTGTCATGGCAGAAGGAGGAGGATGGACACACAGGGGGCAGGCCCTCACCACTCTTCCAGTCAGAGTGGCACATCTTGAGGTCACGGCAGGTGCGGGCGGGGTTCTTGCGGCTTCCTTCAGGGCTCCGGATGTTCTCAATCTGCTGGCTCAGGCTCTTGAGGGTGGTGTCCACCTCGAGGTCACGGTCGCGGACCACATTGGCATCGTCAGCCCGGTAGTAGCGGCCGCCATCGTGAGCCTTCTCTTGAGGTGGCTGGGGCAGGAAGCTGAAGTCGAAACCACCGCTGGGAGGACCAGGGGGACCAGGAGGTCCGGGAGGGCCGGGGGGACCCTATAAGGAGAAGGAGGAGAGTGGGGATTACCAGGGTCCAAGCGTTCTCAGGGCTCGAGGACCAAGGGCAGACAGGGTGGGGAGCTACGTACAACAGGACCAGCATCACCAGTGCGACCACGAGGACCAGGGGGGCCGATGGGGCCTGGGAGACCGTTGATTCCATCTTTGCCAGGAGCACCAGCAGAGCCAGGAGGACCCTACAGGGGGGAAGATGGTTGGAGAAAGCCTGTTAGAAATCACAGGACCACCCCAACTCTGGTGGAGATGCCCACCGCCCTCCCCTCCATGGCCTGATCATGGCTCGTCCCATAGCCAGGCCAGGAAACATTTTGTGGAGGAATAATCAGGCAGGGGCGGTCAAAGCCTGGGTAGGATTGTTCAGGACTCCTCTTCTTTCCTTCAACCCCTGCCCCTCGACCCTTCTCCAGAGAGGTCAGGGATACCTGTGTCCCAGGCAAAAGGCCCTGAAGAGAGCCTGGGCTTGGGACCCATGAAGAGGAGATAGATAGAGGGGGTGACTTACGCGGGGACCAGCGGGACCAGAAGATCCAGAGGGACCTTGTTCACCAGGAGAGCCCTGAAGGACAGATGCAAAGACAACTCAGGCCCAGTGTGGATCAAACTTGGCCAGCAGCCTGGCTTCCCCCCTCGTTTTTCTGGAAATCTAGTCCCAGGGTGCCCATAGGCTGAGACCCTTCCCACAACCCTTCTTTCTGCGGCCTTCATCTTCCAGAAGATCCTTGGAAATGTCCATGAATCTTCAGATCCCAGTTCTCACCAGGGAGGAGTGAGGATGACTATCGAGAGGGGACCACTGACGCAAAGCACCCCCCCACCATCATATAGCAGGGCATGGGAAGACACGAGAGAAGATTCAATGGCAGCTGGGGCTGGGGAAGCACTGAGCATACTCACAGGAGGGCCAGGGGGACCCTGGAGACCGGAGAAACCACGGTGACCCTTAATGCCTCTGTCGCCCTGTTCGCCTGCCTCACCCTTGTCACCACGGGGGCCTTGGGGTCCCTAGAAAAGAGGAGGGGACAGGTTGCTAGGTGAAAGGTCCATTAGCCCTGAGTAGGGTGTAGTCTTCATCTGGATAAGGTTCTGAGGACACGAGGGCCAGAGCAGGGCACTTACAGCGGGACCACGAGCGCCAGCGGGGCCGATGGGACCAGCAGGACCAGAAGGACCCTGGGGGACAGCAGAGACAGTGTTAGGTCCTGGCCGGGGAGGCTCCAGCTGAGCGCTGGCACAGCCTGAGCTGCAGGATGAGACCACCCCTCAGCCACATCCCTCTGTCCTCACAGCCTTTCCCACTATGCCCATCTTTCCTAAGACCCAGGTGAAATTTCATGCGAATTCAGGCTCCTTGGGAGCTGGGGCAAGTACCTGGGGACAACCCCATTCCTCAGGGGAGGTGGGGTACTGTTGGGAGAGGGGCCTGAAGGCTGAGCTATGGCTCAGCACTTTCAGGGAGGCCAAGGGCCCGACACCTTGCAAGAACTCCTCTCCTGCCCTCACCTAGGTCTATCTTGCCCAGGTCCATCTGCAGGACCCTAGATGTCCCTGGCCTGACTTGAAGCAGAAAGCTGGAGCCCAGCTACTTACAGTCTCACCACGGTCGCCACTCTTGCCAGCGGGGCCGACAGGACCAGGGGCACCAGGAGCACCAGGAGCACCAGGGGGGCCAGCAGGGCCAGTCTCACCACGGTCACCCTGGGAGGGTGAGGAGGGAAGTTCGGGTCAACGCCAGCGGCAGAGCAGGTCAATCTTGGCCAGGCCGAGGCAGGTGACCAGCAAGCAGGGCGGTGGCCCTGGGGTTGCAACCATCTTACCTTGGGGCCAGGAGAACCATCTCGTCCAGGAGAGCCTTCAGCACCAGGAGATCCCTGCAGAGAGAGGCAGAGAGGTAAGCATCAGCCAGGGGGAGGGAGGCATGGACAGAGGCCAAAACGGCCACACTGAGGACACTGATATGGGGCTGGTGTCTGCTTACCTCACGTCCAGACTCTCCAGGGGGTCCAGCCAATCCAGGGGGGCCCATGGGACCAGGGGGGCCACGTTCGCCACTTGCTCCAGAAGGACCTTGTTTGCCAGGTTCACCCTGAGGGAGAAGAAAGAGTCAGGCAAGAGATGGGGTGGAAGAGGGGGGGCCGGAGAGCCCACCAGGGCATGTACCACCCCTAGCCTGTGCCCTCCAAGTCCTGAGACAGTTCTTCTCAGCAGTCCCCCCTAGGTGAGGAGGCACTCACAGAGGGGCCAGGAAGACCAGGGAAGCCTCGTTCTCCTCGTTGACCGGGCAGGCCGACCACACCACGCTGTCCAGCAATGCCCTGAGGTCCGGGAGTGCCGGGAGCGCCCTGCGGGAGGCAGATGGCAGTGAGATGCCTTGCAAAGGCCAGGGACCACACCCCTGCCCTGGACTCCTCCAGAACTGGCACTTACAGCAGGTCCATCAGCACCAGGGGATCCTTTCTCGCCAGCGGGGCCAGGGGGACCAGGGGGACCGACTTCACCAGGACGTCCAGCGGGGCCAGTCTCACCACGGGGGCCTTTGCCGCCTTCTTTTCCAACAGGACCAGGAGGGCCAGGGGGTCCAGCATTTCCCTGGACAGGTAGAAGAGGGGCTGTCAGATTCCATAGTATTCTGGAGCATCACCGAGGCCTCCGTTGGTGACAGCCTGTGCCCCTACCCATTCCCTTCCAGTGGTGGCATCTCCACCATAGATACTCACAGAGGGGCCGGGGGGACCAACTCGGCCAGCAGCACCAGGGAAACCAGTAGCACCCTGGCAGAAGAGGACAAAGAAGTAGTCAGGAGGAGACCAGTCCCCTCACCTGGCCCAGCCGCCCCTCCTTCTGAATGCGGGTTGGGGAGAGTCTCAACAGAGACACAGAGTGAGATACTCACAGGGGGACCAGCGCTGCCACGAGCACCTTTGGGTCCAGGAGCACCAACGTTACCCTGTAGGAGAGCACAGAGGCGTCAAGGCCGAGCCAGTCCTGGGTCCAGGCCTGTTGGCAGCTCAGGGTCCAGAGGGTAAGATACTCACAATGGGGCCAGGGGGGCCAGCAGGGCCAGCAGGGCCAGCGGGACCAGCATCGCCTTTAGCACCAGCATCACCAGGTTCACCTTTAGCACCAGGTTGGCCATCAGCACCCTGTGGTGGGCGGAGGAGAGGGAGATGCCAGCATAGTGAGTCGGGTGGTTCCTCAGGGCTGAACTAGGACAGTGACTGCAGGCAGGAAGATGCCTGAAGGGGAGACAACCCCCTCCCTGCCCCCTTTCCCTAACTCAGGCTGACACCTCTCTCCTCATCTAGTCACTGAAAGTCCCGGGTCCCATTTGGTGATGAAAACTGAAGGGGTCTTGGTACTCACAGGGGGGCCAGCGAAGCCAGCAGGGCCGGGGGGACCAGGCTCACCACGGTCTCCCTAGAAGAAAAGGAGGCAGATTGGAGAGATGCCCTGACATGAGAAAGGTGAGTGGGGTAGGCTGGAGGGACAGGCGAGGAGAAGGGGTCCTCAGGAGCACTCCCCAGGGCTGAGGGGTATTGAAGGTGGAGGGGGGACAGAAAGAGGGTGGGGAGACAGTATGGAGGGAAAGAAGGGCCAAGAATGAAGCCTTAACAGGGTCTTGTGTACTTACGGGGGCACCACGAGCTCCAGTGGGACCAGCAGGACCACTAGGACCAGTTTCACCCTGAGAAGGAGGGACAATAGGTTCAGGGTCAGGGCCCACCCTGAATATTCCCAGCAGATGACCCCAGGAAAGCCCCCTCTCCCTTCAGGGCCCCCATCTTCAGGTCGCCACTCAGAATTATAGGACCTGCCTTCCCTGCAGAGCCATGCCCAGGCTTGCTGGAAAAGCTGTGTTAGGGAAGAAGGTGGGGAGGCGGCCACCTCACCTTGTCACCAGGGGCACCAGCAGGGCCAGGAGGACCGATGGGACCAGTCAGACCTCGGACGCCATCTTTGCCAGGAGCACCATCAGCACCTTTGGGACCAGCATCACCCTAAAGACATGGGAAAGTCTGAGACTTCCAGTGTGGAGCAAGGAGGTGACCTCTCGTGTCTTGCTGGTGTCCAGGACCCCTCCACAGCTCTGCCCTGCCCCCACCCATGCCAAGGAGTCAAGACATTTCAGGGGAAAAGGTGCCTGCCTGCCTGCCTGAGGATTCTCTGGAACATAGGTGAAAAGGCTCTGCTTTGTGTAGAGGGATGAATAAGGGATCCCCCATCAAGGAGGAAGCCCCATCTCTTGTTGCCATGGTAACTCATGGGGAGAGAAGGGCCTGGACCACAGGTATAGGATTCATCAGCAAAGAGGCCAGAGAGGAAGAAGAAATGACTAAGGAAAAGAGGGAAAGATCACAAGGAGGGGAAAGAGAGACTGAGAGATCCAAAGTAGACAGAGAACGGGAACCACACAGGGCTCAGGGGAGGATGGTTGAACTTACTCTGTCACCCTTAGGGCCTGGAAGACCAGCTGCACCTCGTTCGCCAGGCATTCCCTGAAGGCCAGGAGCACCCTGGCTACCAGGAGCTCCAGGGGCACCAGCATCACCCTATGTGACAACCAAGAGGACTGGAGTGAGACCTGCGGTCCCAGGAGTGGATCACAGCCCTGAGTCCCCTCTTAATGTCTCCCAGGCTTGGTTCTGAGGCCACAGACCAGCACCAGCTAAGAGGAAAGCCTCACAGCCTAGAACTTTAGGCTGCACCTGGACCTCACCACAGCCTTGTCCCCCCACCCCTCCCCAACATCTAGGTGGCTTTGGTCACAGACAAGTATCCCCTGCCACAGGAGAACCAAGACCTGATCCGAGTGCTGTCCTCACCTTAGCACCATCATTGCCAGGGGCACCATTGGCACCACGGGGACCTGCAGGACCGGGGGGACCTTGCACACCACGCTCGCCAGGGAAACCTCTCTCGCCCTAGGAGGGAAGAAATGACAGGGCACATGATGGCGGCTCCAGAGACAGGGCCAAGCATGGGGCATCTAGATGGGAGCAGCAGAGGTTCTACTTACTCTTGCTCCAGAGGGGCCGGGGGCACCAAGGTCTCCAGGAACACCCTTGAGGGGGAGGGAGGGAGGGACAGACAGTGAGCAAAGACCACCTGGGCCCTAGAAAGCACCCCTGCCCTCCTGCTGGGGGCTGGCCTGGGGGTGTGTGTGTCTGATTAGAGACTAGTGCCTTTGCAGCACTGAACGAGGGTCATCCCTCAACTCTCCACTCCTCCTTGAGACACCTTCCCCTGCAACACCCCCCCCCCAACCCACACACACACAACTTTAGGTTGAGGGAAAGTCACAGAGTAATCCAGCATCTCTAAAAGGAAGTCATCCAGACTAGCAACCATGCAGCTCTTTTCCAGATCATATCATGCACAGGTGCAGCTCTCTGCTTCCCTCTGTGTCACTCCCTTCATGATGAGAAGTCCTTCCTGGTGTTCAACCATGATCCCTCTAGCTGATGGGTGTCTAAGGAGGGCTGGCTTTTCCTCCCTGCATGCACTCCCTGCATACCTGCCTCTCTGGCCACTGCTACCTCTTACCTGTTCACCGGGTTTGCCTGCTTCACCAGGAGGACCAGCTGGGCCAGGGAGACCCTGGAGGTGGGAATGGGGAGGGAAGAGGAAGGTATTAGAATCCAGAAGAGAACAAACGGGAACCCACACCCCTCCCCCAAGCCCCTGACAGCTTGAGGCCTCACCTGGAATCCGGGAGAGCCAGCAGGGCCTTGTTCGCCTCTCTCACCAGCAGGGCCCTGTCAGGTGAAAACGTGGTGGTCATGGGAAGGCTCAGGAGAGGGAGGGCATGGGGTGTCTCCCCTTTCCTCCTCTACTGTGCCCCTCCTCAGGCCTCCCTATCAAGGGTACTTACAGAAGGGCCGGGGGGTCCCTGAGCTCCAGCTTCTCCATCTTTGCCAGGAGCACCCTATGAGAAGAGAGAGCAAAGAACTCAGGACCGTGAGGCAGCTGGAGGAAGAGAAGGCAGGTGGGCAAGGCCTGGGGCTGGAGGCTCCTGGTGCCCTGCTGGTGGGCGGCAGCTACCCCCACCCCCTCCTGCAGGGTGGCAGACTTGTAAGATACTTACCACAGCACCGGGGGGTCCTGGAACACCTCTTTCTCCAGCTTTGCCAGGCTCTCCCTGGGGGAAAGGGTCAGGGTTGAGGAGACTGAAGTGGGAAACCAGGGCCTCCTGGGTCCCTCCTGTTTACTTCAAGTGGAATTTTTAAAGGGATTTTCTTATCTCCCAGCTTGGGCCCTGTGGAAATGCCTTTGCTGGCTTCTACTGTGGTCCCTTAGTTTCTCCACCCAGAAGTGCCCCTTCAGGCTCCTCTCTCCACCCTTCCCCCTTCCTTCTCCCTGTCATATGCCTGCGGTGACCTGAGCTGCAAAGGACTTTCATCTCCTCTGATATCTCCTTTTGAACCTCAAAGAACCCCTAAGATTTGTGGGTGACTATCATATAAAAGGCCCATCCTATCCCGGTGTGAGTGTTTGGGGGGAGGGGGGTACCAACAATATTTATTTCCAGGGATAGAGCAGTGGTGGTGGTGTCAGGAGAAGTCTCTCATTTTATAAATAGAGAGGCTGAGGTCCAGAAATGGACAATGAGTGGCCTGAGGCCACACAGCAAGTCAATGGCAGAGCTGGGCCCAGAACCCAGGACTCTCGCCTTCCAGTGTGTCTGTCTGTCTCTGGCTCTGCAATGCTCCTCTCTGAATACTCACAGCAGCACCTTTAGGTCCAGGGAATCCCATCACGCCAGCCTGACCACGGGCACCAGGGGGGCCTGGAGGTCCAGGGCGACCATCTTGACCAGCAGGACCCTGAGGATGGAACGTACAAAAGCGGAGGTGAGAACAGAGGGTGGGCAGTCAGAAGAGCGGGAGGGAGCCCAGGAGCAGCGATACTTACAGGGGGGCCAGTTTTGCCATCAGGACCAGGGCTGCCAGGGCTTCCAGTCAGACCCTAAGGGGAAGCAGAGAGGTGTGGGTGAAGTGGAGGAGAAAGGTGATGGAGGAGAGGGGAGAAGAGTGGAAGCTGGGGTAGGGGACACTCCAGAAGGCAGATCTGTGGTCCTGCTCCAGAGTACCTCATCCCAGACCCCAGAAGGGACAGGCAGGCAGGGTCCTGGGCCAAGCTGGGCAGAGGGCTGGGGTCTCACCTTGGCACCAGGCAGGCCAGCTTCACCGGGGCGACCAGCTTCACCAGGAGAACCTTTGGGGCCAGCAGGGCCAGGAGAACCACGTTCACCAGCGGGACCCTGGTTGGCAGGGGGAAGTCACAGGAACGATTAGTCTCAAGTCTGAGCGTCTTTACCAGGGGCCAGCATCTTCTTCCTCCCAGGAATGTTGGGGGCTTTGAGGGGCATTGTTGGATGTGGGAAGGTCAAAGTGAGGCTGAGTGTGAAGAGAGAGGTCTGCAGCCCCAGCACGGAGCCCTGGGCAGTGGGGTGGGAGAGGGCTGACTACATCTGGAAAATGGAGGGAACGGGCAGGGAACAGCTGGCTCAGCCTCCAGTCATGAAGAGAGGTTACCTTGGGACCAGAAACACCATCTGCGCCAGGGAAACCACGGCTACCAGGTCCACCCTGCAGGAGGAGAGGAGGTCAGTGAGCTCAGACATGAGGCATGGGGCCCGCACTGGGGGTGGAGAAGGGGGCACGTACACGCTCGCCAGGGGGTCCGGGCAGGCCAGCAGGTCCAGGTTCACCTCGGGCTCCTCGCTTTCCTTCTTCCCCAGCAGGGCCAGGGGGTCCTTGAATACCAGTGGGGCCCTGGAGAGGGCAGAGAGGAGGGGACAGCCTGTAGTGAGGGTCTGTCCTGGTGCCAGCTTCAAAGCTGGCTTGAGGCTGGGCCTCCAGCAGCAGGAGCTTCCGTTCCTCCCAGGATCTCCCTCAAGGGGCTCCCAGGCAGCTGGGTTGAGCTGCAGGGGGACTTACAGGCTCTCCTTTGGCACCAGTGTCTCCTTTGTTGCCGGGAGCACCAGGTTCACCCTGCGTGAGGGGAGACAGGTATGAGCAGAGTTGAGGGAGCTCAGTTGGCCTTGATCTTCATACTCCCCAGACAAGAACCACCCTGGAGCCCGTGCAGAGCGGGGCAGAAGTAACAGAGTGGTACTTACGCTGTTACCCTTGGGACCAGGGGGGCCACTGGGGCCCTGGGGTCCAGAGGGGCCTCGGGCACCAGGGAAGCCAGGAGCACCAGCAATACCAGGAGCACCCTGTAGGAGGCAGAACAGGTTGAGCCCAGGAGTAGGGAGCACAGGGCAGGTGAGATGTGGGCACCAGGGGCAGCTCTGAAGCCTGCAGGACACTTACATTGGCACCTTTAGCACCAGGTTGTCCATCAGCACCAGGGTTTCCCTGTGGCACAGAAAGAGGCTGGTGAGTGACAGGCGAGGACGCTGAGTTGGGGAGGGGCACAGGGGCATGGAGGAGGCAATACTTACAGCAGGGCCAGCAGCACCAGCAGGGCCAGGGGGGCCGGGCTCACCACGCACACCCTGGGGACCTTCAGAGCCTCGGGATCCTTGGGGACCAGCTTCGCCCTGGATTGGAAGAAAGGACATGTCAGGAGTCACCCTAGGAGACCAACTTCACCTTTGGATATGGGGGTGGGGGTGGGGTGGGTGAAGGGCAGGGACAGGAGACAAAGAATCAGGCCTCCAAAATCAGAGAAAGGGTGTGGGGGACAAGGAGTTGGGGAATGGGCTTCTCTCTTGCCACTCTGGGTCTCTCTGGTTTGGGGAACAAGGACGACTTGGCCTGTGGGAGCTACGCTCAGAGGAGGGCAGGTGTCTCACCTTAGCACCAACAGCACCAGGGAAGCCAGGAGGACCAGCGGGACCAGTGGGACCCTGCAAATGAAAGGGAAATGTTGTTACCAAAAAGGAAGGTGGCTGCTGCAAGTCACACCCTGGGACAGAAAAGGTCTTGGGGTTCAGACCAACATGGCACACCCCCGGTGTCACCCCCAAGAGCTGATCGACACTGAGACCCCCTGCCCACTCCTAGGCACTGAAGTCCAGGGTTCATACGTACCGGGGGGCCGGCGGCACCAGTGGCACCATCATTTCCACGAGCGCCCTGCAGGAGAGAGGCGAAGCCCCGGTTACATTCACTGAGCACTGGCCAGTCCTTGTAGCCCCTGGGGAACCCCTTTCAGAGCCCAGGGATCCCCCAAGGGGTCAGGAGTACTTACAGCAGGGCCAGGGGCTCCAGGGCGACCTCTCTCACCAGGCAGACCACGGGGGCCCTGACAGCAAAACCAAGGGATGCCAAGTAAGATGGGAGACACACTCCTTTCCTTCAAGCCCCCATCTTGCGCCTATACCCTGCCCCCTCTCTTCCTTCTAGAACTGGACACACTCACCATCTGACCAGGAGCTCCATTTTCACCAGGGCTACCAGGCTCACCCTATAGAGCAGAGAACAGAATTAGGAATTTGTTCATGGTGGGACGGGGTGGGGGAAACGGAGGACCACGACATTCAGACAGCCTCTTACCTTGGGACCAGCAGGACCAGCATCTCCCTTGGCACCATCCAAACCACTGAAACCCTAAGATAGGAACGAGAGCCAAGGTGAGACCCTATGGAGGCGTTGGACCACCTTGACACCCATCCAGACCTGAGAAGGAGCCTCAGGAGGTCACCATAGCCATTCCCCTGTCTCTGAGCTAGATGAAACCCCAAGTGGCCCAAATCTCACCCAATCCCTTTATCGGGATTCCTTTCCCAATGGAGGGAAGTTCTTTTGGATGTCTACTCTCTATCCCTTGGGGCTTCTGTAGCTGACACCCACCATGACACACACCAGGATCCTTTGGGGAAGGGGCTGGAATAGTGGGATGATGGGACTTTGGGAACTTAGAAGACTCAAAGGGGACTCACTCTGTGTCCCTTCATTCCAGGGAGACCAGCTGTTCCAGGCAATCCCCGAGCACCCTGGTGAGAAAGAAGAAAAGAAAAGAGAAAAGAAAAGAGCAGGGTTATTAGAAGACACACTATGGACACAAGTCCCAAATGGAGCCCAAATACAGCAAAGCTGAGGGCCGGCCATACTATCCTGCTCACCTGAGGTCCAGGAGGCCCTCGCTCACCAGGACGACCAGGCTTTCCAGCTTCACCCTGAGAGGGAGAGACAAGGCCTTCATGCCCATGCCACTGGGCTAAAAAAGTGTGGAAGTTCTGAATCTTTTTGGAATTATTGAAAGTCAGGCTTAGGGGCCCAGAATCGTAGCTGTGGATTTAGAGGATATTTAAATCTACCATGAAACCTTTGTTTGGTGAATTTTAATACCTTCCAAAGGAATTTCTGTTTATTTCTGTCACCAGTATTTTAATCTCACCATGTGGAGAACAAATCTGAGGTGCCCAGCGCAGTTAAACTTAAGGAAGTCATTCACCCTGAGCAATGGGGATGGGAATTGTTTAAGGTGGCCGAGGTGAGGGGAGGAACAATCACTCCTATTGGGGAGACAGGGAAAATCCCACAAAGGGTGAAGATCATTGTTCAAGGGAGAACTTGCCCTCCTGGGTCTGGGTATCACCTCCAAAGCTGATGGGGCACTGGGGTGGAGATTATAGGGGTTTAGCACATGGACGCAGTGGGGATGAGATGGTATCTTCTTACGGGGGCTACTTACATCATCTCCGTTCTTGCCAGGGGGGCCAGGGGGACCACGGGGACCCATGGGACCCTGGAAGAGATAGGAAGAGAGGACGTTAGAATCACCAGGATAAGGAAAAAAGAAGGGGAAGGCTGGGATTAGAAGAAGGAGGTAAGGAAGACTCCAGATGGGGATGGAGAATCCGTGTATTTGCAGAGGGAGTGGATATTTGTGTAGAGAGTACAAGGGGGACACTTACAGAGGCTCCAGGCTCGCCAGGCTCACCAGCGGGGCCTTGGAAACCTTGGGGACCCTGGAGGACAAGGAGAGAGGTGTGGGGTTAGAAGAACAGGGCCCTGCCAACCTTTCCTTCTCACCAAGAAACCTTGGAACACATTTCCTGCCCTCATCTCAATCCTCCCTCCAAAAGACCAAAGCCCAGGTGTATGATGACATCTTGGATACTCACAGGTGCGCCAGGGGGGCCAGGGAGACCACGAGGACCAGAAGGACCCTACAGAAGAAAAAGAAAGGGAGGTCACAGTGATACCTCTATGGGAAAGGGCAACATGGGTGTAGTCTTACTATCTCCTACTGGTTCCTGTTGGGACCACTCAGTTGTCTTGCATCCTTGCAGGACTCTGAGGTCCCAAAGGTTGTCTTGACCTTCTAAGCTATCTCTGCCACCCTCATAGGCCATCACTGGCCCGTCTTGTCTGGATCCCCGTGGCCTCTTCTTCTGTCATCTCTGCTCCCCCTGGTGGCTCACCATGGGGCCAGGCACGGAAACGCCTCCAGTTGATTTCTCATCATAGCCATAAGACATTTGGGGAGCAAAGTTCTAGAAAACAAAACAAGAGAGAGTACATGAGAAAGTGGGGTCAGGAGCTATCACCGATAATGAGACAAACTGACATCATGTGCCTCTGGATGGGATGCATTCAGCAGGACAACAACATCACATGTCTGATAGTCCTGCCAAAACGCATCACCCGAATCTAATCATGAAGACACATCCAACAAACCCAAAATGAGGGACAGTCTACAAGACCACCGGCCTCTCCAAAAAATGTCAGTGTCATGAAAGACAAAGAAAGTCTGAACAATGTTCCAGATGAAAGGAAACAAAAGAGACATGACACTTAAATGCAGTGTACAATCCTGGATTGGATCCTGGATCAGGAAAAAAAATGCTATCAAGGACATTATTGGATCATTGGTGAAATTTAATATGGACTTGTATATTGTATCAATGTTAAATTTCAAAAAGGTAATCACTGTGCAATGGTCATGTAAGAGAACATTGTTGTTCTCAGGAAATACACAGTAAAGTATTTAGGAGCAAAGGGACATAATATTAGCAACTTACTCTCAAACAAATGGTTCACAAAGAAAAATAACGGTAATTATATGTATACAGAGACAGATAAAGCAAATGTGACAAACTGTGAAGGGCATATGAGAGTTCTTTGCACCATTCTTGCAACTTTTCTGTAAGTTTTAAATTATTTCAAAATATAAAGTATGCCATCTATCAAAAAAATCAAACCAAACCAAAACAAAACGGGTGGGGGCAAGAAAGGAGCCACACAAGGCCCTCCACGAATGTCTGGACTCTCTACTTACTCCTCCGAGGCCAGGGGGTCCGGGAGGTCCGGGAGGTCCGGGGGGTCCGGGAAGTCCAGGCTGTCCGGGGATGCCATCTCGGCCAGGGGGGCCAGAAGGTCCCTGAAGCGGGAGAGGGCAGGCGAGGGTGAGCTTAGGCCAGGAGCCACGCCCACCTCCAGCCCCCAGCATCCAAGAGCGCAACGCTTACCCTTGGGCCTCGGGGGCCGGTGTCTCCTTTGGGTCCCTTTGGGGTTGGGGGAGAAGAAACAAAACAAAAGAAGCCGTATTAGAGAAGGGAGGACCATGGGGAGTCCCCACGGGAGTGGTGGCAAAAGTCGAGGGCAGAGGATTACCTCGACTCCTGCGGTTTCTAGGTCCGTAGGTGACACTAGGGGGAGAAGAGAGACGCTGGTTAGGGGCAGGGTTTGCTCTGACGCACAGGCAAGGGCCGAGCGACAGGCCCCGCCTTCCCCAGCCCCAGCCTCGGCCCCAGCCCTAGGCCCGGAGCCCTACCCTCGCCGTCGGGGCAGACCGGGCAGCACTCGCCGGGGGGCGCTACAGCGCCTGGGCAGTTCTTGGTGTCCTCGCAGATCACGTCATCGCACAACACGTTGCCATTATCGCAGACACAGATCCGGCAGACCTCGGGTTTCCATACTTCTCGGTCATGGTACCTGAGGCCGTTCTGTACGCAGGTGACTGGTGGGACTGAGGCAAGAGGGGAAGAGCGGCGCTGTCAGCGACGCCTGAGCCTCCCACCTCGGGGCTCCAGAGACCCCAGCCCTACCGCCCGTCCTCTCTGTCTTAGAGACACATTTAGATTTTCCATTTCCCGCCTCCTCCTCCTCCCCCTTCCTTTCCCCACATCCTTAAAAGTTCATCTGCTCCTCATCAGCGCCAGTGACAACGCCGAGGCTCCTGGCCAGGGCGGCTATAACTCTTTCCAGTTCTCAGGAATTTAAACAAAGCTTTAGGCGGGGGTTGCTTCCAACTCCAACCTCAGCCTATTGGTGCTGAGGCCAAGTGAAATAAAAAGCCATTGGGTGGGTGTGTGTGGGGGGGGTGGCGGAGAGGAGAGAGAACAGGAGGGGCCCCATCAAGAGGGCTGGCTTCTGGGGAGTGGTCTGGGTGGCGACAGGAGGGGGTGGGAGGAGAGAGGGGAGGTCCAGCCCCCATCCCGCCCGGATCCCCGGCAGGTGGGATGGCGTGGGAGGGGCTAGTAGTATGCGGAGGGGCTGATTGGCGTGGGGTCCCGCCCAGAGACTCGAAATGTACCCCCAAAGTTGTATATGCCATGACCTCCAGTACCCAGACATCTCAAAAGCCCTCTCTGAGGGATAAACCCCGTTCCCCAAGGCCAATCAGTGCCTCTGGGTCACTCCTTGGCCAAAGAACCAAAAAGTCCACAAACAGCAGTAATACAGTTTAGTTGTTAACCAGTCCCATCGCTCACCCATCTAGGTGAGCGTCTACCTAGATGACCAATAGGTGGCGGAAAGCACTAAGCAATTTCCCTGGACTGGTCACTTCTTTTAGCAGGGGTTACTCCATCCCCACATTTATTTTCCATGTCTAGAGATGGGGGTCCACTTTCGGCAATAACCCGCGTTTTCCTGCTCCAGCTCTTGCGCGGAGAAGCGCTGGACAGGGGTGCGCAGTGCTCACTATTGATCAGCAGAGGGCGCAAGGACCCCGCCCTGCCCAGTCCGCGCCAAAGTTTCTCAAGCTCCAACCCGCCCACTCTCCGCGCCCCCTCCCCCTCAGCCCGGCACCCCCGCGGCCCCAGCAACACTGTCTAGCCTGCAGAGAGGGCAAACAATCTTTCCTTATGAATCATCCCACAGCCTTCCTGATTGCTTTTACATCTTGGGCTCCAAATTCCCAGCTCGGCGCCCCCAGCCCATCTTCGACGTACTTTCCCCCACCTCGCGCTCAGACCCCCTTTTCCCCAGTGGTACTGCACCATGCGCGCTCAGGACTCCATCCTGTGCTAACCACGTCGCGCTCCATCCTCCCTTCCTACTCCTGGGGGCGTTCACCTCCATCCCCCCACCCAGGGTGCGTGCCCTTCTCTCCCAGGGTGCGGAGGAAGCGCCCTCGTCATCTCCCTTCCATCCCCGAGTCTCCGGAGCATCCCGAGTCTCAGTTGAAGCCGTAGACTCCCAAGACCCAGCGCAGGGTGCGACACCAAGTAGCCCTGGACTTCCCAAAGTTTGGGACTTACTGTCTTCTTCTTGGCCCTCCTCTTGGCCGTGCGTCAGGAGGGCGGTGGCCGCTAAGAGGAGCAGGAGCCGGAGGTCCACAAAGCTGAACATGTCTAGATCCTAGACATGTAGACTCTTTGCGGCTGGGGTGGGGGTTAGCGTCCGCTCATGCGTGGCCTCACACTCCGCGTGCCTCCTGCTCCGACCCGGAGGAGAAACTCCCGTCTGCTCCGACCAGAGGCCCGGGCCCCTTTTATACCATCCCGAAGGAGAGCGGGGAGGAACCCGGCCCCTGCGAGAGGGGGAGCCGGTCGCCCGTCCCCCAGCCAATCAGAGCTGCCTGGCCCGGCCCCCAATTTGGGAGTTGGAACGGAGAGGGGGAGGAGGAGGGTAGGGAAGCGAAGGGAGTCCACTGTACATCTCCCCCCTTCGCCGCTCTGCTTCCCCAGCCCCCAGCCCTTCCTGGGCCAGAGATGCTGCCACAGGGGTGACACTAGGGCCTCAACACAGTGTGGGCGAAAGAGTGGGTAGGGGCGCCCTTTCGTCTTTCTTCCAGTGACTCCCCCCAATCTGAAGGAACAGGAATTGGAGAGCTGAGTGGGGAGCCTTCCAAAGGTGGAAGGATTGGTGGGTGATTGGAAGAGGGTCCTCCTGGCCGTGCCTCATTCATCCTCCTGACAGCCTTGGCAAGAGCTATAGGATGGGTATGAAGAGGCCAGCTGGGGACCACTCTAAAACAGAAGAGCCAGAGAATTCAAAAGCTGTGCATGTTTACAGGTGTCTTCTGGTGTGGTTGTGCTATGGAGTTTAGGAATGTTTGGGGAGCAGGTTAGAGATGCCCTTGTAGACATTAAGAATCAGATACTGGAGGAGGATGCTGGCAAGAGGGATTTTATTTGGAGGATATCAATTCTTCTGCCACACCTGAGTCTCCAACACGGACTCAAATTGCTCTTTCCCAAACCCCAGGCATGATTGAGAGAGACACGGGGTGGGGAGCCTGAGGCACTGGGTAAGAAATTTGACTACGTGGTCTCTCCAGAAGGAAGCTTTGGTGATGAGTGATGAGACAGTGCAGTGGTGGTGGGAAATGGCTCGGAAGGACCCTTCCTCCCCAGCAGAAGTGAATCTGCATGGGGAAGGCCGTGATCACTGGTGGCTTAGAAAAGGGTCTTGGGTTAGGGTCTGCGGTGCGTGTCACGAGGGCCTGGTTAGAGACCCTCCTATCCAACTTAGTCAAACCAGAGAGAACTCAGGTGGAGGGCACTTGACCAGAGAGACAGTGCTCCTTCTAGGAACTGCATAAAGCCCTGTCTCCCGTTGTACCTGGACCCAGGGTTGGGAGCATATGGGAGAATTTAGCTGTCTGGGGGAGACTTGTATTTGGGGGGTTGGGATGGAATTGCAGGGCAGGATGAGTGACCTTGTTTTAAATGATGTTTCTCACTACCCCATCTGTTTCCTGAAAGACCAGGCTATTGCTCTCTGCCTCTGGAACCAGGAGAGCATCATCTGTACTGTTAAAGGATGTGGGGATCCCAAGAACAACAGGCTATGTTTGGGGGAGTTGCCTCTAGAAGCCAGCGTTCTCCCTTTTCCATGTCCCAACCTCCCATCAGGGCTCTATCCCAATGCCAGGCTATCCGGGTCCTGGTCCTGCCAAAATCTGTGGGACCGAGAGAAGGAAATAGGGGTCCCTTTGCAGTGCCCTGTCAACTCCAGTCTCTCCTGCACAGCTCCCCCACCCCCATCACTCTAGAGCTGCAAACGTGGAAGCGGGGAGTCCCTCCTTCCCCAAACCATCCAAGATTCCATTGCCTCCCCCCCTCTCTACACCCTCCCCCAGCTGATTTTGTGCAACGAAGGCAGAGGGGAAAAAAAGACCAAGGGAAGAGAAGGGGAGGGAGCCACGTCGGCCGTGGGCAGCCAGGATGAGCGGTGCGGGTGGGGCTGTGGAGGGGACTGCAGGGGCTATAATTAAAGGGAAAATATAGAGTTTCCAGAGAGGCAGGCTGGAGACGGCAATGGAGGGCCGGGCCTTCATCAATTATCCCCACCATGTGGCAGCAACTTGTGGCCCAGGATCTGCCCGGCCTAGTGCCAGCCACTGCAGGGCTTGGGGGGGGCAAGGGGTGCTGAGGTGCTGAGATGGCAGTTTCTTCCACCTCCAGTGTGGGTCTGGGACAAAGGGCACCCCCCCTGCAACAGGGGATGAGAGACTTGTTGCTCAGGTAGTGGTCAACCCTTTGGACTGGTTGTCTGGGGCAGGGTGTCACAAGCTTGGGGTGAGGGTTGGTAAGACCTGGCCACCTCCCTGCTGACTGAGTTTTGGCAGCCAGAAGGTCTCCTGCCTACAGCCCCCTTCCCGTGTGCGCCCTGTCTAGGCTGTCCCATCTTTGCCTTAGAGAAGAGCTTAAGCCTCAGAGATGTGGATTGGGAGTTGCTACATCATGGGCCTGGGGTCCTGAGGGATGTTCAGGGAGCCCTGGGGTGGGGGTGGGCTTTGTGGGTGTGGTCTGTGACAGACGCCACCCCAATGTCCAGTTTCAGACCTCCAGCCCCGGGACTGCAGGCAGAGGGTTGCCAGGCATTCTTTACACGTGGCACAGAACTGAGGCCCAGGGCCTCCTCTGCCACTTTTTGACTTGAAACGCTTGGCGGGCACCCAGCCCGAAGATGTGTCTTTAATTTCTGCAGCATGACAGTGAGAGGAAGAATGTGTTTGGGGTCTCCTCCCAGCCTGACTGGGCCTCCTTGGCCAGGACTGAGGGCTTGAGAATGGGGGGAGGGTTGGGGGAAGGAGCTGGGCTGGAGAGGGGAGGAGACGCCACCTCATCTTTAGGAAACTCTGAAGCTCTGGCTTCTTGTGGAATGCAAGACTTTGTCCGGCATTTGGACGGGGGGAGCAAAAGCCAACATCTCCTTCCTCTTACCCCCAAGAAATGGTAAAGTCATCAGCACTTAGGGAAAAAAATTCCTCAAGAAGAAAAACAGAAAGAAGAAAGTGCTGAGCTCTGAGTTCTCTCCGTCTCCAAATTTCCCCAAGTGCCCTCCTTCCATGACGGGGGGAGCAGGCCTATGCTCCCCAGCTCCCCCTCCCTCTGGAGTCCCTCAAGCCCCCAGCCTGGACTTGATGGTGTAGGAGAAGGGAGCAGAGGCAGCCCAGGTGTGGGTACATCTGGTGAGCAGGTGGGTCAGCCCTTTCCAGCTGCTCTGGTTCCCGAGGTTCCATTGCCTTCCTTCCCCTGATTTGACCTTCCAGAATGCTCCTCTCTCCCCACCCTGGCCCCAGACTGGTGAGGCAGTAAGGTTCTCTAAGAGAGGGGCTGAGGAGAGAAGAGAAGAGTCTAAGAGTGAGATTGCAGTGAAGACCTTGGTTTTCAAGTGTCCTCATAATGAAGTCCTGCACGGTTCCTGTTGAGAGACCCTGGGGGCAGAGTCTGGGGACAGACCCCATGGTGTGTGGGGTCCTCTCTCTCTCCCTGGCCTCAGCAGTACCCCTTCTAGGCCCCTTGGTCCTTAGTCAAGTTCCTTAGCTTCCAGACACAGTTTATTCTTTCTATGCCTCAGCTCATCCCAAGTCCCTCTGCCTTCTGAGATCTCCCTCCAACTTTCATCCTTTCTAGGTTTAAAGGGAAGATGATGAGTTAAGTTTGTCCACGTTGAATGTTAGGTGCCTATAAGACATCCAATCAGAACCGTGGAGGAAACCTTTTGGTGTCTTTGTGTGGAGTTCAGAGGAGACAAATGGACCCCCAGCGTGATGGTGTGGACGGAACTGGTTGCAGAGAAAGCACGGAGGGAGAAGAGATGAAGGGCTAGGACAGGGCCCTGAGCATTTAACGGTTTAAGGGTTTGGCAGGGGAGGAGGAACCTGCACAGGAGACAGGACAAGAGTGAGAGAAATAGAAGGGCAAGGAGGAGAGAGATGGTGGGGTGTCATATATGCAGAAAGAAGAATGTTCTAGACGGACAGTTCTATGCTGTTAGAAGGAGGGAGAGTTATATGCTGCAGAAATAATTCATATGATAAGAAGGAAAATGTTCGCTGGATTTAGCCACCCGGCAGCTGTATGTGAGCTGTTTAGGTGGTGACTGGCAAGGAAGCCAGACTGGAGCAGGCTGAAGCGTGAGTGAGAGGTTAGGAAGCGGGGTCAGAGTGCAGGCGACTTGGAGGTGGAGTTTAGCTGTGAAGGGGCGGAGAGGAAGCAGACAGACACCTCACTCTTCGTCCCTTCCTCCTCTAGTTCTTTCCTTCACTGCCTCCACCCCTGCTCCTTTTCCTCTTTCTGTCCCCTGCCTCCCTCCTCTTTCTCTCAGTGAGACTCTGCTTCTTTCTCCATCCTTCCCCTCTCTGGAACGTTTTTCGGGTTCTCATTGCCTGTTTTTGCTCTTCCTCCCTCTTTTCTTTTCTTCCCAGGTGATCTAAGCCCTTAAAGAGCCACATCCAGGCCCCGCCTCGACCTTACCCTCTTCTAGATCAAGCCCTCAGTCCAGGATCTTGAACAGAAGTCTTGCTTTGTAGCCTTGGTAGATCCTGCCCCATTTCTGGGCACCCCCACCTCCATTCAAGAAGGGGAAGCTTGGGGGCAGAGGAACCAGGGAAAGTATTGGGATGAGCTGGGAGAAAAGGCCTGGGATGTGGTTCATAGGTGACACTGGGACTGTCATGTTAACGCTGTTCCCTCAGGCCCAAGTCCAGCCACCTCACCAGGTCCCAGCCAGGTCCCAGCTGAGAACAGTGGGCTAGATGGGGATATTGTCAGACTTGGGGGTCCAAGTCTGCCGCTCTGCTCCGTGCTGATCACAAGTGTAGGGTCAACACCCGTTTTTCCTGCTGGAGCGTGAGCTACTGGGCAGGGACGTGTCACGGTCTCCATCTATAGCTCCCTCCCTGTGTCTGGAGGCAGGGCAGCTTCTCATCCAAGGTTGAGTGAGTGAGTGTCATTTACCCTTCTCTGGTTTGGTTCAGTACTATGCTGGTTTTATCCCATTCCCCACTTATTTTCTTTTTCCAATTCTTTTATCTCCCCCCACCCTTACCCTTTTCCTTTTTCATGTATTTTTCTTCCTTTTCTTGGTTCTTTTCTTTCCCTTTCCCTCTCTCCTCTGCCTCTGGCCCGCTGTCCCTCCCCTCCACCCACACACTGCTTCTTCACCCCCCCCCACCTCGGTTTCTCTCATATTCTCTTCCCACTTCTCTGGTGCTCCATCCATCCTCGCTCCTGATGCCTGTGCTCCGCCACAGGAGAGCAGCAGCAGCTGAGAGGGGCGGGCCAAGGCTTGCATCACAACCAGATGTCTGGTGGAAGGGTTCAGGAGATAGACTCAAAAGTTCCTCTGAAGCTTGGATTAAAAAAGTAAAAGAGTGAGGGATGGCAGCCTCTTTGATGCAGAGGCACCTGTCCAGACCCTGATCTCCTTCCTTCACCCCCACTCCCGTTTCCCCCACAGACAAACCTCAGCCACAGATGTCTGGTGTTTTCCACTTCTACATCAGCTACCAGTTCTTCCTCCTGGCAAACCTAGGATTCTAGACTTTCTGGGGTGGGGTGGATTGGGTGGGAGGGTGAAGGAGGATCCCATCCTGCTTGCTTGCACCAGCCCTGCACAGAGCACCCTTTTGGATAGAGGCTGGTCTGGATGTAGAAAAGATCCAGAATTATTCATGAGACAATATTTATACGCCAGGCATTTTGTTGGGCACTGGACATTCAGTGTCTGCCTTCATGGAGCTTATGTGTGGCAGCGATAGACATAAATGAAATCACAGGTATAAATGTGTAATTGCAACTGTAAAGTTTACGCAGGAAAGGAACACACTGCTGAGTGGCAGGCTTTCCAGGGAGTCCACCTTAGATCTGGGGGCCCAGTAAGGCATCCCTGAATAGGTTGACGGATGAGTAGACATAGGTAAGGGGTAGGTGGCAGGGAGGCGGGTTGAGGTGGGTATAATGGTACCACATAGGCAAAGGCCCTGGGGCAAGACGGAGTATGGCAAGTTCTAGATGCCCACGGAATCCAGAGAAAGCCAGTGTAGTTGGAACACAGGAAGCAAAGTCCAGGCAGGCCAAAGAAGCCACACGAGGGATGTTAGTCTTTGTCCTTAGAGCTTTGGGCCCAGAGCATCTGAAGCAGGGAGGGTCACAATCACGTCTGCATTTGTACAAGATCATCAGGTACTGGAGGAAAGCCATGGTGGAAGGGCGCTGCTGTACGCATTCAGGTGAGAGGTGATGAAAACTTGGACTAAGGTGAAAGAAAGGGAAACAGAAAGAAGAGGATGGATTCAAGAGCCTTTTAGGAGGCAGAATTGACAGGCACTGGAGTTGGATTGGACTTGCAGTGTGGTGGTGGTAGGGAGTACAGGTGACTCCTGGTCTTTTGATCTGAGAGACCAGAGCTGTGGTACCCTGGAAGAGAGGAGGCTGAGTGAGGACCTGTTTGGGGAAGAAGATCCTGAGTTTGGTGCCCACTGCAGACATTCTAGTTGACTCTATTCAATGGATGATTCCTACAGACTTCCTGGGGCCAGCCCTGTGCTGAAGACAGCTCTTGACCTCAGAGAGTGGGGAGTCAGGGAGGGGAGTAAAATAAACACAAAAATGTCTCTTGCCCAAGTCAGCACTGGCTGTGTGACTTTGAGTAAGTTGCTTCATCTCTCCGAACCTCATTTCCCCAATCTGTGAAATGGGGTAGTAGTAAGACCACCTTGCTGGCCGGTGTTATGCTTACTACATGGAAGCCTCCAGAGAGATGCAAAAAGTGATGAGAAAGCCAACGAGAGATAAGGCAGGTTTTATGGAGGAGGCTGCTTTGGAGCTGGGCCAGGGATTGCAGGTGACAGGGTTTGAATGAAGACACACACACACTCATTCTCCAGGGGTGGAGGTGGGAGAGAAAGAGAGAAGGTCTTGAGCAGAGCAAACATGGAAGAAAAGGCTGGACATGTAGAATGGGGCCACCTCCTTAGAAGCTTCGAGTTCTAGGAGAGGAATTTATAATCAACCTGGGGCTATAGAGCGCCAGTGGCTGCTTTTGAGCCAGGTGTGGCTGTGAGCCTTTTGCCAAGGACTTGCCCAGAGAACCTATATCTTGGTGACAGCAGAAGAACCCAAGTTAGAAAGCTTTGGCCCTTGTGGGGAGTGGGAGATGCAAGGAAAGTGGGTGGGATTTGAGATCTCAGATGAACAAGAAAACGTGGCTTGGGAGCAGGCAAAGAGATAGGCCAGGTGACCCCTCCGAAGTTGGGTTTCAACTTCTATAGATTCCAGAACTTTACAGTTTTAAGGTGGGAATATCATAGAACAATAGGTGTTCCGTTGGAAGGAAACTTTGAGCTCATTCAGCCCTGCCCTCCCCAATTTGCACAGAGGAGAAAACTAAATAAAGCCCAGAGAAGGGACATGACCTGAGCAAGGCACACAGTTGAGATTGAGGGGTCTGAGGTAGGATCCTTGCCTCATTTCAAAATCCTGAGTGGCTGGGGAGCTGGAGGAGCCAGGAAAGCAACTGGGGGGGGGGGGGAAGGGAGTCGACACGACACAGGGATCCCACAGAACACCAGTCCAGACCTGTGGGGACAGGGTGAGAGAGCTGCTCCCCAACGCTCAGCTGAGCCATGTGGCCAGAGGGGGAAGGGAGCCTGGTGGGCAGGGTGGAACTGCCACATGGAAGAGGCTTGATGCGAACCATCTGGCCAGGGCGGAGTGTGGGCTGCAGGGAAAGGAGGAGCAGGAGCCGGGAAAGAGGCCATGGTGGGCGGTAGATGGCGGGTGAGGGCTGGGAGTGGCCCGCCTGGAGGCCCCTACCTTCCAGACTACTGCAGCCCAGACGCCTTCACAGCCGTGGCCTGGCCCATCCAACCCGCTGACCTCATTCCCAGCTCCCCTCCCTTGCGGGCCCCCCTCTGCCTGCCACGTAGTCTGAACGCGTTAGCTGCATCCATTGCTTGGGGAGGAAGAGCAGACTGACATGGGTGCCCTGAGCCCAGAGCCCTCCCAGGTCAGGTGGACCTGAGGGAACAGTTGTGTCTCCTGAGCCCCCAGACTACGCTGGGCCTCAGTTTCCCCTCCCCAAAATTGAGCCCAATAAATGGAGTGGACTGGGATCTGGGAGGAGGGGCGTGAAGTGAGTTGGAGTGGGCAAAACCGGGCGGGGGGTGGGCTCTTTGGAAGTCATGTCAGCTGTCCTGTCCCTCTGCCTCCTCAGGGCAGGATGGCTGTTACTTGCAGGCCCAGGAAAAGGTAGAGGCAGGACCTCTTCCTGTTCTCAAACCATTCTCAGTAAAGGGAGCTCCCTGAAGGCGTGTGTGTCCTCTGTCTGATCTAGGCTTCACTGCCCTGCTGCTTGGGAACTACCATGCTTAGCTAGGATGGAAGTGGGAAGCCCTTCATCTCCCCTCCGCCAGGCACCTCTCCTTCACTGCGGCCTCCAGGCCAGAGCCTCTCCTGAGCTCTGCCTCTTGACCTTCTGCCTCCCTCTGCCTCCCTCCCCTCCCCCCCCAGATCCTGGGTCCTCTCTCCAGCTGCCCCAGCTGAACAGGGGGCTGTCCCAGGCCGCCTCTCAGGGCGTTCCAGGCCTGTGAGTCATCGGGAATGTCTGCTCTGGCTGCTGCTTCCCTCCAGTGGCTGTGGACCCTTTTTCCCCTCCTCCCCCTAGCTAAGGGCAAGGGTGCCCCTCCCAGGCAGGGGCTCTGGAGGAGGGGGAGGAAAGCCATGTCAAGACCAGTGAGGCACTGTTCTCCCAATACAGTGAGGGAAGGGTTTAGAGGACTCCCCCTGTCCCTCACATATAGAATTTCCTGTCCTTTTCCCCATTTCCTAGGTGGGGAAACTGAGGAGGGGCAGGTGGGAGAGGGTGAGAAACTTTGCTAGGCTCAGGCTCCTCCCCACTCTGTTTTAGGGCTCAGCATCACCAAACTGGGAAGCCGCCCAAGCCTCTTTCTAAAGGGCCCTCCCCACATTCTGGCAGGAAAGCTGGAGAGAGGCTGCTGCTACTACCACAGACTCCAAAGATGACGCGTCCTGGCTGGGGTAGGAAGTCCACGTGTGTAGGAAAGCGGAAGGCCCGGAGCTTGGACCCTTCCCACGGGGCCCCTGCACCTTGTGCGGCTGTCCCCCATCCCCTCCTCCTCTCCTGTCTCTCCTCCTGGGCAGCCCTGTCCTGCTTCCTCCTCCTCCAGCCTGAAGAAACAGCTGGGGGTACAGGGGAGACTGAGGGGAAGGGCAGGAGTTGGGGAAAGTTCCCAATGCCCTCCTCCCCAATTGCCCTCCTGTCCCCCTTTTTCCTCCATCTTCCTTCCCCACAGCCCTGGATTCATTGTCTAGAGACCAAGGGTCTAGTACCCAACTTGCCTAGTAACTGGGCATTTCATATTCCATCGCAGTTTCCTCACCTGTAAAATAGGTGTCTGGACAGAAAAAGTCCCCACCGGTGGGGTTGGTCTATAATTGTGACTTCTCAGTCAGACAGACAGACACTCCACACACACACACACACACACACACACACACACACACACACACCCTCATATCCAGTGACTCACATACTCTCACACACATCCCTTTACACATTCAAGTACACCCTTCCACACATACATTTGCACGTGCACATGGCCCTCTGCTTGCTTTGGGTGTAGCAACCCCCCCACATTTTCTATTTTCCTCTTTCTAACAGCCCTCCACTTCTTTTCTCGTTCCTGTCACACCTCTCCTGCTTCCCCACCCCTTTACAATTTCCTCCTTCTGGTTCTCTTTCTCCTGAGGTCATTGGCAGGGGAAAGGAAGAAAGAGTGGGATGTGAGATTTGAACGTTAGAGTATCAGACATCTGACCCTGCCCAAGACCACTCTCACCACCCCCTCAGGTCCCTTGGCTCTTGCTGAGGTTCTGGGTGCGAAGGATGTGAGAGGGGGAGCAGGACTAGAGCAGAGAAAGGCTTGCTCTTCTCCACTCAGCTGGGGGCCTGCAGGCCATGCCCCTCACTTCTCTTTCTGAACTTCGTTAACATTCACTTTCAAAATCTCTGTCCCACAGACATCCTGGGGCCTGCGTGTAAGCATGATGATTTTAGCAGCTTGTGCTGGCTGCATTGCCCCAGGCGGCACCCTTCTAGGAACTTCCGCCTAAGGGAATCTGGTCAGAGCTCAGAAAGGACTGTTCCAGGGATGAGCTATCTGTTGGCCAGGAAAGGCGTGGGAACTGGGCAGCAGAGCGCACCCCTCAGACCCAGACTGACTCAGGAATAACCACAAACATCTGTACCAGGCTGTGCCATAAGCACTTCACATGGTTGAACTAATGTACTCCTCACAAAGCCCTCTGAGGGGGACATTGTCATTGTCTCCAGTTTCAGAAGAAGAGAGAGAGAGGCACAGAGAGGTTAAGTCAGTTGCCTGAAGTCACAAAGCTAGGAAGTGACTGAGCTAGGATTCAAACCCAGGCAGCCTGGCTCTAGAGCCCACAGGCTTAATCGCTACTCTTGACAGGTCCAAGAGACCCAGGGTGGATGCCAAGGAATGCCTTCCTGCCTAATCTGAAGAAGTGGCTGTTCGCACA
Source organism: Rhinolophus sinicus (assembly GCF_036562045.2). Taxonomy (NCBI): domain Eukaryota; kingdom Metazoa; phylum Chordata; class Mammalia; order Chiroptera; family Rhinolophidae; genus Rhinolophus; species Rhinolophus sinicus. The sequence goes on along the minus strand of NC_133764.1, from coordinate 43,694,131 downwards.
AACATGCTGCTTCATCTGTGTGCCTGTATGGGGAGGATTGCAGTCACATGGCTGGAAATTGGTCGCAGGCACCATTGTAGCTGGAAGGCTCTCTCAGGGCCATCTCCTCCCATTTGCCAAGGAACTTTTGTGAGCTGACAGCACCGCGTGTCATCTCATCTAATACAACATCTCTGGGAGGTGAGTCTAAATACCTCTGTTTTACAGACAGAAAACCTGAGAGTCAGAAGGATCAAGGCGTTGCCTCAGAACCCCTTCCTAGAGCTGAGAGAGAACCCAGGTACCCCAACAGCCAGATCATGCTTCTTCTCATTGCCCTATGCGTCCCCTATTTACAAATCCACACAACCACTAGACACACATAGCCATGTACAACAGACCACGGGCAACTGGGAAGAATTACAGCCCTCAGTCGTGTTTCAAGTGGTACTTTGCTCCCCCTCACTGACAATTCCCCAAGAAAGGTCTTACACCCATTCTGTCGGTGCTGGAGATCCCCAGATAGGAAGTAGTGCCACTGATTTGGTCCTGTGCCTGCCTGGAGTAGCCACCGAGCCAGCACTCTTCTTATGGTGCTCTGCTACTTGCCACCCTCACTGTCATCCAGCTCAGAAGCACCCCTGCACAAACCCCATCCCCACTGAGCACACGTGCATGTAACTGACACAGGGAAATTATACCAATGATGCACCTGCATGATACAGGCTAAAAGTTTCTTGGTGTTTTCTGTGTGCCAGGCACTGTCCTAAGGGCTGCACATGTGTTAGTTCACTGAGTGGCTACAAAAATCTTATGATGTAAGTTCTGTAATGTCCTTGCTCTCATTTGACAAATGAGGAAACTGAGGTTCAGAGAGGTTAAGTAATTTGCTCAAGGTCACACAGCTAAGAAGTTGCAGAGCTGAGATTTGAACACAGGATCTCACCACTATGCTATAGCCCTTTCTCTAACACTGACTGGGCACTATTCAATCAGTCCGTCAGCAACCACTACTGACCACCCTGCTGTGCCCAGCACCACACAGTAGATGGGGGCTGTGCCTGCACTCACACTCCTTCCTTCCCAGAGAGCCTCCTCCCTAGCCAGCTAGGACATGTGGATCTTGGCTCTGGTTAGCATTTGACACCTAGTGAGGGAAAATATTGAGGTGGTGCCAAAGCATGAATGGAAACACAGAGACAGGGAGATGCAAATGGGGTAGGACAGCTGGGGGCTAGGGCTGGGGCAGGGGCCTGGGCGGGGACATCTCTGTACTTCTGCCTCTGTTCTGGTCTTAGGCTCACATCTATTCTGTATCTCTGTATCGCGGATCTTCTCCTGGCATCTCTGGCTGATTCTGTCCGTATGTGTTTCTCTGTGTTTGTATCCATCTGTCTCCTGACTTTCCCTGTCCCTTCAGATGCTATCAGCCCCTGTGGGAATGATGGGTCAGAGGCTTAGTCACCCACCAGCAGAGTGGACATCAGGTCTGTCACAGGATCCTCCCTACTGGCCTCCTGTCTATAAAGGACCACAGTTCTCTCCTCCTCAATGCTTTCTCCCAGGCTTTCTCTGTCCCTGAAGACTAATCTCTGCAGGTCAGCCTAGATATCTCCAGGTTATATGAGGTCTGACAATTAAGTTTGTGAACTCATCCTATAAAAAGTGCTACATACCTCATTGCTGAATATCACTATGGACACCTTCGAAGTACTCCTCGTGGGAAGCCATGCACCCATGCCAGCGCCTAGTCCACCCTTCAAAGCAATTTGGGAACTCTTTTTCTGGAATGGCCATCAGAGCTGTTGTCGTATTACGCTTGATGTCCCAAATGTCATCAAAATGTCCTCCTTTCAATATTTCCTTTATCTTTGGGTAAAGAAAGAAGTCATTGGGGGGGCAGATCAGATGAGTAGGGATGGTGTTCCAAGACAGTTATTTGTTTCCTGGCTAAAAACTCCCTCACAGACAGTGCCATGTGAATTGGTGCATTGTCATGATGCAAGAGCTGTGAATTGTTGGCGAAAAGTTCAGGTCGTTTAACTTTTTCATGCAGCCTTTTCAGCACTTCCAAATAGTAAACTTGGTTAACTGTTTGTCCAGTTGGTACAAATCCATAATGAATCATCTCTCTGATATCAAAAATGGTTAGCAACGGGGCCGGCCCGGTGGCTCAGGCAGTTAGCGCTCCATGCTCCTAACTCCGAAGGCTGCCGGTTCGATTCCCACAGGGGCCAGTGGGCTCTCAACCACAAGGCTGCCAGTTCAATTCCTTGAGTCCTGCAAGGGATGGTGGGCAGCGCCCCCTGCAACTAGCAAGGGCAACTGGACCTAGAGCTGAGCTGCACCCTCCACAACTAAGACTGAAAGGACAACAACTTGACTTGGAAAAAAGTCCTGGAAGTACACACTCTTCCCCAATAAAGTACTGTTCCCCTTCCCCAATTAAAAAAAAAAAAAAAAAGGTTAGCAACATTGTTGCAACAAGTTCACGAACTTAATTGTATGTGTAGGATGCCTCGTGCCTCCCCCTACAGATCCGGGGAAGAAGCTGTAGCCCTACCATCAGGCAGGGAGCTCTCGAGAGTCGAGAGTAGGGATAATGTCTCTTCATTCAGACTGAGAGCTCCCTGAGGGCAGGGACTGTTTCTCCTCCACTAGATTAAGGTTCCTTGAAGGTATAACCTGGATTTCTTCCACCAGACTGCTGGCAGGGCCTGTCTCTTCTTTCCTCTGGATTTTCCTGGTCTCTAGCTTGGGAGGTATTTAGCAGGGATGAAGGGACTGAAGAATTCCCCACTCTCCATATCTCCCTCCAAATCCTATTGAAATTTTAATGCTTTAATGTTCACCACACTTCCACTCCCTCCGTTCCAGATGGGTCCTTACTTCCAGCTGGGGCAGCTGGAGATAAGGAAAGACAGCAATACAAGTAACCAACATTCCACAGAGAAATCGGCAGTGGGCAGGGATCCTGCCCAATAACCAGTCCTAGGGAATCCAAGCTTGGCCTCCTCCCGGAAGCCTTCCTGGACTAGCAAAGCCCACCTGTATTTCTTCTCATTTTTGGAAATATTTACAGTTCATCTGTCTGATGATTTTCTAGTGTTATTTTTTTTTTAAATAACTTTTTATTTTCAAGTGATTTTAGGTTTACAGAAAAGTTGCAAAGAGAGTATAGAAAGTTCCCATGTACCCCTCACTCAATTCCCCTAATGTTAACATTCTACATCACCGTGGTACATTTGCCAAAACTAAGAAGCCAACATTGGTACATTAGTATTAACTAAACTCCAGACCTTATTCAGATTTCACTAGTTTTTATACTAATGTTCCTTTTCTGTTCCAGGATCCCATCCGGGATATCAGGTTGCATTTGGGTCATTATGTCTCCTTGGTCTCCTCTGGTTCATGACAGTTTCTCAGTATTTCCTTGTTTTTCACAACCTTAGTAGTTTTGAGGGATCCTCGTCAGGTATTCTGTAGAATTTCTTAGTGTCATTTTTCAGTAATAAAAGCTTTTCCTCAAATGAAACCCTGTGCAGAGTCCTGGTATGTGAGCAGATAAACGTGGAGCTGCTCTGGTCACAGCAGCAATGGGGTGAGGGGGAGCCTAAATATGAATCTCCCTGGGTTCCCCTGAGAACTCTATGAAACCCCTGTGGTGTCATGGAACCCAGCTTGAAAACCATTCATTGAGGCCAAGCTCTGCCCACGGCATGGTTTTTTTCCTATATACCCTGGACAGGTCACGATAGACTCAGGCTCACATACTTCCATCACTATTTTTTTTTTTAGGGGAACAGGACTTTTTTCCAAGTCAAGTTGTTGTCCTTTCAATCTTAGTTGTAGAAGGTTCTGTTCAGCTTCAAGTTGTTGTCGTTTCAGTCTTAGTTGTGGAGGGCGCAGCTCAGCTCCAGGTCCAGTTGCCGTTTTCTAGTTGCAGGGGGTGCAGCCCACCATCCCTTGCGGGAGTCGAGGAGTCGAACGGGCAACCTTGTGGTTGAGAGGACACGCTCCAACCAACTGAGCCATCCGGGAGCTTAGCGGCAGCTCAGCTCAAGGTGCCATGTTCAATCTTAGTTGCAGGGGGCGCTGCCCACCATCCCTTGCGGGACTCGAGGAATTGAACTGGCAACCTTGTGGTTGAGCCCCTGGCCCATGTGGGAATCGAACCAGCAGCCTTCGGAGTTAGGAGCACGGAGCTCTAACCGCCTGAGCCACCGGGCCGGCCCCCCATCACTATTTTTTTGAGGAAGCTTTGATGGCTGGAAAGTCCTTCGAAATCTGCCCTTCTCCAGCCTCTGTTGTAGGCACACCTGGGGGGTGCTGCCCAGGTACCCACTGCAGGATTGAGATACCCATTTCTCCAACTGATAGGAATGTGGGTGGCTACTGGCTCCCTATCCCTCTCCAAGAATTGCTGTCAGCCATACGGAGTAATTTTGCCAGAGATCGTGCTACCTCTTCAGAGGTGGTCATTCTATGACTGGTTGATGTGAGAGTACAAAAGCCCTAACCCTTGTCTCAAGGGGGGACAACTTTAAAGGGCTATCTCAGCTCCGGAGCTCCTTGTGGATCAGCTGAGGCCTTCGTTGTGAATGTTGCAGTTAGAGACCTCCCTCTGCTCCGTCCTACTTCATTCACTCAACAACAAATCCCCATTTCAGAGTCTGTATTCTGGGAACCTGTCCTAAGACATGTAGTGTCAGGAATAGCCTAAGGAAGAGGACTCTACAGTAGGATTTTGGACCTGAATCATCCACTGGCCAGCTTTACATTAGGTAAAGTACAAATGCTAGAACTGTCAGAGCAGACAATAGAACCTCAGAGAAACGGGCATACTAGAGTGGATATATTATGTAAAACCGAAAATTCACCAGATAGCTCCTAGAGGATGATAGAACTATTGAAACGCAACCAAGTTCCAGCCTCGATTGCAGCTGATTGGCCAGGCGTGGTATCTTTACTAAGGCAGATTCACACACCTGAGGTGCATAGTATATGGCTACTGGTCCATTCCTATCAGGAGGGAGGAGCAGAAACAATTTACATGCACTTGGGATTGATAGTAGTGTATACATTTAAGGTTTTGTCCCAGAGTATATTACTCTCCCACTCTGTCATAATATAGTCCGAAGGGACCTAGATCATCTGGACATTCAGCGGAATATCAGACTGATCTACTATTTTTTTTTTTTTTTTTTAAGATTTTATTGGGGAAGGGGAACAGGAGTTTTATTGAGGAACAGTGTGTACTTCCAGGCCTTTTTTCCAAGTCAAGTCGTTGTCCTTTCAATTGTTGTCCTTTCAATCTTAGTTGTGGAGGGTGCCGTTCAGCTTCAAGTTGTTGTCCTTTCAGTCTTAGTTGCGGAGGGTGCAGCTCAGCTCCAGGTCCAGTTCCCGTTTTCCAGTTGCAGGGGGCACAGCCCACCATCCCTTGTGGGAGTCAAACCAGCAACCTTGTGGTTGAGAGGATGTGCTCCAACCAACTGAGCCATCCAGGAGCTCAGCGGCAGCTCAGCTCAAGGTGCCGTGTTCAATCTTAGTTGCAGGGGGTGCTACCCACCATCCTTTGTGGGACTTGAGGAGTTGAACTGGCAGCCTTGTGGTTGAGAGCCCATTGGCCCATGTGGGAATCGAACCGGCAGCCTTCGGAGTTAGGAGCATGGAGCTCTAACCGCCTGAGCCATCGGGCCGGCCCTGATCTACTACTTTGATGATCTGCAGTTATCATCATGTTAATTGGACCCGAAAAGCAAGAAGTGGAGGGAACCTTGGTAAGACACACGCATTTCAGGGGGTGGGAAGAAAAAATCCCACAAAGATTTAGAGGCTCATAACACCCGTGAAGTCTTTACGGGTTTAGTGTCTGGAGCATGCCCGGACAGCTCTCCAGAAAAAAAGAAATTATTGCATCTCATATTTTTCACTACAAATAAGAAAGGACATCTGGTAGGCCTCTTTCAACTCTGGAGAAAACATACTTACACTTAGGAAAACTGCTCTGATACATTTACAGGTGACATAAAAGGCTGCCACATTTGAGTGAGACCCAGAGCAGGAAAGAACTCTACAACAGTTCCAGGTGTGACCACTTGCACCATAGGTCCCGTAGACCCTATTGTATTTGACATATTTGTGACATCAAAAAAGACTGACATTTCGATAGGAGAATCACAACCTAGACCCCTAGAATTCTGGAGAAAGGCCATCTGCATTGGAGGATTATATTCTATTTGAAAAACAGCTTCTTATATGCTCCAGGGCCCTGGTAGAGGCAGAGGACCTAAACAGGGACATCAGGGACAATGTGGCTGGAGCAGTCTATCACGAGCTGGGTTCTGACAGACCCAACACGTTTCCATGAGTCTCCTTCTAACTGAGCTGCCCAGCCTTCTGGTGATTACATTGCCTAGATAGCTCTTGAATGTCCCCGTGTGTGTCTATCAATGTTCCTCTTACTTCACATGTTAGCCAAAAACATGTGCTTCCAATTGGAGGTGGCCACAGACCAGAGTAGCAGGCCCCTCCATCTTATGACTCAAACAACAGACTTAATGGCTGTAACATTTTTCCTGAAATGTGGTCCATTGACCACTGGTAGTCCATGAAGGTCTATGAGTGGTCCACAGGTGCTGGAGGTTTCCGAGGATAAAAAGGATGGAATTATTTTATTCATAAATTTGAAATGCAAAATTAAGATGTTCACAGCAATCCCATTATGTTTCTAATCACGGTCACATTCTTCAACATTTGCATTGGCTACAAGGTTTGAATTTGGTTGGTCTGTCTTGGCAGTTTGTCTCGGGTGATATATTTTCAAGTCATTTATGAGTTTTGGTTATTACTTTTGTGATATGTAATATCCTCAACTCAAACAAGGAGTGTCTCATTAAAGCTTAAGAAAAGTAATGAAACTAGTAACCCAAATACAACTGGGAACAGTGTTATAAAAGTAAATAGCGAACAAGAATCTAATTCAAAAATATGTAAATCTCTAAGAACTGGGACATGAATGATGATTTCGCACAAGCAGCCGAGATAGAAAAGTGTAACTATGAGTATGATATTGACTATCCAGCACTGGAGGTCATTGGACTGACTCTCCATCCCCTCCTAATCCCCAGCATGTGTGTGTATTATGAAACTGTCAAATAGTGGCATAAAGCCATCAAGAGTTTCACATCATTTTCAAACACAGCACAGTGACCTTTCTGGTAACCATTAGAGTTTTTTTTTTTCCTTTTTCTTTTTTTCCAGAACGAGAGTAAAATAAGCTTTCCAGGACAAAATTCAGAGATTCCCCCACCTCCTCCTGTTTTTAAAGGCAGGAAGTAAAACAAAGCTACTCGAGTAGGTTTTAAAATTGCACTCCTTTTAGTAAAACACAGGTACAAGTAACCCTATCTGAGAAGCTTGTAAAACAGCCTATGAATGATGCACATTTTCCTCAGAGAGAATACAGAATCAGTTTTTGGCAAATTTCCTTTATCAAATGACAGCGTTGGGCATCACACAGTATCAGTGGCATACCTTACGAAAAAATAGTTTGGTTTTAATAAATCCCGCTATCTTATACTTCTCATTAAAAACAATAAAATTGTGCTCCTCTGAGGTTAGGTTTGGACTCTCACAGATATTGGATACGTTGCCATCTGAGCAACCTGTTGAAGATCTTAGAAGTGCTCTCGAGGGCATGATCAATGACTTAAAGAAAGGGTTCTTTCTCATCTCTTTTTTCAAAAATTCATGTGGGCCCATGTATGTGAAGTTGGTTAGAATCAATGATGTGTAGAGTCCAGACATACTTAACATATGTGTGGTTCACATATCAGGAAAAAAGCACTTAATAACTTTTAGTTTTTATCACTGAGAACAAATACTTCAGGAAAAAAAGATTCTTGGCTTAAGTGATTATTTTGTGAATCATGGTAGGAACTGAAAAGCTGGCTTGGCCATCACTGCGGAGGGAGCACCAGAAAGGGCACCGCTCCAAGGATGAAGGAAGTTGTGCCTAAAATCCAATTCCTATCTTTTTCCTGCTATTTCCCCAGCATTTTGGCAATGTCAGCTCCTGCCCCCCAGGGCTCCTTCTCTTCTTCTCTCGTAGTAATATAATAGTATTCCCAATTTTCAGCTGGATACATGACCACTCAGAATAAAAACTACATTTCCCCTCCTCCCTTTCAGCTAGGTATCATCATGTGACAATGTTCTGGCCAATGGGATGTGAGCTGAAGTATGACTCAGGTCCTTATAAGGAGTGGGCACGCCTTTCGACTCCACTTTCCTCCAACTACTTCTTGAAACCTCATGTGGTGGTGAGCCACCCTGGATCATGCTGACGTGGGTAAGACCTAAAGGTAGCAGAACAATAAAATAGAAGGAGCCTAGGTCTCTGGACAAACTAATAAAGAAGAACCACCTTTCCAGCCCTGGACCACCTGTCTCTGGATTATTTAGATGAAAAAGAAATAAATTGTGGTCTTCTTTAAGCCACTGTTATTCTGGTTCTCTGTAATGAATAGCCAAACCTAGGTCCTACCAATATAGAGCTGAAAGAAATAGTGAAAACTGTGACTCTGAGTCCATTTCATTCACTGAGTATACTTTTTAGCATCCTATGCAAAGACGAAGGCAGGAAGTTCAAAAGCCCACTTTTCCACCATGAGATATTCTAGCTATGGAGGGGAAAGTGTCCCACAGGAGTTTTGAAAAGAATGTTGAGATAAAAAAAAAACTTTTTTCATGTCATTGATAAAGCCACTCAAGAGCACTTCTAAAATCTTAAGTGGTCTGCTCAGATGGCAATATGTTCAATATCTGTATTGCTCAGACATCACCAAACTATTACCATGTTGACTGTTAAGTATCAAGTTAGCAGAATTTCTTAAAACCAAACTATGGTGTGACTGCTCCATTATGAGAGTTTCATTCTTTCTCAACACTTAGTGATTTTTGTTTCGGAGCAGGAGAAAGGAATCCGTGACATATTATTAAGATTATTTGGAAACCACATCCAAATATTACATCAGAACTTAAAGAATTCTTTCTGAGGTCAAATTCAACCAAAGAGAGGATTACGGCTCTGTTTGTCACTCTCTTTCCTGGTGAAATACTCAGTCTTCTAACTTTTGGAAGCTTTGTACCTGTTGACCTAGTGTCCAGGAGAGTAGAAAATAGTCTTCAGGGAGAAACAGCTCTGTGATTTCTGGATTCTTCTTTGGTCTAAATCCACAACCATCTGAAAGAGCCACCAAACATTTGCTGTCATTTCTAATGACCTATAATTGTGGTTTAGGATTTTCTAATTTAGAACAAATAAGGAGTAAGAAAAGAATCTGACAGGATGTGAAAACTCCTTATGTCTCCTTCTTGCCACACAGGGCATAGATACACTGGTGGACATCTCTCTTCCTAATATGAAGCAATTATCCTTCATATTACTTTAACAAAGATGCATTTTCATTATTTTAGAATTATAACGTTCTTTTTAAATTTGCTTAAACGAGCATTGGTGCGTGAGCTCCATGCTCATAAAGGGATTTCTGATGTGAAGAGTGTGGAACATTCTTTCCTACTGCCTAAGATGGCCGCATTCCACAGCAGATAAAGAAATCCCTAAACAGAATCCAGAGAGGCCCCTAAGACCTTGCAGCTCTGCTTGTCTGCCGCAGGCCTGTGTGCCAGCTGGACTGACCTTCCATCACAGCCTCTCCCAGTGGGTCACAAGCTCCTGCTCACAATGGCCCATCTGCTCCATTCCAAGTCCAATGTGGGAGGTATTAATGTTCCCATCATACAGATAGGACCCAGAAGTCCAGGGAGCTTCTCCCCAAAGACCCCTAACTTGGGAGGGGGAGGGACTAGGACAAGAACCCAAGACTTTTTATGCCCCCCAGAAAGGCTCTTTCTTCCACACTTAAAGGTCTGCAGACCAGCCTAAACCACAGAATAACAGTTACGGTTTACTCAGGACTTACTGAGTCCCAGGCCCCTATGCTTTCATTGTCTCCATCTTCACAACAGCCCCACAAACTATATCAATCATTAGTTGGCTCCATTTTACAGATGAGGAAACTGAGGTTCAGAGAGATTAAGTAACTTGCCCTCTGTCCCATTGCTAGGGAGTGGCAACAACAACCTAAAACTGAAGCCTGACAGTCAAGGGCTTTAATCTCCACAAAGGGCCTTTGCTTTGGGCTTGGAGTCTCCCCCTCTACAATCTCTTGATCCAGAGCTAGGATCCGAGCTGCTCTTTCCTTGGCCCTGTCCTACCACCCCTGGGAATTCCTCATCAGCCTCCCTACTTCTCTCCCTGCCCCACCTCGCTCCAGTGAAACCAGTTCTCCCAAAGGCCAGGTGGTCCTAAAAACATGTGCCTGCTCCTTCCTCCCCTCTCTGCCCCTTATGCAGTGGCCTCCTCGCCTGGGAGGACTCGAACCCCCGGCCGCCCCCAGGCCCTGCCTCCCCGGCTCCCGTGCCTCTGCTCCGGGTTCTGAACTTGTTCCGCCTGGGTCTCCCCCGCCTGGGTCTCCCCCACCTGGGTCTCGCCCGCCTGGGTCTCTCACGCGCTCCTTTCTTGAGCCCAGTTAAGAGGCCAGCTCCCTCCCTGTGAGCTCCCTGCCGGAGTAGGGCCGGGCTTCTCCCGGGTTTGAATCCTCCCCCTAGAGAATTCCCGCCGCTCATTTCCACAACTTCCACTTCCACTGCCAGTCACTGTCCCCAGGCACTTCTGTAGACTCGTTTTCCTCAGTGTCTCTAAAAGCAGTCTTTTCCTATCTGACCCTAGCCCCCTGTGCCTGGCCTGTACAGGCGGTCACAGCCCTCCCCCGGCTGCGCAGGGGCTCCCAGGCCTTCTGGGGCCCAGGGTCTAACCCGCTGTGAAGCCTTTGTGCCAGGGGCCCCTCCTCTGCCTAGAATATCCTCCTCCACCTACTGTATCAGGCTGCTCTCCAGCCTACCGTCCCTACATGTCTCTGACTAACCTTTCAGGGGCTCACCTTGGGTACCACCTCTGCAGGGAGCCGTCCCTGACCCACCCCATCATGGTTCTCCCACAGTACCTGCACCTCCCCTCCCGGAGGCCATGCTCTGCTTGGCTGCTTGCCCTCTCCCACCCCACCCTCCAATGCAGTAGCTCTGGGAGGACGGATCTCCTCTGTCATGCTCATCCGGGATCCTAGCACAGTGCTTGGCATGTAGTAGATAGTCATTGAATCTGGTGGGGGCAGTAGAGTAGAGCTCTTGAGATCTTCCCTCCGTCTTAGGTCTTAGACTTCCACTTCAAATCCCAGCCCCTCCTTTACTCAGTTGTGTGACTTTAGACAATTTTAGATAACAGTAGGTCTTTTTCACAGGGTTGTTATGAGAACTTAAAACACATAGAACAGTGCCAGGCATCAGTAAGCATGCACTATATATTGAGTAATATATAATAATTATTAATCTTATTTGTGATGTTAGTTTACTATTTCCTCTACATATCTCCCACTAAATAGCAGGCTTCTTGGATGTGGGGTCCAACTTAGTCCTTCAATTCCTGACTCCCTAGAGTCCTGCCCAATGCATGACATCGGGCTGTCCCTTGGGTCCTGCCCCAGGAACTGAGTATTCTTCTGTGAAGCTCCCCTCCTCCAATTAGCATCTGACTCCTAATAGAGTTCCCACCCACTCCCCTCTCCTGAGGGCTCATGTGCCCCCAGAAACCTGGCCCCCTGACCACTCACTTAAGAGCAGTCCCAAAATCCAAAGGGAGAGAGTCTTTCTCCCATCATACCTCCCATACCAGGGTAGATATGCCATCCCTCAGCCCTTTCTCAGAAAATCCAAAGCACAGAGAGCTCTAGAAAGAGCTATGGACTTGGAGTGTAGAGCCCCTTCCCCTAATCCTGGCTCTGCCACTAAACAGCTGTGTGACTTTGGGTAGGCCTCTTCACCTCTCTCAGACTTACTGTCCACATCTGTAAAATGGGAGTAATCCTAGCCCTGCCTCCTCATAGGGTTGTCTTGATGTTCGATTGCACAAACCAAAGAGAGGGTACTCTGTAAACAGAGACAGTGTGGAGAAATGCAAGGCACAGTCACCACGAAGTTGGAAGTGGGGATCAGGACCAGGCCTGCAGCATCTCTGGTCGGGGCTGTGCCAAGAGTGTGGCCATTGGGCTCTGGGCTGGGCAGCAAGCTGTTATGAGGTTGGGTGGATTGGGGATAAACCTAAGCCCAAGCTTTGTCCAAAATCACTCAAGGACTTCTGTTGGTCATTGTCTCCCTGCCACCTGCTCTCACTACTTTTCCCAAAGTACCTTCAAGTGCACCTGAGGGCCCCAAGACTCCTACTGAATCCTGATGCTCAGAGGCCCTGCCATGTCTGGCTGCCAGCTACAACTCTTTCCTTTCCTCCCCCCTCACCCACCCCTGCCCTGAACTCCAGCCCAGCTGAATTAGGAATTTCCTAACATTAGTCATGATTCCTTCAGTTGCCAGTGCCAACAGCTTAATCCAAAGTGGCTTAAGTAGAAAATTAAATATATTTGGCTTATTTAACCAAAAAGCCCAAGTACAGCTGGATCTATGGGCTAAAATGATATCAAGAAGAGTCAGTTTCTCTCTTATTTTTGCTTTTCTGTGAAATGCCCTTTTGCCCCTGAACAGTCTGGCTTCATGTGATGGTCTTAGGCAGTTCCAGGTTTATTTTCTAAAAGCTAAGAAACCCCTGGAGAAAAACAGAGCCTCTCTCACAATAGTTTCAGAAAAAAAGTCCCAATGTTGACCTATATTGGGCTGACTTGAGCCCTTCCCTAAACCAATGGCGGATGAAATATGTTGGTTGACCTGGGCTCATGCCCATATGCCCACTAGTGACTCATGAACCAAGAGTGGGGGAGGGGCAGTTCCTCAAAATAAAACTTGGTTGCTGTTTCTGGAAGAAGGAGGAATGAATGCTGGGGAAGGCAGGAGTAATAGATGTCCAAAACATTCTACCTCTTGGCTGCTAGCATATATACACACACCTACTTTTTTCCTACACATAATATTTATAAGCTTTTTTGTCACTATTTTTTTCTTCTTATTTGGAAATAATTTCAAATTTACAGAAAAGTTTCTGAAGCATTTGAGAGTAAATTGCCAACATGATGTTCCATCACCCCTGAATACTTTAGTATGTAAATCCTACAATGACATTCTCCTAAATAACTGCAAATCAACTATAAAAATTATAGATATATTATTATAATTTATTCATTCTTTCACATTTGTCCCAATAATGTTCTTTGTAGCAAAAAGACACAATAAAATATCATGCATTGCATTTAATTGCTATGCATTTTGGGCAGGAATATCACAGAAGTGATGTTGTGTTCACAGTACATCTTATCAGGTGAAGTATGATTTCAATTTGTTCCATTACTGATAATGTTAACTTTGATATTTTGATTAAGATGGTGTCTGTCTACTAGGTTTATCTGCTGTGAAGTTACTCCTTTTCCCATTATAATTAATACATTTTTTTGTATGTGGGAAGATACTTTGTAAAGTACTGTGTAAAGTCCCATTCCTTATCCAAGCTGGACCCATTGTAGCATCCACTGATGTCTCTTGACTGAAATATTTTTATTATGATTGTTGCCAAATAGTGATTATCTAATTCCATCATTCCTTCTGTTATTCTACTCAATGGAAAAGCTTTATCTTTTCTTCACCTATTTCTTCATTTATTTATATCACTATTAAGATTATTATTTATTTTGATGCTCAGATTTTTCAGATTCTGCCAGTTGGAGACTCTTCAAGCTCGCATCTCTGTCTTTTTTATTTGTCTTTGCTTTGGACTGAATTATGCCCTTTTGAATTTCATGTTAAAGCCCTAACCCCCAATATATTTGGAGATAGGGCCTTTAAAGATTTAATTAAGCTTAAATGAGGTCATAAGAGTGGAACCCTGATCCAAAAAGACTTATAAAAAGAGGAAGAGACTCTCTGACTCCTACCTCACACTATACAGAAAAATTAGTCCTAGATGGATCATTAATCCATGGAGAACAATAGAAATGTGCCTTCAAAACGCTGAAGAAAAATTATTTGTCACCTAGAATTTTATACCCAGTAAAACTATCAATCAAGTGTGAGGATAAATTAAAGACCTTTTCAGGTGTTCAAAGTTTCAGGAATTATATCCCCCTTTACACACCTTCTCAAGAACCTGTTGGAAGATGCATCCCTAAAAAACAATAGAATTATACAAGAAAGAGGATTTCAGGAAATGAGGGAATCAGATGTAAGAAAGAGGCAAAGGGAATTCTGAGGAGAATGGTGAAAGGAGATTCCAGCATGAGAGCTGTTCGTGGAGGCTAGAGAGCAAAGGGATTGGGATAGATCGATCAAAAGTCTGCAGAAAAGATTGCTTCAAGAAGAGGAAACTGACAGAGTACCTAATATGTCAGAACATCTTGACAAGATTCTGACAACTGGGGTTGAAATAGTGGTCATTACACAGAAAACTAAATGAACATCAGCAACAACATAGATAACAAGATAATTATTACTTCCAGGAGAAAAAAAAGCAAAAGTGATCATAGTACCCTACACAGCTCAGACACAAATAACAATGAGATAGTCATGATAGGGTAAACATTAAATATTGGCCTAACCAAAATCACCATGTAACAATATTGGGAGGTTGGTGAGACTGGAAGTGTGACTGAGTGTGGTGGAGGGGAGGAGTTAAAAAGAATTAAATCCTCATCTTCCATATTGGGAAGTCAAAAGAGAATTTCAAAAACTGAAAAATCAAAAACTGGCAACAAATCCTTGTTATTTAGAGATATGTGAAATTTCTCTCTCTAAAAAAAAAACCAAAAGAAAGAAATCAGCTGCCCTGTAAATTCTTTGTCTCTTAAACCATGTACATATATATTTTTGGTACAACTTAAAACTACAACTAAAAAAACTAACTGTGAACAGTGAAAGAAAAAGAGAGCTCCTAGAAGAAAACAATGAAGAATAATAAAAATAAATAAATTCATTATTTTAGAAGTAGGCAAATAATTCTTAAACAACTGACTTATTTTAAGATTTTCTCTTTATCTTTGATTTTCTGTACTTTGAATATGATATGCCTAGGTGTATTTTTTTCTGTAATTTATTGTGCTTGGTGTTTTAAATTTCCTGGATCTATAGCTTGGGGTCTGACATTAATTTAGGAAAATCTTGTCATTATTGCTTCAAATATTTCTTCTGTTTCTTTCTTTCTTACCCTCTGGTTTTTTCATTACATATATGTTATACTCTTTGTAATTGTCCTACAATTCTTGTATATTGTGTTCTAGGGCTGTTTTTTTTTCTCTTCAGTCTTTTCTTTTTCTTTTTGCTTTTTCATTTTGGAAGTTTTTATTGATACCCTTAAGCTTAGAGATTCTTTACTCAGCCATATCTAGACTACTAATAAGCTTAACAAAGGCATAATTTATTTCTGTTACAGTGTTTTTCATCTCTAGCATTTTTTTATTCTTTCTTAGAACTGCCATCTCTCTGCTTTTGTCCATCTTCTACTGTATACAGTCTACTTTATCCATTAGAACCTTAGCATATGTATTAGTCAATGTTTAGTCAAGGTTCTCCAGAGAAACAGAACCAATAGTATAGACATAAGATGACAGATAGATAGATAGATAGATAGATAGATAGATAGATAGATAGATGACAGATTAAAGGAATTGGCTTACATGGAGGCCTAGAAGTCCTATGATCTCTGTCTGCGAGCTGGAGAACCAAGAAAACCGGTGGTATAATTCAGTCTGAGTCTGAAGTCCAATAACCAGGGAGCCAATTGTGTAACTCCCAGTCCGAGGCCAAAGTCCTGGAAACTAGGGGGGGTGGGGGGGAAGGGACTGGTGTAAGTCCTGCAGTCTGAATTCCCTAGAACCAGGAGCTCCAACATCCAAGAGCAGGAGAAGATGGACATCCCAGGTCAAGAAGAGAGAGACAAAATTTGCCCTTCCTTTCCCTTTTTGTTCTGTTCTGGCCCTTAACAGATTGGACAGTGCCTGCCTACATTGGTGAGGGCAAATCGTCTTTACTCAGTCTACTGGATCAAATGCCAGTCTCTTCCAGAAACATCCTCAGACACACCTCCAAATTATGTTTTATCAGCTAGCCCAGCCGAGTTGATGCATAAAATTAAACATCACAGCATATTAATCAGAGTTGTTTTAACTTCCAGGTCTGATCATTTCAACATCCCTGCCATGTCTCATTCTGCTTCTGATTCTCTGTCAAACTGCGTTTTCTGCCTTTTAGTAAGTCTCAGGATTTCTTTTCTTGATAGCCAGACAAGATGTATTTGGTAGAAGGGACTGATATAAATAGGACTTTAATAATATTGTGGTAAGGTGGGGGGAGGGGAAGCATCCTATTGTCCTGTGATTAGGTCTCAGTCTTTTAGCGAGACGAGGCCTCTGGACTGTGAACTCCACAAGCACTTTGCAGTCTCTCCCCACCCCTTAGGTGGGACAGGATGGCTAGAGTGGGCTGAAATGAGGTATTTCCTTTCCTCCAAGCGGGTTTAAGCTCTGGTAAAATAGTTTCTCTTGAGGACAGGCCTTGCTAAGTAGAGAAAGCTCTGGTTATTTCAAAATGGTTACTTTTCTCCTCCCCCTAACGGAAACATGAGGGGATTTTTCTCGGATATTTACTGTGAGAACCTTATAGAGCTCCTGAAAGTCAAACTCACAAAAGTGTGGGGTCCCCCTGAGATTTTTAACCTTCAGACTTGTCCCCACTGAGCCTTCAGTAATTCATCAGTTATAGTTTAGGTGTTCCTTCCCCAGCACTGGTTCCTGCAGAGGTTTCTGTTCAGGTAAATTGTGGTTCTCTGTGTCTGCCTGTCTGTCTCTCCAATTTTGGGGGCAGCAGTTTGCCCTGTGATGGATCCAAGAGTTGTTGATTTTTCCGTTTGTTCAGCTTTTCAGTTGTTAGGATCAAGTTACAACTTCCAAACTCTTTATATGCCAGACTGGAAACATCTCCATTTTTTTTTAAAGGATATTTTAACTTATTTGCCAGTTTACCAGTTATTTTGCAGTACTTCAAATATGCTATTGCATTGTCTTGTGGTTTCCATCACCTTTGTGGAAATATTAGATGTCAGTCTTATGTCTTATGATAGCACAGAGCTGGGGTTTGCCTTTTTAAAAAGTCGAGTCTGATAATCTCTGTTTTTGGAGTATTTAGATCATTTGCATTTGATGTAATTATCAGCATGGTTGGATTTAAATCTACTATCTTTCTATTTGTTTTCTATTAGTCCCATGTATTCTTTATTTCTTTTGCCTGCCTTCTTTTGAATTAACTGGCTGTTTCAAAATATTCCTTTTATATCTATTAATGTCCAATATCTATACTTCTTTTAAATATTTTTAGTGGTTGCTTTAGGGCAAGGGTCAAGATAGGAGCAGTGGCAATGGGACACTGGATACTCACAGTGGGACTGATCCAATAAGTTAATTTGTTGAGGGAATGGACTAGGTTTCTCACTGTTGGCAGAGAGTGTTATAAATATGGAAAGGGAGAAAATTAGAATGAGCCCTAAGTCTGAGAAGCTGTCATAGTTCGGAGGAGCCTGAGGAAACATGATGAAATGTAATGCGATATCCCGGATTGGACCCTGGAACAGAAAAAGGACATTTGGTAAAAACTAAGACAATCTCCCAAGTGTCTATTGATGGATGAATGGATAAACAAAATGTGGGATACACATACAAGGAATATTATTCAGCCTTGTAAAGGAAGAAAATTTTGACACATGCTACAATATGGATGAACCTTGAGGACATTATGCTAAGTGAAATAAACCAGTGACAAAAGGCAATTGATTCCACTTGTACGAGGTATCTAGAGTAGTTGTATCCTTAGAAACAGAAAGTTTCTACCCTGCCTCCAGCTGTCCCCACCACCCCTTCCCCCACACAGATGTGCTCATCACCTCAACAGGCTCTGACCACCCACACCCTCTGGACGCCCTGCCCTACCCATCAGAGATGCTCTTTTCATCCCCCATGGACTCCACTTTCCTGTGCTTGGTCAGCTCCCTGGTCAGATGTCCCCTTTATCCCCTCAGAGTCCAATCTCCCTTGCTGAGCTGGCCCTCACGGACATATCCTTCTTATCTTTCCTGGGCTTCAACACCCCACACCAGGCTGCCCTTCTGCTTGGATGCACTCCTTTCTCTACTCAAGCTCCGACATTCTGGCCAAGACCTGAATGATTCAGCTCTGTCTTTCTTTCTCTCCCTCCCTCCCTCCTCTGACTCTCCCTCCCTCCCTCCCTCCTTCCCTCCCTCCTCTGGCTCTCCCTCCCCCCTCCCTCCCTCCTCTGCCTCTCCCTCCCTCCCTCCCTCCTTCCCTCCCTCCTCCCTCCTCCTCTGATTCTCCCTCCTCCCTCCTCAACTCTCCCTCCCTCCCTCCCTCCCTCCTTTTACTCTCCCTCCTTCCCTCCCTCCTCTGACTCTCCCTCCCCCTCCCTCCTCTGACTCTCCCCCCTCCCTCCCTCCCCTAATTCTCCCTCCCTCCTCTGACTCTCCCTCCCTCCCCTGACTCTCCCCCTCCCTCCCTCCTCTAACTCCCCTCCCTCCCTTCTTCCCTCCCTCCCTCCCTCCACTCTCTCCCTGTTCTGACTGCTGCCTGTGGGAGGTGTCCTTCCTACTTCACTTGAACCCCCAAACCATGCGCTGGACCACTGCATTTCCCCTACCTCCTCCCCCCACCCCAGGGACACGGACTTTGCTTGGCCCATCTAGAGGCTTCTAGACTGAATTGTTCTTGAAAGGAATAGAAGGCACAGAGAACAAAAGAGGAGGAGGAGGAGAAAGAAGCGAGCTGCCTGGAAATTGTTTTTGAAGGTGGACATGGTGTGTGACAGGATGTAGAGGCTCTGGCGATTTGTCTTTCCCACAGAGAATGCTGTTGCCTTCCTCAGCCAGATAGAGCACAGGCAAATCGTCTTGAAGCAATGAAGCTGGTCTAGTGCCAGTTTGCTCTTATTCTTGGGGGCATCTCCTTCCAGGGTCTCAACTGTAAGCCAGACTGGAGCAGGTTGAGGAGTGAATGGCAACTAAGACAACAGCCCTTATGAGAAGTGTGGCTGGGAAGGAGAGGAGAGAGCCAGGAAGGTGATTTGGGGGTTCAGGGGTATAGGGTGCTGAGAGATACTAGTGTGTGTTTGTGGGTGGTTGGGAAGGAGGCTGTCAAAAGGGAGGTGTGGCCAGCACCAGGAGAACTAGGTAGAGGCCAGGGGCAGGAGAGGGTCCCTAAGCCTGGCGGGGAGGGGCCGGGAGGGCTTTGAACAGGAGGGGGCACCACCTCACAGGGTGAGGAGAAGAAACACTAGGGCCACCAGGGGTACAGGACTGCGGTGTGACACTGCCTGCCTGTCTGTGGGGCTGCTGTTTCCTGGAGTGGCTGGAGATGAGGTCACTGCAGAGAGGGCAATCCACAGTGGGAACAGGGGGTGGAGGAGTGGGATGCAGTGGGGTGACTACAGCTGGGGGAGGGGAGGGGGCTTGGTGGAGGGAGGCAGCTCAATGAGAGGAAGGGAACTGGCTAGGGAGAGGGGGCTTATTAAGTGGGAGGGGGCTCAGAGGTCCCATTTCCTTGTCTAGAAGGGAGCACCTGGGAGCAGTGATTGTCCCTTCTCCTCTGATAATGGGCCCACAATCTCAGAACGGGGAAGTGAGGAAACAGCCTCTTTGCTCATTCATTTCAAGGCTGGGAGTGGGGAGCCTCATGGTGGGTGTAAGGAAGTGAGATTCCTCTCCTCCCCTCCACAGCTAAGTGTTTTGCCCTCAGGATCCTGGAGGAGGCCTGCGTCCTGGGTGGAGGGTGGGAGTGTGGACAGGGAAGGGCTGGGGGCTCACTCTCCCCCTTCCTCCATTCATCAAGAGGGCAGACAGGGGAACCAGCAGCCCCAGGCTGAATTTGTTTCTCATTTTGCTCTTGGCTCTTCTGGTGGAAAAATCGAAGCGCTCCCCTTGGTACGGCTGAGGCGAAGAGGGTGAGCGTGGCTGGGAGGCTGTCCTGGCAGGGAGGCTGAGGGGCAGGCGGGGCCTGGCTGGGAGAGCCGGCCCCCCTTCTCAGCCCCCTCTGCTTCTACGTGGCTCTCTGGGCCCAGGGCTAAGTCCTGAGGCTGAGGTAGGGTGGGGGTGCTGGGTCTTGGGAGGAGGCAAATGCTGGCTTGATTTCAGCCTCAGGCCCATAACACCCTCTCTCCAGGCTTGTCTCCAAAACGGTCTCCAAAGGGTGATTTGAAGTCCCCTTGGGCTCCTAGAAGGAACTACAGGGAAGCTGCAGCAGGAGGGGTCTGAGTCAGATTGGAACAGGGCTTTTACCGAAGGAGGATTCAAGCTGTGTGTTCAGAGGGATTTCAGGCAGCCGCTGGGCATTTCCTGAACACCTGAGGATACGCAAAGTCCTTCTGTCCATTATCTGTGTCCCGCTCACAATCACCCCAAGCAGCGTTAGGCACCCCCATTATACAGGTGAGGGCCCCAGGGCTGCAAGCAGTCGATGTGTCAGAGCCTGGAAGAGCCAGGACATGCTCCCAGTTGTGTCTGGCTCATTGGATCGTGCTCTTTCCCCAGCACTGGAAATGCTGGAAAGCCTGTCCCCCAGGGCCAGGAGCCCCCAGAGCAGCTCCTGGGGGTGCTGCCCAGTTAGGCAGACAGCCTTGCAGGAATCCACAAGGGGCTTTGGGACGTTTCCCTGGTCTCTCCCACTGTCCCCAGAGATGCCTGAGATCTCCCCTCCACCCACCCTCCTCCTGTGGGGCTCACATCACTCCCACTCCATCTTTCCAGCACCCCAGTCCCTGGCCCTAGCCCCCTCTCAGGCATGGTGGAAAGAGGAGCCTAGAGAGGAGCCCAACCACTTTCCCTCTGGAATCTGCCGCCTCTGCTTTCAATGGAGAAACCATCTGGAGTGTATTATGGGCAATGGAGAAAGCTGAGAGCAGGAAAATGTGAGTTGGCCCCAGCGGCTCCTGTCTGCAGAAGAGGGGGCTCAGTGCTCTTCAGGGGATGGGCCAGCAGCTGTTCCCACCTACCCAGTTCCTGGAGAGGGCAGAGGAGGTATACGCCCAGGAAAGGGTGTCCTGGGGAAGGCAGGGCTCAGGCCTCCAGACACCTCTGCAGAGCCCAGTTTGAAAATATTTATCTTACCCATTTCACAGATGAAACTGAGGTCCAGAAAGGGATAGTGTCTTCCCTGGGGTCACACAGCAAGATGAGGAACAAGATCAGAGTCAGAACCCTTCCACATATACGCAACATACCAATGGATGCTGCAAGTCCCCAGATTCTGGGTATGGGGCAAAAGCTGGAGCAAAGGGGCAGGACAGAAGCTGGAAGAGTTTTTCCTCCCTGAGATTCTAACAAGTGAAGCAAATGGGCAAAAGCCAATAAAAACAGGAAGGAATAGCGTTCATTCTTTTTGGGTCTCCTTTCCTTGCCTCTCAATCCCACTCCTGTCCCATATGCCACCCTTCCCTTGGGCCCGATCCCTGAGGATAGCTGGGTCCTGGGGTGGGGCCTCTAGGCTCTTCCTCTGGGTCCCAGGAGTCCCCTCCCCCTCACAGGGCCCCAGCTCCAGACGTGGCAGGGGAGCAGCAGTGAGGTTTCTCAGCTCCCTCCCAAGTGCTACGCTGGCGGCTCCCGAAATAAAAATCAAATGTGGGCTTGGCAGAGGGAATGGGGTGGGAGATGCAGCCGGCAGCGAGCGGCGGTGGCAGCGCTGGGGCTTCATTCTTTCCATTGTAACTTCACCTCCTAACCTCTGGCATTTTAATTATTCTCCTACCCGCTTGCTCTCTCTGGGCCAGAGGGTGAGCTCACCCTTTCCTCTAGCCTGGGAGGGGGCAGCTGCTGCCTGGACCCCCAGCTCTCAGCTTGCTCCAGGGAAGCTGGGTGAAGGCCAGACGGGGGGCGCTGGCCTCGCGGCTCCCTCCTGCTCCCACAGACCCTGAAGGGGCCTGGAGAGGGCCAGGCTTCCAGGCATCCAGCCTGGCACCTCAGCTTCCATGTGTGAATCATTAAGTCTGCACACCCACTGCTCCATTTTATGGTGGCCACTGTCTTAAGCCAAAGCATCACCGGCTCACCGCCCATTTTGTGGACAAGCAGCCATGTTTAGCGTGGGCAGAGCAAAGCCTGGGGCCGGAGCCTGCAGTTCCTGGTCCTACACTCTTTCCAAACCCAAGAAGAAGGCAAGAACGGCTCAGGGCTGATCATTTGCCTCCTCTCCCAGAGTGTTCATTTCCCCCCCAATGGTAAGTGATTTAAAACGTAAGTTTGATTATTAAAACATACAAGGACATAGCAAGGGGTCGAAGAAAATGTCTATGCATTTTTCAGAAGATAGCCACTTGGGGCTGTCCATAGATGCCAGGGGGCTGCATCACCCTCCTGGGAACCGGGGTGGGATGCTGGCCATCTCTGTCTGTGGACAGTTCATCTAGACTCTAGGCTGCCACTGAAGATGCTGGTGGGTACCGGTGGGCAGCCTTGGCCCATCCTGCGATGCAGAGGCCTTCTCTCAACCCTAGGGCTGGGGCTGAAGCTCTCTGCTGATGCTGTGTGTCTCCTGGGACATCAACTTCCACAGGGTAAGCAGGGCAGATGGGACAGCCTCAACTCTGATCCAAGGGCCAGCACCCCAGCAAACCCCAACCAAGGCCTCCTGCTCCACCCCCAGGCCCTAAAATCTCCCCAACCCATTGCTCCAGAGGCTCAGCCCTGAGGGTAGAAGCCATGTGTCTTCTTCCTTCTTGCCCTGTAAGTCTGCCCTGAATGAATGTTCCATCAACAGATTATTCCTGGGCACCTACCTTGTTGGTGCCAGGTCTTGTTATGGGTACTTACAGTCTCAGATCCAGTGGAGTTGCCAAAAGTAAACAGAAAAGTGCTGTTCAACATGAGTGCTGTTATGGGGGAATTAAAGCGACGGGAACTCCTGGAAGGGAACTCCTGATTCAAGCTTGGTGAGAAGAGCATCAGGGAAGACTTTCTAGAGTAAGTGACAACTAGGAGGAGTCCCGAGGAAGGGCATTGCAGGCCATGGGAACAACACCTGCAAAGGCCCAGCGGTGAGAAAGAGCCTAGTACAGAACCCACAGGAGAGTGGATGCTGCAAGGGGGTAGCCACGGCAAGGGGGGCCGTGGGAGCCCTCTCAGTGGACACGGATGGGAGGACATGATCAAATTTGTGTTTTGGGAAGATTTCTGGGTGAAATGTGGAGGTTGGGTTGGAAAGTAATAAGCACAGAGGTGGGGTGGCCGCTAGGAAACTGCCACAGAGGTTCAGGTGGGAAGAGGCTATGGCCTGGCCCAGGCCACTGGCAGCAGGGTGGACAGAGGGGGCTAGATTGACAGAGATTTAGGAGGTAGAAGTCACGGGATTTGGTGATCGATCAGCAGAGGGATAAGGGCTGGCTCCAGGTTTTTGTTTGAACTTCTGGCTGGCTGGTTTCCTGTTGGACATAGTGACTCTGACACACCTGTAAGGCAGCCAAGTGAAGATGTCCACCAGGTGGCCAGATATGTGGAGGGTCCCTGTGGGGAGAAAGCTTAGAGGAAAGAGGCCAGATCCAAACCTGAGGGAAGATGGAGAAGAAGAGCCTGCAAAGGAACTGGAGAAAGTGGCCAGAGAGGTAACAGAGACACTAGCAAAGCACAGGGCCCTTGAAGCCCCCAAGGCAGGAGGTCTTAAAGAAAGCATGGCTGACAGCCTCAACGGCTATGGAGGTGAAGCAGGTTGTGGCCTGAGAAGGGACATGGGGTCTCAGGACCACCGGCCTTTGCCTCCTCTGACCCACAGTCTTCCTTTTTCTCTGACCCCCAGCTTTGCCCACTCTCTGTCTTGTCTTACCCACTGTATGTCCCCCAGGCTCCCCACCCCAATGCCCCTCACTCTTCCCCAGTCTTTGCACCCTCCTCTTCTCTCCAACATGAAGGCTCATCATCTTTCTAAGGGAAACTTCATGCCATCCCCACCCCATTTGAGTCCTGGTTGCTCTCCCTGGCTCCTGAAATCAGCCCCCTCCACTACCACCCATCACATACACCTCTCATCATAGAATCACCCAGAATTCCCAGAACCTGGGGCAGAAAGGAGCACTTCCCACCATCTGGCCCTTGGGTGACTCACAGCTTTCTCTGATTGAGCAGCCATGGGTTGCCTGGCTCCAGGCCAGCTCCAGGCAAGCCTGGCCCCCCCAGGGCTTATGGCTTAAAGGAGAGCAAAACAGTGACTCTAGCCGACGCATGTAGAGTGAGAAGAGAGGTCCAGAGAAAAAGCTATGGGCATTTAGATCTCGCAGAGAGATCCAAGCAGGCTTCATGGAAGAGGTGACTCTGCATGGGGTCTTGAATGATTAGTAAGATTTGGTCAAGAGGCGAAGGGAGCAAAAGGAATTGCAGGAGGAGGGAAGGTGGTGAGAAAGAGCATGGAGGTAGTAAAGGGGACCCAACATCGGGGCAGCAGCCAATAGGATGGCTGGTGGCCTCAAAGAGTGAGGCCAGAGTGGGCAGGCGGCTGCAAGGTGAAGGGGTCAGATCATGTGGGCCTGGAACTCCAACAGAGAAAGCTTTAGACTTTGTGCACGGCTGCCTTTTGACCAGGGGCTTTGGGATCTGGTGCTGTTTCCTCACTCATTCATTCATTCACTTGGGAAATATCGATTGAGCTCCTACTCTGTGCTCAGCAAGTGCTGAAGATACAGCAAGGGACAGAATAAAGTCCCTGCTATTATAGAGCTAAGCTCCTGGACGAGACACAAATTATAAAGTCGTAAACAAATGAAGACTGAAAATTAAGGTCATGATAGGGGTTGTGAAGAAAATAATGACTGGTCATTTGGAAGTAGAGCCTGTGTCCTGTCTCCCCGTCAGACTGAAGGCTTCCTAAGGACAGAGCCTGACTCTCCTCCATCAGATTGGGTGCCCTGCACCTCCGGCGAAGGACAGAGCCTGGAGCATCTGGGAGCAAGAGCTGAGGTGTCTCAGAAAGCTCCCAGGAACGGCTGCTTCCCCAGCCCAAAGACTCTCCAGCAGGATCTTCTCTGCCCTCATGCTGACCATCACCTTTCCTCTCCAGCCATCATTACTTCTCTCAACCCCTAGTTGCTCCTAGTGCCTGGTGGTGTGAGGAGAGCTGGGGCCCATGACCTGCACCCAGGCCTTGGAGGAGATTGGAAACTGGTCTGCTGCTTGAGGAGGCAGGTACGGAGTCCAGGAGGGCCTCTGAGGGGGGCCCCAGGGGGAGAGGGCAGCCAGGATCTTGGAAAGGATCCACCTTCCCAGCCAGGTCCAAGTGGGAGGGCTTCCCTCTCCCCCTCCCCATCCAATCCTCCACCCCATTAAACCCTTAAATTAACCTCAGCCCCACCCAGAGCAGTAGAGAGTGCCCCAAAAATAAATCCTAAATTACATGCTGCTTGGGGGCAACCACAACTCTCCTTCCTCCCTCTCCAGCAAGCAGACCCACCCTATACGCAATGCTGGGGGGCCTCCCAATGGGCTATTTATATAGCTCCCCTCTTTGCTGTCTGGCCTTGGTGTCCTTGAGCAAGGCCCAGGCAGGCTACACAGCTCTCCTGGGAGTTGGAAACAGATGGGGAGGCTGTGAGAGTCTCTCAGAATTTATAGATCAAATCAGGATGCTTTGGGGCCATGTGAACAATTACAATCAGTAAACCGCATAGATTGGATTGTCCTGGGCACACTGGGCATCTGGGCACCCAGGGATGGACCCGGTCTCCAGCCTTCCAGAGTGCTGCCTGCCCGGGGGGGGGGGGAGAGAGAGAGAGAGAGAGAGAGAGAGAGAGAGAGAGAGAGAGAGAGGAGAGACCTGTTTTCGCCCCTGGTTGCTGAGGGGAGCAGTTCTGAATCCGGGGCACCCCTCCCATGCCACCTGAGCAGAGTGAGTGGGAGAACCCCAGGCACAGGCGGGGAGCTGGACATGGCTATTTTCAGACCATGGACTTAAGCCAAGGACCTCCCTGGACAAAGCCACTGTCCATTCTGGAAACCTGGCTCTAACACTGCGGCTGCTCTCCTCAGGGATTAGAGGGGAGGGGAGGGCAACGGCAAGAGAGAAAAAAAGAGGAGACATGCACCCACAGAGAAGCAGAAATATGGAAAGAGACACCCAGCGATGGACAATGACGGAGTGGGGTGGGGGGAGGAAAGGACGAGGAGGTGCTTCCAGAGCCCCAGGCCTGGTGTTACTCTGTCTCTACCGTGTGGCACCTGTGGGCCTGGATGCCTGCCTACTACCCACTGGCTCCTCGGCCCCTCTCCCTGTCCTCTGGGAGTGTGGGTGAAGGGCCTCCAGCCCTCCCCTGGAGTAAGAAAGAGGCCCCTGCTCCCCGGTGCTCTGCCCCGCTCAGTGCTCCTCCCCCTGCCCCTGGGAGCCTGCTCTACTCCCCCAGAGGCCTGGCCACCACCTGCCCCTCAGGGAAGCTTCACGGGGGCCGAGGGTCCTCCTCTAGCTTGGCTGCCCTATGGGGGTCAGCTGCGAATCCAAAGGGACAGATAAATAGTTGCCCTCCTCTCACTTGGACTCAGCCCAGGGGAGGGTTGGAGAGAGGAGCTAAAAGGGGCAGGGGAGGGAGTGGAAGGGGTAGAGAGGCTGGGAGAGCCTGAGAAGGGGCAGGTCTTCAGGCCTGCGTCCCAGAAGGAGGGACGAAGATGGCCAGGGATGGGGTGGCAGGTGGGTGGTGGTATTGCTTTGTCTGGAGGACCATGGACACATCCAAGCTCATATCTCATGCAGCTGATTTAGGGGATAGGGCTCAGCCCCTCGGGGCTCCACCCACAGACTGAAAAGAGGAACTAGGACAGCAAGAGATGAGCTGAGCCACCACTGAGGAGACATATTTGTACTCACAGTTCTAGGTGCCAAGAACTGTGTTGGAAACCTGGAGGAGAGGTTGCTGTGTGGGGGGTGGGGATAGAGGATTCCACTGGTGCTGCCTGAGAGAGGCAAGGACCTCTGCAGCATGGGGGGGGGGGGTGTCAAGTCACAACATCCTCCCCTTAGAGTTGGTGACATATTGTCTCCTGATTAAACTTGATTATCTGCCTGCTTACTGGGTCCCCGGGACCCCCACCTGCCCAGAAAACACTGTTTATGGGGCCTGGGGCATAAAACCTGTCATTTAACTAGAGGAGGCAACCCAAGCCACAGGCCGGAGCCAAGCCTCTATGGAGAAGCAGTGCCCAGCTCTTGGCAGGCACCAGCCCAGATACTTAGTGCCCTGTTTACCCTGGCATGGGCGGCTGGCACAGGTGGGGCTCTCCAGGGAGCGGCCTGAGGCCTGGCCAGCAGACCCACCTGGAGGCCAAAGAGGAGGCCAGGACAGAGGCTGTGCTGAGCTGGGGGAGAGGTGCACGGAGGGGCATGGAGCCAGCTGCACACCTGGCCCTCACACTGCAGCCCACAGGGCACGATCTCCCAAAGCTCAGCAGCCCCTCGGCTGCCCTGCAAGAGGAAATCACATGGGCCTGAGGCAGCTCTAAGTGTTCCAGA
This sequence comes from Rhinolophus sinicus, assembly GCF_036562045.2. Taxonomy (NCBI): domain Eukaryota; kingdom Metazoa; phylum Chordata; class Mammalia; order Chiroptera; family Rhinolophidae; genus Rhinolophus; species Rhinolophus sinicus. Next base: position 43,666,571 of record NC_133764.1, on the reverse strand, counting down.
AGCACCCCCTCAGACCCCCTTCCAGGAAGCAGGGAGGTTGGAGATGGAGGAAACTCCAGAACTCTGGAGTCCAGGCCTGTGTGCCCGAATGCCTCCCCATGTCCAAGGGACCTGCGTTCAGCACCCAAAGTCACACGTGAGCCAATCACAGGCCCCCACCCAGAACCAATCACTGTACAGTTGCTGTCTCCATATTCTTTCTCTACCAACAGACCATAGAGATCATACCCCCCCCCGTCGCCACACCCAACATGCACATAATCTTAGACGTGTCAGACGCACAATGCCACACCCATGGGCACACGGAGTCTTCTGCACCCATGCACCCTCCTCCCAGCATCACACCCTCAAAGGGAGCCCGACAGGGGGTCTAACATTTCAGTCCTGAGCTTCTACCTGCCGTTCTGTCTCCGTCCTACCTCCTATCTCCTCTGCCTGCCCCTCTCCTCATTGGCTGCCCCCCACCTTCTGCCCCTTTCTCCAGTCTCTGGGCGACCTCTTAGCTGGGTCCCTTGCCCTGATGTCTCATTCTCTCCTCTCCACATCTGCACATGGTAGGAACCTTGAGGGCTGCACATCTGGGCAGCTCCTGGCAGCTACCACTCCACTGGCTCACAGGTTTGAAGGCACTGGGGGGCCCAGAGGAAGGGGAACAGCAGCTGGCAGTTGCTCAGGACTTTACTTCCCACTGCTCACTATCCCTACCATGGACCTGGACCTCCCACCCCTCCCCATTCCAGGCTGAGTCATCCCCACATCTGGAGCCTCTGCACATCTGGAAGAGCTGAGGCCTGTGCAGACAGCTCCACGTGGACACCCCTCCCCCATAGCGCATGTCACCCCCACCCTCATTAGCAGCTGAGATCTGGTACCTCAACTCCCACCTAGGCCAGACCCTTAGTCAGCTAGTAGGCAGGCAGGCGTCCCAGTGACAGACTCTGTGACAGGACATCCATTGGCCACAGGACCCTCTCCCCAGTAGCAGTAACTGCGGCCCCTCAGTGCCCACCCCACTGGGTGGGCATGGCAGTGCTGGCCTTGGGGGAGGCCAGGCCCCGGACTGGAGGCAGGCAAGCCAGGCGCTGAGGAGGCAGTGGTTTGGCCCAGCAGGCAGAGCGAGTTTATCCTGGCACCTGGCCCTGAAGCCAAACATCCTCCTCTAACCTTGCAGACACATCAAAGCGGCAGGGAAGGGGCCCTTCAGTAGAGGAAACCTGCAGTCCTGGCAGCCTGACAGCCTGGCTCCGGCAGAGGACCACCCTGTCCCACTCGGCAACAGAGGCTCAGGTTGGGCACAGCAGTCCTGGAGGGGGTGGGCAAAAGAGGAATCTCCTACCCATCCCTGTCCCCCACCCCTCCAGTGCTGCAGAGAAGGTGGCCATTTGCCCCGATTAGAGTGGCACAGCTGGCACCAGGACTTACCTGTGGCCCCCAATCCAGGGCTCCCAAACTTGCCACCTCCCACCTTGTAGGCAGCAGAGGCTGGGGGGGGGTGTCACTTTGTGCCCCAGCCTGGAAGGGGAGTGTACGCTAAATTGTAGAGGCACCAACTTCATTCCCCAGGCTCCCTTGTTCAGCAAAGGACCTCCCCATGTGGACGAGGGAGGGGTGAAGAGGATAAGGGGCTTTGGGGTGGGGGGAACGAAACTTTAGAAACTAATAGAAGCTGAAGTGGAGTCGGAAGAGGAGAACTGGGCTGCAAGCCACGGGGCCTCTCTCTGGGGACAGCAGGGGCCGGAGGAGGAAGAGGGGCTGTGAAGCGCTAACAAGGGAAGGAGGAGGTGCTAACAGGGCCACTGGGGTGAGGGGGATCCTGGATCCAGCCTGGTAAAAGCTGGCCTGGCGATAAGGAAGCTGGGGGTGGGGGCGGTGAGTGTGGGCTGCCACATCAGCACAAGAGGCTGAGTTGTGTGCATACACACGTGCACATGTATGTACACACATGCAGACACATTGCACACACCCACACATGTATGCGTGCACACAACTGAAGCCAAGTCTGTCCTCGGCTGGGGGCCAGATGATGTGGCTGCTTAGGGGAGCTATGATTTGTGGAATAATGTGATCTCTGCCTACCTCACTTCTCCCGCCCCTCTCCTCACACTCATTCTTTGCCTGACTCCCAGGTCCCTAAGTGATCAGCGTCAGGGATGTCCCAAAGTGTACCTTTGTCACTTTAGTCTGAGTCCCTCAGACCCTTTAGAGGCTCTCCTCTCAGTATGCCCTGCCCCCAGGGGGGCCACTCTTTCCACTGGCTGCCCTGAACTCCCAGCTTATTTGGGACTGGGAAGTTCTTCTGAAGTCTAACCACAGTTGCCTGTAACATTTGGATCTGAGACAGGAATTCACAGCAGTGTATAGTTGAGCCCCCTCTTAAGGGGCCAACAAGAGCAGAGCTGGAAAGTGGGAGTCCTAGGGGATCCCCAACCCACTTCTTCTCTCTGGCTACAGGGTCCTATCTAGAAGAGTCACAGTGAGGGTGGGAATGGGGCTGCAGAGAGGGAGAGGGGCAGCCTTGGAGAGGAGCCCTAGAGGGAGGGGTCCAGGGCTGGGGGCCTCTCAAGACCCTTAAGCTGGCCTTGGCTAGCCCCTCCCTCCTGAGTCTTAGTGGCTCTGCTCCATCTGCTGCCCCAGACAGCCATAAGCACTAGCCCAACCTGCCCCCTGACTCTACCCACAGCTTCTTGGAGGTGTTTCCCTTTCTACCACTGGCCATGCCCCGGAAACCTACACTTTGGAAGGATAATGGCTCCCAAATGCCGTTTTTGTCTCTGCTAAGCCTCGGGGAAGGTGAGCATTAGTTGAGTTCCTCCAACCCACTCATTAGGATAATAAGCTCCCTGCACCGTTAATTGGCAGGTGGACCACCTCCCTCCACCCTCCTGGCCCACAGTTTGGTGGCTTAGACCTGGAGTCACCTCCAGAAGTCATCTCCCCATCCTCATGCCCCTCACCCTGAGAATGAGTGAGAGGCTGGTGGACTTCAATTTCCAAAGAAATGTTTAGGAAACTCAGACCCCGGTACCACGACCGAGAATTCCTATTGGCAACCCAACATGCATCCCTCCTCCTAGAAGGTGGACAGTGAGCTAAGCATTCCTTGCAGCATGCCCCCTAGGAGTTGCTTGATCTCTAGGGAGCCATCTAACTCACTTAGGGGATATTGTACACTCAGGAGGGGCAGGAAATAGAAGAGGTGGATTCCCCAAACCACACAGCCAGTGGAGATGGGGAGACAGGTCAGTCAGGAACCCCCCCCACAATGAGAGCCCCCCACCAAGGACTTTGGGAATTCATTCCCAATCCTCGTGGAGAAATCTGGTCTCTGACCCCAGGAGGCCTCCAACCAGCTTCAATTCAGTGACAACAGAGCCAGTGTTTACTTGGAACAAAGCACCATGGGGAAATGAAAGCTGAATCAGAACTGGGCCAGCCCCCGCAGCCTGGTGGGAACATTAGGACATGTACACACATCTAGGGATTGAAGCCCAGAGAGAAAGCCTGGGTGAGGGTGAGCAGGAAGGGACAGTCACTTCTTGCAGGAAGATCCAAGCCCTGGAAGCCTTTGTGGAGGAGGGTGGTATTTGAGCTGAACCTTGAAGGATGAGTGAGAATTTGTTAGGTTTCAGGGAGGGGTCTGGAGACAGATGTTCTAAGTGGAGAGAGCTTGCCGAGCTGAGGAAAGGAGGGCAACAGAAAGGGTCGGTGTGTGGCTGGAGAATGTGTGGGCGGTACAGGGAAAGCACATTGCAAATCCAGGTCAGGAAGGGCCCCATAGGTCTTCCTGAGACGGGACTTTACTCAGGCAGATGTGGGGAGTCTCTGGAAGTTAGGGAGCAAGAGAGTGACATGCCCCACCATGGGCAATGGGTAGACTAGGCTGGAGGCCTTACAAAGATGGTTGTGGAGGCAGTGGCAGTGGGGACACCTGTGATAAGCACAGTCCCCAGTCTCCCTGGGCATTCAGCCTGAGGGAGAGGTGGGCACCCACCATGAGGCCGACATAGGGAGTGCTCAGCGAACAGCACGGGGCCTGAAGGAGGGTACAAACCAGGAATAGACGGAATTGCTCAAATGTCCGGTCCCAGCACCACTGTCACATCAGTCCCCTGTGGCCCTGTAGGAGGAATGGTCAATACCAGGTCACCCTGAGGTAGGTCACCAAACCAGCCCTCTCTGACCTAGATCTTGGGTGGAGCCTGGAGCCCTTAATGGACAGTAGAGGGAGCTAGTGAGCTGGGGTTCTAGGGGAACTGGAGCTGGACTTCACTGCCCATCCAGAGGGGGACAGCAGTTCTCAGAGGGAAGCAAGACCCTTAATTCCTTGTCATCTCACTCCGCCTCTATGTGAAATGGAGAGCAGCTCTGGGCCCCTTTCTTCTGGCAGGAATGAAACATTTATTGCATATTATTATCAATTAAACTAACATTTATTTACCATCACTTTATTCCAAATCCCGAGTGGCTTATTTCATCCTCATAATGACCCTATGTGATAAAGAAGCTTCCACCCCACCCTTCACAGATGAGTTTAGAGAGGCACAGAGAAGTTTCGTTTCTTGACTGGCCACACAGCACTCCACAGTTAGCGGCACACTTACCCACATGACACAATACTGTCCCTTCAGGCAGAGCTGGGCTAACGCAGAACATTCTGTTGGCTTTGAAAAGAAAGCTCTCAGCCCAGAGCCATAAGCCATTATGGGTATCAGGGTCCACCACAGTACGGTAGGGGTAGAGGGGGAGGGCTGAGAGGAATAGGACTTAGCCTGGCTCTTCCCCCTCACCCAGGGCCTGGCCCCTTGGGCTGGACTAAGCCAGGCTGCACGAGGACTCCCACCCCAGCCCTGTGAGGATTCCTCCACCCAGAGCAGTCGCTCCCTCCTCTGAGGCTGCCTCTGGGTGTGGGGTCTGGAGACCTGCATGGTTCTTGTCCTGACTCAGTTCCAATGTCTCGTGTGACTTGGCCTTCCCACCCCTCTGAGCTCCAGTTGGCTCCTCTATGAAGGGGCGGGTAGACCAGCTGACCTCCCAGGAACCTTCCAGCTGGGCCCCTGTGGGATGCACAGACAATCAGTTTGTTCTTTAGTGAAAGGGCCGGGAGGTGGCGAGTGAGTATGAAGACATTTGGACTTTGCTGCTCTTGGGAAACCCCAGATGGAATTTGGTGTGGAATCTAGAAGGACCCACTAACTGCCTGAGGTCTCAGGGCCTCCCTGCCCCCTGCATGCCTGAGCACACACATGCGCATACATGCACACACTTCCCTTACGTGGACGGTTGAAGTCCTGCCTCTACACAAGGATAGTCCCCTGTCTGCTCAGTCTAGCACCCCATTTTGCTCCCCATCCACCCACCCACCCATCCTCACCCACCAAAGATGCTGGGGACCTGGGAACCATGATGGATGCTAACAGGGTTTAGAGTTCTTGGCCTGGGCAGGGACCCCCCACCTCCAGGCCTCTCACCCCATCCCCATCTGCAGGAAGGAACATAGAAGGGCAGTTTGGTGTCATGAAAAAAACTGGGGTCCCAGAGGCTCTCTGGACTCTGCCCCATGAGCCTTACTTTCCCATTGGGCAGATGTGGGCCAGTGGGTGGAGTAGCTGTTCTCAAATGTCTGTTCCTATGACGTTTTAGGGATGTGGATAGCGTTGTCAGATTTAACAAATAAAAATACAGGACACCTAGTTAAATTTGAATTTCAGATAAACAACAAATAAATTTTAGTATAAGTATGCCCCAAATATTGCATGGGACATATTCATGCTAAAAATATTATCCATTGTTTATGTGAAATTCAAATATAACTGGGTGTCGTGTATTTTACCTGGCAAACCTAGATAAGTGTCAGGTGGGTGCCAGAGAGCCAGAGGGGACTGATGCCGGCCTCCTGCCTCCTCCTGCCCATCCTCAAAGCACTGGTGCCTGCCTGGTCCCTTTTCCTCAGCCCTCCCAGTCTCTAGTTCCTACCCCTTAAGCCTCTCCATGCCCTCCTCAGCACCCCCATTTCACTCCCCAGGATACCCTCCTCCTCTAAGCTCACCCATCTTCCTCTCCCCTAAAGATCACACCTCTGTAGGGCTCCAGGCCTGGGCAGAGTAGCAGGGGGTACAGTAGAGATTCCCCAGGCAGTGAGGCCAGGGCAGGGGCAGGAGGGCCCTAGAAGCCCAAGTTAGCAATCACTTCACTAAGGAGTCAGCAGAATGGGCACTGCTGGGAGAAGGCTCCAGCACTGTCTGGGTTAGGTCCCCCTTAGCAGAGGGGCAGGCTGAGTTCACAGCCAACAAGCAGGAGAGGAGGGAAAAGGTGTCCCTACCCCACGCACATTCACATTTCACCAGGAAATGCGAACAGAGAGGGCATTCTCTAGGGCCAGACCCCAATTCCACTTGGATCAGGAGACTGGAAGATTCTGTCCTTAGGGGCTGAAAAGGGCCAAGAGATAATGAGAAACAGAGGGAGGGAAAGGAAGGGGGGGAGAGAGACCAGGGAGAGATATACCAGGAGAGAGAGATCAAGAAGTCAGTGACTAAAACACATAGAGGCAGGAAGACACAGGACCAAACCAGAGGCAGGGAAATGGAAACAGAGAGAAAACCAGACTCCTCGACTGAGACAAACAGATTAAGGAAGAAACGAGAAACAGAGGGGCACACAGAAACATGGAGATAAACCGCGTGGAGGAAGACATGGGGAGAAACTGAAACAGGAAGACAGACTGAGAGAAATGCGAAGATAAGGAGAGGCTAAACGTAAGACAGAGATAACAGTACTGGGGGAGATGAGAAACGGGAATAAAGAGAAAGCGGTGAGAACGAGGAAAAGGAGCCAGAGGAGACCGCTGTCCTGTCATGCTAACTTGTGGATGTTTTTCAGTGGCAAAGTCAGATTTGAGACACAGCAGGAGACGTCGGACAACCTAAGAACTGAGCATCTCCGGGAGCCCTCCCTCTTTCCTCAGGCCAGGAAGTAGCACCCCACCCACCAATCTCCATTGCGCCCCCTCCCCAGGCATCCCGGCTCCATCTCTCCAACTCCGGCACGGCTTCCACATGTCTCATCCGTGTTTGGGCGTCTGGCTCTCATGCTGAGCCTATCACCCTCCGAGAGGGCCTCCCACCCCGCCCACCAGGCAGCTTCCCCAAGAGAAAGCTTGGGGAGACCCAGCCCAAGGTCCCAGCCCTGCGCCCCTCGCTCCAGAGGAATCCCGCGTTGGGCGATGCTGCCACCTGCCGGCGGAACTCTGGAAGTACAGCGCGCCTCGAGGGCAGGGGCGCGGCCGCTGAAGGTCGGAATCCAGCCCCTCCCGGCTGGAATCGCCTCCGCGGGGTCTTTCCAGGAATCCGGAGGGGCCTCCTCGACCGCGCGGAAACTCGCCTGGCTGCCGCCGTGCCCCACTTCGGACACCGGGGCAAGTCTCTGAACCCTGGGGCCTTAATTGCCACTGTAGTCAAAAAGAGGAAGTGTACCAACACCTCTTCCCAGCATTTCAAGGGAGGCGGTGGGGGGTGGGGTGCGGAGGTACACGAATGTACCCGTGCTGTGGTCCTGGTTCTCCTTATCAAGAAATCAGCCAGGCCTCCCCTCCCTCTCTTCTTGGCCAAAAAACAAAAAACAAACAAAAATTGTGGGTGTGTGTGACACCTCCCCCCATGCAAACTCCTCAGTCCATCTCAAGACCTTCGCTTCCCCTCTCCCTCAACCTCTGCCCCCAAGAAGATTAAGGGGGAAGCTAGTTCCAGTGGTCCGGCTCCCTCTGCCTGCATCCTCTCTCCCTCCGCCCGGCACAGCACTCCCTCCCTTAAACCTGGGACCACTTAGGGGTGGAGTAGTAGTTGGGGGTTGGGAAGGGGTAGCTTAGCAGTCTAGAACTGACCCCACAATTTTTATCAATTAATCTATGCTACTTCCCAATTCCCAAAACCCAACCCCGACCTCTTACCGTCCTTTTCCCTCCTCCTCGCTACTCCAAGTCCGGCCCATCCCGGTGCATAAGCTCCGCCCCCATCCTGAGGCGGGCCCCATAGGTGGAGAGCTGTGGGAAAGGTTGCGGCCCCGCCTCTCCCCTCCTCTCCTTACACACGGAAGCTCAGTGGCCCCCAAGCAAGGATGTCCGATGCCTGGGTCCTCCGCCTGGTAACCACCTTGCTGCTCGGCCTTCTGGCCGGTCTCCAACAGGTGAGCGCTCGGGAGGTAAAGCTGTAGAACTTTCAGAGCCCTCCCCGTGTGGGTCAGGGGCCTGCTTCTGGAGCCGGGTCGCCACCTTCCATTGTTAGGATTTCCTCGTGACCACACGCTATTAGCAACTTCCTTTCTCATTTTGCTGGGGAGATGGAGGGGGGTGGGCAGCGGAGGGAGGCCCTGAAAAGGCCAAAGTTCCTTTAGCCTGGGGGGACTGTGTAATGACACTGGCTCTCGCCCACCACCATCTGACACCTAGTGTCTCTCTGTGAGTGGGGACTTCGACCCTCACGTTAGCTTTGACTAGTCCTTCCCACTCCTTCCCGCTGCGTCAGAAAGTGGGGACTATCTGAGACTGAGGTCTGGACGCCTGGCCAGCTTGTCTTCCCAGCTCTGTTCCTCCAGTGCTGGTGACCTTGGGGAAGGCCTGGCCCTCTCTGGACTGTGTTTATTTACTTGTGCCCTAGGGGAGAGGAGGCTCCTTAGTCCCTTTCTAGCAGGAGGGGTAGGATTTGATCTGGCTGGGGTGACCTCTGAAATTGGTGATTCTGACAGTGGGCAGGCATGCCCTCTTTTCTCCCTCCCCCAGTGATGGGGCAGTTCTATCCAGTCCCAAAGTGGAAGATTATCCTGGAACCGGACGTGAGTCTTGAACACAGAGTTTTAAACTTCTGTTTAAGATCTAGGGGAGGTCCCAGGCTGGCTCCCCATGTTCACACGACTGTGCTGACGGTCAGCGTGGCTCTGCTCCTGAAGCCCTAGTTCTTCTCAATCACTTGCCCGTCAGTTTGTGGCAGCACTAGGCTGAGCGTCCTCTTGTTAATTCCTCCCCACAAGTCCAGGGGGCAGGCGCTGCCGATATCCCCAATTCACCCGAAGTACAGTCATGCACCACTTAACAATGGGGGTGCTTTCTGAGAAATGCCTCATTAGGTGATTTCGTGTGCGAACGTGGAGAGCACTTACACAAACCTAAATGGTGTTGCCTACTGCACACCTAGGCCGGATGGTGTCGTCTGTTGCTCCTAGGCTACAAGGCTGGACAGCAGGGTTACTAGAGGGGTACTGTACTAAACCCTGTAGGCAACTATAACACAATGGTAAGTGTTTGTGTATCTAAACATAGAAAAGGTGCAGTGTAAATATGGTATAAAAGATTTAAAAAAAGGGTATACCTGTATGGGGCACTTACCGTGAATGGAGCTTGCAGGATGGGAAATTACTCAGCGTGAGTGAGTGATGAGTGAATGTGAAGGCCTTAACTGTCCACTATTTTAGACTTTTATAAACACTGTACACTTAGGCGACACTCGATTTATAAAACAACAAAAGATTAAATCAAGCACAAGAGAAAATGCAGTCAAGAGACACGGTAAACATGAGATGTATGAGACTGCTCTGGCATAATACGGCTACTGTTTTACAGCAAACTTTTTATTATAAGTAGAAAGAGTCGCTCTAAAATAATGATAAAAAGTATAGTATAATAAATACCAGTAACATAGTCATTTATTATTATCAATTATTACATACTGTAAATAATATGTGCTGTACTTTCATACGGCTGGCAGTGTAGCATCACCACAAACGCGTGAGTACTGCTTTGCAACATAGCGTTGTGATGGCTATAACCTCACTAGATGATAGGGATAGTTCAGCTCCATTATAATCTTATGGCGCTGCATATGCTGTCTATTGTTGAGCAAAATGTGGTTATGCAGCACGTGCCTGTAAGCTGAGGTTCCCCAAGATCATCCTGACAGTTGGAAACACTCAGGCTCTGGACCAGCTCAGACAAGACTGCCCCCTTGGCGTGATGGGGAAAGAGAATCTAGGAGAAGATCTGCTAACCCTTCCAAACAGGAACTCAATACTAACTTATTCAACTTGTTCATATCTGTCCTGCTTAGCTGGGGGTGAGGAGAGGGAGGAGGGACAGGGTCTGGGATCTGAGGGAAAAGGGGTGGCCGCTGAGTGCCTGGACCCCTTGGTCTGTCCCCAACTCTGCAGTGGCCCCTCTATGCTGTGTGGCCCTCACATTCTCTGAGCCAACCTGCCCCGAAGGTTGGTCCAGAGAGGGCCAACTCCAGTCCCCAACTTGCTGCTCCAGTCCCCACGGGGCACGGCTTGTGAGAAGCAGGTACTCATATGGGGCTGAACACGGAAAGGGGAAATCAGTGTAACTGCTATTGCCTGTCATTGGTATTCCTAGCTTTACTGTTTGTTGTTGTCATTAGCAATTGAAATGTTACTGCATTATTTCCAGAAAAGGTATAAAGAGTGGGTAGTCTCACCAAAATTGGCTTCTTACTCGAGTCCTGGTTGTTTGCCCCCAGGAGGCTGGATGACAGATACCCTCCCATTCCCCACTGTGTTCCCACCCCCGCATTTCTCCTCCCCCACCCCCCACCCCCACACACACAGTCTGGGAGAGGTCCGGAAGAAATGAAACTAAGTAACCAATGAATGCTCTTTCATTCAGTCTGCCAATACTGTGACTGTTTGGTTCTCAACAGTGATGAAACAGACCAGAATCCCTCCCCTGTGGAGTTTACATTCTTGGAGACAGATGATTAACAAGATAATGGGAACTATGTCATGGGTTAGATGTTGATAAAAGCTAGGCAGAAAAATTAAGCACAGTGAGGGGAAGGGGAGTGCTTTGAGGCAGTAGATGTAATTTTTAAATATGATGGTCAGAGAGGGAGGTGCTGGAGCTAGCCTTGCAGATACCTGGGGGAAGCATGTTCTGAGCAGGGCTTATACACGGAACTGCTACCTGTTGATTTGATTAAATTCTTGACAGGTGCCCCTCAGAACTAGTGCAGAAGAGGTGGGGAGGGAGGAGCAAGTTCCAGAGAGGAGGATCCAGGCAGCTTCACAGAGCGAGGATCCCCCCAGGGAGGGATCTGAAGGATGAAATGGGGTTCAGCAGACCATGAAACATGGGGAAGAGGGCCTGCCCCTGCACGCAGGTGTAACAGCCAGGTGTGTTCAGGGAACTCCCAGTGGGTGTGTGTGCAAGAGGGCGACGGGAGAGGTGCTAAGGCTGGTTGCTGGGGGTCTGGGATCCAGGGGGCCTGAAGGGGGTTCCCAGCAAGGTTGCCAGTGACCAGACACATGGAGTAGGAACTTGCCTGCAGTGCAGGGGGTGACCTGGGAGGGCAGGACGGGATTTGCTGGCATCCTGGAATGTAGTTGACAGAAGGTTTACAGACCTGGGGAGGACAGACTGTGGTGTACGGAGGGGTGTGGTAAGGAGAAGCAGGAGGGCTGGGGGCCTCCAGGTGGCAGCTGGGGCTCCTAGTACTGACCTGGGGAACATGGTGGAGTGAGGTGGAGAGCAGGCTTGGGGAAGATGCTGATCTACTGGGGACCTGTCGGCATCTAGGCAGCATCTGGGTGGAGACCACCCCCAACTTATGACCCCTAACCTCTGCCTCTGTTCTTCCACAGACTGCAGCCAGATGTGGCCTCTTCCTGTAAGTCTGGGGTTTGGGCTATAATTTGCAATCTGGGGAGGAGACACCCCAAATCCTTCCCTGCCTGCCTTCATGGAAAGGGGGCACCTCATCCATCATCCTTACCCACTCTCCTTCTAGCCAGAAACCATCCCCCCCACTCCCCCACCCAGAGAAGGAGACTCTGCTGCTTCCTCTCCCCACCAGCCACCCCAAGGGCAGTTTTATACTTCTGGGCCATGTGAAGCCTAAACCCCCCTCCTTCTTACTATATGTAGTCAGGCCATCTCCCCTCTGAGGAGACCCCTGGGAGGTGGGGAACAGTGTACGACGTTAATATATCAATGCCAGAAAGCCTGAGCACAATATGGGGTGGGGGGCTCAGGGGCATGCTTCTCTGGGAAGAAGAGTATTTCTGCCAAGTCAGCATTGGATGTGCTGGGAACACCCTCTCCTTCCCCCGTCCTACTCTGTGCTGTGGGTACCAGCAAGGACTCGCTCCTCCTCGTGTTAGCTCCTGGATACTCTCCAGTGCCCCATAGGGTGATGTAGCCACTACAACACTCAATCCCCACACCTGTCCAGTGAGGCTGACATGACATTCGTCATACCCATTTTATAGATGAGAAAAGTGAAGCCCAGTAGGAACATAACTTGGTACAAGTGCACAAGCCACTAGTGAGGTGGGCCTGGAACTCAGGTTCTGATCCCGGTCCCAGGTTCATCCCACTGAGCCCAGAGGTGTCCCCTATCCTCAACTCGCTAGGGCTATGGCTTATGCCCTGAATATATGGGTGCGTTTTGGGGAGGCTGGCATCCTTCTGCCTCCCCACTGTGGTACCAACAGCCTCTCTGCCTCCATCCCCAGTAACTGCCCCAAAGGATTCAAATGCTGCGGTGACAGGTGCTGCCAGGAGTACGAGCTCTTCTCTGGCCTCTTGAGGTGAGCCCCCCAAGGGGCCTGGTCCACACAGGCCGGGACTGGACTTCCTGCCCTGGGGGTTGGTGTAGGTCATGGGAGGGAGAGAGATGCTGTGGGAATGGCCTGGCCTGTCAGCCTGACGTGGTTCTCACCCCAGGATCTTTCTCATCGTCTTCCTGATCGTCATGCCCATCTTGTGCATCTGCGGCCTGACTAAGCGCTTCTGTCGCAAGTGCAGAGAGCAGGAACAGGACCCCCCGATGGATCATGAAGGGCCCCCGGAATGGCCCTCCATTGCCCCCGCAGAGAGAGTCACGGGACCCACCCCTGAACCCCCACCCTCCTACAGCGAGGTGGGTATCAATTCCAATTCCTGCTCTACTTGGCCTTCTGTCTGTACCTCCCTATTGTCCCAATTTTTAGAGCCACAGGGACAGTGGAGGGCCTCCTTACCTCAGGGAGGGCTCTGCAGCCAGCATTACGTCACTTCTGTCCCTGGTGCTGGTGATGGCCAGTGCTAGGTCCTAAGAAACCTCTGTGTCCCCTCCTTTCCCTGCAGATTATTCTGAAGCCCGTCCTGAGTCTGCCTCCCACCGAGCCACCCCCTCCCTACAGCTTCAGGCCTGAAGAATATTCTGGAGTCCACAGGGCCGTAGACAACCCAGCCTTCTAAGCCCCCTCCTGCGTGGAATCCTGCCTCAGCCACCACCTCCTCAACACCTCCTGGATCAAGCCAGAGACACCTGGGGTCTCTAGCATGCCCCTACCTATCCTGTCACATCTCTGGCCATTCTTGGCTTTAACTTATTGCTTTTCCTGCCCCCGTTCCACCCCCGCCGTCTCTCTTGCCCCAAGGGCTGGGCTGGAGCAGCAGTGTCCATCCATTCCCTCGCCACCCGCAGTCCAAGTCTGAGGCTGACAATAGGAAAATGTCAACAGTTGGAGGTGCTGGAGAGTAGAATGGGGTACTCTGAGGACCGTTTATGGAGGCATGCAAAGCTTCACTGAACAGCCAATTCTGAGATGAAGGGTACTGCTATACCACGGAAGATCGGACTACAAGTCCATCATTTATTATTACAGAGAAAAGGCACGTGGCAGAGCAATAGCCTGTGATTTCCCTGAGCTCTGAGCCCCCTTTGCTTTTGCCCAAATAGAGAAGACCCCATTTGACCTTCACCTACCTTCTTCTGCCCTCCGACACTCACCAAATTTTAGCTGATTGTTGCTGAAAGTCTGCCTCTGGCTGTGTGGGGAGGTGAGCCCATGGGGGACTAGAAGGGAGGGGGGGGTCGTCACTGTGCCCACCATTGGTGAGTCCTTTGGGCTGACAGTGTGTTGACAATGAGCATAAGGGGACAGTACATCCCTGGACCACCCTCTGGGAGAGGATCTTTACAGATGCTTTCACCTCCAGTCCCTTGAGATCTCTGGGTGGTAAAGAGCCTGGACAGAGAGATGGCATGGGGTAGGAGTGACTGTTGCGTTTTCCCCACCCCATCCTCCCATTGCTGTCGGGGATAGACAGCGCTCAGCTCTCTTACTCTCACCATGGGGGAGGGGAGTGGGGAACATAGCCATCTGTCGGGCAGGGCCTCTGGAGACCTTGATCAGCCCCACCTTGGATTCTCCTGGAGGGAGGAGAGGTGAGGACAGGTCCAAGCTTTTCTTCCCGTCTTGTGTGATTCTGGGGCACCACCACCTCAGCCCCATCTGCTAACCCCTAAGAGGAAAGAAGCATTCACCATTGCAGCATAGCGTCTTCCCAGGGAATCAGTCCCATGGGAGCCTGCAGCAGAGCATGGAGCTGAGAGCCTGGCATGGGGCATGCAGGGTGAGAGAGACCCCCCCAAGCCAGTGTCTCGGGGGTCAGGCAGAGCTGGGCTCCTTTGTGCTCTGACCCCCTCCCTGCCTTTGCACTGTTCCCCTGCAGCCATGAATGCTGGCCTTCCTCCCCAGATAGAGGGCACAGCAGCAACGCTGGCCAAAGCTCCTGGGAGGATTAGAGATAACACTGGCCCTGGTATGCTGGCCAGGATGGCACCTCCAAGCCTCTCAGTAACACCTAGCCTTGGGGTATCAAGACCCAGGCAGGTGTCAGGGCCAGGGGTGCAGGGGATGGCACAGCCAGCCCCAAAGATTTCAGGAACCTGGCTGTCTGGCTGAGAGTTCCTGCTGCAGACAGGACCCCAGAGGGAAAACATTGGTTACCGACCACATAGTGCCAGAGTTGGCAGTAGAATGAGCCCTGCCATAGGAAGTTTCCCTTCTATCTCAGGGATTGATAAGGGAAGGAGCAGAAGGAAGATGTGTGGGTGCTTTGTGTAAACCTGGCTACTCCAATGAGAGAAGCCCCAGAGCTGGTATCGCCCTTGGGTATACGCCCACCCCAGGGAGCATGTTAAGCAGTGAGCTTTGCAGACCTGGAGGAGGAGGCCACCCTCAGCCTGGACGCTGCCTGCCTTTCATCAAAGAGGACATGGGGCCTTTAAATCTTCCCAGCAGCAGCAGAGTGGCCTGGAGGAAAGGGATCATTGCAAAGCCAAGTGTTGCTGGGACCTGGTGGCAGAAATGGCTAGTTCTGTGGCTCTGTGTTCACTGTTGGAGGGAGTGGACATAGTGTAAGCTTCCTCGAGGGCACACGTGCAGTAGCCATTCATGCCGCAGGTATTTACAAAGATCCTACTATGTTTCTGGCACCATGCCTGGCACTGGGCAGCCATTAAAATTTAAAATGCACGTGACGCAGCCATTCCACTTTTAGGAATATTCTTCATAAATGCTCATGCAAAAGAGCTCAAAGAGACATCCATTGCAGCCTTCTAGCTGAGGGTAAATGAAAACACCCTAAATGTCCATTGACAGGAACCTGTTAACTATACCAGGTCCATCCATATTGTGAACACTGCGCAGCCTCTAGAAAGAATGGAGTTGGATCTGAAACACCGACCTGGCACAGTGTCCATCATTTATTATTATAGAGAAAAGGCAAGTGGCAGAACAATAGCCTATGATCTCAGTTTATAAATATAGACCACATCATACATAATGTATATAAATATGTATATGTATGTATGTGTGTATATTTTTCCCTTTGCAAGTGTATAGACAAGATCTAGAAGGATATGACCCAAACCACACAAACCACTTTTTTTTTTTTTAACACTATACTTTCAACAGTGGTTGGCACTGTGGGGTGGAGGGATGGCAGTAGCCAGTTGTAAGGAAGTTTTTTATTTTGTATGGTTTGTCATTGTTTGTATTTTTTTTGTTTTACCACAAGCTAGCATGGCTTTGGCAAATGTAAAAAAGGTTTCTTTACAAAATAAAAATAAAATAAAAAATAAAAAAGATTTATTTAATGGAAAATACAGCCGCTTTAGAAGCTTTAGAAGACTCATCTTGGGAACTTTGATCGATGACAGTTCATGTGTTATCGGCCCTGCTATGCGGACCAGGCTAGATGACTCAAGACTTGTGGTATATACACATGATGTGTATGCGACCCAGGGAATGGCTACTTGATGGACATGGGAAAGCCTAGACGCCCGCCAGACATGTGAGGACATGTAATGCCTGTATGTCAAACCCATGCACGACTGACTGATGGTGTATATAAGATGGCTGGCTGGTTGGGTGGGTGGATAAATACTTTCAAAGTGACTGAGAATTCATCCCTTTTGCTTGGTGTAGCAGCTCAAACCCAAAGAATGAATAATGAAAGATGGACTCGAATGAGTGAATGAATGAATGAGTGA
The DNA here is from genome assembly GCF_036562045.2 of Rhinolophus sinicus. Lineage (NCBI taxonomy): Eukaryota > Metazoa > Chordata > Mammalia > Chiroptera > Rhinolophidae > Rhinolophus > Rhinolophus sinicus. The sequence goes on along the minus strand of NC_133764.1, from coordinate 43,650,246 downwards.
GTGAGTGAGAGTGAATGAATGAACAAATGTGAAGGCCTGCCGCCAGACATGTGTAAAGATACAACTTTGTTAACAAGAAGGCACTCCTTGTGCCTGTGGACATGAACTTCTATCTGCAGAGGACTCCCCAGACGGCTGGAGAATGCAGGAAACACCGTGAGGCAGGGGGCATGCTGGGCCGGGGGGGGGGGAACCTCATGGTCCAGGGACCGAGTGAGGAGGAGGAGACAGCTCTGCTGCAGTGGGAAGTGGGGAGCAGGGTGACAGCAACAAGAACCTCAGCCCCGGGGACTGCGATTGAGAACTCCAGCTTCCAACACTGCAGTGTCTGCCCCCGACATCTCCAGGTCTCAGTTTCTCCGTTTGTACAATGAAGAGGTTTGCCCCTTCCAGCTCTGGTAGGATGTCGCGCTCTGTCTCCCAGGTTGGGCGGGACTAAGGAGGTAAGAGCGTTCAGAGAACCTTGACTCCTACGGCCTTTTCTCCACCCCACCTCAGCCACACATTCACATGGATATACCTGATATTGTCACCCCGGTAACCTCCAACTTCCCACACCCTGAATATCACCTCCTATTCTTCCCGCTCAGGTACTGTATTCACCGCGTGCCAGCAATTCCCTGAGCCCACGGACACGTCCAACCCATTGGCCTCAGCCCTTCTGCAGCGCCCTCAGTCAGGTCCTCTCTGCCCTCCTTGTCCAGCTTGGGATCCTTGACCCACCCTGAGAATCACTGTTCTGCATGTAACTGGTTTACCCTTTCTCCATCCATCATACTCACCGGGCAAAACCCCAGACTCTGGTCGGAACCAGCTTTTGCTCAAGAACCAGCACAACCTGTGCAGTTGGACTCAATTCAAAATCAAAACTAAATCTCAAGCAGGCCCCCAACTCCTCCACCATGCCTTAGAAGCTTCACTTCTTCACTCGAGATGACTAACACATAACTTCCCCCTCTCTTTGAGTCTCCCACACTCCCCACCTCAATTTCAACTGGTGATGGCACCACATACTTTAGAGGAAAAAAACAGATGCCATCATGAGAACCACCAACCCCCATCCCCACCTTTGGTTACAGTGGAAGCCGCATCCCACACTTCTAACTCGAGTCCACCCCTGTGGGGTTTCTGAGGACCTTGTTCCTGCAGCTCTTCCTGCTTCAGCAATTTCTCCCTCATTATTGGACCTTTATCCTATCACCTGGGCACAAATATGCCTCATCACCCATCTTAGAGAAAACGCTCCCTTGGCACTCAGTTCCTCTTGTGGCTGCTGTTTCTTTCCTCCTCCCCACTCTCATTCCATCTGGCTCCAATCAGCCCTTTGTCCCCATCATTACATAAATTGGCTCTTGTCAATTGGCTCAGGCCACATCACCAGTGACCTACATCTTTCTGAAGCCAAAGTTCAACTCTCTAGACTCATTGACTCAGTCTGTCATGGCATCTGACATACTTGGCCGCTGCCTCCTTCGTGAAAAACTTTCTTTTATGGACTTCTCTGAGGCCACCTTCCCTGGTTTTCCTCCTACTCGTGGGCTGCTCCTTCTCAGCCTCTTTCTGTTTTCCCTCCTCCTCCAGCATCCGTAAATGATAGTTGACCCACAGGTTTCGTCTTTGGACCCCGTCTTTACCTTCATTCACTCCCATAGTGGGTCTCATCCAATTGTGTGGCTTCAGACAGACCATCTGTTGTTTGATTCTCAAATCTTAATCTCTGGCCAAGACTTGTCCCTTGATCTCCACACTTACATATTAAACTACCGATCACCTCCACCTGGATGCCTAATGAGCATTTCACAGCCCAAACTAGCCTCCAATGTCACCCCACCTTACCCCAAATCCAGTCCTTCCCAAGTTGTCACATCATAAATATATGACACCACCAGCCAGCCAGTTGTTCAAGCCAAAAAACTCAGTGATTCTCATTTCTCTCTTCCCCTCACTCCCTTATCCTGCCTCCAAAATAGACCCAATGTCCGCTTTTCACCATTTCACTGCTATAACTCTAGACCAAGTCACCATTGTCTAGCCAAGGGCATCCTAATGACATCCTGACTGGTTTTCTGCGTCTACTCTTGTCTCATCTTGCCCCCTGCAGTTCATCCTACACACTGTGGCCAGGCAGGTCTTCCTAAAGCATGAATAAGACGTGTCACTCCCCGGCTTGGAGACTTCTAATGGTTGCCCATTGCACTTCAATTGAACTCCAACGCGCGAACTGGCCTGCAGGACTTGCAAGGTGTACGCTTCCTGTCCCCTCCCTCACTGCATCTCAGTCCCAGTGGCCTTCTCTGAGCTGTAACTGTCCCAGAGCAGTCTGGCTCAGGGCCTTTGGGGGCTTTTCTGCTTGGAATCCCACCCCCACGCCCAACTTCTCTCCCTGTCTTCACATGGCTGCCATCTTTCCATCATTCTGGTTGCAGCTGTCACCTCCTCAAAGAAGCCTACCCTGACCACCCTGCATAAAGCAGCCCCTCCAGTCCCACTCTATTTCACAATTTTATTTTCTCCACAGCACGTCCCAGGGCTTATGTATTCATAGTCTGTTTTCCTTCTCTGGACCCACGCTCCTTAGGGACAGGGATTTTCCATGTTCACTGTCCTGTCCAGAATCAAGAACAATGCCTAGCACATGGGAGGTGTCACTCTTTGTTGACTCATTCCCAGCAGCCACAGTGGTCATGACCACCTCGAAAGCAAAGCCCGAAAATTCCTGTAAGAGAAACGCCCAGGAAAGGAGTTTCTCCAGCCCTGCAAACACCCCTCAGTGCCTTCTGTTGATGTTAGGCCCTCCATCCAAAAGGAGTTATTGTGTTCATTCTTTTCCTTCCTACCTTCCTCCCTCCGTCCCTCCCTCCCTCCCTCTCTCCTTCTTTTCCTCCCTCCCTTCCTTTCTTTTTTTCACTGAATACTTAGTGAGCACCTTTTATGTGTCAGGCGCTATTCCAGGGCCTGGGAAGGGAGGCCCACAAAACAGACACCATTCCTGCCCTCATGGAAAACAGACACCAATTAAATGATCGAGCAAGTGAATCTGTGGTTACACCATGGGCTAAGAAGGGAGAAAAAGTACACATGTCATATTGGAGAACCATGGTGGGCAGAGGACTGCTTCAGATCGGGTGGTCATATATGATCTCTCTAAGGAGGTGACATTGCACTAATTCCAGAAGGAAGAGAAGTAGACAGATGTGAAAGAGCATGGAGAAGAGGGTTCATGGCAGAGGGGCCGGCATGTGCAAAGGGCCTGAATAGGGAAGGAGCTTAGTGGCGCAGGAGTTTAGTGCTTCAAAATCCCCAAGTTTCTTCACAAGGTTGTATTCATTTCCTAGGGCTGTCATAACAAATAACCACAAGCTGGGTGGCTTAAAACAACAGAAATTTCTTTTCACACAGTTTTGGAGGCCAGAAGTCTGAAATCAAGGTGTTGGCAGGTTGAGTTCCTTCTGGAGGCTCCCAGGGAGAATCCGTTCCCTGCCTTCTTATTGCTTCTGGGGGCTGCCAGCGACCCCTGGTGTTCCTTGGCTCCTGGCTGTCCTCCAACCTCTGCCTCCATCTGCACACAGGGCGTTTTCTCCCTGTCTATGTGTGTTCTAAGGACACTCATTGGATTTAGCTCTCACCCTAATGCTGGATGATCTCACCTCAAGATCCTGACCCTTAATTACATCTGCAAAGGCCCTTACACCAAATAAGGTCCCATTCTCAGGTTCTGGGTGGACGTATCTTTTGGAAGACACAACTCAACCCACTACAGAGGATACAGCCCTAGATACTCTCATCCACACGGCACCTCAGAGAGCCTCTGAAACAGCAGATCTCAAAGTATAATTCCTAAACAACTAGTTCTAGAACATACATTTGAAAGGGGGAGAGTGGCATTCTGTGTTCAAATAAATTTGGAAACTGCTACATATACATCTCACACTGGAAGATTCACAACTCCCTTTAGCACAGGGGTGTCCAAACTTTTTTCAACGTTTTCACCAAGGGGCCATATGCGGTAAAATACACAAACAGCCGGGCCACTCACTCGAGGTGAAGTACGTATTGCCTCACCTGGTTTATTTAAGTAAACTAAATATAGTTTTGGAATTTGTTGCAGGCCAATAAAAAATGGCCCACAGACCGCAGTTGGCCCGCGGGCCGCAGTTTGGACACCCCTGCTTAGCATATTAGAGGGCTCAAAACTGACAGAAAAGAAACCACCTTATTCCTTAACAGCAGCATTTCCCTAGTTTATTTCGCCATAAAACCCGCTTTCCTTCTCATAATCGCTGTGGAATTTTGAGAGCCTATCATTCTGTGGAAATTTGAGAGAAATGCTGCTGTAGTCCCACTTTATCTTATTATAAATGAGATGATAAAAGTCCAGAAAAGAGAAGTGACTCATCCAAGGTCACACAGCTGGCAGGGTCAGAAGTTAGATTTAAAACTCAGTCTCTTCAAGATGATAATGACGAACAAATTAGTGAGTGCCAAGGGTTAGGGATGATGTGGGGGAGGGAGCGGGTGACTGTAACGTAGCAGGAGGGAGAACTTTGTGGTGATGGAGCAGTTCTGTATCTTGATTGCAAGAGTGGTTAGAGGGATCCACACAGGTGGTAAAACGACATAGAACTCTACACCCACATTGTACCAACGTCAGTTTTCTGATTTTGATACTGTTTCTCCCAATGGTGGCATCTTATGTAATGCCCAATAGTTACATTACAGGAGATGCCACCATTGGGAGGAAGTGGACAAAGGGAACTTGGGACCTCTTTGTACTTCAATCTATAATGACTTCAAAACAAAAAGATTAAAAAAAAATCAGTTTCCTGCCTCCAGGTTGAAGAGGTTCTTTTCATAGTTAAAATTCATTAGATCAAATATAGGTTCCATTTATGTGCCCAGGGCCCAGTACAAAACAGTTTATTGCTTTTTATAATTTGCACATTATTTAAACTGCAGTAATTTGGGTGTCGAGGGCTGTAATTTGCACACGTTCTGTTGCAGTGGTGAATGCAAAGTTGGATGGATCTTCTCCCTCCTTCACACCTGACCATGACTGTTTTGCAGCTAAGTGTGTGGTCCTGCTCTCATACAGACATACAGACAAGACGAGGACCTCGGCTTCTGAGATGAGAGTGTCTTAGTTCTCTAGATGTACCTCCGTGGTGCAGGATTATATATTTATATATTTGAAAAAATGTAAACTTTATTTACAAAAACAGGCAACTGGCTGAATTTGGCTCAGGAGCCTTAGTTTGTCGACTTCTGAACTAAAACATATAAATAAATCTTATTTATTGCCTACCCAGCTTGCTTGTGCAGTTGGTTTCTGTTTTGTTTTCCCTTTTTTCCCCCCAATTATTTATTGTGGTCAAATACGCATAACATAAAATTTACCATCTTAACCATTTTTAAGTGTGCAGTTCAGTGGTATCAAATACATTCATGATTTTTGCAACCATCACCACCATCCATTTCCATAACCCTTTGAGCCTTGTAAAACTGTACCTATTAAATAACAATTCTCCATTCTCTCTCCCTTTCCCCCAGCTACTGGAAATCACCGTTCTGCTTTCTGTCTCTATGATTTTGACTACTCTAAGTACCTCACATAAGCAGAAACATAACAGTATTGTTTTTTAGGTCTGGCTTATTTTAATTAGCATAATGTCCTCAAGGTTCATCCATGTTACAGTATTTGTCAGAATTTCCTTCCTTTTCAAAGCTGAATAATAATAATATTCCATTGTATGTGTATATCACATATTGCTTATCCATTCATCTGTATACTTGGGTTGATTCCACATTTTAGCTATTATAAATAATGCTGCTATGAACATAGGTATACACATAGCTCTTTAAGACCCTGCTTTCAGTACTTTTAGGTATATACCCACAAGTGGAATTGCTGGATCTTCAGGTAATTCTATTTTTAGTTTTGAAGGAACCACCATACTGTATTCCACAGCAGCTGCACCATTGTACATTCCCACCAACAGTACACAAGGGCTTCAATTTCTCCACCTCCTCACCAACACTTGTTTCTGTGGTTGTTTGATGGTAGCCATGCTAATGAGTGTGAGGTGGTATCTCATTGTGGTTTTGATTTGCAATTCTCTAATGATTAGTGATGTTGAGCTTGTTTTCATGTGCTTATTGGCCATTTGTATATCTTCTTTGGAGAAATGTCAGTTTAGGTCCTTTGCCCATTTTTCAATCATGTTGCTTGCTTTTTTGTTGACTTTTAGGAGCTTTCTATATATTCTGTATATTAATCCTTTGTCAGATATAGAATTTGCAAATATTTTCTCCCATTCAGTGTGTTGCCTTTTGACTTCATTGATATTGTCTTTTTATGCACAAAATTTTAAAATTTTCATGAAGTTTATTTTGTTTATTTTTTGTTGTTACTTATACCTTTGGTGTCATATCCAAGAAATCATTGTCAAATCCAATGTCGTGAAGCTTTTGCCCTACTATGTTTACTTCTAAGAGTTTTATAGTTTTAAGTCTTACTTTTAGATCTTCGATCCATTTAAAGTTAATTTTTGTACATAATGTTAAGTAAGGGTCTGCTTCATTCTTTTGCATGTGGACATCCAGTTTTCCTAGCATCATCTGTTGAAAGACTGTCCTTTCCACCCATTGAATGGTCTTGGCTCCCTTGTCAAAAATCATTTGACCATATAAGCAAGGGTTTATTTCCGGGCTCTCTCTTCTATTCCATTGGTCTATGTGTCTGTCTTTATGTCAATATCATACTCTTTTGATTATTATGGCTTTGCAATAAGTTTTGAAATCAGGAAGAGTGAGTCCTCCAGTTTTGATCTTTTTCAAGATTGTTTTGGCTATTTGGAGTACCTTGAGATTCCATATGAATTTTAAGATGAGTTTTTCTATTTCTGCAAAAAACATTGGCATTTCAATAGGGTTTGCATTGAATCTGTAGATCACGTTCACTAGTAGTAACATCTTAACAATATCGAGGCTTCCAATCCATGAACATGAACATGAACATGGGATGTGTTTGCATTTATTTTGTCTTCTTTAATTTCTCTCCACAATGTTTTGTAGTTTGCATTGTACCAGCCTTTTACCTCCTTGGTAAATTCCTAACTATTCTTTTTGATACTATTGTAAATGAAATTATTTTCATAGTTTCCTTTTCAGACTATTCATTGTGTAGGAAGGAATGCAATTAATTTTAGTAGGTTGACTTGTGTCTTGCTATGTTACTGAATTCATTTATTGATCCTAACAGTTGTTTTTGTGTGTGTGGAATCTTTAGGGTTTTCTATATGTGAGATTATATCACCTGCAAACAAATAATTTTACTTCTTTTTTTCCAGTTTCTGTGTCTTTTATTTCTGTTTCTTGCCTACTTGCTCTGGCTAGAACTTACAGTACTACATTGAATGAAAGTGGCAAAAGCAGGCATCCTTGTGTTATTCCTGATCTTAGAGGAAAAGTTTCAGTCTTTTACCATAGAATCTAATGTTTCCCTGGGGGCTTTTAATACATAGCTTTTATTGTATTGAGGTAGTTTCCTTCTTTCCTAGTTTGTTGAGTGTTTTTATCATGAAAGTGTTTTGAATGTTGTCAAATTCTTTTTCAGCATCAATAAAGATAATCATGTATTTTTTTCTCTTCATTCTTTTAATGTGATGTATTACATTAATTGATGTTTGTATGTTGAAGCATCCTTGTTTTCCTGGAATAAATCCCACATGGTCGTTATGCATAATCCTTCTGATATGCTGCTCTATTTTGGTTGGCTAGTATTGAGGATTTTTGCATCAATGTTCATAAGAGATACTTGTTTGAAGTTTTCTTGTAGTGTCTCTCTGTGTTGATATCAGGGTAATGCTGGTTTCTTAGAATGACTTAGGAAGTGTTCCCTCCTCTTCAGTTTTTTAAAAAATTTTGAGGCTTGGTATTGTTCTTATTGAAATATTTCATGGAATTCACCAATGAAACCATCAAGCCCAGGGCTTTTCTTTGTCAGTAGATTTTTAATTACTGATTCAATTTCCTTATTAGTCATAAGTCTATTCAAAATTTCTATTTCTTCATGATTTAGTCTTGGTAAGTTTTGTGTTTTGGGGAATTTGTTCATTTCCTCGAGGTTATCCAATTTGTCGGCATACAATTGTTCACAGCACTCTCTTATAATCCTTTTATTTCTGTGGAACTGGTAATAATGTTCCCACTTCCATTTCCAATTTTAGTAATTTGAGTCTTCTCTCTTATTTTCTTAGTCCATCTAGTTAAATATTTGTCAATTTTGTTTATCTTTTCAAAGAGCCAAATTTTTATTTCATTGATATTTTTCAATTGTTTTTCTGTTCTCTATTTAATTTACCTCTGCTCTAATCTTTATTATTTCCTTCCTTCTGCTAGCTTTGAGCTAAGTTTATTCTTATTTTTCTAGTTCCTTAAGTTGTAAAGTTAGGCTGTTAATTTGAGATCTTTCTTGCTTTTTAATGTGTTTTTAGCCATAAATTTCTCCCTTACCGCTGCTTTTGCTGCATGCCATAAGTTTTTATATGTTGTGTTTTCATTTTCATTCATCTCTAAGTATTTTCTAATTTCTCTTGTGATTTCTTCTTTGATCCATTGGTTGTTTAAGAATCTGTTGTTTAATTCCCACAAATTTGTGAGTTATCCAGCTTGTTTCTGTTATTGATTTCTAACTTTATTTCATTGTAGTTGGAAAAGATGCTTTGTATATCTGTCTTTTGAAATCTATTGAGACTTAATTTGTAATTCATTAATAACAAATGGTCTATCTTGAATGATTTCCCATGTACACTTGAGAATAATGTGTATGCTATTGATAAATAAGGAAACAGGACTTAAACAACACAATAAACCAACTAGATCTAACAGAAATGTAGGGAACACTCTACCCAACAGCAACAGCATAATGTGTGTGCTCTGTTCACTTTTATTCAATCTTTTTCTTTCTGTTCTTCAGACTTGATAATTTCCACTGTCCTGTCTTTAAGCTCACTGATTCTTTCTTCTGCCTGCTCAAATCTGTCTTTGAATCCCTTTAGTGAAATTTTCATTTCAACTATTGTAGTTTTCAGTTCTAGAATTTCATTTTGGTTTCTTTTTAGGTTTTGTCTATTTATTGTTATTTCCATTGTGTTTACATCTAATTTTCTTGATTTTCTCCACATTTTCCTTTAGTTCTTTGAGCATCTTTAAGACAATTGTCTTAAAGTCTTTGTCTAGCAGATCTGCCCAGATCTGTCTAGTAGGTCTTTTTCATGAACAGTTTCTGTTTATTTTTTTCCCCTTTGAATGGACCATACTTTCCTGTTTTTTTGTATTCCTTGTGATTATTTTGTTGAAAATTGCATATTTGAATCTAATAATGTGTTAACTCTGGAAATCAGATTCTTCCCCTCCCCAAAGTTTGCTATTTTTTGTTATTATTTTGGTTTTTTGATTAGTATAGGCTGTTTATGTGCCAAGCATCAGACTGAGGTGTAAACTTAAGGTCTTCTCAGGTCTTTCCTGAGTCTGTGTCTTTCCTTGGGTATGTGTGGTCTCTTCTTATTTCCCCTGTATATGCAATTGCTTTTGAATGTCCTAGTCTTTAATTTCTGGCTCTCAAAAGGGGAAAAAAAGAAAAATGACAAGGTGGGAAAGGGGTACTAGCCCTTTAAATCCCCTGAAAGTCACTTCAAGGGGCAGGGGAGAAGGTAACAATAATGGCTCCCTTCCTCTTTGTCTGCACCTCTGAGAACAGAAGCAGCAATCAGAGCACAGATCCCTGATATTTGGAGGACAACATCCTTTTTGTCCATTCTGGTCCCCGTAAGCTGTGTGCAAGCTGCTCCAGGAACATGTGCACAGCTGCTTGCCACCTGGCTGTGGGTGGGGAATGGGTAAGAGCTGAAATTAACTGCAATTTACTGTCCAAACCTTTCCCTGGAAGTTGCAAGCCTTTAATAGACTCCAGAGTTCCAAAACAGTTATATCAGACAGATTCTGCCAGTGCAATTGTTGTCTAGGTGGGGAGACAGATTCCTGGTGCTTCTTATTCCATCATCTCCCCAGAATCCTCTCAGCAGGGTTATATTTTAATTATATTTGTTTGAGAAAATTCAGTTATACTAGCTGAGATTTGACCAATAATTTATTCAAAAACTTGCTTTAGCTCCCTGCCAACATTTTCTCAGAACAAAGGATGTTAAGAACTTTGATCGGAAGTGCAAGAAGACAATTTCACGATTTGACATAGCAATAGCAGAACTTGCACCAACAATTCAACTCCAAATTTGTTATACTGCACATTTTCCCATATGCCCAGCCCCCTGAGTTTTCTTGGAATTGTCTCTACCTGCTTCCCACCTCCCATCCACATAATGGCTGTGGGAGTGGGATGCAGCCATTTTTCACAAAGTAGCTCTGCCTCTCTGGCCACAGTTGACTGGTTCAGCCGTGGGCACTGATCAAATATGGGCCAATCAGAGTCCTTCCATGAGAATTCTGGATTAGGAACTCAGTGACTCTATCTATTCTCTACATTACTCAGGTAGCAAGGCTGTTAGATGGAGAGCCTGGAGCCACTGGGGCCCATGCTAGCCACTACATGAAGACACCTGGGTGAATGAGAAGGAAAGAAGCCAATATTCAGAGGAAAGTGAAGACAGGAGACAGAGAGAAAGTACTGATGACCATCAAATGCCTGACTCCATTTGTTCCTGAGGCCCAGCTGCCTTTCCCATAGCCTGGCTATGCCACCCTTTTTTGGCAACCAAAAGCTAATACATCCCCTATTTTACTCAAGACAGTGTGAGTTGGTTTATTGTCACTTGCAACAAAAGAGCCCAGAACAGCATACTAGACAAACTCCCTCACTTTACAGATGCAGAAACAGATTCTGAGAAAGGCTATGTCCTCCCTAAGGCTGTGAGGATGGTGAGTGGCTTGGCTAGAATTAAATCTCAAGTTTCCTGATTGTAGGCCCCAGGTGTTCCTGCAATGCCAAGTGACATGTCCAAAGCCTGTCGGAAATTCCCAGAGTCCTTAGCTGGAGGGAGTGCATCCATACGTCCTCCTATCTACAAAACAAAGAGGAAGGATAAAAACAGAAGACCATCAAAACGTAACTGGAGACCTGGGACATGGGGGGTTGGCACAGGAAATTGAGAATAGGAAGAACAAAGTCAGACTTGTTAGAGGTAAAAACCAAAAGGACACCATACTATTTGTGGCTGAGCTCTCACACGAGGAAGACAGGATCAAAGGAGATCTTCATCCCTTTGCAAAACTCTTAGGCAGGATTCAGGATTAAACTGAGCCAATAAATATCCTCCTAACCAGGGCTAAAGGGAGATTAGAGACCCACTCAAGTGTCAGCTGCCCAGGGATCCCCAAGCCTACTGAGGTCACCTTTACCTTTATTATGAAATAAGATGGCTCAAAGGGGGGTCCAGATGCCCTCTGCATAGTTGTGCAGTTAAGTGTCCTGCAGCTGACAATCTCCTCCTGTTCCCTCACCCCACCTTACATACACCCCTCCTCCCTGACTCCCCCCTCCCAGGCACTGCTGACAAAGTTGTATGTTTCTGACTTTCCTTGAAGGTTTGGGGTAACAGAGAGGGGTGATGGGCCCTGGCAGGTCTGCAGGAGTTTGGGTTCTTCCTGGGCCACGTGACATATGCGGGTAACAGAGTGGTCACTTCTAAATAGATGACTCAAGAGCCTGGACTGGAAGTGCCAAGCAAGAACTTGTCTCCAGAACCACAGCATTAGATGGATCCCAGTGACCTGCCTCATGAAAAGCAGCTTTTTACAACCCTGGGAGGCAATGACGACAAAGTTTCAGGAAGAAGTGGCGGGGGAACAAATAGCTTGGTGAACCCTAGGACATGGAAGAACTTTACCCAGGACAGGCAGAACCCCTGGGCCACCATCCAGGAGCCCGGCGGGACCCAAGAAGCCACAACACTGCCATCTCCCAGCTCACTCTCGTCTGGTACCCTCAGATCCTCCCCCAGTTAAACAATACTTTGGTAGGTTCTCAGGGCAGAGGGCAACTCCTGAGTAGCCCCAAGCCCCACCCTCTGCACAACCTGCCCAGAGGGTTACATCACAAACACATACATGATGTGTAATAGTCATCCCTGACCGCAAGATTGCAGCCCTCCCTCCTCAGCCTATAGCTCAGTTTCTCTTCCTCTGCTTGTGTTCCCAGAAGAACCCCAAACTCCAGCCTGCAGCCCACTCTGAAGAGCATTTTAACTCTTTTTATCGAAGACTTTCCATTCCTCTGTGGTCTTGCCTTCCATGAACAGACATGTTCCTCAAGATTCTTTTTCTAATCTGAATAGTAATAGTCTCTCTAATAACAATTCTGCCTGATTCTGGAACAACGCGTGCAATTCAGAAATCCTAGCAGAAGTTTTCAAATAGCAAAAAATGTCCCCCCATCTCCAAAACATTAACCTGCCCCATGTGTATGGTTACTCTATGACCCAGACTCAAAATTGGGACATATATTCCTATAATGGCACAGAACCTTTGAGATCAGAACTATCCTAGAGAATCCAGGATGTACTGACATCAAGTCTAATTTCCATATATCCGCCACTCACACCTGAATTGGATCTATTCCTTGGCTCTCCTTTACCTGGGAAACATCAGGACTCCCCAGGGTAGCTTCTTCGTGTCTCAGTTGTAGGAGAAGGACCCTTTAGCATCCTAAGAATAAGCCTTGAGAATCAGATGAGTTTAGTTTCAAGAGTTTTTAGCAGGCTTTCAGCACTCTTCAATGACAACGATCTGTCCCAACCAGGTTCCTCAGAGACACAACCTGTGTGGCAGCCCACGCTCCTCTTTGGGGCTTCCTTCCTCTTTAGCTCCTATTTGGCGTCAGGTCCACCAGGCCCTCTGGGCTAGACCTACAAGGCTCAGGAGGACGCCAGCTCAGTCTCCACTTGGGGGCCCTTTCCAGTCCTGGCCACGATGGGTAGGACACCCCAGGCTGGCTCTATCCTCCTGCAATGAGCAGTGTCCAGACAGCCCATGAGCAGGTGACAAAATGCCTGACAGGAGAAGACCGTCTGTTTCTTTCTCCTTCCCAATCCAACCCAAATCGAGCCTTGCCAATCCGCTGTTCCTTTTCACTAAGATTTAGACATCTACCTCCTTGATAGAAAAGAGTCTTAAGGCTGAATTTCTGCAACCAGGAGAGACCATTTTTTAAAGCTGCCTGCAGTTCTGTGGTGTGGCTGGAGGTCCATGAACCTCCAATGGACAGAATTCCTGGACAGAATTCAGGGAGTCTGTGAACTGAAATGGGAAAGGCATTCCATTTTGATGTTCACAATCCTCTAACTGAAGTTTGACATTTCTTTTAGTATGAATGTGGGCAACAAGCCACGGCAATGTTAGTATAGCAGTACCTCTGGATTTGTCACATAGAAACCACAGGTATTGTTTATCACCCTACAGTCATTGCAAGTATCTTGAAGTATCACTTATAACTATATTAAAATTCAGTTATTAGAGTCACTTCTAGACCTCATTATTTAGTATTTTTCTAAGGAAGCATGTGCATTATTTTATCACAATTTTCCCAAATATTTTGAGGATTGCATTTTAAAATAGTTTGTTTCCTTTGCTCCAATGTCTTTTAGTTTATATATTTAAAGTACATTGATGCATTATTCTGAGAAAGTCCCTGCAGATTTCAGAAAACTAATAATATTGAAAATTAAGTATTTCTGAACTCTGGGGAAAGGCATAAGGGTATTTCTGGGGAAAATTCTGTGTTTTTTTTGTTGTTGTTGTTTTGGAAAAGCAAAAGTTGTTTGTTTGAGAGGGGTTTCCGTTTATGCAAAGAGACCTCTGCATTGTAATGAAGAAGACCTAGGCGGTCCAGGCAATAGCATTCCTACAGGGTTGTGACAAGCCTCCCTTTCCATGTGCTTGCCACCTGTACTGCCTGATCCGTCTTGTCCCTCAGTGCAATCAGTCCGTGCTGTCGCATTCCCATCTCATGTCTGTTACATCCTGTCACTTGGTTTACATGTGTCTATACATGCAATGCACATTCCTTTCAAGGCTCTGTCACGTTCTGGTTCAGTGTGTGCCATGTGGGGTCACATGCCCTCCACATGTCCGCTGGATGTCCACATGTCATTTCACATGTAAGTCACTTGTCTGTTGAGTAATATTTCCCTCATAGGTCCAGTACGTGTTTGACATGTAATCATCAGGGTAACCCATGTATTCATTCATTCATTCATTCATTCATTCTCGAGTGCTTACATTGTGGCAGTCACTATTTTAGGCTCTGTGGATACAACAGTGAACAAACAAAAAGCCCTGCCTTCGCGGTGGCAAGACAATACACACAATAATAATAATTTAATATTCAATTGACTGTTATTATTCAATGTAATAATAAATAGTAAGCATATAAATCAATAAGCCTAATACATAAATAAATTACATAGTATGCTAGAAAGTGACGATGAGCGCTATGGAAGAATTAGGGAAAAGTAAGGCGGATGAGGGCTGTGGAGCAGATTCAATTCAACTGTAAATAAGGAGGTCTGGGTAGGCCCCTTGAAAAGTCATTTGAGCAAAGCCTTAAGGAGGCAATTAAATGAGCTTTGATGATGTCAAGGAAATACCTTCTAGGGAAGACCAGGTGCAAAGCTCAAAGATAGGAGCGTGTCTGGTGTGCTGGAGGAATGCCAAGAAGGCCAGTGTGGCTGCAGTGGAGGAAATTGTGGCAAAACAATAGAACTGAACTAGTTTCTCTCAGTCGCCATGGATTCAATGTTTCCTGTTTTCCTCTGCCTTCAATGTGGTTTAGTGCATACCAATCTGTGACACAGAGTCTGGGCCTGAACAACGGTCCTGGAAACCATTGCCCATTGTGGTCCCAGGTCACTTTACACTCTGATGGGTTTAATCTCAAGGAAAGAAAGAAAAGCCTCTCTGCAAGGAGGGGGATGGCAGCTGGGCCAGAAAATGAAAATCGTGTCACCCAAGGGAGACAGAGAGATGTAGGGAACAGGTCCCAGCTCTGCCACTTAAGCTGACAGACAGTGGCCACCGTGCTGGCCTCACTGAATTGTTTCCACTTTGTAAAATGGGGTAATAACCCCCAGGATGGTGCAGCTAGAAAGCAAGAATAAACCTCCAGCCCACAGCGAGCCTGGCGCCCAGGCCAGCTCATTACACGGTCGCCCCTCTTTTCCTGACCCTGAATGTCCACGCCCTTCTCCTTGGACCTCACTCGCCTTGAAACTCAAGACTAACTTTCGAACTTGAGGTTCAGCTCAGGTGCCAGTAAAAGCTCTGCATGGGTTCTGTTCTAATTTTAATTTGGAATTCTCCCATTTTATGTAATGCTTCAAACCTTCTTGGGGGGGTGGGGGTGGGACTGGAGCCTAAATCCTAAACAAATAAAAATATGAATTTGAACTGGCTCGGTTCATCTTGTAACCATTTGAAAGGACATGAAAAAACATTTCAAATGCCCACTTGTCACCCTAGTTGGCAGGAGGCCACCCCTCAGAGATTCCTTTTCCTCTGCTGCCATCTCCTGGAGAGAAGAGGGAGTGCGGGGACACGAAGGAGCAGAGACCCATGGAAGGCGGAGCAGCAAGGACTCACTCAGACCCCTTCCCGTTGAGTAGGAGACATGGGCTTAGCTGCTGAGAGGACAGCAGTGCACCTCCCCTGAAGAGGCAGGTGGTATGATGTGCAAAGCTGCTTTCCAGGCCAATTTCAGCACCCTGAGTAGGCCCAGTATCAAAAGAGGGAGTTCTGACCATGACACATCTAGTCTCACCTCCTTCAACAAAAGAGGAAACCAAGACCACGGTAGTTGTGTGTTTTTCCCAAGGCTGAACTACACCTTAGGGACAGAGTCAGGATTTGAACCCGGAGCCTTGAGCTCTAAATGCAGGGTTGCTTTACAGCCTGGCTACTCATAGTGTAGTCCTTGGACCAATGGCCTCCATGTCACCTGGGAGCGCGTTAGAAAAATGCAGGATCTCAGGCCTCCTGGAAACCTCCTGAATCAGGCCCAGCATTTTAACAGATCCCCGGGAAATTGGTAGGTGTGTCAGAGCTTGTGAAGCACTGATTTTGTACACACTGCCTTTCAACTTTCCCCAGGAAGGCTCATTAAGATGCTTTTACAGTATTTCCCCAAGTGAAAAATCACAACGTTGTTTTTTCCTGCTTAGAAAGGTTCTACAAATTCTCACTGTAAAGAAATTCAGACAATATGGGAAAATTTAGAGCTGAAAACAATCAACTTTGTGATGTCTAAATATCTTTCTAAACATTTCCTATGTGTGCACACACATTTTCACAAAAATCAGATTGTGTTCTTCACATTATCTTGTAGCCTTTGCTTTTTAAGATTCTTATGGATAATTTCTCTTTTGAAATAGTTGCTCCATGAACATTTGCTAAATAAAAAACCTGAGTAAAATAATGGTCCTGGGCATATTAGTTACTTATCACTGCGTCACAAATTATCCTGAAACTTAGCAATTAAAAAAACACACCAAATATTTATTATCTCACACTGTTGCTGAGGGTCAGAAACTGGGAGTGGCTTAGACAGGTGCTTCTGGCTCAGAGTCTTTCTCGACATCACAGTCAAGCTATTGACTAGGTGTGGTCATCTGTGTCACCTCCTACACTAAGCCATCACCATCTCTCGCTTGACCTCACAAGAGCTATTTGTCCTATCAGGCCTCCCCCTCATCTATCCTTACCCTCCTCTCAACCACGCACCCATTTACCAGCCAGCATGAGCATAGAAAAAGGCAAATTCAACCCTGTGGCCCCTGATTAAAATCTACCTGTGGTTTCCCATGGCTCTTAGAATAAAGTATAGAACAAGAAAAGGACTACAGGCCCGGCCCCTGCTGATGGTCCCTCTCCACCTTGTTCTCTGTGGTTCAAACACGCCATCCTTCTCTCAGCCCCTCCTGTGTGCCAAACTCTATCCTACGTGGAGTTCTTCACAAGTACGGTTCCCTCTGACGGAACTCCACCCAGACACTTTCATCTCACGCATGTACACGAGTGTGCATGTGAACACATGACACTAAATAAACTACTCCAGCCTTCATTTCCCTTTCCCAGTGCCCAGGGAAGGGGAGGCCCTGAATAAATATTTGTTGAACATACTATCTTTCATCCCTCATGTTAGAGCAAATATTTTCCCTGGATTGTAGTTTGCTTTCACCTTTGTTCATTGTTTCTTTAAACTTCAGAAGTTTTACATGTTGATGTAGCCATATCAGTCTGTCTTTCTTTGGGGAGTTTTCTGTTGCCTTATGTACAGAAAATTCCAGAGGTTTTAGAAGGAGAGCAGGTGCTTGGCAAGGACCCAAGTGTCAGGAATTCAGAGTAGAGGGAACAGGAAGTTGAAGACCTTGATGGAAACTGAGGGAGTTACGTAAGTGGGCAAGACCAGGTACAGCGGCAGTGCGGGCGTGGTATTCTTAGCCTACGTTTTCCTCATGATACTCACCACCTTCCTAACAGGTCAGGAAGATATTAACACCCCAGGACATGTCAAGGGAAAGCAGGTCAGAGCCAACTACTTGCCAGACACTGGCTTTTTAGGTAAGAATTGAAGGATGGAGTCATTTTATTAAGTCCAGGCTGTGTGTGTGTGTGTGTGTGTGTGTGTGTGTGTGCGCGTGCACACACACACACACACACATGCCTAAATGTGTCTGAGACAGAGGAGCCATAGCTGTGAAGAGCCCAAGGTGGGATGTGTTCAGGTGGTCTTTATTAAGTTCCAAAAGAGGCTGCAACCACCTGTTCTGTCTTCAAAACGCACTGGTGGGGCAAGGAGAGGGTGTTACCAATGGAGATGTGTGGCCATGTTCTTGAGGGTCTGAGCTCAGCCTCAGTGTCCACAGAGCACAGGACCAGACAGCTGTGGTCCTACCATGCCTCCCCACACCCCTGCCATGAGAACAAGGGCAAAACATGGGTACAACACAGCAGTTATCCCAGATGAAGCCCATCTACAGGCACCCTTGGCTCACTGGCTGGGCGGCCCATCTTGACGGTGAGAAGAGGCAGCCTTTTGGTGCTCAGAAAGACACCTGTAAAGCACAGAAATTGCAGGGCAGCATACAGTGTTTAAGCTAACGGGGAGGGAATGTCAATGAAGGGGCAGCCCTCAGCCCAGCAAGGTGACATAGGGAGGGGAGCCTCTCACCGTCAAGTCAGATTCTAATGGCATTACTGTCACTGCCAGTTATTGGCAGGAGCCAGGCCTTGTGCTGAGCAAGCCCGTTCCTTAAGCGTAGGTGGTGGGTGTGGCTCTTTTCCCTTACCTTAGAGATCAGAACGCGAGGCTCAGAGAGGTTCTGTGATTTGCCCAAATCACTCAGCTATACCTGGAAACATCCAGGATCAGGACCCAGGTTGCCTGGCCCTAGAGCCCATGAGGGGAACCAAGATGCCCTATGGTCTCCTGGACCTTGGTGGACGGAAGGTATCTGTGGGTTAGGCGCGGGCACACGTGAGGCAGCACTGGGACCTCAATATGTGATACCTGGGGCAGGGGCCTAACAGTAGAGGTTCTAAAAAGGAAGAACTTCTTGGGGAAGTGGTGATGCAGCTGTTCAGACCTTTCTTATAAGCCAAGTACCCCCCTCTGCCCCTTTGCAGAGCTGGAAGAGGGCTATTTTAGCAGCAGCAGAATTCTGAGGGCCCCAAATGAATGGCAGAGAGCCAGCTAGCCAAGTATGGACAGAGCTGAAACAGTGGCTGTTAGAACAAAATGTTACATGAAAGAAAGGATGATGGGGTTTGGGCTGTGTGATGGCTGGGAGCAGGAGACTCCCCCAGGAGGACACAGGATAAGTCACCAATCCACGCTATGAGAGGCACAGGCACGCTGACAAAAGAATAGGCTGCCACTTCTTGCAACAGGACCCCAGCTGCCTGCCTGGAGGAGGGGGCCCTGGAATGTGGACTGGAGACAAATGGGGAAAAGAGTGGGGTGAAGCAACTCGGGTAGAGATCTGGGAATGGTAGGAAGCACCCCAGACTTATTAACTGGTGAACTGTATGGTTGCAGGAAGCGTTTGTGTGTCTGCCTGTCTATGTGTGTTTATAAACTTCCCCACTGCCAAGTTGGAATCAGGACTTATTTGGCAAAGAATGGTGTCTTGTGGAAGGAGACTGAGACAGGAACATGTAGGTGAATTCATTTCTCCGAGCTCTTGATATGGCTTGTTTGTCCAAGGCTCTGGTATTTTTCTAAGATAAATAGTTGTTGAAATTGTGAAAACAAGCACTTGTGCAAACTTTGGAAGAACCTTAGCGTGTAAATCTGGGAAGGTCTCTGTCACTTACAGCTCGTGTATATATAACTGATTTTAATCGTGATAGAGTTGGGGCTTACCTCATTTTTTTCTGTGTGTTGAATGGTTTTCTTTGCAGAAAATACGGATGTAGTCATGCACTCTGATTTTTAACTGGAAGAGACTAGAAATATGAACTTGTATTAATAGATTTGTTTTGTTTTGCTTTAGTTAATAGACTACTTTTTAGAGCAGTTTTAGTTTTACAGAAACATTGACTGCAAAGTACAGGAAGTTCCCATCCCCCCACCCCCATCACCCCCACACCCACAGCTTCCCTATTATTAATATCTTGCATTGGGGTGGCGTATTTGTTACAATTGAGCTAATATTGATGCATTATTATTAACTAAAATCCATAGTTTACATTAGGGTTCACTATTTGTGTTGTACATTCTATGGCTTTGGACAAATATGTAATGACATGGGTCTACCATTACGGTATCATACAGAATAGTTTCACTGCTCTAAAAATCCCCTGTGACCCACCTATTATGAATAGTTTTTTTAAAGGAAGATTTTAGGTTTAAGTGATTTTTTCCCCTCCACTTTCTTCTGGAAAGTAGAAGCTGTATTGTGTCCCCTCCCCATGTCCACCCCCCATTCCAGGAAGCCAGTCAAAATCTTTCTTCACTGACAACCTCGAAAGAGGCCAGGAAATGTTTGGCACCTTAATTCCAAGTGGCAATGGGGTGGACCCCGTAGGAATGTAAAAGATGTCACTATGATGGCCCCTAATACTCTACTAGGGGAGGGGCATGTGACCAGAAAAGTGCACTCCCCAGAGACGTCAATCATTGGTTCAGGCAACAGAGGTGTCCAAGGTCACAGAATCAGACACTACTGGGGATGCTGGACAAAACCGCTATTTTCAGAAGGGTTTGAACTTGCAATGCAGAGTCTGGTTGCTGCCGGTGGCCACTGGAAGGGCTTGCCGGAGAGTCTGGTCCACACAGAAGAGAGAAGTCTAGCTATGGGAGGACAGCCATTGGTCCCCTCCACTGGTCTCCCACCACAGCCCCCGCGCCCCGGTGCTCAGCTCCACCTACACTCACCAGATAACGAGCCCATACCCTTCCTCTCCATCTAAACCCAACTGAGTGACGTTTTCCACTACCACGTACACAGGAAGAATCCTGAGGTCCTAAGAGAGGGCCGGTGTCCACAATCCCATCAGCCTACCGGGGGTTTGCCTGGACTGGCCTGAAGCAGAGACGGGAGCTCCAGTCACATGAAAGCGATGGTTGGGATTTGAAGGGTCCCACTAAATTACACTCCACCACCCTCCCTCCCCCAGTTCTGAATGAACCAAATGAGAGATTGGCACAGAGGTTAGGCAGATGGTCCCGAACACATTAGTTTTATTACTGTGGCAGCTGGAGGAGCACATGCTGAGGTAAGCAACGGCAACAATTTCCTAATACTGCACCCCAGAATCAGGCCAACTTCCCCCCCCCCCACCCCATCATAGGCAGTGCTGGACATGGTCCTCCCCAGCGAGGGGCAGAGCCAGCCACCTTAGTGTAGGGTCTGGAGGAACTAAACCAATGGTGCATTTCCCCTGGGTGCCGCCTCCTCCCTTGAGGAGAGTGAGGGAGAGGATGGAGGCCAGGAGGTCAATCCATCAAAGCTCCTTTCACAAGGAAGTGCCAAGATGGGAGGAGCTTTCCCACTACGGCCCCCAGAACAAATAATACCCCAAGAAAAGAGTAAGTCACTATCTAAAGTGGGGTTATGTTAACTCAGATTTTCTTAACCTCTGCACTACTGACATTCCAGAACAGATAATTCTTTTTCTTGTTTTTTAATATTTTTATTAAAATATAGCTAACATACAATATTATATTAGTTCCAGGAGTATACCATAGTTATTCAACACTTATATACCTAAAGAAGCGATCACCATGATAAGTCCAGCAACCCTCTGACACCGTACCACGCTATCACAATAGTATTGACTATTCCCTGCGCTGTCTATTACATTGCCATGACCATTGTGTCATCCTGGATCTTCCCAGACCAGACAGTTCTTTGTTGTGTGTGTGTGTGGGGGTGTCCTGTGCATGGAAGGACATTTACTTACAATATCCCTAGCACCTCACCTCTAATCGTGACCACCAAAAATGTCTCCAGACATTGCCAAATGTCCTCTGGGGGTGAAATCACCCCAGGTTAAGAACGGCTGTGTTAACAGGTCAGAAAGACAAGGAAGAACTACTATCCTCGCTGTTCCAGCTTCAGGAGCTAGGGGAATGCACTGAAATTGGAAAGCAAAGGACCAGAGGCGAAAAGAAAGAGTGAGGAGGTCTATTCCAGAGACATTTGTGGTGGCAAGGAATTGGAGGCGATGCAGGAGTCCACCGCTGGGCGAGCAAAGAGGAACAAATGTGGTGAGTACCTGCAGAATCAAGCAGGGTGCTGGTTCAACAGGGCGGCTGAGGCGAGTTCAATGCTGGAATCATGTGCAAGGCGTGGGCAGCACTCGAGATACTGACAAGGGACAGAGAAGCCTGTGTGCCTGAAGGGACGAGGGCAGGGAGGCCTCTGGACTTGAGCTGTGGCCTTTGGGCGTTGGTAGAGGAATGCAGCCACTGCTTCCCCAGCCCAACAGGCCAGATAAACATGTGACCTCACCCTGTGATCTCCTGAGGGCACCTTCCAAAGGCCAAAACTAACTGGAAGGTGGAAGGGAAAAGGAAGCAGGTAGATACAGTCCATAGAGTTCAGCTTCCCAGAGCACAGACCATGGTGGAAAGCAGGTCTGAGGGGCAAGTGGAGAGTGCCTAGAGAACTTTGCAGGGTTAGAAGCAATGGGTTAGATGCATACAGAGCCACATGGCCAGATCTCAAAAACATAATACCAAGCGAGACAAATGAGAATCAGGATGAGAAATACAACCCAAACCCATTGGTGAACATTTAAAATGTATGCATAAATAGAAAACGAAATACAAAACAGCACTTCTCTTTTTATAAGAATACCTACAAACAAAAGATTCACTTACTAGAATCTTTGCCTATGGTGGGGAAGGGGTGGAGAACAGCAAAGGGGGGTGTGGATAAAAGAGAATATTACAAACAAGAGGGGCCCTGTGTGGACTACAGATGCTGGAGTGCCATGAACTACAGCATATTATGATTAATGCAAATTTATGCACCAGAAGTTGAAAACCAGGATGGGAGGGAATGAAAAGAGGGAGGAAGGAGGGAAGAAAGCTGGTCCAGGAGAGGATGAGAGTGTGAGCACGACCTGACCATTAGTGCCCAGTCTCTAGTCCAGAGGGGCCTCTGTCGGTAGGGGAAAGGAGTCATCTCAGGGGCTTCTCAGAATCTTCTTCCCATTTTTATGAAAACAGTAAGACATGTCAAGAGATTGTATAAGGTTCCTATTTCCCAAAAGGATTCTAGAATTTTAAGGCCACTAAACTTGACACCTTTGATTTTGGAATGAATTCAAGTCCAAAGACCCAAATGGAGCCCCAGCTTTGCATCCAGCCAGGCGTGAATCATCCAACAGATGGTGGGTGCACATTTAGAAGCAAGCCCAGTGAGCCCTTGGAGCTCGAGAGGCTCCTAAGACGAGCCCTGCCAAGCTAAGCTGCTGCCTTCTTCTGAGAGGGGCTGAGAGACCACGGGATGTGTGGGTTCCACTCTTTCTGGCTGCAGGAGCAGTTGTGACTCCACAAACGTAAGAAATATGGTGGGCACTGGGTAGCAGCCATTGTCAGAATAGGAAAGCAGAGGCAGGGGTCTAGACTCCTTCCCAGGTCTCTCACAGCCTTCCCAAGCACCCTCTTCTTGTCTCTCTGCTTCTCACCTTCAACCTTCCCAAGGAGAGAGGGTTTCACTTGGTGAGTACATCAGCATCCAATACAGAGGCTGCCGATTGGGTAGTTTTGGGCTCAGCCACTATTAGCTCATCCAGGGTGAACTGGTTTTGTTGACGCACATGGCTATTTTCTTATGCATGGCTGGCTGCCACTGGGGCTTTGTGTCCTTCTAGGAGACACATGATAGATATGAGCTGTGATAACAAAATATGGTGAATGTTTAAATTTAAAAAAAATTATTACAGTAAAAGACACATTGTCATTAATCCCCCTCAAAATACTCCTCCCTCACTTTGAACACACTTATCCCATCATTCTTGCCACTTTCTGAAGCAATTCTGGAAGTCCTCTTTCATGAGTATCTTTAGTTGGACTGTCGTGGCTGCCTCGATGTCCTGAATCGATTCAAAATATTTACCTTTCGTGGTCATTTTGACTTTGGGGAAGAGCCAGAAGTCACACAGTGCCAGATCTGGTGAATAAGGTGGATGAGGACACACTGTAACGTCTTTATTTGATAGCAATTGCCGTACCAGAAGCGATGTGTGACACAAGTGTTGTCATGATGGAGGATGAAGTAAAGACACTCACGAAAGAGGACTTCCAGAACTACTTCAGAAAGTGGCAAGAACGATGGGATAAGTGTGTTCAAAGTGAGCGGGGAGTGTCGTGAGGGGGATTAATGGCAATGTGTCTTTTATTGCAATATGTTTTTTAAATTTAAAGTCCCTGAATTTTTAGGTCACGCCTCGTACAGTGGATTTTAATTTACTAGGCATCACTCTGCATTAGTCCTGAGCCAGGTGCTGGGACACCACAGAATGGATGTGGCCCAAGCCACTCCTCTGGAGACCCAGTTAGCACAGATTGCTTCAGGGGTCAGCCCTACCACGATGGCCACATGCCGTGGCCTCCTGCCTCTCGCCCAAGTCTCAGAGGGGAAGGCTCACAAGTGCACCTTCCTCCTGGTCCCCGTTCAGGGGCAGAGCTTAGTGGCCAGACCCTTCTAATCTAGCCCCCTCTAGATTAAAACCAGACTGTTCTATCTAATGTTTCATATGAGTAAATGCTCAGGCTTTATTCCCACTGAAATACTCTTCTCTAGGCCCCCAAGGGAAGGAGAAAAGTAGAATAAGTCAAAATGATGGAACCAGTGGCGAAAATTTTTCCCAATAAGGTTCAGATTAACTTGGCAGCCAGTGCCCTTCCCACTAGTCTCCCTGGTGGGTACAAGCATGGAGACGAAAGGCAGACCCTCCCCAGAAGGGGCTGGGGCTTGAGGCTTCCCAACTCTGCCAACTGTGTCACCCTCCTTAAGGGCAAAGGATAGAACTTCCAGAGCCATGTTAAATCATAACAGTGAAAATATCCCTTTTAAATATGGTCTTGGCAATAGTTTTCAAGTGAATGAGATTTCGAATGTGAAAGAAGGAGCCTTCTGTTCTTATTGTGTGAGTGTTGGAGGTTACTGCGTCAATGCTAGCTGTCCCTGGATGTCGTCTCTGTTGCTGCCCCGTGACAATCTTGCCTTCTCTGGCATTAGTGAGCAATGTGGATTTTACTGAATATTTTGTGGAGAAAACGGAACAGGAGGTGTTTACATCACTCACTTGCTCCAGAGCAAACTCTTCAGATCTTCTTCCACCTTCTTCCCAGTCCCGTGTTGGGGGGTCTCCAGGATTCTCCTCTGACCCTCCGCAGGCAGGCCCTGGTAGTGTTCAGGCCACCAGTTCTGCTTCCTTGGTCCTGACTCTCCCCTGGACCTCCCTCCGTTGCTTCCTTCCTTTTGTGGAATGGTCTGGCTTCTCTCTGGGCTCTAATCACAACCCTGCACACTCCACTTCCCATCACATTGCTCAGGAAACCCCACTTCCCAGGACCAGCCTTTAGGCCTTTTGAGGGAAGGCCTCTGATTGGCCCATCTTTTTCACATGTCCACCTCTTAGAACAATCACTGGGTTCGGGAGGATGTGCTGCTCAGTTAGGTCTGGTCTGAGTCCCACGCCCACCCTAGTGGCAGGAGTGGGATGGGCAGTATGATTGACAGCACCCCCACCAGGACCACAGGGAGTTGGGTGCATCTGCCATTAGAAAAGAGTGCTATTACCAGGAGAAGGCTGATGGGCTCACACTCCAATAGTTACCCCAGCCCTTGAGGGTCCCCTTGGGAGTGGGAATAAGATACAGGGGAAGGGAGGAAAAATTCCCCGTCTTACTTTGTAACAAAACAAACATTTCTAGTTATTTTAATCCACATTGCCCTCTATGCTGGATTTCTGTCATTTTCAATCAAAAGAATCTTGACTGTTATAGAAGCATTGCAGGGTAAGGGGCTCATTTTTGCATTTATTTTTAATAGCCATGTGCTTTGCTAAAAACGTTTTGTTTTAAATTTTAAACTATTTTAAGGTTTATTTGTTTTGAAATTCTGTGGGTTAATTCTTAATTTGACATGCATTTAAAGATATGCTTCAGTGGTTTATCATATTTTCTCTCTTCCACATAAAACTTTTGAATTATTTATTGGCAAATGTGACTTGTTGAAAGAGTTAATTTCATGGTTTTTCAGGAGATGGATGGGGCATGATAGCCTGACAACAGAAATATTGACCACCTGAAGTTAGGTCCTTGCTACTCCGACAAACTTGTCCTGCCCCAGTTCCCACAAGGAAATTTCTTGCTTCACCGGGTGACCTTGCTTCTATAGTTTCATTTAAGTTTCAAGTACTTGTCTGAGCACGCCTGTTTTGTCATGGGTGGCTGAAAACACTTTATGAAGAGGTACGCTTCACAAGAGTTAATAACAGAAAGCACTGTGTCAAAATCCAACACATGAATATAATTAAAATCACATTGTATTTCCTGTTGGTCGCTGAAGCAGGTGTTAAGCAAGCCTTATCTTCAGTAGTACATTTAGAAGGCCCTGTCATAGAAAATTATCTTTAAATGATAGCTCAGAAGAGAAATATAAAAAGCTGCCATTTATTATTAATGTGATGTATGTTAAGTCTCTCAGTGGAATGCTGAAAATGTGCCAATAAATTAGTTCAAGAAATGAAGTAAAATTAAATATTAATGAAGTGCTCAAACAAGCACCAATTATACTGCAGTATAAGCTTGTAAATATTTCTGTAAGCAATTCCCACTCCAAAGTCAGGTAGCATTGCAGTCCAAAAAAACAAAAAATCATTAATTTATACAGAAATCCTTTTCACTAATAAATTTTCCAATTCACAAATTTAACGTTAGCTTCTGATTTTTAAAAAGGCAATAGACCATTAATGTTTGCACTTGGATTCATAGATCACGGGTAATCTTTATGTTGCAGGTGATAGAAAGCCCAACTCACCTGGCGAGAGGAGAATTTGCTTGCAGGCTTAAATGAAAAGTACAAAGGAAATGTGGCTTCAGGCAAGGTTTCATCCAGCAGCTGAAAGGATACCACCAAGAACATGGTGTCTTTCTGCTGCTCCTCTCTGACCTCTGTTGGGTCAGACTCTTCCTCAGGGTCGTGCATACTGCGAGCACCACCTCTCTATCCCCTTTAGGACCACAGCTTTCATTCCCCCAGCTGTAGCGAGGATTGGTTGTTGAGGGCTCACAGCTGATTCCTCCAGGCATTGTTTCATATTAGTAAATGCTCAGGCTTTATTTATTCCCACCCAAACACTATCCTCTGCCTCGCCCAAGGTTATGTGGCCTCCTAACAACTTGTCAGTGCACGGGTACAAAGTCGGGGTTCTCTTGCCTATATCTGGGACAACTCTAAAGGGCCACCTCACTGCAGAGCTCCCCGTAGAGCCAGCTGAGGCCTCTGGTACAACTGCCTCACTGTTCATCTTTTCCCTCTGCTCGTCCTGCTTCATTTACCCTCTTACCGTCTGCCAACATCACTACTACCATTTCCAAGATCACTCCCCAATACATTTCTGGATTGGAAATCTCCACCACAGAATCTGTTTCCAGAGGCCCAGACCTGTGACAGTTGGGGCTCGGAGTGATTTTAGGGAGCAAACTCTAAAAACAGGAGTTGGGAGCTGGCGGGTGGAGCACCAAAAACTGCTGGCAAGCTGAAGTGGTGCAACTGTTAGAACTTGCTCAGGGAGGTACTGGGATGAGAGACTGATGGACGGGAAGGCACTGGTGGAGGCCAATTCTCAGGCATTTGAGAGATTTGAGGGAAGCAGGACTGGAAGGACCGCAGAATCACATAGGTGGAGGCTATCAATGTTTAAAGACAGACAATGAACATTTGAGGGTCCTTCATCATCAATTTAAGGCAAAATGTGAAGTCTCCTGAGCAGCATGTAAAGGGAGAGTTTCATTGTCTGCAGCTGGAGAGCAGAAAACGCTGAGGATCAGGTCTGGGACTGAACTATAAGAGGAACAGAGCAGTTGCAGCAGAGACAAGATGGCAGCGAAACAAGATGTTCTCCTCGCCCACCCCTCCAGGACGGCCCGCCTTCCTCAAGAGTGCCTGGGCCACGGAGCCAGTGCTGGTCTTATCCTTCGGCACTGGGGCCCTCACTATAATTCTGACCCCACTTAGCCCCTACACCAAGTGGGCCATCGCAACCATCCAGGCCACACCCTCCACTACCCAGTGCCCCTCCAAGATGATGGGAACATGCCCGACCTGCCCAGCTACCCCAAGGAACCCCAGGGCCCAAGCTTGGAGTGGCTGAAGAAACCGTGAGCTGGGAGGAGGCCCTCTCTGTGGCCCCCTGTAAAAATGTGAAAACTGACACCAGGAAAAGAAAAGGAGTAATAGAGTTCCAGAGAAAGTCAAATTCTCAACCAAGTCTGCTCTGTCAAGATCATGCCATGATAGAGAAGGGTCAGGACTCAGAGACAGGATGGGAGCATCGGGTCAATGCATTGGAAAGGCTTGAGTCTCATGGCTCCACTGAGCCCTCTGCCCCTGCAGAAGTGCCCCCTCCTCCTTGGTAAGGTTTAAAGCTCCCTTTTCCTGGAGGATGATGCAGAGTCCTGTACTTTGCAAGATGGTATGCACCCTTCTCCTGACCAGCCGACAAAGACCTAGAGTAAAGTCACAACTAAACCAAGCCAGGGAAGTGCTGGGCCTGCTGCTAAGGAAGGAATAAGCCTGTACTATCCCCTGATGGAGCTCAAGAACTTGCCAACGTGTCTGGCAGGAGTCAGGGAAGTAGATCTGAGACTGGATCCTAAGGCTGAAGACCAAGGGGGCAGAACATAAAGTGTGATAAGAGAGAATTTATTAATATGGGAGCAGTCTCCTGTGACACAGGATTTCACTCCCTGACAAGGAGATGGTGCTAGGATGGCTCTCAGAAGCTTGGAAAGAGCAATGACCCAAACTTAATGAAGTAGAAAAACCCAAAGGGCTGTGGCAGGTAGTAGAAGGAGGGATCCCCTGCAGCAGTGCGAGTTCATTGTTGGTTATATGAGGATATAAGCCAGGGCCGAGGGTGGGAGATGATGATAGTACCCTGTTTCCCTGAAAAGAAGACCTAACCGGAAAATAAGCCCTAGCATGATTTTTCAGGATGCTCGTAATATAAAATAAGCCCTACCGTATTTCCCCAAAAATAAGACTGGATCTTATATTAATTTTTGCTCCAAAAGACACATTAGGGCTTGTTTTATATTACGGGCATCCTGCAAAATCATGCTAGGGCTTATTTTCCGGGTAGGTCTTCTTTTCAGGGAAACATGGTCATGGGGATAAGAGGAGCCTTGCATAATAGAGGCCAGGTGGTACACCTAACTCAGAAACTGGCCACGATTCTCATAATGAGCAGTGAGGTCAGAGAAGCGAGCAGCCAGAGGGCCTGACTCTGAGAGAGCCATGGAAATGGTTAATAGGACATAGTATTCCTAGAGGCAAGATAGATGGGCAGCCAGAAAGAGCATTGCTTACCTTTAAAAAACAAATCAGGGGCCGGCCCGGTGGCTCAGGCGGTTAGAGCTCCATGCTCCTAACTCCGAAGGCTGCCGGTTCGATTCCCACATGGGCCAGTGGGCTCTCAACCACAAGGCTGCCAGTTCAACTTCTCGAGTCCGGCAAGGGATGGTGGGCAGCGCCCCCTGCAACTAGCAACGGCAACTGGACCTGGAGCTGAGCTGCGCCCTCCACAACTAAGACTGAAAGGACAACAACTTGACTTGGAAGAAAATCCTAGAAGTACACCCTGTTCCCCAATAAAATAAAATTTAAAAAAATCAGCCACCCCCATAATCTCTTGACCAATTTCCAACCTAAGGTAAGAAGACCTAGAACCTACTGAATAAAGAAGGACCCTGTATCCCCTGGCGAATGCATAGGGTAAGGTTCCCGAGCCCTTCCGAAGGGAGAACTTGGTCGATTACTTGAGTAATCATACACTGGAGAAAGGACTACGCAGACATTTTGAGAGCTGTTGGACACAAAGTTCAAGCTGACACTGATACCCCAGGGATCTGAAGCATCATCATGGCCCTTTGTTAGAGGGACATATGGGGTCAGGTAATAAATGTAGTCCTAGCCCATGGCCAGCTTGACAGTGGATCCTCTAGGTCCACGGACCCACCTGGTCGTCATTTTTCTGGTCTCGTAATACATAACTAGAATAGACATAGCTGAGAGTTGACAGAATCCTCGCATTGGTTCCTTGGTCTGTGGGGTAAGGGCCATCATAGTGAGGCAGGAGAAATGGAAGCCTCTGAAATGCCTCCCACCCCAGCCAACCAAAAGCCACATCTCATCCTGAGGGAATGGCAGCGATTAGTACCATCCTCAAAGACCTAAAGGATAGTCTCCGCACTGTCTCCCATTTAGTTCCCCATTTATAACCACCTTGGGGTGGAGGGTGGGGGACTGAGAACAAACTTATGAAAGTTTTGTTCATGGCTGAGTTGGCTTGGTATGTGGGTGACCACAAACAGAGGACTGCTCAACCATAGCTCTATTGGGATGGGGAAAGAACAGGCAGGAGAATCCTCTCCCAGATGGCACATCTGGTCATTTGCTTTGTGTACAGAGAAGTAATCTGAAGTAAAAATGTTCATGGACTCGGGGGTAGTGGCAATGGCTTGGCTGGTTGGTCAGGGACCCAGAAGAAGAAACATTTCAAGATTAAGAAAAAGGACATCTGCAGAAAAGGCATGTGGATGGGCCCATGGGAATGGGCACGAAGTGTGAAACTTTTGTATTACATGTTAATGTGATCCATGAGAACCATCCAGGCCAGAGAGAAGGGATAAAGGGTGCTGGGAGGCAGAAACAGCAGATGCCAAACGACAGTGACAAGTTTACTTTGAGGACAAGTAGCCAAGAAAAATTTCCCTAGATTCTTACTTCTAAGATGGAGTTGAGAGATCATTTCAGGCCGGTTCTCACTGAAAAGGTAATTAGCCATCCTCCATTTGAACATTTTCAAACAAGATGTTCATTACCTCTCAGGCAACTTGTTTTTCGTTAGGACAGTTGCACTCATTCAGCTGTGTTTCCTTATGTAGCAGGTGCAGATTTTCTCTTCCTACCCTCCAAGGAAAGTGCCCTTGCGCCTCCTCCATCTTTAGGCTCCCGGTCAAGCTAGAATATAGAAGAAAATACTTTGGTAAGAGAAGGGATAGATACTTTGTTAGCAGACTAATCCAGTGAAGTGATGCTGCAGGAAATGACCCATTTTAGTAAGAGAAACAATTGTTTGACTGGTGAATGTTTCACTGAGAGGGAACTAAAACCTCCCTCATATACAAACCACCTCAACTTTCATTGAAAAAAAAAACCAGAACTATTTGTCTGGGAGCCTAGGACAGGGAAGCAAAGGGATAAAATGACCCAGAGACTGGTTGGAGGCAGGGGCTTGGGGAGAGGAAGAGAACGAGGAGAAACCAGAGAGGGAGCTTTTGGATGCCCACCGGGTTGAGTCCATTTGAAAAAGGAGTCAACTTTTCTATACCATTCTGGAGGCTCTGGCTGTACTGTAGGTTGTCTAATAATAAGGTTTTACCTTCTCATCCTTTCAAATCTGAAAGGTTATACTTTCCTCTAGCTTAAACCAGCACGAATTCTTTCTGATTAGAACCCAAATGTGTTTTGGTAGAGCCAGATTAAGAGGAAGACCAGCATGGCAGTTGCCTGGAGACCATCCTTGGCGTTAATCAGAAAGGTGGTGCAGGTTTAACTCAGGTTTTCACAAGTGACTTCTTATATAAGGAGCAAGATGTGAATTACCCCCACTGTTGCCAGAGTGGGCAATGCCTTTGGGTGCAAATTTCATAAGACTGCTCATCAGCCCCAAACAATTTCTGTTGAGTATTTCCACCAACATGAAAATCAGGAGGTGTAGCCGTGGGCACGGCACCAACTCTAAAACCAGCCAGCAGCTCTGATATGCTTCCCTGAAGACGGCAGCTGCAGTCAGCTGAAATTATGAAACGAAGTCACACAAGGGGAAGACTGCTGACCCAGAAGGAGAGATTTATTTTATTGTCTAATATTTAAACAGCTTAATATGCCTCCCAATAAATCGTCTGAAGGGCTCAGAAAAGAACATGCAACAAAGACATGCAACAAATCCCTCATGTTTAGTATAAAGGAATGTATGTACAGATTTTATTATCTGTTCCTCCATCTACTATTAACAAGTGTTTAGAGAAAGTTGGCTTAAAGGGGCACCCACATCTCTCAGTCCACCAGGCCTCTGGCCTAAGCCTATGGGTACAAATGAGGCTACATTGTCATTAATGCCCAAATCACAAAAGCTCTTTGCTCTGGCCTGCAGGACCTCAGGCCACACCTTCCCCAGCCTCTCTGCAAAGGGTGCCTCTCTGCTCCCAAGGACAAGCTTCCCTGTCTGAGCCTTCTCCCCCGTCAGCCACTGCCCACATGCCTCCTCAAAGACAGGCCCAGCAGGACCACTGCTTCTGGCGCTGTGCAGTGACCAAGGCTTCTCCTGATGCTACTGGGCCACTGGGTTTTTGCTGGTGGCACTCAGGGCCCTTAGGCTGTGAAAGCTGCCGAGTTCTGTGGAGACCCGGAGGTGGAGGAACAGAGGGAGAATGGCCCCTCCGCAGCTCCATACAGCGTCCTCCTGTCGCCTGGACTTCAAAGGGGCAGAGGGGTGTTTAATCTCCCCCACCCTTCAGCCTCTGGCCCTGCACCCGTCTTCATCAAGGTTCTAAACCAGTTCCTCAGGCGGGGCTGGGAGGCATGGGCCACTGCATTCCCTCTCTTCTCACTTCCTCCCCTCCTGAATTTTCCTCTGTGCTATTGTGTGGGTGTGTGCGCATGTGTGTGTGTATGCATGTACACATATATACACGAATGTAAGCTTCCTGATGGCAGGGATTTTTTGTCCATTTTATTCACCGTTGTATGTTTAGTGCCCAGAACATGCCTAGCACATTGTAGGTGTTCAAGAAATTTTGTAGAATGAATGGAAAAAATTTAACGAATCCAAGAAATACTACTGCTTCCTTCTTTGGCACAAAACCCCATGCTGCTGTGTGTATTGTTTCAGACAAAGAGAACCCTCAGGGTCCCCAGTCCACCAATTCTATAGCTCAGCTAGGCTCAGCCAGGACACCCAGCTATGTGAGGACTCTGTTGTCATAGTCATGTTGTCAGCATGCCCTGGCCTCGTTCCGGTTCTACAATAGCCACCCAGCCCCTCGCTGTCACCTCAGCCTGTTTTACGGTCCTCATAGCATCCTCTATCACTATCTGAATCACTCTTATTCATTTATATTTGCTCTCTTATTTATCATCTCTCTTCAGTAGACTGCAAGCCCCATGCGAGCAAGGACTTTGTTCTGCTTACCACTGTATCCCAATGCTTAGAATGTGCCTGGCACATGGTAGGTGCTCAATTAAAATCCACTGGCTGTTGAATGTTGAATATCCTCCCTACTTGGAGTCCCAGAGAGGGGAGAGGGTTCCCTCCTCCCAGCGTTAGGTCCACCTCTGAGGCTCTGGTATTCTATAGCGACCCAGCTCTTCCAGCCTGTCTGCTGGTGGAACTGTCAGCCCCCATCAGGAACCTCCCCCCCCCACACACACACACACAAGGGTACAGTCTAGTCCTCAGCCACAACCAACCCTGACAGAATTCCCCAACATCAGGACTTTTCCCAGTGATGAGCATTTAGGGAAGACCACTCTGCAACGGCATCAGTGGCCTGGTCGAAATTCAGCCCTGCCAAATTTCTTTTTAGACAGTTTCTTTTTATCAGTTTCAGGCCATTTCTTTTTAGTCAGTCAGAGTGAAGACAGGGTCAGGCCTGTGCGAGCTTTTTCAGAGCCTCCGCGCTCCTGATCCTTGAGTGTTGAACAACACACAGACATACGGGGGGTTTCAAAAGGCCTCCAGGCCCCCCATGACACCCCATGGCAGCACTGCCTGAGCCTTCCTGTCTGCCAAGTGCTTTTCACCTGCGTTATCTCCTCTGCTGCACAAACACCCAGGGAGGCTTGATTAACTGGGAATGGCTCCAGCTGTTTCAGCCTCTCTATGATCATTTTTAAATGTTAAAAGCATGGAAGATGATTTCTTTAAGTGTTTTCACAATCAGAAATCAAAGGGGAGGAGGAAACCTTTTAAAACCTCAATAGAGCCAGAGTAGAACACGTGCGCGAGCAATGCCTGAAAGCACACTGGTGGGAGGTGGGTAAGTGCAGGGGGAGTGTGGGGGACTCACGTGGTTATTTCTGCCTGGAGAGAAGGGGGGGCCCACCCAGGAGGAGGGGGACTGAGAGGGTACTTTCAGCTGCATTTAAAGACGAGGTAGTACTCACCAGGCAATAGCTGGTGAGCGGGTCAGAGGTTATCCAGGCCTGTGTCTCCCATCTGACACTATTTTCAGGCAGAAGCCTGTCTTTAGCCTTTAATCATCAGAAAACCGTATCGTGGTACTTGGGGGAAAGAAATGATCCTAAAAGTCTGGAATGTAGAATGTTGAGTAGGAAAAACATGAGTTTTCTTGTTTTCATATGTTCAAGCAGTCATAAGAATTGTGACTAAATGAGCAAATCTTAGCTGGGAATTCCTGGCAGGACCATGGCATAGACCCTACTCTCTGGATCTTGTGCTCGGCCTACCTTCCCTCCTGTCCCAATAAAACACCCCCAAAATGGCCATCAGAAACAGGGAACACTTGCATGCGTACCAGAAACTAGCCATCCACAGCAAGGAAACTGGAGGACCTTTTGCCAGACTGCATCCCGTAGGACCAAAGAGAAGACATCCATGAGAGAAGGCAGATAGGGGTCGCATGTTCCGGACAAAGTAGGACACACTGGCTACCCAGGTGATGGAGATGGTCATCAAGAAGATGAGACAAAAGCTGCAGAAATTTAGCTTGATAAACATTTAACACTGTAACTTTAAAAAAAAAAAAAAGATGTGATAAAAAAATAAAAGACACAACTGCTGGTTTGATCTGCAAGCTGGCCCCAGGCAATCAGAGGCTCCCCACCCCCTCCCTGTCTTTGGAATGTCTGCTTTCCTTGCCTTCCCCACTGCCAGAAGGTGCCAGAGTCACACCCGTGAGATAATAATGTGGTGATAAGCCTCATAAGTAAGGTCTGTTGCTTATTAAACCCGCCACCTACCAATCTGGAGTGGGCTGCCTCTTTCTTAGGTCTCTCTCTGCCCTCCACCTACCAAGGGGCCCGTTTCAGATTACACCAGAAGGCGCTGGCCAGGATTTCAGCCCACCCAAGGAGAGCGCCCTTCACTCAGCAGGCAAGGGCAGGATGGGGTGGGAGTGCACCCGTAAGCTTCCCTCCCACCTCTGCATACCTGCAGCTTTCATATCACCCCAAGTGCACTCTGGGTGCCTGGCTAGTTACAACTGTACACAGCCACCAAGAAGCCCTGAGACGCAGCTGTCACCTCCATGAAGCAGACACGCAGCCACCATCCTGCCAGGAATTCCCCCAAACCTTTTAGTAACTTATTTGCGATGATCATGTCTTCTTGAGAATTTAAAAATCATACAACTCCATTTTTTTTTTTCTTCTAAATTTCATCCATGGAGGAGGCACTAAATCTCCCAGCAGTGGTTGCTCAGCTCCTGCTTTCTCCCACTCCTCCTGGGCTGTGGATGATGCCTGAGTGATTGTTCCCTGCTGTGTTCTCTGTCAATTTTCTTCGAGTCCTTTGGTCTGAATCTGAATGACTGAAATAGATTCGGGCAGGAATGCTTACCACCTCTCACTGTACGTGGCTCCCTTCCTTCTTGACTTGAGTCGTTGTTGGATCAGTAAAACATGGTTTCCTTTTCTTCCCCCACTATGTGCAGGGTCATTTGAGAAATAGGTCACAGGAATTGGGCAACTGGAGATGAACATGTCAGGTTTATCACTGACAAAGGGAACTAGAGAATGTGGCTTTAGTTCCTTAGACAAATAGCCTCCCTAGTGGTTCTTGAACTACAGAGTTTGCCATCAGCCCCTGATATACTGCCCCCTATAGTGCCAATTATTTGCCTGGCCAGGCAAAAAGCAGCCCAGAAAACACTCTGAGCAGGAGCTGAGCCACGTTCATAAATCAGACAAGACATTCCTCTGAGAAGTGGGCGACAGAGAGGCCATGAGTATTAATATTTCTGTGGCCTAAGTCGGCACCACCCTCAATCTCACCCCCACATAGAAAAATGTAATCAGGGAAATAAAGATTCTACCCCAACAGCCACCCGGGGCTGACTTAGGCTTTCCTCTGGAAAGATGCTGCAGTTCAAAAGCTAAACGTCCCCTGAATCTTCTGAGGAAGCTGCCTCTGTGGGGGGCAAGGGGGTAGATTTACTGCAACACAAGTTTTTTGTTTTTTTTTCATCTGAATATCTGATTCGAATTCACAATAAGATTATAGTGGGCTCTGAAAAAGATCTAAAAACTAGAAAAGATCATAATAAAGAGGCAGAAGTCTGAGAGCAGAAAGTGTAACGGAGACAAAAACCACAATAGCTGGGTTAAAACCCATGACGCTGGCTGTAAATAGCAGACAAGACACGGGAGAAAGTAAAATTAGCATGGTCAAGGGTAAAAAATGATAAAAAGATGCAAAGGAAAAAGGCAGGTGGTCAGGCACAGGGTTATAACCTGGGAATAATAGGAATTCCGAAGAGAAAAGAATAGATACAGCAAAAGCAGTAATCAAGCACATGGAAGGAGAAAGCTTGTCTGGTACACAGAAGGAACCTGATTGGAAACTGAGAGTACATGTGTATTCTTCTGAGTACCAAGCAAAGTTCATGAAAAGAGGACCATATTTAGACACACTATAGTGGAATTCTCAAAGTAAAAGGAGTTAAAATGTCTGGAACACACACACACACACACACACACACACACACACGAAACAGGGAACTGAAAGGGGAAAGAGATTTTACCTTTCTTTATATCCTTTGTTCTGTTGTTTTTTTAAAAACACCATGCACATTTATTTCTTTGTAATTTTTAAAACAAGCTTAAATTGGAGGGAGGGAGAGGTGATAAATAAGGATTTTACAGGCAATAGGAAAAAGAACAACCTAAAATAAAATGATTTCAGACTTCTTACAACATCTAGAGACGTAAATGTCCATTTTTTTTTTTCACTTCAACTCATTGTTAGAAATAATTATAGTTTACTTTGTAACCCATTTATATATATTTAAACAGGACAAAGGTTACAAAAATTTAAATCTCCCTCTTACTTAGATCTTCGGGCATGATGTAATCATTTTCGTTATTACATTCAATGCACTTTAATATTTTCTATTCTTGTCTATATCACTAATTTTTTTTAATGCACGCACAATCTTTAATTAAATTAAGTGGGTTGTAACTTGCATTCTGCAATGCACTGATCTAGAAAAACTTAAAGGAAAAGCCATGTTGTCATTCATGGATGAAGGCAACAAAAAGGCCTTGTCAGGTGTGGATGATGTTTAACAAAATAATCCCTCTCAAGTACTCTTGAACAAATCACTTAAAAATGTCTGTTAGGACATAGGAAAAGTAAGATACAAAAACTCAAGAATGAGAAAAACAATCCAGCTTGAAGCACCTACTTAGAGGTTTAGAGAAAGGAACGCTTTCATATATTCTCAAAAAAATGTGAATTGCTAGGATCTTTTTTGCAATCGTTTGGCAATATGTTTTAAAAATTGAAATGTACATATGCATCTCACTCTTAGGAATCTATCGTACAAAAATAAAGACACCAGTGTCTAAAGATACATGAACTAGGATGCTTCTTGCACCAATACATATAGTGTTTATATTTCATAGCTATATGCTCTCCATTGTTTCAGAATTTCTTGTTTGTCAAACGATGTCTTCCTTTATCTCTTTGAGCTTCCTTACTTTCAAGTGTTTATCAGAGTAGACCAAAAAAACTAATTTCAAATGTGAGTTTGTATCTCAGTTGTTGAGTTGGTTGGTCATCTTTTTTAGCACTTGATTTCTTCATGTGCTTTAGAATTTTGGATTACAGGCTCATTATGGCTGAGAGTTTTTGCTTTTGCATTGTGCTCTGTTTTTCTCTTTCCCCTTTCTTGGCTGGTGGATTAAGTTTTGTGGTTGCATCCACCGTGCCCTAGTCCAGAACTGGTCTTGTGATGGCAGCTGTGAACTTGTGCTCTTCACTGATTTGGGGGTCTTGCAGACCTAGTCACAAGGTTAGAAAATGCCTTGACCCAGTTCTTGATTGTGAGGCTGTCTTTGCTCTGTTGCTTCCTTCAGTCCCAGTTTTGGCCATAGCTCCTGAGAGCTGGTCAGTTGCCATTTTTTCAGCCTTCTTTCACAAATGAGGGAGCTTCACTCCAGTCCCTGGATTCAGCCAGAGAGTCTGGCTCTAACCTCTATTCCATGTGCAACATTTTAGCTCCCACTACCCCCATGGGCCCTTGGCTTTGGCCCTACTCACCACTTTGCTTCTCAGTTCTCTTTCTAGTCCACTGAGAAGTTTATCCTGTTTGTGTGTTTTTTTTTTAAGCTTGTTTAGGTCTTATTAATGCCTTCCAAAACTTTTTCTCTCACTGTTATGTGTTTGGAGCATAGAGGGTGTAGCAACCTTCCTTTCCTTAGCATTTAAGTCACTTGGGGATGGAGTTTCAACTTCTCACAGTGGAAATACACTAGCAAATAGAATTTGGGGGTGAAAGAGCTGAGCACTGAGACTGAAACACTGGGAGTTCAAGTATTGGGCATTTTGTCTGAACTTAGTGGGTTGGGCAGGGATGTGAACCAGACCAGTAAAAGCCCATCTGGGCAACTTCTAATTATGCACAAGCTTCCTATACTGACCCCATGTGGTAGTAAGATGATTTGCAGGAGCAGAATGTTCCACCCGCAGAGCTCTCTGCAGTCCACTTGGAAGCCCAACTGACCCCCTTTATGAGCTAGCTTCACCAGCCAACCTCAGGCTTTTTAGACAACTCAGAGGACCAAAGAGAAAGCTAATACTGCATAAGGGCTCTTAGCTGGCTAAATAGAAAAATAAACAAGATATGACCCTTTTGGTTTTGGAACAATTCATAGTGTTGACACACAATATAAACAAAATAACTGAGAAAGAAAAATAAGAGCGATGTAGACAAGTGTTTAAATTCTTCTCCAGAAAAAGATTCATAAATTTCAATATTGACCCAAAAAAGAAGCACACAATTCTGAACAGACCAATAACCAAGAGGGGGGAAAGAAAAGAAGTTTCCAAAAAATTAACTCCAGGGTTAGATGCTTTTGCTGGCAAAGCTTTTTCTAATGTTGAAGGAGCAGCAGTGTCTATTGTTGATATTTCAAAACACAGCATTAAGAAAGAATGCCCTCAATTTGGATCGTAAACTGTTATAACTCTAATTCTCAAATGTACCAAAAAAAAAAAAAAAAAAAAATGAGCAAAGAAAACTATAGACCAGATTTTGTAAACACAGGTGTCTATCAGAGCCAGAAAGTAATATAAAGGTATGAAGTTGACTGGGTGAGAAATGACAGGGAATAGTGGGAGCTTCAGGAACTGGAGAGTGTGTACCCCTTCACTAGGAATTCAAAATCACTTTAAACCTCTGGGCTGGTCAAATAAACAAGTCCTATGAGTCACCAGTGTGCAGCCTGTGGTATAGTTCGATCTCTTTATAAACATAGATGTAAAAATTCTAAGTAAAATACTAGCAAGTCCAATTCAACCTACACTACATTTAAAAAAATCTATGACCAGATACAGTTACTCTAAGGGTGGCACACATGTTTTAATATAGGAAAATTATTTTTTAAATAATCTATCATCTCAATAGGTCCCATTAGAAAAACCCATCTGATCATTTCAGTAGATGTTGGAACTTACTTCCTGACAAGCAGAGGCCCTGGGATCCAGAGCCGGGTTGGGTGTAGGCTGGCAGAGGGTGTCCCAAAGGTAGCATCTAGGGGTGAAGTCAGCACCAGGCCTAGGTGACAGCCCAGTGAAGTGTTACTCCAAGAAACTGGGCAAGAAGCAGAAACCAGATAAAGGCAAGAAGGCAGAGCCCGGGAGATGCTTGGAGGCACAGACTTGGGGCTTTACTGCAGGAGGCCTCCATGTCCTCTGGTCCAGAGCCAAGTTTGAACTCTAGCTGCTGAAAATGCATTTGAAAACATTTAGCATCCATGCCTCATAAAGTAGCTCTTAAAGCTAAGACTCTAAAGACAATACCTTAGAGAAAGGATATATCATACAAAGCTGCCCACTTAAAACTGAAAATAAAAATGCTTTCTGTTCTGATTTTCTGAGGAGCCATTTTGTATTTTCAATACTTACTACAATGAAAGGGGGGAAACCACAGTAAAAATTACAGGGGAAACTGAATAGGAGACAGCGAAGAGCAATGAAACTTGGATTTTATGTGGTCAAATCTAAATCAATCTATTCACGTTATACCTCAAGAACAAATTTGTTTTAAACCATTAAATCTAAATGGATACTGATAGAGTAACTGGGAATGAACGCTATATAAAGACTTCCACAACTCTACTTCATACCGTATACAAAAATAAATTCCAGATAGATTACAGACTTAAATGTAAAATTGTAAAACAAAAATTGTAGGAGAAAATATATGAGACTATGTACCTCATCCAAGATCCAGAGATCTACTGAACGAATGAGAAACCATAAAACAAGAGGAAAATATTTATTCCAAAAAATGTTAAAAAATTGAGTAAAGTCTTAAGTCAAAGCACAGTGATTAAGTTGAGACAAAGTTTAAAAGGATGAAAAACTTTCAAAATTGATAAGAAAGAAACAAATAATGCAATAGCAGTAGATAAACTCGGGAAGATTGTGAAGAGGCAGTTCTGGTAGGAGCCAATTCAGTCGAGAAACCCATTAACAGACACTCCCCAGCAGAGAAACTGCAAATTAAAAAACCAAGGAGGTCACTTCTCACCTATCAGATGAGCAAAAATTAAAAACAGCGATAACACCTGCTGATGGAAGGGATGTAGGAAAACAATACTTTCAAACGTTGCTCTTGGAAATGTGAATTGTCACAGCATTTTGGGAAAGCAACCTGGCAATAAACTATTAAAACATTCTCTTCTCCCCAGTAATCCCATTACTGGGAAACTCTACCATAGAAATAAAGGCATCGGTTCATAGCAATGTGGGTAGAACCACGTTTACTATGGCCTTGTGGTAGTGGCAAAACTGAAAACCAAGTGAATGCCCATTCAACAAGGGAGTAGAATATTATGCAGCCATTAAAAATGAGTTAGATGTGCACCATCCAACTTGGGAGAATATTTGCTATGTATTCATGGTTAAGGAAGAAAAGCAAGATGCAAGGTAGTGTATGTAATATGATTCTTTTTAAGTATAATGATACTCATCCTCCCCCCCAAAAAAACCTGTGTGTGTGTGTTAATTGTTACAGAGAAAGGTGGAAAGAAGTTAGAAAGGAAGGAAACAGCAAGCTAGCCAGGCTGTTAACATGAAGGGGAATGGGAAATATTTAAAAACCATGTGTGTAATGTGACCTCATTGGTGCGAACATATAGAGATGGGGAAAAGGATGGTCACCAGAATATTAATGATGATTATCTCATGGGGTGGGATTACAGGTGACTTACTTTTTTATATTTTTTTCTATGTCTTAAATGTTATATAATGAGTATATATTATTTATATAATCGGTGGGAAACAAAGCTATTTTCATGGGGGCAGGGGTATTGGCAGGTAGAGGTCCCTAGGAGACTTGATTTAATGAGCACAGAAGATCGATATTTAATTAACATATCAATTGCTGGCATGTCAACTGATGTTTTCCAAAATCCTTGAAGCTAGGTTCTCTTAAGTAGCCAAACTGTCGTCTGAAACATTGTTTACAATCCTCCCATTTAACAAAAACTGAAGAATGGAATGATTACAAATACCAAAGGGGCAGGAGACATTAAAGGAGGTTTTATTTAAGTGCCATCAAATAACTGGATCTCCTGTACTCATCACAGTTTAGGATTCCTTCTCCTGTCAACTTCCAAGCCCCTTTATCATTGCTTTCAAACCTTTTTTTAAAAAAACCATTCTCCCAACCCCCACCCCGACCTCTCTGTAGTGGTTCTTAAAGTCTTCATTTTAAATCTTCAATCTTGGTGTTGCTTTTTATTACTTCCTTCTCACGCAGCTTGGATTCCCCTGGCTGTCTGTGCACCTTGCTTTTGGTGGGCACTGCTTTCCTTCTTCTCCTCCTGCCTCTCTCCATGCACCTGCCAGGTTCAGGGGAGGGCTGCAGGTGTTCAGATCTTGTCTATGCTGAATTTGAACATGACTCTCAAAAATTGTTGGGGTCAGCAGATTACACAGGAAGTTGGACTTCACCTGCTCTTTCTTTCAGAACATTTATTGAGCATTGCTGGGTGCCCAATGCCAGTCTAAGGATTCAACAGTGAATAAGGCATGATCCTGGGGAAATCACGAGATACGCGATCAGTGCTCTACTGAACACTGGGGAAGCACTTAAGGAGAATGCCATTAGTAGGGAAGGCAGGGGGATGGGGGTTGGAGGGCATGGGGGAGTGGATGGGTAGGGGTGGGAACACCTGCTAGGACTTGGCAAAGGGAATAGCATATGCAAAGGTTGAGTGGTTCTCCAAGTGTGGTCCTAGAAAAGCAACATCAACAATACCTTGATGAGCCCTGGAGATACAAATTGTTCCCCAATAAATCTTTAAATATATATATATATACCTGGGTACTTGCTGAAAATTCTAATTCTCAGGCCCCACTCCCAACCTACCAAAGCAAAAACTCTGGGGGTGGAACCCAGCAATGTTTTATAAAGTCATCCAGGTGATTCTGACGCATCCTAGAATTTGATAACCACTGCTCTAATAGGGACCTGAGAGGATCGTTACATGACAGGAACTAGGAGAAAGGAAATGAGGCTTTGTGAGGACCTCTGCGGCCAGTCAAGAGAGTTAGACTTTGCCCCATGGGTGTTGTCTCCAGAGTCGCCACAAAAGCAGGGGCTGTGGCACTTATACAGTCTCTCCCAAATCGGCGTTTCTGGGAGCTCTGGCATTCTCTGTGCACCCTTGGGGCCGAGGGCTTATCCGCGAGGGGCTGAGTTCCTCCCCCTACCCCAAACACCAGGCGGTGGGCAGGAGAGAGGTCAGGCCGCAGACCTCACCGCACAGTGGAGCCATGGGTTTGCCGTCCAGGAGGAGGTGAGCACACGCAGAAGCTCGGGTACCGGCCGAGACAGGATAGGCGCTGCACCGAACGGTCTGGGCACTGGAGGCCGACGCCTCGCCCCACGCCCACCGCCTCCCCGCGGGAGGCTCAGAGGACCTAGGCCCCGCCCCTTGGCCTGCGGGGCGCGGCGATTCAGGCCGATAGGCCCCGCCCCGGCCCCGCCCCCGGCCCCGCGCGCGCCCGGCCCGCCTCCCGTAGGGGGAGCCGACTCGGCCCGCGCCCCTGCGCGCGCCCGCGGCCGGGTTGCAGGGCTGGGCGCGCGCCCCGCGTCCAGGGCAGGAAGATGGTGGCGAGCGCGCGGGTGCAGAAGCTGGTGCGGCGCTACAAACTGGCGATCGCCACAGCGCTGGCCATCCTGCTGCTGCAGGGCCTGGTAGTGTGGAGCTTCAGCGGCCTGGAGGAGGAAGAGCCGGGCGAGGTGCTCTGACGGCTGGGCGAGCAGGCGGGCAGGCCGGTCACGGGGGCGCGCGGGGTCCTGGCGGGGCTGCGGGCGGCCCAAGCTGGGGAAGTGGGGCGTGGGCCGCGTGCTTTCGGGGCGCGCGGGCAGCCTCTTGGAGCTGGGCGTCCGACCCCTGGCGCCCCTTCTTCCCAGACGAGTGTCGGGGACTGCGCGCGGGTCGGTGCGTGACCCGGAGGCCCGGGCCGCGGGCAGGCAGGGGACCGGAGCAGCAGAAGCTGCTCTTGGTGGGGTGGTCTCGGGCTCGGGGAGCAATGAAGGTCAGGCGCGGAGAGCGGGGCCAGGAGGTGGGGCTGGGCCTGAACCTGCTTTGGGGAGGGGAGCCTCAGGCCAAACTTTCTGAAGTTGGGAGGGGGCGGGGGTGTGCGCTCTATGGGTGGAGGGACCCCGGGCGTCTGCGTCCAGCTGCTCCTGACCGGCAGCGGCCGGTGGGGAAGTGGAGCCTCGGGGTGGAACACAGTCCGCCAACTGAGGGAACAGGGAGTGACCCCGAAGGAAAAACCTGGAGTGTCCCTGAGGCGTGGCTTCCTCAGCCAAGCCACTCCAGGTGTCTGAAGACCCTGTATGGGTCTTCAAGAGGAGATGGTAAGGGGAAGTAAGCTGGTGAGTTGGCCTCAGAACATTAGGAAATTGGGGAGAGGGTTCCCCTCTGACTCTAAGGGAATGGGGACAGCA
Source organism: Rhinolophus sinicus (assembly GCF_036562045.2). NCBI lineage: Eukaryota > Metazoa > Chordata > Mammalia > Chiroptera > Rhinolophidae > Rhinolophus > Rhinolophus sinicus. The sequence continues at coordinate 43,606,220 of NC_133764.1, read as the reverse complement.
GCAGCTGGTTTAGCAGAGCCTGAGGCCCTGGAGCTGGGGCGGACCCGTCCTGCTCAGTCCCCAGGTCCCTGCCCCTGAGGGTCTTAGTCACTCTTGGCTGATCGAGGATTCAGCTGGAGGCCCAGATATGTCCTCCCCAGTGTGGTCAGGAAGGGTCCAATGGGGTCTGAGGCCATCCTGGAAAGTGGGGAAGGATAGGCCAAACCCTGGCCCTAAGCTGTGGGCCAGAGGCAGGGCTTCCCTGCACCCACCCCACCCCCTGGGTTCTGGTGCCTCTAGGGTTCTGAGTCAGATGCTTTGCTTGTCATATCCTCTCATGGCTCTCCACCTGGCAGGGTGAAGGCCAAGGGAACCCTAATGCCCACTTCCCCTTCCTGCGTCTAGGCAGCCTGGAAGGCCTGGTGTGGAGACTGGGAGAGCTGCCCTTGCCTTTTTTGGGAGAACCAAGAGGCTAGGGTGGTGAGGGGAGCTGGAACATAGTCACGTGAGACTATAACTCCTAAAGGAGCTGAGAGGGGTGTGTGTGAGAGGATGGCTCTGTGACATCTGAAGGGAGTGAGCTTGGTCTGCGTGGACCAATAAGTAGGAGGAAGAGAGTGCTTCAGGTTCAGTGTAAGAAGACTCTTTGGGCAGATGAGACAGTCTAAGATGTCATGGGCTGCCGAGGCAGTTAGGGAGTACGACCCTGGAGTATGTGAGCAGAGGCTAGTGACCTCTGGGGAGGGGCATGGCAAAACATTTGAGACTTCTGAGAAACAAATGGCCCTAGACTGTGTATGGGCAGAGAGATTGTCCAGGCTTCAAGGTCCCTGCCCACAGCCCGGCATGGAGACCTGGGGCAGTAGAGTGGTTGGAATCCCATCTTCCCATTTCCTCCTAACAGAAGCTGATAGGGGAATCCCTGGACTGGAATGGAAAATAATCCCTGATGACCTAAAGATTGTGTGATCCAAGCAGCCATCAGTGCTTAGACCACCTCAGCAGCCACCTCACCAGACCTCAGGGTTGCTAGGCAGCAAACAGTGCTTAGGAAGGTGGGCGCTGAAGTTGGACCGCCCCACTTCACCTTCATGTCCTATTCCGGCACTGCTCCTAAGTAGCAGTGTGACCACTGGCAAATCACCTGACCACTTTCTGTGTCCTCTTCCGTATCCCCCCTCATGGCGGGGACAATAATAGCACCTCTCTTGTTGGGTGATTGTAAAGATTAAACGAAAATGATGACCGGGAAGTATTTGCAGGAACTCCTGGCACATGCTAAGCCGTCAGTAAATAACTCGTATTATCGTCTCAGCACTACACATTGGGAATAGAGATTCATTCATTCAGTCAAACAAATATTTATTAAGTCCTACTTGGTACCAGGCACCGTGCTAATACTGGGGATACAGAAGGAAATAAAATAGGGTCTCAACCCTCACAGGCAGACAGTCTGCAGGGAGAGACAGCGTAAAGGAAACTCAGTAGAGTTACAAGGGGTCTGGTTTAGGTCAGGTGGTCGGTGAAGGCTTCTGCAGGAAGTAGTGTGTGAGCTGAAGGAGCCAGCCCGCCTGGGGAAGAGGTGGGCAGAATTTCGGCAGAAGGCCCTGAGGAGAATGGGCTCAGCTGGATTCCTTTGAGAAACGGAACAGAGGGTGTTGTGTGTTCCCTGGAAAAAGGTTCATGAGTTAGCCCAAGGCACATCCTAGATCCACAGTGAGGGGCGAGGGTTTTATTCTAAGTGCAGTGGGAGATTACCTAAGGGGGTTATGTAGTGATGGGACCAGAGATACATCTAAGAGGCACTCCACCCATCTGTGGAGGGGCTGGAGTGGAGACCAGGGACGATTATTAACAGCCCCAGAGCCACTCTATCATTTTCAAAGCTTTCACAAACACCGTCTCACCGTTTACTTTAAAGGCAGTCTGAGAAGTCCGGAGGAGGTGGGGTGTGGTGCTGTGTTCTGTCTCCTCGGCTCAGAGGGCTCCTCGGAGTTGCTGCAGGGCCAGAAGTGACATAGGCCTTCAAAGGCCTCCTCAGTGGGGAGGAGGGGACCTTGGAGGCCAGAACACATCCAGACCAGAGGTCAGAGGGCCAGTCCTCACCCTCCGTAATCAGAGGGGATTCTGACCTCAGGGACTACTGAGGGCAGCTCCTCCAGGGGCACGAACATGGGGCTCTGCTTTGCCCATATGAACATACCTGGGAGGGGGCAGGGCTGAGGGCTGGCTGCCCACCAAGGACCCTCCCCCATCACCCATTCCTCACTGCTGCCTCCTGGTTCCCCAGCCTCCTCTGGGATTGTCCTTCTCAGGGTCAGCCAGCTCCCTGCTGCAGTGCAGGGCACCAATAGGCCCGTCTCCTCCCACATCCTGTCCCCCACCGCAGCCAGCCTGGCCCTGTGCCCCGGACCCTGCCCTCCTGACCAGCTTCCTGACTCACTTATACTGGCTTCCACCTGAAAGCCCACAGCTCCTCTGCCATCTCTCCCCACCGAAGCTTGGGAATGTCTTTCTCTGCTGGCTGTGTGGCCAGATCAGACATCACCAGTGGAGCGACATTCACCTTTCCTGGGAGCTGCCCAGTCCAGAGTGCCCTCTCCAACATGGGCACAGAATGGAGTCTGCTGCCTCCTCCCCACCCTGCCCTCCCTATTGCAGGTGTCTCTTCTCAAATGGGGATAGACACACCCAGCTTCCTTGGATGTCTCTCAAGAGATCAGAGGGGTGGCTGGGTGCCAGGCACAGAGGGCATGGGTGCTAGGGTGGAGGGGTGGGGCTATAGCCCTACGGTGGCTGACAGCCTGATGTGAGGTACCTGCCGCGTTCTGATGGGAGAGAAAGTGAAGGAAGTTCCTAGGGAGGTGAGGGACAGAGAAAACTCAACCCAACAGAGTCCAAAGTGTTTGAGGGCCCTCTCCTGATTTCACATTTGACTGGTTCCTACTCCCTTTCCAGTAATAAGAATAGGGCTGGCAGCATTTATTGAATGCTGAACCTATGCCAAGAGCTTTATATTCATTCATTCATTCATTCAACAAGTACTTATTGAATGTCTACCATTGTCAGACATTCTTCTGGGCTCTTGGAATATATCAGTGAACAAAACAACAAAAATCTGGAGCATTTGAGGTCTTGCTTCTCAGCAATTGTCTTCAGTTTTGGCTCAAATAAACTCTTATCAAAACTTAAAAAAAACAAAACAAAAAAACCCTGAAAAACCAAAAAGCCCTGTCCTCATGGAGCTTACATTCTTGTAAGGGGAGAGACACAGAATAACACAATATAAATACATTGTGGGATGAGAGAAGGCATTAAGTGCTATGGGGAAATTAAAGCAGCGGATGAGGGAGGCCTGGAGTTTTAAATGCAGTGTCACAGTGAGCCTTATTGAGAAGATGCCATCTGAGCACCGAATTGAAGGGGTCAAGAATGAGCTGTAGGGACATCTGGGGAAGAGCATTCCAGGTGCAGGGGACAGGCAGGGGTGACCGTGATGGAGGCGGTGAGAAGTCATCCAATTCTGGTTGTAGTGTGAAGGGAACTCCAACAGGATTTACTGATGATGGATTGAATGTGGGATGTGAGGGAATGAGTCAAAAGATGACTCCCCAAAGGTTTTGGTCTGAGCAACTTGAAGGATCGAGTTGCCGTTAGCTGCGATGGTGAGGACTGACGTAGGAGCAGGTTAGGGAGGAAAGCCAGGAGTTCACTTTTGGACTTGTGGGCTTGAGAGGGCGAGCAAGGGAGCTGTCAAGGGGTCAGGCAGTTAAACACTTGAAGGCTCAAGGGAGCAATCCTGGCCAGATGGAGAAACCTGCGAGTGGATGGAGTTAGAGACTGAAGCAGATCACCTGGAGAGCTAGGACACGGCAAGGCCCGGGGTAGCCTTACGAGATAAGGAAGGCTGAACCAAAAATGCTGATGAGTGGCCACAGGCAGTGGAGACCCCGGGAGGGAATCCCGGAAACTAGGTGAGGAGGGTGCTTCAAGAAGAGGCTGAGGTCCGGGCCGTCCTGCTGCTGAAAGGCCAGGCCAGAAAGAACTTGTGGCCCTTGTGGAGTGGGTTGACGAGAATGGCGAGAAAGGAACGGGAAGTGCTGACAGTGACAGCTCTTTCTACCTGCATTTCCTGGTGTGACACACTTCCCTCCTGTATTTTACAGCTGAGGGAACATGCTCAAAGAAGGCAGGTGACTGCAGGGGAGCGGCCGTGCTAGGCGTGGAGCCCTGGGGACTCCAGAGTAGTCACATAAGGGCCTGGTGCTCCTCTGTCCCTTCCACAGCTCATGCACCAGACACCAATCAGACATCCCGTGTGCCATCTACTCCAGTGGGCACTGGGCAGATAGGGCTGACGTGACAGTCTCTCCCCCAGGAGCTCAGTCTGCTAAAGGACCTTCCCACTCTGGGGCAAATGGAGTGGCTTCCCATGAGGGGACTTGAAGCTAGATCTTGAAGGTTGGATGGGATTTGGTCAGGCAGGGAAGGGGTTCAAGGGAGGAGGACAGAGAGCTGGGGAAGAGTGTGGGTGTATATGCCTTTCAAGAGGTAGAGCTGGGAGCCAGGAGTGTTGGGCTCCAAGTGTGACCTGGCCACCTAGGGAAGTGTGACCTGGCCACCTAGGGAAGGGCCAGTGTTTGACAAGAGGCAGCAGGAACCAGGACGCAGGGTATGGCAGCGGTGAAGGCCCACATTTCCCTTCGACAGAACCTGCTTCGATAAGTGGTCAGTTGCCAACCTTCAGCTGCTGGTGCCTTCAGGCTCTGCCTCGGTCTTCTAGGCCTGGCTGGGCGCTTCCCGGACAGCCCAGCCATTGCTTGTGTGGCAGTGGTACCAGGGCTCACGTCTACAGGCCATCTGTGCACTGGAGTCTCCGTTAGTTGGTTGAGGCTCTCCCCGAGTTGTACTGTATCTGAAGCTCTTCCTCCCTCCTCTCCTTGCACAGCCCTGCTTGGCAGTCTGAAAGCTGCCTGCTGACTCCTGTACCCCATCATCGACAGGTGTTACCCCAATGAAAATCTTGCACTCTGACTCTGTCTTGCTCTTGGCTCCCCAGAGCACCCACCAATATTGGGTTCTCAGGTTTCACCTCTATCCTCCCCACCAGACTTTCCCCTTCTCTCCTTTGTGGCTTCAGTGGTGCTGCCACATGGAATTGCTGTGGGTGGCAGAATGCTTTCCTTCTGTCTCTTCCCAACCAGGGTGGGGTGGGAATGCTGGATGGACACTCTTGTGTCCTCTGCAGGGTCTCCGTACCCTTTTCTTGTGACATGTGGACATTCATTTTTCACATCTGCTGAAAACAATTTGGTGCTGAGTCCAAAGCACAAAGGAGACACAGTGCCCCGCGATCTGTATAATGAATAGGGGGATGTGGGTGTGATGGTGCCATGGAGGGAGGACAGTGCTTCTCAGCCCGCTGGTCAGGGAGAACTCCCAGCAGATATACTATTTGTGCAGAGTCCTCAGGTGAACAGAACTTCCCTAGGTAAAGCGTGGCAGGGGCTCAAGAGCAGGAGGAAAGTGACTGTCCCAGTGACCTGTGTCTGCCTCTCTTTTACAGAAAGGAAGGCAGAGGAAGCCACGGCCGCTGGACCCGGGCGAGGGCTCCAAGGACACAGATAGTTCAGCTGGACGGCGGGGCAGCGCCAGCAGAAGGCATGGGCGCTGGCGGGGCCGTGCTGAGAGCCCGGGCGTGCCCGTGGCCAAGGTGGTGCGGGCAGTGACCAGCCGGCACAGAGCCAGCAGGCGGGTCCCACCCGCCCCACCCCCAGACGCCCCCGGCCGCCAGAACCTGAGTGGGGCAGCAGCCGGGGAGGCACTGGTTGGGGCGGCTGGCTTCCCCCCACATGGTGACACAGGGAGTGTGGAGGGCGCCCCCCAGCCCACGGACAATGGCTTCACCCCCAAGTGTGAGATTGTGGGCAAGGACGCGCTATCTGCACTGGCCCGGGCCAGCTCCAAGCAGTGCCAGCAGGAGATCGCCAACGTGGTATGCCTGCACCAGGCCGGGAGCCTCATGCCCAAGGCTGTGCCCAGGCACTGCCAGCTGACTGGTAAGAGACAGGCCTGGGTGGAGAGGTGGCAGTCCCAGGAGGTGACATGCAGGGATCCCACCCCTGTTTCTCAGAGGAAGAAAACTCAGAGGGGCCCACCTCCCTTGCCTCGTTGATGATAAGTGCACTAAGTGGCAGAGGCAGAGCTGGGAGCCGGAGTGTTGGGCTCCAAGTCTAGGATTCTTCCTTTGGAAGGCAGGCAGCCCCCTCTTCGCATCTGATCTTCACCCTTTGACCTGGGGAGGGACCTCCCTGATGCCCATTTTCCACTCTCAGGGAAGATGAGCCCCGGCATCCAGTGGGACGAGGTCCGGGCGCGGCAGCCCGTGGACGGCCCCCCAGTACGAATCGCCTACATGCTGGTGGTTCATGGCCGTGCCATCCGCCAGCTGAAGCGGCTCATCAAGGCTGTCTACCATGAGCGGCATTTCTTTTATATCCATGTGGACAAGGTACTGTCACCGGGAGACCAGGGGGGTCTGAGTGAGCAGAAGCCCAGAAGGCCACAGACAGGCAGGGTTTCTGACCTGCTCAGATCGCCCAGAGTTAGGGAAACAGGCCTAGAATGGGGGAGCAGCCAGCACAGGTGACATGGCCCTGCCCTGTGCTCTCTCCATTCCGTGTCACTTGTAGTTTGTCCCATGTTTGGGGTGGGGTGAGGAGGTTGTAATGCTGAGGGTCCACCTTCGGCTACTGAGTATCTCCTCCTCTGCCCCCTCCCCCCAGCGCTCCAACTACCTGCACCGGGAGGTAGTGGAGCTAGCCCGGCAGTATGACAATGTGCGGGTGACACCCTGGCGCATGGTCACCATCTGGGGCGGGGCCAGCCTGCTGAGGATGTATCTTCGGAGCATGCAGGACCTGCTGGAGGTGCCTGGCTGGGCCTGGGACTTCTTCATCAACCTCAGTGCCACCGACTACCCAACCAGGTGTGGGGTGGTGCTCCGAGCCCTCCAGATGGCAGGGGGCCCATGTAGGCACTCGGGTTTGTAGGGTCCTCATAGACTCCTTCCTCTCCCGAAGGCCTCATTCTGGGATCCACACAGCCCAGACGTGGTCCCTTGGCCCCAGCCATGTTTTAGGGGAGGAGTTGGTGAAAGATGATGTGAGGATTGAGAGTGAAGGACCCAGGGAGGAGGAGGAGCCAGAGGTGTGTATGGGGACGCTGGGTCGGACAGCAAGAGGTGGAGGAGGAGGGGCTGGTCTTCCTCAGGGGCCTCAGGTGTCCACCCCCCCAGAGCACAAACCAGGAAGCCAGGAGGCCAAAGGGTGAGGCGAAGTGTGCTAGAGGGAGTCCACTCTGGGCCAGTGACTGAGCAACCCCTCACACACGCTGCCCACACCCCATTCCCTCTCCAGGACCAATGAAGAGCTGGTGGCTTTCCTGTCCAAGAACCGGGACAAAAATTTCCTCAAGTCGCATGGCAGGGACAACTCCAGGTGAGGGGGTGGGGTCTGAGGCCCAGACCCTGGGGTCTCATCACAGCCCCTCCCACACAGGGGGCTCCAGGCCCTGGGTTATGAAGCGTCCAAACCAGTCACAGATAGAGGAGTGCTGGTTCCTATGCAGATGGGAGAGCCGGGACCCCACCCTGCATGACCCTCAGCCGTAGCTGGTCTGCTCCTCACAGGTTCATCAAGAAACAGGGCCTGGACCGGCTCTTCCATGAGTGTGACTCGCACATGTGGCGCCTCGGCGAGCGGCAGATCCCGGCAGGCATCGTGGTGGACGGCGGCTCCGACTGGTTTGTGCTGACGCGCAGCTTCGTGGAGTATGTTGTCTACACAGATGACCCGCTCGTGGCTCAGCTGCGCCAGTTCTACACCTACACGCTGCTCCCGGCCGAGGTGGGTGAGCAGGCCCTCACCGGGCCGGGCAAGGGCATGCTGGGGTGCCCATGGCTCACCCTCCACCCTGCCCTGCCCCCTGCAGTCCTTCTTCCATACGGTGCTGGAGAACAGCCCGGCCTGCGAGAGCCTCGTGGACAACAACCTTCGAGTCACCAACTGGAACCGCAAGCTGGGCTGCAAGTGCCAGTACAAGCACATCGTGGACTGGTGCGGCTGCTCCCCCAACGACTTCAAGCCGCAGGACTTCCTACGCTTGCAGGTACTTCCTCGTGACCCCCAGGCGCTGCCCCTTGCTAGGGTCTCGCCCTGGCATTTCATGAGTCAGTAAAGGATTCAGGGTGGGTCAGAGAATCTGGGGCCTTCACCTGGAGCAACCCTCAGGACTCTCGGGCTGCAGTGGCACCAAGAAAAGCCCTGGAGACTGCTCTGTGGGCAGTGCTGGGAGGGGCCTCTCCCTGCCGTGCTCTCTGGGACCTCCAGATCCCTTCATTCTCCTGCCCTCTCCCTCTCCAGCAAGTCTCCAGACCCACCTTCTTCGCCCGGAAGTTTGAGTCAACTGTGAACCAGGAGGTTCTGGAAATCCTGGACTTCCACCTTTATGGCAGCTACCCTCCTAGCACGCCAGCCCTCAAGGCCTACTGGGAGAACACCTACGACGTGGCCGATGGCCCCAGTGGGCTCAGTGATGTCATGCTCACTGCTTACACCGCCTTTGCCCGCCTCAGCCTGCGCCATGCCTCTACTGCATCTCCGCCGGCCACCCCACTCTGCAGGTGAGACCTCCTTCTGACATATTGTAGGCCCTCCAGGGTGTGGTGTTGGTGGGGGGCCATCAGAAAGAGACCGCCCCTGCCCCCAGGGAGCCCCCAGTGGGAGGCAGGGGGGAATGCAAATAAAACAGAGACAGTAAGAGCCAGGCACGTAGGTGCTGTGGGTGTGAGATTTGGGGCAAAGGAAGTACTTGGGGATGGGACTCCCCAGAGCCCCCTCCCTGGGATTCCAGCCCAAGTTGGGTGTGCTGATGGCATCTCCCTTTCTCCCTGCTGGAACCTTAGGTTTGAGCCCAGGGGCTTGCCGTCCAGCGTGCACCTGTATTTCTATGACGACCATTTCCAGGGCTACCTGGTGACGCAGGCGGTGCAGCCCTCAGCCCAGGGGCCGACAGAGATGCTTGAGATGTGGCTGATGCCCCAGGGGTCCCTGAAGCTGTTGGGGCGCAGTGACCAGGCCAGCCGGCTCCAGAGTTTGGAGGTGGGACAGGCCCTCCCCTTGCTTTCTCCTGATCCCCAGCAAGACTCAGGGTAGTGGGAAGAAAGGGTCACTAAGGGAGGGGTAAGGACTGGGTTAGGCCTTTAAGGACTGGATTCATGGGCTCTTCTTTCCCAGTGACGGCAGCCTTGGCGATGCCCCGTGTACATGCCTGCGTCACCCCCACATGCACACATGGAGGAGCACCTCTCACTTGGGGTACACACACGACATGCAGTGAGCAGGGAAGGGACTGTAGTTCCACTACAAAGCAACCCCGGCTTCTAAACTACAGGGATAGTCTAGAGGGACTTGGACATTCCATTCAGGACATAGGTTAGGATTTTGAGTTTCTCCTCAGTCTCTTTCTCAGAGGCCTTGACTTCGTTTGGGGATGGTCTCTGGGCAGGACTTTGAACCTCATCTCTGCCTTCCTGCCCCCACCACTACAGAGCAGGTCAAACGGAAGACTAGAATGACTCTCAGGGCTGGGACAAATATTAAAGAGATCCTAGTCTGAGCCCTTCATTTTGCACATGGGGAAACTGAGACCCAGAAGAAGACTGACTAGCTCAAGGTCACACAGTGAGTTGGAGGCAGCATCAGGGTAGAGAGGACTGTCCCCCAGGCTCCTGCCCAGCTACCTCCCTTCCTACAGGTTGGCACCGAGTGGGACCCCAAAGAGCGTCTTTTCCGGAACTTTGGGGGGCTGCTGGGGCCACTGGATGAGCCTGTGGCCATGCAGCGCTGGGCCCGGGGCCCCAACCTCACAGCCACCGTGGTGTGGATTGATCCCACCTATGTGGTGGCCACCTCTTATGACATCGTGGTAGACGCGGAAACTGAGGTCACGCAGTACAAGCCCCCACTGAGCCGGCCCCTGCGACCAGGGGCCTGGACTGTTCGATTGCTTCAGTTCTGGGAACCCCTGGGTGAGACCCGCTTCCTCGTGCTGCCCTTGACCTTCAACCGCAAACTACCTCTCAGGAAAGGTAAGGATCTCGTTCCCAAATGATGCCCAGAAGCCAGACAGAATGGGATTTGGCAGGCAGGTGACCCCAAGAAGCTGACCATCAGAGCTGATCCCCATCCCTAGAGTAGGAGAAGGGCAGGTTGGGAACTTGATTGTTTAACCCTTAGCGTCCCAGGGCCCCGCACTGTGGTGTGATAGAAAGGGAAGCAAGGCACACTTGGCTTTGGAACGTAGCTCTGATGCTTTCATTGGGCTTTCATCCTTGGCAAGTTACTTGACCTTCCTGAGCCTCAGTTTTATTACATGTAAAGTAGGAGTACAACTATTGGATGCCTTCTGGGTGCGTGGAACACAAATCCACTTAAACTAGCTCAGGAAGTTAGTGGAAGAATGAAAGGGCTCTGTCCCATAGAACCTAGGAAATGTCTAAGGTCTCGCTGGGAACCAGAGGTGCTTTTTCACCCTCTGGGGCCATGTTGTCCCTCATCCTGTCCTCTCTGTCAGTCTCAGGCTCTGGCTTCTCGATACATGATACATGTCCCCTCAGTGCAACAGAGACTGACGAGGGCCTCTGGGTCTCTAAGTCCCACATTCCTGGGACAGCAAATCTGATTGGCCATCCTAGTCCATTGTGTGGCTGGGTGGGCAAGGTCACATGGCCCTCCACCCACCTGGCTGAGGCCAAGGGAGCAGACTCTGAGCACAGGCGTAGGCTGCAGGGTCCCGAAAGGGGGCCTAATGTAAGTAACTAGCCCTTGGGAGACATTCAGGCCGAATATGTGGGTAAAAGAGGCTGGTATGCAGTGGGTGCTCAGTAGGTAGCTAGATGTTGCCTTTTTCTGGCCACATCCTATCACAGAGAAGGTTGGTCAGATGGGGTAACCCAGAGGAGGCTGGGGTACTGAGAGGGCTGTGGCAAATCCAGAGCAGGTAGCTGCACCCCTGCTCTCCCAGGACTCAGCCTGATGGAGGAGACGGGAAGAATGGCGGCCTGCTTTACAGCAGGCGGGTATTGGAGCAGAGCCTTGAATGAGCTGGATTTTTATAGACAGAGAAGGGTATCCTAAGCGGAGGAAACAAGTTGGCAGGTGTCTGGTGTGTGAGGTGAACAGAGGGTGGAGGGGAATAAAATGCAGAAGGCTGGGAGGAAGGCTGGGCGAAGCAAACAGGACCCCATAACTGGAGGGCTCTGGGAATCACTGGAGGTGGGCGTGGGTGACACAAACCAGACCATTGCGGGAAAGTTACCTTATTTTCTAATGTGCCTTGAACCCACTGTTTTCCTTAATCCTCAAATGGGGAATTATGGGATTAGTGTCTTGATTTTATAAAACTAATTGTTTTATAGGCAGAGAAAATTCTGTCGGTTAGCCCGAGGTCACAGGTAGGTCACTCAGAAAGATGTGACTCAGTGGTCGAGTTGGGACAGGCACTGGGGTGCCCACACCTGACTCCTAGGCTCTGGCCTTCATGGGATCAGTTGGGCAGGGTATGCTGACTGCCTGCTCTGCACCCCCAGATGATGCCAGCTGGCTGCATGCCGGGCCCCCCCACAACGAGTATATGGAACAGAGTTTCCAGGGCCTAAGCGGCATCCTGAACCTGCCTCAGCCAGAGCCTGCAGAGGAGGCCGCCAGGCTGCACGCAGAGCTCACAGGCCCTGAACTCGAGGCCTGGACAGACAGGGAACTGAGCAGCTTCTGGTCCGTGGCTGGACTGTGTGCCATGGGCTCCTCCACCTGCCCCTCCCTGGAGCTCTGCAGACTGACCAGCTGGAGCTCTCTGTTCCCCGACCCCAAATCGGAGCTGGGGCCTGTCAAAACAGACGGGCGACTCAGGTAGCAGGGCCCCAGCCAGCACCTCCGGAGGACCCGGGGAATCGCACCTTACAGACAACGGAGGGGTGTTCCCCCACCCACAGGCAAGCACCAGCGGCCGAGGCAGCACACCCGCGTCAGCCATCGAGAACCCGCAAGACGGCAGGGAAGGTGGACATAGTGTTTACTACTGCTACTGGCTCCGCTGAGGACCAGAGGGTGGCAGCAACGTGGGGAGAAGGGCTCCAGCTTCCTCACCCCGCTCTTCCAAACCTTCCCCTCTAGTTTTGTTTTCTTTTTTTTTAAAAGGAAAATGGGTGGTGGGGAGAGGAACTGGAAACAAAAGATGTGCAATAGGGCTCAGAGCAGCCCCAGGAAGTGGGCCATGGCTCCGGGGAGCAGGGCCTTGACGAGCCCATCTGCCGTTGCCCTGGAGGAGGCTGGGGCTGCCTCACTCTCTAGGGCCTCGTTCCCCAGCCTGGGCCTGTGGTGCTCATGGCTGAGTCTCTAAGTGCCATGCCAGGCTCTGAGGCCAAGAACACGTGATTTGGGGGAGCACTGTAGAGCAGGACTCTAGTGGGACAGCCTCTCCTCTTGTAGCCAGGGGACCGAAGAAGAGGGGGTGGGGCTGGCTCTAGGGCTTTCCAGCATACTCTGTCCCTTGATGGGAAAGGCAGGGCACCAGGGCCTACTGAGACCAATGCAGAGTCTCCCAGGTACCCAGAACTGCAGCAGGGGCGAGGCCTCCTGAGCAGTGTGGGAAGAAGATTCTGTCAGGGCTCTCAGAAGAACTTGGAGCAGCATTGTGCCTGAAGCTCAGTGTGAAGTCTGAAATATGCAACAGAAGAAATATATGTCTATCTCTCTAAGCTCAGCCTCTGTGTTTTTCCTCCTGGGTATTGGGAGCCATGACTGTTGGGCCTTCTCCTGAAAGTCTTGCCTAGGACTTTGGCAGCCACGAGGTGGGGGTCTCATTCCCAAGAGTGGCATCAGTTTAGAATCCATCCAAGAACCAGAAGGGATGGTAGAACGGATCTAATCCAGCTCTGTCTTTTTCTAAGGGGCAGAGAGGCCCAGAGAGGCTTAGAGACTTCTCCATTGCTACCCAGTAGGCCAGCAGGAGAACCAGCTCAGTTCTTGCAAGTCCTGACCCAGCACTTCCTCCCCTGCTGCCAGGCTAAGGCAGATGGTAGCTGCTCTGCCTTTGGAGTCCCCAGGGCCCATCCCAGAAACCCTCCTCACTGTGCTTGCCGCCCATCCCTGAGTTGTGGAGCACTCTCAAGAACGGAGGTGATCCCAGCCACAGCCTGCTGGTTACCTTTGGAGCTTGTCCCTTTAGGGGCAGGAGCAGCAGTGGCTTGGCTCCCTGGCCACTCTCTTTCCCCTCTGACTCTCCTGCCATTGTCAGCTAAGGCTCCGTGTCAGTCCTTCACACCTTACTTCACGTGGGAGTGAGGGTGAAGGGTTCTCAAACCTTAATCAGCCAGTCACGTTGGCCTGGTCAATTCAGCTTGCAGAACAAAGGGCCCAGTTCCTGTTCAGGCTGCGACATGTCAAGTTTTCCTAGTTGCCAGGAGAGGGCACCCTTGACCACCAATAACAGCATTGGGGTTTTCTGTTTAGCTGCTGAGCTGACCCTGCACGCAGCATCTCATTTAATCCTCACAACCCTTTGAGACAGACACTTCTCTTCACTCAGCACATCAGCAAACTGAAACGGTGAGCCCAGAGTCCTAGCTGTTAGGTGGTGGCAGCAGGCTTCAGAAGGAGCAGGCCTCCGCGACCCTGGCACTCCATTCTGCTCTCGTAAGGTCAGGGACCCAGGAAAGCGCTAACAAGAACTCCAAGAAAACTGGGTTCACAGGCTAAGATGACTGTTTTTTGGGGCTCCTATTTTAGTGAATGTCGGAAACTCTACTCTGGTTCTCTGGAATTTTTTTTTCATCAACGCTTAGGCAAATAAAAGAAAAATTAATAACCAGGTTCAGCACATTAGACCCAGGCAGTAAGCAGAACATTTAGACTGCTGGCTAAGCACTGACAGACCAGCCTGCAGTCTCCGTGTGGGCTGTGGCTATGCTATTGTTAGGCTAGCACAACACTTTTCAGTTTTTTTGAACTCAGGGGCACATGCACTCTGGCTCAGCCCCTACCATGCCCACCACGGCACACCAGCTCTTCCTCACTCTCGTCACCTGCTGAGAATACTTTGCATTTGCACTTTTAGCCACTGGATCCCGATCCTGACTGAGGGTTCTGAGTTCATGGGTCTCAGGTAGAAACCCAACAATGGTACGGGTTCAAAGCTGCCCCAGGCCACTTCGAATTTGCAGGCCCTCGACAACGCCAAGTCCAGCCCCACACCTACTGCTCGGGCTGCACGTCTTGGCCCCATGAGTGAGAAGCACTGCAGACCAGGGACCAGGCTCCAGGACTCCTGATGGGGTCAGAGGGCAAGCTTGGCAGGGAGGCCCTCTGCTCCTGTCCTCTTCCCTGCCCAGGTCACTGAGGCAGGTGTTGAGTGCAGCTGCTTTGCCAACTGTGTCCCCATCCTTCTTTAGGGTTAGCTCAGCCTAGAGGCTTGGGTTTTTTGAGCCTTCTTTGAAATTCTCCCCTGGCTGGGCCTCTGGGGTCAAGATCAGGATTCTGGCCAGGCTGGGCGTGGGGAGCTGGTTGGGGCAGGTTGGGGCCCCAGAGCTGCACAGTTCCTTTGGAAGGAGAGGGACAGCTAGGGCAGTAAGGCTTTTGTATTTCGTGGCCCTTCTGCCTGGTTTCCAGGGTAACCATGGACAGCTTGGTTCCATGAGAGGTGGCAGCCAAGACCAGAGGACAGCCAGTTGGCACCCAGAGCCCAATCACCTGGGCCAATGGGAAGTGGAGGGCGCAGAGTCGGGCTGGAGGGGACCTGTGACTGAGAAGGGAAGAGAACTGGGTGAGTTGGAGCTCCTCCCCGGCTGGCTGGCTGGTTCAGGAGCCAAGCCTGTTCCCACCAACCCCTTCTCCTGAAGGTTGCAGAGGGACCCTCATGGCTGCCAGGCCTGCAGAGGGGAATGCCATCTATGGGCCACCAGGTCATGGTATGCTATGGACCAGGACAAATGGGCAGAAGTCGAGAAGCTGGAGAGCTGCTCACAGATGCCCCGACTTTGAATTAAGTTGCTCCTCTGGGCCTGGGTTCCTGAGTTGGGAGGTGGCCTTGGATAGGGGGTTGGGAGTGTGGGGAAGAGAACCAGTTCTGTGACCCTGCTGGCTGTCCTCAAGGTCGCTAAAGGCCAGCCTTTCTTGGCGCCCCGGCCACTGCTGCTCCATGTGCAGAGGTCACCGTGGACAGCAGCCTCCTAGCCATAGTTGTAGTCGCTGGTGAGTAGCTACCGCTGTTCCATGTCCTGCGGTTGGGGCAGATACCCTGTCACCATAGGCCAGAAGCCCAGCCTCTTCATCCACAGGGTCACCTAGAGCCAGCCACTGGGAAGAACGCTGCGTGGTGTTGGTTTGTGCTGAGATCCCTGTTCTGTTGGCACCGGTTCTGATGGCACAGTCTAAGACAGTGGAAGAGGGGCTGGCACCAGGAGTCCAGTTCAGATTCTTGAGCTCTCCCCTGCCTCCTCAGGTCCTGTTTCTAAGGGTGTCTGCCCCTGCCACGAGGTCCTCCCCTTCCTAAGTCTGTCCCTCTGTAAACTCACTTGCACATATCACTCCTTCCCTGGGCTGAAGAGACAGGGTAAAGCTACTCTGCTCTCCGTCACAAATCTGTCACAGGGAGTGGATGCAGCAGCCAGAAAGGGAGCCGCCTGCACCTCAGTTTCCCCAGCAGGTCAAGCTGGTTCTAGACACAGCCAGGTCCTTCCTACCCAACTTCTGGGGCTGAATCCCGATCTGGGAGGTGAGATGGGCCCATGTTGGCCGGGTCCAGGCTGAAGCCCTGCCTCTGCCTCTGCCTCTGCTTCTGGCGGGGGGAGGGTAGTTTCCTCCCTGCTGCTGCTGTACCATTGTGAGTCCCAATGCTGCCAGGTCCTCTGCTCCTGCCACTTCTTCCGGAAACCCAGCCAATATGTAAGCAACCCCTTCTCTCCACACCCCCTCCCCAATGCCAACAAAAGGGCACCTGCCTTCCATTCAGGTGGAGGGGCCTTTGGAATCTCTCTGGACGGCACCCTCCAGGCCGGGCAGGACAGCAGTGTAGAAAGCCTCCTCACTGGCCACTGTTAGGCAGGCCCCAGTGCTGGGAGCTGCTGCTGAAGACAAGGGTCTTTTCCCAGCTCAGAGGAACTGGAGGCCCCCCGTCCAGCCCTCAGAGTCCTGGCTTCGGTGGGGAGGGAGGGGGCGACTCCAGTACTGTCAGTCCTCTCCCCAGGGATGGGGCACCATATGGCATCCTGGGTACAGAAAGCAAAGTAAACCTTCTGACCTGCAGCCTCCTTGGGCTCTGACCTCCCACCTCGGCACCAGACAAGGGGATGGAGTGGGGCAGGTTTTCTCGGACTCTCCCTCCACACGTCATCAGAGCTGGCTGCCAGATTGTGAGAGGATGAGCTAGTGGCCAGAAAGGAGCGGAAGCTCTTACCACTTGAGTGCATTTCAGATGCTGGGGATCTGAGCTTTGGTCCTCGGGCTCAGCGGAGAGAACTAAAGGGATGAGGAGAGGGGCATGAGGACAGAAGTTTGGGCTCTGCTCTCTTGCTGGCTGACCCTAAATCCTGAGTTTCACTTCGAGACATCCCTCACAATCCCCATGATTGCCCCCCTCTCTCCGTCAGCACCATGGGACACCCCACTGAGGTCTAGACAGTGGACAGGTGCTGAGAGTCCTGGGGGATGCAGGTGAAGGACCCTTGGGGTTGCCACCTGGGAATGGGAGACGTGTGCCAAGGGTCAGAATCCAGACCAGGGGCCTAGTGGGCAAGAGGAAGGATGGGGTGAAGAGACTTTTGGAGAGGAGGGCCATATAGCACCCCAACCTTAGGCTCCCTTTGGGGAAGAGGCTCCAGCTGGAAGCTGGAGAAGGCTATGCGGGACTGCCTGGCTCCCTTGTCTTGTCTTGGTTACAGGGCTGCCTGTGGGGCGGGGCGGGCGAGGTCTTATGTGGGGCTGCCCAGCAGGTACCAGCTGCCCCTGGAGCAACTCTCTTGCCTGCCCAGCTACCAGTGTTCAGGAATAAAAGGACGCGCAGCAGCAGCAAAAGCAGATTCACCCGCTGACTGCACAGCGCTTCAGGCTCTGGGCCTGCAGAGGTGAGTGCTCAGCTCCTCCAGCCCTGGGCGCCCTGGAGAACTTTTCTTCTTGTTAGTCTTTTCCACACAATGCCCAATTAGAGCACTGGGCCAGGACAAGGAAAAGGGCCACTGATGGAGAGCCCCAGAATTTGGCTGGAGACCCTACACTACCCTTTCGAGTACAGGGAAAGACGGCAGACCCAGCCCAGGGAGGCCTGCCCTTAGGGCGCAGGACAGGCTCCCACAAAAGGGTTTCCATGGAGCCAGCAGCTCTAGGACTCAACTTGTTCCCAGGAAGGACTGTCACTGGGGGAGAGGAGACACAGAAAGCTGCAGTCCAAAGAAAGGGCATGTGTGTATAGGTGTGTGTGTGCGTATCTAATGCCTTTGCTCTCCCACCTCTCCAGATGTCACTGAGCTATGAGGATGCCCTAAGGTCACTGCCTGCACCACCAAATCATGGCTCTGTTCGCCCACCCAGAAAGCAGCCACCTGTCCTTCCCAGGGAAACACCACGGTGTAGGAGGAAACAACCTCCTCTATCCTGTCCCTTCCCACTTCTCCAGGGGACTGGCAGGGACACTGCTGAGCCTGTGGTGATGCCCCCACAGTCTCCCCCAGCTGGGCCTTGGTACATGAGACCTCATGAGAAGGAAGCCAAAGTGAACCTCAACAAACCCAGGGTCACCTTAGCCAAGGACCTGCTGGAAGGGGGGAACGTGTGGTCCTGAGAGAACAAGGTGACAAGTTCAAGGCAGAGGACAGTCTTGGCAGGAAGCCACTGGACTCTACAGGCCCCTCTGGGGCTACAGCCAACACCACTTGCCTCCAACGGTCAGGACAATCATGAGTGCCAACTGAGACTTCTTTCCTGGCCCCTTCACCGGAAGCCAAGCCTCTAAAGGTCATGGGTCAGATGACAATGAAGGCCTGCCCCAGCCCACTCTAGACCCAGACTGAGTATTCCTGAAGCCAGACTTTTTGCTGCTGCTTATGGTTTGAGAAAAACCAAGAACCACAAAAGAACGTGAGCTTGTGTCTCTCCAGGCGAGCGGGAAGAAGCCCATTTGTCACCCACTCTGCCCATCACTGGAAGGAGCTCAGTGTTCCAGGGCAGATGGGACCTCTCTGCTCGGGACCTGCAGAGGCAGGGAGGGGTCCGCCATGTGGTCATTTCTGGGGCTGCTGCCCCAGCTCCCTCCAAATATGGCTCCAGGAAAGGAATATGACCCATTGCTTTCTCTGTTGGCCCTTCCCACCTACTCCTCCCAGGGCCCAGCCCAAGTTCTGTAGGATCCAGGAGGGGAAACAGCAGCGATGCCCTTAAACACCAGCTCTCCCCTTCCGTCCCCTCTGGGGGATGGTGCTAAAGCAATCCCCTCCTCTGAGTCTCCTCTTGTCATTTCGTCACTCTGACAGGCCTCTTTCCTTCTTGGTGTGCACTAGAGAACACGCAGAAAGACCAACAAATCAGTAAGCGGCTCCTTCCAGGTTTGTCCCCAAACAGCACAGACTCACGACTCCAGCTCACTTTATTTTTGGCCCCAGGTCAGATCTCCCAGAGGGTTTCCCAGCCAGTCACTTCAGAGCCTCCTGCAGTTGTCAGGAAGCAGGCTTCTTCCTCAGGAGGCCTTGTCATCACCCCGACCCCTGACTTCTGGTACCACCTGCTCCTGTTACCTCGGCTCCAGTCTCTGTCCAGTGGCCTCCACCAGGAGCTCAAAGCATAGCTACCAGCTTGAAGGAGCCCTCAGGCTTGGCAGGAACCACGTGGACAAAAGTCTTGTAGAGCACAGCACCCTTGGGCAGCCTGGTGACCAGATCCACAGCCTCCGAGTCGCTGGGGTTGGGCACGTAGACCTCTTTAGTGAAGCGGACGACCCCCTCCTCCAGAGCGTACAGATACTTCTTCTTCCCCAGCCCCACCTGCAACACACAGACCTGCTCAGCGGCAGGGAAAGCCCAGGTGGTCCATCCTGTGGCTGCAGGACAGACTTCTCACAAGAAGTCAGGTCCTGGGACCAAAGGGGAGGAGTCAGAGAGCCCATCTCGGATTCCCTTTCCCAATGCTCGGTACTGCCTTGCCTGCTACTTTACTGACTCCATGGCAGAGGAGGAAAAGAAAACCACCACCAATCCGGTTGGTTGCTCAGTCCCCAAGGGCTGTCACCTGAACCCGTGTCTGGCCAGAAGCCACACCAGACAGTTCCCCAAACCAGGCCTAAGAAAATGCCCCTACTCACTGCCCCTGGAAGCTTGCTTCATTTCGATTTTAAAAACACTGGGGTGTCATATTAAACACAAGTTTGACATACATTTTCATTTATATAGTGATCTATCAAGATTAGGCTCTAAGGAAAGTACAGACTAAAGCTATACAGCTAATGTGTATGCTAATAAAACAACGATATTGCATAATACTTAGTGCTCACCGTGCGTCAGCTCGAAGCCCTTTTATAACACAAATATATAATAACAAAGCCCTTTTACATCCACCAACTCATTTAATTCTCACCCTGTTTAGTAGGTACTATTTCTAACTCTGTTTTTCAGACGAGCAAGGAGATCAAATAAACTGTGTGTTGTATATACGGGTTTTTTAACTGTATATATTTTAGCTTTTTTTCTTTTAAAACCTGAGATTGAATGTGTGGCGATTTTTACGCAGGCAGTCCAGCATTAGTCAATATTTCTCTGATTAAAACAATGGACTCTGGAGCCAGGATGCCTGGCTCAAATCCCAGCATTACTCCTTAACTATTGTGTGATCTGGACAAGCTACTTTACATCACTGTCTCCGTTTTTTCAGCTGCAAAATGGGTAGAATGTGAACTACTATAAAGGGAGGGTCACCTCAAGGATTAAATGAGTTAACAACCATAAAGAGTTTAGACTACCAAAAATACTGCCGAGCTCAAAACGTGTTAGCTTTTATTATTGTTGTCATTATAATTTTAGCAAGTCCCAAGAGTTAACATAGCCACATAGCCAATGTCTCAAGTTCTAAAAGATGAAGCTACTCTAACACAATCAATTCACATACAGGGTAGCGTTTCTGAAATTATCATAGGTTACGATCAGTCTTTCTGTTCCTACTACAATTGCCCAAAAAGGGGTAGGGTGTTGGGAGATTGATTACAAAGGAAACTAATATTTAAAATGATGTGAAGAGTACAGCATAGACCTGAGTTAACAAAGAACTTTCCTACTTCAGAAAGTAATTCCAACTCGCTGAGCTGAAATTCCTGCCTGGGATGGAACTAATTTCTGATGTACACACTCAAGTCTATTGTATTAAATTCAAGCTACTTCTCAGCCACCTAAGAATAACTTTATGTAAAGGAGGAATTCTTAGAAATAAAGCAAAATGAGTAAATTGCAATTAGTTTCCCAAGATTCAAAAGATATCTTAAATCACTAGGCATCTTTTCCCCAAAAAACTGGGGGTTAGAAAGAGACTCAAAAGAGCCAGGCTAATGCTTGGCATTTGGTTAGCACCCAATAAATGTAACTTTTATTATTATTACTGTGCTTAGAAGCATGGAGAGGTGGTCCTAGAAATGGGTGAGGGGGCACAGAACAACTCACATGGGCACCTGGGTGCCAGCGGAAGTGGCGCTGAGTCGCAATGATGTTGCCAGCATGAACATAGTGACCTAGAAGAGAAGTCCACAAGTGCACAGGCCCCAGTCATGGGGTAGCACAGGAAACTGCTAAGAAAACACGATGACCCTCGCTGTCCCGGTCCAAATGCGGCACACCCACCTCTAAGCCTGCCCCTGGATAAAATCAACTCCCAGATAGTCTGACACAAGCAGTCCCCTGTCCCCCACCCAGCAGCCTTCTCTCTCCAGTTGCATGCCCAAGGTTCACACTATTTGCGCTTCCTCAGGTCCCCCACCCCACCTCAGGCGCCCACTCTGCCTCAGGTCTTATCTGCCTCTTTAACCTGGAGCTAAATGCTCTGGTAAGCTAAGCACAGAGCACAGGCACTTAAATGGTTTTCCTGCCCTTCAAAGAAATGCCAAGGGCAGAGGGTAGGGTACAGTTAGGAAATGAAAGCCAAAGCACATCCGTACCCTCCATTTTCCTGAGGCCAAAGCGTTTGCCTGGTGACTTTCCACCAAGGTTTTTGGAGCTGCCACCTGTCTTCTTGGATGCATATCTGACGGCAAGAGCTGCAGCCTGAGGGGGGCTCAGCAGGGCCGTCACTGCAGAGAGAACAGAAATGTTGTCCAAACACAGAGCCTCCCAATCAGACCCCAATGGGCCATCTGCTAAGCTGCAAGGTGGCAGGGGGCAGTGGCAGGGGAGGTGAGGAAGGTATGTGAGCAGAAATGCTATTTGACTGTGTTGGTTTTCAGGGAGTGTATGGAAGTCCTTGGCCTTCTTCCACGACAGGGGACAAGTCATTCCTTGTATTGTCCAGGGTGTTGGCACTGCATGAGGTGTGTGTGGCCAGGGGATGGGAAAGGGGGCAGTGAAATATTAATGGAAAATAAAAAAGAACACCATGTGCCCTAGGTCCTGACACATTCAGTCCTGTTGAGGAGAAACAAACACCACAGAAACAGAAGCCAGCAAGAGGACACCACAGAGCTGCCTATTTCAACCTCACTCACCATCATGCATGCCCTCAGGCTCCTTGCACTGTGGAGGGGCCAGACCACAGAGCCCAGGAACAGGACACCCAGAGAGAGGCTCCCGCTTTGGCCTCACCCACCACTTTTTTAGCCATCCACCCACCCACGGCACACCAGAGACTTGTAAACAAAAGGGCAACTTCTCCTCTCCCACAGGCTCCTGGCCATTTTAGAAGGCTGGCCCCTTTCTTTAGCAAGCCCACCGAGCACAGGTCCGACCAAGAAGACTGAAACCCTGCCCTTGTTAATCTAACCTCTTTATACTCATTCCAAAGTGTTCAAGGGCATTTATTTTAAAAAGGAAAGTGACCTACTATTCATACTAAGATGGAAGCCCCTTGCTATATGACAAGCCCAGGGATGGCAGTCCTTGCCTTCAGGTCTCCAGACACAGCCATGGGTAATCAGGGCCATGCCAGGGTCTTCAGAGAAGCCGTGTGGGTCTCTGGAGCCTGTAAGTTCAGAGTCCTAAAGCCTAGGTTTCTGACGTTTTAATAACAGACTAGCTGGGGTAAAGGGCCAGAGATAAGGACTTAGAGACACAACATGTTAAATGCCCAGCACAAGGGTCTAGCAACCTTTAAACATCTATTCATTCGTTCATTCACTCACCTTTATTAAACTCAAGAACCAGGCTTTTGCCTTACTTACATTATCTCTTTCACAAATCTTTGCCCTTCACCCTACTCCCCAGCCTTCTCCTCAAAGTAAGTGATGCTACCACACATGCAGTTGCTCAGGCAGAAATCAAGGAGTCACTGCAGATCCCTTCCCTGTGCTCACTTCATATATCCAGTTCACCAGCAAGCTCTGTGGATTCTATTTCCAAAACAGATCTCAAATCCATGCATTTGTCTCCAAGTTCACGGGCACTACTAACATCTTGGCTAAATCATCTCATGAGGGCTACTACTCCAGCTTCCCATCTGGTTTCCTCATTTCCACTACTACCCCCCACCCCCACCCTTTAAATTCATATAAGAGCAACAGTTTGCTTCTCGAAATTTAAAATTGAGTGAAGTCACTGTCTTGCCCCTCGCTTTTACAGGGCTAAGCTTCCTGTTATCCTCCAGGTCTTAATTTAGATGTTACCCCCCCCCCCCATCTCACCCCAGGCTTCCCTGACCATCGAACCTAAAAAGACACACACACACACACACACACACACACACACACACACACACACGCTTTCTTTCACAGCACCTGTCACAATGTATAACCCATTTTATTTATGTGCTCATTTATTGGCTTATCCACTAGAGAGAGCCGTTCAGGGTCTAGAGATCGTCTTCTCTGCTGAGATCGTCAAAGGGTCTTGCACAAAGTAAAATCTCAATCTGCTGAAGGAACAGACCAACTTTTCAGCTCCAGTGTGCCAATGTTAGCAACCCATCCTTATAGATGAAAGAATCATCCGAACAAACCCAGGCAGGGGAAGCGGCGAGCCTACTTCATCAACCGCTAGGGAAGCTATACTTGCACGCCAAGCACGGGGACACGTGTTCCTCGACCAACCATCCAGGGATCGGCGCCCTACATGTGTCACGTGATCAGCGACAGCCATCCGTCAAACCTCGTGCGCCCTGCACACTGTCCCCCACGTCCCGCACCCAGGGTCCTCCACAGGGAGCGGCCTCCACTCCACCCCCACGCTCCCCGCAACGTCTCCACTCCTCCTCCACCCCTCCCCCACAACGCCACAGCGTCCCGTTACCAGCTGCCCGCGACCTCAGCACCAGCGCCCCCAACGCCATATTTGCCGTAACTCACTTCCGGTCTGAGAAAGCTTCTGCTTCCGCTGCCGGGCGATCTACTTCCAGGTCATGCGTGGCAGTTGAAAGAGTAGCGGGAAAAGTTGCAGGTGAGCGAGCGACCCCGGTGCGGGTGTGGGCGCGGGTGTGGGCAGGGCTTTTCTCCTGAGCACCGCTCCTCAGGGGCTCGGTGGCCTGGGTGTCCGGTGCCTTTGCTGCGGGGTGAGGACGAACTGACGGACGTGCCTGTCCCACTCCCTCATTTGGCAGGAGTCTACCGAGGTCCAGCGAGGGCACAGATGCGATCCCTCCCTAGTCATTCAGCTTAGTTTGCAGAGCTCTTACCTGGTGCCAGATACTATACTAAGGGCTGTAGATGCATTTCTTTTACTTCTCACAACCCTATAAAGTAGGTGTTGTTATCTCTGTTTTACTAAAGAAGAAAGCGAGGCCTAGAAAGGTTACATGGCACATCCTGGGTCACACCCAGTGATAGTAAATATTTGCTCAAAAAATGACTCTTGCACCTTACCCAGCAGTTGCACTCCTAGGATATAGGCAAGAGAATTGAAAACATGTCCACACAAAAACTTGTACATGAATGTTCAATGGCAGCATTATTCAGAATAGTCAAAAGGAAACAAACCAAATGTCCATCAAGCGATAAAAGGGTAAACAAAATAGCATATCTATACAGCGGAATATCATTTAGCCATAAAAAACAATGAAGTATTGAAAGATGTTATAACATAAATGTACCTTGAAAACATTATGCTAAGTGAAAGAAGCCAGTCACAAAAGACCACATATTGTATGATTCCATTTATATTAAATATCTGGAATAGGCAAATCTATAGAGACAAGTAGGTTTGTGGTTGCCAAGGGCTGGGGGGAGGGGAAAATGGACGGATTGCTTAATGGCTTTGGGATTTCTTTTTGGGGTAATGAAAATATTCTGGAATTAGTAGTGATGGTCTCACAACCTTGTGAATATACAATGAACTGTACACTTTAAGAGGATGAATTTTATGGTATGTGAATAGCTCAATTTTTTCAAAAAGGGTGACTTTTGTCATCTCCATTTCAAAAGCAAAGATCAATGGGGGGGAGAGGGGAGTCTTGTTACTACCCTATTAATATTTTGTATTAGTAACCCCCACTTCGCTTCTATCTCATCTTGACCTGGAAAGTATTTGAGGAGTGTTCCTGTTAGACCACAGGTATAGCTGTTCTGAGTTCCATACTGAATGTGTTGGGGCCATGTCCTATTTCTCTTTCTCTGTGCCATGTTTATCTCCATAAGACCTGGCCACAGAACACATCTAGTGGACTGAATTGAATGCTACAGTCTGTGTCTCATCTTTCTTTCTGTTTTAGGGAATTAATTTGATGGTACGTGTTGATGGCTCTAAAGAAGTCCTCCCTCTCACTGGAATCCGGTGAGAGTGATTCTGAGTTGCTGCCAGTATTTGCCTTTCTCAAGAAGGAACCATCTTCAACAAAGAGAGAGAAGATTGTAGTGGTTGACACCTCAGATTCTGAAGCCTCTTGTCCTCCATCTCCAACGTTGAAAGATCCACCACGTGTCCCAGACACAGCTGAAACTGTTACAGAAACACAGCCAGTCAGAGTGCTAAGCAGTGCAAGTGAAGATGAGGAGGAACTTATTCCCCTGGCTGAGAGGCTCACATGTAAGTTTTTGACACACAAGCAGCTGAGCCCTGAGGCCTCTAGCTTCCCAGTTAAAAGAGTTTGGAATCATCAGAATAATGAAGGAGCATCATGTGATTGGAAAACGCAGCCCTTTCCAAAGATTCCTGATGTTCCCCTCCATGACATCACAGAGAGGTGTGCATCAAATAACAAGGACCCTGTGGCAGACAATCGATGCCATCAGCTTCCAGGCTACCAAGCTCCCTGCCCTGTCCAGAGCAACAGCTCGACAGGAACCAAAACAAATGCTGACATGCCCCTGCCTCAGAAGAGAACCAAGCATAATCAGAAGGTCCAGAGGAGAGGCTCTCAGGGATGCCAGCTGTGGGGACGAGCAAGCCAGAAGGAAGGCGCCCCGCGACAACAGGAAAGGAAGAAGGCCACAGCGCTGGTTAACAGGCCGAAAGCCCAGAGGCTGGAGGAGTGCTTAAAACACATCGTCGTGTTGCTGGATCCAGGTCCTTGCATCTGCCTTCACCCTGTGCGGCGGTCTGTTTTCTGGGCCGCCCACTGACCGCCCCTTTCCCATCTGTTGCAGTGCTTTTACAGATGGAAGGTGGGGGCCAGCTCCTGGGAGCACTGCAGGCCATGGAGTGCTGCTGTGTCATTGAGGCGCAGGCCGTGCCGTGCAGCATCACCTGGAGGAGAAGGGCCGGGATGGCTGAGGTAGGGGTTTTCTGGCTATGTCTCTACGCCCCCACCTCCCCCTAATATGTATGTGCGGGCCCCAGCAGGAAAGCAGCTGAACAGTTGAGGACTGGGCAGGGACAAGATCATGGGTTATTATTTCTTGCCACCATGACTTCATTCCAGAAGAAAAAGAATAATGCAAAATGGACTAGCCTGACGGGGTGAGTGTCTTCACCCAGAAGGCCTGGGTCTCTCTCGCAGGTGCTAAGCACCTGCTGAGCTGCCTCCCTCTGCTGGGTTCCGGGTCCTGGGACAGGATGGAGAGGAGAGCTGGGTGGAGGAGCCGCAGGTCTTGGTGCTGCTCCTGACAGAGGCGTTTGTGTCCATGATCTACAACTTCAAGCAGGTAGGCAGAGCCAAAGGGGTGGGTGCTGAGGCATGGGTCAGGGGCTGGCTCTGGAGAGCAAGTATTAATGTAGCTTCTGCCCCTTCATGCAGGGAAGTCTGGGCAGCAGTGAGAAAGGGAAGGAAACACTTCGGAGCTTTGTAACTGACATCACAGCAAGGACAGCAGGGAAGGCTCTGTCACTGGCGATTATGGATCAAGAGAAATGCTTCAGGTTTGGATTTGTCCTTGAGACTTAGCATCAAAAGGGGCAGTGCTTGGGCCAATAGGGGTGAAGTTATTCATCCTGGATATGAGTCCCTCTGCCAGAGCGTCCCTGCCAACCCCTGTGGGAGGCTCTCAGTCTTCTTGCATCTCTTCTGCCTCAGCTCAGCTGGAGCTGCCCCCTTTGATTTCCTCCCCTGCTCCAGTGCTCCGAAAACTCCAGGGAGAAGGAAACAGGGACTGGCAAACAGAGAACAGGCCAAGGAGAAAAAGAAGCAGAGACCGCCAGAGGCCAACACAGGACCTGTGGTGTCCAGGGTTGACATGGAGGAGGTAAAAACATGCTGTTGCCTGAAGTAGGTTTGGTACCCACTCTCATTTAACCCGATTTGCTACTGAGAAAGAGTAAAATGGCTGCCGGCCAGAACTGACTGCCTTGGTACTGAGTAGAGAGCAGGAGCCAAGGGAGCTGGGGTACAGCCTCGGTGAGCAGTGAGGGGAGAGCTTCAGAGCAGGCTCGCCACCCTTCCAGTCCATCTGCCTTTGGGTTTTAGGCATTGGTGGATCTGCAGCTACACACGCATGCCCAGGCCCGGATTGTGCAGAGCTGGAAAGAGCTGGCCGACTTCACGTGCACGTTCACAAAGGCTGTGGCTGAGGCACCCTTCAAGTGAGTGCCCTGGCGAGTCCCAGCTCCACTGCTGGGTCTTGTCCTTTACGGTGGTTCTGGTACCCAAAGATGTCCCTTTCCCCTGAACTCTGCTGTCAGTCCATTGTCTTCAAGCTTGAAGCAGGAGCAGACCTCACGCTGGGGATTCTTGGGACGAGCCCTCAAGCCCAATCCCTTTCCGATGTTCTGCTTTAGCTTATGTGTTTGTGTTTCCCAGGCTGGGTCACCAGTAGGCCAAATTACTAGGATTCATTTCATTACAGGTCAGGTCACAATGTGATAAGTTCTCATAAAATAAAACCTTTAGCTTACTTAGCTTAAGGAGTATTCAGTCAGAATTTAAAATTAATAAGACCTCAGAGACAATCCGGTCTCAGTGCCTCGTTTTATACCTGAGGGAACTGCGGCCTGAATAGACTGACCTATCCAAGCTCCTAGCAAGTTAGAAGAAACAGAATTAGACTCCACAGCCTGATAGCCAATCCGGGGTGTCTGGCCCTGTGCACTACCTCTCTGGTCAATACAGCCCAATTCAACATAAAATATTCTGGTATTTTTCTGGTACCTTCTCTTTTAGTGAAAAGGACTAATGTCATTTTTAAGGGAATCAGCAACTAGTACTGCTTGGGGTCAAAGCAAGCACTCAAATAGGCCAGATTATAACACTGTGCCCACCTTTTGAGGTCACTGGAAGAAGGGCTTTTAAGTTCCCAGTTAAGAGGACAGGTGCAGGAGAGTAACCAGTGACTCAGCTCTTCGTCTGTGCTGTTTGCAGGAAGCTCCGAGATCAAACTAGCTTCTCCTTCTGCCTCGAGAGTGACTGGGCCAGAGGGATGAAGGTGGACCGTGCTGGCAGAGGACTTGCTCAGGTCTGGAGGAGACAGATTCAGCAGCTGAACCGAGTCAGCCTGGAAATGGCCAGTGCTGTTGTGGCCACCTATCCCTCCCCGCAGCTCCTGGTCCAGGTATGCTAATCCAGGGACCATCGCCCAGTGCCCTGTGGCTTTGGTGGGTCTCCCAGATGGTTTTCACAGACACCACTGGTGAGAGCCCAAGAATGCCTTAGAGGTCAACAGAGCAGTTCTGCTAAATCCGAGTTGTTAACACTGACCCAGGTTGGGAGGATAGGTTTTTAATCCCCCAACCCCAGTTTACCACCTCCTTGTTCATGGATGAGGGATGACTGTGGATGGTACAGTATTAAGAGAACGTTTACCACTTTCAGGCTTACCGGCGCTGTTCCTCGGAGCAAGAACGCCAGAATTTGCTTGCAGACATACAGGTGCGCCGTGGGGAAGGTGTGACATCCACCTCCCGCCGTGTTGGACCAGAGCTGTCCCGGCGTATCTACCTTCAGATGACTACTCTGCAGCCAGATCTCTCTTTAGACAGTGCAGACTGATGGCTAGCCTTCACGGGCAGGATCCCACCTCACCCACCTGGGAACGTGATTACAGTGGAGAGATTGGAAGCGCCTCCTGGAGCACAAGCCTGGGTCAGGCCCACAACAGACTCTTTCCTGGGTGTTATTTGCGAAGTCTCCCTGTCAGTTGGCTGAGATACTTGCATTTATCTTCACCAGCATTCAGTGTTCCTCTCCTGGCAGAAAGCAACTGCCATGCACAATCTACCCCTACCCCTGCCCCAGCCAGCCCTCAAAACACAAAAGGAGCACAGACAGACCACTCAGACACGTATTTAATCATTGTAGAAATCCAAAAGAACCTCAGCATCAAATCTTGAGATCATGAATGAACTGCCCTCGGTGGGTTGGCTTTACAAGGCTAGATATGCTCCAGCTCCCCTCTGCCCACTGAGGCTGCCTCAGCCAGCCAGGGAACGGGGTCTGGTCACTATGCCGATTTCTGCATTCTAATCTCATTTTATATATTATGTGTTTAATTTCAATAAAGCATTTGTACCAATGGCTCTGGAGCTTAGAGGAAGACTAAAGGAATATGTAGTGATTCTGAGTGAGGTGTGGGCCTCTGCAGCAGAGCTATCCTTGGGGGAGAAGTCGTTTCTTCCAGTATCAGGACAGTTACGCATGGCAGTCCTACCTACCCAATTGAGCCACTATAGCTAAAAAAGTTGGACCCCATCCTCTTTATCTCTGAACCATGACAGGTTCTTGCTCTTCTGGGGGAGAGGCAAGGAGCTTGCAATCGGGCGATTTCAGTGAGTAAGCACCATGACATGGCCGTTTCTAATCCCTTCATTCAGCTGTTGTGAAAAGATGAGGCAGAGGAGGCCACTTGAGCAAGAAAATGCTTACTCTGGCAGACAGAATGGCAGTCCTGCCCTTAGTTGCCCCAGTCACTACAGTTCCTGCAGTTTTTAAACGCCATGATGCTACTTATTTCCCTTCACTGCATAGGGTGTAATCCTAGGTCTAGAATCAAATAATTCTAAACCTCAGTCTATGATACTCGAGTTTTCAGGATGCCTTTGAGGTAGTCACACCAACTACTAACAGAGCTGTCACAGTGTGGCTTTGCAAGGGTCTGCCTTGTTTATTGGCAGTTGGGAAGTTAATGCTCTAAAATCGAGGCAAGGAGCCTGGGCCATCCCAGTTTTACGGAAGCCACACAAGCTGGGGCAGGACTCCTCAGGAGCTGCCCGAGACCCTCGTGGCTATGAGATTTCTGTTCGTGGGCCATGGATCTGTCTACATGCAAGATTTCATACTCCAGCTGAGAGAGACTCAATTCTGTTGTGTGTTCTGTTCTCTCAGGACATAAGGCAAAATGATGGGAAGGAAAGAAGATACCAGAGTGGGAGTCCAGCTCTGCCTCAAACTAGCTGGGAGACCGACCATAAGCAAGTCATGGAAGGCCTCAATTTCCTCATCTGCGAGTGTCCTATTGGACTGGATGGTCCTGAAGTCCCTTTCAGAGCCTGAGATTTTGTATGGTCATTAAAATGAATGTCTGAGGTCTTTAAGAAAATAGGTATGCCCCTCCCCCCAATTCAGGCTAGATTTGCTGAGTATGGTGCTCCCCTAGTCCCCAATAACACACTGCCTCCTGATGTGCCCTGGCTCCCCAGGAAGGAATGAAAGAAAGGGTTTGTGACATACAAAAGTATAAATGTCAACAGCTGACCATTTAGTAGAAATGAGCCTTGCCTTTACACAGCTTTGTATAACAACTAGAAAAGGCTATGCTTGTTCCTCTCCCCACCCCCAAGCCTATTCCGTTAGGCATGCAGGTTTGTTCCTCTCCCCACCTCCTACTTCTCATTCCACCAGGGAACCCTGACTAAGGAACAAAGAAGTCCTACAAACGAGGTCTCAAGTACCAATCAGCAGCCATTTGATGATGGCAGGTAGGTCTGACCCTAAAGAGGTTGTGTCCAGCAGAACCCAATTCCATAGGAATCCAAGCTCCAAGGCTGGGAGGCAGCAGGTGTTGAGGACAAGCTCACTGCTGGGAATCGGTCTGCAGGACCCATTGGAGGATGTGGTGGCTGCGCAGACCCCGGACCGCATTGTCGTAGATGGTGTTCACACTGGTGCAGAGGGGCTGCTGCTGCAGCTCTGTCACCCGGCAAACCACCAGCCCGCCAGCCACACACAGCAGCAGCAGCAGCAGCAGCTTCAGCACAGCCCAGGACCGGGTGTGTTTCCGGGGCGGCGGCTTACGGGGCCGAGAGCCAGACTTAGATTCTGGAGGGACAGTCACAGTAGACAAAGTTCAGTCAGTGTGAGGAGACCCACACTCTCCCCACTTACACTCCTCTCCTCTAGTGAAAACTCCCCGGGCCCTGGAGACAAAACTGTGTTAAGCATATTTGAGCTCTTTAAAACTTTGCTATGCGGAGACTGCAATATAAATGCCTTCTCCTTGGATCTCAAAGGAGGACACTCGAAACTGGAACTCATTCTGGACATCTCACGTGGCCCACACAGTCCCCAGGGTCCTAAGTTCTCCTCAGTAACGACAATGATCCAGGCCCTTTGGGATCGGGGGTGGGGCTTATCAGGGGGCATCAAGCATGGGTAGTGTGCTGCCCGTTTGGGGAAATGGCTTTGAGATTTATGAATATTGTTACCATCATTATATAAGATACATAGAAAGCCTGGAAGGTAATACACCATATTGTTAACTGATTACTGCTGAGAATGGGAGATTTTAGAGGTGACTACCAATTTTTGGTGTGTGTGTGTGTGTGTGTGTGTGTGTGTGTGTGTGTGTGTAGAGAAGAGAGAGAACTTTTAAATTCTCTGCAATGAGCACATATATTACATTTATAAAAAAAAAACTTGGTTTTGAGATTTTTAGGCAAAATTTTAAAAAGCTTGACTGAGCACCCACATGCCAAGAACTACATGGTCCTGACACACAGGTTTTCTCAATCCTATCACTACCCTGTAAGGAGGTATGATGGTGCGGTCAGGCGACTGGCTCAAGGCCAGCGAAGGTGAGCAGATGGGCCACAGGCCTCCACCTCCCTCCAGAGTCCCTTCCCTCTCAGGTGCCTCTTCCTCAGGGGCACGTTTTTGGCCCAGAGAGTATACGAACTTCCCACATACATGGAGCCACATCACTACACAATTTCACTGGACATACTCAGGCAAAACACTAACGTGTTTTTTATGTAATAGGCCTCCCTGAACACAGGCCAAATGATTCCCCTGGTGTTCAGGCAGAAAGAGTGATCGGTTCCAAATTGGAAAGAAAACCACAGGCAGCGCTGGCTTTACTGAGACGGCACCGTGCACTCAAAACACGGCCAGTGTTCTTCACTAATAATGTGAAGGACATTTAAGAGTCATTGGCCCATATGCAGCCTTGGCCTTTCTCAGTGATTTCAGAATCTTAAGTCTTAGAAAAAGTGCACCTTGCTGTTCTGGGAATGCTCTCAGCCGCGTCTGACCAAAACACCTGCACATAAGCATGCGGCTCTGAGGAAATAAGCCAACTGGGCACTTGCTCCCAGCAGAGCCCCACGTTTCCTGTGAGCAACCCCTCCAAGGTACTCCAGGCCTTAGGGTTCACTGCATCTGACGAGGTGTGCAAGCTCGCTCGCTCTCCCATGCCTGAACACTGAGTCTCCCCACTGCCGGAACCTTACAGCTGAGGGAAAACTTACTCGGGGCCTGATTTGTTTCCTTCTTAGGTTTCTTCTCCTGCTCCCGCTTGGATGCTTTGAGGGCATCGTACTCCTTTCTCCGGCGCTCCTTCTCTTCTGCCTTCTCCCGCTTCCGCAGTTCCCGCTCCTGAGCCTCCTTAGCTCGTTGCTTGGCCTCCCGCTTCTTCTCAGCCTCTACAAGAAAACAGACCCCAAAATGGCTTCTCTCCCACACACCTTCCAGGTGCTTTCCCAAGTAATTAAAAGTATGGAGTCAGCCTCCTTTTTCCTATGCCACATACTCGTAGGATACATACAAGGAAACAGCTGTCTTTCTGCCCTCCCTAAAATACAATAAGCTGCTCTCAAGGTTTGCTGAATGGATTCTTATTAATGGGCTCCTAGCCACAAGCAGCAGAGAGGAGGATGCGGTAACTAGAGGGGCATAAGAAAGGCACGGGTGGTGATGAGCTCTTCTCTAAGTAGGTATGATTCAGAGGCAGAGCCACTGACAGCCTCATACAGCTCAGTCAAAGAAACAATGGACGTGCTGAGACTATGAGATTCCCATCTCCCCAAGCGAAGGAAAGGAATGTGGCATGCGGAGGGCAAGTAAGGAGAAAGTGAGCACTAAGGTTTATGGTTAGAGATGATGGAAATGTTTTCCTGAAAAAGCAAGACTAATCGTTTGTAATATGTAGACTTAACTCAGGAATCTCTGCAACACATTCCAATTTACTTCACAGCTCAAGGATGTTTACATGTGGTACCCAACTTACAAATTATTGGGTTCTAAAAATGCATTTCCAAATTAGTTATTTGGAAATCTGAAGTACATTTTTCCAAAGCCAGAATGACACAAATGGTGGTTAAATGTCCTTTTAGGGCTTAAAAGCCTATTTGAACCATATGTAGCTGAATAGTAGCTATAATTACTGTAGCTTTCCACTGTTTCTCGATGAACAAACAAGCTCCAAGTTCCAGCTGGGCACTGAGAATGCCAAGAACACACTACACTCAGCCCCAAGAGAACATGTGTCGTCAAGCGGTGACAGCAGCAGTGGTCAGAGTAAACGTGGGCATCACAGCAGCCGTGCACATATCTAAGGGACGGTCGTAACTCGACAGTCCTGATCTCCAGGACTGCCTGTAATGAGTATCACATACGTCCCTCCTCCAACCACAGGAGTCCTCCAATAAGGGGCTCAGGAGTCAGCCAGCCAGGCGACAGAGTGCCTATGGGTGCCAGGCCTTGTTCTAAGTGCTCAAGATACAGCAGTGAAGACAAGCCAGTTCTAGTACCCAAGTCATCTACTTTCTAGAGAAGGAGACACACAATAAAGTGAACAAAGAGTAAAAAAGACAGTGATGTGTGCCATAAAAGAAATAACAGAGCATGTGATGGGAATGATAGGTGGGATGGCTATTCTGGTTTGGCTGGTTCTGAAAGGGTTATGGTTAACCTAAGGCATCATTTGAACGAAGACACGAGGGATTACATGAAGGCAGCCACAGAAAAATCTGAGAGGAAAGGAAACCAAGCAAAGCCCCGAAGTGAGACTGTGCTGGGTGTGTTCAAGCCACGGCAGAGGCTCATGTGGCTGAAGGGAAGTTCATCCTCTGCCTGTGTGTGGAACAAGGCCAGAGATGCGTACAGGCCTGGGCTATGGCAGGCTTTGTCAACCATGTCACTGAGTGTGAATTTCTAAGTTCAATTGGAAGCATTAGAGGGTTGTAAGCAAATAGCAGCATACTTGACTTATGTTTTAAAAAGACCTCCCGTCTACGCTGCTGTGTAGAGAATGACTGCAGAGGGCACATGTATGGAGACAGGGCATTGTGTCAGGAGGTGCTGTGGCAGTCCACAGAATGGAGGCGTGAATACATTGGTGGCACTGGTGGTGGAGAAAGTCCCATACAGGACGTGCTGGCAGACTGGACAGAGACTAACAGAAGAAAGGAATCATGGCAGCTTCCCACTCGGGGCGTGAATGACTGCACAGACGGTGATTCCCTAGCCTGAGTGACTGCGGGGGGCTGAGGAATCTGTCTCAGCCATGCTTAATTTGAGATGCCTATTAACCCTCCAACGAGACAAGACAAGCAGTTAAACTCGACTCTGGAGCTCGGTGGAGAAGCCCGGACTGGAGAGATCCATCAGACAAAGGGGATACCGTCTACCACTCTGCTGCCCACTGCTCTTCACAACTCCTCCACGGGATTCCAGCTCCTGAAGCATGAGCACCAGCTGCGGGATAAGGAAGGGCGGGAAGATGATGAGGGATGGCCGCCTACCTCGTTCTACCTCCAGCCGCCGCTGCTTCTCTCGCTCCTGATCCGCCTGCATAGCCTTCATGTGCTGTAACACCTGCAAGGCAGAGGAGGGCGCTGGACGACTGCACGCAGTAAGCAGGCTTTACAGCTGTGTCGCTCGGGGAAGCTCAGGGGAGTCTCAAGAGACTGCTCTTCTCAGGAGCCCAGATCACCCCCGGCCCCGGAAGCAGTGCAGAGGTTAACGAGTTAATTCTCTTTGTATCCTAACTCACTGCTGAAGCTCAGTTACAGAAGAGGCATACGAGCCCAGTTCACTAAAGCTATCAGGGAAAAGGTTTGTGAACACAATGCCAACTAGTGTGTGTAAAAATCCTGCCATTTACAGTGGCTCCACGTGCACGATTTCATACACTCCTCCCAGCAAGTCTGTGATGAGCAGGGATAGCACTTCCTCCAAGACGGTTCCCTGACCTCACCTCCTCTGGCTACCTCAGGTTCTCCTCCTCCCAGTCCTGGGGAGTTTCCTTATGTAGCTCAATTATAAGACTGTGCGTTCCTAAAGATAGGGACTACTGTCCTGTCTGTAGGTGCGCACAGAGCTTAGCTAATCACAGGCACTCAATACACGTTTGATGAACAACTGACTGGATTCGCATTTCAAAAGGAAGAAAATTGAGACTCTGATCAGGTGATTTGTCCAGTTACAGGGCTAGAAAGCAGCACAGCTAGGAGTACAGGTCTTCTGAGTTCCCAGACCACAGCTGATTCCACTTACTCCTTGTGCAGAGGGGGAGAGCTCCAGGAGAAAGGGAAGGAGCCATTCTGCCCAAACGCCACATGACGCACTGGCGCCATGAGCCCCTCGAATCCTCGTCAGCTCAGTAATGGTTGACCTCTGACAAAAACAGCCACAGAGACTCTCACTGTGGGCATGGTTAGGGAGCAGGTAAAGACTTTTTTTAGGTTTGTATTTTTCACAAGCTGGTACTCCTTGGATGTAGGAGACAAGAGTGTAAGCTTGGAGCCCAACAATCCTGACTCTACCACTTACTTGCTAACAGTGTCACTTCAGCAAGTGACTTAACCTGAATTTCAGAGCCGATTTTCTCATCTGGAAAACGGAGGTAAGACTTCTCTGGCTTGTTGCAAAGATCGAATTACATGACTTGTACTGGCTGCCTAATGTCGTTCCTGGCACTATATGTGCTTCATAAATACTGCTGCTCTTTTACTCCATCTTCTTTACTGCATTAACAAGGCAGGAAAACCTAAACTATTCTAAACTACAACAGCAAATTGTCTGTTTCATTACCACACTAGACACCCTTTGGGACAGACGTATATTCAAATGTAATTATTTCACTCTGTGGAAACTTCAGACATGCACACACTCATGACAGGAGGAGCTCAGCAGAAGGCCTACAACAGCAGCTCCCTCTAAGAGCTTGGTTTGAAGCCACAAGGAACCCTGTCCTGAGTAACCCAGGAGTTGAACCTGCTGGCACCTCCCTAGAGGGAGTCAAGCTTCCTAAAAAAATGGCTGCTCAACAAGGAGTTGCAGGATCTGGCGGAAGGTCAAGCATGATGGAGACAGGCAGCCCAAGTTCAAAGTCCCTGTGTGACTCTGAACTCTGAATTTTAAATAAGCACCAACCATGCAGTTGATTTTAGGGGGTATACAGCTGGCTAAATAAAAAGCTGGGAGGTTTAAGAGACGTCCCTTTTTACCTTGGCCACAATACAGCAGGAGTTAGTTATCTGAAAACACAGCAAGTTCAGAAATGGGAGACCCCTTAGACTGTGAACCCCTGGAGAGTGGATTTTTGTGTACCTAATCCCAGCCCACAACATATAGTAAGCACTTGATGAATACTACTGAACAAATTATTTTTTTTAATTATTATTAGTTTTTAATTGGGGAACAGTGTGTTTTTCCAGGACCCATCAGCTCCAAGTCAAGTTGTTGTTTTCAATCTAGTTGTGGAGGGCGCAGTTCACTGGCCCATGTGGGAATCGAACCGGCGACCTGGGTATTATGAGCACTGCACTCTAACCAACTGAGCTAACAGGCCGCCCCTAACAAATTATTTTTAAAAGGTGCTTTACTATGTACCAGGCTGATCAGTTACTAGGACTAACCCATGCTTCCACAAGGTCAGAGCTGGTGAGACCTAAAATAACTCCTGAAGACAAGTGACCTCATTCCGACTGTTCCACGGCACTCCCCTATAATGCCTAAAGGTGCACTGCAGGAGACAGCTCTGGGGCAGCGGTGCCGGGGAGCACGACTTTCGTTACCACATCCACAGTGCTCTCTCTAGAAGGTATATGTGAGTACTAAAGGCCTTTAGATGCAATAAAAATTACTTTTATAGGTAAAAAATAGAACATCAGCAATTCCATATGGTTCAACATATTATTTGTTGAATGAATAAATGGATAAATGACAGGCGTGTGCACAAGGAGGGTTTCTCATGTCAGATATGAAGTAATTCGTACTTCCCAGGGTTATGAGGATTATGAGATGAAACACGTAAAGCATGTAGGACAAAGGGAGAGTAGTAAGTGGTAGCTACTGTTGGTCTTCCGGAACTGACATCACTCCTAAAGCACCAAGTTTTCAAAACAGGATTTCATTGATCACCTGTACTGTTCTCACTTAAGGGCAAACTGTTGCCTTGGTTACACGGTTGCCTTGACTTTGTTCTTGGATTCTTATAACAATGGGTGACAGATGGTGAGACTATCTAAGAAGCCCTCAGCTACCAATAAGGCCAGTACTCTTGCGATTCTATATAGAGACCCATTATACACACATTTCACTAACATTAATTCTAGCATTTACAGTTAAGTCCTTTTTGTCCACCATGCCCCCTAAACATAGCCACGTAAGGCATCTGGTGTTCAGCTGAAGCAGCAGCAATCTGTTCTAAAGCTGGGGCGGGGCGGGGGATAACTATAGTTGGAGTTTTTGAGAGATGGGTACATGCTGTTCTTAAGAGCAATGTAAGGCGTCTTCAAGGTTATTGGCAATGTTTGCCTTCCATGCAGACTTTATTTCCTCACTATATTAGATGACTTGACAAGTCAAATGCCAGATCTGCAAAGGATGTGTCTGTTTATAGCTATAAACTCACAAAAATCAACAACACCTTTAATATCAAAATTCTTACAATAACTGAGAGTCAGAAAGGCCACAGCCCCTAATCCTCTTGTCCCATTCAAACAACAGTTGACAATGAAATTTTGGATTGTGAAAGGTCCTGGTTTCATAAGAAGTCCTGCAGTAGAGTAGACAGTATTATTCCACTACTTGTAAACACAGAAACAAAGGTCCCTATGCTTGCCAGGCTCATGGTAGACCTATGTCACTGAGATCTTAGTGCTTTAATCAACACACATCTATGGGTACTGCGAAGGAAAACAAGAGGCAGAGGTAAGTCCCAGGGGAGTATGTAAAGGCGACCTCGGGGAGCTTCATGCTTACCTTGTTGGCACACTGCTTACACTGCTTCTCATCCAAGCAATCCCCTGCCACTTTGGCCAGGACAGGATCCAGGGGGTTATCCTTCAGGTCCAGCCACTTCAGGCTCTAAAGAGATGCGGCAGAAAAATTGACCAAGCCTGAGTTCACACACAGAGTCCCTCAAAGTGGAACAAAATGAGCAGGAAGAGAGCCCCTGTGTCCCAGCTGCAGGGAAAGCCATTTAGCAACACCAACAAGGTCATATTTCGGTCAGCCTTTCTCAAAGCGACGGTCCCTTGGTCCCTGAGCCCTTTGCTACACCTGGCTATGACACATTGGTTCATGAATTATTACCTTGAGCTGAGCGAAGCTGACAGGCAGGGTGACTAGCCTGTTGTTGAGAAGATCTAGGTGCTGGAGGTTGACCAGACGGCCAAAGTCAGCCGGCAACTGCTGCAGTTTGTTCTTACTCAGGTCCAGCTTCACCAGGTGTGTGAGGCCACAGAACTCCGACTAGGACCCAAAGAGAGAACAGTTACGTCTTAGGCTCACACACTTTGATGGAACAGTCCAGGAGCCCTCAAGGCAGAGGCTCCTATGTGGAAATCCTGACTCTACTTCTTACGAGCTATTCTACCTCGAATGAAAATGGATATAACAAGCATCACGCCGGGTGGTTAAGTAGTGCGATGTGTATGCAAAAGGCTGAGCACAAAGTAGGCACAAAGTAAGTGTGGGTTCCTTCACCCTCAGTTCTCCCTCCAACCCACTCTCCACATTGCTACCCATTCTGTCCTCCCACAGCAACCTACATTCACCTTTCACAGGTGCTGTCAAAACATAGTGAGACCATCCATTTCCCTAATATCAAGTGTCCCTTGAATCCCCAGTGTAATTCTCTTTTGTTCTTTGCAGCACTTAACACAGTACTTAGCACAGGTACTCCATGAGTGTTCTCTGAATGCCTGAATGGGCTGGGGTCCATCCTACTCATATCTTGGCTCTTCTTCAGTACAGTTCAAAACATCCCTCTTGTTATTAAGTCTTTGCTCAGCACCCATCTGAAGTGATGCTTCAACCTCCGCTAATGAAGCACTGTCTGTGTTCTCGGGGACTTGTAAATGCCAGTGGACCGGCACTGCAGATGAAGTCAAGACAACTGAACAAACAGACTGAAAAGTGCACTTGGGGGCGCTGAGTGACTGTCTAAGTGTCAGGTGTCAAAGCAGGTGTCAGGCTGCAAGAAATTGCTGCCCTTCTTTAATTAGACACAAAATACTTCCTAGAAAAAGTGGGATCTCAAATGCTTTTTTCAGCGTTAGAAATGGTTCTTGATGAGCTGCAGCAAGATACTACAATGAATGAGGTCCAGGAGAATACTGAGAGGGGAATGGACTAACGATCCAGCGAAGAAACTGCCAACTTCTGAGACTCAATCCTTAAGCCACAGTCCAGTAGAGAATGGCAAGGAGTGACCTGGCCTGGGTAACGGATGGGAAAGGCAACAATGACAACAAACTTAGGCCTGACAATGAAGGAGCACTGCTATGCTATGGAGGAGAGAGTAGCCATTACCCAGGAGACTATGAGGGGGCTGAACGACACCAGCACCAACACAGGTGAAGCAACAGGGGGATTGGGAGAAGTTGTGCAAGAGGATTTGACCATAGATTGGATGTGCTGAACAAAAAAAGTATCTCAAGTAATTAAATATTAGGAGGATTATGATACAGTAGTCCTATAAAACCACACTTTTTCCTGTTCCCCA
This sequence comes from Rhinolophus sinicus, assembly GCF_036562045.2. Classification (NCBI taxonomy): domain Eukaryota; kingdom Metazoa; phylum Chordata; class Mammalia; order Chiroptera; family Rhinolophidae; genus Rhinolophus; species Rhinolophus sinicus. Next base: position 43,566,482 of record NC_133764.1, on the reverse strand, counting down.
GCAAACTATGTACAAGGAGGTTTATAAACAGCTTATCCCTGAAATGAGAGCAATTTCCGAAGGTTTCCAGTCTCCTCTATACAATAGAGAAGTACTATTTTTCAAAGTAATAAAATAAGGGAGAAAAAAAGATGAGCCTAGTTAGTGACTCAGCCAGCATCCTGCTGACTTGAGTTTTCTGTGGCCTGACTTTCTCACTGTTCTAGGAAAGCAAGAGGCCCCTACCTTGCTTTCCATCCCACTGAGACCACCCAACTCTACCCCACTCCACTCCCAACACACTCAGACTTAGCTGAAGCTCGCTTGCAGACCTATTCTGAAATTATGCCTTATAACACAACTCCCCCAAACAGGAAGGAGAAGCATCAGGGCTCTAGAAGGAATTGTGCTTGCTTGCCAATCTTACCGGTAGAGTATTCAGTTTATTGCAGGACAGATCCAATATGGTGGCTTTTGGGAGGGCAGCCTAGGAAAGAGAATGAGAACAAAATGTCAAACCAACACATGGAACGATTCAGTGGCATCTGCTAAGGAAGCATTTTCTAGCTCCCATTATTAGGAAAAGACTTTGAAAAAAAAAAAAGCACTCAAGTATAATGTTCCTAGGGATAGAAGACAAAATGAGCCAGTCAACCCAACCTAGGGAAGAATGCAGAGTAGGGGTTTGGCTACAGAACATCCAAGAATTTCTTAGAAATTCTGCCTTCTAATGTTTTCTCCAGTACCCCTCTGTTTTAGATTTTAGGGCAGGGACTGTTTTTAACATAGCTCTGCAATTTCCATATGCCCCAGTTCAGGCTTTCCAGGCACTTTATACACATGTGTTTGCAGATTCATTCATTCATGAATGAGTAAATGAGTGAATATCAGAGTGAAAACAAGGCCCTCACTGCCCATCTCCATTTCCCCCTGAGGTTCAGGACTGGAGAGGCTCAGCCAAACTGCCCCTTCTTTTTCCACAGGGGCAATATTGTGCTGACCAGATGCCTGGAGCAAACGGCGTCACACAGCAGTCCTAAGGCTGGGAGGAAACAAGGCTGGCCATCTTCCTGGGGTGGAGAAGAAGCCAAATATTCATTTAAGGACCCAGGGCCAACCTACACTTGCCAATTGTCAGACATTCCCAAGAATGAACTTTGTCCACCTAAAAACGTTTTAGATATTACAGTGGGAAGAACGCCATGATAATAGCTACACGCACCAGCATTTGCTACCTGCCAAGTACTTTACATTACAATCTTATTGAATCCTCACAACCCTATAAGATGGGAACTATTATCATCCACTATTTCATCAACGAGGAAATATAGGCATAAAGGTTAACTAGCTTGCCAAGGGCACTCAGCTATTAAGCAACAGAGCTGAGATATGAACTGGGAGTCCCTCGCTAACCTCCACACTACACAACCAAGGAGGAGGGAAGACTGGGCCAAGTGCCAAAAGAAATGAGGAAAGGGCACGTCATCCAAAGTAAGGCCAGCAGGGAGGGTGAAGGCCTGGGTGGGGAACCAGGTGGGAAAAGCAAGGATGTACGACCTTACTCCACTTTGGCAACAACTAGCTGTGTAATCTCCCAGGGGCCTCGGGCCTCAGTTTCTTGGGTGGGAGTGTGGGAGTAGGGGGTTAGAAAGGTGGGCCTCAGTGGCGTGGGATTCCTGCCAGTTTCAGAGCAGTAGGCAAGAGACCTTGCCACCCAACCAGTAAGACTTCACCTTCTTCAAGAATGACGCCTCAGGGATGGAGCGGTCACCTAGGTTTGCCAGCTTCCTAGAAAACCCCTGTTCCGGGCCACACCCTGGTCTACCTGGAGGCCTACTTCTCAGACCTAGTCATTCATTCATTTGTTCATTCATTCTCCGAAGCATCCAGCAACCGCTCCGTGGGTACCTACTTGGGATCGGGCATGCAGCTGAGCGCTGTGAAAGCCCCCCAAATGCAAGGTGGGGCGATTCACTCTTGACCCGTAAAAATCCCATGGCCGGTCAAGCAGTTCCCCCCATCTTCTGGAACTGTGCCAAAATGACACGTGTACATCCCAGGAAGAACACTGGGGCCGGACAAGGCCTCCCCAGGGACTCAGTCCCATTCTCCCCGCCTTCTTTTAAGACGTGGAAACTGAGGTATGGGGAAAGAAGGTGGTCCACGCAAGGGCTAGCGCCAGTCGCCAGTGGGCGCCTGGGCCTCGCGGGACTGTACTGACCAGCTCCTTGACCGGGACCTCATTCAGGTCGCTGAGGCTCAGGTCTAGCTCGTTGCCGTCCAGCTTGTCGCGGAGGTTCCCGCCCTTGCTACCGGCCTTGGTCATGGTGACGCCGGCTAAGCAGGTCCCAGCTCCGGGGCTCCGACGGGCAGGAGAAGGCCTGAGAAACCGCTCGTGGGCTCAGCGGACTCGCACCCAACCGACAACACCTTCGTCCTCCGCCGCCGCAGGTGCGAGACCGTCACCGCCCGTCCGCCCGCCGGCCGCACTCGGATCCCCGCGCCCAGCTCCCACCGGTGCCGCCGCGACGACGACCACTTCCGTGTCCACGTCACCTTCCGCGGTCACTGAGACGGGCTGGGCCAGAGCGGCCCGAGCAGGTGTCGGAGCGCCCTCTGGCGCCGAGGATTGCGCACTGCAGTCGTTGCCAACACCAGACGGGTGGAGTTCAAAGCTCCAAGTTCAGCTGCGAGCGGGGCAGCTGCGTTCCCTAGTGACATAAGGGGCACTCCCACAGGCATCGTCACTGCAGTGCGAAGAGGCTAACGGGCACGGAATTGGGGGCCAGAAGACCTGAGTTGCATCTGTCATGCAGGATCTCTGGTCCCACTCCCCGCACAAGAACGCAGGATATGGTGAGGCCAAAAAGGAAAGCCAAGGGAGCCATGGATAGGGGGTTCATACCCCTATAGTCTCGCTGGTGGCAGAGTGGGGGATACAGTAAGCAGGCTCCATACTATCTGCAATCCACAGTCAGCTTGCTAACTGCTCGTGCTAGCCGCAATCCGCCGTCCACTTCTCGGCCAACCAACCCCTTGCTAACTGCAATCTGCGCTTGCTAGCTCAGCCACGTTTGTTATATCAGTGGTCAATGGCTAACTGGTGACAGCTGGTGGCCATCCACTACCCAAGCCAGCACCTTTCCACGTGAGGCCGAAAGCCTGGAAACTGCTCTCTGGGACTCTGTCTCCACAGCATCCAAAACTGACCTCATGAGATCACCCTCATTCCCCTGGGTTCTGAGCCGAAACTGCATGTCCTTCAAAATTGCTTCCTGTCCTCTAGTTAACAATCCCCAAATCTTCATCCAGAAAACTTAACCTCTGAATCTCTCTTATCTTCTCCTCACACCCCTCTCCCCTGCCCCAGGCTGCCATCAACTCGTGCTTGGAATTATTCTGAGTCTCTCTTCCTCCTATCCACCTCTACCCAGGTGCCCAGGTGATGTTTCTAAAAATCTAGCCAACTCTCTCCTCCACTTAAAACCCTTCAAACCTCCAGCTACCTCTAGGATGTAGATCACTCTCCTTTCTGTACCAAGCCCTGCCGGCTTCTGCAGCCTCCTCACAAGCCCCAGTACCTGCCTGGGATGCTGTGTAGGTCTTCAGTAGGTGGCCTCCTCACCTTTCCCTCTCTGGAATGGCCCTGCCTTCTCCCAGCACCTCTGCTTAGCTAATTCTTGGTCCTTCATAAAATTTCCCCTGACAATGGTGAACCCCAGACTGAGGTAGGGGTTCCTCCCTCAGGGGATCTGATATGCCCTGTGTGCTACCTTATTATCAGAGGTGGTAGAATTTGGTGGCTAAGGTGGGGCCTCTGGTACTGGACCAATTGAGTATTAAGCCTGCCTCTGCCTCTTGCTATTTATGAAACCTTAAGTAATCACCATGCCATATTTATGGATACATGAGAAATAGGCATAATAATGGTACCTAGCTGATAAGAGTTTGGGGAGGACTGTGGGGAGAGAGCCCCAGAAAGCAGTTTCTAGGCTCTTGGCCTCACATAGAAAGGTGCTGGCTCAGGTAGTAAATAGCCATCAACTGTGATTGGATGGCCATCAGCTGTGGCTAGTTGGCCATCAGCTGTAACCAGTGAGCCATTGGCCACTAGTATAACTGCTGTGGCTACACTAGCAGAAAATGGGGGCTAGCAAGAAGATGGTGGCTGAGCTAGCAAGAGCGGATTGCAGTTAGTACGGTGGATTGCAGCAACTAAGTGAGGTTGGTTGGCAGAGAGAAGTAGTTGTGGATAGTGTGGCTCCTGCCTCCTGTGTCTCCAACCCAGCCACCAGAGAGAATATAGTGGTATGACTCTCCTATCTATGGCTCCATGGGTGTTCCTGTTTGGCCTTACCATGTCCTGTGTTCTTATGTGGGAAGTGGGACCAGAGACCCCAAATGACACCCCACACGACAAGGACTGAATGAGTAAAACACAGGAAAAGCTTGCCACAGTGAATAGCACTTAGTAAATACCCAATAAATATTACCTATAATTCATAATCTGACTTGTGTTATATTTATGTGTCTGCCCTCTGCTCTGGACTGGGGGACGGGACAGGGATTTCATCTTGTATGCCCGGTGTCTGAGTGTCTGATGCATGGTAGTTGCTCATTCAGATGTCTGTTGAATGAATGAGTGAAGCACTTAACCCATTCCAAACCTCAGTTTGCTCATCTTTGAAATGGGGATATTAAGGCTTATCTCAGAGGGGAATGTGAAGGCCAAATGAAGTCAGTGCAATGGCCTACTTGTGAAACAAATCCTTGTGCACATCCCTCCAGCCCCCCGTGAGACACTGTGCTGGGCTTCTGGGAAATAGTCAAGGGCAATTGGGTAATAAGACATTAGCACTTGGCAATCTCTAAAGTCCTCGGGCATCCATTATCTTATTTTGATAATGTACATGAAGAGACTACAAGGAACATTTTACTGTGTATCTCCTTTTACAAAGGAAGAAACTCAGGGAGAAGTACCTTGTCCTCAGTCACATAGCTGGTTGAGAGACAGACCCAAATCTTTTGATTCCAAATTCTGTTTCTTTTCATTACACCGTACTTTCCCTACCCCCACCCCCAAGCCTAGATCAACACAAATAACTACTATGTAAGGCAGAAAGATTAAGGGCTCTAACACATATAGATAAAATCTGTGTGTTGGATGTGCAGGGCTGTGAGGGTATATGTTTAAGTGTGATAACATCAGACTGACATATGTAAGCGCATTCTGTGTCCAAGGACTGTGATTTACATATACGTATTATTTCTCTTAACTCACAACAGCCACATAAGAAGATATTATTTCAGTTTTACAAAAGAAGTAATTGATGCTCAGAGAGGTAATCTATTTAACTAATTAAAGACAGTCACAGCAAGTAAGTGAATGCACTCCAAGGAAGGTAGCTCATATCCAGCAAGGAAGGGAGGAGGAGCCTAGGAAGAAAGAAGAAATCCGAAAAGGCTCCACAGAGGAGATGGCATTTAAGTTGGGCTTTGAAGAATGGGTCAGGTGCAGACAGGCAGAGATACAGTCTGGGGAAGCAGGACAGCAGAGAGAGGAATCGACAGCAGCTGTTCACTTTGAGAAAGATTTTTTAAACTCCTAAGGCTGGAAACCCACGGCTTCATGAGAAAGTGGAGCCTGTCATTTATTGGCAGCTTTTTCCTTGGGAATGATAGACTGGCACTGTGCTGCAGCCCCCAAATCACATACCATTTTGTGCCTGGATGTTGAGGTTCTTTGGAGAGCTGCAAAAGAGAACACAAGTACCACAGCCCTTGAGAAGCCAAAGATCAGGACAAAAACAAGACGCAGCTGCTTCTTGGAAAAACCTTGGGCATCAGGCCAGCACTGTGACTGCTAACTCCAGTGCAATCCTGACAAGTCCTTCCACCTCTCCTAACTTGTTTCTTTCTCTGTGGAATGGGGATAATAAAATGGGAAAGTCTGTCAAAGCCCCACAGAGAGACACATGTAAGAAGGAGCCAAACAGCACTATGCAGCATGTGTCATCAGCCTTTCTGAGAGTAGCTAGGAAGGGTTAATGTTTTTTGTCGTCACAATCAGAGAGGTAGATTGAAATAAAGACAGACTCAGATAGCCCTTGAAGATTGGAGCCATCAAGGCAGTTTTTAATGCAAATGATCTGTTTATGTAATTTACTTATTTACATGGATTTCTTTAAATATTTCCACATGCAGCGAGATCGTGTTCCTGTAAATCAGCCCTCCCAAAGTAAATTTCAAATTTAAAGCAGTTGCACCTAGAAAAAGATTTCTATTTTGTTTTTAGAACTAGGTAAAAATGATCTTAAAATGCATATAAGAGTGAAAAATCTAATTCATATGGAAAATATAATTAATAAATGTACAAGAATTGCCAAGAATACTTCATGAAATTAAAAAAAAATTGCTACAAGTGTTCTGCCCAACCGGATATTAGACCTTATAATAAAACCCAAAACAGTTTAGCATTGTCATAGGCAGTTATCAATGGAACAACATAGAGAGTCTGGAAACAGATACAAATGTATATGAGTCCTTAATATACAATTAATAGTGCATTTAAAGTCAAATCCATCAAAAGGGGAGTGGTTGAATAATTCAGCATGTGATTAAATTAAGGATCTTGAGATGGAGAGATTATCCAGGAGGGCCCTAACTGAAATCACAAATATCCTTATGAGAAAGGCAGAGGGAGATTGGACATAGACGAGGAGGAGGCAATGTGACCATGAAGGCAGAGATGAGAGTGCTGGGGCCACAAGCCAAGGAAAACTAGAGCTGGAAGAAGCAAGGACACCTTCTTCCCAGGGAGCCTCGACAAGGAACCAGACCTGCCAATACTTTGATTTTAGTCCCACAAGACTCACTTCAGACTTCAGAACTGTAAGAGAGTAAACTGCTGTTTTAAGTCACTAAATGTGTGTGATTTATTCCAGTGGTAATAGGAAACTAATACACTACTCATTTCTCAGGACTCGGCTCAGACCTCTAAGAGACCTGTGACATGCCGGGAAGGTGCCTGTGTACCATCTCCTACAGCAGTGGCCACACCACATGCCATCGTCAGTCTCAGGGTTGGGGTTCTCTACTAGACAGTGAGCTTCCCAAAGACAGACATTCTGTCTCATTCATACGATCTGAGCACCCAGCATTGCGCCTGCTGTCAAGTGAGCACTCAATGGATGTCTGTTGAACCAAACGTATGAGGATAGGAAGATAAATTAGATTTGGTCTAATTTACCAAGACACTGGGTCCTTATCCAAGACTTCACAGTTGATTATCTTTTAATTTTGACTCAAAAACTTAAAAATGACATCATCCAAAGAATGATTTTTGCCCTACACTCTCTTATAAAAGCAAGGCTTTCACAACTTTTGGCAGCTGCTGGGATGGCAGCTTATTTTTAGTTTTTTAATTTGGGGCAGCAAGAAAGTACCGATCATTTTAGATTACATCTTCCTGTGTCTGCCATCAATTATTAATTGTGATCAAACAATTTTTCTCTACACAGAAGTTCAGAACACGTTCCTTATTTTCACTTCCAGTTTGAAAATCAGAAACATCCACTTTTAGAAGCATTTTTAACAGCCTTGGGGTTTTTTGGGGGGGTGGGGGTATTGGCTACTCTTTTGTTTTGTTTGTTCTGCTCTGTTTTGTTTTGTTTTGGTAGTGGAGCTAATTGGCAAAGTATATGTATTACGTTCCAAGTCACGGTCATCTCTTCTTTCAAAATTAAAAAACTCCCTTCCTTATCCTCCTCTCCTCTTTTTTATGGGGCTGCCAGCAGTCTCCTTTTTTCCCACCTCTCCTCATGATTGCTGCATTTCTTATTAGACAAATCCCTTCTCACGCAGGGAAGAAAATTAAAAGGAACATTTTTCATATACTACTTGGAAATAGTCGATTACAACAGAGAGCTATGAAAATTACATCAGAGAGAAGATATTTGCTCAAGGTCACTGAGAGAAAAAGAAGCAGAGCTGGATTCTTTCCAGACCTGACGTGGAGGCTTGACTGCAGGCCTGTGTAAGCCCTTTGCACTCTCTGAGTTACAGTGAAAACCTCACGAAACACACTGGTCCCTGTACATGATCAACGACGCTAGTCAGGGTGCCTCCCTTGACCTGTTAATAAAAAATTTATTAAGGTAAAGCATGTACACTGTCTTAGGAAAATAGTACAAGATAAATGCTTTGTAACAAAAAGCATCAGTTCTCTGATCCATCTCTCCTCTCAGTCACATGCTCTAAAAAGAAACTTTTTCTGTGTGTGTGGTAAAATAGACATAAATAAAAGTTATCATTTTAACAATTTTTAGGGGTACAGTTCAGTGGCATGAAGCACATTCACACTGTCATGCAACCATCCATTTCCAGAACTTTCATCTTCCCAAACTAAAACTCCATATACATACAACCCTCCATTTCTCCTCCGCCTAACCCCTGGCAACCACCGTTCTACTTCCTGTCTTTATGAATTTGACTACTCTAGGGGCTTCATGTAAGTGAAATCATACAATATTTGTTCTTTTGTGTCTGGCTTATTTCACTTTAGCATATTGTCTTTAAGATTCAGCCCTGTTGTAGCATGTGTCAGAATTTCCTTCCTTTATGAGGCTGAGTAATATTCTATGGTACGTATATACCATATTTCCCTGAAAATAAGACCTAGCCGGACAGTCACCGCTAATGCAAAGATTAATATAAGACCTATTATTATTATGTTATACCAGGTCTTATATTAATTTTTGCTCCAAAAGATGGATTAGAGCGGATTGTCCGGCTAGGTCTTATTTTCGGGGAAACACGGTACCACATTTTATTTATTCATTTATCTGTTAATGAACATCTGGGTTGTTTCTGCTTTTGGCTGTTGTGAATAATGCTGCTACGAAAATTGGTGTACAAATGTCTGCTTGAGTCCCTAGTTTCAATTTTTTTTGTGTACATACCCAAAAGTGGAATTGCTGAATCATGATTTTTCATTTGTTTTTAATTTTTTAAGGAACTGCTATACCATTTTTCACAGCAGCTGCACCATTTTACATTCCTGCCAATAGTGCACAAGTGTTCCAGTTTCTCTACATCCTCATGAATATTTGTTTTCTGTTTTTTGTTTTTGTTTTTTCTTTTTTAAATTAATTTATTTTTAATTGGGGAATATTGGAGCACAGTGTGTTTCTCCAGGGTTCCAATTTCTCTACATCCTCATGAACATTTGTTTTCTCTTTTTTTGTTTGGTTTTTCTTGGATTTATTTATTTATTTATTTTAAATTGGGGAATATTGGGGAACAGTGTGTTTCTCCAGGGCCCATCAGCTCCAAGTCATTGTTCTTCAATCTAGTTGTGGAGGGCGCAGCTCAGCTCCAAGTCCAGTCGCCATTTTCAATCTTTAGTTTCAGGGGCCGCAAGCCCACCATCCCATTTGGGAATTGAACCAGCAATCTTGTTGTTGAGAGCTCCCACTCTAACCAACTGAGCCATCGGGCGCCCAATGTTTGTTTTTTGATAATAGCCGTCCTAATGGGTATAAGGTGGTATCTCACTGTGGTTTGGATTTGCATTTCCCTAGTGACTAGTGATAGAGCATCTTTTCATATGCTTGACCATTCATATGTCTTCTTAAAAAAATGTCTATTCAAGTCCAAAAGGAAACATTTTGAACTATTTTAACCATTTCCATTTTATATATTCTTCTGTTATTTACCTCTAAACAAATACTTATTCAGCCATTTCTTGATTTTCTGTTTGATAGATAAGGATTTGCACTCCCATCTCTCCTCCCCAAGTCCTTCTAAATAGTTTTATTGTTATTTTGTAGATATACTGGTTGCCTTTGTAACTTTAAAAAACATACTCCTTTAATTCATGTTCTATAATTGGTAGACAGAATCTCTTGACACCTCGATTTACAAAGTAAGAATATTTTCCTCTACTCCCCATCTCCCCCCCTTTACCTTTCAACTACAGCCAGGTGTGCCTTCCCAGGTTCATAGCATTTACATTGTTTCCTAACAGTGATTAAGTCTTCTGAATTCTTTTCATAGGTTGATACTAAGAATTTAAAAAATCAGTAAGTGGTGCTTATAGTTTGAGTGCGTTTTGAAGCACAGATGAGAAGGATATTGGCAAAGGGAAGGGACTAAAGACTTTCTCTGGGTAGCCAATGGCATGAGCAAAATCATAGGGACCATAAGCCATGTGAGTCACGTGTAGCACACAGCAGACAGGCTCGGTTCAGGCAGAAAGCCCCTCAGGGAGTTATGAGGAACTGGGCTGGTTGAAGGACGAGGGAGGAAAGATGAAGGGCCTGGATGGCCCATGTGCCTGTTCCGTATTCCCTCAAAATGACCCAAGTATTCTGGTGAACATGATCCAATACCCAGGCTCAGAGACTTCCACATCAGGTATCTTCACTATCCTTTCTCCCAATCCTCTTCCCCTTCCACAGAACCAATGTCTACCAGGACTCTCAAGGTTTTGCAGAGATGGAAAATAATTCCTCCTCCTAAAAGAGGTTTGCAACACCTGACACAGAGGAAGTCCTCGACACAGGAGGAGGAAGATGGAGAAAAAAACTCACCATCACTGAAAACTGGTCGAGTACCAGTTCTGTGCCACACTCTTATGTCACTGGAGAGAGAGTCCTTCTCCTTCTTGGAACAATGGCCAGGAAATGAAACACAGAAATAAAGTGGTGAAAGAGTAGTTTATTAGAAGAGATAGTACACTTCAAAGAAATACGGACCTGAATAGTAGAGAGTGGCTCAGGGCCCTGACTAATGAGGCCTTGGTGGTTTTTATCTTTTTCCCTCAAATGGGCTGTTCCTTTCCATCGTGGGACCACCTGATTGACACCTGTGATTGACAAGAGGCTATACCTCATCTTTTTTTGAACTGCGCAGGTATGAGTGGCCGGTTTGATCTAGTTGGGTGTCTTGTACCCATTTGTTTACAATGGAAAGGGGAAGGTTTGGACAGAGAGGGGAAGTCTTCTGGGCGGTAATGCAGAGACCCGATGCCTATCTCTAACTGCCTGCCTTGTTTTTCCCTTGAGATGTGATCCCCATAAAGTGTCTATGGGAAGCTGAGGGACAGAAGGTCTTTTCTTCTGTATCTGCTTCCTACTGGGCAGGGGTGTAGAGCTGTCTCTACCTATTGGGGGATTCACGGAACTCTCGCCCTATCTGATCTCAGATGAGAGGAAGGGGTCTCGGGACCCGCCCGGAAGACCATGTTGGCTTCTTTGGTTGGGACTGGCAATCTTGTTGGGGTATCCTCTGCATCCCCAAAGCCCCTAAATGAGGAAAAATAGATTTTAATTAATAAATCCATTAGCGCTATAGAGCCTGTGGCCATTCAAGTTATTTAGGTGGCGTCAATTGTCCCAGAGCTGGGCCCAGAATGGGTTGGAAAGAACATCAGTCTTCAGTGATTACAATCAACAAGTATAGTGGCCTGGGGGAATGTTAAAACCTATGTGGTTTCTGGGCTGGCCAAGAGTTAGGTCCGGAATGGCTTGGGGGATGTTGGGAAGTCACAGGCTTTTAGGTAGTCATTTGAGGCAGGCGTGAGAGACATCCTGTGATTCAGGCTGGGAGCAATCTTTAGTCTAGGACTGAGAACTGATTAGAAGAGTAATCAAAGCCCGGGGCTAAGGAGCTAAGAAACTAGGAAAAACGAGACTTAAAATTTCTTTAATCAAAAATAAATAAATAAATAAAAATTTCTATAGTGAGGGAGGCTTAAAACTTTTGTAGCGAGGGAGCTCTCCCATATCACTTACCCCAACGCTCTGCAGGAGGCTGGTATTATTTATCCCATCTTAAAGATGAGAACTGAGGGTGGAGAAGCTCCAAGACTTATCTAAAGCCACAAAACAAGTATGGACAGAGACTTGGCCTGTGCTCACCGTGTCCACATTGACCTTGGGCAAGTAGCTGAACCTCTCTGGATGTAGGTTTCTTCATCCATTAAAAAAAGAGACACATACCAAGGCATGCCTTTTCCTTGCAGGGTAATTTTCCTTGCAGGGGGCCAGAGATAACATCCTTGAAAAATCAGGCTTGTGGAAGGTATCATAAAACTGGCAGCTGTGATTCCATGGCACAGGTGTCTGGGAAGGCATGAAAATCCAGTATGTGGAGAGCCAAAGCTAGAGCAAAGTTCAAAGAGGAATTCATCCCTCTCTTCCCCCAGGACTGATCCTCAAACTAGCAAGGAAAGTGGAAGGGACTGCCAGATCTGTATTCATCTTTCACTTCCCAGGCCCAGAGATGGGCAGCGACTTACTCAGGGTCACCCAGCAAGCTAGAGGCAGAGCCTACCAGGCATGCTGGCAGGCTGACAGCCCAGACGTGGGTTACTCGCCCGTGCGCCACATGCATGGGCTGGGCTGTCAGAGTCAGTGAGTTAGTCTCATCGAGAAGGTGTGCCCTTGCAAGCCCAGCTCCTCATAATCTATCTCCTCCTCTGTCTTCCTTCCTGCCCCATCCCTACACAATTTTAAGTGTGGAGACCCTCCCCAGGAGCCAGGGTTTCAGGGGGATCTGAGGTCACTCTCAAGATCATGAAGAAGAGCTGCATAGTCTCTTTGTGACCTCAGTAGAGCCAACGTTCCCAGATAAGGGCAAAAGTCTTCTCAGGCCAGGCTCCACCCTTAGCTGCCCCTCCTGTCTGGCCCAGCTTTCACCACTGCCTCTGGGTCATGAGAAGGGAGGTCACCCTGCCAGGGCCTTTGCCCCATTGCTCTCCTCCTTCTCCTCTGGAGGAAGGGTCAAAGCTCGAGAGAGTGTGGACCTGGCACATGTACCAGTCTGGTGCCCAGTGCCACCTTTCCCAGACAGGACCAGAGATGCGCTGTCACCTTCTCTCTGTCCTGTAGCCAGCCACACCCTGGCCTCAAGGTACCATAAAGAGGGGCTGGAAAGAGAGTGAGATTGCTTTCCATTGACAGCTGGGACAGCTCACAGGAACTGTGCTGGGGCAGGCAGATGAGGGACTGGGAGACACCAGTTGCAATCCTTGAGGGCACCTTACTGCACAGGCGGGCGAATGAAGGCAGCGGCCCTGGGGGAGGGATGGGTGGCTGCCTCATGGGAGATGAGGGTACTAACTGGCCTCCCTTCTGAAGCTGACATCTGGCCTCAGCGGGGACTCGCTCACCCCCAGCACTCTTTGTCCCGCCGTCCTCTCCAGCCTCGGCGGGCCCTATACCCCAGCTGGCTTGCCTTGGGGATAGGCACTTTGCGCCGGCTCCCTTGGTCTCTGGCTCTGAACCCTGGAAGGGAGGGGAGGCGACAGCACGTGACCCGCGCGCTAAACCGCTGGGGAAACAGACCCATCCAGACCTCACCACCCACCCCGCATTTACGCCTCGCTGGCTCCCCTCTACGAAATCAACAAGTTCTTGCGCCCCAAAACCCAGGTCCTTGGTTGTGGGGAGGGGAGACCTGCCTTGGGCTGCGGCCGCGGACCTCGGTTCCAGAGGGAAACCAGGGCAATTCTTCGAGAGTGGGAAGAGGCGGGCCGCAGGGGAATGTGGCCCCGCGCGGAGTCTCTTCCTCCACTCCACGCCTCGCCCCGCCCCGCCGGTCCGAGTCCTCCGCACCCCATAGGCAGAGGCGACCCTCCCCGCGTCTCCGCCTGCTTCGCGCTCGCCCCGCCTCAACTTACTTTAAAAGTTTCCTCCGGCCGGGACACGGGCAAAGTGAGCCATGGCTGTCTGCATCCGGATGCTGCGTTTCGCGAGGCTTTGCGCCGGGAGTCCGGGGGTGCTAGGGGCCCGCGCCGTCCTCTCTCCGGGTTGGCTGGAAGCGAGGTTGCAGGGCGTCCGTCCCCTCAGGTACCGGGCCCGGGAAAGAGAGGGGGCGGGCCGGTCCTCCGGAAAGGTCCTGCAGAGTTGCGCTGGGGGCCGATCCCATTCGGGCTGGGAGGTCGGCAGCTGCTTAACCTCTGGATGGCGCTCGGGGGAGTAGGTACCCCGCATCTAGCACCTAGGCAACAGGAAATTCTGGCCTACCCGGCGCAGATTGGGGCTCGACTGGTGGTTTGCAGTGGCCCTGCACTGACTCTGGATTCTGGTCAGGGACCCTATGTTCTTACATTCGTGGGCATGCAGACGGCTAGGAAGTGTGGGCCTTTAGCAGTCTAGCCTGAAGGGGAAGGACAGGGGCCAGGCCTGGTCTTTGTCCCCAAGACACTGCCTATGAGCTGAACCCCCTTCAGGGATAAACTTGGGGATCTTCAGCCCAGTCTTCCCCACCCCAGACCACTGAACTCAGTAGTCTCCCCTCTCCTCATTAGCTGTTGACAAATGCTGCTTTTGTTCCGTGCTACCTACTAGGCCTGTTTTGCCTGTTTTCTTCTGTCCTCAGTGCAGAGGGAGAGATGGGGGCTGGCAGGTGGAGGATTCCTGTTCCCAGTAGCCCGGCTGCCTCTATAGCAGTATAATAAGGAATGCTGCTGCCATCCTGTGATTGCAAATGTGATAGTGTGTTGATTAAGCAGAGCTGGGCTCTCCCTGAGGTCATCAGTGGTGGTGGTTATCTTTAGCACCCAGCAGGGGGGAGGCCTGGGCAACACTGAGCCTCCCCGGCCACCAGCTGGGCCAGGTACAAAGTCTGGTATCAGGACCTGGTTTAGGGCGCCAGATGGGGTATGCGCCTGAACATGGAAGAGGAAGGAGGAGCTCAAAGAGGTTTCTCATCTGAGAGAACTATTTGGTTTTAAAAAAAAATGGAGAGAGATGCAAACTCTTGTTTTGGCTAGAACTTCAAGATCGCAATGTTTTAACTTGCTTTAAGATCACTGTGCCTAATTTTCTGGTCTCAAGGCTGGTCAGTAGATGGCATTCTGGGAAAGTGACCTGGGTTCTCTTCTATTATAGCTGTGTCCCTCACTATCTCCCAGTGCCTCCCTAGGCAAGCTCTGCTATCACTCCCCGCTAGGCTCCAGGCCCCACCTCAGGACTCCTGGGTACTCTCTTAGACTGTGAGGGCTCTAAGGAAAGGTAATCACAGAAATGTACGTGCTTCATGATCAAGCCACCTCTGGTAACTTTCCTGACCTTTGATTTTTTGTGCGTGTAAACAAAACAGGTCACCCTCCTGCTACAGGCCTGCAACCTCAGGGTAGGGATACCAGGCCTCAGAGAAATTCTGACTCTATGTCATGAAAAGAACTATTTTTCCAGAGAGAGATTTCCTGAGCATTTGGCCTCATTCCTTCCTATCCCTTCTACTCCTACTTTCCCCTTCAGAAACCCTCAAGAAGTCTCAAGCATTCAACAGACATTCCTGAGAACATATGTATCAAGCATATGGTGCTGTGGTTACGGAAACCATAGGACCGTGTCCTCCAGAAACTTGCAGTGTAGTGGCAGCAAAGATAAATCAAGGCGATCGTGACTCAGTGTTCCAAGTCAAATGGTGTGCAAAGCTCCTCAACTTCTGTCCTTTGCTCTTTTTGATCTGGTCCCCAACTTTTCTGCTGCCCAAGCCCCCAGGCCTGTTACTTATCAGATCCCCAGTTTTGCATGTTAGGGAAGAACTTTGAAGCCAGACTGCTGTGGTTACAACAACCTTGGCCCTCCACCTACTTGCTATATAACCTTGGGCACATTACCTAACCTCTGACCCTGGTGAGTTTGTCATTAATGCTTCCTACTTGGCAAAGGCTTACTCTTCTTGGCCTTTCCCTTGGAGCAGAGCTGGTCCCTGAGAACTTTCAAATGGTGTCTGGGTAGGAATTCCAACTGATCTGAAGGTAGGGGAGGATCCCCTCCTCAGTGGCCTCTTTCTTGTACCTGGTTCTCTCTCCTGGCCAGTACTTGAATCTGCTGGACACTCCCTTCTCCATCAAAGTCAGGGCTGTCCAGAGCCTTTACCTCCAGAAGGAAATAAGAAGCTGTCCATTGCTCTCCAGATCTGAACCACCGACTCCTTCCCTTTGTCCACATATCCCGTTTCCCGAGGGAGGCCGATGGACTAGCCTGGGGCTTCAAGGAACCTTGGAGGGAGCAATCCAATACTGATTCCTTGATAAACCTGAGATGAGCATGCTTCTCCAAATCTCTAAAGCTGGCCTGGGGCTAATTGCGATATAGCTACATCCATCTGGCATGTTGGGAGCCCTTGGATCTGGGTAAGAAAGAACAGTGGCTTAGGTCCCTCAGAATTGGGTGTGATGCTGAGAGCTGGGGCTCCAGTGACTCAATGCTAATCGCTGGGGCCGAGGGGTAAGTGGTCTTCATGGACCACCCTCCAGGGAGATGGCTGTCATTAGGTGGGACCAGTATCGGAAACTATAAAATGCTGTCTCTATATGAGGGGATTGTGTTAAGCCAGGAAGTGTTTTGGGTGGAAACCGTAATAGTTACCAAAAAATAGCCTCTTCTTATGATTCCACAAAGATGATTAATAAGTGATTTGGTAATGATGTCCCTACTCAACACTGGGAATCTCCAGTCTAATGACAACAATAGAAAATATAAACTTGAACATTTTAGTTAGTTAGTTTAGTTAGTGAATGGTACACATTGGTTTTAGTTATCCTTTCTTGCCTTGCGCAAGGTAGGTATGCGGTCTACTAGGGAAGATGCAATAGGGGATACAAAGATGAATGAACTTATTTTCACTGAGTTCTTTGCCTGAAAAGGATCTGCAGGGGCAGACTGTGGACCACTGATTTAAGGCAGAAAGGGTACTGCGCCATGGAGGATGTCAATCAAAGCAGGGGAGAATCTGATTGGTGGAAATGGGATTAGGGAAGGCTTCCTAAAGAGGCCTGAACCTTCCAACCACAGGGCTGTATTTCAGTTTGAAGTGTCAAGACTATAGACTTGTATGAAATCTTGCCTGTTCTTGAACAGTTTTGAATCCTGGGTATGAAGCCTTCCTAACCTCCCCAACATTATTTTCTTTATTCAATCTACAGCCAGAAACTTTAGAGTCAGACAGATCTGGATTCAAATGAACCACTTTCTAGTAGCTTTGGGACTGAAGTTGAACTTGACTTTTCTCATGTGTAGTGCTGTAGTGAGGGTTAAATGAGGTCACATAAGAAAATTCTTAACCCACAGCCTGGCACCAAGGGGATCTTCAACCCATTGCAGTGGTGAGCTATACAGATAGTGCTTGTGTAACAATGATTTGCAGGTTTCTACAATGATTCCAAGGTCCACATTTTAATCACTTGTCTGGAGAGGAGGAAGGAGACCATTCAAGGGCAGATTTTTTTTTCTTTCTTTTCTTTTTGTTTTTTCTGATCATGTGCTGAACAAACCAAAGTATAGGATATTATTTCATCTCTTGAGTAGGCCTCGCTAGCGAAGCGTCCTGCTAATAAATGACAGGTACCAACAATCCTGCCAGGTACCCCTCCCTTCAGAAATCAACAAGCTGTGTTTCTAGCTTACAAAGCATGTTTTTTGAACCTTGTTGGCATGCTCGTGTTTCTCAGTTTGGGAGTCAGATGACAAGAAGTAAGTCGCAGTCCTGCCACTTCTAACTCAGTGTGGCATGAAGCAAGTCACTCAACTTGTCTGGACCTTGGTTTCTTTGTAAAATAGGCCACTTGGACAAGAAGCCCTCTACATTTCTGTAGACATTCTGTGATTCCTAAGGAGGCTGGCCTTTGAACCTGATCCCTGAATCCAATTGGGCTGTGGCTGAAGTATGAAGCCTTGATACTTATATGAAGTGTTATTCTGTGACTCTCTCTAGTCCTCTGCAAGTGAACAGAAAATATCACGGGTTTTGACCCTACACAGATAAGATCCAGACCTTATATGTACCGTAGTGATCCCATCAAGGACTGAGTGTCCTAAATCAGCCCCCACACCTGACCCCTGTGTGCTTTCCCTGGGGCCCCATACAAGTGGCCCAAAGGAAAACCTGCATGAATGTGTCCCTGCCCCAAATATTTCAGGCTTTCAGAAATGTCCTCTGTGTTCTTGGGTTTACTGGACTTAATAATTTCCTGCGTACTTTCTCTATATAAGCACAAACACACATATACCAGTGGTTTTGTTCACGATGCTAAAAATGGAAGCTTCCACCAGGCTTGTTGTTGCTCTTACGACTTGGGAGTACTTTGTAGTCTGTACCTTTGCAGACTGTAGACACATTCAGGGAAGATGTGTTGGGTGGTGAAAAGATCATGGGGCTTTATGGTTTAATTAAATACAGTAAAATGCACGAATCTTAATGAACAGTTCGATGAATTTTAACAAATGTATACACCTATTACTCAGCACCCCAAGACGTAGACCTTGTCTATCACTCTAAATTCAATAGAAATATAATGTGAGCCACATATGTAATTTTAAGATTTCTAGCAGCCATATTTAAAAAGTAATAAGAAATAGGCGACATTAATTTTTAAAATTATTTATTTTTAAATTATTTTTAATTATTCAATGTTATATTAGTTTCAGTCGTACAGCATAGAGGTTATACATTTATATAACTTACAAAGTGATTTCCCCAATGTGACATTACTTTTAATGATATATTTTCTTTATCTTAGTATAGCCAAAATATCATTTCAGCATGTAATCAATCTTTTAAAAATTGCTAATGAGATATTTTACACTATTTCTTTCATAAAATCTTCCAAATCATATGTATTTAGCACTTACAGAACACTTCAATTCAGACGAGCTACATTTCATGTGTTCCACAGCAACATGTGACTAATGGCTACCATATAGACAGCGTAGCTCTAGAAATTTTTCTCATGCCCCTTTCCAGTCAATTCCCTTCTCCAACCAGAGGCTACCACCGTTCTGATTTCTAATCTCTGTGGGTTAATTTTGCCTATTCTTAAATCTTAGAGTATACGAGGTCAGACAATTAAATTTGCAAACTCATCCTAGAAAAAGTGCTACATATCTCACTGCTGAATATCACTATGGCCACCTTCGAAGTACTCCCCTTGGGAAGCTATGCACCGATGCCAGCACCTAGTCCACCCTTCAAAGCAATTTGGGAACTCTTTTTTCTGGAATGGCCATCAGAGTTGTCGTGGTATTACCCTTGATGTCCCGAATGTCATCAAAATGACTTCCTTTCAATATTTCCTTTATCTTTGGGTAAAGAAAGAAGTCATTGGGGGCCAGATCAGGTGAGTAGGGAGGGTGTTCCAATACAGTTATTTGCTGACTGGCTAAAAACTCCCTCACAGACAGTGCAGTGTGAGCTAGTGCATTGTTGTGATGCAAGAGCCATGAATTGTTGGCGAAAAGTTCAGGTCATCTAACTTTTTCACGCAGCCTTTTCAGCACTTCCAAATAGTACACTTGGTTAACTGTCCAGTTGGTACAAATTCATAATGAATAATCCCTCCAATGTCAGAAAAAGGTTAGCAACATCGTTGCAACAAGTTCGCGAACTTAATTGTTAGAGCTCACATGCTGTTTTGTCTGGCTTCTTTTGCTCAAAAACCAAGCGATGCTTTGGGAGGAGCGACCCATTAACGCTGACAAAAATTCATGAAAGTATTTATTATACATTATCCAGTTTAGCTTTCCTTGACAACCATGGGGAAAAGGACATGGTCTTATATGCCCAATATTTCACCACTTGTGCATGGCAGCAAGAAGGCAAGTTGAGAAGTGGGGGCCCCAGAATAGTTCTTACAGATGTGTCAAGAGGCTAACCCAGCAGAGAATGGTGGGGACACTGTAGCTTCCAGGCCCATTGAACCGGGCAGTCTAGTTACACCTTGTGATCTCAAATGTCATATAATCTAAGGACTTATTTTTAAAGTTAAACTCTTTATTTTGAGATATGAATATTTACATGCAGTTGTAAGAAATAATAGAAACATCCCATATACCCTTAATCCAATTTCCCCTAATAGTAACGTCTTGCAAAACGGGAGTACAGTATCGCAGGATATTGGTATAGTCAAGATAACAGAGCATTTCCGTCACAAAGGACCCTGCTGATTTTTCTTTTATAGCCACACCAACTTTTGCCCATGTCTACTCCCTCCTAAGCCTCTAGCAGTCTGTTATCTGTTCTCCATTTTTATGGTTTTGTCATTTGAAGATGTTATGTTAATGGAATCATAGTATGCAACCTTTTGGGATTTTTTTTTTCACTTAGCATAATTCTCTGGAGACTCATTCAGTTTGTTTTGTGTATCAATAGTTCCTTTCTTTTTATTGCTAAACAGTATTCCTTGATATGGATGTATAGTTGGTTTAACCCACTGAAGGATATTTGGGTTGTTTCCAGTTCTTTTCAAATAAGGCTGATATAAGCTTGGGTGTGTAGGTTTTTGGGTAAACATAAAGTCTTTGTTTCTCTGGGAACAGAATCCATTGTTTATTTGGGATGATTGCCCAGAAGTGCAATTGCTAATTCATATGGTAGTCGCACATTTTGTTTTTCGAGAAACTGCCTGTTTCCCAGAATGACTCCACCATTTTACGTTCTAACCAACAATGTATAAGTAATCAACATTCTTGCCAGCATTTGGTTTTGTCGCTATTTATTGTTTTTGACA
This sequence comes from Rhinolophus sinicus, assembly GCF_036562045.2. Taxonomy (NCBI): domain Eukaryota; kingdom Metazoa; phylum Chordata; class Mammalia; order Chiroptera; family Rhinolophidae; genus Rhinolophus; species Rhinolophus sinicus. The sequence goes on along the minus strand of NC_133764.1, from coordinate 43,545,979 downwards.
TTATGATAGGTGTATAGTGATATCTTACTGTGGTTTCAATATGCATTTCCCTAATGGTTAATGATGTTGAATATCTTTTCATGTACTTATTTGCCATCTGTTCTTCCTTTTCAGTGGAATATCTCTTCATGTCTTTTGTCCATTTTCTAGTTGGATTGTTTGGTTTTCTTACTGTCAAGTTTTCAGAATTCTTTATGTATTCTAGAGCCCGTCCTTTGTCAGATATGTGGTTTGCAACTATTTTAAAACATCTGCCATCTCTACTTCCATGTCACTCCCACGTCAACCACCAGCCTCAGGTCTTTGTGCAGCTTAGGGAAAGCAGCCCCTGCCCCTGAGAGGATGCAGCCCCACAGGTCAGTGAGTGGTAGAATGGGCTGGAAGAATGGTGTACCTGGTAATGAATCTTAGGGTGACACGCAAGGGAGAGGGAAGAGGAGAGCCTGTCTGGAGTCTGCCATGATCTAGAAGATGAACTGGCACATTTAGCTGGGACTGTGTTGTTTCACAAGAGTCAGTGTGTTGGCTGAGGACTGAGGCTTTCCTGTGAGAGCAGCATGTGACCTTCATGGAGAGATTGGGGCTCTTCCTCATTGCATAAATGTTTGTCTTCTCCTGTCCCTTCACAGGACAGATCCTGTGGGTCTCATTCTGTCCATGCCAAGAAGTTACTCCATCTTTTAAATGTTTTAGGTAGCTTTCTTAGGAGACCACCAAGCCTCTTGTATTTTTCTTCTTGAAAATTTCATATGAGAAAAAAAATTTAACTCAACCACATGATAAAGTAACAAAACACCTGTATACTTACCACTTCAAATTAAAATCTGATCAGACTTGTTACAGAAAATTATAAATAGAAGAAATTAGGCATTACCAATCAAGCTGAAGTTGCTTTTATAACTCTCCTTCAATCCATCCTTCACCATAGAGCCACTATCATCAATTTAATGTGTATTGTGTCAGAGTACTTTGTTTTGTTTTTAATATATTTTTGAATCCATAAACAGTATAGTCTATCATTTGTAACGCACTTAGAATCATGTCAAGCACTTAGTTTGCCTATTTTTTGTATCCAGAAACAGTACTGATGCTATTATAATTTTAGTAAAAATTGTATCATAGTACGTTTCTTTTTCACTCAACAGTATGTTTTTGAGATCTATTTATGTCGACACCTATAGATCTAGATTATTCTCTTTACCTGTTGTCTATAGTCCATTGCATGACTATGTCTCTACCAGTGCAATTGCTGTGTCCTGGTAAAGAATTGACATTTTCAGCTTCTCTAGAAATTGCCCTGGAGAGGTTGTGTTATTGTGACCACCCGTGACAACCAAGAGTTGTCATTTCCTCACATCTTCACCGGTACTTGGTATTGCTGGACATTACAGTGTTGGCCACTCTGGTGGGGGAAAGAATATCTCATTGTGGTTTGAACTTACTTTTCCCTGATTACCAGTGAGATGGGGCATCTTTTGAAACGTCTTCTTTGAATATCCTGTTCATATTTTTTGCCCACTTATTGTTTTAGGTTTCTTGTCCTTACTGATTACTGTTTGTTGTTGTTGTTTTCTTGCTAAAATACAGGCTGAATACTAATCCTTTGTCTCTTATATAGAAAACAAAATTAGTAAACCCAGGCAGTTACTTGTCTTTTCGCTTTGTTGATTTATGTTTTTCTTAGGGCTTAGGGGCCAGCCTGGCATCAAATGCCTCTGGGGGGAGGGGCAGAGGCCAGTCCAAGACTTGGAACAAAGCAGACTATTGCTTTAAGTTTTGTGTCTAAAGACTGTTTGCTGGTGGCTGGCATGGCACCTTGCCCAGGAGGAAGTGATCAGCCTCAATGTGGGGCATATTACTGCAGTTCCATGGGCCCCTCACATCTAGTCACCCTCCCTTCCTGCCAGCTTCTAAAAGGATGAAGTGACCTTGCCCAGGACCTGGGGGAATTCCAGCCTCCAGCAGGGACAGAAGCTACCCACAGGCCTTTGGGCCCAGTCCTAAGCACCTCCACCCAGCAAATACGTAATAGGAGGCAAAACAAGCAGCTTCTACCCCAAGTAGATCCTGCAGACCTGTTTGCTTAGGCTTTCTGATTGTCCCTGTCTCCCGTGGCTCCTCCAGGGCCCAGCTCTGCCTGGTCCCTGCCTGACCCTGGCAGGATTGTACGATCCTTGGTGCCCACAGAGGCCTCTAGCCTGGAAGTTAGTCATCATCCCTGGAATGTCACAGAATACCACAGCTATCGCACATAATATCCCTTGAACAGGCCAGCCTATATTTTCTGTCTATCTCCTGCTGGAAGGCCAAGCTGCACTGGACAGGACTGACACTGGGGCAGAAGGCTTCCCAGATTAATGTAACCAGGAGGCTGTGCAGTTAAGGCACAAAGTCATAGTTCCAGGAGAGGTGAGTTGGAGCCATGAGAACAGAACAATAAGGTCAGAGGCAGTGAAGAGTATGAATCAGTTACTACAAGTAAATCATGGAAAAGGGCCAGCATGTGCTTGAGGGCCGAGAGGTGGGATACCAAGTGGGGGTGGTTATCCACAGGCCTGTGGCACTCAGAGGCACCCATCAGCCTCAGGTTTGCTGCTTTAACCCCCACAGGGTCCCTAGGGGAGGCTGTGGATGTGCTGAAGTGTAAAGAGCGGTACACATAGAAGGAGTCCAGGGTTGCCACCCACCAGAGTTGGAACATTAAGAAAATGAACCTCTTGCTTCTTCATCCATAGAAAGAAATAATCCTTTTTATAGATTGTCCAGAACTGATATGAGGATCGTATAAGATACACATGGAAGCCCTTTTTAAGCTGTAAGGCTCTACAAAGTTCTTGTATTAAGGTCTTGGAAACCATCTTGTATTAAGGTCTTTGGATCCCATCTTGGCTGCTTACCTGCATTTCTTCGAGCCTCATTCCCTCATCTGTAAAATGGGTACATTTCTTGGTCAGAGTGGTTATGAAAATCACAGGAGATCATGTGTGTGAAGTGTTTAAAAGAGAGCTGGCATGAGGATACACTAATAAATGTCAGCTCATATTATTCAGAAATGTGCTTTTTCACCTAAAATGTAAGACATTTTCCGTATCATTAAATATATAGTGTCTTCAGTTTGATTAATGGCCTAGTGTTCCATTGTATAGATGTCTTATCATTTAGTTATCTAATCCCTACTTATAGAAATAGTTTTTCCTCCATTTCTTTGCTAAGCAAAGAAAAAATGTGCTTATTCCTACCTTTAGGCATTTGCTAGTGTTTTGGTTTTTTTTGGATAGATTCCCTAAAAGTAGGATTGCTGAGCAAAGGGCATGCATATTCAAATGTTAATAGATGCTACTAAATCAGAGGAGATTCAGATTTGGGGTTCTGAAGCTTACACAATTCGGGGTGCCCTCTTTATAAAAAGAACTCAAAATTACAAACACCAAATTTAGTGCAAATTGAATATTACTTTAGAATAAGAAAAGAATTTGTGACAAATTGCTAGGCCTTGAAGATTCAGGTTATTTTCTTATAAGAGCTCTTTAGGCAATTTGCCAGAAAAGCTGACCTATAAATACTTCCTGATTTGCAGTCAGTCTCCCCTCTCCAATTCCCATGAACTCCCAGCAGTAGGGGGAAGCAAGGGGTCCTGAAGCATCAGCTTCGTAGGCTTCCTGGCTTCTATACTTAATGTTCTCTAAAAATCTTATACTGATTTACGCTCTGGCCTATTTCCCCACATAATTGCCAACATTCTGTATTATCAACTGTTCTTGTTTTTATGATGAAATGACTAATTTTTTCTGGTTGGGGAGCTTTATTTAGGGAATATTGAGGGCAGCGTTATAATCTATGTGCTCTCGCTGAGTACTCCCCATCCTTATGGAGATGAGCTCTCTTATTGGATGAGGATGAGCTCTCTTATTGGTTACATGAAGCCAAGGACAGCACAGACCGGCTCCGGTGGCAAGGATGAACTCTCATTTAGCTGAAACTGCCGTTCAGTTTTGCCTATGAACAGACTTTGACAAGAATACCTATTATGGAATTTTGAAACTAAATGTGAACTCCTCTAGAGAAACAGCAATCTTTGGTTTGGGCAGAGAATTACTGATTTGTTATATTTTCCTCCTAGCGACTTTTTATTTATTATAGTATCAGACAGATTGAATTACTTTTCGGCCAGCCTGGTGGCTCAGGTGGTTGGAGCACTGTGCTCCTAAGACCAAGGTCACCAGTTTGATTCCCACATAGGCCAGTGAGCTGCGCTTTCTACAGCTCAGATTGGGAACAACAGCTCTCCCTGGAGCTGGGTTGCTGTGTGCTGCCGTGTGCTGCCATGTGCTGCCAGGAGCAGTCGGTGGCCAGCATGAGTGGTCGGCAGCCATTATGAGTGGCCGGCAGCCATTGTTAGGAGCCGGCAGCTGGCGAGCTGCCCTGAGCTGCTGTGAGTGGCCGACCAACCATCTCAGCCATGGGGGGAGCGCAAGGCTCATAATACCAGTATGCGCCAGGGAGCTGTGGTCTACACACTAGACTGAGAAACAACAGCTTGAACCAGAGTGGGGGGGGGGCAGAAGAAAGGGGGGAAAACGAATTACTTTTTCCCAATATATATATGAGTTTTCCAAAATATATATGAGTTTTGGAATAACAGCTTTTTGGACCTAGCGGTATAACGATCCAAATCAATAACCAAAAAGATTAAGTTTGAAATATCAGCTGCTAAAGGATCAGAGAGTAGGTCTCTCCCTCTGCCTCCACCCTCTCTCTCTGCAAACACACGCACATGCACACACACACACACACACACACACACACTTTGCCACCATTTGAAAATAAGTTGCAGACGTCATCAAAATGGCGGTGTGAGATATCTTTTTTGGCATGCCAATCTGCTGAGGTGGGAAAAACGAAGCTTGAACAGAAAACAAAATTGAAGCTAAAAACAATAGATAAGATTGATTAATCCCCTGTTATCAGGTAAGTGTCAATAGCAAGGAGCTACTGGGCATCTGCACTGTTTTCCTCTAAACGTTTAGTCTTACATCCGTAAAACCTCAAGATAACTATCCATCATGGAGTCAAAGTGGAGAACAACTGTGTGGTCCTTTGATAAGGGACAGTGTCACAATTTGTCTCCTTCTCTTCCCACAAATCACCTCTCATGGGGTAAGGCCAAGCCACAACAGCTGTAAATAGCCTAAAGACATTCTTCAGTATAAAAGAAATTCTCAGAAAATATGTAGAATATGAATCTAAGCAACCTTCAAAAAAGTATCTAAACTTAATGACTATTTATTTGGATGTTTTATGTGAATTGTACTTGTTCTCTTCTTTCTAAACACTAGTGTTGATAAACCAATTTTTAAGTATAAAAAAAATAAGTTGCAAACATCATAATGTCAGAACTTTCCATTTATGCTGATCTCTTGGGGAACAAATGCCTTGTGGCTGTTTTGCTTTGATTTGTGACATGGACATCTTTTCCTATGCTTACTGGCCATTTGTCTTCTATTTTTTGTGACTTTGTGGCAGATTTGGTCATTATTGTAGTTCATGTGTCAATGTGACTTGGTCTGTTTTCCTGGGAAGCTGTTTGTGATCCAATTGATGAGGCTGTTTTAATCAGCTTTTGTTGTGGCATTTGGACAAGTCACTTAATTTCTCTGCCTCACTTTTTTCCATTTGTAAGACAGGAATAAGTACCTGAACAATTTGCCAGCAAAAACATTCACGACAACAGAGAAGCTGCTCAATGATTCTTCTCCCTTCAGTTCACATACCTGCAGGGTATTTACCTATCTCTGCCCGTCCCCATTGAGAGTACCCATCTTTTTCATAAATCAGAATCAATACCCTTCTGACTTGTCATTAAAAGTCTCTATAGACATTCTTGGAAGTGACATTGTAAATAGTTATCAGGTGGATTTTAGTTTCCTGCTAGAGCAGTTTTCCAGTTGGGGGCTACCTTTTGGACCCCATGCCTCACATCCGGGAAGCTGCATTCTAAACAATGAGCAAAGTATCATGAGCTGCTCTGTGCTCTTGAACCTGGAGAACGTCCATCCATGTATGAAATGGATTGGTTAAGCCAATCGTTGTAGTATATTATGAACTGTACGGAAGGCACATAAATCATATACCCACTGAAATTCTCAGAGAAGAAAATCCTTCCACATTCAAAATGGAAATGATTTCTTTTTAAAATTAAATTTATTGGAAGCATTGGTTAAGAACATTATGTAAGTTTCATTAATACATCATCTGTATGTTGCATTGTGTGCTCACCACCCAGTCTAGTCTCCTTTTGTCACCATATAGTTTGACGCCCTTTACCCCTTCATCCTTCCCCATCCCCTTTCCCCTCTGGTAACCACCATACTGTTGTTCGTGTCTACGAATTTTTTGTTTGTTCATTTGCTGCTTTTTGTTTTATATCCCACATATGAGTGAAATCATATGGTTTTTGTCCTTTTCCATTTGACTTATTTCACTTAACATGATAGTCTCAAGATCTATCCGTGTTGTCACAAATGGCAATATTTCATCCTTTTTATGGCTGAGTAGTATTCCATTGTGTATATGTACCACATCATGTTTATCCAATCATTGGTGGAAGGACACTTAGATTGTTTCTATATCTTGACTATTGTGAATAATGCTATAATGAACATAAGGGGACATATATCTTTACAAATAAGTGTTCTCAAATTTTTCGGGGAGATACCCAGGAGAGAAATTGCTGGGTCAAAGGGTAGCTCTATTTAAATTTTTTGGCTGTGTTTTTTCTCCAGTTGCCTCACAGCCGGACATGGCTGATTTACGTAGCTTCAGTTCCACCTGAGGCCTTGTGTTTTGCAATAACGATGCAAGTGGCTGAGGCTTCACTAAATATTTACTTTAGCTATTTGAGTTCTTTTTGAGGAAACCCCATACTATTTTTTAGTATGAAAACATTAGAGGCTGCACCAATTTATATTTCCACCAGCAGTGTATGAGAGTTCCCTTTCCTCCACATCCTCACCGACACTTTGTTCCTTTTTATGGCCAAATAACATTCTGCTGTATGGGTATTCTACATTTTCTTTATCCACTCATCCATTGCCAAACATTTGGGTTGTTTATACCTTTGGCTATTGTGAATAGTACTCCTATGAACTTTGTGGGCAAGTCTTGGTTTGAACACCTGTTTTCAGTTCTTTTGAGTATATGCCTAGGAGTGGAATTGCTGGGTCATATGGCTATTTTATGTTTAACATTTGGGAGAACCTCCAAACTGTTTTCCACAGTGGCTGCACTGTTTTACATTCCGTCCAGTAATGCACAAGGATTCCAGTTGCTCCACATGCTAGCCAACACTTGTTATTTTGTTGGGGTTTTTTTCTTTTTTCTTTTTTTTGTCTTTTTTTTTTTTTTGTGATAGCCTTCCTAGTGGGTGTATAGAGCCCTCTCATTGTGGTTTTAGTTTGCGTTTCACACACTTGATGGCCATTTGTATATATCTTCTTTGGAAAAATGTCTGTTTGAGTCCTGTGTTTTTTACGATTAGTGTAGGGTATATCAGGGAACCCACTCTCCCCACGGCTTAAAGGAGATGGGCGTTTCCTTTTCTGAAAGGCAGCCCGTCTGTAGCAGTCATGGTGCGTCCTGCTGTCAGGCTCCAGCCCCCTTCTGTCTTGCTGCTCAGTGGTGTCCAAGCTCACCAGGTAGTCCAAGATAGCTGTCATTCTTTTCCTGTCACAGGCAGCGTTCCAGCTGGCCAGAAGAAAAGAGAAGATGCACTTTCCTTTGAGGATTCTTCTCAGAAGTTGTACACAGTACCTCTCTTTAAATCCCATTGGCCAGAACTTCACCTTTGGGCCAAGTCACCTGCTGGGGAAGCTTGAAAATGTGGTCTCTATTCCATGTGGCCAGCTAAGCATTTGAGAATGTATTATTCAGGAAGAAAGGGCTATTGGGGAGGGTCTCTGTCACAGCACCTATCAGAGATAAAAGAGATAACATACATGACAATCGAACTGGATTTTTTTTTTTTTTTTTGGCACATAAATCATCCTGTTGATTTACCAACTAGACTTTCCAAGAGGCCACTATCTATTCCGAAAACCATAGTGAATGAGGGAAAAACAATGTTCCAAACCAAATAGGACTCTGGGTCATTGTGAGAAGGAGGATGCCTGTTGTGAGGCAGAACCCCCCCACCCCCCCTTTAATGTTTTGTTGACGACAAAACCATTAAGCTGGCTGAGATTTGCTTTTTGCTGCCTCCTAATCCAGATGCTGGGCTGTGGGAGGTGGCCTGCTAGGCGTTCAAGGACACTGGTTATCCACTGGATGTGGAAAATGTAGGTATAGTTAGGATTCACTAGTTATAAGCCACAGAAACCCAACTCAAACTGGCATGAATTAATTATTAATATTTTAAGATTCCACATATAAGTAAGATCATGCAATATCTGTCTTTCTATGCTGCCTGATTTCACTTAGTATAACGTCCTTCCGGTTCATCCATGTTGTCACAAGTGGAGTTCGGCTATTTCTTTTTCCCCAGAGGGTTATCTATAGTATTTAAATATGATATGATATAAATAATATAAGTAATATAATCCATCTATTTCTAGGCATTGATGCACAACTGACAAGTTCACAAGTTTAAGTTCCGGGCTAGTTAAAGCAAGAATAGAATCATTTCCTCATGCCTTAGCCTATTTGATTTTAGTAATTTAGCAGCTTGACTATTGTGACTCCATTTTATTTCTTCCCTCTTTTCCTCACCCCTCTACAGTATGCCTGTGAGGTAGGGATTTAGGGTACACAGTCTCTCTTGAGGGGTGTCATGGCGACCACTGAGAACCACTTCAGCAGTTCTTTAGGTTTTTCAGCCTGTGGACAGTAGGGAGTGGGAGTTCACAGAAACTTAGAGCTGTGATTCTTGGCTGTTTTCTGTCCAGCACACCTGCAGGAACCACCTGGCTTAGGTGGCTCACCACAACTCTTGGAGAAGATTGTCCGGGTAATTTAGATAACATTCCCTTGAGGATAACCACTCATGTAGTCCCCAAACTTTATAGGTGGAGAAGCTGACCCCAAAGAGGATAAATCCTGTATCTTAAGTTGGAGTCCCCCAAGAACAAGAACTTGGGTGCAGGTGGTTTATTTGTGATCCTAGGAAGCAGAAGTGAGGGAGTAGGAAGAGAAGCCAATATCGATTGTATTATTGAAGTTGTTGCCCCAGACAACCAGGGTTTTACCCACTAGGACTTCTGAGAAGGAACAGCTGCCAACCAGAACTGTCCAGCTGCTGCAGAAGGGGAGGCTTGAGGAAGTCCCTGAGCAGACAGACCCCCAGGGAATTGTCCCAGCAGCTGAAACCAGAGGTGCACTGAGGAGATGTCACATGGGACACCAAAGGTGTCTGCAGCAGTCACCCACCCAGCCCGCAGCACACCTGGGATGAGAGCTCAGATCCCCAACCCCAGCCTAGTGCTTGCTTGCTCCCCGTAGAGCTTCAGCAGTCAGTCCCCACCCTGTGTGATTCATGCTGGGCTCCCCAGCTCCAGCTTCCGAGTCAAATCAGGGCCACCTTCCTATCAGCCCACATTGTGCCCCACCCTCCTGTGAGATGGCAGTAGTCTCCTCTCCCATTTACAGGGAAACCCAAATTTTGCTCCCCACTCTGCCCTGCATACCATGTTCTTCCCAGAAACTCTACCACACAAGCCCTAAGTGATCAATCAACAAAAGGTAGGCATGGTCTTTTCGCACAGTAGCTGCAGCACTGAGTCCTCAGGGCCCACACCCCCCAATGGTGGTCTGGAGGTGGCCTGGAAGGCTGGAACCTGGAGCATGCCCTTTCTGATGGAAACAGGGTCTGAGACCTGTTACGCTCCCACCTAGACCTGGCTGGAAGCCAGCAGCTGTTACCCAGAGCGGTCAAGTGAGAACATGCCAATCTAAGCATGTGCTACCTGGACTTCTGGAGGCCTTTTTTGGTTTTCCTTTTTTAAATAATAGACTTAACTCTTTTGGTACAGTTTTAGAGTTACAGAATAACCGTAGGGTTACAGAATAACTGAGCAGGTGGTACATAGAGTTCCATATACCCATCCCACCCCAGACAGTTTCCTCTATTATTAATATCTTGCACCAATGTGGTACATTTGTTACAATTAGTGCACTGATAGCGATACATTATTATTGACTATAGCCCATAGTATACATTAAGGTTTAGTTTTTGTGTTGGACTATTCTGTGGGTTTTGACAATTACTCAGGTTTTTTTTTTTTTTTTTTTTTATCAGGATGGTGCAGTATGTAGGATGAGGACGTTTCTAGCCCTCCTAGGTGACCTCTCTGCTTAGTCAAAGCACCATGATTTGCCTCAGTTTCCCTTTCCAGTGTTTTTGCACCAACGCCCCAGGCCAGTGGCACTGAGGGGAAACTTAGGAGTAGGCTGGGGAAAAGACGACAAGAAGTCAGCTTCCAAGTTTGGATTTCCCAAGGGTGAATGAAGCAGCCCCTATGTTCAATGGTGATGGTTCCGACAGTTTCTGGAGTGCTCCCTAACACATTGCAGGCAGCCTGCCTCCCAGCTGGGTGTGCCAGGGAGGCCTGCCTTGATGCAGTTGAGCCCTTGGTGACTCTCTCTACAGTTCCAAAGAGGTAGAACGCACCGCCACCCTGCCCATCGGAGGCCTCAGCTATGTCCAGGGCTGCACCAAATTGCGTCTTATCAACAAGACTGTTGGGCGTTGCCTGGATGCCACAGCACAGAAGTTCCCGGACCGAGAGGCTTTGGTCGTGCTCCATGAAAATGTCAGGTTGACCTTTGCCCAGCTCAAGGAGGAGGTGGGTTCTGACCTTGACCCCTCAGCGTGGGCAGGTGCTAGCCCCCAGGCTGTCCTGGCTGGGTGGAGCTACAAGGGCAGCACCTGACTGTGGAGCAGGGTGCTGGGGCTGCCAGAGAACCCTAGGGGATGTCAGGGATAGGGACAGGGCTGAGGCAGAGGTGGCCCGGATGCCTCCTGCATCAGTCACTCCTCGGGCACTTGTTAACTCTGCATATTCCAAGCCCCACTCCAGATCTCCTGAGGCCTGTCACTTGTTCCCAGATGGTTCTGGTGTGAACCCCTGGACCAAGGGCTGACATAGGCGTCATAACCCCTTCCTGCTTGCCCACAGCTTACCCCTTGTGCCCTGTATGTTTATACCAGGTGGACAAAGCTGCATCTGGGCTCCTGAGTATTGGCCTCTGCAGGGGTGACCGGCTGGGCATGTGGGGGCCCAACTCCTACGCATGGGTGCTCATGCAGCTGGCCACAGCCCAAGCGGGCATCATTCTGGTGAGGAGAGGAGGGGCTTGCCTGGCACAGTTGGGTATGTGGTCATGGGGGGGGGGGTTGCATCATTCAGGGGAATCCACTTGGCCCCTTGGCCCCAGAATGAAACCAGTGTCTGGCTGGTTTCAGACCAGGTAATGTTTTCACCTGAAGCCACCAAGGAGGCCTGGAGGGGCAGGGTGCTGCCTCTGTATACACTGTTTCTGTGCCTCCTGAGGGTGGAGGGGTAATGAGGACAGGGTCTGCCCAGGACACTGACATAGCCTTGCTGTCTCTATCAGGTGTCTGTGAACCCAGCCTACCAGGCTACAGAGCTGGAGTATGCCCTCAAGAAGGTAGGACTCATTCCAGGGGGTGGGGCCAGGTGGGTGCCTGGCACAGGGGACTTCCAGTTGTCACAGAGAGCTGTTGGGGTGGGGAGGGCATGTATAGGTGGGTAATACCCAGAGTCTGTCATTCTTTAGGCTGTGGGTGGGTAGGAGGAGGGGGTAGTTGGGCAGATACAAGGCTGGTATATGTGTTGGGGGTGGTGCATGCATTCATCACAGAGGTTGTGTGTGAGTGAGCTGGTGTGTGTGTGTTAGAGGGTGGTGCATGTGTGTGTCAGAGTAGTGGTGTGTGTGTATGAGAGAGAGCAACTATTAATGTGGGCTCCGCAAGATCCTCAGCCTGGGGCTTCCTGCTGACTGTGGAAGGGGGTCCCCTTCCACAGGTGGGCTGCAAAGCCCTAGTTTTCCCTGAGAAATTCAAGACCCAGCAATACTACAACATCCTGAAGCAAATCTGTCCAGAGGTGGAGAAGGCCCAGCCGGGGGCATTGAAGAGTCAAAGGTGGGGATGTCCTAGGTTGGGAAGGGTCCATCATGTGGCATCCTGGCCCCCTCAGCCCCTGCCCACCCCCTCAGCCCCTGACTCTCCCCATCATCCCTACCCCCAGGCTCCCAGAGCTGACCACAGTCATCTCGGTGGACACCCCTCTGCCGGGGACACTGCTCCTCGATGAGGTTGTGGCGGCTGGCAGCACAGAGCAGCATCTGGCCCAGCTCCGGTACACTCAGCAGTTCCTGTCCTGCCATGACGCCATCAACATCCAGTTCACCTCGGTAGGGCAGAGGTCTCCAGGCCCTAAGCCCAGGCTGCCAAGCTGACCCCTGCCTGCCCCTGTGACACTTCCCTGAGATGAGGACACAGGAAGTGGGGAATACAAACACTCTTCTCCTGGGACTGGCCCTAGCTGTCCTCTCTGCCCTGGTAACCATTAGCAACTGGTGTCCTTGTCACGTCTCCCCATCCGCTGGCCTTCTTGTCCCCAGCACAGGGGCAGATGTACTGTGTCACCACTGGTCAGAGGTAATAGAGCCTGCCCCCTCTTTAGCAGATAGGGAAATTGAGGCCCAGAAGGGGTATCTGCTGCTGGGCCACAGAGTTCTCTCAGCCACTTCATGAGTGGAATGAAGACAGAACTCATCTTCCATATTTCTGGATCCTAACACCTGGCACTGTGCAGGCACGTGGTAAACCTTTATGAATACATATTGAATGAATGGATCTGGGGCAACAGTCCCAGTGTCCTGACTCCTAGTCCAGTGCTCTTCCATGCAGAGGCCCAGGCCAGGAAGGAAATGGGAAGAAAGCAGCCAAGTGTCACCTGCTTATCTTATCAGGGGACGACAGGCAGGCCCAAGGGGGCCACCCTTTCCCACTACAACATTGTCAACAATTCCAATATGATAGGGGAGCGCCTGAAACTGCACCTGAAGGTAAGGAGGTGCTGGCCCAGGCTTACTGGCACCCTGCAGGCGTGGGGAGGTGGGCTTGCTGGGCTTGCCCTGCTGGCTAGAGGAACTAGCTTCTGGGGCTTCTGGCTCCAGGATAGACCCAGCCTCCTGCCTCCATCTCTAGACACCAGAACAACTGCGGTTAATCCTGCCCACCCCCCTGTACCACTGCCTGGGTTCTGTGGGGGGCACAATGGTAAGCATGATGCACGGTGTCACCCTCATCCTGTCCTCTCCGATCTTTGATGGCAAGAAGGCGCTGGAGGCTGTCAGCAGAGAGAGGTGGGCATCAGTGAGCAGCTCCCCGCAGGCTCATGAGACTCTCCTCGTCCTCACTCCTGGGCCCTGACCCCTCTCCAAGATGTCTCCTCTCTCCAGCCAAGAGAAATGGAAAGGGTAGTGGGGGATCCAGGGACGGCACTAGCTCCTCCTCCAGTTTCTCCTGCCTGTTCCCCGCAGTTGCAGGCTTGGCCCTTACTGCAGGTTCAAGGTGGGGTGGCTGAGAAGAGGGAGTTCCCTTCCACTTCCAAGCCTGATTTTGAGATGTTACCCCCCCCCCCCACAGAGGCATCTTCCTGTATGGCACCCCCACAATGTTCGTGGATGTTTTGAACCAGCCAGACTTCTCCAGTTACGACGTCTCAACGCTGTGTGGAGGTAGGATGGGGCCAAAGGTGGCCAGGCCAGGATTGGCCGGGGTGAGCTAGGTGTACACCCAATCCTTTATGTAGGGGGCAAGAAGTTCACTGTAAAAATATGGGAGGGAGGGAGGCAAATCCCAAGCATTCCTGGACACCAGCCCAAGGCCAGCTGCCAGGTATAGGAACGGGTCCAGGATCAGGCGAGAGAAGTGAATGTTCTTCCCTAGAAAGAGCTGTAGGCAAACGGGGTCCACTGGGCCTGGAGAAGGGGGGGAATTGTGTCAGCCCTCTCTCTGATTCAGGTGTGATTGCTGGGTCCCCGGCACCCCCAGAGCTGATCCGAGCCATCATTAACAAGCTGAACATGAAGGAGATGGTGGTGAGTGGTAGCTGGGGCTAGGGCTGTGGGTGGGAAGCAGGCCAGGCCTCGGATTGAGAACCGATGGATGGGACTAGGGCTGAGCCCAGGCCAGATCTCCAGGGATGACCCTCTAGGCCCACCCTCCTTCCAGAAAGCAGGTGTGAGAAAATGCAATCTGACCTCATCAGCAGCTGTCAAGTCATGGAGATAAGGAACGGGGAGTAAATATTATACACACATATATTTATAGAAATCTGGGGAAGAAATGCAGATGGGGGGATATGCGGCAAAGCACCAATGTCCTGTTAGAGCGTCCTGGCAGATGGGAGCTGGCAGAGTTGGGGTATGGGCTTAAGACCCTTTCTTGAAACAAGGGGTGGGGCAAGGATCTGATGTTTGTTTCCAATGGCAGGGAAGGAGAAGCAGAGGGAAGGAGGACTCTGGAAGGGTGGCCATCCTGATGACCACCCAGTTCTGGTTCTGAAGGACTTAGGGGGTCTTGGCAACAGCTTTTCTGAGAGGAGCCAGGCAGAGGGGCCAGGTGTGATGGAGCCCTCTCCATCAAATGGACCTGGGTTGGTGCTGGAGTGCCCAAATCCCCCTGCCAGGACGTGTCTAGGTGTGGACAGCTCTGTGCATCAGCAGAGGCTGTGAAAGAAGGTGGGGGTCATAGGTGGGAAGGTCAGTAGTTTCTCCGGCAGAAGGCAGAGGCTGGTCACCAGGACCAGCTGGGTCAGGACCTGCAGTGAGGCAAGAATCAGTGTCAGGACTCCAAAAACCCACATGATGCTGAGAGAGAATGGTGAGAGGCCTGGGCAGTATCATTTTCCCCTTTAGAAGGGAGCCCCAGCCCTCCCTTCCTCTCCCTGCAAAACTGGAAGATCTACATGCTAGCAGTACCCTGGGACACGCTGCTCACTTGCCAGAATCTCCAGAGAGGAGAATGGGGGACCTGCCTGCCCTGCACCCACCTGTTTAATGGCGGCCAGCTTTCTTGGACCTCTTAGTGGGGAACTTGCAGCTGCGGAGGGCATCTGTGTCACGGATGTGCTGGCCCTTGAACTTGGCGGGTGAGGCACAAGTTGCATCAGGACGAGAAGTCTTGGCTTCCAGCCACCTGAAGAGACAGAGAGATGCTGGGGTTGGGGAAGAGATGTGGGAAAGCTGGGAGAAGGGACAGTGAGCCATGAGGCCAGGATTGACTTGGCTCCAGGAGAGTCTGCAATTGTCATCTTCATTTCACAAATGTGGGAACTTTGCAAAGTCCTACACCTTTTAGGTAGCAGATCTAGGACCTATGCCCAGGAAGTCTTAGTGCAGGGCAGTGTCTTCACTGCGTCACAGGAAGGTGGGTTCTGGAGGTGGCATGGGGGTACTCTCACCTCCGGAGGCCCCGGAGCTGGCAGGTACACTTCCAGGGGTTGTTGGTGAGAGAGAGTGTCTCCAGGTTGTCAAAGGGGAAGTTGGAGGGCAGCTGGTTCAGGCGGTTGTTCTCCAGATGGACGTGTTTCAGCGTGGTCACACCCAGGAAGGCATCATCGGAGAACTGGGGGCAAGGTGGGCACGAGTGAGCACCCCAACCCTACTGTCCAGCCTCTCCCAGCTCTATGGCCCCAGAGGGGCAGGGTTCTTCCCGTTCTTCCCTGGACATAAGCAGTGGTACCTGGAGGAGTGTCACAGCATGACTAAGTTGTCTCCAATGATTTAATCCATAGGACCACCTTTTGAGCTAGCTGGTGTTATTTCCAATATGCAGATGGGGGAGGGGAGTTAAGTCCCTTGCCCGGGGTCATACTAGGGAGTGAACAGTAGCTGCAGGACCACACCCAGCTCCTCTGCCCCTGGCACCATACGCCCTGCACAAGCACCGTGACTGGGGAGGCAGCCAGAGTTTGGCCCCAGAGGCCCAAGCTGGCACATGGTGAAGCTGGTTAGTGTTTGGTGGGATGGGCAGTGGGCCCAGGCTCCCCACAACCCCAGGGTCCTGGGACATCCCCCAGCTCTGTCCTTACTGCTCCCTCACTGCCTGCCAGAAGCTATTTGTGGAGCCTCCTTGGTGGAGCCTCCAGGTTGGACGGCTCCAGAGGAAACGTTCTATTGGTGCCCACATCTTGGCTCAGGTGTCACAGATCCTGCCTGGCCTCCCCTACCCCAAATCAGCCCCTGCTGCCCTGCTCTGCTGCCCACTTGAAGGGCTGCTTTGGCACTAGTGGGACACAGGGGATTCTTAAGCGAGCATGGGGCTGGGCTGAAGAAGGGCAGGCGTGGGCAGGCTCCATCCATGCAGACAAAGGCTGGCTGCCTTCCAGGTAGGATTCTGCCCTCATCTCCATGCTTGTGGCCAGGGTGGGCTGTGAAGTTCCCTGGTAACCAGATCGCTCTGATGACCATCTCCCCCACCTTGCCCTGATCTCTGCCCAAACCTCCTGGCTGAAGTCCCTGTACCAGAGAGATTTTTCTAGCTCCAAGGAGGGATTTCACCTGGACCCAAGGCAGCCCCCCCTGGCCAGGTGCTGGGCATCACAGGGAGGAAGGACTGAAAGAGGTTGCAGCCAGGAGATGGGTCTGGGTGACTGGGGTGGGCAAAGGGCAGTCAGTGGTCTGGTGGACAGTGAGGCACAGCCAGTCTTCCCTGTGGGGAGACACCTGGGACCTGTGCCAAAGGTTGACAATAGTGTGTGGCTCTTGCCTTTGCCCCTTCACAGAGCTCATGTGTACCATGCCTGCAACCTGGGGGAGCCTCCGGTCCCTCAGTTGAAATGGACTCAAGAATGCAGTGGAATGTGTGTGTGGACTGAGGAGGGGGCATCCGCCAGGGCCTCTGGGGGACATGGGGCAGATCTTCCTCAGGCATTTGCTCCCCCCTCACTCCCCAGCCCCCAACCCCACCAGAGCACACATGCACGCCCCCCTCCAGGAACAGGGTCTCTTTGTGGGCCTGATTCACCCAGCTCCTCTGGAACACTCTTCAATAAACAAACCTTCCTTTATGGGGTGGTAGGTTTACTGGAGACAGGGGAAAAAACAGCAGAGGCCCAACAGGAAGAGGTGGCTGCCGCCCACAGCAGGGGGTTTGGGAGCACTGGATATGCCTCCTAGGGGCCATTGGTGGGGCCCGGACAGCCCCAACTCTGTTTATAAATAGGAATGCTAGGAGGGCAGTGGCTGAGACTAAGGACAGGGGCAGAAGGTCAGGGATTAGAGTGGGGATGTGACAAGATGGACAGAGCTCATCACCTTGGAGATAGCCAGAGAGACAGAGGCAATTTTAGGGGAGACAGAATGGTGCCCAGCTGTGGCCCTGGATCCCTGGGCCTCCAGGCTGAGAAGGGGCCAGGGCAGAGCTCTGCAGCCAGGACCTCACCTTCTCCATGTTGGTGTTGTCCAGCCAGAGGGTCTCCAGGTACCTTCCGAAAGACTGGAAGGCATTGTCGGGAATGCTCTTCAGGGGGTTGTGGGACAGCTTCAGCTCCTCCACCACCCGCAGCTTGCTCAGAGCTGCCGAGGGGTAGCTGGACAGCTGGTTCCTGTCCAGGTGGAACTTGGCGAGGTTCTCCACGTCGTCCAGAGCGCCGGGCTGCAGGGAGCTGAGCGCGTTCTCCGACAGGTAGAGCCAGCGCAGGTCCTTGGCGCCTTGGAAGGCGCCTGCGCGCAGCTCACGGATCTTGTTGTTGTTGAGCTGCAGGATGAAGAGGTTGACCAGTGGGGAGAGCAGCCCCCGGGGCAGCTCAGTCACCTTGTTGTGGTCCAGATAGAGGTAGGTGAGCTCAGTCAGGTCGTCGAAGGCGCCTGCGCGCAGCACGCGGATGTCGTTGTGGGACAGGTACAGGTAGATGAGCTGCTTAAGGCCACGGAAGGCGCCGGAGGCCACCTCGCGGATCTGACAGTGTTGCAGGTGCAGGGACACGAGGTTCGGCATGGCCCGAAATGAGTTGGCAGCCAGCACCGGGAAGTTGTTCCGCTGCAGGTTGAGCAGTTTGGTCTTCTCTGACACCTTGGGGATCTTCTGCAGCCCCACCTTGTCGCAGATGACGTGCTGCAGATCGCCGTGGCAGTGGCAGTTATGGGGGCAGGCGGCCAGCGTCGGCAGCAGGCCGGCCAGGAGGCCGAGGCTGAGCAAGAGCATCTGGCGGGCCATGGCCAGGATGCCTGGGGCCGGGCTGGGGGCAGCGGCAGCGACGACGGCAGGGTGAGGGCAGCGGGAAGTCCTCGGCGCTCGGGTCTCCCGCCCTATTTATACGGTGGCCCTGACCACAACTGGCAGCCAAAGCCAGCTCCTACGTGGAGCATCGAGGCCACCGGGCTTAACTCCCTCCCGCCCGGAGATGGGCCCCCGCCCTCGACCGGGAGGGGAGGGGGCCCCTCCTCCAGCTGGTGACTGTGCGGGGCAGGGACCGTGGCCCGCAACCTCATCCCGTGCCCTCAGATCCTACTTGTCTCCAGACCCCCTAGCTCCTTTCTCCATGCCTTTTTTTTTTTTTTTTGGGGGGGGGCTGTCTAGAGCCCTGAGATTACGCCGCAGGGAGAGAGGCGTTCCATGAACGTATTTGTTTGCTCAAGTTCGAGCCTCCATGCCGCCTCCCCCCCCCCCCCCCCCATAATACACTGGGCCCGATGCCCTGGACCCGGGGAGGGAGGAAGCGGGGCCGGACAGCCGGACGCGAGTCTCGCCGCGGTCGGCCAGCCGGCGGCGCTTTAATGGGGCTCTTGTGCGGCGCCGGCAGAGCGTGCGAGCCGCCCTGGCGTCGGGCTCCCCCTTCTGGCTAGACACTCAGCCAGCTCCAAGGAGATGGGCGCTCCTACCCCACCCTTGGACTTGCCTTCGGTCGTTCTCCCAGCCCCGACTTGAAGTTTCCCTGTATCCACTCTCCCCTTTTTCCATGGCTAAACACTAACCAGAAAAGTGTGTGTGGGGGTGTGTGTGGGGAGTGACCCACAGCACTTGCAAACACACCTGAAGACCACAAGCTCAGTCCCCCCTTCTCCCCGACCCCCCTTTAATCTCCCTAAAATATCCCATCCCCTCATTACCACCCTCAGTGGTCAGGACCTGCCCCTGAGGGGTCTCTCAGGGTGGCGGCCAGAGTGGCGCCAAGATGTCCTTGGCAGAGGCCACACCTGGGCAGTGGCCCCAGGACTGGGAGGGCGGGTGAGGGGGCCCGGGTCCTGACTACAAGGGACCAGCCCTGGACAGCTCAGGTCCTGTGGGCAGCCCTGCCTCAGCCCACCAGTTCTCTGTGTCTATTTGCCAGCTACTGTGTCTGGATTCCTGTGGAAAGCGGAGGATGGGCAGTTAGGGTCTCAGCTCTGGGCTGCCTGGCAGGGAATGTTATGTGTGTTGGGGGGTAGAGGATGAACTGGACCCCAGGTCTTGCCAGACCCCAGTTGTGCCTGAGCTATGCCAGCTGACACAGAGGAAACTGGTGGCAGGGAGGGAAGGAGGGGAATATGGTGGACAAAGTTCTGGTGTCTTTGATGATTGGAAGGGACCTAGAATACAGAGTGGCTAGTCCCTCTCCCCTCACTTAGTGCTCAGATGTGGAGGCCTGCCCCTCTCCTAAGCCCCTTTCACCCCATTGCCTCTAGATGAGGGTCATACTTGGCCTAGAATGTTCCCTCATGGTACTTAGGCTCTCCTAAGACTGGTTTCTGGTTTTCTGTAACTCAGGATGTTCCAACCACTAGAAGTGGGGAGGGGGGACAGGGGGTGCCATGGGCTTTTAAAATCCTTGCTTTGGCTGTATTTTTATTTTGATGAAAATAAAATTCACAGGAAACTGTCCAAAGCTTGGGGGGCCCCCATCCCAAGGCCAGGCATTTGTCCCGAGTTTTGGTGGATGAGGCAGGGTAGGGGTGGGGGTGGGGGGTTGTGTCTGTGTGGCTCCCAGCTGGGCCAAGGCAGGCTGGCTTTCTCATCAAGTTTATGGGACCTTGGGCTTGGAAGGGAGGGGCAGGGGATGTTGTGGCGTGAAATCAGGAAGTGGGGGGGCTAAGGCAGCTTGGAGATGGGAGAGAGAAGTATGAGCGTGGGTAAAACTGGGAGCCACAGGCTGAGGGATGTGGCTGCTCCAGGGAAACAGAGACTGAGAGAGCCCTGGTTAGAAGAGGCTCTGCTCTTAAGTTTATTTCATATCTGGGGCCCTTGTTAGTTGAGTTAGTCGGATCATTGTCCCAGCACCTCTGCCTCCTGACCCCCGATCTCTAACATCTGTGCCTCTTTCCCCACCTTTCAGTTGCCTTCCACTTTCCCCTGAGTTCCTTCCATTCCCTCAGGGTAGCTCACCCCATTCCCCTGCAGTCCCCCAGCTCCCTCCAAACATCCTTTCTGGACCCTCTAGGTTGCTTATGGAACAACAGAGAACAGTCCTGTGACCTTCATGAACTTTCCTGAGGACACTGTGGAGCAGAAGGCAGAAAGTGTGGGCAGAATTGTGCCTCACACAGAGGTGAGCCCCACACTAGGACCCTCAGATCCCATCTCCCACAGAGAATCCCACCCTTCCCCACAGTAGAGTCTTCTCTGGGCCTGGCCTGGGGCTTTCTCTGTGGGCTGAGGCCTGAGGAAGAGCTGAGCAGCAGCCATGAGCAGTAGCCAGCTGAACTTCTCCGCAGCCTCCCTTCCTGTCTGAGGTGTGTTTTTGCCAAGCCCCACTGTCTGTTTCAGGGCAGCCAGGACAGCCTCAAAAAGGAGTCAAAGCACAGAGATTTTTCCTACAGAGCTCTTTCTCTCCCATAAGCCCCCCACCCTCACTTCTGCCCAGTTTCTCTTTTTGCTTAGTATAAACACTGAATTTCCCAAGCAGCCTGTCCCTTTGGGTGGGTGTTTCTTGCACTTCATGGCTGACCCAGATCATCTCTTACTCCTTTTTGGCTCCAACACTGGTGCTTTATGCCAGCCTGCACCTGGTTTCCCCTGCCCCTTTGTGCCCTTGTGCTTCCCTTGGGGCCAGACACCACCCTGATGTGGATCTTTCTTGCCCTCCTCCCTGGAGTGAGTGTGTGGTGACATTAGCCCCCTCTCATGTGTCAGACAGCCTCGCTGCCACTCTCTGTGGGATGCCCACCTGTGAGATAGAGAGGGGCCAGCGCAGTTCTCCCCATTTCACAGATGCACACACTGAGGCACATAGAAGCTAAGCCTTCCTTGCATGTTTGCTGTGGCTCATTTCTCCATTGGGCTTTCAGACTCTGCCTCTCTGCTGCCTCTCCTGTTCACATGGCCCTGCCACGCCACCCTCTTTGGCTTCTCTATTTGCCACTTAATGGGAAGTAAGAAGACACTCCCTTTTCTTCTGCACAGTTTATAATTCTTCAGCTGGCCTGGCCTTCCACAGGCCTTCTTCTCTGTGGCAGCTCCTGTCCAGTCTGCCTCAGCACCCCTGGCCTGGGCCGCACCTATTTTTGCATGTGCAGCTCAGGTGTCTGATTTGTGATGGGGCCACTCTGACTGTTGTCTCCCTTCCCTGGATCAGAATGGGCAGAGCCAGGGGGCCTCATTATTGCGGGGAGAAAAGGCAAAGTTCCCTCCGTTCCTGAGGGCCCCTATCCTGAAGTGAGAGGGTGGGAGGCACCAGCCTGAAGCTACCCTGTCTCAGGCCCAGATCATGAACATGGAGACGGGGAAACTGGCAGAGCTGAATACACCTGGAGAGCTGTGGATCCGAGGGTACTGTGTCATGCTGGGCTACTGGAATGAGCCCCAGAAGACTAAGGAAGTAATTGGACAGGACAAGTGGTATCGGACAGGGTGAGAGGACAGGGCAGGGCAGAGGTTTTGGCTGCTGAGGGGAGGCTGGGGGTCCTGAGGCTGAGTGGGGAGCATTAAACTAGAAGAGGGAGAACATGTGTGTCAGGATGGCCCCTTCATATCATAGAGACTTAATTTCCACAATGGGGAAGATTATAGTCAGTGCACAGAGCTCATGGAAGGATCAAATGCGGTACTGATGAGAGAGCCTCGGACAGAGCACTACACCAGTGTCTGCAAAATTGGAGCCAAGATTCTGTCACTGATTTGTTAATTCAACACGTTCTTATGCACCTGCGATATGCCACTATTCTAGATACCGATGGTCCAGTGGAAAGCAAGATGAGAAGGATCCTACTCTTACTTCCCATGTGTCTGGTGCACGGAGACAGATATAAACAAGATAATTTCAGACATTGATAAAGTGAAGAAAATGAAATAAGATCAGAGGAGAGAAAGTGACTGTCATAGGGAGGGGATCTTTTCTTAGACTGGATGGTCAGCGCCCTCTAGAGGTGGAAATGTTTGAGCTGAGACCTGAATGATAGAAAAGAAACCAGCCATGGAAAGCATATGTATAGATATGTTGAGAGAGAGAGAATGTTATAGGTGTTGCTTTGTGTTTGTCTGCCTCCCACACTAGACTGTAAGTTCCAGGAAATATCTTATTCATGCTGTATCCTCCACAGAGTTTAGAGCAGTGCAAGACACATAGTAGATGCTCAATAAATGTTTGATGAATGAGTGAGTGAGAGGGCCAGCCGAGGCAGAGGCGAGAGGCCATTCCTAGCCTTTCCTTCCAGAGACATTGCTGTGATGGATGAGCAGGGCTTCTGCAAAATTGTGGGCCGCTCCACGGATATGATCATCCGGGGTGGTGAGAACATCTACCCCGCAGAACTTGAGGACTTCTTTCACACACACCCGCAGGTGCAAGAAGTGCAGGTGAGGCCCCCAGTCCGGGTAAGCCCAGATGAGCAGGAGACATGGATGGGGATGGGGTTGTTTGATATCTATCTGTGACTCTGGAAGGTGGTAGGAGTGAAGGACGAGCGGATGGGGGAGGAAGTTTGTGCCTGCATTCGGCTGAAGCAGGGGGAAGAGACCACACCTGAGGACATCAAGGCTTTCTGCAAAGGGAAGGTAGGAGCCTCAACTCACCCCAAACTGATAGTCCTCTGTTTTTCAAACCCCTGTCCCAGCCAACCACTCAGCCCACTGTTCCCTCCCCCAGCCCTATGACTCCCACCCAGCCTCATGTTGTATCTCCCTCTGGTACGCAGATCTCCCACTTCAAGATTCCCCGATACGTCGTGTTTGTCACCAGCTACCCCCTCACCATCTCAGGAAAGGTATGTAAGGTGGAGGAGAGTAGGCAAGAGTAGGGTAGCTGGGGGCCCAGGTGCAGAAGGCCAGGTGGCCCCACCTATGCCACCCTTAGTGATGGGTAAGAATCTGGCAGTAGGGTGACCAACTAGTCAAGTCATCCTAGTTTGCCCCAAACTTTCCCAGCTTTATCCTAAGAACCTCCTCAGTTCCAGGCAAACCAAGACGGTTGGTCACCCTACCTGACAGAGGTCCCAAGCCTGGCTCTCATTCCTTTCTCTTTCCTTTCCTCTAGATCCAGAAATTCAAACTTCGAGAGCAGATGGAACGACATCTAAACCTGTGAATAAAGAGGAGGGGGAACCTCCCAGGCCCTCCCTGCCCTTCCCCCACATTCCCCAGTCTGTCTTTGTGATTTGGCATAAAGAACTTCTCTGTTTTCTTTGGCTGGTCCCTTGCTTGCTGTCTTGGCAGCTACTATGGGATGGAGAGGGAAGAAACAAAAGGGAAACTAGCACTTTCAAACCTCCTATTCCTTGTCAACAATGGTGCTAAGCACTTTGGTGTTAGTTAGCGTTATCTAATTAATTTACTCCTCACTCAATCCCTTTGAGATACCAGAGGGATTGAGTGAGGAGTTTTAAGACTATACTCATTTCTTTTTCACATTGTCACCAGACTTTTTAAAGACTACACTCACTTTGTTTTTTACCTCATCACCAGATTAGTCCAGCAAGAAGTATTCTTATTTATAA
The DNA here is from genome assembly GCF_036562045.2 of Rhinolophus sinicus. Taxonomy (NCBI): domain Eukaryota; kingdom Metazoa; phylum Chordata; class Mammalia; order Chiroptera; family Rhinolophidae; genus Rhinolophus; species Rhinolophus sinicus. Next base: position 43,522,045 of record NC_133764.1, on the reverse strand, counting down.
GAGCTTTATTGAATATAACTCACATATCATCTAATTCACCCATTTACGTGTACAATTCATTGGCTTTTAGTATATACGCAGATGTATGCCACCATCAGTCAACTTAAAACATTTTCATTGTATCTATGTCATCCCCTTGAATAAAAAAGAACCCTAGCTTGCCCTCATAAAATAAAAAAAATTTTCACCTCCTTAAACAGAAACTCCATACTCTTTAGCTATCATCCCTCATCTCCCTACTTCCTTCATCCCCTCCCCAACCAACCCAATTTTTATACATATTTTTTCATTGATGAACATGGGCTTCTCTGATGGGCAGAGCAAGATAAAGTAGGCTGTAGCTTAACCCAAGAAATAAAAACAGCTTCTCCTGCTTGCGATCCCTACCTCCCAATGTGTCTACCCGCAGCAGCAGTGGTGTGGTTACTTTTTAGAAAATGAACATAAGATTAGGATACTCTGAGTGCCAGGCATTATGCTAGGTGCTTTCAGATACACATTCTCTTGAAACCTTCCCAACAACCCTGTCAAGGAGACATGAGCCCTATTTCACAAATGATGAAATGAAATTCAGGGAAGTTTGGTGTTTTGCCTAAGGGTCACACAGCTGGAATTAGAACCCAGCTGTCTGACTCCAAAGCCCATGATCTTTCCACTTCATGGGACAGTTTAGGTGCCTGCTTTCCTAGCCCTTGCCCTGAATCCTGTCTCCTACCACAGACACCATCCCTGACTCTCCTCCCAGCAGATGTGTGGGGGGGTGCGGGGAAGGGTTGGCCTGATCCAGGAGATGACCTCCTAGTCTCCAGGCCAAGAGGCTTTCCCTGGGATTTTCTGCTGTTTCAACGTTCAGCCCAAGTGCCCTCTCCTCCCATACTGATTCCACCGCCCTTGTAGCAGATTGCTCCACATCACAGAGCCTACTGGCCTGGTATCCAGCAGGTGCTGAATTAATATATATTGGCTGTGTTCCTTTGTTGGTTTGCCTCCCTCCTATCTTATACATCTTATACTGTGACCTAGTCCTATGCATCTGGATTTCCCCAGCGCCCAACTCTGTGCAGGCACATAAAATGTGAAAGAATTCACTGAACGAATTAAGAATTCCTGGATGGATCAGGGGACTCTTTCCCCGGATAGGGTGCCAAAAGGCGGGCAGCTCGCGGCACAACCAACTCCCGGCCTCCAAGGAAAGGAAGGGCAGGCGGCTGCGGTGAGCGCATCGGTGCCCGGCAGGGGGCGCCGCAGTCCCGAAGCTTCGGGTTCTTTCCTCGCCTCGTTGGACGCGGCGCTGGGTCACGCAGCCCCTCTTCCTTCCGCCCGGGCAGCTCACCGGTCCGACTCTGCGCACACTGCGCTGTGGGCGCGTCTCGGGCTCCGATCCTGCCCCGCGCACCGGGCGACCAGACGCAGGACGCGCCATGGCACTCCCGGGAATCCGGGCCCGCGCCTGGGCGGCAGCGGCCAAAGTGGCCCAGAGGCGCCGCCGAGCGGAAGGTGCTGGGAGATCCCGGAGTCCTGAGCCCGGGAACCAGCGCGCGGCGCTTTACGTCCACGTGAGTGGGAAGGTGGAGGCAGAGCTCTGAGCCCGGCTCGGCTGCGCCGGCCGTAACTCACGTATGACGAGTCACGCGTGAGCCCACCTGCCGACTTTCCCGGTCCCCGGACGAGATCTTGGATGAGACCCGGTTCCCTGGCAGGGAAATGTCTGGGTCACCAGCTCGGTGACCTTGACCATGTTATTTCCCTTCTGAACCTGTTTTGTCTTAGTGAAGTGTACATAATAATCCCAGTCCGACCTGCCTTGGGGAGTTGTGTGGCTCAGATGGCGTAGCCACTGTGGATGGACCTGGAATGGGGATGGAGATGTGTGCGACTGTACCCTGGAACTGGTCAGGACAGCCCGGGGTCACCTCTCACCCCGTTTATACTCCCCTTGCCCCCAGTGGCCCTACTGCGAGAAGCGCTGCAGTTACTGCAATTTCAACAAGTACATCCCGCGTGGTGTGGAGGAGGCTGCTGTGAGGAGCTGCCTGGTGACTGAGGCACAAACACTGCTGCGGCTCAGCGGGGTGCGGCGGTGCGTACTGGAGGCTGGAAGTGGATCTTTGGGGAGTGGATAGGACAGGTGCAGGCATCCCAGAGTGCGCCTCCAGGTCTCATCTTCTCCATCCTCTTTCGCCAGGGTGGAGTCTGTGTTCTTTGGTGGGGGCACCCCCAGTCTAGCCAGCCCCCACACTGTGGCTGCTATCCTGGAGGCAGTGGCCCAAGCAACCCACCTGCCTGCAGACTGTGAAGTCACATTGGAGGCCAACCCCACTTCGGCCCCAGGCTCCAGGCTGTCAGCATTCGGGGCAGCAGGAGTCAACAGGTTGTCCATTGGCCTCCAGGTAACCCACCTTACCCACCCCATCCCAGAGCACCCAGCCCTTCAGTGTTGTCTCTCCTCTGGTCACATTCATTTATTGGGCAAACATTTACTGAATTCCTTCTGGGTGCCAGGGCCCAGTAGGTACTGAAAAGTGTATCATGACCCTTCGGTAACTATGTAATTGTTTGCTCCTGTGCTGGACCACTAATCTGTGGGGCAGGGATCATGCATGCCTTTTTGTTCATCACATTATTCCAAGCACCCACCTTAGGGCCTGGCACATAATAGATGCTCAAAAAAGATTTGTTACATGATTGGAGACACAGGAAGAGGCAAATAGTGGGTGGTCAGATCATTGCAGCATGTTAAAGGGGGTCTCTACAAAAGGCTTTCGGAATATAGACTGCAGGGCATCTTAGTCTGATGAAATCGTGGATTTCTTCCTGGAGAGGTAATGTTTAATGAGGAGGAGGAGGTCACCAGGTGTGAGGGGAAAAGACACAGGACATGGAAGAGCCCTGCATGTTTTACGGGAGTTGTGAGTCATTCCTTGTGACTGGAGAGGCTGGAGGCAAGGAAGCCTTCAGCACCATACTTACTAGGGAGTTTGGGGTTTTGCCTAGTGGTGACAGGGGAGCTGTTGAAGGTTTTTAAGTAGGGAGAAACGTATTCCTCTCAGGTTGACCCCTAGTGTTTGCATATCCAGTATTTTCCCCTCTTCTAATACATGTACCACTTTACCGTAGAGTTTGAGATCAGGGCTTTGTCCTGAGGGGACATACTGAAAGGGGCACATCATTTTTGAGAGATTCCAGCCCCAAGTGCCTACATATCTTGACTCTAAGTGTGAAAAAAACCTCAGGAAAACCTAAATTAAGAGACTGTGTGTGTGGTAAGAACAGATAACGTGAGATCTAGCCTAACGATTTTTTTAGTGTGCAGACAGTATTGTTAACTATAAGTGCAGTGACATACAGCAGATTTCTAGACCTTATTCATTAAGACACATTTTGAAACACAACTGGCTTGTAGTCTTCAAAAATGTCAGTGTCATGAAAGACAAAGAAAGACGAAGGATCTAGACTAAAGGAGACTAAAGAGACAATGATAGCTGAGTGCAGTGTGTGACCCCTGATTGGATCCTGGATTAGGGCAGGAAGAGGAAATTACTACAGTAAACATTATTGGGACTGTTGACTGCATTTGAATATGACTGTGTATTAGACAATGGCATTGTATCAGTGTTACATTTCCTGAACTCTGTAATTGGATTGTGGTTATGTAAGAGAAATGTCCTTGTCCTTAGGAAATAAGTATTTAGAGGTAAAAGGGTGCAATGTTTAAGTAACTTAAATTTAAATAACCACTTTGCAAATGCACAGTAGCATGTGGCCAGTGGCTACGATATTCTACTAAAATTGTTCTATATCTGCACTGACCACATGCCATTAAACAATTGGAATGTGATTATTTCAATGTAATTGTTTTAAAATTTGAATAGCCACACATGGTTAGTACCTATTGGACAGTGCAGATATAGAACATTTTCATCGTCACTGAAAGTTGTTTTGGACAGTGCTGGTCTTGACTTACTCTCAAATGATTCAACCTAATGATATATGTGAGCATATTTATGGAGAGACTGAGAAAATGTGGCAAAATGTTAGTTGGTGAATCTAGATGAAGGTATGTATTGAATTTTTCTTTCGCCTTTTCTATAGGTTTGAAATACTTCAAAATAAAAAGTGAAATGTAAAAAGACTCTTGGCTTTGGAGTCAGATAGTCCTAAATTCCAGGTCTGACTTTGCCATTGTATGACCTTGGACAAGTTACTTAGCATCTCTGAACGTCAGTTTTTCTCGTCTGTAAAATGGAGCCAATGTTGGCGGTTTATAAGAATGAATTAGATATTATATAAAAATGCTTGGCACATAATGACCCTTCCGGGAATGATACCCTGGGTACTGGCTTGACTACCTGCCTTCCAGCTCCCTGCCTTGTTCTGCATTTTTGCCTGTATCTGTGTCTCCAGTAACGTCGGGTATTTTTGTTTCCCTCTGAGCTGGCCTGTGCACTTACACTGGACCCTCTCTCCCCAGTCCCTGGACGACACTGAGCTCCAGCTGCTGGGGCGGACACACTCGGCCAGTGATGCTCTGCAGACACTGGCAGAGGCCCGGCGCCTCTTTCCCGGGCGCGTATCTGTGGACCTGATGCTGGGGCTGCCGACACAGCAGGTGGGGCCGTGGCTCAGGCAGCTGAAGAAACTGCTGCTCCACTGTGACGACCACGTCTCCCTCTACCAGTTGTCCCTGGAGCGGGGCACTACCCTCTTCACCCAGGTGCAACAGGGTGTCCTTCCTGCCCCTGATCCTGAGCTCGCTGCTGAGATGTACCAGGAGGGACGGGCAGTGCTTGGGCAGGCTGGCTTCCGCCAGTATGAGGTCTCCAACTTCGCCCGGAATGTAAGTCCTAGGACTGGTGACAGAGAGTGCAGAGTGGGCAAGCTGGGGCATGACCTGGGAAATGTGATCCTGTGGGGAGAAGGGTCTCTGCTGGGTGCTCTGAGGCCTGAGGAGGTGGGACATTCTAACCAGGTGCCTCTTACCTGAACAGAAACGGGGCTACCCTCTTTGCTGTGCACTGACTGTACCCTCCCTCCCCACAGGGGGCGCTTAGTACCCACAATTGGACTTACTGGCAGTGCGGTCAGTACCTTGGCATTGGGCCTGGTGAGTTCCCTGTAAACCATAGAACAGATGACTCAGGAATGGAATGTCATGGCTGTGTGATCCTGGGCCACTTGTTAACATCTAAGCCTCTGTTTCTTCATATGTAAAGTGTGGCCCAAAAAAGGATGCCGTAGAGCCATTGCGTGTATTTTAAGGTGCTTGATACAGTACCTGGCACTGTGCTTCTCAGTCTCTAGCGTGCATCAGAATTACCTGGAGGGCTTGTGAAAACTCAGATTCCTGGGCCCCAACTCCAGAATTTCTGATTGGACAGGTTGGGTGTAGGGCCTGAGAAATTAGGCTGTTGGTCCAGGGACCACACTTTGAGAAGCCCTGAGTTAACATCAGGCAAGCACTGAATGTTTGCTGTTATGAAAGTAGGGGTGGTTGTTGATGTTGTCAGGGGCCCATGGGCGATTTGTGCCCCAGGGGGCCGGGGGCCACGTTCGGGAAGCTCGGATCCAGACCCTGGAGCCTGACATCTGGATGAAGGAGGTGATGCTGTATGGTCATGGCACCCGGAAGCACACCCCACTGGGCAAGCTGGAGCTGTGAGCATCTGAGGGCACAGGGCTCTTTACCCGGGGTTCCCTTGCACCCCCAGAACCACCACCATGTTCACCTCTTTATTTCCTGCCCTGTTCTGCCCCCATACTGCATGATCCTCATTAGCCCCCCATACACGCAGCCCGGCATAGGGTTTAAAGACGGGGAGAAGCCAGGTCTCCTCTCCAAGACCCTTTGACGGTTTTCCTTTTAGGCTGGAGGAAGTTTTGGCTATGGGGCTACGCACAGACGTGGGGATCACTCACGAGGTAAGGGGTCAAGCAGCTGTGGCACCCTGCTTCCTACTTCTCAGCTGTGCAGAATCATTTTCGGTCTCCCTCACTCCTTTATACACATCCCTCCCATTCCTCTGGGGCTGGCAGCTGGAGGTGGGGCTTTAACCCAGCCGAGACCTGGTGGGCACTGCGGTGCCAGGGTGAGAACCCTAGACTTGGACTGCAGAAACCTGGGCTCTAGTCCCTGTTCTACTGCAACCTTGGGCATGCATCCTTTCACCTCTCTGAACTCCAGTTTTCTCAGCTCTAGGGAATAGACTGGATTAAGGGTTTTCAAATGTTTTTAAGCAGCACTGAAAGTGTAGATAGGATATGCAGTAGATGGTCGATCAAACTTAAAATTGCTCTGGATGAAGTCAGAGCCATAAAGCCCTGGCTGAGGCTGGGTGAGGTTGGGAGAAGGATTGGAGGGAGACCCGGCGTTGCTGGGAGCTCGGTTTTGACTTGAACATGGAATAGGAGTAAAGGTACTTACCTCGCTGCTGACCTATTGGCCTGGGCCTAGTTGCTAAGATCCTTGCACTGGACTGGACCCTCCCTCACCACACCCCCAGCCACATGGCCCAGAAGAGCCCCAGCAGCTATCCACCCTGTGGCCCCTGCACCTCTGACTCTTCTGGTCTCCCCAGCACTGGCAGCAGTTTGAGCCCCAGTTGACCCTTTGGGACGTGTTTGGAGCAAGCAAGGAGGTGGACACATTGTTGGAGCAGGGCCTATTGCGGCTGGATCACAGGTGTGTTGGGGGTGGGGGGTGGTTAGGAGCCCTTGGGATCCCTGACTATAGATCACATACCCAGGAGAAGTGAGAAAGACCAATAAGGAGGGGCCTGAGGGTTCTGGGTGACACTGGTGGAGGGTGGGCCTTGAAAATGGTGAGACGAGGCAGTCATATCCAGGCCTCTTGTTTTCCCAGGGGTCTTCGTTGTTCCTGGGAGGGTCTGGCCGTGCTGGACTCTCTGTTGCTGACCCTTCTACCTCTCCTCCAAGAGGTCTGGCAGCAGAGAGCCCTCTCCCCTGTGCCAGAAGGATGACCAGATGTTGCTGTATCAGAGGGACACTGTGCCAGGTGGGCTTGGGGGCGGGGCTGACACCGCAGACATCTCCCCTGGCAGGAGCCATCTCAGCCCTGGTCATTATAGCATCCCCAGGAGACCAGCTAGTGAGGTGAACGGGAGGACCTTTCTGGCCTCGGAACTGGCATCAAGTGTACCCACCACTGCCAGAGAAGGAGTAGTGGTTTCTGTGAGTGCCTCTCACTAGTGGCCTCTAAAGCAAATCTAGGCTGGCAAGAGATTCTGAGGAATCTAGCTCTCAGGCTTCCAGCCCCTGTAATACAGGAGAGGACATAGAAGGGATGGAGAATGCTGATGGACCCATTTGTATATCCAGTACAGCTGGACTCTGAGAACAGTGGGAAAGATCAGAGCGAGCCTTGCCCCTTCTCTTTTGGCAACCAGGATATGTTTGGGGTGTCAGGAGCCTCACAGACCCTGCCGAGTCCTCTCTCCCAGTCCCTTCTCCTCTGCAGCCTTTCCCTTGAGAGAGTGAAGGTGAGGGGAGCAAGCAGGGAAAGGGGAGAGGAGATGAATACAGAAAAGCCCCCAAAGCCTGGTAATTCTCCCCTGGCCTTTTACTTGCAGAAATGGTCACCCGGTTTTATTTAAATAGCCTAATAAGACCGTCTGGAGCCTGCCTTGACTATGGTGCTGTCCTTTGTCCTGGCCCCTTCCTGGATTGCGGAATCCTGATTTGGGGGCTAGTGGCTAAGTCTAAGCTGAGATTTCTTCCTGTTCCCTGACAAATATTTACCGAATGATTGAGCATCCATCAGTGAGCCTTGCCTGATTCAGTGATTAGACCGACGGTTGCAAAATATTAATTTCTGACTTTATTTTTCCATCTATATTCATTAATTGAGCATCCATATAAAAGGAGCTTTCCCTTTTTGAAGGGCCGATACTCTTAATCTAGAAATCACATGCAGGGTGCGTGTATATATGTGTGTGAGAGAAAGGCGTTTTGCTGTGAGGAGGCTTCATAAATTTTCAAATCAAAGGGTCCTGTGATGCCAAAAGTAATGTAGTACTGCTGCAAATCGGGGCATGCCAAGCTCAGCCTCTAGCTAGCTGGGTGACTAACGATGGGGTTCTCCACCCCTCAGAGGTGAGCGCGTGCATTGCCCGTGTGACTAGTGGGTGTGAATATCAGTCCTTCTGTGACCCTGTGGTAACGTGGTAAGTGTTACTACCTCTCATTTATTCATGAAATATTTAGCAAGCACTACTGGTGTGCCAGGCTCTGTGCCGGGCACACAGAGAGGAATAAGACCTGTTCCAGCCCTTGAGGAACTCATTGCCATGTTGATAGATGTGTAAAGAGATACATTTCAGGGTTATCAGTGAGGGTGTACAGGCGGACCGTAGAAGCCTGCAGTGCATTTGGTTCTGAGGCTGGGAGCAGAAAGGGGGCACACATTTTCCTCACCACCTCCTGTGGCTCTAGGGCAGTTTGCAGGGTGACCGATGCTGCCTGGGAGAGCCTCTTCCTGATCTTGATATTCAAGAAGTGAGCACGGGGCCGGAGCAGGTGCACCATCAGATAACCTGGGCCCACTCAGGTTTCTCCCAGCAGCCCGGGCTCGTGCCACCTGAGATGCCCAGGCCCTCCCTGCTGGGGCACCTCACGAGGCCTGTGCAGACATCCTGGACAGGAGCCAGGGCCAAGTGGGGGTGGCATGGATGAGCTTCTGTGACTCAGCCTGGTCCCACCCGCCTCAGGTGAATCAGAATCTCCCGGAGGCAGAGCCCAGGAATCTAGTTTTTAAATGCTTCCTAAATGGCTCTAATAATCAGGCCAGTTTGGGAAGCCCTGTCATTGCCTGCCTTCCATCCTGGGAGGCTGGGATCAGGAGGAACGATGGGGACACAGCTACTTCCAGACGTGACCAACTAGAGTGGGGTCCTTCGCTCTGTGTCTAGGCCTTCCATGGCTCATCCATCAAAGGGCTTCTCCTTCATAGTGAGACTTTTATTGTCATTTTTCACCTGCCCTACTGAAAAGCACATGAACACAATTAAAAGGGGTGAACAAGCTACTTTGGTGATGAGAGGAGTTGGGGGAAATGTAGTATGTGTGGGTGTGTGGTTATAGCATGAAGGACCAACCTCCTGAGTGCAAGACCACTGACAATTATCAAGCCCTATGACTGAGTCCCCCACCCCCACCCTCACCAAATAGTATGAAGTAGGCAGGGCAGCTCTTATAATTTCCATGTTACATACAGGGATGTTCAAATAGGCCCTTGAACTGGACTCTAGTCATATAAGTAGTAAGTAGCAGACCTGGTATAATACTTCTGAACATCTAGAACTGTCTGTTACATCATCATATTATACTTACAGTGGGTCCAGGTCAATTGATCTATCTCTTAAATTAGGCAAAATCCTGACCTCTCTCTCCCCTCTCTGCCTCAGGCTTGAAGCTGCCATTTTGGCCTGGTGCTGGGTAGCTCGGATTTGGTGTCTATATTTTCCCTCCAGAAGAGGCTCGGACAATGAGAACCTATGTGTCTCATCTCCGTGAGACCATCCACTTCCTGGGACAGACCTGCATTCTGCAAAGAAAAAGACCTTAAATAATAGGATTGCTACAGACTGAATGTTTGTGCCCCCCCGAATTTATATGTGGAAACCTCATCCGCAAGGTGGGGCCTTTGGGGGTGATTAGGTCATGAGGATGGAGTCCTCATGAATGGGATTAGTGCCCTATGAAAAGAGACCTCAGGGAGCTCCCCCTACCCTTGTACCACGTGAGGACTTGGAGCGAAGACAGATGTCTGTCAGCCAGGAAGCAGACTCTCAGCAGATACTGAATCTGCTGGCACCGTCATCTTAGACTTCCCAGCCTCGGACTGTGAGAAATAAATGTTTGTTGTCTAAGGCACCCAGCCTATGGTATTTTTGTTGAAGCAGCCCGAACAGACTAAGGCAGGGATGAAATAACTTTTGTGGTCAATTGTATTACTGTTCAGAATGTTTACCACCCTTCCTGGATGCCCCTCCCTGAGGGCCTGCTGGGGATTGATCTACGCCTGCCCTCTTAAACCTGGGCAGTACTGTGAGACTTGCTCACACTGACTGTAAGAGCCAGTGGGTGGCCCACCGTCTCCCGTCTCTGCCAAAGAGACCTGCAGTGTTCACAGCGTGATCGTGTCATCAGCCTGGGTCCTAGACTGAGAAGATAGTGGGCAGAGGAGCAGCCAACCACAGTGACCCAAACAGGAGACATTCATGTTCATTGTTACAAACCGTAGATTTTCGGGTTGTTTATTAGTGCAGCATAATTGAGACTCCACTGACTGATCCAATTTGTAATCCCACCATTCAAAGATGAGTCACTGTTAATGATTCTGGCGTGTATTTTAGCAAAATGTTCTTGGACGCAAAGGAACATATTTAGATACACAATCTTACAAAAAATGAGATAATAGACATCTTCCTTTGGAGGCTTCTTGTTCTAGCTAATGTGGTGGGCATCCTTTCATGTCAAATGGGTATCTACATCCTTGTTTTTTAGTGTAGCTTCATAGTATAGCACTGCATGGTTATGGCAAAATTTATACGACCAATTCCTTTTTGGTGAAACTGAGGGTTTAATTCTGATTTTTACAAACTCTGTGATGAACATCTTTTATAAATATTTTTCTGCGCTCGCTGGCCTGTTTCCTTAGGTTTAGAATAAATCCCAAGAAATGGGATTGCTGACTGAGTATACTCACATCCTTTGTTTGGGTGCACAATGCCCAGCTACCCTCCAGGAAGCCTGCCTCGTTGATGCTCTTGCCACGTTACTAGTGCTAATTTCTCTATAATCTTGACAGTAGCCAGCATGATCCATTTTTCCAAATGATTCCAATCTGAAGAGCACTCTTAACCCCAGCTTTATTGTCAGCTAATCCACTGCCTCCCTAACTCTGGCATCAACTTTGTCCATCTGATCACTCAAGTCAGAGCAAAGGCGACAACCCCTGGGGCCACCCACGTAGAAGACCAAACTGCAAGTGTTTGCCAGTGTGTTTCCTCTGAAGTTCTCTTATCCAGACCCCCCCCCCCCCCTTTCTGGGAGAATCCCAAATCTCCCTTCTGTCTTTCCCTGCTCCCCCCTTTTTTTTTTCCTGCAGGGATTTTTAAAGCCTTTTTCTTTTCTTTTTTAAATCACACAAACATTTAAGAAACAGAATTCTAAATGAAGAAGAAATAAATCACCCATAATCAGTGGCCCCAACAAATTAAACTTTTTATTTGTCCATGTTCCCTTCTAGTTCTCGTCCAAATGCATGCAGGAGTTTAGCCCAGTTGTGCGGCTGCCACAGATCTAATTCTGGGTTCTGCCCTTTTTGCTTCTCGTTCTGCAATAAACATTTTTCCGTGTTGTTACATGGTCATCATCTTTTTCATTTTCATTGCACAATGTTCCAATCAGTGATTGATTTAATAATTACTACCCTCATGTAAGTCACTTTAAGTGGTTCCCCATTTTCCTCTATTATAAATAATTCTGTGGTGCATATTTTTATGGCTATTGCTTTTTCCTTCATTTGAGATATTTCCTCAGGTTGGTTCCCAAGAGATAGATAGGTCAAAGGGTATGAATGCTTTAATAACTCTTGGTGTGACTTGTAATATTGTTTAACAAAAGGTTTTTCTTTTTTTTTTCCTGCTCAAAAATAATGTTTTTTTCCTCTTTTTCAATCATATAGAAGAAGAAAATTCTACCACCCAGAAATTAGTAGAACAGGGGAACAGGACTTTAGTAGAAGGGGAACGGGAAATTACTGGGGGACAGTGTGTACTTCCATGACTTTTTTCCAAGTCAAGTTGTTGTCCTTTCAGTCTTAGTTGTGGAGGGCACAGCTCAGCTCCAGGTCCAGTTGCTGTTGCTAGTTGCAGGGGGTGCAGCCCATCATCCCTTGCGGGTGTTGAACCGGCAACCTTGTGGTTGACAGGACACGCTCCCACCAACTGAGCCATCCGGGAGTTCACTGGCAGCTCAGCTCAAGGTGCCGTGTTCAATCTTAGTTGCAGGGGGCGCTGCCCACCATCCCTTGCAGGATCTCGAGGAATTGAACGGGCAACCTTGTGGTTGAGAGCCCACTGGCCCATGTGGGAATCAAACCGGCAGCCTTCGGAGTTAGGAGCACGGAGCTCTAACCCCGTGAGCCACCGGGCCGGCCCCCTCCAGACATCTCCTGATGCGTAGATATACATATAGATGTGGAAATAAAAACAATTTTTCACAAAAGGGATCATATTCATGTGCCAGTTTTGCAACCTGTGTTTTTTACTCAACAACATTTCCTGGGCTTTCCTAATTGGTGCTGCCACCACCAGTGCCTGTGTGGTAGCATAATGTAGTATAGTAATAGCTGTGAGCCGGGCACGTGCCACCAATGTTATCTGCCTTAGCTCCTTTAAGCTCCACAACAACCCGATGAGATAAGTCCCGTTATTATACATTTTGCAGATGAGTAAACAGGCTCAGAGAAACTGACTGCCCAAGGTCACATAAGTAGGACGTAGTGGGCTGGCACTCAACTTGAGTTCTCTGGGGCTCCAAAACAGATGCTTATACAGATAATACATGAACCCACTCTTACTGTAAAATTAATGATAAATGCAAGCAATACCATAGCATAGAAAGCAAAGTGTGAAAGTTCTCTTTACACTTCCACAGGGGTTTGATGTGTGTTATCAGTTAAGTTTACGTTTAACTGTTTATGACATAAAATCAAAGTGACATAAAATTAAACAAATTTATTTATTTTTCTTCCACATCAAAGAAGTCTGGACAAAGCATTTCAGGGCTAGCGTGGTGGACCCATGCTCATGGGTCATGAAGAACTCAGGCTTCTGTCTCGATGCTCTGTGTCCTCACTTCATAACTTCCATCCCTAAGGTCTACACCTGGTTGAATGTGGTCCCTGGAGCTCCAGCCACCACGTCTGCATTCCAGGCAATGAGAAGGAGAAAGGCTGGAAGGGCAACAGTATGTTTTTCCAGCTGAATCAAGCCTCTGTAAAGCGCTCCCTGAAAGTCCCCCTGCTCCATTTCCTTACCTCTGAAAGTAGGGACCGTGCCTTCAAGGTCATTACAAGGTTGGTAATGATGGATGGATAATTGGATGGATGGGAAGAGCCTAGTGCAGTTCCTGGCACAAAAATGCACATTTGACAAATGTGGTCATTAATAACTATTAGTGTTACCATTGTGATTTACACTGCCCTGGGCATGCTCGCCCTAAAGAAGATAGGTCCCAAACGGGAATTCCTGGTGCCTGAGAAGACAGAGAAACCTGTTTCCCTGTGATTCTGAAACTTGTTGGTAGGTAACCCTGGGCTTCTGGAAGAAATTTCCCTGACCCAGTGTAGAACTTGCCACCTCCCAAGTAGCTGGGAGGGTGTGTGCCACAGGGCAGACTGACAGCTCCTGGCAGCAGCACCCACAAGGAAAGGAAGGGCCTCCACTAGGTGATTCCTCATACCAGCCCCTTGCTCTTGCCCATCAGGTCACACAGGAGCAACGCCATTCCTCTGGTGGCTGACTATGCAGGCAGGGACCACCCCCACCTGCCTCCCAGACCCTAACGTGGGACACACACCCAGCGTGTGCTTTTCCTTTGCCCTCACCTCTGCATTAGGTCTCTCCTCATCCTTCTCTAGACCTTGGGCCTTTTTACCTCCACTCCTGCTGTCCCTGCCTCAGCCTGGGGCTTCCCCCTGCCCTTGAACCTGACCAATTTACACAGGCCTCACTTGCTTTGCTGACCTTTCTTACAGTGACTAAGACCACGGTGAGAGGCCAGAACCCCTTTCTGAGAGTCTTGGCAGCACTGATGAGGGACGAGGTGGACAGGGCCTCGGCTCAGGGGGGCTGCTTTAGATCACGGAGGAAGTGGCTATGGAAACGCCCCTCCCAGTCCCCACCCTGAACTAACCCTACAGATGAATTTATGAACAATACAGTATGAGCTATGAAAACTGTCAAGCAGACAATCCTGCTTGAACAAGGCCTGAAGGTCCAGGGATAATTGAAGAATCCTACTCATGCACAGCAGGTTGAGCACAGGAACTGTGAATGGTTCCCCCAGGGCCTGGAGTGTGAGAGCTTGCATTCAGATCCCAGCTCTACCTCCTGTTAGCGGCTTAATCTCAGGCAAGGTACTTAACATTTCTATGCCTCAGTTTCCTCATCTGTAAAATGCAGATACTATTGATATTCTCTGTCTCATGTGGTTGTTGTAAACATTCAAGAAGGTAGCACACACGACTAAAACAACCAAACAAAAATATATAAATTTCATCAAAATTTAAAACTTGTGTGCATCAAAGAACACTCTCAAGAAAGTAAAAGGAAACCCCACAGAATGGGAGAAAATATTTGCAAATCTTACATCTGATAAAGGTTTCATACCCAGCATATGTAAAGAATCCCTACAATGTAACAACAAAAAAGATAAACAACCCAATAAAAAAAAAGGGGCAAAGGATGTGAATAAACATGCCTCCGGAGAAGATGTACAAATAGACAACACGTGAAAAGCTGCTTAATCTATTAAGCTATTAAGGAAATGCAAGTCAAAACCATTCCACACCCACAGGGATACTTATGCTTTAAAAAAAAAAAGAAAATAACAAGTGTTGGCCAGTATGTGGAGAATTGAGAACCCTCATACATTGCTGGTGGGAATGTAAAATGGTGCAGCCACTGTGAAAAACAATCTGGCAGTTCCTCAAAAAGTTAAACAGAGAGTTACCCTATGACCTGGCACTTCCACTCCTAGGTAGATAGCTAAGAGAATTGAAAACATATGTTCACACAAAAACTTGTACACAAATGTTCCTAGTAGCATTATTCATAATAGCCACAAAGTGGGAACTCAAATGTCCACTAACTGATGAATGGATAAGTAAAATGTGGTATATTCATACAATGAAATATTATTCAGCAATAAAAAGAAATGAAGTGCTGATACATGTTACATGGATGAAACTTGAAAGCATTTTGCTAAGTGAAAGAAACCAGACATGAAAGGCCACATATTATGTGATTTCATGTATATATGAAATGTCTAGAATAAGCAAATCCATAGAGACAGAACATAGGGTATTGTTTGCTAGGGGTAGGGAAGAGAGGGAATTGGGAAGTGACTGCTAATGGGTACAAGTTTTCTTTTTGGGTGATGGAAATGTTTTGGAACTAGCTAGTGGTGACAGTCATACAACTTTGTGAATATAGTAACAAACACTGAATTGTACACTTTAAATGGTACATTTTATGTTATATAAAATTTTATATTATGTGAATTATATTTCAATTAAAAAAAAAAGTTGGGACACATAAATGCTTCAAAGGCTACCCAGTCCATGATAAGCACACAGTAAAATCAGTTGCCATTTAGTTTATTAACTCCACTGGACTTGGGTGTTTGGATCAGGCAGAAGGAAAAAACTCCTAAAAGGCACATGACCTTTAGAGATTGAATTCACATACTTAATATATGTTAAAGCATTTTTTGCACGTGGTTTCTTCTTTCACTTACTTTCCTACTTAGTTTTGATTTTACATACTTTATACACATGTATACATATATAATATAGAAGCATTTATTTGTGTGGTTTTTAAATTTTATTTTCATGATCACTTTAGATATTTTTAAGGTTATGAAATAGGTTTCCAAGGCTCAAATTGCATCTGCTTTTGAAGCTTCGATTGCGTTGTGAGTCCACGGTTGTGAAACCATGTGGCTCAGCTTGTCTGCTTAAGGTCAGGCCTGTGATGGAGGAGGATGCTCACTGACCTTGGGGTTTAAAGATCTGAGATTGAGGCTTAGCTCTTTGGCTTACAAACTATGTGACCTGGGACGAGATTAAGTTTGCTAGATTTAGCAAATAAAAATATAGACACCCAGTTACATTTGAATTTCAGATAAACCAATAAGTGTTTAGTATATGTCCCAAATATTGCATGGGACATATTTATACTATCTATCTATCTATCTATCTATCTATCTATCTATCTATCTATCTATCTACTGCTCTATATCTATATGTATATCTATCTATCTATCTATCTAGCTCTATATCTATATAGAGCTAGATAGATAGATAGATATTTGTTTTATCTGAAATTCAAATTTAACTGGGCACTCTGTATTTTATCTGACAACCCTTCATTTCTGTGAAAGGAGTTTTTGAGTGGAATCATATTTAATTCTCATGACTCCCTATTTTTGCCACAGAAGAGACTGACTCAGAGAGGTTATGTGACCAAGTCTAAGGCCGCTCAGCTAGAAAATTATTGAGCTGGGATTTGAACTCAGGTGTATCAAGTCTGGCATGCTCTGCTAAAATGGAACTCAAGACAGATAAGCAGTGATCTACTTAATGATAACATGGGAGTCCTGAGCTAACCTGGTAAGAACAGAAGATTTCATCGACTGAGAGGGAATATTGAAAAAGGGAGCTGGAGAGTTAGATTTGAAACAGTGTTTATATGACTTTGTCTATACTGATTTCTTATTGTTGCCATAACACATTACCACAAATTCAGTGGTTTAAAACAACACAAATTTATTGTCTTACAGTTCTGGAGCCCAGAAGTCTGAACTGGCTAAAAATCAAGGTGTCAGCAGAGCTGTCTTCCTCCTGGGGGCTCTAGGAAAGAATCCATTCCTTGCCTTTTCCAGCTTCTAAAGCCTTGCGGTATTTCTTGGCCCATGGCCTCATCGCTTTGACCTCTGCTTCCATCATCACAGCTCCTTCTCTGACGCTAGCCTCCCTCTAATGAGGACCCTTGTGCTTACATTGGGCCCATCTGGATGATCCAGGATAATCTCCCCAAGTCAGAATCCTTCATCACATCTGCAAAGTCCTTTTTGCCATGTAAGGTAACAAGTTCACAGCT
Source organism: Rhinolophus sinicus (assembly GCF_036562045.2). Taxonomy (NCBI): domain Eukaryota; kingdom Metazoa; phylum Chordata; class Mammalia; order Chiroptera; family Rhinolophidae; genus Rhinolophus; species Rhinolophus sinicus. The sequence goes on along the minus strand of NC_133764.1, from coordinate 43,505,138 downwards.
TCCAGAGATGTGGACATTTTGTGGGGGGCCATTATTCTGCCTACCACACTAAAAGAGAAATTATCTAGTGGATTTGAGTGTTCTGGGCCTTAACTAAATCCCTTTCACCTGTACAGTTTTCGGAGCACTTCCACAACATGTTTTTTTCTGCTTGCATTGATCCTGGGAAGTCGACAAAGGCTGTATTGAGGCCATTCTGTAAGGGAAGTAGATGAGACTGATTGGGGGGTGGAGTGGAGGGACCCAATGCCTGGGTCACACAGCTGGGCCCAGGGCTTTTAATTCAGCATTTTCCCACCTCATTCCCCCTACCCCCCGCCCCAGTTCCAAGCTATGCACCGCTAGAACAATGTTTTCACTGGTCGAGTGGGGCAATTCCTCGGGTACCCCCACAATCTAGAGGAAGAAACCCCAAGGTAAGCCAGCTCCCTCAGCCCTCAGTATGCCCTCAGCAATCAGCCTTCTCCCGACCAGGACAAGGAGGAAGGGATGGGCGTGAGCAGAGAGCCTTCCTTTTAGTGGAGAGCTCAGCACAGAGGCCCAGAGCTCAGTGTCCATCCATCCATCTCAGCATGTCCTCATCAGCAGCCCAGGCCGATGGTCCCAGGGCCTGAACTGGAACTCCTGTGCCAGGAGCGTGCTCTGATTCTTAGAAAAGTCTTATAGCAAACCTCCCAGCTGGTTCATAGTTTTGCCCTTGGGTGCTGCATAGAAGGAACCAGACTGTTTCCCTGCCCCCCAGATATTGGAAGGCGGCTACCTCCATTGATGCTTCTCCAGGCTTCCCCCATCCCTATCCATTATCGATGACCCACATGTGCCAAACACTATTCCAGGAACTGAGATACAGCTGTGAGTCTGACAAGCAAAGCCCCTGCTGCCCCGAACCTTATGCTTTAGTGGAGGCAGACAGACTGTACAGAAGTATGGGGAAAGGATTCTGAGCATAGCAAAACAGGATGAAATAATGGAGGAGGATGGCAACTCTGTGAGATTGGCACTGTCCTCACTTTAAAGAAGAGGGAGATGGCCTAGGAAGGGGCAATACTGAGAGGCAAAACCACATTTTGCTCCAAAGTCCCCCTGGCTCCTAACCCCAATTCTACGTGGCCTCCAAAACATCTCCCCCTGTGTCCTTCTCCAGAAGAGAATAAGAGCAATTTGAGCCTAGGGGAGATGCCCAGGGTCTGCATACACATCATCCATGAGGCTGAAGTCAGGCCGTTCTGGGAACAGTGGCCTGACTTCAGGGCCAAGAGAAATGGAAGATTCCTGCTGTGTGTTAGCTGAGCAAGGGTCTAATAAGGAGGGTAGTGGTGCGATGCATTGTTAAAGGGGGGCAGCAGCTGGATTTGAGGGGAATGACCAAGATGTGGAGAGTGAGCCAGGTGTGTAGGGGGGATGGCCAGTGTAAGGGAGGGCAATGCAGCTGATAGGGGAGAGGGCTGAGTGTGTATGGAGGTGAGACGGAGGATAAACTGGGAAGAGGGAGCCAGACGTGAAGGGGTGAGCTAGCTGGAGGGGCTTAAGAACAGTCTGCCCCAGCCTCAGGCTTTGGAGTGTGGCTGTCCCTGGAAAGGGGTGATGCAAGCTGTACAGGAAACATACTTTCTATTTAGGGAGACTATTTAGCTTCTGCAAAGAGGAGCTGACGACATGCCTGGCACCTGGCTGGGTGGAAATAAACAGAGAGATGAAGCAATAATTGACGTCTTGTCCTCTGTCAACCTGGTCACCTCCTCCTCCCCAGGCTCGAGGAGGTTGCTTAGAGTTGCCAAACTGAGGAAGACTACGAAAGCTGTGGTGGCTAAATGATGCCGTTCCCTGAACTTGTGCTTGAGTCCCTCTGGGCCTTGGTTCCTACTGTGTCTTCATATGGAGTACCTGCCATGCTGACCTGCCTGTTGAACTCTTATCTTTAGTAGCGGCCCACCTCAAATACTCCTCCTCTAAGAAGGCTCCCTTAATATCCACTTTGCCTTTCCCAAGTTGTGATTAATCACTAGCCCCTGAGCACGTACATTAGAGTTGGAAACCCACTTTCAGATGGCCCAGCTCTGTGTCTAAGTCACACTGACCTCAGCCCCACCTCTGGGGCACATGAATGAACTTCAAGAATCCCTGGAATTGAATTAAAAAATCATGTGCAAAATCAAATGTGCAGATGAATGGATAAACAAAATGTGGTACACAATGGAATATTATTCAGCCATGAAAAGGACTAGAGTACTGATAGTACATGCTACAACATGGATGAACCTTAAAAATATTATGCTAAGTGAAAGAAGGCAGACACAAAAGGCCAAATACTGTATGATTCCACTTACAGGAAATATCCAGAACAGATAAATCAATAAAGACAAAAAGTAGATTAGTGTCTGTCAAGGCCTGGGGGAGAAAAGAGGAGTGAATGTTTAGTGGCTATAAGGTTTGTTTTGAGATGATGAAAAAATTCTGAAACTAGACAGTGGTGACAGTTGCACAATATTGTGAATGTACTAAATAACACTGCATTGTATTTGTTAAAATGGTGAATTTTGTGTCACGTGTATTTTACCACCAAAAAAAAAGAAAAAAAGCACATTTCTGTGAACCTGTCTTAGCTTTGATCAGATTCAAAAAGGATTAAGCAGCTCTAATCTGGTCTGACACCTTCATGATGTAGATGGTAATAAAAGGCCCAAAGAGGGGACGAGACCTGTTCAGGTCATTGGGGCTGATGGCAGAGCCCAGCCAGGTTGCTCACCTGCCTGAGCACGCACCTCTCCCATTCCCTTCTTCCCTTGTCCTTTGACCTCCACTGAATCCACCCTGAACAGCTCCCCAGGCCTCTTTCCTGCCCCAGCCAGGCTCCCCACAAGTTCTACAACTTCCCAAAGTTGAAAGGCTCTCCTGAAGCTGGGCAAACGGATTAGTTTCACGTGTTTATCTTTCGCTCTAGAGTGAACTCTGAGCTCCTAGAGGGCAAGAGAAAATATTTATTTTCTTCTATATCTCGCAGAGCTCCTGTGGCAGCCATGGACATGAACAGTTTCTATCCCCTTTCGAGAAAGACCTTGCTGTTCACCTGCAAGGAGGGCAGTGAGCTGACAACCTCTGAGGAATATTCTTTGACCCAGAGGTCCACATTGAGTTGGCCAAGACTGTCAGATCTGCAACACAGTCTGAAGCTCTCCCAACCCAGTGCTGCTTCTTTTCCCCTCGTCTTCCATAGGCCTTACACCGCCCCCATCGCTCCTGACAATAAACCTCGTGTACTAGCTCCATCTCAGCATCTACTTCCTGCAGGGCCCAGATGACACAGTCCCCAGAATCATACGTGCTCAGTAAATGTTCATGGGATGAACAGAACTGGGGACTCTCTGGAGAGCCGAAGGAGGTTGGTGCCTGGGCCCCAGAGAGCATTAGAGGAGAAGCTACCCATGAGGGATGTCTCAGTCAGAAGAGGAGTGAAGGTTTAGAGGGGCATAGAGAAGGGGCCATGCCCCTGGAGAGGCCTGGTAGTGGAGAACACACAGGGAGCGCTGGGATTGACCAGCCCTCCTAGCGTGCTCCCTTGTTCCTCCCCTGTCTGGGGGCAGATTGCAGCAAAGGACTGAAACCTGGCCTCCGACTTGGGAGAACCAGGTTCAAATTGTGTTTCTCGCTAGTCTGATGACTTTACATCCTTCTACCCTCTGAAGTTGTTTTTCCACTTGTAAAATGGGTACAGAGTGCATCTGCTCTCTCCAACCCCCTCATGATTTTTGAGAATTGACTAAGAAAACACTACAGTGTGTGGAGTGTTGGGTGGTTTAAACGCAAACTCTCAGTTAATCCTTACCATGGCCCTGTGTAATCTTTACAGTAGCCCCTGATAACCTCCATCTTATAAGAGAGAAAACTGGCTCAGAGAGGTCAAAGGACTGGCCCAAGAACACACAGCTGGCAAGCAGGCAGAGCTGGGATTGGAACCCAGTTCTGTATGGCTCTAGAGCCCCTTCATTATTCCACAGAGTGACCATTATGGCCTAAATGTTGGGTTGGGGTCGAGACAAGGGACAGGCCTCTCTGCTCTCATGAAGTTTACATTTTCACAGCAAGCTTGACTACAGGCAACCACATAAACAAACAACATAATTCCAGAATGCATTAGGGCTCTGTGAAAAAATGAACCAGGTGTAATTGTAAAGTTGAGGTAACACGGGCTATTTTAAATTAGGAATCAAAATCAGCATCTGCAAGGACTGAAACCAGCAGTAGGGGAAGGCTCCAAGTGGTTGGGAGAGGGGAGCGGGGACGCGGGGAGAGAAGCTCGGCTGGTTTGGGAAGTGATGGAAGGCTAAAGTGGCTGCAGGGAGCTTGGGGGGAGGTCACCAGGCGCATGTAGGGGACAGGCAAGGAACCCCGGGGAATGAAATCCACTGGAAGCCCTCCAGGGTTTTGGACACGGGGTGAAAGGAACAACCCCGTGGCGACTGTGTGGAACGGGAAAAGGAGGGCAGGCGGGAGTCTGGGCAACCCGGGGAGAGGCTCGCAGCTGGGACACCCCCTCGTAGCGCCGGGAGGGGCGGGCCGGTTCTTGTAGCCCCTCCCCCCACCTCCTCCAGCTCCCGGGGGCCTTGCCCCGTCCCTGCCTCTATGGGGCTGGTAACGTCACGGCGCTCGCCGGTGTCGCTTGTGACGTCACGGTCGGGCCCCGGGGTGTTTTCAAGGTCCGCGCGAGGGAGCAGCGGCACTTGGCGCGCGCGTGGGGGCGGCCCGATGAAAAAAGTGACTTCCAAGCAATCTCCGCCCAGGTTGTTCGGTGGGTGCGCGTCCCCGCGAGGGGCATTGGTTGCTATGGACTCAGCTGCGACCGCTGGCGGGCGGGAGCGCGCAGGGGCGCGGGGGCCCGCCACACGGCCGAGTTATCCCAGGTCCCCGCGGAGCAGGGCCACGCTCTCGGCTCGGGCGGTACCATGAAGTCTCTAAAGAAGGAATCCCGCCTCAAAATACCTGCCAGCAGATTCTTGGAGGCCGCAGAAAGCTTAAAAGGTTGGCGCTGGCTGCCTTGGGAGCTCAGAAGAACCCGACAGGGTCAGGGGTTCTTGGATGGGATTCATGAAAAGGGGCCTGGAGGATGGGGTAACACCAGGATGGAGGTAAAGGTCACGGGGGAATGGGGCACGGGGCAAGGCGTACTCCATACCTTAGGGATGATGGACAAGGCAGAGACCCGCAAAGGAAGGGGGCACAGGGCACTGGGGCCTTGACATAGGAAGTGTGGAACTGACAGACACCTCAGGGATCAATTGTTGGGGAAGTGGCCTTGGCCAGGAAGGCATAGGAGACCCCTACCTGGAACCATGTCTTAAGATGGGATGCAGAGGCAGGATCCCGCTATTGGGGTGGTGCGGAAGAGCCAGGAAAGAGTTAAAGACTAGAAGGGCCAAGAAGGACATGGGGTCCCTGGGAAAAGAAAGTCAGGAAAAAATGCAAGAAACATGTTGAGGTGGTGAAACCAACAGCCTTGGTGGGATTCTTTGGGGGTGGGATTCTTTGGGGGTGTCACTTAAGGGTCCTGCTGGCAAAAACCGAAGAAATACCTAACTTGGTTAGTTCTGTTTCTGACCACTTTTTCCCATCACATACCTTTTCCAGCTGGGTGACGCCTGTCTGTTGCGAGCACCTGAAAGGCAGTCCCCACACTTCAGTCTATTCCTGAAAGTCAAGGGGACGTTAACCCCTCTGTAGGGCCCTATGTCCCTGCGTGGTACTCGTGATGCGAGTGGGGAACAAAGTCCCGGCACACAAGTTCAGATAGAGTGAGTAACACAGCTTTATTTAGGAGCCAATGTCCCTCCAGAGGCCAATGCTCTGGTAAGCACAGAAGGTTATACAGAATAGAATAGAATTTAATAACGAACCAAGTCCCAGAGTCAATTGAGGTGGCGAAGGTCCCTGGTCCAGGAGAGATGACTGGGCCCACAATGGATCTGAGACGAACTGGTCTTGCAAGGAAGAACTTCAGAGAGTCCTGGGGTATCGCGGCTTGCACTTCGCAGAGGATCTTAGCCGGAGTGCCCAGACTACTCATGGCATTGCTCTGGAATTCTGCTTTTATCCTCTTTTCCTTGGACTTGTTTACTTCTCAGGTGATAACCAGAAGTTGTTTGCCAGGAATTGTTTACCTCTTAGGTGAACGTGTTTATCACTCAATTTTGTTATGCTCAGTTTCACACAGAAACATAAATGTTTCCTTTCATGTTTATGCTCTAAACATCAACATGTGTACTTTCACTTTACTCTTAGTCTCACACATGTGCGGCCATAGTCCTGTCCCTACTAGTAAACAACTTGTTTTGCAAACCTCAATCCAACACATATAATACATTTTATAAGTTCTATACACTGTCCCACTTGTTTAACGTAGAGACAGTCACTAAACAGGACTGCTCCCTGGCCTCTGCAGCTACCCCCTGGTTAGCATGTGGGAGAGCCCCAGGGTGCCTGACAACAGATTGATTCCATGGACACGTTCCCATTTGCAACTCAGCCTCTCTTCCATCTTTTCTTTTTGCTGTTTCCATTTATTGAAGGCCTGCTGTGTGGGGGCACTGTGCTGGGCAACAAGCGTCTCTGGTATTAACTTGTGTGACTGCAGCCCTCAAGAAACTGAATCTAGTGAACTTCTGGAGGAACAACCAGACAATATAAATGCTGTGATACAGGCATCCACAGGCATTAAGGGGACTCAGAGCGCCTGACGCAGGCCTTGGATGATAAACTTAAGGGGAGAGGTTTTCTGGAGAAGGTGACATCTGTGGCCGACCAGAAATAAATGGTGGTGGGTGGGGGGAGCAGTTTGCTTCTCCAGGTCTAGGGAGCAGCATGAGCTGAGGCATGTAACTGTGAACATGTATGACCTTGGTAGCCAGGGCAGAGGGAAGGGAGCCAGAGGGACCCGCATAAGTGGACAGGGACTTTCCAAGAAAGAGCTTTTCTGCTAGGTCGGATAGTCTGGGCATGCCCTTGCAGGCCCTGGGGAGACCCAGCCCAGAGTCGTGGTGAAAGCAGTTTGAGGAGAGGGGCTTGAAGTTAAACTAACAGGATCTTGACCACTTTTCAATATGGCTTTCTTTAATGCTTCTTTATGGTATGAAAGTCTGATTTAGGCTGCATTGAGATGCTGTTTCATGATATACTTTTAAACAGTTAAGAGAGAAGGAGAAAATAGCTGGTCTCCTTTCCCAAGGGCAGTCAAGGGCTTTTCTAGCCATTGCTCACCCTAGTTTCTGGAGATCTTATCAGGTTTGAATAAATCAAGGAAAGATTTTTCACTGCATATTTATTTTCAATAAGAGGAAATTGAGTTTATTAACTAGCCCTTGAGTTAAGAACGTGCACCAGGGTGAGGATAGCCCCCTAAGTATCTCAGGGGAAGCCTCTAATGTAGAAGGACACAACTTCCTCCCACCCCACTATAATACCACTAGTCAACACATGTAATCTTGTAATCTTGTGCTGTTTCTCCAAGGTCTCTGAATTATAAGCAAAAAAGCAAACAAATATTGTGACTAAACCTGTTTAGAGATCCTAGCCCTTTTGTCTCCCAGGTCTTGTTGCTAAGAAATAGGGTGAGGGGGACTCTCAGGGGTACCACATCCCCCTCCCCCATCAAGGAAAGCTCAGCCCTGGTAGGGACAGCCCCTCCTGGGGTTCCCCCAACAGCAACCCTGAGGTCAGAATTTTTGGAAGACTTTAATCAACCCAAAAAAGAGTAACATTTAGCTAAAACAAGAAGCAGAAAAATAGAGTCCAGATTTCTTCTCCCTCTATAGCTGGATCCTCTCCCCTACGCTGCTTGAACACCTTGCCTCTAACCACCTGGCCTAGCTCCAGAATAGGTGTCAAGTGCAAGGGGGCTGGTCTCTGACCCCCTCAAAGCTGTCAGGGTCAAGGGAGAGATGCTAGCTGTACGGCTCACCAGGAGCCCCACTTAGCTTGGGTTTCCAGACCAAAGAACAGGAAATAGCTGGGCCCCTACGGGTTCAGTAGTGAGATACCCTGACCCAGCGGAGTACTCTCAGAGGTCCTGAAGTGACCCCTGTGGGATTATCCTTCCTCCCCGGTCTCCCCAACTTGCCTCTGCCCCTCCAGTCTACCTGGCTTACCCTCACTGGATGAATCACTCTGAAACACTGCTTTCATTTCACTCTTCTGGCCCAAACCTCCTTCCTGCTGACAAAGGAAGATCAGATGCTTCAGCTTTACAAAGCCCTGGTTTTCCTCTCATCTCCAGTATCACCCCCACCTCCCCCAACAAGCCATGCCTCACATTTGCCATGCTCAGTCCTGCCTCCACCTTTCTCCCAACTGTGAACCCACCTGGAACACCTCTGCTGCTCCACCTGTGCTAAGCCTTCCTGTACTTCAAGGCCTAACAGCCAGTGAAGCTGCCTCTGACGCCTGCAGCTGCTCTTCTGAACCTTTGGTTAGAGCCCTACACTGTATGATCCACATCCATCAGTTCCTGCCTTGATGTGTAACCAAACCTATTGCCTGTGCCACTAATTATAGGCCCTTATGTTGTGATCAGTGTGTGTGAGTGTCTGCTGCATTTTGTAGTTCCTCAGGAGAAGGAGCCATATCTTAACCTTTCATAGGTTAAGGAGACATATCTTCACCCTCTCTGTAGTTTATAGCACACACAAAGTACTTGGTAAATATTCTGCAGGGTGAATTGAAGTTTAAAATGTATATATCATTTTTGTGAATATTTTATTAACTAGAACACACCATTCCCTGACTGTATATTGAGATAAACTTCTCAGAAAAGCCTCAGACCAGAGTTTCACTGACCATTTTCGAAATCTTTAACAATGTTGAAGGTTTATAAATTCACACATGGTAATTATACACCCACCAGTAAAAAGCATGGGGAAGATGTAGAAGCAGCCAAGGCGATGCACAGAGGAAGCAGATGTCCTGGAAAATAGAAACACAGAAATATTTGTAGAAGCAGAACTTCAGCTGGTACCAATTCTCTCTTGGGCTGCCACCAGCTTTAGTGACTGTAGAAGGGAGAGGGGAAGTAGAAATCAAAACCTAAGGGTGCGTGCCCATGCGTGGCAGTGAATGGGACCAGAGCCATGCAGCTTAGCTGACCCCACGGCTGAGGAGATGGACTCTGGCCCAGAGGCGAATTTAAAGTTATGTTTGGAATGATTCTGGCTTGGCATTTGGTGTTTGTTTTGTTTTGCTTTTTTTTGCCACCAATTATGTGGACATTTCCTAAAAAAAGAGTTTGTGTTTGGTAACCAAAACATCTGCTTTGATGTTTTAGTGATATTACTTCTGAAAAATTAGAATACTGTGAGAAGCAGTGGACAAAACTAAGTTCTGTTTTAAAGTCCCCGAAGTCAGGACTCAAGTTTTCTTTTGATTATTTTCTGTCGGGCCTTATAGCAAACCATTCTAAACCAGAGGGCAGCGGACAGGAGGATCCCAGCCAGAGAAATGAGATGCATTTCAAACGGTTAACCCACCCCTGGATGGAAGGCAGAGAGTGTGTTCTCGTTGGAGAATAACTCGCTTCTCCCCCATGAGTTCTCAATGCCACGCGTTGGCCTGGCAGCTGAGAGAAACAGGCTCAGATCTCTCTACTTTTCTCCAGTCCCATGAGCCACTATCATTGTCAACTACTTCATTACTGTATTCGACTCCTACATAATCTTGTCCTCAGTCTTGCAACCCCTAATGCATTCTTTCCCATGAGATGGCCCACAGCAGGAAGACTGAAGTCCTTTCCATGGCTCACTAAGCTCTTCGTGATATGGCTCCTACTTCCCTCTCCAGGCACTGCTTCCTACCTCCCAGCTCGCTACACTCCAACTATTTTTAAAGCACATGCTTTGAGTTCCAGGAGTGTGCACCCCATTCTCTCTTGCCTCTAGGCCTCTTCATGCTAGTCTTTGGAATGCCTATTCCCCAAGCCCTTTCCCTGGTCAGTGTTCTCTTTCAGCTCTCAGTTTAAACATCACCATCTTAGGAAGCCTTCCCTGACTACCCCACGCACTGAGCTGGGGCCCCCTGCTGCTCCCATGGTAACCCGAGTTCAGCCTGACAGCCTTGTCTCCCATGGGTAAAGCCTGAATCTCTAGAGGCCTTATATCCCCAGAGCCAAACACAGTGCCTGGCACATAGAAGATACTTAAACGGTATTTATTACATGAAAGAACGTGAAATAAAGGGTCAGCTGTGAATGTTGTGCTTCCTCCCTCAGAACATTTATATTTTAACCAAAGTCTTAAAAAACCTGATGCCTTCACCCAGATGAACGGATCAGTGCCAGCAATGGGGGAGGCTGAGAAAGCAACTAGTCCAGTTGTCCCAAACCAGGACGCATCAGAACCACCTCGGGAGTTTTAAAACATACAGCTTCCCAGACCCTGACTCCACGCAGGAGCCAGGAAGCTGTATTTGTCAAACTCCTGAGGACATTCTGAGGCAGACATCTGACTGACATTTGGGAACCACTGATTTAGTGCAGCAAAAGAGGAGCCTGCAGCCAAAAGAGGTTAAGTGATGTACCCGAGGCTGCCCAGCTTAGAAGTAGTACAGCCTGGAATGGAACATCTTCTGATCTCAATTCCGGCTACAGAAGCTTCAGTCACGGTGGCAGGCAATGGGTAGGGGGCCCTTCAAGAGAGAACTCCTGTCGCCCCAATCAAGTGTTGCCCAGGTCACTTTGGCAACCGCTGCTGTCCGTCCATGGGGCCAGCTGTGCACCCCCCACCATGGAATCTAATATATATCTATTTTTAAGCACTTGTAATCTTCTGCTTCTCTTCAGAAAAAAAGCGGGCAAAGTTACCTGAACAGCCCACACCCCCCATTCAGGAAGAACCTGAGCCTATTAGCAACATCCTGCAAGGAGACGACATTCTTGCCTTAGCCATTAAGAAGGAAGACTTGAAGAAGGTAAGGATGAAGTCCAGGGATCCCTTCCTGCAGGAACTTCCCCCTCCCAGTAGACATGGTCTCGAATATCAACCGTGTCCACCATCTCTACCACCTCCGTAGTCACAGGGAATGTCTAATTCCATGGAAAAATCCATTGCACACAAATTCTTTTCACTTTTGCATCTAAAAGAATTTACTGTTTGTTTTAAAATTCCTGAGACTCTTCTAGAACCACAGGGGAATGAGATGATGAGGTACCTTGCTTCTCATGGAGGCAAGTGCCATCCTCCCCATTTCACAGACGGGAAAACGAGTTTCAGGAGCAAAGTGACAGATGTGGGTAAGTTGATCAACCCTAATCCCATGCTTTACCTGGAAGAGTCAGCCACTTCTCACATCAACTGTCTGGAGGTATAAGATGTTATTCTTTTTTCCCTCCAGAACATTATTAAGTCTCACGTCTGTTGCACAGGCATTTCCTCAACAGAACATACGGGAAGAGCTGGAGAAACAGATTTGTCAGCCTTCAGGAATTCCACGAAGAATTAGGACAGAGGAGATGGGTGGTATTTTTCCTCCTCCTGATCTCAAGTGGAATTCTCCTCTGTTTTGTTTCTTTTTAGCAACACATTCCTCGCTTTATTGAAACAGAAGATAAGCATGTCATTCCTCAGAAATTTTTCATCCGTAAACTCAAACCCAAGGATCCTAGGAGGAGAGTTTGCCACTTAGTAGCACACCCTGCTGTTCCAGAGGCAGCCACAAAGCCCCTGGACTACTCTGGTAAGCTCAGCGTTGACCCTGGTATTGATCTCTGAATTCCTGAGTCAGCCTGGAAAGAAAGCAGTGTCTCCCTCAGAAAGGAGCCCCCTGGAATTGTTTACATCAGCTAGCTACAGCGTGTCTTTCCCCTTCCACCCCGCCCTCCAGGTCCAGGTGACAGTTTCCATGGCAGTGACCAGATCCTTCCCCACCACATCTTGGGGAGTCTCCAGGACTTTAAGAGAATTGCAGCTGCTCGAGGGAACACCCAGGTTCGTTTGTACAGAGCTGCCTGGACAAGAAAAGTCACTGAAGTCATTGCAGTCTCATACCTGGCAGAGTCAAGCAGGCCTGGGGTTTAAAAGGCAGTCCAGTCTCTGGGCCCTGGAGTTTGAAGTGATAAGTGACCCTCCCCCTGAAATAGCGAAGCCAACTTAAGCTAGCTTCAGCTGAAGTCAAGAAGTCACTATAGGGATACAGAGGAGCCTCGAAGAATCCAAAGGCGAGAGTGTGTCTGGCTTGGTTAGAATGAACCCAGACAGGCATCAGGGCTCTGAGTCTATGCTCCCTCATTGGCCCTGCTCCTCTTGCACTGGCTACATTTTCCCATCTCCGAAGACTGGCCTTCACACAGCTCCCAGGGCCACATGTAGAGTTGGCCAGTCTTATCAACTTTCCCATCATGCTGCTCTCTGTCTCTCAGTTCTTTGCTTCTCTGGTTCCAGGCAAAGAATCTCTGATTGGTCAGGTGCTAAGGGGTCATATAAAAATGTCTCGGTTACCCTGCCAGTGAAGGTGTCAATTAACATCAGTTGTGAGGAGGACAGAGATATGGAAAGATTTTGACCACAGTCTTAGAACAGAGGTCCCCACTCTGGGGGAGAGGGCCCCTGGTTCTGTGATTTTTCTGTCACTTGCTACCTTAGGGTCCTGAGGAGGAGGGTTCCTCAGCAGAGCGGGAGGACCGCAGGGATTTAGACCTGGACAAATCTCTGCTCAGCCCCAGTTTAGCACCTTCTCACTGCCCTGCACACACTCATGTACTTTTCAGCTGGCTGAGCTGATACACACTCCGTCCTGTCTGATGACCCTCATCTCAGCTACAGAAGAGCAGAAGCAGAAAGCCCCTAAAGAAGAGAAGGCACATCCCTGGGCCCCACCTCCTCAGCACAACTTTCTGAAAAACTGGCAGCGCCACGTAGCCCTGCGGAAGAGGCAGCAGGAAGCCCTCAGCGGTGAGCTGAGTGGATGGGGTCTGCCTGGCCTCATCCGGCATCTAGGCTCTGCGGCTGTGCGTTTTCTCTCCTCCACCTGTCCAGAGCCTAGAGTCAGGCTGAGCATGTTTGTGCCTTTCACTTCCCACTTCTCGCTCTCAGTGGGTCGTGAAATCAGCCCAATGATGGGGCTGAGTAGTGCCGAGTGCTGTGCCCCTGTTTGTTCTGATTTGCCAGAGGGGCTACATTCTTGGCTCCCTCTCTAGAACGCCTGAAGAAGCCTGTGGGTGAGTTGCTGATGCATATGGGGGAGACCTACAGACAGACCCAGGAGAAACGGGAGCTCATTGATCGAGCACTTCCAACGCAGCACGATGGGAAGGTAAGGACCGAGTTCCCAAGCCCCTGTGAGGAGGGGCTCTGGACACAGGGCTGGCTGCCTGCACAGTGGGGACAAATCTATCCATTGCAAAGCATGGTCGAGCCCTCACGTCCTTTACAAGTTATAGTCTTGGTCCTCTTATTGGGTGTTTAGGGACTGGCCAGTTAAGTAACCCAGCCTGTGGCAATCGCTGGCAGTCAATTTCAGGAGAAAGATAGCACAGGTACTGGATTATTAGAATAGTCTTAGTGTTCTCTCCTAAAAGCTGAGGCTCCAGCTTTTGGACGACCTAGGCCACCATGCTGTGTCTCGTATGTCAGTGCAGTGCCTGTATCACCCACACTGTCTGTCTGGGCCAGGTAAAGGCTACAACAGGGCGTCCTGAAAACAAGAAAGGGGATGCTTCTCTCCTGTACTGGCAGCAGCGAATCCCCCAGAGCAAGCTTCTGCGGATGCTCTTGTCTCCCAGGCATGCCCCGCCCCCCCAGCCGTGCTCCAAGGTGTCCAGGTGACCTGACTCATCTACCTTTCCTTGCCAGTGCTGTGATGAGACCAGTGGGTTCTGGAGTCGACTGGAATACTTGGGAGATGAAATCACAGGGCTGGTCATGACAAAGACAAAAGCGCAGCGAGGCCTCCTGGAACCAATTACTCACATCAGGAAGCCACACTCCATCCAGGCGGAGATGGGTGAGGAGTGAGGCCGCTTGTGACTGGCCTAGGAGGTGGGACAGCATGGCCCTCGTATGAAGCCAACCTAGGATCAAGTCCCATAACCCTATGGAGGTCCAGTTCCCTCTTCAGTAAGACAGCGATAGAAGAGGTGGCAGAAGCAGAGGGGAGCGGAAGCTCTAAAGCCGGGGTGTCCAAACTGCGGCCTGCAGGCCAACTGCAGCCCGCGATCCATTTTTATTGGCCTGCAGCAAATTCCAAAAATATATTTAGTTTATTTAAATAAACCAGGTGAGGCAATACGTACTTCACCTTGAGTGGGTGGCCCGGCTGTTTGTACATTTTACCACATATGGCCCTTGGTGAAAACCGTTGAAAAAAGTTTGGACACCCCTGCTCTAGGGCTACGCTGTCCAGTGTGGCAGCTGCGAACTACTGTGGCTACTGAGTACCTGGAGTGTAGCTAGTCAGAACTGAGACATACTGTACGTGGAAACCACACGCTGGTTTTCGAAGATTCGTATTAAAAATATATATTCTGATTTTTATATTGATTATATGTTGAAATGATAGTATTTTTGATATAGTGAGTTAAACTATATTACTAAAATTAATTCCACCTGTTTCTTTTTACCTTTTTAAACCATCTAGACAATTTTAAAGTACATACATGCCTTGCATTTGTGGTTTGCATGGTATTTCTATGGGGCAGTTCTGCTTTAAATGCGACCAGACTGCCTAGGTTCAGATCCCAGCCCTGTTGGATTTGTGAACTTAAGCGCATCATTGGACCTCTCTGGCCTTCAGTGTCCCCATCTATAAAGTACTGATGGGTCTGTGAGAGGGTTAAAATGAAACATGATGTGTATTAAGAGATTCTGATCCATTGTTAAACACTCAGTAAAAGGTATCTGCTATTGTTTTTATTATAATCCGAAGATTTGATGGTTTGGAAGCTAATTCTGCAGGAGTCCTGTCTAGTGTTGCTAAAGCGGTAGGTATGGGGTGTGAGGATTGGAGCCCAGCTGCACAGGGAAGCTGCATTTTCCCCTTTTCCAGAAACAGTGCTGGGATGGGTGAGTTCAGAGCCCTTTCGAGTGAGTGAGAAAGGGGGCACAGCAGCAGCCTGTGCTGAGGCTCCTTGGACCCTGCCCTAGGATTGCTGGCCCAGAAGGACGCTTGGTACCGCTACACCTGGGATCGGAGTCTGTTTCTGATTTACCGTCGCAAGGAGCTGCAGAGTATCATGGCAGAGCTGGATTTTAGCCAGCAGGTTGGTAATGCCTCCGTGCCCAGTCTGAAGCCCCTTAGGGTGGCGGCTATCTTCAGCTAATCTTTCCTTTCTTGGTTTCTCTGAGGATATTAATGGCCTGGAGGTGGTGGGCAGAGGGCAGCCTTTCTCGACTGTTACAGTGGAAGACTTTTCAGTGATTGAAGAGAGCCAGAGAAGTTCCTCTGAAGACACAGTGAGCTTGTGAGTTGGGCCTGGGCTCTAAGGAGAGCGGTTGGAGAGTGCGGCTTCCCCCAGCACCCACAGTATTAAAGGGCAGGCTTCCCTTCCTGAAACCAGGATGCCCCCATCCCAGCCTCTCCCTAGTAGCTGCCTCCCGCTCCTCTAGCCCATTCCCACACCTGTGCCAGCTTCTCTATGGCCATCTGTTCCCTCCCAGCAACCAACTCCTAATGGGGACTTCCCAGGCATTCCTTTGCTGGTAAGTGGGGCTCCTTCAGAGTGGCCCACACTGAGTGGCCCGGCAAGAAGGGTCTCTGTGTGTTCAAGACCCTCCCACCTACAGGAATGGAGCAGGACAAAGCTGAGCTCAAGTGGAGCTGATGCTACTCCACTGGAGGGCAGAGCCGGGCACCACTCCAGACTTATTGGCAACCATTTCTGGGGGCTGCATGTGGCAAGACTGTGGCAGCCTCAGGGAGACTATGCCATTGGTTTTTCTTACAGAGACTTATTCACCAATTATCCTGATGTGGTCCCCATGCCTGTTCTTGGCCCTTCTCTGCTATTCTGTGGGAAGCCAGCTTGCTGGGTCAGAGGCAGTAACCCACAGGACAAGGTAAACCTGCCTTCACCTTCACCCACCTGCTGGACAGGCCCCCCTGGGGTGCAGTCCTTAGGTGACTGTGCTATCACAGGAAGCCTACAGTCTCCTACTTGCATTTGCATCTGGTCACGCATTCAGCGTGTCTGAAAATGGTAACAGCAATGCTAACTTGAGCCGGAATAAAACCACAAGACTGAGAAGAGAATGTCACAAGCCACCCAGTTTGTCCCTAGCCCCAATCATGTACATAAGCAAACCTCAAACAGGTGTGGCTTGAAGAAGGTTCTAAAATATTCTTCAGGTGCTGAGGAACAGAAGTGTTCATCAGATATAAAATCTGATTTATCTCCTCTTCTTACTGTTGATGACACCTCAGAGACAGCCACTATTGGGGTATGACACAACTCTGTCTGACAGTGGCCAGGCCCGAGAGGCCTGGGACACGGGACTTTCAGTGCCAAACCTGGAAAAGTCCCAGGTAAACCAGGATAAGTCGGCCACCTGAGGCAAGGGCCTCCCTCAAAGACACGTCTCATCCCTCCTCCTTCCCCAGAAGCATGTTGGAATTGCTGTCCGCTTGACCTTTGAAACCCTGGAAGGGCAGAAAACGTCTTCAGAACTGACCGTGGTCAATAACGGCACTGTGGCCATTTGGTATGACTGGCGGCGGCAGTCCCAGCCAGACTCTTTTCAAGACCTAAAGAGAAACAGGATGCAGCGGTTCTACTTTAACAATCGGGAAGGTACCTAGGAGAAATGGCCGTACCCACTGGCTCCGTCCTTGATGTTTGAGAAGCCAAAGTCTAGCTAATGCCCGGCTCCTCAAGTCTGAGCCCCTTTTCCCCACCTCATCCCCGCCACCCCATTTCTTCTGTGATGTGTGTCATCTAACTATTCGTGTCTGTTGGAGGAAGGGTAGAACTCTTGGGGACACAGGGAAGTGTGAGACACCAGGGAACAGAGGCTTTCTAAGGGTTCAGTTACCTACAGGCACAAGCCTGAGGCCAGCTGTCCCTGTTTGCCTGGGACTTTTTAAATTTTGGTACTGAACCCAGGAAACACCTCAGTCCTGAGCAAACCAGGGCGATCGGTCACCCCACGTGGGGCTCAGTTAAATGTATCTGCATGGGGACAGGCTTGGGGCTCAGCTAGCTCCTCCTCGGTGAAAACCTCTGTCTGTCCCTCTCAGGTGTGATTCTGCCTGGAGAAACTAAAGCCTTTACCTTCTTCTTCAAGTCTTTGAATGCTGGGATCTTCAGGGAATGTTGGGCGTTCGGAACCCACCCCACCCTGTTAGGAGGTGCTGTCCTACAGGTCAATCTCTACGCAGTCTCCTTGGCCCAGGACATTTTTATGGGTGAGAGGAAGTTACTGGAGGTGAGAGACCCCGGATCTTGGCCTCTGTGCACACACCAGATACGTTACCTGGTGTGCTTCTTGGCACTGCCTGCAGGGATCTTATTTCTCCCAGCTACTCTTGCTCAACAAACACTCCTCGGGGCTTTGTGATGTTAAAGAAGGGTGGGCAGGCAATCAGACGGGCAATTGAGCTCCACCATGCATTGCTCCCAATGCCAGAAAGACATGAGACTGGGCCTTAAGATGCAGACTGCGTGAAGTGCTTACTTGAGTACATGCAGCAAAAGACCCCGTGCCCTGGTATTGTATTTGTTCACTGCTGTCTGGTACCACCCAGTGGTGTTACACTTAACTGGCAAGACTTCAAAACCAGGCAACACCAGAGAGGACAATTTAACCAGTGGGGTGGCCCCCAGGTGTGAGTATGAGGTAGGAGCTGGGAATCTGCCACCCTGGCCAAGTCCATAGTCCAGCCACCTGGTGCTGGGCTTTGTGGGATTCTTTGGAAACTGTGCTTTTCATTCACTGTGGTCCACAAATAGAAGCCAGCTACTTCACCTGGGGCTCAATGGGTGGTGATCAGAGGTAGTTTTGACAAATGCCATGGCTGCTTTACTCACTACTATAGGGCTAGCCTCTATCAAGATGCCCCTCCCCTGTTTCTCTGACACTGACGCTGTGGCCAGATCACATTCCCAGCGAGGCCCAAACCCTGTGGCTCCTGGCCCTGGCCCTTCTTCCTAATTGGTGGGAAATGCTGACTATGTGACCTCCTGGCCCCACAAAGAAGCAACTTCTCTACAACTGGCCCCTCATCAGAATCCTTTCAGCTTCTTTAGGGAAAAAGGATGTTTGGGGAGACCCATGGGGTTTGGAGTCTGGGAATACGTGTGTATCTGTGTGTGTGTGTGTGTGACAATGGCAGGAACTCAACCCCTAGGAAGGGACAAAATCATCCTGAGGGATCTCCCCTCCGGGGTGCAACATGGGTTTTGAAAGTCTGAACTGCCATCTCGTGCCACCTTTTCTTTCCCAGAACAAGCTGGCATGCCACGAAGCCGTCACCATCGTGCAGAGCGTGCTGCAGGAGCTGCTGGGGGGGATCCTGACCCCAGAGCGTGCGCAGTCACCTGTGGATACCTATCTCACGGAGGAGGACTTGTTCCACCACAGGAATCCTCAGGTCCAGGCCCAGCACGGCCCCTGCCCCGTGTGTGCGCCCTGGCTGAAAGGAATAGCAAACCCTCCAAAATCAGGAGCTGTCCTGAGCGTCTTCCATGAGTCACTCACCTTCTGCTCACAGCAGCTCTGTGAGATGGACACTGTTTATATCCTCACTTTGCATGGGGGAAACTGAGGCCCAGGAGGTTAAATAATTTGCCCAAGATAACTTAGCTCCTAAGTGGATGCTTGGTGAGAACAGGGCTTCACAAACTCCTTCATTCAAACCCACTCTTCCTCTGGCAGCCCACATGCAAAAAAAATGCTTTAAGTTGGAGATGCTCGAGTTGAAGGGAAAGTGGGGATCCCCTCTGGCCACAGCGCTCCTGCTGGCTCGCTCCCTGCCTCCTCCGTCAGTGCTCTTGAGGGAACAGGGAAACCTAAGCAGGCTCAGGGCTCTGGGTGCCCCACGCCTGGCCTCCTCATCACGTGGTTTCCCTTGCTTCTGCTACAGCTGCATTACCAGCACCGAGTGGTACAAGACCTGCACAGACTGTGGTACCAGTATGTGATCCCACCCCCGAAGGCCGAGGAGGCGAGGCCAGGCGAGGAGGAGCGCCTCAGCCCCTGGGCCCAGGCGGCAATGGCCCGGCCAGCCTCTTTAGAGAAGACTCCGGTGAACACAGAGTCTTTGGCGTACTTTAGGAGCCCGGTCGTGGAACCCCAACTGTCCCGGCAGGAGCATATGACCCTCAGAGACTCCCAAGATTCTTTCAGGTCCAAGAAGACTGGAGTGGGGGTCAAGAGTTCTGGGGGGAAAAACATCATGGAGGAGATCCTGGTGGAGGGGAGCCCAGACCTGGAGAGTGCCAAGAGCCCCGGGGAGCTGGAGGGCCATCCCCTGCCCAAGTGGAACCTCTGCTTGGAGGACTTCAGAAAGGTGCTTCTCTGACCCTGAAGGGTGGGGGAGAATCGCCCTGGCACAGCTGGTGAGGAAGGGCCCCAGCAGTGCCTCTTGCCTCCATGGGCAAAGAAATATAACCTGAGGGCCCAGAGAAAGCAGTCTCTTGGGTCATCTCTTTTTGTCTCAGGCACCTAGATCACTATGGGGCGGGAGGGGCTCCCTCTCTGACTCTGACAAACCTTGGAAAAGGGGTTCATGGGTACACATTCCTGAAGGAGGTCCCAGGCTCCCACAGAAGGCACCCCAGACAGATTCTCCATGGCTTTATCTCCTCACCACATCATGCCCATCGCTAGAGGACACAGGCACCCTTGGTGTCCTGGGCAGAAGGGTTGCCCATAATACCTATGACCCTGCCAGGCAGTGATGACGCTACCTGAGGAGAACCAGAGAGAAGACGCCCTAATCAGGCTCAACAAAGCAGCCCTGGAGCTGTGCCAGAAACAGAGGCCATTGCAGTCTGACATCCTGTACCAGATGTGGTAGGTGCCCCACCCGGAGAGCTGGCCCATCTTCTTCCCTTTGTGACATCTGGCCAGGGGTTCTGAGCAGGCAGTCCCAGGACTCAAGGGGCTGAGCTCCCCTTGAGCTCAGGTTGCTAAAAGATGCTGCAAACATTTTATGGTTGGCACCTGCCACAGCATCCCCTACGGCCACCTGCTGCTCCCTGGGGAGCTTTCACAGCAGAGTAAGCACCTCGACCTTTTGTTCTTTTTTCTCTTTCCTTGTTCCTTCTCAATGAGCAGAGGAATGAACAGAGGAGAAACCAGAGGGCTGTAAGAAGAGGGGCATATTTCATGCAAAGCCTCACTTCTCGGTTGTCAGCCTTCCCTTCCCATCACCTGTTTGGAACTTGCTTGGATAGGCTTGGGGGGTAGGTTTTGGGAAGGCTCCCCAGAACATATCCCAGGAGCCTCATGCTGGAAACCTCCTGCAAGGTCCAGCCATGGTTTCAAGCTGGAGTGTAGACTGATCTTAACCCTGGCTCCGGGTGACTTTTTCTTGGCTGCTGCCCAAAGGAAGCCAGATTCCCATCTGAACACTTGCACAGGTGCGGGTGAGGATGCTGGCTGGACAGGGGCACGGCGTTTTCATGGCAGCTCTTGGCATCAGTGTCTTGGAAGGGAAGAATCCAAGTCTCTGCAGGTTCCAGGGCAAATGAGGGGTGCTAGCTTTTCTCTATCGTCCTGCCCTCCAGTTTGCAGCTGTGGCGGGATGTGATTGACAGCCTGGTGAGCCATTCCCTATGGCTGAGGGCTCTGCTGGGCCTTCCTGATAAGGAGACCATCTATTTGGACATGCCTGAAGAGCAAGGTCAGACACTGCAGCCACACCTCTGCACAGCCTTCCCCATCCCTGTGCCCAGAGAGCAGTGGCGTCCCAGCCGTTCACACGATTCTGGTAGAACCTCTGTTAGGCTGATCCCTGGAATAGGCCCCTGCTATCATTTTATCTGCTGCCAGGATTTGGGACCCAGAAGTGACCTTAGTGATCACCTTAGTTCAGTCCCCTCATTTTCACAGGTGGAGTCCCAGAGAGGTTAAATGACTTGTCTGTGCCAGCCATACATAGGAGTGTGGCAGAGCTGAGACTAGAACCAGGCCTCTGACCCCTGCCCCACAGTCCCCACAAAGCCATGCACCCGAGCCAGGACTCTGCTCTTAGTCTGTGGGAATTCTCTCAAAGCTGCTGAGAGCACTTTGCTTTGCCCAACTCCTGCCTGTGGGGTCAGGCAGGCAACAGACCACATTGTCTTCCATTCACCTCCCTTAGATCAAAAATCACCTCCTATCGTGGAAGTGAAGGTGACTTCTGGGAAAGTTGGGAAGGAGGACCGGAAAGGAGCAACCCAGGAAAAGAAGCAGTTGGGAATCAAAGACAAAGAAGATAAAAAAGGAGCCAGGCTGCCAGGGAAAGAGGTATGCTAGGACACGGTCTGACCTGGGGCTGGGCTGGGAGTTGGGGGGGCTAGGCACCGGAGGGGCTGCAGAAGGTGGGTGGTCACTCCAGCACAATGCCCTAGCTCTCCCAGTGAACTGCTCTTAAGAAAGTCCTGGACCTCCCTTGGGAGCTATTGAAGGCTATGCTTGTCTCGTCTCTCCAAGCAGGACCGTTTAAACAGCAAGAAGCACAAGGCAAAGGATGACAAGAAACCTATGAAATCTTTAAGTCGGGACAGACTTTCCTTGGAAGACCCTCCCCCTGAGAGCATCACCCCTTCTCAGGAACCCATGGATCCCCTGGTCATGGAGAAATACACCCAGAGGCTGCATACTGAGGTGAAGACAGAGCCCGGCACTCAGTCCTCCCCTCACTCACACCTGCCCTGCGCACCTTCCTCCTCTCCCTCATTCATTCTGTTTATTCCACAAAGGATAAGCACTTACTGTATCCATGATGGAAGCAGAACTGCCCTTGTGAAGGGCATCCTAGCCTGCAAGACAGACTTCATGAATAAGTAACACATCTGGTATGTTAGGTGATGAGCACCAAGGAAAGGAGAGAGAGAGAGAGAGAGAGAGAGAGAGAGAGAGAGAGAGAGAGAGAAGAGCCAGGGGATCAAGGAAGGCCCAGGTGGTGCAGGTGGGCCTCATCGAGAAGGTGACATCAAACAGAGACTTGAAGGGAGGTGAGGGGTGGCCATGTGGACCCCTAAGCAAGCGAGCCCTAGGGAGAGGGAGCAACTAATACAGGGGCAGAGAGTAGGCAGGAGGACAGAGAGCAGAGGCCACAGAGGGCGCAGGTCATGTGGGCTTTGTGGGCCATGTGAGGACTCAGGGTTTTTCTGAGTGACACAAGAAATCACACAGGATTTTGAATAGAGGAGTGACATGGTAGACTCATGCTTTAGAAGATCACTCTGGCTGCCTTGAAAATAGACTAGGGGTGGACAGAGCAGAAGCCCTTCCATTTCTGCCACTCCCGCTTCCTCTCTGGGTTAGATGTGTCTTGACAGATGTGTTCCTTGGGGGAACACCATGCAGAGCGGATTTCCAACAAATGAAAGGGTTTCGAAACACCAGAGAGACTTCATAATGATGAATTCTTAAGCAGTAGGTCCTTAGAAACTCACGCTGGTGTTGTGTTGGGTTCTTTGTTATTGTCGCTGTTTGTTTTAGAGGGAGGTCCACAAAACCACATTCGATTTATCAGTCTAATGGTGAAGCTTTGTCTTTCTCTGTTGTGAACAGCTGGGTAGCTGGGATTATGTCGTGCATTGTGGGACTCTGGAACTCGTGATCAGAAGCTCCATTTGCTGCAGGTGACATCCTGCAATTTCTGAAGGCTGAGTGAGTCTAGAAAGTCATCAGAGGGCTCTGAGGACCCATGCGATGGGCTCGTCCTTGGCTTTCTGAGATTAAGAGCCAACTTGCTGAGGCTTGTGTGGTCCAGCCCCACTGAGAGCACAGTCTTGGAGACATTTCCGTATGTGGATCTGTGACCTTACAGGAAGGAAAGCTGGCCTTCAGGAGGCCAGGGTAGGACGGGGCCACGCCAAGGGGCTACATGAGCATGGCTCCCTGGCCTCCCGGGAATTGCCCTTTAACCATGGTAGGCTCTAAGGTTTGCCATATGGCGTCGGGGCCAGTGCAGGATTACCTCCCCAGACTATTTGCCAAAACAAAAGTTCTACAGAAACTCGCACCAGTTCAGTTTCATCCCCTCTCCAGCTGTTCTTTCCGGTGTAGAGATGATCACCTTCGTGGCACAGTAGGTGCGTCCTTGTGTAGGTGCCTTCCACAGAGCAAACCTTTGCCTGTGATGTTTGTCCCATTCTTCCAGGTCTATGGGCTGCTGGACACCCTGGTGAGCGACCTGATGGTCCTGGCTGATGAGCTCAGCCCCATAAAGAATGTTGAGGAGCCTTTGCGTCTTTGCACCTGACTCCTGTGCCTAAGCAGCTTTCTGGGCAACTGGTTAACAAACAAATCAATAAAGAACCTTTAGGTTCCTGCCATTTCCATCACGCCTTTTGTCTTGAATGCCAGCTCTTGATGAGGTCAGCTCATGGCCCAGGTCCTGCCATGTCCCACCTGCCCTCAGATCCCCCACCCACCTAGTTCCAGTTCCTCGAGTCAGCCAATAGGAGGAGAGAGAAACACACCTGGGGAGGTGATGTGTAGGATGATGAGCTAAAGAGCAAGTTGGTAGCAGGACAAGGGATGAAGCAGGTGACAGGACAGATAGCGTCATCCCTCACAGTTCTGGCCTTCTTTGGCCCACACTTTTGGCTTCCTGGAGGCAGCTCTTCCCCAAGTGTCATTACCAAGTATGACCAAGTATGAGACTAGGAGAACTAGACCCCATGGGACCTGGCTCCTGAGATGCTCCTACTTCGGCTGGGTCCACGGGCCCCTTCCATATCTGAGGCTCATGCTCTCCACACTCTTAACCCTGCGAGGCTGGAACCCTTTGCCCCTGGCCAGAGCTTATTATTTTGGATTCCAGTCCGTCCTGCCCCTGCTCATATCAAACCATCTGACCTCTTTGAGCCATTTTTCTGCCTTAAAACCAGCCTCTGGACTTTATGCTCCCTCCCTTGCTCCGAGAGAAATGTGAAGTGGGGAAGAGATGGATCTTGGAAAGAAAGGTAGTGTCAGCTGAAACTCAGCACCATAATTGTTTTCTGTCAGTAACCGTCATCCTGGGCCAGGCTGCCTGTGTGGAGTAGGCTCTAGCCTCCCAGCATCGGAAGATCAACTTTGCCAATGGTGGGCTTATTGCCTTAAGTGCTGATGGAGCAGAGATGTGAGTAGGAGGCTAGGGGAGTAGCCACAGTCTCCCACCCATTTGATTCTTCTGATAAGGACCCATAGGCCTCAGGCATCCTCCCTGTTGAGAGGGGAGGAGGTGGTTGGGTGAGAGCAGAGTACTTCGTGTTGGAGAGGCAAAGAGGGGCTGTGCCTGGAGTCCTGATGCCGGTCAGGTGGCTGAGGGGGCCGGCTCGGAGCTCACAGAAGGGCCACCTCTGAGAGTGGTCCTCCTGGCCCAGAGGGGGCGGGGACGGGTGGGGTGGGTGTTGGAGCCATCTGGCCCTGTTTCCTGTTGAGGAGGCAAGGGAAGGGTTAACTCACTGCAGGGTGGGAGTGGGCTGTCAGCCCAGACTCCGGACTCAGCTCTGGATCTACACCTCCTGGGGACAGCCTGCAGGCAAGCCTCCCACCTC
Organism: Rhinolophus sinicus; assembly: GCF_036562045.2. NCBI lineage: Eukaryota > Metazoa > Chordata > Mammalia > Chiroptera > Rhinolophidae > Rhinolophus > Rhinolophus sinicus. The sequence continues at coordinate 43,480,474 of NC_133764.1, read as the reverse complement.
TGAGGGTGCTGACAGCCTGGCCAGCAGGAAGGGGTTAACACGCCCTGTGCTTCCTCCTGTGTCCTGTTACTGCTGAGGCAGACCTGCCCGGCCAGCTGAGCAACTTTCCTCCTGAGTACTGCCTGCCGGCTGGGCATCCAAGAGACCGGCGGACAAGAGGTAGAGCTGCAGCCCGTCCTGGGGACCCTGCCGCCACCCGTGTGAGGGGTCTGTGCCTCCTGGGAGAAGGTGGGTCTCCTAGTCGAGAGTCTGTGGTGGATGGCTCTGGGGGCGCTCCCGAAGCTGTGCCGTGCCCGTGCTGCGCAGGTCGGAGGGTCACTGCAGAGGCTGCTCGTGGTCCCGGGGCGGGGGCCAAGGGAGCCTGCATCGGAGGTAAGCTGGCCCCTCCCTGGCAGCCCTGACACCGGTATGGAAGGCTTGGGGCTTAGTCTCCCTCCCACGTTCCAGGGAGAGGGCCAAGGAGGGCAGGGTGGGAGAGTGGGCTTATTGCCTCAAGGGTCCCTCTTGCCTGCAGCCCCTCCCTCCCTGCTGCCCCCAGGAAGGACGACTGGGGGGCTTTACTCCCCATCCTGAGACTAGCATCTTTGGTGACATTCCCCCCAGACTCCTGTTCATCTCTACTGACCCCTTCTGCTCAGCCCCTGAGGCACCTCTGGCGTCAGGCAGCCCCCTGCCCCACTCCATGGCCCCAGCACACAGCTTCCTCAGGGCTGACATAAGCTTAGAGCCAGAGTGCACGCCCCTGTTCCTCCAGCAGCAAGAGTTAGGGCACGGCCACACCCCCACAGCTCCTGCTGGACCTGCTGGGGGCAGGGGCCCTGGCTGCCTTAGCAGAGTTTGGGAGGGGGTGTGGGCTCCTGCGGTACGCACAGACTTTGGACAAACTCGCACACGTGACTGGACATATCTGGGTTCTTTCTGTCTCTTTGAACCCCCACTCTGGGGATGCCATCTGCTTCCTTAATCCTTACAGTTCCCCCAGTCCTCTGGGCCCTGAGAAGGGTAGCCTCCCACCCCCCACCCCCAAGTTCTCTTTGGAACTCTGTGTATAGGACAGTGCTGATACCACCCTCCCCAAACCCGTCCCACCCCACTGGGCCTTCTCCCTCTCCCCCAGCAGATTCTTCCCTCCTGCATCCCCCAACCCTGTGCCCTCCAGCCTCCTGCCTCTCCTGCCCTCTCTCCCCATCTCTGAATTGGCCTCTTGGGCCCTGTCTTCTCAGTGTCCTTCCCTCCACCTGACAGGGTCTGGCTCAAGGTCACTGCAGTAATTCCATACCCGGCTGCCAGGGCTGCCGCTGCCGCCACCACTGCCGCCTTATCGGCTGCTGGGTTTCTGTTTCACTCCCTTTTATTTCTGGGCATATTGTGTTCGATAAAACCCTTTGCTTGTAACACCGCTGGCAGCGCTCCCAGCCGCTCCCTCCTGCGTTCCTTCCTTTCCTCCTCCCTCCCCTCAGTGTTCCCTGGGCTTCACCCTACCCCCTCTTCCTCCCTGCCTTGTCCCCCTCTGACTTCAGGTATTTTTGATCCCTCCCTTCCCCCACCTCTGGCCAAGGTATGCAGAGAAGGCTCTTCCATGCCCACCTTCCAGGAGAAAAATCCAGGCAGGGCTGCAGGGCCCACACGGAGGGCCCCTCCCACTACCCCAGGCCGGGCTGGAGGGCCAAGTAGAGCTCCTGCTGGAGTCACGATGCCTGACTGGTTCTGCTGGTTTCAGTGGCCAGCACTGGGAGGGGCATGCACCCGGGGCAGGCTTTGGGGCACAATGATTTTCCATCTTGACTCTTGCCACCTTCCAGCCCACCGGTTAGAGAGGTAAAGACAGGTCTGAGTCACTAGTGAGGGGGAGGACAGGAGTTAAACTAGTGTTGGCTGTGACATCCCCACAGAAGACCTGCCACCGGCTGGACGGAAAGACAACAGGCAAGGTAGGCAGCGCTTTCAGCCAGAACTCTCCATCCCTCTCACCCAGGGTGAAGCTCTCCCAGGTACCTGTGCCCTGAACAAAACTGCCGGCCCATCTGAACTGACCCCTGTGTGTTGACAGAACTGGGTGGAGGGAGAGTCAAATTTGGGGGGGGCAAAGAGGGGAGTAAGACAAATTCCTTCTGACTCCTGCTGAGTTCTCAGGGTAGAGCTGAGAGGTGCAGTCTCTGGGTGTTGGTGTTGGTGGGGGTTCATTGGTGAAGTAGAGGGGCAGCTCTGCAGGTCCAGCCAGCGTGTGTGTGTGTGTGTGTGTGTGTGTGTGTGTGTGTGTGTGTTGTGTGTGTACCCATTCCAAAGGAATGATGATGGCAGGGGTACTCCAGTTTGCGTTTCTGGTAGAGCCGTGGGAGAACATTTCTCTGTCTTGGGCCTAGATGTGCTTACAGCAGATGGCCTGGTCTTGGGGCTGTGGGGAAGACATCAGGCTGGCCCTAACCACCCTTCCCACCCCCACCCCCCCATAGCTGGGGTATCAGAGGTCTGTCATGTGTCCTGGACCTTGGGGGTTGGGGAGCCCAGACTGGCCCTGCCCACAAGGAGCTTACATTCTGGCTGAGAAGGTGGGGCTGAGATAGTAAAGCAATCAGATGAATTTATTACAAAACTGGTGACACTGACAATGAGTATTGGATTAGTCTTCCGGAGACCTAGGTGTTAGTCCCAGCTCTGCCGCCTACATACTGTGTGACTGTGGGCAGGCCACATCCCCTCTCTGTTTTCGGTGTGCTTATGTGTACAAGTGGGTGGTGCTGGCTAGATTTCTTTGAGAGGCAGCTATCTCCAGTGCCCTTTCCTCTCTCGCCTGGCTCAGCTCACAGTATTCCCTCTGATCTGCCCCTCCTCAACTTACTGGTTCACTCCTCCTCTATCTTCAGATCTCTGGTCTCAGCTCAGCCGTCACCTCCTCTGGGAAGTCTCCCCTGATTTTCCTAGCTTGGGTACTCCTGTGCGCCTCTGTACTCCCACACTGGGCTACGATTGTCTGTATTCTCTCTGTTGGACTTGGGTGTACCAGGACATGTGCCCTGTGCCTGCCATAGGGCTTGGCTCAGAGAAAGCCCCAGGAAATAGGCATTGAATGAATCAAGCTACAAAATTAACAATCTGAGAAGAAAGTGAGGACTGAGAAGTTGGAAGCTAGATCCTGGCGGAAATGGGAGAGGTAGCCAAGCAGAAGCTAGGCAAGCAGGCATTCCTGGGTATCACTGTCCCTCACTAAGGCAAGGACTATGTCTGCCTGAGTTAAGCCTGGCTCCCCACTTCCCATTTAATCCTTCCCTAAACCTCACTTTCCCCCCTATAAATGGAGATAATAATAATAGTATCTTTGTAGTGTGATGATGAAGATAAATGAGCATGCAAAGCTTGATGTGCCTGAATAATAAATAAAATAAGAAAAATTAAAAAGTGCCTGCTAAAGGCTGTTCCTGGCAGTGGGACGCTCTGGCCAGGCCTTAAGTTGGTGACTAAGTGGCCAGTGAAGTGGGCCATGGCCCCTGAGTTCCAGAACCTCTCTTCCTTAGACCCATGTGGAACCCAAGGACGCAGCCGCCCTGCTGAGAGCACGGCGGCCCATCCTTGGAAACCGTGACCTCGCGACGACGACGGTGGCCCTCAGCCCTCCACCTCCGGCTGGGGCGGGGGGCATCCATCTCCAAGTCTCCAGCCATGACGACCTCAGCGCTGCGGCGCCAGGTGAAAAACATCGTGCACAACTACTCAGAAGCAGAAATCAAGGTGCGAGAGGCCACCAGCAATGACCCCTGGGGCCCGCCCAGCTCGCTCATGTCAGAGATTGCTGACCTGACCTTCAACACGGTAGCCTTTGCTGAGGTCATGGGCATGCTGTGGCGGCGGCTCAATGACAGTGGCAAGAATTGGAGGCATGTGTACAAGGCGCTAACACTGCTGGACTACCTGCTCAAGACAGGCTCCGAGCGGGTGGCCCACCAGTGCCGCGAGAACCTCTTCACCATCCAGACGCTCAAGGACTTCCAGTACATCGATCGTGATGGCAAGGACCAGGGCGTCAACGTGCGCGAGAAGGTCAAACAGGTGATGGCCCTGCTCAAGGATGAGGAGCGACTCCGGCAGGAGCGGACCCACGCCCTCAAGACCAAGGAGCGCATGGCACTGGAGGGCATGGCCATGGGCAGCGGGCAGCTGGGCTTCAGCCGCCGCCATGGCGAGGACTACGGCCGCTCGAAGGGTTCCCCGTCCTCATACAACTGTGAGTGAGCGCTGGGAGTGTGACTGGGGACTGGGAGGCAGCCTGAGTTCCAGTTCTGGCTCTGTGACCTCAGAGGGATGTCATAGGGATTCAGTGAGAATAAGGAATGTCAAGTTCAAGGCACACTGCCCTGAACACAGTAGGTGCTCAACAAGTTAGCATAAACAGTAATATCCTCGTGCATTTTTTATTATTGTTAATTCGCTGTCAGGCAGGACGGTGTGGTGATAGAAGCATAGGCTCTGGAGTCCAGTAGCATTCCTTACTCTGCCCCTTCTAGGCTGTGTGATCTGGAGAACAACCTCTCTGAACCTCAGTTTCCCATCTATACAGTAGGGATAGTCTTATCTACCTCGATTGTTTGATATGAGAATTAATGAGATCAGGTCCAGGAATGTCCTTGGCCCTGCGCCCAGACACATGGCACATGGTGCGCCATCAGTGGCATTCCCCATAATCCCCCAACGCGAGGGCAGTGGCTTTGAAAATGGGGGTGGCTGGTGAGCAGTTCTTGACTCTCTTCCTCACTCTGGTGGGGCTTCCCTGATCTGACGGATACTCAGAATGGTCCCCCTTTCATAAAGCCCTTGACAGTGTGCCGTGGGCTGGGAGATGTGACCTTGATTGATTGGAGCCTCTTGCCCTCCCACCCCACTTAACCCCAGGCTGAAAGGGGTCCCAGCTGGAAGAATCAGGGGCTGGAGTCAGGGGACCTGGGTTCAAGTCTCGATGCAGGACTCTGGCCAGGCGCCCCTCCCTCAGAGCTGTTTGCGAATCTGTAAAGGAGGGATTGGAATCTTTATGGGGTGGAATGGAAAACCTAACAGAAAGTGCCAAGTACACAGCCTGGCCCCTGGGGCCTGCAGCTGCCTGTTGTTCTGGTCCCGTTTCCCACTCTGAGCCTTCGCCTACTGGAGGGGAAGGGGTGTGAAAGCCTGTGGGCACCAGTGTGGTTATAGACGTCCTAATGGTCATTACAGCTTCCTCCTCATCCCCACGCTACACCTCAGACCTGGAGCAGGCCCGGCCCCAGACATCAGGAGAAGAGGAGCTTCAGCTGCAGCTGGCCCTGGCAATGAGCCGTGAGGAGGCTGAGAAGGTGAGGCCCCTCTTAGGGCAGCCTGGGAGACCCCACAGCTCGGCTGGGGGTGACACGGAGAAGGGACTGGAGGAGGGAGAGGTGCCTGGATGCACCGCACCCTGATGCTTAGGTTCCCCTACCCTGGGCCCTAAAGCTCTAGTCTTGCTCCCAAGGACAGCACAGGGTCTGTGTGTCCCTGGTATTGTCTCAGCAGGGACCACCTCCCTGCCTCCTGTACTCTCTGGCGGGGCCTGGAAAAGACTGGGTGTAGTGGGTTGGGGCTAGAGGAGTGTCATATGGGCCTGCTGCCACCTAATGGACGGGAAGAGGATGAGTGTGCTGACAAACCTTCTTAGGAGGAGACAGAGACGTGTTGCCACTACCCCCACCCCCCCGCTACCTTTTTGGGGGGCAGGGACAGCCCCTATGCTATCATTCTCTGTGCCATCACCTTCATGGATGCAGACAGACCAGACAGAAAGCAGCTGGTCCTCACATAGCAGGGCTTGGGAGACGCAAGGAACCCAGAAGAAAAGGATCAATCTTGAGTTTTAAACTGCATCTTGGATCTGGACAGGGAGAAGGCCACACCCACCTTGCTGTCTGGGATGGGCATTTCTCTCTCTACCCCTGTCCCCGTTCAGGAGTGGGAGGGCTGGGCCAAGTTCACCCCTGTCTTCCTCCCTCGCAGCCAGTCCCCCCAGCCTCCCACAGGGATGAGGACCTGCAGCTGCAGCTGGCTCTGCGCCTGAGCCAGCAGGAGCACGAGAAGGTAGTGGGCCGAGCCTCCATGCTGGTGCTGGTGCTGGTGGAGGTGCTGGTGCTGGTGCAGGTGCTACACGGGCACTAAGCAGGCTCCTCCCGCTTCACCTGGTGGTTCTGCTGTGCCTCGCCGTCTCCCACCCTGCCCTCTTCTCAACTCAGCTCAGGTCCCCGCAAGTCCAACTTGAGCTGCCCATGCTCTCCTTACTCATCTGTGCCTTCCGCAGGAGGTGAGATCCTGGCGGGGAGATGATTCCCCCATGGCCAATGGTGCTGGGGCAGGAGTCCCCTGTCGGCGGGACAGAGAGCCCGAGAGAGGAGAGAGAAAGGAGGAGAAGCTGAAAACCAGCCAGGTAGGGAGGGGGCTGGGGTGCGCGGGCAGGCAGAGCCTGGGAGACGAACTGAGTTCATGTTTGTAGAGGACAGAACAGTGCTTGGTATATAGTTAGTGCTACTTACGTGTTTATTCAGTGAAAATGGGGGTGGGTGTGTAGCAGCCCTGGTCCCATACTGCATGGGCTGATGACAGAGCTGATGGCAAAATGGGATGCAAAGAATCCTGATCCGAGACCCCTAGGTTGGGTTCTGGATTTGCTGCGACTTTATTGAGTTGGGCACTTCAGTCTTGGCCTGTTTCCTCACCTGTGCGGTGGGCTTGTTGGACAGTTCCAGCTCTGACATGCTAGGATTATGTGATGCTGTGGCCCGAGACTGGGGGTGGACCCAGGCATACGGTGCTGAAAACATCCTTGGCTCATATGTATGCTTTCCAAGAGTGGGAAGCAGGTAGTTTCTAGGAGCAAGGCCACCCTCCAAAGCTGTCCATTCTACCCCGGGGGTGTCTCTGTCCTCTTTCTGCCCATGTTCACTGTAGCCAGTTTCACTTAGACACTGACAGAGGTAGGCTTGTAAAATCTGCCTTCCCACTAATGTGCTGAGCAGGATAGCTGAGGAAGGGGTCAGGCAGACCTGGGTTCTAGCCCAGCTTTGCCTCTCCCTGGCTAACGTCAGGCAAATTGTTTCCTTTCTCTGGGCCTCAGCTGGCATATCTGTAAAATGGGTACACCACCACCTTCCCTACCTACTACACAGGGTTGTTAGGGAAATCAGACACTGAATGGATGAGGAAACATTTTATAAACTGGAAAGCACTATGCAGAGGTATGGGATCATTACTAGATACTTATGGAATGAATGGAAGAGAGAATGAACTGGAGTCAGAATGACAGGTCAGGGCCCACTCTTCCTCTGGGTCCCACCTCCTCTGAGCCATGGCTGCCTCTCCCCTCCACAGTCCTCCATCCTGGACTTGGCAGACATCTTCGCGCCTGCCCCGGCCCCGCCCTCCACACACTGCTCTGCTGACCCATGGGACATCCCAGGTGGGCATGCAGGGCTGCAAGAGCCTCCCAGGCTGGCCTCAGAGAGCCCCTTTCTTCCTGGTCACTTGCTGGCACCCCTTCCCCTCCACCGCTCAGGGCCACTGGTCAAGTCACTCAAGTCTCTGAGCCTAAGTCTCATGGGAAACGATCTCAGAAATGTGCTTTTGTTGCCCCGGTCACCCTGGCTTTCCTGCCCCAGTCCATCCCTGAATGGGAAGGTAGCTTGAGCTGCCCATGCTGAATATGAGCTCCAGCTTGCTGGGTGGTTCTGAGTCGGCATCCCATCTGTGAGATGGGTCCTTTGGCCTCCCAACTTGGTCTGGGTAACTGGGAAGGCCCTGGACTGGGGGTGTGAGCCCGGGGTCATGTCTGTGTTGTTCCCATTTCAGGTCTTAGACCCAACACAGAGCCCATTGGCTCCTCCTGGGGGCCTTCTGCAGACCCCTGGTCTCCAGTCCCCTCGGGAAGTATCCTGTCCCGAAGCCAGCCGTGGGACCTGCCCCCTACACTCTCCTCCTCTGAGCCCTGGGGCCGGACCCCAGTGCTGCCTGACAGACCCACCTCCACAGACCCCTGGGCACAGAACTCCCCCCACCACAAACTCAACACTGGGGCTGACCCTTGGGGGACCTTGGTGGAGACCTCCACCACACCTGGTAAGTGAAGGGCCAGAGGATGTGGGTGAGGGGCTAGAGGACTTCTGGGTACCCCTCTCTCCAGGACCAAGGGACAACAGATTCTGTCTCTGTTAGGAGGGCTGCTTGCCTGGAAAGGGCTCAGTCCAGTGCCTGCCTTTTTTGCCATCCCACCTCATCTCCTTTTTCTTCCTTGGCTAGCTCTAGGTGGTACCTCAACCTTTGACCCGTTTGCCAAACCTCCAGTATCCACAGACACCAAGGAGGGGCTGGAGGGTGCCCAGGCCCTGCCCTCTGGGAAATCCAGCAGTCCTGTGGGTAAGCAGGAGGCAGGGGATGATGCAGCTCTGAGGAGTAAGAGGTGCACACGAAGCTGGCTCTGCCCTCTTCCTCCCGCAGTGTGACCTGACTCCCTACTCATGCATTCTATCATTTCTATTCCAGAGCTGGACCTGTTTGGAGACCCCATCCCCAGTTCCAAGCAAAATGGCACCAAGGAGCCAGATGTCTTTGACTTGGGTGTAGTGGAGGAAGCACTAACCCAGCCCAGCAAGGAGGCCCGAGCTCGCACTCCTGAGTCTTTCCTGGGCCCCTCAGCCTCCTCCTTGGTCAACCTTGACTCCTTAGTCAAGGCACCCCAGGCTGCAAAGACCCGGAACCCCTTCCTGACAGGTAGGACACCTCCTAGTCCCTGCCAGCTCTCAACACTGGTCTCTCTCTCTCTCTCTGTCCCTCCTTTCAGAGCCCAGCCACTGAACTAGATTACTCTTCTTCCCTCTTTCTAAGACGCCAGATCTTGTCTCCCTCCCGTTTTAGGGTTATGTCCCCGGCCCGCTTCAAACCCCCCACCCACTCTTGTTCTGCAGATCTCAGCGTTCCATCTCCCACCAACCCGTTTGGCGGGGTCGAGCAAGGGAGGCCAAGCCTGAACCAGATGCGCACCGGGTCGCCGGCGCTCGGCCTGGCGGTTGGCGGGCCAATCGGTGCGCCCTTGGGCTCCATGACCTACAGCGCCTCCCTGCCCCTCCCACTCAGCAGCGTGCCGGCCGGCATGACCCTCCCCGCCTCGGTCAGCGTCTTCCCGCGGGCCGGCGCCTTCACGCCGCCGCCCGCCAGCCTGCCGCCGCCGTTACTGCCCACGTCGGGATCTGCCGGGCCGCTCCACCCCGCCGCACAAGCTGGAACCAACCCCTTCCTCTGAGAACCGCCTGGCCCGGGGTACCCAGCGCATGCGCGCGAAGCCCCGCCCCCGGCGCAGACCGCGCTGGACCCGCCTCCCTAGGCCCTCGGCGGGGCGGGGCTTCCATCCAGAGCCCGTCCGGGGAAGCCCAGAACTGCTGAGACTCCGCCCCGAGGCCTGCACGGATGCTGGTCGTGGCCTCCGCAGACTCTTGGCAGTTTCAGGAGCTAGAGACTGAGGACTTCCCTGGGACCGAGAGCACGCCGCCGTAATAAAGAGCTGAACCCATGGCCTCAGCTCTCCCCAAATGGACTTTTTACGGGACGTGGCAGCCTGGTCTGGACCACAGCGCGAATGACCGGCTGCCATGGGAACAACTGCTCCACAATGTGGGGCACAAAAATGCTCCCACTTCCCACACAACCACCTCAGCCTGGCACCTTCGCTTCCAGATGCTCCCCACGCTCTCACTCATTCGATCATTTCATTCATTTATCACACATAGGCGCTGGGGATGATCTAATAGCAAGGAACAATAGGCAGTTGTTCCCATTTATTGCACACTCTCCGTGCTAAGCACTTTAGACAGATTATTTCATTTAACCCTTGCAACAACTCTCTGAGGTAGATAATAATATTACTCCCATTCAGTACTGGCTAATCTGTGGGGTCCAGTGCAAAATGAAAATGCGGGGCCTCTTGTTCAAAGTTGGGTTAAGAATTTCAAAATAGAGCCAGCAGAGCATTAAACCAAGTGCAAAGCCCTTGGCCCTGTTCCCATTTTATAGGTGATGAAACTGAGGCTCAGAGAGGTTAAATGGCATGCTCAAAGTCACAAAACTAGCATGGAGTGGGGCTAGGATTCAGAGTCAGATAGTCTGGCTTCACAGCTTTGCACTCCCAGGCTGTGCAGCAGGTTTAATTCGCAAATATTGACTGACTGTGAACAAAGTGCTGGACTCACCTGGGAGGGAACCAAGAATTGCTAAACCTATAGCCTCCAGTAGCTCAGAACTCAGTGGGGCAGGCAAGCCAGGTACAGGAGCCTCCATGCTTCTTTGTTTTAAGTCACCTTAAATCTGGCTTTACCCTCCTCTCCTCCAGGGCTGGCAATTAACTCAATCCCAGTCATGCAGAGGGGGCCTGACCCCTTCTGCAAGTTTATGTGGAGTCTGTGAAACCAAGGGAAGGGGCAGGGCCTAGTACCTCATCCTGTGGGCCACCATGGTCACCCTCCCTCTTTTTCTACTCAGTGCTCTCCAACCACTGGACCACCGGACACTGATGTGTCCTCAGTGCTCAGGGTCTGGTGCTGCCGGCAGCCTGCTGCCAGCCCCACCCCCTTTTGGAGCTCTGGGGGAAAATGGCCTTGTATAGGCCAGAAATACCAAAGTTGGTGGGGGGGGGACAAACACAATGCTGCTCTCCTTCCTAAAGGGGGTGGGATGGGGAAAGGAGCTGCTTTGCTGTTTTGGAGGGAGGGAGTCCCACCTTGGCTGTTAAAGGCAGGATGGACAAGAGCACCTAGTAAGGAGTCAGACCAAATAGTTCAAAACTCTGCTCCAAGGTTTGCACTTAATAATAATAATCACTTAGTAATAAGTGGTTATGCTTCCTGACCAGGAGTAAATTACTTAACCTCTCTATGACTCTGCCTCTGTTTCCTTGTCAAATGGGAACAAGAGTTCCTTCCTTATGAGGTTGCTATGTGGCTCCTCCCAGGCCACTGTCCATTTGGCCCTGGGTCCACCCTCTTCAGAGACTAACCATGAGGAATGAACCTACCATACCCCCTCATTCCTGGTTTGCCAGGCACTGCCCAGAGTCCAGTACTTATCTGTCTCCTGCTGCACAAATAAGGGCGTCTCCATCCTTGGTCACTGACCCATCCTTCACCCCTCCCCTACTTGGGCCCTCCTCTAAACTGGCTGTCTCTGCAGACACTGCTTCCCTGACCCTCTCTCCCAATGGGTGCTGTTTTGATTCCCACAAAAAAGAGGTTGGTAGCCTTGCCCCCCATAGCTGCTTCCAGCCACCTTCCTCCTGTAAGACCTCTCCTTAGACGCTGGAGCCACTGGGCTGTCCTGCCTCCTCCCTGTCTAGGGCTGTGTTCCGCCTCATTCTTGCCATGCTTCAGTCTTAGCTCACAGTCTTCTCACCCTGGTCTTGCTCAATCCCATGTGCACCATTGTCCAAGAGGATGACCTTGCCGCCCCCGATCTGTCAGCTACCCTCATCCATGGTCACACTTTGGGGGTTGTCAGCACCCCAAATTCCTCCACATTCAAGGCAGTCTTCCTATTATCTGTTCTTACCCTCATTTCTTCCAGGGAACACCCACCAGACCTTCCTGCCCGGCCTGTTAACCCTTTTGCTATCCCACCTCCACCTTCTCAGAGATCGCCATATCATTAATCGTCTTCTCTCAACTGAATCCTTCCCGTTGATTTGTCATAATTAGCCTCATCCATCTTGAAAGTGTCTTTCCCTTCTCATCAAGTGTCCATCCTATCTCTCTCTGTCCCCTTTCTTTCCCCTCCATCCTCAACGCACTCCACCAGCCTCTGCTGATAGCTTCACCTCACTGGAACACCATCTGCCAAGCCAATCAATAGCCTCCATGTTGTTGAAACCAGTGGACCTTTCTTTGTCCCATCCCAGTTGCCATCCCTGGAGTCTGACCATGATACCCTCCTTGAAACTCTCTGTCCCTTTGCCTCTGGGGCACCACCCTTTCCTGGTTTTCCCTTGACATTCTGGCTGTTTCCTCTGCATGTCTTTCATGGGTGCACTCCAGCAGTCCCTGAGCCCAGTCCTGAGCCTGCTTTTCCCCTCTTGCTGCAGGTTCCAGGATCATCTCCCATGCTCGCACTGTCTCCACACCAAGTCCTCTCTCCCACCAACCTCCTCTGCATTCCAAAGCCTTGTCATCTTCATATGTATATCCAAATGGCGCCTCAAACCAACATACCCAAAAATGAACCCCCACCCGAGCCACTCCCTGTGCCACCCTCAGCAAATGGTCCCACCATCCAGCACAAGTCCCACTCTGCAAAGCACCCTTGACATCTTCTTCCTCACCGCCAATCATGGTGATGTTTCCTCCTCTACAGACCTCAAGCCCATCCCCTTTGTCTACCTCCACCTGGTGTAGACCTCCACCATCTCCCCTGGTCCTGCTATGGCCTAACCACTCCTGCTGCCGCTCTTGACCCTTTCCAGTCCATTCTCCACCAGGAAAACAGAGGGAACTTTCTAAAATACAGGGTCACTCCCCTGACTAAAGCTCTTCAATAGCTTAATAGCTTTCTTCTGCTCTCATCAATAACCAGAACTACTTCTCACAGTTCATGAGTCCCTCCAAGACCCTGTCCTCCCCACCCAACCTCAACCTCGTCTACCAACTCTCTTTCCTTTGTTTTGTCCTGCAGCCAGGTCTGCCTCCTGCACTGCCTCAGCCCTGACTCACTGTGATGCCACAGGGCCTTTGCACATCTGTTCCTCCTGCTTCCCCAGTAGCACCCCCACCCCCACTCCCTCTCCAGATTCCATCCTCTTGAAGGCTGCTACACAAATGGGATTTCCTCAGGGAAGCCTTCCCCCATCTCTCCCACCAGACCAGTGTTCCTTGTTATACTTAGTCATGCCACTGCTCACAGTGGGTGGTTGTACATTCATTTGTATGGCTGTTGGATTAGCGTCTACCTCCCTCAGCAGACTGAGCAACACAAGGGCAGGAGCCTGGCAGAGTGTCTGGCCACCATTGTACCTAGCAGTGTCTGGCAGGCAGTGGGCACTCAATAAATATTGGCAGAATGTAGCAAATGAGACAAGTGTGTAAAGTATATCATAGGACATAAAGTTGGCTCGTCATTGTTAGTCACGGGAGGTTTCCTGGAATGTGTGGGATTCGAACAGGACCTTGAGATGGGGAAGCGGCGCATAGGCAAAGCTCACTGGCTGGATGGGATTGGACAAGCCATACCTTCTGCTCCGGCCTCCCTTTTCATTTGTAAAATGGGTAAGAGTTGGAAGATGTGGGCCCAGCCTCTGTCATTCCATGGCCCTGGTATCTTCACAGTCTTCCTTGTTCTCATGAGGGTGATTCTCCCTCAGGCAGCTAGTTTAGGTCCAGTTGAGCACGCCCAATTTGTGCACAGACCGGGGTCCTCCCAAGCTCGGGTTGTACGGTCTGCAATCCCGCGCTCAGCCACCGCGTGGCGCTCGTAGACCAGCCACTGGTCCAAAGTCTCCGCTAGGGCCCGCCCGCTGTTGGGTCGGTGTCCGGGCCGGCCCCTCGCGGCCTCCCGCCTTCCCTCCCAGTAGGCGGCGCCAAGTCCGGTGGCCTGGAGCAGCCATGCTGGGCGCGTGGGCCAGGCTGTGCCGTTGCCTCCTGCTGCCCCGCTCTGGGCCAGGCCTCTCCGTGAGCCGCAGGTACTGGCGGGCGATTGGGGCGCTGCGGCGCGCCCTGCGCCGGCGGGGCCCCAGGGCTGGGCATCCGGGCGCTGGTCCTCAGTGCCTGCCAGGACACCCCCTCATACCTGACCCCACCCTGCCCTCCCAGTCCGCTCCTGCGACCAAGATCAGGCAGGAGTGCCCTCCGGCCCTCCTTCCCTCCCTCCACTCTGGGACTCTGTTCTGACATCACCTCCAGGAGGCCTTCCTTGAACCCCAGTGCTGGGAGAGGGGGTCTTTATCCAACAGCATCCTGGGCTGGCCTTATTGCTGCAGAACCTATTATTATTTAGGCCTGCCCGGCAGCGCCACCCTCCCAGGTTGAGCCCCCAGAGATCAGGGTCAGTTTCTGTTAACCTGAGGGTCCAGGGGGTCTGGCATAGAACCTGGCCCCACAGAAGATTCATGCTGAGTGAGAAAGTCCCCTGTGTTAATTTTCCTCTCATTGCCTCTCACCTGGTCCAGTCCAGACCCAACTTTTCTTGCCCTGACCAGCAGCGGGTGGCCTTCCTGCTCAGATGACACACCCAGGCATGCCAGAGAGTGCCACAAGCCTGGGGAGGGGCCCAGTTAGGAGGAGAGAATGGAGCCTAAACGACCATTCTGCCCACTGTGACTCATTCTGACCTCACAGTCATCATCCTTCCCACCGCCAGGTCCAAGAGGTTGGGGGAGACTAACCTGGCAGGGAGCCCCCAATGAGCCACTTTTCTTCACCCCCCCAAAAACACAAGGGGGAGCACAAAGGCCACGGTCTCCCCCGTGGTTCAGAAAGGTGTGTTAGGCTGGGAGCAGGGTGTTCCGGGAGGGGTGCCAGAAGGAGGGTGGGGTGGAGTGGGCCTCTGAGGGGGTGGGCGTTAGACCCCTGGCCTGACCCACCTGCCCATGCCAGGGGTAGCTCCTCCCGGGACAAGGACCGAAGTGTGACGGTCAGTAGTTCAGTGCCCATGCCTGCTGGAGGAAAGGGAAGCCGCACCAACTGCTCCCAGTCCACACCCCAGAGGGTCCCCAATCGCTTGATCAATGAGAAGTCACCATACCTCCAACAACATGCCTACAACCCGGTGGACTGGTGAGTACCTCTCCTGATGCCCTTCCTGGGGCAGCTCCTACAACCCAAGCTAGTGAGTGATGCCTGACCCTGCTGGACCTAGGTACCCCTGGGGACAGGAAGCCTTCGACAAGGCCAGGAAAGAAAACAAGCCAATTTTCCTTTCAGGTAATGCACCCACCTTCCCTGGGATAGAGGGAGCGGAGTGGTGGTGGATAGGTGGAAGGTTTTCTTTGCCTGGGGGCCTCCCTGGAGACCAGAGGTCAGGGACTCTTCAGTCCAGCTGGGGCCCCTTGGTTGACACCCCTCTGACCAGTCACTGGTCCCATGGCCCCATTCTAGTGGGGTACTCTACCTGCCACTGGTGCCACATGATGGAGGAGGAGTCCTTCCAGAATGAGGAGATTGGCCGCCTGCTTAATGAGGACTTCATCAGTGTGAAGGTGGACCGGGAAGAGCGGCCAGATGTGGACAAGGTGTATATGACCTTTGTGCAGGTGAGTGGTCTTCCTATGGGGGGGGGGATTGCCCATGCACAGGGGGCCACTCCCCTCACCTTTGCCCTCTCTCCACCAGGCCACCAGCAGTGGTGGGGGCTGGCCCATGAGTGTGTGGTTGACTCCCAACCTCCAGCCCTTTGTGGGGGGCACCTATTTCCCCCCTGAGGATGGCTTGACTCGAGTTGGCTTCCGCACAGTGTTGCTGAGAATACGGGAGCAGGTGGGTGTGCATCAGGGAGGAGGGCAGGCGTCAAAAGCGAGGGAACAAGGTCGCCCCCACCCCATGCTAACCTCCAGGTCTGCCCCTGCCTCACACAGTGGAAACAGAATAAGAATACCTTGCTAGAAAATAGCCAGCGTGTCACCACAGCCCTGCTGGCCCGGTCGGAGATCAGCACGGGTGACCGCCAGGTGCCACCCTCCGCTGCCACCATGAACAGCCGCTGCTTCCAGCAGCTAGATGAGGGCTATGATGAGGAGTACGGTGGCTTCGCTGAGGCCCCCAAGTTCCCCACGCCAGGTCTGTGCCCACCCCATGCCTGCCCCACCCCAGCCTGGCCTTCTGATGCCTGTCCTGGTCAATGATGTTCTGAGCCCTGGCTTGATTGTTAACTTCCTGTTCTCCTTGCCTCCAACCTGTCAGTAGCTATCTAATGAAGACCTGACTTCTGGCCTTAGCAGTGACCCTGACACTGACCTGGTATCCATCTTCTGTCCTCTGGGTTGACTATTGACCTCCTGATCCCAAGTCTGACAGAGAGACTGTCTGTTGAGTGAACTTCTAACCCCAGCCTGGCCAGAGGCTTGCTGACCACCCAGGTCTGTAGCCCGCTACCCATTCTCTCACCCATGTGCCTTGGTTCCCACAGTAATCCTGAACTTCCTGTTCTCCTACTGGCTCAATCATCGACTCACCCAAGATGGCTCTCGGGCCCAGCAGATGGCCTTGCACACCCTGAAAATGATGGCCAATGGGGGCATTCGAGACCACGTGGGGCAGGTAAAGGGGCCTAGGCACTCCCTGGAGGGGGCAGCAGCAGGAGGCAGTGGGGTGGGGGCAGAGGCTGGGATCAGCTTCCAGCCCCCTGTGCCACATGGTTTAGGGCTTCCACCGCTACTCCACGGACCGCCAGTGGCATGTCCCCCACTTCGAGAAGATGCTGTATGACCAGGGGCAGCTCGTGGTGGCTTATTCACAGGCCTACCAGGTGACCCCGAACCCCAGCCTGTCTTCCCACCATGGCTGCCCCTCCCAGGGCCTTCCTGGTGACTTGTGACTCTGTCTTGACTTCGTCCCTAACCCCTTCCCACATGCCCGGTACCCGTGCTCCCTCCCAACCCTCCTGGGAAAATGTTAACTGCTCCCCGTACCTGGGCTGCCCCAGGGACCTCTGTTGACAGGACCTCCTTCCTCCTCCTCAGATCTCTGGTGACGAGTTCTATTCAGACGTTGCCAAAGGCATCCTGCAGTACGTAGCTCGGAGCCTGAGTCACCGGGTGTGTGTCCACTGAGGCAGGAGGGCCTGGCTGCGGGAGGGCTTGGGGCCTCCATTGCCTGCAAGGTTGGGGCCAGCCAACTCTTCCCTCCCCACAGTCTGGAGGCTTCTACAGTGCAGAGGACGCGGACTCACCCCCAGAGCGGGGCATGCGACCCAAAGAGGGCGCCTTCTATGTGTGGACGGTCAAAGAGGTCCAGCAGCTGCTCTCAGAGCCTGTGCTGGGCGCCAGCGAGCCACTGACCTCAGGCCAGCTCTTCATGAAGCACTATGGGCTCACGGAGGCCGGCAACATTAGCCCCAGTCAGGTGAGGACTCCTGGGGCTGCGGGAGGGGTCCTGAAGCCAGACTGGCAGACAGGCAGGTGAGTGGAGTCATGGACAAGGGCTGTTTTCCTCAGGACCCCAAGGGGGAGCTGCAGGGTCAAAACGTGCTGACTGTCCGGTATTCACTGGAGTTGACCGCTGCTCGCTTTGGCCTGGAAGTGGAGGCTGTACGGACCTTGCTCAATACAGGGCTGGAGAAGCTCTTCCAGGCCCGGAAACATCGGCCGAAGCCGCACCTGGACAGCAAAATGCTGACTGCCTGGAACGGTGGGGCAGCTGTGTCTGTGGCCGGACCCAATTTATAGAGTTATCCTTTGCAAAGCCCCTTTTGTGTGTCAGGCACTTGCTGAATATTAATTCTTCCTTTGTCAGGTTTATTGTCTCAATTTGCAAATGAGTGAACTGAGGCTAAGAGAATTTAAGTAACTTGCCCTAGGTCATGCCCAGGGGCCAGGAGCCCAGCCCTGCCTGGTGCTGGAGCCCAGGTCCTACCTGTTCACTGCATTGCTCCAGAGAGGCACTTGGCCTTGGGAGAGGGGCGTTAGTGGGGGAAACACCTGGAAGACCCTGGCCAGCTTCTCACAGCTACCTGTATCTCCTCCCTCCAGGACTGATGGTGTCTGGTTATGCTGTAGCTGGGGCTGTCCTGGGCATGGAGAGGCTGATCAACTACGCCACCAATGGTGCCAAGTTCCTGAAGCGGCACATGTTTGACGTTTCCAGTGGCCGCCTGATGAGGACCTGCTACGCAGGCTCTGGGGGGACCCTGGAACACAGGTGGGGGGCTGGGCAGCCAGGGAAAGCTTGTCTCCCGGGGCACCCCAGGCCTATCTCTGCCTGTCTCCTCCCCGCCGGGTAGAGTCCAATCCTGGCTCTACCATCTGCCCACTGTAAACTGTCGACCTCCTTGGACCCACTTGTTCATCCGGGAAATAGGCTAATGGGACCCACCAGAGAGAGAGATTTTGGGGGTTAAATGAAAGAATATGTGAAAGGGGCCTCCTCTGGGAAAGCCTTCCTCTCCCTTCCCCGATGCTTGTCCCTCCAGCAACCCACCCTGCTGGGGCTTCCTGGAGGACTACGCCTTCGTAGTGAGGGGCCTGCTGGACCTGTACGAGGCCTCGCTGGAGAGTGCGTGGCTTGAGTGGGCTCTGCGGCTTCAGGACACACAGGACAGGCTCTTCTGGGACTCTCGGGGTGGCGGCTACTTCTGCAGTGAGGCTGAGCTGGGGGCTGGCCTGCCCCTGCGTCTGAAGGACGGTCAGTAGGGGGTGCAGAGCTGGCCTGGTTTCCTGGACTCAACTGGGACTTGGTTTTCCCTGGAGGAGGTGTAAGCTCAGTGTGGTGGTGAAGAGCTGGCATGGGCAGGGTCCAGGCCCTCCTGGGCTCACATCACCACCACTCGTTAACCAAGTGACCTTGGGTTGGTCTTGTTATATTTTAGAGCTTCAGTTTCTTAATGTGTGGGGAGGGATTTCAGTCAGAGAGAACAACCTGAGAGACCCGGGAGGGGGCGGCCTGTGCTATGGAAGATGGGGGCGGGGGCAGAGGCCAGCGTATGTGTAAGGGCGAGCTCCCTGCAGGGTCTTGTAGGCATGAAAAGGAGTGGAAGGCCCTGAATGGTTTGCAGGGGATTGTTACCTGCTCTGGTTGGATCTGAGAATGTCACTCTGGCTGATGGTGGAGAAGGGATGGGGCAGGGGAAACAGGGAGACCAGTTAGGAGGCTGTTAATGACATTCAGTCCAGGCAAGTGCTGGTGAAGGCCCAGACAAGAGAGAAATGTGAGATGGGAGAAGTGAAAGGATTTGGGTCTATTCTGGCTACAGACCTGGCAGTCTTATGGAGGAATTAGAAATGGGAGGTGAGAGAGAGGGAGGGAGCAACAAGAAGGATGGGGGACTGAGATGGGGAAGCGGAGGGACCAACAGTTCAGCCAGGGGCAAGGGAATGTCGTAGGCACGTGTGAGAGTGAGGGATCTATAACTGCCGGTGCTGGCATTCCACTCAGACCTGCGCCAGGGTGGGTTGAGAGGGACTCTTCTCCATCCCGGCCTCCCGGGCCATAGTCCCGGGGCAGGGTCCTGGGACCCAGCGACCCTCCCTCATGGCCCCCACCCCCCTGCCCCCTGCAGACCAGGATGGCGCAGAGCCTAGTGCCAACTCCGTGTCGGCCCACAATCTGCTTCGGCTGCACGGCTTCACGGGACACAAGGACTGGCTGGACAAGTGTGTGTGCCTGCTGACTGCCTTCTCTGAGCGCATGCGCCGTGTCCCCGTGGCATTGCCTGAGATGGTCCGAGCCCTCTCAGCTCACCAGCTGACCCTCAAGCAGGTGTGGGGGGAATGTCAGGGCAATTGGGCTGGGAGCCTGGGTGGGTGGGGGAGCTGGGGCCACAGTGGGGAAGGGGCACATGGGGTGGGGCTCCTGGGGCTGTGCCCCAGAACTCAGGTCTGTGAGTGTGTGGCCGTCTAGGAGGGAGTGTGCACATGTCTCCTCAGAACGTCTGTAGGGCTGCTCAGTGCAGGGGGAGGAGGCTGTGCGTGTGCGTCTGAGACAGGTCTGTGGCACAGGCAGGAGCCTCCGCGAGTGCTTGTGACTGGGGCTCTCAGAGTAGGGGGCAGGAGGCAGGGGTCCCTGGGGTTGGTGTGTCCCTGTGGTTGGTGAAGTGTTTCTCTGTATGTCTCTGTGTATTTGTGTAGCTGACTCTGCCGGTGTGTGTGCAGGTATATGCTTATCTGCATGTGTGTCCCTATATGCATTATTGCTATGTGTGCACATCTGGGGGAGCGTGACTGTGTGTCTGCCTTTCTGCGTGTGAGTGTTTTCCAGTGTGTGCTTGCCTGTCTGTGTGCATGTGCCCCATGTTAAGGTTTACCTCTGTGTGTGTGTGTGTGTGTGTGTGTGTGTGTGTGTTCCCACTCGCTGAGCAGTGAATCTGAGGCAGCCTCCTGGCAGCTGGTCTGGGGGATGCTGAGTTGAGTACCATTCTTTCTTAGGCATATAGTGGGGATGGAGGGAGGATAGGCAAGCCCTGGTAGGTCTGGTCCAGACCCCTGCACCTAACACTGGAGTTACCTTTCTGTTGCGGCCAGATCGTCATCTGCGGAGACCCCCAGGCCAAGGACACCAAGGCTCTGGTGCAGTGTGTCCACTCCATCTACATCCCTAACAAGGTTCGCACCTGTGAGCCCAGCCCCACCTCCCCTCCTCTGCTACCCAATGTCTCCTTCTCTGAAGGCCTGGGGAGAAAAACCCCTCCAGTGAGCCTTGCCAGGATCCCAGCAGCCCCAGGTGACCCTCTTTCGTCTGTTGCTACCCCAGGTGCTGATTTTGGCCAACGGGGACCCCTCAAGCTTCCTGTCCCGCCAACTGCCCTTTCTGAATACTTTGCGACGGCTAGAAGATAGAGCCACTGCCTATGTGTGTGAGAATCAAGCCTGTTCCATGCCTATCACCGAGCCTAGCGAATTGCGAAAACTGTTGCATCAGTGACTACCTTGCCCCTCTAGGGCTGGGGCTGGGGCAGGAGGCGGAGCTCCCCCACTGACCAGAGACTGGGCCCTGCAGGACCCTGCAGAGCCTGCAGCCATCCCTGGGCACCCTGTCACCATGTGACCTTGGCCATCCTCACTGCGCCCCCGCCATGGGCACCAACTCACCCTGGAATAAACCTAACAGCGTCCCGTGGTAACCTCAGGGCCTCGGCTTTGCTTGTGAGAGAGGAGCCTTGGGCTCCAGCCTGGGAACCAGCAGCCCATGGCCCCTTCCTCTGGGAGCCCCTAGCTGACCCCTCTGCCCTTCTCGCCTTCCTCCTGCACCTTCAGAGGTCACCAGGCTGATCCCACCTCCAGCCATTGCAGCCTGAGTGAAACTGAGGTCAGGGGACCAGTAATTACTGCCAGGAGTGGGGGTGCGGGTACGGACTTGTCCAGGAGGGGGAAAGGCCAATCCTTGCTCTGAGAGGGTTAAACAAGGGGCCTGCCTTCCCCTTCCCACTGTCTCCTGTTTTAAGCTGGGAAAGATGTTTTACATGAATTTTTATTTTTCATGAAATGGCAACATTTACATATGCTCAGGTACATAGTGAGAAATGCTGTTATCAGGACCAAGGACATTTCTTTTGGGGTATCCCTCCAGCCCCCAGCCTCACTAGGATGGAGCCAAAGCCTTCCCACAGGAGGTTATATTGTTCATCCCGCTGCGTGTACACAAGCCAGGCCAGGGAAAGAGTTCGCTTTCATTTTTCACATCTGTTGGATTGGAAGTCCTCCTCCAAATCTGAGTCCTTCCTGCTGCAGGGAAAGTAAGTGCCTTCCTGTGACCTCCTGTCCCTTCAACGTTAGGAAATGCGCACAAGTACTGTTCTTGGCACCAACCTCTTCACAGGCCCCAGAAACCCCACTGAGCTTCCACTGTGGGGAGGGGACTAGGAAGTGTGTTTTGGGAAGGGCAGGTATAGGGTGGTGGGGCTGACAGGCAGGAAGGAGGGGATGGAGATGCCCCTCTACCCCAGACCTTCAGGGCTCTGCTGAGCCTGGGTACCCTCGTAGCCCCAGAGCAAAGCAGTACAGATAGCCAGAAGAGGCTGCTGGACGCAAGACCCAAATGGGACCACTGGTTGTGGGGATGCCTGCACTGGGGAGGCGTGGGGCAGGAAAGAGCTGAGAGACTGGACTGAGTCACTCCAAGGTCCACTGAGGACCTTGGCCACTCCCTGGACATGGTTACACACAGCCACACATGGTCACTGGGACCAGGTTTTATCTGGGTAGCCCTTGGTGCAAGCCACCAGCCCATCTGGAGAGGATTAGCGCTCCGGCCAACAAGGTCAGCTGTCCTCTTTCTGGCTGGAGCCTGCTCAGCCTTGCCAGGAAATCTGAGGGCTGGGCAAGTAGAGCCTGGTCTGGGGGCAGTGAGGAGGGAGGGTGGAGGGTGGAGAAGAGCAGGTGGCCTTTTTGGCAGCCCCAGCCTTGGCTTTGGAAAGGTCTAGGCAGTTTGCAAAGTCCGCTTGTGTCTCTAGTCCCATTGACCCTGATGAATGAGGTGGCAAGGCAGATACCTTTGGCCTCATATGAATAAAGATACCTAAAGCCCAGAGCAGGTAAGAGACTGGCCTGAGGCCACCCAATACATCTGGGTCTTTCTGGGGCCTTAAGGGTACAGTAAAAACTACTCAGGCTTCCTCTACCCCCAGGAGGTGTCGGTGAGGGAGGATGTATTTGGTATATTCTGCTCCTCCTTCCATTCTTCCTTCTGCTCTGTGTCTCCTTTTTCTCTTCTGCTGGTACCAGGCATACACCTGACACTGGGATTTTATACATGGGTTCAGAGGAAGGAGTTAGGGCCTTAAAGGGTTAGTTCTCTGGGGAGTGCTTGCATTTTCTAAAGAGGTCAAAGCTGAACATAATTCTTGCTCACATGTGGGATTTTAAGTCTGCAGCCTCTCTTCCCTGTGTGGGTCCCTCTTGGCTATGCTCCTTGCTCTGCTTGCAGGACTGTCCTGGATAAGCTGTGGGCCAGGGTCATTGGAGACAGGGTCTCATGGTTTGGGAAGTCACTTAAGTAATTTCATCTCTCTGAGCCTCGGTTTCCTTATCTAAAAAATGGGACAACCACCACCCAACTCCCAAGGCGGCAAGTTGACTAAATAGGACAATGTATCATCGCTTAGCAGAGAGCATCGCAGATGGGAACATTATCTCAGTTCCTGAGGAAGCCAGCCAGGTGTGAGGGCAGTGGAGAGGGGAGAGGGCTGCTGAAGCAGGACCTATATGGGGGGGCATTCCCTTAAACCCAGAGAGATCTTAGACAGCACTTAGGCCTAACTTCTTTGCTGGGAAATGGAGGATCAAAGGAAGGGATTCTTTTTCCCCCCTCTCATTTCCTCTCCCTGCCTGCGGTTATTCATTCATCTAACAGATCCATTAAGTACCTACTATGTGCCAAACACTGGATTAGGTCCTGGTAAACAAAATGGACATAGCCCCTACCCTCAGGAGAGAAACATAGAGCCTAGAGGAGGAGACAATCATTTAACTACTACAAACATAAACATATAATACCAGCCCAGGCAAAATGCTATGACGTTCCAGACTCTTGTCTGGCTCAGAACTGTGTCCTCAGTATGTTGGCACTTAAGCACTGCAATACTTGCTGAAAGAAGGCTGCTCTGAGGAGGTGATGTCACAGCTGAGGCTTGGAGGTGGGAGTTAAAGATGGTGTCAGGGCTTTCTTTGCCTTATCTGTGGGTTCTGCCTCTTCTCTCCCCTCCCCCACTTGGGCTAATAGTGAGCATATCTGACAGGGATGTCAGAATCCCCTGGTGCCCCGCACAGAGACCAGGATGCCTTAGGTGGCAGGTCACACCAGGATTCTAGCCCAGGGAAGTAAATGTGGGTCTCCGTTTGCCCAAATGGTGCGTGTATCTGCCCTCCTTTCTGCGTATGTGCTAGAACAGAGTTTAGACCAGAGATGGGGGTGGCCTGGATGATAAATGAAGGTGTAGGGCCTGCTGACTACCAGGAAACGACCGTTGGGCTGGGCAAGCCTCTCTGGCCTCATTTTCCCCTTTGCAAAAAGGAGATGATAAGAGTCACTACTTTTCCTAGGGCCTCTTAACCCTGTCCAGAAAGGCAGGCCGACCTGGCAGACTGAGGACCGGCGGGAGGGAAGAAGGTGTCAGACAGTGGAGCCAACCATGTAAATAGGTCCCTCTCCCAGAAGACCGCAGCGAGTTCAAGACTGGCTGGGCACACGCAGAATGAGAGCAGAGACTCCCGCCAGGAGAGAAAGGCACTTAAGGGATCTGCTCATTAGCATGAAATGCAAATGAACCCGGCCTCATTTGCACAACTCTGTGCCCGGATTCGGCGAAAGGGCAACCTGGGAGGCGACGGCGCAGCAACCGCTATGTCCTTCCCATCTCACTTTTCGAAACCCGCCTGCCGGGGAGGCGCGCTGGGGGTTGCGTGGGTGGCGCAGCCTTGGGGGAGCTAAAAACTCCGGGGAGTCGGGGGAGGGGGGACGGGCGCGGGAGGTCATCTGGTCCATCCGTATGCCTCTCCGCAGTGGCGTATACACCCCAAACGCTCGGGAGAGACTGACTTGCTTGGTTCCGCCGTGTCTACCTTTCGCAGAGGTGGGGAAGTGCTTCCCAACGTCTAATCCTCGATGCCCTCTCCGCCCCACCGCACCCCAGCGCCCAGCGCTCCCGCGGCGCTCCGCTCCTGGGTACCCACAGCCTTTTGAGGTGGCGCCGGCGGCGAACCGGAGCAGGAGCTGGCTGAGCCCGGGAACTCGGGAAGGTGAGGCGGAGCGAGAGCCGGGGTCTGGACGTGCGTGTGCGCGCGCGGGAAGCCGCAGACCCTCTGGGACCCGCTCCCGGTAGGTTGGAGGTGTGAGAAGAGAGCAGCACCGCGAAACTCCTGTCCTGCGGATAGCTTCCCATAAGCCATATTGGAACTCGAGAGGGAGAAACTGAGGCGTGGAGTGGGGGATTGGTGAAACTTTGCAGGTTAAGAATCGGCAAAGCCCAACTCTGGGCTTCCACTCCCTCCTACAGACTTGAGGGCCCCCGAGGTCCCTTCGCAGGAGCCTATCTCCGCTCCACAGCTGCTCTTGGGGATCCGGCCTCTGGGTCCAGCGTGACCTGCCTGGGGCCACGTGTTCCAGCGCGAAGCCCCAGCGTGGGATGCACACCCTCCATAGGATCCCTAGGAGCAGAGGGGATGAAGTTCAGGAGTGTCAACGTCAGGTCAGGGTCAGCGGGTTAAGGTTAGGCGGTCAGGGTCAAAGTCGCAGGAATGGACAAGGAGCTGGATCAACAAGCCCAAGAGGTTGGTGGAGGCCACGCCCAGACCTTACCCACCCCTGTCTTTCCTCGGCTCCGCCTGCTTCCCCAAGACTAGCTCCCTCCAACTTGAAGCGCTACCCCTGAGACATCCTGCTCCGCTCCTCTCCTTCCTCAGTCCCGCTCCCAAGCTTAACTCCAGGGTGGGAGATTAATCAGGTGGATACCTAGGATTTCGTTCTGGGACCCTAGTCACTCCCCACCACACTCGCAGCCGCCGTCCTCCCTTCTTCTCCAGGCCCGCCCAAAGCTGAGCCCCGCCCTCCGGCTGTGGTCCAATTCAAGGGTCTTGGACAAAGGATGCCCGGGGGCCGGCGGCGCTATCCCAGGACCCCGCGCGGAATACTCTGATTCCTCGGGGCTTCCTCCAGGGGAGTCCCGGAGACCCCAGTGGCCAATAGGAAAGTGGGTTCGGTCTGGGTAGCCGTCTAATTGGCTCCAGCCTTCAAGAACCGACCCAGGGCAAGGGGAAGGGAGAGGGTAGGTCCTGGGTTTTGGGGTGGGAACCGGATTCCAGCTGTGGTTCTCTCCCCGGGAGCCCCCGCCCGCACTGCCACGGCGGCCGGCCAATGGGCGCGCGGCTCGGGGCCGAAGGTGCATAGCGATTGGCTGCGAGGCTGGCAGGGGAGAGGCGGGGCCGAGGCTTGAAGTTGGAGTGAGGGATCCAGCTGTGGTGTGCGCCGGGCTCCTCGCCGCCGCTTTCGCTTGCTCGCTCCGCGTCTCGGCCGGAGGAGGAGGCAGTGGCGCCGGCGACTGCTACGGCAGCGGCAGCCACCGCGGCGGCTGCGGCGGCGGCATCTCCGCCTTCACCCCCGCCCGGGACGGCCCCCCACCGTCTCCCCGCCCCTCCCGGACCGTGAGCCCGCCGCGGGGCGGAGGAAGGAGCCGGCCCCCACCCCCTCCAAACCCACCCCCAAAGAGATCCCTCCTCCCCTCCCCCCGCCGTCGCTGGCGCGGAGCCGGGACAATGCTGACCCCTTAGATCCTGCTCCAGCTGCGGCGCTGGAAGAGGGGGCGCCCCTCCCCGGACCCCCCGCCCTCAGCCCCCCTTTTCTCTCCCCCTCTCGGGGCCGCTTCGCCGAAGGTAGCTCCAAATCGGGCGACCGGAGCCTAGGCGCGAAGCGAAGAAGCCGGAACAAAGTGAGGGGGAGCCGGCTGGCTGGCCCGGGGGGCCCCAGGGGCCCTGGGGAAGCGGGACTCGCGCCGGGCGGGGCTTCCCTGCGACCCGGCGCCCCGCGGGCAGCATGCCCCTGCGGGCTGGGGGAGCTGGGCTGAACTGGCCCTCCCGGGGGCTCAGCCTGCGCCCTAGAGCCCCCCAGATGCGCCCCCTCCGGGACCCCCCGGTTGCGTGAGGACACCTCCTCTGAGGGGCGCCGCTCGCCCCTCTCGAGACAGCCCGGGGCCCCGGCTGGCCAGAGGATGGACGAGGAGGAGGATGGAGCGGGCGCCGAGGATTCAGGACAGCCCCGGAGCTTCATGCGGCTCAACGACCTGTCGGGAGCCAGGGGACGGCCGGGGCCGGGGTCGGCGGAAAAGGACCCGGGCAGCGTGGACTCCGAGGCGGAAGGGCTGCCGTATCCGGCGCTGGCCCCGGTGGTCTTCTTCTACTTGAGCCAGGACAGCCGCCCGCGGAGCTGGTGTCTCCGCACGGTCTGTAACCCATATCCTCCGGGGCACGACGGCCGGGATGCGGGTGGGGGGTCCGCAGGGGGGCGGGCCACACCACCGGAGGGGACCAAAAGCCAGGTGAGTTGGAGAAGTGAGCCTGGAAGGTGGGCAGATGAGAGGGGGGCTGCTTAGGAGGAAAGGGGGCGTCAGAGAGGGAGCGGAGAAGCGAGCAGGTTTGGCAGTTACCCCAGAGGAGCCCCACCTCGGTACACACACCTCAGTCCTCCTTGGGGGGGGTTGGGATCCAGGCCAGGAAAAGAGAGGAGACGTGCCCCGTTGCTTTGCAGCTGGATCCTCTCCAGATGTGGGCAGGGGAGGGTCGTCATCTTCCAGATGTGGGTAGCTTCGGGAGCCTGGGAGCTCTCTACTCCGCCCGCCGCCGGTTAGCGAGCTGGGTTTGGTTTCCGAGTTTGGGGGGTGGGGTGGGGAGAAAGCTGCGGGGACGGGGGAAGGGGGACCGCAATCTCCTGGGTTTCCCCTCTGCCCCTGCTCCAAAGTTTGCAGTGGATTTTAGGGTCTGATCCCCCCACCTGCTCTTGAGGCTGAGATTTTTACTGACCCAGAGGGAAATATTGGGGGGCGGGGACCAGCTCCTAGCCCCCCCACTCTCATCCCGCGGGTTGGAGGCACAACAAGGAGATTCCGGCGGCGGCTGATGTCAGGGGCGCAGAATGAGAACAAGATGTCGTGGAGGGGTAGCTGTCTGCCCCCAGAGCTGGAATGGAGACCCTTTCAGCTGGAGCCCAGTGCCCAGAGGGCCTTCCTTCTCCCCAATTCTTTATTCAATGCGGGGTGCTTAAGGTTGGGTTGGGAGTTTTGTGCTAGATTTTTTCTTGTGGAGGGAAAGACTGTGGCAAGAGCTTTGGCAAGCGGGGGATGGGATTAAGCCGGTTTAAGTTATCCATTCCTTTCACAAATAAAGAGTGCTCCTACTGGATCACAGAGCAGGTATGGGAGACTGAAACCCTTCAAGAAAGTACTGTGGGGTGGGGGGCAGTGAGACCATGAGCTGGTTTGCTAAGGAAGACTGGGGTCCACCACCCCCAGTGTCTACTCCTTGGATGGGTTTATGGAATGCAAGCCCCACATTCCAAGGGGATAGATTTAGCACGGCCCCCTGCCCTCTGCCCAGTCTGTAGTGGTATAGGAGACCCCAACTCCTTTATCCCCACCGTCTCTCCCCTTAAGCCCCTAGCACAAAGCACTGCTTAACTAACGAGAGGCTCCAGCCTCCCGGGTGGGTCCCGCCACTGCCGGAAGGAAAGGAGAAGGGGTGCGCAGCCGTCCCAGGTTCCTGGCTTCTCTTGGCTCCTTCCTCTTAGCTCAGAGGCTCTTTTGGACCCAGCGTGGGAGACTGCAGGTCTCCCCTGTAACCCCTGAGAGCCCAACCTGGACTCTGCTTTGGGGAGGTGGGGGGGAAGCTTGGTGCCGCCCTCACTCTCTGCAGCTCTGCTGCCTCTAGTGCGCAAAGCAGGGATGTGAGCTTGGGTCCCCCCCTCAACCCCCATCCTGTACGCCCCATGGGTCTCTAGGAAGCTCCCCTCATCACACCCTCTCTCCACCCCCTACCCCTTCTTCCTTTTTCTCTGAGCTGCAGGAGGAGAGAGATGGGGGCCTCAGAGGTCTGTGGACCTGCTGAATAGGCACATCTTGGGCATGACTCCTCCCTCGTCCCCCACCCCCTGCCACTAGGCCCCTTTCTCTGTGGCAGAGAGGGAATGGAGATGGGGAACAAATGTCTCTGAGAAGGATGGGCTCTGGCCATCTCTCCTCTCCACCCTTAACTACCACTCTCTCCATGAATGGGAAAAAGCACCAGTCCTAGCCCCTCCTCAGGGGTTCGGGTGAGGTAGAGAGATCTCTCCCCTTTCCCTCTCCCTCCACAAAAACCAGACCTCTGGGTTAGCATCTCCCCACGTGCCTTATCTCCAGGTGCTAATGGATGGTCTGGGGAGGGAAGGTTCCTTCCTTGGAGGTGTTCTGGGAGGGGGCAAGTGGAGAGGGCTGGAATGAGAAGAGAGATGGGAGCCCAGTGCTTGCTTTGCGGGTTGGGGAGCAGGCTTTCCTTTGGGGTGGTGGGAGTCCAGGTATGGGCATGGTATCACTAGGTATGGACAAACCACTGAGGCTAGATTGTCGGAGGATGGGTGGAGAGCAGTTTCTAGGCAAGGGGGCTGTCTAAGTGTGCCCCTACCACTCCCATCACAACCAAGTGTCAAGGGCAACCTATATTTTCACTACCAGAGGGGCTCCAAACTGACTCTTGGGCCTCAGTGTTTCCCTTTCTCTCTTTTTTGGTTTCTGTGAAGATTCCCTTGGCTCTGCAAGGTTCCTCTCTGTACCTCAGAGCCTGAGGGATGTAAGTGATGTAAGGACTCCTTCCCCCAACTAACTGAAGCTTGTCTCTTGGCATTCTTCTCACCCCCTTCCTTTCTTAGCCTATTTAAGAAAGACCAGGTTTCCTAGAGAGGAGATCTCGACCCAGGTAGAAGTGGTGTGTGTGTGTGTGTGTGTGTGTGTGTGTGTGTGTGTGTGTGTGTGTGTTGGGGAGGGAGGGAGGCAGCAAAAGGAAGAGGGGCTGGGAAGGGTGTGTTTCGGTATTCGGGAGACCAGGGTTGCTCCCCGACAGTCACTTTACAGTCAGAAAGGCCCCCCCACGTTCCCAGGTTATAGAGAAGGGTGCTGGACTTTCCAGTATGTGTTTCTTCAAGTGTGAGGGAGTGCATTTCCCCTCCCGGGAAGGAGATCCTAAGCATTCCCTCTCCGGCTGTTGTGTCACATCTGGAAGTTTGTGTAGGAGTTTCTCCAAGCTCAGAGCCCAGCACAGCTTTTTCTCATTTGGAAATCACAGGCTGGCATTTGGGATGCTGAGAGGGGGAGGGGGGCCAAAGGAGGAGAGGGGAGCCTGCCAGGAGTGGGGAGGAGGAGAAGGGGGAGGCCTGAATGGGCAGGAGCCCTAATGGCTTCCAGAAGTGAGTATGAGTGTGAGTCTGCGTCACTGTGTGTGTCTGAGTGTGTGCGTCTGGAGGGGAGGGGGCACCCAGAATTTCTGGAGCTTTCCTTGCCACTGTCCCCGTGCCCCCAAGTTTGCCTGTTTCTCTTACCTAGGGAGAAATCTCCATTTTGGTCCTCAGAGTAAATGGGAGGCGGCGTGTTCTTTCTGTCCCCTCACCAATGCTCTCCTCTCATTTTCAAACTCAAGGCTCTCCAGAGGGGATTCTGGGGAGAAGGGCTGGGGCTGGGGAATTGAATAGGACTGGGGGTTGGCATTGGGAGCACCCCCTGGCACTCTTTTTGTCCCAGGCCCACCTTCCTTCTGGGTTACACACCCACTTTTCTCCACTGAACTGTTGGGGGACTCCCCATCACCCGCAGTGCCAGTTGGATCCATTCCTGGGATTACCCCCACCACACAGCACCCCTCACCCCTTGTCTGCTCCCGCCCCAGCTCTCACCCCGCCCTGCCTGCCTCAGCCAGGATGGCGACAGACACAACTGCTCACACATGCAGACATGTACACACACACACACACACACACACACACACACACACACAGTCACAGACATTTGAATCAGATTTCTGGCCTATTTCCCCTCCAAAGATTCCAGCGGACCGGCTCTCTTGTGTCTCTGTCTCACGTCTCTGTCTCTGGGTGGGGCCGGCTGCCTTTCTTCAGGCTTCAGTTTTCAGTTCGCCTGGAAACCTCTCTCCCCACACACCCACACGTTGGAGCTAGTGACTGGGGAGACCACTGGGAAACAGGCATGTGGGAGTAGGGGCTTGGCGAGGGAATCCCCCTTTCTGCCTTCCTAGCAGGATCCTTGCTGCTAAGCCCCATATCCCACCCCACCCCGGGTAATGCTGAATCTCATAGATACCAGTCTCTCCATGGGGTGGGTGAGAACAGCACCCCACCTTCCCACCAAGTACTAGGAGGTCAGGATTCCTGGGTCCGGGCCCGATTCCTCCTCAGTCTTGGATTTCCAGGCTCCTAGTGGGGAATGGGGCGGCTGGAGGGCCTGCTTTCCCTTCTCAGTCATGCCCTGCTTAGAGCCCCCATGCCTCTGGAGGTGCCCCAGCCCTCCTCCTTCCTCTCCCCACCCCTCTCTCTGTTGCAGCTGTCAGGTTAGGCAGCCCCACGGAGAGGACTCAGTTGTACAGATAACATGCTCTAGTTCTTTCTCCTGGAGGGAGAAGAGGAGGAGGGATGGAAGTGGGGTTTCTCACCCTGCCATTTCCTTTTTCTCTGCTTTTGATGGTGGGTTGTAGGGAAAAGAAAGATCCTCCCCTCTCCTACCCACCTCCCCCTTTGGGATCCACTCCAGCCCGGACAGTCACCATAGCAACAGTAGACATGTGACTGCACAGGTCTCTCATAGTCACTATGGCAACCAGTGTCCCCGTTCCCTTGGTTGCCATGGAAATTTGTCATATGGTTTCCCCCCAACCTGATAACCTGTGGGTCTCCCCGCTTCCCCTCCCCTGTTGAGTACAAGACAGCATCCTGGATAAGGGGAGTTCATGTGTGAGGGGTCCCTTTAATTACCATGGCAACAAATCCACGCCACCTGGTGACACATCCTGTGGTTATGGCAACAGGAACATCACACAGTGGCATACGGCCATGTTCCCAAGGAAAGGAGCCCTATCCTGAGAAGGGTGAAAGACGCCCCCCACCCCCATTAATTATTCCTCGATTCAAATGGTCCCAAGTTTTCCTGTGCCTTGGTGTCTCTCTTTCCTTTATGTTTACCTGTAGGGAAAGGAGAGAAGAAGAGAGAGCAGGATGTACCTGGGAATAAGCTGAATTGCCAAGGGGGCCCTTGAGAAGGGACTTCAGTGGTTAAGAGCTTTCGGTGGGGTTATTTGGAGATAGGCTCTGGCTATAAGAGGCCCAAGTGTAAACATGTGTAAGGTGGGGAAAGGAGGGACAATTCCCCTATAGTGTCACTTCTGCACCCCCCCCCCCATAGTTATCATTAGTTCATCACTATCAAGGAAAATAAGGCAGGAAAACATGAATGGATACATCTGGCTTCTAGGCAGGAGATTGATTGGTTAAGTGATTGATTAGTTGATTGATTCATTCATTCATTTATTCTTTGCATGCCTTGATCACCTGCTACATGCCAGGCATTATTCTAAGCTTTGTAGGGGATATAAAGATGTATCAGCGTGCTCCTACCTCAGCAAGGGAGATGAGCAAAGTGCACAGATGACATGGTGGAATCACTCCCATTAGAAGTGCCCCAACAGGTGTCCCAGGAGCCCCTCTTCTCAGGAGAACTAACCACTTTGCCCCATATAAAGATATCTGCTCCCATGGGTCCTTTCCCTACAGAAGAAAGGAGGAAGCTAGCTTGGGGAAAGCAGGCCAGTTATTTAGGGTAACCGTGTTCTTCCCTTTCCAGATGATGGCTCTCAGGGAGCTCCCTCCCTGTCCCCCTTTTTCCAGGGTGACCCCTGGCTGACCCCTATTCTGGGGAGAGATCCATTGGGTTCCTGCTCCACTCAGGAAAACAGCTCCATGGAAACAGCACTCTTTTTATTTTCTACTTTCATTTACTTACCCCAAAAACTCTAGAACTTTAAAAAAAAAATTTATACTTTTATTCTTGTAGGGAGGTGGAGGTTAAGTAAACTGCAGTGCCTTGGGATAGTTTGGTACCTGTTGGTGGGAAGTGATGTGAGTCTGAGGGAAAAGGGCCTGGGTGACAGAGGAAGGCTATGAGGGGACTGAGGGAGTGATGAGCTCCTGGGGAGGGGGCACGGTCTGAGGTTCAGGACAGAGATGGGATGTGGCTGGGATCAGCTAGAAGGAAAGTCACTGGGTTCTTGGCCAAAGGCTTCTCACTCTAGAAGGAGGTTACAACAGGAAGATCCCATCTGCTCTGGCCCCTTTCTATCCCACTTCGTTTGGCTTTGCAGGTCATACTGTGAGCTGCGATGACACCCTCCCTCACTTCATCCCAAGGCCTTCTCCTATCCCCAGACCCCCTCTGTTTCTTTCCAGCCTCTTTGCTCTTCTCCACCCTTCTCATATTTTCCTTGAGAAAAATAGGACGCTTGGTCATTTAGCTATGAGTCTGGGGTCCAGAACCTTCTAAGGCCATTTTGTGCATTCTCCTGTGGATGGGCTGGAAATCAGCCCCTCAGTAAAATCCACTATGTGGAAAGACTTGGGGTTAGACAGACCCCTCTCTCCTCTCTGCTGCAGAACAGTCTATTTTAGTTGATCTGGTCGGGCTTTGCCGGAAGCCGCAAGAAGGTGTAATGGCAGCCTGGTCTGTATGTACAGGATACTGTCCACTCTGCACTGGCTGGGGACTTAAGTCCAGCGCAGGGCATGGTGTGTCGAGGGTCCTCGTTACTTAAATGCATCATTGTGTCTAGAGGCCATCTGAGGTCTTTGAGAGACCAGGATACTGGTGGTGGCAGAGGCAGCCTCAGGCTCCGGAGCTGTCTGCCTCTGCCTGTCTGTCTGGTGCCAGCATGCTCCTAAGAGCCCCTTCCCTTCATGCCTGAGCGGCATGCAAGCAGCTATCCCAGATCAGGAGCTTGGAAACCTCAGTCACATCCTGACTTCTCCTGTGACCTTCAGCACATGACTTGAGCTCTGTGGGCCTCGGTTTCCGTGGGTTCTAGGGAAGAAAACGATCTATCTACTCCAGATACTTCCCGGGGCTGCTGTGAGCATCAAATGTGGCATGGTGTGAAAGTGCTTGGTAAACTGTAAGGCAGACATAATCTAACTAGGTTTGTGTCACACATTCACATACAGTATCTCATTTGCTTCTCACCTCTTCCCTGGGAGATAGGGAGAATCAGATTCAGCAGCAAACTCTTGGTGTCTGGCATTTCCATAAGCGTGATCGATTTTATCCCCCAAATGGCTTGTGCAAATAGTCAGGGTATTTGTGGCTTTTCTTACTTTACAGAAGAGAAAGCGTGGCCCAGCGGGGTGAGCTGACCAAGGTGGGACTGGGCCAAGGGCCTTCTCATGGCCCCTGGTTATGTGTCAGATAGGATTGGAAGGTCAAGAAGCAGAAAGTACTGGAGTGGGGCATCGGGGCCCAGGTCCAGGCTCAGCCCTGGCCCACTGTTTCCTTGACTGCCTATTTACCTGGTTTGAGCGCATCAGCATGTTGGTCATCCTTCTCAACTGCGTGACTCTGGGCATGTTCCGGCCATGTGAGGACATCGCCTGTGACTCCCAGCGCTGCCGGATCCTGCAGGTGAGTGTGTATGCGTGGTTGGGGGGAGGGGAAAGCTCCTGATCTTAGTAACCCCCCCACCTCCTTCTCAGTTTTAACAACGTCTCATTCCCACTTCAGGCCTTCGATGACTTCATCTTTGCCTTCTTCGCCGTGGAGATGGTGGTGAAGATGGTAGCCTTGGGAATCTTTGGGAAGAAGTGTTACCTGGGAGACACTTGGAACCGGCTGGACTTTTTCATCGTTATTGCAGGGTGAGGGCTTGGGCTGGGGGTGGGCAAGCAACAGGTCAGATCAATCCCTTACCCAGGGCCAGAGTCCTAGGCCTGGCCCCTGCCCGCAGCCCACCTATAGTATTGCTTTCTCCCTGGCTGTCCACTAAGGGTCCAAGGCTGTCCTGCCTATGGAGCTCCAGCCTGTACTGCTCTGAATCCATGCCCCTCCACCCACTCCCTCTTCAGGGTCCCTTGGGGGAGGAGGGGAGGCGTCTGAGGTTGTGCTGCCCCTCTGCAGCGGGATTCCTCATTGACCTCTTTTGATACCCATGGCGGCCTCAGACTCAAAGGGCCTCCCTTTGGGCCCCTCCCTGCAGGATGCTGGAGTATTCGCTGGACCTGCAGAACGTCAGCTTCTCAGCTGTCAGGACAGTC
The DNA here is from genome assembly GCF_036562045.2 of Rhinolophus sinicus. NCBI lineage: Eukaryota > Metazoa > Chordata > Mammalia > Chiroptera > Rhinolophidae > Rhinolophus > Rhinolophus sinicus. The sequence goes on along the minus strand of NC_133764.1, from coordinate 43,446,002 downwards.
CGTGTGCTGCGACCGCTCAGGGCCATTAACCGGGTGCCCAGTGAGTGTCCCCTTGGCCTTCGGTCCCTGGACAGAGAGCCCCAAGAGGAAATATGGAAATCTCAGACCCCACCCCTACCTCCTGACCACTCCCAGGCCTCGTCAGGACCTGGTCCTTTGAGGCAGACCCCAGGGGGGAGTTGGGTCACAGGAGCCAAATGAAGTCCGCACCCCTGGCTGTGCCACTGTGAGAATTACCTGGAAAGACCCTTCCCCCTCATTTTAGCCTGATTTTTGGTCAGAGTCTCAGAAATGTCTCAGATGACCCTTTCCCTTCAGCTAGATGACCACTCTCTGCCCTGGAATAGGGGTGGTGGGAACGGGGTAGAGGGGCTGGCAGGCCAGGAGGAGTCGGTGCGAAGTTCATGGCCTTTTCTAGCCAGACCAGCCTCTCATGCAGTCTGGTTCTCATTGGTGAGAACCACCACTGGCCACGCTGAGCATGACTTCTCTCAAGAAAAGGCCACTCCATGCCTCATGGTCCCGCCTGTATCCCCTTCCTCCTTCCCACTCCCTTCCAACCCGTTGCAGCAACTGACTGCCGGGCCCATTATCTAAATTAAACCGCATTGGTTTCCCGAGCCAGGGAAGCTTTGGCAGTTCTAGCTTCCTCTACATCCTGCCCCCCACCCTTGCTCAGGCCCCCTTTGCAACTCCCCAACCTACACAAGCTGCAGATGGTTTCTGCTGCAGTCCCAGGAGTGGAGGTGTGGGGGAGCAGATTTCTGGGGCTTTGTGCCTGATGTAGCAGCAGCCCCCTTTGCTCTGTGTGTGTGTGTGTGTGTGTGTGTGTGTGTGTGTGTGTGTGTACACACGTGCATGCGCACACACGTGCACGAGACACATGCATGTATCTGTGTGTGTGTGATGAAGCTGCCCCTGGGTGTCCTCCAGGCCTTGGGGTGTGCTGGTGTTAACAGGAGTTCCAGACGAGGCATGCCTTCGCCTCTTCTCCCACCCCAGGTGATGGCTGGCAGATTTATAGGCCTCTATCTAACCACCGGTGTAATTCCCTTAATGCAAACCCTGAGGAATTGATCTCAGTTGGAGAACTGAGGAACTGAAGGGGGGGATGGGGCTGGAGGGGGTGGAGAAGGATTGAGTGAGAACATAACTGCAAAGGGCCTCTGCAGTTAACAAGAGGGTTAATTAGCTTCCACTTAGAAGCTTTTCCCTTAGAAGGGGCAGGAGGCTGTGAGTGGCACTTCGGGGTCAAAACTGGCCATTAGAAGTCTGTGTACTTGACAATGAGCTTGTTGGCCCAGGGGCTGGTTCAGACCTTGTGGGCTGGTTGGTCTTAGAACTGGAGTGGGGCAGGGTTGTGTTGGCTTTCCCTAGAGAGGGGGTTGTTAATTGGTGGCCACCTGAGAAGACAGCCTTGTGTCCCCTCAGGTCCTGGTGTGGGGATCTCAACTGCGCAGAGAGTAGACTCAAGGCAGGGGGCTGAGAACCATGGTAAAGCCACAGGGTATCTTGGCCTTGCTGAGGGCCTGGATCTCAAAGTGAGATTCCTGTCGGCTAACATCCCTCCTGGAGTTCTCTGCGTCAGTTTCTGCAATGACTGAAGTGGTGATAACTTAGAAGGGTTTGCTGACTGTGTGTGGTGAAAGCAAAAAGTAAGAGGGGAGTGTGTGTGTGTGTGTGTGTGTGTGTGTAATGGGATTCAGGAGCAGAAAGTCTGGTTTAGGTCCTGCTACTACCTACCTGTACCAGTTCTGTGATACTGGACAAGTCACGTCAGTTCTCTGAGTCTCAATCCTCATCTGTACATTGGTGCCATCCGCGCCATGATGACGTTGGGAGAGTTAGGTGGGATGCCCTGCAGGAGGGTGCTTTGGAAACTGCAGTTACTCTGGCTCCTCCTTGGTGGTTCTGCACACTGACTAATGGGGGAGGCAAGAGGGATAGTGGGGAGGGGTTAGCATGGGCTGCCTGCGGAGTGAGAGGTGTCTGTTGGTCTCCCCTCCAGCTTGAGCCGGGCTGTCTCAGCCTCAGAGGCCCCGGGGGGGGCCCCCTCTGAGAGTGCTGCCAGGCTCCTGGCAGCCAGCCTAGCCCGGCCAGCCTGGCGCCCCCAGCGTGGCTTCTGCCCCCACAGGCATGCGTATCCTCGTCACGCTGCTGCTGGACACACTGCCCATGCTGGGCAACGTCCTGCTGCTCTGCTTCTTCGTCTTCTTCATCTTCGGCATTGTGGGGGTCCAGCTGTGGGCAGGGCTGCTTCGGAACCGATGCTTCCTGCCTGAGAACTTCAGCCTGTGAGTGGCTCCTGGGGTGGGGGTGACCTGGGAGTGGTTGTGGGGCTGGGACCACCCTGCTGCTAGTAACATATCTGTTCTCATATCAGTGCCATGTCTGGTTCTCAAACTTACACCCTGGAGTCACCTGGGGAGCTTAAAAAATGACTGAGGCCAGGGTCCCATCTCCACTCATTCTGATTTCATCGGTCTGGGGTTCAGCCTGGGTGTGGAGATTTTTAAAAGCTCCTCAGTGCATCTAGCGTGCAGCCATCTTGGGAAACCATTGCTCCAGGACGTAACCTTCCAACATCCTGACTCTGGAGTTTCACACTCTGTCCTCACACCCCCATCCACACACACAAATCTCTGTGCCTGCCTGGTGCTTGTCCCACTCTGTTCCCTGCCCTGCTCACTCTGCATGACCCAGTGCCCTCACCCAGCTCTCCCTTCCTGGGCTTTTTCCCAGGGGAAGCTGCCCTCAGCCTCATCCCTGTCCCCTCCACAGCCCCCTGAGTGTGGAGCTGGAGCGCTATTACCAGACCGAGAACGAGGACGAGAACCCCTTCATCTGCTCCCAGCCGCGGGAGAACGGCATGCGCTCCTGCAGGAGTGTGCCCACCCTTCGAGGGGAGGGCGGCGGTGGCCCACCCTGTGGCCTGGACTACGAGGCCTACAACAGCTCCAGCAACACCACCTGTGTCAACTGGAACCAGTACTACACCAACTGCTCCCCGGGGGAGCACAACCCCTTCAAGGGCGCCATCAACTTCGACAACATCGGCTATGCCTGGATCGCCATCTTCCAGGTGGGGCAGCCTGGGCCCGAGACAGTCCCCAGAACACAAGCACCAGGACACAGTCCAGGCTTGGAGTGGTCGTTCTCAGGGTGGGGATGGGGCCAGGGCCTCTGGAGGAGACTGCAGGAGGCTTTAGGGGGCCCAGTGTCAGCCTGCCCCTCTGCCGCCTCCCCAGGTCATCACGCTGGAGGGCTGGGTCGACATCATGTACTTTGTGATGGATGCTCATTCCTTCTACAACTTCATCTACTTCATCCTCCTCATCATTGTGAGTGATTCCTCAGGCCCCGAGGGGATGGGGATCCTGGGGAAATGGGTTGGGGAAGTCCAGAGAGGGGACAGCTTGCTCAGTCTGAGGTTCTAGCTGTTAGGACAGCTCCTATCGAGAGGTAGGCAGAGAAGGCACATGTCAAAAAGGAGTCAGGAGGAAATCCAAGGTCAAGGCCTGACTCTATCTCACTTATCACCACTTAGAACCTTGGACAAGTCATTCCCCACAAGGCCCCACCCTGGACCTCTGTTTTTTCATCAGTAAAATGGGTGGTTCTCAACCTAGGATGATACCACCTCTCCCAGGGGTCATTTGGAAGTGGCAAAGGGTGGTCCTGCTTTTCACGAGGAGTCAGAGAGCACTATTGGCACTTTGTTGGAAAACAGGCAGGAGATGGTAAACATCTTGCAAACAAAGTATTGTTCCATCCCAGATTCCCATCATTCAGTGTTGAGAAACACTGCATGATCGCTTGTTCCTTCCAGCTCAGAAGTTCCAAGACTTAATGAGGGCAGAAGACCGAAGCAGAAGTAGCAATATTTACTAGTTTAAATCACTACCATGCATAGTTAACAATTTAATTGCTAGGACTTAATAGCTAATATTTATTGAGCACTTACTATGTCTAGTCTCTGCTCTAAGCACTTTTCATGTGCTGTTGCTTTTAATCCTCACCATGATCCTGTTATCGTCTCCAGACGATATGAGGATGAGGAAACCAACATTTCCTCATGTGTCTGACCCCATCGTGGGTTTGGTATGTGCTGTGAATCAATCTTATTGGGCAGGGCATCGGGACTGATGTGTGCTGTAGCTTCTGCTGCCTGCTGAATTTTCATCGTCCCTGTGAGAGGGAGGCACGCAGGGATTGTGACCCCAGCTCCTAAAGGAGAACTTGGAGTTCCAGAGAGCATGGTCACCAGACTAAGTGAGCGGCTGGAGCTAAGAATTCAACCCCAGACTACCGACTCCAAGTCCAGCCTTTTCTCCATGTCACCAAGAGGCCAATGACAGAGCCAATAGAAGGACAGATATTGAGAGAAAGAGATTAAGATCTAGTCAGGGTTTAGGATAAGCTCCAGAGAGCGGTGGAGACACAATAAGGCAGTTCTTGGTGAGTGCGAGATAACCTATAGGCGCCGAGAAAGAGCCAGTCCTCCAGGCACTCCCTCCTGCCCCTGCAATGCTCCCTGGTGTAGAAGAGTGGTCAGGCCAGGCTTGGGGCCTGTTCCCTCCCCTACCAGCACCTGGGGTGGCATGGCCAGTGCCTCTGGGAAGACTGGGCTTTTCACTATGCTGCTCTCCCTGGGTTTGGCGGAGGGGGAAGGAATCAGACAAGGAGGTAAGGGGCCTAGTTTCCACCCTCCCACGCACACCCTGAAAAATCTTTCCAAACGACTCTCTGGAATCACACTAGTGAAACTAATTATCATAATTACTAGGACACAATCTAGGAAGAAAAAAATATATATCTGCTTTGTCACCAAAAATATTCATTTCCTTCATTCTGGCTTGTTGTCCAAACAATGGCCATCCCAGAATCCTGGGGAAACTGAGGCATGGGATGGAGACATGGAATTGTGGACAAGTCAGTGTGGCAGCTTGGCTAGTCTGTAGGGTTCAGGGTTCAGCCCATCACCCAGCTGGGGGAGGGGAGAGGCACAGGGAAAAGAGATGCAGGCAAGGCCGATGGTCATGAGGATTCTGAGGCCCCATGGGTAAGGGTCTCACTGAAGGTCACACAGCTAGACTTGGGACTAGAAGCAGGAGTCTTGTGAACATGGCTTTTGCCAAGATCTCAAAGGCTCTATCCAATGTGAAAACCCCATGTTCCCAAGATTGCATTCATTTCCACAGCCTCCTCTGCTCCTAATGGGAACTGGGGAGGGGTGCTCAGAATCTGTGTGGATGTTTAGGGGCAGAGAGTTGGGGAGATGTCCTTGCAGGGTCGCATCAGGATCAATAGAAATGCCTTAGAATTCCACAGAGCTTGGTTTAAGTCTTAGCTTTGCTGTGCATTAGCTGAATGATCTTGGGCAAATTCCTCGATCTCTCTGAGCCTCAGTTTCCTCAATTGTCAGATGGAGATAATAAAAGTATTGCCTCTTGAGACTGTCATGAGAATAAAATGACAGCTCTTGAGCCCAGTGCCTGGCACATAGGAAGTGCTCGGTACACGGTGGCTGGCATTGTGATTCCCTTTTCTTCAGGACGTCTCCTCTTGCTGTCCCCACCCCAACAGGTGGGCTCCTTCTTCATGATCAACCTGTGCTTGGTGGTGATTGCCACGCAGTTCTCAGAGACCAAGCAGCGGGAAAGCCAGCTGATGCGGGAGCAGCGCGTGCGGTTCCTGTCCAACGCCAGCACCCTGGCCAGCTTCTCCGAGCCGGGCAGCTGCTATGAGGAGCTGCTCAAGTACCTTGTGTACATCCTCCGTAAAGCAGCCCGCAGGCTGGCCCAGGTCTCCCGGGCAGCTGGCGTGCGGGCGGGGCTGCTGAGCAGCCCCGCGCCCCGTGGGGCCCAGGAACCCCAGCCCAGCAGCAGCTGCTCGCGCTCCCACCGCCGTCCATCTGTCCATCACCTGGTACACCACCACCACCACCATCACCACCACTACCATCTGGGCAATGGGACACTGCGGGGCCCCCGGGCCAGCCCGGAGATCCAGGACAGGGATGCCAACGGGTCCCGCCGGCTCATGCTGCCACCGCCCTCAACACCTGCCCTCTCTGGGGGTCCTCCAGGGGGTGCAGAGGCTGTGCACAGCTTCTATCATGCCGACTGCCACTTGGAGCCGGTCCGCTGCCAGGCGCCCCCTCCCAGGTCACCGTCTGAGGCATCAGGCAGGACTGTGAGCAGCGGGAAGGTATACCCCACTGTGCATACCAGCCCTCCACCAGAGATGCTGAAGGAGAAGGCACTTGTGGAGGTAGTCCCCACCTCTGGACCCCCCACCCTCACCAGCCTCAACATTCCACCTGAGCGCTACAGCTCCATGCACAAGCTGCTAGAGACACAGAGTACAGGTGAGAACTCTGGGTGGGGGCATGTCAGTGACCCTCGATCGAGGGCCAGGTGGTTTCTCAGAGAGGATCAGGGGTCTGGAATCAGAAGGACTGGGTTTGGATTCCCATTCTGCCACTTGCAGCCTTGGGACCTTCAACCAATCGCATCACTTCTTTGAACCCTAATTTTCTCATCTGTTAAAATGGGAATCATAATTCCCACATTGTAATAATAACAATAACCATCATGTAATGAGCACCTGCTATGTGCTTTTCTCTGCACTGTTTGCAACAATACCTAACAGTCAACCCATTGCTAATGCGTGTCACATGCTTTGCATGCAAAAATCCCATTGGTTCCTCCAAACAGTTTAGGTGATAAGCTTTCTTATTGTTCCCATTTTACTGATGAGAAAAAGGAGGCTTGGAGAGGTTGAATGACTTGTCCAAGGTTGTACTGTTGGTGAGGCGTGGACTCAGGACCATCTAACTGTGAGGCCCACACTCTGTACTCCTTGTTGCAAGGCTCAGAGGGGAAATGGTGTACGAAAGTAGCTAGCACTGTGCCCCCAACTAAGGGGACTCTTGTGAACATGAGTTCCATTCCCTCCCCAAAGGGATACCAGGGGCCTGGAGCAGCAAGTCCTCAGGGGACTGTTAGTCTGATGGAAGGTACACCTAGTGTCATAGGGAACGTGAGATATTCGCTGCCTGAGATACTCGCGTCCCCTAGGCGGACAGAGATTGTGGGCCCTCCTCCACTTACAGACTCACTGTAGCCGCAGACCAGAGCCTGTGTTTCAGAAAGGATTTGGCACGTGGGAGAAGTGGTGTATTTGTGGGATGTTATGTGGGAATGTGGGCTGGGACAGGAAGGTGCCATCACAGAACGCAGTGCGAATGGTTCTTATGCCAGCTCTTCCACTACCCTGCCACGGGACGAGAGCTAGTCCCATGCACATGCGCATGCACGTTTCAGTTCCCTCCTGTATAAAAGGCAGGGCTGGGACCGTCACTGTCAGTGGCTGCTTACTGACTCCCTCCTTGGTGCACTCAGAAGGGGAAACACTGTTGGATATCTACTAGGGGCTGGGCCCTGAGCCTGGTGCCTTCACACACATGTTTTCCCTGGGTGGTCGCTGCGGTTCCTTTCAGCTCTCAGTCTATGATCAAAGATCATTTTAAATGGACATTGATATCTCGGGATAGGTCGCTGTGTGCATACGTACACGCAGTCTAATATGTTTGCCTGTGTGCATGAAGGTGTCTAGTGTATGTGCATGTGTGTGGGTATGTGTCTGTGTTCACGTGTATGTGTACACATGTCTGATGTGTGTAGGTGCATGTATGCACTCACGAGAGTGGTGCTTTGGTTTGGTTTGTATGCGTGCCCATGTTTGCACGTGCCTGGTACACGTACATTGTGTGATGTACACATATCTCTGTACACATGTGTTTGGCTGTGCATGATGTGGGGCATGCAAATAGTATGCATGGGTACATAGTACATGTGTCTATGTGCATGAAGTGTCTCTCTCGTGCTCATGTGTGTGTGCTGTGTGGGTGTGTCTCAAGGATCCCTTGGAAAATGATACTCAGAGCAGTGTTGGCACAGAGCAGGCTTGCCTGGGACGTAGAGATGATCTAGGCTCCTTGCTGAAGGCTCCTAGGACATAAGAGCTGCCCAAGATTTCAAAAGACATCAAGGCCACATGTCTGACCCTAGGACACCCAGCAATGACTGTCAGTGGGATTGACATTTGGGGGGCATTCTGTTGCTCAGCACAGCTCACATGGCAGGGTACCCAACACCACTGGCTCACTAAGTCAATCACACCCCTAATTACTCCCATCGTTGTAACAACCCAAAGCTCCTCGATTCATTTTATCCACACATTGAGGGAAGGGCCACCCCAACTAAGAAACCCTGGAGCCTCTAACCTCTACCCTCCTGTCCCAGGTGCCTGCCAAAGCTCTTGCAAGATCTCCAGCCCTTGCTTGAAGGCAGACAGTGGAGCCTGTGGCCCAGACAGCTGCCCCTACTGTGCCCGGGCTGGGGCAGGGGAGGTGGAGCTCGCCGGCCACGAGCTGCCTGACTCAGACAGCGAGGCAGTTCATGAGTTCACACAGGACGCCCAGCACGGTGACCCCCGGGACCCACACAGCCGGCGGCAACGGAGCCTGAGGCTGGACTTGGAGCCCAACTCTGTACTCGCCTTCTGGAGGCTGATCTGTGACACCTTCCGGAAGATTGTGGACAGCAAGTACTTTGGTCGGGGAATCATGATTGCTATCCTGGTCAACACACTCAGCATGGGCATCGAGTACCATGAGCAGGTAGGGCAAGGGCACGGTCCCTTTGGCTGGGGACCCTCTGCCTTCCTCTCCTCCCACCCGCTGTGTTCAGTTTCCTCTCCCTGCTGCTAGCTTGGATGGCAGGGAAGAGGAAAGGAGGGAGATGCAGCAACACGTGGAGACACAAATCCAGTAAATGTCATGCAGTCTCTGAGTATGGAGTTTGCCCAAGGCAGGGGCAGGGTCTGAGCTGGGCATGTGCTGTCTGGGAAGGCTTCCCAGAGGAGGCGATCTTTGAAGGATGTGAATGAGTGACGAGCATCAGATGTGGGCAAGACCTCTTTGGAGGGCCAAGTCACTGGAAGAGGTCTGGGACTTTGGAGAAGATATAAGGGGGAGGGGAGGTGTTGGGGGATCCCCCAGCATTCACCTGACTCAGTAATTAGGGGTGTGATTGACTGGAGGCTGAAGGGGGCTTGTGTAGTAGGTGGGGGTGAGGAGTGGAGGGTTGGTGGCAGTACCTGGATCGAGCCAAGCCATCTGCTCCTCGTCTCTGTTCTGGGAGGCTTGCTGTGAGCAGAGAGGTGCTAGGTAGGTGAGAGCGCTCAGTATGGTGAGGGGACTTGAAACCATGGTGTTTGAGGAATCATTCTAAGAACCGGGTGTTTAGTCAGGAGAAGTGGAGGCTCAGCAGGGACAGCGAGCTGTCTTCAAATATTTGAAGGGCTGTCATGTGGAAGAGGGAGCAGGCTTGTTTTGTGGGGTGACGGCTATAAGCAATGGGACATGGGCTGAGGGGGAGGAGGCCGTTGTCACGTTCAGAGCTGTGCAAGGACAGAAAGTGTGGCCTAAGCAATCCACTGAGCCCCACACCGCACATTGACTGTGGGGCGAGCAGGTACCACGGGGCTTCACAACTGGGTTTGGCTACCTCCCCACAAGGTTCCTTCCAGAAGGCAGCCCCTCTGCCCCCCGTGGTGGGGCCTTCCAGGTCACCCCCTTGGCTGATTCTTGGAAAAGGAGGGAAGCAGCAGGCAGGTGCTATAGTCCACAGGCCCTTCTGTGCTGTTCTCTCGTGCGTGTTCTTGCCTCCCTGGGGCTCAGGGATGGGACTGGGCCACCAGAATCTGACCTTTCTTGGCGTGAAACCAACACTGTGCTTCCTCAGCGGGTAGAGGCGTGTCGGGGCCAGAGTGTGGAGGGGGCACCACGTGGATGGGAGGGGGTGGTGCAACCATGGGAAGGAGCCTGGGTTCAGTTGACTGGTGGGGATGGAAGGAGTGGTGGGTGGCCTAGGATGAGGTTGGGGAGCATAGGTCCAAACTGGGGCTGGACAGATGTAAGATGTTCATTTTCCTTGGGGTGGAGGTGATCAAAAGCCCCCTCACCCTCTCACTGACTTCTTTGCCCACAGTATTGTGAGCATTTAGTTCTTACCCCAACTGCCCTGTCCAGACAAATGTGCCCCATGACCGTCATACCGTGTTGGCACCCCTTCCTCTGGCCTCAGTGTTCCCCGCCTCCCCCCTCACCCAGCCTGCTATGCTAGATTCTCTCCCTGTGGAGGTGAGGTGCAAGAGGGGCAGGGCACCCAATGCAGGAGCAGCGGGTGGGGAATATGACGCTGTGGTGGGTGTGTTGTGTCTGGGCGTATTGGGTGTGGGGGTTTGGCCACATGCGTGTTCAGCCAGCCTCCTGGGAAGAGGTGCTCTGCTCCACCAGGCTGGTGGGGGCAGCATTTTCTGCTGCTGGGACCCAGGTGGTAGTAGCCCCTAACCTTCCATTACCCCAGTTCTCCAAGCCTGAACCTCAACCTCCTCTCCCTCACCCCAGATCTGGCCACAGTCAGTACCCAACCCCCAGGGGGCACCTCCTCAGTGCCTTCCCTGGGGAGGGAGGAGAGTGCTCCCAGCAATCTGTGCCCAGCTGGATGCTGCTGTTGGAGGCTTTGCACTAGGAAGAAGCTGAGTCACAGAGATCGAGGGTAGCTGAAGCTGCAGCAAGAGGGCTTTCAGTTAGATGTCAAGAAGGACACCCCCTTGGGGAGGAAGTAAACACGATCTGTCAGCGGTGCCTGCCGCATCTCCTTGCCCAAGTTCCTGAGGAGAACAGAGGATGCCTCCCCAAGCCCTCAGTGGCAGGGAGTCCCCATTCAGGGGTGGCACAATGTCTGCTCCAGGGAGGAGTTTTTTCCAATACTTGCGGGTCCCATAGGGGTGAGTGGGAGTCCCCAGCAGACCAGGCAGATGAGTGCCTGCTGCCTGGAAGGCCCAGGGGCTGGGGGTGGTGAGAAGTCCCAGAAGCTGCCACGGCCCTCTGCTCGCAGGCACTGCAGCGTGAACGTCCCGCCATCTGGGCCCCAGAGCCTGAACAGTCAGGGTGGTGGGGGAGGGGAGTGAGGAAATGCGGGGGCAGAGAGACAGAGACACAGAGGGGGAGATGGAGACACGGAGGGAGACAGAGATATAGATGGAAACATAGCAGAGGAGACAGTGAGAGAGAGAAAGGGGGAGACGGGGCACAGCAGGCAAGATGGAGCCCCAGAGGAGCGAGGCAGATATAAAGACAGGAAGACAGAGACAAGAGGGACAGAGAGATAAGGGGGAGATGGAGACTCAGGGGGAAGAGACAGAGACAGATGGAGGCACAGAGACATAGAGGTGACAGAAACAGAGAGATACTGAGAGGGAGCCGAAGACAGAGACCGAGACCAAGAAGAGGACAGACAGGGCAGGGACAGGGAGACAGGCTCAGATGAAGCCTCGAAGACTGGAGGAGAGAGGTGGAGCCAGTTCAGGGAGAGGGCTGAGCGAGACAGCCCGGAGAGCTGCAGCAGATGCTGACTGAGGCTCGTGATTTCCCTGCAGAGCCCTGAGTGAGGTGATTGTGTCCATCGATCCTGGTATTGATCAAACTGGGGGGCACTGGAGAGGCTGTTGCTGGGGCTTCCCTGGGGGAGGAGCCAACCCTCTTCCTGGCCTCGTGCTGCTGCCCTCTCCAGGCCTGGCCTGTCCTCTCCACTGTCACCTACCGTATCCATCATTCAGTTTTCCTGCCAGGGATGGTGATACCCCTCCTGCCCCCTCCACCAACATCTTGGCTAAGAAAGCACCCAAGTGGTCATACCCCACCCTACCTAAGGGAGACCTCCTGCTGTCCCCACTCCTCTGTTTCCCCCGCGCCTTAAGCCACCAGCTGGTGGAGAATGGGCAGGACTGGTTTTCCCAGAGGGACTGGTGAGGATGACAAAGACACAGGACACTGAGGAGGAAGCAAGAGTATGTTCTGATGAGCATATGTGTGCCCTATCCACTAGAGGGCAGTGCGTGGAGCAAGGAACTGAACAGGGAATTTCCCATCCATCCATCCATCCATCCATCCATCCATCCATCCCTCCCTTGACATACATTTCCTGTGCGTCAGAGTTGGGCCTAAGAGTGTCATACTGATAAAAGTTTAACTAGCCCTTTAAAAAAAGAAAAGAAAAAGAAGTCCTGATGTGTAGTGTTTGTAGCATTTGCCAATTACCATGGTGTAAATGTTCCCATCATGGCCAACTTCAAGCAACTAATGTGATGTTGCTGAATCTGGAGCTGGGAAGGGATGTGCACAACTGGTTCTCCTGAGCTGGTGCAAAACTGCTCCACACGCCACTGGGCCGGAGGCACTTTGTCCTTCTTCTCGCAGAAGTCACCAATAAGTAAATAGTCACATTTGCTTGATTAGTACAAGTTCGGTGGGGGATGCACAAAGGCTCAGACTGTGACCAGACTCGGGAAAGGATTCAGGGAGGGCTCCATGTAGGACATGACCTTGGAGCTGAGTCTGAAGAGCGGAAGGGGGAGGACAGGGCACAGTGTGGGGGAGGGCCAGAGGCAGCAGGCACCAGAAGGGAGAGGTTTATAAGGAGTTCAGACTGAGTGGGGTGCTGGGTAGGGGCTGGATGGGCAAGTGATAAGAGATGAGTTTGGAAAAAACTCAGGGCTAGGTCCTGAGAGGCATAGATGGATATTGGAGTTTATCCTGAAGGTAACAGATTTCCAACAGAGGTTTTAAGCAGGTCAATATGAGCAGGTTTGTGCTCATGGAAGCCATGCGGGGAGTAGAAGGCGGGGAGGGGAGACAAGAGTCAGGGAGGCCAACGAGAGGTCTACTGTAGTGGTCTGGGCAGTTCATACACCTCTGTCCCTGGAGATGAAAAGGTGAGGGCTGGGCAGAGCTGGCAGGTGACCGCATCTGCGGGACTCAACACCAATTGGACATCTGGAAGAATGTGGCAGTAAGGATGACACCCAATTTCTGCTTGGGGTGGGAGCACCAGGGCTTGAGCAGATGTGGGCTGGAAGACGATGCGTCCAAGACGCCCATGTGGCATCCTGGTACCGAGAGCGCAGGTTGCTGTAGCTCAGTAGAGAGGTCGTCTCCTGGAACCTGTCTCTGTCTGGGTCTGCACGGGGTCAAGGCCACTGCAGGAGGAGGGGAGGGTGCTGGGTGAGCAGGCATGTGTGTGTCTGTGGGAGGGGATCTTGGGGACATAGGAGCTTCCTAACCATCACCTTCCTGGCTCTGGGTTGCTGAGGGCAGGGGCTAACCTCATATTCTAGAAGAGGGACAACAGCATGTGGGAAGGAGGGGAAGGATATGTGGCCTAGTGGTCTCCTGGGCTGCAGAGGGGAGGGTGATCCAGAGAAGACAGCCTTTCAGTCCAGGAGAGGACAGAGCAGGTGATGACGCTGGGCCCATCCCGTCACTCTAGATACATGTCCAGAGAGAGTTTCTATTTATAAGTGAGGAAGGTCGGCTGTTCAAGGCGAGGGAAGCTGGGGGTGGGGGTGGGGAAGAGTCCAGATGTGGTAGGGCTTACTTAACCTTTGAGGGGATTGGCAGACCCCTTTTGGATTCCCTAGAAAACACACATATGCATGGACACCCCAAATATGACCTTTGAGGACCAAGGTTTATGGACACCTCTCATTCCAAGCCTATTCCTTGGGCCTCCCAGAAGTCCTTTGCTTCCAGGCAGAGGAGCTGGTGCTGAGGTCCAAGCAGGACGTTGGGGGATGATCCTTTCACAACTGCCATGGCCCCAGACTTTCCAAGGATCTCCAGACAGAGGGAAAAAGGTGTTGTTTCAGAGATGACCAGCTGAAAGGGTGCTCACATTCCTTCAAGCATCCTCCTAGGCTCCCCCAATTCAGCAAGCATGGGGAGCACCTCCTGTGCACTAGAATAGAGTAATAGAATGGCAGGGGTGGGGGGAGAGCCAGAGGCACCCACGAAACTTAGGTTCTAGCGGAAAAATGGTGCTGCTTCATGGACGATTATGCCAAATGCCGTAAGGGAGGCTTCTGGGGACAGAGAGACATGCTTACACCCAGGTAGGGGATTTGGAATGGCTTCATGAAGGATGTAGCTTGTGAGACAGGCCTTGAAAGACAAGTGGGATTGGCCGCCAGGGCCAGGAGCAGAGAGGTCCAGGTGGAGGGATTCAAGCAAATTCCGGCAGCCTGGCCTGGAACCGCACAGGGTGGCGTGGGGAGCGCTGAAGCACAGTCATGTTGCCGTCCCACCCCCACCCTGAGTAGGAGAGATGTGAATCCAGCAGAGTTGAAGGAAGCCTGAGATTCCAGTAGGTGAGGCCTGGGGTGGGGGAGGGGCTGGAGGCTATTTCTGTCATTCAGATCAGAGACAACAAGGGCCCCATGTCTGGTGGTGGCAGGGAAAGCAAGGAGGTGAGGGGGCAGCCATTCCATTGGCAGGGTCTGCCGCCTGGCACCTATGGCTAGAAGGGCAGGCCTGAATCCTGGATAACTCCTGGGTCCCAAGACAGAATCCTGGAGAGTGATAGAGCCGGGTAGTCGGGGAAGGACAGGTTTGGGAGAGGAGGTGAGAGGGTTTGTTTTGGACGTGCTGTTTTTGAGCTGGCTGTGGGCCATCCTGGGAAGGCTCGCCGGCAGTCTGGCTCTCGAGGTGAGAAGCCAAAGGCTTGGGGGAGATTGTTCAGTGTCCTCTACACCCAGTGACAGCTGGGGAGGTGGGAGTGGAGGAGATGGCGGAGGGGGGAGCCAAGGGGAGGGAGTGGGCATAGACTCAACTCTGAAGAATATTGGCCTGAGAGGAGGAAGGCAGCCTAGGAGGGCAGGAGGTGGCGGCCAGCACAGGGTCAGGGAAGTCAGAGCAGGTGGGACATCAGGTCGGAAGGGCTGGCAGCTGGCTCTGATGCTCCTCAGGCATCCACTAAGGGCAGGATTGGGAAGAGGGTCCTTGGAGAGTGCTGCAGGGGTGGTGCCCATGGTCCAAAGGTGGATGGGCCTGGGTTCACATGAAGGTTTCTGCTTTTAGGCAGGGGAAAGGAGACTGGAGGAGTTCGGGAAATACGCATAACTGATGAAACAGAATGGGACCCAGGGGAGCCTGTGGGCGGGGGTGAGATGGAGGTGCGGGTGGAAGAGGGGCTGTCTCCCTTCCAGGAGGGGAAGAGAGAGGAGTAGGCTGCAGGACCAGAGCTGTTTGAAGAAGGGAGGGAAGTGGAGCCCCGTGAAGCAGGAGGCCAGGTTGGGAATGAGGATGGGGACCGAGGAGAGGAAGAGGTTTGGGGAAGCTCCTAGGGAGAGAGATGGAAACCCAGCGATAGAGGATGGTGGATAAAGGTGCAGAGCAGCCATGGGGCCCCCAGCAGGGCCTCACCCTGTCCAGTCAGCACAGGTTTGTGACTCTAGCAATGCTCAGCAATTCGACGGCTGCAGCAGAGAGGTGCAGAGGTTGAGGACTTAGCTGGGCTGGAAGAACAGGAGCGCTCGGAGGTCTGTGGCACGAGGCCAGCCTTTCAATGGTCCGCCGTGGGCTCCAGGGCTGTGAGGTTGTCCTGGCAGGTAAGGGGCAGGGGCCACAGCCCCAGACTTGTAAGTCTCAGGCGCTTAGGGTTGGCGGTCTCCAAGCTGAGTGAGCGCTGCTAGTGTCTTGTGCCTTCTTAGCTTGTGTGTTTGCTTGAGGTGACTTCAGGGAGCGGGTGGGGGATTGTAAGGGAGGAGCTAAAGCCCCCTGGTTTGGAAGCCCTGAGGCACAGTGACACTTCCGCAGGCAGTGTTCCTAGCTGGAGAGTTTCCAGGGGGACAGTGAAGAGCAAGGCTGGGATCTATATGATGAGACCTGTGGGGTTTCCCGGAAACCTCCTGCCACACAGGTATCCCCTGACGTCCCACACCTCCTTGAAGGAGGAGGAGGAAGAAGAAGGAGCTCTACTGACCTAGTGACCCTGACCCTATCCCTGTGGTCCACCTGGACCACCTCTCCTAGGTGTGTGGAAGCCGCAGGCAGGACTGTGGAAAACAGTTGGGGTGAGCCAAGGAGTCAGAATTGGGAGCAGAGATTTCAAGGTCAGTGGAGCAGATGGGGGCTGAGGAGATGGGGTGGGAGTGGCACTTGGGTAGGGCTGGGGTGACTCGTTCAGGTCCTACCTGGTTGTCCACCCCCTTGCATGTTCCCTGCAAAAGTTACATCATCGTGTGCCAGAGCCGGCTCTCAAGCCTCCTGCTTGGACCTCTGCAGTATCCCCTAATTGGTCTCCGTCTCTTTGTCTCTCCAAGCCGTCCACGTGCTGCCACCACTGCAGCCAGATTAATCTTCTTAATACACTGCTTTGCACATCTCCTCTCTCCGTCCCAGAAGCCTCAATGGCAGCATGTGGGCAGAGACAAGTCCAGCCTGAGTTGTGCAGTTGTGCATTCTGCCTGCCCCTGCCGACCTTGCATCCTTGTTCCCTGCCATCCCCTCCACTCTCTGACCCAGGCAGACCCTTTCATTCTTGGTCTCCAGGATGCCGTGTGCCCTCACTCCTTCCTCTGCACCTTGGCTCACATTGCCCCCAGCTGGGCATGCCCTCCACAGGTTCTCCTGCCTCCACCTCCTCACTGGCCCACTGACTTCAGCTGGGTTTGAGTTCCTGGGGTGCTCCTGGTGTTACAGCCTTGCAGGCACTCTGTCCTGCCACGTCTGAGGCTTGCGTCCACTGTCAGTGTTCATGGGGCCACCTGAGCATGGCTCTTAGCTGCGTGTATTCACAGGCTTGAACTCCTACGTTCTGCAGCCTCGCCATGAGGTGCTGGTACCCTGTTTAACAGAAGACACCAATGGGGATCAGAGAGGTTAAGGAATTTGCCCTAGGTCACACAGGTAGAAACTCTCAGAGTTGGCAGACTTCCTGTGTTCAGATTTAACCCCACCTTTTATCATCAGTGTTGTGCATACTGTGGGTACTTTGACGGTTAGTTGATGGAGGTGCTAGGAAATTCAGAGGAGTCCTGTTTCTCAGAACTATTGAACAGCTTACCTGGGGCCACAGGTGCTCTAAGGTGACAGACTGAGGGAGGGGAAGTTTTGGGAAATTGGAGATGAGAGGTCGACAGCATCAGCCCAGAGGAGAGCCTGGGAACGCTGGGTGAAAGAAGCTCAGGCTGCCTGGCCTCAACTCATAGAAGCTACCACTGGGCCTTGACATCTGGGAACAGGAGGGAGGATACAGTCTAGACCTGAGAAAGGACTTCATTGCAGCTGGGGAGAGTCCACGAGGGAAAGCTGGTATCCACCTGATGGGCTTGTGTGTGTGTCTGCATGGGTTCTGTGTGGGTGTGGGTATGGAGGGGGGTGGCAGCGTTGAAAGATGCAGAGAAAAAGACAGGCCTAGCTCTGCACCTTCCTAAGAGTGCAGACCTTTAAATCACAGGTGTGACCTCCTTTAAATCACCACACTTCTCGGAGTAGAGCGAGCCATCTAGGAGGCAGGGAGGAAATGACATCTTGGGAGGAACGTATTAGCCAGTGGAGGGCCCGTGGAGGGTACTAGCAGAGTTTGGCTCCCTCCCCTCCCCTTTGCCAGGATCACAGCTCTGGTCCCTGGGGTAACTGTGTTGCTAAGATTGTGTCTCTGCGTCCTTGTCCTACGTTTGCAGAATGTTCCCAGCCTCCAATTTAGTAACTTGGTTTCTGGGAGGAGGGCTTCTTTCCCATGGATCACGGGGGATCCTAGGGCCCAGGGAGAGAATAGGCATTGCCCTTAAGTATTCCCAGTGAGAGCGTGGAGGAGAGAGAGTGCAGGCCAATGGAGAATGCCTGGCCCTCCACCCCACCTGCTTCTCCAGTCCCAGAGCTGCCTGGAGAGGCAAGGCAGGGGCTTCAGGATTTCTTGCCACCCTCCTTGATGAGGGCTGGTGATGCAGGCCTTGGAGGAGCCCCGCACCCTCCTTCTGAGGAGGCTCTTGGCGTGCGGGTGAGCGGGCATGTGTGTGTCTGTGTGTGTTCATGAGCCATAAGGTACAAACTGTCTTAACCACTGGATAACATCAGAAAATGATGAGAACACCCTCCCTCCACATGCTTGGTAGTAGTTGTCCTTTTAGAGCTCACTGATTGAGTAAATACAGGATAGCAAAAGCTACGGGGTGTTCAGCTATTTAAAAACAAGTTTTATTTTTATTTTTGGCAGCTCTTGTTGAGGTATAATTTATACGTCATTCACCATTCACCCATTGTAAGTGTACCTCAGCTATGCTTTCAGATCAACTTGTTCTTTATTCATACATCTATGTGCATGGGAAATATAAAGTTATGTACATTAGAAGACATATCGTGTATTCAGTCCATCCGTGTGTCTGGAGTTACAGGCCTGTCACTGTCACCTAGGCTGCATTTGGGTCCTGACTGGTGGTACTGGAATCAGAGTGACGTGGGATGGGAGCCCTCTCCCTGGCTCTCCCCAACCTGTGACTTTGAACCAGTCACCCACCATCTCTTGATCTCTTTTGCTCATCTGTAAAATGAGGGTGTGATGGCTTCTGTGTAGATGGCATGAGGTGAGACATACGGTGAGCCTGGGAACCTGCAAAACATCGCACCTGTGTGGCCTGTGCTCTTCATCTTCATCCAGTCCAAGGACGAATAACTGGGCAGGTGGCAGAGTGGACAGGGAGGTAGACTTGCTCACCATGACTCCCTGGCAAACTGGACTCGGGAGCACAGAGTGGGGGATCCACTCTGTCAGCAGAGGTCTGAGTTTTGGGCTTTATCTGTCTTGACAACGGCCCCTTCCCACCACCTGCACTGCTTACATGAAGGGGCTGAAGGTCCTGTCTCTCTGACCCCATTCGTTAGGTCATGTGGCAGTGCCCCCTTCTGCCCCCACTCCGTCTGGGGAGCAAAGAATCACTCCAGATCTGCTGGAGCAATGGGTTCTGTATCCCACCAGCCCCGACGACAACCACTCACTCTACACAGCTGGCTCTCGGTCCTGCCTACTAACCCCGGCTCTGCCCCCAGACCTGCCTTTAGAAAGAATCGATGCCTGGCTGAGAACGTCTCTCCCTCGGGGCAGCTATAGACCCTTAAACACCTGACAGTCAGAATGCCCTTCCTTCCAACTCTCCCCACCTCCCACCCAGGCTAGCCACACAGATTGGGGCCGTTTGGATCCATTTGGTGGTGCCCAGGGCCTGGCTCCATTCTTGGGTGACCTACTTGAGCAGTCGGTCAAATGAGGCAGCTGGGTAAACAGGGGGAGATGTCTGATGGACTAACAGCTTCATTTGGTTATTTACTTATTATTCTTGAGTGGCTACCATGGACCTGGGGCTTTTGGGGGGTCACACACTCCATGACGTAGGCAGTGGGTTCCACTGAGCCAATCATCTCCACCCTGAATCCCCAGCCTGGCCTCGCACACCCCCATTCTCCCTGGGTTCATTCCTTGTATTCGACCCGTGGTGCCTTCCCTTCCCCTCTGCTTGGAGAGACCCCGCTCACACTTCAGAGTTCATTTCAAGTGTGAGCTCCTGACTAAGGCTTTTCCAGTGTATTTTTCATCATCTCCTGTCCCTGAACTCCTGGATTTACTGTCTGGATAATTTATTTTGTCATCGAAGCATCTAAGGCCTCTTATGGTTATTCAGCTGTTGTGTGTGTGTACAACTTGTTTCCGGCTAGATGCTAAGCTCCTGGGAGGCAGGGAGCATGGCTGACATGTTTTTGCAGCTCCTTTTATACCTGGTGTATTGCTAGACATGAGGCATTGCTAGAAAGAGGAGGAAGGGAGGGAGGTGACTAGTGAGCTGGAATAGCAGATGAGATAGTCTGTCATTAGTTCTGATGACCTCTCTAATATGTGTCCTTGGTCTTAATCCCCCCTGGAGCAAAAAACAAATTAGTTCCAGTGTTTTATTTGGCCAGAGAGGTTGAGAATCTTGCCGAAGGTCACACAGTGAGCTGAGAGGATAGGCTGAGAATTAACCAAGGTTCCTAGTCTCAGGCAGCAGCTCCAAGAGCCTCCTCATCTGTGACAGCCCTTCTTGGAATTTCCCTTCTGCCCATTGGCATGTTCGTATGTGCATGCATGCATGGGTGTGTGTGGGTATGTGTGTTTGTGCATGTGTGTTTGTGTGTATATGCATGTTTGTGTGTATATGCCTGTTTGTGTCTGGAAGGAAGCAGTGTAGCCAACAGTTGTCCAAGAGAAGGCTGCCAAGTCCACAGAGTAATTGTAGAGCATGTGTGACTGTGTGTGACTGTGTGACTGGTATGAGTGTGAGGCCTTAGCAATTGCCCTGTGACATGGGCCAGCGTCATTGTGCTGCTGTCCCGGGCCTGCTGACCTGACCTGGCAGCACAGGTAAGGATGGGTCTCGGAGCGCCCAGAAGTAAGTGGGCAGAACGCACAGCTCAGTCCTCCAGGATCTGAGACCCAGACCTGGGAATGGCAAGGGGCCGAGGGCTGCATGTCCTGGCTGGCCCTCAGTGCATTTCCTCATGGACCCTTTGAGGGAGGGCCCTCCCCATAAGCCTGAGCATCCAGTCCCCCACACCCGCCTCCCCCATTTTGCTGTTCCTACTCCTCCTCTCCCTGTGGCCCTGTGTTCGGGAGGGCTGCATGAGGGGCTCAGGAACAAGCCACGGCTGCTTCATGCCTGCCCTGCCCTCCAGCCCGAGGAGCTTACCAATGCCCTGGAAATCAGCAACATCGTCTTCACCAGCCTCTTTGCCCTGGAGATGCTGCTGAAGCTGCTCGTCTATGGTCCCTTTGGCTACATCAAGAACCCCTACAACATCTTTGATGGCGTCATTGTTGTCATCAGGTATGACTACCCCTTCACTGCCTCTCACCTGAGGAACGCCCACCGGGAGGGTTGGGGCGAAGAGCCACACAGCCTGTTCCTCTGGGCTGAAGGCGTCTGGAGTCAGGCCCCACTGACCCCCAGGCCCTGCCACTGCCCCAGGTGGGGACTCTCTGGGCCTCCCCTGCTCCATCCACCCTCTCTCTCGGCCTTACCTTGCTCAGGAGGGACGTGGCCTCTCATCTCCTTTGGCCGGGCCCCTCTACAGTCTTCTCTCCCAACTTCTACTTCTTGTCCTCGACCCCACGTAGGCCTGCAGTGGGTGAGGACTGGGGAGTTGGCTTTGGAGAGGAATTGGAGGACGTATGAGGCCCAGCCAGCTGCCCCTGCTTGCAAAGTGCTTGGAAACCATCTCAGACGCTGGCAGCTTAGTTTCAGGTTTCCAAAACCTTGGGAGAATGCTCCATTGCCCCAGGCTTAGGGCCAGGAGAACTACTTTATTGCTTTTTTGGGATTGGCTTTAGATTTTGTTAAAAGAGAACAAAGCAAATATTCCGTAACTTGATGTTGTTGCTTTGCCCAGATTGAGGGAAAGGGCTGTCGGCTGCCAGGATCTGAGAGAGTGGAGAAGGCTGGCACTGTCACCCAGATCCTTGCCACCCTGGAGGCTCCTGCCTGGAGGCCTGAGGGCCAGTCTGTACGCCACTTTCTCAGGCTGTGCTGGCCAGTCCAGGCCCCAGGTTGCTGCTGGCCCCTGGCAAAGAGAGCAGTGGGCGGAGGGGGAGCATGCAGCGGGTTCAGGCTCTCCCTGCCCCTCTTGCAGTGTGTGGGAGATCGTGGGCCAGCAAGGGGGCGGCCTGTCGGTGCTGCGGACCTTCCGCCTGATGCGGGTGCTGAAGCTGGTGCGCTTCCTGCCGGCGCTGCAGCGGCAGCTCGTGGTGCTCATGAAGACCATGGACAACGTGGCCACCTTCTGCATGCTGCTCATGCTCTTCATCTTCATCTTCAGGTGAGGGCGGGAGCCGGCTGGGAGAAGGGCCCCAGGGCAGGGGTGCTGGGGCCTGATCCCCGTCCTGTGGCTCCTGTGTCTTCAGCATCCTGGGCATGCATCTCTTCGGCTGCAAATTTGCATCTGAGCGTGACGGAGACACGCTGCCGGACCGGAAGAATTTTGACTCCCTGCTCTGGGCCATTGTCACCGTCTTTCAGGTGCGAGGGAGACAGGGCAGGGTGGGTGGGGGCCGTGGGGTGGCCCTGGCGAGAGCCCTGACTCCTGTCGTCTGCTCGCAGATCCTGACCCAGGAAGATTGGAACAAGGTGCTGTACAACGGAATGGCCTCCACGTCGTCCTGGGCCGCCCTTTACTTCATCGCCCTCATGACTTTTGGCAACTATGTGCTCTTTAATCTGCTTGTGGCCATTCTGGTGGAGGGCTTCCAGGCGGAGGTAACCCCCTGCTTTAAACAGCCCACTTCTAGGAGGGATCGGCTGCCTGGCTTAAGCTTTGGTAGTCTGGGAGGTCCTGCAGGAAGCACCCTTCAGACTCAGTGGGGCAACTAAGGGTGGGGGGCTCTGGGTCTCAGGCATCCCCTCGGCACTCGGTGGTTGTGGGGGAGGGGTCCCTGGGTCCCAGGTTAGCTGCCAAGTGGGCTTCCCCCTCAAAGTCAGCTAGACCCTTCCCCAGAGGGCTAGACAAGTGTCGGCACACGGTCCAGCTAGATCCTTGAGAACAGGTGCTCTTGGGGACATTCAGAGGGGACACATCTGAGCCAAGAGGTGGGGGAAGCTTGTGTGCAAGTCATCTGAGCTCTGGCTGAGCTGATGAAGATGCCACCAGGGCTCGGGCAGGGCTGAGCTGCCCAGGGTGAGAAATGAGCCCAATTAGCTGTGGGCATGGCAGAGATGAACGTCCTATTTCCAGCCTGGACTCCATCACGTTCGTCACAGGCAGCGTCATCAATTAATATTGATTTACATTGATCCTGCCCTTGTCTTGCCAGGGCACAGCCTCTGCCTAAAGGGCTGAACCCCCTCTTCTCCCTCAGCTCTGCCCCTCTCCCCACCCCAGGCCCAGCCCAGAACCTTGCACAGGGCAGGTTGACCCAACCTAGAAATGCTCCAGGTTGGGCTGGAGAAGCTCTTGGTCCAGTTCTCTCCAGGTGACCCGGATGGAAACTCCCGCTGCGGCCTGGTCTATAAATACCTAGCACACGGTGGAAAAACAAAAATCTATTTTCCGCCTCTTTCCCAGCCTTGAGAGGGAGGGCTGTTCCCCGAGGGCCAGGCTGGGCTGGTGGGGTGCGGGGGCATCTGTCCTGCACTGGCCTTTTCCTGCTCGTTGTAATTCTGTAGGTACCCATTATTGCATTTCCTCCTGCTGGGTGACAGTGAGGGCAGCTGGTGGGGGGTTGAGCCCTGCCTTGGTGATGGCTGGGCCTCTTGCAGGAGGGAGGGACGTTGGTGCTCTCCCTGGGACAGGACAATTGTTTGGGGGTTCATTGGGGCCTGAAGGGTTAAGAGGTGCCACCGTGCTCCCACACGGACCAGGGTCTCTTTGGAGACCCACCACTCTCAGCCACTGCTCTTGATTTGTAAGAGAAGCTCAGTAGGGACTTGGGTCTTTCAGATCCTTCCAAACCACAGGTCCTGGGAGCTAAGATTCCCTCAGAAAAATTCCTATGGAACCCTGTGGAAGGAAATGGAAAATGCCCCGAGTCTATTCCCCGCCGCCTCCCCAACTGGCTGATCAGCCACCTCGGCTGTCCTGGTGATGCCCGGCACAGACAACCCCCTCCCCAGCACTGGCTCTTTCAGCAAACACCTTGTTAGACTGAGTGCCACAAAGCCAGCCTGGTTGCTAGGCAGCAGCAAAGCAAAGTCTATGCGTGGGAATGAGAGCAGCCTGGCCCTCGGCCCTGGTCTGGTCATTCCGGCCCTGCTAGGGGCCTATGGCTGCCTCAGCCTAAGAGGTCAGCTAGGACCCTGGGCCATACCCTCTTCGCCCTTCAGAGTACAAGTGACTATAGGGAGGGTCTCACTCAGGGTGGGATGGAGAAAGGATTTCAGGATCAATACTCCCTCCATGGGGGTGGGCAGTGGCCTGGCCCTCAAGTGCCCGGGGGAGGGGCTGCACCCACAGCGCATTGTCTTGCATGTGGTGAGCCAACTCCTGGGTAGGGGGCGCTCGTGGTCACTCAATGCTAGTGACTTGAACACCTCCAGAGGCACCTGCCCTCTCCTGTATGGAGTTTCAGGGGGCTGTATCTGTGGTGCTGAGGGGGGCCTCACAGTCTGGCAGGAGAGGCTGATTATTGCTGTTGTGATAGCCTGAGGCCACCCCACCTCAGTGGAGGAAGTAGCTGCTGCCATTTTGTTAGGTGTCACCAGCATGAGGCCTCAAGAGTGGCCCCCTGCTGGCCTTGCCACCCTGCCGAGAGGTAGGAGAGGGGGTCAAGGGGATGGGGCCGGCTGGCTGTTCATTTCCCGACTTGCAGGGGGCAGTGCCCTGAATCCCTGTATATTTATCATCCACACACTTAATTAAATGAATGGGCAGCAGGCCCTGTGTGAGGCCATTAATTGATAATAAACAATATCATAGCCGTCATCCCGATGTTACTTGTCACATCCCATCCCAGTTGGAGCAGCTGGACCTGTTCTGATTGGGAGGGATGCAGGCAGAGTGGATGGGGGTTAGGAGGCCTGTTCCTGCTCCTGACCTTGTCTCCTCTCCAGCCTCTTCTTCCCACCGTTCCTACCCATTACCTAAGCCTGCTGCCTTCTAGCGAGGAAGGGGGAGTTGTAGACTTGGGTCTGAGGCCCACATGCACCTCTTACTCTCCGTACGACTTGGGACATTTTCTGAACTTCTCCAAACCTTGGGTGCCTCCTGTAAGATGGTGCTGGCAATCCCTGCTTCTCACCTTTCGAGGAAGCAGGCTGGTGTTAATGAAGCAATTCCACGGAGCCTGGCACGCTCTAGTGAATGGTAGCTGCTATTAGGATTATCTGGGCTTGATCTCCTTTCCTGCCCTTGTCCCCATCTTTGTGGCCTCAGCCCTCACCCTTCAGATTCATTCTGGCCCGAGGGCCTGTGGTTGAATCCTGGAAGGCCATTCTGTCCCCTTTCCACTCCTCCCACCCCCGTGTCTTGTTTCCCCTGCTGTCGGGTTTGCATCCCTCCTTTATCTTCATCCTCTTTGGACACTGCTGATGTTTGAAAGCCTGAGTGCCTGTGACCAGCGCCCGTCCCCTGCCTCCCCCTCTCCCTGTAGGAAATCAGCAAACGGGAAGATGCGAGTGGACAGTTAAGCTGTATTCAGCTGCCTGTCGACTCCCAGGGGGTAGGTACGCAATCATGAGTCAGCATGCCCCCTGTGCCCTGTGCCCCCCTCTACTCCGCCTCCGTGTCTCTGTGCTCGTGTTCACGCTCAGCTGCTGTGCAACCTGTGGTCGCCGTGGTGGTCATTGGTGTCGTGAGGCTGGCTTCGATTTTAAGTCCCTTCTCCCTTGAGGACATCAAGGGGAGGAGCCTCCTTGCCTCTGCCCCCATCCACCTGCAAAGGGCACATTCCCATCCTCTACAGACTGATGGATGGAGGGAGAAGGAAGGGACTTAGAATCCTCTGTATGCACGTGTGTGGTACACCGCGTGTGCGTGCCTACGCGGAAGGCCCCCAGGAGTCCCAGTCATCGGGTCTCAGAGGAGTTGGGATCCGTGGCCACAGACTGTGCTCCCCTATCTCTGTCCCCTCCGTCTTGCCCTGAACCTCTGTTGGAGACCCCACAAGCTGCCTCAGCTCAGGACAAGTCTTCGGAGGGAGTAGAGATGGCTCTTGCCAGAATGTGCCAGAATTTTAAAGCCACTTCCCAGTCTCTGGCTCCTTGACCACCCAGGAGGTCCGGCAGGGATTACGGGGCGTGGTCCTTCTCTGGCCCCCACACTGAGGCTGCGCCCTGCTGTTTCCTGCATTGGCACCAGAATTCGGGGCGAAGTCAGGATTCCCGCAGGACTTCACAGTCCTGTACATCCCGAGCAGCCCCCTGGAGATCCCACTTGATAATGAAAGGCCTCGTTAGGGACGAAAACTGAGTTAATGAAAATGATCCCCTGAGATGCCAATTACGCAATATTTATGTCCTTATCAAAAGTAGCAATCAAGTATTTTTTAATAACTTCTTAAGGAGAAGTGTGTAATTACTGGGGAACCTACTGACCTGCTAAGAAAGAAGAAAAAACTCTCCTAGAGACAGGGAGAGAGGTAAAAATGGGGCCAGGGGAGGGGGCAGGGGCTTGAGGAAGATGGAGGGAGAAGCAGGGGGATGGAAGTGGCAT
Source organism: Rhinolophus sinicus (assembly GCF_036562045.2). Lineage (NCBI taxonomy): Eukaryota > Metazoa > Chordata > Mammalia > Chiroptera > Rhinolophidae > Rhinolophus > Rhinolophus sinicus. Next base: position 43,419,925 of record NC_133764.1, on the reverse strand, counting down.
CGCTGGGCTGAGCCACTTCGTCTGGGGTCTTTCAATTTCCTTCTGGGGTCCTCGGGTCTGAGGCTCAGGAGGGCAGCCATGGAGGGAGAGCACAGGGCACAAGTGGCCTTTAGAACTGAGGCTCTAGAGATCCCTCAGGTCCTCAGATGCCCATGCCACCCACCCTCCCCACCCAGCTATCCCCTTTTCCCTCAGCCATTCTTGGAGCCAGTCCCAGCCAGGCTGGTTGTGCTGTGGGCTCTGGGGTTAGCAGTGGCCGTCTCTGAGGTGTGGCTGGTAGGAGGCAGAGGTGTTGGATGCCCTGAGGAGCCCTGGGCCCCAAGCCTGGGTGGTCTGGTTTATGCCAGTGCATGTCTCGTGCCGTGGTTGCTGGTTCCTGTGGCCTATATGTAGTGTGTGCGTGTGAAGACAGGAAGACCTCCGTGCATCCCTCTGACCCCTGCCCAGCCAGCTCCCTAATGGCCCGCTGCTCCCCCACCCTAGGGAGATGCCACCAAGTCTGAGTCCGAGCCCGATTTCTTCTCTCCCAGTCTGGATGGCGATGGGGACAGGAAGAAGCACTTGGCCTGTGAGTATCTATCCTGGGGGTATGGCCCCTGGCCCTGGGCCAGCCTTGAGTGGACTCAGGGACTCCCTGTCTCTCTCCTGCAGTGGTGTCCCTGGGGGAGCACCCGGAGCTGCGGAGGAGCTTGTTGCCACCTCTCATCATCCATACGGCCGCCACGCCCATGTCGCTTCCCAAGAGCTCCAGCACAGGCCTGGCAGAGGCGCTGGGCCCCACCTCCCGCCGCACCAGCAGCAGTGGGTCAGCCGAGCCCGGGGCGGCCCACGAGATGAAGTCACCGGTAGGGATCCCCGATGGGAGATGTGAGGACATCAGAAGGGGAGAGAGGATGGAGGTGGGAAGGCCCGAGAAGATACCCCTGAGCCATGGGTTGGACAAGCCCCAGGGGGGTCAGTCGGGGCTGGCGGTGCAGGCAGGTGGAGGAGCCCTGGCCTTGGGTTCTAATCCTGCTTCTTCTGTTCCCTGAGTGACGTTGGGTGAGACTCAACCTCTGAGCGTCGTCTCTAAAGTGGGGGGTTCCTACCTCCTTAATAGCTCATCATAATAATAGTAAACCCCATCCAGTAACTGATTCTGGGCCAGACACCATTCTAGACACTGCTCATAAGTGTTGTAGACCCATTTAATCCTCACAGCAACCCTATGAGGTAGGTACTGTTACTATCCCCATTTTACAGATGGGGACCTGCGTCTCAGGGCCCTGAAGTGATGTGTGGGAAGCTCCGAAGCAAGTAGGTGACAGAGCCAGCATTTTAATCCAGGAGGCTAGTGTGAGGGCCCACGCTCTGGCCATTATTTAATACTGCCGCTCATCTGGTAGTGATAAGACTTCTCTCACTAAACGAAGAATAGGTGCTAGTGTCGTATCTGCTTTAGAGATGAGGAACTGAGGTACAGAGAGGTTTATTAACTTGCCCAAGGTCACACAGCGGATTGGAGTAAACCAGGTCCTGAATCTAGGCATCCAAGACCAGAGCCCCTGCTCATCATGCCTCTATGCCTGGTGTGATGCCAGGGAGGCCGACGGGAGATGGGGTGCATGTAGGGGTACAGGGCTGCATGGCCGTGGCTGAGACCACCCTCTCTCTCCTCGGCTCACCCTCCAGCCAAGCGCCCGTAGCTCTCCACACAGTCCTTGGAGTGCAGCAAGCAGCTGGGCCAGCAGGCGCTCCAGCAGGAACAGCCTGGGCCGTGCCCCCAGCCTGAAGCGGAGGAGCCCGAGTGGGGAGCGGCGGTCCCTGTTGTCAGGCGAGGGCCAGGAGAGCCAGGATGAGGAAGAGAGCTCGGAAGAGGAGCGGGCCAGCCCCGTGGGCAGCGACCGTCGCCACGGGGGCCCCCTGGAGCGGGAAGCCAAGAACTCTTTTGACCTACCAGACACACTGCAGGTTCCCGGCTTACACCGCACAGCCAGTGGCCGCAGCTCGGCCTCTGAGCACCAGGACTGCAATGGCAAGTCCGCCCCAGGGCGCCTGGCCCGGGCCCTGCGGCCCGACGAGCCCCCACTGGATGGGGATGATGGTGATGACGAGGGCAACCTGGTGAGGCCCCTGTGCACACAGTGACCTTGAGCAAGGAGAGCTGTGCCCGGCCTGGGGCAGGGCTGGACAAACAACCCATCCCAGTTCTGTGGCATTCAGGAAGTTACCATCACGCCCAAGGGATCTCAGGGTGCTGGCCCTGGAGGTGGAGCTCCAAACACCCTCGTTTCTCCCTGTGCTCACCCTGCCTAGCCCCAGATCCTCGTCATGCCTGGGGCTGTGGCTCTGAGGTCCTTGGTGGATAGGAATGGTTTCAGGCAGATGTGTATGAATCTTTCATGGCTCTCCCCCTGTGACTCAGAAAGACCCATCACTCATCTCTCCAAACTGATGCCCTCTCCTGTCCCCTTCTCTCATCTTGACCTCATGACAGCCTTGACTTTACACGTGCCTTGCCCATTATCCTTCTCCTGGCTTCCCTCCCCCGCCCCCACCTTTAACCCTGGGGTGGGGCCCAGGCACTCAGGACCTCTGGGTTAGCATGTGAGGAGAAGGGGCCAGGGTTGCTTCATCCCAGGTGTGTCTTTGAACAGACGGCTATGATGAGTGTAATGTTTGATAATTGATGTGGCTTCCAAGCCCAGCGGGCAGGGAAGGAGAAAGGGAGGGCAGGTGGGGGCTGGACAGGAGGTAGAGATGGGAAGAATGCAGATTTTGCAGGAGGAGGAAGGGGTGCAAGGGAGGAGGGGGGAGATAAAGGATGTGAGGGATGCTCAGGGGACCAGAGGGGGCTTGGGGGGACATGGGAAGGTGGTCTTAGGAATACAGGGAGGGAAACAGGGAAGAGGGCTAGGAGAGGCTGGCAAAGTGAGGGCTGGGAAGGAGTGAGGGGTGGGGGAACTTGGTGGCCTGGCCCTCCTTACAGCCCTGCTGATCCTTCCACAGAGCAAAGGGGAACGGATGAGGGCATGGATTCGAGCCCGGCTCCCTGCCTGCTGCCGCGAGCGAGACTCTTGGTCTGCCTACATCTTCCCTCCTCAGTCAAGGTAAGCAGGGGTCCCTGACCTGGGCCCCAGCCTCTCCTTCTCACGGGAAATTATCCTGTGATGCCGATGCTAGAAGTGTCCCCCAACGTGGGAATGTGTGAGAGAGGAGCCTCAGGCTGGGGGTGCCCAGGATGGGTAGGACCCTCGGGGCAATGCCTCTCACTGCTGCCCTGCCTGCCTCCCGCTCAGCTTTGGCCTCTGTCCTGGAGCAGGTTCCGCCTCTTGTGTCACCGAATCATCACGCACAAGATGTTTGACCACGTGGTCCTCGTCATCATTTTCCTCAACTGCATCACCATCGCCATGGAGCGCCCCAAGATTGACCCGCACAGTGCTGTGAGTCCCCAGGACTAAACACGGTGGCTGTTGAGTGCCTGCTCGGTGCCAGGCCCCTCCCGGGTTAGTGAGCAGGGCGGGCAAGGAGGCCCAGAAAGACGGAGGGAGGGAGCCAGGACTCTCCTGTAGGTCTCCCTGACTCCCACCTTTGCAACGGGCACCCTGAGATACCTCCTGTGTCCTTCTTCTGCTTCCATCTCCCTTCTGTGATACATCAGTCCAGCTCAGGGAGTGGGCCCTGTTCCTTACTTGGGTGAAAAGTGAGCCCCGTCGCACCCTGGCTATTTGCAGACGGCGTGTTCTCGTGAGCCAGAGACTTGTGAGGCCCCTGTGTGAGTCGGTGAGTGTGGGGATGATGCGAACAGCGAGACTGGTCCTGGCTGCGCAGAGCAGTCATGCTTTCCCTGCTCCTGGCAAAGTGTCTCAGTTTCACCCATGACCCCTGCACCGATGGGGGAGACAGCCAGTCCAGCCTGCCCCCTGGGCAATGCAGAGGGGAGAGGGCAGCTGCTCTGGTCCTCTTGGCCATGCTACGTCACAAACAAGCAGGTTTTCAGGGCTGTGAGGGGTCACTTCTGCTTGGCCTATCAGTCCTCAGAAGGAAAGGAGAGGCCAGAGGCCTGAGTATCTGGACATGCTCCCAGGGCCCTCGCCTCTGGTGGGATGGGCCCACCTGTTCTGGGAACGCTGTCCCTCGTCTGCTGTCATATACCCTCCCCCCGACAATGATTCTGGTCCAAGAACGGGGGGTGGCATCTTACACCACTTACTTGGAGGTGGCCCCCTGCCCTCCTCGCTACCTCCATGTCATTGTCCAGATTTCAGTGCTATTGGGGCTTCCATTAGGGTGGGCTTCAGGCAGGCCAGCGTGGGGATCGAGGGAGTCTTGAGGGGTGGAGGGGCCAGCCCAGGAAGAGGTGGGTGAAGAAGCATAGCACTAGGGGTCCCCATCCCTGGGCCGGTGTGGGGTGGAGCAAAGGCAGCTGGTCACACTGGCCGTCTCGTCCACCTCCTGCCCAAGGCCCTGCCGCGCAGCTCTCTGCCACTGTCATCACGTCTCTCCCCTCATCTTTCCACTCAGCTCCTTTGCCTCTAGCTGTCACATGCACACATCTCTCTTTCCCCTTTCTCTGTTTCGCACTCTCTCTGACGCTCACTCTCTGCCTGCCGCCTCTCCAGCTCTTTACACCCCTCTCTTGGCCACCCAGTGATGAAATCAGCCCACAGATATCAGGGCTGCCGCCTTTCTTTCCCTGCCCAAGCCTAGGCCCAGCATAAATACTGTGCCTGAGGAAACACTGCCTGTCCTCGGGCCCCCAGCTTTTCCTGCAGCTCCATTTCTGGGGCACACAGCAGGAAAGCAAGTCCATGGAGCAGGGAGAAGAGTAGAATGGGGAGGTCAGAGATCAAGTTAAATCCTGCCCCAGTTTTAAGAAAGAAATCATGGTAGGGCCTGAAATGTGGGTCTCAGATGACAGCACGGTAGTGGGGTTATTTCCCCTCCAGGACACTCGGGAGGCGTGGGAAGCAGCTCTGTTCAGGGCAGGGGTGCAAGTGAGTCAGGGGGCCTGGCACTGGCTGTGTGTGTGTGTGTGTGTGTGTGTGTGTGTGCGTGTGTGTGTGAGGGGTGGAAGTGGGGAAAGGAGATTGTCTGCTTTGTTGGGGAGGGGAGGGGTCTTTTTTTCTGAGTCAAACGTTGGAAGCGATTCCTGGCTTCCGTATGCAGAGCAGACCTGGCCCAAGGAGGGGGGCCCTGGTGGGCAACACCTACCTGCTCTCTCTTGTAGGAACGCATCTTCCTGACCCTCTCTAATTATGTCTTCACCGCAGTCTTCCTGGCAGAGATGACCGTGAAGGTGACGGAGGGGTCGATGTTGGTTGGGGGCTGTCTGGTTCCTGGTGGGGTGGAGAGGATGGGCTACCAGTGGAGGGCAGGGCGGGGGACTGCAGGGAGGTGGTGGTGACCGTGGCATGCCGGGCGTCCCCAGGTGGTGGCCCTGGGCTGGTGCTTTGGGGAGCAGGCGTACCTGCGAAGCAGCTGGAACGTGCTGGACGGGCTGCTGGTGCTCATCTCCATCATCGACATCCTGGTCTCCATGGTCTCCGACAGCGGCACCAAGATCCTCGGCATGCTGAGGGTGCTGCGGCTGCTGCGGACCCTGCGCCCGCTCAGGTGAGCCCCAGCCAGGTGTCCTCCTCGGGGACGCCCCCAACCACCAGCCGCCCCGCAGTGGAGCAAGGGAACCACCTGCCCCTGCTTCCTGCCTGTGACCCCCACAGGGAACGCTGTCATCACTTGGCTTCAACTACGGGCTGAGGACTTTGTGTCCCTGGGCCTCCCCCTCAGTGACACTCCCCACATGACATGCTGCTCAGGGCTGCTGTGCCCCTGGCCTTGTGCAGGGCGCAATACAAGGGGCCCTAGGCGGGGCCTCATCGCCTTCAGCTAAAGCTCTCGCTTGGCTGGTATCCTCTGGGGTGACAGTTGGCCCTCCCCAGGGAGGTAAGAGACTCTTCTTCCCTGCTTTCCTCACCTTCATGCCTCTCAGGAGCCACCCACCAGATCGAGTGGGGCATCTGCCGTCTCGGGAAACCTTCCACAATGAGGCAATCACGCCCCCCCCACCCAAGGGTCACAACTTTCCGTGGATGGGGACAATACTGACTGACTAGTGATGCTTCCCTTGCTATGACAATGCACCCCTGTTCCTTCCCCTCCCTGCCTGACCCCTGCAAGTGCATCTCCCTGTCCTCACAACACACTGCCATTCTTTGTCCCTTGGCAACACCTCCCTTGAGTTGAGTCCTTTGACATCCTGGGAGTGGAAATGAGGGTAGAGTGGGGGTGTCTGCTTCCTGTTTTGAGAGTTTATAGATGGGAATCCCCATGCCAGGGGTCCTGGGAAGAGGGGACTGTTCTGCATAGCCAGCCCACAAAGCCATCGTCTTCCCTTAGCCAGAGCCCAAGCCTGGAACCATTGGGCCAAGATTGAGGGGCAGGGACAGGGGAGTGTCCGAGCTGGGGGAACCCCTCTTATCACCCCCCCTCTATCCCCAGGGTAATCAGCCGGGCACAGGGCCTGAAGCTGGTGGTGGAAACGCTCATGTCCTCACTGAAGCCCATCGGCAACATTGTGGTCATCTGTTGTGCCTTCTTCATCATTTTTGGCATCCTGGGGGTGCAGGTTTGTGAGGGTCTGGGGGCCAGCTGTCGGCAGAAGCCTGAGGGGTGGTCTTCCTCTTGGACCCTGGATGCTGAGGCCCAAGCTGCTGCTGCCTTTATTCCAGAAAGGAACACACAGGGACACTTCCTTTAAGACCTTACACCTCAGGCCCCTTTGCCTCCTGGGCATTTTGCTGAAAACTGGGAGCCTGGAACAGGGCCTCTAAGGGGACGAGCGCCTTGGAGAGGCTTCTGACCTGTGACAGCTGCAGGCTGCTGTTCCACCCCCTTCACGCACTGCACTCTGGCGTGGAGGGACTGGCCCCGGCCCACAGTCTGCTCTGGGATCCCCTCCCCGCCTTCCCTGCTTGAGTGGATGGGCTACAGGCCAGGCCCACGGATCCAGAGCCCAGACAGCTGGGCCAGGTTAGCGACGTGCTGGCAGGCAGGCGGGTGCAGACCCCAGACGAGGCAGGAAATGGGGCTGCAGGGGAAAATTGGCCTCTGGCCCAGGGAGGGAACTTGGTGTTGGAAGAAAAAGAGCGGGAACTGTTTGCAGGATTCAGCAGGCGCCTCTGGGCGCCCCTCCACCTCCATCGTCCTGAGCCCCTGGCTCCAGCTGTTTCAGCTGCAGGGTAGACAGCTGGCTATTGGGGCAGCAGGGGAGCTCCTGGGTGGCTACCCTCATCTCCCTCCCTTCCTTCGACTTCCTGGGGAGGGGGCGGGGGCTGTTCCTGGTTTCCTAGAATTCCTTAGCCCCAGGGACCCGGCGGGTACGGTTGCCAAGGCTGCCTGGTGCCTCCCTACACAACCAGTGCCCCTTCCCTTCCCTCTCTTCCTGGCCTGCTTGGGGGAATAGAGGGAACCATTGTTGAGCCCAGTCCAGGGTTCTTCCATTGGATTTAGATGTCTTGAGCAGCTACCCATGCTTCTTGGTCTCCCATCCTTCATATCCCTTCCCCACCTACAGTCATAGCCTGGTCTGTTCTGGACTGAGGGTCAGCTTTCCAGTCACACAGACCTGAGTTCAAGCCCCTTTTTTTCTGCCATCTACTGGTAATATGACCATAGTGAGTGAACTTACTTCCCTGAGCCTCAGTTTTCCTCATCTGTAAAGTGGGGTCAATAATACCTCGCGTACCCCCACCATTAAACCAGATCACTTGGCCCTTCCCCCAGAGTGTCTGATTCAGTGGGTCTGGGGTGGGCCTGAGCATTTGCACTGCTAGCACATTCCCAGATGGTGATGATGCCCGTCTAGGGACCCCACTTGGAGAAAAACCTGGCCTAGCCCTTTGTAGAAAACAAATGACTGCTCCCCTCCTTCCACCCTTTTTCAGTACCCACCCCATGACCTTTCCTCCTCTCTCTAGGGCTCTGTCCAAGGAGCCCAGAGGACGGGGTGCCTTCAGGGCAGGTTCCCTGACTTAACTGACCCCAAGGCTGAGTACCCCCACCCTACCCAGGGGAGGTAGGGCTGGGGGTTTCGGGGCCTCCTGGGTCACAGCTCACTTCTCTCTGTCTCTGGTATGTGTGTGTCTAGCTCTTCAAAGGGAAGTTCTTCGTGTGCCAGGGCGAGGACACCAGGAATATCACCAACAAATCTGACTGTGCCGAGGCCAGTTACCGGTGGGTCCGGCACAAGTACAACTTTGACAACCTTGGCCAGGTGAGCCCAGGCTCCGACGTGGGGGTGGGCGTGATGGAAGGGGTCTGGAGAGGACAGAGGTCCAGGCTAAGTGATGCCTGCAGGGCAATTGATTTACTTGCCAGGGCCTCAGTTTTACCATCTGGTGAATGGGTAATGGTGTCTCCTTGGAGGCTCATAGTAAGGATGTGATGAGATCATATGTATGTTTGCTTAGCATGGCACAGGGTGCAGGTATACTGTCCAGATGAGGCCTTTCCTTACCCCACATTTATAGAAACAGAGATGTAGGAAATGTAGTTTGTTCGGTTTTGCTGGTGTTTCCCTGACCCACACTGGTTTGGGTTTCTGGATTTCAGAGGGTCTGATCATTTCCCATGGCTCCTCTGGCTTCATACTAGCCATGGAGCCCTGGGACCGAGAGCTCTCTTGGGGCCTGGAGTGTGACTCCAGCCTCACCTCGGAAGCGCTGGGATCCCTCAAGCTACTGCTGGGAGGTGCTTTGAGGACAGATGGTGGTTGGTTCAGCCACACATCCTAGATTTCAGATGGTCTCCTCTCCTCCTCACCCCTCCCCTAGGCTCTGATGTCCCTGTTCGTGCTGGCCTCCAAGGATGGCTGGGTGGACATCATGTACGATGGGCTGGATGCCGTGGGTGTAGACCAGCAGGTAGGGCTGAGGTGGGCAGGATCCATCTTTGGGCTCAGGTCACTCAGCATGGGCCAACTCCAAGCATGACGGGTGCAGACACTAGACAGAAAGAGGGCAAGGCAGGTTGCCAAAATGCCATCAAAGAGACAGGAGAAGCTGTAACTGGTAGCCTAAGGGCCAAATCCTGGCATGTTTCATTGACTGGCAACATGTTTACATTTTTATGTAGTGGTGAAAATTTAAAAATTGGCTGATTTCGCATGAAAATCCAGATTTGAGCCTGCTTAGGAGAAATCCAAAGATCTGGAAACACTGGGCTTGCATTCCCTCAGGGCAGGAGTCAGCTGGAACAAAAGAAGCAGCTGCCCCTTTTGAATAGAGCTACCCTCCACTTTGCCACAGTTCCCAACCCTCCCTACTGCCTGACACCAAACCCATGTGATCCATTGACATCCCCTGCTGGGTCCCTGTAGCTAATGAGTCTGTGGGCCCGGTCTTAAAGAACCCAGGCTATGGGCCAGCATCTGAGACGTCGTCCGTGGGCTGATGGCGCCTCCTCCTGTCCTTCCTGCTCCCTGCCAGCCCGTCATGAACCACAACCCCTGGATGCTGCTGTATTTCATCTCGTTCCTGCTCATTGTGGCCTTCTTTGTCCTGAACATGTTTGTGGGTGTGGTGGTGGAGAACTTCCACAAGTGTCGTCAGCACCAGGAGGAGGAGGAGGCCCGGCGGCGGGAAGAGAAGCGTCTGCGAAGACTGGAGAAAAAGAGAAGGAGTAAGGAGAAGCAGATGGCTGGTCGGTAGTCTTTCCACATCTCTCTGAGTCGTGCTTGACTTTGGCCTTGCGACGATACGGGGCCAGGGGCTGGGGCTGGGGGCAGGGAGAAGATGCTCCCTCCCCTGTCCTCACCTCCTTTCCCCGCAAGAGCATGTCAGCCTTTAGAGCCAGCATGAAGCAGACCAGTTCTGCCCCGTGGGGGAGGGGGAGCTATCCCCACCCTGCGGGGCTCCCCGGGTCTCAGCATCGAACTCCCCAGATGATTCCAGGTGGGAGTTATGCACGGCCTCTCCCAGCTCGACTCTCAGAGGAGCCTCATGGGATGAGAATCTTGCTCCATTGTCCTGGGTTGGTGTCCAGAGACCCAGGGATTGGTCCAGGAGCCGCCTTGCCTGCCCCAGGGTTGGCGAGCAAGCATCTTGAACCAGTGCCTGCCTAGTGTCCGTAGCTGCTGAGTAAGACCTCGGCAGAGGCTGCAAGTGGAGAGCAGTATGAGAGGACCCCATATCCACGCTCCCTCAGAACTCCCAGGCTTTCTGACGGTCATGTTTTGCTCTAGCTGGAAAAAAAAGAAAGAAAAGAAAAAAAAATCTCCTCCTGGCTTAGAGAAGGTCTGAGGTCACAGAAACTCTAAGCACATGACTCTCTGGCCCTAGAGCCCCCAGCCCCCTCACCTGTGACCTCCAGCGTCTTTTGGCCTTGGCTGGGCGAGGCCCCCATCTCATTCCCTCCTCGTGTTCTTCTGCCATGGATGGGCTGAGACTAAGCGAAAAGACACACAGATTACAGGAAGAGTGCAAGAGAAGTGACAGGTGTGGGAGCCCCTTTATTTCGCAGTGTCTCCAGGTGTGTTTGCACCTGTCTGCCTGTCTTCAGGGCTCCTGCCTGTCTGTCTGGTTCTCGATAATTTCCATGACTCTCTCTGTCATGTCTATTGCCCACGTTTCTCTAAGTGTCTTTATGTGTGGGTTTCTCTAAGCCTTTGTGTGTCTCTCTGTTTGGTGTACGGGTTTCCTTTCCTCTCTCCACCTTTGCACAAACCGTCTTCCTTACGCCGATAAGATGTGTGCAGTGCTCTGAGTTTTCTCTTTGGTTTGTTGAAATGTGAGTACCACCAAATGGGTTAGGGGCTGCGGTGCGCCCTCCCACCCCTCTGCCCCTGACTCTAGCTCCTGCTGCCTGTGGGGGGCACCTGGAGCAAGGGGAGAGAGTGTGGGAGAGTGTGGGTGTGGGTGAGTGTGGGACAGAGCCCATGTGCCCTGTGAGAGGCGGGGGCAGCTCATGGTGGGTGTTGAGGGGATACTGGCCTCTGGGCAACAGCGAGTGGTGCACTTGTCTATATAGATCTTACATCCTCAGTACCTGTGCCCAAGGCACCCTGCTCGGCTCTAGGGTAGGGGTCCCATCTCTGCTCTCCCTGTGGATGTCTGAAGCTGAGCAGGTGCAGTACCCCCAGCAGCCATGCTCCTACCCCTGGTCCATCCGCCCTCCCATCCTTGCAGTCTGCTGTCTCTGCAGGGCATCTGCAGATGGAATTCTTTTGGCAGGAGTTACTTGTGGCCCTGCCTGACCAGCTGGCTCCCCTTCTGGGGTCTGTAGCCACCTCAGGTGCTGCTGAGGCTGTGGCTCGGGTAGGAGTGGACATCTGTTCTGATGACAGGCTGCCTGCCCTCCCTGTGCCTCCGATTCCGTCCCTGCGACCCTGATGCGTTGGCTGAATTGTTTGTCTTCCTCAAGTGCCCTGTGCCCCAGAGTTTGGGGCTGGACATTCAGGACGAGCCACCCATGCTCAGCACACCCCATTTATAGGCAAAATGAGGGTCGGAGCCGAGGGGGAGCGAGCTGCTGAGGGGGCCCTGCCCAGCCCACCTGGTCCGGCCAGTGACCAATGTCGTGTTTCGTTCTTTTAGATCTAATGCTGGACGATGTAATTGCTTCCGGCAGCTCAGCCAGCGCGGCGCCAGGTACTGCGTCTGGGGTTGTGGGTTCCAGGGTGTGGCCTGGGGGTGGTCAGGCCCTGCCTGCCCCCAGGCCCACCTCATGTGTGCGGGGACATCCTCTTTGCTCCCTCTCCATGGCTCATTGATTCTATCCCCTCGGGGCGAGTGGGTAAGAGTCTCTAAGGTGCTGGGCTCTGTGTCATCCCATAGACCTGTGCTACGCTGGACGGGAGGTGAGGGCCTCAGCACTGCTCTCCCTCGGACACCTCTTGAAGGACCCACCTTCTCTTCCAAGTCTTCCAACGTCTGAGCTCCCCAGCCCCCTGCTGCCTCTCCCCACTCCTGCTCCTCTTCCCAGGCCACATTGTTCGATTATTAGAGCTTCAAATCTCTCCTGTCTCTTTTTGTCTGAAGGGGAGACTTTGATCAAAAGTGAGCAGGATGAGAGGAGCAGAAAGGGGAAGGATTTGTTTTAAAAATGTAATAATGAATAATTGAACAGACTCATTAATAGTCGAGTAATCTCAGTGGCTATGTCATTGCTACAAACAGCAGCAATTGGGAATCAAAGGCCTGAGGTAGCCATAGCTTCTTCCCAAAACCGAAGATGTGGGAGCGAGTTGGGCCCTTCTCTTTAAGAGCCGTGTCTCTGGGAAGGCCCTCCTGGTCCTGCCCTGTCCTGGTCCTCTGGCCCTTGCTCCTCCCAACACAGTCCCCGCACGGAGGGGCTGAGACTCCGAGAATCTGGGACAGGGCTTTACAACCTCTGATGTCGCCACACGGTGGTTCCCAACCTGTTTATTCCCAAGGGCCTTCCTTATCTTCTCCAACAGGCCCCGCATTTTAAAAGACTGCCTTTGAAGTTAAGAGCTCTTCAATAATGACTTTGTTTCACTGTTTTTACTAACCAAAGGCACATATAATTGCTAATCAGAGCTTCTGAGCTGCAGAAGGTTTCACAGTGAATGATGCGGGGGGAGAACATTTTGCCCTAAATTCATCTGTGGGGTCCTAACACAGGCATATATGGATAATTTCATTTAAGCTTTAGAAATATTGAAAAGAATGTAAGGACCCCCATGTGGCTGCCTTCTCAGGTTGCTGAGGACTTGGTACGTCAGGCTGGGGACCACTGGGCTGTACCTTTCTCCGCTATTCTGCACTCCCCCAGAAACCAGCCCTGGCAGATGCTGCCCTGTGGGTGTTGGGCTGTCTGACCTAGGAGGACTCAGGGACCCACCTATGGGAGACTCCCTGAGCCACCATTTGAGAGGTCATTCCCGAAGCCCTAAAGTGGATTGATGACTGCTGTCACGACAGTACTGAGTTCTACTGTTTGGCACTGAGAGACCATCTCTCTGGGGCTCAGGCAGGTCCAGCTGGTTTGTGTCTGGATTGCCTGGGTCCCACGTCTCTGTGTCAGGCTGTGTTGCAAACCCCTTATATGTAGTGGGTGAGAAGTGGGTGGGAGGAAGTGGCCTTCAGCTTTTCCCTGTGGGTTCACCTGGTCTGTAGACTAAAGTGTCCACACGTCCACTCATCCCCACACCACCCTAGCGTAGGGCTGGCCTACAGAAGCTTTTCCACCAAGAACCAACACATGCAGACTCTCATGGCCACCAAGAACTAACTGCGCCTGACATGCCCAGTTGATGCTAAACACGTTTGTGAGTCTCACGCTGCACCCCCATTCTGGGGACATTAAGCCGTGATGGGGCTCAGGCACATGCAGGTACGTGCACTAATGACAACAGTGTGTCTTACCTCTCCAGCTGGTAATGAGCCCTCAGAGACCCTGAAGTAGGGCTCAGATCATTCCATACCCCTCTTTCCCAGACCTGGTGTTCTACGTGGTCTGTACCAGAACTTTTCAAACCTCACTGTACGTAAGAATTATCTGGAGAACATATTAAAACACAGATTCCTGAGCCCCGTCTAGAAATACTCATGGCGTGCTCTGAGGTAGGAGGTGAACATCTGCATTTCCCATCAGCAGCACGGCTGGCAGTGCTGGGGCACTGGCCTACCCAACAGTGTTATGGGGATGAAGTCACAGCCCCTAGTCTGGGGCTGCAGGAATCAAACATGCATCACACCTCTCATTCCCGCCATGTGCCGCGCCCAGTGGGAGGGGGGGCCTGCCAGACCCCAGGGAGGGGCAGAAGGGGAAAGGCTTTGGTTATCAGGGGAGTGGGCCTGACCAGACACCTGGGTCCAGCCCAGGTGATCAGGTTGGCCCCAAGTGACCACTCGGCCTCTGGTGCCAGCTCTATTCCAACAGCCACCTGTGGTACCTGCCTCCACTCGCCCTCTCTCCTTCCACTGGGACCCAGTGATCAGGCCTGGCCACCAAAGCTGATGGTGTGGCGTCAGCTGTGGGGGCCTGTGTCCCTGCCGTCCGTACTCCCTGCCATTCTCCCGGCCGTGCCTCAGGCTCCTAGTGACACCTACTAACTCACTGTGCCTGCTGCCATCACTCACAGCCTCACATCCTTCCTTGTACTTCTCCTCTGCTACTGCTTGACTGAGGGCTGGGCAGTCCTGGGGTGCCCTCCTCCCCACTGTCTGACTCTGGTACTTTCTCTGCCTAAGGCAGCTCATACTGGTGGGATGCTTGACGATGGGCCAGAGCTGCCCACACGCAAGTGACCAGTGGTCCAGGCCCCTCCTGGGCAACAGCTGGAGAGCAGATCCACCCCAGGCTCCTCCCTCCTCTGGGGGCGGGGTGGGGGTGAGGGAGGGTCTCTATTTCTGCTCTGAGCTCAGATGCTGCCTATGAAACCAAGATCTGGGGAGCAGCCAGGCAGCAGCGTCATCCAGAGCCCGACAGCAAGAGCCTTTGTGCAAACTGTCCGCGTGCACCCCCGGGGCCCAAGCCCCAAGGCCCTATGTCTAAACCCACCTGGCAGCTGGCAAGGGCCTTGAGCTGGGAGTTTGGCTCCTACTTAGTCACGGCCTCACAGTATAGGAACGACTTGCTTTCTGCTGGCCTCATTCTCTCCCTCTGTAAAATAAAGGGACTGGCCCAGGAGAGGCTGAGCAGGTTGGCCCTGGTGCACTTTGGACCGCTGCTCTCATAGGGGATTTCCAGGAGCCTGGGCACCTGCTGGTCTGGGGTGGGGCTGAGGTGGAGGGGTGTTTGTGCAGACACCCAGGGGCCTGGGACCGGACCTGTCGCTGTGAGCAGATGTCCTGCCTCAGTCCTTCTGCCCCATCTTCCCCCTGGGCCACTTGGAGGAGGCTCCCTGGCCAGAAGGCAGAGGTGGTTGTGGAGGCTTAATTGGGCCTGGGGCTGCCTATACGATCAGACTGGGGTGAGATGGGAGAGGGGGTACTCTTCTAACCTCTCCTCTGCATTGTCTCAGCTAATAATGGGGCTAATAAGGAGCCGCTTTTTCTAACCTAATTGTATTCAAACATTTTAGTTAATTCTCCATTCATATTTTAGCATAATGGGATCGGTGCTCTCGGCACTTATGGAGATTAATGCAGAGAAAGAGTTCCAGCTGCTAAGGCAACACAAGGCGACTAGCGCCCTCTGGTTCTTGTGGGTACAGAAGGAAAGAAAAGAAGCCCGCTCGCCAGGTCCACCCTCCACAATCGCCCTGTGGATGACCCGAGGCCTCATGTTGTCCCCTCTCTCGGGCCTCTCCACCCCCACCCTCCTGGGGGTCAGGAGGGCTGCCTGAGCAAACAAAGCCACAGTTGGCTGGCCCACGTCTGGGGAAACAAAAAGATGGCCTAATGCACCTTGTGAGCCAGGACATTCCAGCCCTGCTGCCTCTTGGTTATCCACACGTCAAGGCTGATACTGGAGAGTGGCATCTGGGTCGAGGCTGAACATGCAGCTCTCGGGCGCTCTTCTTCCTTCGGCCTTCGGTGGGGGCCCACCCAGGCCACTCCCTGCCTCAGTTTACCCCTCTGTTAAATAGTCCTCTGCATGGGAAAGGACAGTTATGTCTGAGCTGGCCTGGGCCCAAAGCTTCCCGCTGCCCCTGAGCCAGCCACCCCTGGCACAGGCCTCAGAGGCTGCAGGCTTTGCGAGCTGGCTTTCGCCCTAGACTTCCTGAGGGGGAAGGGCTGTCTGGGACCTGAGGCTGCCCCAAGCCTCCCATGGGGAGCCTCTTCTTTCTTTGTGGCTGCCTCGGACACCAATCTGTCAACCACCCCCAGATGACATGTATCGCCAACTTGACCTGGCCTTTCCTCAGCACCTGGAGGAGGGGCCCCCTGCAATCTTCTGTCCCCAGATTCATTCTGCCAGCTTAGCAGGCCAACCTTCTGGCACCATGATTTGTATAACTAAGTGGTTCACTAATTACAAGAGAAATATTATGCCTCTGACAGATCTCAGACAGTGCTTCCAGCCCAGCCTGTAGTCTAATGCTACCCTGACACACAGGAGCAGGCTGGGCATTGCCTTATTAGAAACTGGGTGAGTCCTTCAAGTGGGGTCCTCCCAGATGAGTCTGGGACAGAGCAGAGCCCTGCGGCCTCCCCTCTGCCCTCCCCCACATGAGGGTGCAGGAGGCCCAGGCCCTGCCCCCCAGAGGTCAGTGCAGCCAGCCAAGAAGAGGTCCAATTTCCAATCTCCGGTTTTATCTCCAATTCCCAGCTCTGTGTAATCTCCTCCACGCCCCTCGAGGGCTGAGCTTGGTGAAAGAGCAAGAGCCTTTGCCTCTCTGTTGATGGAGCTTCCTCTGAGCCCGATAAGACCGGTTGTTTTTCATCTTATTGATCTGACCTCGCTGCAGAACACCGAGTGGAAGGTGTTATGAGGAGCTGGTGGATTTTGGAAGCTGCCTTGGGGCAGGGGCTCACCTGGTGTCTAATGTGGCGGGGAGCTCTGCATGTCCTGGCCCCTTCTGCACCCAAATGTAGACAGTAGAACAGACGCTTTGGAGGGGCGATGCCGAGAGAGCTCCCCTTGCCCCCTAATAAAGGAAGTATGTGGAGGGTGAGGGGGCTGATGACACTGGAATGTTTCAGCTGGGGTGGGTGGGGGGTAAGTAGCTGGTGTCTGTGAGGGATTGGGTGGAGGTGGCATAGGGGGCAGGGCCCAATGGCTGCTCTGCTCTCCTCCCCACCCCACCAGAGGCCCAGTGCAAACCTTACTACTCGGATTACTCCCGCTTCCGGCTCCTTGTCCACCACTTGTGCACCAGCCACTACCTGGACCTCTTCATCACGGGTGTCATTGGGCTGAACGTGGTCACCATGGCCATGGAGCACTACCAGCAGCCCCAGGTAGGAGTGAGTGACCGGCCTCCTGGGCCCTGCCTCCGACCACGGGACCACCACAGGGGTGAGCCTAACCCAGCCTGAGCTGGCCACTCCGCAGGGGTTCCTCTTGTACTCCTTGCAGCAACCCTTGGAGGTGGGTCTCATCTTGGACTTACAGATGAGGACATTGAGGCTCAGAGAGGTTAGTTGACTTGACCAAAGTCACACAGCCAGGAAGTGGAAGACCTAGTTTCTTCATCCAGCAAGTATCTATTGAGTGCCTACTCTGGGCTAGGCTGGACCTTTAAGGGTAAAGAAGGCAGACTAGTGGCCTGCCCTTCTGGAGTTTAGATTCTAGTGAATGTCCAGCTCCAGAACTCACCAATGATCTTGCCACTTCTCAAGTCGGCATCCATTGGCTGCCCTCCAAGCCTCAGTTTCCCCATCTGTAAAATAGGAATGTTGAATTGGCAATGCACAAGGCCCGTTCCAGTTCTTGCATCCTGTGCCTTCTAGCACATTTTCATGTGAGCTCCTCTCCATCCCTCAAGGAGGGAGATACTTTAGCACAAAGTTTGGGTAAAGCATGTGAATGAGGGCTCTGCTCTATCCTGGAGTAGTGGTCAGCCATCATGGCCGAAATGGGGAAGAAAGGTCCCCTTAACTCACCCTGTCTCCCAGATCGGGGAGGTATGATGGAGGCCAAGGGACAGGCAGTGTCCCTGGGCCTCAGGGACCCTGCCTTGTGCCCCCTCCCTGCCAGATCCTGGACGAGGCTCTGAAGATCTGCAACTACATCTTCACCGTCATCTTTGTCTTGGAGTCCGTTTTCAAACTTGTGGCCTTTGGCTTCCGTCGGTTCTTCCAGGACAGGTAACAGAGAGGGGCGGGGGACAGGTAATCATGGGGAGGGGTTTGTGGGAGTAGAGAAAGTGCATGGAAATACCAGGGAAATACTGAAGAGGATCTAGTGATTTTAACTCCGCAAGTTCAGCCCTCCTTCTAGGACCTACCCAGGGCTAATGATGGGGTGGAGTGGAAGGGCCTCCAGAGCTTGGGAGATGGGAGGGCAGGGAGGGAATGTGATAAGACAGGGCCTGGGGGACACTGGCAGCTGGAAATCAATGTGGCCTAGACGGGCTTAAGTACACCAAGCCTGGAGCCAGACTGCCTGGACCAGATTTGAATCTTGGCTCTACCACTTAGAAACTGGTGACCTTGGGTAAGTTACTTAACCTCTCCATGCCTCCGTTTCCTCATCTGTAGAATGGGAGATAATAATAGTATCCACCTCAGAGTTGTGAAGAGTTCCTATTTGTAAAGCCCTGGAAACAGTGCTTAGCATATAGTAAACACCATGTAAGTGCTAAATAAAGAAGCAAATGAAATAAATACAAACTAAAATAAAACATTTAAAAAGCAAATGAATAAAAACAAAAAGCAGAGGCCCTCGAGCTAGTCCTAGCCCTGCCCGTGCCACCAACACGTCGCTCTGCAGGATGGGAAGGCTGGACCCAGGACCAGCACCCTCCTTTCTGTAGCCACAGCTGCCCCCTCCTTTGCAGTGCCTCCCCACCCCCAACTCAGGGCCCTGTCCTGGGCTTTCAGGTGGAACCAGCTGGACCTGGCCATTGTGCTGCTGTCCATCATGGGCATCACGCTGGAGGAGATTGAGGTCAATGCCTCGTTGCCCATCAACCCCACCATCATCCGCATCATGAGGGTGCTGCGCATTGCCCGAGGTCAGTGCCCATGGGCCTGCCTTCCCAGGGTGACTGGCCCTGGGAGAGACAGCAGGGATCAGCTCTGTGGTGGCCAGACACGGGGTGGGTGTGCTTCCTGTGGTCTTTCTCACAGCCTCCGCCACAGGGGAAGGCTGGGCCTGGACTGAGGGTGGCCGTGGAGCCGGGGCAGCCTGGTTGGCCGGGGCCGGCCATCCTAACCACCTCAGCCCTGGCTCTGGCTCTACCAGCGGTGTGACCTGGGACCCAGAGGGGCCAGCTCACGACTTTGTCCTTTCTGCAGTGCTAAAGCTGCTGAAGATGGCTGTGGGTATGCGGGCGCTGCTGGACACGGTGATGCAGGCCCTGCCCCAGGTAGCTAGGAGGTGGGAGTGGGCGTGAGGGGTCCTCCAGGGGAGGAGGGGGTACTCTCCAAAGGGGCGGGGGGCTCCGGGAAGCTGGCTGGGAGATCCAGCGGCACCTTTCCCATTTCTTTCCCTCTTTTCCAGGTGGGGAACCTGGGACTTCTCTTCATGTTGTTGTTTTTCATCTTTGCAGCTCTGGGGGTGGAGCTCTTTGGAGACCTGGGTGAGTTGGGGTGGGGAGGGTGCAGGAGCCAGGGCTGGGGACCCAGGGCCTCCTCGACTAACTTGGGCCTCTTTCCCATTCTCTCCTCCAGAGTGTGACGAGACGCACCCCTGTGAGGGCCTGGGCCGGCATGCCACCTTCCGGAACTTTGGCATGGCCTTCTTAACCCTCTTCCGAGTCTCCACAGGTGACAACTGGAATGGCATTATGAAGGTAAGAGCCCCCTGCACTGGGATAGGCCCCAGGGCTGGCTAGGCCCCAAGGAAGCAGGCCTACTTCTTGAGCCAAGATTCCTTGGCAAGATGTGAATACAAGCATGGGTCCTCGTATCCCCCACGCCAGAACACTCTGGAACTCCCTCTCCCTGGGACATGCTCTGACTCACGCTTCCCAGGCCAGTGTCTAATGCTCTTCTGCTCCCAGGACACTGTAGCTCCCTCCTCCTGCCCTTCCTTCTCCTCTTTCAATGCTCGGTGACACCAGTGACCCGATTTCCCATGACGGCTTAGTCCGCTGTCCTCCCAGCCTCACCCCTCTAACCCGCTTCCCCCAGGACACGCTCCGGGACTGTGACCAGGAGTCCACCTGCTACAACACAGTCATCTCCCCCATCTACTTCGTGTCCTTTGTGCTGACGGCCCAGTTTGTGCTGGTCAACGTGGTGATCGCTGTGCTGATGAAGCACCTGGAGGAGAGCAACAAGGAGGCCAAGGAGGAGGCGGAGCTGGAGGCCGAGCTCGAGCTGGAGATGAAGACACTCAGCCCGCAGCCGCACTCGCCACTGGGCAGCCCCTTCCTCTGGCCTGGGGTCGAGGGCCCTGACAGCCCCAAGTCTGGGGCCCCGCATGCCGTGGCCCACACTGGAACGGCCTCCCGCTTCTCCCTGGAGCACCCCACGGTGAGCACACACACACCCCCACTGCAGGGGGGGTGGGAACAGAGATGGGTGGGAAGGGGGGCAGGGGCTTGGTAGGTGGGTGGTGTACAGGGAGCGGGCAGCACAGCAGACCCAAGGGCACCCCCTGGATCCTTCTGCTTCTCCTGCCTGGATGTGGAGGGGCCAGGAGTTCCCTGCCCGTCCCCAGAGATGGCTGCCCGTACTCACTACCCGGGGCTATCTCAACAAGTCGCCAGTATATGTGCTGGCTCATCTATTCCCTTTGCCTCCAGCGTGGCCTGGCCTCCCTTTCCTGGCTCTTAGGTTCAAGGCTAAGTTTTCTGTTTCCTTCCTGTTTCTTTCTTACCCTCGCCCAATTGCCACACCTTTCCTTCCCACCCTCAACCTACCCGATTCCATCTTCCTTTTCCCCAATCTTCTCTTTCCTTCCTTCTCCCTTTCCCTGTGGGCTCTTCTTATCTTCCATCTCCAATCTCTCCTTCCTCTTCCCACCCTTCCCTCTTCCCCACCATCCCCATCCCTCCTCTTTCTCCGTTTCCTTGTTGCTGTGTGTGCATGTGTGTATGTGTGTGTGTGACCTCCTCTTTCTCCCTGTGTCTCTTGCCAATCCCCTGCCACAAACACTTCCCATCACTGCCCCTCTGACCCCGTTCCTCTGACTCTCCGGCTCCCCCTATGGGCTGGTCCTTCCCAGGACAGACAGCTGTTTGACACCATATCCCTGCTGATCCAGGGCTCCCTGGAAGGGGAGCTGAAGCTGATGGACGAGCTGGCGGGCCCGGAGGGCCAGCCCTCTGCCTACCCTCCGGCCAGCAGCCCGGGTGGCTCCGACCCACAGGTTACTGTGCCCGTGCTGTGCCCCCTCCCTTGACCATGCCGGGCTGTGCCATGCTGTGCCTGCTTCTGGGGAGGTGGGGTATTTCCTGCTCATTGGGGACCTGGAGAAAGAACAGCCGTAGGGCCTCAGTTGAGCTTTGGGCTTGGCAGGAGGCAGGCAGGGGTCCCTCAGGCTGATATCAACCTCTGAAACCCATCGTTGGAAGGTAGAGATGCTGAGATTGCACTTCTGAGTGAGAGGACGGATGGAAGAGGGGTTTGGAGAGAGCATTGGTAAGAAAGAACCTGGAAGAGGAGGATGGAGCAGAAGAGCAGTTGGCTGTGGGACCTTAGGGAGTAGAGGAAGTGAGGTGCCAGATCCAGGGGCAAAAGGTCTCTGGGGATAGTGCGGGAGTCTAGGGTACCCACTGAGGGACATGTCTTAGCCCACAGTCTGCTTCTTCTCTGAATACAGTAGCAACCACCACCACCACCACCACCTGGTCCTCTGTTTGGTGGCTTTTTAAGCCATGGAACCCATTGGGCATGATGGGTGCTGTCAGGAGCCAGTGGATTCTGACCTGGTCCCAAGAGGGAATAGAAGACTGGAGACCTTGGTGTGACATAGGACTTGATTTCTTCCCCAAGCCCAGCCCCTTCCCACAGTGTCACATGTTTTTCTCCCCCAGTCCCATTTAAACATAGATCGTCTACTTTCTGGGGTCCTACTCTTCTCCCCTTGTGACCTGTCTGGCTGCCTTTGACCCCCTCCACATGGCAGAACACCCTTCCATCCCCCTCCTAGTTCAGGGGCTACAGGAGACCTGGAGTGTAGGCAAGGAAACAGGTGTCAGCTGGAGATAGAAAAGCCTCGAGTTCCATAGGCCTGTTGGGTAGAGGGGTGGGCAGGCAGTTTCCCAGTGCCTGGGACACCTGTAGCCTGATCCAAAGAAATGGACTGTGATCCTCACGTGGGAAGGGACCTCGCCTCTAGGGTTTCTGACATCTTGTTGGGATTCAGTCTCAGATAGGCTACATGAAACTGGCCATGACCTAGAGTGATCAGTGGGAGAGCGAGGCCTTCCCTAGGCCTCCAATCCTGAAGGAGACTCATGGGGAAAGGTGCTGAGGTAGAAGAGAATGTGATGAGAGGTAATCAGCATAGCCAGCTCATCCGGGAGGGATGGCCCCACTCTCCCGCTGGGTCCTGTAGGCATTGAAGCTCCCCTGCAGATCCCAGGTGACCCAGCCAGATGGTGTGGCAGCCCACCCAGGTGTGCCCAGTTCAGGCTGGCGGGAGGAAAGCATCTCCTAGAACCCAAGCTTGAAAGGATGGGCATGCTGCCAGCAGGCGGAGGAGGGCCCAGGAGGGGAGAAGCCAGAATCTGGGGACATGCCAAATCCTGCCAGGCTTTTGGAAGCAGAGAGAATAGGCAGAAAACAGTCATCAGATTGGCGGCTTTGTCCCCAGCACCCCCCATGCCGCTCTGTCTGTGCTGAGAGCAGAGAGGTGCTTTGCTGGCCTTTCTTCGTTTTTTCTTTTTTTTCTTTTTTCCCCCCCTGGTATCATCTTTATGAGAGTCGAAAGCCCTTCCCCATCCTGCTCCCTCCCTGGGTGTGGTGGTGTGGGAGGGTGCTGTTAAGGTTCCTGGGGTATCTTTAGAATATGTTTCTGTGTCTCCTGCTTTGTCAGTGTTTGCTCTGGCTCTTTGGTGCCTGCCGCAGCCTCTCTGATCAGAGTATGGGTTTGAAGTGGGGTGGAGGAAGGGGGGAAGGGAGGCACTGTCAGTTTACTTGGGAGAAGGGTGGGGAGAGAGGAGGGAGGCCTTTCTCCCTGTGCTTTGTGAAAAGGGGGAAGAGGGGCTCTGTGTACGCGTGTGTGCATTGCATGTGTGTGGTGCACACTAAGAGTGTGCGCTGTCCTGGTTTCTTACGCCTGATCATCTCTCTCCCTGTCTAGATCCCTCTAGCTGAGATGGAGGCTCTGTCTCTGACGTCAGAGATTGTGTCTGAACCATCCTGCTCTCTAGCTCTGACGGATGACTCTTTGCCTGATGACACTCACACACTCTTACTTAGTGCCCTGGAGAGCAATGTACATGCACAGCCCCTCACTGCTCCCCTAGACTCCCCAGGGGCCAGGCTGGCAGCAGGGCTCCAGATCCTTCCCCACCCCTCACTCTGCCACCAGGCCCACACTCTGAGGCACAACCAGCAGGCACTTAGTGCCCCAGGCTTTGCTAAGTCTTGCAGGTCCCCCACTGTGGACAAAGAAACTAGATAAGATTATATTGGGGCCTCCCCCAGAAGGGCCCAGGGGCGGCAGTTGTGAAAGCGTTAATCCAGACAATCAGGAGTGACTCGGCCCAAAAAGAGGTGGCATCAGGCCGCTGACCATAGGGCCCCCCTGGTTGCAGAATCAGTCTCCAAGTTTGGAGCCCTGTGCGAGCCAGCCCTCCCCCTCCTTGCACCCCTCCTTCCCACCTCCCCCCTAACATGAGCCATCCGCTACCATGTAATGGGTGAGAGCCACATCTCTGCTGCCACCACCATGCCCTTCTTCACCTGGGGGCCATCCTTGTCTCCTCTGTCATTGTCCCTGTGTGTCCTTACGTCCTGGGGGGCTTCTTTGTGTTTCGACAGCTTCTCTACCCTTGCCCAAACCCTGGCCACTTCCCACTCTGAGCAGCCCCCTCCTCCTGAGAGTTAAGAGGGCACAGGGTCCCCCTTCCTCACAGCAGGGTTCTGTGTCGACCACAGGCTGGGAGTGCCTAGGGTTCTTGGGGATGGGTGCAAAAGTGGAACCTGGGCGGAGAGGGGAAGCAAAGGATCCAGATTGTCTTCCAACAAAGCCATTTTCAGATCTGGTGGGGCTGCTTAACTGACTGGGCCTGTGTAGGGACAGGAGCCCTACAGCCTCTCTAAGAACTAGGCACAGACAGGGTGATGGAGAAGTCTCTTGGAAAGCAAACTTTTCCTCCCTCTGGCTGGGGTCAAAGGCTGATTACTGCCTTTCTTTGAAACCGATTTTTTAAAAACCCGCCTTAACCCCCAGTCTGTCCTCTAAGGGAGGACCTGAGTCCATAGTACCCAGACCTTAACCCATCCCCACCCTGCCAGAGTCACTGTGTAATTAAAAGGGGAGGGGGGAGACAGGTGGGAGAGCCAGCTGTGACATCCCCTAGTGTTCATGTCATTCGATCCATATTAACCCAGCTCATGCCCAGTGCTGGGTACTAAGGCTGCCTTAAAGAACTGGATGGCGAAACAGCCGCTGCTCTGCAGGCAGTCCCGGCTGCCACTGGGAGGGTCCTCCCCCACTTGCCAATCCCCCCACAGCCCCAGCACAGGGGATTAAAGTTGGGGCAGCTGTTAGCTTTTAATCCTTCATTGTGGTGCTTCAGTCCCTCTCAGTGGGGCCTTGAGAATGCACTCTTGAACCACCTGCAGGGCTGGGGGCTGGGGGCTGCTCTCCCTCCTTTGGACACCTCCTCACCCTTCCACCATCCCCACTGGAAGGCTCCAAGGTGTTGCAGTGTGGATGGTTTTGGGGGGAGGGGCAGGGCCTCCTCCTACCTCCTTCCTCCCTGTGTGTGGAGGGCTCGTCCATATGTCTGCCCTTTCTGCCCGACCACACTCATCCCATTACCCCCTTGTCCGAGAAGGGGATGGGGGCCAGGGCCTTGGGTGGTGGTAGGGCTTTTGGTTTCTGTTGTCCAGCTCTGCCTCAGTTACCCAATCTGGATGCACCCTCTTCCTCCCATCTCCCTCCCCTGTTTCTTTTGCAGATGGAGCCCCACCCAGAGGTGCCTGTCACGCTGGGACCAGACTTGCTGAGTGTGCGAAAGTCTGGGGTCAGCCGAACGCACTCTCTGCCCAATGACAGCTATATGTGCCGAGATGGAAGCACTGCGGAGGGGTCCCTGGGACACAGGGGCTGGGGGCTCCCCAAAGCTCAGTCAGGTACCAGGGGTGGGGGCAGGCCGGCTTGGCTCACACCAGGGATCTCATCCTTGACCTGACCTGGGGGGAGACTGAGCTCAGTCCTGACCTGGGGGGAAATTGAGGCAGCAAATGAGGTCTCTCCAACCTCTGAAGAGCCCCTAGCCTGAAGGGGGCGCCCAGCACCTGCTTGCTGGAGGTGGCTTTCAATCCAGGGTGAGGGTTATGTGGTAAGGGTGGAAGCCCTGATGGGGGAGGGAGAGTGACAGGGAGGGGATTCAGGTGGGAGCTAGACTGGTTGACCCTCCAGCTCTTCTCTCTCATCCTTCCCCCTCCCCTTTGCCCCACAGGCTCCATCCTGTCTGTTCACTCCCAGCCAGCAGACCCCAGCTACATCCTGCAGCTTCCCAAAGATGCACCCCATCTGCTCCAGCCCCACAGTGCTCCCACCTGGGGCACCATCCCCAAACTGCCCCCACCAGGCCGCTCCCCTTTGGCTCAGAGGCCACTTAGGCGCCAGGTGAGCAGGTGTGGAGAGGTAGGCATGGGCCTGGGGGCTGGCCTTTCTGCTGGGAATCCTCGGCTATTGATGATGACCAGGGTTGCCACTTTCATTCTCTTAGCAAACATTTATTGTGTGCCAGTGATGAACCAGACTGGGTACCAGTGACCCAATACCGAGCAAAGCAGAAGTGGTCTGTGCCCTCTTGGCATTTGCACCCCTCCCTTGTTTCACTGAGGTGGCCTGGAGACCAGAGCGGGGCCAGGATTGCCCAGGGACACCTGACAGGTTGGAGGCAGAGCCCAGGTCTCTGCCTCCCTTTCCCCAGCCCAGAGCTGCTTCCCTATTCTCTGTACTTCTAGACCTAGGTAAGGGGTGCGAGGCACATTTTAGGTGTCTCTACCTTTGGCCAAGTCCAGGGCCCACCTTCTGGAGCCCGCACTCCAGGGCCATAAAGCAGAGGCTTATATAGCCTGGTGAGGCTTGTGTGACCCCAGAGGCAAGTCCACAGCCCATGCTATATGTGCTCTTATGTGTGCGCATGGCCACATGAGGACCAGCTCAATCCCACCCGTTTGGGGGAGCAGGCACAGTCATCCATTCTGCAAATATTCACGGAGCAGCCTCTGTGTGCCATGCCCTGGGGACACAGGCGAATGAGACAGCGCCTGCCCTCTGGAGCTCATGGTCTCATAGCGGAGACATACATCCCATCAGAGCGTTGCAGTGGAAGGTCACTGCTGTGAGGCTTATGTGCCTGGTGCAGCAGGGAGCAAAGACGAGGAAGGGGTCCGTCCATTTGACTTGAGGGTAGGCACTGTCAGGCACTACATCACAGAGCACCTGAGCCCATAAAGTTGAGGGGTGCTTCGGGAAAGTATTTAAGGCCAAAGAAACAGCCTATGCAGAGGCTGGGGGGTCTGACAGAGCCAGCTGAGGAGCAGAGCTGGCCCAGTGCTTTCTTGTGTCCCAGGGGCTGGGAGTTGCAGTCTTGGGGGAGGGTTGGGGACGGGGCATGGAAGACAATAGAGGGCAGGCTGCAAGATCATATACTGGGACCCCTGCTTAGCGTGATCTTGCAGCTCCCTGGAGGGGGAGAAGGGGACTATCTGGCTTGATTGATGGGACAGTTCATGGGGGAGAGGAAGCCCCCAAGCTGAGCCCTTCTCCGCCTCCCTCCCCCCATACAGGCAGCAATAAGGACTGACTCCCTGGACGTTCAGGGCCTGGGCAGTAGGGAGGACCTTTTAGAGGTGAGTGGGCCTTCCCCGCCTCTGGCCCGGACCTCCTCCTTCTGGGGCCGCTTGGGTACCCAGGTGCAGCAGCACTCCTGCAGCCAGAGCAAGATCTCGAAGCACACACCCCCGCCAGCTCCCTGCCCAGGCCCAGAGCCCACCTGGGGCAAAGGCCCACCAGAGACCAGAAGCAGCTTACAGCTGGACACGGAGCTGAGCTGGATTTCAGGAGACCTCCTGCCGGTTGGCAGCCAGGAGGAGCCCCCATCCCCACGGGACCTGAAGAAGTGCTACAGTGTGGAGGCCCAGAGCTGCCGACCCCGGCCTGTGTCCTGGCTGGAGGAACAGAGGCGGCACTCCATCGCTGTCAGCTGCCTGGACAGCGGCTCCCAACCCCACCTGGACCCTGGCTCCTCTGGCCTCGGGGCACAGCCTCTTGGGGGACCTGGGAGCCGGCCCAAGAAAAAACTCAGTCCACCCAGTATCTCTATAGACCCCCCAGAGAACCAGGGCACTCGGCCCCCACCCAGTCCTGGTGTCTGCCTCCGGCGGAGGGCTCCATCCAGTGACTCCAAGGAGCTCTTGGCCTCCGGCCCCCCTGACAGCATGGCTGCCTCGTCCCCCCAAAAGAAAGACATGCTGAGTGTCTCTGGTTTATCCTCTGACCCAGCAGACCTGGACCCCTGAGTCCTGTCCCACTCTCCCACTCACCTTTCTCCACTGGGTGCCAAATCCTAGCTCTTCCTCCTGGACTATATTCCTGAAAAAAGTTCTACGTGGGCACCAAGGAGGGGCTCCTCCCTGCCTCAGTGGCACTGGGCACTGGCAAGCAGAATTTCCAGACAGTTGGAAGCAGCAGCCCTGACGACCCTGGCTCCAGGCAGAAAGAGAGGTCCAGTGTAGCTGAGGTTCCCAACACCAGGAGCTGTTGGGAGAAAGCAATACGTTTGTGCAGAATCTCTATGTATATTCTATTTTATTAAATTAATTGAATCTAGTATATGCGGGATGTACGACATTTTGTGACTGAAGAGACTTGTTTCCTTCTACTTTTATGTGTCTCAGAATATTTTTGAGGCGAAGGTGTCTGTCTCTTGGCTATTTTAACCTAAAATAACCAGTCTAGTTATATTCCCTCTTCTTGCAAAGCACAAGCTGGGACCGCGAGTGCATTACAACTATGACGGTGGCCCATCTTCAGCGGAGAGCGAGAACCATTTTGGAAACTGTAATGTAACTTATTTTCTCCTTGAACCTCGTCATCATTTTCTGTAGGAAAAAAAAAAAAAAAGAGAAAAAGAAAAAAGATTTTACAAATGAAATGGAACCTTTTTATATATACATACATACATATCTATATCTATATCTATATAATAAACTAATTTTCCAAAATAAAAAGTTAATCACGGTCCAGAGTAAAAGCAAAACGGACAGTTAGGCATTTCCAGATGGTGTTGGACAGAGATTCCTGGAGAAGAGGAGTGGGTGGTGGGGATAAAAGGGGTCAGAGCTGCCTCTGCGTGTGTATGAAAGAGTGTGTGTGTCTGAGCGTGTGCATGAGTGTGTGTGTGTGTGTGAGAGAGAGAGAGAGAGAGAAAGAGAGAGAGAGAGAACAAATGCCTCTCCCTGGAGGGCTGCAACCCTTGGGCCTCACCTCCCAGGTGCGAGGGAGGAGGGGAGAATCTCCTCTGCAGGGCAGAAGGCTGGGCAGGCAGGATCTACTCCTGCTTCTATCAAAGCTTTATCGCTCCCTCTGAGCCAGGCAGCTCTGTAAATGTGAGTAATTCCAGATTAACTCTTATTTCTGCTGACAGCTATCAGCCGCACATTGAAAGCTGGAAATTGGCATAATGAAGCTGTTTTAGTTAATGGGGCTGACTGAGGCTGGGGGACGCCGCCTCAGCTGCTGAGATCCGATCCCTGGGTTGGTGGGGGAGGGGGCCGGCGCTTCTAGGTTTTCCATTCCCAGGCTTCAGCTCGGGTGACCTGAGCGGTCTGGGCTTCGGCCTCCCGCTTTGTTGGGGGTGGGGGCTGCTGACGGCACTGCAGGCACTGGCCCATTGGGGCTGAGCTGCCAGTGGGATTAAACTACCAGTGGACTGCTCCCTCCCGAGATGGAGGGGGCCTGGCCCAGGTGTCTAGAGGCAGCCTTCCCGTGGAGTTGATAGGGTAGGGAAGCCAGGCTGCTGAGTGGGGAGTCGACCCCCTGGGGGGTGATGAATGGGCACCATCAAGGTGTTTACACGGCCTGCTGCTGCCTGCCCTGTGGGAGCTCGCAGGGAGGAGGGAGGGCGAGGAGGGGGAGGGGCCAGTGGCGTGGCCCAGAGCCTCCTTTCTGGCGCTACCATAGGCAATGTTGTCTTATCTGAAACCCTGGTGCCAAGAGGCGGCACGGACTACAGGCTCAACCAGCCTGTTCCCTGCCAACCACCCCAAACAGCCACCCCAACCCCACTCCCTTGAACAGGCCCAGCGCCTTCAAACCCCAGATTTCTTTCAACCTTAATGGCAGCGGGCAGCCCTCACACCTGAGAACTGGGGCTTGTGGGGGGGGGGGGAGTGTGGGGGGGGGGAGGGATGCCAGACTGCTGGATGATGGACCTGGAGGCTTTTTCCGACCTGTGTTTCCTAAGCTGGTGAAACCTTTTCTAATTGCTCTTTTGGACAAAAATGACACCACTCCTTGAAGCAAACACCTGGTTTGATCCTTTTGGGTATGCAATAATGTCAATTTCTTTTTCCTCTGTCCTCCTTGGGTGGGGAGAGGGGGGTGCTTATAGAGCTGCCTTGTTGTTGTTTTTTTAAGCAAAACTGTACAAAATTCCTAGAGTTTTATCACCTAGGCCTGCAGATTAAGCTTTTATATTTTTATAAAATTCTGTAGCTGTCTATTCCGTAGCGAGGGTGGGGGATTTGGGAAGGGGGCTCTGGGCCTTTTTTTCTTCTAATTGTTGGTGGATTCTGGGGCCAAGATAAAGCTGGAGAGCTAAATTACTACCTCCCCTCCATCCCAGCCCCCCCCCCCCCACCGCCCAGGACCCTCCAGAGTCAGTGGATATATGGGGGGAGGAAATTGTGGCTTCTCTCCCAACAATGTAAAATCTTTATCAATGATGGAAACTGTTGTGTCCCATTACAGGGGTTTTGAAATGGAAATAATGATGCTACTGAAACTTAGCAGCAGTAATAATAACGGTGATGCTAGCCTCTTGCTGCTTGTCTGAATGGTTATTGGATCCTGCTCCAGGATACATCGGGGTGGGGAGTAGGTAGAAGGGTCTAAGGCTGGGGTGGAAAGGGGCTGGTGGAGGCAACTGGTCTTGGATTAGGGCCTCCAGGGGCAGAGTTGGAACTGGCCAGGAACTAAAGGGATTTGGGGGCTTTTGGAAGTTAGAACACCTACCCTGGCACTTCCAGTCTCAGCTTTCTCTTTGGGGGTTCAAAGAAAATTGTGTCAAGAACTTCAGGCCGGCATGTCGGGCTTGGCTGCTTCTGCTTCCTCTACCACAAGACTCCAGAAAAAGGTCTGTCTGGGGGTGGGGGGACTAGGAGGAGGAGTGAGCTGAGCTGGTGCTAAAAACAAATCTGAGGCTCATCTGCAGTCTCTCACTCACTCCTTGCAACACCCTAGCCAGGGACATATCATCGCTCTCATTTTTCCATGAGGCTCTTGAGGTTAAGTGACTTGCCCAAGGTCACACAGCCAGGTAATGGCAGAGTTGGGATTTCATCCTAGGTCTGGCCAACCTCCAGCTCATTGGCTTCACGCTGCCCTAGCCTTTTCTCATAGTGCAAGGAATCCTGCTCACAAAGTGATTTGCCAGGATGGCCTTTTCCAAAGTAGTCCCATTTGTGTTCACAGAAAGGTACAGGCCAGCTCCCAGCTTGGCATACTCAGAGGCTTAGAGAAGCCCACAGCTCTCCACCTTGCATGGGGAGATTCAATTACAAGAGAAGGTGTCCCTCAGCTCTAGGGACACCCCAATGGCTGGCCAAGACTGGTTCTGCAATCACCCAGTTTCCCAGGAACCACCTTTCCCTGATATCCCAGAGCACCTGCTCTCCTCCTCTTCCTCCCACTCCCTTGCCTCTTCCTGTCCTCTCCCCCTGCCCCACCCAGACCTCTCCCACTTTCCAAACAGCCTTTGCCTCCATCATCCTGGTCCCCACCCATCACAGCCCCATACCCCACGGCCTCCTGTCCACTCTCCTGGGCCAATTGATCAGCCCGACCTGTGGGGCTGGCTACAGCAGTGCAGTGAAAACATCAAACACCAGGTGGCAGCATAAGGCACCTTCACCGGGCTCCACCCCAGTGCCCCCTCTGCAGAGAGACCAATCCAGTGAGAGGACAGACGCTGATGGCCACTTTCTATGGGCAGGTGCCCTGCATCACACCCCTGTCAAAGGAGAAAATGGGCTCGCAGGGCCCAATGAAGGACCTGTCTGTGTGTAGGGAAGACGCCTTCGGAGCATTGAGCCATGGTGCCCAGGGATCCTTGCCTGAGGCCCGTGAACTAGGACTAATTCAGGACAGTGGTTGCCAGGAGGGAATTAACTGTCAAAAAATAGTTTAGTTGTGAGCTGAAGCCCTGCTTTGAGGGCACAGAAGGGCAGGTCGAGGAGGTGGCAGCTCCAGTGAATGGCCAGGCAGGAATTCTGCCAGGGAACTTTGGAAGTCTGTGTGTCTTAGCCCTGGTCCAGGTGTGGGAACTGCTGACTGTAGCCCATGGAGCTAATTAATTCTTCTTGTCTTGAAGATTCGTGAATCGAGCACAGCAGCCAATGCTCACATGCATGCCAAATCTGATCAAGTGCAGGGTGGAGACAGAAGGGCAGCTTTGCTGAGGCCAAGAGTAGGGCCAGTGTGGCCCTCACCAGGCTGGGGTCTGGAGGAAACAGGAGAGAAAGGTTGAGCCCAGAGTTTGGGAGCTGGAGGCTGGTTTGGAGGTGCTCCAGGCCTTCAAAGAGCCAAAAGGGGCTCAAAGGAATCGGGCAGTGAGCAGAGGGGAGAGCTAGCATCCTGTCTTTGCTATTTCACACTCTTCCCCCTGTCATGTCATTTCCCACCTGACTCTCCCCATTTGCAGCATTTCCTATCCCTGGATCTCCCTGTCCCTGCCTTGCTCTGCTTTCTTCTCTCTGCTGTCATTCCTACTGGGAACTGTACCTTGCAATTATCTTATCTTTCCAGCTCCCTGCCAGGAAATCCCCGATGCTGGGTTCCCCTGGGATGCTCACTGGCAGGAGAGGCACAGCTCATGCTCTGTCCAACCTTCCTGGAGATGCAGGCAGTTGGGGAGAGAGGTTGGGGCTGGGGCCACTCAAGCTGGGGGAGGTTCAGTCCCCCTCTCTGCTGCAGCCCAACCCACTGCTTTTTACCGCTCACCTCAGGAGCCTTGAGTGGAAACATCTTGGTTGTAAAAACTAAAAAGCAGAGTAGACACTGCCCACTGCTGGGACTGTGCCTAATGGACTGCAGCCTTGTTACCTATGACCTCTTGTTAGGACATGAGATATTTGTTTAGTTAGTCAACAAATATTTCCTGAGGATCAACTTTGCCAGGCACTGTCCTGGGTGCTGAGGATACAGCCAAAAACGAGACTTGGTCCCTATCCTTAATCTGTCTACTCTTCTGGGGGAGGTGAGCGAGACAATCAGTGCATACAACACAAGGAGGGAAGGCTATGCAGAGGAATGGTCCCTAGCCCAGAATTTCAGTGGTGGAGGTTTAAGGAAGGCTTGGGGGTAGAGGGGAGGTTTCAGTGAAATCTTCAAGGATGAATAGCGTTTGCCAGGTACAGAAAGGAAGGTGAGGCATAGGGGGGAGAGTAGCCCAAATAACCTTCAAGGTGGGAGGGGGGCATAAGTGCAACAGCTGAGGATATAGGAAATGCATCCTGCCAGGGAGGCTGCATGGCAACAGCTGGCATTCAGGAGATGTGGAGCTCATCCTGCCTCTGCCATGACAAGACATCTCCAGGCCTCAATGTCCTTGCTCTGGTGAGAACAACCCAAACCATAATATCCTTGGAATATTGTGGTTATTATTCAAGGGCTGTGTGGAAGGGGCCACATTCCATGCGGGGCCAGGAAGGGCAAACTCTAAGTGCCTCAAGAGAGATGGGAGAAGGCGAGGCTTGCCCAGCGCTCCCACCCATGGCCACCAGCTTGAGAGGGGCTCTACAATGGCAACATGAGAAGGCTGGGGCCAAAGGAAATGGTGCTGCAGCCTCAATGCTGAAGACAGAACCCAAGGGCCTGGCCCCAAGCTAGAGTCCTAACCATTGGATAGCCTAGCCAGCTCCGAGGCTAGTGTCTTGACTGGGAGCCTTGGCTGGTCTTGGGCTCCCCATTTCAGGATGGAGAACTGCTTGGGGAGCTCACTTCCCGAATGTCCCTGAAGGAAGTCCCCGGCTTCCTAAGCCCTTAGCCAGCCTTAGGCACCGGGTTCTTTGGTGCCTTAGAGAAGGAATAGGAGAGGAGAGGCTGGAGAGGCTGATGCATAGACCAAGGTGAAAACACCGGGGCAGGAGGTGCTGGTGAAACCAAGACCAGAGTTAGGGGAAGGGTTGGAGGACAATTCCCAGCTGCTCGGGCCGTAGAAACCAGGCTGGGAATGATATTAGATGGCATCTTGTCCAAGTTGCTCAACAAACTGAGTCCTAGAGACATCAAGGGGCTTGTTGAGGTCACACAGTATACAAAAGGCACTGCCCAAGGCATGGATGGGGATTAAAGGTGACTCAGTGGATCCCTGCCCTTGGGGACCTCTCAGACTGGTAGGGAAGACAGACTCTTCACAACTAAATATAACCCAAGGCATACTGTGGCAAGAGTATGAAACCTCTATAAAGTCTTTGGCTCAGCAATGGGGGGTGAAGGGTGTGAGTCATGTGAGTGGAGGGGAGTAGGGCAGACAAAAGGCTGAGAAGACTTGCCAAGTGGAGGGGAGAAGCACCTGTCCCACTGCCTGGGAAGGGGGTGCCTTGTCCCCCTGCTCCCATGCTGCACCCCATTCGGGCTCCTATCTCTGTTCTGATAACCCATGGCTGAAGACACTTCCTTTTGGAGACTTCCTGCCTGCCCAGAGAAAAAGGTGGTGGCTGGCTGCTATGCTATCTTGCTGGTGTCTGCCCATGCCTGCTGCTGAGAACAAGTGCCAGGGAAGGGATGACCAGGGTGAACTTGGGCAGACCCTGCAGACAGAGACAAGGTTGGGGAGGTGAGGGCAGGGGAGAGAGAGACCAGGAGGAACAGCTGTGGGGGTGGGTGGTTGGCATTTCTTCTCAGCCCCTAGAAGGGATGGTGAAGTGGCTTTTTGGAATTTTGTTAAGGAAGAGAGTGTGACTGGGGGAGTGAGAGATGGAGGGAGGGATGGAACCCAGAGTGGCCAAGCTGGGGCAAGCAGGAGAAGGAGGTCACTGACCCCAAACCCATTTTACAGATAGGGAATGTAGAAACTCAGCTTTAGGAGGAGGGTGCTAAGGTGACGCTCTTCCTGGGTCCTTAACTGCCCATCCCCCATCCTGACCAGGCTGAAGTGGAGGAAATTAGCACATGTTGGGTGCCTACTAAGTGTGCCCGCAATATGCTTGATGTTTTACATACCTTTCCCATTTAATCCTCAAAGTAACTCTACGGAGGGAGATACGGTGATTATCCCTGTGTCACAGAAGTGAAAGTAAAGGCACAGATTGGCACTGAAGCAACACCCACAAGCTCAGGGAGCCACAGAACCTCAGGAAGGCAGCAATTTAAGGTAATCATAAGAAGCCACCATCTGGATGATGCTGGGCCACCCGCCCCGCCCCCTCTCCTCCGGTATGTGTACACATGAACATTACGTGTGGGTGTCTGCCAGTTCTCTCGCAACTTCTGGGGAGGGGTGGACTTCCGGATTGTCTGGGTACACAAACTTTTCCCATCTCTCAGATAAGGAGACTGAGCTCCAGAGATGAACTTTTCAAGGATCTATTCCCTGAGGGAATGGGTACCGCTCCTGGTCCCCTTGACTCATGGGCCCCCCGCAGAGTTGCGCGCAGTGGGAGCGGGTATGAGACCCTTGGAAACATATCCTGCTCGGGTCCTATCAGCCTCAGTATCTGGAGAAGCATCCCTTCTGCGCGTCTCAGTGGCCACTCGAAGGGGCTGTCACTGTGTTAATGGCTCCCTACTCCTGTCCCAAAGTCCCTCCCAGTGCCGCAGCTCCTGGGAAGCTCTGTCGTAATCGCCGGGACACGAGAATTCGTCCCAAAGGGCCTTGGGGTAGGGCTCGGCAGGGCGGGCGGGGCGGAGCGCCAGGCGGAGGAGGTTCCAAGAGCCCGTTGCCGTCCCGGGCTGGGTTGGGACCACACTCGCCTTCCTCGCTGCCGCGCCTTGCCCCCATGGACACCCTGTGCGGCTCCAAGTTTTGGGTAAGGAGGGGTCCTGGAGCAGAGGGCGCGCACCGGCGAGCCCGGGAGACGGCCCCGGGGAGGGGGCAATTCAACGCCGGGAGGGCGTCTGAGCGTGCCACCTAGAGCCAGGTCCCTCACGACCTGCCCTGCCCTCCCCCGTCTCGTGGAGAAGCTGGGAAAGAGAGGCAGTAGGTTCCCGCGGGCGCAGTGGGTGGAGTCCTGGAATCCAAGGTGCCCCTACTTGCCTCCTCGCCCCAGTCCCTGACCGCAGGGTGCAGAAGGGGCATTTCCCCACTATCCAGGGTCCTGATGACCCTGGGCTAGGGCTCAGTTGCGCACCCCCACAGCGCCCCGTGGCCCAGGGCATCCAGAGCTGCTGTTCAACCAGGTACTTTGGGAGGTTGGCTCTACAGGGCTTTGCCCTTCTTGGAAAGGGTTCCTGCCACCTTCTTTTCTGGGGGCAAGAGCCACGGAAGAGCAGGTGGTCCTCAATGGCCTGGCCTCAGGAGGAAAAGGCAGGTCCTTACAGGTACAGAATCCCAGGATTTCCTGGTCCATCTCTCTCCTTCTACAGTTGGGGAAAAGGAGGCCCAGAGAAGGGAAGGGACTTGCCCAAGTCACCTAGTTAGAAGACAGGAGAACTGGAGTAGAAAAGCAGGTCTTTTGACTGACTTCCAAACCCCTTTCTAAGACATCAGGCTGCTGACTCCAGCCACCCAGCGTAGCTCAGGTGCATTAAGCATAGATGGCCCAAGGGCTTCCTTACAGTTTTCAAAACCCACTCACAGCAGCTCCCTTGATCTTCATTGTAGCTCTGGGAGGCAAGTAGTAGTGTGTCTCCATGTTATCGATGGGCTCAGATTTAAAGGGCTTGTCTGTGGGCATCCAAGGGATGCCCAGTAAGCTAGCTCCAAATCCAGGGCCTCTGGGGGCAGCCGGATGGCTCATTTGGTTAGAGCAAAACTCTCAATAACAAGATTGCTAGTTCAATTCCCGCATGGGATGGTGGGCTGCGCCCCCTGCAACTAAGATTGAAAGAAAAAAGAAAAAAAATTCCGGGGCCTCTGAATCCCAGTCTCTAAACCTTTTTCCCATGTCGAGTATTTGTACATATGTGTCCAGTGTGTGTTACCTATGGGTGTGTGTTTGTGTGGGTGTGCGTTATAAGCATGTGTATACAGTCAGGAACCCCACTTGTGGGCTGTTTGGGATGGGCTGTGGGGGTTACATGGATTTTTTAAACTTGGGGCAACGGCAAACCTGTGAAAAAGTACCTTTGGGGAATCTTTTTCACTGGGTCACTAAAGGGTAATCAGAGATGGTGCAACTTCTTTGCAGCTATCCTTGTGTAGCCCCATAGGAATCCCATCTGTCATCCAGCCTGGACAGATCACTTGTCACTGGAGTCTGGAGGTAGCACAACTGACGCTTGAACAACGCAGGGGTTAGTGGTGCCAACCACCCGTGCAGTCGAAAGCCACATAACTTAAGTTGGCCTTTTTCATACGTGGAATCCCAACCGTCAGTTGACCCTCAAATAGTGTGGGTTTGAACTGTGCCAGACAATTGAACTCAATGGGTCAGTTGAGCTGAGTGTGTCCATTTAAAAAAATCTGTGTATAAGTAGACCCGTGAAGTTCAAACCAGCATTGTTCAAGGGTCAGCTATGTTTCTTTTCACTGCCCACTTGTGCCTGGCTGGTGTGGCTGTGTCATGGTCGTGCTGTCTGGGATGGACAGGCAGAAGACTTACAAATCACAGGGGCAGATGTGTCCAAACCTTAAGTGCGAGGGCCCCCTGACCCTGGGTGGACAGTTAACCGTGAAACTTAGGACTGTACAGAGACAGGCTTTAAGGAACTTGGAGCTGGGATACTCAGGCCTCCCTTCTTATTCCAAGTTTAGAGTAATCCTTTGGCTCTACCCTCCCATGATATTGGGGAACCCAAGAGTGTCAGAGCTTGGGGACTTGGAGCAGCTGGCCTAGCCCATCATTGTAGAGTTGGGGAAACTGAGGGCGAGGGAGGGAATGGACTTGTCAACGTCACACAGCAATCATTTGCAGCGTGCTGGACTGGGAAGCAGGACCCCTGCAATGTGGTTGCAACTTTGCCATTGCCTGACTGTGCTCTATTGAGCTTCTTGTCCCCCTTGTTCCTGAATGTCCTGTGACTTATGAGTTATGTATACCTTCTATGAGGACCTCAGGGTGCATGGGAGTCAGTGCATCTGTGTTAGGTCCAAGGGATGAATTCCATGTGGGGTGTCTGCTTGGATACTCATAGGACAAGGAAATTGACTACTCCTCTTCCTTTACCCCAATTTTCATTATCTTCTTGGCTCCTGAATGCTGTTCTAGGCTGCACCCAGTGTGGTGGGGAGAAAGCAGGAAGGTTCCCAGCCCATCCTCCGAGGGTTTGCAGAGCTGAGACAGGGAGGATCTGAGGCCAGGAGGCTAGAGCTGTAGCCTCAGCTCTAGCTGTTACCCAAAAGACCTGGAGCTCTCGGCTACTTATTTTATGTTGTGCTAGTTTGCATCTCATTTGCACTGTGTAGTAAATTATTCAGGTATACCTGCCCTGAACCTTTTATCATAGGGGTCTATGGGTGACCTACCTTGTGGGAGGTAGTTCAGGGCAGCCAGAAAGTACCTGAGCCGGAAGTGAAAAGGTGGGGAGTGAAAAGGTCGGGGTGGGGGTGGACATGATTCAGGCCCCTCTGAGCCACTTGTTTATGAAGCATTTTCACTAGCTTATCCTCACAGCCTCAGTTTCTCCACTTGAGAAATAGGAAAATAACCCATCTCCTAATCACCTCACAAGATTCTTGCGGCGATCAAATGCGACAGGGAATGTGAAGTGATTTTGAGAACTGAAAAACTCTCTATGGGTGACAAGTTGTGATATTCCTGGGAAGAGGAATGAAGAGAATAAAAATGAGGTTAGAAGAGGGTGTTAGATTTGGCAAGACCTACAAGAAAGTGGCTGGCAGAGCCATTAGGCCATGGGCTTCCTTTCCAGCTATTTGCTGGGGATTTTGTGGCAAAATCCATTAGCCTCAGCCCCAGATGAATCTGAGGGTAGCAGACTCAAGGGGACCCATGACCCCTGGACATTCGCACACACACCATGCACTAAGTGAATGGTTTATCTGTTTGTTTAAATTTCTCTCACCTCTACCTACTTTTGGGCAGATAACCAACATTTCTGATTGAGCCTTGCTAGTTTCCATAGATATAAATTCCAAAAGAATGCACTGTGATCAAACTGCCTAGGGCTCATGAAGCCAGAGATGCCTCTAGAACAAAGGAGGTGGAGTGTCCCTTTGCTGTGCCTCTTTGTCCCCCACCTGGAAGATTGCTCTCTGTTCTGAACAGCACCCAGGTGGTGAAGAGAGTGCATGGAGAAGGGCCTGGGGCTTTTTACCCTCATGAGGTCTTGACCTATATGCAGAATCAGTCTTGATCTGATGGCTCCAAGAAGCTCTTGGGAGGCTGATGAGGGCTCAGGAACCCGAAGGTCCTGACCACGAGAGCTGTCCAAAGATGGTGCTGATTGCCTGATAGGTAGTGAGCTCCCCGTCGCTGGGGGTGTACAAGCACATGGTTAGTGACCACTTGGTGGGTATGCAGGAGAGAGGATTCAAGCCAAGGAAGGTGTTGGGGTACCACCCTGAAATTCTGTGACTAACTGGAAAGAGGGAAGATGTGGCCAATAGGAGATTGGCTGGTTCCTCCTCTGAGATTTCCAGATCTCCCTTTCCCTGGCTCTCTCCCCACTTTAGACATGGAGTTTACTTAGTAGCAGCTTTGGTAAAGGCCTATGGGTTTTTCACTGGTTACCCACCCTAGGGAGGGAGTGGAACTCTAGTTCCTCAGGGGCTCAGCTTCCTGTGTCTCCTGCTCTGTTCTAACTAGTCCTATGCTGTCACTCACTAGCTGTGTGACTTTGGGCAAATCACTCATCTGTCTCTGGGCTGCAGCTGGATTTAGGTGTCTCTGGGGCTCCCTTCAGGTCTAGTAGCCCAGTGCTGACCCTGGGACTCAGCCTCAGGCCATGAGTAGGGCCCTCCAAAATTTTGGGCTTCTGGGTATCATGGTCTTTCCAGGCTTCCTCCTGGATTGCTGCCTAGACTGAGTAGGTGGTCACTTGCACAAAACTCTGATTTCACTGAACTTTGACTCTCAAAGATTGTGACACATGAAGCTGTGGGGAACTGGTAGAGGCAGGGCCCCAGAGGTAGGCAGGTGGGCACCAAAGCTCCCCACCTCAGAAACCCAGTCTTCCCTGCCATGCCAGGGTCCCTAGAACCCCTCTCTCCATCCCAGCTGAGGGCATGGAAGCTGGTGCTGGGTGGCTTTACCTTCTGAGCTCCTGGCTGCTGGTCCCTGTGGCCCCAGGCTGGCTTCTTCCCACCCTGCTGCTCCTCCTTGACCCCTGAACTTAGGAAAGGAAGTGAGTCAGGGAAGTAGCATTTGGGAGGGAACTTTGCCAAGACTTCCTGCTGGACTCCAGACTGGGAAGTGGTCTCGGAGCACCAGGCCGGTCCCCAGGGAGGGAGGTCCCCTCGGGGACTACTGGCTGACCCACTCACAAGGCAGGGTCAGAGTGCTTGGGCTGTGTCTACCCCTCCCTGGTGGGACTGTTTCAGGGGCAACAGGTGGAGCAGGACCCCTGAGAGGGCTGACACTTGGAGGTGTTAGGTGGCTGGGCCTCTCTCTTCCCCCACCTAGAGCTATTTCCGGTACTGGGGGAGGGGGCTAATCGGGGCCCAGTCCTCACATTGGGTTTCTCCTTCTAACTGGACATTCAGCTTTCTAATCCAGCAGCAACCAGAACCCCAGCTAGTCTGTTACTGTGGGATGGCAGCCCCTCCCCCTCAGCTCTGTGGGAAGAACCACAGCAAGGAGGTGATTTGAGGGGGTGCTGCAAGGCTGAGAGGAGATTTTTAAATGTTTCAGGTGGTCCGGATACATGTGTTCTATCCCCAAGGTGGGATGTCATGCTGGAACCCTATAGAGTACAGAGAAAGGACCGTAGAACCCCGTGGTTTGGAGTGGGGGTGCAGGAGCTAAACTTCCTGGATTCAAGTCCTGATATCAGCCCGCGTGAGCTGGGGCCAGTCACTTTCCAGTTGTGGGTGAGTCTCAGCTGATGTGAACATTAAGTGATAATCCTGGAATACAATGGTGCTCAAATAACTGAAGTTTGTGGTTTGGCAGAGCCACTTTGAGAAGTGGCCAGTCCAGCCAGGCCTGTGTGCCGTAGACTGGCCCCACACAGCCAGGCTTTGCGCCCCCCACCCCAGGCCTTTCCAAAGGCTCCTGTTTCAGACATGGTAGGTCAGTGAGTGTGAATGGAGATGGGAGCCCAACCTTGCTCTTTCTGCACTTCCATTTCTGCTGAGATAAATGAACTTGTCAGTTGATCCTTTCTTCCCCCCTCCCCCACCCCAGAGGATTAGGGAAGTAATTACTCTTCTCAGGACAGAGGCTGTCAACAAGCCTGGGCAGCCATGTGGGAGCGGGGGTGGAGGGCTGGCTGAGAAGTCCCTGACAGAGCCATGGCCTAGTTGGGCAGAGGGTACCAGGGTCCTCACTCCTACCTGTCCCCTGCTTGGGTCTATAGGGTTTTCAGCCTCCGTACCCATGAAGGAGCCCCTGCTGTGTGGTCCATTGTAGGTGCCACACTTTATCAGCTCCATCCAGTTGTTTAATGGCATTATTAAGAAAAGTGTTGTTGCTGTGGGAATTGTGTGGGTGACAGCTGCAGAGAGAGGGGGGTGGGGAGATGAGGTCAGAGAGATAGGGGAAGGCAGATAATGAGGGTCTTGAGGGCCATGTGGGAACTTTCGCTTTTACTCTGAGCACAGTGGAGAACCCTTGGTGGCTTTGAACATAGTAGCATGGTCTGGCTTAGATTTCATAAAGATCTGCCTTTAGCTGCTGTGCCAGGGCAAGTGGCAGGGGTGGAAGCAGGCAGACTAGAGAGGGGACTATGGCGGTGATCCAGGTGAGAGAGTGGGGCTCAGGGAATCAGTTGGATTCTGG
Source organism: Rhinolophus sinicus (assembly GCF_036562045.2). NCBI lineage: Eukaryota > Metazoa > Chordata > Mammalia > Chiroptera > Rhinolophidae > Rhinolophus > Rhinolophus sinicus. The sequence goes on along the minus strand of NC_133764.1, from coordinate 43,378,946 downwards.
AGGCATCAGGGAGAGCCAGATGCAGTTGCATGTTTTATGGATAAGAACAGTTGAATATAGCACTGTCATCTAGTTCAGCTTGATCATTTGAAGGAGAGTGGTCAGGATTTGCAGAAGGGTTGGATGTGGGATGTGAGAGAAAGAGAAGAATCAAGGACAGTTCCAGGGAGCCTGGCCTGGGACAAGGAAGGGGTTACCATCCATCAAGGTGCGAAGGCTGAAGAGGAGGGGATGGGCGGGAGTTCAGTTCTGGACATGTTGTGTAGGACATGTCCCATCGATGTCCTAGCAAGGGCTCTGGGGTAAACAGTCTAGGGACACAGGCATAGATAGGTACCCGCTGTCTTCTGGAGACGGTTCTGCCCGTTTGGGACATGCTTATCTGAAGGAAAGGAGCCCGGCTGGACCTCCTCGTGGGTCAAAGCAGCCGCCTGAGTCCTTACACACCTCAGATCTCTTGGTTGTGGCCACAGTCCAAGTTACCTGTGCAACCGAAACAAGGTCCCAACAGCCTGTTGCTCCATCACCTACTTTCCCAAGCGTCGCCCTGTTTGAGTCAAGGTGCTTTGTTCATTCTCTCCCCTGTGGGGAGCGGGCCAGGACGCTGTCATTACTCTCATTATGACTCACACATGGAGACTGAAATTCAGGGAGATGAAGGAGTTCGCCCACGGTTCAGTTCCATGGCTCAAAAGTGGCCGCTCACATGGGGTCTTCTGTGTCGGGGTTTGTTTATTCTTGTGGCCTCTCCCTGCCTGCCTCAAAGAGCCGTGCCAGCAACGTGTACACCTGTGCATGGATTTCCTTTCATGGCCTTGTTCTCGGGCTCCCTGTCAATCAACTCATAGACCATTTGTGGGCTGCTCCTGCATACCTGGCCCTGTGTTGGGAGTTGCAGGGTGTGGGGCAGGAGAGGAGAGAAATAGGAGTAGGGCCTGGTGTCTTTCCTCACAGTCTCATGTTGCTTTAGGAAGGATTCACAGGTACAGGTATAGGTGGTACGGGGTGGGGCGAAACCCCAGGTTGGCATCACAAGGCCTGGGTGCCTGTCCCTGATGTCTTTGAACTTGTTGCCAGATCAGGTGGAGCCTGCTTTCTTTTACAGGCTGGGCCTAATATTGTTCGTCCTCTCTACATCTGGAAGTTGTTCTGAATCAGCCAATCAGTTAATGACCACACAAGTGCTGCCATTAAGAGCCAGTGAAATAGAAGGGGCCTTTATCACTCTCGGGTAATAGCCACTTACCTGGCTGCCAAGGTCATATAGGACAAAGGAAGGAAAAGCCTGGTTAGAGGCTGGGGTGCCCCAGAAAGGCTTCCTGTAGGAGGTGAGGCTTGGGCTGGGCCCAGAGGTGGGACGTGCACTGCAGGCCTAGAGACCCAACGGCCTGAGTTAGAGGTGGCCTGGAGCAGGCTATCTGGATGGCAACTAAGTAGATGAAATTAATGGGCTGTTTGAGTTGAAAGCAGGGTGGGGCTGCCATCGACAGTGTTATGGATACACATATGGGTCCTTTCACACAATAGACCACCTTGCAGAAATAAGGATGGCATGTTCCTACTCACTCTCAACCCCAAGGGTGACACCCACGAGCGTAGTGCTGAGTGACAAAAATCAGACATAAAAGATACATACTGTACAATTTCCTTTATAGGAAGGTTCCCAAATGGGAAAAATTAATCCACGTGATTAGCAGTAAGGATCGCATTTCCCTGAGGTGAATAGTGGCTGGGAGGGGGCACAGGGGGCTTCTGGGTGCCAGTAATGTTTTGTTTCTTGATTCGGGGGCTGGTTACACAGGTGTGTTCAGTATGTGAAAATAACTTGGCCTGTATACTTAAGATGTGTGTGCTTTCCTGTACGTATATTATACTTGAATAAGAAATGTTTTAAAAAGGGAAAAAACAAAACAAAACATGGGCCAGGGCCGGATTAGCTGTGCTGGCAGCCCTCCTCTTGTGGTGCCTGACCAGGCCGAATGAGGTGCCCAGCTCTGCTGTGACCCAGTGCCCAGTCCCGCGCCAGCATGCCAGGGGCTCAGCAGGAGTTGGTGGGTCCTTAGCTCATATTGCTCATATTCCATAAGCAGCAGGAGCCTCTGCTGGGCCTGAGGCGAGGGGCACAAAGCTGCTGCATTTCAGGGAGGGTCATCTCGCAGCAGTGGGCCAGGGCACTGGGGGGCAGACGGCTGACCTGGATGGGATTAAAGAGTAAAAGTAAGGTGAGTAAAGGGAGGTGGGCTTTGCAGATCACTCCATGAAATATTTTCTTAAGATGGGAGAACTCAAGCACATAGATCATTTAATCATTCACATAGATAGATAAGTCAAGTCCAGCTGGAAGTCTTGAAAGCCATAGTGACGTGCTTGGACTTTGTCTTCTAGGCCGTAGGGAGACACTGAAGGTTTAGATGAAGGGTATAAGATTATCCTTTCGTTCATTCATTCCTTTATTCAACAAATATTGAATTTAACTTATTTAAGCAAATTTTTGCTGAGCACCTACTATGTCCTGGGCCCTCTACTTATAGGTACCTAGGATACATCAATAAGTGAAATAAAGATTCTTTCCTTCCAGGAACTCACATGCCAACTGGAAGAGATGAGAAAAAATATAGTAAACTAGTGAATTATATAGCGTGTTAGAAGGTGATCGATACTACAGGGAAAAAGAAAAAGCAGGGAAGGGTAAGGAGGGCAGATTGGGAATGCTGAGGGTGGTCAGGGTAGGTCTCATTGAGAAAGGAAGATTTAAGTATGCTTAAGGGAGGAAGGTTCCAGGCAAAAAGAACAGCAAATGCAAAGCCCGGAGTCAGGAATGGGCCAGGTGTGTTCAGAAACAGCAAGGGGGTCATTGGCTAGAGTGATGCAGGAGAGGCAGTGAGACAGGTCATAGGCTGGTGGAAAGGGACACTGCGCAGGTGTCACTTACAGGCTCTTGTAGGGGTGTAAAGTGGAGATGTCCCGTAGGTAGCTGGCTATTGAGCTGGGGATTTGGAAAGTGGTGGGCTGGAGAGAGAAACTTGGGAGTCATTAGCATGCAAATGAGACTAGATGAGATTGCCCAGGGGGTGAGAGCAGATGGAAAAGGAGATGGAGAAGAGGAAAGAACTGAGCCCTGGAGCACTCCGATGCCAAGAGTGGGAAACTGGTGAAGAGACTTAGAAGGAAAGACCAGGGAGAAAGGGGAAGACCAGGAGAGTGTGGACAGAGATATGGACCCCTGGAGCATGGACAGGCAGAGACCAAAATCCTATGGGAATTGCCTAGGAAGAGGTGAGAGCCTGAGCTGGTAAGATGGCCAAGGGGCCAGGTGAGAGGGACCAGCTAGGAGATGTCATCCTCCCAGTGTTACCCTTGAAGAAAGACTTAGTGTCACACAGTTTTAAAAAAGGAGAGCTGTCTAATCCTTTGCAAGAAGGGGAAAAAAGATGAGTTGATTGATGATGTTGGAGGAAAGAATCTCAGTAAAATATGTGTGAATGTATAACTGCATCTCTTTCCAAAAAGAGTTATAGTCAACAATGAGAGGGGGTCTTGTCTGGATTCAGTGATTCCCCAGGACACCAGGCTTTTGGTGCTAGAACCCAGACAGTTCTACACAAACCGGGATGGATGGTCACCCTAAGCTTGGTAATTTACAAAGCTCTCTCCTTTGCGCTCACCCCCCCTCCCCAGTGGGGTAGGTGGGGTGGGGATTGGCCTCCCTCATTTTAAAGCAGAGGCCACACAGGCTCAAGGAAGCGCCCTGTCCCTTCCTGGGAGAGGCTTAGACAGGAAGTGGGCTCTTCAACCATATATTACTTTGATAAAATAAACTTAATTTTAAAACTGAGTAGAAAACTAGAATGACAGAGAGCGGATCAATGATTCCCTGGGCGGGATGAACTGTAAAGAAGTACAAGGAAACGCGTAGAATAATGGAAATACTCTCTATCTCTACTGTGGGAGTGGTTTTGCAGGTGTGCACAGCTGTCAAACCCATTGGATTGTGTGCTTTAAATGGGTGCCGTTTATTGTACTTGAATTCTACCACAGTTCTAGAGAGAGAGAGACAATATGAGGAAGTGGGGGTGACCACAGCCTCCTAGGAGAGTTCACAACTCACAGATGCTTTGCACACTTACCCTCTCTCGTCTTCACACACCTTCTGACCCCCATGGTGCATGGAGCGTCTCTGTGGTCCAGCCACCTCCCTTGTGGGGAAGCCCAATTCTGCAGGAGGCAGCCACAGCACTGAATTGTTCCCTCTGTCCCCAGGACTCCAATCTGTCGGTGCACACAGACAACCCGGACCTCACTCCCTGCTTCCAGAGCTCCCTGCTGGCCTGGGTCCCCTGCATCTATCTGTGGACCGCCCTGCCCTGCTACTTGTTCTACCTGCGGCATTGCCACCGGGGCTACATTGTCCTCTCCCACCTCTCCAGGCTCAAGACGGTCAGAGGCTCAGGGCTCAACTTCGGGTGGAGCTGGGACCTGGGGGGAGGTTCCCCAAACTCAGTGGCTGGACAGGGTTCCCTGACCTCACTGCCCAGTGCTGGGCACCATGGCAGCTTGCCAGGTGGATTTGTGGCCAACTGAGGTAGTCTCTGTTTGGGGAAATTTTCCATCCAGCCTCTCCCACCCTCGAGAAGTTTCTTGCCAGTGCCCAGCCCAGCCCTCAGGGCCAGGACCCGTCAGGTCTGGTGGCTTCAGGAGCAAAAAGGATGGAGGCTCCAACATGTGTTCTGTTTGTAGGTCTTGGGTGTTCTGCTGTGGTGCGTTTCCTGGGCTGATCTCTTCTACTCCTTCCATGGCCTGGTCCACGGCTCGGCCCCTGCTCCCGTCTTCTTTGTCACCCCTTTGGTGGTGGGGGTCACCATGGTCAGTGTGGGGCCCAGGAAGCTGAGTGGGAGAAGGTCTTCCGTGGGTTTGGGGATTGCAGTGGGGGAGCCATGGACTCTGAGGAGAAGGCCGGACACTTTAGCAGTGGAAAGAGGATGGGGGTGCCCCCAGAAATGTCTGTCCACATGGGATGGAGAGGAACAGAGGTAGGTCCAGATGTGTGTGTGCTCTGGCCCAGCCTCCCCGCCCTCCCTGCACAGCTGCTGGCCACCCTGCTGATCCAGTATGAGCGGCTGCAGGGGGTGCAGTCCTCAGGGGTCCTCATCATCTTCTGGTTCCTGTGTGTGCTCTGCGCCATCATCCCCTTCCGCTCCAAGATCCTTTCAGCCGTGGAAAAGGTAAGGGGAAAGGGGCACCTGCCTGGTCCACGCTGTCTAGGGGGTGACCTCAGGGCTCAAGGTCACTGCTGGGTCTCAGGTTCCTCCCCTCTATCCCTCTCTGGCTCCCGGGACCTCCGCTGTGGTTCAGTCCTTTTTGTGTTGTTCTCTACTTGCTGTATCTCTGCCCAGAAGCAGACTAGTGGGATGTGGGGTGGTGGGGGCGAGGCTGAGGACTGCTGTAACTCAGGGGAATGGAGTCGTTGTTGGATATTTGTAGGCATGCAGGGGGCTGTTTTGTAGCCACCACCACCACTAACTGCAGTGTCTGACAGGGGTGTCCACTAATGTCCGTGTAATGAACATATGTTTGCAAACAAGCCTGGGTAGTTCTGGCTTTACCTGAAAGTCCCACGATCTTTTTCTTCCCACCTTTCTCAACTCCTGGCCTTCCTCTTGATCTTTGGTGGTGGTGACGGCATTGGGGTAGGAACACTGAGGGTCAATCCAGCATCTCCCCATTTCTCCATCTGAAGGGGAGGCCGTCAAGTATATTCATAAGGCTTGGAATCATCCACTTATTTTCTGTGTGATCTTGGGCAAATTGCTTAGCCTTTTGGAGCCTCATTGCCTTAACTGCAAACCAGGTGTCATAGATTTCCTTGTCGGGAGGGTTGGACGTGGTGACGCAGGTAAGGAGCTCGACACGTGCCTAGGGCAGGGCAAGCCCTTATTGAACAGCAGCCCCTCGGTGACCCTTCCCCTCTCTCTGAATCCTCTGGGTAAGGGACCCAGGTGCCCTTGGGGGCCACCTCCTACCCTGGAGGAGACTGACATTCTGATGTTCTTCCCCGTTGTCCCCCCAGGGCAAGATCTTGGACCCCTTCCGCTTCACCACCTTCTACATCTACTTTGCCCTGGTGCTCGCTGCCTTCATCCTGTCCTGCTTCAGGGAGAAGCCACCATTTTTCTCCCCCCAAAATGTCGACCCTGTGAGTTTTCCGTGGAAGCCGGGTGGTAGGGAGTCCCACGCCCACTCCTAGCCCTTACCAGCATCCCTATCCCTGCCAGTTCATCCCTTCCATCTCCAGGTCATCTCCACAATCTGTAACCTGGGGCTCGGAGCTGGGAGATGTGGGGGCCTCCTTCCTCTAATCTGCCTTGAGAGGGTGGTAGGCACTCCTGATTTCCCCCATCCCCCCTCACCTTCTAGAACCTGTGCCCTGAGGTCAACGCTGGCTTCTTCTCGCGTCTGTTTTTCTCATGGTTCACAAAGTGAGTTGGCTCTTCCTCCATCCATCCTGGGCCAGAGGGTAGAGGGTGGGAGATAGAGAGAAAGACGGAGGAAGGGGAACAGGCTGGAGGTTCAGGGGCCTGAGGAACTGGGCCGGGCTGGCCCTCCCCCCCGACCCCAAACCCTCGCCCTAGCAGGCAGCAGGGCTGGTGAGGCTGGGGAAAGCTGTCTGGGCTGAGGGTTGAGTGCAAAGGCCAGGCCTGGCCCAGCTCTGATGCCAGGCCATAGGCCAGCCCTGCATCTGGCAGGCGGTGGGGACAGGCTCAGGGACTGGAGGGAAACTGTAATTAGTTCCAAGCTTTTCTGTCTGGGGTAAGCTTGCAGCTTGTCATCTCCTTGGCCACCCCTCAAAGCAGCTTGAGCAGGATAATTGTGTCTGTGACCTGGGTGACAGCTCGTTAACGATGCTGCACTGAAGAGGCACCTAAGGCTGGGGCTCCATCCACCCAGCTTTGCCCTCATCCCAGGCGCCAGCCAGCATGGATTTCATCACCAGGCCCCAGGAGTCAATGGGGCATCTGGGGAGGAGGAAAAGAAGGGGCCTGAGGTAGGAACTTGGGGTGGGAGGCTGTGACCTCCCACCCCACAGCCTATTCACTGTGGCAGTAAAGGAGACCCCTCCCTTGGCCACAGCACCCTAGGGAGAGCTTCCTTTCTGGAGACCCTGGTCCTGGCTATAGGCTGCTAAACTCTGATCCCATGTGGGGCCATCTGCCTGCCTCAGGATGGCCATCCTCGGCTACCGGCGTCCCCTGCAGGAAGAGGACCTCTGGTCTCTGAACAAGGAGGACCATTCTGAGGTGGTGGTGCGGAGGCTGCTGGAGTCCTGGAAGAAGCATCAAAAGCAGGCGGCACGGTGAGGCCCTTCCTGTTCCCACGCCCCGCCACCCAGCACCTTCACGCACCCAGGTCTCTGGAAGGGAGGCTGGTTAACCTGGGATGACACGTGGCTGGGTGTCGGTCAATAGTAGAGCAGGTGCAGGTGGCCCTGAGGTAGGATCTGAGACCAGCTCTCCCCCACTTGACTGATGCCAGAGAATGGCTGCCACTTTCGGAATACTTATTCTACCTTAGGCACAGCATTGAGCAGGTGGATGAACTCAATCTCCAACAGCCCTATGGTATAAATTCTATTATCCCCATGTTACAGATTGGGACACTGAGGCACAGTGGTTTAATGACACACCCAAGGTCCCTTAGTTGGTGGTGGCAGAGTCGGAATCCACACCCACCTGTCTGGCTCCACTGCTCTTACCACTGCGCCACCCTGCCTGACGTGAAGGGTAGACTCTAGAAACTTCCCTCAGGAGAGGAAGGGCTGGGGGAAGAAGGTGGAAGCCGGCCTCTCCTCTCATCCTGCTTCCTCCTGTCTGGAGGCGGGGGCTGGAGAAGATGACCCTCCAGCTGAGACTGGCAGTCTCCTGTTGTCTCTGGCCAACTGCCCAGTTAAGAGAGCTGGAACTCCCAATTCTCCTTCCCTGGCCACTTCTGACCCCAGGACTGACCCCTTCCCTCTCCACCACAACCAAGAGTTCGGTGTTTATTCAGTCAGGAGCCGACTGGCTGTCAGAGAAGCAAGGGACTTGGGCTTTGTCAGCAGTGTCTTGGCTTCCATGGCTTCCTATGGTCCCCCAGTCTGCCTGGGCAGCCCTTCTCTCTCCTTCCCTCCCTGCTTAGCTCCCTGGTGACGAGACCATGTGTCCCTTCCCTCTCAGCATCCTCTCTGGGCAGGCCAGAGGCTGGGCATTGCTGGGTTATACTTCTCGGGTAGCAGTTAAGGCACCCCTCATCTGCCCTAGAGCACCTGGAAAGTCATGTTGTCCATCCCTCCCCTCCGAGTCCTGAGAGCCCTCTCCCCTCTCCTCCCAACTCCTCCCCAGCATTTGGTTTCATGGGTGCCTATTCCTACTCACTGCTCCTTCCTCCTGGACCAGACACAAGGCCACGGCGGCATCTGGGAAGACAGTCTCCAGGGAGGATGAGGAGCTGCTGGGGGACCGGCCCAGGCCCCAGGAGGCCTCCTTCCTGCAGGCCCTGCTGTCCGCCTTCGGCCCCACCTTCCTCCTCAGCATGAGCTTCATGCTGATCCAGGACCTCCTCTCCTTCGTCAACCCACAGCTGCTCAGGTCTCACCACACTCCTTGCTGTGGCCCTGCCCAAAGGCGCACAGCTGACAAAGATGGATTTGAGTCCAGGGCTCTGAACTCCAGATACAGTGCTCTTTCCACGTGATAGGCTCCATCATCTGTCACATGAACGGCTTGGACTTGAAGGAGGTCTGGATGAGAGGGTGGGAAGGAGAGCTGCCTAGCAGCTGAGCCGCCAACGCTTTGCCCCTCCATTCATGCCTACATTCATTCAATGAATGTTTGTGGAGCCCCAGGGTGCCAAAATGGTGCCAGATGCTAGGGATACAGAGATAAATAAGATGTAGTATTAAAGTCTTGCAGGAGAAACCAATGTAGAAATCCATGAGAGTACAGTGCAGGCAGAGGTGTACTCAGGTGTGTGGACAACGCTGGGAGGGGTAAAGAAGCCAGCTTGGGAAGGAGCAGGGTACACTTGCCAGTCAGGGAGGTTATCAAGTTTGGAAGGACAGCAGGAGTTAGTTAACCAGGTGAGGACGGAGGGGAAGATACAGCCCAGGCCATCACAAAGGCCTGAGACAGCATGCCTCAGGCACTCCAGGGATTTCTGAATGCTGGAGGAGAGCGTGACCAGAGGGAGAAGCACAAAAAAATGAAGGGAAAGGGGGAGTGCTAAGGAAATCCTTGAAAGATGTACAGCCAGGGAGGGGCGCCTGGTTTGCATTTTGGAAGGATTCCCTGCCAGTAGTGTGGGCGATGTAGGACAGGTGGCCGGATGGAAGTGGGCCAACCAGGGCAGACAAGAGTCCAGGCCAGGAATGAGATAGGATTCAGAAGCTACTCGGGAGATGGCAGTGTGCCAGGAAGAGGGAGGGGTCAAGGGTGACTGGGTTCTGGCCTGGGTAATGGGAGGATGCTAGATCTTTCTCTGAGATGATGACCTCAGTGGGAGGAGGAGCCTGGGCTCAGGGCAAGGTGCTGAGTTGAGTTTGGGCCACACTGAGCTTGAGGTGCTGGTGGGCCCTCCAAGGTGAGACTCCCAGCTAGCTAGCGATTACATTTTCAGAGGCATTGGGGGGAAGCCCAGGGTTTCATATCTGTGGCTAAGCTTTGCCAGAGAGCCCATGCAGAGGCCCCAGCCAGAGCCCTAGGGAATTCTGACAGGTAAGGGGTTAACAGAAACCTACCTGGCTTGGAGGGTCCAGAGATGGAGGAGCAGAGCATTTCCAGGACAAGACGTGGCCTCCAGTGAAACAAGGTGGCCAGTAAAATAGAGCCTGAGGAAGGCAACGTGGAGTTTGTTAGTGACTTCCAAAAATAGAGACTGAGACAGAGGGCAAGGGCCTGAGAGCAGGGCGTCTGCTCTAGAGACAGGGGCCACAGAGATCTAGGAGCTTTCTGTGAAGAAAGGTATCGTAGTTTCCTGTGGCTGCTGTAACAAACCACCACAAACTTTGTGGCTTAATGCACAGAGTCGGGGCAGAGTGGAAGCTGAGGCTGAAAGGAGGGCAGTAGTAGAGGGTAGTAGCCTAGGTAGCCCTCCCCACCTTCATGCCTCTCTCCTGCCCTTGCAGCCTCCTGATCAGATTTATTTCAAACCCCATGGCCCCCAGCTGGTGGGGCTTCCTGATAGCTGGGCTGATGTTCGTGTGCTCCTTGACGCAGACTGTGATCTTACACCAGTATTACCACTGCATGTTTGCCATGGGGTTGAGGCTTCGCACAGCAATCATAGGTGTCATCTACAGGAAGGTTAGCTGGAGCAAGGCATGGGCGTGGGGGGAGGGGCTGCGGAGGCTGGCCCTGGAAGCTTCGGAGAAGCTCACAGGCCCAGTCCATCACTTGCTGCCCACCTGCAGGCTCTGGTTATCACCAGTTCAGTCAAACGTGAGTCCACTGTGGGAGAAATGGTCAACCTCATGTCAGTAGATGCCCAGCATTTCATGGACCTTGCCCCCTTCCTCAACCTGCTGTGGTCAACACCTCTGCAGATCATACTGGCCATCTACTTCCTCTGGCAGGTGACTCTTACACTCTGACCTCTGCCCCCTTCCTCTGACCTTGACTTTGCTGAGAAGGGACAAGAGAGGGTTATTCTGGGTCAGCAGGGGGGCTATGGAATGGACACAAGTGTTTCCCTAGTTATTGGGGTTGGGGGCCATGACTGTGAAGACGCTGGAATCTTTCCAGCCTGGGCGACTATCCTTCTCGAAAATCCCAGGGGAGAAAAGAGGGACTAGGGGCAGGGTGGGTGTGACTGGTGGTCATTGTCTGTCTGTCTGTCTGTATTTGCCTTCCTGTCTGTCTGGACACCCTTTCATGTCCGCTGTTTGTCCTTCTCTGTTGTCATTCTCTGATGGCTGGCTGCTTCTGCACATTTTTTCATCCTGTTGGCTTTCCGTCAGTACGTCTGCTTTTCTTTGTCTGTATGGCTGACCACCATCTATTGCTTCCTGCCCATCTCCATGTTGCAGGTCCATAAGCCTCTGCTTGTCTGTTGGATTCTGGTTACGTGTACACATTGGTTATTGGTCTGTCTTATCTCCCCACCGGTGCCGCCTTAGAACCTGGGTCCCTCCGTGCTGGCTGGAGTTGCTCTCATGATCTTGCTGATCCCACTCAACGGAGCTGTGGCCATGAAGATGCGTACTTTCCAGGTTGGTGCTGTCACAGGCGCACTGCTCCTGCCTGGAGCACCTGGCGAGGTACCCAGGGAAAGGCATTCACTAACCTGGGGCCCCTCAGGGACCTTGCTTACTGAGTATGGATGGCTAAAAGCCACTTTCACAAACCTTAGTTCCCTCTATCCTCACAACAACCCTGAAAGCATTTTAGAAATAGTCTTATTTTGCAGCTGAGGAACCAAGGCCCAGAGAGATTATGGCAGTCCAGAATCGGGCAGAGCTGGGACTTGAACCTACGTCTTCTGGTCTAATGAGAGTTTCTCCTGCCACGCTGTGTTGAGTGTAAATAGCCCGTCATCCAGTCCTTTATTTACAAACATGTATTGAAGTCTTTAGCAGCTTCCCCCTGTACACAGAATAAATGACCAAGTCCCTAGGCTCACCCACCAGGCCCCTGCTCACCTTGCAAGACCCTGCTCACCCCTAAAATATGGCCAGATTTCAGCCAAGCCGGCCTTCCTTTTTTCCAAAAGCACCAAGCTCCAGGTACCAGTGTGCCACCACACATGCAGTTTCCTGGAATGCTTTTCCTCCCTTCCTTGCCCAACTCCTTCCCTTCCCCCACCTTCCAGCATAAACCCTGATTTCCCAGACTCTCACAGAATCCTGTTGTTTCTCGTCAGAGTACGCATACTAATTTATTAAGCGTTTGTTCAGGTGATTGTTTGCTTCCTACCTGCCTCCCCCACCAGACTGTCAGCTTCATGATGGCCAGGGCCTTGTTTGAGTTGTTCAGCGTTCTCTGCCCTATGTCTAAACCTAGCACGTGGCCTGGCACATAGTGGCACTCAGCAAATAGGGGTTAGATGAATATGTTAATTTGGCATGCGGTCATTGGGTTAGGGTCAGAAGGCTGGCAGTCTAACTGGGGAAGAATCCATGCACAGAGATTGCTCTGGGGACAAAAGGCGAGTACAATGTGCCTTAGAAACCCAGGGAAGGAGGCAGAGGATGCTGCCTGGGAGGGACGGTGCGGTTGGACATGATTTTGGGGGGGGGGAGGAGGAGAGGGGAGGCTGGGGGGCCTTCCAGGCTGAGGTACAGCACAGGCCCAGCAGGGAGGAAGAATGATAAGCAGCCTGAATGTCTGCAGTGGATGCCCGTGCATGGAAGGAATGAGCCCCGGTGGGTACAGGTGTGAGGAGGCGAGTGGAGCATGCCAATGCTGTTCTTTCCGTAGGTAGAACAAATGAAGTTCAAGGACTCCCGCATCAAGCTGATGAGCGAGATCCTGGGTGGCATCAAGTTGCTGAAACTGTACGCCTGGGAACCCAGCTTCCTGCAGCAGGTGGAGGGCATCCGACGAGACGAGCTCAGGCTGCTGCGCCGGGATACCTACCTTTATGCTATATCCATCTTCATCTGGATCTGTACCCCCTTCCTGGTGAGGCCCCCCCTCCGGGGCTGCCCTCCCGCCTGGCCCGCCCAGGCCTCTGGGCCCAGTAGACTCCACCCTGACACCCACCTCCACTGCTACCCAGGTGACTCTCATCACCCTCAGTGTGTACGTGTCCCTGGACCCGAACAGCGTGCTGGACGCCGAGAAGGCCTTTGTGTCTGTGTCCCTGTTCAATATCTTAAAGAACCCCCTCAGCATGCTGCCCCATGTGATCAGCAGCCTGACCCAGGTAATCCCGGGGGGCACAGGACGTTCTGCTGGAGTGAGGGCAGGTTTTGGGGGTCACTTAGGGTTAGGGATAATCAAGGAGAGTTACTGGAATCTCCATCTGGCGTTATGGAGAATTATGCAAAGTTGAATGAGGTCATGAGAATCAGTGGTCATTTGGGGTCTGAGAAGGTCAGGTGGGGTCCCTGGAAACCTGAGTTCTGGAGACAGACTCTTCTTACCAACCTGGACCCTGTCTTTGGCAGTGGGAGCCAGGGAAGACTCAGTCATGGGAGGGGCCCCAGAACCTGTGTCTGGGCCTTCAGGGGGCTCTGCCTCACCCAGGAAGTTGGGGGCCAGGCAAGTTTGGAGGGAGTGGGATAGAAAAAGCACAGCTTCCAGGATGACTCACACCCTCCTACAGACCAGTGTGTCTCTGAAACGGATCCAGCATTTCCTGAGCCAAGATGAAATTGACCCCCAGTGTGTGGAAAGAAAGACCATCACTCCAGGTCCAGACACCCCTACCTGGGCTGCCCTTGCCACAGCCCTGCTACAGAAAATCCTTGTTCCAAGCTTTGAACTTTTCTCTTGTGACCCCTTTTCTTCTTCCTCTTTATGTCCTCCTTCTCCCTTCTCCAGCTCTCTGCTCTCCTCTCGTTGACTCCTTCCCAGGCCCCCACCACCACTCTCCTTCCTCCCCTGGGGCTCCTACTGCCCCAGGACTTCCTGCCCTTTCTCCCTGCCCCCCAAGTTTCCCTGCCTTCTCACCTTAGCCCCTTCCCCCAGGGCTCCCCACACCTCTCCCACCCCCCCACCCCCAGCGACCTTCTCCCCTGTGCCCCCCTGACCCTGTATACCTTGACCCTTTCAGGCTATGCCATCATCATAGACAGTGGCACCTTTACCTGGGCCCCAGACCTGCCCCCGACCCTGCACAGGTACCAACTTCTCCCACCCCTTCTCAGATGCCTAAAGGGGACCGAATGTCAGATCCATAGCAGAACCTGCCCCCCGATCCTCACCCCACAGTCTTTGGCCTGGAAAGCCAGAAAAGCCTCACTTGTCAGGGTGGTTATCTGGAAGGGAGCAGGACTTGGGTCTCCAGGTGGAAGGTTGGGGACTAAAAACCTGATCTTTATCTTTGACTGGGCTCCTGATTTCCTTGTCCCTAGCCTAGACATCCAGGTGCCAAAAGGGGCACTGGTGGCCGTGGTGGGGCCCGTGGGCTGTGGGAAGACCTCCCTGGTATCTGCCCTGCTGGGAGAGATGGAGAAGCTGGAAGGCAAGGTGTATATGAAGGTGAGAGGCGTGAGGACTCCTGGGAAGGGAAGTTCACAAACCCCAAGGTAACTGTGGGATTCTCCTGTGGCCAGGGCTCCGTGGCCTACGTGCCCCAGCAGGCGTGGATCCAGAACCGCACTCTTCAGGAAAATGTGCTATTTGGCCAAGCCCTGGACCCCAAGCGCTACCAACGGGCTCTGGAGGCCTGTGCCCTGCTACCTGACCTGGAGGTGCTGCCTGGTGGGGACCAGACAGAGATTGGAGAGAAGGTACACGGTCCCCTCCCATCCTCTGGGGAGTCAGCATATACAGCTGTGCACCTTAAGCCAGCCCATATATGCATGCATTCATTCATTCATTCATACATTCATGTGATATGCCCAGCTCTGTACTAGGCACTGGGGAAACACCTATTACTGAGGGAGGCCAACTTGTGAACATGTAGAGGCTCAAGGCCTGTGCAGGGTACAGGAAGGGCAGTGAGGGGGCAGTCTGCATAAGGCAAACCCTCACTTTTGAGCTGAGTCTTAACAGCTGAGGAAGAAGAGCTCATCATTTATCTATTCATTCATTTATTCATTCATTCATCAGATTTTATTACACACCTACTACATGCCAGACAATGTTATATAATAGTGACTACACTAGACTAAAATCTCTGCCTTCATGTAGCTTACATTCTAGAGGGGGAAAGACGATAAGCAAGATAAAGAAGTAAAAAATATATTAGATAAATCCTAAGGGGGAAAGAATGAAACAGGGAAGGGATATAGGAATATGTGCTGGGCTGTATTGTCCGAGTGCCATGGCAAAGCCTTACTGAGAATAGGAAACCTGAACAAAGGGAGGGAGTGGGCCATGTCTGGGGACATGGAGCCCTGTCTGGGGGAAAGGTCTTAGAGGCAGAGAACAGCAAGTGCAAAGCCCCTGAGGCAGGAGAGTGATTGGGGCATTTAAGGCTCAGCAAGGAAGCCAGAGTGTCTGGAGTGAAGTGAGCAGGGGTGAGGAGGAGGAGAAGAGGCCAGGGAGGTATCCAGGCAGCCAGGTCACAGAGGGCCTGGCAGGCCACTGTAAGAACTGTGGCTTTTACCAAGAGTGATGGGAAGTCTTTGAAGGTGCGAGCTGAGGAATGGTGGGTGGATTGGTTAGGAAGGGGCGGGGAGAGTATAGGGCCAGGCAGCGCTTTGAAGACCTTGGTTAAAGGTTTTGGCCTTTACCCTAAAGACCATAAGACATCAGTGAAAGTTTTTGTTTCTTAGTTTACGTATTTATTTTTAATTGTTGCAACATACGCATAACGTAAAATTTACCTTCTTCACCATTTTTAAGTGTACAGTTCAGGAGTGTTAAGTAGATTCACATTGTTGTGCAACTGGTCTCTCAAACTCTTCATCTTGCAAAGCTGAAACTCTGTACCTGTTAAGCAACCACTCCTCATTCCTCTCTTCCCCCGGTCCTTGGGAATCACCACTTCCTGTCTCTATGCATTTGACTACTCTAGGTACTTTACATACATGGAGTCATACAGTATCTGGCTTTTTTTGTGACTGGCTTATTTTACTTAGCATAATATACTCAAGGTTCATCCATGTTATAGGATGTATCAAAATTTCTTTCCTTTTTAAGGCTGAATAATATCCCATTGTATGTATAGATCACATTTTGTTTATCCATTCACCTGTCAATAGACACTTAGGTTGCTTCCACCTTTTAGCTATTGTGAATAACACTGCTACTATGAACATGAGTGTGCAAATATCTCCCCGAGACCCTACCTTTGATTCTTTTGAGTATGTACCCAGAAGCGGAAGTGCTAGATAATACGGTAATTCTATTTTATTTTTTGAGGAACTACCATGTTGTTTTCCATAATTGCTGCACCGTTTTACAGTTCACCAATAATGCACAGGGTTCCTACTTCTACACATCCTGGCCACATACCTGCGGCATTTGTAAGGGGGTTGTGGTTTTGGTTTTTGATACCGTGTTTCCCCAAAAATAAGACCTAGCTGGACAGTCAGCTCTAATATGTTTTTTGGAGCAAAAATTAATGTAAGACCTGGCCGGGTATAATATACTAAAATATAATATAATATAATATAACATAACACAACATAATATAATACTGGGTCTTATATTAATTTTTGCTCCAAAAGACGCATTAGAGCTGATTGTCCGGCTAGGTCTTATTTTCGGGAAAACACGGTACTAGCCATTCTAATGGGTGTGACATGGTATCTCATTGAGGTTTGGATTTGCATTTCCCTAATGATTAACGATGTGGAACATCTTTTCATGTGCTTGTTGGCCATTTGTATTATCTTCTTTAGAGAAATGTCTGTTCAAGTCCTCTACCCATTTTTTGATCAAGTTGTTTGTTTTGTTGTGGTTGTTGTTGAGTTGTACAAGTTCTTTATGTATATCGCAGGTCCTCAAATAGCATTATTTTATTCAATATTGTTTTGTTATAATGTTGATGAGATGCTGTAGGAACTTAATTCTTGTTTATATCAGTTAGCCTATGGTAACATTGCTTTCATTATATGTTGTTTAGCTTAAAGTTGTAGAACCTATCAATGACTTATAGTAAGTGAGAACTTACTGTACTGGATATTAACTTCTTATCAGATATATGAGTTGCAAATATTTTCTCCTAGTCTAAAGGTTGCCTTTTCACTCTGTTGATTGTGTGCTTTGAGGCACAGAAGTTTTTAATTTTGATGTGATTCAATTGATCTATTTTTACTTTTATTGCCTGTGTTTTTGGTGTTGTATCCAAAAAGTCATTGCCAAATCCAATGTCACGAAACTTATCCCCTCTGATTTCTTCTAAGAGTTTTATAGTTTTAGTTCTTTTTTGATACTAAAGATTTTAGGGTGTGTTCCCTCAAAACAATGACATTCTCTTACATAGCTGTAGTTGATTTATCAAAATCAAGAAATTTAACATTGATACAATATTATTAGCTAATTCACAGACTGTATTTTAAGGTCATCATTTGTCCCAATAATGTCTTTTTTTTAGCTTTTTTCTTCCCTGGTCTAAGATCCAGGTGCATTTACTTGATTGTAATATCTCTTTATTTTCTATCAATCTGGGTAACTCCTCAGTCTTTGTCTTTTAGGGCCTGGACATTTTGAAGAGTATAGGCCAGTTATTTTGTAGAATGTCTCTCAATTTGAACACAATTAGATCTGGATTATGCTTTTTTTCTTTTTTTTTTTTGGATGCATCCTACCTGGAGACACAAGATGTCAATTTGTGCCTTATTGACAATGTTAACTTTGATCACTTGATTGAGGTGTGTCTTTCATTGATGATTTTATTTCATAACATTCACTGATGATTCTTACCTGAGTCAGTGTTTACTATGATGTTTGCCAAATGGTAATTTTCCAACTCCATTCCTTTAGTAGTTATTAGCTGGCATTTTACTCTAAGAAAGAACTTT
The DNA here is from genome assembly GCF_036562045.2 of Rhinolophus sinicus. Lineage (NCBI taxonomy): Eukaryota > Metazoa > Chordata > Mammalia > Chiroptera > Rhinolophidae > Rhinolophus > Rhinolophus sinicus. Next base: position 43,361,338 of record NC_133764.1, on the reverse strand, counting down.
CTCTTCTTTTCCCCTTTTTTACTTTTCATTAATTTCTTTTTATCAATATGGGCTCATGGATTCTTATTTGATTCAATGGGTTATAATCCATTACCATCGTTATTTATTTTGATATTCGACATGTGAGTGAAGGGTTTTAAACAGGAACAGCTGAAAAGCTGCTCTGGCCCTAGTGTGGGGGGGGGCCCAAAGTCACAGGACCCAGTAAGGAGGCTCCATGGTGGTCTGGGGCAATGAAGGCCTGAGACTGAGCAGTGGAAATGGGGACTTTTAAGTAGGAGTCTGGAGTTATAGGAACCCAGAGAAGAACTCCCCATCTATGACACACTCCTTCCCATCTCTCTTGGACCTCACACACACAAAAACCTAATATAGTGTCCAGCACATAGTAGGCACTCAAGAAAGACTGTTTGGCTGAATGCAGGCATGCCTACATGCTTCACTCACTACACTTGCTGATCCCCAGCAGCTCCAGCTCCCCCTGCCCCAAATTTGGTCTCCCCAGGGGTGAATTTCTCAGGGTACCCCAAAGAGCTGGGACATATTGCAGAGGGAATGAGGGAACTGATGGTAGGAAAGCAAGCTATACATCTAGGGTCTGCCCTCTGGGCCCAACTCTGCTCCTGTGTGCCTCAGTTTCCCCATCATGGAGGGGGTTTCAGGAGATGTCTTACCTCCCCTCTGGCACCTGATCTTGGGGTTGATGCTGGTTTTCCATCCGTGCTTGGGCCCTTAATAGTTCAGGACAAAGCCATTTACATCTAGGGCTTTAATTTCTTCATCTAGAAAATGGGGCTAATGATAGTTCCCTGGAAGGACTGACATGAGGACCAAATGGGATAATTGTTATGAAAGTCACCTGTAAACTCTATGGGTGGTAGAAGATTAAAAGGTGTGTTAAGGACCTCCTGGGAATTTCCAGTCTCCCAGGGTACAAAGGTGGCAGGCAGGGAAACCAGCTGGGCATGGTGATGGAGCAAAGGGAGCAGGATGTCCTCACCTGCCCCGGGAGGACTCTGAGAGCCACCACCCTCCTTCCATGGTCTTATAGCTTCACAGGGACAGGACCAGGCATGTGAAAGGTGACTTTAGAGGTCTGCCTTGCTGAATGACAATGGACAGGGCCTTTATACCCCTCGAGTGTTGACCCTGTACCCACTTCCTCCCTCCCTCCTCCATCCAGGGCATTAACCTGTCTGGGGGCCAGCGACAGCGGGTCAGTCTGGCCCGGGCTGTTTACAGTGACGCTGACATTTTTCTGCTGGATGACCCACTGTCAGCTGTGGACTCCCACGTGGCCAAGCATATCTTTGACCAAGTCATTGGGCCAGAAGGTGTGCTGGCAGGCAAGGTGAGGCCTCCGGTAGGCTAAGGGGGCAAGGTGAGATCTAGGGCCCTAGGAAAGAACTGATGGCCATGGGGTTTGGGTGAGACCTGGACATGTGGGAGTCTGAGGGGCAGGAGTGGGGGATGGGCAGCAGGGGAAACCCCTGTGGGGGGCACAGCCCCGAGGCACTGAGCCAGCTGCGGTGGGCAGGGGGCGAGTTCCTGAAGTGCCTGTCTATGCTGCCTTGTCCCTGGGTGCTTCACGCTCACTCTGTGGCTCTGCACCAGTGCTGGAGGGTGGTGGGAGTGATCGCCTGCTGCCTTCTCCCCAGACACGAGTATTGGTGACACATGGCATCAGCTTCCTGCCCCAGACAGATTTCATCATAGTGCTAGCTGACGGACAGGTGTCTGAAATGGGCACCTACCCAGCCCTCCTGCAGCGCAATGACTCCTTTGCCAACTTCCTCCACAACTATGCACCTGATGAGGGCCAGGAGCACTTGGAAGAAGACGGCAGGACCGGTATCCCTGGCCCTCTATTTCTATGCCCTCCCGACGTCTTCCCTGTCTTGGGGGTCTCTGAGTCTCTCTGGACAGGCCCAGTGTTGTATAAGGGAGGTGCTTGGGCTATCTGTGTGATGGTCAGACATCACCAAGCAGGAAACGAAACTGGATATAGTCAAGTCCTTTCTCCTCCTCTCACCCTCACTGTGAGACCTTGGATCAGCAGCTCAGCTCCCGGACCCTTAGTTTTCCCACGTGCCAAAGGGGCATAAAGGCCCAGGCCTACTCTGTACAGCAAGGCGGTTTCATAGATAAATTGTTTGTTACATATGCAAGTGCTTGGAAATGTCATTTATTCATCAACAAATATTTATTGAGCAGATGACCAGGCACTATTCCAGGCACTGAGATGAAACAGTGAACAAACAGAAAAATCCCATGGGGCATACTGAAGTGCATGGGCTCATGAGACACCCCATACTTGTCTGGTTCCAGCTCCCCAACCCCAAACTCTGGGCTGGCTCACAGACCTTTCCCTGGTTTTTCTTGCCTTCTGCTATATGTAGAGCTAACACTGTCTTGAGCTTTTACTAAGTGCTCTGCTCCTTGCTAAGCACTTGACACACATTTGTTCCTTTAATTCTCACAATGATGTGCCCGCCTAAAGTCATGCAGTGAGGAAGAGGGATTTAAGCTCAGCCAGTCTGACTCAGAGCCCAAGCTCCTAACCTTTATAGTTGAGTCCCCTTCTCCTGATGGGAAGTTTTTCTTCTTGTCTAACCTAATTCTTTCTTGCTGCCCCCTTTTTCCCAACACAGAATTGGTCATTGCTTTTTGTCATTATTGTTTTTGCTGCTCTTTCAACCCCTCTCATCTTATCTCACGCTTGTCCATTCGGGCCCCTTCGTTGGCGTAGGGATGGGGGATACGGGGCTTACAGGGAGCTGGCTGACCTCTGTCTCCTCGCTCCCTTTCCCCACCCCCTCACCCCGTGGCAGCCTTGGAGGATGTAGAGGATGAGGGGCTGCTGCTGATTGAAGACACGCTCAGCAGCCACACAGACCTGATGGATAATGAGTCAGTTATGTATGAGGTCCGGAAGCAGTTTATGAGGTGAGCTCCGGAGAGTTCTCAGACCCCTGGGAAGCTGCGCCAGGGCTCCCCAAGGCCTGCCAGGTGGGGTGCGTTCTCCCTGAGACTCACATCCTGGGCCTCCACCTGGGGCTCTGTCCTGTGGGTGTGTCAGAGGCCTCCTCTCTGGGCCTGACCAGCTGCCTCTACAGACAGCTGAGTGCCATGTCCTCGGAAGGGGAGGGCCAGGTTCGAACTATGCCCCGAAGACGCCTGGGTCCAGCAGAAAAGGTAGCACAGGCAGGAGAAGTGAAGGCAAATGGGATGCTGATCGAAGAGGAGAAGGTGGAGATGGGCAGGGTGAGTAGGGTGAACGAGGAGGGCTGGAGAGGGTGGGCAGGCCCCCGGAAGTCCTGGGGCGCACGGGAGTCCTCTCTCCCTCACTGCCACGGCCATGCAGGTGAAGCTGAACGTGTTCTGGGATTATGCCAAGGCTGTGGGGGTCTGTACCGCACTGGTCATCTGTCTGCTGTACGCGGGTCAAAGTGCAGCTGCCATTGGGGCCAACATATGTCTCAGTGCCTGGACCAACGAGGCTGTGGTGGCTGGCAAACAGAACAACACCTCCCTGTGGTTGGGTGTCTATGCCTCCTTGGGAATTCTGCAAGGTGAGCCTGCAGGGATACCTAGAAGGGGCTCCAACGGCCCTTTCCTCACCTCTCGGCTGCTAGGTCCCCCGAACCACGTGTTTGCCTCTGAGTCTCCCTTCACCATCACAGCCATTGCCCTGCCCCAGTGCCTCGCTAACCCTTCTTAGTGGTCCACGCGCCTCTGAGCCTGCCTAGCCCACCGCGGCTATCCCTTGCCCCGGAACCTGCCCCTGCATGCCTGTCACCTGGCCCAGGTGAGTGAGTGCCCTCTGCCTCCTCCAACAGGGCTCCTGGTGGTGCTGTCGGCCATCACGATGGCGGTGGGCAGTGTCCAGGCTGCACGCCTGCTTCACCAGACGCTGCTACACAACAAGATGCGCTCGCCACAGTCCTTCTTCGACACGACGCCCTCAGGCCGTATCCTCAACCGCTTCTCCAAGGACATCCACGTCATCGATGAGGTTCTGTCCCCCACCATCCTCACGATGCTGGGTTCCTTCTACAACTCCATCTCCACCCTCGTGGTCGTGGTGGTCAGCACGCCGCTCTTCGCTGTGGTCATCCTGCCTCTGGCGGCCCTCTACATCTTTGTGCAGGTGTGCAGCAAGTGGGTGGGCATGGCTGTGGGAGGCAGGGCCCGGTGCTTGTGTGGGTGGAGCTTTTGACAGGTGTGGGCAGGTGACCAGGGAAGTCAGACCCCAGGGTGGCAGCTGGATTTGGTTAGGGACGGCAGTCAGTTATTTTCCCTCTTTGAAACTCATTTTCCTCACCTGTAAAATAGAGAGAATCATAGAACATGCCCCATAAGGTGGTTGCTAGGATAACATGATATCCTTGTCAATTGTGGCTGATCCTGGGACTTCTTCCTGCTGGCTATTTTTAGATAAAATAGTGTGAACAGTTTGAGGTACATTATCCTTCCCTTCTTTTTATACATTTCTAAACATACATATGTATGTATCATTCTAAGATGAATTGATAACTTTCAGATAGAGCTAACTGTAAAAGGCATGTGTATGGCTGAATCCCTGTGCTGCCATGAATTAATTGGGTGCTGAAGGTAATCCACAAGGTGACCACTGTTTCCCCAAAAATAAGACCTAGCTGGACAATCAGTTCTAATGTGTCTTTTGGATTAAAATTAATATAAGACCCAGTATTATATTATATTATACCCGGTCTTATATTAATTTTTGCTCCAAAAGATGCATTAGAGCTGATGGTCCGGCTAGGTCTTACTTTCGGGGAAACACGGTAGCAGCCCCTGTGTGTGGAGACTGTCATCTGGGCAGGGGACTCTCAGACACACATCCTGTACGGCTCCAGCCATCTTGGAATCCACAGGGTCGAGGATGGAAGCTAGAGGCAGAACTGTGTTTTTGCAGGGCTGAAGCTTAAACAACTGGATAGGGGCATAGGAAGGAGAGGCTCTTTAGTAAAAAGAAGACAAAATTATCTAATTTTTGCAAAAATATTTGACTGTGGGAGCACATTGCTAGGGCCCTTACGTAGAGATAGGCATATTCACTGACTTAGGAGGCAAAGCAAGGTCAGTGCTGTAATTCAGGCCCACACAGAGGGTGAAAGGGGTTGAGAGCGGGAAGAAATCAGGAAAGGCTTTGTGATTCCTCAGTCTAAATGACTGAGCAGAGCTGAGCAGAGGGAAAGGGCGGAATGAGTTTGTGAAGCCACATCAGGACCCCAAGTCTTAGGTTCTTTCAGGTAGGGGAAGGGAGCGAGGTCATATGGGGGCGTGGGGGTAGCTGGAAGGAGCCCAGATAGGTTAAGAGGGTATGCAGAACTGAGCTGGGGGTTCCATGGTTCTGACCCCAAGCTCTTTCTCCATCCTCTGTCAGCGCTTCTATGTGGCCACATCACGGCAACTGAAGCGGCTGGAATCTGTCAGCTGCTCACCCATTTACTCCCACTTTTCGGAGACGGTGACTGGCTCCAGTGTCATCCGGGCCTACAGCCGCAGCCGGGACTTTGAGGCCATTAATGATGTTAGGGTGGACACCAACCAGAGGAGCTGCTACCCCAACATTGCCTCCAACAGGTCAGAAGCCTCCCCACCCCCCACTCCCCCTACCCCGCACTCCTCCTGGAGCTCCCATTAGGGTCTCTGCAGGAGGGCCCCTGGTGTTCTGCGTCCTAGCCCCTCCTTCCCCCTGAACAGAAAACTGCCCCCTTCCTGCGCCTGCCCCATTTCCTCCTCGTCTCATCCCCGCAGGTGGCTGGGGGTCCGAGTGGAGTTTGTGGGGAACTGTGTTGTGCTATTTGCTGCACTCTTCGCTGTCATTGGGAGAAGCACCCTGAGTCCAGGGATGGTGGGCCTTTCTGTGTCCTATGCGCTACAGGTACACAGGGGTCCGGGTCCCAGGGCAGGGCCACCACTGGGACAGAGGCCACACAGGTGTTACAGGGATCTCCTGAGCACCTTGCTCTGCCCAGGGTGGGAACCAGCCACAACTTCGGCTTGCCAGGACTGTGAACTCACAGTCAAGTAGGGAGAGACACTCCACAAGCAGGGGATTGTAATGTTGGGTGAGCAGGTCTTGGTGGAGGGAGGAACAAAATGTCGTAAGAGCACGGAGGAGAGTCTTTACCTTGGGGAGTTGGAGCAATTATCTTGCAGCTTGTCCCCAAAAGACAGAACAGAACTTGTCTTGCCTGGGCACAAAGTCTAGAAGGTCCATCCGGACAAAGTCTAGAAGGTCCATCCTGGAGCAGGGAAGTGTGGGCTGGAATACACCTCATTTCACATGCCTTCAGAGAACGTACATGGAGAAGATGACCGGAGCCTGGGCTGGAGGCCAGGCAGGTCACTCTGATATCAGCCTGTATTGCCAAAGGGTTACACAACTGCCACTGGAATTTTGTGAAGTAGATCACATTTTCAATGCCTCAGCTGGCTCAAGTCTTGAATGCTTTGGTAAACAAAGGATGATCCAGACAGATCAATCTTCTCAAACTTTAATGTGCGTGTGAATTGCCTAGAGATCTCGTTAAAATGTGGATCCTGATACAGTAGGCCCAGGATGGGGTTCAGGATCCTGCATGTCTATCAAGACTCCTTGGTACACAAAATGCGGTCCAGGGACCAGTTATGTCAACATCACCTGGGAGGTTGTTAGAAATGCAGAATCTCAGGTCCCACCACAGACCTACTAAATCAGAAGCAAACTTACCTGGGAAGTCTTTCTTGTACACATTAGTGTTTGGGAAACACTAGTCTAGGTGGCCCTTGGTTTCGGCCTTGCATTGTCACTGCCGAGGTATAGTTGTGATTAGAACTCCAGGTGGCAGACCTATGGGCTTACCCAGAACTTCCCGGGACATACATGGGACAGGAGCATAATCAAGGAGTCTGAACTCCTCCCAAAGCCATTTTGGGGGGAGTGGAGATCGCGCTTCCCATGACCCAGTCCCTTTGGCCAGGTGACATTTGCTCTGAACTGGATGATACGAATGTTATCAGAGCTGGAGTCTAATATTGTGGCCGTGGAGAGAGTCAAGGAGTACTCCAGGACGGAGACTGAGGTGGGTACTGGGATGAGACTGGGGTGGGGGGATCTGGAATGGCTGGGGAAGGGTGCTAGGTGGCCTGCCATCCCTATACCCCATAACCAGTTACTCAGGTGGCCCTTCATTTATTCATTCAGCCATTATTGAGTATCAACTAGAGTTCTATGCTGGGAGGTATAGAGGGTTCCCAATTGAGCAAGATAAGGGTCTGCCCTTAAGCAGATTCTGATGTAGTGGGAGAAGTAAGACATATTGCAGGGCTCTGGGGTGATGCACCCAAAGAGGGCAAATGAGGGGGGATCGTTCAGCTGGGGTGATCAGAGAAGGTGAGCATCCAGCCAAAGATATCAGCTTGGTTGAAGGAGCAGCGGTGGGGCAGCCTGCCCTTTGTTGGGGAAAGGGAGTGAGTTGTCCTCCACTGGGAGATTCAAACTTTTCTCCATTCACACGCTCCCATGGGCACACCACAGACCTCTTCATTCCCAGAAGCTGCACCATCCCTGAGATCTCTGTGTCAAGGATCCCTCTTTCAGACCACCCTTCGCATCCCTCTCAGCTCATGTATTCCACGCCCTCTGCTATCACAGTATTTTGTCCTCACTGGGACTTCTAATCCTGTGACCGGCCTTTGTCCCTCTGTCCATCAGCTCATCTAACCTGGATTCTATGCTCCACCAATGCCAGTTCTCTCAACTCCCTTGCTGCCCTTCTCTGTTTCTCTCTCTCTCTGTTGAACTCATCTACCCCTGCCTTCCCCAAGCATTCCCCCATCATCCCCCACTCACTGGGATCTTCAAATTCTCCTTCTTTATGTCTACTATTCCTATTTCCCCCGTTTACACACATAATCCTGTTTCCATATCCTAAAAAATTCTGCCATCAACCCTGCTGCCCATTCTTTTGTTACCTCTTGGTCCGTTCTAGCTGCTTTGCTGTTTCGACTGCTGACAGTCTGGCTTTCTCAGCCATGAAGCACGGCAGACTTCATGGGTGTGTGACCTGTGCAGTCACAGGTCCCCACTCTTAAAAAGGCCCCACGCTGAGAAGGGCCTCATACTTGGTTTAATGCTCTGCTGTCACCACCTGGACATTCTTAGTAATGTTTGGACAAAAGGCCCCATGTTTCCATGTTACACTGGGCCTCCCAAATTATGCAGTCAGTCTTGTCTCAAAGCCACCATCATCTTATGCCCAGTTTATTTTAAAAGCCTAACTAGTCACTGTTTCGACTTTCTCCTCTCCCTTTACCTGGTGGCAGCTAGAGGGATCCTTTAAAAACACATCAAATCACATCATTCCTCTGTGCACGGCTCTCTAATAGCTCTTAATCCTTAAAACGGCCTGCAAAGGCATTTTGGCCCCCATGATGGGGCCACCCACTACCTGTCTGCTCCCTCTCACCTTTGTCCCTGTGCTCCAGAACACACCTGGAGGCATTTGCACTTGCTATTCCCTCTGCCTGGCATGTCCTTCCCCCAGATATTTACTTGGCTTCTTCTCTCACTTCCTTCAGGTCTTTATTTAAATATCACCTCCCCCAGGAATTTTCCCCCGGACCGCCCTGTCTAGTACAGCAACACCGAGGCTTCTCAGCACTCATTACCTTCTTATATTATGTAGATTTGCTGGTCTGTTGATTGTATGCCTCTCTATACCAGAATGTAAGCCTCAGGGGAGCAAGGACTGTCTTGCTCACCACTGTGACCCCAGTACCTGTCACAGAGTAGCCACTCAAGAATGATGGATGAGGAAAGGAGGAGCTAGGGCAGGTTGGGGGGGCGGGCAGGCAGCTCAGGAGCGTGGGGCACAAGGAGAGAGGAGGAGCGGGCAGGATGGGGAGGTTTTGGAGCCACTCTGTGGGAAATAAAGGCAGAGGGATAAAGGATTCTTTGAACCACAGGGTGGTCCATACGAGCATCAGGGACTCTCCCCCAGGGACCATGGGAGAGAAGGAAATTGAAAAGTGGGCGGGCCCAGGCTGGGGGAGAGGTGCCACCCTGATGCAGAACCTGTCTTCTGCTCATGGCCAGGCCCCCTGGGTTGTTGAGGGCAGCAGGCCTCCCGCGAACTGGCCCCAGAAGGGAGAGGTGGAGTTCCGGAATTACTCTGTGCGCTACAGGCCTGGCCTGGAGCTGGTGCTGAAGGACCTGAGTCTGCGTGTGCATGGTGGCGAAAAGGTGCGCGTGGGGTGGGTTTGTGCCTGGGAAGTGGCCATACTCCTTGTGGGGAGTGTGGGTCTTTGGGACAGCAAGTGCTCCAGCTCGAATGTTGGCTCGGCCTTTCTGGAGAAGTCCTGCAGGTGTCCCCACTGACCCCTTGGCCTCCCCCTGACAGGCCCTTCCCCACCCCCTCCAGGTGGGGATCGTGGGCCGCACTGGGGCTGGCAAATCGTCCATGACCCTCTGCTTGTTCCGCATCCTGGAGGCTGCAGAGGGTGAAATTCTCATCGATGGCCTCAACGTGGCAGACATTGGACTCCACGACCTGCGTTCTCGGCTGACAATCATCCCCCAGGTACAAGCCTGACATGCACTGGGCACACTGGCCAGTGACCCTGGGGGGCAGAACCCACCCCTGTTCTGTAGCTTGAGGTCCAAGACTGGGACCTCTGTCTGGGAGGCTGGAGAGCCAGACAGTAAGAGCAGAGCCATAGAGTGGCCACCTGTCATGGACCTGGAAGGGTCAGATGTTCCCTGGCCCAATCAGACCCTGCCCTTCAACCTCCTGGGCCAGCAAATGAGGCCAGAAACATCAGACCCCTGAAGCGTCTCCCCACCCCTGAGGTATTCTGTCCTGGCTTCCTTGTTTCACAGGTCTGAATTACATTTCACTTTTACTGACTCTTCTGGGGTATTTTTTTCCTGCTGACTGGACACTTGGGAGTCAGATTAGCGCTCCAGTCTCTGCTTTAGCGGAGGATTTTGTGATTGGCAAAGCTGAGGTTTATCACTGCCCCACAGGCATTTTTCTATCTCCTTGGCCATTGCCTCCCTCCTGGAGGGCTAAGGACAGAGTGTAAATGCTGCCACCTCAAGCCTTTCTTTTTCCCTGACCCTGGGGCCCATGGCACCTTATGGGGCCTCCCATCTAAGGTCTTGTTGTGTCCCCAGGACCCTATCCTGTTCTCGGGGACCCTGCGTATGAACCTGGACCCCTTTGACAATTACTCAGAAGAAGACCTATGGCGGGCCTTGGAGTTGTCCCACCTGCACACTTTTGTGAGCTCCCAGCCGGGAGGCCTGGACTTCCAGTGCTCCGAGGGAGGAGAGAATCTCAGGTAATAGCTGGGAGTGGTTGGGTCAGAAACAGCACACCCTTTACAGCTAGGGGACCTAGCATCAAATGACACAGAGTCAAGGCTAACCCTCCTGCCCTTCTCACTCCCATCTCAGCCTGGGTGCACTTAGGGGGCCTTGTTTTGTCTTGAACATATTCTGTGTGCCAGGCACAGTACACTATCTCAGATTCCTCACACAAGCCCCAGAGGTTGCACTTCACAGATGAGGAAACTGAGGCAGGCCCAAAGTCACATAGCTGAGAGAAGCATGCCTGGGACTTGAACCAGGTCTGGGAGATTCCAAAGCCCTCGTCAGTCTTCTCCAGTAGGTTGTCAGTGCCATGCTGGCCTGGGGAGGGTTTGTGGACTGAACCTGTGAAGCAGCTAAAAGGAAACCGACAGTGTTTTAGGGAAATCATAGATATTTTCCAAGATGGATGCAATCTCTTCTGTAGCTTAGGAATGGGCAAAATGAGCTCTCCGGGCCCTCCTTCACTTTCTCATAGCCTCAGATTTTATATCCCCAGCCGCTGAGCTGTGCATCAGGGAGAACCAGAAGTCGCCTCTCACTGAATCTAAAGACTTGAGTGTCCCATACCTGTGTTAGCTGTGTGATTTGGGGCAAGTTGCTTAACCTCTCGCTACCTTCTTTCTCCTCACGTTAAAATGGGAATAATAACAGTCTCATACCTCTTTGCACCATGCTGCCCAATAAAAATATAATGTAAGCCATACATGTATAATTAAAATTTTTTCTAGTAGCCACATTAAAAAGAGAGAAAAAAACACACAGATGAAATACATTTTCATAATGTATTTTATTTAGCCCAGTATATTGAAAATGTTGCCTTTTCAACGTAGAATTGATATTTTCCATTTTTACTAGGGATATTTTCCATTTTTCCTTGCTAAGTTTGAAATCCCATGTGTATTTTTACATTTACGGCACGTCCCCATTCAGACTGGCCACATTTCAAGTGCTCAATAGCCACACGTGGCCAGTGGCTACTGTTTGAACAGAGCAGTCTTAGCGTCATTGTGATGAAATGGAAGGCACTTGGCCGAGATTTACTCCGGAGACGTTTAGCTACTCATATTTACTCTTATTACTCTACTTGGTCCATACACAGATTCTCCCCAGACCTCAAAAGCAAACAAAAACCTTTCTATTTGCTCGGCATTTAGTAGTCTTCACAATACTTTGGCTTCCACTGCCTTGTTTAATCTTTACTACAGTCCTGTGGGCCAGAAATGAGGCTTCATCGTACAAAGTTATTTGCCCAAAGCTGCTCCGCTGGCAAGGGGAGGAGCTGGAACTCAGGGAAGCGAGGGCTTTTGCCCGAAACCCTTCCTTGCTGCATTATAGCCACCAGTGAGACACTTCCACTCCCCAAGCAGCCCTGTGAGACTGCATGTGCATTTTACCAGGATTTCACTTACTGAACAATATTGGGGGTGGCTGGTGGACAAGCCGAGGCTTCCAGACCCTGCACTCCATCACCCCATGCGGTAGTTGTTTTTTGGCCCATTTTCCCATCCTTCCTTGCCATCAGCACGTCCCCCAGAGCGTCCCCTCCATCCCTACATACACCAGGATCTGAGACAGAAATCGGCTCCCCTCCTCCTTCGCTGAGCTCGTAGCCACTTTAAATATAACCTGTATCCTGTGCCAGTCCCACCATAAATCAGCCCTGCGTTCTATCTGGCGGCTCATTCTGCTGCCAAAACCTTCATTAGTTGCGGGAATGGGCCAGGGAGAGAGCCTTGCCTTCACTTGGGCTGTGATGACTCACCCCTTTGGGAAGGACTGAGGTATTTGTCCTTGGGTGTGGGGGTGCTGCAGCTTCTGTGGTTGGGAACACAGCCTCACCTTGTTCACTAGCCCTGGCTTCCAAGGCAAGAGGTTGAAGGTATGCATCCCGCCCCCTCCTCCATTTTCCCAGTGACCAGACATGGAGAGTTCCCCAGGTCCTCCCCTGCCCTGCCCCTTCCTTGTTCCCGCAGCAGAGCCCTGGCCTGTATTTCCCAAGGGGGTGGGAGATGCCTGTCTGAATTGTGTGATATTAGGCTCAGCGAGATGGTGTCATATATGCAAATATCCAGGAAGAGCCATTTAAGTGTGTCCTTACTAGGGTGTAAATGACTGATGGAGTGAAGCCTCATGGCACTAGTTGAGTGAGGATGGGGAAGAAAGCACAGAAAAAGACAGACTGGAGATTTCAATGTTGTGGAGCATGGACTCTACCCTCCAGGCCCCTCATTAATCCTCTGGTGTCCAGACCTTGACTCCAGCTCCTGTGGCAAGAAGACTGGGCCGAGGCAGAAATGAAAGCGGTTAGACAGAAAGCCAGTCCCCGGGCCATGGGAAAGGAGTAGAGACAGAAAAAGTTTGGGGAATGAAACCTGGAGACAGGTGGGGGACGCCCGGCTGAAGATGTCTGCCTTTCCAATTCCCAGTGTGGGTCAGCGGCAGCTTGTGTGCCTGGCCCGAGCCCTCCTCCGCAAGAGCCGCATCCTGGTTTTGGACGAGGCGACGGCAGCCATCGACCTGGAGACTGATGACCTCATCCAGGCTACCATCCGTACCCAGTTTGAGACCTGCACGGTGCTGACCATTGCACACCGGCTCAACACCATCATGGACTACACCAGGTGGGGCACCAGAACCCAAGCAAGGCTGGACCTGGTGGTGTCACCTGGGCCATCAGGAAGGGGTGGGCTATTGGATGTAGGAGAGATGTGTGACCTTGGGCAATTTGCAAAACCTTCATGAACCTCTGTCTCTCAGGGTTGTAGAAGAGTCTATGAGATAAAGCATTTAAAGTGTAGGTGAGCCCGGGAAATATCCCCTTATAATTCTCCCTAGCACCAGTTCCTCAGGGGGTTAGGGAAGGGGCCCTGCCCTTGGAATCTTATGGCTTCCTTGGGGAGGCAGCTCACTCAGCCAAAAGGAAAAATTGTGACCTATTCCCTCATTGTGCCCAATGTCAAGGTGTGGTGCTGGAGAACAAGGGGTGGGGCTGGGTGACTCAGATGCCTCATGGAAGTGAGCTGGTGTTGGCATGGCAGGCCGGCCCCCTTGGAGACATGGGAGCTCAAAGTGACGAGGAGGAGGCAGGATGCTGCCACAAATCTATGCTGAGGGAGTATGGTGGGAGTACACTGACAGACTTTCATTCACAAAATAAACACCCATAGGGCATGGGGAGACAGGGATTGTGCCATGGACAGGGCAATGGGTGGCCCTTATCCCTCTTTCATAAGTGTGCCCACCCCCCCACCCCCCAGAGGCTTGGGCACCAAGCTGAGAATGCCTGATCGATACTATGGTCTGTCTGTTCATCCCCACCCTGCTGCCATCCAGGACCCCACTGGGAGAAGAGAAGGGAGGGTGGGCAGGAAGTGCTGGGCCCTGGATCCAGAGAAGGGATGGGGCTGGGCTGAGAGGATCTGTTTCCAGGCCTAACTGAAAATGGTTTTCACCAGCAGCCCTGAGGGGAGAAAGCCTCCAATTGGCCTTGGGTGTGGGGAGTTATTCATTCTAGTAGGGCCAGCAGAAATTAATCAAATAATCACGCTACTGAATGTGTAATGAGAGGCTGCAGGAAGGAAGCAGGGGTCCGTGTGTGGGCCTGGGGAAGCCAATTCATCCAGGGCAGCCAAGACACTTTGTCTCCTAAGGGGAGGCAAGCCCCAGCCAGGCCCAAAAGGATAGATAGGAGTTTGGGAGCAGGGGAGGAGATGGGGTAGGGAGGGAGCTGAAAACGTCAGGCAAAGGATGCAACACATGCAGAGGCCGTGAGGTAGGAAGGCCACGTGAGGCTGGAGCACAAAGGGCGAAAAGGGCAGGGAAAGCAAATGAGGGGGAGAGAGAGGGACAGGCCCCACATGCTGTACTTCTAGGCCCACAGTAAAGCATTCAGTCCATACTCTAAGAGCAATGAGAAGCCCCTGAAGGGAGGGGCAGCCTCCTGGGCTCCAGCATAGGCAGTGGCCAGGCAGTGATGTCCACAGACACACTCCTTCCAAGGACACGTTTCCGGGCACCTCATAGGTGGGGAAACAGTGTGGTACCCACCGTCCCATCGAGGGGCATCTCCCCAGGCTTGGGAGACCTCTCTCTACTCTGGCCTCACCCTGGGAGCTAGCCTGTTGTCTGTACCAGGTGCAACCTGTGATTAGTTGGCAGGATAATCTAATCCCAAACCTGACTATATGTGTGTGGGGGGAGATCCACCCATCAGCAGCAGCCAGATTTGCAGCCAAAGGCCCAGATTCCAGTGTCAGGCCTCCACTGCAGCCTGGTTTCCCGCCGTGGGCCTTTGTGAGTTGGCACAAAGCAGATGGAAATGCACAGGGCCCAGTGCACAGGCCCGTGGCTCCCTGCGCACAGTCCTGTGACCCCGGCCAGGGTAAAGGCTCATTAGCGAAGGTTTTCGGAGCCCCGACTAGCAAAGATGAATAGGATCCTTGTGTTTGATCCCAGAAACCGCCTCGTCTGCCAGGAGAGCAAATGGAGTGGCTAAAATAACCAGCCTTGCAAGTGTGCACATGTGGTGTAGCGGCTGCGTTGGTGGGTTGACTGAAACAGGAGGGTTGGCATGTCACTGCAGGGCTTGAGCAACACCCAGGGCAGGGTTGGGCTGTGAGGCCAAGTCTGAGCAGGTGGATACCTGACCACTTCTTTTCTTTGGCTAGGGTCCTGGTCCTGGACAAAGGGACAGTAGCTGAATTTGATTCTCCAATCAACCTCATTGCAGCCAGAGGCATCTTCTACGGGATGGCCAGAGACGCTGGACTGGCCTAAAATATATTCCTGGGATTTCCTCCTGGCCATTCCTGGTTTTCCTCAGGAAGGGAAAGGACACCAAATATGTCTGCAGAATGGACTTGAAGGCAAATGCTGGGGGTATTTGTGAGATTTTTGCCTGTAAAGCACCTCACAGGGTAATCGTGCTAAATGCTGCAGATGAGAACGTGAGGCCCAAGAGGTGCCCGACATGCCTGAGGTCACAGCTGGTTTGAGGTGCAGAGCCCAGACTTGTCCTCAGGTGTCCTGATACCCAATCTTGTGTTATTTCCCCACTACACTGTTTTCACTCCATGGAATGACCTCCCTGCCCCCTATGATTTTTCATATTTTCTACTCTGAAGTATTCTTTTTTTTTTTTTTTTCAATAAAGCTTCTTTCCTCCTGGAACAAAAGACTGCCAGGCCAGGCTGTCCCTAGGAACTAAGTCCTGTACTCTGGAGTGCTGGCCTGAATCCATTAAAAATAGAGCACTGGTGTAAGGAAGCTACATGGTCAACATATACACCCAGATGTAGGCTTTCTCTGCTTGGTCACAGGTGTGGGGGTTAGGACCTTTGGGGGAGGCAGAGAGGAAGGGGAAGAGGCAGAAATGGACTTTATACACATCTACATGGCTGCAATGATCTGAAGACTGTAGATCCAAGAGCTTTGGGCTGGAAATATTGTCTTCACAGCCAAAATTCCCTGGGTAATTGCCAGTAGTTCCTGCTCTGCTGTGCAGATATTATAAAAAGGTGAGAAATAAAGCCCCTGAAATCTGACCCAAGCCCTCTTGGGAAAGCTGTGTGAACACCTCCACATTTGTCATCCCTCAGACCACCTAGCCTGCTTCTCTGGGGGCTGAGAAGTGCATGGTGCTTCATTTCCTTGCTCCTTTAGAAGTCTGTTCTGGACAGGTCCCCATAACCAGTGAGGCCTCCGAGTCATTCATCTTCCACAGTCCGGCTGAAGCTGAATGTGGGAGGGGCACAGAGCAGCCCAGGCTGCCCCTGCCCTGACAGTCCCAGGCTGGTAAATGAGATGAGGGAGTGAATTAAATTTGATTTCTCGAGCAAGCCAATCATTTATTTTCTACAGGTCAGAGTCCACCTGCACAAGACCTTATATTTGAAATGGATCTCTTCTTTGTTATCTTACTAAGTTTTCTGATCTCCTCTCTCATTTCCTCTACCTTTATTCTTAGTATGATGTGACTGGTTGTGGGTGATGGTTTGTTATCTTCCCCCACCCTACGTGGATTGCAGTAGGTGTGGAGATGTCTCCTCGGATCTGGTTTTTCTGTATGGATTGGGTCGGCCTGAGCTGCAGGACCATTTGTTAAAGGTTAATCACATTTTGTTTGTTTTTTTTGGCAGGCTCTTTCTGCCCAGGATGTTTGTGAGTGTATGGAAGAAGACTTCCATCCTTGTGATAAAGCAAGTATGAAAGCACAAATGCCCAAATTATTCTGCCTCTGCTTGGTGCTAAGAAAAGGTCTCTGCTATGCTCACTGATTTATTAGACCAATTTGGCATGACGTCTGCTTTGTGAGGCTCTGGCTGCCCTAAACCAACAGAAATGCAGATTCATTCAGCATCATTGTCAACTAAAGATTCGAAGGTATAAGGCTGTATTTCCTCTCCTGTCTTGGGAGTTTGCTTCTGAGCTCATTGAGGCCCTGACAGGTGCTGACAGCCCAAAGGAGAGGCTCAGTTGTGTAAAGTAAATAGGATAATCAAAAAATGTGGTTAATAGAGGATGACCTCCATCTAGCTGGCTCAGCTACTCTGGGGAAATGAAGCTGACTGCTGTGAACTGGGAGGAAAGACACCGCACGAAATATCTGTCTCCAGGTGTCACTGATAAGGCATGAGCACCAAAGCAGCAGCCGGATGCAGGCTCAGGTGGGAAATGGTCCCTTCTATTCTTCCTCCGGAGTGTCTCGTCCCTGGGACTGTCCAACAATTTGAAGCCCCTATGATTAGAAGTATACTGCTGTTTAGGAAGGCCAAAATTAAAGAATATGGGCTCGGTCCGTTAATATTTAATTTTAATAATACTTGTTATATTTGAACAGTCAGCACACAAAGAAAAAAACCTTCAGTGAATGTTTACACAGTGTGAACTCATGCTTTAAATATGCAGTGGAGGAGGAGGGGTGAATTCACAGTTAACAAAACTAAAAAGAAATCTTTGTTATAAATTACACAAAGCATATAAAAATATTTCTCTGAATGCATAGATTAAGACTTTAAACTCACCTACCAGCAACTGTGCAGTCTTACCCTACTGCCATGCATACAAGTCACTTAACCACAGAGGACTTTATAGAGGAGAGAGACCAGGCGATGCAGGGCCCATCTCTCACCTGAGATGCCAAGACCCTCGCTCCCCGTTTCTTAAGCCCTGGAACTGTCTTGAAGCTACTCTGTAGTCTACCTCCTGGCCAGGGGCCTCCACTGCTTCAGAGAGTCTCTCTTTGACCTGGATGGCTGGAAGAGCTTTAACCCCAGTGATGTAGACATGAATTAATACTGAATTTATTTCCTCCAGGTAGAACTAGCCTTAATTTTATCAGTCAATTGTAACTTTTTTCAAAGGGAAGGGGAAAAAAGATTAGTATATCTAAATAACTAGCTTCTGATTGGTTGAAATCAAGGGAGGTTTCTTGTTTAAAGTACTTCAGAGAAAGGGAGTAATAAATAACCTTTACTCTGCTATGCAAACACTGTACAAGGGTAAGTAAGTCACCATCAGTAATTGGTGGAATATAGGTAAGTCACTGAACAGTGACTCCGTGAAGCTGGCCATGAAAACACCTCAACCTCAGCTCAGCGTTTGGGCAGCAGCAGGAGGCCATCATCTTAGCACCACATTCGCTTCCACTGACATATTCTGCACATTCTCTCTCAATCGTGTTCCAATAAAATTAACACAGTTAGGAAGTTAAGTTTCTTTGGAAACTATAGGCACTATGGGGAAAAAGCTTAAGACAGGGAGGCTCTTCAACAGCTGGGTTCAAACCCCTGCTCGCCTGTCTAAGTGTGCTCGTTCTTATTTCTAAAGTTAAGCTATTTTAACAAGACAGTGGCTTTTCTTTTAACACTGATGACACTGAAGGAAAGAAAAAGAATATTTGAATGCATTCTTTTAAAAAATTCTTATGTCATGCTCAAGAGTTTAATCGGGTGTGTTTGTTTTTTCCAGAACAAAGCCTGGTAGACTCACAATTGACTTCGTTAAGTGGATTGGTGTGGGTAGTGGGGGATCCCTAAGATCAAACAATTTGCTTATAAAAGAAACAGATTTCAGAGTTGTGTAAAAATCCTAATAATTTCAAAATAACCTTTATCTTTGATACAAAAATAAAGATGCTAACTCCTTTAGCTCAGTTTCCCACAATAACCTTTAAAATAGCAACAGATTCAGTCTCAAAAATTGCTTTTCATTTCTAGTGGAAAATGAAAGTGGAGAACATGGACAGGCAATGTTTGTGCTCTTCTTGTTCGGTGCAATTAAACAGATAGATGACAGGAATCATTTTAGAGTTAAAAAAAAAAAAAAAAAAAAAACAGCGGTTGCTCTGTTGGAAAGCATCGGAGAGCCCTCTAGTGACCATGAAGGGGAGTTAATGCAGCGATGACAGTCTAGGCAATGGCAGACTAGAGAGAGAAACAGTCACGAATGTTTACAAAGGAAAAAGTGGGGGAGGGTAAGCTCTTTTGGTTAACAGCATATTTACAATTAGGTAAATGTATTCTTAAATACTTTTAACCTGAGTAATATTATAAATATGTTATATGAAACCTCAGTCACAAGACACACTAGAGCCCATTTGTCCAGTACCTGTGCTTCCCCAGTTTTCCTCTCCAGTTAGTTCACATTTCAGAATTGTGAGCACGCAACACCGAGAAAAGTGCATCCTGGGCCTTAGGTGCACTGTCAACAGGAGTAGCTAGAAATAGGCTCTGCTCCCTCTCAGCTTCTGCTTAGACAACTCTCTTACATGCTGCACGTAAAACACACTGGATAGAGAACCGTCGCTTCTGCCTCTCCAGGCCACTTCTCAGGTGTTCACAGCTTTGAGCAATAGGTTTATTGTGCACCAAGAGGCTTGGAAGAGTGGCACCGCTGCTTGGGGGTCAGGGGCTTCCTACCTTGGCAGAATGATGTTAGTGGGCACTGCTCAGTGGCACCGGGGCCCTCCCAGGCATCCAAGGCATTTAGATCAATGGCTTGTCCTTGGCCCAGAGGTGACGCACACTGTCACAATGCTCAGTGATAAAAGTCCCTGCTGCATTAGTAAGTCAGTTTTGAAGCTCTCCTGTTGTAGCAAGGCCTTTCAGTCAGTGCGGATGCAGCATTTCTGAACAGAAAATTATTTTCGCTTATCATTAGAACCAGTTCTAGCTCTTGGAAATCTTGGAGTCGAGCAACATCTTTATCCTAAAACAAAAATAGGTGAAACAGATTAAGAGGAGTCATTTGTCTCTATATGTTTGGTGTCCTGTGTTGGGTTGATACGCGTATCTTGGCTCATTTTAAAGCCTAGAAGCAAAAGAAAAAAGAAAATTCCTTTTGGCAGGCTGTCAGTGAGAGTGAGGGAATTCCCCAGGGGCCTGAGTGGGGTTGGAATGGTGGAAGCCATTAACAGCAGCTGCTATAGGATGAGCACACCTTGAAGGGAGAAGCAGGGCAGGAATCAGTTTTCCTCAGGTGCTCTGGGAAGCCAGAAACCTGATGTTCAGAGAACCCAGAGATGTTGGGAGGACCACAAATGTATGTGGGTTTGCCATATAATTTAACTTGGTTCTGACAGTGCACTAAGGTAATCCTTACAGATCACTATAGAAATAGCTAAAAATGGGTATATGTGAATGATAATTCAGAAAATTCTCTCTGGTAGCCTACAACTTTCAAAAATGCCAATGTCCCTATAGACCCAGTAGAGGAAAAGAAAGCTCAGTGATTACCTTTGGAAAACCACCCTTTGCTCCCTTTCTATTTTCTTTTCATTTCTTCAAGTATGACTTATATAACCAAGGAGGAAACTGGATGTTTTCCAAATGCAAAAAACAACCAACCACTCATGTTTAACAGACTTGCCTTACCTTTCTTACCAGCGTATTGGGTAACTTTCTGATCTTCTCCACCTGATCCGGATTAACACCCAGCTCACAGCAACTCACTCTGAGTAATTCTTGGTAGGTGAGTTCCTGTCGGTCCAGTTCAATTTCAATGAAATCATTTTCTCGAAGAGATGGGTTCTGAATCCTCACCTTGAGTACCAGCTCTAGAAAAAAGAGGGATAAATGTCAATGAATGGTTCTGGCATAATCAGCCTATGTAATTTAAGATCTTTTCCAGAAGATGGTTATATTTAACCATGCCCCACGCTGGAGGCCTGTGCCACCCAATGAGAAAAACCAAGCACCATCAGCAGGATTTGCTCAGGCCTAATTCAGGCTCTGCTGGCACAGTTTCCTGCATTGTCTTCCCTACATTTAAGACTGTGGTTCACAAAGTAAGAAGGGGGTGGGGGTTGCGTGGGGTGGGGGTTGGGGAAGAGGACAACCATCACAGCATAGAAGGATAATTTACTTCTGCTGCTGGAACTAAGGAGGTAAAGGCTAAGAATGGGTTTAGGAGTCAAACTGCACAGCAGGGGAAGAAGAGAAGTGAAAGAAGGCTTGGGTAAGATATGAGTACATGAGTTACTCTAAAAAGATTTAACAATTGAGGATCTAAAGGTATTTATGAAGTATGAAATTCCTTGCAATAAACAGTGAAAGGGCAAAAAGCTACTAATAAAAATTAAAGTTTAACTAGGATTTCAATTCAGTACACCTTAATAAAGGGAGGCATTTTGGCTTTGGGAATAAACATCTTACTGCACCAGAAAGTAAGGAAATGCTCCAAGAGTGATAGAACACGTCCAAGAGACATAAGAACTGGCTTGAAGAAGTTCCCTCTGGGCAAATATGGCATCAAAGTAACAGTAATGATTACAACCCAATGAATAAAATAAGAATCTATGAACTTATACTGATATGAATGGAGGAGAAGGGAAACCCCTTCTTTACAGTAGAATACCAACTAATAAATAGAGAAAGAATGACAGGAAATCATATTCTACAAAATAATTGGCTTGGACTCTTTAAAAATATTGAGGTCCAAAACAATAGAGAAAGGCTGAGGAAACGTTACAGATCAAAGGAGACTAAAACAACATGATAACTAAATGTAATGGGTGATCCTGGGCAGAGGGCACCGTGGAGGGTGTGACGATAGCTACAAAGGCCATTGTTGAAACAACGGACAAAATTTAAATATGAACTGTGGATTAAAGAACAGTATTATATATCAAGATTACATTTCCTAAATTTGATAATTGTACTGTGTACAATTATGTAAGAGACTATCTGTGTTCTTAGGGAATACACGCTTAAATAATTCAGAGTAAATGGGCAAAAGGTAAACAATTTGTGAATCTGAGTAAAGAGAGTTCCTTGTACTAGTCTTGCAACTTTTCTGTAAATCTGTAATTAAGCTCAAAATAAATAAGTCCCACCCCAGCCCCCTCAAAAAAACCAGGAAGCAAAGCACTACACCTCTGGACACGTCTGCCCCTTTGCAGAGGCTGTTTGCTAATAAGGGGTTACCTTGCATATTAAATGGAAATGCTCCAGTGAAGAAAAATGGCTGGAATGCTGGCGCTGGCCCTGCATATGTCCCATTTTGAGGCTCCAGGGACACTGGTGGCTTGGACGGGACAGAAGAGAACAGTGAGCGACTCTGACTCACTGGTGGCTGACAAACAGGACCTGGTTTTGTGCTTTCTGGTGTTCTGAGTATAGCGGAGGGGGCAGACACATCCCCGTTTTGAACAAGTGCCAAAGAAGTACGGTCCTGAGGAAAGGCCCCTAGCAGGGGAGGTTCCCCAGAGGGGAGTAATGGAGGTGATCCATCTGCAGGGGGTGATGCAGGAGGTGTGGAGGGACCCCCATTCTGCAGCTTGGCCGAATCCTCTTCCACAGGGGTGTAGCTAAAAGGGAAAGCTGGGTTGGCCAAATAGTTGGGAACAAAGGGCGGTTCTGACTCCTTCAGCTGGGGTAGGTTGTCGCCATCATCATCATCTTCCACTTAAAAAGAAGAAAACAGAACGTTTACATAGCCTTTAAACATTACTAAGAAAAGAGTGTCTTGTGAAAGCTAGTGTCCTTTGGGATAGGACAAATACTTTGGTCAGTGTTTAGTGCCTTTTCAAGTCAAAAAAGAAAAGAATATTTCGTCAGGTTTATAATTACCATTTTTATCACCTTAAATTTTACAGATTAAAAAATAAAACCTTATAATGCCTACCTTTCCAGAAACAGCATGGAATTACCATCTTGGCATAGTAATAGAGTCATTGCTTTTAGAAACAGACGGGTTGTTTGAATGGCAGCAAGAATGCAGCCAATAATAACACAAGTCTTCAATTTATTTGACAAAATCAAAAGTTGCCCCCAAACGCAGACTCACCTCCCATAATCTTCCTGATTTCTCTCCTTGATGTTAATTGGACTGGCATTTCTCCTTTTGTGGTAAGAATCTCTTTGTCAGCTCCTGATTTTAACAAGTAAGAGACTACCTGACCATGATTGCGTTTACATGCCCAGTGTAAACAGGTCCTGTCCCAAAGAAAAGGAAAAAATAGAGTGATTTGAGATTTCAAATTCTGCGTGTTAGTAAATAAATAAATTCTGCATGTTAGTAAATAAATATGCAAGAGTTCAGCTAGCACTAGGAAACCAGGCTGGTAATCTCAACTTTTCTTTTCAGAAAGCAGACGATCAAAATATTTAGTATGCTTACAATTTATTTTTAAATTTCATTTCAGGCCCTTGGGAGAAACGAATTTATCCTAGGAGCTTTCATTTCCATGGCTTCCAGAAGGCTGGCAGGCTGGTTGGCTAGATGAACTCTAACGGTATTGCTGAGTGTTACTCTGTCAGTGTCACTCATGAGATTGCCCCAGTCTCTCTAAAATATGTCTTTATATTGCCATATTCCTTTCTAGGGATTATGGAAACTTGCTTCATATGCATCAAATATCATTTGAAGAATAAATATTATCAGGCAAATAACCATCTTCTATCTACAAGCGTGCTGTGCTGCTAAAATTATCATCATCACAGCAGATATTCCTGTCTGAAACTCAGTTGCTCGCTCTTTTCCTCTTTTTCTTTCCTTCACACACACACAAAAGGACTTCCAAATTTCCATTTTTAAAAAAGTTGGCTTCTCTAGTTCTCTCTGGGCTACAAACATACCCTCATTGGCTTAAATGTAAGGCACTGCACACAGACTTTAATTCCAAAGGCACTGTTAAAATGTATATCAACCACCAAAACTTGAGAATTCTTCTAACATACTAGACTCATTTAAGTCAAATGAATTATTTAATATTGTACACATAGGAGGAAATTATGCACACTCTGAAGGGTTATTTTAACACTGCCTAGAAATATAATTAGTATGCCAGCAAAAACTCCATCTTAGCAGAAATGAAAGGATTCAGAGCTACTAAATTCATCCCCAGTTGCCAAAGCTGAATGATATAATGGAAGGAAAATACTTTTTCCTGCTCTGTTTTGAAATGCCCTCATTCACCAACTCTCCAATTGCACTGAGAGTTCAATTAGAGCTTATAGCCAAATACAGATATGGTAAAGAACAGAACATATGTTCAATAGTGAGGATTAGGTCACTAACCTGGGAAATATAATAGCTAGAAAGTTCATCTGGTTCCAGGAAAAAGCTGATTTTACCCTGGGCACCTTAACATTTATGACTTACAGCTTCTCTGGCTGTCTGGGAGCAACTCCATTGGTTCCAGAGTGACATTCCACAATAGTACTCATTAGAATTAGATTACTCAGGTGCCTTTAAGGTGCACTTTATGACAAAAAAACTGCCAATTTGGGAAATATAAGGGAAGAGTCTTGATCTAGACTTCTACAACATAAGCTCCATGAGAAGATAAGAAAGTATCTGCTTGGGCATACATGTGCTTAATTAACATTTTGCTGAACGAGTGAACCAAGAAGATAGATGTTGCCAGGTGTAGAAGGATCCAGTGCATCCTTGTCTCTGGGCAAACTGCAGCCAAGACTGTTTGTATGTGGCTATCTGTGGCACAGGTTTGAAAAGTGAATAATTATAATAAGCGAGCGCTCAAAAATGAATGGAGCACGATGAGAAAAATATGTTCCCTTTTGGAAATAAAGTGCTCACTTGCTAGTAGTAAATCATGACAAACGTGTTCATGACAAGCTTGAGAGTGAAGGAGGTAATTTACGGCCAGTGGGTCTGAGAGACTGGGAAAAGCCACGTAGCTAAAATATCACCCTTAAAGTGGGGTTAAGTCAACCCTGCGCCCTGCGTGATCATTTACAGTCAAGACCTGTGTGGCTCTGAGCAGTCATAGCTCAGAACCACTGCCGCCAGGCTATATTTTCAACTTCTTCATGAGGCATACTTGTTCCTTAAAGCCACGGGGTATGCATGACATTTCAATTACAATTGATGTGGGAGTTCTATCTTTGAACTTCAACTCTTGAAGCTTTAAATTTGCAGCCAGAATATCCTATTAGTGTTGGGAAGTATTTCAGACCAAAGGACTGGGCATCATTCATCAGTGCAGAAATTGTGGTTACTGAGCAACCAAAAACTGACAGCAGTAACCATCCTGCTTTCTATGCTAGAGAGTAAGTTTTTAGAGGATAATCTTTATATCTTATTATGCAGCACACTGCTGAATAATAAAATAAACACAGATATAATGCTTTACATGCTGGACATTGGTCTAAAAACATTACATATATTAACTTACTTAATCTTGTAAACAATCTAAGCAACCCATGAGTTACATACTGTTATCGATATTTCACAGATGAGGAAACAGAGGCAGTCAGCAAATAAATAAGCAAAACAGTGCTTTGTGGTTAGTAAGTGTTAAAGGGACAATAAAGCAAGGAAAGGGATTAGGGGATGCCAGAGACAGGGGAGGGGCATGGTGCAATTTTAAATTGAGGGTCAATGAAAGGCTCCTGAGGTGACATCTAAGCTAAGACCTAAAGGAGGTGAGGCAGCCAAAGCATTTTAGATGGAGAGAAGAGGAAACACAAAGGCCTTGAATCATGGCTGTGCCCTGGTGTTTCAGGAAAAGCAAGGAGGCCAGGGTTGCAGAATGAAGAAAGCAAGAGGGCAAATCCAGAGATGAGGCATAGAGGTAAGGAGAGAGGATTGGGGGACAGGGAGTAGAAGCTATAGGGCTCTTACTATGGGCTCTTACTCAGAGTGAGATGGGACCCATAAGAGGGTTTTGAGGAGAGTGAAATGATCCGGCCTATGTTTTTAGTTAGGCTGCTGTGTTGAAAAAAGACTCTAAGGTATAACGGTTAGGAGCAATGATCCAGGTGACAGAATGACGGCGGCTCTGTACCAGAGGTGTAGTGGTAGAGCCAGTGAGAAGTGGTCAGATTCTGACTGTAGCCGAAGGTGGAGCTGGCAGAATTAGCCAATGACTGGATGAGGGGTGTGAGGAAAAGACAGGAGGCAAGGAGGGCACCCGAAGCTTCTGGCCTGAGCACCTCAGATACTGAAATGAGAACACGGAGAAGCAGGCTTGGGGCAGTCAAACGGATGAAAGGAGACTAGGAATTCAATCTTTGACATGTTGCATTTGAAATGCCTATTTAGACATCGGCCCCAATTAAAGCTATGAGAAGCCTCTTCAGGTTATTGCAGATTCAACTTACATTAAGACCTAAGTGGCTTTATTAAACGATTCATGCATTGGGCAGTATCCCATCTAGCAAACAGAAGGGAGCTGCGAGAAGTTGCACAAAATGGAGGATTTTTATAGGCAGACACTGGGCGGGACAAGAAATTTATTAACATAAGGCAACAAAGGATCACTTTTTTCAGACACGTGTGCTTTTCTTCGGGGAAGGGCAACAGGGTTCTTATCAGGCAGATTACCACACTAGTATCGATCAGGAAATCCCAGACTGATTGGCATAAGGTCACATTTCTGGGATGGGCTGAAACTGCAATTAAGTCTTGGTTTGCTGTCCTTGGGGCCTTGGGGCCTTTGGCCTGTTCCTTTTTTTCCAGCAGTGCCTACTGTGTGGTAGGCATTATAGTAAGGAAAGTGGGGACTAAAAGTCAGATGCTGGGTTTGTTTCCCAGCTCCACTAGGTCCTGTAAATGCTATGACTTTGGGGAAATTACTTAATCTTTCTGGGCTTCAGTTTCCTGATCTGTAAAATGGAGAGAGTAACAATAGCTACATCCCTGAGTAGTTGTGAATAATACACGTAAAGCACTTAGAACCTCGTTTGTGCTACTGAGCAAGCTCAATAAATGTTAGCTATTTAGGTTATGCTTCATCGTGTTAAATGTTCACAATATTCTCCTGAAATAATTTGAAAATGAAGTGACTCCAGCAAGTTGGAATAGCTAGGCAGGAACGGACAGGAAAGACCAGCCTCATTCTTCTACACGACACTGCCTCTCAGTGCCAGAACAGTGATTCACAGCTTGTGAAACACCGAAGAATGTCAGAAAAGATACACACAAAACAGCAAGCTTGTTTGCAAACACTTTTAAACAAAACAAAACAGCAGTATCTGTCTCCTAGGTTTCTCAAAAGTTACCCAGGCTGGATTCTTTAGAGTAAGGAGGTAGATAGATTTGTGAGGAATCAGGAAACCATGGTTCTGGTCCTGGCTATTATATTAATAGTTGTGTGACCTAGAGCAAGTTATTTTCTGGGGTTAAACCCATCTCCATTGTTGCTTTCAGTTCTAAATGATTCCACTTAAAAAAATAAAAAAATAAAACATTTGCAAACCGACTTTTACTCTAAGCCAGCAAAGTAGACTGGATCAAATATTTTAAATTTAAATGTGAAGAAGGCAGAATAATACCACACTCAGTAACGTAACACTAAAAATTTGACTACCAGCACATCTTAAAATGAGACTCCTTAGTTAACTGGGAAGGACTCAATTGCAGGCAGGCATCTAAACCTTTGGATCAAATTCTGTATCTGAACTTGTAAAAGGAAAACAAAGCAAAACACTCTAGAGAATAAATGAATGAGTCTTCCCTCAACAGGCAACTGTAGGCAGCAGCAATCACTGCTGCAGTGAGACACAGAGAAGCAGAGTCGTGATGCCAGTGACTTTTTTTTCTCCTGGTCTTGGTAAAAGAAATCGTGCTAATTTATAAGATTCATATTTGCTCAGTTGCTTATGCTTTTTGCTCTGCACAGTTGTGTTCTTCAGAAGCACCTTTGGCAAAATAATTCAACATTCAAACTGGGATGAGCTCCATATTAGCGTGAGAATCGTAGCCAGCAGCGTTCAAGCCAATTTCGCCAGGGGATGCGGGGATCGCGGGGGCGCCAGGGGTCGGGGGGGCGCTGCCTCGGGAGGACGACGTGGGTCAGGATTTAGGCAGGCCGCGTTCCGGACTACACCAGGTAGGGGGACCGGGCTGGCCTCAAGCGCTCACAACCTCAGAGGCCCCAGGCGCCAGGCCACGCCTTTGCTGGTGTCGCCCAGATGACGGGCGACCGTCCGGCGCCCGGGCCCGCAGCTCTGACCCTGGGCCTCCCCCGCTCCCCACTTACCAGCCGTTGACCTCATTTTGGGAGTTCACATCCACCCCGCTCTCCACCAGTTTCTGCACCTCCCGAATGTCCCCCAAGGCCGCGGCCTCCCGCAGCCTCTCCTGCTGCTCCTTCTGCTCTAGGAGAGCGCTCATCTTCCCCTCGGACCCAGGTCCCACCTGGACCCGCCCTCCCGCCCTGCCCCGCTCCGGGCCTGTCAGCGCCGCCGCCGCCGCGGCCCACTCCTGGCCATGGGGAGGGAGAGTGGGGACCGCCCGCCCTGCTCGCGCCGCCGCCTGCGCCCGGCCCGGGGCTTCTGCTCCCTCCCGCCGGCCGCCTGCGGCGGGCTCAAGCCTCCTCCCCGGCCGCGCCTCTCGCAGGCCGGCTCCGGGGGACCCTATTCAGAGTGACAACGCTGACCCAGATATTTTCCGTTCCTACCCTCGGCCCTGGCGCCCGGGCAGGCTGTTTATGTAACTGCTGCACAATATCTGCTGTGATTCATGGACTATTTTTAGACCTCCCTACCCCACAGCTTTAAGGGAGGAGGACGGACACATGGAAAGAAAAAAAAAAAGCATACTTGAGAGCCAGAAAAGCCTTATCCTCTGGCGCAGGCTGTTTACCAGGCATCAAAAATAATTGGTAGGTCCCCCCCCCACACCTACCCGGTTTGGCTCTTTTTCTTTATCTGAGCCAACTCTTACCCAGCAGGATGGGGAAATGGGCTAAAAACGATCCTACTATTATATGCCCATTATTGCAGAGATAGATTACACTGTTCTTTCTTCTTTTGACAGTGCTTGGGACCATTCAGTTCTAATATTTATTTCAATTGCTGTTGTTTTGCATCTTATTTCTTCTAACAGGGATTTCTTCTAAATTGGCTTTCAGGCAAAATATTTACATTCTGCCTAGAGTCTATAAACTGTAATTTATTACTGCTTATAAATCACCATTAATTACTCTTCATGTAAGGTCATGTAAGGAAAAAAAGAAGGAAAAGAACACCAAAGAGGCTTTGGAGCTATCCTGGTCCTAATACCAGGAGCTCCAGGGAGAGCGATGGTGTGGATATAAATAGTGTTTTGCCTGACTCTTTGCCTAGGCAGTCTAATGATGCTCAGAGCCTGGCTTGGCACTATTTTACTACCCAGTGGGAGGAAAAGAAAATATTGTTTTGCTGAGCTCAGGTGCTGCAAGAGATTTTCCAATATGGCACAGGATGGAACCTTGCAGGTGGGGTCAGGAGTATTAAGGAAGGCAATAACCAGTGGTGAAAAGGAGGAAGGCCTGAACAAACGGAGGAGATGAAATAGGAAGGGACAAATTTAGGCATGGAGTTTTCATTTCCCTCTTTTGGGGGCTGCCCAGGGCCTGTGCAGTAAGCATTTTTCTTGCTACTGTTAAGAAAACCAACATGTGTCTGTTTATTTATTATGACACAATAATTAACATAGTACACAGTGCATACCAGGTGATGCAGAATATAAATTAACTGCACACTTAAGTTGACCCCCACTGCAAACTGGAACTCTGATTGAGCTTACATTTTCCTTTGTCTCCCAATTTAAATTTTAATTCTCCGATATAGCATGATACTTCATCTGAACTGCCTTGCATGGCACTGGAATTGGGCCCTTTAACACAATTTGAATGACATGGGAGTAGGTAGTCACCTCTTTTTTAAAAAAGCTGTTTAAAAAAATCAGTAGTGACTGCACTCAAAAGACTGAGTTCTTGTTGTAAGAGTTTCTTTGTCAAATTTCCCTTCCTTAAAAGGATTATAGCATGTACTCTGCAATAACTATTGAATTGGTGAATATTAATTTCTTAAACTCATCCTCTGCTTATCTCTTAACTCCAAGCTCTTGGTTACACGCACATAAAAAAAAACAACAAACAAACAAACAAAAAATCCCACCTTTCTCCACAAACAAAATCTCTAATCTTGGCTATAGCTGAATGCAAGCTGATGGCTATTTTATTGCTTCAATTTATTTATACTTTGTCTTATGTCGAGGGAATTATCGGACTCACTGGGTGTATTAAGCAGGCACTGTTCTAACCACTGAAGATGCTGCTGCAAACTAAATCAGAGTCCCTGACTTCAAAGAGCACACAGTCTAGTGGGAGAGAGGAGGCAAACAACAGAATGTGGAAAGTATTACAATAGAAACAGTATGGCATATGGCATAGTGGTTGTGAGCATGGAGATTGAGACTAGATTGCCGCAGTTTGTATCCCAGGTTTGCCTCTCCTATAATCTTGGATGAGTTAGTTACTTGACCTTTCTGTGCTTCAAATTCTGCATCTGCCAAATAGGGATGATAATCATAGCACCTGTTTTGTAGGACTGTTCTATGGGTTGAATTAATATGTGTAAAGCCTGGACATTGGAAACACTCAATGGATCGTAGGTATGTTACAACAAGGTTAAGTCAAGGAAGAGCCCAATAGGATGGGAGGTCAGGAAACAAGGGTAACACCCCGGTTTCTGGCTGGGTAGATAGTGGTGCCATTTATTGGGATTTGGGACAAAGAATGAAGAGATCTCAGGTACGGGTGATGAATTTGCTTTTGAATGTACTGAATTGAGCTTTCTGAAGACCTTTAATTACCACTACTATCAACACTTATTGCTAGGCAATACACTAAGTGCTGTACATGAATTATCTATGAATGATTTCATTTAGTACCCAAAATAACCTATTATTATTATTACTATTATCATCTGAGGCTCAATGCCATGCCGCTTAATGAAGGAGCAAGGTTTTGAAATCAAGCAGTTAGACTCCAGAACCTGTGCTTTCTTTTCTGATTTTCATTTAAATGGAGCTGCCCATTAAACAGTTGTGTATATGAGTGTGGCACTCGGGAAGGAGTTCTGGGCTAGTGATTTGGATTTGGCAGTCATCAGCAAAAGGCGCTAGCTGAAGACATGGGAATGGAAGAGACTGCCCCAAGAGAGTATATTGAGTTCTGAAAGAAGACAGCCAAAGATAGAATCCCAAAGAATACCCAACATTTTAATGATAGAAAAGGAGAAATCCTCAAATGAGACTGAAGAGGAGCAGCTGGAATAGTAGGAGGAAGAGCAAAGGAGTGGGAGGATTTGGAGAAAAGAGTGATTCATCGGGTCAAATGCTGCAGAAAAGGCAAGAAGAAAGAAAGGACTAAAAAGTATAGAATGAATTTATCCACAAGGAGATTATTGGTGATCTTGGAGAGGGAGGTTGCAATGGAGTGGTGGGGATGGCAGCCAGATTATAATGGGGTTAGGAGTGAACCGTAGTTACCTCCTAACGTGTTAAATACTGTGGAAGAATGTGAGACTATAAGGATGAATAAGAAATGGCATCTGGCCTAAAGAACTTTCTCATAGTTCTGTTCTCTAAAAGTCCAAGATCAAGGTGTCAGCAGGTTTGGTTTCTCCTGGGGCCTCTCTCCTTGGCCACCTTCTGGCTGCATCCTCACAGCTGCATCCTCACGTGGTCTTTCCTCTGTTGTTCATCCCTGGTGTCTGTGTGTCCAAATTTCCTCTAAGGACACCAGATTGGATTGGGGCCCACCCTCAAGGCCTCATTTTTCTTTTTTCTTTTTTTTTAAAGATTTTATTGGGGAAGGGGAACAGGACTTTATTGGGGAACAGTGTGTACTTCCAGGACTTTTTTTCCAAGTCAAGTTGTTGTCCTTTCAATCTTAGTTGTGGAAGGTGCCATTCAGCTTCAAGTATTTGTCCTTTCAGTCTTAGTTGTGGAGGGCGCAGCTCAGCTCCAGGTCCAGTTGCCATTGTTAGTTGCAAGGGGCGCAGCCCACCTTCCATTGCGGGAGTCGAACTGGCAACCTTGTGGTGGAGAGGACGCGCTCCAACCAACTGAGCCTTCCAGGAGCTCAGCGGCAGCTCAGCTCAAGGTGCCCTGATCAATCTTAGTTGTAGGGGGTGCTGTCCACCATCCCTTGTGGGAGTCGAGGAATCAAACTGGCAACCTTGTTATTGAGAGCCTACTGGCCCATGTGGGAATCCAACCGGCAGCCTTTGGAGTTAGGAGCGCGGAGCTCCAACCGCCTGAGTCACCGGGCTAGCCCTAAAGGCCTCATTTTAACTTAATCACCTCCTAAAGGCCTTATCTCCAAATACAGTCACATTTTCAAGTACTGGGGATGAGGCCTTGAATTCTTTGCTTGGCTGGAGACTTACCATCTTTTAGGTCTTATGTCATTTCCAACAGAGAGGCTGCTCGCTTACTCTTTGACAGAACCCTGCATTTCCCCCTCATCATAACAGCTAATGATTAAATGAATGAACTCAAAATGTGTTGCACCTGTTCTACCTGTCTTACATTGTATCAATTAATTTAATATTCACAGTAACTTCATGTACCTGGCACATAAGTACTCAGGTATTTGTTGAATGAATCAACAATTCTTTTAAAAGTCCAGACTGGGAAACATCCATACTCCACGTGACCCTCTAGAAACCGGCTTATCTCTTTCTGCTTTGATTTCCCACCCAGTGAATCCGGGGAATCCGGGTGCGAGGACCAAGCCATGTAGAAGAGGCGGCAAATGCAGTGACTGGGAAAATGGAGTCAAAACATGGAATGAGTCCTGATCTTCAATTTTCTCCACTGGAAGATGGCACCGAGTGCGTTGAGTGGGACAAAGGGATACACTGCCCTTTTCTCCATTTCGGAGCCGTGTCAAAACTTCAAGACGTAGGCTCCTATTTCTCACTGTGAAAGAGCTCAGGAAGACCGGCCTTGTGGAAACACACGGGCTGAGTTACCGTGCGCAATAGGCAAACAGCGAAATCCAGGCCTGGCCTCGGCAGGCCCCGCCCCTAGGCCGGCGGAAGCGGGCCCGACCTCGCCTCCCAGGCTTGGGCGTGTCCCCAAGGGCGCACGCGCGTGCACGGCATGCTGGGAAAGCTCCCGCGCGGCGGCCATTTTGTCTTATCGGCTCCTTTTCAGAGGAGGCTTTTTCGGCCTGCGAGCGGGCAGGAGAGGTTAGCGACGGTGTCGCTGGCGTTGTCTTCGGTTGGTGCCAGGGCTGGTGGGAGCAGCCGCCCGAGGAAAGCACCATGATTTCGGCCGCGCAATTGTTGGATGAGTTAATGGGCCGGGACCGAAACCTCGCCCCGGATGAGAAGCGCAGCAACGTGCGGTGGGACCACGAGAGCGTAAGTCCCGCGGGCTTTGGGCCTCTGCCGGGGCGCCGTGGGGGAAGGGAGCGGGGCGGACTTGGGCCCGCAGGGCCCGCGGCGCAATTGGGTGCCAGGGCCACGCCGGGGTTGAGTGTGTCTCACCCCTTGGCGGGAGGGAGCTGAGAGCATGGCCCGGGAGGGAGGAGTCCGCGCGGATCCAGGGAAAAGGGGTGATTTGTTTTTGTTGTTGTCTTAGTATCGAGGAATTCAAGAGGGCTCTTGGCAGAATTGAAAAGCACCTTAATAAGGCAAGGAAGCGCGGGAAAGGAGTATTACATCTAGAGGCTCCTGAATTTTCATCTCGTTGTGAAATAAAAGGACAAATTCTTCCCCGTTATTTGGATTGAGCGTCGTATTTAGCCCGAAGTTTCTGGCCCAAATTAGTGGTAAAAATCGTGGCAGTATGTTATTTCAGTAACGGTCCAATTTCTGAATGGACGCTTATATAGGGAAATAAATTTTTGAAAGAGGTCATAACTTGGTAGGGTTTACCGTTATGATTTACAAATAATGTTTGCTAGCAGTACGTTCTAGTAAGCACTTCATGTAGACAGATGGTTGTCAAGGCCTTTCCTTTCACATAAAACCCATTGGAGTAACGGTAAAACCCTGTAATGATAAATATTATAACCCCAGAGTCACACATGAGACTTGAGAGGCTCACCCAAGATCTGTTGGCAAATTAAGTGGAGAGACTAAATCGTTGTAATCCTGTTCACTTTCCACAATTCTATGCAGCTGATTCTCTGAAAATACCACAATGTATATCAGGTGTTTTGAACGTGCAGTATACGTTTATTTTAGGTCTTAACCTGAAGAAGAGGTATAGAATTTAAGTTTTACTTGGCTTGCGGTTATAACCAAACAACATAGTAATTTCAAAGCAGTTGCTATTCAAAATATGAAGGAATAGTTAAATACTGCTTTTTATAGAAAGTTAGTTGCTTCTTTTTAAACATAGGCTTTGATCAGTAGAATCTGTTTTGCAGTGTGAAAACAGGTTAGTGCTAGATGAGTCCTTTCGGTACCTTAAAATGTAAGTGTTTGACTAGAGTATTGGGATGCTACCTGATTTCAAAGTATGAAATGTTACTGTAGAATTCACTGTGTGGGGTCAGATTCACCTATATGTGGTTGACCTCAAGAGAGGTGAAGCTTTTTAAAAGTTTTGTTGTTTCTTTAATATTTGGGGGGGATCCCCCCACTTGTCCAAATAGAAGACAGATTAACTTTGTTGCTTGTCTAGACCCTCTTTTTTTCTAGGCATCTCTTTGTCACTGTAAAGTAACTTTTTCTTTAACCACTTAACTTAGTAATCTTCCCATCTGAGTTTTGCCAAAAAAAAAAATAAATAAATAACAACAAAAAACCCAACATTATGATGTAGTTGATGTGCAGAGAGGACATTTATCTATTTTGAAGGAAAGAGAATTGCTTTTGATTGCCTGCTCATCAACTGGAGCAGCCCGTGTGGGTGCCTCCTTGGTTTTGAACACGTGTTGTGGAGAAACTTTGTTTTCTTGGTGGTATTTATTGCCACCTTGCATTATATGTTACCGGTTTATAACCTTAGCAGTGAGGCTCTCAGAATAGCAATTTAGGTTTTATGTCATTTCAGCTGTAATAAATCTGCTTTGCTTTCCGTTTTTAGTGCCGCTCACTTTGGTCCTTGTCACCAAAATATTTTATGCCTTTAATGACATTGTACTGACAGATTGCACTTCATTCTAGATTCAGGGATTTGAAAAAGTCATTTACTGGTTTTTCAGATTCAGGTCTGCAGGGAAACGGTTGGCATTAACCAGGAACAAAGCACATGGCCTCTTCTAAATAAGTCGAAATTACTGTAGGGTATAATAAACCTGGGGAGGTTCCTGGAATCACTTCCGGGTCGTTTGCGTATCTTACGCTGTTGGCTGTTAGCGCTAAAATCTTGGAGTAATGGACAACGCCAGCATATACTGTTAGGGTTTCACCATCACTGTAACCTGATGTTTCAAAATATTTTTGCATTGCTATTGTATATAAAAATTTTTTTTTGCAAGACTTGCCCTAGATGGGAAAAGTGATTTCAGCTGGGTGGGGTTCTTTTGTTTAACAATTGAAATGGAAACTTCACCTTAGTGTTAAAAGTAGTTTCTAAACGTCTGTATCTGCGCTGTAGGATTTTAAACTGCAGGTATCTGTATCTCACCCCTGCCCCCAATTCTGATTTTAATTCTATAGGTTTGGGGGAAGGCCCCAGAAATCTGCATTTTAGGAAACGGCCTCATACATTCTGTTGCTTCCTGACCTATATTAGTTCTGGGTTTTTAATTGAGTAGCACTTGGGAAAGCTTGTTTTTAAGTGAAGGATGCATTCTGTAATGCAAATTATCGACCTTTCATTTATTTTGTAATGATGTATGTATAACCACAATCAAAATTGAATCTTGAAAAGTGCCTTACTGGGATTGGGATTAGTATTTAACAGGCGTTTCCACCTTCTTTGCAGATTGCTCTGGATCTGAGCTAAAGTCAAATCAGCTTTAATACTGTTCCAAGGATTCATTGGCATACCTTCTTACCTCGTTTGTTGACATTTTATATTTTCTTGAGATTATTGGTATTTTGCATTGAGCAGTTTGTTTGCTCTGCTTTATTAATCCTCACCAACCACAGTGATGACAAAAGCATATGATTTTAACTGCCTAGCGTGAGCATCTTTCTGTTAGTGTGTCCACATGGGAAGATTTCAGTATTTGCCAGAAAAGGCATTAGTAGCCTTGTAATCATCTGAATAGATAACAGAAATTTTGTAGTTCGAATTGAGGTTTTTACATTATAGCGCTCAACCCAAATGTGAAGTTATGTAACTAATGGCTTAACTCTGATTCTAATAATATCGAAAATTAGATTTCTTTCATCATTTATCAAATTCAACTTTGCCTTTTACTCCGTGAAGGTTTAATGATTTATGAAGGGAATTGAACTAAATGTTCTTTTCTAAAATCTTCAGAATGTTAGCAAATGTTGTCATTGACACTGAAAGTTATTTAGAAAAGAAAAAAACAGTTAAGGCTTCTGTCCACATTTTTACTTTAACATCTTAAAAAAGGGATTCAGAATTTGGGAAGGAAGATTGGAAGCAAAAAAATAATAATTATAGTGCCTGACATCTAGTATAAGTATTTTAATAGATAGTTTTAATTCAAAATCACCAGAATGTTCTTTCTGTCAGAAATGGAGGCATTTCCTGCCTTATTCTATATAGTTCCTGGTAAGTATTGGACTTCTTGAATTGCCAGCAGTCTGTGTTATATGTGTATTTAACTGCTGTTTGCTTTTTCTCCCAAAAACGTAGACAAGAAGTAGGGGAACAGTATAATGAACTCTCTGTGTACCCAAACCCAATATGACTTTATGAATATCAGCGCATGGCCACTATTATTTCCTCCCCCTTCCATTATTTTGAAGCAGTTCTATCACTTCAATGGTAAAGACATCATTATGTATTTCTATAATACAAAGACTTAAAAAAAAACCACAATACTATTACCACACTGAAAATATTAAGGTCTTACCTTAATATTTGATTGCTTTAGGGAATGTGTGTGTGTGTGTGTGCGCGCGCGCGCGCGTCTGTCCGTGTGTACCTGTCTGTCTGCGCATGCTACTATATCATTAGACTTGATTTCTTCACAAGGGGAGAAAGTAGCTAAAATTAGTAATACAATACAGTGCTTCATTATTTTATAAAATATGTTTAACTTTCTCATCATTTCTTGTAAGTTGGGGGAATTCCTTTATTCATTCAACAAAAAGTATCATTTAAGTTATCGTACAGTATAGTGTAGAGTACTTGGCCTGAGAGAACCACCAGTCTGGTGGCAGATATGAAGGAGTAAATGTGCTTTTATAGCACAGTGATAAATACCCAATGGGGAAAAGTATAGGGTCTAGAAAAGCACACGTGAGAGGGGCACCTAACCCAGACTGGTGTGCTCTGGAAAGGCGTCTTAAAGTGACCCTTAAATACTGGGACCTAAGGAAGACTCCAAGCTTGTTAGCTAGGTACCCGTTGTGTCCCGCTGTTTCTGAGTTGTCTTGCAAGAATTTTCCTGCCACGTGTGCTCCCCCGTTCCTCAACTCCCTATAAATCGCCCATTCTCACTTCTGAAATCTAAAACCTATCCTAACCTTTTTCTACTTTGTCTAAAATGTCTTACTCGTATATACCCAATGTCGCCTCACTGTTTTTGGAATTTTCATACTTATGTGAATTTCCCATGCACATGTATTAAAATTTTTATTTTCTCCCCAAAAAGAAAAAAAACATACTGGGACCTAAAGGACTTTTTAGGAATTAGCCTGAGGGAATGGGAGAGAAGACAAATAAATGTTCCTAGGGGCTGGAGAAAATTCTAGACCTGAGAAATTGTAAATTAGTATTATAGCTGGGGCCCTTGTTTGTTTTTGTTGAGGGGAGGGGGCATGTGGATAGATGGGCAGGAACATGGATTTGAATGTTTTTGTTTTAAAGTAATCTCAGCTGCATTTTGTGAAAAAATTTTTATTGGGGAACCAGTGTGTTTTTCCAGGACCCATCAGCTCTAAGTCAAATAGTTGTTTTCAGTCTAGTTGTGGAGGGCGCAACTCTCTGGCCCATGTTGGAATCGAACCCGTGACCATGGTGTTATGAGCACAGCGCTCTAACCAACTAGGCCAACGGCTGCCCCTTGAATGGTTTTTTAAGCCTTATTAAAAGTGGGGACTAAATTACGTTGGGAAACAGTTGAAGGTTTCTAAGCAGGAGAGATGTTTACTATCTGGCTGCTGTGGGAAATTGATCAAATTTTTACCAAAAGTCTGTAGGCAATAAAAACAGTGACCCATGACTGCAAAGGTATATGCAATAAAAGGCATGGAAATGAAGAACAGTGTGATCATGATACAGCAGAAACATGAAACTGTGTTATCAGGGACTGAATATTTTTGTTGCAAATTCTTACATTAAATTTTTATTCTTTTGTGGTTTTATCTTTTAAAAAAAATGAATTTGACTCTTAGCTAAAAAGAAACATTTACTTTTTAGTTGTTGTAGTCAGAGTTAAACTATTAATGGTGTAAGTGACCAAAGACTACAGAGTGAAATGTATAAAACAGTCGTAGATTATCAGAAATAGAAATTGAGTAAGTTATCTTTATGACTGTTTATAAAATGGAACTTGGTATCTATTGGAAGCAATTGCTTATCAAAGTTATTAGTAACCTAGAATTCCAAAAGAAGTTCTTTACAGCATCCACAAGATTTTAGCTAGGGACCTATGTTTGTAGGTGTTTGTAAAGATATTTTATTATTTTTATTTTTTAATTTTTTTAAATTGGGGAATATTGGGGAACTGTGTGTTTCTCCAGGGCGCAGCTCAGCTCCAAGTCCAGTGGCTGTTTTCAATCTTAATTGCAGGGGGCGCCCCCCACCATCCCATGCAGGAATCAAACGGCAACCTTGTTATTGACAGCTCGCACTCTAACCCATTGAGTCATCCGGCCGCCCTGTAAAAGATATTTATATACCATTTCCCTGAAAATAAGACCTAGTGGGACAGTCAGCTCTAATGTGTCTTTTGAAGCAAAATTAATATGAGACCTGGTATTATATTATATTATAATACCCGGTCTTATAGCAAAATAAGATTGGGTCTTATAGTAATTTTTGCTCCAAAAGACGCATTAGAGCTGATTGTCCAGCTAGGTCTTATTTTCGGGGAAACAGGGTATGATTTAATGACTTGAAGGCTTTACTATTTGTAAATAATATGTAGCTGACCTGACCAAGGGCATGTGAAACAACTAGGCATTCAATTGATTTGGGGAAAGCAGTTTAACAAAATAATGCAGACAACATTGAAAATATTTGATTAGCTCAAGAGAGAATGATACTGCTTACTGTTGGATTCAACTATATAAAGACAAAAATCAGTAAGATATTGTCAGGGTATTTTTGTGATTGGACATGGTCCAAATTGGTGACCAAAACTGATGAGTACTTTAAAGAAGTGAATGCTAAAAAAACGATTGTTTTTGTTAAGGTGTAAGTCTTAGCCAGTATGTTGTACTTAAACCCTCTCCCAAAATGTGTATGTTCTTTACATTAAATAATTTCTAATTAAAGATTGATTCCATTAATACATTGGGAATTGATTTTACTATTTCGTTTTCCTTCTTAGTTTAAACCATTAAAATTATTTTTTACAAAAGTAAACATGCTTGCTATAAAAAGATTAAAATTTAACATAGAAGTAAACCGTGAAAGTCTGTCCTTGCCTCCTTTCCCCATCGCCAAATCCCCCTTGCTCCCTTCCCCATTGCTAAATCCCTGGAAGAAGTTAAAAATTGGTATGCAAAAAAAAAAAAAAGTATGCATGATTCCAAGTCTTTCCTAATAACTTACAGACACATAACACATGTATACCTATAAGTGAAATTGTCATAGATATATTAATATAATATGTAAATATAGTATGTCTGATTCTTTTGCCATTACCAACCCAGCTGCAGTGAACATTCTAGTTGAGTCACTTGTAGGATAGTTTCCTAGAAAGATAATGGTGAAGTTAAATGCACATTTTACATTTTGATGGATGCTGCCAAATTGTCCTACCACCCTCTAGTATTGTTTGGAGTGTTATTTTCCCAACACCATATCTAATGCCAGATATTGTTTAATTTTTTGACAGTTTGACTTTGTTTAATATGAAGGAAATTTGCAGTTAGAATTTTCTAGTTAATTTCCAAGATGATTGTATTTCTGCATTCTCTTGGCTGGTAGTAAATTCACTAAAGTATACTATTGAGATTGAACTCTTCTGTCACTGGTGTTGCCTTAAATTTATCAAGAGGATAAATCACAATTAGTCATGAGAATTCTGCTCCCCCCCTTCCACCTTTGGTTATTAGATCATTAGATCAGATCCATGATGGACATTTATTAAAGACTTGCTGAATAAAATACTTAAGTGTTAAACACCCCCAATCCCTAGGAGCCCTAGGGTTACAAGAAGCAGTCTAGATAGCTAGTTTATGGATAGAGTAACAAATATTTTGATGTACCATTCATTGCATTGTGGCAGTATCTTAAGGACAGATAAAGAGTGGAAATAGCACACAGAACTGGATTAAGAAAATGGGTTCTAGTTTAGATTCTGAAGTAGCTAGATTCCTAGTATTGCATGTACATGCTAGTATACCGTTTTTTGTTTTTGTGTCTGTCTCCTACGAGACTGAGCTTGAGTGGGTCTTGTTCTTGTATTTCCAGCATCAGTTATAAGTCATGTTAAATGATTGTTGAAGTGCCATTTTCCACTTTTTAAAACTTAAATGCTATTTTTAAGTTAAATGCCATTTTAAATTAAAATCTCATGCAATACTTATTAGATTCACATGTTCATGTATTTTATTGAAAAAATGGACTTAGTACATTTAGACTTGGCGTTTTGAGCATATAGAATCTACTATTTAGAAAGCCTTATTCATATAAATAAAGCTTAGGTTTCAGAATAAAACTTTAAATAGCTCTGAAAAAACAAAGGTATTTTACTTTTAAAAAATAACACTTAGTAGACATTTTATGACAAACCTTGGAGCTAGTAATACTCAGTTTTCCAGAAAAGTTAAGTCACACAATACATGGTAAAGCCCAAATTCGGTTTGATTTTGGTGATAAATTATTAAAAATAAGGTTCAATTAATTTTAACTATTGGTTTTTCATTACCAAAAAAATTACATGATTCCTTCCTAGAAATACTTGAAGTTCGTATTTAGTTATGTTTTAGAATCAGGAGGGACCATAGAGATATTTATTCCTTTTGTTTTAATGATGAGCCTTTTTGAGCGTCGTAGAGATTGGCCTCATTTAAACATAAAGAACAGCAGTCTTACATTTATCAGTTATGTATGATGACAATAGAAGTCCTGTTAAAAAACAGTAAAAATTAGTCTTTAGATAGAACCCACTCTAAAATGCTAGAATATACTTCTATAAACATGGGAAGTAGAAATTAAAATAAATTAATACATCAAAGTAAAATACACAGTAACAGTAAAGTTTCATACCTGTGAGAGCTGCACATTAAATTTAGCTTTTAAATTACTATATAACCATACGATTTGTAGCTCTAAATAACTGTACATGCTAGTGATAACTATTACTAAGCTATTACATATAACTATTACAGTTGTAAGAAATTTGGTAAGTCACTTTTGGGCCCTTGGAAACAGGGTTTATAGTCTGAAAGATAAGGAGCATACTCTGTCCTCTCTACCCCAAATAAAAGAGATTCTTAAATATTTTTTTAAAGTGAGTATTGGCATTGGTATTTTATTGTGGTATAAGTGGGTGAAAAGTTTAACAAATCACTTTTTAATTAGAAAATTACATAGCATTTGAAAATATTTCATATGAGCACTGGAAGTTTGGAAATAATTTGAAAAACTATTAACCATTCAAGCATATAGAGCCTTTTTAATAAATTTATTTGTAAAAACAATGTTTAAATTGCAAAGAGTAATCTTAGAAATCAAGTATTTAATAGGATAATATTGGTATAACACTAAATCTTTTGTTTAGACATGATTTTTGAATCTTTAATTGTTTTTTTTTTTACCTTAGTTCTTCTGGACACAGCTTGTTCCCACATTGTTTCAAACAAGTGTAAAACAATTGACCTTTGAGGCAGAAAACAATTACATATTTAACATCTAGCCCTAAGTGTCTAGAAAGAACTCTCAGTCAATCTATCACAATGTTATTGACTATATTCCCTGTTGTACGTTACATCCCCATGACTTATTTGTCTTATACCTGGAAATTTGAACTTCTTATTCCCCTTTATTCTTCCCCCCCTTTTTAATTTTTCAATTACAGTTGACATTCAGTATTATTTTACATTAATTTCAGGTGTACAGAATAGTGATTAGACGTTTACATAATTTAAGAAGTAATCCCCCTGACTAGTCTAGTACCCACCTGGCACTGGCACTATACATAGTTATTACCATATTGACTATATTCCTTGTGCTTTGCTTTATATCCCCATGACTATTTTGTAACTACCAGTTTGTGCTTCTTGATCCCTTCACCTATTTCACCCTGCTCCCAACCACCCTTCATGTATCACCCAGATAAATCTAGTACTCCTGTGACTCCATACATGTTTATTATAATATTGACTATATTCCTTGTGCTATACGCTAAATCCCCATGACTACTGTGTGACAACCCTTCCCCTTTTTCACTCCCCCTCCCCAATCCCATCTGGCAACCATCAAAATGTTCTCTGTACCTATGAGGTTGTTTGTGTTTGTTTGTTCATTTTCTTTAAATTCCACATAAAAGAGAAACGCCATTGCATCTATCTTCCTCTGTCTGACACTCAGCACAATACCCTCCAGGTCCATCCATGCTGCCACAGATGGCAAGAACCCATTCCTTTGTTTTTGTTTTTTAATAAAATAATAAATATTCCTTTTTTCTGGACATCTTCCCATATTTGTTGTGGTTGAGAGGGTAGGCAGTAATTTTAAAAACTGGTAACTCCTTGTCAGTCTTGTACATCTTTTACTGAAATCCAGGAGTCCAGAAATCACTGCTTAACTAAAATGGTTTAACAAATGAAATTGTTCTGAAACTTACTTGGTTGAAAGATGGAGATCAAGAAATGAGAAAATAGTTATTTGGTATCCTTTTCCAATATAGTTTTAAAACTGAACAATTTAAAAAAAATTAAGTACCTTTGTTTTTCTTCAATAGGTTTGTAAATATTATCTCTGTGGTTTTTGTCCTGCGGAATTGTTCACCAACACTCGTTCTGATCTTGGTAAGTGAATTTTCTGTGTAACTCTTACCAAACTTGTGACTTAAAAAAGAACTGGTACTTTATAATTCTGAAAAGTTTTCTCTTAAAAGTTTATTGATAAAGTAATTTCTTTCCTGGCTTAGATTTTTAAATGTGTTAATAAATGTCAGTCTAGTTAAATGACACATATATATTTCCACTCCTTCCTGAAATCCCTCCACTAAAATGAAAATTGTAAAACAAAAGTGTAAACAGAAGAAGAGATAACATTAGAATGTCAACAAAATTTTGGAAGATAACAAGTGGATGGAAGAGTAGCAGCAAAGTCAACAGAGTAGAGAAACCTGTACCCTGAAAGCCTGCAAAAGGGGATATTACACAGAACAAGTGATTGGTCAGCGGAGCCCTGGGCAGGCTCAGGATTTGGAGGCACCAGGTATCGTAGAAGGCAGAGTTGAGTCATGGGACCGAAAATGACGTATTAGTCTAGTTTAGGGTTTCCCAACCTTGACATTTGACATTTTGAGCTGGTAGATTCTGTTATTTTTGGGGGGCTGTCCTGTGCATTGTAGGATGTTTAGCAGCGTCCCTGCCCTCTACCCACTATATGTCAGCCCTCCTC
Organism: Rhinolophus sinicus; assembly: GCF_036562045.2. NCBI lineage: Eukaryota > Metazoa > Chordata > Mammalia > Chiroptera > Rhinolophidae > Rhinolophus > Rhinolophus sinicus. Next base: position 43,317,861 of record NC_133764.1, on the reverse strand, counting down.
TCCCCCCAAAATTGTGACAACCAAAAATGTCTGCAGGCATTGCCAAATGTCCCTGGGGGGCATAATTGCTACCCGTTAAGAACCACTAGTGTGGGTGTCAGGCTCTTAAAACCTATGCATCTGGTGATTCTGCTTCTCCCATCCATACACCCCAAGAGACTAGGTGGTTATTTTCTGGAGAAATTGGACTAAAGAGACTAGTTCAACTGAACTAGAAAATGTAAAAAAAAAAATACATAATTGAGTGACTATCTTCTTCTCTCCAAGAATGGTACATAAAAGAGAAGTTAATTAAGCACAATGCTTGCCCTAGAGCATTAACAACACATTAGGATGAGTCTAGATATTGGGATTCCAGACACAGCACAGGGCAGTAGAGAGTAAAAATGAGATTGTAAGAGATTAAACAAATCTATATTCTTAATAGTGGGGTTTTCCCATTCCCTCCTCTGCCCTGTTCCTAGAAGGATACAGCCAGATGTTTTTCCCCAGGCAGAAGAGAAGAGGATTCTTTAGAGAAAGTGAACAGTTCCAGAGAAGTGATCTACAGGTACTGACCCTTGGGGAGTCTCCTAAAAGAAAGCCTTTGCTGCCTGATTTTGCAATGGTAAAGCCCGTATTAGTTGACAAAACCTGCCTGTGCATACCAGCTTGCAGTCAGATTTTGGAAGTGTTTTGCCAGTCAAGGAACACCAGTCAGACATATGAAGAAAACCTTCAACACGAAAGTTTAACCAAAGCCAACAGAAAAAAAGAATTTAGTGGAGTTAGAGATAATGCGGACAGCAGGAGAAAAAAATGGAAAAGTTTTAACTAAATTTACCGTGTTTCTCCGAAAATAAGACCTAGCCGGACCATCAGCTCTAATGTGTCTTTTGGAGCAAAACTTAGTATTAGACCCGGTATTATATTATACACAGTCTTATATTAAAATAAGACTGGGTCTTATATTAATTTTTGCTCCAAAAGACGCATTAGAGCTGATGGTCCAGTTGGGTCTTATTTTCGGGGAATCACGGTAGTATCCTCAGAGAAATACAAGAAGATATTAGGAAGACTAGGATGCTATATAAAAAGGGAACTTTTGAAAAACCAAAAGAGCCCTTGGAAATTAGAACTGGAGAAATCTGCAATAAAAATCAGTGGAAAGGTTTGTGAATGTTGGGTAATCGGATAGAAAAGATTGAAATATCAGTCTAGTATTCTAATAGCTGAATAAGGGTCTAGATAGAGAAAACAGAAGGGAGGAAATTAAAAAATTTGCAGTGCTGAATGAAGGACGTTAGTCTCTAGGTTGAATGTGTTTGAATACACAGCAGTGAGTGAAAAAAGATCCATAGCAAGGCGCAGGGTTGTGAAATTTCAGAACACTGGGGGTGGGGCACACAGGACTGTGAATCGGAATGGCCTCAGATTTGCCAGTAACAAACTGGAAGCTTGAAGACATTGGAGAGACACCCTGAGGATTCTGAAAAATATTTTTATCCAGGTTAGCTACATAGCCAAAAGGAAAGTGTGAGGGTGAAAAGATATTTTTCAGATACGCAAGGTCTCAACAAATTTATCTCCTATGAACCTTTTCTGTGGAAACTACCAACACAGGGGCATAAACCAAGAAGGAGGAAAAACAAGAGATCCAGTAAACTGCATCCAATACAGACCAGAAAAGGAATTTCTCAGGATGACAACACTGTTAGTGAGCTTAGAAAGTAAGCAGCCCAGATTGAAGCAGGTCAAGAAGCTCACAGAAGAAAGTGAAGCTGATTTTCTGATATCTTCTGAATGTTGAGGGATATTAGTGTTGCGATAGTTTCTGTAGTTGAGTTAAAAGTGTTTTGGAACAATTTAGAAATAGAAGTTAAAATGAAAGAATTCTGACAAAACAAAGTAGAGTGTGTCAGAAGTGTCATCGTAATGCACCTTTTATTTGGCTCAGCAGTTAATAGTACTTGCATAGACAAAATAGAAACACTGAATACTTACTTAACCTAAAATTTTGAAGACTAAGATAAATGAAGAGAAAGTAAAATAAGCATAGAATTTAGGAATACAGAGGTAAATCCCGGAAGAAATAGCTAAAAGGGTTAAAATTGGTTGCCTTTTGGTGGCGGGAAGGGGTGGGACCACGGTGCTAGTCTTGTATTGTCTGACTTGATGTGCAAATACTCAAAATTAGTAAGATGTCGGTCGTGATTCAGACATGTCCACCCTCCTCACAGTTTTTTTTCTTGGGTGGCAGTAAGGAACAATTTTCTCTTTCCTCCTTTTCCCTCTTCTTTTCCTACCTTATAGTTGCTCTCCATTAAACTGATCCTGAAGACTGAGGAGAACAGTTTTTATGCTTACTTGGGCGTGTTGCTTCATGATTCAGTAGGCTCAATTTAGGCGTCTACAGACTACTCAATGATAAAATGGACCTTTTTTCCTTTTTTTTTAAGAAAACTTTGTTTTGGCAAGAGAAAAAGTTGTTAACATCACCAATACTTGATGCATTCATATTTCTTTCTCTTCAGGTCCATGTGAAAAAATTCATGATGAAAATCTACGAAAACAGTAAGTTACCCTTTTTGGGGGGTCATTTTCTCCCAACACCCATCATTATTTAGTTTAAAGGGGACAAAGATTGAAGAAATAATTGGAATGAATGTAAAATGAATGTCTGAGTGAGGTCCTATTCACTAGCTGGGGGTGGTAGACAGTCATGTAGCTTCATTAATGATATTAGCCACCACATAAGTACATAACTAAATGCCAAGCATAAAGCCTAAGCTTTTTTTTTAAACATCACAGTTGCTTTTTAATAGCCTTGATTTTATAAATGAGGCTTGTCTGGGGTCACAGATCCAATGTAGTTGTATTGTTGGTGTTGAAGCACCTAGATTTGCCTGATTGTAAAATCCATGCTCTTACCAACCATAATGGCAGCTAAATACTGCCTTCCCTTTACCAGGATGAAGGAAGCTAAATACTGCCTTCCCTTTACCAGGATGAAGGAAGCTAAATACTGCCTTCCCTTTACCAGGATGAAGTAAGCTAAATACTGCCATCCCTTTACCAGGATGAAGGAAGCTAAATACAGCCTTCCCTTTTCCAGGATGAAGGAAAGCTAGAAATTCACTTCTTAAACACCTGGTTTACTCTTCAGCCTAAATGCAGTAGTCCACGAGACTAGTTAAGGTAGAATATGTGGGGGGAAAATAGAATATGAGTCGTAATAAAGATGTGGGAAAAGTGTAACGCTTGTTTATTTTCATTTTTATCAGGTATGAGAAAAGTTCTCGTTTTATGAAAGTTGGCTATGAGAGAGATTTTTTGCGATATCTGCAGAGCTTACTTGCAGAAGTAGAACGTAGAATTAGACGAGGCCATGCTCGTTTGGCATTATCTCAAAACCAGCAGTCGTCTGGGGTGAGTGTGAAATTCATTTGCAGTCTTTGTAAAGTGTCCTTGTTCTCTGGAGACCCAGAGACCTCCCTAGTATTGAAACTTGTGTTCCAGTTCATTTATTACTTTGTGTTCTTTTAGAATGACATGAAACTTAAAAGGCACTTATTTTTTCAGTCTTTATTAGTAAATGTACTACTGATTTTACTAACATAAGATTTTTTTCTTGAATATTAGTAACTGATAATATATAATTGGCTAACAAATTGAAGATAATTAAGTTACTATCCTTGTGATTCAATATTTTTTGATTATAAAACACAAATGTGTGTGGTATGTGAGAGTTTGAATATTTACCCTTTTTTTTTTACTTTTTAATAATACATTTTATTGTCTTTAATAGGCAGCTGGCCCAACAGGCAAAAATGAAGAAAAAATTCAGGTTCTAACAGATAAAATTGATGTACTCCTGCAACAGGTAAAACTGTGTGCATTAGTGTCAGAAAATATTTGGAATAAACCACTTAACCAAAGAAGATATAAGGATGGCAAATAAATAAATAAATATAAAGGTTCTTAGTCATTAGGGAAATATAAATTAAAACCACAATGGGTTTTTTATTGAATATGTATTAGGATGGCTAAAATTACAAAGATTGACCATATCAAGTGTTAGTGAAGATGTGGGCAAACTAGAACGATCATATACTGCTCCTGGAGTGTAAAATGGTACAACAACTTTGGACAAGACTTTTTATCTGTTTCTTAAGTTAACAGACACACCATGAGCCAGTCTCCTAGATATTTACTGAAGAGAAATGAAAACATGTTTCCATAAAGAGTTGTGCGCCGCTGTGTATGGCAGCCTTGTTATTCATAATAGGCAAAAATCCGGAAAAAAAAAAAAAGCAAAAAACTCATGTCTATCAACAAGTGAATGGATAAACAATTGTGATATTTTCACACAATGGAATTATTCAGTAATAAAAAGGAATTAAGTGCATGTAACAGTATGGATGATTAGGCGGACTGAGAAGCCAACCCCACCCCCCAAAAAAAATACATGGGTCCATTTACATAAAATTCTAGAAAATGCAAAAAAGCTATAGTGAAAGAAAGTAGATCAGTGGTTGCTTGGGGAGTAGGTACTATAGAGGCACAAGGGAACTTGGGGGTGATGAGTATTTTCATTATGTAGATGATGGTATTGATTTCATGGGTGTCAAAACTTACCAAGTTGTGTACCTTAAAAATAATGCAGCTTGTTGCATGTCAGGTACATTTCATTAATGCTGTAAAAAGACAAAAGGGTAAATTAAACACGAGGCTTCAGTAAACAAAACCAAGTAAAAAGACCCTAAACAACCACTAAATGTGAATGACGCTTGGGGAAGAAAAGAAAAATATTTGGATAGTTTGGTTAGAAAGGAGTCTTCAGTGCTTTTCTTTTTCTTTTTTTTTTTTTTTTTTAAATCTCCCTTAGATTGAAGAACTAGGATCTGAAGGAAAAGTAGAAGAAGCCCAGGGAATGATGAAATTAGTTGAACAGTTAAAAGAAGAGAGAGAATTACTTAGGTCCACAACTTCGGTGAGTAGCAACTTCATTAAAGTACGCGTAGTAAATATGGTAGCTGTAGGCTATACTGTTGCAGCTACTGAGCTCTGTCTTTATATTATGAAAACTGCTTTAGACAATACATAAACAAATGGGTGTGGCTGTATATCCAATAAAACTACAAAAATAGGCTTCTAGCTGCTGGCTTGCCAACTGGTGTCTTAGATCATAAGTATTCATTTGGGCCTGGGCTTTATTTTCTCTTGTTACTCAGTACATATTTACCTTAGTTCAAAATTGGTATACTCTTAAAAATATTGTCGACTTTTTAAAACTTTTAATTAGAAAATATGTATGTTTTGGATATTGATGGTAGAATATAATTGATCATTGGTTCCCAAATATTGAATAGATGTTCAGATTATGCTCATTGAGTTCAATTCCTTAATGACTTTGAAAAACATTTTTAATATGGAGGTGACACCTTAGCCTTTGCAAGAAATGAATTCAGACTGAAATAGGTAATTTTCTGAAAGGTAGTGTAACTTTCCCAAGGTGGTGTGGGGAATTCGGTGGTTACAGTTGAGCCATGGGGGTCTCAGCACTTCCGGGATGATAGGGAAAGTTGGGTGCTGTTGCCATCCATGCTTTCCCTTTCTAAAGGCTGCTTGATATTAATGACTGGGGTGGGGGTAGACAATGGAGAGTAGCAACTCACAAAATTGGAACTCTAGTCTAAATGATAAGTACTTTTTTGGGTTTTGTTTCTCTCTTCCTCAAATACACTAATAATAACTGATTTATCATTTTAGACAATTGAAAGTTTTGCTGCCCAAGAAAAACAAATGGAAGTTTGTGAAGTGTGTGGAGCTTTTTTGATAGTAGGAGATGCCCAGTCCCGGGTAGATGATCATTTGATGGGAAAACAGCACATGGGATATGCCAAAATTAAAGCTACTGTAGAAGAATTAAAAGTAAGTTTTGTTCTAAACATGCATTTCAGCTATAGCTAATAATATAGTATGGCTAAAAATTGATTACATAGATATAAACCTCTTATTGACAGTGGTGTTATTTGACGCAGTGATACAACCCTTGTAAAAGTTTGCTAGTCATTAGATTAGCAAAGTACTCTATCTTCTTCACTGTTTAGTGCCAGGAATTCAGAGAAAGGATATTCCTGAGGATTTAGTTAATGATACCTTGTGTTACATACATGATGTGGGAATTTCCCTTTTAGGGCATCACATTTCCTACGTTGGTCTATAAATGCTTCACATTAGTTAACCATTGTTTGAAAGTGTTTTTACAGGTCATTGTTCTATAAAAATTGCACTTGATTTCCTTAGGAAAAGTTAAGAAAAAGAACTGAAGAACCTGATCGTGATGAACGTTTAAAAAAGGAGAAGCAAGAACGAGAAGAAAGAGAGAAAGAACGGGAGAGAGAAAGAGAAGAAAGAGAAAGGAAAAGACGAAGAGAAGAGGAAGAAAGAGAAAAAGAAAGGGCTCGTGACAGGGAGAGAAGAAAAAGAAGTCGTTCGCGAAGTCGGCATTCAAGCCGAACCTCTGACCGAAGGTGCAGCAGGTCTCGGGACCACAAAAGATCACGAAGCAGAGAGAGAAGGAGAAGCAGGTATGTGGAGCGCCTGAAACAGTGCCCGGCACACGCGAGTGTGCAGCAAACAGCAGGAATCACTGGGTTACTCCTTGGGACTTAAGAAGCTCTTAAGTATTGTTAAGCACTGAGATGCATTGTAAGAGTTGAATCCGTGAACTTGTGCATCTTCAAGGCAACTTCTTGACTATTTCCTAGTACCAGTCTAAGGAGGTTTGATGCAATCTTATTAGGAAGGTAGTGTATTAGATGGTCTCTATGTGCTTCTCTTCTCATTGACCCTAAGAAAACATTTAAATTATAAGTTATTTTGGGTGAGGTTACAAGTTAGAAAGATTTTCAGTAATTTTTAGTTCTTAAGATTTGTAATGTAAATATGTCTTAGTAGTAGATTAATATTCATTTGCCTTTTAAGGGTAAGTTTTGCTTAATCTTGATATTTATTCAATGGTCTATAATTCTTCAAAGTTTCTTCTCATTGTAATTATCAGCTAAAGTTGCTTTTAATTTGTTTTAAATTATTAAGAAGTAGAGATCGACGAAGAAGCAGAAGCCATGATAGATCAGAAAGAAAGCATAGATCTCGTAGTCGGGATCGAAGAAGATCAAAAAGCCGGGATCGAAAGTCATACAAGCACAGGAGCAAAAGTCGGGACAGAGAACAAGATAGAAAATCTAAGGAGAAAGGTTAGTTTATGTGACAATTTAATTCAACAAGAGACTCTTTTCATACTCTTGTCTCCCCTCACTCACTTTTCTTTGGACGCAGGCAGAGTTCCATTTCAAGCTATACTCCTTTTCACTTAAAATTCAGTGGGAGATGGGCATTATTTTCCCTTGTGCTTTTGGTTTGTGAGAATGACAGTTGACATGGTGTTTTCTTAGAACACAATGAAACCATACCCTTCAGGGCAGCCAGTTAGCTCAGTTGGTTAGAGCGCAGTGCTCTTAACAACAAGGTTGCCGGTTCCATCCCCAGATGGACCACTGTGAGCTGCGCCCTCCACAACTAGATTGAAACAACTACTTGACTTGGGGCTGATGGGTCCTGGAAAAACACACTTAAATAAATAAAAATTTTAAAAAAGCAAAAAACCACATCCTTCAGTTGATAACCTGAAGTTTTATCATCTAGATTCTTCCAAGTATTGCATTACCTTTCAGGATTTGTAGGCTTTAGAATACATTAACCTGGTTATTGGCAGCATTTTTTTAAAATCTGCTGTAGGGTTCCATAATATGTCTTGCAGAGTAAATAAATGTACATTGTTTTACTTTGTTTTGTTGGTCCTCATTTGTACAGCCTTCATTTAACTCAGTAATTAACTTCTGAGTTTGTAGAAGTTGAACTCCTTTACATGTTTTAACCATGTGTTCTATTGAAACTGTGCTGTTTTCTCTCTACTTTTTTCTTTGGTTTTCTGTGGCATTCCAGTAGCTGGTTTACTGTGCAGTATGAATGGACTTTCTCATTTTGTCTTTGGCATGTTTTCACAAGGATATTCTCATCTTTTAGCCTTTATTGAAAGATAATTTTTAATCATCAGGATCTTCTTACTGCATTTTCTTCAGTTTCCTTAAGCATCTTTCATTTTGTATTGACTGGGCTGATCTGCTTTGCATGGATTTTGGGAATGAGAGGAAGGGCTTAATTTTCTTGGCTCTGCTTGTTCTGTCCTACCTGTGTCCATGTTTGATCACCAACATAATATGTGTGCTGCTGTTGGAGTTTATAATACTGAACTTTTATGTGATACCCATTTATTACTATTTTCTTTTATGGAACTATCCTATTTTGGTTTTTTGTGTTTGTTTGTTTGTTGTTTGTTTGGTTTTTTTTTGGCCAGGCTCAGGTTTTTGCTAGATTGAGCTAGAGAACTAGCAGCACAAACAATAGACTTTTTTTCTTTTTTGCCTTCTTTTATTTTTCCTTAAATAAGTGCAACTTTTAAAAAAATATTTTACATGTATTGGCTTTTTTTATTTTTCAATATGGAGCAAATGTTAAAAAGTAGGAAACAAAGATAATTTTTAAAACTTAGTCTCATGAGCTTTAGTATTTGCCATTTAAGTTTAGAAATTCTGTGATTCAAAAGGCAATTGCTACAAAGGGTTAACATTTTACATTAGTTTTAAGAAAGTTTCACCTAACACTTTTGGAAGACTTTTCTTATGTATTTTTTGGGGTGAGCGGTCAATTCTCAAGAGCCAAATGTTCATGTTAGAGATCAAATGACTCACTTATCTTTGAGAACTAAATTTCTATCATCCATGTCACTTTAAATAGTTGGATTAGTTCTCAGGGACAAAAGCTAGCTGGCCTTTGTAACTATCTGGGATCACAGTTAAGCAATAAATGGCACTGGCCTGACTAAAAACAGAAGTGTTTGTGTAATTTCTGGATAAAAGATATCTTGAACGGATTGGCTATAATCTTAATTGTAATAATGACATCGTGGAATGTAATAAAACTTTTAAGTGCAATAAACTGCGTTGTGTTTAGGTTATGGACAGATAGGGATTTTCCTGGTGAGATATGGATGGATGGAAAGAGGATTTGATTCAGAGAAAACTGCATCAGGTCTATCTTGAAAGATTGGATATGCCATTAATAGATTTATCTTAAACTTTGGGATCTCTTAGAAGTGATATGATTTATTGGCTTTTGAAAATGCCATGTAGCCATTCAGGCACTCCTAGGTATGTAAATGACTGAAGGCCTGAACCTTGAGACCAGATATGAGCCGTAGCAAGCATTTAATAATGGCAAATGAGTAAGAGGGAGTTCACTACTGCAGGTGTTGTGATGGAAGCACTTTATCTAACTCCACAAATGAAAAGTGGTTTCTCACACAAACCTATCTTCCTTACCACCAACCAATTTAGTGCGCTCTCTTTGTCAAGAGAGTTTCCTTTTTTACTCCATAGCCCTAAAGTCCACCACACTTCGTGGATGTCCTTAGGACTATTAAGATCTACCATATTTACATAGGGCAGAAGATAAGATTATTGGACTGACTACTAGTCCTCTACGGGGCAACAAGACGACTCTTCCACATTGAAGCTACCTGTGCACCGGAGAAGCCCATAAGGCACAAAGGGAGGACTTTTCCACAAGGTCAGTTAGAGTACACTGTACTGGCACAGTTCTCATAAGTGGATAGACAGACGTGAAGCAAGTCCTGCAGTCAGCTACTTGGGCATTGCTTTGTGCGTTTGGCAGGTGTTACGGACTGAATATGCTCCTTCACACAAGATCTTTAATTCTCACATTCTTTGAATGAATGTCCCCCATACCATATTTTGTTTTCATTACCATTCCTCTTCTGGTTATTAATGTTGTGTCTTAACAACTTTGTCCAGAATCTGTAGAGGGTTCTGCTTCTCTTAAAACGTCTATCTTACGAACTGCTCTGCGAGACCAGCTGTTTTTGACTTAGTTATAAAGGGAAAAATAATTTGTCTAGAAAGTTTGTAGTTTCTTTTAACATTTTCTGTAGAAATCTTTTGTTGGGCAATACTTGGAACTGAAAAAGCTAGAATATCCTTTCTCTTTATACCACTTTTCATTTCTAGTGTGAGGTTTCACCATTCCAAAGAAAATAGTAGAAGAAAAACATCGGGATTTACTTTTTTCATTCTTTATTTGCAGATGAGTTGAACTTTAATTTCTCCTTTTGGAAAAACAACTCTGAGTTGGCCTATATATTACTTAGCAAAGCACAAAAGTTCAGTACTTGAGTTGAGATTTAAGATCTACTTTCTTTCCATTGGGCTTGTCCCTCTTGGGCATTCAAATATATATATATGTGTATATACACACACACACACACATCTAATCTTTTTTGCATTTAAAGGTAGTTGGAGAAACATGCCTATTCAACATTTTTTCACCTTTTGCAATTACTCTTTTTACCTTTAAAACTTTATTTCATGTGGACACAGTTTCTGTGTACTGTCTTTCATATCTTTCCCATTGCTTTTGATTTTTTTTTTACTCTAAATGAAATTTACTTAAATGCTAAATTCTGTGGTCATTTTGAGTTGCCTGTGCTTAATAGCTTCTCACTAGTTTGAGAAAATTTGCCCATTCTTTTACCTTTTGCTTTCTCTGATTCCCCCCATCTCCATAAATTACAGATTTTGTCCCTTTGATAGATTCACCAAACTGTGTTACTTGCAGTCTGTGGGAAGTGATTGTTTTTTCATTTTTTGATTCACTTTTCAAAGTATCATGTATGTATTTTATTTACTTGAAAATCCATGATCAATGTCTTCTTTTATGGCAGAAAAGAGGGGATCTGATGATAAAAAAAGTAGTGTGAAGTCCAGTAGTCGAGAAAAACAGAGCGAAGACACAAACACTGAATCAAAGGAAAGTGATACTAAGAATGAGGTCAATGGGACCAGTGAAGACATTAAATCTGAAGGTGACACTCAGTCCAATTAAAACTGATCTGATAAGACCTCAGATCAGACAGAGGTAAGTGTATTGTTTCTCACTTTGATTAGGGCTTTTTGTTACTGTTTGACAGTGCAGCGTAAGTATGCACAGATGAAGATGGAACTAAGCCGAGTAAGAAGACATACATCTTCTGAAGGAAAAGACAGTGTAGTCCTGCAAAACATTTTGAGGTACATTGTTTTGTCTCAGCTATTTTGTAGCAGACTCGTGCCCATTAGTGTGCCTCTTTGGAAATTATTGCCCACATTTGTAATATAGTCGCCATTGAAAAGTTAATTATCCTTTTTTTAGGGATTTTGCTGTCATTTCTTTTTTTTTAATAAAAAGGTTGAACTGTTTTTTTTTTTTCTTTTTGGTATTAAGTCCATCTTGTGTTGGTACATTGGCAGAGACATATGCTTTAAAAACTTAAATATTTCTGAGGCACATGTTGGACTACTTTGTTTTAATTAAACTGCTAGTTATTTCTTTGTCAAGGATGTTTCTAGTTTTTTGCTTTATTGCCTTGCATTCTAATGCAGTTTGTTCTGTAACTCGAGAGCCAGTAGCATTGGATTGATGGAAGTGTAGGGTTTATGAATTATTGCAGCTGACTACCATACCTCACACAGCGTTGGTGTTGTGAGCGGCCCATGAAAAGCCAAATTAAAAATCAAGGATTCAGTCAAACTAAGCAGGTACTCATGCCAGGTACTCCTTTCTCTACCCACATCCATGTTTGAATGCTATTGCCTGTGATCTTTACGCTTAACTGTTGTGTATCTTTTTTGTTCTTTACAAGAAGCACAGAGGGGTTTTTTGTGTATTGCGTGGAAACTTATAAATCAAATGTTAACAGAATGGCATTTTTTTTCAACTGTATGTAGGGATGCAGTGGTGCCCAGAATTAGATATCTTTAAAGAATTTTAAATACAATAAACACTTCATATTATTCGCCTTGTTACATTCAGTGCAGTTCTCAAGTCTTTAAGAGGTATGTGTTTAATATTTCCTACTGTGTAGGAGAATTTGCAGTCAGCCATAGGAATATAGGAATAATCACTGGCTGATACATTTAAAGCAGCAGTGAATAGCAAGGATAGACACCTTCAATCTGCAACGTACTAATGAACCATATAGAATGAATTTGGGTTTTTAAAGAACTATTAAAAGTCAGGTTTTGTAAGAGTTCTTAAAACCTATAAACTGTTCATTCTTTGGGCTAGTGGCGTGGGATAGAAGATTCCTAATGAAAGGAAGTACCAATTAGTTGATTTGTCGATGGCATTCCTTTTCTGGGACAGCAATATAGTGTTATGTCTGTGTGAGCCATTCCCACATAGGCAAGCCCACACAGGCACATGGCTTTTAAGACCACACTGATGCCTTGATAATTAAAAAGAATACAAACATTCCATATACATATGTTAATTAGCAGTTAGTGACTGGGCCAACACTTAGTCATAAAAGTTTGCCTTTTACATGTTGTCTAATTATCATTTTTCCCCAAATTTTGCATTATAGGACTACCGTTCGAAGATTTTTGGAAGAAAAATGAAAACGGCATAAAGTGAAGACCGACATTAAAATGAGGTGAAAGAAAACTATAGTGGCATAGAAAAAGTTTAAAGCTCAGTTAGCTTTTTTTTTTATTATTATTATTAAAAACTAATTCAGGACTGATGTGACCTACCAGATTTCAGAACGTGTTAATAGCATATGAATGCCACTGAAAACTTAGGTCTTGTATCATATTTTTTTCTTTAAGACTTTTTAAGAAATATTACCTAAACATGTGGCTTGCTCAGTGTTTAATTGCAAGTTTCATTCTTGGACTTTGAAAACGGGATTAAACGTTAGTATTCGTGTGAATCAGACTAAGTGGGATTCCATTTTTACAACTCTGCTATACCTAGCCTTTGGATTTAGAAGTGAAAATAAAGTATCTCTGAGTTTCTGTTACAAATCTGATTGTCTCTGTCATTGAAAAGTTTTAGTATTAATCTTTTTCTAATAAAGCTATTGACTCTGAATTAGTCCCTTGTTTTAAATATAAGAGGTGCACTGTTACTAGAGGTGTCAGTGTACAATTTATTTGATTGTTTTGTTGAAGACTTTTATAGAATTTCCACAGTTTAAATGTTTTAAATAATGGTGCTTCAATTTGGGGTGGTTATGAATAAATTTGAATTTTGCTTTTTAATAGCAAAGATGTACAGTGAACTAGAATATATTTTTACATCCCTGAGAGAGAGCTTTAGTAGCAGAAAATTCAGAATACCCTTCTGACAAACATTATCGTCCTCTATGATACAATGATGTAGAAGAGCATTCAAGAACTTTTAACTAGTTTTTGGTCTTTGTTTTAAATCCTGTATCGAGATTTCTTCTAACCTGGTCTTGTCAGATTACAAGTGTATTTCTGTGTATGGGGTGTGTAGTACATACAACAGGGATTCTTTAAAAAAAAACTGGTAGTTAAGCAGGTGATTTTTTTTTTCCCCTTTGCTCACATACGGCAAATTTGGTACCAAATTTCTACCTATAGCCCTCTTTCTTAACTGGATAAAAGTATTATTTCCAGCTACATATATCATAGTAATTCTTTGTGAGTTATAATTTTCAAATTTGACCGTCAGTTTATAAGTAGAGAAACTGAGTAAGTGGGTTAAATGACTTACCCAAGGTGATCTGGCTCCATGTTGGAGAGCTAGCACATCGAGTCTAGGTTTCTGCTTCATGGTCCAGGTCCTCACTGTTATGCCTCTATTCGTTCTAACAGGCATAATGAACTGTTACAGAATTTACTAAAATACCCTCCCCTAGGCTTTGGAAAATAATGAAACTGCCACTTCAGAGGTCCTGTATGAAATAATGCTACGGGGATAGTGCACTCCTGGCTTACCTAGTTGATCCTGGAGATGCAGCAAATGGATTATCTCTGTATTTGTCAGAGATGATTTGTGAGGATTAAGATGACATGGGGAAGGAAACCTAACAGCCACCTCCCAAGCACACTGCTTTGTGTAGTTTGACAAGATTGTGGTTGTAGGAATAAAGAACTTATAAAGTGATAGTACCATATTCTATTACTAAATATTAAGAAAAACAAAACAGATTTATTCAAGTACTAAGGTACTACAGTATTAAGGTATTAAAATACCAGATTGATTTTGTCCTAGAAATTAATAGCTGACTTACTGTAACGAAGTACAGTGAAGGAGTTCATGAAAGGCTTCATCTTCATCTCTATCATATCGAAGTTACGTAGGATTTGAGGGGGAGGCCTGGTCCCACAAGGTGTCAGTGACTAAGGTTTGGCCTTAGTTGTGGAGATCTAGAAGTTGGGTCGCTCCCAACACCCATGTCAGGCTCAATGGGAAATGATGCTTACTAACCAAATTCACAAGAATCCTATATGGAAGCTGTGTTCTCATTTACTCTGAGAAATACACCTTTCTGCCTTACAGATCTAAAAGTTGTCATTCGATTAGTGCGTATTGTCTCAATTTTCATTAATCAGAAGATTACTTGATAAGATTGGAATCAGAGCAGTTGTGGTTTTTTTTGGAAAATTTAAGACATACACAAAAGTAGAATAGTGTAATTAACCTGTGTTAAAACTCATCACCACTAAGACTCAGTGGCCAGTCTTATTTCTTGTGTGTGTATCCCCTACCCCCTATTATTTTCACGCAAGTCTTAATCTGTAAATATTTCAGCATGTATCTCCAAAAGACAAAAGACAAGGATTTAAACAGCAGTTTATTAATTAAAATAAATTGGGTGAACCTTAATTGGCCAGCCACCAACTGTAGTACTGGTCTCATAGCTTACTTTCTATTGTGCTGCTCAAAGGGACACAGTAATTGAGTCTCCTGCTCTGGCATCCTCCCCTCTGCTAAGACTTTTTTGTTCTTAAATCATAGTACCTTTATTTTTCAATTGGAAATAAAATACGTTTCTTGCCTTCTTGAGCTTCTAATAAACTAGTCCTATTGCCCAACTTAGTTATTTACCTTCTCTCCTTATAGCATCCCTCACCTGCAGGTGATCTGTCTGGTTTCTTCAATAGAGTTAGTGTAATAAGATAACTGACCCTATGTCCAAGGTTTGAGAACACCTTGGCCACATACAGGTTGAGTTCAGCCACCTTCTGATTAAGTTTCTAAAGATGTTAAAACTGAACAATTTAGGGTAGTTTTTTGAGCTTGCATTCTATGCTTTTAAAAATGCATTGTAGATGAGCTGTATGAATGTTTTAAAACATTTTTTCTGAAGTGCATGAAACGGAAAGGACACGAGAATTTATTGTGTATATTTTCTGTGGGATGGGACTTCATTCAGGTTTTCAAGTTTGGGTTCGGACTGATTTTTAGTTGTTTATGAAAGAACCACAGGTGACTGCTTTTTGAAATAATTGTATTACAATTCTAATGCTTGTACATGGTTCAGAAAACAACAGTAGAAGTACTTAGTGATCTGTGTCTGCCTTCTCCCGTCCCTCTGTTCTTCCTTTCCAGGAGCTACTACTGTTAGCAATTATTCTTCCAAGTGGTTTTTTGTGTGGGAGGTGGGTGATGTAAGCATATGTGTATAGATCTTTTTTATATATAAGAATACCGTATGTTCTGAATCTTGCTGTTTTCACTCGGTATATTTAGAAACATTTGAAGCGTAGGAGACAGCACTCTTCTTACATTTTAACATGTAGTTTTTAAAAGTACATTTCAAGTAAACCAAAGCTGAGAAATAAATGTGTTTTTCATTGTATCAGATTTTTTAATTCCTATTTTAAAAATGCAATTTGAGAGTTTCATAGTTGATCTGTTTCTTCCCCTCAGCCATTCCAAGTAGATCAGTTGTCAACAGATTTATCAACAGATTTAAGAATGTTTAGGAACAATGGAAAACAATTTGGCCTAACTGGCTGTGCCATAACTTCTCTTGTGGCTCTTCTACCCCTAGATACATACCCTAGAGAAACTCTTTACACATGTGCCAGGAGATGGATGTAAAAATGTCGTAACAGTATCATTTGAAATAGGGAGAAAAGGGAAAAAACTGGAAAGACCCCCCAAATGTCCATCAACAGTGCACTGAATAAATACCGTGCTATATTCCTACAATGGAATTCCACAGAAGTCAAACTGAACTACAGCTACAGATGTGAGCATGGATGAATCTCAGTGGTCAAAACAAGTTACAGAAGAATACATCCACTCTGGTTCCATTTCTGTGGAGGTCAAAACCAGGCTGTTGATTAAATATATGGTCAATGAAAGAAAAGCCAGGAAATGATTAACACGAAATGCATTGTTATGCCGTGGAGGGCAGGAGGGAAATGAGACTGAGGAGAAGCCTTCAGAGGAACTGGTGGAACTGGTGGTGATGCTCTGTTGCTCAAGTTGGGTGGGCGGTTTCTTTTTGAACTGTATGTTTATGTGCTTTTGTATGTATGATATTTTTAATAAAATTGAAAGTAAAAAAAGGGAAAGGTTTCGGTGTAGGTAGTACCTACAATAAAATAGATGTGGAAACAATGTTATTTCATAAAATTAACCCTCCTTCAGTGTGGCAGATTTAAGAGGTTTCTTGAGTGCCAAATTTAGGGTCTTAATTGTAGTTCTTTAAAAGCTAGAAACAGGACCTAAGTGTGTGTTTTTCTTTGTGATATCTTCTTCTTTTTATCTTAACAGCCAGGGTATCAGCCAGGGAGCCCGATGCGTTTGCCCTGCTGTCTAAGCAGCTTCCAGGGAGGCTTTTCTCTTAGATTTATGCCCCTCTAGGCAGGGAACTGTGGAGCTGAGAAGAGCTATGCTCCTATGGTCGGCTCGGTCCTTGTTTTTGTTGAACTTAGATTCTCACCTGAGAGAAACTCCTTTTTGACCTTTTTCTACTCTTGGTCGGGGCACCATGAAGTGTTAAACGTGTATCAGTTGGCAGTGGCTCCCTTTCCTGCAGATAATGCTCCTCAGGTGACTCTTGGGTCCCTTGTGTGTGAGCTCAGGACTTGGCTGTGAGTTCATTCAAAACAATGTCACTTCAGTAAATTTAATTAGAAAAAAACACCCCTGAGTGCTACTAGGAACCAGGCTCTTCCCTGAAGGACTTCAGCTCTGAGGGGTGGGAAGGGGTGGTGTTAGGAGTTACTGGTCACCCTACTGTAAATGACAGGTTGTGAAAGACCAAGAATTCTAGATCATTCCATATTTTAACCTAAATATGTTCTTAAACTTTTTATGATAGCATTCTGGTACTTGATTTCATTTCAGTGCGTTACAAACCTTACAATGACAAACTTTCAGTGGAATTGCACCTTAAATTAGTTTTCACAGTCTATGCATGAAGTGAAAACTAATAAAAATGACTCTTGAAGCTCCTCAAATTTTTATTCTTAATTTGCATCCTTGAATTTATTAATGTTTATTAGAGAAAATCAATTTTTATAGTGGATTTGATGCAGGCTGTGTTTAACAACTTGGAATGGATATTGAATTTGCTCACCAACCTTATGATAAATTGCTGCCCTTGTTAATCTTACTGTAATTAACCACTAGACAACACCTCTGTATGTTCTATTAGGATTATATAAGCTTGCCTCCCAACAAACTAGTTTTCTTTCAAATTTATTCTACCATGTTAACTAAAAAAACACTCCCTTAAAGCCTCACTTTTCCTCAAATGATGATTCCAGGCCATTAACCTAACCAAGCTCAGCCCCTGTCTAAATTGTCCTTACTATTTCAAAACAAAATTGAAAATACCTTACAGAGATGGCATTTGGGAATCGACCCCTGTCATCTCCTGTCACAGTCCTCTGGTGCTGGAATTCTGTGAGTGCTGTGGGATTAGCTTGCTTTAGGGGGCAGGCTGTCTTTAAAACAAGTACTTAGATGCTGAGCTCACAGCGCAGAGGTATTCCCTCTGTAAGGCCTGCGGAAGCTGAGGGCTGCTACCGTGTCTCCCTGAAAGTAAGACCTGGCCGGACCATCAGCTCTAGTGCGTCTTTAGGAGCAAAAATTAATACAAGACCAGGTCTTATTTTTGCTCCAAAAGACGCATTAGAGCTGATGGTCCGGCTAGGTCTTATTTTCGGGGAAACACGGTAAGCTGCCCCTCTCCCTGTGCCGAGGGCCTGAGCGGATGGCAGAGTGCCGTCCTGTGGATTTAGTTCCCAAATCAATCATCTCACCATGGTGACAGTTTAAAAGTGACAAAAGACCCATGATACTGAGCAAATTGCAGGTTCAGGTCTCAGATTTACTCATTACACTCCACGAAACGGTGCACAACACTTCTGCACTCACTATTTTCTGCTCTTTGGACAATTGGGTGAGATGAGTGCCCATGTAATGCCTGTGCGTCCCCCAACTTGCATCAAAGCCAAGGGATGGAGAATTTGGAGATGAGGGACCGGTGAGGGGGGCCGGGGGAGACGACATTGCGCTTGCTCAGATTCCATAAGAATTAGGGATAACTAGGGTAAGAGGTATATTGTTAATTAAAGTGGGTAAGGGGTGTCATGCTTCCAAAGTACAAGCCGTTGTAAGAAGTTCGAGTTGGCCCAGAGGATTTTAGATAGTGTGGTAGGGAGGAACCTCACATGGGGTGTGATGACTGCACACCTCGGAGCTAGTCGTCAGTGAGGGCACCAACTTCGGTTTTTTCCCTTATTTGTAAGGTCAGTGCTGTGAGCTGTGTGCCTTGGTGGTTCTGCAAATTGTTAACAATAGTCTCAAAGATAGCCACTCAAGTTGTATGTCATGCCATTTTACAGGTAAGTTATTAGGTTGGTGCAAAAGTAATTGCTGTTTTTGCAATTTTCAACCTTTAAACCGCAATTACTTTTGCACCAACCTAATAAGTGTAAATAGGGAATGTTGATCGGAGATGTCTTTAAAAACAGCACTGGCTGAACCTGTGTGCCAAGTGGGTCCGAGCTTTTCCATGAACTCACCCTGCCCTTAGGGGGTTGACTGGAACAGACCCTGGCCACTTGCCCCGACAATGTCAGCAGTACATAAGTACGCCTGGGATTTTTTTTTTAAGTCCAGTTGTTGCCATTTTCAATCTTTAGTTGCAGGGGTGCAGTACACCGTCCCATGTGGGAAATGAACTGGCAACCTTGTTGAGAGCTCTCGTGCTGTAACCAACTGAGCCATCCGGCCACCCCCTCTGGGATTTTTTAGTATGTCATTTTTGCAGCATTGCAGTTGTAGCAGGGCCTCTCGGTCAGAGACGGTGTGTAGTCTATCACTTCAGAGCTTCCATTTTTCATCAAAATGAGTTCTACTTCTCAAAGTTCCGTAGTTAGAATGGCTTTGTCCTTAATGTGAAAAGAAATTATAATGGTTTATAAATACCATGTGAAGTTATTAAGATAAAAAGGCTTATTGGCTCACATCTTGGTTCTTGGCTTAACAAGGTATTTCTGTATTGTTTTGTCTGTCTATCCATGGCAAACTGAGCAGGTGAGAATCTTTTCGTTTTTTTCCCCCTCCCTCCTTTCTCCTTTCATTGCAGAGACCAAAGGGGAAGATAGTCCCAATTTAATACTGCTCAAGAATAAACTTGAGGCCAAGGCATTTTTTTGAAAGCTAACTAGAAAGTATGATCAATCCTGCCACTTACTGTGAGTTTACAAAGAATATACTCTTAGCCAAGATAACCAGTAAGAATTGCTAAAGGCATTTTGAAAACCTTTTTTAAAAATAATGCACAAAGAAATGGGATTTTTCTTCTGATTTTAAAAATTGAGATCTATTTTTTGAGTTTTGAAAATACTTAAAAATGTAGAAACGAATGTTTCCTGACATTGCAAAACAAAGGCTGTTGCTAAGCAGATAAGGAATGGGGACTATGCTACTGTTAACAGGTTTTGCAAGGGTTGGCAGGGCCATGTGGCGGGAACTCGTCTTAAATTTGGGCAATAGTTGTAATTCATAGAATTTTAAAGGGTTTAAGAATTAAGTGCAAATCTTCAAAAACACCAGATTGAAAATTACCTAGCTGCCATGTTTGATCATCCTGCAGCCAAAATTTCCAGTGTCTTGAATTTTGTTTTCATATTAGAAATGTGAAAGCAAAATGATTGGCTTCGCAGTACATACACCCACTTAGAGCCCCGTCTGCATGTAGACACTCATAAACCCTACCTTTCTGAGCAGCGTGTTTGGTAGCTTTCTGATCTTTTCCGCTTGGCTCTGGGTTAGTGCCCAGCTCACACCAACTTACTTGAGTAGATTTTGGTAACTGAGCTCTCATCTGTTCAGTTCATTTTCAACGAAGTCACTTGCTTTGCGGCTCTGAATTCTGACTTTAAGCACCAGCTGTCGATCACCCACAAATTCATTTGTAAAACAAACAAAATACCCATTTTTAAAGCCTGTCAATATGATCAATGATTACAGCATAGAGAATCCCAAGAACTGAATAAACAGACATGGAGCTTTTATTGGCACATAAAAAACGTTTCATATTATCAGGCTTTTCTTAGAGTGCTGTGCAGGCCCTGGGGTGTATGCCCCCTTATGCACACCGCAAACAAGCTTGCAGTTTGGAGCCAGGTTAGGATTTAAAATATGCAATGGGTATTTAAATGCGTCATCCTTGGGCAACACCTGGGAGTGGTTTGCACTTTGTTGGTTGTTTGGCGAGTTTTGGGCAGCCATTGTGCAGAGATGCATGTCACTCGGTGTGGTTCCTCCCTCATCCCACGGGGGGACTGCAAGGTGAAAGTCCTGAGAAATAGGCTAATTCTACCAGCTTTCATGTGGCAGTGGTGTAGAGGGAGTCTGCAAACGAACTGTCCTAAGAAGGAGCAATATTGGCGGAAGGTAGAGCAAACCACGTATGAGTTTGGCTTTCTGACACCGTCGAGGGGCCGAGTCCTCACCTAGACAGGTGTCATCAGGTTTGGCATCACCTGGGTCAGCTGACAACCATGAGCTTTCTTGTTCACAGTCACCTGATGAAGAGCAGGAAGAAGTGGACAAGCAGCACCTCAGCATCTGGCGCTCTGCCAGACCTGCCAGTTAAACGGACAGCGATGCCTTATCTCCACTTCCTACTCTGCAGCTTCTCCTTAAGGGAAAAAGGTCACAAAAGGGCAGTAATTGCTTTCAAACTTGAAGAGTAGTTTTCCTTAATCACCGCCCAAATCATGAAAAAAAGAGTTGAGACAGTATTTTGAAGTGTGTAATCTGGGAAAGAGCTATTTATAAGCTGTGTGCTTAAGTTTCCCCTTAAATATTTTCGGCACTGAGTGCTTTGTGTCTCCAGTTCTCCAGCAGAGTTACACAGTTGGAAGAGACTTTTAAAAGAAGTTTCCAGAGGGAAGGGAAAGGACTGAACATGACAGAGGACTTGCAATCTCCACTCTACAGTAGGTTGAAAGCCTCTGCACCAGGCACTGCTCAACCCTGGGGAAACAAAACAACAACCTGGAGTGGTCTCTGTCCTGGTTTGCAGGCTTGCAGGAGAGACGGATATTCATCCAGACACCTCAAGTATATGTGAAATGACGATTGTTCTGGGCGTGGTGAGGGCATGATCCACAACGTGAAAGCATGGGGAGGGGGTCTAGAAACAGCATCCCTGAAGGCTGGGCATTTGAGTTGACATATGAAGGACGTCTAGGCAGCTTAACTAGATCCAGAGGGAAGAGAGATGAGAGCTTTCCAGGGCCCAGAAGAGCACAAGGCCCTGTGTGGGGAGGGAGAGACACGATGAAAGAAAGGCCATCCAGCATTGCTGTAGGGACGGGAGGCAGGCAGCCGCCAGCTTCCGGCAGGGTAGACAGATCTGTGCTGTCCCATTGGTAGCACTGGTCACATGAGATATGCTCTAGGTGTAAAATACACACTGGGTTTTGATATATTGGGTGTAGTAAATAAAATTAATTTCACCTGTTTACTTTTCTTAATGTGGCTACTAGAAAAATTTTCATTACTTTCATGGTTTATATATTTTTATTGGACAGCCCTGGTCTAGGGGAAAGATTTTTGGTCTTTATTTGAGAACAATCTCAAACCATTAGTTTTCAGCGGTGTGTGTGTATTGGGGGGGGGGGGGTGGCTGTCATAATCAGACTTTCATTTTGGAATTTTTTTTGGTTTTTTAATAGAAACCTCACTGTCCTCAAAAAACATTATGGGATGTATGCATTATTATTCCCATTTTCAGACAAGAAAATTGAGGCTGAGAGGTGAAGTTACTTGTTCAAATTTGCTCCATTATTAACTAAATGGCAGGACGTGGCTGTGAGCAGGGAAGCTGCATAATGAGTGGCGCCCAGTACAAAAGGCAAATACAAAACGGCTTTGCACAAACCCCTGCCCCAAGCCCCGGCAGATGGGTGACCCCCAAGGAATTGGAACCTCCCCACCTAAATGTGCCAATACCTGGATGGGGGTGGGGTGCGGTTGAAAGGTCCCGCCTCTTCCCTGCCCAGTTACCCTCAGCTCATCAGACCCAGTCTTGCTGCCTCAACTCCCCTCTCTTGCTTGAGTCCCTACCAGGGGCTGGAAGTGACGAAATGAGGGACTCTGGTGAACTACTGCAGTCTTGGGGTGGGGAGGGGACAATGGGCTGGGAGTGGGACCACACGCATGACTTCACTTACAAAACAGATAAAATTACAGATTACAGAGACCACAGAGGATCCAATCCCACGTGTGGGACCTTTCTGAATGCAGGGCCCTGCACCACTGCTCTGATCAAAGGCCCACGAAGGTGGTCCTGCTTAGGGATCAAATGATGCTCTTTCCACACTGCCGATTGCCTCCCCAGAAATGAGATGCTCCCCGCAGCTCAGCCCCCACCCAGGACAGCAGGATCTGCAGTCTTTGCCCTTACATTCTGGGCTGTGGAGGGAGCTCAGCGCTGGGGCCGCTCTCAGGCAGCCTCTGCAGCAGCTGGGCCTCAGCCCCACCGAGACCTGACCTGACCTGACCCGCCTTCTCCACCCCTTCACTACTCATGTGACATGGAGCATGAGAACTACCCCCAGCCGGGCCCAACATGTTTTAAAGCATTTTATTCTTTGATTAAGCCGTCAATTAGGCTATCCTGTGGATGGAAAGGGTCTCCTAGAGGTTGGAAAGCACGCCCTCTGAAGTCAGGCAGATTTGGGTCTGAATTTTCTCTGGGCCACTTAGTCTCAGGGTCACCTTGGACAAGTTACTTAATGTCTCTGAGCCTCAGTTTTCTGATCTGTAAATGGGGTTAATAATCGCTCCACAAGGTTGTAAGAAAATGAGCACATGCACAGAAAGCACAACCTCTCCTGGCACGTTGTGAACCCCAGTAATTGTTGCCACTGTCATTATTTATTACAGCCCTTGGTACTTGCTTCCCTGGAAAGAACCCTTGGTCTCCAGATTACACTCTTGGCGGTGGGGAGGGCCATGGGCCACCCCTGTACCTCCCTTCCTCAGGTCCTTCCCTCCTTGAGGCGCCTGTTGGAAACAGGATTTGCAAACTCACCTGCTGACTTCTCCCTCATGTCCTGTTGGGGTTTAGCCATGGGTCAGCTCTGTAGTCTGACAGCTCAGCAGCCCCTCTTGCATGTATTCAAAAGCTCCCAATCAAAAGGCACTTTGTAAAGTCTCAGTGAATCTGTTCTGAGTGAAACAACGTGTCCTTGTCATTGATCTGGTGAGATAGGGCCGGCGTTGGCCTATTTTATAGTCAAACTGTAAGCTCAGGTGTGTTGAATGACTTACACAGGAGGCTGCACGTGATGGAAGGGACTGAAACTCAAGCCTCCCTCCTTCCTCCTCGGCCTGTATCCACTGGGAGACAGTGCAGACTAACAGAGCTCACCCAATGGGTGGTGTCCCTAGGAGGAGAAGCTGAGGTGGCCTGGGAGGCACTGCCACCAGCACCCAGCCACACCTCAGGTGGGGGATCAGCCCTCCTTGGAAAAGGTTAGCAGCTACTACCCCAGGGGTGAGAAAAGTCAAATGCTTAGTATCTCAGATTGAGCAGGCTCCCCCTCCTCCCAATTCTCTCTCCCTTTGCTCCCAGCCCTGTCTCAGCACCTGTGCAGGACAAGAAAGCAGGAAGACCCCGGCCTATACATGGGGAGAGTGCCTTAGCCAGGACCCTGGATCCCTTCATTCCAAAGATCAAAATGGAGGGGGAGCGGAGGTTCAATGAAGGGTGGGTGGGGCTGGGCAAAGTCCGGGGAAAGGCTGCTGTCTCAAAGGCGGCTGAGGGTAGGAACCCATGTGTTCAGGGTGACATTTCATTTAATCCTCCAATGACAGAAGACAGAGCATTAGGGGGAGCCTCAGAATCGTAAAGCTGGAGGGAACCACGGAGATCATAGCCCAGAGGTTCTCAAATTTAGCTGTGCATTAGATTTACCTGGGAAGCTTTAAAAACTGGTGTGGGGACCGAGTCCCAGAGAGCAGTTTCCAGGCTCTCGGCCTCATGTGGAAAGGTGATGGCTCAGGTAGTAGGTGGCCTGACTAGTTGGCCATCAGCTGTAACCAGTTAACCATTAGCCACTGATGTAACTGCCGTGGCTACGTTTGATGGTTGGTTGGTTGGAAGAGAAACGGACAGCGGATTGTGGCTAGCAAATGGGGTTAGCAAGCGTGGATGGCAGGTTGCGGAGCGTGTGGATCCTACTTCCTGTGTCTCGCCTGGCCGCCCCGAGACTGGGGTATAGGAAGACCCCCTGTTGGGGTACTGGCGGATGTTTGCTTTTGTGTCTTGACCAGCTGCCATCGAGAATATAGTGGTATGACTCCCCTATCTATGGCTCCATTGGTGTTCCTTTTTGGCCTCACCATATCCTGCGTTCTCATGCGGGGAGCGGGACCAGAGTCCCCGCATGACAACTGGGTACCTGGGTCCCACCTTCTGAAGAGTCTGGCTTCGTTGGTCTGGGGTGCAGTCAGGGCCCTGGAATTTTTAAAAGGTCCCCAGCTGAGTTTAATGTGTGGCCAACGTTGAGACCCACTGATGGGGCCAAACCACGTAAGGTGCAAATGAGGAAATGGAGGCCTAAGGGAGGGAAATTCTCACCCATAGTCCCTAGGCAGACAGGGGCATGGGGCTAGCTCTGGGCCATCTGGCTGCCAGCCTGACACTGCTTCCCCCACATTCCAGGGTGCCTTTCTGCCCAGAATGGAGGAAGAGGGACCCGGCAGAGGAAGCAGCAGGGATCTGCCTGGCCCTCTTGAGAATGGGGAAGAAAATGCCCTTTGGCCAGCCTGGCTGCCAGTGTGTGGTCAGCCATAAGCAGCCGTTCTGTACCTCCTCACCTGGGTGGGTGGGGCCTTGAGGTGCTGAGGGACTGGGTATGAAAAGGCCATTCAGTCACCTACTCCGTGCAATCATTCACTGATTCAATCATTCACACATTCACTCAACAATATCCACTTTTTCTTGTTTTGGGGACCCTCTTTAATCTTTTTCAATTTTTCTTATTTTCTAAATCAATGTATTACATGCTGTAGTTTCAAAAGTCCAATGGTGCTAAAAGTCAGGACCCATCGGCAACGAGGAAGCAAGAGGCTTGTTGGGGAGGCAGCCACAGAGGCCGGGGTGTGGCTTTTTTCATTCATTGCGTTGGGCTCTTAGTGGGTTCTTTTCCTTATGTATGTGTGTATTATATGTATGTGTGTATACATATCACACACACACATTTTCCCCCCTGAACCATTTGAGAGTAAGCTGTAGACATCATGCTCCTTTATCCCTAAAGACTTCAGGCTGCATTTCCTAATATCAAGAATATTCTCTTACATATCCAACATACAAGGGTCAAAATCAGGAAATCTAGCATTGATATGATGCCATTAGCTAAACCACAATCCGTGCTCAAATTTTATCAATTAACCCAACAAACATCGTTTTTAGCTTTTATCTCCCCCCCCCCCCCAGCTTAGGATCCAATTCAGGATCACGCATTGCATTTCAGTTTCATGTCTCAAATTCCTTTAATCCAGAAGAGTTCTTCAGCCTTTCTTCGTTTTTCACATTGACATTTTTGAAGAGTCTAAGCCAGTAATTTTGTTGCTTGTGCCTCAGTTGCTTTTGGCTGATGTTTTCTCATGATTAGATTCAGATTATGTTCTTTGGCAGAAAGATCACAGAAAGTGCTGTCAGGTCTTTCTTAGTGCATCACATAAGGAGGCACGTGTTGGTTTTGTCCCCTTTTAGGCGATGGTAACTTCAATCACTTGTAAAAGGAGGTGTCTGCCAGGTTTTTCCATTGTAAGTTTGTCTTTTTCCCTTTGTAATTAATATGTAATTTGTGGGGCGATATTGTGACACCATGCAGGTATCCTATTCTTCTTCAAATCTTCACCCTTTAGTTTTTGGAATCCATTGAAGATTTTGGCTTGAATCAATTGTTACTGTGATAATTGCAAAGTGTTGATTCTCTAATTCCGTTATTCTTTCTACAGTAATTATTTGACATTCTCTGTAAGAGCTTTCCTTCTCATTCATTAATTTATTATCAATATGGACTCATGGATTTTTATTTTACTCAATGGGTTATAATCCATTACTATCATTACTTATTGTGAAGCTCAAATTAACCCAACATTATGCAGTATCTGCTTACAACTCTTTCCCATATCCTACGACATTTCTCCATCATTTTATCACACTTCCTTACTTTCTGGCACATCAACATGTTCTGGGCTTAGCTTGTATTTTCCCTGACCCACCCTTGGAATCAGTCATTTCTCCCAGGAGGCTGGTTCCTTCCAGTGGGGAATTCGGCACACTCATGCCTTTGGGGATGTCAAGAAGAATGCCCTTTCAGTGGACAGAACTAGGAACACACACACACGTACAGACACACATACAGAGGCTGCCAAAAGAATGTATACACATTTTAAGAAAGGAAAACTATTAAAATTGTAATACTCAATATATACCGATAACAAAAGATGAATACAAGTCACGTTTGACTTCTGCAATGACAATAGGTGCTCAAAGTGGTTACCATTAGCGTCCAGACACTTCCGATTACGGTGAACTACTGCTTGAGCATCGTTGATCAGTGTCCATTTGTATACATTCTTTTGGCATCCCCGGTATACACATGTATCTAGATCTATGTCTGTGTACGTATACTTCGGACCACAAGTTCATACTGATGCTTCCAATTCCACTCCAAAATCACAGGGCTCTCCCTAGCTTTCTTCAATTCCATATTGTAACTCTCTTCCCCAACACTGGGAAATCTGGCTCCTAACCTCTTTAATATATTTACTCATTTGCTCAATCCTGCAATACATGGAAAGTACAGAAATCCTCCCTTATCTTCAGGGCTTGCATCCCAAGACCCTCAGTGTATGCCTGAAACTGTGGATGGTACTAAAGCCTATATGAGTTTTGACAATTAAGTTCATGAACTCATTCTAGAAAAAGTGCTACATACCTCATTGCTGAATATCACTACGGTCACCTTCATGAAGTACTCCCCTTGGGAAGCTATGCACCCATGTCAGTGCCTAGTCTACCCTTCAAAGCAATTTGGGACTCTTTTTCTGGAATGGCCATCAGAGCTGTCGTCGTATTACCCTTGATGTCCAGAATGTCATCAAAATGTCTTCCTTTCAATATTTCCTTTATCTTCGGGTAAAGAAAGAAGTCACTGGGGGCCAGGTCAGGTGAGTAGGGAGGGTGTTCCAATACAGTTATTTGTTTACTAGCTAAAAACTCCCTCACAGACAGTGCTGTGTGAGCTGGTGCATTGTCCTGATGCAAGAGCCATGAGTTGTTGGCGAAAAGTTCAGGTGGTCTAACTTTTTCACGCAGCCTTTTCAGCACTTCCAAATAGTCAGCTTGGTAAACTGTTTGTCCAGTTGGTACAAATTCATAATGAATAATCCCTCTGATATCAAAAAAGGTTAGCAACATCATTGCAACAAGTTCACGAACTTAACTTGTCAGACCTCATATAGTTTTGTTAGATAGTACCAAATTTCCCTCCTAAATGTTTAACCATTTTGCATTCCCACCAGCCATGTATGATAACACTTACTTCCCCACAGCCTCACCAACAGTATGTTGTCAAGCTTTGTAAGTTTTTTTTAAATTGGAGAACAGTGTGTTTTGCCAGGACCCATTAGCTCCAAGTCAAGTCACTGTTTTCAATCTAGTTGTGGAGGGCACAGCTCCCTGGCCCATGTGGGAATCGAACAGGCGACCTTGGTGTTACGAGCACTGCGCTCTAACCAACTGAGCCAACCGGCCTCCCAAGCTTTGTAATTTTTGCCAATCAGATAGCAAGAGAAGGCATGTTAAAATGTAGGTTTTATTATTATTGAGGTATGGTGAAGCCAATAGGTCAGGAGACAACTGACATTGAAAAGATAGTTTATTACAGTTGCCAAGAGAAAGGGGACACGGCATGCCACATCATGGGGCCACACAGAGAAGCACCAGGGTCGGTCAGGAAGCGAGGGAGTGAGGGAGAAATGTAGACAAGAGCCTTTATTTCAGGGGAAGAATGGATGAGACAGGGCAATCAGGCTAAGCGAAGGCTAGGTTGAATAATTTCGTTGGGCTCTGGAGTGTAGGGGCTGTCCCTCGTTGTCTGGTATTGAGCCCTGGGATTGATTAGGGCAGGTGGATAGTGGCCCAGAGGGTAAGATCTTGTATCCTTCCACGCTTGAATTCTTTTATCATTTTAGTTTTATCACTTCACAGGCCTTTTTCATTGTTGAGAGATAATTCTTTACAGGTCTCTTGCATACAGTTAGTGGAACGGAGACACTGGCTGTCTTTGGACTATTTTTTCAGGGATGTTTTTTAGCAAATAGCCTTGGAAGTTAGAAATAGTGTCTCTTTCCAGAGCAAAGGGCAGGTTTCTTTATTGTTCGGTATAATAAAGATAATGTCTCTCTGGGGCAAAGGTTAGGCAGGCCTACCGCTCATTATAAAAGATTCTGGTTCCCTAAGCTCGAGGTTCTTTCTCTGTAAGCTGCTTCATTATTATTACTTTTTACAACTATTTGTACATATTACTTTGAAAAAAATAAAAAAATATTTTTAATGGCTGAAGAAGGTAAGTGCTCCAGAAGGCAGCCTCACAGAGCTTGCTACACACATGCTGTGAGCTCCTGGGACCCCCAGAAGGTCCAGGAGAGTTGTGCCATCACTGGGCCTAAACAGACCTGAGGTTGTAATGAAGAGTGAGACTGAAACCAACACACTTTCCTGCTTCTGTGATTAACAATACAGAGACCAGGCAAAAATAACTTGGCTGCTTGCTCCAAGAAATACTTGTTCCTGGGAGGTAGGACTGTAAACCCACTAAATAGTACTTGGCCCTCAGCAGCCCCTCATTGTATGTGTTGACTCATTGAAGAAAAATCCAAACTGGCTTCTAGGATTGGAGACCCAGCTGAAAATCCCGTTTTGCTCTATAGAAAAGATGGCAGCTCTGGGGAGGGAGGGCCGAGGAGTGGGAAGAAAGAGGAGTCCTATTCTGATACTTAGGAGTGTGGGGCCATAGGCAATTTGCTTCACTTCTCTCTGAGCCTCAGTTTCTTAGGCTATACAATGGGCGATAATAATGATACCACGTATTGTAGGAATGATTCAAGGATAGAATATACAAAAAAAAAAAACGTTCTGTGACTTAAAGCTCTGTGTATCAGTTGCTGTTGTCTATTGTCATTGCTTGGTAGAATCCTGGTGGCCTTAGAGAAGCCAATTCAGATGAGGGCTTTGTGTGACCACTAGGGGGCGGGAGAGGATGGGGGCCTCCACTTCTTCAGGGATAGGTGGTTTACCAAAGACCCTTTACCTGCTGGCACCACCTCCTCTCACTTGTTTTGCTTTCTTGGGGTGGGGTGGTGGTGGTGCTATTGTAGCCATATAATTTCTTACTGCGTTCTCCTGTAGAATTGTGTAGACCATTCCTTCTAGGAAAATGTCAAACAACAGCAGTGATCGCAAGGAGCCCCTTCTTGGCCCTGACTGTGGCAGTGTACTTGGAAGAACTGTTTTCCCACAGGTACATATGTGTACGTTATATAGCTAGTTACTCGTTTGGCAATGGGGATCTTGATGTTCTCTTTGAACATAAGGTTATTTATGAGAGAACTTTAAAGTTTCTAAGTGGTTCAAGGATTTCATTCTACATTTATTATTCTAATTTTTTCAATTGTGGCAAAAAAAAAATGGAGCTTGTATGTACTATTTATTTTGGAATTTATTGAGATTTCTTTTGCAGCCCAAGTCAATTTTTGTATATATTTATAAATATCATATTATTACGAGAATGTGAACTGCACCAGAGCAGACTCCCCACCCTCACTCCCAGCTGTGTCCCCAGGGCTTTACACAATACCTGGCACGTAGTAGGTGCTCGATATAAATGTATTGAATAGGAGTGGATGAGTGACCCTGTGAAGTGTATTCATTGTTTGCAACATATGACTTCTGAGAAATATGATTTTTTCCCCCAAATATCTGACCTTTTAAGGGCTGAGAGGTGTTTCCCCTTGTCTGTTTTTCCATGCATTTTCTAAAGATTTGCTTAGTATGTTTTTTCAATAACAGCCTTTATTAAAATATAATCCACATGCCGTAAAATTTACCACTTTTAAAGTGTACAATTAAGTGTTTTTTTGTGTATTCACAAGATTGTGCAACCATCACCGCTATCTTACATCAGGACATTTTTGTCACTATGAAAAGACACCCTGTACCCATTAGCAGTCACTCCTCATTCCCCCTTGTCCAGCCCCTGCCAACCACTAATCTACTTTCTGTCTCTATGGATTTACTTATTCTGAACATTTCTTGTAAATGGAATCATGCAATGTGTGGCTTTTTGTGTCTGGCTTCTTTCACTTGGCATAACGTTTTCAAGGTTTATCTGTGTTGTAGCATGTTTCACACTTCAGTCCCTTTTATTACTGAATAATATTCCATTGCATGGATATGCCACATTGTATTTGTCCGTTCATCAGATGATGGACATTTGAGTTGTCACTTTTTGACTATCATGAATTATTCTGCTATGAACGTTCCTGTACAAGTTTTTGTGTGGATATACATTTTTTATTTCTCTTGAGCATAGGTAGGTAGGTAGGTAGGTAGAAATAGATAGATAGATAGATAGATAGATAGATAGATAGATAGATAGATAGATAGACAGACAGACTTGCCAGTCATAAGATAACTATACATTTAACATTTTGAGGAATTGCGAAACTGTTCACCAAAGTGGCTGCACCATTTTACAATCCTACTAACAGTGCAAAAGGGCTCTGATTTATCCACATCCTCACCCATATTTGTTAGTGCTTATCTTTTTAATTTTAGCCATCCCAGTGGATGTAAAGTGGTATGTCACTGTGATTTTGAATTTCCCTAATGGTTATCTTTTCATGGGCTTATTGGCCATTTGTGTATCTTCTTTGGAGAAATAAATGTCTAGTTAAATCCTTTGTCTACTTTTTATTGGTTTTTTTGTCTTTATTATTGAGTTATTAGAGATTTTGACATATTCGGATATAACTCCCTGATTAAGACACATGATTATTTGTCCCACTCTGTGGATTGTTTTTTTATTTTCTTTATGTACATGTTTTTATATTATGTTATTTAGTGCACATTTTGTCTTCTCAGGTCTTGTTCCTGCTCAGCATGATAAAGAGATCTGTTTTGTCTGATAAAACAGAATTCAGTTTTGATCTTCAGGTCATGACCTTGGGTTTTCTGTGGTGTGCGTGTGCCTGTGTATCTTTGCCCATTTTTAAAGTTACAACATTGTTTTCAGTGTGTCTCTTCTATGTGGTCAGTATAGAAGACCACATTAGTGGTGGTTCATTTCCACCAAGTGAAGGTTCATTTCCTTCCTTCTCTCTCTCCTGACAGAATGCCCCTCCCCAGACCGGACCCTGCTAGAGTAGACACTGCTGTCACAGCGCTGAGCTCCTGAGCCCAGACCCCACACCACACGTGGCCCCTCTCAGCACCACCTCTGAGTCTCCACTGCCTTTTTCCTTCCCCCTATTCCCATTCAGGGCCCTTGGCAGGGTTGGCACAACTCTCGAGCTGCCATTCTCCTAAAGTCCACCAGGAGCCGCCCCACTCCTGCCTGAGTTCCCTCCAAGAACCTGCGCTTCAATTAATCTCGTCCCTCCAGGACCTCCCATCTCTCCCAACACCACCTTCGGGCTTAAAGCCCCAGAGCAGTATTCCAGGTTAACCAAGGAGCCCATCTTTGCAGAACCTCGATTTGAGAAATCAGCCCTGTGCATCCTGGCACCTCTATTTAATACCTCGGAGTCTCAGTTTCCTCATCTGCAGAATGGGAATAATTTCCCACCTAGTTCAGAAATAATATATACAGAGGGTGCCAAACAAATGTATACGCATTTGAAGAAAGGAAAAAACTGTACCCCCGGTACCAAAAAAATGTATATAAGTGGATGCTTTGGTCAAAGTTGCTTAAGCAGTAGTTCGCCGTAATCAGAAGTGTCTGGATGCTGATGGTAAACACTCTGAGCACCTCTTGTAATTGCAGAAGTCAAACGTAACTTGTGTTCATCTTTTGTTATCGGTATATATTGAGTATTACAATTTTAATAGTCTTTTCCTTTCACAAAATGTGTATACACTTTTTTTTGGGTACCCTCTCTGTGTGTGTGTGTGTGTGTGTGTGTGTGTGTGTGTAGTGTTTAGTATGGTGCCTGGCACACAGTAAGTGCCTAATGAAAGCAAGGCTTTACCAAGACTTCAAAGTCTTGCTCATGTCTCACTCCGCAACTCCCCTGCAAGCTCTCCAGGTCACAGGAAGACCCATCTACACTTTGTTCTCTTGGGCAATGACAGTGTCAAGGTTCCTTGGGGTGGGATACCTTTGTCGCAGGTACAAACTTTGCAGGCCACAAAGTAAGATGTGTGAACATTTTTATTTTCCGTAACTGACTTTAATTTCCATCGCACTTTTCCATGTTGCATGGTGTTTTCTTATGGAACTCAGGTTTTCCTCAGTCAATTCTGGTTTTGCCTCCCTTTTCTCCCTGGGGTTCCGGCTCGTGCTGTCAGTAGGAGAGGGCTTCTGATCTCGATCACTCTCCTGTTCTCTGCTGGCATTTGTAAAAATGGTCTCTGGCCCATTGTACATCATTTGCTGGTGTCCATGCCAGTGTCCACCCCTGCTGGTGCCCATACCTGCTAGCACTCACCAAGAGGGCCCATGGTCCATCCAGCCTCTTTTGCCAATGTATCATCCCTACTCTCAGCCTCTTCTGGCCCCAGAGCCCTCTCTCAGCCACTTCTGTGGGAAACCTGGGGGAGGGGGCTGTCTCAGGCCCTCTGCACAGACAAGCCATGCTACCCTGTTTCCGCCGAAAATAAGACCTAGCCAGACAATCAGCTCTAGTGTCTTTTGGAGCAAAAATTAATATAAGACCTGGTATTAATTATATCATATCATATCATATCATATCATATCATATCATATCATATCATATTATGTTATATTATATTATATTACCAGGTCTTATATTATAGTAAAATAAGACTGGGTCTTATATTAATTTTTGCTCCAGAAGAAGCATTAGAGCTGATTGTCTGGCTAGGTCTTATTTTCGGGGAAACATGATACCACGTCTACTTTGCATATCAACATGTGTAAGGTATTCTGAGAGGGTGGCACCTCCACGCCTCACCCGTGGAGGAAGCAGGCCCCTCTTCTCCCTGAGCTCTGTGGTGCCTTCTCTTTGGCCCGGAAAATGGGGTAAATGGTGAGAACAATGCTGTCACATGCTTAGTATTCTTACTAAGGCAAGGACCTAAACTCGGAGCTCAATCTTCCAGACTAGCTCCTTTCGCTTCTCTCCACTTCGTTTGGAAAAGCCCTGCCTGTTCCTGGGGACGCCCTTGCTGCCGTCTGCGTTGGGGCAAGGGAGGTATGACGTACTAGGAAAGAAGCGTGGTGATGTTTCCTGCCACACCTATTGCCCTGTTTTCTGGGTGCGCTGAGTACAGGCTGATTCATGACCAGTAGCTCTCCAGGGAAGTTTTGTGCTCCTGGTAGTGTGCAGGGTGGGGCCAGCGGTGGAGATTTTCTGAGGGTTGTTGGTACTCAGCCCCTATGGGGAAGGTAGACAAGTCAGAGTTCTTGGTTGCAAACAACAGGAAACAACTCTAGTTAACCACAGCCCATGAGGAATTTTCTGGAAGGCTATGGGTGGCCTGTAGAATCACAAGGTAGGCTGGAGAACCAGACTCATCAATTGGGCAGAAACCCAGAAGGCTGGGAGGCAGGCACACAGGCGGGGACGAGAGAAGATGGGCTTGCTGACAGCACGGCCACTGCTGCCCCTTGGTGCGGGCTGCTGGGCCTCCGACACCAGAGAAGTGACATCTCAGTGGCTCCAGCTTCTCTGTGACCCTCAATCAGTGTCAGAGTCCTAGGCAGAATGGGTCCAGGTTGAATGCCCAGCTCTCTCTGCAGGGCTCTGGGAGAGGGGGTCTGGCGCTACTGGGCTTCCATAGCGGAACCTGCTTCCTGCCATCTAGGGAGTCACCCCCTCCCACGGGCATTTGGATGCTAAGCAACGAAAAATAACAAATGCCATACATCTCTCTTATTTTCCAGAATGTGCATTTGCCAAAAGGCAGTTTCAAACCTGCCTCATCTAGGCAGTCTGACATTCAGAGAGCTTGCCAAATATAGTTAAGTGCGTCTAGGTAATTCTTATACCAGTCTTCTTTTTTATGGCTAGTGTAATAGCTAACATTTATTGAACAGTGTGCCAGGCACGGAGCTCAGTGCTTTACGTCTATCTCATTGGGTCTTGCAATTTAGAGAGACGACACACAATTAACAGAAACAAAGCGCTGTCAAGGACTCCTGGAAGTCCGGGAAGTGCCAGGAAGACACGAGAAGCAGGGAAGGGCTCTATCTTAGACAGAGTAGTCAGGAAGTCCTGACTAGTGAACTGTTGGAGCTGAGAGCGATCTAATGAAGCCGGAGAGTGAGCCATGTGGATATGTGGGCAACTCGGGGGCAGGATGTGCTTGACGTGCTTGTGGAAGAGCGAGAAGCCCGGGTGGCTGGCACAGAGTGAGCGATGCAAAGAGAGGAAGGAAGTGAGATTATGGTGGTAACCAGGGCTAGCCATGTGTGACTTTGTGGGACTGGTGACGACTTTGGATTCTACTCCAGATGTGAAAGGAGCGGTCAGAGGGTGGCAAGCAGAGAGGTGAGGCCACCCGGATTATATTTTCAAAAGGCCACCCTAGAAGGAAAGTGGGGAACCCCTTTAGGAGATTGTTGCAGTTGTCAAGGGGAAAGTTGGTGGTAGTGATGGGAGCCATGGGAAGTGGTCAGTCAGGATATACCTTGAAGGTGGACCCAGCGGATTTGCCGACACACTGGAGGAAAGGGAGTCAAGGATGGTTGGCACTTTGGTCTGAACAAGGGCAAATGGAGTTGTTATTTGTTTAGATGGGAGTGTCTGGCAGGGGCTCAGTTTTAGACATGAAAAGTCCTCTGGGAGGAGAGAGTCTTTGTAACCCGGACAGAGCTACTGGTGTCTAAGGGAGGTGCTTGAGGAGCTCTACATTTTACCATGTGAAGGAAGCAAGAGGCCATCAGAGTGTCACTCGCTACTTCATTCATTCATTTGTTCGTTCCTTCATTCATTCATTCATTCAGCAAAAGTTTATTGAGCACCAAGGATAAGCCAGACACTTTTCTGGATGCTAGAAAAATAGCAGAAAAGAGAGACAACGTCACACTTTGATTTGGTACCTGGTTTCTAGTGTGGGAGACGGGTGATGAGTAAGCAAACACATGTAAGAGATACGACTATTTCAGAGAAGGATGAGTGTTACAAGGACACACTGGAGGGGGTGGAAAGTGACTGGGGGGGGTCACAAATGGGCAGCCCAGGATGGTCACCCAGGCAGCCCCAAGGACCGAACCCAGATTCCCCAGAAGGAATCTGGCCCAGTTTTTTTATTTTCTCTGTCTCCCAAAGTGGCTGTTGTATTATTAGGACGGGTGGGAGAAAGAATGGATCCACAGGGACCCTCAGGGGTCTTTGGGAAGGGCTTTTTCACAGAAGAGGAGTCTCTTGAGGCAGCTGCCTGGATGAAGAGGTCCTGGTTATCAAGCTCTGGGAATTAGGTATCTGACAGCCGGATCTTGTAGAAACAGAGAGGCAAAACGGCTCAGCCCACAGGAAAATTATGTGAGGGTGTGGAAAGGGGCTTCTCCTTTTGTACTGGTTTGAGAGTTTCTACTATGCCAAGCCTTTTATTTGTGCTGCGTGGTGCTTTTATCTTGCAAAGAATGGGGGAATGGAGCAATGGGTCTTTGAAGGCTCATAAACCAGACTTCCCATATCCATTCTGCCTCAGGTGATGTGTCTGTGTCCTTGAGGGACCCTAGAAGTTCATACCGGGGAGCATTTAGGCTGACTAGATTTGGAAGAAGCTGACTCAGACAATTGTATGCAAGCTTTAAGGGTGGTGGCGGTCTTTGTGATAAGTTAGGCTAATACAAGAGCTGTGGCAGGGTACAGGGAAGAAAAGGGAAAGATTCAAGAGGCATAAATTCAAACACACTTGGAGCTGAGGGATTGGGCAGGTCATGGGCAATCCTGGGGTTTCTAGCTTGTGCACTTGAACGAATGATGAACAATTCACTGAATTATGAACCACAGAAGGAGAAACAGATTTGGAGGGAAAAGTATCAAGTTCTGTTTGAGGACATGAAGTGTGAGAAGTCTGGCACATTGTTAGAAATATGGATCTGACGTTTAGGAAAGAAGGCGAATCCCTAAATGCTGAGGCAGAAGTTACCAGGGCCTGGAGTGTGTTTGTGGCAGAGACTTGCCAGATTGCTATCTCTGCCTATTTCTCTTGTCTTCTGGGGACACATTGGGAACACAGTCTCCAGCCTCCTTTACAGTTAAAGGGCCATATGGCTGAGTTCTATTGATGGAATCTGAGTAAAGTGATGATGCCTCTTGCAGGCCTGGCCCATCTATCCCACCCCAGGGGTTGGCATACCTTTTCTGTAAGGGGCCAGATAGCAACTGGGCTTTGTAACCAATCAACTCTCCTGTTGTAGCAGGAACACAGCCATAGCAATATGTTAATGAATGAGTCTGATTGTGTTCCAAGAAATCTTTGTCTACAAAATCAGGTCAAGCCCTGCTCTACTCTCTTCTATCATCCATCTGCGTTCTGATATTCAGGTCTCCCTTAGACGCCATGTATTGGAAATGGCACCGTCTCAATTTGTCTGAGTTACTGAAGGACTGTAAGAAACAGAGGTCCCTAACCTCCTAGCCTGCCTTTTATACAGAAAAAAATAATAAATTTATTGTGTGTTTGGCAAATGAAATTTGGGGGGTTATCTCTTTTGTGCAGCAGTGTTACTTTAACTAAGACAGAAATTGGTACTAGGAGTGGGGTATTAGCATAACGCAAATCTAAAATGTATGGTATTGATTTGCAGTCAGGGGACAGGCGGTAAGAAAACCACTGTCGGGGTCTGGAAAGATGGAAGCCCATGCTATGCAATGGCAAAACATTTGGTAGAATGGTTGTCTGAGGTAAGCAAGCCGGCTGTTCTCCGAGCCTGTCACGCTTGGGGAGGAGGTTGTAAAAAATAGTCATAGTGAAGCTTTGGTTGTTACAGGTAGTGTTTAGCAAGGTCTTAGAAGAACAGGATGAGCCCAAACAAGAATGCGCTGATTTGCAAGCAAAACTAAAATGAAATAGAAAGATCCCAGAAATTTGAGGCCTTGGCTGGGAAGTTGACTGCTTCTTGATGCCAAACAGAAGGAAATCATATTTAACAAGTCTTTGAGCAGCAAAGGCCCATTAAGCCTCAGCCTTGTGCCAAGTCAGAGTATAGGAGTGTCCTTTCCGGGCTGGAGAGCCTCAGGAGAGCCATTACCACACTGAGAGAGAGTGACTGGAGTGTGTGTGTGTGTGTGTGTGTGATGTATGTGTGTGTGTGTGTGTGTGTGTGTGTGTGTGTGGTGTGTGTGTGTGTGTGTTGGGCACATGAGGAAGGAAGGACACAGATAACTTGTTCTTTCAGTTCATTGGTTTCCAGATCATAAGGAACCACATCGGACCTGGAGAGACAACCATGCATCTCCCTGGGGTCCTGGCCTGTGACACAGGTGCCTCCAGGCTGTGGTGGAGGTCCCAAGAAACAGTGAGGGCATGGGACGCTGCTGTCTCTTTGGGGAGCAATGGGTGTGTTCCATGTGAGAGGAGTGAACTGGCTCTTCAGTGACCAGACGGGCAGCCTGTGGCAGGGACTAGTTAGCCACTCACCCTATTTACTTCCTCTGCTGCCACAGCTCACAGACCACTTCTCTCATCTTCCTTGCAGTTAGGTGTGGCCATGGGCAGCGTTATGGACTAAATGTTTGTGTTTCCCCCCAAATTCATGTGTGGAGATCCTAACCTCCAATGTGATGTTATCAGGAGGTAGCCTTTGGGAAGGTATTAGGTCATAAGGGTGGAGCTCCCGTTAACAGGATTAGTGCCCTTACAAAAAGGCCCAGGGAGCTCTCGCCCCTTCATCATGTGAGAAGAGCTGTCTGTGAACCAGAAAGTGGGCTCTTACCAGACCCCAATCTGCTGGTGCCTTGATCTTGGACTTGCCAACCTTGAGAAGTGAGAGACAAATGCTTGTTGTTTATAAGCCACCCAGGCTACGGTATCCTGTCATAGCTGCCTGAATGCACTAAGAGTTCTGGCCAGTGGAAGGTGTGTGGAAGTGATGTACGTGCCTATCACACCAACCAATGAAACCTTCCACACTGTTCTCCGTGTTCTCTCCAGGCTGCTGGCTGCATGTAGGTGACACCCAAAGCCCCCACATGTTCAGGATGGCAGGAGCGGATCCCTGGATCACTGTGGAACAGTGCAAGCTGGATTTTATTAGGTTGGTGCAAAAGTGATTGTGGTTTTTGCAATTATTTTTAAGCTTTTAAACCACAATTACTTTTACACCAACCTAATAGATGAAGAAAGACACTTCTATTGTGATAGGCCACTGAAACTTTGGGTTTGTGTGTCACAGCAGCTGGTATCGCCGTCACTAAAGTCTAGTGGGAGCCACGGGAGGAGCCAGTACAGCCAGAGGGGTGGTGTGAGGCGGGAAGAGAAACAGGCAGGACCCTGGGGAAGCCTGACATTTAAAGGCAGACGAAGGGGAAATGGCAGCAAAGGAGGCTGAGAGGGAGGCACGAGGAGAGTGAGGGTAGAGTGGTGGGTAGAGAAGGAACACTATTAAGACCCTAGTTTGCAAGTGACCCCTGGGTCAGGCGCAGGGGACAAGGAAGCACCTGTGTGAGTCCCTCTCCTCCAGGCCCGGGAGATGGATCACCACGATGCCACGTGGTGAATGCAGCTCAACAAAATATAATGCACGGCAGGGGCAGGAAGAGCCTGGAAAAGATGCTTAGCCAAGTGGGCAGCATGCTGGGGGCTCTGGGCATGGCAATTTACGCAAGGGTCTTGATTTCTGGGGTCATGGACCCCTCTGAGACCCAGACAAAAGCTAAGCACCCTCTCCTTAGGGTGCAGCAGGCAGACACTATTTCACCCACAGCCTCAGCACTGTCACAGACCTCCTGAGGCTGGCCCATGAACCCAGGGCAGGAACCTCTGATAACCTTGACTAAGTCCCTCCCACAGCCTGCAGGGACCTGCCCTTTACCAGGAAGGAGACAGAGGCTCATGGTGGGTGGAACTGTGTTGGAGTCACACAGCTGGAAGTGGTAGCACCTGGATTTGAAATGTCTGATTCTCTTCCTGTTCTTTGCACAACACCGTGGGGTCTCTTCAGCTGTCTAGAGGCATGCCACCCCAAAGATGCCTGGGGAGAGCCTCGGGGAGGATTCAGGGAAGAGGGGATATATGGGCTTAGCAGGTAGAACAGACTTGGGGAGCCTCTGGCACTGGAGTGAACATAGGAGAGAAACCCAGGGCTTGGAAAAGGCAGAGCCTTGCTCAGGGAGTGGCAGATTAGACCTGTCTGAATCTGAACCCCACATGGGGTGGCAGCACTGAGGGGACAGCAGGTGACCAGTGTGAGTGGCTAGAGTGGAACCTGCACTGGGATCCAGGGCTGGTGGGACCCAGGTGTGAGGAAATGCTGCACGTGGCGTGGCCACTGCTGGCTTTCTCCTTCTTGAATGAGGAGTGAGGTCTGGGGGCCTGGGCCCCGCTGGACTCTACTCTGCCCAGCAGTTCCATTACTCAGCCTTTGCTTCTGTCAGCCTCACAGGAAGAATGATTGGGGACGTGAACTGGATGTGACAGAGGTTCCAAAATATCACTGTAAGGACTCAGAGGCCTTTTCCCCAAATTTGAGGCCTCCCTCTTTGCCCTGTGTGTTTGTTTCCAGGGCTGCTGTGACAAAATACCACAAAATGGGTGGCTTAGAACAGCAAACCTGAGGCAACAGTCCTCGCAGTCCTGGAGGCCAGAGTCCAGGAGCAAGGTGTGGGCAGGGCTGAGCTCCCTCTGAAACCTGGGAGGGGGCATCCTTCCTTCCGTCTTCTTCACTTCTGGAGGTTGCCGGCAGTCGTGGGTGTTCCTTGGCTTGTGGCACATAACTCAATCTCCGCCTCTGCTTGCTTGTGGCATTCTCCCCTTGTGTGTGTGTGTACCTCTCCTCTTACAGGGACGCCAGTCATATTAGATTAAGGGCCCACCCTATGCTGTATGACCTCATTTTAACTAATTACATCTGCAACAACCCTATTTCCAAATAAGGTCACATTCTGAGGGACTGGGAGTCAGGACTTCAATACGTCTTTTTGGAGGACACAGTTCAACCCATAAACACGGTGAGCTAATTTACCTTTCCCTAACAAGCCCTCACCCTGAACACCCTCTGGACTTTGGCATTCCCAACCCCCCACACCCCTCACCCACCTTGTGCAAACAGCCCCCAGCAACTGCAGACCTGGCCTAGCCCAGAGCTGTGGGTGCTTTCACAGCCCATGACTAGCTGACCAGCAGACCCTCCCTTCCAGGATGGTGTTGTGAAGGATAGGTAGAGTGCTGGTATTGCAAGCATACGGCTTAGAGCACTGGGGTTGCTGTCCCAGGCCCTGCCTCAGCAAGAAGGCAGTGGTGGCAGGGGCCGCCAAGTTCCATCTCAGAATGGGAGGGAAGGAGGTGGCACTGGTGCTTTCCTTTCAAGTGAAGAAGGTAAGGAAGGATCCAGGGTTTGTGGCTTGAGCTTCCTGGCCAACAGTCCCTGCCCCTGGGCTCGTTCCTGGGGAGGCTGCCCCTTCAGCTCCGTGCGGGTTCTAGCAGGAAGACCTAAGACAGGCACTGGGTCCCTCCAGGAGCACCTCAGGCGGGGCTTGGCTTGGTCATTAATTATCATATACCACATGCAGTGCTGATGGGGAGACAAGAGCAAATGCTCTGATTAGAAACATTCACAGGAGGGAGCGCCCAGGGGAGAGACCCCAGCTTGTCTTGGAGAAGCAGGAGCAGTCATTTGGGGTGACTATTGGGGGGTAAGTGGGATTCTCCTGGGGGAAATATGTTCTAGGCAGAGGGGACTGCAAGTTAAAGGGCTGGAGACAGGAGCAATCCTTCAAGGATGCACATTGCTCAGCGGGGCAGGGAGAACAGAGATGCGGAGTGGGGCAGATGGTGACGCCAAGGAGGAGATAGGCCGGGGCCAGATGGCAAGACTCTTGGACCCAGGAGTCTGGACTGAATCATCAAGCAATGGCATGACATTGATGGGTTTTAAGCAGCATAAACATTGGATCCAATCTGTGAATCAGAGCATCCTGGCTGCAGCGGGCAGGCTGCTGGGTACCAGGAATGATTTGGGAGTCATCAGCATGGTGGTGGTCCCCAACTCCACGGGAGGGGCCGTCACCATCTGGGGAAGAGAAGAGGCTCCAGAATGCATCTTTGTAAATGTCAGTATAGAAAAGGAAGGCAGAGGAAGATTGTCATCTCATCCTGTACTATCCAGGTTTTACGGTGTCACTCAATTATCTAAATTGTGCTTTACAGCCTTGATATGTGTAATGATAATGACAAAATACTTATTGCTTTTAAGTTACAGGCACAGTTCCTAAGTGAGTTATAGTTCTTAAACCCTCAAAATATTCCTATGGAGTATCATAACCCCATTTTATAGATGAGAAAACTGAGGTACTGAGATATTAAGGGTTATATTCTATATGGGAAAGACAGACTGTAGAAAAAAATGACAACAAGAAAATTCTCATCTTTCTATATGGAATGGCCAGATAATACTTGCAGAAAATCTCTTATGATGGAAACCAGAAAAGGGTCTATTTAACTGCACTTGGGACCTTTGATGAGTGAGATAGTTAGGGCTCTGCGGCGTCCATGAGTCTGTTAGTGGTCTTCAGCTTTTCTCATTATCACAAAGGAAGCACACTGTTTTTAATAACTACAATACTTCTTTTTTGGGGCCAAGAAAATTGCTTGGTCCATTGTTTCCTTTTAAAGACTAAACAAAAAAGATTTCTATTATTGCCATTATGTTCTTCTCATCCCAGAAGGAAGACTTACACTTTTTGATTTCATAACTTATTATGAGGATAAGGTGGGGAGGGTTGCTGATCGGATAAAGATAATTGTACCCAGCAGGGGATCCACCTCGGAAGTGTCAATACCCAGTTTAGTGCAAGAGAAGGCCCCTTCTCCCCCCACCCCCCGCCCCAGGCTGGCTCAGAGGTGATGCTACCTGGGGTCAGTGACTCCTTCAAGGCCACGCTGGGCAGCACCCAAGGATGTTCTCTAGGTGGATGGTGCCCCCTTGCAGAATCCCATTTGTTACCCACTAAATAACATGTAGGGGCATCCCACCACTGAGGGCTGTTACCAGGTGCCAAGCTGTCCAAGGAATAACTGGAAAAGCTTCCTGCATTCTTGCCCTCCAGGGTCTTGAGAAGGCTGTACGTGCCCCCCTGACAGCCCGTTTTATGAAAATCTGATCTCCATGCAGTCCGTCCAGAAGTTCAAAGTTCAACGAAACACCTAGGATCCCACAGACTCGTTACATGGAGGCAGTGACAGTCTGGGCAAAGGTGGAGCTCCCCATTGTTTCCCCTTCAGAGAGTGCCCGGCCTTGTGGTGGCAGAGGGCTGCTGATGCCACCATCAGGATTCGTTGGGTTCAAAGTGACAGAAATCCAGTATGAAGTAGTGTAGGTAGAAAGAGGGATTTCTGGAATCAACGAACAAACTGCGGGAAAGCCTTGCTCTCAGGCACAGCAGCATCTGGGACCCAGAGCCCCGCGGGACTCTTCTCTCAGCTCTGCTTCTCTCTCCCCACGTGGTTTGTTCTCTCAGTTCCTCTGCTCATGGGAAACAGCAAGCGCTGCAGAGCCCTGTATCACTTAGGACTCTAGGATGGCATGGCAGCCCCGCTAGGACCGCAGGGTTGGAAGGAAGGGAAAACCAGTCCCCAAGGGGAGGCAGACCAAAAGGGGGATGTGCTCTTCACTAAGGAGCCCAGTTTACCAGGACTCCATTCTTTCTTTAGATTCGACTAAGGTCAACCCTGTTTGGTTTGGCACAGAAGTTCATGGGCCTACAGGCAGCACTGCTGCCCCATCTAGGGGTGATGGATGCAGGGTTCAGGGGTGGCCTCTGGGATTCCAGTTAGGAATAGCCAAAAATAGAGAACAATCCAGATGTCCATCAGCTGAAGAATGGGTAAACCAGATGTAGTACATACAAACACTAGAATATCATCCAGCTACAAAGGAATGATGTACTGACACTGCTACAACATGGATGAACCTGAAAACATTCTACTAAGTGAAAAAAGCCAGACACAAAAAAGCCAACATTGTATGATTCCTTTGATAAGGAATATCCATAAAAGGCAAATCCATACACAGAGAAAGCAGATTAATGATTGCTAGGGACTGGGGGATTGGAGAACAGGGAGTGACCAACACTACCGTGTTTCCCCGAAAATAAGACCTGGCCAGACCATAGCTCTAATGTGTCTTTTGGAGCAAAAATTAATATAAGACCCAGTATTGTATTGTATTATATTATACCCGGTATTATATTATGTTATATTATATTATTATATTATATTATATTCCCAGTCTTATTTTAATATAATTAATTTTTATATTAATTTTTGCTCCAAAAGACACATTAGAGCTGATGGTCTGGCTAGGTCATATTTTGGGGGAAACACGGTAGATAATCCGTGATCGTTGCACAATATTATACATTTACTTGATGCCACAGATTTGTACATTTTTAATGGTTAAAATGGTAAAAATGTATGTTATG
Source organism: Rhinolophus sinicus (assembly GCF_036562045.2). Taxonomy (NCBI): domain Eukaryota; kingdom Metazoa; phylum Chordata; class Mammalia; order Chiroptera; family Rhinolophidae; genus Rhinolophus; species Rhinolophus sinicus. The sequence goes on along the minus strand of NC_133764.1, from coordinate 43,273,551 downwards.
CATATTCCATAGGTAAGAATAATAAGAAGATAGGCCTCCTTCGGACAAACACGTGGGGGCTTGAAGCCTTAAGACTTGGGTGAGGCTGTGAGCAGGACTGCCAACGGATTCTCTGTCTGGGGAAGTCGAGGCACCCACGACCCACCGACCACAGGTGGGTGTGGGGTGAGGTTACTGGAGGGCCACTGCTGGGCCCTCGTATTTCCAAAAGGCCTCACATGGAGATTTTGGACGTTTCCTCTAAGCAAGGTTGTGCAGGCAGCAGCAGAGCGGCATCCCAGGGCTGGAAGCTTCTCACACAGCCTTGAATTGATGCGTTGTCCCTGGACCACAGCACAAATTAATCATGTTTACAAGTCCTGTAATCACCCGTGCCCAGCACTGTCCTAGTGTGAGACGTTTTAAAAAGATTTAAGCTGACAATTACCAGTGTGTGGTTGGCTGAATAATGGTTCCCAAAGAAATCAGGGGCTCATTCCTTGATACCTGTAAATTTTACCTTTTATGGCACAAAATGTGATTAAGATTTTGAGATGGGGAGATTATCCTGGATGATCTAGATGGGCTCTAAATGCCACCGCAAGTATTCCTAGAGGAGGAGGCAAGGAGAGATGTTACCACAGAGGAGAAGGCCACGTGTCCACCAAGACAGAGACTGAAGTAATGAGCCCGGGAGCTAGGAGCCCACAGAAGCTGGCAGCGGCAGGAACAGGTTCTGTCCTAGAGCCTTGCCCAGGAAATGCTGATTGCAGACGTCTGGCCTCCAGAACGTGAGAGAATACGGTTCTGTTGTTTTAAAGCCACCACACTTGTGGTAATTTGTTAAGCAGCCACAGGAAGCTAACACACAGTGACACAGAGTTATCATTAAACTGTCATTAGTATAATGTCTTATTGAAAATACAAAATTAATGTAATTCTGCTGCAAAAGTTATGACATCTTGCATCACTCAAAACTACATCAATTTTTAGAAACACTATTTTGATATGTTTTGATCTTTAAAAAAGAAAAAGCAGGGCCGGCCCGGTGGCTCAGGCGGTTAGAGCTCCATGCTCCTAACTCTGAAGGCTGCCGGTTCGATTCCCACATGGGCCAGTGGGCTCTCAACCACAAGGTTGCCAGTTCAATCTCTCGAGTCCCGCAGGTGGGCTCTGCCCCCTGCAACTAAGATTGAACACGGTACCTTGAGCTGAGCTGCCTCTGGATGGCTCAGTTGTTGGTTGGAGAACGGGCTCTCAACCACAAGGTTGCCAGTTCAATTCCTTGGCTCCCGCAAGGGATGGTGGGCAGCGCCCCCTGCAACTAAAATTGAACATGGCACCTTGAGCTGAGCTGCCGCTGAGCTCCCGGATGGCTCAGTTGGTTGGAGCGCGTCCTCTCAACCACAAGGTTGCTGGTTCGACTCCCGCAAGGGATGGTGGGCTGTGCCCCCTGCAACTAGCAACGGCAACTGGACCTGGAGCTGAGCTGCACGCTGAGCTGCACCCTCCACAACTAAGACTAGAAGGACAACAACCTGAAGCTGAACAGAACTCTCCACAACTAAGATTGAAAGGACAACAACTTAACTTGGAAAAAAGTCCTGGAAGCACACACTGTTCCCCAATAAAGTCCTGTTCCCCTTCCCCAATAAAATCTTTAAAAACAAAACAAAACAAAAAACATTTACCAGCACACCATTGTCTGTAGAGGTAGAAAGTTATAACCTGATATAAAAACCTATTTTGTATATCCTCCTGGGCTCCCTGAGTATCCCTTCCCAGCCAACGCCAAAGTTGTTTATATAATAAGGGAAGCTTCCAGACCTCCCTTCCACCATTAAGGACACAGTTAGATTTGGGGTTTTGATGGGAATAGACTGTGGCAATGCTGAGCTGCACTTGACTCACAGCATTCAGTAGAACTAAGCCAAGAAACGGTTCCATCTCTGCTAAACTGTTGGCAGAATGATGTTGAAAAGAGAAAATCAACAGAGCAGGAATCATGGGTGCCTGGAATTACTCTCTGGAAGAGGAATGTGTGACCCAGGCACAGAGCCACTGTGACATTCAGAATGGACGTTCCAGTGTGGCCAGGGGCTGGAGGACAAGGCCAGGGTCTGCAGAGACCTCCTGTGAGAGATGTAGCCAGAAGGCAGCCCAGGGGTGGGGCATATGTGTTTGTGGTATCCAACAAGGATATTTTTTAGGACTGATTCATTCTGGAAAGGGAAAGTAGATTGGTGAGTAAAATGCAGAGTTCATACGAAGACTAATGAGACCTGCTGTTTCCTGACAAGAGCTGTCCCCACCTTCTTACTGATAAAACTTGGATTTGTTCTGGTGTCAGCAGTCCTGGGCTTTGTGGACTCCTCCTGGCCTAGTGGGGGAATCATGGTGTCTCACTCCTCTGGGCAGTGATTGATTTTGGAACAGGGCCTGAGGGAAAACCTGTGGAAGGACTTTCTTCTCTTCCAGAAAAAACTGCTGGGGGAAATGCCCCCACTCATTCTGGTTGTGTTGGTCTCTGTGGGTGGCTGGAACTGCTGCAGCTACTTTGTGACCATGAGGAGACAAAGTAACATCATGAGAGGGAGGTGACATCCAGACATAGCCATCATTGTGGAGTGATCCCTGGGGGGTGGGAAGAGCCCAAGAGGCCCTGGGGTTGGCTGAGAGGAAAGTTATCTATTTATTTTTTAAAAAATTTTAATTCTTGATTACAGTTGACATATAACATTCTATTAGTTTTGGTGTACAACATAGTGATTAGATATTTATATAACTTAGAGTGATCACTCCGATAAATCTAGTACCCATCTGACACCATACGTAGTTACTACATTGTTAACTGTATTCCTTAAGCTTTACTTCACAGCCCCATGACTATTTTGTAACTACCAATTTGTACTTCTGTATCCCTTCCCCTTTTTCACCCATCCCCCCACCCCCTCCCATCTGGCAATCATCAAAATGTTCTCTGTATCTATGAGTCTGTTTCTGTTTTGTTTGTTCATTTATTTTGTTCTTGAAAGTTCACATATAAGTGAAATCATATGGCAGTTGTCTTTCTCTGTCTAACATACTCCACTCAGCACAATACCCTCTAGGTCTATCTATGTTGTTGCAGATGGCAAGATTTCATTCTTTTTTTTATAGCTGAGTAATATTCCAGGGTATATATGTACCACCTCCTCTTTATCCATTCATCCATTGATGGACACCCAGGCTGCCTCCACATCTTGGCCATTGTAAACAATGCTGTAATGAACATATGGATGCATATGTCCCTTCAAAGTAGCATTTTGGGTTTCTTCAGATAAGTACTGAGAAGTGGCATTACTGGGTCCTTCTTTGTCTCCTATAACGTTATAGCCTTTGGTTTAAAGTCCATTTTGTCTTGTATAAGTGTTGCTACCCTAGCTTTTTTGTTTTTTGTTTTGTTTTGTTTTCCATCCCTTTACTATCATGAACTATCTTTTTCCATCCCTTTACTTTCCATCTCTGTGTGTCTTTCGATCTGAAGTGAGTCTCTTGTAGTCAGCATATGTAAGGGTTTTATTTTCTTATCCATTCAGTTACCCAATCTTTTGACTGGAGCATTTAATCCATTTACATTTAAAGTAATTGTTGATAGATATGTAGTTATTGCCATTTTATTCTTCATATTTTTTATTTTTTTCTTCTCCTTCTCCTTTTCCTCCTCCTCCGCCTTTCTTCTTTTTCCTCTTCCTCTTAAAGAACTCCCTCTAACATTTCTTGTAATACTAGTTTGGTGGTGGTGAACTCCTTCAGCTTTTTCTTGACTGGGAAGCTCTTTATCTGTCCTTTGATTCTAAATGACAGCCTTGCTGGGTAGGGTACTCTTGGTTATAGGTCCTTGCTTTTCATCACTTTGAATATTTCATGCCGATCCCTCTGGCCTGCAAAGTTTCTGTTGAGAAATCAGCTGACAGTCTTATGGGAGCTCCCTTGTAAGTAACTAGAGAGGAAAGTTAAGATTCCTGGTGACTGATGACAAGGCACATCCGAGGGACCAGAAAGGAGACAAAGCAAACAGAGGAGCCACTCTTGGACAATACAATAGTATCATAAATCACTCTGGTAACAAAGAGGGTGGAGAAAAGTAGACAGGAAACAGTTATCTTGGAGGCAACTTGCTGATCACTTGGAGAGAGGATGAAGAAACGAGGATGCATAGATTTTCCTACAATAAAGAGCATATTCTCCTCACCGTGGATCACACAGCCCTGTCTGCCATGGCTCCTGCCCATCCTTCCAGAACATCCTTCCCCGTCCTCTCCCTGGTCTCTAAAATCCAGTCAGTTTTATTAATCTATTGGTTTCTCAGAGGTTCCTCTGCCCTCTGCCCTCAGCCTGTCAGTCCCTCTGACTGAAACACTCTACTCACCTCTCACCTGCCAGATGCAAACTCACCTTTCAACCTGCTTCCCTTGTGGTGCTCTGGGTTGCCCTGCTCTGCATCACTGACACTCTGCACCATTCCCCTCCCCTGTGATGGAACGGGATCCACTGTGTCCAGCCTGCGACTTGTCTCTCTGGCTGCTCTGCAAGTGGCATGGGGCTGAGATTAGCTCCTAACACAGTAGCTGCAGAATGATCTAATGGGAGTGAATGAGATAAGTGACAGGGAGGTCCTTGGTGGCCTGTAAAGAGCTTTGGGTGGGAGAGATGAGGGAAAGGAGACTGGGGGTGTGGAAACACTCTGGGGCATCTCTACTCTTTCCAAAGCTGCATCCACCACTTTCTTTCCCCAGGACTTCACTGCTGATTCCCCCCACCCCACCTTGTTCCTATGCTGTTTGTTTCTAGTTTGTTTCCATGAGCACAGCAACAGTGCTCTATTAGTGTCTCCATTGCAAATCCCTCCAGGAACCTCCATGTAGCAACCCATTGCCACACCTCCCCACTCGCCCCAGCCCCAGCAAAACCTACTGAGTGAGTCATGTATACTTGCTGTTTCTGCTTCCTCACCTCCGGATGTCTCTTCAACCAACTCCTACGGGGTCTCTGTCCTCACCACTTTGCTGATATTGCCAGGTCAAGGTCATCAGTGACCAGTGGTGACTTTCCTGTGAAGTTAATGAAGCTTCAGCTTTATAGCTGAGGAAAGGCTATCGCTATGTGTTCCCAAGGTTATATGCACTTGTAAAATTGGAAAATTCAAGCTTTTTAAACTGCAGTTGGTTAAGACCTCTGCCTCTTTCTGTTCCTTTCATTTCATCGCTCACTCCTTCATGTCAGGTGGCATTGAAGTGGCTGTGGGCTCTTATGGAATTAAGCTAAGAGGAAGTTGAGCTGAGAATACATTCAGATTTAGGAAGGTGTCTCCATGTGGCTCACGGTCCCTTCTGTGTATAGTTCAGTAACTGGCAGCTGTCAGAAGGGCTTCCAGGAATATTCCTTCTGTTCTTCATGCTGGTTCCCTCAGCACCTGGACACCAAGGGGCAGGACTGGGGTCATTTCACCAAAGAGGACAGTCTGTCCTGTGGTGTCTGCCCCCTAAGTTTGTGGGTGTATTAAGATTTATTGAAATGCCCTGAAATCCTACAACTCGTTGGTTTTTTGGTTTGAATTATTTTTTTATTGGAGTAACACACACATATAAAACATAAAGTTAGCCAATTAACCAGTCTTAAGTGTACAATTCAGTGGCTTTAGTTATGGTTCACAATATTGTACAACCATCATCATATCTATTTTCAAAACTTTTTCATCAGCCCAGGGACTCTGTAGCTATTTAAGCAGTAGCTCCCCATTCCTCCTCTCCCCTGTCCTAGGCAACCACTAATCGACTTTCTGTCTCTGAATTTGCCTATTCTGGTCATTTCCTATAAATGGGACCTTTGTCCTTTTGTGTCGGCTTTCTTTCACTTAGCATAATGCTTTTAAGGTTCATCCATGTTGTCGCATGTGTCAGAATCGCATTCCTTTTTAAGTCTGAATAATATTTCACTGTACATATATCACATTTTGTTCATCCGTTTGTGTTGATGGACCCTTGAGTTGTATTTATCACAGCTCGTTGTGGAAAGATACTCGGTAGAGATTCTCCCAAATTCAACAACTCTCCTAAACAATCCTAAACATCACCTCATTACTAATATGAGTTGCAAAGGTGAAAAACTTTTCCTAAATTCTCATAATAAAAAGGAAAATAAACTGAATGAACTTCCTTTTCTCACTTAAAAAAATGATGTTACAAAGTCATTGTCATGTGAAAAGGCAATCAAAGAGTAGGTAGCTGAAAAAAATGAAGGAAGGAAAGAATTATAGAGGTGTGTCAGGCAGTTAATTATTAAAATGTTATGTTAATTTGGATTAACAAATTCTGGATTTGGTGATATTTGTGTTTTCAGTTGTAAATAATGTACAATTTGTTGTGGTTTTTTTCTCATTCTAAATTTCACATTCCTACTTTTATTTGTAATTTAAAATTATTTTTCATGAAGAGTCCCCTCGCCCCCCATATTGTTTAACCCTGTAGGCTAGGGGTCTTATGGAGATTTCGTTATGTAGGCATGACTGAGTAAATAATTGGCCATTGGTTATTAACTTAATCTCCAGCCCCTCTCCTCTCCAGAAGAATGGGGGGGGGGCGGGGGGGGCAGTCACTCCCAATTCCTTCCAGCTCCTGGCAACCATTAATCTGCTTTCTGTCTCTATGCATTTGTCTCTTCTGGATATTTCATGTAAATAGAATCATGCAGTAGTACATGACCTTTTGTATCTAGCTTCTTTTACTTAGTGTAATGTTTTCAAGACTCATCCATGCTATAGCATATATAAGTACTTCATTCTCTTTTATGGCTCAATAATATTGCATTGCATGAATAGACCACATTTCCATATCTGTTCTTAAAGGAACTGGAAGGGGAAGAATCTCCATGGCAGGACAGATGTATGCTGGGGGCTGGGCAAATACAGCCAGGAGCACACATGATGCCGGACTTCAGGGCGGGAAAACTTCAGCCCTCTGGAAACACCTGTTAACCCTACCTTTGACACCTGTTTCTCTAACCCATGGTTGGAGTGTGAGGTGCTAACAGGGCAGCTGCCTGGGGCCAATAGCCACAGTTCATTATGGGTGAGATTATTCAGTGCCCGGGCCTTCTGTGCCCAGAGCCCCCACATTCTCCATCACTCAGGTGGCGTTTTCACACCTCCCAGGGAAGACAGGAGGTCTCCTTGGCCTGCAAAGGAGGCTGCCAGACTGGTGAGCCCCTGTCTGCTCTGTCTGCACCATCACTTCTGTGCCTACCTGGGGCTTCCCCACCCCCACAGGGTACTCTAGAACAAGTCTGGTTCCAGGAAGTTGTCTCCTAACTGGGTTACTTGTGAATTTTCTTGCTTCAGTGTTTTTTCTTCATTTGACTTCCCAAATATTTGAGTGATGGAAACTTTGCCCTTGGGGAGTGCTGGACTCTTCCCCAATTCTGGTCTGTAACTAGTGAGAGTGTGTGAAAAGGTAAGTTCCCTGTCCCAGTGGAATTAAGACAAATTTTGTAAGCCCTCCAGGTGATTCTCATGTGTACCGGGGCTGGGGAGTCTCTCCAAAAACCTCTTTCAAGTTCATGGCCAGAGGAGGAGCACGTACTTTCTGCAGATAGTATATATAGGTCTGCCTTCCAGGTCTCCTTTCTATAAATCCATTCGGGAGAACCAACCTGAGTGGTGACTTATTCTGCGAGCTCTACTTATAAATTTTTATTTATTCATTCATTCAACACAACGTTACCCTATGCTAGGCACTGTGCTAGTCATGAGACACCGTGGTGACTAAGCTGTGGTTCCTGCTTTCAAAGGCCTTGAAGTTTGGTTGGGAGACATCAGTCAGATTCCAGTGTGATGAGTGACTGGCAGGACGAGACGGACGGTTTCCCAGGTCAGAGAATCAGGAGGCAGAAAGCAGTGACCTTCCTTCCTTCCTTCCTTCCTTCCTTCCTTCCTTCCTTCCTTCCTTCCTTCCTTCCTTCCTTTTCCTTTCTTTCTTTCTTCTTTCCTCCCTCCCTCCCTTCTTTCCTAGAGTGAGAGAAACAGAGAACTAAACCAAAACATTGTAATTTGGTCATAGGAATTTTAGCTTTTGAAATTTTTTTTTCCATTCATGATTCAAGAGGTAAAAATAATAAACTTGTTTCTGGAAGGTCTTAGGCCAGAAAGAAAACGTCCTCCTTGATTAGTCCATTATGGAAACGCATATGCAGATTATATATAGATAAGAGAAAGAACTGTATGACTTTAGTGTTGGAATAGTGCGTTAGATTCTGGAATGACTTCTACAAAAGCTGAGAAGAAACCGCTGAATCAGCTTACGGTATGAGATCACATATGGCTAGCCGCCTTTGGGAAAACAAAGGTGTTTCTGGATGTCTCAGAGTCTGCAGCTAAGACTCTGAAGGCTACCGGTGCATAGAAGGTCAGGAAAGGGGTTGCTTAGGGCAGTGGCTTGAAGCGCACACTGCGCCTTCAGAATCACCTGGGAGCTTTTAAAGCTACCACATCTGGCCCTACTCTAGTGACTCTGATTTAATTAGGGGAGCACCCAGGTGCTGGTATGTTTTAAAAGCTCCCCAGGTGATTCTAATGTGCAGGGAATGCTGAAAACCTCTGGCTGTGAGGGGGAGGGGCAGTGGTGCAAGAAGAGGAGGGGGCCACAAATGCAGCCTTGACTTACCCCTGTGCACACGTCAGGGGAAAGGAGAGTGGGGAGGAGCTCCTAGGGAGGTGACTCAAAACCAGGAAAGACCCTGTCACAGGAGCAGTGATCAACGGGTCACGTGCTGCAGAGAGATTGAGAAAACCAGGACTGGATGTGTCATCTAGGGCCATGCCAGCCACTGGTGGCTTTAGCAGCAGGTTTGCTGGCCAAGTGAGGCATGGGAAGCTGGGTCAGAGTGCACAGAAGAGTGAGATGTGAGTTGGACTTGGGAGGTGAGAAAATTGACACAGAGAATGCAGACTGACTTTGAAGGTGAGGAGAGAGGCAGGGTTGTCAGTGGAGGGGAACTCTGCAGTAGAGAGAATGGTTTTGTTATTTGTTTAGGATGGGAGAGACTTGAGTGTGTCCAAACACTAATGGAATGATCCAGTTGAGAGGAGGCAGTGAGTGTTTGGGAAAGAGAAGGTATACTTGGTAGTATTAAGTTCCTAAGAAGGTGGAAGGGGAGAGAAGAGTAGGGACCCAACACACCGGTCACAGGATTGACCATTAATCAGAGGGTGGCACCTTCCTCAGTTGTAAAAGAATGGAAGACGGAGAGGATGGGGCAAGAGGGGAAGGGCAGCTCATCTTATTGGGTGGGTTCCAAGAACATTCATTCACCCATAGTTTACCTATGAATGGGGTTACTTTCCTTGATACATGCCCTCTCTCTCTACTTCCTTGTTTCCTTGAAAGAAGTCTGGACCTTTCTCTTTCCTCTTCTCCGCATGGCAGCCAGGCCTGGAGCCACTGACGGGCTGAGTTCCAGTGACGGGCTGAGCTCTCGGGGGCCTAGCCATCCTCTCTTCTTGGTCCAGCTTCTCCACCTGTGGCTGGGTGTTACGTCAGTCAACCAGCATTGATACCATGGCTTGGATCTTGGAGAGGAAGCTGGGAAGTAAAGCCCACCCTGAGACACCTGGCTTGAGCTCCCTTCTCAGTCAGGGTCAATCTTACTAGAAGTCTCTGTAGTGAGAGAGGGGCTCAGACACTAAGCCCCTAAGGCACTTGAATTGATGAAAGCTGTACTGTGCTAGGTCCCATTGGCCCTTGTCTTTTGTGCGTGTACTTCCTCTTTGGGAAACTCCAAGAGGAGGAAGACTAGGCACTGAACCCTCATCCCAATGATGCCCTCTCTACACTTTGCCTCCCCTGGCCCTTGCATACCTGAAGCCATACTGAGCAGGTGGGCAGATTCAAGGTCACTGCCTGTGAGTTGAAACTTGGCGGTCTGGAGGGGCTGACCTCACTCCTATTTCCATGCTCCTGACTTGGAGTTAGGTACAGCCCCTAACAAATCTTCCTGGGGAAACCCTTCCCCTGCCCTGTGCCTTGACCTTTGGGCTCAGCGTTGGAGAGACTCCCATCTCCCCACCTCTCTCTGGCAGGAAGTGCTCCTGGTGGCTCCTGACGAATGACCCTATTCTATGTCCAGCTGTGTCCCCAACCATCCTGCCATGAAGTGAGCGTTAGCTTTCCACCACTCACTATTCTTGTTCATAGGAAAGGCCCAAATACTGACACAGTGCTTGGTTCTTATGTTTTGAACTGGCTGCAAGCCAGAGCAGTGCATCACTAAGAGGTCTCCTGTGTCTCCTTTTCACTTAGCTGCACACTGAGTTTGTTTCATTTGTTTCTTTTCTCAAATCTCCACCCTAAAATGTGCCCAAAACAGAATCCAAAGTGCAAAGGAAACATGTTTTTAAATAGAAGGTAAAATCAGGGCCACCTTCCTGGTGGTGGTGTAGGCATGGGTCAGAGATTTTCCCTTCTAAGTCAAGTCCCACTTGGACCAGTGTGGACCTGCTCCTCTCCAGCCATCCTAGCTCTTTTCAAGTTCTTCAAATGTCCCGGGATACCTCCCACCTCACAGCTTTTGCATGTGCTGTTCCCTCCTTGCCTGGCGACCCATGATTCATCCTCCAAGGTTCAGTGTCAACATTACTTCCTCTGGAAGTCCTTCCCTGACCCCTGCTCTAAATTAGAAACAGGGATCTAACCCCCAACACTCTTCCCTGGAATCTGAGCAAGGCAGGTGTTTAGAGTCTACTCCAGCTGGCGTCATGCTCTTCACAAGTGGAGAAAAGGGACCAGGGAGAGGAGGGAGGCCGGTCAAGCACCCTGTAAATTTCCTTCAGGCACCCTCCATAATCTGGCATTTATAGTCATTTATTTGTCTAATATCTGTAACCTACGCCAAAATTTCAAATCCATGAACATCGAGGCCACAACTGTCTTATTTTCCACCCGTCTGCAGTTCTAAGTATATATATAGCACAGGACACACACAAGAACCCTAAAAAATGCTTGCTGAGTAAATTCATGAATCCTCAGTAGCCCTTGGATTTGGGATGTTGAGTCTGGTGGTGGTACTTTCCTTCCCCCCCTGCCTCACACCAGACCCCTCTAAAGCATCGCTGCAGGCATGTACTGTAATAGGCCTCCGTGTCCCATCTTATACTGTAAAGGGAACTCTGGCAACATCCTTGTTCCTGGCTCCCAATTGTCATGAGCTGAGCAGTTGAAATTGGCCTCCATACTGTCCCTGCATGGCTCTTCCGTTTATAAATGGCTATGTGACAAACTGCCTCAAAAGTGAGTGGCACTGAACATTCTATTTGCTTATAATTCTGTGGCTCAGGAGGTTGGGCAGGGCTCAGCGGGGCTGTTCTTTCGCTCTGTGTGGCGTTGTCTGGGATACTCACTCCACCACATTCAGCTGGTGGCTGGTCTGGAAGGGCCAGGGAAAGGCACTCATGCATCTGGTACCATGCTGCTCCTCTGTGTATCCTCCACGTGTTCCTCTCTAAGTGGCTAGGGTCTATTTAATTTCAAATTCCAATTGTTCATGAGATAAAGGCAAACAATTGACTTTGTGTATTAACCTTGTATCTTGCCACCTGGACCCTTCTGATGCATACAACAGAAACCCAAAAATCCCTGGCCTTTTTTTGTTCCCAACCTTCCCAAGTGGTCTTTAACTTTTTGGAATACTAAAGAGTGTATCAGATGTATGAAGAGTAATTATTATTTTGTCAAACTTTTGTTTCACTTATGCATAGGAATAAGTGTACTGACTCACAATGAAAAACGTATTTAATATGGGTTGCCATCAAAATATTTGTGAGCTCCTGCCGTAGAGGAGTTTTCTTCCCCAAGGATCACAGATTAAAGGTGGGCTTGGTTCTGCTGAGCCCCTGCCTCCTAAAAGCTTGTCTGATGCCACCATCCCTTTTGCCCTGTGGAGTAAAGCAAGGCTCCCAGCTGTTGGGTTCAGTTCTCAACTGCTCTGGCCACCCAGGCCCTGCTGGGTGTCTACACTTTGAGACCATCTTGACCATCAGTTTCTGTTAAAGAGTAAGACAGCAAAGAGAACGCACTCCAGGGAAGCAATTAACTGAGTAGTTTAGGAGGAACTCCAGGGGCAGGTCATGGTGATTGTGCTAATTAAGCATTGACCTCTGGCCTTCTGGATTAAATAGAATATGTCCACAGGTTTGTACAGAGTTGACAAGTCCCATTGTTCACTGGGCAGGATACTCTTCAGTGAGGTCTGGCAAGGGTCTGGGCTCTGAGTCACTCAAAACCCGTCGTCCTTTCTCAGCCTCAACTGATTGGAGGAAGTTGTGATGAAACAGTCGGTTTTGATTCTCCTCGTCAAGTGCTGCCCTGTGTGAAGTTTCCCCTTTTCACTTTCTGGGGCAGCCATCTATTCCTCCTCATCTTCTTCCTTCCTTTTCTTTCCCCGTCCTCCCCTCTGCATATAACTTCCATTAATTGGAAGGGCAGTCACTCGCGTATCAGTCAAAGCTTCCAGCCATTTCTCTGCCAGCCCACAGTCACTTCCAGGAAAGAGGCATGGTCTACGTGTGCTTAGCTCTCCATCGCTCTCTCCTGCTCCAGCCAGAGGGCCAGCTTCACTCTCTCATGTGTGACAGGAACCCAGGGCCTATCTGTGCTGCACTCTGGGCACAGTGACCTCAATACGGACTTCTTGCCCTGCCACCCGTTGCCTCTTTCCACATCTGATACTCATCACCTTGCAGTCTCAGTGGCAAAGTACAGTCTTAAAATTAAGTCCAAACTCCTACTGTAGTCTATAAGCCTAGCAGGGTCTAGCCCTGGCCTACCTTGGCTGCCTCAACTACTGGCTACTTCTCTCTCTGGGCTCCCACCACACCTGCTTTGTCATTGACCCAGCTAAGATTCTCCTCAGCTCAGTTAGACCCTGTTTCCTCTGCTTGGCCTACTCTTCCTTCCTCGTATGCTCCGGCCTTCTGGGTGTGTTCCTAACATGCATCAGCTGTAATTGGCTCTTTGCATATATGAGCAGCTCCATACCTTTCTCTCCACCTAGACTGTACATGCCCTGAGGGCAAAGACTATATCTGGTTTGTGTCCCCAGTTCCTCATATGATGCCTAGCACATAGTGGGTATGAAACCAATTTTTACTGAGTAAATGATGATTGAATGACAGTTCCATTCCCCGGGGCTGGCCCCTAAAATCGTCTCAGTGTTTATTATTGTATAATAACTCACCTTTCCACCTAAACCTTCTTCCTACCACATGCTTCAGTGTCTTGGGCTCAGTCTTAATCCAGACTTGGGGCTGGAGTCTTGAACTCATGCCCAAAGCTCTGGCTTTACTTGACACCAGCCTCCCTTCCTTCCATGGGGCAGCGTTCGGTTTGTGAGATGTTCACTGTCAAGGTAGGTGAGTTATAGTTCCCTTCCCCAGCTTCTCACTGGGGATTGGTCATCAGCAAGCTCTGCTTCCTGAAGCTCATCATAACCTCCACTGTGCAGAGCACACTACCAACTTCTTCTAGGAGCTGGTGGGGCTGGCTCCGTCCAGCTTTATCACAGATCACTGCTAGCCCTGATCCACAGGGATCTCTGAGAATCCTCATCTGTCTTTACCTAACATCACATTGTCTTGTATACCAATCGACTCCGATTCTAGAAGCAGAGACTGGTTCACAGTGTAGACAAGACCAGGAGCTGCAAAACGAGACGCCACCCAGCCAATGGGTCCTAGGAAAGATCGCTGTGGCAGATGCTATGGATTACCCACCCAAAAGCCAATCCCAACTCCTTTCTCCCTTGCTACAAAGCTAGAATCATCACCTTTCCAGACTCCCTTGCACCTAGACTCATGTGACAAAGTCCTGGCCAATGCACTGTGGTGGAGAGACTCTCAGAAGCTCTTTCCTCCCTGAATAAACAGACATGGTTCCAGGGGCTTTGGCCCTTCCCCCTCAGCTGGGTCTGGAATGAGGAAATATCTTCAGGAGAAGCCATCGTCAGATATTAAGGATAAAAACCACATGCTGCAAGTGACAAAAGAGAAAAGATAGGAGCCAAGTCCCTGAGGAATTAGCCAGGCTGTCTCAGACTTCTTGGTCTGTGAGATAAATAAACTTGTAATGATTTAAGCCACAGCATGCATCTGTTACATGCTGCCGAATGCTCTCCTAATTGAGTTATTTTGACTGCTTCTCTTTAACCCTCAGGATCACTGGACTCCTGCTAAAACACCTGTGCCCATGGTGCCCCCTTATCTAGCAGCTATGGCTGTGCCTCCCACCCAGAGTCACCTCCTCTGGACCATTGCCTCAGCTCACCTGTACCAATGCTCACTGTGACACTTCCCATACACCTAGAGCCACATTCCCACTGCCAGCCCACCCTGGGCCTCTGTCACTCTTCGCTGCTTCTGATGTCTGAGGCACTGTCACTGGCAGACTTTGGATCCCTGGCAAGAGAAGTACTGTCTTCATGGTTCACTGTGTGGTCCAGACTTGGGCCCCCTGAAGTGTAGGTGTCCCAACCCTGGCCTCTGGACTGCCCTGCTAGCACTTTTTCTGGTCTCGTTCTGCAGTCGAGTTTCTTGAGTACTTTGGGCAGAGAGAATGGCCTGAACAAAGGTATAGGGTGACCAACTGTTCTGGTTTGCTCAGAACTAAGGAGTTTCCTGGGATGCAGGAGTTTCAGTGTTAAAACAAGGCTGGTTCCAGGCAAACCAGGGCAGCTGGTCACCCTAGTAGTACATTTGGAGAACAGCAGTAATTCTGTGCAGCTGGAGCATGCAGGGCAAGCAATGGGGCTGGAGAGGTTGCAGAGGCAGATCTCAGAGGGCTCTGTGAGCTATTTAATCCTGACAAGGCTGGGCCAGTGAAGAGTTGTAGGCAGGTGTATTAGTTTCCTGGGGCTGCCCTAACAAATTGCCACAAACTTGGTGGTTTAAAACAGCAGATATTTATTCTTTCACACCTCTGGAGGCCAGAAGTCCAAAATCAAGGAGTCAGGTGGGCTGTGTTCCCTCTGAAGGCTCTATGGAGACTCTCTTTGTTGCCTCTTCCATCTTCTGGTGGCTCAGGCATTTCTGGGCTTGTAGCAGCATCACTCATTTTCTGCTTCCGTCTTCTCATGGCCTCCTCTTCTGTGTCTCAACTCTACCTCTGCCTTTCTATTATAAGGATACCTGTCACTAGATTTTTGGGTCTTTTTGGATAATTGAGGATGACCTCATTTCAAGATCCTTACCTTAATTCCGTCTACAAAGGCCCTTTTCCCAAATAAGCTCACAATCACAGGTTCTGGGGCTTAGGACATGGACATATCTTTTGGGAGCCACCATTCAACTCACTACAGTAGGGAAGCAACATTTAAATTTTAGAATCTGCAAAGATCACTCTAGAAGCAGAGAAAAACACAGTTGAAGAAGGGTCTTCAGCTGTTCCATAAGACAGCACAGGGGCCTGGGCAGAAGCCAAGGGATGCATACATGAAGAGCAGCATGGTGGGGGCAGTGGATCCCACTGGGGCCTTCCGTCCACCTCTATGGCTGTCCGTGAGATGCCCAAGCTTTCTCCATCTGCCGTAGTCCAGGTCTTGCAGACGCCAGGCTCCTTCTTTCTTTCTTTCTTTTTTCTTTTTTTTTTTTTTTAAGATTTTACTGGGGAAGGGAAAACAGGACTTTATTGGGGAACAGTGTGTACTTCCAGGACTGTTTTCCAAGTCAAGTTGTTGTCCTTTCACTCTTAGTTGTGGAGGGCGCAGCTCAGCTCCAGGTCCAGTTGCCGTTGCTAGTTGCAGGGGGCACAGCCCACCATCCCTTGCGGGATTCGAGGAATCGAACTGGAAACCTTGTGGTTGAGAGCCCACTGTCCCATGTGGGAATCGAACCGGCAGCCTTCAGAGTTAGGAGCACAGAGCTCTAACAGCTTGAGCCACCAGGCCAGCCCCAGGGTCCTTCTTGCCCAGAGTGGCTGACAGGCCCAGGGATGGGCGCACCCTCTCTTACGGGCCTAAAGCTTTAACTGGTCTGCAGAGTTCCTGTCCGAGGACTAACTGGTCTCTCAGACACGACTGACACCGGGAATATTCACCCCAGCCCTGTAAGGACAGGGTCTCCTTGACGGGCTCATCTCTTCATTCAACATACATCAGTTGAGTTCACGCTCTCTGCTGTAACCGTGGAGCAAACGTAGCCCCTGCCTGCCAGGAGTTCACAGGCCAGTTCAAGTGATAGATGAGAAATAAGTTACTTCAACACCATATAAACTATGCCCGGTATAGTACAGGCAGTCCCGACAAGGTCGTGGGCCAAGCTGTACCCATACCCACAAATGGCCTCACATGTGGATTTTTGACATTATCCCCTAACCAGTTTACACCCATAGGCACAGATATACGTCCTCACAGTGCTGAATATTTACACCTTGCGGCAGGTTGGTAACCCAACTTTTGGCTTTTTGTTTTGTTTTGCTTTTTCATTTTAAAAACGATACCAAGAACCCCCAATGGTAAGTGGCTGGGGTATTCCTCAGCCTCTGAGATCAGGAAGGCCTCTTGAAAGACGCAGCTTCTAAGATGGGTTGGCCAGAAAGAGATGAAACTGGACAGGGGAAGGAAGAGTATCTGTAGAAGAAGATAACATCTGTGAGGGCTGAAGGGGAAAGCGTAAGTGGAGCTGTTAAAGATTGGAAAGAATCAAATATATGGTGATGGAAGGAGAACTGACTCTGGGTGGTGAACACACAGTGGAATTTATAGATGATGTAATACAGAATTGTACACCTGAAATCTATGTAACTTTACTAACAATTGTCACCCCAATAAACTTTAATTAAAAAAAGTAAATAAACAAGGAAACAAAAAAAAACTTAAGGTGAAATAAAGCCATTTCCATTAAAAAAAAAAAAAAAAAGATTGGAAAGAGCCATACAGCAACTTCCAGAGTTTAAGAGAGAGAGGAACAAATGATAAGACTGGAGAAGTAAAACTGAGGCAAAAGTTTGTGGTGGTCCAGGTTAAATGCTTTGGCCTTCATCTTAAAGGCGTGGGGAAGCCATTTTTAATCCCGAAGTCTTGAAATAATAGTCAGTCAGGAAAAGACCTGCTTCTCATCTCCCCCCACCCCGCCCCACTCATTGTACATTTTGTACTGTTGAAACGATATTAGTGATGAGTTTGGTTTTAGGGAACATGTGCCCCTTTGCTCAGCGGCATGTGGGTAAGCAGAGAGACCCAAGAGTCTGAGATTTTATCATTTCTCTCTCATCCGTATGAAGACCACAGTAAGGCAGAGAGGGCAGGCGCTTGAGAGTGTGGAGAGTTGAGTAGCCAAAGGAAGTTTCTAGGGTAGGTGAGGCCTGAGTGGGAGGGAGGCCACGCCTGTATTTGTAGCATTCCTACTTTACTCCAGGCCTGGGAAAAGTGGAAACAGGGGCCGCTGCTCACCCCACCCAGCAGCAGAGCAGAGCAATGGAACCGACACCAGCCCGGCATCCCCGCAGCCTCCTAGCTTCTTCTCGCCAGTGTTTGTTTTGGCTAAGAGCTGCTTGGGGCTGTTTGAAGCCAATTCCATCAAGGCAAAGCTGAAGGAATCAGGACATGGGATCACTGAGGAGGGAGCTGAAAGGGGCCTCAGCTGGGGACGTAGAGGGGGCGCACCGTGGATGAATGGCAGACCAGGGTGAGAACCCGGGACTACTGACTCATTGCAGTGTTCAACCCCAGCACCATGGAGCTTCCCAAGCGGGTGAGGGGCTGACACAGGGCTGCAATCCACTGAGCACCTTGATACCCACCTTTCTAGGAAGGCATTTGAAGACGAAGGTGTCCAGAATTATGCTGTACCAGCAGCCGTGTCTCCTATTGTTGCTTCGTAACACACAGATCCCATTCAGACACCACACTCCTGCTTCCAGAGACTGGGCCCCACCAGCAGGCAGCCCCCCCTGGCCCACGCAAGAGCCTAAAGGAGGCCTGGCTGGCCCAGGGCACTGGGCCATGCCCCACCACGGCCAACCCCATAACTCTCAGATCGCGATTCAGTGCTGCCTCCCCCAAGGCCCAGCGTGGACCCCTCCCATGTCCTGCTCTGCACAGATGCTGGCAGGTCACATGTCCCACAGCTGAAGGCCTCCCCCATCCGTCCGCCTCCACCATCTGCTGAGGCCCTGTAATTATTCCAAGGCCTGGTGCCGTCTCACTCGGAGGGGAGAGTTCACACAGCCCTGTAATGTAACCCAGGCCCATGGCCGCTCGGGCAGGGGGTCCCCAGCTGGGTAATGAGCCGCCAGCTTTATTGAATTCCCTGGCTTGGGACGCTGTCTTTAGCGGAGGCAGCCCAGGACGTCTGAGAACCATCTGAACACCCTCATTGAGGACTCATTCTCCCCAGCACCCTGCTCCCTGCTCCTCAAATCCCTCTTCCTCCCCAAATATGTTTAAATGACAGGAACAGGGTAGGGAGGCTCCCAGAGAGCTGGCCTCCCCCATCCATGTGGGAGAAAGCATGGCTGCCTCAGGTCTGGGGGCCCAAGCAGGGTGGACCAAAATGGGCTGCTGGTTTGACTTTGTGGGGCTGTCCCATGCGGAGTAAAGACCTGCAGTTCCCACCCCCACCCTGTCTCCTAAACCTATTGACTTCCCTCTCACCTCCCCTTTCCGGAGGCCTGGGCCCCGTGGAGGGAGGGCCTTGGCTGAGGAGGCTGTTCTGGGGGCCAGGCCTTTCCAAGGAGGAGTGTAGGAAACCGCCTTCTCTGCGCTGTCTTGCAGACTCCTGCTCAGGCTTCAAGACCCACCCAGGTCACGGCTGTGTAATGGCAGCCCCAGGCCTCTCTCCCCCCTCCCGGCTCCCAACACTTGTAAGACCCCCAAGACAGTGTTTACTCTTCTGTCATGCTCTTGCATGCTTATTTTCTGGAGGAGACTGTGCCCTTTCTGCGAGCAAGGACTACATCTATTTCTATGTACCCAGAACTTAGCACATAGTAGGTGCTTTTAAAAACATCAAGTAGGGAAAGATGGAAGAGATACTGCAAGAGGCAAGAGATTTGGTCTGTGCATGAGTGACATGACATCTGAAAAGCTGGCACAGCATCTCCATAGGTTTCTTGGTGTCCCTGACACGTGTTCAGCTAAGGTCTCCGGAAGGGGGCAGCCTGGCCAATTTGGGAAATGGTATCAGCTGTGTTATCCTGTCAAGGCCCTAGTGGCTCAGGAATTGTTATGCTAAGGGTGAACCCGAGGTCAAGGGTCATCCAGAGTTCACTGTCCAGGGTGACTTCCTGCCAGCTGCCCCTAGACGAGGCCTTGAACCTACCCTAGAGGGTGTGAAGGGCCCACGGTTCCTCTGCCCTTTAACAGTGGTGTGGGCTGCAGGGGCTCTTCTGAGATGGAGTCAGAGCCCAGCCCTCTTTCTGACTGAGCTGTACCCGATGTCTTTGGGGAGGGTGAAAGGCAGGGGACACCCCCAAGGTCAGCCCCACCCAGCCCAGGCTCCACTCCCCAGAAACCTTCTCTGAGAGAAGGTGGTGCTCTGATGGATGGTGGGAGTGAGCAGCTGAGCCCTCGTTTGGTCCCAGGGGTTTAGTGAGGGTGGGGTCCATGCCACCCACCAGCGGAGAGTGTGAGGGAGACAGTCAGATGGAGCCGGGCAGGAGGACTGTGGGTGGGAGGGGCTCAGAGAAGGAGACCTCACAGCACTCCCAGAACAGCTTATAAACAGGCGGGGCTGGCAGGGTGGCCAGCGGGGGTCTTTCTAGAGGGGCTGGAAGCTTGCACGGGGTTGTATAAAGAGAACAGGACTGGGGTCTGGGAGAGGAGGCCATGAGCCATGGGACCGCAGGCAGGCTAGCCTAACCTCTGTGTGACTCGGTTTCCTCCTGTCCACTGGCGCTCACAGCAACCTCTCCCAGGCTCCCTCCTGGGGCTGGCATGAGGGTCAGCGGTGACGATGTTGGTGAAAACGCTGTGTGGGCTCTGAGCCCTGATCAGATGTTATTTATTATTCTGAGCTGTGTTTTGGTGGGAGACTTGGAAGGGCTGAGAGGGGGAGCCTGAGTGTTCTAGGGCCCCTTCTTCCCTGATGCTGCTTTGAGAGTTCTCAGAGCAGAATGGCCAGGAGTGGGGCCCTGAGAGGGAGAGGCCATGACTCTCAAAGGACGGAGCTGGGCGAGGGCTTTCTCTATCCACCGTGAGCAGCGGGCTAGGAAGACAGCTTCCCCTACTTTGCTGACTGTCCCCACACTCCCACCTCTGCTCTGTGCCTCTCCTCCTCCGCCCCCCTCCCCAAGCACCCACTCCCTCTAATGGTCTCAAGTAACTTTCCAGAAATCAGCATCTTCTCCCTGGATACTTGTCCTCACGTAATGGGACTGTGACAATTTTTCTAAGTCCTACTTAGAAATGTGTCACCGTTCATTTCCCTTTGTGATGTCAAGGGAGTCTGCACAAACTGTGTTCCTCCAGCGTGTGCTAAAGCCCTGCTCCGAGCAGCTGGAACCTGGGTTTATGAAATTATAGGGAATTCAAAGCAGCCGGCGTCGCCTGCTGTCTGGCTTTATTACTGAGATGGGCCTTGGAGGGAAGTTTATTCCAATAATTTAGGGGATTAGGATCTGACACCCTTCATTAGCTCTTTGACATAAGCGGAAAAGACAGATCTCGCAGAATGACCCATACAATGGGAAGGAATTGGCTTAGGTGGGGAGAAGGCAACACACCACCCTGTGAGGAAGAGGAAAAGTCTGCAGGGTGGAGGAAACGGTCACGCTGCCTTTTCACAGTCAAACTGAACGGTGAAGTGTAGCCCTGAAGGAGAGAGTGGACCTGGGAAAGGAAGGGTCTGGGTTCAGGATTCAGTTTCCCCATCTGTAAAATGAGGGCACTGCTGGGGACCGTCTAGTGTCTACTGGCTCTGACATGTGTTGTGCCCACGGCATGCACCATCCTTGGGACACAGCAGCTCAGATGCTGCTCCCCAAATACTTTACGGCTTAACCTTGAAAAGGTGCTTCTCTCTTCCAGGGATCGACCCCCTGGGGATCAAGCGATCAACGCAAACACTCAGACTGTTCACTTTTGGGAGCATTTTAGATACGAGCCATTTCCTGCCAAACGGGAGAGAAATTGCCCCGCCCCCAGCAGCTTCTGGCTCTTTTCCCAGCCCCCTCCACAAATACAGCCCCTGATGTTTCACAAACTTCTTGTCCAGCCTGTGAAAACCAGAGTCTGGGATGCACTTTGACAGCAGTACTGACAGATGTGGGTGGGTGGGGTGGTTTCCAGAGGCCCCTGCTTGCACCCACAATCTGGTGTCCCTGTTTCCCATATTAATGGTAGGGTAACGGAGCTGTGTGACACGGGCAAGTTGCTTAGCTTCTCTGTGCATCTTTTCCTCAAATCTAACATGAAGGTAGTTTGTTGTGAGGATTAAATGAGATGCGTACGGAGAGCCTGGCACTTATGAAGGGCCCAGTAAATATTACCAATTAGTGTTGCTATCATTGTTTCCTGTGGATGACCTTGAGCAAGTCCCACACTCTGTCTGGGCGTGGACCTTCTCCTTTGTAAAGTGGGGGGAAGCGAGACAACTGAAAAGTGCCTGGCGCCTCGAAAGAGCTCCCTGAATGCAGCCACCAAATCATTAGTGAGGGCTGCTCGGCTGCCCAGCGCCGCCCTGAGACACTGTTAACCACGTAGGTTTTCTAGGAGCCATGAGTGTGTCAATTGGAGAAGTGAGGAATGTGATATGTCCCGGCAGCCGGGGAGCCGCAGCATATCTGGTATGTGTGTCTGGAATGATTTGGGGAAAATTCACCAAAGTTGGAACTTGAGACGCAAACTGCCCGGGACAGAGAGATAGGGCGCTGTCCGTGCATACACCCCCCACAAAGGGACCTGGTGCTGGGGTGGGAGTCGGTTTACACAGCACAGCCGCTGCTCAGGCCCGCCCTGGAATGGCCGTGAACTTGTTGTTTTTCCACGTCATTTGCTCTCAAATGTACTATCGGGGCCGGGCGATGCTAACCCAGTGCCTGCAGGTCCCTCCTTGTAACAAGCGATTGTGTGTTCTTCAGAGGTGGCCGAGGGGAGGAGGGGGCCCGGCCCGAGGAGGTGGGGGAAAGGGAAACAAACTGCTCCTTTACAGTGAGCTTGCGTGTCCTGGAGCCAGCTCCCCCCAAAGCACATGCCATTTCTGGCCCTTGAAGGGGTTAAAGGCCTCCTGGAGTCAAAAACAAGCAGGTGTCCCACCGTGCCAGATACGCCGCCTAAACTGCTTCCAGCTTTTTTTTTTCCCCTTCTGCAACAAGTCTGTGATCAGCCCCGGGACAGAGGAGCCAGCAGCCTGCCTGTGACAGGCATCAGGTTAGCTCGCTCCTGCTCGGGTGGCGCCCAGGATATAAATCCAGGATCAGGCCCCTGCTGCGGCTCCTCTCCCCGCACACTCAGGAGAGGGGGTTTCCGTGCAAAGACCTTTCTTTGCTCTGAAGCTGCACAGCCCAGCGGGCTCCACTGACTTGGAGGAGGCAGCCTTACCAGCAGCAGGGAGCCTGCTGGGGGGCCCAGGGCAGGTGCCTGCAGCCCCTGAGAAGAAGGCGGCCCTGGTGGGCCCAGCCCCTGGTGGCGGTGCAGGGGATGTCTCTGGCCGCTGCAGATCGCACCATGTGGGCCCTGCGGTGCTGCCGGTTCTGGTCCCACTGGGGGCAGGTGGCAGCGCTGCTGCTGCTGCTTGGGGTATCCCCAAGAGGCCTGGCACTGCCACCCATCCGCTATTCCCATGCTGGCATCTGCCCCAACGACATGAACCCCAACCTCTGGGTGGATGCTCAGAGCACCTGCAAGCGGGAGTGTGAGACGGACCAGGTGAGTGGGAATCCAGAAGCCTAAGAGGACCAGTGAGTGTGTTAGTGAGGGAAAGTGGGAGTGGGGAGTAGGGACCGCGAGTGCCTTGCAGGTCCCGGGGTGAAGGGACTCAGGCCCCAGGGCCACATGGAGATAAACAGGGTGTGACGTGTGTCTAACTGAGGCCCAGCAAAAGAGGTGGGTGTGACGTCCAAGGTCATCGGGGACTGGGAATCCTTGAATTCCTGGTCTCATGTTTGCTGAGGGCCCGCTCTGAGCCAGGACTACGCCAGGTACATGTGTCAGTAGCCTGTTGACAGTTGAGAGCAGACACTCGTGACAGTACAGTGAACAGCAGAAGGTCTCACAGCCAGGGATGCGAGGGGTGGCTTGGAACCCACGGCTGTCTAACATCAGAGCTAAGGCTTCATCTGGCCTCCAGGCCACCTCCCCAGGGGTTTGGGCCCTGACCCTGAGAGCAGACCAGGCTGACAAGGAGGAAGGGTGGGAACAGCTCTGAATAGACTCTCGGTGTCCCTGGGAGGGAAGTGGACTAAATTTCAACCTGCCAGATTCCTTAGTTCCCCTTTCTGCTCTCATCAGAGCATCCTGCAGCAAGCAGGGCAGGCGTGGTGGGAGGACAATTCTCTCCCAGCTGCCCAGTCCAAGGACCATTCCTACCACTGCCCCCAGCGGTGAAGAGCCTGCCTGAGCACAGGCACTTCCTGCCAGCCTGGCCAGCTCTTGGGGCTCAGGGCTGGGCTGGGCATCACAGGGAACAAGAGAGACCCTGGTCCTTCCTCTGCCAAATTCACACAACCTGCAGGAGAGTGCAGGATTGCCCTGGAGAGAGTGGACTCTGGCTCACGGCGCCCAGGGGACAATTCTCAGGCCAGAAGCTGCCAGTGAGCAGTGGTGGTGCAGAGGGAAAGGAGGTGGGGAGGGGTGGGCGGCATTGTGAATTGGCTACATTTGCACGGGAGCCTGACACACGCTGGCCTGGTCAGTCAGGTGGAGCTGGGGGACAGTGAGACTCCAGCTGATTTACTGTATCTTGGGGAGAAGGCACCTGTATGGGGCTGGGGATTCAGACAACAACATGTGAGTACTTTCTGGGCCCTTAAGGAAGACTGTTCTCAGGCTCCCCTCTAGGTTTCCTGTGCCCAGAAATACCTCCCCCTGGTCGCTGAGGACCCAGCCTTTCATGGACCTCTGAGTCCTGAGGAGCTTGGGGCCCGAGTATCTTAGGGAATAGAATGACCCTCAGGCTGAGAAGCAGCTTCTCCTGCCCGCTCGCGGTTCCCCCCACTCGGTCTCTCTCCCTCAGACCCCACCCAGCTCTGAGATCTGCCCATCTCTGTCCCAAACACTCCCCTGGTGTGGCCTGGAAGCCTATGCCAAGTAAGGGCTGCAAAACAAAGTCCCCATTCTCAGGCGAGAGGGGGAAAACAGTAAACAAGTTGAGCAGGCCGGCTCTGCACAGCCCGGGTGGGGGATCTTTCCCCTGTTAGCTGATGTGGAATGCCAGAGGCTGAAAGGAAGGTCGGAACCACAAGAGGCCAGCCCTAGTGGGGAGTAATTCACAGAGCTACTACCAGGGCAGAGGATTAGGAGCGGTGCCCGCCGGCCCGGTGGGTACGATGTGCTATTGTCGAAAACACCACGTGAAATCCTTGTGTGTCGGCCCCTGACCATGCTGCTAATTTCGAGGAATTAAACTAATGCCTTACGTGGCTCCACAGAGAATCAGAGGGAATTACAGCCTGGTAAGTCCTCGCTGACGGCCTTGCTGACCTTTGCCACACAAGGGGACTTTTTCCCTTGTTGATTTCCGCATGAAATGTCCCCCACGTCGGAACTGGGCACTAAGGTCTGGCACAGCCCATGGCGGCGAGACCTGGCATCCTGGGCTGGTCCTGCCTGCCCTTCCTCTCGGCTATGGACAAGTGTGGCCCTTGTCAGAGCCGCTGCTCCTGATGCGCGTGTGGACAGCCTTGAGCAACTGTCCCAGCCATGTCCCACTTTTCCTTCTCAGCGTTTGGGGTGACCTCTTCGATTCAGCCAGGGTCTCCTCACCCCAGTAGAAAAAAAGACAAAAAGGCCTTTGTTCCTACCTAGTCCTGCTTTGCGGTCACTATATGATGTAGAAGAGAAAAAAACCTCATTTCAGAATCCCACCCACCTGGAGCTTGAAGCCCTTTTCCACTACGTCCCAGCCCTGTGCATTTGGCGTCACTTCTCGGAGGCTATGCATTCTCATCTGTAAAATTGAAGTAAGAAAACTTCCCCTCCGAGAGGGAGGTGGCCTGCCTCTTCCCACACTATTGGCTGTGTGACCTTGGTCAAGTTACCTAATTCTCTGTGCATCAGTTATCATCTCTGAGGTGGGGATAATGGTATACCCACCTCGTAGACTTGTGATGAGCATTAAACAAGCTGACAGACGTAAACGGTCTTAGAAGAGGGCCTGGCAAGTAGTAGGTGCTCTGTATACTTAGCTATTATCATTACCAAAATGTTTTGCTTATGATAGGGGAGCACATATTGTAATAGTTCCCTTCCACAGCAGCCATGGGGTCAGGTGGGGGCGGCCTGTCCTCCCTCCCTCCTCCTCCTCATTCAGGCCTCTCCATTTGGCTCTCTCCAGGAGTGTGAGACCTATGAGAAGTGCTGCCCCAACGTGTGTGGGACCAAGAGCTGTGTGGCAGCCCGCTACATGGACGTGAAGGGGAAGAAGGGCCCGGTGGGCATGCCCAAGGAGGCCACGTGTGACCACTTCATGTGTCTGCAGCAGGGCTCTGAGTGTGACATCTGGGACGGCCAACCCGTGTGTAAGTGCAAAGATCGCTGTGAGAAGGAGCCCAGTTTTACCTGTGCGTCGGACGGCCTCACCTACTATAACCGCTGCTACATGGACGCCGAGGCCTGCTCCAAGGGTATCACACTGGCTGTTGTCACCTGCCGCTATCACTTCACCTGGCCCAACACCAGCCCCCCTCCACCTGAGACCACCGTGCACCCCACCACGGCTTTTCCAGAGACCCCTGGGCTGGACATGGCGGCCCCAGCTCTGCTCAACCACCCCGTGCACGAGTCGGTCACTGTGGGCGAGACAGTGAGCTTCCTCTGTGACGTGGTGGGCAGGCCCCGGCCTGAGATCACCTGGGAGAAGCAGCTGGAGGATCGGGAGAACGTGGTCATGAGGCCCAACCATGTGCGTGGCAACGTGGTGGTCACCAACATTGCCCAGCTGGTCATCTATAACGCCCAGCTCCAGGATGCTGGCATCTATACCTGCACGGCCCGCAATGCCGCTGGAGTCCTGCGCGCTGACTTCCCGCTGTCGGTGGTCAGGGGGGGTCAGGCTGCGGCCACCGCGGATAGCACCCCCAACGGCACAGCTTTCCCAGCGGCCGAGTGCCTGAAGCCCCCCGACAGTGAGGACTGTGGTGAGGAGCAGACCCGCTGGCACTTCGACACCCAGGCCAACAACTGCCTCACCTTCACCTTTGGCCACTGTCACCGCAACCGCAACCACTTTGAGACCTACGAGGCCTGCATGCTGGCCTGCATGAGTGGGCCACTGGCCCTGTGCAGCCTGCCTGCCCTGCAGGGGCCGTGCAAGGCCTATGTGCCTCGCTGGGCCTACAACAGCCAGACAGGCCAGTGCCAGTCCTTTGTCTACGGCGGCTGTGAGGGCAACGGCAACAACTTCGAGAGCCGCGAGGCCTGCGAGGAGTCCTGCCCCTTCCCTCGGGGGAACCAGCGCTGCCGGGCCTGTAAGCCAAGGCAGAAGCTCGTGACCAGCTTCTGTCGGAGTGACTTTGTCATCTTGGGCCGAGTCTCCGAGCTGACCGAGGAGCCTGACTCGGGTCGCGCCCTGGTGACCGTGGACGAGGTCCTGAAGGATGAGAAGATGGGCCTCAAGTTTCTGGGCCGGGAGCCACTAGAGGTCACTCTGCTCCATGTGGACTGGACCTGCCCCTGCCCCAACGTGACGGTGGGCGAGACGCCGCTCATCATCATGGGAGAGGTGGATGCTGGCATGGCCATGCTGCGGCCCGATAGCTTCGTGGGAGCGTCCAGCACCCGGCGGGTCAGGAAGCTGCGCGAGGTCATGCACAAGAAGACCTGCGACGTCCTCAAGGAGTTCCTGGGCTCACACTGAAGCCCCCCACCCCGCCCCTGCCCCCTCTCTGGCCCTCTCCTGCCTACCCGCCCTGACACCCCTCAGTCAGCAAACTGGGCAAGCTCAGATTCGACAGTCTTAGGCCAGCAGAGACACAGCAATCCAGCCATCAGAAAAAAGCCACCAGAAAGTCTTAGATCAACTTCTATTCTTTGGGTTCAATACGGGGTCCGTATCTTTTTAGCTGAGGGGGACAAAAGGAGAAGTCAATAGACTCCTGCAAGTTATTCCTGATGACCAACCTGCTTGGGCATTATTAGCCTCTCTGTGCTGGCCACCCCTTCCCCTGGCTGTCCCAGCCACCTACCCCCAGCCAGTCTTCCAGCCAGGGTTCTAGAGATGGCAGCTGCAAGGTGGCCACAGGAATCATGGAATGAGTTGGTTTGCAAAAGGGGCAGGTGGGGAGAGAAAGGAGGGTCCAGGGACTCAGCAGACAAATTCCTCACAGCCCCCTAGACCACCCTGAGCAGAGACTGCTTCATGTTCGGGGTCATGGGAATTGGGAAGCAGGATGAGTGGCCCAGGCCAGCGCACAGCTTGCTTGAGTGGAGGCTGCTGGGCAGGTACCCTTGGGGGGTGGTCAGCCTGTGCTTCGGTCAAGTTGGCCCAGGGGTCTCTGAGGCTACCACAGCACCAGGAGAAAACATTTTTCTCATGTTTCATCTTTTTGGCTTTATTGATTGGTTTCTTGATGATTGATTTATTGATTCAATTCTGTTCAGTAACCAACTCAACAGACGTTTTTCTGAACATTATTGGGTGCCAAGCGTTAGGATCACAGAGAGCTGTTAGTCACTGCCCAGCCCACAGTGAACACAAAGGTCCAGATCCCAGTGTTCCCCGGAAGCAGACCCTTGGCTGACCCTCCCAGCTGTCAGATGGTCCCGATTGACAGTGTGCTTTCATCGGCCACTGGCTTCCTTGGACATAAAGCAGATAGAAACCCCAGGATCTGTTTTGGTAGGAAGAGAAAGAAAGGAAGAGGGAAAGCAGGCAGGGAAGGGGTTGGTGAAGGAATGAGGGAGGCAGGCTTAGGAAGGGAAGGAATGCTGCTCAATGCTCCCATCTGGTGGTGGCCTCAGGAGCTGCGGGGACCTGCGGGAGGTTCTGCCAGGTGAGGCCTGGGATGGCAGGTGTGGCGGTTGGCAGCTTGTTGGTGATTTTTGTTTCTGAACTTCCTGTGCAGGTCCAGCCACCCCACCACTAGAGAAAGGATTTGGAAAACCCGTTGTCAACTCTACATCTGCCCCCACTCCCTCCTCAGCCCCTCATTCTGCCCATGACCCTCCAAAGCAGAAGGTCATTGTGGGGCGTCCTTGTTTCTTACTCAAATGTAGGAAGGAAGATACCAATTAAAAGCTCATAGTATCAACAGGCCTTCTTGCGTGATTCGTTGGAGCTAATATGTGTGTGGGAGAGGGCAGGGAGAATGGGTGGTGTCCTTTGCTTTGGTGACCCTGCTGGAGGGAAGTCTGGCCAGCGGAACCACAGGTGTGTGATGGAGGGACACTGCTAACAGTTGGCCCCCTTTGTGGCTCCACGGCTCCTTAACCGTGGTGCTCACCGCAGTTCTGTGAAAAAGGCACAGGGAAGCAGAGGCCCGAGGGGCCAGCTGACTTATCAAAGAGCAAAGAGACAGGAAAGTGTGGGACTTAGGCCCAGGTGTTCTGACCTGTACCTCAGTCCCATCCCAACAGCAGGGTGGGCGAGGGGCAGAGTCCAGATCCTGCCACTGACAGTGTCAAGTCTAGAGGTGCAAAGATGGGGGAGACAGGTGTGGGGTTGGGAGGGGCTGCCCAGCTGTGACTCCCTGGGGGGCCTCGGGGTGAGGCCCTGTTCCCAAGTCCTAGGTGGGCTCAGAGCATGTGACTCAGTTTCCAGGACCGGGACAGAAGCACCTTTTGGCTACTCCCCTGCCCTGGAGGAGTGTTCCCGAGACTGCAGCCATGGCATGCCCCACAGCTTGTCTGTCCCTCAGTGAGCCAGACAAGCCAGCTGAGCACAAGAGACACCGGTCCCCTGTCCACTTCCTTGGGTCTTCCTGGGCCACAGCCCCAAGGAGGAATCCATACCCAGCCCAGCCCCAGCCCTCCTTAGAGATAATCCCTTGCAATAAAGAGGGGCCAGGATCAAGATAAATAAGAGGGACCAGGATCCAAAAGACAAGCTGCTCCCCGAGAGAGGAGAGAAGCCAGAGAAGTGGGTACTTCTCTGGTCACCACTGGGAAAATACTGAGCATAAAACTTAGCCACCACGAAGGTGTGAGCACCAGCTATAGGCCCCTCCCCGAGGGGGTCAGGGAACCAGGCAGGTAAGGACTCAGTTCCTCACTGGCCCTCAGAGGCTTGGGGACATTCTGTTCCACCTACTTCTAGGCCAAGGTGCTCCAATAAATAGCACAGTACCTTAGAGCCTGAGGGGGTAAATGTCAACATGCCGGCACCTGTCATCTCCCCTCTTCTCCACACTTGCGCAGCTATGGGGCCTGAGCCTTGTGGCTACCTGGTGGAGATGTGAGGTTCAGGGAAGTCCGATCTCAGGGCTCCCTCTCATCAGCTCACTGCCCACCCACAGCCCTAGACCTGGGGTCCCCGTCACACTCCATTCCCAGCCTGGCAGAATGACAAAGCCAGGCTGTGGAGTCAGACCCCTCGAGGTCTGAATCTGGGCTCTGACACTTATCTGAAGTCTCTCTGCACCTCAGTTTCCTCGTCTGTAAAACAGAGGGTAGTAAGAGTTCTTTATAGAGACTTGGGGAACTCGACCCTTTTAATCTTGTCAAACGGGAAAGCCTAGGAAACAGAGCCTGGCACAGATGGCTGCCCCTGGGCCCTCCCGTTGCCTTCGGCAGCTGCCTGGCTGAGAGCAGCACCCCAGGATCTAAAGCCTCCCCTTGTCCTTCTGGGCTTCGGGTTTCACAGGTTCAGTGACCACACAGCTTCAAATATTTTATTCTGTTGCTCACAGAGTACATCCAAACTAATCACCCCACCCAGGCTGATTTGGCATTCAGAAAATATGGGCACTTAGGGAATAAATGATTTAGCGTCTATTATAACTTTATTATAACTATTACTATGTGGCATTTATTTTTCTGTCCTGGAAACAAAGCCTGAGTCCATGTCCCCTGTTGGCGAGGCCTTACACAGGAACTGACATCTAGTAGGTGTTCAGTAAAGGCTGAACTGAATTCCCAGGGCCTGGTCGCCAGGTATCCTGGGGAGGCCACCCCACCCAGTCTGGGAGATTTGCCCCCACCTGGGCCCTAGGACATATAGGGATTGAGCCCTCGTTCAGGTCCGAGGCCAGACTCACCTGTTTTCCTGTCTACACTGGACATTCACTCCTCCCCTCCCTGCACCTGGTGGCTCCCCCCTCCCCCCCCCCCACCGTTCTCCCCCTCCCCCCCACCCTCATTCCAGTTTATCTCTGTTTGCCTCTTCAGAGGCCTGGTCTGGCGCCGCTGTCGCCGGCCCAGCCCCAAGGCCTCTGGGGCAGGACAGCTTGGCTTTTTCCACCCTCTGCCTCCCCCAGCACCTCCAGCCTCCTAGGACACTCTGCTCCATTGTCTGGCCAGCTGCTCCATAGTCTGATGTCACCCCCTGGACAGTGGGGCCAGAGAGTGGGGACCAGGGGCGGAACCTGATGAGGGAAGGGAAGGATAAATACATAGCCCCATGGAGATTTCCTTAGGCTGGGAGAGCACCCTGTGTCCAGCTGTCCTGTTACAACTTCAACACTGAGCGGGCACTGACTACGTGACAGGCACGGGGCATCTCTTGTTATCTCCACCACAACTGTATGAGGCAGGATGCTATTTTGTAGGTAGGAAAACTGAGGCTGGGGGATGAGAAACTTTCCCAAGATCACCCAGGGGCTACGTAGCAGAGCCAGGATTTGAACCTAGGCAGTCTGACTTCAAAGCTCTTCATGCTGGTATTATGTTGTTTCTCCAGCGTCACACACACACACACACACACACACACACACACACACACACTCTGGGCTGGGTGGTGTGGAATCCCGTTGGGACCCCAAATATCTCCAAAGGGCCTGCTTCCTGCCAGCTGCGTACACAGCACCCCAGGGTTGTCTTACAACCTCGCCATGTGACATGGTATTTCTATCACACACATAAGCAGTCATGGCCTAGATTCCTGAGCGAGACATTAGCCTTCTGCCTACTCATCCTTCAAGACTCAGTTCCTTAGGGAAGCCTCCGCTGTCCCCCAGGCTGCATAAACAGCATCAGTGTCCTCTGTGCTTGAACTGACCCCAGGCCGGCATCATTGCTTAGCGGCTCCAGGAGACCTGTGGGCCCAGCTCACAGAGCTCATGGCGGATGCTTTGAAGGGTCCTGGGACCAAGGACGCGCAGTGTACTGCTCCACCACAAGGCTCTGAAAGGGCCTCTCTGGGGTCTTCCCTCCTTTCTCCCAGCTCCATTTCCTGATTCTGTGTCCTCTTTCTCCTCCCACCTCCCCAAGGAGTCTGAAGTCTCCCTCCTGCCCTGGGAATGTGTGATTAATATAGGCAGGATAGGTGGCAGGGTTCTGGGTCCTATTTTTGGCTGTGGCCTCATTCTGGAATGTGCCCTGAGGTCAAGTGACACTCCTCTCTCAGGCTGTGTAAGGAGGAAGGAAGAATAACACTCTAGCTGGTGTTCCCCTGAGGGAGCGGGTCGGGCAGGCAGGTAGGCAAGACTGGCAAGACTGCCACCCCTCTCCTTCCCGCCACTTTGGCTCCTGAGCCCCTTGGCTCTTCTGTTTCAGGGTGGGGTTGGAGTCTCAGTGTCCACATCCCAAATGACGCTGGGACACGGAACTCTGGCATCCGGGTCTCCAGCAACAGCCTGGCCACCGTCAATCCCACTCAGATGAGGGGAAAACAGGACTCAGCTCCAACACTTCCCGGACTGGACCTCCTGAAGTGGGGCCTCTTCCCAGTATGTCTGTCGGGGGGTGGGGTGGAGCTCTTGTGTATTTTCTTTCCTTTTCAAGCCTTGAGGACACTGCCAGAGACCTGACAGGGTGACGATGTTCCCATTCTGAACACTTGTTTTCGGTCTTGGTGTGAGGGACATCCAATTCGTCAGGCTGGTGACTGTTTTATCTTCTTTCCATGTGGGTAGCCAAGAAATGGAGAGGGGCCTGGCCTGGCCCCTCATCAGGAGAGAAGCACAGTGCCAGAGCAGAGGGAACAGACACTTGAATGCTAAGAACTCTGAATCAGGCACTTTACATATATTGTCCAATTTAATCTCACAACCCACTTAAGCTAGATTTTACCATTTCACCATTTGACATATCCCACCCTAGGCTATGACATGCAGGAGGGCAAAGATAGTATGTGCTTTTGTCACCTCTATACACCTAGCACAAGGCCTGACCCTAGAGAGTGTTTGATAAATATTTGTGGAATGAATGAATAAATGAAGCAAGCTCTATAGACCTTAGGGAGGAAGAGACACTCTCATAGATTTTAATGTCCCTGATTTACAGATGCTGAATCTCAGACTCTAAATATTTAAAGGAAACTTGCCCAAGCTCGTAGGGCTAATAAATGAAAGAGCCAAGATTCGAGCCCACGTCTGCCTGACTTTAGTGCCTACTCTTCCCAGGGTGACCTACACATTCTAAGTGTTGCAGTTAAAGGCTGAGGGCTCCAAGTGACAGTTCTCCTGCACACCCATAACTGCCACTTCTAACACGTCCCTGACCCCCGGGAGTACCATGGCTTTACAGAAACCTTATAAAACTGCACTCTCCCATACAGTTAGTGTTGAATTCATAGAAATGAATTCAAATGAAATACAATTTAAAAATTCAGTTCCTTAGCCCCACTAGCTACATTTTAAGTGACATATTTCATGTGGTTGGTTACTGGCTACCACATTGGACAACAGAGATCATTTCCATCATCATAGAAAATTCTGTTGGACAGCCCTGTTATATAAAGTATTAACCAGGGATTCTTGTTTTCTCTGGCAGAGGGCTGTGTAAGGATGAGGGAGCGGGGGCTATCTGTATTGGTCTTTGACTCTAAGCTCCTGTCCTGATGAGAACCCCGGGGATTCCCATTTTTTTAGGCAGTTGCTAGTTTTCGTCTCTTTAGTCCCATTTCCACAAGGGGCTCTTGGAATTACCCCACTGTCTCTGGACTCCAATCTGAGCTTCAAAATCCCCTCATCTTTCCTCCCAGAAGGCTTATGGGCCTTTATGCAAATAAAGTTCTTGATGGCTTTTCTCAATATCCCAGAGTTCCTAAAGAGGTATGCAAATTAGTCCACAGACACCCAGCCCCAACAGTTACTGCACTCAGAGGAAGATGGATTTACCAAACTTTCAGCTAGGTATAAGGGTAGAGGGGCTGCTGACAGAAAGAAGGCAGGAGAAACGAGCGGCTAAGTCCTGTCATGGCCCAGCACAGCACCCACACAGCTGCTGTAGTGTTCCTCGCAGGAGTCAGTCTACCAGTGGGCCAGTTACACAATAGCTCTTCAGAGACTCCCATGCTGCAGCTGCCATCTTGTTTCTCGCACGGAAGTACTGACTAAAGGTCTAAGAATTATTTTGTTATGGTCATTGCTACTGTCATTGAATTGCATAAGCCTTTAAAAAGAGGCACCAGATATTTTCAGCCTCAGGATTCCTAAATCTCCTTGGTACCCAGGGTGGGTGGCAGTGAGAAAAGGTTAGAGTCATGAAAGAGTGTGGGCTCTTCGGTCAGACCGCCTGGGCTCAACTACTGGCTATGTGACTTTGGGTAAGTTAACCTCTCTGTGCCTCAGTATCTCATCTGTGCAATGGAAGAATAATAATACCCATAGTGCCTCTCAAGTAGTAGTTAATCTTGGGCCTAGTTGCTCTGGTTGGGTGGGGATAATGAATGTGGCGTGCTCCTGCCTGTGGCTGGAACAAGAACCAGGAGAGATAAGAACAGGCTCCTCTCCCCAAAGATACCCTTGGACAGCAAAGTGAGAACAGATGCAATCTCCTTTGCTGACAAAGGAAGAGTCCAGGATGAGGGTACTTAGGGAGGAGAGAAGAGAGGGTGGGGGAAAGAGAGAGAGTGGGAGAAAGACACCCAGGGTTGCACTGTTGGGGACCAGCAAGCAGAGACAAAGTGGAGCAATGGGGCAGAGATGGGGAACCTCTGGGACCGCTATGGAGGCCCTAAGAGCATTTCCCCACCCTTCATTCTTGGCTCCAATACGTCAGAGCACAGAGCTGAGCCCTCACTGACCCCTTATTTCAAGCACCACTCCTCATCTCAATGTACCACAGAGTAAAGGGGGAAACAGCCTTCGGGTCCTGGTGTGACCAGTGATAACTCAGATCAAAGCAATTCTCACAGTCATCACAACCAGCAGTTTCACCCTGTCAGCCCATTAAGAAGAGAGGCTGGTGTGTGAATAAGCAGAATGTAACTTCAGTGAGACACAGATGGTAATCCATCCCCACCTCAGGCCTCACAGAAGGTGGGTGCCCTTTACCAATTAGATGTCCTGATGACAGATTTAAAAATTTCCATTACTAACAGCTAACAGCACCTAATATGTGTTCAACATACATGATCTCATTAAATATTTACAACCCTGTAAAGGATATATTATTCACCTCCATTTAATAGTCTCTCCATTTCAGAGATGATGAAACAGGCTCAGAGAGATTGACTATATTGCCCAAAGGCCCTGGCCAAGCAGGAAACCAAGGCTAGGTCCCGCTATGTGACTCTCAAGCTCATGCATTTAACCAAAAGTACCGTGTTTCCCTGAAAATAAGACCTAGCCGGACAATCAGCTCTAATGTGTCTTTTGGAGCAAAAAATTTAAAAATTATAGTAAAATAAGACTGGGTCATAATATAATGTAATGTAATGTAATATAATATAATAATATAATAAATACCAGGTCTTATATTAATTTTTGCTCCAAAAGACGCATTAGAGCTGCTGGTCCAAGCTATGTCTTATTTTCGGGGAAACAGGGTATACTATATTCCACCGCAGACTCAAGAAGAGTGGTATGGTTGTCTCTCACTTTTGCTTCCTCCCTTCGCCCTGCTAACCCACCAGGAAGTTTTCCTGCCTAGGAATCTTGTGAAAAGGCATGTTTTAGGCCAGCTGA
This sequence comes from Rhinolophus sinicus, assembly GCF_036562045.2. NCBI lineage: Eukaryota > Metazoa > Chordata > Mammalia > Chiroptera > Rhinolophidae > Rhinolophus > Rhinolophus sinicus. The sequence goes on along the minus strand of NC_133764.1, from coordinate 43,238,389 downwards.
CCTTCCCTAAGAAAGCTGAGATCATGCCCTTCAGTCTAAGCCACAGGCAGAGACAAAAATAGGTATAGATAGATAGATAGATAGATGAAAGAGAGAGAGAGAGAGAGAGAGAGAGAGAGAGAGAGAGAGAGAGAGAGAGAGAGGATTCAAGGCCCCGCTCACAGAAATATAGAGTTCCAGTTATTCCACAGGGGGAAGAGGATTATGCTTAATGCTTTATATCTCCTATATAATCCTCACACTAACCATAACAAGTAGGATTTTTCCGATAGGAAATCTGAGGCTGAAAAGGTTTAACAGAGCACTGCTTTCAAGGGTGAGTTTGGGATTCAATTTCAAGTCTGACCATATTCTTTCTTGTAGAGGGTTAGTGCATACTTTTATTTGGAGGCTTAATGAAGCACCTCCACAACTACAAAACGTTCTTTCTTAGACTTTAGTGTTACCAAGGGGTCTGGAGGAGTAACTGTGGAGCTTAGACCTCCGTCCCTGCTGGTGAAGTTAGGGGGAGACATGGATCAGATGCCAGTGTTTCCCGTTTCAAAGCAAGATTCATGCCTCATACAGAGCAGTGATGTTCTCTGAACGGTCCCAGGTCACATGAGGGGCTTAGCCAGCTTGGGGCAGTATTTTCAGTGGATGACATAGTGCTCAGCCCCAAAGGAAACTTAGGGGAACCTAGGGAAGGACATTGGACAGGGGAAGTGACCAGGGGAAAAGTTATTTGTGGCTGTTAATTTTTGGCTTAGATTTCCCTCTAACGCTTTTTCTCCAAAGCCTCACTCTTTATGTTCAAGCTGGAATGTATTCTAAGCATCCAAAAAGCCAAACTGGAAAAATAGAACAGTTGAACTCTGAAAAGACTTGTTACCTTGGCTAAGAGTAGAGTGTGGCGCTGGGGCTGGCCAAGTGGGTTTGTGCTATGAACACACACATTTCACCAACACCAACTTTTAGAAGGGTGCTACCTGCTGTGAACCCTGATAATTACAGGGGGAAAAAAGAAGAAAAAAAGTTTTGTTTCTAAAGGTAGTAAAAAAAAAATGAGATGACCCCTAGAGGGAGCTTCTAGCCTGAGGCGGTTTCTAGGATAAGCATTAAACTGAAAGTCTGTCTTGAAAGATGGAATCAGAGCCCTGTCTCTGGTTCAACCCACTCCCCTCCCTCACTACCATCATGTCTACCCTTGGACTTCTCACTGGCTTAGAGGAGTGAGAAAGTTCTAAACCACCTTTCTTTCACAACGTTTCTGTGCAAAGCTTGGACAATGGAAAAAATTAAAATGGCCAAAGTCTAAGACAGCTTCTCCTGGGAGTGATGGACTCGCAGCACAGCTTCTAATTCTGATTTCCTCTGCCTTTTTCCAAGCATTAGCAGTCTACGTTCTTCCCACTATGGACACATCCAATGAAGAAAAAGGAACTGGGACCAAGTTTTCTCTCCATTGGGGCTGGAAATCTGAGGGAGCCCATGCTTCTCCGGGTGACCCGTTCGTCAGGACTTGATAACTCCTCCCCAGTCTGGAATCCTTCAGACAGGCACGATCTCCCCCCTTTCTGCTCACACTTTCACATTTTCCCGTGTATGATTATTTGGGCATGTGTGTTATCTTTTGCTAGGATGTAAGCTCCTTGAAAGGTCCTATGTATAACACCACCAGTTCCTAACCCAATAGATGCTCAATAAATGTACGGAGTGGATGAATACAGGGGTTGTTTCAAATGATATCTCACTTTGTTTGAGACAAATTAGGGGCCTGAATAGAATCGGATCCCAGAGCAGGCACCTACACGGCAACATACCCTTTTGCTGTCGTTAAGTACTACAGTGTTTCCCCGAAAATAAGACCTGGCCGAACCATCAGCTCTAATGCGTCTTTTGGAGCAAAAAATAATATAAGACCCAGTCTTATTTTAATATAAGACCAGGTATATAATATAATATAATATAATATAATATAATATAATATAATATAATATAATATAATATAATACCGGGTCTTATATTAATTTTTGCTCCAAAAGACGCATTAGAGCTGATGGTCCAGCTAGGTCTTATTTTCGGGGAAACATGGTAGTAAAACCCAGGACCAAAGAATTCAGCTGTGTGAAGTGCTTAGAATTACTTCTCAAAGAACCTGAATACTCAGACAGTAGTAGTGACGTGGATAAATAAAACCAGCACATGGCCCTCAAACTCTTACATCCTGTTCTACTGTGTTTTTGCAACAGATTTGCCTTTCCTAACTGCGCCTGGCAAAGGCTGATATTAAAATGAGTTTGGGGTTGCTAAGCAAACAACCACTTACAGGACCATGCTGAGGATACAGAGAAGGGAGACTTGGCAGAAAGTGCATTTTAGATAACTTCTCCTAAACAATGAAGTGTGGTTCTTTTATAAAGCCTTCCTATTGAGGTCAACCAAAGGGGCAGGATAATGTAATGGTTAAGGATCATGGACTTGGGGAACAGAATCCCATGGTTCGAATCCTGGCTCTACTGGTTTTAACTTTGTCAGCTCTCTGCTTCCATTTCTTTATTTGTAAGTGAAGGAAATAGCACAACCTTCAGAAGGTTCTTACAAAATTTTAATTAGTTAAAATGTGTAAGTGTTTAGAACAATATCTAGCATGTAGTAAATATTATATAAGTATTGTTACTGAGGTTGAGGTTGGTTATTCCCTCTGCACTCCCTAAGATTTGTGGTAATATCTAAATCCTCATCATTCAAATACCATGCAAGGCATGCTACCTGCCCTCCTTCAAAGCCTGGAAGAAAACACGTAGTCATCAGGAACGTGTGGTGTGCCTGGACGAGGGGTGCTCCTCCTGGGTCTCAGAACTTCTGCAAGGCCTCCATCAAGGGGAACTGACCTCCAGGACAAGTTCCCAAAACCGTGTATGCAGAGACGACCTCCTTTACTGTTCTTTCACCTTTCCCAGGCCCTGAAGGAAGGGCAGATAGAGGAGGCACACCCTAGCCCCCTTTCTACCTGCTGCCCTACCCTCCTCCTCGGGGAGAGGCTCCTCCTGGGGCAATAAGTCCTTACCTCCACCTCTCTACTCCTTTTACACAGGACCCAACAAGTTCTTTGAACTTTTGTGGTTCAGATAATAAACAAAAGTCTCCTTCCAGAAAAAATTTCTTCCTAAGTTACAAAGAAAAAATTTCCTTCCTTTCTTCCAATCTTTGTAAAATTCTCCAGGCATAAAAAACCCTTTCTAGCTGTGTGAAAACTGGGTTGTTCTCAAAGTCTAGCTAAAGGGCCTCTGGTGACACCTTAGTTTCTAGAAAGGCCGTCCAGGGATTGCAGCTATCTTAAGCATTGGATTGAAGTGCTGTAGAGATCCCCATCACATTTCCTGGAAATAAAAAGGAGTTAGCAGAAAGTAAGTCACCAGGGTTCTATCGAACTTTAGAATAGCAGGTCGTTTATAAAACAAGGACTGTTCTTTTCGGGGAAAGAGCTCTGAGGGTAGTAGGCAGATCAGATTAACCAGCGAAAAGAACAGGCATGCTCGTTACAAATGAAAATCCAGCCTTCACCATCACTGGAAATGAATTGATGAATTGATGGATGGTGGAGGGGTGGTAAGGAAAAGCTTTCTGAAAGGAGTGGTTGCATTTCGTTCCAAACGGAAAAAAGAACTGTGCCTGGAACTACTGAATCCATGTCATAGGGCATCTGGTCTCTGGACTAAAATGGACAATGTGTGTAGGGTTCTACGATTCCATTTCTTAAACCATACTGATAGAAAGAGTATCTGGGATGCCCTTCTATCAGTATCCAGAAGGCATCAATTTATATCCGTTTGCTAGAAACCAAGCTAGACTGATGCTATGCCCATGCTTGTCACATTTCTTTCTAGCCTAAAGGAATATGAAATTACTTTTAATCAGAATCTGTTTTAGGGGGACACGATAACCCAGTCTTCATGCTGCAAAAGAGGCTATGGCACCACATTCCCCCAATTCTCAACAGCACTATGGGAGGAAGAGAGAAGGAGCCTCAAGAGCTGTAGAAGGGCATGGAGACAACCAGCGTTTAAAAATAGCCTCAACCTGATGGCTGGGAAGGAAGTTTATGTTTGACTTTAACATTCGGTACAAAAAAAAAACTCCATAAAAGCAATGTCTAGCTTATTTTGTAAATGTGGTTTTTCCACAATTATTTTTGAAACTCTTGAGTGTATAGAAAGAAGAGATGCGACCTACAGTATATGCCAAGGTTTGTCTAAAAATATTTTACACCTGTTCTCTGTTCTGCACACTGGTCATATTTTATCAGTGAAGTAAAGTACTCATAATGCCAGACGGAATGTGTGTTTCCTTCCAAGGCCTCAATGTTTTTCCCTTCTGTGAAGCAAACCTCCTTTTCTACCTGCACTAAAATAAAGCTAGGACCATTATCCATAAGATATATCTACCACCAGACCTACACTTTAACTACTCCTATCCCGGAGCCAGTATTGTTTAAATAGGAACAACCATTTTAATACTTTCCACAACAGCAAGGACACTTTAGCAAACATTTTGGCGGTTCCCTAAAGGAACATCAACTTGTACACTGGGTTTCAATCAATTTGCTGATTGTATGAAAAAGAATGAAAAAGAATGCTGAAACACTGGTTTGCCTATCAGTGCCTCAAAACAAGAACTATAAAGTCAGTGGTATTTATTACTGAAACACGAATAGAGTAACTTTTAGGATATTATTGTAGAATTTTAATGTAATTCTCCGTTGATGCAAATAACAGACTGGGCAATGAAGTGTTGATATAATACTGACAGTTGTGGTCTTCATTTACTTTTCTGATTTCAAAGGGCAACAAACCTGGGTAAAATTCTGAACTTCACGACTTCTAAACACTGTAAGCCTCTAAGAACATGTTCCATTAGTTCAATGACAACTCTTCATAGCAAGATTAGTTCCTTATAACTCCCTGAGGAAGTATATTGATATCACTATACCCATTTCGCAGATGAAGAAACTGAGCCATCTGAGTCAAATGACTTAACATGCTTACAGAAGGAGTTAGACCCATAATTTCATATAGCCTCTAGACATGATCTGCCTCCTGACTGAATGTTTTCTTCTAAGGTTTGCCTAATTGTGAGGTGATCTCAAAGCTCCACTTACAGATAATATGTATAAAGCACATCTTCTAAAATATAAATCTTAAATTCAGATATTGAGAAATGGTTAGTAGCAGTTTATTCTTTACAAGTCAAATACCATTAGTGACAAGACTTTTAGCCCAATCTAAACCTCCAAAAGCCCAACTAAGGGTTCATTAATATTTGGTCCAATCAAATCCTAACTAACCCAAAATCTAAATAGTAGACACTTAGTATAAGATTTAATCCATATAGTATAATAACTACAGAAATCCTTCCGGGTCATTTTCAAAATAGTTTTTTCTGGCTACTGTGGAGTTTTAAAACGTTCAAAACTAAGAGCAACACTAAAGAGAATGTAAGTTCATCCATAATAGCCGGTGCTTTTAAAATGTGACCAGTTTTCATTTTAAACCAAAATATACTTTGATTTTGTCAAGAAAGGCTTTCAGAAGCCTCAGTTTGAAATAGGGTAATTTGATTTCCTTACTGTTTTTAAATAAAAGCAAAAAGACCACATCTCATATCTATACATATAGAAATCACGTATTACAAAGTTGTGCCTTAAGATAGTTTTTCAAAGTAACTTAAAACAAATCATAGGTACTATGTAGGAACATATTGAAGACTATTCTGGTAACTTATTGACCTTTCCTTACCGTGTTTATCAATAAACACAGGTAAGGAACATGTGTGAAAATAACTACAGGAGATCAAATGTTTGTAATTTTACTTAGAAGTGACCAGGGGCACTAAATCTACAATTTGTACTCCAACGGTTCTAACATGAGAGAAGTAATTTACTCAACTGAATTAAAATTAGAGCATTGTTAATGATTTCTAAAAACATTTCCAGATAGCCCGTGATTATAGTTTATGGCCACGGGAGATATAAAGTACCTCTCTCAGAACATCACCATGACTTCTGAGCATGGCCAAGAGCCTACTAAACTCTTCTCATTAACATTCTTGTAGCGATTCTACAAGTCACATAGCTAATACATCAAAAATGGTCTTACTCTGCCGACTTCAAATCAGAACAGCAACTAACCTGAGGGAACAAAGCATAGAGCTTAAGGCAGACTGAGTTTGAATCCCAAGCCTGCCACTTACTACTGGCCATGCAATCGTGGATGTCAGGCTGTGCCTCAGCCCCACTTCTGTAAACTAAGTTAGAACTGTGCATGGCACATACTGTGTTTCCCCGAAAATAAGACCTAGCCAGACAATCAGCTCTAATGCGTCTTTTGGAGCAAAAATTAATATAAGACCAGGTCTTACATTATACAATTTTATATTACATTATATTTTATATAAGACCCGGTCTTATATTAAAATAAGACCGGGTCTTACATTATATAATTTTATATTATATCATATTATATATAAGACCTGGTCTTATATTATAGTAAAATAAGACGGTCTTACATTAATTTTTGCTCCAAAAGACGCATTAGAGCTGATTGTCTGGCTAGGTCTTATTTTCTGGGAAACACATTAGTATGTGCTACATGAGTATTTAACTGAATGATTTTTAAAAATTAAAAGAAAAAAGGCCCCAACACAAGTGTTCTATTAATTTCCCAATTATATGCACAAAGATATTGATCCTAGGTCCTTTAAACATGAAGACAGTATCTTCCTACTATAACACAAAAACTGAACAATTCTGATTTCAAGTGACCTCCTGGGCCAAACTGATTAAGCATAAACTGATTGGCATACTAATCAACATAAATGGGTTTTATTCAGCAATGGCAATTTTGCATACTTGTTTTCTAATAAGGTTGTTTTCCTCTTATCTGATCTTATACTAGAGTTGTTATCCTGCTTCTGACAAAAGCATGCAGTCTAGTCAAGTAAGGATATTTGATGTGCCATGCCTATGCTATTTCCTGTGTAGGGAAAGGGTGTGGAGTAAGGTCTCCAATCAGTATTTTACGTCTTTAACTTTAGTATGTCCAGAGAGATACTTTATTTTTTCTATATGTTAGTGACTATTTAAAATAACCTAAGTCCTGAAGATTGGTTAGATTTAAGTCTCTCAATTAAAATGCCAGTGGATTAAGACATCTATGGGAATGAAATTAACAGCAACACATGTTGGAAAAACATTTTAAACTCAGGGCACCTTTAGTGTCACCTTCAAAAGCTCAATTAAATACAGTCAATACTGTCATTACCTCTGAGGGGCATTTTGACTGAAGGCCTACATTTGCCATCTAACATAGGTTAAAGCTATTCAAAAAAGATTTAACGATACACCTGATTTTAGGGAAGATGGGCAGTTAAGGAATATTCTAAACTCAGAGCTGTTTTTTAATATCATCTTCTTCACTCATCGATGAGCCATGCAATTGATAAGGCAGTATTTTGGACACCAGGATAAGGCCAGGGGCTGCTACATTATCTATATAGAAGCCAAAAAGATAGGAAAGACCTATTAAAGTGTAACTCATCAAACTGTCAACCCAGTCTCCACACAGACGGTCAAAAGTGTGATGACACAGTGGGAGAAAAAGATTTGGGACTAAGATGCAAGCTTTTCTTAGGTGTGCTATAGACAAAAGCATTAAAAAAAATTTCATTCCTAATGAGCAAAAAGGGCATGAAAACAGAGCCTTTGTTTGTTCTTTTTAAAAAAAAGATCATAAAGTCCTCAAGAATATTAAGCTCAAGTGACTGTTTTCTTAAAACCAATCAAGACAAAATTTAGTTTGTTTTTTTCAACTGCCAAACATATGTACCAATATGAAATTTCCCCAAGATTTTTTGTTAATACACACATCTCTAAGATCTGATATTCTTACTTACATTAAGCTCAATTATTTAAAATCCAAACATATGTATTAGTGTTCCAGATTATTACCAATTCTATTGTGTATCTGACCAGCTGCCTTATTCTGATTTTCAGAAAGTGTTAACTTGAGCTTTCATTTATAAAAATGCAGTTTTTTCCCAAGTTAAACCCATAACTTCACCCAAAAGTGTCCAGCAAAAACCCACGCTTAAAACCTTTACTGATTGTTCTTATAGCTATTCAAACTTTGTGATCACAAAAAGCGCATAATTGATAGTGTTGGCAGACCACATCTCGGCTGGTTCCCCTCACTATCCCAATACTTCTTCATAGCCTCATTCTGTCCACTAAATGACAAAGGTCTCACCATGGAGCTGACAGAACAGCTTAGCTGTTATTTCCAGTGCTTGTTTCCTTAAAACTTTTTATTGCTTTAAACTGTATGGGTAACAGACAAAAGGCTTTTGTAGACTGGTGTCCAAAAAACTCATCTGAAACTAAATTTATTTCACTAGTAACCCAGACAGTGCTGGTTTCTTACTATAAAAGTACATAGAATGTTTTTTCCCTTCCCATTCAAGACAATTTTCTCACCAATGCTATGTCAACACTGTTATTTATTAATGGACATTTAAATAGTGAAATGACTCATTTCTTTAATAGTCTCTCCCTTCCAACTCATCAGTTTTAAAAAAACTCCAAAGCTACAATTTGCCATATTATCTATAACTAATCTTTAACCCCCGCCCCAAACCAGCAGGACGGTTATCCCAACTTGCAAAAAACAACAAACACCACGCAAACTTTTTTGCTGGGAAAATGCACACAAACACTAACATTTAGCAACTTGTCTAATCTTGAATAGATTTTGATCATAAATTTTCCAGCTACATACAATGACTGAACTTTAGACGTAAGGATTAGTAAACAGACCTAAATCTTTTTAAATAGGTGAGCTGCTTTGTCCAAGCAAGTTTTATGAGCTATTCATCTCCCACACAGAAACAGAAAACTGACCCAATGGTCTTTTTCCATATACCTTTCAAATAAATGCTCTTAGGTTACACAAGTGAATTTCATTTTATCACCTCTCTTAGATGTTAGCATGACCCATTTTAAAACGCTATAAAATAGGGTTGACTAGCCTTAGAATACCATCCCTATCCTGGGGAGACACGTGGACTGAGTTGCTAAGAAAAAATAAAGCTGTACCAAGCATTGGTCAGGCTATGGAGTGTTGACAGGACAGCTTTTTATGTGGTAAATACTATCTGGTACACTAGCAAAGCAACTGCTTTCCATTATTCCTTTGTGATTCAATGAGTCAGACCTTTCTGCATCATTAGCATTTACAACATAACTCCAGAGGTAGATCTTTGGCAAAGGCTTAAAAACAAAGATCACAAAAAGCTTTTTTAATTTTAAAGAATTTTAATACAAACTTAATATAAACTATCTCAGTCCCTCTTAACATATAAGACACTGACTCAAAATACTTTTATACCGTTTTTTCAAGTATTGCACAATATAGGTACAAAATTAATATTTACGATTACATTTTCTTCCATAATATATAGCAAAAATCTTTAAACCTTTAACAGAAAATACATTTTTTTGAAAAAGCAAATATTCATACATTTTAATTCCACCACTAAAGGAATATCCTGTACACAATTTTTAGAATAGTTGATGTCTTTAAGATGGGTATCTTACAATTTCAGTAAAAAAAATACAACATGAAGCTGCTGCTGTCACAGATCACTGTAGTAAAAAGATATAAATGCAATACCATGTCGTAGAAACTATATATATCCTCTGATATTTTACAAACTTTGTACTAAATTAAATTATACAATTAGAAAAGACCAATAAACCCACTTATTAGTGCCAATTTTTTATAAAAAAAAAAAAAAATCAGCCACGTCCTTGCTATATCTTAAATACTGTAAGAGGCCATATCTGAGAGTATACTTTAAAATATACAGTCAGTATAAAATAACTTTGTGCTTGGTTGGCAAATGAAAAATGATGCGTTTTATTTTTGTAACCAAGCTTGAATGTATCCTTACTATAAGCTTAAAAAAAAAAAAAAAAAAAAATCTCAAGGAGGTGAAAAAAATCCCCCTTGGGCCCGAGCATTTTAACTTGTACGATACATTTTTTCTTTTTTCAGTTAGCCATAACAGGCTGGAATTGCTGGTTAGAATACTGCATGTTATTTAAACTAAAATTCAAGCCATCTACAAAAGACTTCTCGTTGAGGCCCCCATAGGCCGCAAACACATCAAAGGCATTACTGTACTGGAGAGGACTGAGGTTAAGGGGGCTGTCACCTGGGAACATTCCACTGGTACTACTACCTTGACCCTGCATATTAGGAAAAATAAATTCCTTGGCATTAGGAGAAAGAGCAGAGGTTTTCTGCTGTTGCTGCTGCTGTGGTGGTGGCGGTGGCGGCGGCTGGGATGGCTGCTGCTGTTGCTGTTGCTGCGGCTGCTGCTGGCTGCCCAAGCCGAGCCCATACAGACAGTGCATTGAGGAAGAGATGGCTTTCTGCTTCAAGAGGTCATTCACATTCAAGCCAAGGTTGATAGGAGAAGTACGTGCAACCTTGTTGCTGCGGCCACTATTCTTCATTTTGGTAGAGCCGAACTTGGTGGCAGCAAAAGTGGCAGTGGTAAAGGTTAAAGGCTGAGTGGACCGGGGCATGAAGGTAGGGCTTACAGCAGCAGAGTGACCAAAGGGAGGTGATGGAGAGCTGGACACGGATGAGGCTGGGTCACTTATGGGCATAAAAACCTGGGCCTCTGGGTTAAAGCTGTTTTTGATCTCTTTATCCAAGTCACATCCATTTTCATTATTATCATCCACATAAAGCACCTTCACTGGTCCCTTTTCACCAATTTGGTAGGAAACCTCAAATGGGTCGATCCAAACACTAAGATCCTGCGGCAGATTGCCTCGAACATCGTCAATGTCCAAACCACTCTCTTTGGATGCTTGTTCAATTACTGGGTCCACTTTCTCCCCTATGTGTATACATCTAAACCCTGATCCTTTGTATGGCTTTTCAGGATACCAGTGCCCTTCATATTTCTTCTTAAGAAGTCTTTCAAGCTCTTCACCAAAAATGTTGACACGTCTCCTGGGAAGCTTATTGTACAAATATGAAATAATAAAATTTAGTGCTACTTGGATTTCAAGCTGCATAGCTGCTATGCCACAAAGTTAGATTTGTGTTTCAACTCCCCACACACACACACACCCAAAAAAGTGTTCAGTTTGTGGCAGAGTAACAAATTTTCATTCAAAGTGCTGGTATTAGTAGATTATCCTTCACCTTGAGTGGTCTTGTTCCTTAAAGAAAAAACAAAACAAAAAGCAAACATATACAAATAAGATAAATGTAAGTCCCACAGCGCTTTTTTTACCCCCAGAATAATTTCACTTTCAAAAAAGTCAAACAGGCTAGAAAGTCTGAAAAATATTATCAGCACAAAATAAAAGAACATACAATAGAAAACTGTTTATTCAAATTCAAAATCTCATTGGAAAACAAGATTTACAGTTAAAACAATTATTCTTAACCCTATTATTTGTTTCTGAAGAGTTCCAAGAAGAAAAATAACTCCAGAATATGTAGTGTATTCCTTCTTTTTCCTCTCAATTCTCACAAGAATATTTGCTGAAAACTATACTCAGCATACCCATCCACCCACCTCTACACATATATGCCAGTTTTAGAAATTGGTCATATTCCTATTTACCAATTTAGAAGTGAATTCTGTATTCCAGTTCATTTTGGATATACTGTACTGCTTAAATCTGCTTTATTGTTAAAACATTTGGCAATTTGAGGAGTTAGGAAGATTATTTTAATTTCAAAAGTATATTAGGCTAAAATTAAAGGTACTAAATACTAAATGATTTGCCATACTAGTAAATTATAATTATGAACCAAATTATCCTATACAGTTGAGGTCTTAAATATAGTAAGGGTACACAATTGAGCTTCTTTGTGCTTTTACGTTTCAATGTGTATTTTTCTAAATCCGAAAATACCTCTTCAGCAGCAAGTATAAACAAAAGCCACAATTCATTTCAAATTCTATCGATTATTCTGTTTAATGGGCAGGGTTTCTGAGTTTTATTCTGATTTTCAAAACCACCTCCCTCCCTCACGATAAGAGAACTGCCGGAGAGTCATGTACGATAAGGTCGACCTTTAAACGTTTGCTGGATCAGCACTGGGTGGGGATAAGAAAAGATCAAGGGCAAACAGAAGATATTTGCAAAGGAGATCTATTTGTACACTGAGGTTGACTTAAAAGGACATTTAAAAATCAAGCTGGTATTCATCCATCTGTTCCATTTTCCATATTTGTGGTGACAAAGGGAAAAGACTCCCTGGCTGCCCCCAAACTACAAACACTTTCCACACCAAAAAGCCTGAGAGCCGGCGAAGGCAGCTGATTAAACCGAATTGCTTTAAGGTGCAGGCGAGCGAAATTCAGGCTCGGCGGAAGGTAGTTTTAAAGGAACGCCTAAGACAGAAGTGTGAGGAATTACATAAACAGCCAGTTGGGTCTCATTAGATTTCTGCTCACAGCTCTCGGAGACCAAGCGCTAAAGCAGCAGCAGCAGCAAAGGAAGGAGGAGGAGGATAGGGAGGAGGAGGAAGAGTACAAGTCTCCTCCGAGGAGGAGGGGGAGGAGGAAGAGGAAGGCCACGAGAAATGGCAGAGACCACTTGGGGCCCGGCTCCGTGCAGGTCGGGGCGCCGGCCTCCCCGGGTCAGTCGCTCCCTTCCCCCCGCCGTAACCTGACCCGCCGCTCCCCGCCCCCCGCCCCGAGGCTCCTGGGACCCTGCCAGAGCCGGGGAGCACCGGTTCCCCAGCACCATTTTCCGCCCCGGCGGCCACCAGCCCCCCGGACCCCGCGTGGCCCTCGAGCTCGCCGCTCCTCCCGGGACTCCCAACTCCCGATTCCCGATAGCTCGCCCCGGGCCGCCCTTCCCCAGTCACTCCGGCCGAGCCAGACGCGCCGGCCGGCCCCGCCTCCGGCTCCCGGCCGCGCCGGGGCCCCTCACAGCCACCTCGGGCCGGGCGTCAGGGGCCGCGACGCCGCCGTCCCTGAGCCCCCGAAGGCCGGAGTCTCGACGCGGCCGCATCCCCTGCGCCTTCTGACCCCGCCCGCTGCCCCCAGATACTTACGGGCTGCTTCGGGGCTGCTTCCACCACAGACCCGGCCGCTGGGTGGGGGAGAAGGTGTAGCAGGGCGGGGGCCCAGGAGGCTCGGCAGCGGCGAGCCGGCTGAATGCACGACGACACGACCAGGCGGAGGACAGGGGCCTCGGCGCTAGCCTCAGGAGCTCGCCCCTTCTGACTCGGGGTGGCTGGGACAGGTCAGGCGAGCGCGCTCACTTTTTTACACAGCCCGGTGCCCGGCCCAGCGTCCTTGTAGTGCAACCAATCCACGCCGGGCCAGAGCTTCGCTCCTTCTGCCGCGGCGCGCGACCCGCCTCTCGTTTTATAGCCTCCTCCTCCCCGCCCCCATCCCCCTCCCATAGGGGAGCGCGCGCGCCCATTCGCGTCACACAGTGCTGGGCGGTGTGACCACTCCCCGCCCTCCCTCCCGTTCGTCAGACCCTCGCCGGCTGGCTGCGTTCCTGCCCAGCCCCCCGACACCATTGGCCAAGTCCCGCCTGCCCAGGTCCTGACGGGCGGCGGAGGGCCGGGTGAGCAAGACCACACCCCGTGGACTCCAGGATAGCCAATGAACCGGCGAACTGGAGTTGCTAGGGGCGGAATTAAGAGAATAATTGGAAAGGGATTGGGAGAGAGACGTGCCAGTAAGGGTGACAGGTGGGGTGGGGCGGCTGACGCTCGGTTTAGGCTGACAGCGCCAGGGAGAAGGGGGGAGGGGAGCGAAGCAGGTGGCGAAGCAGCGGGGGAGAACGGGGAAGAGAGACCAAGTCCTCCAGAGAGAGGGGAGAGTTTACAGAAAGTGCCTTAGCCGAGTGGGATTGTGGCCGAGGAAAATCCCAGTCGTGAATGAGCTACCAAATCGGCCTCCAGTGCACCCAGGAGAGCCTAGAGAAAGGACGACAGGGACTAGTGACAGGGACTCGTGCACCGGATTAATTGAATATTAATTACCTCAGGGGCCTAGGCCAACTGCCATCCAGTGAGTGGCAACTACAGAACCCAAAACTGCCGTGTCAGGCTGGGGGTGGGGAAGGGAGACCACCTGGCCACACCTCCCGCTCAGGTGACAGTTTAACTGCCTCCGCATCTCACTTAAGACCCTCCCGTGCGACCCGGCAGCAACTCAGACGCAGGGGTGGCGTGAGACTGTAAGAAGAATTACATTTTATTCCAAATCAGGCCTCCGTGCCAAATTGTGAATGTATCTAAGTCTACACATATATATGTATGCGTGTATTGCAAGTGCCTACTATCACATAAATACAATAAACACGGTGCTTTCCAGTAATGTGCGTTTAAGATAAATTTCGGTTGAAATATGTCTGGGCAAATAAGGAGCTAGAACAGAGAAGGACTCACAGGGGGCGGATAAGCTCCCCTTTTCACAACCTGCCGCAGAGAAATACACGAAGTTAACATTGGGAGTGGAACCAAGCGTCCCTCTCCGCTAAAAATATTACTCAGAGGTAGCAACGACGCCTGATTGGCCACGCTTCTCCCTCAGCAACCAGTGATTGGCTGTCTGGTATCCTGGAGACCGACGTCAAACTCGCACTGGGAAAAGAGGAGAGAAAGTCTAGGGGGAGGGAAAGGTGGGGGCAGAAGAAAGAGGAGCAATGAATGAAACACCCATCTCCTAGCCTTCCCCAGTCCCCTTTCTTTGCACTCAAGGAGCAATTCCAGGAAAAATATCAGTTGGGGCGCCGCCTTCCCCTCAAAACTGTGGGGCCTGCTTTCTCAATCTACTATAAGGAAGTTAAACTGTAACTCACCGAGTAGTGGGGAGTCCGCGGAGCCGGTTTTGTAGACCAGCTTGGGCACAAAACCTCTTTACTTGTTAGGCCTAGAGGCTTTGCGCTTTATGGACCCAAATCTGGTTGTACCCTTTTTCTCCGCCCTGACTCTAGTGCCCTTCTGCCATCCTTCCACCCCTTTTAGAAGGAACCAAATTGAAAAGGGATATTTCTAAAGTCCCAATGTGTGTTTGAGGAGCAGGGAAGATGGGTGTGTGGAATGAGCTGAGGGTGGGAGCGGTCAGGTGACCGATTTCATGTTTATTGTACAGATTCCTAAAACTCAGGCAGCGTTTTTTAAGAACAGAGAAGTTTCACCCAATGACTCTTTAAATTCTGATTCTTTTTCGTGTTTGGGTTTTTTTTAGTTGTAAGGAAGAAAGAGTGGGATTTGATTGTGAAAGTATGGAAGCATTTTAAATGAAAACGCCCCTTTCTTTGCATCAAAGAATTGTTTCGTGTTTCCTTTTTTTGCTCATTTGTATTTTCTTGTTGTTTTCTGTGATGAACATTAACTCCTTTTGGTATTAAAAAATGAGGTATTTTTAATTTTATAATTAGTTGAGCACAGAAATTGCAAGAAACTAGGTAGGACATTTTAGGAATAGCTTACCAAGAGAACCACTTGATTTTTCATGTGCTCTAGAGCATAATTTCTCTTACTATTAGGCAAATAATATTACTGTACCAAATATCCAGAATTCCAGTACCATGTGTTGGGCCATGTGTCTTGATTTGTAATTTGGAAAATGTATCACTATAATTAGAGAAGCATATTAGGCTTGGCTGAAATTAAAATGTCTAACTAAAGATAGATGAATTGTAATTTTGTCAAGCTTATCTATACTTTTCAAAAATTCTCTAAAGGGAAGGCACAAATTCTGTTTTCTGAATGTCCCCTGGGATCTATAATCCCAGTGTTAAAATTTGAGAGCAGTCGTCTGATAGATAGTGATTAAATATGAGTGGCAGTAAATAGAATTTTTAAATCAGAAATTTAGATGTCAAAAATGTATGAGTTATTGCTGCTCAGCCCCAGGGTATGAGAGAGCCCAAATCAGATATAAATATAAACACACACACACACACACACACACACACACACACACTGAGAGTCCAGGGCATACTGGAGAAAGTACTAAAGAGCAAGTATTGGGAGATCTGAATTTCACCTATTTCTATCACATTCCGTTCTCTCATCTATTAAAAAGAGTTGGATTAAAAAATCTCTAACATCCTTTCAATTAAAAAAATTCCACATTTAAAACTCAGTGTCCTTAAAATAAATGATATAGTGTTTTTTTGTTTTTTTTTTCAAATATAGATTACAAATAAAAGGAAAACCAGATTCATAGCCTTCCAGCATGGCCAGTCACAGGTATTCAATTCACTTTATCCAAGTCTTGTACTTTAAAGGACCCCTCACATGGGTTATTACTATTTAATATTTACTTTGGAATTCCACAGGTTTATGGATATTAGGCCTCAGGCAGTATCAAAACCAACACATATTCCTCTTTCTGGGCAAGTGATAGTTACTGGAAGTCACAGCTGTTGCCTTTCACATCTTTGCATTCCACACAATTCCTAGAGCAGTGCCTTACACTAAAAGTAATGATTGTTTTGGTAAACGAATAAGTTCCAATATCATTGGAAATTACAGTTCTTGTAAGTGCCCTGAATGATTACCTCACTCACACATAGAAACACACATACAACCCACCTCGATTTCTGAGAGAGAGATATCCTAAACTTTCCTATTCTCATTCTGTTTCCTAATAAACTGAGACAGGATTACAGGGGAATCACCAGCACATGATGTGTATTTACTAAGGATCATTTCATTTCTAGGGAATCAACCATTGACCTATATTTGAAATTAAGCAATATCCAAATGCAATGTTGTTCTTATCATTATTGTTATTTATTTTAGACAGTCCTACAACATAAACCATAGCATGCACATTTAAAATATTGTTAATGAAGGATGATTGCAAACTAATCATTGAGTTATTAAAAACCAAGTAAACCAGTTCTTTCCTAAACATTTCTCAAAGGAAGGCACGTATGACTGAGTAAACCTCAATGTGTTTTCCTGTTGCTTCTCATATGGGATAGTAGAGCAGGGCCATATATTCTCCAATAGAGATAGAAACAGAGACTTTATAATTAAAAGATAACTAGATACATTAAACACCCCATTTATCTTTGGAACAGGCAATTCTACTGAAGCAACTTGGTCTGATAGGAGAATGTCTCCTTTTATCTTGCTTGCTCCCTATTGTCTTGATGAATAAAAATCTAAACCAAATCTTAAAATTTCTTTTCATTAGCCAAGGATGAAGATTTTGATCTCAGCCAGAGGTTACAGTTTCAGATTCTAGGAGTGATACAGTGTTCACAACATTCTAAGTACAAGGAACATTAAAGTCTCTGTGAGTTAATGTTATTAGAGTGCTTTAAATATATGAATTCTAGATTTCATCCATTGCACATTCTGTTAAGGAAAATAGAAAGGGCTCTATTGTAATGATACATAAATTTAAAGCATAAATTGCATCTGTTATTATGAAACTCTGCTTACTAAAATAGAATTACAGTATATATAAAAAATTATATTTTATAAAATACACACACAGTCCTGCAATACTGGAGATATGGATATATATATATGGAGAGAGAGACAGAGAGAACACATATAATAGAGAGATAGATATATAGAGATAGACATGGAGATATAGAGATATAGAGATAGATATATGCCAATTATAGCAGATACCGTTGCTGGCTCACCCATTTTCCAACTCCATCCCTTTCCCCTTGTCTTGGTGATTGAAGAGCCTGTGAGAGCTAAATGCATATTTTCCCCTGCTTTCATTGGTTAGAAGTGGCATTGTGATACTGTTCTGCCAATGAGACATAAACAGAAGTCAGCTGGGATGGTTTCTGAGCAAACTTTGCTTTTCTTATCATAGGAGCTTGCTCTGGGTACTCCTGCTGCATAACAAACTATCCAAAACTTAGTGGCATAAAACACCCATTTTACTATGCTCTTGGATCCTGTAGGCCAGGAATTCAGACAGGGCACACGCAGATGGATGGCTTATCTTTGCTCTACAATGTCTGGAGCTTTAGCTGGGAAAACTCAACACTTAAGAATCATCTGGAGCAGGTTTGTCTAGTAGAACTTTCTCCAATGATGAAAACATACTATATCTGTGCTGTCCAATATGATAGCCACTAGCTGTATATGGCTATTGAGCATTTGACATTTGGCCAGTGTGACTGAGGAACTGAAGTGTTTATTTTATTGAGTTTTAATGAAATGTAAATTTAAATAACCACATGTGGCCAGCAGCTTGTGAATTGGACAGCGTGGATCTGGAGGCTTCTTCACTTACATGTTTAGTATCTGGGCTAGGATGAACCAAAGGCTGGGTTCAGTTGGTACTGTCAGTTGGAGCATATACACATGACCTCTGAACTCTCCCTTGGCTTGGCCTTCTCTCAGCGCGGCATCTGATTCTGAGAGGAAGCGTCCCAAGGAGTTTCTGGAAAGAGAACATTCTAAGAGACCCACATCTGTCCTTTTATGACCCAGTTTCACAAGTTACAAAGCACCACTTTCACCAAACTCTACTGGTCAAAGTAATCATAAGCCTGCGTAGATTCAAGAGGAAAGCGCCTAGACCCCCACCTCTCAAAGGAGGAATGTCAAGGAATTTGGGATCATTTTTTAAAATTGCCACTGGAACACTTCCATTTTTTTCGTGCCTTAACATGGATCTGTTGGCAGGAGCTGCAGCAGCCATCTTATAACCATAAAGAGAACGCAAGATAATCACAGAGATAAGGGGTCTGACCAAAAGCAGTAACTGTCTAGGTCTAGCCTACTTTCTAAACCACAGGAAGTGCTCCATGACTTACAGCTAAACATAATTGCAGCAGAAACACCAATTTGCATCTTTTAAGGGAAACTGAACTTGATGCTTAAGAAAACAAAATAAGTTTTTTCTAGTCCAAAATATCAGGGCTTCTTTCTCATTATAAAACCTGGAAATGCTCCTTGTACAAAATTTGGAAAACAGAAATAAAGAAGAAAATAGCAACATCTTTAATCTCCCCACACAGTGATGACCATTGTAAGCATCTGCTCCTTTTCTTTCTGAATGAGTTTCTACTGTAGTTGCTGTTTTGTATCCCCCAGTCCACTTACCGTGTTTCCCCGAAAATAAGACCTAGCTGGACAATCAGCTCTAATGTGTCTTTAGGAGCAAAAATTAATATAAGATCCGGTATTATACTATATTATATTATATTATATTATATTATATTATATTATATTATATTATATTATACCGGGTCTTATGTTATAGTAAAATAAGACTGGGTATTATATTATGTTATATTACATTATATTATAGACCTGGTCTTATAGTAAAATAAGATTATTTTAGTAAATAAAATATATTTTATTTACTAAAGTAAATGTAGTAAATATTTTTAGTAAAATATTTAGTAAAATAAGTAAAATAAGACCAGGTCTTATATTAATTTTTGCTCCAAAAGACGCATTAGAACTGATTGTCTGGCTAGGTCTTATTTTCGGGGAAACACGGTAGCATCACATGGTCCCTCTTTTCCCTGACACTATGCATTATCATAAGCATCATTTTTAATGACTGCATTCTATGATTTAGGTTAATTTATCTAGTCTTTGCTTAGCATGTAGGCTGTTGAGAAGTTTTCTGTATTAAAAACAATTATATTTAACAAATATTTTTACATGTAAGTCTTTAACTACATCTCTGATTATTTCCTTGGGATAGTTCTAGAAGTGAATTTACCAACTCAAAGAGAAGGGATATTTTTTTAAAAGTTCTTAATGCTCATATGTAATGACAATCCAGTTCACAGTAAGATTGTACTATTTTACACTCCCAGTGTATAATAATGTCTGTCTCACTACATCCTAGCCAGCATTAGCCACAAAGAATTTTTCCTATTCTTCACTAATTTGATAAGTAAAATTTTAGACATCTCTTTGTTGTTTTAATTTGCATTTCTTTCATTATATGTAGGATGAACATGTCTTCACACATTCATCAGCTCCTTGAATTTACTTTCAATGAATTTTCTGTCCACACCTTTTCTCCACATTCCTGTAAGAGGTCTTAGGGTTTTTCTCGTCAATTTGTGTGAGCATCTTGCCGTTTGTGTACCAACCATGTGGATGGACATGACTCTGATCTTAAATTTCACTCTAGAATGTGCTCAAATATATATATATATATAGATATAGATAGATATAGATATATATACAAATATACAAATATATATCTATATCTATCTGTCTGTCTGTCTGTCTGTCTATCTATATTTGCCCAAACATTTTAAACATGTGATTTTGATGCCTAAAACCTTGATTTCTGATCTATTTAACTTTTATCGATGAATTCTTACAAAAATAAAAAGGCAAAACAAAACAGTTCTAATGATCTTAACTCAGTCCTCTTTCTCCTTGATCTTCCTGCCACATTTCACAGTTTGCTGGTAACTACTTGAAACTTTGTCTTTCGACTTTGCATGTTCTTGCATTGACATAGGATATGCCCAATGTGGCTCCCACTTCCTAGCTATGTCAGCTGTAGTTGAGCATAGAACAATTATAAACTTGATATTAGAGGCTTTGTGTTTCAGTCCTGCTGTGCCAGATATTAGCTGGGCATGGCTGCGTTGAGTCTCAGGCCTCATGTTATAATAACCCTCTGAGCTGTGTGAGAATCAAGTGAGGCAAGGCCTGTGAAAATGCTTTGTGAACTGTAAAACCTACATAAATGTTGATGTTTTCTTCCTTCCTACCCCCCCTCCTTTCCTTCTTTACGTCTTAGATCTAATGGACATTTCATTCAGCTCAAATAAGAAAATATGTGAAATGGCTTTTAAACTATAAACAAGTATTGTTAACACTCTCTTCTCTCATTTGCAGTGTCCCCGACTCTGTCACTCCTACTTTCAAAATGTCTCAGAATCTCACACCCTGGTGTTTTAGATTGTTATTTAATTCTTAGGTTACCTAACTTCCCATGTATTTATGACCTGTCTTCTATGTTTGATTGATTCCAAGCTTTTTCCGGGCAGGGACCATGTTTTACACTTTTGTCTATTTTTGCACGTGAGCTCTTTAGAGCCTTGCAGTCAATCAATATTGACTGAATGATGACTTTGCTCTGTAGTTGCCTAACCCAATAAAAGAACACAGAAATTTGAGAAAGGGTCAGTGGTTCAGAGTGGCTGGTGCATAGGCTCAGAAGGTGAGGCTCTAGAAGGGAGGCTGGGTAGGCAGAAGTCAGATGACTGAGAGCCTTGGGTTGGAAAACTAGGAATTTTGTTTTTAATGGATGGGAAAATGTTGAGTGATTTTTCAGCAGGGAAATGAATTGGAATTCTTTTTGGAACATGTTTTATTTAGCTCTGAACCCCAGAGACGAGTACAGTGCTTAGCACACAGGACTTGCCCTGTTGTTGTGTGTTCAATTGCTTTTATCACTCCACAGAGTGTTCTTCATTTGTGTGGTTATTCCTAAGATGAAACACTTTGGTGTTTTTGTTTTTTGTTTTTTTTTAGGGTAGAAAGAGACTTTGCCTGTAAACCAGTACTTCTACCCACCTTGGAAAAAAAAAAGTAAACAATTCTTGGCAGGGTGTAAGCCAGAAGCTTTGGTTTCTGGAGAACCTAAAAACTTTCTGCAGAAAATTCTACTGGGGCTCCAGGAAGATTGGTTTCTCCTACTTCTACCTTTTCTACCTGTGCCGGGTATTTGTTGTTACCTTAGACAATATCCATTCCCCTTTCCTGCAGCAACAGTCCTGATTTTCGTTTGAGCATCCGTCTCCCTCCCGTCATCCACCCATGTGCTTCCTTTGGGACCCAACATCTAGGTCGAAGACAACAACAATGTGGCATTCCTCTGGCCACCGTGATGGGTTCAGAGACAGTCACCGACCTAATTAAGCCCAGCAGAGCCAATAACTCTCAATTCTGGGACTTCTGTTTGCGATATTGGGGATTAGGACTCTTACCTATGAAATATGAACCTGGAAGCATCCAGTATTGAGCCTCTTGGGGCCATCTTAGTAGCATGGGGAAAGAGCCTGTTGGAGAATGCAGCTACCCCAGACAAAACACGGGGGGAAACCTGGAGCCCCTGCATCACCTCTAACCTGGACTTTTCAGATACAGGATATCTAAGTATGGTTCCCCAAAAGAGCAGAGCCTGAGCAAAGGGCTCTGTGCTACCACTATAATAGGAAGTGAAATCCCAGGGGGCCCGGAGTGAGGGACAAAGGCAATAAAACAGCAAAGGAGGGAGAACCAATCCAATTTTGCATACCGAGATGGCTGCTGCAAAGTTTGATCCCACGGGCCAGTCCTCTAAGAAGTACATACACTGCATCACAGGACAGTCCATCTGAGAAAAGAAAGAGCAAAGAATTTGTCAACTGGTTCCCATCTCATATGACTGGTCCTTTGAGTCATATCATAAGATGTTAACTCTCCCACACTTGCAGGTTTGGGATATTGGAAGCCAAGTAGGATCCTGCACCTCGGTGTCAACTGGGATGTCCCAAGGCAGGAGGCAAGAGACACAGCGTGAGGCGAGGAGCCGAATAATTGTGCCCACGTGAAGTTAGTTGGAGCTTGTGCAGATCTGGTCACAGCAGTGGCAGCTGGAAAAAGAGAATCTGAGGCCAAGAGAACCTGAAGTAGTGCCTAACAGGTATCAGATACTCATGAGCTAATAATAAGTTCCTTTTTGGCTCAAGTCAGTTGGGGTGAGGTTTCTACATGGGCAATCTTGTGTCTGCAACCTCCACAACCCGACTCCCTGGACTGAGGGCAGCACTCACTGTCTGGGCCATTCATTTTGGCATGAAAGTGTGTGCTGCCTTTTTCATTGAACTATACTGCATTGGTGTTATGTCCAGTCTCTCCAAGAGATTTGCATTGCCATGAGAGCAGGGCAGTAGCTTCTGTGCTGTTCACAGAATGCTTAATAAATACAGTTGTCCCTCAGTATCCACGGGGGATTGGTTACAGCACCCCCTTCAAATACCAAAATTCCTGGATGCTCAAGTCCCTTATATAATACAATATAGTATTTGCTATCCTCCCTTATAGTTTAAACCATCTCTAGGTTACTTTCAATACTTAGTACAATGTAAATGCTATGTAAATAGTTATACTGTATTGTTTAGGGAATAATGACAAGGAAAACAAGTCTGTAAAGTGTTCCATACAGACACAACCATCTGTAGTCCTAACTACATAGTAAATGTCAGCAACAACGTAACATTTTTTTTCAAATATTTTTGATCTGCGGTTGGTTGAATCTGGGAAGAGGGAATCTGCTCATATGGAGTGCTGACTGTATTTCACCGAACTGACTTTCCAGATTTCATAAAATTCAGCATTCTGCTATTGGATCATTTGCATCCCAGTGTGCTTTTCCCCAATAAATGATGTTTTTTTTAACTCTCAAATTTTATTGTTTGAGCAGTACTTTCACAATAAATCACCAGATGATTTCACATGCTCAGTGGCATTTGAATACTAAAGTTACATCGTGGTTCTATTCTCAATATGGTTAATATGAAAAATGTTAAATGATATGTAGAATAGTTCCAGAAGATTCAATGTTGACCAAAATAGGAGCTCCAGAAGTTAAGAATGGAGAAAACAACAACAACAACAATAAAAAAAAAAAAACAGAAGGAAATAATTGAACTGTAGGAAAAATATTGATATATTAATTCAATAAAAAGTAAAGATTTGGATAATAAACTTGACTTACTAGATATCTGTGTTTTTGTAGGACTTTCCAAGGACAGACACTCTTTTCAAATATCCATGTAATAGTTTAAAATTGCCTGTGTAATATATCACAAAGAAAATTTCCATGAATTCCCCAAAGCAGAAACCTTATGATCCAAACTGTCCATAGAATAGTAACACTAAAAATTAACAACAAATATAGCAAAAAATCTATTCACTTGCAATTTTAAAGCACTTTTTGAAATAGCTCTTATGTTATTTCAAAACTGAAATGTCACGCAATTTGTGTCATATAAATAGGAAATCAACACTAAAAGATTTCTTTAGAGTAACGACAATATGAACACTGTACAAATATACCAAATTCTCATAGAATGCAGATAAAGTGATAATTGGAGGAATATTTATTACCTCAAACACATTTACTGGGAAATAAGAAAAACTGAAACTAAGTTATCTAAGCATTCAACTCAGGAGTCTAGAAAAAGAGAAGTAAAACAGACCTAAGTAAAGTAGAAAGTAAGAATTAGTAAAGATAAAACTGAAATAGATGAAATGAGAAACATGAGCTATCTAAAATCAAAAGCTGATGATTGGCCAATAAAATAGATAAAATTTTTAGAAGTCTGATTAAGGAAAAAAGACTCAAGTTGATAATTTTAGAAATAAGAAGAGAAGATGATTATAGAAACACAGGTTATTAAAGAATCAAAAGAATATGATGTATGGCTGGATTAAATTTACAATCTCATGGAAAACAGAAATTATCTCAAATAACTTAAGAAATAATATCAAACCTAAATTGACAACTAACAATGGAAAAAATTAGTTTAAGATCTACCCACAGAAAAGAATTGAGGCCAGGGTGTTTTTATGGTAAGATTTTATAGACTCATTCCATGAAGCTGGTATAATGCTGATACCAAGTGGACAAGCACAGAAAAACACCAAAAACAAAAACAAAAAAACAAAACAAAACAAAAACTAAAGGCTAAATTTGCTTATAAACATAGATTTTTTAAAATCCTAACTGAAATATTAGCAAATCGAATCACTGTATTAAAAGTAATGCAAGGATGTTCAACATTAGAATATTTGTTCATGGAATTCACCACTTTAGTACACCAAAGAGGGAGAAAATTATTTGAATTGATCTCCCTCCTCCTGCAATAACAAAAGCATTTGGTAAAATGCTTTTCATGATTGAAAAAAAAACAACCCTTCTTTTAAATGAAGTAAAGAAGGAAACATCCTTAACTTGACAAAGTCTCCATCAGAAACCTATAGCAAGTGTTATACTTAATGGTGAACTATTAGAAGCATTTTCTTTAAAACAGGATTGAGATAATCTGAGCCGATACCATTGTTATTATTAAACAAGCCTGGAATACATAGTCATTGTAATAAGATGAGAAAAGGAAATAGGAGCTATATGTCAACACAAGAAGAGACAAAATGGCTTTAATAGATTATATAATTATTTATACATAACATCCAAGACCAACCCCTTAAAAATGATGGTGGCTTATGAAAGAGTTTAACAAGGTGGTAAATTAGAAGATAAACATACCCAAAAAATCAATAGCTTTCTTATATACAGCAATAATAAATTAGGAAATATAATAAAAATATAATTTACATTAATAATAAAAACTATTAGGCACTTAGGAACAAATTATTTAAAAATATATACAGGACTTATGAAGAAAACTATAAAACTGTATTGAAGGACATACAAATATTGAATATGTGGAAATAGCTTAAATTCCTTGATGAAAAGACTCAATATTAAAACGATATTAATTCTCCTCCAAATTAATCCCTACTGACATTCCAGCAGGACTTTTTATGGATATGCTGATTCTAAAATTCATCTGGAAAAGTAAATATACATGAACAGCCAAGAACATTTTGAAACAGAAGAATAATGAGAGGAATAGTTCCTTGTATATATCAAGACACATAACAAAGACATCAAAGATATAATAATAATAAATGTGGTATTAAGGTAGGAATAACAAAGTGGGTGAGGAAACAGAACAGAGTCCTGAAGTGTTTCCTGAATAAACAGGAACTTGGCTAATAATAATGACAGCAATTACAATTTTGGGGGGAAAATGGTGTTGGAACAACTAGCTATCAATGTTAAGGAGAAGTTATATTACAACATACACAAAAATTCCAGGTGGCTTAAAGATCAAAACATTTCTGAAGCGTATAAATCAATAAGAGATTAAAATAAAAACATATTTTTTTAACCTTGAGTTGGGTTAGGCCTTTCTAAACAAGGCCCCAATTCTAAAAGCCATGAAGAAAAGATTAACAGATAGGCTACAGATAAATAGATTTATCTGTTAATAAACAGATTAAAAATAAACATTGAAATCTGTGGTATAATTAAAGAAACCATAAACAACATTAAAAAACACATGGCCAACTGAGAGAAATTATTTGCCATTTAGGCAAAGAACAAAAGATTGATATTCATAATATATAAGGAACTGTTACATAAACCAACAACTGAAAGACATATAAACCCAATGGAAATTGACCGACAGTAAAAAGGAATCAGTTCACTGAAGAGAAAAAAAACAACTTATCAATAAACACATAAAATGACATTCAATCTCACTAATAACATGGGAAACAAAAATAAAAACAATGAGATATTTTATTTTGTCCACTGGTTTGATAGAACTTACCAAAAATTGCTGATGGTTGGTGTTGACAAAAGAGTTGGGGGCGGAGCTCTCTAACAGGACTTCAAATTGGTCGGGTATGGGGGTAGGAAGGAAAATTGATGCCATTTTGTAGTGAGAGCAAGAATGCCCACATGTGTACAGAAAGCTATATCTTTAAAGATACTTACACTAAAGTTACTTCACAGTTTAGAATTGCAAAGGAAATGGTAGCAATGTAAATATCCATCGATAAAGGATAGGTGAAAGCTGTTGATGAGATAGATTCGTACTAATGGGGAAAATAATCTATACCAGGCGTTGTTCTCCGTGCTTTACATCTATTTAGTTCTCACAGAAACCCTATGAGGAACATACCATAATTGGTGTTATTCCACAGAAGAGGAAACTGAGGCACAGTGGGCTAAATCATTCATCTAAGATCACACAGCTGGTAAGTGGCAGAGCTGGGATTTGAACACCAGTAACCTGTCTCCATAGCCTGTGACCTGACCATGACCCTAAATCATGCTTTCATATGACTATGATATACCAGGAAGATAAGCAAACCCCAGAAAAATATCGAATAATCTCATCTTTATTAAAAGTTGAAAACATGTTTTGATGTATAGGAAAAGATGATTACATTTGGTGAGGGATAGCTTTGGGGGTTGGATGAAGGGGCACTTCATTTTGACTCCATTCTTTATATATTGCTTGAATTTTTCACAGCGAGCAGCTACTTTGCAATTAAAAATCATACATTAAATATACTTCAATATTTATTATGTAATGTGTATGTAATTTTTATATTTAAATTGTCCTTCTATTTGGGGCTTACTTCTTTGTTTGTACAGTGTTTGTTTCCAGAAGCTTCCTTTATAGTTCATACTATTATCTTGCAATAATGAGAACAGAATGCTCACGGCCCTCCTAGCTACCTACGAGTACATTCCAGAGTATTAATTTATCACTTTGGAAGAGACCTGATTTTTGTACATTTTGAAATACCTATTAGAGGAATTCTGTAAATGGTCTGGCCAAAATGGCTTTAATTCAACACCTAACAGACTCCCTAATAGAAAGTTTGCCCTTTTGTTCCCAGCATCTGGATTTCCCTTTCACAAGCTCTTTGTAAGATGTAAGATGCTATGCTAAGTGCAGGAGGTTGTAAGACTGAGTAAGCCCCAGGCTAGTGGGAGCGACAGACACTTCCCAAGCCAGAAACAGGGGAGCCATGTTTGGACACCCCCTTTTGCTCACCTCTTCCCTATTTCCAACCTGCCACTGAGCCCATCAGTCTGACCTGCTACGGGTTGATCTAGTCCATCCACCACTGTCCAGGCCATGGGGGTGTCTTCCCTGGACCTCTGCACCAGTCTCCTGCTTGCTCTCCTGCCTTCACTCTTGCCCCAATTGTTAATCCATTCTCCACCCCAAAGCTGAGAGATGAATCTTTATAAAATGCAAATCAGGTATGTTCCCATCCCGTTGCCCTATCAGGGTAAACCCATCAGCATCTCCCATTTCTCTTAGGTGGAAGCCCAAAACCCTCATTGCCCATCTATATGGTCCTCAAAGGACCTGGTCCCGGCCTGCCCACCCAGCCACAGCCAGAGCTTGCACAACCTTCCTGCGCCCTCTTTTACGTCCTCAAACATGCCAGGTTCCGTCCCACTTTGCCTGGGGCCTCTCACCCCAAACCCTGACCTTATCAATCTCTACTACCTTTCAGCTATTATTTCACTTCTTCAGGGGAAGTTGTCCAGACCCTCACTATTAGAGCAACGCCCCTGCCCTTTACCTCTAGAACTCCTATGTATTAATTAACTCAATAGCTATCTGAAAGGTCCATACAGGTAGGAACTGTGTTTATTATGTTCCCTGCAGTGTCCTTGGAATCAAGCACGGAACCTGGCTCATACAGGTGCTCAATGAACACATGAATGAATGAATGAATGAATGAATGAATGAACAAGTGAATGAATGAGTGAGTGGTCCTGCTGTATACCAAACAGATTATGAGAAGGCAGCACTTGCTCTTGGGGCACAATGAGGCTGTCTACTTGTGAGGTAGGGAAAGCATCGCAGAGCAGAAGGAGGCCTGGAGGGTGGGTATCACTTTGCAGTCAGGGAGGGGAAAAGGACATTCCAGACTAAGAACCTACAGAAACCTAGTGTAGACCCCAGTGGTTGTCAGGTCAGAGAAGGGAGAGGCAGAGAGAGATAAGGCTGCAATTGTGGGTGAGCCCAGGTGGGAAGAGCTCTACATACCAAAAAAGGATTTGAATTTTATTCTGTAGGTAATGGGGGAATCTGGGAAGGTTGTTAGGCCATTTTTCTCTACTCTCTTTCTTTTTGCATCCCTCCTTCCCTGCTTTCCTTCCTTCTGGAGACAGGGAACAAAGAAAGTCTCTAAGCACCAGACAGTATGCATTTGGTTGGAAAGGAAGTAAGGAGGGATTTGGAAGGGACAAGGGCTCAATGGACCCCTTTTCCTGGCTTTATCCCCAGAAGTACAAAGCAGAGCTTGAGTAGTAGAAAGAGGGAGAGCTACTTCCCAGGGTCATCACTTTCACCCAAATAGATATCTGGGAGCCCTTGAAGCATCCAGGACCCTGAGCCCCAAGGGTGGAGGCTACCGGGAGGAGTTGAGGGGGTAGGTGTCCTTCAGTGAGAATGACAAGTTGATGCAGCTGCTGGCAAGTGTCTGGGGGAGGGTCCTTGAAGATATGCTGCCTGCCAATGTTTCTTTTGCACTGTTGGTTTTGCCTTAGGACATTTGAGGGGTTGAGAGCCACGACTGCAGGGTTTCTGCTCTGGCGCACAGATTCCACCTCGCCCAAAGCCAAGCAAAGTCGCCTCTCTCCGAACAAGGTTGGAAAGTAAGGTAGCTCAAGGTAACACCATGGTCTGAGGTTTTGCAGCCTCACCTTGAAGTCACCAGTTGTCCCAGGTGAGGGCACTAACTTCTGCCTGGGGCGGGTTGGGAGAGACAAGTGCCTGTGGGTCCAGATCTGCAGCAGTTTCCTTGGGCTCAGATCCCCTCTCTCCTGGCTCCTCTGCAGACATTTCAACCCTTTCATAATTTCAAAACCATGGCACCCATTAGCTTCTATGTTCCCAACCCTGCTCTTTGGGCTTGAATTTACACCTCAACAGCAGTCATCGAATGCCTGCTCTGTGCAAAGCTTCGTGCTAGGCTCTCAGTCATGGAGCTGAGTAATTCATGGTCCCTGCTCTCAAGAGGTTTACAGTCTAGTGATAAAAGGATACAAACAGAAACTTCCAGAACAATGTAAAGACCTCAGAAGAGGTCAAACTCTAGTGGGATCTAACTGACTTTTTACTATCTTTATGTAACCGCCATATATAAGCACATGACCTAGACACATGACCCAACATTTTGTCATCTTTCAAATCCCCATTTATTTTTTCCCTCCAGTACTATGTTGGGGTTTGGGAATTGTTTTGTTCATCTACAAAGAAGCTTAGATGTGCCTCAGAGTCTCCTCAAAATTTCCTCTGCATTATCAATCCGTTTAGGCTCTGTGAATCAGGCCTGCCCCGTCCGCTCCTCACCTGGGGAAGGCAGACCTTTAACAGGTGAGCTGGGAGCTGCTGAACAAAGCAGCCAAGATGTGGCTTCTGAAGGGCAGGCAGGAGGGTCCCTGGCCATAAATATGTTCTTAATCCCTGCAATCCCACTCTTAGAACTTGATTCCTTTGAACGCCGGGGAGGAATAGCACCTTAAATAAATCCTGACCACTTATCAGCTCTAGTAAGGCTTTGTTTATAGCAGGGAAGGGCAGCCAGCTCTCCAGGACCTGCCGTACGTATTCTCTGGATTTTAAGGTTTCAGTTCATTGTTGCTGTGTAACAAACCACAATGATTTACCGTTTCTCACTATGCTGCAGGTTGGCTATGTGGGCAGCTGGTCTCATCCGTAATCACTCACCTGGCTATTGTCCTCTGACTTGGGCTGAAGGGTCCAAAATGGCCTCATTCCCATGCCTGGCAGTTGGTGCTGGTGGTCAATTCTCCAAGCAGCCTCTCATCCTCTAGCAGATTCACTGAACTTCATCAAGGAATGGTGGTCTCCAGGTTATGAGACGGTCATGGGAGAAGCTAGAAGACCCCTGTAGACCTAAACTCAGGGATTTGTACAGAGTTATTTCTGCCACATTCTACTTGTCAAAAAAAAAAAAAAAAAAAGTCATGGGGAAAAAAAAGGTCATGAGGCCAGTCTAGATTGAAGGAGATGGCAAAATAGACTCAACTTCTGTCGATAGGCGAAGTGTAACATCGCACTGCAATGGGGTGTGGCTACAAGAAGCTGTGATTCATTGGGGCCATTACCTAACAATCTCCCACGGAGGTCTAAGAGATACAAGAGTGTTTGCTTCAGGACAGCAGGGTAAAGGAGCTGTAAGTCCCTCTTTTCTACCAGCAGCTATTTCCATGATCTTGCCCAGGGTTCTGTTATCTTTTGCCAGAAAGTGCGTAGCCTACAAATCCAGTTTGCTTGAGCCCACAGAGCCTACTGAACTACACGGTGCCGTTTGGCTGACCGTCTTGAGTTGTTAAGTCATGTCCTTCACCAGGCCCAGTGATGTGCTGGTCAACTGGATGAGAGGGAGGGTGGCCCTGATTTGTAGCATGTGCCAGTTTCTGTGGTAAAAAATACTTCTACCGTGGACAATTTCAAGCTACCAGTGTGACACCACTGAACGAGAAGTTGGGAATACAGATGCATAATTGAATCTAGGCCCTGTACAAGCTGGCTCCACACCTTTTCTTTATCTCTGGAATTTTTCTAGAAAAAGTGAATACATAGTTAAAAACAAAACAAAACATCAAGCGAAACCTTTCTTGGTGCCAAAAGGATAAAATGCATTAAGAAGATAAGAGTCTTGCCTGGGAAGGCAGGGAATTCCATAGCTATTAGGCAGACTGTGGTGACCGTGGAAACTAGGTGGGATCTAACACGCCCAGTGATATCTTTGTGTGGGCCTAGACAATATCTGGAAGGATGCTCGCCTTAAACAATAGTGGTTATGTCTGGGGGTGACAGTGGGTAGAGGTAAGGGACCTGTTCTGATATTTCTGTACCATCTTTTCTACCGGGAACATTCATTTGATTTATAATTAAATAATTGAAGCTAAATAAGGGCATACAGAATCATTGAACTTTGAAGACTATCTGACTCAGGGAAACATAATCCCAGATAAGTCAGGGAATTTGCCCTGGTCAGGGATACAGCCAAGCCTAGGACCCAGGTCTCCTGACTTCTGATTCAGTATTCCTTCCTGTGACCTTGAGGCTGCCCCACCTCCACACAGCTACAAATCGGGAAGAAAGTGATAATTCTACCACAAAAAGCCTGTGGTCATTTGGAGAGACTTACCCTGGGAGACTGGGCACAGATCAGGAGGCAGGCTCCTGGGCAGAGCTTCCAGGCTTGGCAGGCCACCAAAGGACAACAGCACAGAGCCCGTTGGGGACGAACCCCATGGCTCCCACATGAAGTCTGACCCCCTGCTTGTGCCATTTAGCAGTGAAGAAAAGCAAATTATGAAAGAAAGTTCCTCCCACCCAACCTGTTTCTGGACTCTCTTCTTGACAATGTCATTTCTGGTACTAAGTTGGTTGATTGGAAAAAATAAAAAAATTTTTTTTTTTTTTTTTTTTTGAGAGTTTAGTGTTTCTTTGATTTGTTTTCCCTTTTTTGGGCCCTGTTGCTTAAACAACCTTCGGGCTTCAACAAAGTAAGTACAAGGCCAATCAAATGCAGTACGAAAGCAAGCATCAATAAATTAATGAAAATAACACACAAAGGGCACCTTTATCTTGTAATAGGAGGAGGAGACAGTTGTTTTTCTGCAAAGGTCTTGTTTGGGATGACTGTGGGAGGAGGGTCAGGGAGAACAAGCACCAAGAGACCAAGACAAATGGGGAACTCAAGGGAAATAAAACCTCGGAAAACAAAACAAAGTGGTTGCAATGCCGACTCTCCCTCAGCTTAGAGCTGTGCTCAAGGCTGCATGGGATGTGCTGGGCTGACCCATAGAGACCACACCACCCAAGTACTTGGAGGTGAAACTAGTTCAGCCCAGCCTTCAGGCTTTTCTAGAAACATTCGGTATTTTCTACTTCATTTCTAGTTCCAGGGGTGTGTGTCCTCCTCCTTGGTAGGATGAGAGGGCTCCTTGAGGGTGGCGTCCACACCTCATCTGTCTTAGTATCTCTCAAAATGCCTATCACAGCAGCTCATTCTTGGCAGGTGATCCGTAAATGTGTGTCACATGAAGGAATCAGATTCAGAGCAACACGTATATTGTGCATGGACTTTCCTAGTTGGTTTGGGGGGAGGGGTTGGGAACTGGGAAGGGGTAGGAAATAAAAGATTCAATAAAAGGTGATCAGGATATGTCCCCAACTCAAAGAGCTCACAGTCAACTCCAAGAGACAGATAGGGGTTCATTACCTGTTTAGCTCCTTGCCCTGGGGTCTGTTAATTTCTGCAGGTTATCACCAAACTTGAGACTCAGTCTTCTCCTTCTGTCCCTCACCCCCATGTGGCCACTCCAGCCCAATTGCCAGAGTGCAGGAGAGCAGGGTGGAAGAAGTGGGGTCCACATTGCAATGGCTGGTCTAAGCTCTAACTTTCCATGCCGGTCCTTAGCAATCGAGGACAAGGGCCAAGGCTGAGGTCCAGGGGTGGGGATGGGGCAGCAGGAGCAGAAGGCAGCGTCCAGCCAAGGCCCTTAAAGGGTGCCAAAGGTCAGCCTGGAGGAAGCAAGTTCAGGTGTCATGTCCAAAGGGCAAGAAGAGGGCTGTAAGTGGGAGAGGACCCAGGTGGCCCTGGAATGGAGTGGGAGCAGGCTGGGCAAGAAGTGAGTGGCCTGGGGTGTCCACACAGGACGTCAGAGGTGCCAGCTGTGAAGGTGTGGATGGCTTAGGTCAGCATGGAAGCTTACAGTCTTTGTCATGTTCCTTGAAGCCAAGTGCCACAAGGTAGCACAGGCCCCAGGAAGGAGCCCTGGACGTGAATGCATCCTAAACTCTGCTCTGCCCATCAGCCCTGCTCCATGACAAGTTTTCCCTCCATCAGCTGCACACTGAGAAAAAGACAATGTCAGTGAGTATTCTGTAAAGTTAATTTTCATTTCCAATTTAAATGGCTGTCTATTCTGAGATTATGTCTGTCTTACTTTTGGTGATAAGATGGCTTCTCTTTTATGAAATCATGGTGATGGTAGGTGATAAGCTTTTTGACTGTGTGAATGGCCTCACTTAACTAAATTAAACAGTTGGCAATATTATTCCCATGATTTATGGGGGGAAATAATAAAGCATCAAATCCTACTCTGGTTACTTCATTTTTTTTTTTTTAAATTTTATTGGGGAATATTGGGGAACAGTGTGTTTCTCCAGGGCCCATCAGCTCCAAGTCATTGTCCTTCAACCTAGTTGTGGAGGGTGCAGCTCAGCTCCAAGTCCAGTCGCCATTTTCAATCTTTAGTTGCAGGAGGCACAGCCCACCATCCCATGATGGTTGAACCGGCAACCTTGTTATTGAGAGCTTGCGCTCTAACCAACTGAGCCATCCAGCTGCCCCACTCCTCTGGTTACTTCTGCTCTAAGGAACTGAAATTCTGTCCCTGAACCCCAGATCCTGGCTGCCAAAATAACATCATCTCCAGCACCATCATCATCATTATCATCAATAACACTTCATAGCTTGCACTTTGCACAAAGCACTATCCTGAATAGTTGCATATGTTAATTAGCCCCTCCCCTTGTTTTGACCTCTTGCCCACCCATATATATGCCCAATATCTGGATTTGGCCCTATCTACTCTGAACTAGCCCATTGTCAACCATTCCCCAGTTCTGATGGCTCCCCTACTACAGGTTTCATAATGTCTTCCCCTGACCCCAGCCTCCTAGAAAGTAGAGCTCTGCCTCAAAATTCCTAACCAGTGGCTGCTCTCCACTCCTTGCTGCCAAAGCCTCACCAGACCCTTCTACTGACTGCCTGGCTGGGCTTCCTACCAGACACTGTCAGACCCTCTGTATACTGAGCGAGCACCAGCCTTTGAAGGCGAGCCACCTGCTGCCAACTCTGGGCCCCCAAAACTAAGCCCATGTCCAACCAGACCCTTCGCCATTGACCTGCTTCTGACCCTCCTGGGCCTTCCTTCTACCCTCCCAGCAGTCTGACTTTACTGCTTGCTTCCTGCTAGAACCTTTCCTGAACAGATGCCCCATCACTGTGTGAATCTTCTGGTTTCTGGGGATAGCTCTTATCATGCCTCCTCTACACAAATCAACATGAGTCAAGTACTATATTCTTGTCCCAGGCCTGGAGTCGTTGCTTTCATAACCATAACCACTGAGAGCACACCATGTACCACTCTTTTTACACTTTACTTGTATTAACCCTTGTGTCCCTCACCATAACCTTATGAGGTAAATACTGTTGTCATACCCACTTTGCAGATGAGCAAACCAAACCCCAGAGAGGTGAGGTTACTTGCCCACAGTCACACAGCTAGGAAGTGGCAGAAATGAACTTTGAACCCAGGCTCTAGCCCAGCCCTGAATCACCACATTGCCTGGCATCTCCTTGAAGCCTAAGAAGTCTTGCCCTAGGAAGTATGGAGTCAGATGCGTCTCTTTGGCTTATGAACTCCATGGCTGTGGGAAGTCACTAGTCTCCGAGTCTCTGCTCCCACATCTTCCACTGTTTTGTCAGCATACAGTGGCCACAGTCATCACCCCCTTCCTTTCCTGTGTTAAAAGCCTGGCAAGCACAAACCTGTCGTGAGTGGGGTGTAGGCATTTAATTCAGCTCCCTGGAAATGTCACTGCTGAGAAGAATAAACCTGCATCCATTTGTAAAGCGTTTTGCGGCTGATGGCTAAAGTGAACGCAGTGGTTTGAAGCATGGACTCAGGAACCTGGCTGCACAGTTTAAGTCCAGACCCCACAGTAGTATGTGACTCTGTAGTATTTGGCAAGTTTCTTAACTTCCCCATGCCTTGGTTATCTCATGTTTAAAGGGGACGACACTCATAATAATATGTACCTCATGCAGGGTTGCTGCTAATTATAGAATATATATATATATCTTAGAACAGTGGCGGGGACATATAGCCAGCTCTTCATAAGGGTACACGGTTAGTAGTCTCTGCGGGTAGGAACTGGATGTTCCACCATTCTGCAGTCAAAGAAACTAAGATTCCAGCGGGTTGGACAATATGCTCCATATCACACGGCTTTTGCCGAGTGGACCAGAAGTGAAATCCAGAGCCTCTTGGTGAAAAGACTTGCCAGCTCCTTCATTTCTTCCAGTACTTTCTTATTTCCATTTCTGGTGTGACTGCAGTTGGCTGTGATTCCCAGGCCACCGGTTTCCAACCTCATTAATCTGCTCCTGCAAAAGTCAGGCTCCTCCTAACGGGCTTTGCTGCTGTTCTTAATCTGGGGCCCATTCAGCAGCTGTCCACCTACACCTGGTCGCCAGAGCGCTGCAGAATACAACCGTCAGTAAGGAGGGCATTTACCTCCATCAGGAGCCTAATTATGCAAATCCGAAGCAGAGAAATGAAGGGGAGAGTGGGGCCTGCCCAAGGATGATTGATGAGGCTGGCTGGCTTTATCTCCCCTACTGCATAGGCTGGAGGCTTTATCGTGAGAGCAGCTCAGCCACTGTATCTCAGTTGCTGTGTTGCAAGCCCTGGGACAATGAAGGCTGAACTGGGTTAATATAATTCTCTAGTGACTCATCCTAGGGGAGGACCTGTGATGGATCATTAAGCTGTCTTGGAACTTATTTCAAGCCCACGCCCCCAAGATGAACGCTCGCAATTTGTTTATCGGGTCTCCAACAATAGGCCACTATTCTCCTTCCCCACAACTTGGTTACACAATCTTTCCCCTCGTGTCTTTCAGCCACCTACTGAAAATCTGTCTGCTCACTGAGCACGCGCTCCCCATCCCTCTACCAAATGCCTGACTGGCACGTCATCCCCTATATTTGATGGGTACGCTCACTGCCTTCTTGACAAGCTCGACTCTGCTCACCAGGAGGATTCCCCTAAAATGGAGGCCCTTGCTCTCCGGCCTGTGGGCAGATTTTGTTCTCTCCCCATCCCAAATCTTGTCATCCTCACTGAGTCCAAACTGGGTCTAGACCTCTGACTTATCCATCTTCTAGTGCCTTTGAATGTCCTGGGTCTTCCGATTCCCCTTGATCCAAAGTTCTTGGGTTGATTTCTTCTCATTGTTTAATTCTTTTTTACAAATATAAATAACTCATGTCTAGTGTAGAAAAAAGAATACAAGTCACCCATAATCCTACCACCCAGAAATAATCTCCATAAACATTTTGGGAGTACATCCTCTTGGGCCTACCTCCCCACGTTCCAAAGTTTACCTCTGTGCCCTTCCTTGCTGAAGCACCTCTGATAGGTCCCCCCACCCTGGTGCATTAGAAGTATGCAGATGCCTTTTCTTAATGAGCGTCTACTACAGGATAGGATATGTTTGTCAACTTTTATGCGCATCTATATTGTGGAGTCACCTTCTGTGTGGCTCCAGGTGAGAATGTCTGCATTTCTGGAGCAGCCCCCTCCTGGTCGCCTGTCCTCCAGCCTATTTTCCTCATGGTCTCCAGAGTGAGCAGACAAAGGCACTAATGCCACCAAGCCATTCCTCTGCTTGCAACCTCCTGCGGCTTACCATCCCCTTTGGGATAGACCCGGGGCTCCTTAGCCTGGCTTTTCATGACATAAAACTGGCTTTTGTTTCCCAACTCTTCACTTACCTCCCTCCTCAGGGTATTCACTCTCTACCCTCGTCAGGCAATTTGCTCTTCCTAGAATGGGATTTCTCTTTGCATCCCAGGATCTGCTGTTCCCTCTGCCTGGAATGAGCTTCCCTTCCCACTCTTTTGTCTGGATAATTTCTACTCTTCCTTCAAGCATCAAGCTGCCTATCTAGGAAGCCTTCCTTCATCACCTCACCTCCAGTCTTGTCAGATCTCAGTTCAGTGCTTCTTCTCTGTGAGGACACATGTTACCTATAGAACTTGACTCACGACTGAAAATCTGCTGTCTTGTCTCTCTCCCTCACTAGACTGTGAGCTACGTGAGGGCAAGGACTGTGTTTTCTAACTTTTTCTAGCCGCTAACAAAATCTCTGGCCCACAGTATGTATTCAGTTTAAAATTTTTTTATTTTATTTTTTTTGCTGACTACAATGTAAGAATGAGAAATAACCTGTAGCTGCCTAATGTTATTCTTGCTTAGGATGTAAGCATTTTTATTAGATCCAGGTACAGCTTACATTTCAGAACTGAATCGAACATTAAGTTTGTGTACACCTATGATCGCAATGCTTTATATTACATAAATTATCCCATTTACTCTCATTTCAACTTCACAGCAATCACATGAATAGGAATTATTTCCATGTTACAGATCGGTGAGATTCAGGGACATAGCATCTCACAAATAGTAGATAACAAGATCAGAATTTGAACCACGGTCAAAATAATGATCATTTTCTGAAGCAATAACTGGGATTCAACTGTCTTTAAGGTTTTCTTGGATGCAGACATTTGTTTCCCCACCTGGATCCTTGTAATTTAGCAGCTGAATAATCATGGGTTCACATCCTTCTCAAAGGTAACTAGGAAATGAATGAGTAAGTTATGGATTGATGGGTGACTCTGGTGCTGCTTTCCTGCTGATGTTCAGTCACACCATTGTCACCAAGTTGCTCAGGCCCCGTCCTTTCCCACCCTTTATCCCACAGGATGCTCAAGGTTCTCCAGTCATCTTTCCCGCTCAATGTTTTCTGCTCAACTTGGAAAAGTGATGGATTGTCACCCACAAATAAGACTTGCCAATCCAAGGTGGGTACCTTGACCTGTACTTAACATCTTAACAGAAGGATTCTGATACTGAATGTTCTTTATAGGTGGAAAAATGCCTTGTTAGATTCTGTAGGCTCTCATTCACTTATTCATTCTAAAAACATTTACAGAGGGCCTAATAATCATAGTTAATCACAGTAGCTAACATCTATTGAGGGCTTACTATGTGAGAGGCACTGCTTTACATGCTTTACAAGTGGCAATTCATTTAATCCCCGTTTTTTTAAGGATACCCTCAGTCAGGAACTATTATGATAATTGTAGGAATGTGCAAACTGAGAGACAGAGAGGGTAAGTAACTTGCCCAAGGCCACACAGCCTATAGTATACTACCTCTCCTACCATGCACAAGGCTCTCTGCCAACTTTGACTACATAAAATTGAGTATGACACAGGCCCTGCCCTCTTTTGCATGACACAGGTGCTTATGTGCTCATGCAAAAGAGACATGGAGCAAAGAACTACAATACTCTGTGATCGTCCATTGTGTTAGCGACACGTGCAAGATGAAAAGACTCACAAGAAAGGAATGTTTGATGGCTAGCTGATGACCTCATAGAGGAGGTGACATTTCAGCTGGGTCTTAAAGGACTAGTATGAGTTCAGTAGATTGGAAAGGGTGGGCTTTGTAGGGGAGAGCAACTTTTGCAGAGGGGATAAAAGATGCTAAGTGTGGAAGAAGAAGAACTTGCTTGAAGAACAGTGAGAAGTTCCAAGGGATTGACTCACAGGGGCCACAGGGGACCCAGCAAGAAACAGGCTGGAATAATAGGTTGGGCCAAAGCCTGGAGGGTCTCAAGGAACTGTACTCTATTTTGTGAGAAATGGAGAGTTATCGAGATATTTAAACAAAGGAGTGGCTTGATTAGATTTGTGTGATACCTATGAACAATGAGGAAGGTGGACAGACAGATGGGAGAGAGAGTTAAACAGGGAAGCCAGGAAATCTGTCAACCAATTCCTAGTTGGCATTAACCAGGCAAAAACAAACAGTCCCCCAAAGAAGGTATCGGTTGGAAAAGTGTTTTAAGAAGCAGAATCAACAGAACTTAAGGACCTTAAAGCTTCTCACTTAGGCCTTATGTAGATAGGCTGACATTAACCACGACAGGGAATAAAGGAGGAAGAGCTCATTCTTATCTATTTTTTTGTTCCACAAACACTCGGTGGGAGAGCCAGGACCTGTACCAGGTGGAGGGCATCCAGCTGCCAATCAGACATAAGCCCGCCCTCCCCCACTGTGGTGCGGTGGGTGAGGCAGACAAGTAAACAGGCTGATTACAGTAGAAAGGGGTGGGTGGACCACCCACAGAATCGAGTCCTAGGAGTCTCATGGTGACGTCAGACTAAAGGCAGCACTAGTTCCTCTCTACCACTTTGCTGGTCACTCTACTTCCTCTTTACTCACGTTGTCCAGTCTGCCTTCCCCAGGGCAGAGGCCAAGAGTCTGGTGTGAATATTTGGGGTTGGCATAGATCCTGTTAAAACAGTACAGAAACTGGGCATCCCAGGGTGTGAGCCATGTCAATGCCTATCTAGGAAACCCAAATGCCAAATGTCACTAGGACTGGATAGAAACCCCTAGTCCAAAGGGCCAGGGCGGGGGAGGCAGAGCCAAGAGTTTGGAGTTGGGCAGATACGAGGCCAGAACAAGCCAGAACATGCAGGATGATTGTTGCAAACCCTGGGGGGAGCTGCTATTTTCCCTAATGGGCTGGTATAGACGTGATGCATGGGTTCTGGGGCCTGGCAAAAAGGGTCAGGGGTGGGACACCAACCAGTGTACACGTTGCAGAGAAGTAGCCGTTCCCACATGCTTCCCTTGGCCTGCCAGGTAACCCACACTCATTCATCTTGGTGTGCTGTGGATTGCAACGAGCGAAAAATTACTCTTTCTGTTTCAGCAGGAGGCAGGTTGCAGGAGATGCAGGGAGGTAGACAGAGAGGAGCCCAATACCCAGGCAGCAGGGCCTGGGAGGAGAGGATTGTTCCCTACTCTCTCTCTCTCCAGTTTCCTCTCTTTACAAAGACAAAGGGGAATGAACAGGGTCAGCAAAGCTGGAGGCTGTGTTTACGCTGCCCGTGCTGCCGAGCAAAGCGGGCAGTGCCTGCCCGACCATTTGGGATAGCCACAGAATTTAGGGCCCCTCTCAGAACATTCTGGGCCTACGGACAAGGTCAGTCACAGGGTGAAGGAGCTGGGTAGAGAAGAAGATAAAGGGAAATGAGAGACACGCTGAACAGGAAAAGAGAACAAAAGAGAGTTAGGAAGGAGGATGAAAGTAGAGGCTCTGTTTCCTGTCTCTGCTCCTTCAGCTCTGCTCACAGCAGCTTCATTCCATATAATGGGCCCTTGGAAAGGCCACAGTGGAGAGGAGGAGGCTGAGTGGGGGCTCCACCTGGAGAACTTGAAGCGTGACAGCCCCTGATGGGAGATGACAACAGGTCACTGAGTCGTGGAGGGAAGGCAGGTGACATGGGAGGGGCAGGGCCTAATGAGGAAAGCAGGCAGCGCAGCCCTGTGTTCGTCACATTGGGACAGCACTTGCGTCCATCATTCTTTGCTGTGTCTGTATTTGCATCCATCATTCTTCATTGTATTAATTTTAATTTGTTACTGGGTTGATCAGCAATTGTTCTTCCTGGAGGGTGTAATTAGGATTATAAATAAAGCCAAGGGGAGAGTTTGGGCAACCAAACTGTGCATTCGGTGCTGTAATGAGCCCAGGACCCTGCCCCCTCCCCAGAGAACCCATTTTGGAACAATAGTTTGGTTGCTTCATTGGCTCACACAAAAAGCTGAGGTCTCAGAAAATCCTCACACTTCACTGTTTGGAAGGAATCGAGGTTGGCAACCTTGATCTTCTAGGGACCAGTTAGTGTGGGTATTTGCTGTAGGAGCCTTTTGAATTTACATACCATTAAATCAATTCCAGAAGTCACATCTCCTACATGAAACCTTCCCAGGCATAGTATATGTTCCTTTCCATCTGCTTCATCCAGGCTGGACCCAGAAGTCCCTCAGGTCTGTCCCCTTCTTTCCATGCCCACTGCCCAGGCTTTATTTAGGACAACTCAGTTTTCTCCTAAATTCTTCCATAACCTCCTGGCCGGTCTCTCCATATTATCCATCTCACTCTCTCTAAAGTGACCTTCCGCAAACGCAAATCCCTCCATGTCTTGCTCCTGCTTGTAAGCCTTCCAGGGCTCCCAGGAGAAATTAGATGCCCTCAGTACAGCACAGACTTCCCTACTCTGGACGGTCTGACCTCCACCTCCTGCCAAGCCACTTCACGACGATCCCAAACTTGGCCAGCCTCTTACACCTCTGGACCTTCGCACATGTAAATTCCTTTTTCTTTGAATATTCTTCTGTCTGCTTCACATGGAAACCTTCAATCCACCCTTCGAGACGCAGTCCAAATACGTCCTCCTCAACTGAGTCTCTTCTGACTCCTGACAGCCACCTTCGAGCTCCCCCAGGACCTTGCGTTCACGTCTCTAACGACTCTCTCACGCTTATAGTGTCCTTTGCTTGCTCTGTCTTACTGTCTTAAATCTTGTGAATTATTGTGTCATTCTGGAATGGCAGATCATTTGGGGGTAGGGGTCATATCGCTGAGATTTTTTTTGTTTCGTTAAGGCGCAGCCCAGATAAGGGCCATATGCAGAAAATGTTCTAGGTGATAAAGCTGCTGCTGCATACATGGCTAGGTGTTTACACCAGCGCTGTCCAGTAGAACTTTCTGCAATGTTGGAAATGTCCCGTATCTGTACTGGCCAACATGGCAGCCACTAAACCACATGCGGCTGCTGAGTACTCAAAATGTGACTGATGCCATCAAGGAACTAAAATTTTAATTTTTAATTTTAATGTAATTAGTTAAATTTTAAATTTTAATGTAATTAGTTTAAATTTAAATAACTGCATGTGGCTAATGGATACCATCGTGGGCAGCACAGGTTTGGATTAAGCCAAGTCAGAATAGAAGTTAGCCTAAAGAGACACCTACCTGTATCAAACTCAACACCTCACAGCCATATTGCAATCTTTGAATAAAATACATGCTGACAGTAATAAGGGGTTAAGTGTTTTGATAGCTGGAAGTGGAATGATATCACAGGTACATCATCCCAGTCAAACCTTTGACAGTCTGGAGACATATCATCTGGGATTCGCTTAAAATATGCTGAGACTGGCAAGATCTTGCCAGGAAGAGAGCTGGTACAGGAAAGCAGCTAAGCGAGCCATGCCTGGACCAGGTGGTGGTATTTTCCCAAGCAGAGGTGGATGGTTTCTTAGGTATCCTGAAGTCTGAGAGAAATTACAGCTCAAGAGTCTTACAATGAAGGAGATCTTAGTTGATCCTGAAGGAACCGTTTGTTGGTCCAGCCCCTAAAAACTTTAGAGCAGGGGCAGGATTCGGGCCCACTCAGCAGATGTGCAGTGCCCAACTCCTAGGTGTCTTTATCTCTTGCTCCAATGGAAGATCCTTTCTTCTGCCTGCACTTTCCCACCTCTGGGCA
This sequence comes from Rhinolophus sinicus, assembly GCF_036562045.2. Lineage (NCBI taxonomy): Eukaryota > Metazoa > Chordata > Mammalia > Chiroptera > Rhinolophidae > Rhinolophus > Rhinolophus sinicus. Next base: position 43,195,481 of record NC_133764.1, on the reverse strand, counting down.
ATTAGCAAGCTGTCTGAACACAAAAAGAAAACTTCATCCTTCCTCTCTGGACAGCTGTGTCCTTGGCAGTAAAGGGAGCCCAACGCTGTCTGCCGGCAAGGTGGAACAGCGGGGACAGGGAGGTGAGTGCTGGGGAGGGCCACAGACAGCGAAACAGCAAAATTCTCTAGCTACACACATTGCCTGCTCCAGGTATCAGTGCTGAAAAGGGGGGACTCAGGACCAGCAGCACTCAACGCAACGGCCCTGGCCTTGGAAAGGTTTTACCATTTCTTTGGGGAGGTAGTAGGCAGGGAAATTGGGGTGAGGCTGCTGCCAGTGTGGCAGTAGCTCTGTTTAAAGTCACTTTCACAAGATGGTAAGAACCAGCAAAAGGAAAATAATTACAGCGTTTTCACCAACAATGCATCTGCTTAAACTCAGGTATAAATAGATCCTTAAGCTCTCAGCACAGCCACTTTAATCTCAACCATGAGCGGCCACTTTCAGGGGGCAGGGATGTTTTCGGGTGAGGCCAGCCACACCACCGCACCCTCGTCCCCCTTCCAGAAGCAGCAAACCACCTTACAAAACCTGCTGAGTCCCTGGGGAAGAGAAATGGCCGAGATGTAGAACAGGGAAGGGCTGCATTCACAATTCCTTCCTACTCATACATTGTAAAATGGTGCAACCACTTTGGGAGACAATTCGCGGTTTCTTAAAGAGTTAAACATACCCTTATCATACAAACCAGCAAGCCCACTTCTAGGTACTAGGGCAAGAGAAATGAGAACATACGTCTGCATAAAAACATATACAAATGTTTACGGCAGCTTTATTCATAATAGCCACAAATTGGAAACAAGACAAATGTCTAAAAACAGGGGACCAGATAAGCAGTCTATGATACATCCATATTACGCCGCAATGTAAAGGGAGGACTACCAACGGACATGATGACATGGATGAATCTCAAAATACATATGCTGAGCGAATAAAGGCAGACACAGGAGTACAAACATGCACGGTAACATATATGAAATAGGTTAATCTAATCTCTAGGGATTAAAAGCAGAGGAGTGGATGGCTGGGGCCAGGACAGGGGCACGAGGGAACCTTTCAGGGTGATGGAAATAGTCTTTATCTTGATTATTGTGGTAGGCGCACAAGCATATCCATTGATAACTCATTGAACAGTGCATGTAAAAAGGGTACATGTATTGTATGTAAATTTGACCTCAATAAAGTTGATTTTAAAAATAATTCCTTTGCAAGGGTCTGGATGAGGGGGCTGAAGCCTCCATCTTGTCAGAAGTGGCCACAGGACTGCGGGCCACAGACCTTTCCAGAAAGCCAGTCAAAGACAAGGGAAGCCTTCCACAAGGCCCGGTGATACCGCCAGGCTGGAAAACCTGCTCCCTGGTGGCCTGGAAGAGGCCCAGGCCCCTCTCTGGCCCTTGAGCCTTAAAAGGCTGGAATTTCTGGCTGAACAAGAAGGCCTGGGTGCAGTCCCTAGGCAGCTTTTCCTCAGCTCTGGGCAGGATGCCCAGCCACCCCTCACATAGGTGCCAGCTTGCTGCCCAAGCACAGGACCTGAGGTCCCAGCACAACCCTGCTGGGAGCAGAGGAGGGAGTCCGGCCCACAGCCAGCCCATCCTCTGCCCTCGGTGCCTATGCCCGGCAGGGCCTCTGTCTGCAGAGCAAGCTTGCAGGGCAGGGTCGTAACACCCCAGCACCCACCCTGTGCTCCCCAACTAGGCTCTGGGCCGGGATGCCCAGAGAGGCATCAGACCTTTACTCTGTGTGGGGATGGTTTCGCAGCCCCAGAGAGAGTCAGGGAGTCAGTGACAGGACAGGGCCCGGACTTTGATCTCTTAGCCTAGTGCCCTTTCCCCCACAGCAGACTGGGCTCCCAGTTACTTGCTGGGGGAGGGATTTTTAGTGGGGTTGGTTCCAAGCAAGAGTTCTCCAGGGCAGGGCCTCTGATACAAAGGGACTCTCTGCTGCTGTGGTTGACAGCCCTCGGGGAGTGGGGAGCCTGCTGCAGCTGGTAGTTTGTCAAAGGGCAACCCTGCCCCCCCCCATGGGCACACCTCTTTTGCCGAGTGGCTGAGGCCAGAGCAGCTAAAGCCAAGGTACCCCCTCAGACTCGTCTGATCTGCAGTCCAGGGCCCTTTGGAGCCCAGTTAACTCTCTGTGATCACAGAGAGGGTGGGCCTGGGACTATATCTGGCCTTCTAGGCCACAAGGGATCCTCCAGGGGCTCAGGAGCCCCATGTCCTCTGCTCTACCTGGTTCTGTGTGTCTGTCTCTGTCTCTCTGTCCTTGTCTCCCCTCCCCCACTCCCTGTTGTCACCTGCACCTGTTTTCCTGTCTTGCTCAATCTCTCCAATCCACAGGTTGTTTATTCCCAGGGGTCCCCTCTCCTTATCTTGCAGGCAGCTGTTGTTGGCCCTGGTCTGGAGGTATGGAATTAGTTAACTCTTTCTCTCCTCCCATCGGCTGCACTCCCAATGAACCAGCAGCAGCAGAACACCAAGGAGAGCCCAGGGTGAGGGCCCCAGAAGCCTGGGACCTGGCGTTCCCTGCTGTGGGACCCCTGCTGCATGATGCGACTGGAAACTGGGTACTTGCCCCTGCCCCTCAGTTTTCTCATCTGCAAAGTGAGAGCATCTTACCTTTTTATTATCCCAGCTCCACACTGCCAAACACACACACACACACACTCTCTCCATGTTTCAAAAGTTTAGGGCTATTGAATTACATTTATTCAGTGATTACGAATTAAAAAGCCGATTCTGTACGAAACAAAACCAACCAGAGCTTCTGAGCTGCATACCATGGTTTTGTTTTATATAAAACAGGATCCTGAATTAGTAATTACCAAATAATTATACATCTATCATGTTCCCAGTTATAATTCCAACAAAGAAACGACATTTTAGTTAAGCCTGTGTAGCCTTCACATAGATAAATGTTCTATTTCTGCTAGGCTTTTCTAAAGATAAAAACCAGCTCCAGGTCTCTTCCTCCCTGCTCTTTTTTGGCCTGGGGTGAGGAGTGGAAAGCCAGGGACAGGTGGTTTTTAAAATGCCTTGCATTGGGAGGGGAATTGGGGGGTGGGGGAGAAGGTGAAGGGATTAGATGTAGTCACACAACAGCCTAGCCAACTGTGTGGGCCCCCCCCCCCCCCTCTCTCCTTAAGGAAAGAAGAGTCTGTGGGACTGTGCCTTTCTGGGACTTTGTTTCATCCTTAAGTTTACACCTTATGTCTCTCTGTCTGGTCCCCAAAAGATGGTTTGCAGCCAAAGACGGGTAAGATATCTCACGGGAGATACAACCTAAGCCAGGCTGAACCGAGTGGGGACCCCCAATGAGCTGCCTTAGAAAAATATGGGAAGGGGCCTTGCCTCCCCTTCCCCCTGCCTGGGAAAAGCTGTTGCCAGGCTCTGCCTTTTCCCTGGCACCTGTTTGTGAGAGAAGTTACAAAAACAATAAAGATCAGTTCTCTCCACTTAGCTCAACAGAACTGTTACAAAATGAAAGACTTGACCCTGAGAAGGTACATACCTTAATTAAGACATTGTGGGACCTTGTGCTTCAGCTGTTGACTGACAAAGGGTGATTGAGATAAATATTTTTCTGTTATGATGTGTGAGTTTCAGAGACGGAAACAATGTTGCTTTCTCTTGTTTTTGTATACCTACTCAATACAAACCCCCAGTCGGCCTTATTCTGGGCTCCAGTCCTCTGAGACTGAGAGACCCCTGGCCTTCGGGGGAGAGATTTAACTGCATTAAGTCTCTGTTTGTTTCTTTCTTATAAACTTAACCCAAACCGCCCCTTCTCGCACCCTCACTGCCCGTGTTGCGCTGGACGCGACAATTAGAAAATACAAATTGGTAGTCACAAAACAGTCATGGGGATGTGAAATACAGTACGGGGAATATAATCAATAACGTTGGAAAGACTATGTAAGGTGCCGGATCGGCACTGGACTTATCAGGGGAATCACTTCATAGACGGTGTAGATGCCTGACCACTGCGCTCTACACCTGAAGCTAATGTAGAATAATATTGAATGTCAACTATAATTAAATATATATACATATATATAATCACAGGATTTAAAGTACAGCACGGGGAACATAGTCAATGGAACTGTAACAGCTATATACGATGTCAGAGGGGTAGTAGACTAGTAGACTTGGATGGGGGTTATCACTTTGTGAGGGGTGTAAATGTCTAATCGATTATGTTGTTTTGTACACCTGAGACTTATTTTAAAAATCCCTTGTATTGCTGGGTTTGTAGGCCCAACTGTGTCCTATTGGCTCGCGCATCAGTCACTCATTGGGCACTAATATTACTGTCCCTGCCTACCAATGCCTGGCCTCCCATTAAATAACAGAGAAAATGGCCAGCAGGGCAGGGCCTGGGCCCCCAGCCCCGGCCCCAGCACAGACACTTCTGCTCCTTACCTGCCGGCCCAACCCACAATTAATTCTAGAATTCAGAGCTAGTGACAGTAGAAGCAGGAAAAGGCTGTGGTGGGGGCACCTTAGGATTTTCCCAAGGGAAAGAGCCCAGGTGTTTTGGCAAGGAGACTGCACTCAGGCACAGAGGCTGCTTCCCAGACCGTCTCACGGGGGTTTAGAGCCACGTGTAAGGAGAGCTGGTCCCCTTAGCCCTTTGTCAAGACCTCCTCTCATTCCACAGATGGAGGAACTGAAGCGCAGGAGTGTCATTTCCCTGCCATTCTCTTTTTCTCTCTGTCTCTCTATTCCCCACCTCTGTACCCCATATTTCCATGTAGTAGGTCAAAGGCCCAGAGCTGGATGGGACAACCTGGCTCTCTAGTCTTGGCCCCATCTTGTGACTCCCAGATCTGTAGCCCCTGTTCCTAATTCCATTCCCTATAGGACACGCCACCTGGGTGTCAGAGGTGCCTCGAATTCAACCTGCTCAGACCAACTCATGATTCCCCCTCTGGTGAGGGAAGTTGCCTGGGCTGGCTTCTCCAGCCCCACAGCTAGCCAATCACCCAGGCTCTGTGTTCTAACCCAGGGAATTGTCATTCCTGACCCCTCCCTCCTTTAGGCCCCTCATCAAGACCTGCAGGCCAGTGGTCCAGGTATAGCTGCCTTCCCTGCCTTCTCCTCCTGTCCCTCAGCCCACGCCTCACCCTAGCCCTCCTGGACGGAGGTGGTGGCCCTCCCATCCTCCCACCCGCCCCATACTGGAGCTAAAGGGGGATTTTTCACTTTGCCTATAATTGGTCACTCACAGCCTTGGTCAAAACCTTCAGTGACTTTGTCATATAAAGACTTAGCTTGTGTGAGAGGGAGAATGGGAAGAAATGAAGGGATAATTAAAGTCCTTGGAGGGAAGATAGGGAACCACTGATCAAACTCAGAGACAGGAAGTGACTAGTTCAGGGTCACCCAGGAAGGCAGTCAGAGTAGTTATGTTCAGGGGACAGAAATGTTCTCCCTCACCAGGCAGGCTGACCGCTCCCTCATGCCCCCACTGGACACTATGCTCCAGCCACACACAGCTTCCGTGTGCCCTAGACTTGTATGCTCTTTCACACGTCTGCTTCCTTCCTCATGCAATCATGCTTTTCCTCTCTTCCCTCACCTCCATAGTTAGCCATTGGCCCAAGCCCAGCTCAAATGCTGCCTCCTTCAGGAAGCCTTTCCTGAATGCTTACCCTGGCATACCTCTCTCATGTCACTCAGCACTCTCAGACTTTGGTTAGAATTATTCCTGTGCATTCACCCTAGCAGGGGCAGGACTCATCTTACACGCCTTCCTATCTCCAAGAGCACCATGCACAATGCCGGGCCTGTCACACGGGCCCAACAGGTATTTCTGGAAGGAATTATCATATTTATTTTCATTATGAGTGGCTGGTGTTGGTAGAACTATCATTTGAGTCAGTCACTGGGCTCAGCATGCAAGTCAGAGCATACGAATCTTCACAGCAGCCCCAGAGATTAGCCCCATTTCCCAGATGGGGAAACTGGGTCTCAGAGGAAGTAAGTAGCTTGCCCTGGGTCTCACTGTGGGAAGATGGCAGAGTTGGAACTGGACCCCACGTATCGCTGATTCGAAAGCTTCAATGCAGACCTGTGACTATTGACCTGGGCCAGCTGAGCAGCAGGTCAGAGCTCCAGGACTTTACAGATGGCCCTTCTCGTCTCAGTGACCTCTGTGGTCCAGAGCCTGAGGACAGAAGCCCTTCCAGGCGTCACAACAGGCTCTGCTCAGGATGGCTTTTCCCTTTTCAAATGACCCGGGTGGTTTAGCTCCTGCCCTGGAATCCCCAGCCTGACCAGGTGACAACAGCTCCCCTCTGGCTCCACAGGCACACAAAGTACCTTTGCACACAACCTTTCTTTGTCCCCTGCCAGTGGCGGCAAATTGGGCAGGCCCAGGGAAACATGGTAAGGCGGCAGAAGTTTGTGTTGGACAGTTTGCAGCTTCTCTGTTCTGTTCCCTTTCCACTTGGGGTTTCCTGCTGGTTGACCCCCTCCCCGTGCTTTGGGCTAGACACTGGGTTTAACCCTTTCATAACTGAGAGCGGCATGAAAGGAATGCAGAGGGAACTTCAGACTTTTGGGGGAGATATGGAATGATGGTGGGGATTCTCCTTGCTCATGACACCAGGACTGACCTACAGCTGGTCCTAAAGAGAGCCTGTGATGTTTTTGCCCCTGGAAGTTGGGTAACTTCCAGTCACAATACTGTGGGAAACAGTGTTATCGCACTTATTTCCCTCCCTGGATCCAAGTCCCTGGGCCAAGGCTCCCAGATATGGGGGGCTGCAAATCTCCTGTCCCTGCCACCACTCCTGTGGCCCCTGGGAGTGGGGCACCCATTCACGATCACCCCCTCTTGTGTGCCAGGCCTGCGCTAGGCCTTCACAGATATCGGCTCACTTGCTCGTCATCACCAGAACCCAGAACTCTCAGCCCTGTTTGGCGGACGAGGACACCCAGGCTCAGAGGCTTCCATGATACTCAGGATCACACGGCAAGTGCATGAGTTGCTGGGACTTGAACTTTGATCCATGTGGCTGCAAAGCCTGTGCTGCCTTGGTCTCCCTGTCCACCCACTGCCGCTTGGTGAGCAGGCTGCGTTCCCCTGGGCAGGCACGTAGCCAGCCGCTGCTGCTGCTCTCAGCTGCCCAGCCCTGGGTGTCCCCAGGGAGCAGGGAGAGTGCTAGGCTGACGCAGAGACTGGCCAGGGACTGGGGCTGTCCAGCACGGTGCTTTTCTCCAGTTTCAGGGTCACACTGCTCGGGTTGGCTCATTCCTGCTTCTGTGATCATGGGCAGCATAACCAACTAGCACCTCAGTTTTCTCTTCTGTGAACACTGAGCTACAAATACCTATTTCTGGGGATACTTGTGAGGAGTAAATGAGATCACCGGAGCCAACTGTTTCACACAGCAGCACAGGGTAGATGCTCAAGGAAACCTTGCCGTCTGCCTGTGACCCGGGCAGTGGCCACGGTGACGCAATGGCACAGAAACCCACAGGAAACTTCGACATGGAGACTGACAGCATATGCAAAGGAAGTAGCAAAACAAGAAGAAAAAACTTTTCAATTTTGGCTGAGTAAAGGCAACACGATAATTGCCATCATTTATAAAAACTTCTTCCCATTAATGCCTAATTCCCAGGAAGCGCAACAATGATTATCTCATTAACTATGTGTCAGATTAACTTGGTTGGAGGTTTTATTTGATTAAAACAGTGAACTCTCAACACATACGCTCATTCTTCATAGTCCGTGGTTTCTGGAGCACAATCATCTGTTGACAACTTTTCTAAATTAGAAGGCACGTTTCCAGGGAAGTGTCTTGTAAAATGCAGTTATTTTGATTCCCCAAAGCAAGGTGGACCAGAGTGGAGGGAGAATCTCAGAGCGTCCTACCAACACCCACCTCTGGATTTGCAAAGGCCAGTGACGAAAGATGAATTATGTGTCTATCTGTTAAAAACAAACAAACAAAACAACTCTGGGGGCTTTTGTATTATTATTTGAGTTTTTTACTACATGCATTTGTATTTTTTGTAGTAGTGGTTATTATTTTGTAGTGCTGGTTTTCTCCCCCCAAATACACTGAAAACTCCAAAGTCATTACATCCTGATTCCATTTCCCCCCTGGGGAGAAAAGGTTGCTATCTGTCAGAGGCACTTACGAGCCTGCCGTTTTTCTCATTTTCTGATAGGTGGTGCAGCCCCCCTCCCGCTATGTCTCCCCCGCACCTTAACAGAGAAAGGCTGCTGGCTGACAGCTCCCAGCTGCACCGGGAGATAGCTGAGAATTTCCAATAGGGAAGTGTCACGCTTTGCCAACTCGGGGGAAGACAGAATAATTGGCTGGAATCACAAACCTGGGCAATGGTGCAAAAGGAGACAGAGCTGGAGGAGGCGGGGGTCCCCCAGGGGTGAGCTGGATATCTCCCATGATGCCAGACTAGAGACTTGTGTCCAGAGGCTCAGACACTTCTGCAACCCGCTCTCCCTGAGGTCAAGTGGTTGGGCGAGGCGTTCCCAAGGAAGAGCCCATCCCCAGCACTCAACTCTGATGTGGAGGGGAAGATGGGCCAGGGCAGCAGCAAAGACCCCTGTCGTGATTACAGAAAAGGGAGGCCAGAGATCTGGGAGAGGGTAATCACACTATCCTGATCCCCGAGGTCTGCGCAGGCCAAAGGCCTGCAGGTGGAAGATGGAAATGCCAGGTGGAGACAGCCTACTGTGATTCAGGCTTGACTCTCAAGGACAAAGACAAGGGCAAGCTTGGATCGTGGAGGACCAGGGTGGGAGGACGTCAAGGAGAGAAGCCCCTGACAATGAGGTGGGGGGAAGGGCACTCGCTTGTTTCATCCCCTCCTGATCACAACCAGCATCCAGATGTGGCCTGAGGAAAGAGCCCCCACACACACGCACTCAGGGTTCCTGGGGCCTGTCCATCTCCCCCTGCCCCAGCCTCATTCTGTTGTTGAGCTGCTTTGCCTTTGGCAGCTTGTCATAAGGCAACGTCGTCCAGCAGAAACGTAATTGCCAGCACATGTATAATTGAAAATTTTCTAGTCGTCACATTTTAAAAAGAAACAAGTAGAATTCATTTTAGGAAGATGTCTTGCTTAACCCAATATATCCAGAATGTTATCGTTTCAACCAGCAATATAAAAATTAATGAGATCTTTTACCATCTTTTTTTGTACTAAGTCTTCAAAATCCCGTGTGTAGTTCACCTTGTAGTACCTCTCAGTTTGGATGAGCGCCATTCCTGTGCTCCCCATCCACAGGTGGCTGGTGGCTGCCATATTGGGCAGCCCAGGTCTAGGGCTTTCCTTGTGTCCTGCTACCACTCATTTTGTTTCCTCTGAGGTGCCATGTCCAGACCCCTTTGCCTTTCCCTGACCAAGAAGCAAACAATCTATCTTTCCTTTAACAAGGGAGGTCTGTGGGGAATCTGAGAGTCCTAGACTAGACATCAGAAGACTCTGCCACTCAGCCTGCTGTGTGACCAGGAGCAAGTCACCTGACCTCTCTGGTCCCTAGTCTCATCCTATCAGGTGAGGAGTTTCCATTAAACTTGTGACTTCCAAATAGAGGGACCTGTTTATCAAAGGATATTTCATACAGAAGCCCATTGTATATATCAGAGGAGAGAGTTCCGGCTGTTTCAAGACAGAGAGGGGCTTGGGCCCTGCCCACTCCAGATCCCACCCTGGAGGTCCTAGAGAACCACAGAGGAAAACCCTGTGCCAAGCATCAGTCCACAACCCACATTTTCACACATCATTTTGTAAGCATGCAAGGTTGCTTATGGACCCCTCCTTATATATAGTAAAAATATGAAAATACTCATGTGAAAAATGCATCCATTTCAAGTCAGTGGCCTCCTCTGAAAAGGGAGGAAGGAGATGGGTTAGGGACGGCACTTCAGTTCTGTTGCCAACATTTAATTTTTTGACCAAAGGAGACCTAAAGAAAATATAACAAAATGTTAACATTTGTTCAAGCTTAGTGGTGGATGTATGGCTATCTGAGACATTACTCTGCATCTCTGAAATATTTTATAATTTAAATTTACTTAAACCTTTAAGAAGGGTAAAAATATATAATCTGATGTCACTTTAGGCATACAACTATTTTTTAAAAAAGTAAAATACAGGGGCAGCTGGGTGGCTCAGATGGCTAGAGCGTGAGCTCTAAACAACAAGGGTTGCCGGTTTGATTCCTGCACAGGATGGTGGGCTGCGCCCCTGCAACTAAAGATTGAAAACAGCAACTGGACTTGGAGCTGGACTTGGAACTGAGCTGCACCCTCCACAACTAGACTGAAGGACAATGACTTGGAGCTGATGGGCCCTGGAGAAACACACTGTTCCCCAATATTCCCCAATAAAATTTATAGCACGCTCCTCTCTCCATGCCCCCACTCTCCCCATAATCCATAAGACCCCTTCCAACCTTCCTGCTTCCTGCTCTGCTAGTTGCTCTGCTAGTCCAGGAATCCAAGGGCTAAACTGACCAAGGGTTGGGGGTCCTGGGGAGAAGGACTAGAGCCAAACAGTTATTCAATAAGCATTGACTGTACCTACGGGGTATCAGATATGTGGGAGCCCCTGGGGTGATTGAGACATGACCCTGCTTCAAGAGGAGTCCAAGAGGGGAGACCTGGCCTCTGCGCTGCCTGTGGGAAGGCTGAGGATGGAGGCTGGGATCTGCCCCCTCCCTGGTCCCATGCCCCCCCCACCCCCCACCCCCCGTCTGTAGACTCTGGGGAGTCCCCTTCTCTTCAGTACTCACAGAAACTCCCCTCCCAGGCTGCCTCTCCAGTGCCCTGTGGATTACTCTGGATTGTCTAGCTAAGTCTGGGGGACACTGCTTGCTCACACCTTTGAATGTCTGTGTGTTCTCCCCTAAGACCCCATCTCTGGCCCCTTTCAGTAGCCCCTTCTCCCCATCTACGTATGAGCCCCAAAGCTCAGAAAGGTTAGGAAACTTGCCAAGGTCACCTTGCTGGGCTGGGCATGGCGGGAGGTGGAGGGTGGTGGGAGGGCAGCCACACACCAGGTCCAGTGTGGTTATTTCATCCCAGCAAACAGGTCCTACTGGTTTGCCATTTGGAGGGTTTGGCCCCAATTCCCATGGACTGGTTAAATGGTAACTTGTCTTTGGTTGTGTGTGGAAAAGTGACAGGGAAGGAGCCACCAGCTCTGATGACCAGCCAGTGTGAGATCGAGCTAGCTCTGGGTGCTGGATTACAAGCGAAGCTTCTCTCCTTTATTTTTATTCTGTTCCCGAATCTCCCCTTTCACACATCTTCCTGCCAGATGAGTAAGAGCAAGGGGGAATGGTGATGGTAATAACAGAGTTCCACAGCCATTGAAGGCCTTTCATTGGGAGATTGATTAACCAAGAACCTCTGCACCCATTTTGCAGGACGAGCAACAGTGGCCAAGAGGAGTGAGGTCGCTATGAGTCACTGGCCTTCCTAGCCTAACTCAGACCTGGCTTGATATGGCTGACTCAAAAAGGCAGAGTAGGAAAAGCAAAAAACAAAAGGCAGGGAAGGCCAGGGTGGGCGTGGGGGCTTCACCTCACAATCTCTGGCTCTGCTAACAGAGTCAAATGTCCTTGTTGACCTTTGATCCCCTCAGATGTGTGGTCGGTGGGTGGAAGCCACTCTCCTCCCTTTGTTCAGCACCTGCCTGATTACAGAGCTGGGCACACAGGATCTCATCTGCCCCCACAACAACCTTCTTTGTAAGCAGGGCTGATTTTACAGACAAGGAAACTGAGTCAGTGAGATTAGGCCCTTGTTCAAAGTGTCTCCGCTGGTCAGCCTGAGGGAGACCAGACCTCTGGACGCCAGCCCGGGACACAGGCTTGTCTGTGGCTCCCAAGCTTGCGCCAGACCTGCTCCTGCTTCCAGGGTAAGGACCCCTGGGAGGCAATGTTTCTGGTCTGAGCGTGGGGCTGATGAGGGCTGAGGACCCGCAGGGGTTTGTCTTGGAATGGACAGTCACTTTGTGAGGGAGTCTGCAGACCAGCCCTTCACTTTTCCCTTTCAGGCTGGGTTGTCCTGTCTCCATTCTGAGACAGTCTGTCTGCTCACTGCCAGGGTGTGGGGCCATTATGCTTACTGCTGTCAGCTTGGCCATTTCTCAAGCAGGGTCTTGCTTGTCACTGTGTGCTCACTTGGTGTCCACACGTTAGTAGGAAGAAGGAGAACCCCAGATGAGCAGAAGGAGTCCTCCCTAGCTTTTGGAGACCTTGGGGAGGCAGGAGCCTCACCACCCCCTCCCAGACAGTCTGTGGAGTCCTAAGATGCTCAGGGAGGGCAGTGCACCCCACTCAGAGATTACACACAACACAAGACAGGCCTGTGTCGTCCTGGCCCTGTGGTACTAGCTGTGACTCTTGTTCCTTCTTGGTACCTGGAAAAGATACGACCTTCCTCAGCAGGTCTTATGAAGGTGTAATGCCATAACATGTGTGAAAGAGCTCCCTGTGGGGCCTGGCACACAGTGAGTGTCTCGTAGCCCCTCCCTGTCGGCTCCTTGGGCATTTCTGCTGGGACGTCAGCTTCAGAGGAGCAGGAGGCCCCAGGATTCCCCAGGAAGAAGCATGGTGTCCTCACCCTCAGCAGCTGCCTCCTGCTCCATCAAGGCGACTTGATGCCACGCTAGGGCCAGAGGTTCTTTACTGAGGAATCAGCAGTCAGTGGGAGGCTCAAGCCAGGGTCACGGGGAGGGCGAGCGGAGGACAGCCGCCCATGGCAGGCCCCAGCTGGGGCTCTGCCTGCACTGAAGGCTGACTTCTTTTCCTGCAAAATCATCTTGTGTAAAAAAAATGGGTGCTGGGTTGAGCACGCTCATGTCAGAGTCAAGCATTGAGCCCCCAGGGTGTCGGAAGGCCTGAGCCAGTTCTGGGAACCTCACTAAGGTCAGAGCAGGCAGCCCAAGTGAGCTGAGCTGTTTCCCAAGATATTCTAGGAGAGTTATACTAAGTCTCAAGTCATGACACTGGGGCTCGCCCTCCTGCAGGGAGGAGGCAGAAGGATGCAGCCTCAGAAAGCCCATTAACTGGTGGGCATGGAAGGATCCTCCTGCCAGGTACTCCCAACCTTTGTCCAGTTCTTCCCTCCCTGAGGGAGAGCCAGATTGGGAAAGGGTGTGACTGGTGTCCCAGGGGCCCAAGTCCAGCCGCTGCCCTTTGATGGGGTCAGGCAGCTCTCTTCTGCTGCAAGAGAGCGTCTCAAGTGGGCACCAAGTTCTGTTTCGGGGGGACCTTGGGCTTCTATCTCAGAAGGGGCATTTCTTCTCCCCCATGCCTTCTAGACCTTCCGTTCCCAGGTGCCTACCTCCTCCAGGGCACCCCAATGAGTGACTGCCACCCCAGGGCATGGGACTGGGGCCACCCTTACAGAACCGGTTTGAAGACAAACGGTGGCGTGTTACAGTCCAGCTGAACAGGAGCCTACAGCCTGGTGAACACAAGTCAGTTCAAGGCAAAGCACAATAAAGTATCCATAGGGACATAGGGGCAGAGCAGGGCATGTGTGCGGTAAGGTCTCCCCCTCCTGCTCCTCTAGGCTGCAGGGATATAGTGGCCTAGCAAAGGGACCCCAAGGTCTCCCTTCTCTTCCTGTGTCCCTAGCACAGCTGCTGGGCAGCACAAGCCCCTCTCCCCAGCAGCAGGCCTGGTCATTTACCCTGAGAGGACGAGGGAGAGGTGAAACAGAATGAGGGGCTGCAGCCTTCTTACTACGAGAGAGGCACATTTAGGTCTGAATGGCTGTCTAGAACTCACAGACACTTCCTGAGGGGTTGACGAGTGACCCGGGCACCGTGGGCGGTCTGCCCTCCCTCAAAGGGAGCTGAGGGCCCCTGACTATTCCTCTGGGCTAGAGGGAGGCCTAGGTGCCGGTGTCTTGTCGGAAGCTGAGCACAGCCTGATGGACAGGAGGTGGGGTGGGGCAAAGTACAGGCTGAGCCTGTGCAGGTGGGATAGGCCCCGAAATTCCTATAAATGGGGAAGAGGCTGAGAGGGAAAAAGCTGAGGGGGATGGGGAAAGAATGTGCTGGAAGGGCCTGAGGCCTCTTCTTAGAATTTCCCTTGGCCATGTGGCTGAGGCCTAGGGAAGCCCTCACCATGTGTGTTGGGGGCTGGGGAGGGGGACTGCTGAAGACCACATCGGACCCCTGGCCAGAGCCTGGGAAAGGAAACAGCCAGGGCGCCTTCTGAACTTGCAGCGCAGCCCCTGAGAAGCGCCTCCGAGGAGGAGGGAGCAAAGAGGAAGTGGGTGTGGCCTACTCAGCCCCCCTCCCAGTCCCCCAAGCTGGCACACCTGGAGTAGACTCCAACCTCCAGCTCCACTGATCTCAGAAGGTCACACCCTCTCCCACCTTGCGCTTCTGATGTTGATTTCCTGCAGAGCAGTGTTCCTCCCACTGTGTAAAGAATAGAGGTGACTCCACCCCCAGGGCCCACCCACTGGACACAGAGGATCTTTGTCAACATTCCAGCTCCATCATAACTCGGGGTATGACTGGGCCAGTCACACCTGTTTCCTGGACTCCTGAATCCTCATCTGCAAATCTGGGACATGAGACCAGAGCACCCCTGGGCCACCATCCAAAATCCTACCGTCCCCCCATTACATGACCTTCATCCCCGGGTACCCCCACACACCCTCCTTTCACGGAAGCGGGGTGGTGTGGATGAATAACGGTGCCTTCCCCTCCCCAATTCCCAGGCTCCTCTCCCGGATCCCACATCAAGGAGCCGTCAGAGGCTCCCCTAGAAGCAACCTGAAGTTGCCACTCACCGTTGGAATAGGTCTTTATGATTTACCGTGCACCTGTCTATAGCCATGATTCAGTTTCATCCTCTCTGCAAGGCAAATATTGTTAGCTCAATTTAATAGATAAGGAGGCTGAGTCTCACGCCCGCAGGCTTGCTCCAAGTCACCTGGGAAGTCAGAGGCAGGGCTGGGTTTTGAACCCAGATGTGCTTGGGGCTCCGGACGGAGGAAGGCCCACCCCAGCATTGTGCAGAGCCCCTGAGTCGCCCTCTACGGGGCTGCAGCGTGAACACCCAGACACCTCCATTCAGGGCCTGGCTCTGCAGACGGCTGAGCCTGGTGATGTCAGTGTTGCCATGGAAACTCTTCCCCTGGCGTTGGGCAGGACCAGCCTCCCCATGCAGTTTCCCTTTGTGTGGACTTTGCAATGCGTTGCCAAGGCAGTGAGGCCTGCTGGGCGGGTTGGCATGGGGTGGGGAAGGCAGACAAAACCCCACATCGCATCCCAGCAACCAGCAGCTCACAACAGGGCTCATGGAACTCTCCAGAGGGAGGGGCTGCCAGCCAGGCCCACTAGGCTGGTGGCCACGCCCTCGAGTGGGGGGAGACCCCACACTCCTGCTCAGGACCCCTGCCTGGCTATAACCCTTTAGCATTTTTTAATGCTATATGGGGTCCTACCACCTCAGAAACATCTGAGTCTTGTGAAAAAAGCAAATGTGGGCCCATCACAGACCTGCTTGGCAGAGGATGGGGAAGAGCCACGGTTTAACCAAGTCCCCAAGGAGATTTGGGTGTGCAGTCAATTCTGAGAACCACCATTTAGGGGAGAATGAGGTTTATTGAGCACCTAGATATGTCAGGCACTTTTGCCTAATTTATTTTGCATAATCCTCCCAGCAACCCTGAAGCCGGAGGTGAACAGAGGAAATAGGTTTTGGTGTTTTTTTTCAGATCCCCATTTCACAGCAGAAAACACTAAAACTCAGAGAGGTTAAATCTCTTGTTTGCTGACAGTCGCTCCTGCTTGGACGCGCCCGAATCTGGATTTAGACCCAGGGTCCGAGGCCCTACCCTGTGGCCTCATTGGCACAGGCCAGCAGCCTGGCATCACTAACTTCCTCCTCCCACTGGTTTTCCAGGAAGAATCCTAAAGCACCTTAATGGAGTGGGCCAGCTGTGTCCAAAGCCTCCCACTAGCTTCCAGATTTAAGAAGGGCTGAGCCAACGGGAAGACCCACACAGCTGGCCCCTCCCACAGGCTGGGCTGCCTGCCGAGGAGCAGAAAGGAAAGTCATGCCCTTCCCCCACTTGGCCCTCCCACCCACCTTCCTCTGTCCCACTGTCTGCCCCATCCTTCTTGCTCTCCTGATGGGCTCCTGAAGTCCCTGGTCCGTCCCCTTGCCAGGGGTCAGTAGCCACTGACCCAGTCCACAGAGATGCCCCCCTTTCTTAGAAGTCACCAGGAAGAGAAACTCCGTGACCTTTGCTGGCAGCCACAGAGCCTCTGTGCTCACAGCTGACAGCCTTCCTGTGTCCAACCTCCACCCCTCCTGCTGTCTTGGAAGACTGGTTCCTCTAGTACTGTCTCCCTCTTTCTTAACCTTTGAGGATGCTCAAAGGGGAGGAACCCAACGCTTTAGTCCTGGGTCCTATTCTGCCTTTAACTAGTGGAGGAGGCTGAGACCCAGGCTGACACCACAGTCTCCCTGGTAGGGTTGCAGTTCCTCTTCTCCACCTGCATCTCCTGTCTTAAAGGTCAATAAACAGTGATGTTGGTCGGATGAGGGCTGAACACACACCAGGGATGCCAGGAATTGGACAGTGAATGGTGAGAGGACTTCTCGGCCCCGGGCAGGGCGCGCCTAACGCCAGCCAGTGTTCTGGCCCCAACCATTACCGAGCTTTGCTTATCATTCTTTCATTGAACAAGTATTTCCTGAAGTCTGTGCTTCATATTAGGAAGGATTTTTTTTTTTTTAAGTCTCCAAATAAGCCAAAAAGGATGGAAAGGGAAAAAGAAAAAAAAGAAAAAAGAAAAAAAAAGCTAAATACCTGTGATCCCTGCCCCCGCAGAAGAATACAATCTAGTTATAATTCACATCTAACATCACTTTGGGACAGAAAGAAAGTACTATACTTCTCAACACTAACAGTGGTCCTCTCTAGCTAGTGGCATCGTGGGTGACTTTTAAATATTTTTGCCATATTTGCATACCTCCTACTCTGTAAGGTATAAGTTTTGTAAGCAGAGGAGCCCCAGTAAACATGAGTGCTCTTGGGAGCCTCTTAAAAGACACACCATTTACAGCTTCCGGGCCTGAAGGATGGGTTGGTCAGCTAGTCCATCCCTTCTCCTGACAGGGGCATGCCCAGACAAGCCCATAACGTCCTGCAGCCCCACCTCTGCAAGATGAGTGAGACTGTCTGGGCTGAGAGCCTGGGCCAAGGGGGCCCTTGGAGACCAACCCCAGCCAAAGAGTGCAAACCAACCAAGGCACCAGAGGGCAATGAATGGACAACACCCACCACAGGCCTTTAACCTCCTCCCTGGCCCTGCCAGCCTGGGGGAGCAGAGGGAAGAAGTGGGGAAGAGGCACCAATGTGACCTGGCCTCTTCCAGCCTCAGTTTACTCATCTGTAAATGGGGACAATAATACCACTTGCACAGGCTGTTGGAATTAAATGAGACAACTGGTCCATGGGACCCTAGAGGGCACCTGGCACATAGTAGTTACTTACTGCTGAACATATGGGTGAAAGCACAAGCTAGCTACTCTCCCTTATTGGGTTGGAAACCCTCCCCTCTCCGACTTTGGAGTTGTAAAACATTCTTCCCTTTATAATCTGGGTGAGAAGCTCTCTCGCTCCCCAAATTCTCCAACACAGGCTGCAGCAGGAAGCCCATGACTGAGGTAGCAGTGATGCACAGCTCCCTGGAATTCCTCCCTGTGTCCTGGGGCCCAGGCAGCCCCTGTTGAAACTGCCACGTCCAATCCCACCACACCCCAAACAGTAGCCACAGGAATGAAAAGGATTATGGCTGTTTTGTGGGAGGTTCAAACATTTAAAAAGCCTTGTGAAGGCCAAGGCCATCTGCGGGCTACAACATATGTTCTAAATCTTAGCGTGGATCTTGCTGAAATAACACCTTTGCATTTTATCAGGGCCCTTCTGGGAAATGATTTCCACCCAAAGGGGAGAATGCAGTGGGGTGAATCTCCGGCCTTTTGGCTGCCCCTGGGCCACACTAGGAATCCACATGTTCTGTGCTGAAGGACTCTATCTCTCCCCACTGCATTTTCAGATACCAGTGGATTCGATTTTGGCAACAGGTAAGGCACTGAGTTTTGGCCAGCAAATAAGATGGGGTCCTCTCTGCAAGCACAGTGTCAGCTGTGCCCTGTATTTACAGCCAGAGGGTCCACCAGGGCTGTGGGCTTGGCATTCCCAGGAACATCCCCTCCTCAAACTAAGTAGATTAGGGTTTCCATCTGCTCTTCCCTTCAATAGTCCCTGCATTTGATTCTCTCACCAACCATGAACCAGGCCAGGCAAGGATAGTCATGATTCCCATCGCAAGTAAAGAAATGGAGGCTCAGAGTAACTCACTAGAGGTTGCACAGGCACTAAATTCAAGTCCTAAGAACTAGGACCACATTACAGCAGATTTCCCAAAGGCTGTATCTTAAACACATCTCCCCCAGGGGACTTTGTGGCTATTGTGGCCAGTGGGCTTTCTTTCCCCCTGTGAATTTTATTTTGTAATCATTTCACAAACCCCATGTTCATACCCATGACAAGAACCCCAAAAGACCAAAAAATAACCTGTAACCCACAAGCATCATTCTGTTGCATTTCTTCACGCATCCTTCCAATCTTTGTTCATAGGACAATCCTATTTCATTGCCTCTGAGATATACATTTTTCACATTTCTAAAATCCAAATGCATTTTATAATTGATGTATACACATAATGTGCCGGGGGTGTTTTTCCGCAAAAAAAAAAGAAAAAAAAGCTCTTGGTAAATCTCTTAGAAATGAAAGAAATACGACAGGTCGTTTTGCAGACATAATAAAATCATCAGTGTGATTTGCCTCCCACTCCATACACTTCCCTTAGATGCCTTGGCATCGGCTAAGGTTTTAAAGCAAGGACAACCAGCCCTGACTGGATGAGACCCAGTATTTCATAATCCCCCGCCAGCTGGCCACCCCCACGCAGGGCACTTGGGCAATGTGACTAATTTCAATATAAATCAAGACAGCAGTAGGACTTATGTTAAGCCACTGCTCTGTAAATTCCCAAGGGAAAAGGTAAGGAAAGAAACTGCCATTTAGTGAGCACCTACTACATGCCAGCCTTGTGTTGGGGAATGAGGAGGTCTGCAGGCCCCAGACTGTAAAGGAGGGGTTGATTAACAATTCCCTGGTCAGAGTAGGGAAGGTTTCCAATTGAATAAGGGAGAATAGCCCAACCTGGCGTGTCCCCTGACCCTGGGAAATTAATAAACCACAGTAAGATTTTCTTTTTTTCTTCAAAAATCATATTTTAAGCAAATGTGTCTTGCTAAGCTGCTTGTCTTCAGATGTGTTGAGTTACGATGGGCACCACCTGTGCCTCTCACCTCCTCAGTCTGAAATGAGAAGCCTCAAAGTTTATGGAGAATCCAAATCACACCGAGGGTTTGTTAAAGCACAGGTTGCTGGGTTCCCATCCCCAGAGGTACTGATGCAGCTGGTCTAGGGTGGCGTTTGAGAATTTGCATTTCTCACAAGCTACCTGTGACGTTAATGCTTCTGGTGCCCAAGAGGATAACCCCAGGAGCTTTGTAAAACGCTGGTCCCTGGGCCCTCCCCCAGGATTCTGATTTAATTGGTCTGGATGCAGCCTGGACGTCAGGATTGTCAAAGCTCCCAGGTGATTTGCACGTACTGCCCCGACTGAGAACCACTGGGGCTGATGGGAAAAGCCACAGACATGACTAAGGTTCTTGGGGTCTGAAGGGTTCCTGGGATTTCATGGACAATCTGTCGATCTTCCCAGATGGGGCCTGCCAGGCAGTGGGTCCCTGAGGGTCGGAGGGAAGCTGTCCTTTGCAAGCCATACTTCCAAACCTATATATTTGAAACCAAGTCAGTTGTTTGCTGATGCTGGAATTAATGCTTTTTGGATTTGAACCTACCTGACTCCCTGGACTTCTGTATTTCCCTGTTCACCCGTTCTTGTGGCCCACCTGTTGGGACACATTCCAGGAACTTTGACCATGGGTCACATTAGGCCCTTACTATACTTGGTTCCCACTTATACCTCCCCAGACGATTTGAGCAATAGAGCCAACCCCCAGGGCCTGTCCCACATCCCCTCACCACCTCATCTAACCTAATGGATCTGATGATCGTTTGGTATTCATTCATTCATTCATTCATTCATCCAACACATTTTATGAAGTGTCTGTGATTGTCACATCTCCTCCCCAGATCTCTCCCCAAGTTTTGGGTTGAATGTCTAATGAGCTTCTAAACATCTCCACATGGACCTGTCTCAACACTGCAAAAAGGCCAAATCATTCTCGCTTCTCCTCCAGGGTTCTCTAAGCTGCTGATGCTACTACCCACCCGCCTACCCAAAACAGACACCTGGGAGCTGCCTGTGACACTCCCAGCCAGGCACCTGGGCCTGACAATTTATTTCCTAAATGTTTCTCACGTCTCAGCTCTCCCAGTGAGATCTGGCTCTGGGATCCCCACGTTCTCTTTCCTAGGTTTCTGCCTCCTCGCTGCTCTATCTACCTCCCATCTCCCCCTGCTCTTCTCCACCTCCTGCCTCCACCGCCCAGTTGCTCTGCTGTCCCTCAGGGCTCCCATGATCTGGGGTCCCTGCCACCTGCCCGGCCTCATCTCCTCCCATTTCTTCTGCTTCAAAAGGAGGCCCCTGACTGACATCATTCTGTTTCTCACCTCAGGGGCTTACTCATGCTACTCTTCTGCCTGGACCGCCTTTCCATCTTCACATCACCTCTTATTTGGACAACCCTTACTCACCTTTGAAAGCCAGTTCAATGTCACCTCCTCCAGGAAAACTTTTCAGACCCCACCCAGCCTAGATTACAGACTCTAGCTCTGCTCCTATATTATGGGGGCATGACTCTGTCGTGCTTACCACATTATATTATAATTATCTGCTTAGGTGTCTAGCTTCGCCATTAAGTTGTTAGTTTATTGGGGGCAGAGACCATGCTTATTCGTCATTCTATGCCTCTGTGCATGATGCCTGGCAAAGAGTAACCCCCTTTTCAGATACGATTGCTTCGTAACAAATCACCCTACAATTTAGTGGCTTAAAATTCCTATTTTATTTTGTTCATGGTTTTGTAAATCTGCCATTTGGGAAGGTCTCAGTCAAGGGTCTGCCAGGGGCTATAGTCATCTGATGGCTCAACTGGGCTGGATGGACAAGATGGCCTGTGTACCTTCCTGCAACTGATGCTGGTGGTTGGCTGGGGGCTTGGCTGGTCTTTTGACTAAAGTGCTATATAGGTGGTCTCTCCAGCATGGCAGCTTCAGTCAGGGTAGTCAGACGTCTCACATAATCTGGCTTCCTCCAGAGCAAGAATCCCAGAAGAAAGCCGCCTGGCCTTTTCTGATCCAGCCTTGGAAGTCAGGCAGTGTCACTTCCACTGCATTCTATGGGTTACAATTGAGTTGCTAAGATTCAAGGGAAGGGGACAGAGACCCCACTTTTCAACAGGAAGAGTGTTGAAGAATTTTCAGATGTGCTTTAAATCTGCCAACGCATTTGCTGGCTAGCTGGCTGGGTGCCAAATTGCCCCCCACCTATCCTGTTCCACAAGTACCTAGTTCTTTCCTTCCATCCCCCTTCTCCTGTACCACCATGACACCAGCATATTTGGGAACTGGCAGGGCAGAGCAGCCTGGTGGTGGGAGAACCACAGGCTAACAACCCACAGCTCCTGCCTCCACGTGCCTGCTGCCAGCTGGTATGAAATGCTGGAGCCAGTCCCTCTCTGGTCCTGGGCCTCAGTGCCCCAGTCAGATAACAAGGTGCCAGACCCCCTTGCTGTAGGGTCAGCCATGTCCCTTCCTACTTGCTGTCTGAGAAGGCTGCTCGAGGCGGAGTTCAGCCTCCATGTACAAGTCTGCCCCCAGGCTTCCTGTCTTTGGGGTTTGTTTCCTAATGGCACAAGCACACAGTGCATTCTGGTGTGAGAAATTCAAACAGTCCAGAAGTATACAAAGTAGAATGTGAGCTTTTGGTGACCTTCCTTTACTCCCTGCCTCCCTCCACAGGGGACCGTCCCCATCAGTGCAGTGACTACCCTGTGGCCCCTTTGAAAGCAGCTACTACTTTCCCTTACATTACAGATGCAGAAAGAGATAGCTTTGCTGGGAATCTGTGGTTTGTTTGTTGTTTTTCTTTTAACACAAATGAGCCCATGCTATTCATGTTGTTCTGCAACTGGCTCTTATTCACTTAATCCCATATCTGGGACTTCTTTCCAGGTCTGGACGGAGAGATCACCCCAGTCTTTTCGCACTGCTGTAGATGATGCCAGGGTACCAATGCTCCAAAGTTCATCTGCCCACTCTCCTCACTGTCAAACATTTTGGTAGTTGCCCTATTTCCTATTAATTCCACACAATGCCGCAATGGACATCCTGGGGCTGTGTTCAGGGCTCGGGGAGCTTGCAGGGCTGCGGCACGTGCCAAATCTGTGCAACCACCCAGAGAGCCTCTTTCCAGGCAAACTGAGTTGAAATCCTGAGCGCGAGTTCCTAGCTGTGTGGTCTGGGTCGAATCCCTTGAGCTCTCTCAGGGCTCCCGCGTTGAGCAAGCTAACAATAGCGCCCGCCTGGTTCGGGCGGTTGGTGTGGAGGGGCGCCCGCGGCTGGGCCGGTGGCACAGAGGCACAGGCCGGATCTGGCTCGCTGTGGCCGCTGATCGGAGCCGGGCCGTGGCTCCGGTTACGTAACTGGGCCGCGAATGCTGCTTTCCTGGTCTATGGAACGCAAATTAAAAGAGGAAATTATTCTCCTGATGCTCAACTCGCCTAATCCCCATCTGTCTCTCTCCTGGTGCCCCGCGCGCGCATCTAAAGGTCTTGAACGCATTCCAGATTTCTAATTTAGTTTGCTTATGCAACCAAAAATATTATGGCCGCGTTTCCTTGGGGTGATTAAGTCTATATTCTGGGCTCAGGCACACTAAAAACGGCAGCGCCAGGGCCCCGCGCCGCTCTCGCGCGCACCACGCGCCGGCTTTTTTTTTTTTTTTTTTTTTCGGTTTCTCGGAGGCGCTGGCAGCTCTGCAGCCGCGGGGGCTGCAGGCAGGAGAGGCCGAGCGGGTGGACAGGCCAGAGCCCGGAAGGGCCGGGGAGACCCCGGGGAAAATAAGGGGAGCGCAATAAGGGCGGGCCTAGAGCTCCTGCAGACAAGGGGGACGCTCTGCTGTCAGCCCCCTGGGGTCCTCTCAGACCCTCGGCCTCTTCCCTGGTCTTTTATTCTCTGGTTCTGGTTCCCGTGTGCCAGGCGCAGGCGTCCATCTTTTATGCATGTGCCCCCACCCACAGATCTGTGGAAAGATGTCATACCTGTGTTTATTCTGGAATAGCAAAAAATGGGAAACAACACATCTGTCAATAAGGGGTAAATCAAATAAATGAGGGGAACATGGACACTCGGATCCTGTGTAACTGATAAAAAATAATGGGGGTGTGTTAAGATGTATTGACGCGGATCAGATTAAATTTTAAAGAAAGCAAGTCATAGAAAACATAGAGTATGGTTCTACTCGTGTTTTTAAAAATCCATCACCGTGGAATGGAAGGAGATCTTGAACTGTTAACTTGGTTACCTGTGGGGTGGGGACCAGGGTTGGAGGGTGGGGAGGGGTGAAAGAGACTCTGGGGTTTTACTCTACTTCTGTATTATGTGAATGGTATGAAGAGGCGGTAGTCGTGTATTACTTGCATCATTTTCAATATTTGCTTTCCATGGTGTGGGGGAGGGAGAGAACAGGAGCCTCCCTGACCATCCTATTCTCTGGAAGCCGTCAGTGGTCAGATCAGGAGTGGACCTGGCTGGAAGGCATCTGCTCTCCACCAGCCCAGGCTGGGGCTTCAAGATGTCTGACCACTGTGCTTTGAGGTCTTGGCTGCTGGAAGGCCTGGGGCTCAGGAAGGGATGGACACCTGACCTGACAGGGTAAAGGCTGAGGGGCAGAGCACTGGACCAGGAGTCACAAACTTGGCTTTTAGTCCTGGAGGGGTGGCTCAGATGGCTGAGTCTCCCTTACACCCATGGCTCTGGCGTCCTCTGCCCTGATGGCCAGGCCAGACCCCGGGTAGGAATGAGGGGCCACCCCCAGGCCACCAGTTCTGAGGCCTGGGACGGAGTGCGAGGACTCAGCCACTTCTGAAGAAGTGTCCCCTGACTTGGCTTATTCCAGCAAGGCCAGGGCTTTGTGTGGCCCCAGATGCAGAGGACCAGAAAGTGTTTCCCAAGCCCAGTCCCCACTCCGAAGATGGGCCCAGGCTATGTCCAAGCAGCATCAGCCAACTGGAGGCGTCCGTACACAAGCAACCAGGCTGCTTGTACACAGTGGGGTGACTCCACCTCGCACTGCAGGCCTCCCCAAGTGTACACTGATTTCAGAAGGGTATTATAGTTCCAAATAATTCCAGGAAACCCCATGTGGGACTAACCTAATCAGGTTTCTTTACTTCAGCAATTCTCTGGACCTTTAATATGCTCAGGCACATGGAGATTCTGTGTGTACTGAATGCAGCGTTTCCCCAAAATATATGCCCCAGGAGCCCTTTCCTTGCAGGGCCTCCCATGACTCTAGGGAGCTACAAACCGATGCGCTAGTGAAGGTGGGAGATCAGCATGGAGGGTGAAGGACCGTCACAGGCACAGTTGGGGGAAACTAAGATGAGGATGGTTAAGTATAAGGAGGTGTGAGAAAAACAGAGTTTCCCTTATCTATGAGAGGTTTAAAACACCAGTTTTGTCAATAGGATGTGTGGGGGAAAAGAGGGGCATGTCTGCCAGGGGCCCCCATGAGGGGCTGACGTCAATCTCTTTTCTCACCTCTGGACACACGCATATATGTACGCATGGCAAGGATACACGTGCATACACAAGTTCACATACAAGTGTGTACTCATTCAGCATGCACACTTGTGTACCTGTCAGGCCATCCACACAGCTCCTCACGCCAGCAGATGCACTCGTGCACACTCATACCCACCAACTCACATCAAGTGCGCTCACCACACATAAACAGAAAAGCACACGTCCGTACACACACCCAGGTACACAGCCACGCAAGCCCATGTTCCCAGGCAAACCCACGGGAGCACACCCACAGGAAGGCAAGCATGCAGACACCAAATACCAACAGAGGCACCGGTGTCCACACACACAAGCACAGCACCCCACACACCAACACCCACTCATATACACACACTGGGGCGTGTGTGCAGGTGAGTACAGCTGCCAGCCCATGGGAACACACATAGGCCAGCTGCAGAGAACACACCTGCATCCACACACTCATACTCTCACACACAGTGGTTTCTAAGGCAATAACAGGTTCCCTGCTTCTTCAAGTAAGTGGGGCTGTTGGGGGTGGAGTGAAATTGTGGTTTAGAGGGACGCTGAAGGACTCCCAAAGCACATTTCGCAAAGCAGTTCACAGAAGGCATGTGTCCTTCGATTATTTTTATCTTTAGCACTCATATGTCTAGCAGAGTCTGAGTGACTCTGTATTGCTACCAGGAAGGAGGACAAGTGGCTGGATTTTAAAGCAGATGGCCTCTGGGTGCACAGGAAGGATGCCTTTTGCTCCCCACCCCAGCCCAACACACACCACACTGTTCCCTCCCCCCAACAGACTGGGTTCCCCAGAAGCCTGTCAGCCTGACCCCTTCCCACCAGGAAAATAGCTGGCAGGGCAGATTCCCCAACCCAGAACCAGGTGCCTGGATGAGGGTCTGACAACCCCCAGCTTGTAATCCATACCCCCCTCTCAGGAGCTCAGGTCTCCAGAGCACTTTGTGCCATGACCATCAGCCTTGGGCCTAGGCTGTGACCGATTGTGGAAGGCCTCTCCCCAGCTCCCCCAAATGTATGCACAGATGATTTTCCACTATTCATGAACTGGCAAAAGGTCTGGGCATGTGTCCTGGCCCTCCGACTGGTCTCACACAGCTGGGGGATTTCAAAAGCTATTTAATCCCTGGGTTCTGACACACTCGGTTCACCACCAGGCAGGATCTAGTGCCCACGGATCTGATGTCAGAGGGCGGCCCTGGCATAGTGCCATCCTTCCTGCCTACATGGCAGCGTGGCAGAGCTGACAGGGAGAAAGGGGAGCCCCACAGCCTTCGCCTCTTGAATCACAACTATTTGGTTTATGCTAGTCCTGCAAACATCAGCACTTTCTAAAAAATGATACTGTAAAAGAGTAATGACAAGGAGAAAAAATCAGGAGCTATCAAGTGAAGAGAGCAGATCAGCCAAACATTATAACCTGTGTTTAGTTTAAAACAATAATAAATGCATTTAAGCAGAGGGGGGAAAACTAACAGTGACTATCTTTAGAAATTTATCATTCAACAAATATTTATTGAGCACCTACTAGTTGCCAGACTGTTTCAGGCGTTATAACAGTGAAGAGACAAAACACTTAGGGATCTAATATGCTAAAGTTAACAGACAATAACAAAACACCTAAGTTCAATATATATAGTATGATAAATGGAGAAAAGTGAGGTGGGAAAAGGGCTATGGGGTGTTGGGGGTTGTAATTTTATAGATTTTATTTTTTTAGAGCAGTTTTAGATTTACAGAAAAATTAAGAAGGTAATGCTGAGCGTTCCTCTAAACATTTCTCCCTGCACACAGTTTCTCCTATAATTAACATCTTATATTATAATGGTACATTTGTTATGATTGATAAGCCGATATCGATACATTATTATTAACTAAAGTCTATCATTTATTCAGATTTCCTTAGTGTACCTAATTTCCTTTTTCTGGTCCAAGATTCCATCCAGGACACCACATTCTACTTAGTCGTCTTCTTGGGCTCCTCTTGGCTATGATGGTTTCTCAGATTTTCCTTGTTTTTGTTGACCTTGACAGTTTTAAGGACTGGAACTTGCCACATGTGTTTCTCATGATCAGACAGGCCTATGGGTTTCTGGGAGCAAGCTCACAGAGGTAAAGTGCCATTTTCATCCTCTATCACGTCAAGGGTGCATATTATCAACGTGATTTATGATCATGATTTATGGTTATTATTCATTGATCACCTGGATGAAACAGCGTTTGTCAGTGTCTCCATATTGTCCTCTTGGGAGGGAAGTGCTATGTGTGGGCGACACTTAAGGGGTGGGAGGTATGCTGCCCCTCCTCCATTTAGGGTGAAGTATCCAAACAAATTATTTGGAATTCTTCTTCATGGGGAGATTTGTCTCTTCTCCCCTTTTATTAATTTATTCAACCACTTATTTATAATAGACTCATGGATATTTATTTTACATTTGGGTTATAATTCAATAATGCTTTATTTTGTTGCTCAAATTGTTCTAACTGTGCTGTTGGGAGCTCTTTTGCTCAGCTCCTGTGTCCCTTTGACACGCCCACTCCCCTGCTTCAAATTTTTTGTCAAATAAATGAGTCACCATCTCTCACCTCCTACAGTCCCCTAGGGCTGGCTCAGGCTGTCCTCCTCAGGTCCAAGCAACTTGGCTCTCAGAAGTTCTTAGACCTAAGTAGATCCTGCTAAAGATGGGAAGGAAATTCACCAGAACCCCAAGAGACCCAATCACAGCCTTCTGCAAATCTGCAATTCCACCAGGCCTTCCCCAGTCCCCTCTGTAAGACTGAAACTTCACATGTTCCGGAAGCCTCCTGCTCTCCCACGCTCGCTCTGGAGCCAGCCGGGCCAATACCCTTCCGGGGCACCTCCTAAACGTCTCCTTAGTCCCCCTTTTCTCCCGTCCCACTGCCCCTTATCAGCTCAAGACCGCCAAGGTGTCCAGCCTCCACTCTTGTCTCACCTCAAGCCAGTTTGGGCAGGGGTCCAGAGTGATCTTGCTAACACGACACCTGATCTACTCCCTCCGTTCTTAGCCCCCTCTATGGTCCTCAGGATAAAGTCTAAAATCCACATGCGTCTGCCTGGCCCCACGGCTCTCCATCCTCACCTCCCAGGTTTTACTTCTTCTGTGAGCTGCTGTCCGGTCAGCCCCAACACCTGTCCTAACAGCCCTCCCTCCTCGACAGCTGTCTTTTTGCATGATTACAATTCATTGTGTCGTTGCCATCCTGACTTCCCATTCTGAGTTCTCAGGGTGCAGCCTGGCTGGACAGAGGCCTGTGCCTCTGTCTTGAGTCCTGGTTGCATGGCAAGCCTGCTGGTCTGTTTGGAGTTTATCAGGAGCTGCTGTGGTGGATGAGGGGTTGCTGAGGGAGGTCATGGAAGATGCTGAGGCCACTGGTCTCTCCTCTGGCGCCATCACTGCTGACATGGCTCCAGACCCTGGACTCCATGAGGGAGGGCCTGTGAGTCTGACACAGAAGCTCTGTCCGTTGGCCGTTTGGTTGAATGGTTAACTCTAAGTAGTAGCCCTAAGTGATTTTTCTTTCTTTCTGTATTTTCCAATTTTTAAAAATAATACACATCCCTTATTTTTTAAGATGAAAATCTAAGGGCGGTCGAGTGGCTCCATTGGTTGGAGCGTGAACTCTGGGCAGCGGGGCTGCAGGTTTGGTTCTCACATGGGCCGGCGGGCTGTTCCCTCCGCGGCTGGAGTGGGGTCAATGAGCTGCTGCTGGGTTCCTGGGTGGCGGGATCGCTTGGTTGTTGGAGCACGGGCTCTCAACCACAAGGTTGCAGGTTCCATTCCTCGACTCCCACAAGGGATGGTGGGCTCTGCCCCCCGCAACTAAGATTGAACACCGCACCTTGAGCTGAGCTGCCGCTGAGCTCCCAGATGGCTCAGTTGGTTGGAGCGCGGGCTCCCGACCGCAGAGTTGCCAGTTCGAGCCCGGTGTGGGGATGGTGGGCTGCGCCCCCTGCAACTAGCAGCAGCGGCTGGACCTGGAGCTGGGCTGTGCCCTCCATGGCTGGGATTGAAGGGATAACAACTTGGCCAGGAAAAAGTCCTGGAAGTGCATACTGTTCCCCAATAAAGTCCTGTTCCCCTTCGCCAATAAAATCTTTAAAAAACAAAACAAAAAAACCTAAAACTTACCTTAAAAAATCACTCATATTAAAATGTTGATTAAAGAGTAGCAGACACACACCCGGGCCCCACAATTCTTCTTGTAGGTATATACCCAATGAAATGCATCCATGTATTCACAATAAACAGGAACTGGAATGTTCCTAGCATCACTATTCATGACAGCAAGGAACTAGAACCTACCCCAGTGTCCATCCACAGCAGAATGGGTGAAAACATGACAAAGCCACACAGAGAGGAGGACAGTCACCCATACATGAGCAAAAGGAACCAGACACAAAAGAGCACACGTGTGTGGTTCCATTTGTGAACAGGTCAGAAGCAGACAGAAGTAGCCTATGGGGTTAGAAACCAGGAGAGAGGTTAAGTCTGGGGGTAGTAAGCGAAGGGGCTTCTGGGTGCTGGAAAGATGCTGTTTTTCGATCTGGGTGCTGGTTCCATGGGCATGCTCAGCTTGTGCAAATCCATCCAGCTGTACACTTTTGATTTACGCAACTTTCTGTATGTAAATTTAACTCCAATAAAAAAGTTGAGGGGAAAAAAGCATGCATCCGGAGCAGGTTAAAACCACCTCTCTTTTCTGTCCAAAGGGAGGCAGGGTGCAGGTGACTGGAGTCCCTTGTGTGTTTGCCCCTCACTGGTGCCACTAGAGTCCTTCTCCAGTCTCTGAGACTCCCAAAGCCCCAGGCTCAGGGATTTTGTTTCCAGCAAGCCTAGAGATTGCCAGGAGCTCTGGGGTCAATTCTCAAGGTAAATGCCACCATCACAATTTAGGCTCCAGAAGCAGGGCTGGGGGATGGGGCTGTGGTGTGCTTCAGGGTGTCTCTCCTGGACAACCAGCCACAAGCTGTGAGGCAGGGCTTTAGCCCAGGGATTGTGAACAGGCTTGGTGTGGGAGGTCAGAGTGCAGAGGTACAGTCTGCCTGGGTCCCTGGGCTGTGTCCAGCAGCCTCTCAGCAACTTCGGGCCCCTGCGGGGGGTGGGGGTGGTGGGGGTGGTGTGTGTGTGGTTCAGCTGGGAAGTGGGGCTGTCTACACTGAAGTGCCCCCACCCCCGCTATACCAGCACAGGATAGGGAACTGGGGCATCTGCTTCTCCTACACATCCCGGCAAGGGAAGCACAGAGTCCTCCTCTGACCTTGCACCTCGGCCCCAGAGGTCACTGCGCTGGGACTCTTAGGGGTTCAGGTTGCTGCAGTTGGGATAGGGAGGGCAGTAAGGGCGAGGGGCGCCAATCCAGCAATGCCCTCTGCCCGCCGGCTGCCCCAGCCAGGTTATTTATAACCGTGGGTCTCCTTACCTCCTGACCTTCAGCTGGGGCCCAGCAATCCTCTGCGATTAGAATCTTCTCGCTGCCCACTGCAAACAAACAGCCTTCTGTGTCCCCTCCCTGCACCCGGCCCACACTGCAGGGCCCTGCAGGAAGCAGGATGTTGACCCGGAGTCAGAGTCAGCGCCCTGGGGCTCCCTGGGGTGGCCCAGCCACGTGTGAGTTGGGGGAGGTGGGTGCGGTTTAGGGGAAGGTATGAGAAGTACTGCTGTTTCATTGCTTCCCATGTTGAAATTTTTGGTCTATTCTGGGGAAGTTTTATTCACAACATAGGGCTCTCAAGCCTGGCTTTGCCCACAGGGTTGCTGTCTTCAAAGCCCGGTCGGGGGTGGGGGGAGTGGGGGTGGGAGGGGGCGGCAGAGCTGGTGACTGGCCCCTTGCCCCCCACAGGCATGGTCCTGTAATCACACAGGACACACTGCATTCTTCCCAACAGTGGCCCCTCCTTCTTAGATAGCTGCTGAAGTTCAGAGGGAAGTGACTGGTCCAAGGTCACATAGCCACCCATGGCAGAGCCCCAGCTCCTGGCTGATGGGAAGCAACTAGATGCCAGAATTCCTGATTATGACCCAGAGGAGGCACTGTAAAAGGAGGCCTGGGAGGGGAATTGGCCCATTCATTTATTCAACACATTTTATTGAGCACCTACTAGGTGCCAGGCACTGCTCCAGCCAGAAATCCTTACCCTTCTGAGCTGACAGTCTCCAGGTCAGAGTCAGTCCCGGGAGCCTGGGGTCCCCTGATGGAACCACATTCCAGGCAGCTGCTGAGGGTCTTGAGTCCAGGGAGGGAGACTGAGGTAGGGAGCAAGGGGGCCAAGCTGAGAGTATATTGTGGGACTACAGCCTTGTGCTGAGTATTTGCTGTGAGTGGCCAACGCCAACTGAGTGTCAACATCCTAAGCCCACAAGGGCTTTGTCTCAACAATAGGTGCCCTTCCCTGCAGCTCAAATGACCTTGCAGCTAGGCCAGGGAGTGAAGTCTCACAGAGCACCCAGTCTTGACAGTCAATCCTGGACGAAGCCCTGGGACTGGGACCAGCTGAGGGGCTGGTTCTGCCCAGTGCAGGGAGGAACTGAGTCAGGAGGTTTGAGAAGGGGAGCAGTGAGGGAGGAAGGAGTTCAGATGTTTCCTTCCTTTTCTGCCATGCTCTCAGACACTTGGAAGCACTTGGAAGAACTTTGGGTGTGTGACTTGACCATCCCCTTGCCCTCTCTGGGCCATAGTTTCCACAAATAAGAATGAAGGGGTTGGCTGGGATGAGCTGTCTCAGCTCTGGTTGTCTGGGGTTCTAGTCAAAGGACTCAGAGACGTGCCCATTCCAAGTCTGGCTCAAGGGCACAGGCTGGAGGTGGAGTCCCGACGAGCCAAAGCTAGCCGTGGGCAGCTACTTGTGCCCAGTAGTCCACGCCAGTGTGTAAGGAAATGCCCTGTATACACGTGTGCCTGTGTGGGCGTGCAGGACATCCTTGCAGCCACATATGTGTAGGAGCACGTCTTTGTGGGTAGGTGGCTGTATGAGAGGTACACACGGGAGGGAGTGTGTATCATGGTGTGTGTGTAGGACTATTTATGTTGAGGGGCAAAGGGGTAGTGTGTTTACAAGTGTGAAGTGTATGTGTGTGGGGGTCACATGTGTATGGTCCTGGTATGTGTACGGAGGGGTGTGTGTGTGTGTGTGTGTGTGTGTGTGTGTTGGAGGAGTGTCTTGGGGGTGGGGGTTGGCTTCAGGCAGGGGATGAAAGCCTGGAGGCTCACTCTACAAACCCCCTCTGACCACATGGTTAGCCTGTGGCTGATGGGCCCTGACCAGTCAATGAACTCAGGGTCTGGAAGAGTCAGCGGCTTTTCCAACCTCTTTGCCAAATGGGATGTCAGCAAGGAGCCTGGGTTGGAGGGGCGGGGGGTGTGGGCTGGGGAAGGTGGGAAAGATTCCATGACAACTGGCTGCTGAGCAGTTGGGGAAGAGGGGGTGGAGAGCCAGGGCCTGGCCCAGGCGAAGAAGCCTGGCCCAGGCGAAGAAACCTGCCCCATTGGCCCCTGTTTAGGGCGGGGCCTGGGGATCTACTCTGGGTAGGGAGGCAGGCCTGCCACAGGCTCGCTTCCTGGGGACCCCTTGGTTCATGGGGGCTGTGGTTATTATGCCAGGCCGTCCCAGGAAGGTGGGAAGCGGGACCTCTAGGGGACTGAGCACCCTCCAGGAGCTTTCACACATGATCCCGTACACACTCACAGCAACCCCACCCGGTCAGGACTCTTCTCTCTATTTTGCAGATGAGCAAACTGAGGCTCAGAGAGGCAAAGGGATGTATCTGAAGCCACACAGCTAGAGTTAGTGGTGGAACTGGCCTGGAAACATGGATTAGTATGTTCATACTCCATCCCACAGCGACATGGGATGGGAAGCAGGGATAACCCTTAAAAACTGCTCCTCTGAATGCCTTGACATTTAGGCATTGGACCGGCTCTGAATCTGTAGACATGATGCTCTTCATCCCACCCAACAAGGCCTCCTTCTTGGGGAGGCCCTTCACACACTTCCCTACAATTTGGGGGGGCGGTAGACATTAGTAACCATGCAGTGGGGCCACCACAAGGAAACAGAACCCTTGACAGATGCCAGACCCTTTCTCCAAGCACAAGCCAGAGTATGGGCCCTATTCTGGGCAGAATGCCCTGGTCTGCGCCAGGCCACCTTGACTCACAGCGATCAGCCTTGCATTGCTCCTTTGTGGGGTTGGAGGGTTCCCAGGATCACAGACTTGGCAGTGGTTGTGAGCTGTCATTGCACCCAGAAACTGAGATCAGCTGTTGGGGTGCTCTTTCTTCAGCCATTTACTAGTTTCCTATAATAATAACTACCCCTGCCTAAGCTTTATGTTTCACAAAGTACTTTCACAAACATTCTCTCATCTAATCCTCACACTAGCCCTTTGATGAGGAGTTAATAATATGCCCATTTTATAGACCAAGACATTGAAGCTCTGGGAAGGAGGTTCTGGGGCTAGTCTCAGATCACAGGGCCAGGAGGTGGCAGCCACTCAGGCGCACCCGAGCCCTTGTCCAGATGGCTCCTTCCACAGCAGCAGCCCTTTTCAGAAGATCATGGTGGCTGCGTGACTCCTCCAGGGGCAGGCCACGATCAGGGGGTGAGCAATGTGACCAGACTGCCATGTTTTCCCGAAAATAAGACCTAGCTGGACCATCAGCTCTAATGTGTCTTTTGGAGCAAAAAGTAATATAAGACCCAGTATTATGTTATATTATACCTGGCCTTATCTTCCATTATATTATATTATTATATTATATTATATTATATTATATTATATTATATTATATTATATTATATTATTATATTAATTATATTATATTATATTATATTATATTATATTATATTATTATATTATATAAGACCTGGTATTATATTACACCATATCATACCATATCATATCATATCATATATTATATAAGACCCAGTCTTATATTATAGTAAAATAAGACTGGGTCTTATATTAATTTTTGCTCCAAAAGATGCATTAGAACTAGGTCTTATTTTCAGGAAAACACGGTGTCTGTTTTCTTCATCTGGGAGCTGTGTGAAGACTGCTCCCCATATCCCCTCCTGCAAATATTGTGGGGTGAGATGGGTGGAAAGACGTAAAAAAGCAGACGTGACTGCTGCACGGGAGAACTGAAGAGAAAGAGTTGGGGAGCAGCTTCCCACTGGCTGCCTTTGGCATTAGGCCCAACAGAGAACAGCAAGGGACCAGCAATTCCTGGAACATGAGCCCATCGGTGGGGTGCCCAGTGCTCGCTGTCGCCATGTTCTCATCTGCTTGTGGTAAAAGTGAAAAAATAAAATAATAATAATAACAATAAGGACAATATAGTGAGGTTTTCATCAAACTAGATCTGCTCAGTCTGAAGTATGACCCTCTTACCTGAGCTGTATATTTTCAGGTGTGTGTGTGTGTGTTTAACGTTTCCTTTGACATTTCCTTAACTCAGCAAAATGAAAACCTGGTGACCATGTCAGATCCTAAGTTGTTTTTGTGGAAATGTTGGTGACCTGAGAAATCCTAAAGACTGGGAACCACTGAGCTGGTTCCTAGTTCTCAGGGACCTGGCATGGAAGTTGTTTTTAATTGAGGAATGATATATGAGCAGCTGGAAAAACCCAGGGGGAGAAGGGGTTGGGGTTCCTGCCCAGACTAAGCCCCCACAGCCCCAGGGACCAGGCATCCCCAGGAAACCTGAGCAGAAGGAACATTGGAGGAACCATACAGGGAATTCTGAGAAAGGCCTCAGGGCCAATTCTCTGGGTCTCTCACCCTCAGCCTCTTCTCTGACCTGGAGCCAGGAGGAAATGTTCCCTTAAACCTACCCCCCACCCCCACAGACCTCCCCCAACCCCTCAAGGCCGGTTTCAAAATAGCCCAGGCCCTGGATAGGACGTCATGGGTCAGGCTGGCTGCCTGCCCCTCTGAGAGGGCATGTTGGTAATACCGAGGCCAAATATAGAGGGACACAGGACACCAATGAGGGATGGGGCTTGGGGAGCCCCTCTGGCTTCTCAGTGCCTAGCCAAACTCCATCCCTTCGGAGCAACCCCTAAACCCAGCAGCTGGGAGGCCAGCACTTCATGGCCTGGCCAGAACTTTGTCCCAGCAAGGCCTGACAGAGGTGGATGCTGGCCTGAGAGAGCACCGGGCCTGGCTTGGGTGTGAGCCTGGGGACGGACACCCCTCAATCTGGGTGTCTCAAAGCACTTTTATGAGCGTCAGTTTCTTCCGGGTGCTCTGGAGATCAGGAGGTGGAAAGATACAGCGTGTCAACCAGGAGAAACCACTCTTACTCCTGCCGCCTGTTCTTCCCAGCTTCCGAGGAGACCAACGCCATAAATCTGAGGTGTGGGAGGTGGAGAGGAGGGCAGGAATCCAGGCCTAACCCCAATAACTGCTGGTTGAATCGAATTGCAAATAATTAGTTCTGATTGCCAAGGTTGCCTCCACCCTCCCTCCACTCCCGGGAATTAAAAGTCAAAGGGCAGAGCTGCTGACGCAAATGTCAGGGGAGACACGCGGTTTGGAACAGCTGGGATCCTGCTCCCCAGGCTCTGCCGCCCGAGGTCGCCGGCCCCCAGCGCCCTGGACACGGAGGTGTCCCCCAGGCTGGTCCCAAAGCTCACTCAGGGAAGGGGGCTCCACTCCCTCTCCCTCCTCTTGCTTCTAAGGTCCACAGAACTCGACTGAAGGATAATCAGAAATCCCCATAAAATGGCGTTGCCGGATGCCTGGGGGACTGGGGAGAAGCAGCAGCCCAGCGGCCGGTGAGCCCCCCTCCCTGCCTCCCCTAAATAACAAGGAAGAGAGAAACGTATGCCCTCCCTGCCAGGGGGACCTTGCTCTCTAAAACCAGCCGAGTCCCTCTAGGTCGACCCTACCGCAGGCTCGCGGTGGGCAGGGGAACCGCGGTCTGCGCACCAGTGGTGCCCCCCAGCGGTCAGTGTGGGACTTGAACTTGGGCCTGGGGCACTGACTACGGCCGACCCAACCCTGCTGCCTCAGGCCGTGTGAGTTGCTGGGGAACTCGGGGAGCTCCAGGTTTAGGGATTTGATTTTGGTAAGGAGGTTGTTGACGGTCGGAGGTATTTTTGCATGTGCTGAATTTTCCTAATTGAACTGGCTCTTGGCCTAAATGTCCCCCTAGTAGCAAATCAGCTTCAACATGTCTAAGAACCACTCATCTTCTAGCCCTAAACCTGCTCCTCCTCCTGACTTCCCTATTTCTATTAATAGCACCATCACCCTCCCAGTCCCTCAGGCTCCAAACCTCCAAGTCATCTTCAGCTCCGCCCCGCACTGGGCTGGGTGCCTCATCCAGTCCCTCCTCACTCTGCAGGTCATGCTACGTCCCTCTCCTTGGTATTCATTGCCACTGTCCCAGTCAGTTGGCTTCTCACCTGAGCTACTGTCATCCTCAGCAGTGCCCCTGGGTCAGACCTGGGTACATGACTGGACCCCTCCACTTATGGCTGTGTGACCTTGGGCAAGTTACTTAACTCCTCTGAACTCAGCTTCCTCAGCTGTAAAATGAGGATAATAATTACAGTCCCTACTTCACAAAGCATTGTATGAATTACGATAGAATGTATGTGAAGACTGTGTCACATACGAAATGTTCAATGCGTGTGAGTTATTAGAAATCATTCATCCAGCCCAGCTTCTCCATTTTACAGACTAGGAAACTGAGGCGCAGAGAGCTAGAATGAGAGCTAACATCTGGCACTGAGTTCCGGGTGTCTTTACAATGTGCTACAGAGCAGGGGGAGTGCACGTTCTTGGAGTCCTGAAGCTCCTCCACCACGGCCCCCCCCATCATCACATTCTAGAACTCAGAACCAAAGGCCGCCTCCTTTCATTGGGCCCTTCCACCTGTCTTGAGGGGCAGGAATGCCTGGATAAGTGTTGAGGTCACTCAGCCACAGCAGATATCTTCTGGGGTGAGACAACTGTGGGTCACGTCCAGCGGCTGTGAGTCAGGGCGACCCATCTGCAAGGTGATGAGTGAAGTTCAGCACGTTGGCCTGGCACAGCCACCTGCCTCAGGGCTGCTGGGCATGCAGGGGTGTGGCCACATGTCAGATGTCCAAAAAGGGCAGGCGCCTCTCCCCCAGCCCCACCCTCACATCCTCTCCTAACTCACCCTCACCCCACCTCCAGTCCCCCCGGGGCATTGCATGGGGGTCAGAGGGAGGAGGGTAGGCTGACTCGGTGGCTTTCCAGCCAGGCCTATTTTCCCTGTAAGCAAGGACCCCAGGAAGGAGCACTTGGTGTTCATGAACTCCTCGAAATGGAAGGTGGGAGGCTTGTTCTGGGAAGTGATTTTCAAAGGGGACTTTTCCCCACAAAGAGGCAGCAGCAAGAAAAGCAGATGATCCAGGTCGTTGGACACCTATTGTCTAAGACAGTGGTTGTCAGACGAGGGCAGTTTTGCTGCCGAAGACATTTGGCAATGCCTGGAGACATTTTTGGTTGTTTTAACTGGGGGATGGGTGTGCATGTCCGGCTGGCATTTAGTGGGTAGAGGCCAAGGATACCAAACATTCTCAAGGCACAGAACAGACCACACAACAAAGAACTGTCCAGCCCCCAGTGTCAACAGTGGGCCGGTGAGGAAACCCTGGTCTATGAGCCAACTGTCTGGTGGGGGAATCCCTGCCTCACCGCTGCCTTTGGATGAAGGGAAGGGATGCGCGTGAAGAACCCAAGACTGGGCCAAGCTCATGCTCCCTGTTTGCAAGGGACCCTTCTTGCCTGAGGCCTTTTCTCTGCCTGGGACTCCCTAGCTGGTGGGCGGAGGTGGAGTGGGCACAAGCTGTGACCATCACGAGAATTTTCTGAAATGATCCTGGTGTTTCGCCCCACCCAGTTTGGGGCAGAGTTTCTAGAACAGGCTGGTGCTCACTTGTCAACCCTTTTCAACACAAAAGACGTAGGCCCTGGAAGGAGAAGCCCACCCTCCCAGCATATGAATTGTCTGGAAAACTGGGCACTCACCATTCTGCCTCCATCAGGCCTCCCTGTGATCCATCCAGCCACCCTTTTCACTTGCATTTGTGCGGAACAGGGGCGAGGACGGAGGCAAAAACTCTGAGCTCGACTCAGACCTACAGGAAGACCCCCGCAGGGAGGAGGCTTTGTCTAGGGGCAGCCTGGCACAGAGGCAGGGGGATGACTGAGAAAACCTTTGAAGGGGTGTGAGGCTGGGAGTCGGAGCTGGCAAGCCCTCCCTGCCATTCAGTTCAGTGGGCACCTGGTACTCCTTCAGCCTCAGCTGTGGACTCAAGTGTCTTCTCTACAAAAATCAGTCCCAAATAAGTCACCACCTTCTCCCCTGGGATGGGGCTGGTGTACCCAGATCAGAATCCCCACACCCTGGCCCTTGAGCTTGGCTTGCGGGTTTACCCAACTCCAGTATAATATAGATTATCGGATTATGTCCCGAGGGGGCTGGAAGGCTCAAGGCAATTGACAGAGATGGGGCCCTTAGACCCCCTGTGTAGCACTGCTCATTTGTGGGGTCTGGGGGATTAAAATCACACCCTCCCTTTCTGCATCTCAGTTTCAGGCACCTGTTTAACGGAGGGACACCATCACCTTCCACACGTCTGCGATGGTCTCAGGCTGGGGTGGGGGTGGGGCTTCTGTCTGTGTCTGGAAACCCAGCTGACTCCAAGACAAGCCCAGACATGCAGCTGTTTCTGAAAGGAAGCAGCAGCTGTGGGGGAAGGGCAAGCATAGAGGGTTGGGGGAGAGGAGAGCAAGGACACCATGGACTGAATATAATTAAAAGGGCCTAATAAAAGGATCTGTACTAAGTCTCCAGGTAGGAGCTGCCTCCTGCCATGAGGGCCTCTTCTGTGGGGAAACCTTTTTGTCGATTGGAAATTTCTTCCTGAGGTGTGACATCTGATCTTTACTTTTTGGTCTATAGCTTAGCTCTGCTGCGGGTGGGCTGAGAAAACTGTGACTGCCCACCTCCCCCTAAGTCTCCAGCCTCCCTACTCTCTTCCTTCCTGCTCAGAGGCTGCAGGCCACCCTGCCTTCTGCCAGTCTTCTCCTGCAGGGGCTGTCCCGCTTCAGGAAGGGCGCCCGGGCCTGTCATGATTCAGGTTTGTTTCCAACCCAAGGCGTGATCCCGACAACTTTCAAAGTCTCAAAATAGGGCATGCTAGACCTGCTCACTCATGTCATGTCATTTTTGCTTAATAAACGAAACCGCTTCCATTTGTTTATTTTCTTTTCCCAGTGACTCACACTCCGAGTTAAATGAAATGTTCTGTAGTTTGGAACTTTTCCTGGGAAACTCTGGTGAGGAAGAAGTTAGGACACTTGCTAGTGTGGAAAGCAGCACACGCCGTGTCATGGATGCTTTCATTCATTCAAACATTTGGTAAACGTTTGTTAGCTGTTTTCTGTGTCGGGTATTCTGCTTTGTATTATACTTGAATTCTAGAGAAACTGAACAAGGTATTTAAAACCTCTAACGGCCTTGTACATCTGGGAAAGGGGAGATGTGGAAGGAAAGAAACCTGCAAAAAGAAGGTTCCAGGTTATATTGATTGGTACATTATGGCTTTAGTAGAAATAGAACTCAGGACGTCTACTCACTTTATAATTTGAGTAACTACAATACCACTAAATGTATTCGAGCCTGAAATCATTTGGCCAAATTGTCATTCTGAATAAAATTCTTGCTGGATTTCCCATCTTGATTTTCTAGGGCTCTTCTGGGATAGGAACCTAGAAACAATGATAGTGGAGAAAGAATGAAAACATCCAGAAATACTTTCCTTAAATAGCAATGCTATAGGCTGAAGACAGCATGTTTGCATCTGTGGTGTACCTTACGTATACCTGACTTCTGCCATTATCATCAAACAATGGTACATGTTTTAAAAATATATTTAGAATATATTTACTAAAATAAATACACTTAAGTGTTATGAAGTACATAGCCCCAAATAATGAACAGGTTAAATTGAGGTAGTATAGAATTTGAGATCTAATACTACATAGTTTGTAGTTTACAGGGGTAAAAAACATCAATCCTAAATATTTCCAATAAATAAATCCTGTCATGTGATTCCTGTGTTACCCATATGTGCCACGAAAGCAGGACCCAGGTATATATCTTGTTCATCATTACTGACCCAGTGCCTAATCTGGTAGGTGCTCAATAAATATTTGTGAAAGGAAGGGAAAAAGGGAGAGATTTGGGGTAGGGCCATGGAAGAAGCTTCTATAAGGAGAGGTGGTTAAGGAGTGATGTAGGGTGAAATTTCCTTTTTTGCTGTCCCTTTAAGAGACTAAAGACAAATTACCCTTCAGTGCTATTGAGAGTCAAATTTGTGTTTGAGAGTGAGGGAGAGGGAGGGAGGGAGGGAGGGAGGGAGGGAGAGAGAGAGACACTTCATGCTGGCTACAAAGGTATAGTCACTTTGAAAACATTCATTGAGCTGCAGACTCCCATGTGACCTCCATGTGACCTCCATGTGAACCCCATGTGACTTCCGGTTCACCTTTTATTTGAAATTCTTTGTTCATTTTATGTATTTATTTCTAGGAGCCAAAATTCTCTTCTGAGCCTCTCAGGAGAAGAACTATTTCTGACAGAGGTTCAGCCAGTGCTACTGTTCATTAGGTTTACAGGTACCTTCTAAGGGCTCGGCAAGATTAGCATTGCTGAGTTTACCTTATGTTTCACAGCAGAAAAAATATTTCCAAGTGTTATACTGAAGCAGAATCTCCTACCGGGTTTCCCCGAAAATAAGACCTAGCCGGACCATCAGCCCTAATGCCTCTTTTGGAGCAAAAAGTAATATAAGATCCAGTCTTATTTTACTATAAGACCGGGTCTTATCTAACATAATATGACTGGGTCTTATGTTAATTTTTGCTCCAAAAGATGTATTAAAGCTGATGGTCCGGCTAGGTCTTATTTTTGGGGAAACACAGTAACTGCATATGCAGAATTATTATTCTGTGCGCCCAAGCTGTGATCCCATCATCAAAGACCTGGGTCCAGGCTCCTAAGGAACCAGGCAGCCCCGCTCCTGCTCACCAAAGGATTCTCAGCCCTCTGGCTGGTCCAACTCCCATCCAGCTTTCCTGTCACTTTCCAATACCACAAACCTTTTCACGTCCTCCCCTCCCTCAACAGCTTTCCACGGACACTCCCAGCTGGCGAGACCTAGCCTGTAGCTTTGCACAGGAGGCTGGGCTGGGAGGGAGAAGCTCTGAGTGGTGCGTGGGTCATGGGAGTTTCGGTCCCCAGGGGTGAGAGACAGAAGCTGTGTATAGGGCCTGGATAGGGCCTGTCAACTAGAGTTTGGGACATTCATACCCATGCCCTGGATGGCAAATGCTGCTGAGATGCCCTCCTCTCCAGGCCTCTGTGTGTGTGTGTGTACCTAGGCTGACTCTGTCATCTGTGTTTCCTAACCCCAGCCACCTCTGGTCTACAGCACCTAAAGGACATGGGGAAGGTGGCAAGGGTCCTTTACCCTGTGCACTCCCTGGCTCCCTGGCCTCAACCTCCACCCCCCCCCCCCTCACAAACGTCAGCCACCTTTTTATCTCCCTCCCTCCTTGGGACCCTCACTGCCCCCATTAATGAGGGAACTTCTCACTCTCCCTCTTCCCCATGAAGAGGATCCAGCAGCTTCTTGGAAATAACTCTGGGGATTAGGGGTAACAAGCACTAATCCCCACTCTTTTGCTCCTAATGTTTAGTTTAGAAGCAAGGGGTGGAAAGGGACCCTAGCACTCATCTACTCCAATTTGTCATTTTACAGAATAAGAAACTGAGGGCCAGAGAGATGACAGCCTAAAGCTCCTGGCTTCTCAGAGCAGCTTGGGACAAGGGTCCATGTTTCCTGGTTGGAGACTCAGAGTGTCTGGATGCACTGGAGCTCAGCAGGCCTCTCCGGGAGTTAGCTGCAGTGGAGGCGTGAGAGAGAGTGGACGTGGAGATTTATTCCAGTCACATGGATTCTCTCCCTCTAATCCTCACCTCCTCCTTTTTTTCCTTTTCAGCAGCAGTTATAAAATCCAGGAAATAAATGTGGATTTATGGCCTATAAAGGGTTTAGTTAGTGCTGTGACCTGCTGTGTTATGTAACTCCTATTTATTATCGGCCTTGGATGACGTTTCTATTGAAGCAACTCACTAAGCTGATTCTGTGACATTTCCTTTAGCCTTGTTCAGAGGTGGCTACAGCAGAAATTCCTCTGCAACTTCAAAAACCAGAAATTGGGGGTGGGGAGGCTTTCAAAAATTCCCTTCTTTAATCCCCTGGGCTGATGTTTCTATCAAGCCCTGCTCACCTCAGCAGTGGTCCCAGGTTCTGCACCACCTGCCTGCCCTTTGGGTCCCTGGGCTGCCTTTGTGAGGAGGCCGAGAAAGGTGTTTTCACTGCCCCTGGTGAATGAAAAGAACTCAGGGCTCTGAGAATCTAGAGGTAGCCTTGTAGAAAGAGCATTGAACCAAGTCAAGAGTTCTAGTCCGATTTCTGTTGTTGGGTAACAGCAGCTCTGGGCCTCAGCTTGGTCTTAGTAAAGAGAAGTAGAAGTAGCTTACCTTATCTGTTCAATCAGACCCCCACTAGGCACCCTCCTGGATAGGGTTTGGCCTGCCTTGCAGGAGTGGAGAGGAAGGAGAGGGGGGCGGAGCTGGCAGTCTTTGGGTGCTACTAATACCAACACAGCGCCACCTTGTGTTCAGAAGGGAGCAGAACCCAGCCCAGCCTCTAGCAAGGCAGCTTTCCAAACAAGTTGTTTTCCGACCCCACACCACCTCTTTTCTGCACTGGTTGGGAGTGGTATTGGGAAGCCAAGCATCTCCCTAATCGAATGTCACCTCTCAGCCCTTCTCTTTTTCCCCCCAAGTGGTATCAAAGGGGCCCTAGGGAGATGCTCTCTCAAGGCTCAGCTGCCATCCTAAAGGGCTTTTG
Organism: Rhinolophus sinicus; assembly: GCF_036562045.2. Classification (NCBI taxonomy): domain Eukaryota; kingdom Metazoa; phylum Chordata; class Mammalia; order Chiroptera; family Rhinolophidae; genus Rhinolophus; species Rhinolophus sinicus. The sequence goes on along the minus strand of NC_133764.1, from coordinate 43,152,537 downwards.
GAGACTTCTTCCCAGGTTCAAGAAGGAAACGATGGACACCCAAGGGAAGTGCAGGACCCAGAGAACTTAACAGTGTCTCTCCTCATAATTAAGACATATTCCTCCCAGTCATGGAAGTGACGCCTTGATGCCTCAGGGACAAGCTGGTTTGTACCAAGTGGTACAGGCGATGCGATCTTCTCTCCATTAAGGATCTGGCTGGGCAAGAAGGTTACTAGTCCATACAATGCAAACTACACGCACACAGATGAGCCACCCTTAAAGAATGTCACCCTAGAAGCAGCTTTAGAACTCACCTGAGCCAAGCCCCAGCTTTTACAGATAAGGGAAGCTGAGGGTCCAGAGAGAGAAGCCGAATTTTGATGGATCAGTGGCAGGGCGGGGCTAGAACACTATTCTTTAACATGACTTCGTTTTTGCAATGCTGACTTCAGGCTCCTATTATGGGGAGAGGGGTGGAGGTGGGGGGGTCTCTGGAAGAAAGGGCTGTCACCTTGGGGCCCCAGAAACATGGCCTTAATATTTGAAGGGAGGAGATTGATTTTAATGTGAGTGCTCTAACTTCATAGCCTTGTGATTTTGAGTTAGTCACTTCATTTTACAATACACATCTGTAAAACAGGAATGGTAATATGAATCTATTGGGGCAGGATGGTCTGATAAACCCTCAGTTGGGTAAAGCCCAGGACTGGTCTCTAAGTCAGCCAAGGATGTCTACAGGCCTCTGCCCAGTTTCTGCTCAGCTCCAGCCAGGCTCCTCCAGGAAGGACAAATGCTTGAGATGCCTCTAAGAATCAATACTGGAGTCTTTTCTGGTGAGAAAAATGCCCAACTTTTGCATCTAGTTCCTTATTTACAGCTCCCGGTAAACGCTCCAAAATAGAGATGTAGATTGCTCACAAAAGCCTTTTTCCACAGAAGCACAACAGGCTGAAACGCAGCAAATTGCAAGCAGTGGAAAATTCACTCTGGGATTTGTCACTTGTCTGGGTTAGCCGAAGGTAGGGGAAAGTAAGCTTGATGAAAAAGGGGCAATCCAAAAAGAAACTGAGGCCTCACTGGGGGAAGGGCACAGATATTTGGTTACTGGAGAGTGGTACCTTATCTCATTTAAACTTTCCAACAATCCAGTGAATAAGATATCATTATCATAATACTCCTGATGAGGAAATTCAAGTTTTTGGAAGACCACCCACTCTTTTTGCGTGTCTCTGCACCTGAGATGTCCTGCATCAATTGTAACAGATGGAGGTTTACATTCTTCCTTAGGCAGAGTAATGCTCAACTTTTTAATCACGTAGAAAGCATAGCACCCTCCTGGCCTCCGTTCCATACAGTTGTGCATCAAATGTTAACAGTGTCTTTACTTTTCTGTATGTCTGTTCCCTACCCATTTATATGCAGTGACTGGGAGTTTAATTCTTGTCATAAAGCATTATGAGCCACAGATACTGAATAAATGTTTAACGGCATCTAAAAATGTTGAACTTAACCACTTCTTTCATGCTTCAATTATGTCCCTTAGTGTGTCTGCACAGGAGTAAAATGAACTCTCAGCTACAAAAGAGAATATGTGTCTCCTCCTGTATTTAATATCCATGGAACACTCCTTTACCTTAAATTGGGGAGAGTGGGGCAACAGAGAAAGGTATTCCCTGAAAGGTGAGACAGGCCCAAGGTACCTCTGCTTCCTAACACAGTTCTTTTGGGATAGACACGGTCCAGAACACTAATAAACACACTGGAAATAAGAATATTCTGCATTCGATAAGCATGGGAGTTTTTCTCGTTTTTACGTTACAAAGTAGCCAAAGCAGACACCATACCAATATCACATGTTAACTACTGCTTCTAACGTACAGACCTAATACTTTATTGTACTTCACCATCTCCGTGTCTCCTTCCCTCTCCTATCCTTATCTCCTTGACCGTGTCTTACTCATCCTCACATCCCTGACACTGAGGAAGCTCCAATGTCTGCTGCTGAGTTCCGACCAGAAGCAGGTGGTGTGCTGGTGGCTATCACATCGTTTCTTCATAGTCGCCACAAGAACCCTTGAAGGGGACGAGGGTTGTTACTCTATTTTGATATATATAGTAAGGAAACGGAATAGTTGAGTGACGAATGAAGGGTCAGAAAAACAGTAGACCCAGGATTCAAACCCAGGTCTCCTGACTTGAGAGCTAGTACTTTTCCCACACACACCTGCAGTCGCCTGTTGTGTTGAGTGAAGCTGGTTATTCTCGCCGCAGTGAGGACCCTGAGCCTTTACTCGTCTCATGTGGACCTGAGGCAAGGCCCCTCCTACGTCCAGGCCCCTACATCACTCCAAAGAGTTGCTCTACCAATCACCTTTGAGTTTATGGAGTAAAGGCTTTGGGAAAACTATTAGAGATGTTATGTACATGTAAGCTAGTCATGATAACAACGAAAGGGTTATGGCTTTCTTCTATGAAAAAAATACGCTGACCAAGTGAATGGAAGATGAAATATTCTCTTTAGTCTTTTAATGTAGCAGGAAGTTTGAAGTACCCTAAGCTTCAATTATCCATGAAGGAAAAGGGAAAGAGCAGTGGGTTGAGCCTGGGGTGAGCTCATGGGCTGGTAATAACTGGCCAGGAATGAAAAAAGCTTTGTTGCTCCTGGAAAACAGATGCTTGTGAATCCAGCTGGGCTGCTCTTCAGTGCCTCTTAAGCAGCTGTTCCCAATGCAAGAATCAGAACCACCTGAGGTAACTGTTCCCATAAACAGTCTGACAGTCCCTAGATGAGAGGAAGAAGGAACTCACTTCATTCTGGAACTAGCTGGGATGGGGGTGGGGGTGGCGGTGGTGGTGGTGGTGGTGATTCAGGCCACACTGTCCTCTACTGGCCGGGTTGAGAACTGCAGCTTTTACACGAAAAGCTGGCCGCCCTGAGCTGAGGCTTGTTGCAGGTGAGGTTGGTATCTATGCACACAACACATCGAGGCAAATTAGAGCCGGGGTCACAGAACCAGAGACATTAGAGCTAGGATTCTTTTTAGATCACCTGGATAAACCACCCTCCTTTAACTCATGAGAGAACAAGGTCCAAAGATGTAAAAGCAGTCTTCTTCAGCCTAAGGCACACAGCACACAGACCCGTGACACTTCACAGATGCATAGATGCAGTAGATCTGGGCTGCAGTTTTATGCCTTCGTGGGTGATTCTGGGGTGCTGTTAAAGTGACTTGCCGAGGGTCACCGCAGGGCACAGCCTGGATGGGTCTACAGCCCACTTTGCAATTATACCACCATGTGTCTAAAGGAAATGAGTGTAAAACTGAACTGCATCATTATGGAATATTTAAGGCATTCTGAAAAGTCTCCTAACTACCAAATCTTTTCTATCAAATTGGCCACTGCTGACGATGAATTAAGTTCATGCCTTTTGTGATGGCCAGGGCTCTCAAGCCCACACTGAACAGGAGAGGCCTGAGGGGGGCTGAGGAAGAGCCCGGGACTCAGACCGTTCTCTCTCCACTAAGGTGTGAAAGGCAGTTTCGCCACTAGGTGGGACTGCACGCTGCCATCTGTTATGAGGACAGCACTCCCATCCTGCCCCCAACAAAATGAAAACGGACACTTCCAGTCCTGCACTGCGACTCTGGCTTTCCACTAGAGACCTGCCAGTTCAGGGAGAGGACCGAATGAGGCCGACCAGAATTCATCAGTTTCCCAATGACCCGGTAGGCCCCTGAGGACTGAGGGGGCCTGTCAAGTAGGAAGGAGCCAGGCTATTAATTCTGTCCTAGAGTGTCCCACCTCACTGGATAGACAGCTGTGCCTTCATCTAGTCAACTGTTCTATTAACGTGCCCATCAGGACTGTTACTATCACGCCAGAAACCCACATTTCTTATAAACAAAATACACGGGATTGGTCCAAATACCACTTCACATTGTGCTACCACATGATTGGTTTTATAATCACCCTTCCTTTCGGTCTCTCCCAAGCAAATGGATCACGAATAAGCATGCCATCTCATTAACATCTACGCCGCAGCCTGCCTCTCCTCACTGAGCAATCTGGCAAACGGCATGCCTTAGTATCACGTGTGGGTTGTTACTCAGCACACCCACATTTCTAGAAAGCCCTATTGTCTATTACTCATGTCTCATGTGAACAGTGAGCCAAGCAGACGTGTGCTTTGTGTACTCCCCAGGGCTCACCTTTAGCTAGCGCCAAATGGCAACAGTCCCTCAGAAATGACAACGACAATGTGTTTGATGGGGAAGGATGACTGGACTTTCAAATAAAAACCAAGGTCAGATGCCTCAGAAAGGCAAAAACAAAATACACTGGACCTGATACATGTTTCATATACATATTTATATATATTTCATGTACAAAGTTACATTCCGAACCCCAGGGATTCCATAATAGAAATAAATACTGAAATAGCTACATTGCTAAACAAGCTTTTTGCTCATAGAAATGAAGCCTCAGCCTCTAAGAGACAGCAAGTAGGACATCCTAGAACCCATTTTTCAGATTACAGAGGCAAGTAAAATTTGGGATAAAATGTCTAGGACAAAAAACAAATTCAGAACATAAAATGGTTAAAATATATTCAAATATTGAGAAATGTATGACAACATTAATAAAAACTTAATTCTTTAAAGAGAAAGAAAAAGACATTCTGTATTATAAACCAGCATAACCCTGTTAGAAAGCATTTATGATTTCCACATTTAATTCTCTCTGCTCCACTCTTCCCATGTTACAAACTAGGACCAATGAGTCCCTTTCTCAACATGATCAATTAAGAAGTGCCCTAAATCTGGTTGAGTCCTTTGGTAAAGGTCATAATACTCACAAGGAAATAAATACTCAGTTCCATAGCAGTTGCCCGACACACATTCTTTAGGCCAGTTAATATTATGAGACAATTGTTTTGTTTCTAAGGCAGCCATTGTTAAAGGATCTATTCTCAAATCTAGGAAGACCTTTAAAAGCTGAATTCCTAGAGAATATTCTCCCTTTGCCTCACAGGGATTTTAATCTACATACAATAGTGTTTGATTGCTGTATATGATACTGCCACTTTTGTAGATCAGCAATGGTCAAACATCAGCAATTTTACACAGTCCAACCTCACACGTAACCCAAGCGTAACAAAATGAGAAAATTCTCAGGTATCCCTTATTTCTTCCAATAGGAGTAAATGTTTTTTACATGGAGACCAACCCGAGGTACTCAATCCTCTTCTCTGCCCTTAACGTGCTAGCTAAGGGCAGTTTACACCAATCACTGCTGCTTGCAAGAAGCTTGCATTTTGGCATTTTCTTCCAAAGGTTGCCCCTTGACTAAAGTGAACATTACAAGAATATAAACATGTTATTGGGGGCAAGGGGGAAATAAAGCAATATGCAGAAAATACTTAACTGAAATTACAAACATGAGGACAAGCCCTTAAAATAAATTGTACAGGTTATTTTGAACTCTGTGCCCCTGAAGTTAATTAACAGGGGCACAGGCAATCTGACAGTGTGACATAAAATAACGACAAACCCACATTTCTTAAGTTAAAGCCAGTAAGTTTAAAAAGAACAATTACAACATGTTTGTTTACATTTCTCATCTTTAACTCCTGATTTCCTAAATTACATTCGGCCATGTAAATTGTAAAAGACTGAACAGCAAATGGAGTATGATTCTGCGATGTTTACTTCTGGGTATTAAAATTTCCAAACACTTTGGTGTCTCTTTTTTGTGAATTTAAACAACATTCTCCAAAATGTTTAAGAATGTGGGTTTTTTAAGGTATTGCCAAAAATGACTCAGATTTAAAATGAATTAAAAGCATACCTTACAAGTTATGGAAAAGTGGCCTAAGTTTTAGTGCCCTGAAGAAAAGTACATAGCTCAAGCAAAAGCATTATCCTTTTAACAGCTTTTACCAAAAGTTTTTTCTTCTAGCCATTTAAAGTGTCTGCAATTTTACTGTGTACATAATGTGCTTATAGACACACATGGCCAAATGGATCCAAAGGCCTCCTCCAGCTCCTTAAATCTGATGTAGTTTATAATCTAGCCTAATCATGTATATGCTTAAAAGATACATGTACTTTTTACAAATATCTTGCATGACAATTCAGAAAAAAAATCCCTGGCACTTAAGAATGCTCAGATAATCTGAGACCTGTGTTTGCCTTCCTTTCTTTGAAGTAGTCCTTCTGATAAGAGGTCTTTATCCAATAGGTTTATATTTTTAAAATAGCACTTAAATTTATATTTAGCTTTGCCTAAAGTAATCAGTAAATCACACATTTTCAAGAAGGTTGAGAAGGAAAAAAACCGCAGTATAATTAAACAAGGCAATCAGATCTAGCCTCTATTTTTAAAATGGGTATTGTGAGTAAAAAGATGTCACGTCGACTTTTACTCTTGGTTTTGTCTTCTTGGCTTTGTCTTCTTCCCCTTCATAGTTTTCCTCTTTGAAGATGGCATTTCAATTTCAACAGGGCATAAAAGCTCAAATGTGTCATTTACATACAAAATATCAAGTATAGCTGTTCTGTAGTTTTATACAGAAGAGAAAACACCATTTCTAATCATATCCCTCATTCAGTCCGTCAGGCCACACTCCATTACCACTACGGCTTTACTCTTAGTAACTGGAAAGAGCAGTCCAACAACTGGTAAACAGGTGAATCTTTCACATGGAAAAAAATTCAACCAACCACCACCACCTGCTGGTACAAGAAATCCAAAACACAATTTCCTTTAAAAGAAAAAAAATCCTCCATTGCTGATACCTATCTTCTAAGCCTTATAAGTATAAACCTTTCAAACATGTCAGTATGAAATGAGTGAAACTAGTCTCAAAAAAACCAAAGAAAAAACAAAACAAAAAAAACAAAAAATCAGAATATTCAGAGAAGCAGGCCTCACAAACTTTACAGCTCTAATAAGTCAGAAACAGGAAACTTTTATTTAAATAGTGTAGTCTTAATTTCTTTAATATAAAACCCCCCCAAATCTGATGAAAACAAAGTTTTATATATCATATAAACAAGATTTGTCAGATTTGAAAGTGAAAATTAAAGTAATTTACAGTTAGCTTTTAGCCCTCTTGGGACATTTAGATAAATCCTGATAATCCACCTGATATTAGTTTGTGTCAATTTTATAATACACTGGGGAAAACTTTACTACTGTAGTTTCATTTATCAAGTGTTTCCATTAATTCCATTATTAGTGACAGCTAAAAAGTGACCCCATCAAACGAAGTGACATTAACTGTGGCAGAATATACCACATCTGGATTGCTTTCTATAATTCACCAGTTTGCAGAAAGTAAACATTCCTTGATTTGTTCATAATATACTGAAATTGCCTATAACACTGGTGCAGTAAAACGGCTAGTTCCTGTATTGTTACGGTAAGACAGATTTTGTAATGTAAAGTTAACAGGGAAAAAAATGCTCACACATTATGTGGTGAAACTTATTTCACGAAGAGAGCATTAAATAAAGAGGAAAAGGGAAAAGAAACCATGCAGAAGAGACGGCATCCCCGTGTCCACCGGCGTCCCATGGGCTCACTCACTGCCATACATCACTTGCCACACGATCAAGTGACTCCTTTCTGCTTTGGCAACAGACGGTTCAAGTGGAAGATCCTCTCCAAGAAGTTCCGATTCTCCACCTTCATCACCTGGAGGACGACAAGGAGGGTGACAAGTTAGGCTGAGTGTGGACTCTGCAGGCTGATGTCCATCCCACAAGATGCTAATGCTCGGTGCACGAACAGTGTGCACAGAACTCATCTGGGTCCCATTGCAGACAACACAGTAAAAGAAATGCCGTGAATCCGAATCTTCTTATCTGATTTCTGAAAAGGTTATTCATTTCCAGACTGTATCTGTAACAGTGAGTTCACTAAATTATGTTGGGGGCTCATCCCAATATGTGTGCATACTGAAGCTAACAGAGACGGAAGCTAAGAAAGCAAAGCTGTCCAATTCTGTGTTTATCTAAAATGGACTGTCTGCTCTTGTCTATTTCAAAGTAAGAACGAGACTAGACAGTACTATTAATGTGAAAGCGTGGGGACAGGCCCCACAAATAAGCGACAACGCATGCTTATTGTGACAGTCAAGTTCTCCAAAGGTAACTGACACCAGCACATGGAAACTGACATCGTCTCCCTGCAGCACTATGAGATGGCAGATTCTTCGCCTAATAGGCTGACTTTTCCTTTTCATCATTTTCAAATTTAGGATAGGTCATGAGTATAGTGGAGATGAAGAAACGAGGCCGAGGTACACACAGACTAGAGGTTCTTCCAGTAGCTGCTGAACGAATTTGACAAATGAGGTCCTGATCAAAGACACTGCTCTACAAGGCCCAGTGCAAACACCCATACCTCTCTGTACAAGCACCCATACCTCTCTGTACAAGCACCCATACCCCTCTGTACAAGCACCCATACCCCTCTGTACAAGCACCCATACCCCTCTGTACAAGCACCCATACCCCTCTGTACAAGCACCCATACCTCTCTGTACAAGCACCCATCAATTGTTTTTTTTGTTGCAGAGCAGGGTTACTCTGGCATAACCCAGAGAAAACTCGTCTAACGGGTCAGATTCTTCAGCGGAATCCTCCCCATTTAGATAACAAGGGACTAAGCTATAACACCGATCTCCTATAACCTTGTACTGTGTCTCAGCTGAATTTCAGCCGGGCAAAAGAAAACATTGATACTGTCAACTAGAAGAGTGGAAGAGGAAAAACCATAAAAATTTGCATTTTCCTCAGCAGGCCAATCTCTCCCTTACCCACCTCTTACTGGCCTTTTCACAGCAATGTCCAACTGTGGAGAGGAGCATGCCTTAAAAGGCTCAAAATCCAATTCTGAACTGAAATATAGTCAGGTAGCTTGAGTATAAAAAATTAAGTTTGGTTTTTAAATTTTAAAAAGTTACAATGATAATGAGTAATTAGCTGAGATAAGATTGCTGGCATTTGTTTTTTGTGTTGTTTTGTTGTGAAGGTTCTATTTTTAAAAATTACCCTGTTTCCTAAGGTCTCTACATCCTACTTAATCCATATAGGACTGCTGGGATTAATTTTTCATTGTTAATATATTATAGGAAATGAAAAAGAAAAAGGAACAACAACAAAAATCACACTGAATTTTTTTAAAGCATATTTACTATTAAAATTAACCTATGCTTTAAGACAAGTCTGTTTTTCAGGTTGGGTTAACTAGAGATACCGACAAACCTGGTCAAGCAATTTCTATGCTATTTTCAGACTCTACAATGGAAGGAATTTTTAGTGAAAATGGAAAAACCAGAGGTTTTACCAACATACTTTGTATGGTTCCAACTGCCATATTGCACTTAAAAAAAAAAAAAAAATCACCCCAGCCAAGTAAAGTCCCTCTTTTAAAAAGGACTTCCGTACCAACAGACAATTATTTAAAACACTTTGAAGTGACCCCATTCCTGCTAACGTCACCAGAATCCATTAATTTCTAAACTTAACATTAACATCCCCTCGTTAAAATGTGTCAATAGCCTTTTTGCATTAGATATTCTAGTTTATACTAATTACATGTGGCACACTCACTTACATGACCCTAAATTTTATACCTCTTTTTACAGTATTCATTGATGTTTAGGAACTTTTGAATCACTCTAATTTCAGGCCAGTCTGAAGGATCCCTTCTTTTACAGCAAATAAATTTACATCACAGTGCTCTATAGTCTATAAAGCACTAGACTTGCACAAACATCAATTCTCTGTTTTCTTTGTACCTCTTTGGTCATTCCTTCTTAGACAGATTATTTCCCAAGAACCCTCTCTCCTCAGACAAACAAAAAAAAAGACCCAAAAGCCCAGTGAACGTTTCCCACCTATGTAACTCCCAACTCCCATGCTCTTTTCAAGGTCAACATACCCAGTACTGGAAATCCTCTTTCCCTCCCTCCAAATCCTCTTCCGTCCTGAGAGTCCATATCTCTGAGTCAATGGCTCGCTCCCTTCCCCCACATCCTCTTACAGTCATAATGGCATTGCAGACGGTGGGCCCGTAAGATTATAATGGTGCAGAAAATTTCCTGTTGCCTAGTGATGTCATAGTGCGCATTCCTCACGTGTTTGTGGCGATGCTGTGTAAAGCACTACTGCGCTGTCAGTCACAGAAAGTTTAGCACATACATTAAGTACAGCATGTAATACCTGATAATGGTAATAAACGACTATGTTACTGGTTTATGTACTTACTACACTACACTTTTTATTATTTTATAGTCTATTCTTTCTACTTATCAAAAAAAGTTTGTTGTACAACAGTATGCTGTGTTATACTGGCAGCAGTCTCACATCTCACGTTTACTTGATTCCTTCATTTTCTCTCGTGCGTGATTTAACTGCGTGTTGTTTTGTACAGTAACATGCTGCATCGGCGTGTAGCTTAGGAGCGCTAGTCTGTACATAGAGTCTGGCTGTGCAGTAGGCTACACCATTGAGGTTTGTGTAAGTGTACTCTATGAAACTGCCTAACGATGCATTTCTCAGAACGTACCCCCTTCATTATGGGGTTCATGACTGCACGTGCCAATTCCCCATCATGCTGTTTATCTATTTCTACTGCTACTACCTTAATCAGTTCACTTTTGCTTATTTCCCGATCTCTAGTCTTATACCTCCAATCTACCTTCCACACAAATCTAATCACATTGCTCTTCTATTTAAAGGCCTCCAATAGTTTTCCTTCGCTTTAAAGATAAAAATGCAAATTCCTTAATTTGACATATATAAAGGCCTTCCATAAGCCAGTCCCTTCCTCCCTTTCTAGACTTATCTCTGGTCAAACTTGTACTTCTTTCTACTCTATGCTCTAGTCACTTTTCAGTAGTTTTTCTTCAATGAAGGTGGTTTCACATGTCTAAACCTTTGGTCGTTATTCTCTTACTTGGGAATGCCAACCCCCAAGTCTTCCCATCCCATTCCGTACCCCAGCTCTTCAGACCAACACTATTGGGTGCTGAGTCACCTCAAGCACCCTGTCTGGACTTCCTCCTGCCCCCGCCCCTTCTCCAATAGCGCATCAGAGCATCTCTACACTGTCGTTCATTAGCACACTTCTATCTCTGCACTGTTCTGTGGTCTACGGGGGAGATATCTGCTTTGTTTCTGTATCGCATGCTTAAGGCTGACAGGCACATAGTAGATAATGTTTACAAGGTGAGAAAATGAACAAATGAAATCAATTTGATACAAACAACACTTTATAAAGTATTATTATTTCTCCATTTCGCAGATGAGGAAACTAAGGTTCTGGGAGGTTGAATGATTTGCCCAAGGCCTTCCAACCCCAAATCTTAAGTTCTTCACGTGTACCTTAATATATGACAAACCTTTCTATTTTTTAATGCTCCTTCAAACACATACACTTTGGTGGAAGAAAGGAAGGATGGAAGGGAGGGAGGAAAATAGAAAGTTCTTTTCCATGTAATGAGTTCAAAGAAAACCTAGAAATCACTTATCAGGGTTTATCGTGGGTGAAAATCCAGGTCACAGAACACAGTGGAAACTGAGCTCCCAGAAGCTTACCCACTTACCCATCCGGAAGTCAATGTAGCCCTCTCCTCCACTGATGACGAGCATAGACTTCAAAGGCGTCTGGCTGCCAGGCTCCTGTGCCGATGGCCCTGCTTTGTCACCTGCCAGATCCGTGCCACTACTGCCACTTTGTGGGCTGACGACTTGACCTATTTATACAGGATCAGAAGTGAATATTACTTATCATAGATTGGGGTGGGAAACTCATTTTTTCTGAATATTTTCAGAAAGTTGAACAAAAAAAGGTAAATATAATCTAATACAACCAAAGTCCTGGAGATGCTAGAAGCCTCTGCGTGATCAGAAAACAACTACAAAGGTCATAAAGGCCCAATTTGAAAAGCTAAGTGAAGCCATTTTGTACCAAAGCAGATGTAGGTCCAAAATCCAGTATGAAATCTGTTTATGGCCAGGCTAGTCTTAGCTGCCTGCTTCACACTTTTACAATCTACATCTTTTGACTTGAGGGACATTGGAAAGGTCTCTTCCCTGAGAAGGTACATGTGGGTTTGTGTAAAAGACGGAGAAAAGTATTCATTTCAAGCATTATGCGTTTGAGTACTCCTAATTAATATTTAAATTTATTTCAAATCCATGGTTTTCCTCTGATATTTAAGAAAAGTACATCTTATTTTTAATTTAGATTATGCAAATAAAATTACTGGTAAACATGCCATTTCCTGTAAAGTTTACTTCTAAGGTAGAATCCTTGAGCTTAAAATGGTAGAGAGAGAAAACAAATATTACCCACACTGTCATCTCTATGACATCCCTCTTAGAAAGCTTTGGCTGTGTGGGGTATTTGTCTTTTCTTGCCACAATTTGTTTGCTGTCCTTTGGTCAAACTACACAGACCACGCCTCCAGGAGACAGCAGGACACAGTCCTATGACGCAACACACTTTAATTTATGTTGAAAGTGGAGAGGGCAGTTTGATTTATTCCCACAGTATCTCCTTCATGCATTACTCATTAAACTCTGGAAAAAATAAGGCCTGCTACAGCGAACTATTAGCAGACTAGTTAGTTTTGCCACAGAAGCAAGAGCACAGTGGGATGAGAAGGTCACCCTGATGGTTTAATCCTTAGGGCCAACTGGTCAACAAACCGCAATGTTACCAATTCTACTTCCAGGTTTATAACAGACAAGTTTTTACCACTTGCACAAAAAGATCTGGGGCAATATTGCTTGTAATAGTGGTGGTGGGGGGGGGAGGAACCCAGCCCTCCATCAATAGGAGACTGAGTAAAATATAACACATTTATTCAGATATTAGAATATGATAGTTAAATGAATGAACAAGATCTCTATGTATAAACTTAATAAATCTCAAAAATGAGAAGCAAGTTGAAGAAACCCTTCTTGTTTTATCTAATGAACAATTCTGTTAATAATGTAACATAACATTTAAGTTAAATTCAAAAACACTATGTATTGTTTATCGATATGTTCCAATGTAGTGAAAGTATAAAACATGGTTAATGCTTACAGAAGGAGGATAATGGTTACAGATGGAGAGGAAACGGGAAAGGGATGGGATTGGAGGAATATAAAGGAGACTCAAAGGGGACTCTATGACATTTTATTTCTTTTTTAAAAAAAGCAAGAAAACACTATTACCAGCAATTCCATTTCTAGGAATTTATCCTAAAGAAATAACTATACAAATATACAAGATGTGTGTTTTGGGATGCTCATTACCATGTTGCTAAGGGTACCACAGACCAACCCTGCAATATTTATACTAATCATCTAATCTTTGGAACACCCTCGGGAAAATGAGTGTGATGGTTAATTTTCTGTGTCAGTTTGGCTAGGCCATGGTGCCACATACCGTGTTTCCCTGAAAATAAGACCTACCGGACAATCAGCTCTAATGCGTCTTTTGGAGCAAAAATTAATATAAGGGCCAGCCCGGTGGCTCAGGCGGTTGGAGCTCTGTGCTCCTAACTCCAAAGGCTGCCGGTTTGATTCCCACATGGGCCAGTGGGCTCCCAACCACAAGGCTGCCAGTTCAATTCCTCGAGTCCCGAGAGGGATGGTGGGATCTGCCCCCTGCAACTAAGATTGAACATGGCACCTTGAGCTGAGCTGCCGCTGAGCTCCCAAATGGCTCAGTTGGTTGGAGCACGTCCTCTCAACCACAAGGTTGCCGGTTCCACTCCCGCAAGGGATGGTGGGCTGCGCCCCCTGCAACTAGCAACGGCAACTGGACCTGGAGCTGAGTTGCGCCCTCCACAACTAAGACTGAAAGGACAACAACTTGAAGCTGAACAGCATCCTCCACAACTAAGATTGAAAGAACAACAACTTGACTTGGAAAGAAACCCTGGAAGTACACACTGTTGCCCAATAAAGTCCTGTTCCCCTTCCCCAATAAAATCTTTTTTAAAAAAATTAATATAAGATCCGGTATTATATGATATTATAATTATATTGTATTATACCTGGTCTTATAGTAAAATAAGAACAGGTCTTACATTAATTTTTGCTCCAACAGACGCATTAGAGCTGATTGTCCGGCTACGTCTTATTTTCGGGGAAACACACACAGTATTTGGTCAAACACTAGTCTGGATATTGCTGTGAAGTTATTCTTTTTTTTTTAAGATGAGATTAACATTTAAATCAGTAGACTTTGAGTAAAGCAAATTACTCTCCATAATGTGGGTGGGTCTCATCCAATCAGCTGAAGGTCTTAAGAGAAAAACATAGGTTCCCCCCAAAAAAGAGGGACTTCTGCCTCCAGACTGCTTTTGGACTTGAGCTACAATATCAACTCTTGCCTGGGTCTCCAGCCTACCAACCTGTCTTGCAGATTTCATACTTGCTGGCTCTTAATATCACGAGCCAATTCCTTAAATCAATTAATCAAAATATCTCTCCCGCTTTTCTCTGTCTCTCTCTCTCTGTTCTGTTTCTCTGAAGAACCCTAACACACTGAGACACTACTCTGTCCAATGTCACACAGTTAGTTGATGTGGCAAAATCAGATTTGAACTTTGTCTAACTCCTAAACTTGCCTCTTATAGGAGAAAATATGCAAAACATTGATCAGTAACATTATTTTTGTATTCTCAATATTCAGGACATTTTTCATTGGACATCATCATTACCACCTTTCATCTGGATGGTAGTTTGTGTTTCTCAAAGCACATTCATTAACTTTCACAACAAATGAGGCCGACAGAGAGCAGATATGAATCACGTCTGCTTAAGGAAAATAAGGCAATGAGTCTCAGAGGTTAAGTGACTTGCTCAAGGTAACAAGGCACGGGGCGAGGTGGAGGGCCCAGACCCCCCGGCTCCTGGTCTATGATCTTTGTGCCACAATGCCGAGGGAGGTACCAGGGCTCACTCTCCATCTCTTCCCACACACAGCCTTGATGTCGGGGCCTTTGTTCTAGTCATCTCCTTTGTTAGGCCAAGACCATTTTTGGTACTCTGTGGTGACAAAATAATTCCACTGCTTTTCAAAAGCAAGCAGATCTCTTAAATAAAAATCAAGAAGTTTGTTTTTGGGGGTGGAGGAGAGATTCCAAAACAACTTCATTCAAGTATCCCTATAGCCCTTTATTCGTACCTCCATTACAGAACTTTTCATGTGTTACACTGGAATGGTCTGCAATTCTAGGACTTAGCATTAAAGTAGGTAGTGGACCCAAGGGCCAGAACAGAGACAATTACATACAACTTCTTGACAGAATAATCTATGTCACCTGGGACTGCCACAAAGAACTTCACAGCGTCCCGATGTCCATGGAAGCAAAGCTGTGCATGTGCCATTGAACAATAGGGTATAAATGTCCCTGGAGTCACTTTATCACTGTTTTCATCACCATACACGCGGATCACACTTCCAGGGCGATTTCCAGGTGCTCCTGAGGTTTTATTTGCTGCAACAGAAAAACCAAATACCAAATATTTTCCAGTAGAAAACAGTAATGATGCAAGAGGTTACTGGTTAATCCTTATGATATTATCTAAAAGCTACAGCCAGTTGAGATAAAACAAAGGCAGCAATGCCAATTCAACACAAAGCTGGGAAAAAAAGATACATAGCATGCTAGTTATTTTGAAATACCTCAGTGAATGGAGTAGGGGATTTTGCCAGTCTAGCAATAACTAAGCTTACTTTTTAACACATGTATTACTTTTTAAAAAATCATTTTAGTTAACAAAGTAGATTTCATGTATGAAACAAACAGGTATGTCTGTTTTATTTTGTTGTTTAATCCCCATTTTAGAAAACTAACCAGTTACACAGTTTAAAGTAAATGGGTACATTTTTTAAATAAAACTTTTATAGTTTATCTTCTGCTTTTTCTCCCCTGTAGTAAGAATACCTCCCTTGAGGGGGGTGGTAAAAAGCTGTGCTTAAAAGGATCCCACCACTACAACAGACTAGTTTTTATTCACACCAGACTGGCGTTTGCTGGATTATTTTGGAATGACCAGACTCACAAAACATCCCCATTCCATGGGCTAGGAAGTGAATGAAAGAAACATGATTGGTAACAAGAGTAAACAATGTAGATTAATGACAGTTTTAAGAGATGTTTCGTGTTTTTATTGCAAGGAAAAAAAAGTCTGAAAGAAAGTTCAGCTGCAACAAAAGGTGATCAATAGACTAAGCTGCTGAGCAGTAGTTTGGTGGCCATGTAACAGACATCAAAACAAAAACAAAACAAACACCTGCTGCGATGCGGTGACTGCAAGTGGATGACATTTAGGAACATTCTAGAGCTGTAAGAACAGCCTCACAGTGGCTATCAGAAGCCAGGAAGGAGAGTGGGTTCAGGATCTGCACTTACCCCTCAGCCCCAGTAAACGTCCCTGGTGGAGGATTACGGCTAAAGTGAGAGAGGAGGAAAGGGGACATGGAGAGGTGCACGACAGGGAGGAAAAGAATTACTAGGAGCCAGCACTCTGTGTCTTCCATCTGGCAACGTGGTGCCCAAAGCTCCTAACAATATCCAACTTGGTGTAATACCAAGCCACACTCAAAATTCTTACCAAAGACTCTACAGAATCTCTCTGCTCAAAAAACACAATTTCATTTACTGTGATTTTATTTTTCTTAATATAAAGCAATTTCAGTGCTTTATAATTTAATGGGAAGCGTTTTCTAAATGCTACTATTTCTACTTTTTCTTTAAGAAATCCCGTTCAAATAACTGGTAAAATGGAACTCTCTTTTATAAAGAACTGAAATGAACTCTGGGGATCCTAGAATCGCTTAGGATGCAAATGGTCTAAACACGTAGATTTATAATTGCAGAAAAGTCAGCTGGGATTAAGGATTTAGTTCTCTAAAGGCCCAGATATACCACCTTCCAGATATACTAGTCTTCCTGTCTTTCCCCTAAAAAAAAGGTGGAGCGATTCTGAGGTGTTCATTTATTAAACTTATTTTATGGACTTATGGCACTTGTTTTCAAACCATTCCCTGCCCATGAATTTTGCAACACAAAAACAATTATTTGATGAATGACCAATGTAATGGAACATAATGTGAGAAACATACAATGTGTATTTTGTTCACAAAAATAATGGAAAATAGAAACAATATACAATGTACATTTTGTTCACATTCTTTTCAAATACAGGATAGATGACCTGCCTTCAGCATAAAGAAAAGGCTTGCTAACCTCCTGAGAAATTTCTCCCACAACTTTTCCTAAACCCCAAATAAGCCAAATGGAATATCCTACACTAACTGCCAGGGAGATATGAAAAACTAGGGTGAATATTAGGTAGTGTTCCTGGATACTGGTGTAATAAAGAGGAAAGGAAAATAGACTTTGACCTTTATTTAAAAGATAAAATAGAAATTCAATTCCTGAATTGAAAAAAGGAGCTGCTCTGGGGCTGGCCCAGTGGCTCAGGTGGTTGGAGCGCCGTGCTCCTAACGCCGGTGGCGGGTTCGATTCCCACATGGGCCAGTGAGCTGCGCCCTCTACAGCTAAGATTGTGAACAACAGCTCTCCTGGGAGCTGGGCAGCCGTGAGACGCCAGAGGTTGGCGTGAGCTGCTGTGTGCTGCCATGGGCTGCTGTGGGCTACCGTGTGCTGCCAGGAGCGGCCGGCAGCCAGTGTGAGTGGCCAGCAGCCAGCGTGAGTGGCCGTGGGCTGCTGTGTGCTGCTGTGTGACGCCATGAGCAGCCAGAGCCAGCATGAGTGCCCGGCAGCTGGCGAGAGCGGTCATGAGCTGCTCTGAGCAGCGGACCGACAACCGGGGACCGACTGCTTCAGCTGGGGGAGCGCAAGGCTCATAATACCAGCATAGGCCAGGGAGCTGCGTCCTACACAACTAGACTGAGAAACAACAGCTTGAACCGGAGTGGGGTGGGAAGGCGGAAGAAGGGGGGGAAAAAAAGAGCTGCTCAGAGTGAAAAACTTTTCATTATAAATACTGGTCCTGATAGATGGAAATAGTTATTCACTACAGTTCATAAGTTTCTATGAAACAGTTCCTAAGTTTCATAGAAAGAGTGAAGGAACAACAGTTAGATCTCTGCCACCAGCTTGCTTTTCTGAATTACCAGAGCTACCGACATCAACACAATTCCTTCTGCCTGAATTCTGGCCATCACTATTCCCTGCACTGAGACAATCAGGTGAAAATATACTTACTTTCTGTCAATGGGATGGAGATAATGACACCGTTTCCTGTCCCCACCCACAAACGATTGCAAGACACCATAAGAGCTGTGATCCTCACAAAAGAGAAGCCCAGTTTTCCAGTACCTGTACATGGGGGAAAGCATTTCATTGAGAAACTGGAGTACATGATGTTTTAGGTTCCAGGGCCCTCAGCGTAGCTGGATTAATATAAGAGAGAGAAAATGTCCAGAGCTACTTGGATGTTTCCTGACGGTACACATCAAAGCAAAATAATTTTGGCTTTATCATCTATCTGACAATTCATGGTTAATGGGAAAGAAAATTCTAAACATTATCATTCAGAAGGAAGATACTGTGGATCAGGAAATATGGCATGGGATTTAATTATGGAGCTGCAAAACCAAACCAAACCAGAACACAAAACATAAAACCCTACACAGAAACAGTGTTTACTAAATTGGGAAATCAAATGTCCTTCAATTGTATAAGCTGAAAGAGTTCTGGTTTGCCTTAAATTTCTTTGTAATAGATTAAAAAAAAAAATCTTCGCTAACAAAACCTACACTCTTCCCTTGTTCACATATTTAGGTTCGATAGCAGTTCAGAAATTTTAGGAAACTGTAGGCATATAATTTAGAGAGAATAGATGTACTTTTTTATTTCGAGAATTTTTAAACTGATCTCATTTTCTGTTATTTGAGAGGCTAAATTATTAAACAGATAATACATTTAAGACAAAGAGCATTTAGTCACTCATAAAGTTCTACTTGTAAGAGCTGAGAGTACGATCACAGAATCACTGTGTCAGAAGGAACCTTTATTCAGTCTAAGCCAGAGACCTTTCACCTGTGGTCAAAGTCTTGCCCTGAAATTAGTCTGGGTTTATGTGTATATATGTCCGGTTCCAGGGAGGGAACAATAGCTATCATCAGGTTTTCTGAGGGCAAAGACCCTAAAGAGATAAAAACCACCGATGCAGTTCAATCTCTCTTCATAAAGGAATCGTTTATGTCATCCCTAACAGTCAGACAGCTCTGCATTAGGAGGAAGGATACAGCAGGGAACACCCCGAAATGGTCCCTGCCCTTCATGGGGCTTATGGTCTGTGGGGCAGAGATATAGTAAACAAAAAGCACATAATGCCAGGGCAACCGCACTAATGACAGGTCCATGAAGAAAAGGTGTAAGGGGACCTATATCAAACTGGGAGAGCTGAACGTGACACGTAAGCTATGGGCTGAAAGTCAAGTAAAAAGGGACCAAGAAAAAGTTCTCAGGCAGAGGATACAGCACATGTGAGGGCTCTGAGATGGGAAGGAACTTGTAGAGTAAGGGTCAGTGTGGATAGAATAGAGTGAGTAAGGAGAGTGGTCTGGGCCCCTTAGATTCTTCTGGTCATGTCACAAAGTGCCACTTCATCTAAGGCAGGAATATTCTAAAAGTGGCTGGCATTTTGTAAGTGGAATACGTCATAGTGACACTGCATAGTGGTTACTACGCAGAGCACAGACGGGAGTGAAAACAGGGAGACCAGTTAGGAAGGTCAGGGTTATCCAGTGGAGCAAGCACGGTGGCCTGGTCTATAGGGATAGTGACAGAGAAAAAGAAGTAATTGACTGAAGGTGTTTTTGGAGGCAGGCTTGACAGTCCCCCACAAAGGTTAGATGTGGGAAAGAAAAGAGGAGACAAAAATGATCCCCATAACGACAGGGTGGATGGAGTATCTGTCTGACGCTTTCAGTGATAAGAGCTCAACTTAGTCACTGGTTCTATTCAGCATTTGAGACCATTGACAAATAAGACATTTTCTTTAATTGAAAAAAATAAAATGCTTTGGAAGCTTACCTAACATTTTGCTTACATAAGGCTCAATGTCCACATCCTGCAGATGCTGGTACGTGTGTGCATGATAGAGACGGAGTGTGGAATCCAAACGAATGGAGACCCACACACCATCACCCACCCATGCCAGCTGCCGCACTTGGCTCTCCTTCCTGGGATGTGCATCGAATGATTTCTAGGAAAAAGTGTTCAATCACGTTACTTTAATTAAGTAGGAGTTTGTGTTTAAAAACTGATGATTTGGCAGAATATATATTGAAAGAGGAGCCTAAATATTGTTTACTAAATATGATCGCTGTTCTATACGCAATTGCTTTTATCCTGGACTGCAAAACAAAATAAAGAACAAAGGGATTTCAACACTGTACAGGGTACTGACTTATGAAAGCAATACTGGCACATACATCCATGCTCTGTAACAGTGTTCAACAAAAAGACTGAATTTGATCTCAAGAATTTGTATGGTTGCAGAGAAACACATGAAGATACCATTTATAATTAAACCAAAGGAACCTACATTGGTGTGTGTGTCTGTGTGTGTTTGCACGTGAGCACATGTAGGGAATAGATCTGAAAAATAAACACCAAATGGTTAACTTTGGGACTGTTAGGTAAGGGAATGAAATTTGGGACAAAGGGAGAAGGGGACCTTCCACCTTAACATTTTCCTTTTGTAAGTTTTTCTTTTTTTAAACAATTAGAATGAATTTATGTATTACTGCAAAACTTTTTTTAAAGAAAGCAATGCTAAGAGGTTTTATTTTTACAACAAATTCCCATTGCAATATTATTTCTCAGTCTTTGACACATATATGGATTTGCCTAAACACACATAGGGTGGCAGAGACTTGGGACTCCCCCTCCCCAGCAACCCACACATAATTACATCAAGAATCATGTATTCAAACAATACACGGATGCATCTATGGATACTGGGACACACATGAAACATTTGTGTTAATCTTCTTTAAAAAAAAAAATTTCCCACCCTCAAAGTCAAGAGGTGAAGGAACACAGAAAGCTAAGATGCCATCAATATATCACTGAAGTACCCTGAAACACACAGATTCAGAAAACAATTTCTACAGAAGCTGAAAACAGTCTTAGAACCTTCAGGAAATACAAATTCAGTAAGGACAGAAAACATGGGTTAACTTGCCTCTATTTTCATGGCCTTTGGCTGCACCACATAGATTTTGTTCCTATAGCCACACCAGACTTTGTCATGGACCACAGTCATGCATCGGATGGAATGGTGAGGCCGTCCAAGATCTAACAGGTGATAGTTTGACAAATCCCACTGCCCGTCTTTAAATGAAGAAATCGATTATGAGTTAATGCATACCACCTTTTACTCAATTTTAACACAAGAAACATTCTATAGGGTGCATAATTAACTTTATTGATGAAGCACCCCCAAATACCATGTACTCAGTGTATCTTTTATTTGCAGAGAGTCAGTTCTCTTATTCTATAAACTGCAAACTTGGAAGAGACCTCAACCTGCCACCCAGTACCTGGACCCCCATGCTCTCAACAGTAGTGATGTGATAAATCAGTTGTAAGTTATCTATTTGTAATAATATCTTAAGAATTAGAATGGATTTAAAGTTATTTGGGGGATATTATCTCTCACTTGCTTGCATTTTGATACATTTTCTTGAGAAGTCAAGGGCACCTCAACTGCTAACACTTTAGGAATCATGTGTACTATAATTTTAGTGATAACAGAAATACAAATGAGAAGAAACTACTGGAAGTTTGCTTTGCTTTGTAGCTGTGCTTGAATAATTTCAGTGGAAGAAAATGTACTGCCTCACAAAGCAGCTGTTCCATTTTCAGAAAGATATTAACTATCAAAAAAGATATTTCCCCATACCTAGCTAAAATCTGCTTCCTCGTATGTAGTCGCCCATTAGTCTGTAGTTTTGCCCAAGGAAAACAAACAATAAATCCAGTCCAACTTCTTTGCTACTGCCCTATGTCTTCTACTTTCAAAACCAAGCATCCTTGGCATAGGTTTTGTGCATATCACAGTTTATGGACCCTTCATCCCAACTCTGCTTTGTCCATGTCTATTTAATGTTGTCTATATACCAGAATAGAGCAGGATTATCACCAGCCCTGTTCTGGGCACTAATTTCTATGAGACTTAAGGAGTTACTACTCATATGGAATTTGCAGTCAACCTTTAGGTTAATTCTCACTCTTCAGACGTCAACCTTTAGGTTAATTCTCACTCTTCTATCTTACTCTTCTGAACCCAAATGCAGGACTTTACGTTTATCCTTATTAAATGGACTTTGTCTTATTTTGTCAACATAATTTTGGATTCAGTTTCCCAAAACATTTACTATTCCATTTTTTCTAGGCTATTCCATTTACTAGTTGAGTGACCAAGAACAAGTAACTAAAATACTTTGTGCCTCAGTTTCCTCATCTATAAAATGAGGATACAGTAGAATCTTCCTCATAAATTATGGTGAGGGTTAAACTCAAATAAAGTCTGTACCGGGCCTGAATAAGGTAAAACAGGGGCCTGTTACTCTTTCTGTTACGTAGTCATTAACCAGCAATCTCTAGGTACCAGTCAGTTACAAATCCCTCAAGCACAAAAGCATATGAGTCTGGGGAAAGCTTTGCTAGAATCCAAATTTAGTGTATCTACATTTTTATATTTCCCTGATCTGATCTACCGATCTAGCAAGTAGGGAATGAAGTACCATTTCTGATTGATACATGTACCAAGAGTTATTAAGTGTTATGTGCTCGATTCCCTCAATTCACTCAAGGCAGGTTTTCTGACACCAGCACTCCTCCGTGTGAAGTTGGTAGAAACACTGCTTTTAAAGGGGAAGAATATAAATAATGTGTCATGAAAGTGATTAAACCATACCCACTTAAAAATTATTTTTAAATACTTAATAAATGTAAGTGGGTGCAAATTACTTTTAAAATACTGGACAAAAGAAAACATACCCTCTCACTAAATTTCTTCTAATTGAATAAATATATGAATAAAAAATAAATGTCTCCATATAACATCATATAAGAGGACCACAAAACGCTAAACTACTTGTTCATTATGGTAAGCATATTTTTAGTGGTATAATATTAATGTATATACATACCTCTAAGCAGGCACTCACGTATTTTCTGATCGTATACATTGTTAGTATTCAGTTTAAATCTTTATTCTTTCTCCTATTAAGCATCATTTCTTTAAAACATAAGAAGCCAATCTACTTGAAAATGCTTTTGCAAAGCAACACATTAGTGCGCATGTAATAGATTCATAACAACTCACCAACTCCTCTGTGAAAGATTGCAAGGGTGCCATCAGCCAGGGCCACTAACACAATTCCTTTCACATGTCTGCAAACAGGGCAAAGGATTTCAGAACTCTCCATCCGGAAATACAGAAGGGACCACGTGCTACTGAACTAATTCAGAGGCTCTCAGGGGGCCAGTATGCGACAGATGAAGAGCTTACATTAGAACCTAAATGAACACACTCTTTTCATCACTGAGAAAGTCTGGCTATGAAAATGTCAGCTGAACTAAATAAATAGCACATGTGGCGCCTCAGGTGTTCACTTTCTGACCCAAACTACCCTCCTCATCGAAGACTACAGAGAAAAGGTCCACAGACCAGAGACACACACCTTAAGTGGAACTAACAGAGTCAGCTCTGTGACTTAAGAAACACACTGATTTTTGATAGTCGACATGTAGAAAAGGACTAGTAAATGACTCTATCAACATACTCATAAAGTAAAAAGAATATTCCCAAACAAATGTAAATTAACAGGTATCAATTGGTTTTTCTCCTCAAAGTACTAAAGAACTCATAGTATGGTAAGTAATCAAATTTGGCAAGTTTTCTACTTAAAGTTTTCTATTTTACTTTCTAGTTAGGCTTCAATTGCGCTCAACTTCTCTAATTCTATAAAGAGGGAAAACAAATCTGGATATTGATTTAGTCATTTAGCACATGTTAGCTTTAATAGTCTTAAAATTTAGTTTATATCAAAATAGATATTTTTAAAAGAAAGAATTTCTAAAATGAAACTTACACAATACTGAGAATCGAATCTTTAAGTTTAATAGAATGGAGACATTTCCTCCACTGGGCTACAGATGAATGGACATACAAACTGCAAGAACAAAATCAAGACTGGTAAGGCATAGAGAACATCAAGTCATGGCTTATACCTAATACAAAGCTCCTTCAGGAGGAAAGAAGAGTTAACATACAAATTTTAGGAAAAAACAACGAGAGTAAGGGTAGGCCTAAGGCAGAGAAATAAGCTGCTTAAGCAACCAGAAACATATGAAGACTGAAAAGCCAGAACTAGAATAATGCACGGTCAGTTAGTTTCAGGTTACCCCATACTTCAGAGTCCTTGGCTAAAATCCTGTTTAAAATGTTATCTTACTTTTCTACTTGACTGAATTATAGCTTTCTGATGACAGAGTGGCTTACAACAGGGAGTGGAAAACTATGGCCTATAGGATACCTCCAGCCCTCCACCTGTCTTAGTACAGTCTGCAAGATAAAAATGGTTTTTACATTTCTAACGGTTGGGAAAAATCAAAAGAAGAGTATTTCATGATGTATGAGATTTGCATGAAATTCACACGTCAGTGTTCATAAACAAAGTTTCTTGGAACACAGCCCCACTACTCCACTTATGTATTGTCAATGCAATGGCTGCTTTTGCACCTCAACAGCACAGCTGAAAAGTTGTTCGAGATCATATGGCCACAAAGCCTAACAATTCTTATCCGACTCTTCATGAAAAAAGTTTCCCAACCCTTCATTTTATAGTTTTAGACCCCTATGGAAAAGATACACTACCGACCTTGCTTATTAACCTTTGGACATGTACAATTTTGTTAACACTCCCCACACTGCTAGAAAGTGAAAAAACCATGTAATGTTAGTTATCACCTCTGAAGCTTACAGACTGCTTTTCCTAGTAACTCTACTAAAAAGTTGTATGTGGATTTGTGCCTTCCTGAAGCCAAATACATTAGTTTAATTCCTAGTATTTCCTGAACACACTCTAGCCTATATAAACCTTCTATGCATCAATAATTCTGTCTCTGTGCTGTTCAGAATCTTCTATTTCCGGGTCACCCAGATTTAAAAATTTTATTTACCTCTTCTTCCAAGATTATATAAAGGGAACACTGTGACAAAGAAACATATGGTTTACCATTCAGAACCAATGTAAGTCCAGTTTATGAGATAGTTGCAGCATAACCTCAACATGTGTGTATATAAAATTCTTTCCTTTAATATGTACTTTTTGTTTGTATTTATATGTACCACATTTGGCTTATCTTCTGATTTCAAAAGCAAAGGTAAAAGACTAAAGATACTCTAATATTAAAAGGGTTGGCACCTACCAGCCATTCTGAGCTCCAAGCCACATAGTTGGTAAAAGACTACTCATTTTCTGGGCTTCTTCTCTCACCAGGTCTTGTTCATTTGGCAATACTGATATTTGATCTTTATATGCATCTGAGTCACTACTGGGAAAGGTAGGACAAAAGGGAAAAAAATCTGAATGTGCTTTGTTTTCAGGAATTGATCATTACTATATTTTACTTTATAATTTAAGAAAAAAGCTCAAACAAAAAAAAAATTCCAAAGCCAAAAGTTAAATGTTTACATTAAATATAAATGTTACATTAAATATATAAATGTTTACATTAAATATTTCAACGATTGTACCAAAATAACATTAACATACTAGGAGGACCAATGTCAGGTTCTAAAAAATAAGGGAGTTAAGACATGGTAATGAAATATAGCGGTTAATATCCAGGCTACAATTATGGCTTTCCCTTACAGTTATTTTGAATTTTCTCAATTTCTTCTCAGAGGAAAGGGGGAGGCATGGTTTGTTTTACCTACAAACACACACACACACACACACACACACACGCACGCACGCACGCACGCACACGCACACACACACGAGGGTAAAGCATAAAAAATTTTCTAAAACAAATTAATAAACTGAAACCTGCTTACATTCTACCCTTAAACCTTCTTTCTTTAAGTAGATTGTCAGAGCACATATACTAAAAAGATATAACTAGGCTATCAAATTCAAAACAGACAAATGAATGTACTAATTCTAAAGAGATGATTATTCTTAAATTAACAAGTAAATATTAATAGACACTTGGTTGCTCCATACACTAAGAGGAAGAATTTTCTGTAAGGCCTAGAGTAGGCAAGAAAAGAAATTAAAGAATTCACTA
Organism: Rhinolophus sinicus; assembly: GCF_036562045.2. Classification (NCBI taxonomy): domain Eukaryota; kingdom Metazoa; phylum Chordata; class Mammalia; order Chiroptera; family Rhinolophidae; genus Rhinolophus; species Rhinolophus sinicus. Next base: position 43,126,187 of record NC_133764.1, on the reverse strand, counting down.
AATGGGCCTAGATTAACCAACTTTTAAAGGAAGAGCCCCAAACAAATTGTTTTCTAATAAAATATTTGCCAGAAAACTAAATTCACAAAGGTCATTCAAACCCACGTGGGAAATTGAAACAATGGCCAATTTTATAACTAGAATGAGAGAGAGAGAGTAGGGGTGGGGATTAAAATGTCAAAAGTTATTAATAGAATGGAAGACAATGAGTACAACAATTCAAAAAAAGTCATACCAGAGGAGAATATCACCAGGAAGATTTTGACTAATATACTTTATAGACAAGATTTTTCTTCGAAGTTGGAAGTAAAAGAGAACAAATGAGAAAAAAATATCCAGAGAGAATGAAGTGGAAGGAATAAATGAAGACATAGTGGGAATCTAAGTCTGCCACAACAATGCCAATTAGTGGGAATAGTTTGGCTGTTTCGGACTATTTTGGTTCCTTTTGTGTGTGTGCTTATCTGGTTTCCTAAGTTGCTGACCCATTTGTATACCTTGACTGATACACTGGTGAGAGGTCTTCTGGGATTTGAACTCCCAAAGGATCTGTAAAGACATGCTCTGTGTACACGCCAGTTTGGGAGATGTCCACGGTGTCTTCAGCTGACCCTGCATTGCCTTCTGTGGCTTCAGTTGCTTCTTCTGCTGTTGGAACATTTTCATCAACCTCACTATTTTCTGCTTCCTTTTCTAAAAAATAAATATAACGTGCTAACCATTCTGAGTTTGAACCTTTCTACCAATAATTTCCTTACACAAACCTCCACTAAAGAATTTCTCTCCACCTACTCCCTCTTCCTCCACACTACCATGAAATTAAGAATTCATCATTACAAAAAAAACACACAAAACCTCACGGTTTCATTTAACAGGCATTATAACATCTTTAAGCTCCTTCATCCTTGTTACTTTAAGATCTAAATTCAGTCCATAATGAGGCATATGGGATAGGCTCAGACTCTATACAGACGGTATGTAAGGGGACAGCTATACCTGGTGGTTCTTCCATCACTGGTGAAGCACCGTTGGTACTAGGGGAAGTGGCAGCTGCTGTCACACCTTCTGCTGAACAACCAACCACCGTGATGCCTCCCAACAGGCTGTCTGTCTCTGCTGAGCTAGTGCTTGTCATGCTTCCACATAGAGACGCTTTGTCTACCTGTCCAGATTCTGAAAGCTCTTCTCCCGCAGGGTAGTCTGTTTCTCGTGCTCCTGAAAAACAAGATAAACCTTCTTTTAACACTAAGTAAACTCATACAAATAGCATTTTCTCCATAAAAGCACTGTAGTTGTTTGAAATAAGTGTGTGCAGGTGAGACAAATAGTTATTTGAATAAACTGACAAAATGGTAGCTTTAAATTTTATTTAAAGTAACCTTCACAAAATGGGAAAGTAGCTTAAAAATTTAAGATAATACTTCTTTTAATACAAGCATAAGCAAACATGAAAATGTCAGAAATGATGCTTCTGCTCCTAATATGAGGTCCTGGGCAGCCACCTAATGAGGTTAAAAACAATGAAATCTAATTACGTGTCAAGTTGGCAAACTAGTTTGCTGTTTGAAATACAAACTTCTGCCACCATATTAAAAATTAATCACCCTAAACGTATACTGTGCCTTATGACATTAGTAAGACATTTAAAAACTAAGCATTTACAATATAAACTTCTTCAGTTCTTTTAATTTAGAAAGCTGTTTTTATTCTTATCACATTAACAGAAAAGCTGTACCCATTAAACAATAACTCTCTGTTCGCTGAGCCCCAACACCCCTACCTGCCTGCTCCAGGTAATCTCTCTAATCTAATTCTGTCTTTATGAATTTGCCTCATGTAAGTGGAATCGTACAATATTTGCCCTTTTGTGTCTGGTTTATTTCACTTAGTATAATGCTTTAATTCCTTTTTATGGCTGAATAATATTCCACTGTGGATATATTACAAACGTCTTTAATTTTTAAAACAATGTTTTAACATCATATAAGATTTAATCCAAAATTTTAGAAGCCTTTCCCTTACCAATCAACCTAAATACGCCCTTGCCTGCTGCCTCCCAGCCATCTTCTAATATTACCACTGTTTCATTTTCTTCAAATATCTGGAAATATTTTGTTTAGTCATTTGTTTCCAGTTCATTTTGAATTCGGTCCTACAAAGGAGGTGGACCATGGGAAAGCAGGGGCACAGCTCACTCCTACCTGGTACACTTGCTATGCACAGAACATGAGAGTTGCAAACAGTGAAGCTGTCTAGGATGTTGCCTGGTTGAACAGCATCAATAATGATAACTTTTGTAGCTGCGTGAGTGCTGGTACAGATCCAGACTAGACTGGATAACTCTTCTTGATTTTTAAACTCCTTCTGCTGCTCCTGCAGGGCAAAGTGAGGAAAATGAGTGTTTAAAATAATGTATGGGTAAATATCTGTAAGGCTGTGCTATTACAGTCAAGGGCAATACTCTTCCAAGTTTACTTCCAGATTATTTGGAAGGCTCAAAATATAACTACCATTCCATATTAATTAGCAGATTAAAAACTGGCAGTTAAAGCAGATCGGTGACTAAAATGTTCTATATCCTGATTGTAATGATTGTTACTACATAAGTGCATACATTTGTTGAAACTTTGAACTGTACCCATTTCAAGTATACACTTTTTTGTGTATAAAATATATCTCAAAAAAATTGATTTTAAAAAGAGAAAAAGTGAGGAGTAAGCAGGGGCATTGTAATCCTAATTAGAAGTAGAACTCAGAAGTAAGTTTTGGACCAAAGAGCTAAACTAATAGTCTCATCAGGTGTCCACTGCGCACGCGATACCTTAAGTTCCTGGTCCAGCTTGTCTAAACTACTCTGAGAGGCACTTCGCTGTTGGCTGCCTTCTGCATCCAGACCAGCAACATCCTTGTAAAACACACTTGCTCCAACCACAGAGCCGCCGTCTCTGGTCTTCCCACCAGATAAATTGACGCCAACAGCACACCACAGCTTTTGAGTAAAAAAAAAAAAAAAGGTATTAAGTCATTTTCTCTCTAAAAATGTCTAGAATTTTCCATATATTTTTAAAAGCCAATGACAATAAATATAGATCTTTAATGTTAAAAGTTATCCCGGTTTAAAACTACGAAATAAATAATAATCTGATCCACAAAAGTAGAATTTAACATTTTTGGTTTAGAAAAAAAATTCACCCAGAATTTAGGACATATCTCCTTTAACTACAAAATTAATTTACCTTCATTGATGCATCTTTTTCATCTAGAGGTCTGAGATAGACAGGCACAGGTAAATTTTTCATCTTATTTTCCCCTTGACCATTGGTTACCTAGTAATTGCAGAGGGGAGAGAAAGTTATTGCTAAGCCTCACCAAAAGTGAACTTACAGAACCACTGAGACACGAGCAAGCTCTGCTGTCACATAATTTACTCTTTGAAATCAGGTTCAAGTTAATTTTCTCATTCTCATTTGTAAAATGAGAAAATCACGTGGCAATTAGAGAAACAAGAGGCTATGGGAGCTCAGAAGAGAGACACTAATTCACATGTGTGGCAGTTTGTGTGTGTGTGTGTGTGTGTGTGTGTGTGTGTGTGTGTGTGTAAGCATGAGCTGAGTCTTGTAGGAGTAGGGAAAATGGAGTAGACAGGTAAAGTTTCTGAAGACTAAACTGAGTTTTAAGACAACAGTTTGAAAGGCTTCAGGCCAATGTCTTCTTAAAACTTTTAAATAATAGATGCTGTTTTTTCTAAAAATGAAACCTTCAAATATAAAAACAGAGCTGGATCCCTCAAGTTTCATGCTCTCCGCCACCTCTCATTGACGCCTCTCCCATCTCACAGACTCAGAGGCATTTCTTGTGAGCTCTAGGGCTCTGGAGAACAGCCTGAAAACCACTACCCTCAACACACTTCTCTAAATGGATGGCAAGTCCATGCAGCTTGAAACGAGCAGGTATGAGGTGTGTATTAGAGTCCTTCATGCCCAGGCATACTCCTCTCCCCCTGCATCTCCCCATGCAAAGAGATGCTCTTACCATGTTCACATGTTACCTGTCTATACTTTTGAGGCAGACTCCAGCCAAAAGCTTGCACTCTCCCATCTTCCTTCTGAACATGTGCCTTTACCTGACGATACTGTTCTCTCTTTTGTTCTCTGCGTGAGGCTAAATTAGCTTCAGTTCTAAAAGGAAAAGACATTTCCTTTTTTAATTAAGTGAATGTAACAAAAGCTCTCCCACTAAAACAGCAAAAATAACAACAAAAAAATTACATGATTTCAAATTAGTTTACTTCAGACTAAGATTTCTCCTTAAAGTGTTACACTAAAACTGGTCCTTTAAAGTTATGCAGTAAATACAGTGCCCAAGCTTTAACAGGTTAGCAAGCAGCCTGTTAAGTCATCAACCATCAAATTTATATCAGGTTTCATATCTGGGCCATACGAAAAGGAAAAATTCTTAAATATTTTTGGCTCCTCTTTTTTTGTTCATTTAACAAGTATTTACTGAGAATTTTCTAGTGTCAGGGAATGTGCTAGATGAGACTGAAGATCAATAAATTAATGTCTTCTTAGGAAGATAATATAGGTTAACTTTTGGATCCCATTAACTTGTTTCAGGAGACAAAAATGTAAAGTGACTAGGTAAGCTTTAGAGCTGCAGAGTAAAATACTATAAAAATGATTCTGAAAATAATTTGTCTTTCTTTGGGCCATTTAAATTTTTGTGAGGTGACTTGCTATGTATCTCATAGTAAACAAATTTACTTCTGTGTCAGACATTTTACAGACACTAATTTAATCCTAACACCTCTGAGATAGGTAATCATACTCATTTTCTAGGCAGAGAAACTGGGGTTCTGAGACGTTACCTTGCCCAAGTTCACATACCTAATGAGAAGCAGAGTCAGAATGGAAAACCAGGTCCTTTTGACACCAACGGAAATGTTCAAACATTTAGGATAAAGGCTTATATAGGCCTTTAACATTTCAATTAATATTTACCCATGTTATAATACCAGCCAAAAGGAGACATTAAAAAAAAAATTCCTTCTTTTTATGAAAACTGTGAAATGTAATTTTTATAAAAGGTGTTGACTATAAGTAATTTACTTACAGGTAGTCAAGTTACAGAAATACTCTATTTATACATTTATCAGAATGCTTACAGCTGATCTGATAAGCAGCAAGAACATTCTGAACTGTTCATTTATTTAGGGCACAACCACTAGTCTAGAAAATACTTACTCTTCACTAAGGAAATCAAAGGCTTTGGACTTATCGCCAGGGAGTTGAGATAAGGTGCTACTTCTTTTCTTAACAGAAGGAGTAACATGAGAGGTGGGTGCATTATACTTCAGATTAACAGGTGGTTCGGGCTTCTTAGTAGTATTGCTTGAGGAGCTGAAAAGTCGGCTGAAACTAAAAAGGAAAAAGTGAGTGTGTGTGTGTTACATGTACTGTGAAGAACAATCTATATTTTCTCACAAATTCCAGAGTGCTTTTACAAGGCAGTGAGTTAGAAACCGGCAAAAAGATTTTTTGTAGTCACACAGTACAGCCTTAGCAATAATTCACAGCCAAACACAGACATTTAGGAAAGAGAAGCTATTGCTTAACAAGATGGATTCCTGGTTTGTTAATTAGCAATTCACACTATAAAAGGAAAAGTTCTTAAGTACAGGGAGCTTCCCATAACGAAGAAATAAAGATGGCTCCTTTAGCTAGCTCCTACTTGGTGCAGTGTAAAAGTGGTGGTGAAACAGCAAGGTTATGGCTGCATAGTTTGAACAGAAGCTTAACACGCCAGTTCTAAAAAGTCATAATAAAGTACTGCAACACATATCACCATTTTAGCACACATCTTACACATTTTTCATATTAAGCTCTATTTAAATACTATTTTCACATCCACTCAAAACAAAAACAAAAAAAACAACCCACAACACTTCTATTAAATAACAGATTCACCAAAAAGGGGTAAGTATTAAGCAGTAAATGCACAGCACTTCTGGCATGAACATAACTCCAGTCCAAAACAGACACTACTCAAACCCCACAAACACTAAATTTCTAATCTTCACTTTGTAAAGTTCCTTATAATCACACAACCAGTGAGTCAGTTAAGTATTTAATGGGGATCTAGGTAATTATCAACTCCATGAATAATTCCCCATTGTTTTATTTAATTTAGCAGAGGATTCCACCAAATGCATAACCAACGATGCGGCTTACGACAGCATTATTTTTGTCCTCAAGAACAGCCTTACCGATCTGGCACACTACATATCAAAAAGAAAAAGTTCAGTTTAGCTGTATACCTCAAATTTACGAAAGGAGGGGAGACGGGGCGGGAAGGAGGGACTGAGTAAGGAAGGAGACACCAAATCATTCTTGAAAATAAGTTTTGACTATAATCTTGTCTCAAAATACTAATGTGTTTGTGTATTTTTAGATACTCACAACTGCCAAATGCTTGACCTTTTTTTTTCCTGCATGGCTGGGTTTTCTCTTGATGCTCTACATTAAAAAAGAAAGAAAAAGAAAAAAGTGTGTTATCAGTGAGGGGTTCTAACTTTCTAGCTAAAGAACGGAGGACCCAAGAAGTTCATGGGCTACACAGAAGAGAGTCACCAATTAAATTCAGTAATTACTTTGATCTATAATGTGCCAGTCAGTCTGCTAAGGCAACAACAACTTAGATAAATAAAATACTATCCCTCCCTCAAAGAGCTCAGTCTACTGATAAATATGAGATTATTACCTGTGCTGGATAGACAGCTAACATGCCTGAATGTTAACATTTGAAAATTTTTATTGAAAAGATATCCTCCAACTCTCCCTTTTATCAAAATATGACCTTGTGAATTCCTGTCTTTACATAAAGCTTTCTACCATCTTATACTCCCAGCTCTCACAACTTTACTGTTCTGGTGGGTCATTTTTCACAGGACTAAAACTTTTCCATCACTGAAAAGATGACCAGGGAAGGGGATAAACTGCATTGATAGGTAATTCAACAAAATTTCAGAAAATAAGGCATTCCAAACTGATTTAGTAAGGTGGGAAGGATTCTGTCATCGCTGTGAAAGCCCCATTTTCACTTAAAAAAAAAAGATTAAATGAAAAACATCTTTTAACCCAACGGAAAAAAGTTAAAAGTAGCTACCATTTCTTTTTACTTGTTGACTGCCACGTCATGGCTAGAGTTAAAAATAGCAATGAAAAGTGGAGCCTGCCTATATGCCTGTTTTTAAAGTATTTATTCATTACTTCTTCAATATCCATTAAATGCTAGAGTTAACACATTTCTGTTTGTTTCTTTGTCCAATAAAGGGGAAGGGATTAAGAAGTACAAATTGGTAGTTACAAAATAGTCATGGGGATGTAGGGTATAGTATAAGGAATATAGTTAATAATATTGTAGTAACTATGTATGGTGTCAGATGGGTACTAGACTTACTGGGGTGACCACTTCATAAGCTATACAACTGCCTAAGCACTATGCTGCACACATGAAACTAATATAATATTGCATGTCAACTGTAATTAAAAAATAAAAAATTTTACGTATATTGATCTCTTTCCTTCTTGGTAGCTGTAAACAATTATAATTTTAGCAAATGGTAAATATTCTATATGAAAGAGTTCTAGTATGACATTGGTAAAGGACATAAAAATTGGTAAACACATGATATAATCATAAGGTTGTAAAAGAGGTTAGGAAATATGTTCATAAACTAAAACAAGTGTCAGTGTGTACTATTATTGGTAAATCTGATATGACAATCCAAACTCAAAAATATGGGTAAATTAGGGGATAACTAATTTACAAACTTTTCACGAGTTCTTTCTAAATGAAAGGAATACTTTTACTGAGAATATGACCGTTAGATGGCAGCATCAGAGGTGCGATTTAAGATCTAATGGACAAAGACCTCAGTGGAAGTAATGTTTTGTGCAGTCAGAAAATGGGGGTGTGAGGGGGTGGGTTCAGTACGAGTGTTTTATAGGAAGACAGAATAAAAATGATTGTTTCCTATGTGAAATTCTTATCTTTTCTTGACATTATTGCAAAAGCAGTGTCAATTTCTACATTCTTTTGAAAAATGACCATCATTCCTGAGTAATAACAATTGCATTTTAGAGGTCACAGAAACATTCTCCAAGAGCCCTACTGGTCCCAAAGGCACCCACTTTGATATCACATTCTATTACTAATTCCAAGTGTTACTTTAGAAAGTCTCTCCTAGTAAACAGGGCAAGGGGCTTGGATCTCCAAGGCAGGACTCTAATTCTGAATGAAGGAATATTCAAAACTAGGAAACAATACTAGAAAGCACCAGAGGCACTTCTCATACAAACCGAATCATCTCTGTCCATCGAACAGCTTCCTGAAGCTCCATCAATCTCTCTTTATACTGGTTTCTCTCCATTAGAACACGGGCCATTTCTACTCTAGTAAAACGCTTCCTCTGGGCTGTGGGAATATCACTCTATAATGAAAAGAAGACTACAGATCACTCTGGGAGCATGTATCTGTTTTGGTATTACCTTAAACTTAAGTAAAATCTTTAAGCTTTTAAATATTCCTTAATGTCTATTCTAATTGATCAAAGTAAAATAGCTTTATAAAAATAAAATCAATAGATTTAAGTAATTACCTATGACTGAAAAGATAAGAGGTAGACTATTTCTTTTTTAAATATTAAAAAAGATTTTTTTTTGGGGGGGGGGTATTGAGGAACAGTGTGTTTTTCCAGGACCCATCAGCTTCAAGTCAAGTTGTTATCTTTAATATAGTTGTGGAAGGCGCAGCTCACTGGCCCATGTGGGAATCGAACCGGCGACCTTGGTGTTATGAGCGCTGCGCTCTAACCACTGAGCAAACTGGCCACCCTATTTAATTTCTTGATATAAATACAGATATTTGAACATAAAGGAAATACAAAGAGTATTGCATATTTTGAACTAAAACCAAAAGAGTTAACTGCTATCTATATAGATTTAATATGCTCACCTGGAAATGTTGCTCACATTATTTTAAATTCATTCTATAACAAATTGTAGTCATTCAGAAATTAATTACAAGTGAGTTCCAAAAGAGGTTCATTTATCTCAAACTACCAATCCATATGCATACAAGGCCAAAGTACAGTATAAACTCATCGGGGAGTTACCAAGGTACCCAAGTGTAAGAGTCACTTAAACACCAACAGAAATACAAGATGGACACAACTGTATCAATCAGAATTCTTCCTAGGGAGAATAGGGATGTTGAGTATGGTAAGACCAATCGAGCATGTTCAATTCAACTTCCTTCTACTGCTGATTTCTAAAGGCTCCTCCTGAGGAAGGCTGGATTAGTTGTAAAGCTTTTGTTTTGCTGAGTAGAGTGTGCACATTTTGGATCAAAGCTGCAAGGCTTGGGACAGTAAGAAAGAGGCGGAGCTTAGCCTTTAGCAGCCTCCTCCATTGTTCTCTAGCCACAGAACATGGCCTCTCTTTTAAATAGACGTCAAAGAACAAATGATTAGAGGACTCTGAGTTTGCAATACAGCAATCCCATTCCTAGGTATATACCCTGGAAAAACCAGGAGACTTGTGCTACAATGTTCATATCAACAGCATTGTTTATGGTAGTAAAGCTGAGAACCTAAATACTCATTAACTGGAAAACAGAAATACAAATTGCAGTATATTCATACAATGGGATATTATAAAGCAGTGACTGTGAGTGAACTATATAGCACTATATTACAACACAGGTGAATATCAAAAGCAATACTGAGTAAAAGAAGACTCCAAGATGAAATACAGTATAAAACACAAAAACAACGAAAATTAAACCCTACTTTGTATGAATACATACATACGTAGTATAATAAAATACTTTTTTTAAGGTGAGAAAATGACTATAGGATAGTTTCCTGTGGAGGAGAGGAGAGGAGCACAGGATAGCCTCAATGTTTGAAAATGTTCTAGCGCTTAGTTGGTTGATAGGTTTGTATTGTTAATTTATTATAATATTAAGTTATTATTAATAACTTATTATGTTACATATATTTTTATGTGTCAAATATTATATTAAAAAACAATTAAGAGATTGAAGGGGCACAAACTAATCATTCTATCCAGGACACCCATGTCTCCGATGCTTGACTAGCAAACACCTGTTATAGGAAAGATAACCTAGTTACTAACAGAATGACTAGTAGGCTAATAAAATTGGCAAGAAACTAATATTTATTCTTTCGTATTTAAATATGTTGACAACAATATGGGCTAATTGCCCACTATTAAAGTTCTAGACTTCATCTTTTTAAGTTTCATACTATTAAACAATTTTTATTATTAAGCTTTTGTATTTCTAAGCCAAAATTTCAAGCAAAACAAAAATAAAAATCTCCAAAATGTCCCAGTTGGTCCTTGAACTTGAACATGCAGACACAGGTCAGAGCACAGAGCCACAGGGGAAAAATGAGTACACCACATGTAGCTAGAAAGCTTTGCATCTGGATACAATGTGGGAGCATAAGCGTATCTTACTCATGACCACAAACATGTCTTCTGATTTTCTTTATCATACTATATCCAAAGCTTCATTAATTAAGACTTCCCCAACATACCAAAATGTGGTAAGGTAAGGAAAAAATTCCAAAATTGTAAACCTACATCATCATCATCTTTTGCTTTTTGCCTTGCATCTTCAGCTTCTGCACGAGCTCTAGTGGGGAAAACAAAAAAAAACATGTTATGTGAGTTGAGTTTATCTTTTCAAAGAATGAAACAGTGGGTCAAAATTTTTAACCACCACTTTTTCTTTTTCTAAACAGACTATTTATTAAATTGCCTTCACTTAGGGGAATGTTATCATAGCAGCGTACTCAGGAAACAAAACAAAACTAAACTAAACAAAACAAAAAGCAGGCATTAAAGAAATTTGAATGAAGGAAAATAATGTCTCTAATTTCCTTATTAGCAATATTTGAAGTCCTTCCAACCTTTTTCACATCATGACAAACATAAAGGCGGTCCTATTCAGTAAATGGAGGGGCCTGCTCACGGCAGAGGCCATCGGCTGGGCACACTACCCTCTCCCAGGCAGCTCTTGGACCTTCCTGGTTGAGAGGGCTGCAGGCCTGAGTCTCGGGATCATACTACTCCTTTGTGGCACACTGGCACAGACAGTGTGGCTTAGAACAACATAGTGAGAACTTACTTCCGCAGCTCTTCCTCCAGTTCTTTGTTCTTTTCCTCCAGCTTCAGTTTGGCTTGTTTCACAGCCTCCAGTTCCCCTTGCAACACATCTTTCTCACAGGTCAGTTCATCCACTTTTGCTATCAAGTCATTCTTCACTACATTCAACGCATTTCTAAGAAATACATAGTTCAAGTGCATCATTACAAATAAATATTCTTTCCATCTTTCAGCTTTTTGTCCTGTAGACAAAGTAACTACATAATCACAAAGCTGAATAATTGAATACTTCAAAGGTATCTACCTACTGTTGTTTGTAGATAAAGGTAAAAAGAAACACAAAGCAACCATCTAATAGCATCCATAAGAGTATAGTTAATAAGGTCTGAAGATATTACCTGTTCAATAAAGTTAAGTTAATCCTTAAATTAACTTTTAATAATTAATGAGGAAAAAAGCCTAAACTGGAAAGAACTGAAAAAAATCTAAGATCTAGTTCCTTTTGGGTATATTGGGCATAGGACCTCGTTATACCTGTATTTCTTTTGGATACACACAGATGTTCCAAAATTGCTGATATAGCAAATTAATAATGGGGCACAATCTGCTTTTCCACCTGACTCAGGACCTGTACCACTGTAAGATTCCAATGTGTCTGAGGGCCTAAGACCCACAAATTGTACCTGAGAACCGACAGCTATGGAGGAGAACTCTGAAGAGGTGGGGTAGGAACAGGTCACGACATTTATGCAGAAATAAAAGAAACCTCAGGAAAAGCATACATACAACACATCACAATATTAAGAGAAAGGCATGGATACTTGTAGAATGGAAAGGAGGTGAAAATCTCTGCAAACAACTGAGCAACAAAACATATCCATCAGTGAACTTAGGCCCCATGATCTATCTGCGTGCGAGCACATGCGTGTGTACGTGTGCTGTGTGGAAGCATGAGCCCACACACAAGGAAGGGGAATGAGATGGGGCTGTGAGACTGTGTTAGTGCTGTGTTGAATTGAAGAAAATCACTGACTTGGATAAGGAGAAAATTCAGTGTCTCTTGTTCCTTGTTAAAATTTTATATATACTTACTTGGTTTCCAACAGTTGTGTATTTTCTAATATAAGATTCTCAACTTCACGGCCCATGCCTAGCAAAAGAAAAAGGATAAAAACTTTGAAAATAGATTTATCAAAAATTACATAAACATAATATAAGCTATAGTTGCAAATTTTATTCTACAAATTTTATGTCCTTTAGTAATCTGTTTGTCTATAATTTCATTTGACATTACCTACTTGAGCGGATTATAAAATTATAATTATCCGTCACAAAACAAAGCTAAAGATTTTGTTAGCCAATTCTTTATAACTGTTAGTCTATATTGTCGCATAGATAATATGTCAAAAGGATCAAGAGTTTTCTGACAAATATTTTAAAATGTAGCAGTATTTAGGGGGGAAAAAAGAACCGCATTAATACGGATCAGAGCATTTCCAAATCACAGTTGGTATTGTAGTCTTTTGCCTAAAAAGTAGGCCTTATTCATAGGGAATAGGCAGAAACTAGGCCAAGGAAAGATGGAACCCCAATGCAGATGAAACCTTACCAAAGAAATTATGGTCTTAAAGCCCATGCATTCCATGTAAAGCAAAAACAAAGAACAAGAAATGTTTTATGTAAGAAACAGCATGAAAATAGATCATTAATCTGTAAAGTTTTATGCATGATATGAAAAACATCGGGAACCACAATGCTATGGTTTAGTGCATAATGGTGTGCAAAGGACAGAAATTACGATGATTTCCTTCATTCATAAGGATGCTCGGATAGGTTACACCTAAAAACATGCTTTACTAATTATTTGCATATAATTAGATTGAAACCCCCATGTCAATAATATAAAGTTTTCTTCAAAGCACAACCTCTGAAATAATAACGTTCAGTCGTCACTTTATAGAATCATGTTTAATAATTTAATGAGTACTATAAGGTAGGCAGGTAGAGCATTTGATGCAAAGTCCAACGTAGTGATCTTTGGGGAGAAGAAAACTATTTAATTTGCTACTCATAAGAAACTGAAGAAATAAAAAAACACACTAAGGAATATATCTCAAAAAGTTACAGAAACAAAAAATTGCAAAGCAGAAAACCAAAAACCCACCAGTCATTTATCCTAAGCTAATGTTGGAAAATCACATACAATGGAAGAAGTAATATTCATAACCCAGATAAACAGGAAAAAAATATTTCTAAAGAAAACTACATAAGGTGAAAGAGTTAACATGCCCCCATATTTTTTATAAAGGTAATGTTTCAAATGACTTAAGATAATTTAACACAAAACCAACCCAGGAATGCTAAAAATCCAATGCTCACATTTGGACTCATATTTTGTCTTTATTATAATTATCTCAAATATTCTCAAAGATCAGGGTACTTCTACAATGAAGAATTAAATATAAGAAATAGTGCTTATTTCATTATCCATCTATGTAGTCGCCAAAAACTGAAAATAAAGAAAAACCAGAAAAGTTTCCATATTCCAATTCCAAAACGAATTTTGGCAAGATATGTTTTAAATACCAATGTTAACTTTTCAATAAAGCTACAGAGTCAGAAGAAATAAGGTTTAGACTGGTTTTAGAAAAGGTTATATAATGACTATATTTGCTATAAACTCTCAAGCATATAGGGAGATAAGCATAAAAGCTGAAAATATATGCAGGGCAAAACCAAAAAATAGTTGAGCAGAAAAAAATGATGAGAAAGCACTAAATGAGAACAGCAGCCAAGAATACCTAGTTTAAAAAGCAGTAATATTAAAGTATTTAAAAGCATACACACCAGAATATTCCCCTGGGTAAGCAGCCCAAGAGAAAAATGAATGAGAATCTCAATTAGATTGTGTTCAAAAAGGAAGAACTACACTCATTTATTTCAAAAATGAGACAGAAGAGACAATAAAATTGAAAAGATGTAGAGAAACCATTAACTCAACACAATAAAATGTAAATATTATATGTATGAAAAAACTGAAGTATCTAGTATATGGGAATCATATCCTATAATGTATTTTCTATAGTTTACACATTCCTAATGAAGAGTACTCTTAAAATCTAGCATATAAATTTAGTATATCATCAATAGAACTGCCCAAAATTCTCAGTTTGAAATATTCAGTAAACACTAATTCATAACTATAAGAAAAACATAACTTGAAGTGGCCCCATTTCTGTTCAAGACTTCAACCAAAAAGAAACTTAGGGCTAACATACTTGGAAACTTTACCTATTAAAACAGGAAAAACTACTTTTTAAAATCACAGACATCTCATTTGGATTTTAGCACTGAGCCTCAAGCTAGGTTCATGGATGGGCTTCCAAATTATGTGTTAATCTCTTGAGAAAGTATGCGATTTTATCCAATTCTGTGTGGTCATTTTCCCAAAAGCACACTGCTCTCTTACAAATTCTCCAGTAAAGGAGATTTAACCCCGAAAGGTTGAGAATCACAGATTTACAGGTGAAACAAAACTGTTAGAATTATTTAGAAATCCACTCACTTAGTTGCTGCGCTATGTACTAAAAACTCACCAGTGAGAAAAAGACACATTGTCTGGGCCACATTGAGACAGGTACACAAAAATTATAGCACAGTATGAAGAGTGGCATAACAAATACAACGCAGTGCTATGGGAACACATTTCAAGGCTAAGCAAGCTTTAACTAGGGGATCAAAACAGAACTGCTAGAGGAGGATGTGCCAATTAAGCAGAGGCAAAAAGGAGACAGATTTCTTTTTTAAAGAAAGGAAACAAACAATCCTTTGTGATTGGTTGTGAGGGAAGAGGGAGAGATCTAGGATGGAGAACAGAGTGGATGGTGAGGTCATTCATTCACTGAGTTAGTACATGTTGGTATAAGAACAGCCTTGGGGGACAGGACAAAAAGATAATGGCATATAAAGTATAAGCCCTACAAACCACCTTAGAGGTGTCTATGGGCTGTTTGACAGTAATAGTTGGGGGCTCTAGAAAAAGATTTTAGATGGAGATAAAAACTTTTGGAGTAAGTGGCCACGAAAGCCAAGAAACAACAAGAGCAAATAAGATATCCCCAACAAAGAAGCAGGCCTGGGCCAGGAACACTGATATCTGAAAGATGGGCAGAGGAAGACAAGCCTGCAAAGAAGATTGAAAAGCAACAGTCAGAGTCAGAAAAGAATGCTGGAAAGTGTGATATCTCAGAAATCCAGCAAAGACAGTTTTAAAGATAAATGCTATCTGAGAAGCCATGTGAAATAACTGAAAAGGAACTGCTGGGTATAGTAAACAAGAAGGTTTACTGTTTCAGGCAAGGTGAGTGTCGGGGAGAATGCCCATTCAGATTGCAGGTCAAGTGGGACTGGGGAAATCCTGCCAGTTAAAAGGAGCCGCACTTTTAAGAAGTCTGTTTTGTTCACTGATGTATCACAAGCATCTAGGATAGTACCAAGCACGTAACAGATACCTCACTGATATTGCTACACAAAAGCATGACTAGAAGAAATGGGAGAGGAGTGAATGATAGGGTGGGTAGCTACGAAGATAGAGGGTCAGAGGAAGGCAGTATTTTTATTTTTAAAGGGTGAAGAAAGACCTGAACATGTTTAAATGATAATAGGACATAGTAAAGAAAGTAAAGTAGAAAATATAGAAAATAATCAAGAGAAAGAAAATCCCAGCAGAAGGACGTAGGAATGTATGATTTCCAAGTTCTAGAATGTGGCCATGGGGAGTAAATGACTAAAGTGAATGGAGAAAGGGATCAAGGAAAATAAAGTCAAGGGATGAAACACTAACCAAGATAAAGGACAAACTGAGGCAGAAAAAGTAATCTAAGTACTGAGTACATGTATGATTGCAAAAATTTATATCCGCATCAAATATATTTTGATGGAAGGAAAACTGACTCTGGGTGGTGAACACAATGGGATTTATACATGATGTAATACAGAATTGTACACCTGAAATCTATGTAACTTTACTAACAATTGTCACCCCAATAAACTTTAATTAAAAAAAAAATTTATATCCGCTATTAAGAGAGTTTTACAATAATGATTAGAAAAATGAATATTGAATTATAGAAATGGACTATGTACTTATTTATCAACTCTAGATCAATTAAAAAACTTTAGGAAACAGTTTTGTTAGTTTAACTATATTCCATTTAGTGAGTATTACACCTCAAATGCTATCACTGAATCGTACAGAAGATAAGCCAACAACAAACATGTGCCTTGGAAATTTCATTTACTATCTTTGACCAAAAAGTATTCATGTAGGCATATGTTGCTACATTTATAGTATTGTTTTAAAATCTTCTAATATGAAACATTCTAGAGATAAATATATCAATATCTGCAAAAGGGAAAGGACAGTAGTTTACAGTCTATTTCTTATTTTCAAAGTGGAAAGAAAGGAAACCACAGTATCAGGATTTTGCTTTTAACCTATTTAGTATGCTTAATTTTCTGACTTAAAGATGGAAGCGTTCAGAAAATACTTGATTTAAAAGACCACAGTTATTTTTAAGTACTATATGGCTCCTCAACTCTTTACAAAAAAGAAAGTTTGGGCCACCAGCCTCAAAAACCGTATTACTCAATATTGGCTTATGAGGCAGCAGAGTGTACAAATTACATCAAATAGTACTTCATTCTGGTTAAATACAAAGAGGCAGGATGAAGGAAATTTTTGGGGTGATGTACACAGCTCTATGCATTTGTCAAAATTCAAAAAATTCACCAAATTTACTGTATATAAATTTGAATATAAATGTAAACATTTTAAAATTCTTCTTTCTAACATTTTTTGTATCTGTCCCTCAATTTTGCCAGGGAGTCAGTTTCTCAAACTAATCAAATCTTAAGAGGAACTTTTCATGCATAATTTAATGTTAATTAAAGTTAAAGTATAAATTTAAATGTAAAAATGGGGTATTCTTTAAGAATTAACCTTTTAGACCTCCTTGAGAAATGCGAACTCATTCAATTGTTTCCAATGTGTTTACTTAGATTTTAATGGTGGAAGTCTATGTCTAACTAAGAATAGTTTTATTTATGTAGTTTCAATCTCTTACTAGACAGACTGTGAGCTGTTTGGGCAGAACTTATGTTTCCTTCAGAAAATACTCCAAACTGTCAAGGACATTAACTGGTAATCAATAAATTTAACATAGAGGCATAGGCTTTTTTAACAGGTGGTTTCATGGAAGCCCCAGCTGCTTTTTTTTTTTTCAGGAGGGCGCAGCTCACAGTGGCCCATGCGGGGATTGAACTGGCAACCTTGTGTTATTAGCACCACGCTCTAACGAACTGAGCTAACTGGCTTCCCCAAGGCATAGACTTTTAATGCTATTAGGTTTCCAATTTCTGTACAGTCTTAAGTTATAAGAAAGTTACACCAAAGCTACTTGACACGTCAGAATTATGTAATTATTGTTGAAAGGAACTTTAGAGATCACCTAGAGCAGGAGTTAGCAAACATTTTCTGTAAAGGGCCAGATGATGAATATTTTAGGTTTTTTAAGCCATATGATCTCTGCTGCAGACTATTTAATTCTCCTGTTGTAGTGCAAAAGCAACTACAGACAATAAGTAAACAAATGAGTGTGGTTGTGTTCCAATAAAACTTTATTCACACACATAGGAGGGTGATCTGAATTTGGGCCATGAGACATGAATTTGGGCCATGAGACAGAGTTTGCCCAACCCCTGAACTAGAGTCCAGACCCTTCATTGATTACACAAAGCAAGTGCGGCCCAGACAAGTTAAGCTGTTCAGGGAAAGGTCACCAAACAAATAGCAGAAAAGCCAAATGCAGTATTGTTTTCCAACCAGGTGTTCTTCAACAACACAAACTCATTTGAAATGATTACATTTCCCGTAGAGCTGAAACAGAATACTTAGTGAAATCGCAGAAAAATCAAGGGTTATAGTTTATTTCATTAAGAGGAACAGAATTTAATGAAATCTATTTTAGTCAGGAACTAACTATCCATCAATACACACACACACACACACACACACACACACACACACACACACTGTGTAATACTAATCTTGGAATACAGCACAAGTTCAATAAATCATGTTCTATGAAGGCAAAATACAAATTTAAGTGCAATTCAATTTTAAAAATATACATGTGCAAAGATGCTTTCATTTAAAACTTTTCATGATCTCAGAGAATATATTCCTATTAATTACCTAAAGGTGCAATACCTCTGGTACCACACTAAGCAGGTAGGACATTTTAAAAGAATTTTCAATTAAACCATTTTTAAAAATCTACTTGTAAAACAGTGTGCTACTTCTTCAGACAAGCTGTCATACCTAGTAAATCTGCTCCTTCATCCACATCTCCAATTAGACCTGAGCCAGCTGAAGACAGTTCTTCAAAGAGAGATTCTGTATTGCGATCAAAAGCTTTGTTCTCTATGCCTTTGGTGGGAGTGCTATGCAACAAAAACAACAGAACCCAATCAACAAATACTATGAAGACTTTTTTAACATTGCAAAACAAATACAACAGACTAAGTTAAATAGGAATTTTTTAAACCTACAATTTACATTTAATACAAAATATAATTTTAAAAGGTTTCCTAAGAAATTCCCATTAAACTCTACAGAGATAACTGGTAAAGAAAACAGAATGCTTTTGCAGTGAGATTCTAGCAAACATATGGCATCACATCCATGAGTAAAAGAGGCAGGATTCAAACAAAGGCAGTGAGGTTTCAGAATCCGTGTTAACTACCATGTTCTATGTTGTCTGGGTATGAACTGGCATGGTTGTTTTATTTTTCTTTTCAGGGCAACTTGACAGTATCTATTGAAACTTTAAATGAAAATACCAATAAGCCAAGAATCTCATGTCAAGAAAATGTCCTACAAAAACTATCACAAAAAGGCAATTATGTATATAAAAGGAGGGTCAGGGCAGCATTTTTAGTAGCAAAAAGCTGAAACCACCCAAGTTATCATTAATAGGGCACAGACGAAATAAGTTATGGATATATACATACACATAAAGTTGAAAATTTTTAACTTTATAGTTAAAGACTTTAAAATAGAGCCTTATAAACTAGAGAAACCCATTACATAAAGGTATTTTTTAAAAAGCAAGTTACAAAACATAATCCCTTTTTTGCAGAGCTGTAGAGGGACGTGGGGAAGTATGTGTATGTTTGTGCATTAATGTTACAGTAATACAACAAAGTCTATGCAAGATTTCCAATTAAACATAGTGAACTGAACATAGTAATTTATCACACAATAATTCAGAAACTCAATTCAAGTGCCAGTGAAGGAATTAAAAATGTATATACTCACAAGGACACAAGGAATAGAAAAAGAAACTACAGCAGATGAAATGTGAAAAAATTCTGTAAGATGGAAAACAGATGGGCAAAGAGTACACACTGATTTAACAGACAAGAGAAAGCTGAAACCTAAGCCACTGGGGCTTAGGGAGGAAGTCAGTTTGCTGCCAGAACCCCTGAAAAGCCTAGGAATTGAAGGAACCAGCAATCTGCCGAGAGAAGCAATGCAAGGTGGAACATAAAACTAGAAGAATGGGATGAAAAACGACACAGGACGCAGTATGGCACCTAGATCCAATCTTCTGGAAGAGTGATACCACCCTCCTCCCAGCATAACTCCCTGAACAATGGAGGCCAAGTTTAAATGTTATAGGTAGGATACTGGAGAATCAGCATCATTTACTTCAGTATGAGAAAACAGCCACAGAGCAACAGACATTTAAAGAAGGCCTCTGTTATAAAAGAACCCAAAACAAATGGACTGTGACAGAGGCACTCGGAACAAAAGGTGAAAATGCAGGCAACAGCAGAAACTTAAAAAAAAACCAGTTATTTTTCAGAATAAATGTTGAAAACAAAAAAATTTTAGAAAAAACAAAAATCAGTGAGGGTTGAAAGATAAAGTTGAAGAAATCACCCAGATATTAGAACCAAAAATAGAAGAGATGGAAAAAGGGGAAAAGAAATTATGAGGGTCCATCCAGGCTGTTAAATATCCACTTAATAGGTGTTCCAGAAAGAGAGAGGAAATAATAAGGAAAAATAGAGAAAATTTCTCAGAACTGGGAGATAAGAATTTACAGATGAAAAACTTACTGCATACAAGAATATACAAGAGAAGACTCCTATACCAAGAACGTCATCATAATTTTTTAAGAAAGGAAAACTAAAATAGGGATAAACTAAAGATCCTGAAAGCTTCCAAAGAGAATGTACAAAAAAAGCAATATCACAAACGGCTGCAATCCAAACTCAACATGACAATAAAACATGTCTTCACAATTCTGAAGGAAAACTTCCCGAGGTTTTCCAACCTAGAATTCTGAATCCAGCCCAACTATCAATCATGTCTTCTTCAAATAACATTTGTCACATTCAAATTCTCAAAAAATTTACTTCCCAGGCCACCTTTGCCCATAAAGCTAGTAAGAAGATATTCTGTTAAAACAGCGGCATAATCAAGAAGCGAGATGACAGATCAAGGAAAGAGAAGACACAAAAGAGGAGAGAGATGAAAGGAATTCCCGGGATGATAGTAAGAGCCAATTCTAGGACAAGAGAACTCATCAACAACAGTCTTGACTGGAGAATAGAATTAAGACCCCAGGAGAAAGAGTGCTAAGAAACTGGTTTTGTGTTTGGCCATTTTGAGAATGGTTACATTTATGGTTTGAGGGTATCTGTCAGTGAATTAGTGACAGATATATAAGAAACGTAAGCAAAAGACATAACAACAACAAACACCTGAGTCTTTACTAATTCCAGAAAAACAATTGTAAAACAAAGAAAATGTAATCACAGTATATTCTGTGATTAGTATTTATATAGTCATAATGACATAAACAATGAATGTTAATTTAACAAAATTGAGATATTATATTGGGAGAATGAAAGGAAGGATGGTGGTTTAAGGAACTATATATCCTTGCCATCTTCCATTCTAAAATCAACAGCTAATGTGGCAGGCTTTTCAACCAGGATTCCTCAGCTGGTCCACAGAACACAGGAAATGATTTGAGTGACTATATTCTCAATTCTCCCTAAGAAAGTACATACATAGTTAACACTATTCTAGATGCACAGGAGTGTAAATAATCTATTAAATACAAGGGATACCTTAGGGCATTAGGCCTTAATTTTCTTATAGAATCCCAGCTGAGAAAGAGAGGGACCAAGGAAGAGCAGCGTAAGGATGTGGTTTAGATACCTGAAGACAAATAGCATAAGCTAGCTGAGTAGCGACAGACATTACCTCTTAGGAATGGGAATAAGGGGCAGGAAGGGGCCAGGGACTACAAATGCCCTTCATATTTTGTGTTACTATTTGACCCTAATACTGCATAAATGGATTAGTATAATAAAAATGTCTGATTTTTAAAAAGAAGTTCAGAATGACAATAGCACACAACTGTTAACAAGTAGCTGCATCTCCTAGGCTTAGGAGAGAATAGACAAGAAGCAAATATTACTTTTTATATTCTAAATTGTTTAAATTTTTAAATAAGCAATAAAGTAAAACATTTTTTTATAGGGCACAGTCTTTGAAATCAGAGTTTAGACTGAACCCAGCTCTGCCTCTTGCTAGCTTAGGAATCTTACACATTCTAAGTTTCCAGATCAGTAAAATGGGGATGAAGACTTCTGTTTGGTTGTAAGTGAGGTCAAATTACATCAAATAATGATGATGATAGCAATAATAGCAGCCAACGTTTATTGAACTGGGCACTTTGCCAGCAATTTAACATATACTGATTAATTTACCTCTCACAACCATCTGAAGGCAGTATTATTATAAATCCCTTTCACAGATAAGAAAACTTAACTTTGATTCAAATCTAAGGCAGGGTTTAAACCCCCAGTCTTACCCAAGGCTCATGTTTTTTATCACTATTGTATACTGCACAATGTCTAGCAGAAATCAATAAATGGCATGTATTTTTCATGGTCATTATTAATTAATTAAAAGATAAGATTTATGGAAGAAATTCAAAGGCAGTATTTCCTGTCTGACATCCTTGAACATCAATCTATTTCAGATGACCTTGATTAAGATGACATATAATCATTCTCTTCCCACCACTAAACAGCCCCCCCACCACCACCACCATGTAAAATGAGACTAATTTCTTCCAATAATGAGATCATTACACTTCCAAAGGGAGTACATTCTCTTCTTCCTGATCTGGGGGAAGGAACAAAGTTTGCTCAAATTGTTAATTTCCCCACTCCTGCTTCTATGTTTCCTCAAGTTCCAGAAAGTATGGGCTATCCCTTCGCTGTCTTTTTTCCGTCCTTCCACATGTTCCTAATCCCTGATGCTGCAAAGGTAACATTTCACAAAACATTTAAACCACGTACAATGTCTACTTTAAAAAACAGGAACCGGAAGATAAGACCCACATTTCTTCAACTAAATATTTGAAAGCATTTTGTCTGGTCAGAGACCAGAGAACAACAGTGTGCGTCTGAGAGGGGAGAAAAGGAAGCATGACGTGTCTATCTGACACTGGCAGTACCTTGAGCCTTTATATCCACTGAGGTCTTTGTCCATATCCAACTCAGGCGTGGATTCAATGATTGCTTGAACTTCTGACTTCTCTTCATTTTCAGCAGAGCCTTAGGAAAGGACAGGATGCCAAATAATGCATATATCACATATTGCCCCTAATATGAAAATCCTGTTGCTTCTATGATTGTAAACACATCATTTGATCACAAAAAAACTGAAAGAGTGGATACCAGGAAACAGAGGATTAGACAATACGTCATATATTCAATTAACAGTTAACAGCAGACACTAATAAATAACCAAAGAAAGTTTTCATGTATATTTCTTGAGACACAGCACAGTGTATCCCAGGCCAGAACTCCCTGTTTTCATTCCTATTTAAGGGGAGGTATATGGACAAAGCAAAGACAAAGACTGACGATCTAAGGCAGGGAACAGTAAAACATTATCCTGCTACCGTACAGGCTCTCTAACCCTCCAGCCCCCAAAATTTTTCTCTCCAAAACTTTAATCATTACCTCTTTTAAGCTTATTTACAATTGAGTACGACAAATTATTAAGCTATTTTATAAATCTAAAACAGCATCATCCAGTGATGAATTTTCTCATGCCCACAGCATCTAGATTTATTGACTGCTTTGCCAGTAAGTAAAGGAGGAGGGTGACTTACCTGTTGACGCATTTCTAGTTTCTTGCGCAACCTGTATTTCAATATGCTTGCTTATCTCTGACTTATTTGGTGTATCTGCAACCTTCACAAATCCTTCATTATCTTCCTTTAAGGGAGTATCAGTAGGAAGTGTTGCCACATCTGAAGCAGCTGTTGATGCTGGAGTGGTAGCTTTAGATCCTCCTTGGCTAACATCAGAAAGTTCATCCTACAAATA
The DNA here is from genome assembly GCF_036562045.2 of Rhinolophus sinicus. Lineage (NCBI taxonomy): Eukaryota > Metazoa > Chordata > Mammalia > Chiroptera > Rhinolophidae > Rhinolophus > Rhinolophus sinicus. Next base: position 43,102,506 of record NC_133764.1, on the reverse strand, counting down.
AAAATAATTACAGAGAAAAATTTTTAAAAAGTAATTTATTCTAAACCATTTTAAAAATGGGTTATAAAACAAACTTGCCGAGAGAAAACTCTATTTAAAAACAGTAATAAAGAGTCACTGGTTACCAAAGAAAATAATCTCTACAGACTAATAAATAATAATAATCTCTACAGACAATTCAAATAATTGGGAAATATTTAAGTAAATAACATTTTTTCAGACATACCTGAGATTCTTCTAAATAGAAAATTTGAAGATAAAAGTAGATTGGCAGTATTAGCAATACCATTATATCTTAATGTCCATATCAGAGTTTTTAAAGGCAGTTATAATAATGTACAATTATTTGATAATAAAAACCTATTTCCAAACACTTAGAGCATGTACTGTGTAGTAACTGCTCTAAAACAGCAGTGGAATAAGATTCTCAAACCTCAGGAGTTTTGTAAAAAGTGTTCTGAAAACATCCTGCTTACAGCTCATTTGAAGTATTTGTTAAAAGGGAAGATTCTAAAAGAACAAAAAAGGGGAGATTCTAAGTCCAAGTGTAGACTTTAGCAGTGAGAGATCAGGTAATCTGCATTTTGATAAGCAACTCAGGTGATTTATATACTCACTAAAATTTGATAACTACTATTCTAGGCTTCACAGACAGGCTTCAACAGCTACATGCCCAAATTGAGGTTATATGAAAAATTTGTGGACCACACATTTTTCTGAGTAAAGTATCTACAACTTTAATCAGATTTTCAAAGGGGTTTGTGACTCCAAAATCGTTAAAAACATTGTCCAATGGCTACCAATGAGGCAGTTCTTATAAAGCAAAGTACCCAGGTCTAAAGAAAAAAAAAAGGCTGAAAAAAGTTTACTACTAGTAATAATAAGGATTAAGGTAAATTTACTGAATTTACCATTCACTAAATGGATAACTTTGGGTGAATTATGTGTTCTTTCTATATCTATGTTTTCTCATCTGTAAAATAGAAATCATGGTATCTAAATCATAGAATTATTCTAAATTATTCTATATAAAAACTTAGCAATGGGTTCACGCATACTAAGAGTTTTAAAATGTTCCCTATAATTTATAACAATACATTGTACAAAACTGAAAATTTTGAAATGCATGCTTTTGGAGGGAAAATAAACATTTAATTTGTGCTATGGTAGGGATGATTATCAGTGATTTTTATTACCCTCTTTAAAATTTTATCTTTTATAACTTTCAAAGGACATTGTTAAAAATGCATTATGGTTATAAAAATAATGGAACCAAATCCAGGCAATGAAAAAAAAAACACCTAACACTATATATCAATCAAAAGTACATACACACGCTCCACAGCTTTATATTACCCTGCCTACAAGATTTAGGTTATTTTAGGTGCTGAGAAGAGGGTGTTCAAATTCAAATGTAAAACTATTCGAGTATAAGAAAACATTTTTGGCACATGGACGTTAACTATAAGGAAGGCAACCACACCTGGAGAACTTAACTTCATCACCAAAACTCTTAAGTTTTACAACATTTGAAACGTTTTCATCTCCACTGTCTTCTCTCAATATCAATATCTGATGTAGCACAAATTTGACTACCAAGAATAGCTGAACAAATATAAAACCAACAGCCAGATGAGAACGTAGGCTATGCAAAAGGAATTATATTTGCTATGCAAAGGGAGAGCTCTTTATCCCTTCAACAAGTCTGCTGGCCACAATTCCTATCCCAGGCTTCTGGGTTTTGTTTTGTTGTTCTGAAATAATGGGAAATGTAGAAAGTCACAGAATGTGAGGGCCGCACCCAGCATAGAGTTACTCTATTAAAGAGTCTTGAATATCTTAGCTCTACTGTTGGGCTTGAGCTCTAACACCCAGTTGAATCCAAGGGTTTGCTCAAGATCTTTCTCCTAATAAATCCTTGCTAGTCTCAATTTCTGTCAGTTTATACTGCCCTTGAACTTGTATAATAGTGGGTCAGCTACTGGTTATTTTATTGCTCATCATTATTTTAAGAAACACATATATCCATGATAGATATTGATTCATTTACTAAAAACAAAGTCCTGAGTTTCTGAGTCTATCAAAAGAAAAACAAAATGGTATGTCCAAAGTAGCATAATATACTTACTTACAAGGAATTTTCAGTGACATAGGGAAATGCTTATATGTTAATTTGGAAAAAATGTATACTTTTTAAGAAATAATCAGAGATATACATATATACAATGTCATTTAACACCATAAAACTGCAAACAACTTAAATGTTCCAAAATAGGAGATTAAGCAAATTATACTACATCCACACAACAGAATACTATGCAGCAATTAAAAATGGTGTTATAGATGAATATTACTGAGATGGAAAATATTCAAAAATTTTACAAAGAGACTGAGAATTAAAACAGTTTTGTACAGTATGATCAATAAAAAAATATATGGCTAGAAAAATTCTGTTAGCACCTATCTGACAATTTTAACAGTGGTTGCCACTGGGTAGTAGGATGAGTGATTTCTGCTTTTCCTTTGCTCTTGTTAGTGTGTGTGTATATACACACACACACACTAAAAAAAGAAAAAAAAATATATATATATAGTTTTTTTAAGTAGAAAAAGTTATAAAAATCAGAATATAAATCTATATATGAAGCATGGTCTCAAAAAAAGTTTAAGTATATATAGTGACTCAATACAGTAAGTGAAAAATTTTTGCTGTTTATGATACTTTTGTTTCCAAATTTTTAATAGGCATGTGCTACTTTTACAAGGAAAAAAAATAGGTTCTAAACCAACTTGAGTTAGTATAACGAGATGAAATTATCTTTCAACTTGAAAGTTTTGAGAAAAAGAAAACCATTCATACTCTTTATGAATGGGGAGCTATCTATTCATTGCCTTGTGTTTAAGATAACTTCGTTGATCTGTCATCTGAAGTGCAATATTAACTATACGCTAATAGAATTAGCTAAATTGTGCAGCCAACTATCCTCTTCTGTGCATCCCCAATACTGCGCTGATTTCCAACGGGAAGAGAAGACAAAGCAAAGAAATAAGTAGTTCAATTCCCTATCATCTCCTCCTCTCTTAAAATTAAAAGACAAAATTGTTAACTATTTCCTTGACCTGGTAACTAGAACCTAATATAATAGCATCTGATAAAAATTTACTAAGTCATGCAAATTAGCTTGTTTGGAAGTGAGTCAGAAAAACTGACAGTAATATTCCTGGAGTCACAGAAGCCTACAGTGAAGGCAACTAGAAGCCTGGAGTCCCACTCTCGGTCTGTGCTTTGATGTGTACTCTAAAAAAATAAAAGTGTATTCTGTTGGTTAATCAAACAACCTGGTTAATTCATATTATGTTACCATATACATAAATTTCCACTCTTTGAAGCTTTAAAACATAATACCAGCACGGGCCAGGGAGCTGTGTCCTACACAACTAGACTGAGAAACAACGGCTTGAACCGGAGAGGGGTGGGGGAGAAGTGGAAGAAGGGGAAAAAATAATAATAATTTGAGGTCAATCTTGCACTTGTCATTCACCTCTCAAATAAAAGTCAAGTAGAGATATTATTTCCTCTTCCTCCTTATCATCTCATCCCCAAGGACTAATTATTTTTACTTAAGAAATATAAACAGTATGGCAAAAGCCCTCTTCCCCAGGTTCATTTGTGGACCTGGCAGTATGAAATAAACCAACCAGGAGTTCTTCTGAACCTAAAGGATTCAGAAAAGGATTGTGACTATGAACCTAAAACAAGAAAAGGACCTCAAGGTTTAGGACTACAAGGAGTGGTAAACTAGGATCTGCTAGAAGAAAATGAGGTTTTAAATTTGTCCTAGGCTATCCATATAACATGAGATTTATTTATCTGCAACTTATTTCCCTTTTACACTTTTATCACATGAAAATATTTTACACTCATTAAAATAGCTCACTGTGTGGGCTGTACTTCTGACAACTGGATCCCAAGGATAGAGCATGATTGCTGCAGAGGGAAAAGCTCTGAATTTTAAGGGAATAGTTTTCAAAAGAGGCATTTCTCGTTGGTCTCCCAGGCAGTTGACACAAGCTTCCAAGATTAGCAGGAAAGCACTAAAATGAGAAGTCTCTGTTACCATGTTTGACTGGGGGTACAATATTCTTCTATTGTAAACCCTACGGAAGAAACTATGAAATTCAGCCCCTAACAATGCCTGCGAGTCAAGATAGAACAAAGACAAGCCTAAATATTAACCTATTAAAAGATAAAATATATCACTTTTGTTCAACAGTTAGCTTGTAAGATACCATGTGCAAAGTGAGGGAAAATTCTTACTAGGGTCTAAGTGCAAACTGGAAGAATTTATATGTGAATTATTCAATATAAAGTTATAGGGAAATTGCATACTATTATTTCATATTCAATCAGTGGTTTCTGGAGACTGCCAACTCCTATTTTATTCCAGTCATAAGCCAGGTTGTGCTGTTTTGGCTAATAGTCTTGACTACAAATGCCACTTTATTTATCTGACGACCACTGGTCTATCAATTCTAGTTGCCTGATGTGATTTGGATATTCTCATCAATGGCTGGTGGGTGCTAAACGTGGATGCTTACATGGCTGTCAAGTCTTTCTGACAAATGTACTTATTTTGTAACCCCACTTCCCCCTCAGTCTTTAAGAGACTCTCACATTGTAGGCTGTGCATGTCACTGGAGAATGTCCACAAAAAGCAGGGACCTGATTTTGGGATCCCAGTGCTATAACTATAAAGGAATGGCAATGCTGTGCATGCTTAAGTTGTTAAAAGAACAGGTGTCATTCAAAGATGGTACACAAAACAGGCAACAAACACAGGAAAAGATGCTCAACATCACTAATCATCAGAAAAGCGCAAATCAGTATCACAATGAGGTATCACCTCACACCCATTAGCATGGTTACTATCAATAATAATAATAATAATAATAATCCATAAAATAACAAGTATTGGTGAGATGTGGAGAAATTAGAAATGTGCAGTGGTGGTGAAATTGTAAAATGGTGCAACACCTATGGAAAACAGTAAGTAGTTTGCATATAAAATTGAAAATAGAATTACCATATAATCCAGCTGGCCCCCTTCTGGGTATACAGATATCCATACTAATTGAAAGCAGGATCTTGAAGAGACATTTACACACCTATGTTCATAGCAGCACTATTAATGACAGCTAAAAGGCAGAGGCAACCCAAGTGTCCATTGACAGGTGAAATGAATAAACAATGAAATACATACAATGAAATGAGCAGAAGGACGGAAATCCTGTCACATGCTACATACAACATGGATGAACCTTGAGGACATTATGCTAAGGGAAATATGCCAGTTACAAAAAGATAAATACTACATGATTCCATTTATACGAAGTATCCAAACTAGTCAAATTCATAGAAACACAAAGTAGAGTGGTGGTTACCAGGGCAGGGGGGAGGGAAACAGGGGGAGTTGTTTAATGGGTATAGAACTTCAGGTTTGCAAGACAAGAAATATCTAGAGATCTGTTTCACAACAATGTGAAAATTCTAACATTACTGGACTGTACATTTAAAAATGGTTAAGATGGTAAAATTTTTCTGCGTTTTTTACCACATGCAAAAAAGAAAATAGGTGTCATTACTTTCAGCTTCACTTTAGAGACCGTGGTGAAAACAATCTGGTCGTTATGCCATTTTCCTACTTGTTTTAGAAATCAGGCTAAAATATAAGCCTTTACAAAAATATTTTCAGTTGTTCCAGTCATCAAATGCCTCATGTGCTCAGTGCTGTATAGAATACACACGTCATGTGTTATCTGGTGTTGCACTGTAGCTATTTATGTTCTGAAAGACTATAAAGTATGTTTACAACTATAGAAAATAAATTATCCTATTAAGGACAACTTAGAAATGCTTCACGTTTTCTAAGTAGCCTGACTCCATCTGAAGTAAGCTAAATAAAGGGGCAAGCAACTCTGCTACATAAGTTTGTCTTTTAGATTCAGAGACTTTAGCCCTAATGAAAGTAAAGACAAAATTACAAAAGGTAATAAACTCGTCCCGTGGGTCCCACTATAACACATTACCTTATATTTTAAATTCTACGTTGACTTTTTTCTCCCCAAATAAAAGTTAAATGTCTAAAGCAGCGGTTCTTAACCTCTTTTGATTTACAACTCTATGGCACAACAGAACGGTAAAATTCTGTATGTATATGTATTTTGTGGAGTTTCATAACTTCAATTTATTCCTAGAGGAGTCTATGACCCAAAGAAACAGAGAGCCGTATCTCTAGACACCGCTAGCTTAAATAAATCTAGATATAAATTATGATGTGCAGGTTCACGAAAATTCGTATTATTAAAGGAAAGGTATAAATGTCCGAACCCTGAGGATATTTCTGAAGAAAGGACACTATTTCACTGTCACAGACAAGCCTGTTGAAGGGCTTCCACCGACCCAGGTTAACCCTGACGTAGTGGGTAGGAGATGTCTCATTTATCTTTATGTACTAAGCGCCCCGCACATCAAGACTGACATGAAGTAGGTTCTCAACAGATGTTTGCTGAGTGGAGCTGAGTGGTACCCTGATTGGGGCTGAAGAAATCTGTTCAACTAGGGAGGCAGAAACGGCGAAATGACACACTGGGCTGTATCTAGGATTCATCTAAGTTATATACATCGTCCTAGAAAGATATTTGTGCAAAGCATACTAGTTTTCTTACCTAGAGCTACATAAATGTAAACAGACTGAATTTCTATATGATTCACTATATTTTCTCTCCCTTATCTCAAAAGGCTGACTTCAGAGGAGTCAATTATAGATTACAGTAAATCCCTGACAACCACTGTAAATACTTTTCTTTTGTATTTCAGTGAATAACATCAGTAGTCTTCCAAACTGAGCACTTGGTGTCTTGAAAATATCAGTTGAAGAGTAACCAATAGTATAACACTTTCATTTACTCTGTGAAAACGTTCTGCAACACCATTCTCATATCCTGTTCTACAGCCTTCAGAGGTTCAGGACTACTGCTGACCTGGTAAGAGGGAAAGATTGTCAAGAGAAAACTATCATGTATTTACTAAATATTAGCATAGTTCTAGTATCTTTGGCTTGTACTACCGCCCAGGATGACAAGATCCATTTTTCTATTATCTAATATGTTACGATGAGGGTGTGTGGGGGGGGGATTTGTTTTATTTTGACTTAAAATCACCTCCTCTAAGCCTCTAGTTTAAGCAATTATAAGGCTCAGAAGTCACTACTTGGATCTGCTGTAGGTAAGATCCACTGATGGATACTAAAAAACTGGAAGTTTGAGGAGAAACAAGATATTTGCACAGTCCCAAGGTATATCCACCAAGATATTAATTATAAATGGGAAAATAGTAACTGCACAAAGAAATCCCACACGCTCCAGCAGAACCAAGTGGTCAAGGTTAGTATCACCCCTGAGGCATATTGCTTCTGCAGCATTCTTGCCAAAAATCTGTAACCTCAATCTAACCATGAGAAATCATTAGAAAAACCCAGATTGAGAGAGATTCTACAATATAACTAGCTAGTATTCTTCAAGCCTCAAGGTCATGAAAGACAAGGAACTGTTACACACTGGAAGAGACAGAGGAAACGTAACTCACTTCAATGTGGGGGCCTGGATTGGGTCCTGGAACATAAAAAGGACAGGAACGGGGAAACTGACAAAATCCAAATATAAATCTACAGTTTAGCAGCTAATGGTAAGTACTGTGCTGTGGGGTTTCAGAACAAGCCCCACCAAGATGTGCTTCTGTAGTATGTGGATTGTTCTGAGCTACAGGCAATTTTAGCTTCAGGCTCAAGAGAAACTTCTTCCCCTGCCTTAACTACCTAGAAGGTTGTTAGGAGACTTGCCCATAAAGGATTATTAGAGATAATCTATAGGGCAGGACCAACTTCCATTTACTAAGCACGTGCTCTTATCATCCTGCAATGACCCCTGCAGTTCCCCCAAGGCACCTTACTGCATCCCTAGCTCAGAGGTCTTATGTTCCCATGTTCCCTCTCAAACTTTGAACCTCTTGTGGCATGTGGGGTCTCTGACTCTGGTATGTGGGCTTCCCATACATATGTATGTATTACATTTGGTTGTATACTCTTGCTAATCTGTCTCGTATCAATTTGATTATTAGACCAGCCAGAAGAACCTTAGGGTAGAGGCGAGTCTGTCCCTCCCCTCAGTGCCAGTGTTCATTTCTTAGTTGGGATAACTGCACAATGATTAGTTAACTATGGTGGACACTGGATGATAGATAGACGAGAATTCTGGACTACTTTTGCGATTTTTCTTTAAGTCTAAAATATTTCAAAGTTAAAAGTTAAAAAACTGAGAGCTTTAACTCAGTTTGAGAATTTAAAATTACACATGCATTTTATAACAGGACTCTTCAATCACAGAAGATACAGGCATATGATTCAACTACTATAGAGAGTCAAGTTTGGGAAAAACTAAAGAAATAGGAACAATTTAAGAACTTAACCACAAATGGAGGAAGTGGAAAATTCTTCTGAACAAGAATGCCGGCTCCGTGCCAACATTTCCTGTTCTGTATGCCAAGCACATCCTCTGAAGAATGCAGCACCCATCGACCACTGGCTTCACATACCAAGACTGCTAACAAGAGCTTCGCACAGCAGCTCTACCAAAGCATTTCAGGTCATGTGGTTTAATAGAACTCTAAGTAGGTATCAATCCAATTGCTTTTTAGTTAAAATCATTTTTCTCAGTTCTAAAAGTCACATTCTGCCAACAAATAACAACCCAGAAGATTCTTCAAAGGAAAAAATACTTTTTTGGAGTATATACACGTATGCATATATGTACACGTGTCTTTGGGCATGTGCAGGAGCATGTATACGTACAGGTATAAATACATATATGTGTGTATGTGAAACTGGATGCAATCTGTGAAATCACTGCCAAATTGAAACCAACCAAGGTGTAGAAAATAGCATGAAAAAGTTTTATGTGTAGGATATTAAAAAAAGATATTTAAAACACTTCATTCTCTCTCTTTCCATATTTGGGCATAAGGGAGGGATATGTGAATTCTAAATTTAACAAAGCAATAAAGACTTTATATGACATTGCCATTGCCAGTAACGGTACAAATGACTGCAATCCCTTTGGCAGGTGACTTGGCAATACCTATCAAAATCTTAAATACATGGTTCGATCCAGCAATCCCACCTGTGGGAATTAGAAATACAAGTACAAAATTATGTACACGGTTATCCACTGCAGTATTGTGAGTAATAGCAAAAGACTAGGAAAAACTGGGGTGTCCCATCAACGCAGCACGTTCATTGCAGCTGGGATATGTGATACCTTTCCCCACTGCCTTTCCCCTGCGATTCTGATGTATCATCTTCCTTCACGCCCTTGTTTTAAATTTCTACCTATTGGACTCTTCTTCTAAGTTTAAAAACAACCCAGTCTCTCCCATCTTAAAGAGTACGTTTCCCGCTACCCTGCCAACTCAGGTTATCCTTTTTCTCTCCTCCCACTACAACACCTTTCTCGAGTAATCTATACTTTCCATTTCCTTCTTTCATGATTCACATTCCCTTTCATTATTAGCCCTGCACTCAAAGTGCTCAAACCTACACCTACAAATTCAGTCCTCGTCCAACTTGACTTCCCCACACCAGCTGACACTGCTAACAACTCCTTCCATTCTAAAACTACTGTCCCCTGACTGCCACGCTGCAGTCTCCTGCAGTCTCTCTTCTCTGCCACTACAATGCCTCCCTTCTCTGCCAGTACCCATCTGTCCCTGTGTGTCTTTTGCTTCTCCATCCCAGACTGCCCCACGCTCACCCATGCTGCTGCTGCAGGAGGACGCATCAGGCTTCCCCACCTGATCAGACTCTGACACCCTAAGCCTGTGGCCTTTCCTTGGGGAGACCCTCATCACCCTGTTGAGGATCTGAGCCCCCCAGCCCAGGCTGTCCCTTTGCAAGGATGTCCTTCACATCGGCGGGGCCCTGACTATCTACAACAGGCGCTCCCCACATGGACACCCTCCTGACCTTGCTTGGGTTGTGATACTTCCCTCACCCTGCGCACACTTACCTTGCTCTCCTACCTAGGGGCTTTAGGGCTGAAATGTGCAGAAAGAAAAGAGGGTGGACAGTTAATGCAGTACTACACCATCTTAATAATTAGAGCTTTACAGGAAGTCATGATATCTAGGAGGGCAAGTTCTTGTTCTTGCTGTTCTTCTTCAGGACTGTCATAGGTTATTCTTGGCCTTTGTTCTCCAATCCTTCTTTATTTGCAGCTTGTTCATGGATGTAATTCAGTTGGATAAACAACCCTATCTTAACATTTTTGCCATCCCAGCCTTTGCACTTTTATAATAAATTTTTAACAGAACAAGTTTTGGTCATTTAACATAAGAAGTTACTTTTAACCCATTTCACTAGAAGCCCCCCGCAAAAACATTCTGTTAATGTAATATAAACCTTCTCTGCTTTTTGCCTTGAGCTGATCTCTAAATTAGGCTGAAGACCATTAACAGGGTGTCAAGGAAGTCTTTATGTGAGCTGTGCATTTAGAATGGCCTTGAAAGAGAGTACTCCTACTGGTGGTAACCTAAGCAGGACACAAATACGTAGTGAGAGAACTGTCAAAGAAGCACCTGGACGCAGAGATCTGGAGTTCAGGGAAGAGGTCAGGGTCAGAGATTCAAATTTGTGAACATCGATGTGTGGATGGCAGTTATAGACGTGGAACTTGAGCGGCCCAGATTAGAGAGGAGGGTTGAACTTTAAGCCCTGGGGAACTCAAACATTTAGAGGGCCAAAACCAGCAATGGAGAAGGAGCAGCAAAGCAGTGGGATGGAGGGAGGGAGGACGAAGGGGTGGAGGAGGGGGAAGGGGAAGAAAAGGGGGGGGAGAGGGAGAGAGAGAGAGAGAGAGAGAGAGAGAGAGAGAGAGGTGTCTCCTGGGAGCAAAGTAAAGCAAAGCATTTCAAGAAGCAGCAAGAATTCAAATGTGTCAAATGCTGCTACAGGGTAGGGTGAGAGATTTTCCTACTAGATTTGGAAAGATGGATGTTTTTGGTAACCCTGATAAAAGGGATGTCGGTGTAGTAGGCAGGACTGAAAGTCTCAGGAGTGGGATGAAGAGAAAACAATTGCCCCTCAAACCCCAAGTTTTCCCGACCTCAGCGCCTTTACAGATGCTGCGATCATCCTGAAACACATTCCTCTGGACACACGCACGTCCCTCATGCCAAGGTCAGATCCCCCCTCCCTCAGACAGGCCTACAATAAGCGCCCTCCCTACTAACTACTCTCTATCCCCTTACCTTGCTTTCTTTTAATAGTACATAACAGTACTTGAAATTCTATTACTTCATTTACTTGTTTACCTATTTGTTGATCCCAACAAGAATATGATAAATGAAGGAATAATTATGTACAAACACTTCTTTTTAAGGATAACTTGTACATTTTTCTAGGTGCTTCATTCTTGGCAGATTTTCCAATACCTGAAGGTATAACTTTATTGACTACAACTCTCTTACAGTGAAAAATTTGCAATATAACAACAAAGAAGGTCCATAATTTTACAATCACTGGCAAATCCCCTTTACGGCCATTCTTTGGCCACAAAGTTTCCTAAAGCTATTTCCTTGGTTATAACCCATCATGCGGTTTTCTCACAGAACATTTTCACCTTAACCTTACGTCACACAAATTTTGTACTAGTAAAATTAATAATAGATTCTAATTCTCACCTTCAATTCCTTTATAATGAAGGCAAAGCATGCCCTAAATATAGCTAGGTCATCTCCAAAGTTCTCAGAAAAATGCAAGTTGCAGAATATATGAAATTAGAAAGAGTCTAGTCCAGTTTCTGTTATGCATGGAAACCAAGACTAACGAAATGGGTACACTGTGAACTAAAAACCCCTGACTCTCAGCCTTTTGCCAAGTTAGAGAAAGACTTCTGGTTAATGACAAGGGCTCAGGTAAATTATATAACGTCCTAATTATTAGACACACTTTACAAACTGGACTTTTGCCATTTTGAAATGTACCACTTTAGCCCTTCCTGGAAATCCGTATCTGTTGAGTCTTTAACTCATTTAGTGGCTCCATGTCCAGAGTAGAATGAGACAGGATTTTATTTTAGAAACTCTCTGGGGAGTACTTGCATTACTATCTCTGGGAGGACACACACACAAAAAAACCACCTATGCCTAAGTCCATATTAATAATCTGTTAATCAGTTTATAACTTGCCAGTAAAATTCTGCCACAGCATGTCACTGGATTAAATAATAAGAGAATTACAAGAATGTTCTCTTCAGGTGGATAGTAATTAAAATATTGTTACCATATGGTATACACTCTTGATGTACTAAAAGTATCCCTCCTACTGAATTGTTTTTAGGAAAGGGACAAGGCAAGTAGGCGATTGAGAGATGGGTCTGTTGGAAGATCTATGAAACCCACAGGCAGTGTGGCCATGGGAGTAAAGAATGAGAGCTCCCTGTGGTTATGACTATGGACTGACACTGAGAAGCTGCAGGATTAGCTTCTAATAAATTGAGCAAAAAAGAGAAGGGAAAAAAAGTGAGGTCAGTCTTACTGCTAAAAACACTTTTCAGGCAGAGAAAAGCTATTAAATATTTATTGACTGCTTACTGTTTTGAGTACATTTCAAAGGTCAATGGAATGATTCTAAATGCTTCCACCTTCTAGAGCTGAGAAATAGACCATTTATTTATATTATCCTAAAACAGTCTAATAACTAAAACAAACAATTCATTCAACAAACATGTTCTGAGTAGCCACTACGGGCTAGGAACTTTGCCAAGTGCTAGGGATATGGCAGCAAATAAACTGCATGGATTTCATGTTCTTAGTAGAGAGAATCAGACAAAGTCAATAAATGAATGAGCATTTCAGAAGTATCCTACAAGCCATCTTCAAGTACTTAGACCACGATAAGTACTTTGGAGAAAAAGCAAGGAAAGTAAGATGTGATTCATTTTTATTCATTATAGGTAGCTTGTTCATTTTACGACAGACTAGATTTTATAATTTAGTAAGGTTCGTTTATAAATAATATTCCCTTTATAAGCATTCCACTTTATAAGATATAGAATTTATCTCCATTCCTACAGTATATTATTTATGTATTATACTATCTTTACACCATATACCATATTTACAACTTATTTTATGACAAATTCTTGGTCAAGAATGTATCTATAATGAATCAACACCAGGCCTTTTTAGCTAAACACAATGTACTTTTGGATGTTGCTTTATGAAGGGTTTTGAGGAAGGAACTTTTTTTGTTTTGTTTTTTGAAAAGTGAAGTCCCACTGAATTGTGAAGCTTCCAACAGTGAACCAAGGACTTCAGGTGGCAATGATTTTCAATTCTAAAAAAAATTAGGCTCACTAGTCACCCCACACTAAATTCATATAATGTAGCCTAGATCAAATAGAAATTTTTGTCAGTAGTGCCTTTAGTATACTAATCAAGATTTAACAACGCTTGACTTTGTTTTCCTATAACTTGAAAAAGAATAGTAAAAAACTAAAACTCTTTGGGAAGAGCTCATTTCCAATTAAAAAAAAAAAAAAAGACAGCTTTACAAATTAAAATATATACAAACTATTTCATTATTATGTTTATTATGTTCTGGTAGTCTAGTCTTTCAATTTAGAGAGAAAAACTTATGAAATGTAAATTGAAGACTTCAGCAGAAGAAAGCTTACCTTCAGGCTGGTATGAGAACGCGGCTGACTTAATTCCTGAAATTTCCATTGCTCTGATCCAGGGGTCTCACCACCTTTCTGAGTATCAGGTGTAAGCAATCCGTCTCCAGCAGGTAATGGAAAAATCCCTAGTGATATAGGGCGTTCTTTTCTATTTAGAGAGGGGAGAAAAAATTAAGCATTCGTTCATTTTTAATTCTGTTCATCATGACTATAAGCAATAAGCCTGGCTGTCACTGCCTTAGAATCATTACTCTTAAATAATATTGTCTGCCTATCTGAACAAGTAGACTTACCAAAAAGAAAAAACAGGGTCTCAGAAATTTAAATTAGCCCCAAGAAATCGACTAAGAAAAGTAGTAAGAAATGGTCTAGGAAATCTCACAAGTCACTGAGGAGCTCCTTGCCCAGGAAGCAGTCTGTGGTCTGCTTTCATGGTGAGAACTGCTAAATTCTCACGCATACTTAGGTTAGCCCTAGGGGAACTTGCAACGCCTCTGCCTCTTCTGGAAGTGACCGCAGGCCCTGCTTCTAGATTTCCTCCCTAGATGTTTTCCCAACCTTCTTCAGGGTATGCCTTTTCTGCCTAAAGGAGTATCTACATTGATATGATCTAAATCAGGGCTACTGATTAAATGGTACAAAAGAGCTCAAGAGTTTTATCCCCTATATCAGGAACCCATGTATGAGTTCCTTTTAATTACAGTACATAAGAGAAAACCATTGTCACTTTTTCCAAACAAGGAAGACAAAAACTATGCAAAACTAGTTTCCAATGCTTTGTGGGAAATTTCAAAGAACAAGAGTTATAATTTTAATAATAATAGAATTGCAACAAGAAACATCCTTTGTTGATGCATAGAAGATTCTAAATCAAAGGGATTTTAGAGGGTGGAAACAAGCTTACTAACAGGTCAGCCTGGGTCATTAGCTCCTAAGTGTGGAAACTGGAAAGAAATGAGACACTAAAGGTCTGGGGCCTCCTGGAACTTGTACCTTGTAACTCTACTGATAAGAATGTAAGACTAGAAACACTGAGGTTATAAATAAAAGTGGGAAAATACTCAGTTTTGTTAAATAAGTCTTTCATTCTGTACACTGATTTTTATGCCAAGAATTTAAGCCACTTTTAAATGTGTCCTCACTTAACAAAGGGTATGCTCTTCCATTCCTAATGACAATCAGAAAGGATTAGTATTATAAAACTGTCAGAACACTTTCTTTAAGATTAGGTGAAGCAAAAAGGCTTGACAGACTACATTTTATTAAAGTTGTATGCACAAGAAAATAGAACAGGATTTTTCTCTCTCAGAGTTAATCATTCACCTCTTCTTCACACCTGGAGTACTTTTCCTATTTGATTCGAATGCAGGTAGGCAGCACAATTAAAGACGGATTTTAATACCTAATCCGAGTTTGTGACTATGAGCAGCCAAAACAACCAAAGGATAAAAATTAAAGTAACTAGTCAACTATTCTGTTTACACCAATTATTCCCAAATGCTGATTCAGCAATAGTTTTTATAAGTCCATGGCAAAAAGAGGTATTATTTATGATATCCTTATTAGATAACACAGTATGTATTGTACACATATACATTTCCATATATCATAGAACCTGTTCTTTCTTGAGAATGACTCTTTTCTATATCTTCTCTGCTTCTTTGATTTTAAATGCCCTTTTTTTCCATCAAATGATAGTGACAGTGATTGCAGGGGAATTTTTTTAATGTCCATACTTGGCAAAATAAAAAATTATTGACCTGATGTTTATCTCTCAATTTGAGGGGAACATATTTTGGGAACTGAATATCTAAGCTTCTAAGAGCTACTAGATGACATACTTATTTTTTAACATATCTGAATGACTTAAGCAAAAAAGTGACTGCAAATTTAATGGATCGAGTTTAATGGAAAGCTCTCTAGCCCCAAATGCAAAGAGAACCAAGAAGATAACACAGACTTCATATGAATCGTCACACTCTAACAGAAATCAAAATACAGGCCAATCATAAGAATTATCTTCTTACATCAATGACAACATATTCATTTTCACACATATCAAATACTGAAAAAGTATAAAACTATTGGGAAAGGAATCTGTAAATCTATAACCCAAAATACAAGTAGAATGCACGCTTCTTTGTATGGCTTTTATTAATCATTCAGAAGCTGCTCTATAGGGAGGGAACTTTTCTTTAGAGAGTAGTTAGTAGCCATCTGTCAGGAGGACCAATGACGCAATGACTCCAAATCTAGAAAAATAATCTTACTACATACATGTCTTCTCGCCTCATTTTACTGATAGATTACACTAAGAGTTAGGAGCAGGGAGAAGAACATGTAATTATGTAAGCCAGTTAGAATCCTACTTGTGAAAAGGAACCCCAAAAGGTGAACGTTAGTCTTGTACTATGTAGGTATGCATGTTTGCTACTCTATGTATTAAATGCTTCAATAAAACTCACAGAAGGAACCACAGAATGGGACACATGTGGAAAATTATAAAGTAGCAGGTTTAAACCTCAGGTGTTTCAATATGCTATTACTGTCTAGAAACAAAGCTATCATCAACTATCAAAACCCTTGTTACATTCTTTTGTAAACTGCCTTAGTTCCATGTGTCCATTTTTTAATTGGTTATCTAAATGTATCTTACATGTATAAATAATTTCACAAATAAGTTTTGGCTATATTCACATTTAAAATACATAATCATTAATAAAATCTCATATATAGTTTATATATATATATAAAAAGACAGGGAAGTGAAAAAAAGGTTACATTTGTTCAACACCATGTGGCACTGAAATGGATGATTTACATGATCTCATTAATCCTCATAAGGAAATAGGGATTATTTTCCCAGTGTTCAGATTATGAAAAGAGGCTCAGAGACTTTAACTAGCAATCAGCAGAGATGGGATGCAAAATCAGACAGACCTGTTTGACTCGAGGCCCATGTACTTTCCTTGGAACTGCCTACTTCTTAGCAATTCAATCTTAATACTGAGACATTGACATCTTTATTCAATAAGAGTAACAACAATGTTTGTGTCAAGGAACTTTTTAAATTTAATCATAAATTATATCATCAATAAAATAGCGAGAGCTAAAATAGTTCTGCTAAAAAGGGGTACATATAAGTAATCTACTGTGTTTCCCCAAAAATAAGACCTAGCCGGATCATCAGCTCTAATGTGTCTTTTGGAGCAAAAATTAATATAAGACCTGGTCTTATAAGACCGGGTATGTAATATAATAAATATAATAATATAATAATATAATATTATAATATTACATAATATAATATAACATACTATATACTGGGTCTTATATTAATTTTTGCTCCAAAAGACACATTAGAGCTGATGGTCCAGCTAGGTCTTATTTTCGGGAAATATGGCATGAAAACTATTTACCTGTTTAATTTGCCGTGTATCTTGTAACTGATTAAATACAAAATAATCACCTCACATGATTTTTAAAACCACCAATGGGATAAGAACCTCAGATGAGGAAACTCAGGCACAGCAAAAGTAAGCAAGTTGCCAAAGGTCCTATAGCTCACTTGTGGTACAGCATGTGTCCCCAGGCAGCCCAACTCCAAAGCCTGCTACCCAGAGCCCAGCATGGCAAGGCACAGCATGGCACTGCCTTCTCAGACGGAACTGAAACCTAAGACAGCCCTTTAAAATTAGTCTTATTTTAAGATTCTACATATTAAGGTATTTTTAATTTCCTAAACGCCTATATATACATATACATACATACAAATCTTTTATGTGCTGAAATATATACAAATGATAAAATTAAGGAAAAAAAAAAAGGCATTTAGTTTCAGACCTTAAAATTTAATTTCTAGGCATTGAACTAATGTTGAACATGAATTGACCTATGAATTAAAAAGAACACATTGAGGGAATTTACTATTTTCATTCATTTTATTTATCTAAATCCCACATGGGAATTGAATATTTTAGGTAAAAATTTAAATAATAAAAGCTATCCACTATGAACTTTCATTTAAAACTATACGAAAAGCAGAAAACTGAACAACAAATAGTTTTAGCTTGGTAAGTTAGAAAACAAAATAAATCGAAACCTTATACCTCTAAAATGTACAAGATGGTTCTTACAGGGTACAAGTAAAGTGAAAAGCAGAGAAGCTACAGAGATTACTGACTACCCCCACAAGCAGGCATGAATATCTGTCACCCAAGTCTACAAAGAAAGGGCAACATCTGACAAAACAATAGTGAATAGGCTTTGTAAAGCTTTCACAACTTTGATGTGTAAATGACGGGGGGCGGGGGAATGCATTCCTTGCCCTAAAAGGTTTAAATCCTTCCACTCTAAAATATATTTTGTTTTAGAAGGAAAATATTTAAATTGTCAGTTCCCATGAGCTGCTATCAAAAATTGCAAAAATGATGCCTAAATCTCCATCAGTCAAAAGACAATTGGGACAAAATTACCGGCCTACGTCTAATCGAATGCAAGTCCCAGCATAAAAGATATTTGTCCCTAAATATTCAGAGGCTAAATCAGAGGTTGTGTCAACTTGGACGGTGCTCCACTCTGATCTCTCTTCACACTTTGAACACTCTGCTTAAAACAAGACCACACTGACCTTGTACTTATGTATAAGTACAATACGAAAATCCTTTTCCTAAGTCGTGGTTTCCAAACACAAAGCTGCATCCCCAAGTGATAGCCAATAAAGGACTATAAAAATAGAAATCCTAGCTTCAGGCCATTTTCCATTGTTTCAATCTGCAACAGAAATGGTTACAAAGCAGACCCAAGAAGCTAAAAATTGAGAAAAGCCAACTAAAGGGGGATTCTAAGAGAGACTGGAGTACCTGAGTATCCTTGGTAGGTTCTGCGTCAGAGCTGGCACACCGGTAGAAATAGAAAAGTGCACAAGCAGCAAAACAGAGAGCGATACTAAGATAGCAGAATTAATGACCACCGCCCCGCCAACAAAGCCAAACACAAACAGCAGCATGCATCCAGGACTCATGGCGCTGTGCTGGCATGGTGAAATGCCCGAACCAGGAGGCCTACACGGGGGCCAAAGGGGTATCTCTGTAGTGAGGATCTGTCATTCAGCTGCTGCCACAAAAACAATGCCATCAGCAGCAGCTTTCCACTTCATCCTGCAGCAGCTCCGAAGAGATGACGTCATCCCGTTCTCCCCACCTCATAACCATGGAGCGGCTGCCCCTAGCATTTGTGCAGCAATCCAGAGCGACAGCCAGCCTATTAACTACTATGTTCCTCTCCACTAAGAATCCTAGCTTAGCTCATTGGCTACAATGCTTGGGGATCTACATAATTTATTCACACTCCTACATCAAACAAGTCTCGCTAACCCTTTCAAACCTGCCTCTCTGTAACAAAAAGGATTTTAAACCAGGAGAAACGAAAAAATTTCAGCGTTCCCACAAATCAAAAAAGCTTAAACCTAATGCAATCTGTTAAGTATTCGAAAACAATTAAAATATCTCATTACGCTGCTATATGGCATGGCTCACAATTTACCTTTTCAATAGTGAAAGCTGTTTCTATTTTTCTATGCTATTCTCTCCTATATCATTCCAACCACAGTAGAGGACTTTTCAATCGGCCTAACTATTGTTCCAGGATTAAAGCACAGAGAGAAACAGAAACAGAAACATTATTTATTTTGCTTTTTCAAGGCAAAATGTATAACAACAAAGCTTACCTAATTCTACTATGAGCTGTGGACTCTAGTTGATCACTCCCTGAGAGCTGATGAAGTTTTGTTCTTTCTAAGTGTTCCATATAATTATGGATCATCTATTTTGAAGGAAAAAAAAAATTAAGACTAATACCTGGAATAAAAACAATGTTTTAACAAGAGAAACATTTTTGTATAAATTTCTTACTTATCATATTACCCATAGTTCCATGTACAAGAATATTAAGAATGAACTTTTTTTAATGGCAAAATAATATGCAAATGTTTACATTTAAGGGTGCTGGTGTCCATAAACGTAGCCAACATATTGCTTAGCATAGCAGAAACTTTTTTGTTTACAATATGTGATGTCATTAAATGATATAATTTTGACATAAATAACACAAATTAGGAAATAGACACTGGAGAGGTGGTGATCAGAAACTACTGATTAAAAATAACAGAGGGCATTGGAGAAATCCATTCACTAAAATGAGAAACAACAAAGAAAGGAACATGAAACGAAAAGAAACAGACAAGGAGAAAATTCAGAGATGCCCTCAGAAGAGCTTTCAGCTATGAAAGTTTTTTGTTTAACAAAACCATACCAGTATGTGATGCTCTTTTCCATTTTACAAAGGATTCACAGAGTAAAGATCACTTTCAATGTAGTTACATTAATTAAATACCAAGATGTGCACTTCTTATGTCTACAGATATAGCTGAAAGAATGCTAAAATATTTTCTCCTTTGAGTGCTAATTTACTAGTATCACTACTTAATATAATTATAATAATAACAGCAAATTAAAACAAATGAAGAATCAAAGCACTTTGATTATGAGTCTTGGATAAGGAACCATATGATAGACAAGCTGACTCTGTAAGTGAAAACTTCAAAAATATCAAGTACACAAACTGCCAAGAAATCCTATTGTCCTATCTGATTCATTACAGTTCCACTTTTAAGAAACCCAAATCTGGAATTAAAACATATAAAATGCACCAAATTACAATAATAAAATCAAAAGGCCTTTGCTAGATGCTAATGTGATAAGAATAAGAAAAAATGAACTTTAAAAAATAAGAAAAGGCATGCTAGCAATTTAAAGGAATGTAAATATTAAGAGTAGTCAAAAAAAAAAAAAGGTTGACGTCTTTCTTGGTGATGTTCCTTGAATTCTAAAAACTGTAGCATGGAATTGCTTTGGAAATTTCAAAACCGTAGCTGTATGAAGGTGGGTTTCAATCTTAATAACTTAAATATTCATTGTAATATATTAAAAAGAACTACTGAAAGAAAAAAATGTTAAACAAAATTTAAAATCTGTTTTTCAAAAGCATGCTTTTGTTGTAAAAATTTTTTTTGGCATTCATGTACAATAATTAAGAAATACGTAAATCAATTTGAAAGTGTTACTTCAAATAAATAAAGCTAACTCTGACGTATGAGTTAAGGTGAATAATTCTATCAAATCAAACATTATAAAATAATTAATCAGGCTGCTCCCCACTTGAGACTAGTCCAGGCAAACAAAAATGAATATAGAATCACATGGATATATGGTATGTATTTTTAAAACTTTTAAATTTACATACTTTTTATTTTATATTTACAGTTTGGTTTTTTTTACCACCATTTAAAGAACAGTTTTGCAGAAATACAGTTTTTGTCTGTGTCAGCAAGCTAGAAATGTTTTCTTCTTGTATCAAGAAGAACTTTAAGGGAAAAAATTTAAAAGAGACTAATATAATAAAGTGATGGTTGGGCCAAATATCAATTTACATTTTCAAAGAGTTTTAAAAAACCTAAGTTGAATTCTTAGTAATCATATGAAATTGATTAGTTCAAATGGAAGCATCCAAGTTTCGTTAAGCATTCAGATGAAGAAAACAAACCCCCTTGATTGCTTTTATATTAATCTATTTATTCAATATAGAAAAATGAAAAGAATTATAAACTGCAAAGATAGACTCAGTTCTATTCCCAAATAGTCCATCTATAGATTATTCTTGTCTTAAATTATTAAACAAATTTTTTTAAATTTAGAAAATGTTGAATTTGAAACCTTCTTCAAATGACTGATCTCAAGTAATATCAGGTATTTTCTGACATTCCAAAATGGTCTATGTAATGAAATTGGTTCCAACCCAACTAAACTAGTACTTAATAGGAGAGAATAAGATTGACAAAATAACAACTAACATTTATTGAATACCAACTACAAGTCAGCCAGTGCATTTACAGCCATTGCTTCATTTAATTCTCAGAACAATATTTCAATTTTATAGGTAAACTCCAGTTTAAGGAGGTTAAAATAACCAGCCCAATCTGACCAGCTAGTTAATGATAGACCGTGTTCTAATTGCTGTTAGCCAGTGGCTTTAGGGCAAGAACTCAGGTCCCTCTGATTCAATCGTCCTGAGCAGGTAGTAAGCATTATAGGACTCATGGTATATCTGGCCTTTCAGTCAATCCTCCAGGCAGGCAATAAACTCATTGTCCTTTCTTCCTCACACCCACAAGAAAATCCCACACCCTAAAACATTTCCTGACGTCTGAAATAAAATATGCACTATATCCTATAAATGCACAAAAAAGTCAAAAAATTAATTATACAATAAAAATTAAATTTTAATTACAGGGCTTCACAATGTGGCTTTTTAATTTTAGTTTTTTTTTTAAAGTGAGTGGGAAGGTAGGATCAGTGCAGTCAGATAGAAGAGAGGAGTAAGAGAGTAAAATAAGACATGCTTTAAGATAATCTACTATTGGGTCCGCAAGCCCCTTCTCTCCTGATCTGCAATTCTCTATTTTCTCAGATATGCACATCGATTCACACATATTCAGAAGTCAATTCAGCAAGAAAGAGTTGAAGTCACGAAGAAGGATCCCAAGCACATTGTCTGGAAAATCCCAACTCCCCTCCCACCTAGAGAATCTTAACAGCAGAGGTTGACTTTCATCTTTGGCTAAAACTGAAAAGCAAGGCAAAAGTGAGGTCATGGACCCTTTCATCATGTTGGCCTCGAATCTTTCCATATGCAGCCCAAGAATCACCTATCTATACCCACAAAACCACTATTCTTAAAGTTGTTGAGATGTCATAAAGCAAAGAGGCACAGAGAAATTTCTAGTGCATTTAACATCCATGTGTTCCATAACCTAAAAGCATTACTGAAAATTCAGGCAATGGAATCAGACAGACCTAGGTTCAGATCCAGTCACATATTAGTGTGGGATTTGGGACAAATCACTTCATATTTTCTTTCTAAACTTCAATCTGTAAAATGGGGATGGATGATAGAGTTTGGTCAAAGAATGATTTGAGAATGCATTTAAACATTCCGTGATATAAGCCCAGGGTTCAAGTTTTGGTGACTAATATTAAGAATACGGACACATGGTGACCCGAGTGACTCACAATTACTTGATGCTTCTATTTGCACCACTGCCCTCTTTAAGGCATGTCTTCTTTTAAGCAAATTCAGTAAAGTGTACAAAATTTTGGATTTGGTTAGAGAACAGTTATTCACATTACAAAAAGAGCCATAGCAGATGGCAATGTGTTTGATAAAAGTGCAATTTAAACATTTTTGTGCTTATAAAAATGGTTACTTAGTTGGATGTTAATAGTAAAAAATGAAGATTAAATCCTTCTTATTTCCTTTCCCTGAAGGTTTACAGAATTTACCTTTAAAATGACACTTAGTTTGTTAGCATTGGGTAACTATTGTAATTGCTAACTGAATGGCTTTTCTATACAGATGTATAAACACAGAAAAATGTGAACTCAAGTAGAACAAACCCACATTTCAAAGCAACTGTGTCTGTGTTACTGTCCTTCTCTGAAGGAATAGGGTAGAAAAATTATTGTATCTTTTCATTTAAAGATGTCAGGTTGTTTCTTCTGTAGCAACATAACTTTTATTAAATAAGTATGAGAAAAATGTAAAACTTCACTTTCCAGTGATTTTTCAAGAATGCATATATTTTATATATACTTCAATTTAAAATATCCTAATTTAATAATCCTCAATTATTATAAAGGTGAGAACTTCAATGAAAAACAAAAGGATTGTTCATTATTTAGCACCATCAATTGTTTACAGCCCATAAACATATTCCCCTAAACATATTCATAATTATAGCACTGATAAGCACTACCAGTAAACACAATGTACAGAGCATTGTTCAGTCACTGAAATGAATGATATAAATCAACAATAAGCCTTTAACAACTGTTTTTTAACAGCCTTACTATCTACCAAGTGCCATCTTATTAAAATGTGGGTAATTTTTACACCGAAAAGGCTGCTGTGAAGCTGTTTCTATGGTTCCAGCCCTCCGTGGCCAATCTTTTCGCTCTGCCACTGAATTTCAATTCTGTGATACTTCATGCTTCGTGTGTGGCTATGTAAGCTAAGATAGCAATAATCAAACCTCATTATGTCAGGAAGAAATTCCAACCCCTCCCCAAAAAAGTGTTAAGCACATTATTCCAAAGCAAATGAAACTAAGTGCAGTGGGGTTTCAGCTCCCTCAAAAGCAACAATAAACGTCTCTACCAGAGGAAGGATAAGAAATCATACAAACTAGTGAAAAGAAAAATGGGAGCTGAAGACTGGAACCATCTGTATCATGGGAGAGAGATTGGACTAGAAAAGGAAAAAGACAGGAATTGTTTTTTTCTTGTAACAAATAGTGCATGTGTCTATGAAAATTCTTCTACATATTTAGGTATGTGTACCCCAGATTGATCATGATACACAGAAACAATTTTGACATTAAGGCGATAGGAACAAAAGCAACTAAATGAAAGGCTGACAGAGAATCCTAACAAGAAGGTTAAAAAACCCTCAAGTACATTTTCTAAATTTGCTTTGGAGAGATTACGTGGTGGGCTTGTGAATTTAAAATACTGAAATTTCATGCAGAAAAGCTGTTTTAGAGTCATTTTGATTCAACCCATTAAAATTTGTGTTTATGTTACTTGTTATAAGCTTGATGTAAATAAGTCCTTTATACTGGATTATAATTGTAGAGATTTTTACCAATAATTTACTAAACCATTATTTCCCAATTGGTAAAAAATAAATACATTCTCATATTATCATCACATATACTTTTTATTATACACTCATTAGTTTTCACTTAGCCAGCCAAAGAAACAACTATTGGAATTGTCTTAATTATTACATTATTCTGTGGCACACTAATTCACCAAATGAAAAGTTAACTCCAAATAAAAAAACACTGAAGATCAACATTTAGTAACTAGGTTAATGCTATATGAAAATTTAATGTTTCTTGGAAATAATCCCCAAGAATTATACTAGCTGATTTTCAAAGAAAAATTAAGACATATTTTCCAAAGTTAATTTCTTTATCTCTATATTAGCATGGTAAGAACCCAGAAACCCACCTCGGTGTGTCTTTGATGTAATGCATTATATTCCTTCTTCAGTTCTGCTTCTCTTTCTTCAAGTCTGCTAACTGAAATTAAGATACATACACTTAATCAAAACAAAATTTACTTGAAAATTCCATCTGAAAAACTTGGAATGGGTTATCCATAATCCTTAGCAACTTTAGGATCAGCACTCCTTATGAAATTCTTCACAAAGCTGGTAATCTCATTTCATCATCCTTAATAAATAAAACTTTCGGGGATGGGGGAGATAAACCAAATTTTAAAAATTTAAACATCAAATTGCTTCTCCCAATATACATGTTTATCAGGTCATTCCCCCGTAAACAGGTTTTAACATGATATAGAATTACCTCTTTCAAAACCACTTTACAAATTATCTCATAGAAGTTTTAACCTCGGATTAGGACCCAAATCATTGATTTCTAACATTATTCAAGCTTTTTTCCCTACTGAGCAGTACATGAAAATGTCATTGTTTAGAAGCACTTTTTCTGCTTCGGACCTTAATTTCAGGGACTCATCTTCTTTTATTTAGCTCCCTCTGCTGATGGAGTTTTGAGTGGCACTGATTTGGGGTAGTGCTCATGGAGTAACCCTGTGATATTGAAAAAAAAAAAAAGTTTTAGACTAGACAACAAATCTGAAAAAAAAAGTTTTAGAATGCTGGGACAGGATTTCACAGGGAAGAATGACATCAGAAAGGAGTGCTTCTGAGAGAAGGTGGAGTCCAAGCAAGACCATGAAGAAATTACAGTATTCAAGACACAGTGATGAGAGTGTACTGGGCACTGTTGCTACAGAGAAGGGAACCAAACCCTGCAGGTGGCCAGCTGGGCAGAGGAGAGGCTGGCCAGCCTGGAGGAGTCCATCCTGGCTAAGGATCAGTGGGAGACAGTCTGCTGGGGAGAAGTATAGCTGGTGCTAGACAAGCTTGTCAGGATACTCATTAAAGTCTGTTTGAAGGCCTGACATTAGTTGGAAATTTCTCTTGGTGTAAGGGTCAGCTAGCTGCAAACAGGCAAGGTTGTTTGTAAGCAACAGCCTGTGATTGTGTCAGATGGATGTAGAAGTAACTACTCTGAACTATCAGCATATACACAAATGTTTTCACACGCCTCGTATTAGTTAACACATCAGACACCAAACAACACAACGTGTGCTGCTTGCTAAATTCAACTTTGGTTTGTGTGGCTTTATTTGCCACCTTTGTTTAAATCTTGAAAATATGTCAGGAAATGTGTAGGTCTGACTTTTGATTTGTTTCTAATCAAGCCTATATGTTGGCTCATTAAATTTACACCAGTGAGAAACACACATTACAGTCCCCATGGAGCACCGTTTATCATGCAGGCCAAGGGCTGAGTACGTGTGCTGCTCATCTTATCCTGTGGCTGAGAGCAACAAAAAGCAAACTTATAATGCAGATGTGTTGTGATAACACAATAGGTATTGAAACCGTAATAATTTTTAATGCTACTTCTCTTTTAAAACAGGAAATCAAGTAAATTGAGATATTTAGTAGCAATTCCTAAATCAACCTTTTCTACTACTTCCTGTCAATTAAACTGATCTAAAAGCTTAATCCTAAGACTACTGGGTAAACCTTAACCATTTTTAATTGCGTATCTGCATGAATCAAGATTTTCTTGGTATTATACAATCAAAAAAAAAAAAGGATACTTAGGCTAAAATAAATTCACAGCTGTCATCCATAACCCTCAACTTCAAATTTGTGCCCCCAATAGAACCTCATTAGTCTCACCAGCTAACTTGCTGTGAATTCATAAAATAAATTTGTATCACCATCACCATCACTACCAATAACAGCTAACATTACATAGTACTTATTACATACGCTGTCCTATACACTTTATATAAAATGACTTATTTGAGCCTAACATTAACTTATGATGAAAGTATTCATACACTCATTTGAGAGATGAGGAAACTGAAGCAAGGAGGAGTTAAGTAACTTGCCCAAAGTTGCACAGCTAGTGGCAAAACTAGGATTTCTACTGAAGGAGTCTGGGTCCAGAATTTGCTTTTGATTATCATGCTATAATGAATGACCCTCAAGAAATATACCTTTGACTCTGGAGTCTACTTTAAAATTTTACTTGGGGGAAAAACGTATGGAGCACTCATTTTTACTTTAATCAAAAACTTCTCTGTTCTTATGGAAAGAACCTAGTCACAGACACTTCAACTCAAAGGTATCAAACTGCCAAGCAAAATACGTATCCAATTTTATTATTATTTTTATTAAATTTATTGAGGTGACATTGGTTAGTAAAATTATATAGGTTTCAAGTGTACACTTCTATAATTTTTCACCATATATTTGACCCCTTTTCCCTGTACCACTCCCTACTCCTTTCCAACTTTATTAATCATCATGGAAATGCGTAATAAAACCAAAGTGCAACACCACTACATACCTGTCAGAATAACTAAAATGAAGAACACAATACACCAAATGCTGGTAAGGATGTGGAACAACTAGAACTCTCATATGTTGCTGGTGGGAGTATAAATTGGTACGACCAATCTGAATACTTTTTGGCAAGATTTAACACAAAGTTGAATATTTGCCAACCCTATGACAAAACAAGTTCATTGCTAAGAAACGCATAAATGTGTCCACCAAAGAACATTTGAAAACAAGTGCTCCAAGCAGCACTATTTGTAATAATTCAAACCTGGAAACAACCAAAATATCCATCAACAGCAGAATGAATAAGTATTTATGTACTGGAATACTATACAACAATGAGATGAACAAATTATTGCAATGCACAACATCATGAATGAATCGCAAACAGGATATTGAGAGAAAGAAGCAGAAGTAAAAGAATACAAAGTTCAAAGACTTACAGAACTAATTTAAAACTAATCTAATGTGTTAGAAATCAGGATGGTGGTTACCTTTGGGAAAGAGTTAGTGACGTGATGAATTACTGTGTGTACAGCCCCACCTCACCCCAGTCCAAGCACAATGTGTTCCCATTCACCCATGCAGGTTCCCTGGCTTGCATACTCATTCTGCACGTTCTCCAACAACTGCTGTTAAGTTTAAGATATAACACAGGATTTAAACAGACTATTCAGAACAACTACAAACAAGTTGTGCTAATTTACCACTAAAATTTATAGGGAGATGAGCAAAAATTTTACCAGTTTGAAGAATTATAAAAGAAAGAAAACAAGATGGGTATCATGGGAGGATAAATTGGAATTACTCTTTCGAAGATCATGCTGGTGATATCTATTAAAATAAGCAAGGTGTATATTCTTTGACCCAGCATCACTATTCTTATTCAACCTACAGAAACACACCAATGCCCAAAAGATAAGAAAATGGATGCTCTATGCAATGTATCTTATACCAACTCCCAAATTGGAACCACTCCTAAATTTGTCATTAGTTGGTTGGTGAAATGAATTATGATAGTCATACAATGGACTGCAATGCCATGACTTTGCTACTTCCAAGTTATGTTACCTTAAGTATATTAACTTCTCTGGGCCTCAGTTTCCTTATATATAATTGAGGAATAATGATAGCATATTAGAGCTGATATTTGGATTAAGTGAGTTAATATTTGTACAGGGCGTAGAATAGTGCCTGGCATACATGTTTTTCAAATACAACAATGAAAGGTATTGTTAAAAGGAATGCAGTATATCTATATGTACTGACATGGGGCGGTGCCTAGAACTGAATGGAAGGATGTTGAATACATCTTGCTATATCTGAAAATAAAAAATACAAAACAATTTATAATATGATGCCACTAAGATGTCAAAAAAGTCGAGACTGAATTGATTGTCTCTCTCAAACCTACTCTTTCCCCAAATCTTCTTACTCAGGCAAAAACCCTGCAGCTGTCCTTTTGCTCTTCTCTTTCCCTCACGTCACATATCCAGTCTATCAACAAATTCTGTCTGTTTTACCTTCAGAATAAATTTACAATCTGACCACTTTGTACCACTTCCATCACTCCCACCATCTCTTGTCTGAATTATTACAATTATCTCCTGTCTAGTGTCACTGCTCTAGCCTTTATCCCCCTTATTCTCAAAATAGTAGCCTGGGTAAAGTCAGATAGTGATTAATTGCGCAAAATCCTTCAATGGCTTCCGAGTCACTTGAAAAAAACATCCTTACGATGGTTTACATATATACAGCAAAAGCTAGATGCACTATTTCTAGGCCTGGCCCAATAAAAACCTACCGCACACCATCTTCCATTCCTTTTCCCCGATCTCCAACTTAATGTAGGTGACTGTGACCAACTTGGAGCTGTAAGTTGGAAAGAACCTGTGTCTCCAAAGGAGCTACCCATCTATCAGAAATATCCATTTTAAACTTCATATGAACGAGAAATAACATATAACATTTGAGTCATTACATATGTTGTGTGTTTTTTGTGTGGCATAGTTTATGCCTTTGTTATTCTGGATGATTTTCTGAATGTTATTCTGGCAATTATTCTCTCCAACCTAATACCTCCAACAAGTACCTTGACAGAAAACTGTCTATGACTTTTCATATGTCATGTTTTCTTTATCTGTATACTGTGATTGTAAATATTAGTGCTATCTTTTTAGGTATATGAGTTAACCACCAAGATCATGTAATACAAAACCTCTCAATCTCTTCTGCAAATACACAGAAAACTCAGTACCAACAATGTAGTCAAAGGACTCTGTTTTCTCAAGGCCTACCTCACTTGAGATGTTATAGTGTTTAACTGAGAAGTAGCTTTAAATACTGGGAAGAGCCGTCTCTTCAAAGTGCTGAATAACGCCACTAAATAATCACGAAGAGGAAAAGAAAAAGTAAATACAAAGGAGGGGAAAGAGGGAAAGAAATGCCCATCTTGGCAAGGATGGTAGATATCCCCGAAAACCTCAAGTACATAAAGTTAACCTATGCCTACATTGTTGCATTATATCTGAAGTGATTGTTTCTTGCTTAAAAGTTCCCATGAGAACCCAAACCTTAACATGATCTCAGGAAAAATACTCAAACCTTACCATTTTACTCATCAAAATAGCCACAAGTTGAGATTGACTGGAAGTAAACAAGATTCTGTTCCTCCTTCCTATCCCCAAACAACTAATCAGCCTTTGTTTTTAAACTGCAAATATTCTGAGGAGGAAAAAAAAAAAAAATCATGACGTCTAAAAACCAAAATGGGAGCAGGGGCAAGAAAAAAGACTAATCCAAAATTTACCCCTTATAATAGCTGATGGAGATACTTCAGCCTCGTTTTAAATGCTCTTTTCTTCTATCCCTCTTTCCAAAAAGCAAGAGGATATGATTAAGGCAGGAAGAGCCACCTGCTCTGCCTGCTCAAAATCAGAGCTTACCTCCTTAGATTGATGGCCTTTGCCAAGTTTGGAACACCTTCCATCTCTGTTGTCTTCTGCCCCATCAGACTGCTGATAGGCCTACGGGGGGAAGAAAGAGAAACAGACCTGCTAGATAGCCATATCCAACTCATTATTTGCCTTCTCAAAAGGAATCACCAGTTCTTACTATTCATGGAAGGCAGATAATCCAACTGTTACTTGGCCTCAGAAGACTGACATTGGTCTTTCAGAAGCTTTTCCTTGAACAATTTAGCATCAAAAGTCTCAACAGGTAAGCAAGAATCAAATGCTGACTTAAGAGCAAACAAATCTCAGACAACCACATCAAAACAGTAATAAAAACCTCTCCTCTGCCAACTGAGTCCTTCACCATATCTCTAAACTTCAGAAGATTTTCAAATAGATATTATATGTTATTAAACAATGACACGACGTGAAATTCTAAAGTATTCTCATGAATCAATGATCACATCCGTGAAAGAGAGTAGGATAACTTCGAAGAATCCCAGTGGTAGGGGCTTCTAGCGACCTATCCTCATCACTCACTGTCTTGAAGATGCTGCCTCGCCATCCATGACAGAAAGGTGACTACTCTCCTACCTAAAATCTCTGTGTAGGGTGAGTCTGCTTTCCCTCAGCACATATTCCTATGTATCACCTCCATGGTCAGGAAATACTTCCTTATGATCAACGAAAACCAACGAATTCATCTTCTCTAATCTGCCAAAATTACAGAAAAACAACTTAGTCTTCCTTACCCATCCCTTTATATGTTTGAAGGAGTACTCACATCATTTTTATTCTGTTCTCTAAGATAAATCACCATAAGTCCTTTAATCCTTACTCATACAATTAATTGGCTATGAAACCTCTAGTTCTATATATATTATAAATTACAACATTAAGGTTCTCAATAGGTTAACACTAGACTACAGAACTGAAAAGAGTCCAAATGCAGGTAGTAAAACATAAAACACATCTGAAGACCACATAGAATATTACCTACTGAAGCAGAAGTAATAAAATGTTAGTGTTTGCCTCAATTATCTTGTGCCTAATTTTCTGCTTTCCCTCTTATATATAGCCTCTAAAAAATAAGAAACAACTTTCAAATGAAGCTTATTAAATATACAGATAATCCTAATATTTCAAAGAACTAGATTCAAGTTAAACAGACTAAAAAAGTAACTGTCTATATAATGAATTTTATTTTTGTCATTTTTTAAAATTAAAAGATATAAATCTAAACCTCCTAAAGCTGCCTTATTTAAAAATATGCTCTAAATAAAAATACGAATCATCAGTTATCCACTTTAATCAGCTAAAAATAATGAAATTGCCTATTGACAAGATAAAATTGAAATGAGAAAAGTGACCTATTACAATACTATTCAAATTGAGAATATTAACATTCATTGCCAACTGCAAACCACAATAAAGAGGCTGAGAAAGCCTCTCATTGGCCTGCAGGTCTTGTTTTTTAAGTAATTTGAAAAACAGTGACAGAAAATATTTAGGCCTTTTCAACTATTTATTTTGGTATAAACTATATACCTGGTAACTTAAAAATGGATTAATTTTCTTCTGTGTTGTGAAAATTCTCAAAGTATCAGTCATATCATTAACACCCAATCTTGCTTGTAAATAATTCTCAAATGTGAAGTCTGTTTTAAGCCATTTATTCCTTTAAAATAAAAAAATGTTAATGATTATACTACTTCCCCATACTTTCCATCTAGCAGTGTACAAATTTTTATAATCAAGAAAGAAGAAGTGTCTTCCTTACAATAATAAAGTGTTTCAAGGTAAAGGCTTGAAGGTATTTTATTAAACTAAGATCTGATATCAAAATTAAAAAGTAAATGAATGTTATATGAAGGATGTAAAGGGTAGAAAAGTCAGAGAACAAGGCTCTTCCACAAATGTCTTCAAGTCGTCAAAAACATTTTTCTATTTCATTTTTAAAAATGGATTTTCATTCAAAGGCAGGAAGGGCAGAATCAGAGAAGCATTGTTAGGTTGTTGAAAATCACTGCCACCTAAATCTTGCCATCTTCTCCCACAATTCAAGGGAAACATCATTATGTAAAAAGTCATCCATTATAAACTCAAGAAGCTTGAGACATGCAGTGCTATTCACAATAGCCAAGATATGGAAACAACTGAAATGCCCATCAACAGACGACTAGATAAAGAAATTGTGGTACATTTATACAATGGAGTATTACTGTGTCATAAAAAAATACACGAAATCTTACCATTTGCAACAACATGGATGGACCCAGAGGATATCATGCTAAGTGAAATAAGTCAGACTAAGAAAGACAAATAAATATCATATGATCTCACTTACATGTGGAATCTAAAGTACAGATTAAACGAAAACACAAAACAGAAACAGACTCACAGATACAAAGAACAAACTGATGGTTGCTAGATGGGAGGCGGGTTGGGAGGATGGGTGAGAAAGGTGAAAGGATTAGGAAGCACAAATTGGTAGTCACAAAATAGTCATGGGGATGGGAAATACATTATGGAGAATATAGTCAATAATGCTGTAAAAACTATGCATGGTGTCAGATGGGTACTACACTTACGGGGGATCATTTCATAAATTATATAAATGCCTAACCACCTGAAACTAATATAAAATAATACTGAATGTCAACTATAATTAAAAATATAGAGAGTGGCCCGTTAGCTCAGTTTGTTAGAGCGTGATGCTCGTAGCACCAAGTTTGCCGGTTTGAGGAGAGCTGTGTCCTCAAGTACGGCACAGGGAATATAGCCAATGGTGTTGTAATAACTATGTACAGTGTCAGATGGATAGTAGACTTGTTGGGGTTATCACTTTGTGAAAAGTGTAAATGTCTAATAATATGTTGTTTTGGACACCTGAAACGAATAAAAATAAAATAAATAAATAAAAGGCTTGAGGGAAACAGGTATTTCCCAAGAAAATCAATAATAAATGGATTTACATCAGTTCTGGGTGCTAATATGTTGTAAATAATTATTCAAATTCATAGTTATAAACAAAATGAAATAAGCTACTAAACCTCACGTCTTCAATTCTGTTCACATTAAAAATGACCAAACACTGTTATATACCAAGAACCACTAAAATGTTCTTAATTCTTTGATCTACTTCCTTAAATATATTCTAAGAAAATTATTAAAAGAGAGGGAAATCTATAGGTGTGAAAAACATTCACTGCAATCTGAATTACTGCACTAGAAAAAATGTCCAACCAACCAATGGGTAGATATCTTTTGTGTTTTTTTAAGTTTACCTATATTTAGTTTTACCCTGATTCATTCCTTCATTCCACAAAAAGACAGCTTACAAGAGCATATCAAAGCAATTCATTATATATGTATAATATGTGGATCAAGGAAAAAAACAATTTAAATATGCTAATCAGGTTAGGTCTAAACCAGTCATTATGGTTGCACTTCTAAGTTTGTATGAGTTTATGAGTAGCCATAGTTAAAAAAAAAAAAAAAATGGCCATTAAATAATTCTCATTAGAGGAAAGGAAAAGAGAAAGCATAGTTCCTTAGGAAAAACAGAATTGTTACTAGATGGCATATATTCTGGATGATGGGTGCAGGGAGACATTTAAAAAAATACTTATTGACTACATAGAGTCAATAATATTGTAATAACTGTATGGTGTTAGATGGGTACTAGATTTATCTGGGTGATCATTTCATAGGTAATATAAATGTCTACTCATTATGTTGCACACCTGTAGCTAACACAATATTGTATGTCAACTGTAATTGAGAAGTAAATTTTAAAATATAAATAATAATTAAAAATTATACAACAAATAAATGTTATAATGTTAATGAAAAGATACAAAATCATATGTGCACTCTAACCGCAGTGATGTAAAACCATGCTACATATGGAAAAAAGACTAGATAGTCATACATATAACCTTTTCCCCCACAAAACTATGATTCCTTTGACTACAATGACTGTATCATATTCTTCTGTACCACAACCACACCTCAGTTGAATGCCAAGCACACAGTAGTAGTTAAACTCTATTAAAAGGTCTATGTTTACTTGACTCATTTAAGATAATATTTGGCTTACAAGATAGAAATACTCACTATACAACAGAATAAAGAATATAAAGGAATTTCTGATGAAGACCCATTACTGCCACACTATGAGTGGCGAGGTTGACTGCAGACTCCTTACATAGTTGAAAAGCACCAACAGGTCTGTCTCAAGTCACAATTTCCTTATTCCACTCTGTATATATTTCAGATTCTTCCTTAAGGCTCATAAGATACCTACTAAAAAGTGTTACTGTTGCTCTCAGATAAGGAATAATACACAGCATTTAAAAAAATGCTTTATTCATGTTGGAAAAACCAAAAATACTTAATATAGCTCAAATTTTGAGAAGAGAGCAACCAGAAATCTCCAAAATCTAACATGCCCACAAAATTGTAACGAAATTTTTATGGACTCAACTTCTCAACACTGTGAAATCATATGACAACCTGATATATTTCATACTATCAAAAGATGTAAAGTGTGTCCTTTAATTCAGTTCCTATTTCTTGACTTTTTCTTGCTTCTCAAACAGCAACTACAACCAAAATTTCCCCTTTTAACATAGGAAGTAGTCTTCAAAGCAGAACTTGGACTTTTATTGTGGCTGCATTTTAAAAGGGATATGTGCCCTAAAACATGTAAGTCAGAATTGACAGTCTTTTAAAACTAAAGACTCTAACATATAAGTATGGAAATTAGACAAGATACTGTTATCATATAGCACTCAAAAAATGACACTAAATAGAAAATCCTCTACTGTAGGTATCGTCATCAGTAATTTCTGTGGCCATAAATAAGTGCTTATTTAAAACCAGATGTTAGGAACACTAAAAAATACATTTAAAACATTTAAAAAGTAGGTTGGGTTACAATAATTTTAACAAAAATCACTATATATGCTTCAAAAACCAAAATCAACAGAATATAAATAGCCCAGATAATCTATTTCCTATTATACAAAAAAGAACTAATACACTCTGACATACACACATTTAAATGATTTTGTCTTTTAAAAAACATATTCCCAGTTCTGGCTTTCCATAGAATATGGCATTGAGAATACTTAAGGACTACCTCCTACCACCACCTTTTTCAAAAAGGTGCTTTGATTCATAATTGGAGATTTGGGAGAGAAAAAGCTAAGGGAGAAAAATGCAAAAAAACTCAAACTATTTTACAAACCCAAAATATTTTACAGATGTTTAAATGTGGTAAAATAAGATTTGGAAGAAAAATGTAACATATACTTAGATTTCATATTATACCCAGTTAAAGCTTAGAGAAAACAGAAGAGAGAGGAAAACAATTAGATGGAAAAGAGTAAGACTCCAAGGTATCAAAGAAGGGAATAAGTCCCAAAGCATTCATAAAAGAAGGCTCATTCTAGCCTCAGCTCATGGACCAAGAGATTTAGTGTTATCAGCTTTGACATCTGAATGGTCAATTCTGATTAACCACAATTGTAAGTTCTCTAACTATTACTTAGACATCAGGATTTATTTCAAAATGGGATACGAGATTCCCAGGGGGAAATATTAATAACAAAAATAAAGATTTCAGAACAAATTTAGTTCAAGAACATAACCAATACTTGGTGAAGAATTTCCTCATCCCTTCCCTAGAGAATAATAAATTACTTTTAAAAGATACCTTATTTTAAAAAATTACTTTGGGGGCCAGCCTGGTGGCTTAGGTGGTTGGAGCTCCGTGCTCCTAACACCAAAGGCTGCCAGTTCAATTCCCACATGGGCCAGTGGGCTCTCAACCACAAGGTTGCCAGTTTGACTCCCGCAAGGGATGGTGGGCAGCGCCCCCTGCAACTAACAACTGACAACTGGACCTGGAGCTGAGCTGCGCCCTCCACGACTAAGACTGAAAGGACAACAACTTGATTTGGAGAAGTCCTGGAAGTACACACTGTTCCCCAATAAAGTCCTGTTCCCTTTCCCCAATAATATATATATATATATATATAAAATTACTTTGAATTAAAATAGGAAACAGTAATCAGTACTTTTGAGAGAGGAATGAGAAGATGGATATCACAGAACATGACAATTCCATAAAAGGTGGATATGATTCACTGGATTGGATAACAAATCTTAATTAAGAGACTACTATATTTTGTTTACATTTACTAGAAAGGAACAGTAAACAGGTTTATAAATTTCTAGTAATAAAAAAGATAAAGTATATGTGAAAAAAATTAGTAATTCATTCCATTTAGTTGGTTTTGTAAAAAAAGCAATAGTATCTCCTTTGAATGTGAGAAAGGTTTTATCGTACTTTAATATCAAAAATGCAATTTCAAGTACAAGGTAATTCTTCCTTTAATATCTCTCTTATCATAGAAGCAGATTACTAAGGCTGATTACTTAAGGCAGGAAAAAGGATTCTAGACAAGGAGTGCCTTTCTAAGTGAAAGGAAAATTTCCTTATCCAAAACTTGGTACTCTTCAGAAATCAAGGAGAAAATTTAATAGGTAAAACAATGAGAGGCTGGTTCTGTCAACTGTGCCTTTAGTGTTCGAATCTAAAATACTACATAATACCTGATATGAAAACACAATCAAGTTAGGATTAAAATATCTCCAATGGCCAATTTTTTTTCTTTGAATAGTGAAGGTGCAACTCTTGAAATATACCAAAAGCTTGTAATTGCCACTAGACGAGTAGTACTCATAGTAATGTGACTCCAGTAATGTATTTGTTGGTGTATGCACTGTGGAATCCATCACACAGCTAAGACCTCAGATTACTATAGTAAAATCATAGAAGTCACTTGACATATTCAGTGTTAACAAAGGGCACAGCACTCTAGGTATTTATACGCTTAAAAGTACAAAGATATGACATGTGGTTCATTCTGTCTCACTCTAGTTGGCTTCTGTCACCAAACATCCATTGGCTCCCTTCTATGGCATCTGTTTAACAGCCATGTGAAGTTCTCCTTGAATTCTAGAATTCTTGAACTCCAGATTCCCAATAATTCTAGGATTAACTTTATTAGGCTCTTCGAGAGTCCTAGAGGGAGCAGTCAGTTATCACATACACTCCAAGCCGAGTAGTGAAGGTTATCCATCATGAATGCCAGTCCTTTAGCAGCAGGTGTCACTATGTAGCTTTAATGAGTGATGCGGGAAGGGTAACTGCTGGCCATCTCTTACTCCCTAAGATTCTGAGTTGACAATGCTGAGAAGGAAAACTGGCAAGTACCCTGCCTGCCTGAATCAAACATGAAAACAGGCCATGAAGTTTCTCTCCATTTCTTTTCTAATTTTGACTTAATTAGGTCCACCTTCATTAGCCAAAAAGGGGAAATCATCCTTGGGGTTTGAAACAGTAATTATTTTAAAATCAAGAATAACATGTGGAATTATGTTAAAAATGAAATGATCCTGAAAAATGACATTCTGTTTCCCCTAAAGGCCATTTGCCACCAGAAAGGAACAAAAAAGAGAATTCAGTAATTTTTCATACATACTTCAAAGCTCGAGTTTCTCTTATATTTAAAAATTTTGAACAATACAGAAACCAATGGAACTTTGTGTAGTTGATCAAAATTAGAAGAGGTGATCCACATACACACCCCAGAATCCTGCATAACAGATATAGCATACCGTTAACTACAAAGGCTGAGAGCTAAATTGAAGAAGAGAGTCTTATGGGTATTTTTGATTTAGCCATTTCTGCAGACATGGGTATCATGTGAAAATGTGAACTAAAAAGAACTAAACCTCACTCCCAGGTCTCACTCTTAAGTCTGGGATGACAATTCCAAGTATATATTTGGAACCCTAGTCAAATGTCAGGATGACTCACTCCACTATCAGAGCCCACTCTTTAATGTGTACTTATGAGGAGAGGTATTTTTTACTTACTCTGGTCAGCATAATTTTTTGCTTTGAGTTCAAGTTGTCTTGTTTGAGATTCTAAAGATTCCACTTGGGTCTGTAGATCCTTTTTTTCCTGTTCTTGAGAGTCTTCAAATTCAATGAATTTCTAATGAAGAAGAAATAGATATTATTTTCATTAGAAAAATGAAACCTTTTAAACATTATCAACTCCAGTGTTTCTTGCTATCAAGAATCACAATTCAGCATTAACTACTCAAAAAGATCTCAGAACCACAAACTTTGGTTGACTTTTTAGTTTCTCTATAAAAATTTAAGTTTTAAAACCTCTGAATAGACAAGGAAAAAGATGACAAAATAATTTTTGCATATTTATCTGAATTCAAGATACAACTTTTACATAATTTTGTACATAACATGTACAACAAAAAAAGAACTAAAGAATGATGGAACACTAATTTTACTAACCATTGTCACCTTAATAAATTTTAATTTAAAAAAAGCAAAAAAAAAAAAAGATGAAACATCAATAAATATTTGTTAAATGATTATTTGATTAATGACAGTCTTCTAAGTCACCAGAACCATGAAATTTAAATTGTTTAAAAAAAAGAACATGAAATATCTCTACCAATCAAATTTAATTTACTAAAACTGTCCTCATGGAGATTATCACTGCATCTAATCATCAAATCTCAACCCTCATCTTAATCGGGATTACTTGACAACTAACTGATCACTCACTCTCCTCCTTAAAACATATTTTGTTCATTTAGTTTCCAGGACTTTTCCTCTACTTTACTGGCTGCTCTTACTTGGTCTTCTTTGTTCGTTCTTCCTCTTCTCAACTTCTTTACATTGGCAAGCTCAGTCCTTGGACAATTTTTTCTTTTCATTGTTACTCTTATTCCCTGGTGATCTCATTCAGTTTCATGGCTTTAAATGCAAACTACATGCTGACAACCTCCAAATTTCTAGCCCAGTCTCTAGCCCAGACTTGAAATCCAGATTTGTATGTCCAACTGGAGAACTTCATTTGAATGTCTAACAAGCACCTTAAACTTAACATGTCAACGCTTGCTCCTCCTGGTCTTTACCTAAATTGTTAAATTACTTCGGTCAATTGCTCAGGCCCAAAACTTTGGAGTCAGCTTTCACTCTTCTCTTTCTCTAATACCTCATATGTCTAATCCATCAGCAAGTCTACCTTCAGACCCAGCCACTTTTCCTCATCCCCACCACCAACTTGGTCTGTACCACCGTTATCTATTGTCTGGATTAATTCAATAGCAATAGCCTCCTAACTGGTTTTCTTACTTCCATGCTTGCCCTTCACAGTGCATTCTTAATACACAAGTTTGGGTGACCCTTTCAAAAGTAAGGTATATCAGTCTACCCTTCTGCTCAAAAACCCTCTGATTGCTTACATTCTCCCAAAGTCCTTACCACAGCTTCCCAGGACCAACACAATCTACCATCCTCTTACCGTATTTCCCCAAAAATAAGACCTAGCTGGACCATCAGCTCTACTGCGCCTTTTAGAGCAAAAATTAATATAAGACCCGGTTTTATTTTAATATAATGTAAGACCGGGTATAATATAATATAATATAATATAATATAATATAATATAATATAATATAATATAATATAATATAATATAATATACTGGGTCTTATATTAATTTTTGCTCCAAAAGATGCATTAGAGCTGATGGTCCAGCTGGGTCTTATTTTCGGGGAAACACTTCTTTGACACATTCCTCTAGTACTTCCTCCTCCTCTGCCCAACTCCACATACTCTGAAGCCTCCCTGCATTTCCTCCAACACTCCCAGGCTTTGCACTGGCTTCCTACTGCTCAGAATCATCTTTCTCCAGACATCTAAATGGCTCACTCCCTCTTCACCCCCTTAAATCTTTGTTCAAATATCACCTTATGAAGACATTCCTTGTCCATTGTATTTAAAACTGCACTACTCACTCTGTCCTGCCTTCCCTATATTTTTCTCTACAGCACTCATCCTCATCTAACATACTGTGTATTGCAGTAATTTAGCTTACTTATTATCTGCCTTGCCTCACTAGAATGTAGGCTCCATGAGGGCAGGGATTTGTTTTTGTTTGCTGCTGTCTTCGCAGAATGATGATGGCACATAGCAGGTGCTCAAATATTTGTTAAACAAACAAAAAATATTTTGAGTAATAAAAACTGAAACCCAGGGCGGACGGGTGGCTCAGTTGGTTAGAGCGTGAGCTCCAGGCAACAGGGTTGCTGGTTCGATTCCCACATGGGCCAGTGAGCCGCGCCCTCTGCAACTAGAATGAAGTCAATGAGCTGCTGCTGAGCTGCCACTGAGCTCCCGGGCAGCCGGATGGCTCACTAGGTTGGAGCATGTGCTCTCAACCACAGGGTTGCCAGTTCGACTCACGGCAAGGGATGGTGGGCTGTGCCCCCTGCAACCAAGATTGAACAACAGCAACTGGACTTGGAGCTGAGATGCGCCCTCCACAACTAAGATTGAAAGGACAACAACTTGAGTTGGAGCTGATGGGTCCTGGGAAAAACACTGTTCCCCAATAAAATTCTGTTCCCCTTCCCCAATAAACTATTTTTTAAAAAAAACTGAAACCCACATAGAACAATGTAGAGTTCACCAAAAACTCAGGTATCACTAAATACACCCGAGTTTTAATATGAAATATTTTGTCTATTACATAATTTATCTGTCCTGAAACATTTCAGTCACTGTAGTGGACACTGGTTTTTGTTTGCACACATTGCCTTCCTTTGAGGAACAACTTCTTCCCAGTTTCATGCTAATTCTATTCAACCCATGCAAATCAACTGGTCAGCACTCCATCTCCCTAGGGGTGGGCACATGGCTTGAACCAGAATAGTGAGAGTCCTCTCTGGGACAGCTGCCAGTTATTAGGAAGAATACCTACAAACTCTAAGAACCTAGCAGGCTTAAGCTGCAGACATCTTTTTCCAACATATGGAAAGAGCACGCCTGAAAATAAAGACAATATAAAAGAAAACAAAGAGCAAGGAAGAATAAAACACGAATTAAAGATACTATTTGAGTCCTAGATTCAGTATTTCCAGGAGCCAGCATTCCCAGTTGTTTTTATTTTTTCAGTTACATAAGCCACTAAATTCCTATTTTATATAAGCTGGTTTGAGTTGGTGTCTATCATAAGAAACTGAAAGCATCCTAATATAGTCATCTACTTTCCCTCAAGAGCCATTTGATTTCCTTACGCCAGCTATTAGCCGATGTTTTTATTATCTTTGAAGCCTGAAATCTACAACCTCTAAAACACTGGTTCTTTTTTTAAAAATTAATTAGGATAACCTTGGTTAATAACATTATATGAATTTCATGTGCACAACTTTGTAATATGACATCTGTATACTCTATTGTGTGCTCACTACCGCAAGTCTAGTCTCCTTCTATCACCATATATTTGACCCTCTTTACCCGCTTTGTCCTACCCCCATTTCTCTTCCCCTGTGGTATCCACCATACCTTTGTCTGTGTCTATGAGTCTGGGGTTTTTGTTTGCTTGTTCATTTGTTGCTTTTGGTTTATATCCCACATGAGTGAAATCATATGGTTCTTGTCCTTTTTCCATCTGACTTATTTCACTTAGGATAATACTCTTAGATCCATCCATGTTGTCACAAATGGCAATATTTCATCTTTTTATGGCTGAGTAGTATTCCATTGTATATATGTACCACATCTTCTTTATCCAATCATCCATCAAAGGATACTTAGGTTGAAACATGGATTCTTAATCATTTAAGGGACCACAGACCCATTTGGGAGTTTGATGTATCCATGAACCATGTTTCCCCAGAAAAAAATGTCCTCACCCATCCCAAATTTTGCCTGTTTTTCTCAGGGGCTCAGAGACCTCTTAAATCTTTCCACAAACCTACATTTAGTACGCCTGGCCCCATAATTTTCTATGAAAATATTCCGTATTTGCGAGGCTCTTAGAAGCCTCAAACAGTGATTGTTTATTTTTCCAGACTATTAATCTAAAGATGACTATATGTCGAAGGAGTAAAGGTTATAGGAAATATCAGAAAAGAGGCAAATTTGACAAATGTTTCAAACAAATCGTGCCTTCAAGAAATATCTATGACTACTTGTGACGTGTCAGGCACGTGGAACATGATTGTGAGCACCACACTATCCCCACCTTCCAGACGTGTTCACTGTCTCCAAACTGAATCAGATAATATAATAGGCCACACTAAACGGAAACCATCAACTACATAGCAGGATGTTGCTGATAAAGTATGAGTAAGTTATTTCAACATTTTGCCTGGGGATATGAGCAAAGACTAAGAATAAGAAAATGTAATTATTGTTTGGCCTGTTTTGAAAATGATGCTCCCTTGGCTAAATGAACTACTATATCTGGGTAAGTAACCAGAAATTCTTATTTTAAGCTCCCGTTGTGCTATGAATAAAATATTGTTTTAAAGTGCATACAGCAGGTATTTACCAAGTGACACTCAAAATGCTGTGCTACTAAACTCCTAACAAAAAACTTTACCATTAACAGGGGTAGGGTGAGGGGTTGGGGAAACGGGTGAATGTGGTCTAAGAATACAAATTTGCAGTTATAAGATGAGTTAAGTTCTGGGGATGTAACATACAGCAGCATGGTGACTACAGTTAACAACACTACTGTATTGCGTATTTGGAAGTTGCTAACACAACAGATTTTAAAAGTTCTCGCCACACACTAAAAAATGTGTAGCTACAGTATATGAAGTGATGGATAACTAACCTATTGTGGTGATCATT
The DNA here is from genome assembly GCF_036562045.2 of Rhinolophus sinicus. NCBI lineage: Eukaryota > Metazoa > Chordata > Mammalia > Chiroptera > Rhinolophidae > Rhinolophus > Rhinolophus sinicus. The sequence goes on along the minus strand of NC_133764.1, from coordinate 43,059,439 downwards.
TTGTAATATATATATCAAATCATTATACCGCACACCTTAAACTCACACAGTATTATGTCAATTATTTCTCAATAAAGCTGGGGAAAAATAACTAGCTTTACCATTATTCTGCCTATTCAGACCTCCTTTCTGACTGAGAGAAGAAATATCATAGGGACACAGAACTTCATGTCTGCTCTGTTTCCTGGCGACCCAGTTTGGCTACAGAAGGGCATGAATAATCCATAACCGTTTAACAGTAACTGGTATCTGCTTACTCTGCTACCGTTCCTTAGACCTACCTAGATGATTCAAGCTTCAATTGTTCACATTTTATTATGACTACTGACGTCTTATATCTATATCACCTGAAGTAAATATGGCCGAAGAGTTTTTTGGGTTTTTTTTGGGTTTGTTTTTTCCCCCCAGAATTATGTGAGTTCTTGGAAGGGCAGCGCTATTTATCACCAAATGGAAATCTCTTGTTTCTGCAGCTTCCCTTCACAGGAAAGGACTGACGATAATGAAAATATTCCACAGCAAATACATAATCCCAGGCCTATCCTTACAGCAAATTAAAACAGATAAACTTAGAGACTACGAAATGCATTTCTCTCATAAGGGTATATTCTTTTCTTTCTTATCCTAAATGGTGGATTTTAAACTTTTTGGAATAATGAACTCCTTTGAGAATCTTATGAAAATAAACCTTTTCCCCAGGAAGGTAAATATATGAAACACAAAACTATGCATTCAATTTCAGTGCATCTTCAAGTTCTACAATAAATCAGGAATGATTTTCCCCTATTTACAAAAATTGTAAATGTTGAGGGTTTTTTGTCTATAATATTTTGATACTTTTCCGTTTTTAATTTTGTGATTGTAACATGGGAGAGCCAACTTTATTTTTTAAAAACATCATCAGGATCATAAAGCTATTATAGAATACACTCCCAAGGTAAATGTTGATTTTTTTAAAAATATAGTTTTAATAGAATTTTAATCTCTCTGCTCTTGAAAATCCCTATTTAAATGTGTATGATTATATCTTGGCTGGGAAATGCACAGCTGCCATCTACTCACTATTACACAACAAAAAAAATATTATGGTAAAGCATGTTGATAGGTCATACAGAGCACTGGAAGACTAGTAAGATAAATATTTCTTAACAGTCACAGTCTTCAAAGAGTAATGAAAAACAACTGAAATTTTCTAAATTGTTACCCAAGAAAAATATCTGTCAAAAAGGCTAGTTTGGGACCACTGTTTTGTGAAATATCCTTCATAATATAGATAGTTGCTATAGGGTAGAGTAGTAGCTCAGGAAACAGAACACTCATGATTAAGTACAAAAAACTTCAGAAAATGGCCTAGCTCTATATGGCACTTAGCAATAACGTGAAAATAAGGAACACTGATATAAGAATTTAAGAAAAACATTGGAATAAAAAATTGGAATAAAAATAGAGAAGGCGCCGTGATATTCAATCAGGTGCCAAAACTGGGCTCTTGGCAGAAAAAGGTTTGGATCCCTGGTCCTAACAAGAGCGCTTTCTCCTGGTTGGGGGTGGGGAACAGAGAGAGTATAAGGGAGGCAGTGAGAACTTTTCTTTTCCTATACGTAATAACCCTCTCATAACTATAGAGAACATAATTAGGCAACAGGTGACATGGGTTACACTAAAAAGAAAGTTCTCCAATGAGGCTTTCCACTTCTGTGCTCAGAGATCCTAGGTGGGCTAATAATAGCACATGTAAGTACTGCTGAACCTTATCACTCGCTTTGTAGACTACAAACATGACTGAAGCTTAAGTTTTAAAGTCTTAATTTACTTCAAAGACACATGGCTGCTTTCTACTTACACAAACTGAGATAACATCCTCATAAATACAGGAACATAGGCCACTCTTTCACTTTCTAGTCAAAGAAAAAAATTATCACAGTTAAATAAATCACACACCTATTTATGACTGTTCTCCAGATGTCAGCAGAAGTACAGAATGAGGAGTAAGGGAGTATGAAGCTACTACAAACACGTAATGTCATAAGATTTATTCAAATTCAATAATAGATTAAATAGAAAACTAAAACTCTATCTATCCAATCCAAGCACTTCTTTCATGACAGCCATCAAAGAAACACAGTAAACAGTCAACAATATAACACGCTAAGTTGTATAATGGAAGCAAGTATATGGGACAATAGAAACATAGACAAATAAGTCACTAAATCTACTTTAAAACAGAGAAGCCATTTCCGGTGACTCTGAAAGAAATAGTTTACCTAATGAAGTGAATGAAATAAAGACTTTCCAGGCAGAGGTAACAGCACATGCAAAGACAGAGGCATAAAGGTCATGGCATGCCCGGGGAATACAATTTGGGACTGAAATTTTAGTAGTTGATGTAAAGGGCAAACCATTAGCCAAAGAATAAGTTGGGAATCTGTCCTCTGATTCACAAAGGGAGTAAGTGGCAAAAGATTCCATTCATCCACCCATTCTTTCAACACAACTTGAGTCTCTACTGTCCTAAGTATCCTAAGGTGCTGAGAATGTAATAGATTAAAAGACAGCCTTGGTCCCTAAGTTCCATTGCTTGAAATTTAGCAGAAGTAAACAGAATTAAATATGCATGACTGAGGGGTGGCCAGTTAGCTCAGTTGGTTAGAGCGCCCGTGCTCAGAGCACCGTGCTCTTAACAACAAGGTTGCCGGTTCGATCCCCACATGGGCCACTGTGAGCTGCGCCCTCCACAACTACATTGAAACAATGACTTGACTTGGAGCTGATGGGTCCTGAAAAAACACACTTAAAATAAATTTTATGAAGTTAAAAAAAAAATTCATGACTGACAAAAGATGGATATGCAAAGATCTCAATTCACCAGTCACCTAATTTGAGATTAATGCTGATAAGGGATGACTGGCATTTCTATTACTGCCTAAGTGCCACCGACATGGGATAACAGCACAACCTTGGTTTACAAGTCAGTCGCAGGCTTGTATATCACATGATTCTTGCAAGATGTTTTAAAATGAGTTACCATTTCAAACTCTGAATATGAAATGACATAGTTCAAGTTCACACACAATGCAACCACATTGTAAGCACATGTGACATAAGAAATAGTACAAGGTATCAAAAAAGTGTGTAATAGGGAACTAACTTGATATAAGGGACTCAGGGAAGACATTTTTTAGACATTTAAACTCAGACCTGCAAGATAAATAAAAGTTAGTCAAGCAAAGAGAGACTGAAAGAAAGCAAGGAAGTCCAGAATGGCCAAGCTTAGAGACACGGGAGAGAGAATGGCCTGAGATGAGGCTGGAAAATAGATAAGGACCAAATCATACAGTGCCTTGCAGGATAGTGGATCATATTAAGAATGCTAAACTCCAATTATACTTTGAAAGGCTCAGTCTGTGAGGATACGGGGAATGCAATGGGGGGGGGGGGGGACGCGGTGAGAAGGGAACATTTGAAGGAAGAGCAAAGGTTACCATAGCAGTCCAAATGAGAGATGATTATGAGCACTGGCAGTGTGGCTGGAGAGACAAGGATGAATTCAAGGTGTACTGGAGGTACCCAAACAGGACTATGACTGAACGCATGTCAGGGAAAAGAGAGACGCAAAAGTCAAGAAAAAGTCTAGATTTCTGGTTTGACCAATGGTGCACATGGTGGTATAGCTTATCTAGGATAAACAGATGGGGGGAGGTATGGGTAATATACTAGATTTTTAACATCAAGTGGGCTATCTGTCAGACATTCAAGTATACATATGGAATATTTATTTGTAAATAATGCATCTCATTATTTGGAGTATAACTGATACAAATCACCTGAAGGTTAGCAATGTGAATCAAAGTCCTTAAAGAATGTACGAAAAGAGTGTTATTTATTTAAAAAGTGGTACTTTTTTCACACATTCTTTAAGGAGTTTGATATAAACATTATACAGTATGAGCCTACTTTTATAAACTGAAAGAATAAATAGATAGGCAAAAGAAAAGGTTTGGAGGCATCTATTAAAATGCTAGTAATGGTTGTTCAGCAGTGGTGGGATTTAAGGTGATTTTATCTTTTTAAAATAGCCTTATCCTTAAGTAGTCTGAAATTGCTGTTGTTTTTTTTAAACAATAAACATGCATTATTTACATATTTTAAAATAATAAAGGAAAGGGGGAAATACAAACTACAGACCTACACCTCTTCAATGAATGGTGGCTTAAGAGCTAAACATCTGACCTAAAATGATTATAGGCGTTTTAATCAAAATCAATTTCTGAAATGGGATATTGAAGAAGAGGGAAATCAATGTGAAGGGATAATTCTAGTTTAATTATATACAATTCATGCTATATACCATGACAGTACATACAAGAGTGATGTATTTCAGGACTAAGATACAAAATAGATTCATTTTACACACTTCATTTTTTCCCTATATTTTAAAGGTATTTATAATAGTTCCCAATACAAGTTGGTTTCCTTTTATTACTATAATGTGCACATAACAGTATTTTTATGCAATGTAAATAAGATTTGAAGCTTTACCCTGACCAGAGACATTTTGAAGAAAAAAAAAAAGGTAAATGAATGCTCACAAGAAGCCAATGAACATTCATAATTGATTTAACATGACTTAACTTCTTGTCAGTGGCTTAACTTTATAAAGTTGGTCACTCTCTATAACATTTGACAAATGATAAGGTTAGGGCAGTATCAAAATCAAGGTGGGAGAGGGACAATTTTTCAAATTATGAAACCATCCTTCCTCTGGAAAATTCTGGTTATTCCCACCACCTCCCCAGCACAGGAGTTTGTCAGCTCCCAGCTCCCTCTGGTATGTTGGTGTAGGTGCACATCTCTCCCAGCCCCCACCGCGTCTTCTCTTTCTCTCTCTCTCTCTTTCACACACACACACACACACACACACACACAACTTTAAAAAAAAAAGTATTGGGCAGGGGGGTGAGAGCCCATGAATGGGCTTTTTAGCATGTATGATAAATACACCTTCATTAGATATCCCTTTTCCCTCTCAATAACTAATTGGCCAACAACAACATTGACGTAACTTCGGATGGAACTCTCCTGGGAGCAACCTGACACTTTAAAAAAAAAAAAAAAAGCTTTAGACAATACAGACTTATGTCAGGATCTAGAAAGAATAAGCTTTGTGATGAAGCAAAATGGTTTCAAGTCCAGATGGCTTATAGGAGCTGTTTTGCCTCGCTGTTCTGGAGGAAAACAAATGAATACTTTGAACAGGCAAGCTCCTGAAGCTTAAAAAAAAAAAAATCCCTAGAAGTTGTTGCTTATCGGAATAAAGATTCAAGACAAAAAAAGAAGGAAAAAGGCCCTTTAAAATAGTAACTTTGACTACAGTAGTTGTCTAAAAAATAATTGATACAATAAAAGGCTCACTTATTGTTAAGTATCCACCAAGATATTATCCTGTCCGCATTTACTCTGTAGAGTGGGGGAAGAAAAATATTTCCATTAAATTAAACAATTATTGTTAAATTCAGTTAAATCTAATAGTTTTTCAGTGTAGTATCTTTTAAAAATAAAAGGATAGACCATCTTAAACAATGCCCGAGGCATTTGGTTTCTTTCCCCTCCAAATCCAAAACATGGAAACTTTTTCTAATACAAATGATTCCGTTTCTTCAAAAGTAAACAACAAGGGGGGGAAAAAAGAAAAGAAGAACTGTTACAGATTAAGAGAAAGTTAAACATATTAGACCAAGTATAAATATGTGGGCCATCTTGTTTTGATCCTGATTGAAACAACCAACCAACTATAAAACTACATTTATGAAACAATTGGGGAAATGTGAACACTGATTAAATGTTAGTAAAGAATAATCATCTATAACTTTCAGGCGTGTTTTTTTTTTTTAACTCCATCTTTTAGAGATATACTGATATGTAGTCTTTGATCTACTTTAAAATTATGATGCAAATGCTGACAGGAATCAGGAAGGACAGATTGAAAAACATTGGCTTGATGTGGATAACTGTTAAAGCTGAGTGATGGGTACACAGAAGTTCATTATACTATTCTCTCTATTTTAACACTTGGATAGTTCCAAAATAAAAAGCTAATAAATACTTGGAATATAATTTATTAGTGGCATTTAATATTACAAAATTTTATAGTAAAAGTTTCTTTTTTTTTTTTTTAAACTCCTGTTCTTTTATTTTTTTATTTATTTTATTTTATTTTATTAAATTTATTGGGGTGACAATTGTTAGTAAAATTACATAGATTTCAGGTGTACAATTCTGTATTACATCATCTATAAATCCCATTGTGTGTTCATCACCCAGAGTCAGTTCTCCTTCCATCACCATATATTCGATCCCCCTTACCCTCACCTCCCACCCCCCACCCCCCCACCTGTAAAAGTTTCTTATCATTAAATATCAAATGAAGTGCGGCCGGTTGGCTCAGTTGGTTGGAGCGCGTGCTCTTAACAACAGGGTTGCCGATTCGATTCCCACATGGGCCAGTGAGCTGAGCCTCCACAACTAGATTGAAGACAACGAGCTGCCACTGAACTGCCGCTGCGCGATTGGATGGCTCAGTTAGTTAGAGCGCGAGCTCTTGACAACAAGGCTGGCCATTCGATTTCTGCATGGGATGGTGGGCTGCGCCCCTTGCAATTAGATTGAAAATGGCGACTGGACTTGGAGCTGAGCTGCGCCCTCCACAACTAGACTGAAGGACAATGACTTGACTTGGAGCTGATGGGTCCTGGAAAAAACACACTGTTACCCAATAAAATTTAAAAAAAAATAATAATAATTTTAAAACAGTCAAATTAATATGCACAAAGGGGCATGCATAAGGATATTCATTGAAAGTACGACAGTTTAAAACTGGAAGATGACTTAAATGTCCACCAACAGACAACTGATAAGTAAATATGATAGATCTGTATTATGAAAACTACGTAATTGGTTAGGGAATTGGGGTGAGGGTGGGCCTGAGAAGAGGGGGGATGAATGGAAGTCTAAAAACACTAGGTAGGACTCTCCCTAATAGGTCCCCAGCGCCATCCCAGAGCACCCAGGTGGTCCGCCTTGCCCACCCACACAGAAGATAGAAAGTTTGTTTCCTGAAGAAATTCAGTAAAAGAAATTCTAGACTAGGGGATACCGGGCACAGCCAGGTGCCAAAGAAATGAGAGGAATGAAGTAAAATCTATACACCACACAGTAATACTGACAACCCCCTTTCCCTTCCTGCCCACTCAGATTCCCATGATAACTACTTATCTACCACCCCACTACCCCCCATCACCAATAAGATTATCTTTCTTTGGAAAAACCATTATGTCTCTGAGAAAAGGACATGGGGTACTGAAATCTGGGTTCCCAACAGGCAATAAAGTGCATCCAGGCACACAAAGCTTCTAGCCCTCCTTTTTCAGTTCCTCACTCTTAAAGCATGAAGGGATAATTAAGGGTCATCAAGTACTTGAAGCTCCAACCTGAAAGAGAGAGACCCAAACTATATTTAAAAAAAAAAAAAAAAAAAAAAAAAGACTCTGAGGAAATACACAAAGCAGCGAACAAATGAAAACTATAATTTATATACTCAAGAGACCGAAGGAAAGTCATCGCATCCATGAAACCAGAACAGTATGCTATTTTTAAAAAGAGGAGGGATGGGGGAAGAGTAAGAACAAGAAATAACTGTTGGAAAATTATAAAAATATGAAAACTGAAGAATCTAGCACTTAATCCTGTCTTTCTTATAAAAACTATACCTTGAGGTAACCAAACAGTTCATGAGGGGAAAGTTTTCCTTTATAAGAAAATTTAGCCAATAAATGCTGAAAGATTAATGGAGTTAGAATGGACCATTTCCCAATCCTTAATGAAATAATAGGGACTATCCAGTCACCATTCAGACTTTCCTGGTTGTTTCAAACGCTTTTGAAGACAGGATCCAAACAAAGTCCATGTGTTGCATTTGGATGATATATCTCTTAGGTCTCATTTAAATGAGATTTCCCAGTCCTTTTCACTCAATGATCTTATTATCAGCCATTGATGATCATAATACTTAAAACCATTATAAAGTATAATTTAGATCTTGTCAGACATAGGTTGTTGCCATTTATGAGGACATGAAACTGAACAGGCAATTCACAGAAAAGGAAAGTAGAATCATCAAGAAAATATGCTCAATCATACCAGTGATCTGAGAAAAGGAAATTAAAACAAGAGGGGGTTTCACACACATCAGGTTGGCAATAAAAAACAAAGTCTGATAGTGTCAAGTGTTGGCAAAGATACAGGGAAATAACTCTTATACACTACTGGTATATACATATGCCTTTTAAAGGATTAATTGTATACTACTCAAACTTAACTTGAGTTATAAAATTAGACTTCCGTCTTGTCAAAAGTAAGTATTTCCAGATGTTAAACAACAAAACAAAAAACCAAAAAATCACCTGTACCTAAAAATATATCTGAACAGCACTGGCTTATCTGACTAGTTATAGAAAAGGCATTTGCCAAAATTCAATATACCTTCATAATAAAAACACTCTACAACTGGGAATAGAAGGGAACTCCCTCAACCTGGTGAAGAGCATCCACAAAAACCCCACAAGTAACATCATACTTAATAGTTAAAGACTGAATACTTTCCCCCTAAAATCAGGTACAAGACAAAAATTTCACTCTTGCTAGTTCTATTCAGTATTCTACTAGAGGTTCTAGTCAAGGCAATTAGGCAAGAAAAATAAAAGACATCCAGATTGGAAAGAAAGAAGTAAAACTACCTTCATTTGCTGACCTCATGATATTGTCTATTAAAAAATCTTAAGGAACACACACACACACACACACACACACAACCTATTAGAAATAATGAGTTCAGCAAAGTTGCAGGCTACAAGATCAATATACAAAATCAAGTCTATTTCTAAACAACTTGTAATGAACAATCAAAAATGAAATTAAGGGGAAGGCGGGTGGCTCAGTTGGTTAGAGCACGAACTTTAGGCAATGGAGCTGCTGGTTCGATTCCCACATGGGCCAGAGAGCTGTGCCCTCCACAACTAGAATGAAGTCAATGAGCTGCCGCTCAGCTCCCGGGTGGCCAGAAGGCTCAGTTGATGGAGCGCGGGCTCTCAACCACAAGGTTGCTGGTTCAACTCCTCGACTCCCACAAGGAATGGTGGGCTGTGCCCCCTGCAACTAACAACGGCGACTGGACCTGGAGCTGAGCTGCACCCTCCACAACTAGGACTGAAAAGGACAACAACTTGACTTGGAAAAGTCCCAGAAGCACACACTGTTCCCCAATAAAGTCCTGTTCCTCTTCCCCAATAAAAAAATCTTAAAAAAAAAAAAAATTGAAGTTAAGAAAACAATTCAATTTACAATAGCATCAAAAACAACAAAAGTTAGAAATAAAACTTGTACTGACAACCACAAAACATTGTTGAAAGAAATTAAAGATCTAAATAAATGGAAAGACATCCCATGTTCATGGATAGAAACTTAGTATCATTAAAATGGCAATACTCCCTAAACTGACCTACAAATTCAACAAAATCCTTGTGAAAATCCCAGCTAGCTTCTTTGCAAAAACTGACAAGCCAATCCTAACATTCATGTAGAAATTTGAGGAACCCAGAATAACCAAAACAATCTTGAAATGAAGAACAAATCTGGAGGACATACTTCTCGATTTCAAAACTTATTACAAAACTACAGTAATCACAATAGGGTGGTACTGGCATAGGAGAGACATATAGATAAATGGAATGGAATTGAGAATCCAGAAATAAATCCTCACATTTATTTTCAACAAGGATGCCAAGACAATTCAATGGGGAAAGAATAGTCTCATCAACAAATGCTGGGACAACTAGATTACCCATATGCAAAGGTTTTAATTTGGACTCCATACATAAAAAATAATAACTCAGAATGGATCAAACACAAATATAAGAGCTAAAAGTATAACTCTTAGAAGAAAACAGCTGTTTTTGTGACCTCAAACCAGGCAATAGTTTCTTATACATTCTCCAAGAGCACAGTCAATCAAAGAAAAAGATAAACAGGACTTCATCAAAATTAAAAACCTTTATGCTTCAAAGGACATCATCAAGAAGAGGTTGTAAAAAGACGACCTACAGAATGAGAGAAAATATTAGGAAATCATATATCTGATAAGAGATTTATATATACTACATAAAATGGAATATTATTCAGCCTTAAAAAGGAATGAAATTATGGTACATGCTATAAAATGGATCAGCCCTGAAAACATGCTAAGTGAGCTAAGTCAGACACAAAAGGGCATATATTATATGATCCCACTTATATGAGGTACCTAGAATAGTCCAATTCATAGGGACAGAAAATAGAAAGGTGGTTTCCAGGGGCTAGGAGAAGGGGAAAATTGGACTTATTGTTTTATGGGTATGGAGTTTCAGTTTGTGATGATAAAAAGATTCTGGGGGGTCAGCTGGTTAGCTCAGTTGGTTAAAGCACAGGGCTCTTAACAAGGTTGCCGATTCGATCCCCATATGGGCCACTGTGAGCTGCGCCCTCCACAACTACATTGAAACAACTACTTGACTTGGAGCTGATGGGTCCTGGAAAAACACAGTTAAATAAATAAAAACTGAAGAGAAAAAAAAAGGTTCTGGGGATGGAGGGTGGTGATGGGTGCACAACAATGTAAATATACTTAACACCATTGAACTCTACACTTAAAAATTGTTAAAATGGTAAGTTTTATGTTATGTATATTTTACCACAATAAAAAATATTTAAGGAAAAAGTATGGTGGCAACTATAGAAAGTCAAATTGTCACAGAAAAAACAAGTTGGTCTATTTTTTTTTTTTAATGCAGTCTGTTGGGGGAATGACAATTTTCAAAGTCAACAATATTTAATACTATCAGTTGACTAATATTACTAACAATCATAACCATACTTTTCATACTTTCATAACCATACTTTTAAGAAAAAACTGAAGCACCAAAACATTTTTATCACCTGTTTTAATGAAAAATATTTCTAAAATTTCATATATATATCTCCCTCTTCAAAATGGAATATATTAGAAAAAATGTAGCCTTTTGTTGGTAAGAATCATCATTGTGAATTACTGTGAATCACGATTATAAACCATACTGCATTATAGTGTGTGACCCTTTCAAGATAAAAATCTTAATTTGACAACACCATCCTTTACTTTCTGACCTGTGATTACCTAGTCAATCTCAATTTTTGCCATTCCCCTATGTGGCAGAAGTGCCAGTATATTTCATTTAAAAATATATGGAAAACTAATATAGTATTTACTACTTAAATATATCAAAAAAATAAATATCATGTTTCTGTAGTTTTCTGAATAGGTCATATACTTTCAAACCTCGCATACTTTGGCTCTGTGACACATAACCCACCCTGTCTCTGTGAAGCCATCTCTCAGTTGAATTAGGCTTTTGGCACCTTGTACATACTGTGTTTCCATGAAAAAAAAGACCTAGCTGGACAATCAGCTCCAATGCATCTTTTGGAGCAAAAGTTAATATAAGACCGGTATTATATTATATTATATTATATTATATTATAAAGACATGGTCTTATTTTACTATAAGATCGGGTCTTATATTAAATTTTGCTCCAAAAGACGCATTAGAACTGATTGTCTGGCTAGGTCTTATTTTCGGGGAAACGGGGTAGAGTACTTGTTTAAAATGCTCACCTAAAGCTGCCCTAGTCATTTACATTAGATTATGAGCTCCTTAAGGGTAGAACCCTGGACTATTCATTCTTGAACCCCCACTCTGGGCGCAGTGTTTAATTAACATCTGTCTTGTAAGTGATATGAGATGGGTAAATAGGTAGGTAGACATCAGACATACAGGTAACATTTAGTACATATTAACCAAATGCCTGGAACTTTGAAAAGCTCATTTTTCTTGTATAATCCTCACAAATTCCTGTGAGGTTATTATTATCATCCCTATTTACAGGTTAAGAAATTGAGGCCTGGTATTAAGAAACCTGCCCATAATTATACAGCTAGGAGGTAATAGAGCCAGGATTTGAACTAAGGCAATCTGACCCTATTGCCCTTGCCAATGGCCACTGCAGGATACTGGTTTTTGTAATTTTCAGTATCCTGCTTCTGAGACACCTGCCATTTGTTGTGTATAAGTACTTATCTCTAATAGATACCCTTTTAATTTTGTTGTTTATAACCTGCTGAGAGCTAAGAAACTATTTTATTTAAAATAAGGGTAAAGAAGTACTTTGCCTTTAAATGTTTTTTCAGTAGGCCAAGATCAGGAACTTTACTGCACAGTTTGAGATATTCATTTTAGCTATTTAGAAATCTTTGTTCACTTCCTGGCCCTCAGGTAGGTTAGAGATGATTAAAACTGAGTAAATTAATTCCTATCTCAGCATAAAAGTATTCTTTAAAGAGTTAAAATTAAACAGAGCCACAAATGAGTGCGTAATTTCTGTCAAATATTTCCCAAATCACATCAAACAAGTTCAAGTAGACTATTTTCATAGTAGACAAACAACACTCTTTTTAAAAAGTTACCCTTCTGGTTTTACAAAAGCCTGTTTGATTCCACACTTCTGTGCAACCTGTTTAACTTTTTAAAAGGTATTTGTTTTTGAATAGGTAGCAGTAACAAAAAAAAAATGAGGTTAGGATAACAGGTAACAAAGAAAATTCAAATTGAGGATTTGATAATTAAAATTAGATAATTAAAATAATTATTTATACCATAATAGCCTAGGCAGAGGCTTTTAACCAATATATCTTTCAATGTCCAAAAAATAAATGTTTACTGTTCTTCAGAATGAGTGTTTCTTCAAATGCTGTTGTAAGTAACCATTCTATTTGTTACTGTAGGGTATTACTGCTGTATCCAATTAGAAATGTCTATCAGAAGATTCTAAGCAAATAGTTAAAATTAAGTTTTTGCCTGCCGAGTGGCTCAGGTGGTTGGAGCTCCGTGTTCCTAACGCTGAGGTCGCTGGTTCGATTCCCACATGGGCCAGTTAGCTGCACTGTCTACAGCTAAGATTGTGAACAACAGCTCTCCCTGAAGCTGGGCTGCCGTGGGCTGCTCTGGGCTGCCGTGGGCTGCCATGGGCTGCTGTGTGCTGCCGGGAGCGGCCAGCGGCCACTGGCCAACCTGAGCAGTGAGCCCACTGACTGCCTCAGCTGGGGGGAGCCCAAAGCTCATAATACCAGCGCGGGCCAGGAAGCTGTGTCCTACACAACTAGACTGAGAAACAACGGCTTGAACCAGAGTGGTGGGGAGGCAGAAGAAGGGGAAAAGAAAACTTAACTTGGAGTATTAGATATTAGAAAATCTTCTCAAATGTAATATTGTGTTTGAAGTAGAACGCACTCATTTTTTGAGATAAGTACTTTAGGTACTGATGGATGAAGTGTCATTACATCTCCAACTTACTTTGGAATAGTTTAGCAATTTAAAAATATGTATATTTAAGGTCTGACAATTAAGTTCGCAAACTTATTACAATAATGTTGCTAACCTTTTTTTGATATCAGAGGGATTATTCATTATGAATTTGTACCAACTGGACAAACAGTTAACCAAGTTTACTATTTGGAAGTGCTGAAAAGGCTGCATGAAAAAGTTAGACGACCTTAAGTGAAATAAGTCAGACAGAGAAAGACAAATACCACATGATCTCACTTATATGTGGAATCTAAAGAAAAGAATAAGTGAATGAACTAATCAGAAACAGTTTTGGAGACATAGAGGAAAAACTGAGGGTTGCTAGAGAGGCGGGGGGGTGGGGATAAGGGGGAAGGTGAGAGGTTTAGAAAACAGTCGGTAACCACAAGCTGGCCATGGGGTTTTGAAAATTAATTTGGGGAACGTAATCAATAATGTAAAGATTTTGTAGGGTATCCGATGGACATGTGTCCCATTTGGGAGACCACCTCAGGGATGATGTAGATGCCTGATCTCTGCACGGTACACCTGAAGCTGAACAATAATAAATGCCAACTATAACTTTATATATATACATATATATGTACATATATATGTATATATATATGTATGTATATGGTTACAGGAAGCGGAGTACAGCATTAGGAATAGAGACAGTGGAAATGTAAAAAAAAAAAAAAAAAAAAAGTTAGACGACCTGAACTTTTCGCCAACAGTTCATGGTTCTTGCATCACAACAATGCACCAGCTCACACGGCACTGTCTGTGAGGGAGTTTTTAGCCAGGAAACAAATAACTCTATTGGAACACCTCCCTACTCACTTGACTGACCCCCAATGACTTCTTTCTTTACCTGAAAATAAAGGAAATATTGAAAGGAAATCATTTTGATGATATTCAGGACATCAAGGGTAATACAACGACAGCTCTGATGGCCATTCTAGAAAAAGAGTTCCAAAATTGCTTTGAAAGGTGGACTGGGCACTGGCATCGGTGCATAGCTTCCCAAGGGGAATACTTCGAAGGTGACGGTAGTGATATTCAACAATGAGGTATGTAGCACTTTTTCTAGGATGAGTTCGCAAACTTAACTGTCCGACCTCATGTTGTGTGTAGCTTGTATGTATATTTATATACACACATACATATATATACCTACACATACACGTATACAGGTAGATAAATAAAACTACTACTGAATCTAGGTAATGGATGTACAGATGATCAGTGTACTTTTAATTTTTCTGTATGTTTGAAAATTTTCCTAATAAAATGCTGGGGGGGAAATTTTCAAAATATCAGCTTTCTAAATAGAGACTTTACATATATTATTGAACTAGGTTTATGTTGTTATTTTTAAACTCAACTATTAATTTATTTACATAACAGCCATATTCATTATGAGTGTTGAGCACAGCAAAAAACGTGTTTTTAAAATAACTCAGGCATTAGTCAACCGAACAAAAGAACACATATTTGGCTAGATTCTAATACTACTTTTCCCGGGAACCAGTGGTTTCACATGATTTAAGTATGTAGTGTGTAGTTAAAGGAAAGCTAAGAAGTCCAAGAAATGGGTGGACGGGTGGCTCAGCTGGTTAGAGTGCGAGCTCTGGGCAATGGGGCTGCCGGTTTGACTCCCACATGGGCCAGCAAGCTGCGCCCTCTGCAACTAATATGAAGTCAATGAACTGCCGCTCAGCTCCCGGGTGGCCAGATGGCTCAGTTGGTTGGAGTGTGGGCTCTCAACCACAAGGTTGCAGGTTCAACTCCTCGACTCTCACAAGGGATGGTGGGCTGCGCCCCCTGCAACTAACAACGGCGATTGGACCTGGAGCTGAGCTGCGCCCTCCACAACTAAGACTGAAAGGACAACAACTTGACTTGGAAAAGTCCCAGAAGTACACACTGTTCCCCAATAAAGTCCTGTTCCCCTTCCCCAATAAAATTAAAAAAAAGAAGTCCAAGAAACAGAAACCAAACTTAGGCAAGAAGCGGATCAGTGACCTGTGGCACATGCCACAGCAATCCAGTGTGTTTTCCTTATTCTACTACTCTGTCCTCTGATTAAAGGTACCTGATCCAATTTAGGTACTTGTCCTTATTCTACCCATTTTGCTATTCTGTTTTGTGAGATTAAGTAAAAATGTGAACGTCACTAAAGCAAGGACATATAATTGTGTCTCACTTAGATACCTATATTCAGAAATCTGTGAAGGTAAAGAAAGGGTAAGAGCTGTCTTAAGAGCTAACAATGGTTAACCGGTTACCATTTCGAAAAGCAACAACCCCACAGCCACCACCACCACAACCACATACACACACACACTCCCCTAAAGAACAAACAGATGTTCATTTCAGGGAGTATCTGGAAGTGGGAACTGACTAGGGGCAAGGACATAGCTACTCTGGTTAGGGTCAGCAACCAGCGTATTCAGATGGTTCAGCAAGAAAAAAACAATGGTATTTTTTTAAAATATAAAAATGTGTTTTTTGAAAAGTGTTTTTAAATGTATCAGTTTTATGTACAAAATAATTTAGGTAATACAGAGATCAATGAAGCACTAAAATATATTTTGATTATTCTAAAACAGGTTTGAATGAATAAATTAAGACATAATACTCCAAAAAGCTGCTGACTCTTTCTTGCTCTAACTGAACCAACAGAGAAATTAAGTCTGCACCTGAGTCAATTCTTGGACCAAAAATGTTTAGTTCTCTGAAGACACCACAAGATACTGGTTTCAAAAAAAACTAAACAGGTACCCCACACAGAGGGACTTCACTTTGAAAAGGAGTTTCAAAGCTTTAACAAGTAACATGCATGCTCAAACGTGTAAGATGTCAAATGGTGACACCCCATGGACCAGCAGCTTACTGTCCTGTGCTGACATCACCTGTGCATGTAACTAAACTGCCCTTCCTCCCCTGCTGCTCCACTTTGGTGAAATAAAACCTCCATAACAGCAAAGCTCAACTCCTCAGGACACCAGAGCTGATAGAATTAAGGCGAAAAATCTGGAGAAACTTCACAATTACTAATGTAAGTAACTGTGCTAAAAGGCAAGAATAAACAATGTTGAAGCAAAAGTAGAAGTTTGGCTTTTTGACTTCCGAAGTCCTCAATAATCAACATCAACAAATTAAAACTGTAAGTACGCAAAATTACTCTTCACTCCTGATACATGATTAAAAAGTCACAAAACAGAAAAGATTCAAACTTGCATTTTCATTTATTTATTTATTTAAATTTTTATTGGGGAATATTAGGGAACAGTGTGTTTTTCCAGGACCCATCAGATCCAAGTCAAGTCGTTGGTTTCCATCTAGTCATGGAGGACACAGCTCACTGGCCCATGTGGGAATAGATCCGGTGACCCTGGTGTTATTCGTACTGCACTCTAACCACTAAGCCAACAGGCCGCCCCTCCCTTTTCATTTATTAAAGAGATGACCTTAACTATCATTGTAAATTATTTTGCAAACAAATCAAAGTAACTTCAACAGTTTTAATTAAAATATTTTTATGAATGAATGAGAACTACCAAAAATTAATGTTAAGACCCGGTCTTATATTGTATTATATTATGTAAGACCGGGTCTTACATTAATTTTTGCTCCAAAAGACGCATTAGAGCTGATTGGCCGGCTAGGTCTTATTTTCGGGGAAACATGGTATAACATCAATAAAAAGAACACTGAATATCAATGCCTGATCTCCTGCCCACGAATTTTATACTCCGATTTTCATACACTTCCAAAAGAAAACCACTTGATTAAAGTCTTGATGTAAATCATCAATTTTGTTACAGCTTGAAGTGCTGATTCATTGGGGAAAAGATAATTACAAAATTCTCACAGTGTCTCTCACCTCTGCATTTAATCACCCCAATTTTTTTAGGCAAAAAGCCACAGAAAAGTAGTCACAAAATCACAATCATACCGGTAACATCTTCCCAGCAAAGATACTCTCTTTTCAGCCCATTCTCTCTATCTATGCTTCCATCAAGCAAGGAGGGAAGGAAGGGAGGATGAAGAGGGTGAATCTTCATTTTACTTACAATCTCCCTTTACCCAATCATGTAAAAATAAACTCTCACTTTGAAAATAATGGTGATAATCACAGGACGTGGAGTACAGCATTGGTAGTAGAGTCAATGGAATTGTAACAGCTATACACAATGTCGGAGGAGTAGTTGATTGGGGGAGGGAGGTGGTCACTTTGTGAGGGGTGTAAAGGTCTAACTAGTACATTGTTTTGTACACTTAAAAATAAAAAATAAAAAGAAAGAAAAGAATGATGATAAGAAACAAGGTCCACAATCACCTGGAACTAAATTCCCTAAAAAAAGGTTCTTTAACTCATTTGGCTACTTATCAGAAAAATTTTTTTAATTATTCAAAGAAAAGCACATCTATTTTAAAAGAATGAAAACCCGCACAAAAATATGAAAAACACTAACATATTCTTCCCACAGAGAACCTCCTTCTCCAGATCATTTTCTATCTAGATTTTTGTCTTTAAAAATCACTGATTTACCAATACATTGTCCATAGACTCGCAGAGCTTACTCTGGATAGAGTAGACAGGCATGGTCTGATGAAGAAGTTAAACTTAAGCTAAGCCTACGCGAGGAGTTAGCCATGGTGAACCTCTGAGGGAAAAGCATTCTAGGCCAAGGAACAGCACAGGTGAAAGCATCAGACAGGACATGGTTACGGAATGAAAAGACATGACTGGAGCAGGGAGCCCAAAGGGGAAAGTGGTGAGCAATATGATGATAGGGTTCCTGAATTTTTGAAACAGGTCACAAAAATCAGCCTTCCTGTAGGTTGTTTTTGAAGACTTACAAAAAGAGATTAATTCCACACAAAAAATCCAAATAAAAGCAAAGAAAAAGAGAAGTTATTCAAATTCAGTAATATTGTTATAATAAAGATTAAACATCTGGTTCCTTGCTGAGAATTCCTGCAAGCAAGAGATAGCACTTCACACCTCTTAAAACATTCTCACCATTTACATATCCTCCTAAATTTCCACAAAGGTGTTTAGAATTTACTTTACAGTTTCTAGTGATGGACAATTTCCATGCTTTTAAATACTTTTGCTGTAAATACCCTGAGGCACTTTTGCTATAATAGCAGACTCTTAGTCTCCATATTAAAGGCCACAAACAAAGCACTCACAGAAAATTAAACACAGAATTCCCTTCCGCATATTGACTTAAAAGAGACTGAATTTCTGGGTAGAGGGTAATGCTTGATTTATGATCTCACATGAAGACTGATAACAAGGTGGTTTTATGTTTGTGGTCTGAGAGTTGGCACATCTAGCATTACATCAGTGTTCTCTATTCTCAGGTCATGGCCCTTTGCCCCAAGGTTTCATTATAGAGAATTTACAGATGTGTTTGAAAGAGTATAAATTACAAGAAAGTCACTGGATAACCTATTTTTAAAGTCATTTGTTTAAGAAATTAATATGCAATCCAGAGCATAGCAGTTAGTTTTATTTTCTGATTCTGCAACCTGTGGCAGATGGTTTTCTTGGCACATGTGACCCTGGCATTTTGCCCTGGTTTTTGCATGGACTGACAGTTTAAGGCTGGAGGGAATATTTCTTTTATCCGAAGTTATAGGTCATGCTGGGCGTGCTCCTCACCTGTGTATATGTGATTAATTCCCCAGTCCAATCCAAGTACATCCACACATTAGCAAGGGCCTGTCTGAGCATGAAGATATGGCATGCCACCTCAGAAGTAGTACATGACCTCTGTTCTATAAACAGTGCTAATAAACTAGTGGAAATTGTGACCCCCCATCCTTAGATTTTTTCAACCGCTCCTTCCCTATATGCTTGGAAATGGTCTTGAAATAAAGTCAATTTTGTTTGGCAACATTCCTTTGAGACAAATGGATCACAGAATCAGAACTAAAAATCAGAACTACAGTCAAGCTTAAAAAAGAAAATAAACGACTTGACCTGTCACAAAGGTATATGTGATGAAACAAAAAGTTTACATAGTGGTACTACTTAGTGTTAGGAAACAAGCTGCTAAACAAATCTCACATCCTAAAAACTCTGCAAGTATTTTTTGAAACATACCATGTCATTCCTTCAATGAGTTCGCTTCCTTGAATCATCCTGTAATTTAGTCAGGTATACTAGATGCTCAGGAAACACAGATGAATAGGACACTTCCCCTGCATTAGATAGTTCCATAGGAATAATGCCAACACAGCCTGAAAGCGAAAATCCTTGAAAGTCTCAAAAAGTCGAAGACCTATCTCTGGAACACCAGAGCTCCAAAAGGTTCACAGACCTCGGTGCGGGTACTGAGGTCACTGCTGAGGTGCTAGCCCGCCAAGCGCATCTGGAAATTACAGTCGGAATAGGGCTGCCAACAAGTTACCTACACCTCCTCGACCCCGCCCCCGCCCCCGCAAGTCCTCCTGATAAACAAACAGGATATTTAAAGGGAACTGTCCAAGGTTACCCACCACCTGATATGGAGGAATGCTTTGGTGTGGGATACCAATAAAATAAAATTGTATACTCTACACTTACAGAGTCTTGCTATACAACATCTCAGTGTTGACAAAGTGTCAACCAAGGCACATAAAACGTAACATAAAACCTCTTTCTCAACAGGGTTAAAACGTCAAGAAAAAAAAATGATCGAAAGAGGGAGAGCTCTAACTTTCCATAGCAGTAACCCCCGGGAAAGGTTTTGGAGTGAGCGGAAGTTACAAATCCAAGACAGAAGTGTTTAAATGCACCCCCGTCCCCAGGGTAAAAGTTTGAACCGCCATCTGAGTATCTTATGGTGGTCGGAAACTTCCCTAAACTACAAAAGGCAACCATACACTCTAAAATCTCTGCACCCGGCCAACCCCAGGTGCCCTAATGACAGGCTGTGGTTTCCTCCCCGGGCCTTGCCTCCCCCAGCTCCCTCTCTTCTCCTGGACACCCACTAGCCTGCCTCGGCTTTCCACGCCGGACGGGGGTTTCGGGAACCTTGCGGCCGCCGCGGTGGGTCCGCGAGCCTCCGCTTCAGGCAGGCCCGCCCCCATCAGGCCGGGCGCGGGCGCGCCTCCCCTCCCCGGCCGGGCGGCGACCCCCGGCCGCCCTGGCACTCGGCCCTGACCCTCCCCTCCAGCCAGCCGGCCCTCACCTCCTCGGCGTGCTTGCGCAGCGCCTTCTCCCGCTCGTACTGGGTGATGAGCTGCTCGTTGTCGTCCCGCAGCAGCTCCAGCTCCACCTGGTGCTCCTGGTCCTGTGCGAACACCGAGTCCAGGTTCTCCAGCACGGCCACCACCAGTGGCATCAGCTCCTTGACCACCTCCTCGTCGTAGCGCCCGATCAGCCGCTCGAACTCGCGGTAGATGGAGCCGGCCAGGCCGGACACCCGCTCCGACATCACGGCCCCGGAGCCGCCGGGCTCCTCCTGGTACACTACACCGTCCTCCAGCTCCATGGTGGCGGGCAAGCGGGCGGCCCGGGGCGTCGCCGGCTGAAGGGGCGGCACGGGCCCGCACGGGACGGGCCCGGCTGGGGCTGGGGCTGGAGCTGGGGCTGGGCCCTGCGGGGTGGGGGCCCGGGGCCTGAGGAGGGGAGGGGTGGGGTGAGCGCACTCAACCCAACGGCCGCTGCACCAACTGCCTGGGCGGCCCGGCCGTGCGCGGCACACGTCACCCGCGGGGCGGGACCGGCGCCGCGTCTGCCCGATGGGCGGGGCCCCGTGGGAGGCCAGGCGCGGCCGGGGGCGGGGCCAACGCGTCATCAAGCGCCGGCGGAGGCGGGGCCAGGCATCAACATCCAGCGCCGCGCGCGCCGTGCGTCCGCCAGTGAGAAAGACTGCGAGAGTAGGGTAGTGGGGACTGTCGGCTCTAGGCGTGATTTGCAGGGCGGATCCCAAAGGAAAGGGAGGGCTTCTGGAATCCTGCCTAGCTGTCCAGAATTAACACACCTAACGTTTTTATTGCTTTTTACAGCTCACAAAGGGCTTTCTCGTTTGTTCCTCAATACGGGCGCGATGAGGTAGACGTTTGACCTCTATTTCACAGATTAGGAAAGTAGGCCCAGAAAAGTTGTGGTTCACTCAAGGTCACGCAGCTAGAACGCGAAGGAGGCTGATCTGAGACTCAAACTAGTTCTGACTGACAATTGCAGGCTCGGAGAAAAGCAACCTTAACCAGGTCAAGGTCTGTCTTACGTGATAAGGGGGTCTCCAGTAGGATAGATCTATTTGGGGATAATGAGTAAGGATAGGCTAAAACAGGAAGTGCAAAGCGTTCTGGAAAGGATAAAATCGTGATGCCACATCTTGGTACTTTCCCAAACACTGAATTTCTCTGCTTCTCCCGTCCAACTTGGGAGAGGCATTTCCTGGCTCCAGCCAACCCCCTTTCCTCTTGTCTCGAAGTGGGGGCGGAGCGGGGAAGTGGGGGTTGGGGAACAGAGAAGGAAAGGGGTAGGATCACAGGGGTGAGTAAGTCCCATGATA
The DNA here is from genome assembly GCF_036562045.2 of Rhinolophus sinicus. Lineage (NCBI taxonomy): Eukaryota > Metazoa > Chordata > Mammalia > Chiroptera > Rhinolophidae > Rhinolophus > Rhinolophus sinicus. The sequence goes on along the minus strand of NC_133764.1, from coordinate 43,037,445 downwards.
AGTGAGGTCTCCGCCGCCCGGGAGAGCATCACGTGTGGGGAATGACACACCCAAGCCTGCGGCGGGCTGAGTCTCGAATCGCTTCCCGGTGTAGTCGACTAGCTTCTGCTAAAGGATCGGAAGACACTCCCAAAAGCCCCTGCACTCCGCCCGCAGGTGACTCAGGAGAACTGCGGTCCAAGTCTAATAAGAATGGGACCAGGCAGGGGGCGGGGGGAGGAGAGGCAGGACTTGGATAAACAAGGGTGTAGTGGGAAAATCGGCCACCTCCCAGGATTATAAATATCCTCAAGTTGGTATTTACAAGTTGGAGTTCTTCCTACCAAGCACGAACTAGTCCCCCAAAATCTCCCAATCTGGACCTACCTGGAGACCCACAAAAACAGTACGGAGGTTGGGCGAAGGCCAGCCTATAAATTCAGAAGAACAAAAATGAAAATACTAAGCTTTATGAAGTCAGACGGGACTGAATTTGCGTCCTGTACTGTCCTTTCTCACTCTCACCCCACACCCACCCCTTAAATTGTTTGTGTATATCCCCGGCTTTTAGGAATGTCGGTCAGCTGGTTGGGTGTGAGCCCCAAATGCCCTTTCTCTTCTAAATCTCACATTTGAAACCAGAAGAAAAGAGGCTTGCTCTGTATTTTTCTTTTCTCTTTTATCTCTTCCTGAGGGCTGTCACTTAGGCAATATACCTATATATATATGCGTGTATTTTCCTGGGAGTCAGAGGAACAGGGAAACTCAGGGCAAGGTTTTACTTCGTCTTTCCCCAATATTATCATACACATCAGAATTTTTTTTTTTTTTTTTCTTAAGGAGCGCGCAGCTCACCTTGGCCATGCGGGGATCAAATCAGCAACCTGGGTGCTACCAGCACCATGCTCTAACCAACTGAGCTAACAGCACCCCTCATCCCCATCAGAACATTTTAAGAAAAAAAGTCTTGATTTTCAGGTATGAAATAATAAAGTCTTCATAATAAGTATGCTTCTTTACGTATAAATTCAACATAGAAAGAGATATATATTTATGTCTAGATTTTAAGCTCCTGCTAGCTATCAGAAATCCAATTTGTTTAAAATAAAATTCAGCCAAATATCCATCAACTGTTGAATAGAGAAATATGGTGTATGCGTATAATGGAATATTTATTTTTCAGCAATAAAAAGAAAGTAAGTACATGCTACAACACGGATGAACCGTGAAAATATTATGCTATGTAAAAGAAACGAGTCACAAAGGGCCACCACATATGAAAGATTACCGTGTTTCCCCGAAAATAAGACCCAGCCAATCATCTCTAATGCGTCTTTTGGAGCAAAAATTAATGTAAGACCCAGTCTTATTTTACTATGAGACCAGGTCATATATTATGTAAGCCTGGGTCTTATATTAATTTTTGCTCCAAAAGACGCATTAGAGATGATTGTCCAGCTAGGTCTTATTTTCAGGGAAACACAGTAATTGTTCTAGGACTAGGTGGGAGAATGAGGGAAAATAGGAGTGACTGCTAATGGGTTTAGGGTTTCTTTTGGGGGTAATGAGAATGTTCTAAAATTGATTGTGGTGACGGATACACAACTCTGAAGATACTAAAAGCTATTGACTTGTACACGTTAGGTGAATTGTATGGTATGTGACATATCTCAATGAAGCTGTTAAAATTAAGTCAAACTTATGGCTATAATGAGTTTATAGTAAACCAAATGGAAGTACATAACTCAGTGTGATAGAGTGGAAGGAAAATGGTTTTTAAATTGGGGACCTTATATTCTAATATGGACTGGTCATTTTGAACTTAGGCCAGAAACAATAAAGCCAGTATTTACTGAGTACTGTACCTACTAGGTGCCAGTCACTGTAATATGGGGCTGTGAGCCTCAGTTTCTTCATCTGCATAATGAAGAGGTGTGTTATAGAATCTGTAAAGATTTCTTGCAATTCTAAAATTCTCCTTTGTAGGTGGGAATGAAAAACAGAAAGGAGAGGGCCTTGAGATTGAGTCCCGTTGGTCAACTCCTAATTATGTAGTTGGTAACACTAACTCCTATACCCAACAGCTTGGATAAATTGCCAGCACCCACCTCTAACCCCAAGAGCTGAGATTATTGTTAAAGACTAAGAGTCATTCAGGAAAACAGGTCATGCTGTGGACTTTAGAGTAAACGTTTACTCTTGATTCCTAAAAGGAAGGAAATTCCATTTTAAGAGATTCTTTGGCCTTGCAAAAATAGAGGCCAGTAAGGGAGCCGCGGAGGGGAGGCGTTGTTGAGGGCAGGAAGGGAGGAGATTCTTCCTAAGTACAATAACTATAATCACTGGAAGACTAAAATGACTAGTCCTGTTGTTTGTCTAGCCTTCTGGAACTTTTAGTTATTTCTACATGAATCAGTTTCTCTGGTGTTTCCCACATGGGAAGAGAGGATGTCTCTCTGCTGACAGGGGAAGAGAAAAGAGGGCTCCCAGTTCACAGGCCTTCCACCTATGGCGGTGTGAAATGATAAGTGATTCATCACCCCTTACAAACGAGAATGTGCTCTGCGACAAGGAGAAGCAGCATTTGCCACCTCAAAATATGCCTCTTTGGGATATATTAAGCTGTTAAATAATGAAAGACTCAGAAAGAACCTTGGAACTTCACCCTCCCTGCCTAAAAGAATTTGGAGGATGTGCTCCAGGAAGGGAGCTATTACTATTGAGTGTGATAGAGAGGAACCTAGAAAGGCGCTTTGGATCAAAGTCCTGTCGGTGTCCCATTGGGAAAGATCCCAGCAAACACTGATTTACCAAACATTTGTTTTTCCATCTCCATGAGAATTGCCTTCCTGCCCAAATCACAACCCCACCTTCTCCTTGGTTCAGGATGGTTCCAGATGACATATAAGCCTCAACTTCCCCATCTGTTCTCCAGTCCCGTACTGCTGTGGCATCCCAGTATATATACGCGTAATACATTTGGTTATTTTCTCCTGTTCATCTGTCTCATGTTAATTTGATTATTAGTCCAGCCAGAAGCATTACTTTTTAAAATATGTATATTTTAAAAATTAGGGTTAGGAATAATTTTTTGTCCTTCCCCACAGTGAAGCAGCCTAGGTGTAGAATTCAAGGCTCTCGAAAAATGCCAGAGGACTTTTCTGAGCCCGTAGTTTTTCCTTTGAAAGCTTTTTTAAGGTGTCAGGATATGATGAATAAATGTGTCCAGGTTGAAGTTGAAGAGGCTGAGTACGTGGCTGAAGCAAGAATCCCAGTATCTGAGGCTGTTTTTGATGGGACCAAGATCCATTGGCCATATTTGTGTTCAGGTCTATTTCCTCTCCACCTCCTTCTGACTTGCGTAGAGTGGAAGAAGAGGAGGCCCATCCCCACCTCACAGGATACTTTTTACACAAAAGCTGAAGTTCATTCTGGGAATAAAAGACATGTTGTCAAAACAGTGAGTTGGTTGAATTTCACGCTCCTTCCCCGCATTATAGATGAAATGCATACTCACTATAGAAAACTTGCTAAATACAGAAAAGCACAGAGAATAAAATCCTCCAGATAATCCCATCTTCCAGATATCACCTGGTTAACATTTAACAGTCTGTAAGGTGATTCAGGAACTCTTCGATGTCGTTGTGGAAGAGGAGTCAAGTGCAAGAGGACTGCTTGCTTTCTTTGGAGCAAGTAAGCATCCAGTGAGACTCCCCAGCAAGAAACCTGAATTTTATCCCCTCTACCTTGCCCTCTCTCTTGAATCTCCTAAATTGATAGATGAGAAAGATATAGATTAGAATTTTAGGAAACATCAGACAACCTGGAGCCCATTTCCAAAAAAGACTTTAACTAAATTTCATTGTGGATGACACTGCAAACCCATTCTAGTTTAGAATTTAATTTTGACACACTTACTAACAGTCATGCTGGGAAAAGAATGGAGATGAGAAGAAACTAAATTTTTTAAATGCCAATTAATTTGCGTCTATGATTTGGGGGGAAGGTCTCAATGACTCAACACATCACTTCTGAAATCCACCATCTTTAAGAATACAGTGCAATTCAGCCAACACTTGTTGCCTGTTGAGTGCTGGGTCATGTGCTAGGTCCAAGGTGAAGGTCCTAGCCCAAGGTCAGGATGAATCAGGCACAATACTTGCCATCAAGACGAGTAGTCTAGTAAGGGAGGCAGACCTGGGAAGCATAAATCACAGGCAAGTGCAACTCTCTAAATATGTACAAGGAACAGTGATGATAAAGAGGAAAGAATGGTTAACTCTATTTGGAGGTCCTTTAGGTGAGGGTTTCCTGGAGGATTTTGCCAAGGAAAAGGTAATCTAGGCAGAGGCGTGGCTTAAAGGTTAACTCACAGATTCAGATAAACAGAGAAATTTCATTTATTTGTTTTGTCAAAACCCAATCTGGCCCACTTCAAGAGACCTTAGTCACAGCGCAGACCTAATTCAAAGGAAAGCTTGGTCAAAAGGAATTATTGAAACAGTCTCTTTAGGTCTCTGGCAGTCTCTCTTAGATAAGAATTCTGAGTCTTTGAGCTAATCTCTCCCTCTCCTGTTCTTTCCTTATGAGTATTCAGGGTTATGGGGAAGAAGTGTGTCTTCTGCCACTTGATCGAGGTGGATAAAGCTGAATGACGCCTTTGGATCCACACATGACCTTTGCTCTCTGTCTTCTGGTCTCTAAGTGATGTTCCTTGCTTGCCTGGTCTCTGGATATCCAACTGGCCTTCAAAGTTGAAGTTTTGAGCTACTGGAACTTAGGGTCCATTCTTTTGGTATCACTCCCTAACTTGTTCTCCTTTGACTCTGATGTTACATGAGAGGTCTCTGAAGTCTAGCTGTGATGGGAGCCTTCCCAGCAGCCCTCACTTCAGTGCTGCCTGCTGCCTACCATCCACCCCACTCGAAGTTCCCAGGTTGAGCTCAGAAAGCTAAGCCTCTGGGCCTCCCATGACTTAACCCCACAGCACAGCCAATTTGAATGCTTATTCCCAAGTTTGATAGGGGTTGGTCTTCAGAGCAGTATCTTTCTAAGCCCCAGATGAGAGGAGGGTAGGGTCCTCAGTGTTTCTTTCTTTTACTGAACACAACTCCTACTCTCTGGGACAAAGCCTAGACTTCTAAAACTGTGGACATATATCTGAGTTTTTTCCTCTTCATTCCTGTTCTCCTTGCCTCCTTCCTACCTACCAATCTTCCAATCTGGAAAAACGACACCTTCTTTCCATATGTTCTTTCTCAATCTCAACTTCAACTCCTGGGTAAAACTCCTCTTAATAATGAGCAGAGGTATTTTCTCTCCATCTTGGGAGTCCTGCAGGCTAGGCTACTGATACGCTAAATGTGGTGGTGGGGTAGAGAACTATAGGTAGGGGTCAAGAACTTTGATTAACCGGGCTAATGTCTTGGTGTATGTGCTGTGTTGACGCACGAAATGTCCATACCCGTAGAGAATTTTTGTGAGAGTTTATTGGAGCCGAACTGATGCCATATACTGGGGAACAAGATCTCAAATGCTCCAAAGAATAACAGTTTTACAGCTGCTTTTATGCATTTGAAATTAAGGAGGGGATGTACACGGAGGTGGGAGAAAGCAAGGCAGGGATTGGATTACAGGATACTTAACAAGATCATGTGCTCTCTTGAGAATTAATACCTCCTTCAAGGGGTATCACTTCTGGCACTTCAAAGGTGTGTTAACCTAAAGGCACAAGAAGAATGGACAGGGTTGGCTTAAAACCTTTCACTAAAGAAGTTATAAGCCTGGGGCATGACTACCCACCATAACCTGCCCAGTTAGGAATTTATGATCAGATCACCCTGTATGGTTATTTTCCCTAGAACCCTTTTTTTCCATGCACAGTTTACACTGGTCTTACTTACATCTTTCTCTTTGCATTCCATCTGTATCTGTCTAATCTCCCTCCCTGCCTTGCCATCCCCCATGTTAAGGTAATGGCAGTGGTATGGGCTTGATAAATATTTGAGAGATCTAATGGACAGAACTTGGTAGACTTAGGAGATAGAAAGGGACTCACAGTTTTCTTGCTTGGGCAAATGGGTAAATGGTGGTATATTACTAATCAAGAGAGCTAATTCAGAAGGAACGTAGCTTTTTAAAATAAAATAATAAGTTTCTTTTGGACACTTTTCGTTTGAGTTGTTTCTGGACTGGATCACAAAAAATACTGGTCGCTGGACAAACCATCTGAAGCCAATTTTTGAATAAGTTAAGTCTTGTTTGTGGATTATACTCCTTGATCCAATAGTCACCCTTTAGATTTTATACAGTCAACTATTTTCTACCAAATAAACGGTTGAAATCAGCAACCCTAAGGGAATGGGGATTTTATTGGGTAAGGGAAAGAAGCCTGAACTTTTTTAGAAATTTATGTCACTGCTTCTTAGCTAGGTAGATTTGGAAAAAAGAAGATTAAGAAAAAACTTTAGTGTCTTCTTCCCCCAACTTTCTGCCTCCCGTTTTACAGCTAAAGAGACTTAAGTTCTAAAGATTGAGGAAGCAGAATGAGGACACTGGCCACAGAGATTGGGGTGGGGAGTGGAGATCCCAGAAGATGGTAAAATAATTCCCCAAAACTAAAGAGAAAGATCATTTTAAAACAAGCAAAATTACTTTACAATTTTGTACGGATAAGACTTTACTAGGTCTAGAGAATACCTGGAATCTATCCTCAGGTTACCACGTCACCGGGGGGATAGCTGACTATTCAAAAGGAACTATATATACATACACACTTTGCAAACTGTAAAGTGCGATCACAAATGTTAACATCAACCTCTATTTCTCAGAAAGGTACAAAAACCCAGCTCTAAGGACAAGGTCAATCCACAAGCAGAGAACAGGATATAAACCAAAACACAGTAACATACTGTTGAATATGTTTTCTATTTAAGGTGTACAGATTATCTGAAATAAAACAGAAAAAGAGGGGCTGGTTGGGAACAAAGTGTGTGTCTGGAAGGTAAATAATCCACAGAGCCTCTATGACCTTTGTCCCTTTTTTCCTTCACATATTCATGTATGAAAATGACTCAGCCCTAACACTGGTGGCTTATTTTTAGTAGGGGCAATGGGAGCCAGGTGAAATCTTAAGCATCGTAACCATCGCCAATTGACAGCCTCACACATCAGCAGCAGGGAACAGAAACTCATTTGTTCATTTCAACTTGATATGTGTGACTCAAGGGGCACCAGAAAGCCTGCCTCTTTCAAGATACATATTTGCTCTCTCTTTGTGCCCCAGTGCTGGAAATTCCCAAATGGAGTCCAGTTTCTCATTTCATAATTGAGGAAGCCTCCACAGTTAGTGTAAAGTTATGTATGGCTGTGTTGGAACAAGTATCTGGAGCTCTGAACGCTCAGCTCAGTGTCCATTCCACCTCCCTTTTTTCAAGTTCCTAAGTCAAAAGCCAAATAATTCATTTGACATAAGACCACAGGGCAGAATCCCGGGCTGGTGTCTTATTCTAATGTAATATAAAGGTTTCATATAGAGGAATGACATTCTGTTGTTCAAATTAGCAGAGACCAAGATTCTGAGAGACATATTCTTTACTGCTTTGTAAAAACGTTAAAATTCAAACTCTCAGCCAAGCATGAAGCAATAAACAACAAGGGGTGTGGAGTTAACTGCTGGGGTCTGAACTGTGCTTCTGCCACTTACTAGCTGTGTGATGTCTTGACTAAGTTACTCTCTGTGCCTCAGTTTCCTCATGTGTAGAATCAGGTTGAGAATGAGAGTACACAAGGAGGTATATATTTTTTCTCAACATAGGAACTTTTTTTTTTATGCTAAGTGAAATAAGTCAGACAGAAAAAGCAGAGAACCATATGATTTCACTGGTATGTGGTATATAAACCGAAAACAACAAAAGAATAAGACAAACAAATGAGAAACAAAAACTCACAGACACAGACAATAGTTTAGTGGTTACTAGAGGGTAAGGGGGGTGGGGGGGTGGGAGATGAGGGTAAGGGGGATCAAATATATGGTGATGGAAGGAGAACTGATTCTGGGTGGTGAACACACAGTGTGATTTATGGATGATGTGATGTGGAATTGTATACCTGAAATCTATGTAACTTTGCTAACAATTGTCACCCCAACAAACTTTAATTAAAAAAACAAAAAATAAAAATAAACAACTTTTTTTAATCAGTAGGAGTTGTCCAGAAATAGTTTGGGAAATAGTGTGGTCCCCAGCAATGGAGCTATTTAAACCTAGCTTGGGTGGCACATGGCAGAGATGTGGTCAAAGGAAACAAAGATTGGAGTTGGAATAGGTGAGTTTTAAGATCCTATTCACTAGATTTCTGATCTTAAAATTATTAAGCTGGCAAAATTTATTTCCTTTTGGAGCCAACCACTCCTTTTTTCTTCTACTTTTTCTAATTCTAATATTTTACCCGCATTAGCCTTTCATTTCCTAAGACTCAATGACTGCTTGAGACCACGGGATACCCAGAGTCTGATACTATTACATAGGCCCACCAGTTCCTCTACCCTCCTTCTGTACCCAGTCTTTAATGTCTTGATCCCAATGAGTTGTTACAGAAATAAATAAATAAATAAATAAATAAATAAATAAATAAGGCTCCCCATCCTAATTCTTACAATATTCTTAAAATATAAATGACTTAAGTCATTCACTTTATGTGTTCTTTTCTCAGGGATACACCCCTTTTTAAAAGGAAATATTTATTTGCTAGTTGTTTGTTTGGTATAATCACAAACATAAAAACAAAGACTATGAAGGGTACCAGAATATGCCATCCCCAAATTCAATATGCCTCTGGCATATGGATTATTTGGAACTAAAGGCCGTTGAGAACCAGCAGACTGGGGAAAAGCTGTAAAAAAAAAGGGCACAAATTTTCCTTTGGTCAAGGAAATATCCATGTGTAAAAGGTGTCTCTCTTTCCCCTCACCAGGAAGAGGAGGACTCTTGACAACTCTTATTAATGGAGAAGGCATCCACTCAAATCTGCATCACAAACCTTACTAAACAGCACGTGTTTACCGTACTTCCTAGTCACCTGCCCATAACTTGCTTCCCCTGCCCAAAAGCCCCAAATCCCTTTTCCTTTGTTTAGCCAAAGATGTTGTACCAGCCCCAATTCTAAAGTCCCTCCTTTGGGGTGCTGATCACTAGGTGTTTCTATGTACACCTGTGCCATGCACATGTTAATAAACATGTTTGTTTTTGTTTTGTTAATCTGTCTTTAGCCAGTCTAACTCATAGGGTCCCAGCTAAAGAACACAAGATGGGTAGAGGAAAATATTTTTTTGTTCCTCCCCTACAGCTGGAAAGAAGTATGCAAACAATAATAATTTTTATGTTGGTAGAATTAATTTTTCTTTTAAGTTGCCTTAAATACTGCTCTTGTAGTGTGTTTAGTAAAGAACAAAAGCATGACAGTAATGATCATTCTGATCAGAATGTGAGTGAACTGTGGCAGCGAAAGACCTGTTTCTACCAGAAGGATTTGGGGCCTGTGGGGAAGGGGAAAAATTCCCCTTTCCCTCCTCTGGTTCATTTTGGCTGGCCAAATAATGAAATCAACAGGAGGCAAATTGACAAGAGAAAATCAAATGTAGTATCCTGTGCATGGGAACTTCTTAGGTATGCAGGGTCTCTGACTGTCTCATGTATGGGGGGTTCCTGTGCACGGGATATTACATTTGATTTTCTCTTGTCAGTCTCCCTCCTGCTGAGTTTTTAGTCATCCACAAAGAACCAAAGGAGGCAAAGGGGAATGTTTTTCCCCCTTCCTCACAGTTCTGGCTCTGTAATTAGGATAAGAAAAACAGACCTGTAGTAAATAACACTTTGTTCTGCCCTATAGGTAGATCAAAAGAAGTTACCTCTGAAAATCTCTTATGGGCAAGGCCTCTAGTTTAAATTGTACATTAACTATATAGGGGAGGGGACAGAAGTTTCTCTTGAGCCGAAAGCTAAAATGGCCTTTAGCTCAAAGTAATCTGCATAGCACTGAGGCACATGTAGGGGTGACTCGTTCTGTACCCCCACAGGCTCTTTCTCAGGGGTCTTTTTGTCTGACCTGTATTAAACTGTCCTAGGGAGATACTGGACCTGTCTTCCAGATGATTTGCTCAACCAGCTTTTATCCCTTCAGTATTTCCCGTCTCCCTTACTTCACCTCATTCCAGAGAAAGAGTGTTTCTTGCTCTTAATAACTCCAATTTTAATTACAGAAAGTTCAGGGGGGTCCTTCCAGAACACTCTCAGCTGGATAGCTCCTGGAAAATGACTAGATGGAAAACTAAGCATGAAGACCAGAGAGAAAACATTCCAAACTGTGAGGCATGCCGTCAAAGGACAAAGGCAAGGTCATCTAGCAGGAGATAAAACACTCAAAGAACAAGAATCAGATTAAACTCTCATTTGTGGGTTTAGAGGTGGAAGGTTAAAGTCCATGGTATAAGTGGATGGGCTGTGAGTAGACTGGGAAAGGAAGAAAGATTACAGGGGAGGATACATTAATAAGAAGGCAGACATTTCCTGCTCATAGAATGCCACCTGCTCCTCCATACTTCCTACCTCCCTTACAGTTACAAGGCCATGTGACTAGTTCTGGTCAGTGGGTTGGAAGGAGCAGTGATAAGCATCCCCTCCAAGCCAAACCAATCATGTAAGAGATAATGCATGACTCTCCAGCTGTCTCCTGCTGTGGTGTGCAGAGGTTTTGTAGAGATGGCAGAGCCACACGTTAGAAAGAACTAGGTTCTCACAATGACTGCACGTGGGGAACTAACTGTAGTGGTACTGGCCGTTCAGCAGACTTTGGGTGAGTAAGTTTGGTTTGTTCAGTGCAATGGACTGAATGTTTATGTACCCCCCAAATTCATATGTTGAAATCCTTTAGGAGGTAGGACCTTTGGGAGGTGATTGGGTCAACAAGGTGAAGCTCTCATGAATGGCATTAGTATCCTGATAAAAAAGAACTCAGAGAAATCCCTTTTCACTTCCACCATGTGAGGTTACAGTGAGAGGATTGCTGTCAGTGAGGAAGGGGATTCACACCAGGCACCGAATCTGTCAGCAGCATAATCTTGGACTTCTCAGTCTCCAGAACCACGAGAAATCAATGTTTGTTGTTTATGTGGACAAAAAAGGGGTTCTTTGGAAAGTAACCCCACAGGGTGATCTGATCCTAAATTCCTAACTGGGCCAGTTATGGTGGGTCGTCATGCCCCAGGCCTACAACTTCTTTAGTGAAAGGTTTTAAGCCAGCCCTGCCCATTCTTCTTGTGCCTTTAGGTTAACACACCTCTGAAGTGCCAGAAGTGATACCCCTTGAAGGAGCTATTACTCCTTAAGAGAGCACATGATCTTGTTAAGTATCCTGTAATCCAATCCCTGCCTTGCTTTCTCCCACCTCCATGTACAGTCCCTCCTTAATTTCTTTTCTTTTTAAAAAGATTTTATTGGAGAAGGGGAATAGGACTTTATTGGGGAACAGTGTGTACTTCCAGGCCTTTTTTTCCAAGTCAAGTTGTTGTCCTTTCAATCTTAATTGTGGAGGGTGCCGTTCAGCTTCAAGTTGTTGTCCTTTCAGTCTTAGTTGTGGAGGGCGCAGCTCAGCTCCAGGTCCAGTTGCCATTTTTCTAGTTGCAGGGGGCGCTGCCCACCATCCCTTGCGGGACTCGAGGAATTGAACGGGCAACCTTGTGGTTGAGAGCCCACTGGCCCATGTGGGAAATGAACCGGCAGCCTTCGAAGTTAGGAGCATGGAGCTCTAACCGCCCTCCTTAATTTCAAATGCATAAAAGAAGCTGTAAAACTGTTATTCTCTGGAGCATATGAGATCTCGTTTCCTCACAACTGTCATCAGTTTGGGGTCAAACTCTTATAAAAATTCTCTACAGGTTTGGACATTCTTACGTGGACAATTTATAAGCTACCTAGTGTGTGTTTTTTGTTGTTGTTGTTATAGCAACCTAAATGGACTAAGACATCAAGCCATTGAGACTTGGGAATATATATATATATATATATATATATATATATATATATATATATATATATTTTGTCTGCAGCACAACCTAGCCTATCCTAACTAATAGAAAAGGCACTACAATCATAATATTATATAAATTGCATATTAGGTGAAATTCAACACCAATCTGGAGAGGCTGAAGGGAGGAAGGAGAAATTTGCTGAACCAGTCTAGTATCATAATCATCATCAGTGAAGACAAAAGATACTGGGCCCATGTCAAAGACACCCAGAAGGAGTCCTGGAGAGTCAAACCACATGAAAGCAAGAGGGAGATTAATGCTAAATCCCTGCTCTCAGCATTGAGCCTCTTCAGCCACTTCCCCTTGAGAGTTTTAGCCTGAAAGATTACACCAGAGTCAAGGCAAAGGGAAAAACTATTATAGGCAAAGAGCCATGTTTTTGCTGAAGACTTTATTATACCTAAACTTTGAAAGTAGAAACAAGAGGAGGGTTGTAAGAAAATATAAACATAAATGGGATTGAAGAGTTTAAGGAGAAAAGATCAATGGTATGAGTGTCATTGTTCATAGACAAGAAAACATAAGGGTGTCAAAAGAAGGCAGTGTTACTGAATAGGAAGACAAAAGATGACTGAGGTAATTTGGGCTGGACTGATGTGATTTTTAAGGTCTCACTGGGCCAGGGAAGTCTAAAATCTCTGAGTAAGCTCTGGAGCAAAAGTCAGATGGATTCACAGTCAGGCTCTGCCACTTAACTAGCAGCCTTCAGAGTTAGGAGTTTTGTGGCCTTGGGTAAGTTATTTAACCTTTCTGTGCCTCGGTTTCCCATTCTAAAATAGGAATTAGAATAGTGTCCACCTCAGATGGTTGTTGCACCAGACTATGCGAGGAGTCTCTCAGGACTGCCTTCCCCAGTCAGCAAATAATGTGGGTTTCCCCAAAAATTCCCTCTTGGACCCTCCGTCAGGGATCAGGGCCTCACTAAGAAGATTGAGGAGGTAGTTTCCATATGTATAGTCTAGAGCCAGAAGCAGACAGATGAGCTGGGTGTCCTTTTTGTGAAACAGAGGCAATTGCCTTCACTAAATGATCCTGCTGTTTGATTTGTAGTTTGACTCTGGAGTCAAAGGTGAGAGGGTTCATACTTCATTCTTGATTATGGTCCATGAGGATTCCCTGGGGGCTCATTTCCAATTACTGTTATTAATGTTCTTTCTTTGCCCTGCATCCCAAGATGTCTTTCTGTTTCTCACACGTGGGCATAATGCATTAGTTGCTTTGATTCCTTAAATCATTAATAAGAGGACAGTCATGCCCTGAATCAATTCTATTCTTTGTATAGTATTAGAGCTCGTTGTCTCTAATTATGGTCTCAGATTATGATTTCTTTGCACACCATAGGTATCCTCCCCATGGAAGTAAGACCTAGGAATAAAGCTTTGTGCATAGTTCAGCACACACGTGGTTTAGAGCTCAGGCTCTCATGTTGGCGTTGCATGGACTGGCTTTATATACTGGTTCTACCTTTTCCAGCTGTCTGAACTTGGGCAAGTTACTGACCCTGAATGAGCCTCAGTTTCCCCACTTAAAAATGTGGGTAACACTATTTACCACATTAAGTTGATAAATGGATTAAACAAGTTACTGTAAGTAAAGCACTTTGTGCGTGGCACAGGATAATCTTTCAATAAACATATTATTATTCATTTCTGTGTCACAAATGAATGGTAATTATTGCTTTTAAAATAATTTTTATACCCACAGATCACTTTTATGCAGATAATTCCCATAGGTCTCTCCTTAGGCTAGCATTTCTTCTGAACCGCAGAGAAGTATCTTCAATTGATTACTGCATATTTTCTCTCTTGTATCACCCTCCATCAGATTCAACATTACACCATACTCCTCTTTCTCTAGCTGGCTCCCTCTGGTCTTCCCTATTTCTGTTAATATCGTTAATTGTCAGTTTCTTAGGTATAAAAATTTTATCACCCATAGCTATAAAAAAAAACCCAGCTGACATTTATTATTTACTATGTGCCTGACACTGTGTTAAATTTTCATTGAATTAGTTTATATAATCCTCACAATAATCTTATGATTTGGTGACTATTAGTACTCCCATTTAGCAAACATAGAAACTGAGGCTTTGTGATGTTGAGTAACTTGTCCAAGGTCACATAACTAATAAGTGACTGAGCCAAGAATCAAGGCCCATTTTCTGAAAACAGCCATGCTCTTTTAAGCACTACCACTGCTATGCTATAGTTCCTCTCTATCCCTTGTTGATCATATCTAATCACCTCCCAAATCTTGTCAGTTTATTCTGGGAATTCTATCATAAACATTCCTTTGACCACTTTAATTCAGAGGAGGTGATATCTATCCTCATACCTTGATCCGCCTAATGGGTCCCTGCTTCCAGCCTCTCCCTGTCCCATCTATCCTTCAGATTATAACTAAATTCTTCACTGTCTAAAACAAAGCTCTCCCCATGTACCACTGTAATCTTGAACAAATCAGGCCATCTCTTTTGGTCTGTTTGTATCTCTGTAAAGTGAGTGAAGTAGATGGCTTCAACAAATGAGTTCAAAATGTTTCTCATGTCACTGTCCTACCCCTCAAACTTCAATGACTTTCCATTAACTGTAGCTTAAAGTCTCAACTTTATGGACTAGCATTTAAAGCTTGTCACTAATCTGGTGGTCTTTTCCCCACTGGTCCAGAGCATTCTTTTAGGAGTCTAATCAGTTTCTCATTTGCTACTTTTCCCTGCTTGCTTTCCATCCTTTGCTTTTGCTATTTTCCTGATTCCCTGATACCTACAGACTTATCTATTTACCTCTTCTTTTTGTGTATCCAAATGCTACCTCCTCTATAAAATCTTCCCCCTACTTTATTCAGGCATCCCAGTGACCACTCTTCCTTGCTCTACAATAATTGATATCTTAGCACAGTTAACTAAACATTACTCCTATTATTATTTTTTGGGGGTGAATACATTTGATTAGCAGTTTTGCTTGTTTGTTTTTAGCAAGGGGTGGGTGGAAGGCCAGTGATTTGATGTTTGAGGTAGTGATATCCCATTCTTAGAGGTTTTAAGCAGAGGCAGAAATCCCTTGCAAGGATTTCTGGAGAGGGGATTGGTCCATATGCCCATTAAAATTACTTTTAGTACTAAATTCTTATTGTTCTCTGACTTGTTTTGCAGAAACATTTACCTGTGGAAGCCTGGAGGGCTGTGTGTAGGGTTGGGAAAGGAAGGTTAGGGTGGAGTCATGGAATTAGGATGGCTTCCAGGAGAGATGAGACTGTCCTGTTTTCTACTGCCCAACCCACTTCTCTAGCATCTGTCTGGGCAAGACCTTACTTCCCTACCTAATAAGGCTTAAATCATCCTGGCTCATGGTCTTGAAGACTCTGTTAATCAACAGCATTGAAATAATCAAACTGTTAGGCTCCATCCCAGACCTACTGAATCAGAATCTGTATTTTATGTGACTTGTTTGTACACAGAAGTTTACAAGCACTGTACAGGGGGCCTCAACCACTAAAAAGGAGCTTTGTAGATAATTCTATTGAACTGATATTAACAAACTCCAAGAAAGAAAGAAAAAGAAAAAAAACAAGCAAGCAAGAAAGAAATAAGACAAAGAAGGGAGGGAGGGAGGGTGGGAGGAAGGAAAGAAAGAAAGAACTCTTAGTTTTACATTTGACATTTAAATCTATGATCCATTTTGAGTAAATTTTTGTTTAAAGTGGGAGGTTTAGGCCGAGGTTCTTTTTTTTTCTCTTTTTCTGTAGATGTTCAATTGCTCAGCACCATTTATTGAAAAGGCTCCTGATTCTACTTTGTACCTTACCCCCACCCCATTCCTCCTACAGCAGTCAGAATGATTAAAAAAAAAAAAAAAAAGTGTGTCAGATTATGTCATGCCTTGTTCAAAACTCTGCAATGGCTTCCCATCGCAGCATAATCTGGCCCTCCTCCCCAGCGGCATTTTCTACCAATGGATCCCCACTATAACACTCTCAGATAACCACTGGACTTCCTCCCTCACTTCACGCAAGTCTATTCTAGTACTGTCACCTCCTCGCAGAGATTTCTTCAACCAACTTTTTAAAACAGTTTACTCTTTCAATCTTTCTCCCTGCCCTGCTTTTTCTTAACAGCACTTACATAATGCCATATACATTTGTTTATTGTTTGCCCGCATTCCCAACCCCACCAGAAGCTCCAAGAGCGTTTACTGCTATACCCTCAGGCCCTAGCACAGTGCCTGGCACACAGTAAGTACTCAGTATTGATTGCTTGACAGATTGGAATGAACACATAAATGTAAAGCAAGAGAGACTTGTCTACCTCTAGATCAGGCGCTCGTTCAGACTTCATGCAACGTGTGAGCGCCACCTGCCGGGAAGCCAATTTGTTCCGGAACGAAGGTTAGTCACAGAATCAAAAAAAAAAAAAAAAAAAAAGATGGACGCAGTCTGCCGGAAGAGAAAAAAAAAGCACTAACGGAAGTTAAACATCTAAAATGACGTCCGACTCACAGAGGAAGCGGGGCGGATGGTGTTCTGCAACTCCGCAGCCTGCCTGGGCAGAAGGGTTCCGCGCGAGCGAGTGCCGGGAACCACGTGGGACCAGGGAGTGTTTCCGGTGCCGGCGACAGCAGGCGCAGTAGTAGCTCAAGCAGCTGGAGGGGTGAGAAGATTTCGGGGTCCTAAGAGGAAAGGGGAGGGTAGTGGGGTCAGGGGAGCGGGGAGGTGAAGGGATCGTATGAGTTCCTATCTGAGAGGTGGCGAAGGGGACTGAATGGGAGGGAAGGACCGGGGAGCGCCACTCGACAGGTACAAACTTGTCAGCGCACGTCTCACGCCACGTGGACTCGCCTTTGTCCGTGGCTGCCTTTCCCATCTGGCCGCGACGACAGGGGTCGCGCCTTATTTGTAGCTGTCAAGTGCAGTGCTGGGCACGGAGTTGGCGCTCAGTGTGGGCTTGCAGAATGAATGACAGCTGTGTGTCAGGGTGGCTGTGGAGGGACAATTATAGGGACTGTTTCTGGCTCTTTAGCCCCGTTTTCTCCTGGTGAATCCATGCTTGTCTCGAGCTTCCAGCGGGAGTTCTCCACTAATCCTAGAACTTGGTCTCTTTTTCTTGGAGGGTGATTACCAAAGATATTTGCTTTGCTCTTATTGACTGCTAGGCGCCAGGGACAGACACATCCCTGTATAATGGCAGCAGACCAGTGGGGAAACAGACACACAAACGTAAAATTCAAATATATTGTTACGGTTCTGAAATAGGTTAAAGTACAGGAAGATAGAGCCAGGAAGTAGACGCTCACAGAAGGTAGTGTCTTTCAAGGTGAGGGGTCTCCTGCTTTCTCATCTTGTGGTGGCAGAGCCGGTCTTTAGCCCAGTCATCTCTGTAAAAAGAAAGATCTGGAATAGATGTTTTCTAGGCTTCCTGCGTGATGTCCTGTATCATATTACTAATGGCTCTAATTCTCCCACAATCCACAGTTTATTGGTTAGAGTATTCATTACGTCTAACGATGTAGCATAAATTGCGTAGGGTTGGGAAATCTGGATTTTGGCCCTCATTCTGGTGCTCTAGATCTGTTTCCTCATTTGTAAAATGATGGGGATTATAATAAAATAATCTGTAAAGTTGCTTCCACTCCTAATACCATGATATGTGTGGCAGTAGGTCAAACCACATTTCATACTGCCTTGTACCAGATGTCACTTTCACATTATCTGTGTAGTTTTTCTCATCTGGATAATTCAGAAAGACAATGTCTTTTTTTTTTTTTAAATCCCTTACCTTAGTTCTTTCACAGTGTTGGGTATACAGTAGATGCTTGATAGAAGCTTATTAAATCAAATGGGGTAGAAATTATAACCCCTGCTTTTGGACTCCTCTCCACTCTGGAATATTCGTTCATACATGAGGAGAATGAGGAGGAATTGGGTTTTTACTGGAGAGACTTGGAGCTGACATGACAGATTTAAACCGGATTTATGGGGGTAATCTGTTTGAGAAAGATAATGACGTAGGCGGGATATTCAGCGCTGTTTCATCCCCCACCTGTCTATCTCCAGGACCATGGCCAACACTGAGCGCACATTCATTGCCATCAAGCCCGATGGGGTCCAGCGCCAGCTCGTGGGAGAGATCATCAAGCGTTTTGAACAGAAGGGATTCCGCCTTGTTGCTATGAAATTCATGCAGGTTAGTGGCCTTCATTCTTCCTACTCGTTTGTCTATTTTTCCGTCATATAAGGGGACATTGTAGGTTAGTGTCTCTGTTTCTCCCCTACCATCCTTTTTAGACTTCTCCATGTAGGGTGAACACAAATGTCTTGAAACCTGGAAACTCCTTGGTGGCCTAGCATCATGGCTGAGTCTTGGAACAAACCAAGTTATTTGGGACTTTAGGAAATAGCTTCCTGCTTCCTTTAGCAGAGTTCCACATTTACTGCAGTGCTGTGACTTTTTTTTTAAATTTTATTATTTATTTATTTATTTTTTTTAGTGCTGTGATTTCTGACTCAAAGCTCTGAGCATGTTTGAGCTCTGCTCTTGAGCTCCCTGAGCAGATAATTTTAGAAAACTCTCCCCCCTCCTCCACTTTGAGGAAAGTTGTTTTCACCAAGGAAATCTTTCCATCATCATTCACTACCCACTTAGTGTCTAGCATCTACTTGGCACTATCAGGGCATGTGAGGGGAAACTGGTTTTGCTCTTGGGGAGGCCCACCTGAAATGGCAGAGTAGACACTCTTGAAAGACACCTACAAAACAATATTTCAAAAGTACAAAGGATTGATTGGCCAAGAACTCTTCTTCAAACAAACCTGGGAAATGAGAATTTAAGTTCTCAAAGCAAATACATTAGGGACCATCTTTTTTCCTATTAAAAGAGTCAACTTTGGGGGCCAGGCCCGTGGCTCAGGTGGTTAGAGCTCCATGCTCCTAACTCTGAAGGCTGCCGATTTGATTCCCACATGGGCCAGTGGGCTCTCAACCACAAGGTTGCCAGTTCAATTCCTCGAGTCCCGCAAGGGATGATGGGCTCCGCCCCCTGCAACTAAGATTGAACACAGTACCTTGAGCTGAGCTGCCAGTGAGCTCCCAGATGGCTCAGTTGGTTGGAGCGCATCCTCTCAACCACAAGGTTGCCGGTTTAGACTCCCGCAAGGGATGGTGGGCTGTGCCCCCTGCAACTAGCAATGGCAACTGGACCTGGAGCTGAGCTGCGCCCTCCACAACTAAGACTGAAAGGACAACAACTTGAAGCTGAACAGCACCCTCCACAACTAAGATTGAAAGGACAACAACTTGACTTGGAAAAATGTCCTGGAACTACACACTGTTCCCCAATAAAGTCTTAAAAAAAAAAAAAAGAGTCAACTTTGGACTCCTAGTGCATCTTAAATTTAGTTTGATTTACAATTTAGTTCCTATGTGATGCAGTTTAGAAAAACTGCTTTAATATTAAAGGGAGTAGACTGATGATAATGCTGAGGAGAGAGCATGTTGGAATGATTAGAGCCATGTGTTTTCTGAAGAATGAGTTAGAATCTGTCACGTTGCTTGGTGGTATGTGGGAACAAATTAAGTTTGCTAGAGAGCAAACCATCTGCTTAGTGATTCCAACTCAACTTCCAAAGCAATGTTTTCCAGAGAGTCTACATATTATGTTAGGTTGGAAGGTAAGGTGAAATGAAAGTATTGTTGACCGGGCATTTACCATGTGCTGGGCACATGTGTTAGCCCTTATGACAACCCTGAGAGGTGCTTATTCCTATTCTCATGGTTGTTAGTGATGAGGAATCTGAGGCTTGGAGATGTGAAGTCATGTGCCTGAGGACACACAGTGAGGCAACGGGGATTTTAATCAGGTCTCCCTGACCCTACACGCTTACATTTTCTCCTTTCCACTGAGTTTCCTGACAAGAACATGGGCTTGGTGAAGAGTGGGAGGAGGGGTAGCTGTCATGAGTCTACAAAGTTATTTGAATCTGATGTGGAGGAAAGAGGCGAGGGAAAACTTGAGGTCACCCTCCCCTCAAAAAAAAAAAAAAAGCGCGGGATCTGTTTTGCAGACTCAAGATAATCAGAACCAACTAATAGAAATATGAGAGGGTTTTGGAAAGGGAAGATCAAGTCAGTGTGTGTTAGCAGACTACCACTATTAGTCTTCCATTGGGATTGAAAGGGCCAGTGAGCGTGAATTGCTAACGTGGAGTGATTTATATGGCTGTGTAATTTTACTTTGGCAAGTGACCATCAGTGAGGGCTGAATGTTAAGATGTTCCGGATGTGCTTTTCGACAGCAAATCTCCCCTTTTTTATATATCACTGAAGTGTGCACTATGTGTCATACAGTGTAGTCCTATGGACCTGAAAAAACTAAGGGACATTGGTAGACCCTGAAAAAGCGTATATGTAGTGGCAGAGAGAGAATACAGATGAGTGGAGTTGGGATTGCTAAGCAGATGGCTTGCTCTCTAGCAAACTTGATTTGTTCCCACATACTAGCCATGCAATGTGAGACATTATAACTCATTCTTCAGCAAAGTTATTTATTGCTAGGTGTCATGCACTTTTGGGTGGCCTGCAGATACATGTGAGAATCACCTGGTTATAACCCTGGGCCTTTGTCTTCTGAGTAAATGTGAAGTATCGCTGAGAAATGGCCTGGTTCAGTTTGCCGCTCACCAAACGCCGAGACCACTTCGCTGACTTCCCCCTAACATTTTAGTTGAGTCTCGCTCTGGGAATGGAAATTCATTGCACTGTTAGATTTTCTGTCTAAAATGAGATGGCTGGATTTGATGCTGATGTCCTGTGGTTTTATTCTGATCCGTCAAGACCAATAGGGGGAAAATTGGTACAAAGCTGAAGCACTTTCAGTCATGGTCACTGCCCCCCATGGTAGTGGTGAGAATGGATTGGGTTATAACAGAATCAGTGAGCTGAGAGCTCATGTTTTAAACAGCTGGATAGGTGAGTGGGAAATAACCAGATTGCTGGTTCTTAGATCGTTTTTGGAGCCAATTCTCATTCCGTATCTTGTGGAACAGGCTTCTCCAGACCTTCTCAAGGAACACTACATTGACCTGAAGGACCGCCCATTCTTTGCCGGCCTGGTGAAATACATGCATTCAGGCCCAGTGGTTGCCATGGTGAGTATGCATGTGCGGGATGTTGATGTGAATGACTCAGTTGGGAGGGAAGAGTAAGTGTTGTGATTCCTGCTTCTGATGCCAGGTCCTCAGTGATGCAGAGGACTGGGGCTGGGAGGATTGGACAATGAGGATATGAGTCAGGTCCCTGACCCGCTAAAGACAAGATACATTTGCTTGCTGAACTGAAGACTCACAGCTGGGAGAGATCAGGACGGGTTTGCCTGATTGTAAGCTTCTGGAGGGCAGGACTTACTACAGTAATTCTCAAGTGTGTATTGGTTGTCATCATTCTGCCAGGCTCTTTTCTAGACACGGGGGATACAGTCATGAATGAGAGAAAATAGGTACCTGTTTTCATAGCTTTCCTTGCCTACACATTTTGAAAGGGGTGGATGGACAGATAATGAAGAAATATATATATATATATATATATGTATATGGCTAATGACTAGTGATATGCACAGAAATGGAATAGGATTATGCGAGCGCAAGTGACCACTTTAAATTGGGTGGTCAAGAAACATGACTTTCAAGCTGAGATCTGAATGAGAAGGAGTCGGCCTCATACAAAATCACAGTGAAGAGCATTCTCAGCCACGAAAATAGCATGTGCAAAGACCTGGTGGTGGAGACTTTTGGAAGTACAGAAAGAGGTTGGAGTGGCTGAAGCCTGCTGGGTGAAAGAGATGGTTGGATGAGGTAAGTTCAGAGGCACAGACAGGGGCTGGATCATGTAGACTTGTATTGGCCATGAACTTCATGAGTGCTATGAAGTTTTACACTTGGCATTTAAAAAGGCCAGCCACTCTGGCTGCTGTGTCAAGAATGGATTATAGGAAGGCAAAAGTAGGGACAGGGAGACCAGTATTCTCAGTCCTGGAACAAGTAGATGCTCCATAAATATTTGCTCAGTGAATGAATGTCATCTTAAGGGGCCGGTTACTTTTTTTTTTTTTAATTAATAGTTATCAGATTTTTCTGCTGAGATTGGTTTTCTTCCTTGACCATATCTTCTTTTGTCCTTGGAGGTGTGGGAGGGGCTGAATGTTGTGAAGACAGGCCGAGTGATGCTTGGGGAGACCAATCCAGCAGACTCTAAACCTGGGACCATCCGAGGGGACTTTTGCATCCAAGTTGGCAGGTGGGAGTTGGTGCTTTTTACTCTTTTCCAAAATATGACTTAGGTGCCATAAGAATTTGGGTTCCTGTGCTTGGGGATGGACATGATACCATATGCAGATCAATTTTAAATCAGTTCATTGTTTTTCTCTCTTAGTTAATATTTGGCTTTGCAGGCTCTTTGCCTTTGATTGTCAACATTACTGTGGTTATGCCTCTGTAAAGAGGGTAGAACCTGGTACAACACACTTTGCTGGCTAAAGCCCTTTCCAAAGGCTGTTTGCATGAGTGTTGCTAGAGGGTGGGATATGAGAGGACATTCTTCATCCTACATCAACGGCAGTCATGGGTTTTTCTTTTGACGCAAACTAATGACATGGAGCTTTGTTTTTTTCCCTACTGCAGTGGCTATAGGCTTTCTGGCAATGGGAGTGTGTGGGGGGGCTTCTGGGCAATTAAACCCTTCTGGTCTTGGTGATGTGGGCATCTCTTTCCCCATCCAGGAACATTATCCATGGCAGTGATTCCGTGGAGAGTGCGGAGAAGGAGATTGGCTTGTGGTTTCAGCCTGAAGAGCTGGTAGATTATAAGAGCTACGCTCAGAACTGGATCTACGAGTGACGTGAAGGCAGCCTACACTCCATTTTTCTCTCCCTCCCACGGCAGGGGACCAGGCTGTACAAATCTACTTATTTCTGAGAACCTCCTTATAACCTGGAGGGACACTCTTGGAGGTGTGAGTGCTCCCTGAACAGTGTTATGTGATACCACCAGATTAAAATGTTTCATCCCAACTAGGATACATCGAGTTGGTTACTTTGTGTTGCTGTATTGCTTTGTATTCTTTTTTTTCTTTTTCATGTACTCTAGCTAATCTGAGCTAATAGAGTATAAAAACAGTGGTACCTCAGTTTTCGAATATCTCTGTTGACAAAACATTTCGGTTTATGAACGCCATAAATTTTATGGATCTATGGTATCATTAGATAGTAAAATTCATGCTAAATTTGCAGTTTTAGGGATTGATTTTAAAGGTCTGGAATGGATTAATCCATTTTGCATTACTTTCTATGGGGAAACCGTGCCTTGGTTTTCGAATGTTTCAGAACTCGGTCTTCCGGAACGGATTACGTTAGAAAACTGAGGTACCACTGTACTATCTAAATTATTTATATTGGCCTGACAGATCACACATACACACACACAACATTTTTGCCTGTCCCTCTTCCCCCCTGCATCCAATCCACTCTTGGCACTGAGACTGTCAACACGCTTCTACCAAGGATTTGCTAGTTTGTGTGGGGGAGGAAGAGACTTTCCTCTACCCTCAAGTTTCTTCTGGCTGGTCTAATAATCAAATAAGCATGAGACAGATTAGCGAGAGAAAATAACCAAATTTAATTACATGTGTATGGGAACCCCACATACATAAGACAGTCAGACTCCACATGCATGAGAGATTCAAAGACAGAAAGGGAAAATGGGTACATATGACATTCTGAGCTAGGGATGCGGTAAGCTGCCTTGGGGCATCGGAGGGTCATTGCAGGGGGAGCCAATGTTCAGGAATTCCTTGTTTGCTCTGCCATGTGGGTCAAAAGAGGTTATTTCTGACAATCTCTTCTTACGGACAGGGCCCCTAACTGAAGTTCTAGATAGTCAAGGGAGGGGCATAAGTTTCTCTTGAGCCTGCCACTAAAGTTGCCTTTAGCTCAGAACAATCCACATACCACAGAGGCACGCACATCTTGTGATAACTCTTTCTGAACCCTCGTAGTTGCCAAGACTGTCCTTGGCACAGAGGATTCACTGGAAGTAAAAGGTACCCCTTCTATCCTTGAGAAGGTCTCAGGGGCTCTGTGGATGGGGGGGGGAATGGGAGAAGTTGTAACTAGAAACAGAAAAGCTATGTGGATAGTGGGCCTGGGTCCCTGGGATTGCCTCAAAAGAAGGAGAAATCTAAGTAGCTTTGATTTGTTAGGATGTTGATTTGGTTGCTTTAACAGAGACAAGATGGAAATTTGCTTATCTTTTACTTAAAAATCCAAGCTGGAGTTCTAGTGTAGAGCACTGACTATAGTTAACAGCACTAGATTGTTTACCTGACGTTTTCTAAGAGGGTAGATTGTAAGTGTTCTGACCTTCCCCCACCCCCAAAGGAAAGAAAATGGTAGCTGTGAAGTGATGGGTATCTTAATTACCTTGGTTGTGGTGATCATTTCACAATATATATCAAAACATCAAGTTGTATACCTTAAATATACATATACGTTTTTTTCAATTATACGTGAATAAACCTGAAAAAAATAAAAAGGCCAAGCAGGTGGGTAAGGAGGGCTGGTGATGGTGGTTAAGGCTCTGACCCTGGAGGTTGTCCAGGGATTCAGATGGTTCACCATCTCTGTGCCCATTTCTGCAAGTTGGGAAGGGAAGTGGAAGCTTACTCCTTCCTTTTAAGGGTACAACCCTGTATTTACCACCTTCACTTGCCCTCACATCTGTGGCCAGAACTTAGTCATTGGCTGTATCTAGTTGCAAGAGAAAGTGGAAAATATTATCTTTATCTGGGTAACGTTGTGCCTCGATAAAACTCAGGAGTTCTGTGAGAAGGGAGAAAGAGACTAGCTACTGGGGGACAACTATTGATTTTACCACAAACTTCAGCAGGTTTTCTCTCGTTTTTTCTCCGTGTTCATCTGGCCTTGGTAGAGGCAACAGATGGGAGGGACTGCTCGGGAGGAGGCAGAGGATGAGAGGTGAGGTGGGGCTACCGTTATGTTTTTTCAGCTTTATTGAGGTGTAATTGACAACATTTAAACATATTTAAAATGTACATGATGTTTTGATATATGTACACATTGCGAAAGGATTCCTCCACATCGTGTGCTACCTTTTTGGGGGCAGCTGAAGGGTAGATGCATTTCTGTTTCACACGAAGTATGGCCTGTTTGGTGTGGGGGTGAGATAGGTTTCACAGGTAGGAAGGGGAGGAAAGAAAGCTCAATTCTGGGTGGATGGTGGAAGCAGATGGTATTGACCGGAAACAAAACCTCAAGACCAGGAGCAGGTTTTCGTGCGTGTGTATGTGTTTGTGGGAGACAGGAAGACAGGAGTTGGATGTGCCTAGTTTTACTTGTGGGACATACAGGTGGAGAAGAAATCACTTCCTGCCCCAGGAGCCCTCACTTGCGGCCCCAGCAAACCTGGGGCGTGGACAGAGGCGTCCGGCTGCGTTCGGCCTCGCGGGTTGGGCGGCGCGGACCTGGGGGTGTGGCCGCCGCTCGCCCCTCCTTCGCAGGCGACTCCGGGTTCCCGGTGGTCGCTGCAGGTCTCCGCTCCGGTCCCGCAACACAGCCACTGCCCGCCCGCCAGCTCCTCGGTAAGGCGACGGGGGCGCTTTCCCATTCCCACTGCCGAACCCCCCTCACCCTCTCCTTTCGCGTCGGGCGGGTCCCAGTCTGCAGGCGCCCCTCGTTCCCGCAGGCCCCCCTCGTTCCCGCAGGCCCCCCTCGTTCTCGCAGGCCTCTGCGCCGAGTCCGAGCGGGACCCCCAGACTCTGAGCCCCTGGGGACTCCTGGCAAGTCCCCTCAGGTCTTCAGAGGAGCTGCAGACCCGGGCAGGGCGGAGGCGTCCGGGAAGCCACGTGTCGCGCGGCGGCTGGGGCTGGTGCGCCCGCGGAGGGGCCGGCGGGGCGGCCCGGGCGGGCGCGCGCTCACGTGGGCTCCCGGGCTCGAAGCCCGGCCCGGCCGCCGGGCCCTAACCTTACCGCTCACCCTCAGGACCATGGCCAACACGGAGCGCACCTTCATCGCCATCAAGCCGGACGGCGTGCAGCGCGGCCTGGTGGGCGACATCATCAAGCGCTTCGAGCAGAAGGGGTTCCGCCTCGTGGCCATGAAGTTTCTTCGGGTACGCGCCCTCCTCCCCTTCCCCCTCAGTAGCTCGGTCGCAGGGGTTTTTCCGTCCCGGCAGCGGCTTGTCAGCGTCTCTTTTCTGGTCGGAGTCCCCGTTTGCTTGCTAATTTCGTCCACGCGGGAATCCCTTTGCCCTCTGCCCTCTGCCCTGTGCCCTGCCGCCCGCTGGCCCTTTCCCGAGGCCCTGGAACACAGACGCCCTTGGGAAGGTTGACCGGAGGTAACGTGACTCCTGCTCCGGGCCGGTTTCCGTCCGTGGGCTGCGCTGCCGGGAGGGAAGAAAGCCTGCGCCCAGCGCCCTCCCCTGGCCCACGTGTGTCGACCTCTGCCCCAACGGAGGCTTGGAATCCTGTTGTGCTTTAGCTCGCAACGCCGAGATGATTGAGGTTTTAGGTGGGGCGTCCCTTCCTGTGCAGGCTCCCTTTGCCCTAGGGCAGTAATTGTGTTTCCGCATTAAATTTGGGGCACACAGATGTGGACATTCAGGGATAAGTATCTAAGTACTGAAATTTTAACCAAGCTCATCAGTGAGGCGGAGAAAGTTTAAACGGCCATCGTGAAGGGTCAGAGGAGTCGGATATGACCTCCATGTGGCATATTTCTTTCATTTGCAGCCAGCACTTACCTCCCTAAATCTAGATCCTCAAGCCACCTATTTTAAGGATTATAACATACATATCATAACATCCATAACATCATTGACAGGAGGGAGTCTTCATGATCAGAACAGTATTTCTGCTAAAATAGGGTCAGTTTCATGGTTTGGATTTTTTGTTTTATATATATACACCTTATGAATGTGAGCTAAAATACTAAATTGGACTTTAGAGAACCTACCATGTTAATGGGAGGGTCTGAGAAGGAGTGGAGCCATATTTGAGTCTTGCCAGTGTGCTTCCTAATTGATACCTTCCCTTCACTGCCAGGCCTCCGAGGAACTCCTGAAGCAGCACTACATTGATCTCAAAGACCGGCCATTCTACCCGGGGCTGGTGAAGTACATGAACTCAGGGCCCGTCGTGGCCATGGTAAGGGCTTGTGGAGGAGGAGGGGACGGGAAACCAAGGGCAGTGAGGGCTCCCATGTAACTGGGCTTGCTCAATGCCTGCTTGTCCCCTTTTTAGACATCTTCCCCATGCTACTCCAAATTCCTCAAATTCCTTGTTTTACAAATGGAGACTGCTGGAGTTTTTTTAGTTAACAGAGCAGCTAGGAGCTTGGGACTTAAAAGGAAGGGGAATCAGAACTTAGAAAAAGTTCTCTGTAATCCCATGCTAGAAACAAAGCAGTCTTTTTCTTCCTGTGGCATTAATGTCCAATTGGGAGTGAAAAGAGAAGCAGGTGAGAGTACAATTGGGTGGCACTGAAATTGTTAAAATGTACTTCCTGTTCTGTGAGGATGACCTTTTCTTTGTTTTTCCCTGGAATAAACTTTCCCCCTTTCATGTTCATCTTTGCTATCTCTTATGCTAAGAGTCTTCTGGCTTACCCTTCTCAGTGATCCTTTTCCAGTTTGATCACTTTTCTTGAAATTCATCACTATTTCTTCTGTGTCTGTGGCTGCATAGGATTCTTTAGTGTTGTTTCTCTTCAGCTAGACTGGGAAGTCCCCAAGTTGGGTAGACTTTTTCTGTGCTAGCAATATGCTCCGGGAGAAGTATGGAGTATTTTACATATCTACTATCTACTAGGGTTAGCAGAGACTCATGTCACCGATTGGTCTGATTGAGGTGTGCTGTTAGGTAGGGGTAAATGTTTGTTCCTAATGGTCCTGAATGGCAGATCTGATGCAATCCCTTTTCCCTACTGTCAAGGTGTGGGAGGGGCTGAATGTGGTGAAGACAGGGAGAATGATGCTTGGGGAGACCAATCCAGCCGATTCCAAGCCGGGCACCATTCGTGGGGACTTTTGCATTCAAGTTGGCAGGTAAGTCCTGATTGGCACTTACGACTTTTTCTCAAAGCCATTCATTCAGATTTTATTGGGGAACATTGGGGAACAGTGTGTTTCTCTAGGGCCCATCAGCTGCAAGTAGTTGTTCTTCAATCTAGTTGTGGACGGTGCAGCTCAGCTCCAAGTCCAGTCGCTGTTTGCAAATCTTAGTTGCCTGGGGCACAGCCCACCGTCCCATGTGGGAATTGAACTGGCAACCTCATTGTTGAGAGCTCACGCTCTAACCAACTGAGCCATCCGGCCACCCCTCCTCAAAGCCATTTAAATGGGGTATAAAACAAACATTTTTGGCATATCCCAATTTTAGAAAAATTTGAACTTTTAAGTTAGATGGTAATTACCAATGAAAGCATTCAGTCTTAAGTAGCTACTTCTCTAGACTACAAATTTTAACTAAGACATTTGCACAAAGGAGCTGCATGTGGTAGGTCATGTGTGACACAGCGGAAGCGTGGAGTATGGGGAAAAGAAGGGTTCTAGCTTTGTGCCTTTTGTGGCGCTATGTCCATGAGTCTGTCACTTAACCTTATTTTGGTACCCTCACCTATACAAAATCTGTACAAAAACTAGCTATGAGAGTCAAATGGAGTAAAGGGATTGTCAGTAAGCATGAATGTCTAGGTTGGGCTTTGCAAATTAGTGTTGTAAGAAAATGCTCTTGATAATGAATGTATCACATCTAGTTTTGATTTTGGTCTGGGTTGGTGTGGCTATTCCTGTATTTTTCAGAATTTGAGAAGGAATGTTTTGTGGCACAGCATTCTTGGGATATATGTACTGTTTTGAAAGAGGGTGGGGGACTTGGAAGCATAATAAAGTTGAACCCAGGGATTTTTTTTTTTTTAAGATTTTATTGGGGAAAGGGAGCAGGACCTTATTGGGGAACAGTGTGTACTTTCAGGCCCTTTTTCCAAGTCAAGTTGTTGTCCTTTCAATCTTAGTTGTGGAGGGCGCAGCTCAGCTCCAGGTCCAGTTACCCTTGCTAGTTGCAGGGGGTGCTGCCCACCATCCCTTGCGGGAGTTGAACCGGCAACCTTGTGGTTGAGAGGATGCGCTCCAACCAACTGGGCCATTTGGGAGCTCAGCGGCAGCTCAGCTCAAGGTGCCGTGTTCAACCTTAGTTGCAGGGGGTGGAGCCCACCATCCCTTGCGGGATTCCAGAAATCGAACTGGCAACCTTGTGGTTGAGAGCCCATTGGCCCATGTGGGAATCGAACCGGCAGCCTTCGGAGTTAGGAGCACGGAGCTCTAACTGCCTGAGCCACCGGGCCTCCCCCCCCAGGGATGTTTTTGATTAAGTACTTTTATAGGAAAAGAGGAACTACTTTGGGGGTAATCTCCTGCTTCAAGTGGCAATTTGGCTGAAAAGGTCTGCAGAGGCTGTACTTTGCCTTATCCGTTAAACAGACTTTTGCACTTTGAAATGTGGTAACTAGCAATTTTTCTCTTTCTCAGGAACATCATTCACGGTAGTGATTCAGTAAAAAGTGCTGAGAGAGAAATCAGCCTATGGTTTAAGCCCGAAGAATTAGTTGACTACAAGTCTTGTGCTTTTGACTGGATCTATGAATAAGAGGTGGACACAGAGCACGTCTCCTTCAACACCGCCTGGATGTGTCCCTGGATACAGCTGTTCATTCCACTGACTGGCAGCAGTAGGATCGATCTTTCTTTTCTAAAGCATATTTACCAATAAAGCCTTTGGAAACTGGGTGCAGCCTGCTGTGCTTTCTTGATACGAAGCTGGAAGAAGTGACTTGGTTCCTGGCTAGAGTAGCGTTCTTCAGAACTAATCCTGCTTATTATTATGGAAGAAGGATCTGATCCTTCTCGGCATCTGGGTGTACCGAGACGCTAGGTGGGAAAGGATTGAGGCTGAAGAGGGCCACATATGGCACTAGTTGTGTATCTAAGGAAACTAGTAAGGAAATCGTGAACATGATCAATGTCTCAACCTCTTTAGCTGTAGGAAGGTGTATTTTTGCACAAAGAATTTGTTGAAACTTGGTAGAAACAGACTGGTCGAGTCATCCAGATGGACATTTTTGTTGGCTACAAATTGAGCAAGTTACGTATGAGGAAGTGGAAGCCTGAAGTCTTCTATAAAACGAGGGCAACAGCACTGCAGTGCAGGATTCCATGGAATGTGTATGAAGCAGTTACTTTAGTGCCTGGCCCACAGCTGGCACACAAATACTCTACGCAACCCTACCGCCTTTTTCCTCTCTTCCCTGGGACATTTATTATGCCTGTTTTCTGGGCCTGAAGCAGTGAGTGTTTACGAAATTTACATTCTCTGCTTTTAAGATTAATTTTGCTGAATTGGCACAATTGTAAAATGATGCCAAATAGCACATATCACCTGGAGTCTGGCTTAGAAGCTGGAGAGTATAGAACTATGTGGATTTATGAATAGCTGTTTCTGTTAGGAAACGGGAAAGCGACGTGCCACTTCCATATGAGACTTAGTATTACATTTTTAGTGCATGCTGCTACAAGACAGTGACATACACTGAGCTTGGTATAAATGTGAGGATTCCAGTTTCAAGTCAATTGACAGTTCAACATTTTCTAAATTATTTTTCAGTTTAATCTCATGCTTATATATGGTACACACTTTCACCACAGTTAAGTCTTGATAAAAATTCCCGATCCTGGGGGGCAGGCCCATTATCCTTATGTGCACTGGCTAAGGGACTGGGATTAACAGCAGCAGTTAAGTGAGGGCTTACTCTGGCCAGGCTGTTCTAAGAACTTCACATACATGAATTTAATCTTCACAACTCTTGGGAGGTCGGTACTAGTATCCCCATTTTGCAATTGAGGAAACAGCCACCTACATGACTAACAAGTGAAGGCATCAGACTCCATGCTCTTGTCCACTGTGCTTCACTATTTATACAGTTGTCCAAGTGACATGCCCAAGTCCTGCGTTTGGAAGGTTAAGTGAAGTCAAATTGAGAGTGGTGAGAGCTGAGAGGATTTGGATGTTAGGCCCTAACTTGGCAGAAGTGAATGAGAAAGGGTAAGACTGGTGAGACTTCAAGTACTGCCTCTGGAGGAAGGTTGGGTTTTTGGACCTAATATACCAGCTGGGTGTGTGAAGTGGGCAACTCAGTGCAGAACTTTTCATGCTTTCACTAAAACTTGTCTGAATACAGTACACGTGTTACTTAAAAAGTGCATTGCTTTTTACATTATTACCTGTTTGTTGTCAGTAGGCAAGCCCTAGTTTGGCCTGCTTGTGAGGCTTGGAATTCTTAATAGGCCAACAAGGGTTACCCTCACCTGGGTAGTAAGAGTCTATAAAAAGGAAACAGTTTAACTGTTCTCCCTATCTCAGGAAGCTGGTTAAACAACTTGTTTGGGAGAAACACTTGTTACTCTTTTTTTTTTTTTAAAAGAACTTACTTTTTTTTTTAAAAGATTTTATTGGGGAAGGGGAACAGGACTTTATTGGGGAACAGTGTGTACTTTCAGGACTTTTCTCCAAGTCAAGTTGTTGTCCTTTCAATCTTAGTTGTGGAGGGTTCTGTTCAGCTTCAAGTTGTTGTTCTTTCAGTCTTAGTTGTGGAGGGTGCAGCTCAGCTCCAGGTCCAGGTGCTGTTTCTAGTTGCAGGGGACACAGCCCACCATTTCTTGTGGGAGTTGAACCGGCAACCTTGTGGTTGAGAGGACATACTCCAACCAACTGAGCCAACCGGGAGCTCAGTGGCAGCTCAGCTCAAGGTGCCGTGTTCAATCTTAGTTGCAGGGGGCGGAGCCCACCATCCCTTGCGGGACTCAAGGAGTCGAACTGGCAACCTTGTGGTTGGGAGCCCACTGGCCCATGTGGGAATCGAACTGGCAGCCTTCGGAGTTAGGAGCATGGAGCTCTAACCGCCTGAGCCACCGGGCCAGCCCTGTTACTCTTAATATTCTGGGCATAAAGCACACTGGGAAACTAGTTTCCTAAGAGGCATGTAATGGTTTAAAGAGTATTTTATAATCATATATATATATATGTATATATATATCTCAAAACTCATGGAATAGTGAGAGCTAACCTGGGAATTCCAATCTAATAGGGCAACTGTTCAAGCCATTAAGGTAGTAGGAAAAAGCCGAAACTGGGTTCCATTTTTGTTTTCCTTGGAATGCACTGTATTTTCCTAAAGTGTGATAAAATTAAGCCCTGAAGAGACCTAATCCATCTTATTACTATTTTACATCCATAAAATTCTCTAAAAACTGCTTTTGCAGTAAAAGTTTAATAATTTTCCAGCGTCAGTCATTGAAAGAAGGCATCTTTGCATCCCTTTTAATGTCAACAGCACCAACTGGCTGGGACAATTTATTTACATCCTGTGAACTCCGCTGCTGGGGTTACTGGAGCAAAAAAAAACACCCCAAAGTACCCTAGCAAGCAAGCCAATCCTCAAACACCATGTTCGTTCTAGCTAATGTGATTTCAACACCCCATAAGGGGTTCATGTTCACCTCTGCTCGCACTGTGGTTTTTGCCTTTTCCCTCTGTCCATGAAACCCCGGCTCAAATGCAACCTTGTCCATACATCCCCCCCGCCCCCATATTTTCTTACAGCTAGTAGTAAATTCTTACAGGCTTGCTTTACATTTTTACATTACAGATTTCTGTGAGGAAGAAACTGGTCTGACTTTCACAGGGGCTTGTGATTTGCTTATAGAAGTTACCTGATACTTTGAATAAATAAGGAAACTCCTCAAAGACCAAAGCATATTAAAAAAATTGCTCAAAAAGAACTTAACTTTAACGTTTTATTTTGTGTAAAAAAGGGCAAATTTAGTGAATTATTTTCATCTTGTACACAAAGTTATAATTTTAATGCTTTTCACATCCATGCTGAAAATTTGCAATTTGGTAAAAATGAAAGAAACGTAAATTTCTCCGAAGGAATTTTTCACGCATTATATACACTTCCTGAGAAAGTTTCAAATACTTTCTCAACAATCACAAGTTTACCAAGAAAATAAAAGATTAAATTTGTACAGATATTGGTCTATATATCAAATACATACAGAAATGATGTAAAAACCTTATGCAGTTTACTTTGACCTCTGTCCTCAAAAGATTTGCCCAGGGACAGATGCTTTTCTTTTGTATAAATGACTGTGGCTTTATTTAAAATATGAAAATCAAAGGAAGAAACCCAGTTTAATCACAGTATTTTTAAAATCCCTTCCCAATAGTAAAGGATCATTACCAAATATATAGCACCATAATACAAATATTGATGGGAAAGGGTATTCACATCACGCAAAATTAATAATAATAAAAACAAACAAACACTGAAAACCCGTGTTAGTATCCGTAGAGTAAGAAGTTGATAACAGCTTTAGCTTTCCTCATACACAGCAAGGAAAAGGTTAAAGAGTTTAAACTACCAAAATCCCCAAATAATCCTAACAGGAAAAACAAAAACAAACCCAAGGTCAGCAGTACATTTTGAACCGTAAAAGATAACGGGGCTATTGAGTTGTACAATTGGAGTTATGGCTAATACATAAATCTCCTCTGCACTAACTTATTTTCT
Organism: Rhinolophus sinicus; assembly: GCF_036562045.2. Lineage (NCBI taxonomy): Eukaryota > Metazoa > Chordata > Mammalia > Chiroptera > Rhinolophidae > Rhinolophus > Rhinolophus sinicus. The sequence continues at coordinate 43,003,702 of NC_133764.1, read as the reverse complement.
GTTCATTGGCAGTAGGAGTTAGAGTCTGAACAATGAAGAGGGCTTCAGATTGTGTTTAGACTGCAGAAGTCCTTACCAACCCTTAATGGTTGGTCATGGGACCAAGACAAACACTTCATGAATAGATTGGAGATTCGAAAACACCCAGAGCCTGGTTTTGCTCTAGAATTGGAAGCTTATAAAACCTGGCTACAAGTGAGCATTTCACAGAATTAATTACCAGGCTCCAAATCAAATGCCTCCGACTTATTCAGTTCCCCATAGAGCCCCTAAGCCCAACGTACTGGGAGAGCATGCCATAAAACTGGCTTCTTGTGCCCGTGTCATGGAATCAGAGTCCTGGGTTTAATTCACTAAGCCTGAGAATAAAGATTGTTGTAACTCTTGCTTTGGAAGTCTTTTAGGCTTTACGTTTATGGGAAGATCCTTAAAAGTTAAAGATTTGGGAAGTGTGAGGATGTCACATTTACAGTAGGTCCCTCTCAGTAAGGTTTAAGATAAATATCCAGTAATTTAACAGCTGAATTCACATATATTTGACACATGAGAATCAACTTGGCGTTGATATGATCTGCATTTATGCCCCTAAAGAGTTAGTATTAAGAAATGTTGACATGCGATTCCATACATTCTTACACTATAAAGTAACAAATTTTACTTCCAGTAGCAACTACAAAACCTTATGTTATTAACCCCTCTTGCATAGAATGAGGTAAACCTGTGCGTATTACCAATGCTATTATTCCCAAAAGTAGAGCAGTATTTTAGAAAATAAATTGCTGGTTTTTAACGTTCTATGCATTTTAAAATCCAAACAAAAATCTTACCTAAAATGGTCTCCTGGGGCTTTCCATTAACATTTTTAAAGCATTCCATAGGCTGAAGGACTGCAGAGTTTAATCATTTTGATTAATTTCTAATTAGCCCTACCTATATTCCAGAGGAGATGGTCAGTATTACCACTCTGAAGAGGCCAGGCTAAGACCCAGAAGCACTTCTAGAACAGATGCAATAATTCCTGAGAGTTTAGTTTATGAACCTCACTGGTAAATGCTAGAGCTCTCATTCAGTCACAACTCGGAAAGTTAGAAAATGCAGAGAGCAAACCTTTCACCAATTTACCCTTAGATCCTTTTTTGAAAGGAAGCCATGTGAATTTTAAAACAGGGAATGTTCAAAATGGTCCAAATCAGTTAATATTGTTATAACTAATTCTGAATACAAATAAAGACAAATCTTACTATATATATGGAATTTTAAGAAAATTAAATTATCTTCCAAATTAAGTTTTCTAACAAATCCAGGATAGTTACAAGCAGAGCTGGAATGATTTTGAAATCTAAACTTATTTTGGCTTTAAACAACTGTGATTTTGATTCTTCTGGTAATACAGAACATCTGTTTTGGGGTGTGGTTATACCAAGTATTATCTAACAGATGGAGGGAGGTGGCAGAAAACTGAGCAGAATCCCTTTCATGGGGTAATTTTTTAGTAAGGAAAATGAAATAAACTTAGGACAATACTGCATTTTCCCCAACCCCTTAACATGTAGACTGACATCCTGTATATCTGTCAACCATTCCAGTTTAACACTTTAGTGTTAGGATATTTTAAATCATTTTTCAATTAAAGGAGAACATATAAAAGTATCCAGAGTTCTTCCAGTTTCATATAGAACTCCAAATAAATTTTCACAGAATGAAAAACATTTCTTTCTGTACATTTAAAATGGGCTGTAACAAAATGCCAACAAGCAGAATTAATTACCCTTCCATGATCTATGTGGTGACGAACCCTCCTCCTCGAGGGGGTTTCAGTTGCATATTTCTGCAGCAAAGGAAGCTGGATATGTGACTGGCCTAACTTCTAAAATCCCCCAAATCTCCCAACAGGTACCAAAAAGGTTCATTTGTAATGACAGTTCACTTGCGTTTACAACTATATCCTCCTTAAATCATTTCCTTCAATCCTGCTACCTAAACTTTAATCTTACCAAAAAAGTTAGAATTTCAGTTCTTGTTAACAATGCACATAAATTCAAACGTGGAAAATATTACAAAATTCTTTCAAAAGCTTCAAATACAACACAAAAATTGTCCATCTTTATAAATTGAAAAATTTCCCCCCACGACTAAAATAGTTTCCCCACCCACCTGAAAAATCTGGAACTGAAATTTTCTATGTTTAGCAAAATGTCCCAGTACAATAGCCCCGCTGTACAGCTGGATTGATTAGAAATCAGTCCTGTGTAAAAGTCGTCCCCGCCCACCCTCAGTTTCTGAGCCACCTCAGGGCTCTTGTTTAATGTAGAAGTTGGCAGAGCCATTGCTTTCCTGATCAGATGCTCCTTGGAGGAAATTATAATCCTCTCCATCTATCAACTCCTCCTTCAGCTGCAATGCAGTCACTGCATGAAAGAGAGAAATGTACGGGATGTTACTGAACCTTTCTGGAACAGTCAGATTGCTTTTAATTTTTAATCTCATGTTCCTCCAGCTTTACAGTTAATAAGACTTCTTCATTTCTTCAGTAACTCTTAAAATTAATCCCCTGAAGTACAGCATTTAAGTAATTTTAATTTCCAAAGTATATTTTGAATTAAGGAAAGTTCTAAAACAGAACAATACTGCACATTGGACACTGAACAATAGACAACTTCAACAAAATATTCAAGGTATTAGATCACTAATTTGACTAGAATTAGAATTTTTGTTATGACTAAATACTCACTTTTGTGTCATTGTCTATACAAACAATGTATGGCTCTTAACTATAATATTTAGTAAGTAATACAATAAATATGACTTTAATACAATCTTATCTCCAAGGATTACCTTTATTAAAAAGACTCCCTTCAGAAGAAAATATATAAATCTGGTATCAAATATTATAAATAGAAATATCTATAATATAAATAGAATATGAATTATATAATTCACATGAATAAATCATATAATTCACATAAATAATCTATAATATACAATCAATAAATCTATAAATAAATAAAATTAAAATAATGAAAAACATGAGTAATCATTTGAGGTAAAATAAAAATTTACTGACATCAGCAATGTGAAAATCACTGATACAAAATGGTTAACATTACCAATGGGATCACTTAATAGTAGTTAAGCCGAGTTCTTATCTGACGACTTGCTTTTTAATGAAAACAAATCAATGATAGGCCTCAATTTACCAATAGGTTATGTTCTAATTGGTCTTTATTTCTACGGACAACTATTTTTCCGTTTCCAGTATTTTCAGTGGGGTTTAGGTTTCTGGGTAGCCACTCAAGTCATGCTAGTCAGAATTCCCAGTGACAGGAAGGCTCTTTCTTGTACCTGGTCAAGGATGAAGACAAAGAACTTTTCCTTTGCTGGGCCTAGCACTGGTCTTAGGCAGAAATTTTAGGTTGCTTAATTCTGAGATTTTTTTCCTAACTCTTTTTATAAACCTCTCTTAAACTACTATTCCTCAACAAAATTATCTAGTCACTTCAGACTGCCCTAAATCCTTTCCCTGAGGCTTACCTTCCTATAGAAACCCCCCTTCCAAAAAATTACTTCTCTACTGTTTTAATGAAAATGAGCTCAGCTAGGTGTTAAAACTAGTCTTAAAAACAACCAAGGTCTCAGAGATGTGTTTAAGTTTTCTTAAAAAGTTATTGTTTAACCAAAATCGAGTTGGTAAAGTTTCAGATAATATAAAGAACAGGAGATGTTAGTATGTTAACATACTCACTAGAGTCTAATCCCCTGGTGAGCAATGCCAACTTTCTCCAATTGCTTCAGCACAGATCTGCTAAATCAGGGGTCACAAACTGTGCTCCCCCGCCCCAGCCTGTGCCCCAAAATGGGAATGGACTGGCTGTTAAGTGTGACTCACTGAAGTAACCAGTTTGCTTCTTGGATACATTGGCTCCAAATAAAAGGTAAAAATTTTGTTTCTTTCATTATGGATCTTCTCATTACAAGAGTGAGGGGATACATATAGGAGGTGTGAGCTAAAAATACAAAAAAATTACAGTAAAGGGCACATTGCCATTAATACCCCTGAAAATACTACCACCCTCATCCCACTCCCGCATCAAACACACTTATCCCATCATTCTTGCCACTTTCTGAAGCAGTTCTGGAAGTCCTCTTTCATGAGTGTCTTTAGTTGCGCTGTATGGCTGCCTTGATGTCCTGAAGTGATTCAAAACGTTTTCCTTTCATGGTCATTTTGACTTGGGGAAGAGCCAGAAGTCACATGGTGCCAGATCCGGTGAACAAGGTGGATGAGGACACACCGTAATGTTTTTATGTGACAGAAATTGCCATACCAGCAACGATGTGTGACACAGAGCATTGTCATGATGGAGAATAAAGAACGACACTTAAGAAAGAGGGCTTCCAGAACCGCTTCAGAAAGTGGCAAGAATGATGGGGTGTGTTTGAAGCAAGGGGGAATATTTTGAGGCAGATTAATGGCAATGCACTGTCTTTTTCTGAAATAAAATTATATTTAAATATTCACCATATATTTTGATCACACCTGGTATATGGAATGTAAATTGGAACTGCTTGTATTAAAAAGAAAAAAATGTATTTAGATGAGTAGTAGCCAACTAACTTTTCTTTTCTTTTTTTGTTTTATGTAAGAGTTTACTAGAGTTTATTTGAGCCAAACAGAGGCCATGCCTGGAAGCAAGATCTCAACAGACTGAAAATGTTCCCACCACCTAAGTTTTCATAAAGCTGCAACTCGGCAATGTCACCATGTGGAACAATATGAAAATAGCTACACTGTTAAGAGTCAAATAGTGCAGTCACAGATAAATACTTCATGTCTTGATTTTAGTTAAAAGATTAGTTTAAAAAATAATGGTCTTTGGCATCTTATTTATTAAAAAATAATCTTATCAGAGATGCCAATTCATTTTGTTTCTTTGTTAATTGTTTTGGTAATGATGTTAAAAAATTTAACAGCTCCAAGACTGAAAAGCAAATACAGTATGCCTATAATAGCAAAACAAACACCCATCAGACTGTTGAAAGGTAAAGCAAACAAGACCGTGCAGTTCTTCCTTTCTTTAAAAAAGAACTTAATATAATAAAAATGCTTTTATGAAGAACATCAAGTGTATAATAGTTACCCTTCAAATCTAAAAAACATGCATTGTTAAGGATATTTGAATAATACCATGAAAATAAACACATGAAAAGAAAAAAATCCCCAAGTTTCATTAAAGGTGCAGTACCCACAATAAAAGGTTGATTAAAACAATATTTTATTATATGATGATCAGATGGCTAAATGAATGAGAAAAGAATTATCGTGCTTCAAGACCAAACATGTTTCATTCAAACGGATGTTGTTGTTGTTTTTTTTTAACGTAAAAAAGGTAAGCTGAGATTCTAAAGCACATCCTGAAACTATTTGCATTTACTATTAACACATTTCTGGATTATGCTTCTACCCATGTCAAAACATGGAAACGATGTGCTAAAGAAAAAAGCAACTCAAGATAAAGGTGAAACATTCACTCAGATGTGAAATGTTTTAATGCAAAGTTTTATTGTTTTCATGGAACCTAAAATAAAGCCTGTCTGGTATCTTCACACTAATCATTCCTCCTTTCCAGGCCTTATTCTCAATGAAGGATGGATGAAATAAAATAGATCCTGTGGCTACATTTCACTGGCTACACAAATGCATTTTCTTAGCTCCATTTTAAAAAGGAAGTCACTTTACTGACTCTAATCACTAACATTTCAGAAGATAAACTAACGGAAATCATTTTCTTAGCAAGAAGTGTATAAATAATAAACACTCTCAATAGCTAATCAAACTGTAGCTTTCAGATAGTTAAGATAACAACACAGTCCCAACACAGTTTCACCACAGTAAAATTACACCAGTCCCACAGATGTGCCCCCAGCTCAGAAGACACTACAGACACTGGTGGAAAAAGGAAATCTTCAGAGGCCTTGAGGTTTCCATCCCATGCATCTTACTCTAAGCTCTTGGTTTTGCCAATCCTAGAAGTTAAGTTCCATTTTACATGACTCAGTAACCTCTGACAAAACGTGACACACTTCTTCAAAATCAGTCTAATGCTTCAAGAAAGCACATCTAAACTCCAATAAAAATTCAAATATATTCAGAGCTCACAATATCTACAGTTAATTGCTTAAAGCAATTGCTTAAAGCAATTAAAAGGTTAAAGTAGACTATTTCATAAATAACAAGTACAAAAAGAAAAAAGTTAAAGAGACAAACAAAAAAACTAAAATGCTCTTTAAATAGACTTTGAAAGTTTTTCCGTTAAAGAGCAGATAAGCTTAGGATTTGCAGTCCTAATCTATTTTTTTCCATACACAAAAGAGGTATAGTAATTTCCTCTAGAGAAACAGACTGGGAATGATCAAAATGATCTAATACACTGATATAGGGAGGCAAAAGCTAAAGAACACATCTTAAAATAGAAAAAAAAAAGACTGAAAACTTGAGGCACAAAAATATTACCCAACAAACAAAAAAATTAGCAAACAGAGGAATGAGAAGAAAACAGAGCTAGGTATTAAGTCCCACCTGGGTTTTCAATGTATAGAAGGCATTTTAAAGAATGATTAGATAAAACAATTTGGTTTAAAAGCAATAGTTAGGATATGGAAAATATACGCCAAGGCAGATACAACTTTGGTTTTCAAGCTATCTGATCTGTACTCATGTCTAAAGTTCACCACATGCAAGTGAAGTCTTTATGATATTGTATGATAACATATTTGTTCTTAGCAATTACAAGGGGCAAAACCTTTTGTAGTCTTCCTTACAATCTACCCGCTTGGCCTAACCAATTAAATTCAAATTAAATTAGTTCACTCAATTAACCACTGTACATACATAAACATGAAATTATGGAAATAAATTTCACTCAAGTTCAAAACCAAAATTATACAGGTATTGTATTTCCAAGTCCATGTTATTCAACTAAGGAATATGTCTACCAGAACCAAAATTTACCCTATGTCTACATCTGGTAAATGTCTACCAGAACCAAAATTACACCGGAACACAAAACATGTCTCCTTTCTAATGAATGAGACACTATGGAATGCTATGAACAAAGCCTCATCTTTGGATCTGACTAATCAGATCGATCCCTAGTAGTGTAGTTCTCCACCAGGTCAAGTCACACAGAATTCTGCAATGCAAATGTGCAACCATTTTAATGAAACCAAGAAACAGTCCAAGTTGTCTCACAATTCCATAAACTGAAATTATAGCTTTACCCTAATTTGAAGCTCAGAAATGGTTTAGAACAAAATAAAAATCCTTCCCTGATGATTCATCTTAGTGAAATGACTACCAACGAAGGACTAGTGAAAATGAATTTTTCAGTTGAAAGAAAAAGAAAATTTAATGAGTCAGCACCTGTCATGCCAGACCATGCTTTGTCTCCCACCCCCCTACCCAGACTTTTACCCTCTGTAGTACCTGAGGTGCTGATGTGACTAATTACCTGTTTTGAGGCTGGGACTGAACTCTTGGCTAGTGCTGGGAGGTGGGAAGGCCTCCAGGGCTGTCTGTGCTGGAAGGGTTCGATATGGAGGAGGAGTCAACTCTTCGTCACCAGAGAAGCTCCTCCGCACCCCACCTGTCATGGGCAGGCTCGACAAACTGACAGGCTTCTTCCCAATTGGCATCTTCCTCTCTAAATATCAAGTCAAACTAAAGTAAGCTTTTACTTACATGCGTGGCAAGAAAAGTGCATTATATTACTAGGAAAGGTTGTGTTGCATAGGGTACTCTGAAAAGAGAACCAACTATGCAAGGTTTGTATTTCTGAAAACAAGGAGTGTATGTATGTGTATGTTTCGGGGGAGGATGATGCAGGAGCTTACTTCTAGTCTCTGGGAGTCTGGTAATCCTGCTCCCTGACTCGCAAATAAATTTAAAACGAAAGAGCAAAATGAACTATAGAGAGCATTCAGTGTAGAGAACAGCTAGCTAATTTCCTTCAAGAAAATTTCAGCTTGAGGGGGTTTGAAAATCCAATGGAAGAGAGGGTTTTAAAACCCTACTTGTAGGGTAGCATTTCACTGCCCATATAAGCCCAAACACTGGCCTTCAGGGAGAAATCAAACACTTTTATCTGGGTGGCAGGATTTCACTGATATGAAATGTGCTCCCCTAACTTTTGGCTTACTTACAATCCACTATTTTCAAAAACACTTATAATTCTTATTCTGAAAAGCATTTCTAAAATGTAAAGCTTGTTGCCTGCAAGTTCTAAAGCAATCTAATTTCTTTTGAAACACCCACTGGTTATATTTCATAAGCAACCATAAGCTTTCAGACTTAAACAATGCTTTCACTCACAGAAAAAGATACTCTAAACTTTGCAAATATTGAACAACCAAGCACATTGCATTAGTCAGGCTGAAAGTGAAGGATACTTACGAATCTTTGTGACTATAAATTTTGTTTTCTTCCAGAGTATACAAATGACCCAGGCAAGGGCAATCAGAAATTATGCTTTACAAAATCAGGGCTAAAAGACAAATCAAAGCCAGACAGTATTCCTATGTAAGATGATCTGGAAACTAAGCTACTAGTGAGTACACATTCAACTCGCAACTGCCAAAGCTGAATCACAGGTAGCAATCATTTAGACTTTTTCTAATGTACTACACTTAAGAGGTAAAAACACAAGGAGAAGCTCCAACTCTCTACTACTTATAATAGCCCCTGAAGATGGTACAGAAATCAGGGCTGGTTTGCCGGCTCTAGAATAACTAAACCTTGAGAAAAAAAGGCTTCTCAGATTGGACAGATCACGTGCACACAACAGATCACATGAGCACATCCTCTTGGCAGAACATTACTTATTTTTCCAAAGCACTAGTTAATAGTTATCCCTTCATAGCAAGAACACAGCTCATTACAAAACAAGCTAAGAATAATGAAGCCCATTAACTTGTCTAGTTCTGTAAAAAATAAACACTACCAAAGAACATACTGATTTTAGGTACAGAAAAGACCGAAGAGCTAGAAGATGAAACAATAGAACCAGAATATAATAATCTGTAGGCAAACTTAAAACAAATAATAGGTTTTGTGGCCTATCTGTTAGTGATATAAATCTGCACGCGAGCAATGGATGACCTAGGTTTCTGGATCCCAAATTCTTCCATATTTGGGTAAGTAAAGTTTTGTGGGCAAAATTTCTAATAAACGATTTCCTGAGTAAAAAAAATAAATAAATAAAAGGAGCAACAGTACCCTTACAACGAAGACTGCTTCTTTTTTCATTCACATGGCACTACAATTCCTTATTCTCAACTCCAAAATTCAAAGGTTTTGTGGTAAAACTTTGGTAACAAAGCCAGACCTCAGTTGGTAATACTATTTATAATCTTTATTTGGCCCATTTAATGTAAACATTTATGTGTATTTTGCTTCAGAAAATGCTCCAGAATATGCAAAGGGTAGCATAATACATGCTATACAAACTGTATTTTTCTAAAATCCAGAAAATTCTAAATCCCAAACACATCTAGCCCCAAGGATTTACTAATAGAGGATTGTGTGTCCATAGTTCTTTTTCTTTCTATGTCCAAAGGACAATTTAAAGGCATCAGAGATGATGCCATAATATTAAAAGCTATTAAAATATTATAGTTAAAACACATTATACTTACAGCTAAATTCACTTTTTCCAGCTAATCAAGAAATCTGATGATGTTAAATGTCACTAAAAACTGGGGTACTGATATTATCACTTCATTAATTTCATATTTATTTCTATGTCCATAACCCATTAATTGAAAATCATTAAAGCCCATAAGCTAGAAACAAACCCTGCAAAAGTCACCCTGAAGGAGGTATGTGAACTGTGTATACTATGCTCAGAAATTAGTTCTGAAGAGTATACCTTACAAAGCCACCAAATAATAAAAAACTTTAATTCAATATCTTGGAAATAAACTTCTGAAATCTCAAAGTCTTGTCCAATAAATAGAAAGGGAAAAGACAGGTTTAAACCACCTCTGTTAGTCAACCATCCAGAAAGCTTAGGGATCACATCTATTATAGTTAGTCTACTAGGCAAGTTCCCATGTGATTTCTTCCTAATTGTTTCGAGATAAATGGGAAATCACTTTGATATGCCCAGTCTGGCAATGCTGTCGAAAGTTCCTTTAGGTGAATAACAAATGTGGCAAATGGCTAGTGGGCAAAATACTTCTAGACCTATGGGAAGCTTATGCCTATAACAGAAAAGAGAGGGTAACAGATAGGCCTGAAGGTTATCACTACTGTGAGGCTGAGCAGGGCTTCACACTGGGAGGAAACTAAAGTACCAATGAAGTGGCTTTAAGTTCCCCACTGAAAAAAATTTATAAAGAAACAACCATAATCAGAAAGGTAAGTCTCTTGGTTGTTAACGAGACAGATTAGCACTTATTTGAACATTTGGCAAGTTAGCTGGAAACAAACCTGTTTTAGTTTTAATCTTCAAATGTACTTTTTATTTTCATATCTTTACATGAAAATAATCTCAGACTGAAATAGTCCATGACAAGCTTCATGAAGAGAATCTGTGGCTTTCTATGCTGGGGAACAAGATTTTACAAGAATCAAGTAGAGCTATCAATATATTTTATATTATTTTGGCTATTAACACCATAATCATTCATTATAAGGAAAAATATAGATAGCATATTTAGAAAAATGTACTTAAGCCTGACTTAGTCAACTTGAATTTCTTTTAAGGATCATTCTAAAGAGTTCTGGTTTATAAGAAGGATGGGTTTATTAGGCTCCAAGTCTACTGGAAGCATCAAGCATCTGCTTTTTAAATTTTTTAATAAAAAGGTTTTAAAGGAGAGTTTTCAGTAGGTTTACGTACTATTTCAAAAATCATTTGTAGGCTGTTCTTTACCATATGTTTTAAATGTTATGGTAATCATTTATTCCGTCAATTAAAAAGTTTCTCATTATTGAAAATGTTTGCCTTTTATGGCATACTGCACCTTTAAGCATAGTACACAACGCATACTCATCAGCTCACATGGGATATCGTTTTCTGTGCAAGAATACTGTGACCTCAAGTGGTTAACAATTTAGGAAATGTATATAAACACCATATGGTGACCCACTTTTCTTATGTCCTTTGTATTGCTGGGACTTAGCCTTTTTCTTCTGTTTCGATGAACCTGATTGGCTTTCTCTCGATGCTGTTAAAAAAAAAAAAATATTGGTACCAGATAATTGTTTACAACTATAGATACAACTTAGATGAACTATCTTTACCAAGATCATTATGCTTATAAAAGTACGTAATGCTTTGGAAATAAGGGTACTTGTTCCAGTAAAACCATGACAGATTCCTCTATTTAGTCAATAAGCACTTATTATATACCAGTAACATTTTTAGCCTATAGTTTTAAACTCATTAAAATAAGTCTAATTGGGTGAGTACTCTTACTGATATGTTTCTATAGTCATTATGTAACTGACTATCGAATTCACACAGCCATGGTACACATGGTCTGATTCTGTGATATTGTTGTTGAGTCTTAAGGTCTTACCTGGCAACCAATCAGACATAGGTATATTCTTGTCCTGTGAGCTCACAAGATGATTTATGTGACATAGTCCTCTGGAGAATTGCTGATTTTTACAAAAGGACACCTTTTCTGTATACCAACTTACACTGTGATGCTGGAGGCTGTAGTTGATATCCAGTTAATTGACACCACCCTACAGGATAGAGGTCAGGAGACTCACAGTCTACCCACTGATCATACTCTTCTTCCCATCCATCAAAATGTATCCTCAAGAGACGATGAATAATTCGAGTTACTGTGGCTACACATATTAAACGGGGCTCCATGAGATCTACTGCTTCTAATTTCATTCCTACACGAAATCCGTGATTTGGAACATCCTGACATGGAGAGGCAAAACATTAACACTGGTGAGAAGAAGAATGTACAATTCTACTATCACTAAGACAGGAAAAAAGGGGAAGCAATGTAACCAAAACATAACCAAATTAACATCATTTAAACAAAAAAAATCCCCAGTAATTCTTTAGTTATTGAAATATGTGAAGGTGAAGCATTTAAGAACTAGCTAGGCAATGTATTCATTTCTATTTTACTCAGATTAAAAAATGAAACAAACTTTGGAAACAAGTTTCACGTCCTAGGTAACGTTTACATTGTTTTAGTACTCCATATTTATTTATATTAATCTCCACTATGAAATCCTAACATAAAGCAAAGACATTTTGATCAACAATGATTTACACTTGTGTGGTATCAAAAAAATTCTACAGACTTATGCCATCATTTAAATTTACCTTATTAAATAGTTTTACTGGTGCTGCAATGGAGCCAGTTTCCCTGAGGTAGTCAAACCATTTAAAAGGAAGTTTTGTGTAACCTGAAAGACACAAAAGGTTTTAGGAGCAGTTCACTTAAAATTAGCATAATACTAAAATGCAGAAAAAAAGTAACTCAGCACACTTAAAATCTCCAATTTTAGGTTATATGATAAATTTTTAACTCAGGCTATAATACTGCTGAGCCCAATAATTCCTCCACGTTATAAGGGTTTTCCTTCTTTTCTAGACAGATACTGGTGTAACTACTTATGCTAATGCAAAAGTGACTCTCCTGTGTTCTGTCCACCATAAGTAGTACAGACTTTTGCTTTTTTCAATCCTAGGCTCAGAATAGTCTAGCATTGAACACTTTCCAGTGATATTTTTCTTTCTTTGCAAGAAAGAAAACTGGCTGGGAAAATACTATTTTTACAGACCTCTGGTTTTGGCTTTCCTCCTTTTTAAGAGAAAAACCCAAGGCTTAGATACTGAAATTAGGACAGTTACTGATTGAGCCCCGAGAGCTATTTAAGGGTATATCTTTTTTTAAAAAGTCACATGGGAATCTACAAGTGGAACCTTGCTTTTCCTCCAAATCTGAAGTATCTATTTTTTAAAAAGTTTATGCATGCAATAGCCTCTTGAGCCTACATCACCACCTCAACAGTGCCTAAGAATACTAGTTCATATTATAAGATGTACAGTAGCTCAGGAAAACATTCTATCCTAATGTAGTGTATTAAAGCTAGCTGGAATACAGTGCTTTACATTTTTAGAGCACCCCACAGCTCTTGTTATGTATACATATACTTATGTGTGCAATATATACACATATTATATATTCACACAGCAAGAAATTTAGGGCTATGTTAAATGTTGTAAACAGATACCATGTAAAACAAGCAAGAATGACAACCCAGTGTTTGTATTAGGACGAAGTACCTCTAGGTGGAGTAAGTTCAATCATGTTAATTTCACAGAAACCAACAGGGAAAATAGAAGGGGAGGTTGCATGATAACAGAACCAGTCAGATCCATCTGCTGCTTCTGAGCCATCGATCCCAATCATCAGGAATCCGTCAGCTAGCACCTTTTAAGAGAATTCCACATACTTGAAATTAGGTACCACTATTACAAAAATGATCTTTTCAGTGACATACTACAAGAATGGAAAACCTATTACATAAAGGGCTCTTAAAAGTGCAAAATGCACCTTCATTAAATTATGTTAAATAATAGAAATTATAACGGAAAATCTATGTAAATTCTACTGTGCACCATAAACAAAAGCAGGGTTACACAGAAGTGATTTCAGATGTCGAGGAAAACAGTGCCTTTATCAATGGCTAAGGCTGTCTGCTGCTGCGAAACGAAACTGGGCTGAGTGCTCTTTTACAATGTAACTGTCCAGTCTTGGCTGGGCTCTATCTAAATCCTATTCAGTAATAACTTTCTTTCTTTCCTTTGGATTTATCACATAAGGAGGAGTTTTTCCAAATCCTTTACACCTTCTTCAAGCTCCAACTTTCCCTCTCTTATGCTGCAGGTAACCATGCTCCTCTATGACAGAAACTAAGGCTGGCTGTGGAGGGTCCTCACATTCCTTCCTTTGCACCTCAGATTGTTGTTCCCCCGCGAGACATACTTCACCACTGGTACCTTGCTCCAAAACACCATCTCTTGCACTCCCATTTTCCAGTACATTAAAAATATTTAACAATATTTTATTTTGAAATAGTTTACACTTAACAGAAGAAATACTATTCTTATATAATGAACTCCTAAAAAGTCTTCACCCAGAGACCCAAATAAAGGTAGCAGACTCAAGATAACAACAAGCTATATAAACAGAGGACTTCTGATGAGAGAATTCAAATTCATTTTGAAATTACTAGTGACCTTCTCCCTAGTAAAGATCCAGACACACACATTTTATGTCAAAATGAGTATGTTAGAGGCCTCCTTCTCCTGTTACCTTAAACCCCGTTTCTATTACTGCATTTCTATGTTTTAAAAGCCATTCTCTTACCTTTCTAATAGTTGCGACACATATTGTGGAAAGATTTAATGGGTCTATAGCTTCCAATTTCATTCCTTCCTTGAACCATTCCCCACTCTGGTCTACTTCTTTTACCTAAAGAATTACACGAAAGCACATCTACTGTTACAAATATTATCATTTTAATAATTAAAATGTTACCAATTTGGAAAAGTTGACCAGATGAAAATACCAAATGTCTTCTCCTACCTACCTAATATTATAGCTCAAACTTCTACTAGGGAACAGAGAGAATTCAGGCAAACAGAACTTAAGAATAATTATAATCAATGGTGTGACACCTAAGAATTACAAGGTCTTAATTCTTTTAAGTGAACACATGTAATTGTGATTTCCATAGTTTTAGGAAAAAACCCACAACCCTCTTTCAAACATTAATTTACAAATGAGGGTTCTTATAAAAACTTCTTACCTTAGCAAATAAATGTGGTGGTGTATCAAAATGTCCATCCTGTTTCTTTGTAATATCTACAAGGAAAAGTTACATACTAATCTGTCAGCATTTGTGAGAAGACCAAAAACCACGTTTCTTTGAAGGTTTTAAACTCACAAGGTATGTATACTCTAAAACATGGCAAAGATACATGCCTTCTACATTTATGGTGAATAATCTCTAGTAGTCATTCTTTCTTCAAAGTACATGTGCCATTAAATACATTCAGCCAATTAAAATGCTAGTAACTCCCTTTTTAGAGAATTACCACTTTATAAGTATGTTTTAATGTGTTTAGTATTAAGTCTAACCACATGTAATCTTGTTATTTTGATTAAAATGGAATGAAAAAGGAAATGCCATCTTTAGATCTTTCAAATGGGCTGGATAAGAAAAGTGTTAAGAAAACAAATGTAGTCGTGAGCAAAAGTGCGTTATTTTTTTTAATTGAGAACACGTGGAAGGAAGATAAAGGAATTAATTAGGACACTAATATTCTGGTGGGAAGCTTCCCTAATTAAAGTAGAATAAGCAGCCCAGACAACTAGGACGCTATTTTTGATCTATGCTATTCTGTAGAGAAAAGTAACCAAGCAGTACAGTTCAGCCTTAATGATATTTTCAGCAGGAGGTCTTGGGACAGGTGCTTACCAGATCTTTTGAATCGATGGCCTATGCTTCGAGACCAACCAATATGGTGGATTAATGGGCTATGCATATGGCACCAGAAGTCATCTGTTCTATCTTCACTATCTTCATACACTAGTCTTAATCTTCCTCCAATTACACTTTCCACCACTGCCACTCGTGTTCGACACAAATGCCGCTTGTCAACCACTTCTACTCTCATGCAAGGTTTGAAAGGATACTGCATACTTTCTGAAACCTTGAAACAAAAACAGACACAAACTTTGAAATTCATGACAAAGGTCTACAAATCCTTTTCATATTGCATTATTTAAAACTGAGTGCACTTGATATTTAACATAGATCTAGCTCACTGAAGTAACTCATTAAAAAACTTAGAAGTTACTCCTTTCTGTAGAGCTCTCATTTAACACTTCAGTACTTTCTAAGATTCTGTCTTTTACCTTTTGTGAGAAATCGGGAGGAAGTGTTTTGGCACCAGTAAGTCGTTTCACTAGAAAAGCTTTCCAGTTTGTATACTTATGCTGAATAGCTGAAACAAAACAAATAACCAGTTACACTTTAGCAAAGAGTAGAATTGCTTCTTAAACGTATTTTTTAAAACAAAAGTAACAAATTTCCTTGCAATTTACAGTATTACAGTCCTGAAAAAGAGCAACAAAAATAGAGAAAACAAGTAAGACTTACCAAAAAATAGTATGTTAATTTCTGTATCACCTTAATGTTACTATGTGTGAAATTGCATTAAAGTACATATATTTAAATTACAATAAGGATAAGTAAGCTACTTACTTCTAGGAGGGACAAGAGGTTTTCCACTGGCTGCACACCAACCAACTGGATGGATATCAGAACCACATATATTGCACCAGAAGTCCAGACCAGAGTCATTTTCAAATCCTTCATATCGTAAGAGGGCATTGTAACCTGAAACCAACAAATCAATCACCACATAATGAGAAAATCAAATGACGTAAAACAGGATACAGCTGCTGGTAGTGGCTGTTTGATATCAGCGTGCAACTGCAACAAGAGCATGTGTGGGGCTTGTGAACAGACAGATGGCTGGGCCCCACCCCCGAGATTCGGATTTAGTACATCTTGGTTGAGTCTGAGAACATGCATTTCTAACAAGTCCCCAGGGATGCTGCTGCTACTGGTGTATGGATCAGACTTTGACAACCATTTGTACAATGCAATTAGTTTAACTGTTTTCAGAGCAAGGCTCCTCCTTTGAATATATTTCAATTTTACACATAGTTTCTTAAATTCTAGAAATGAAATTCTCAGTGAAAACAGGGGTGGGAGAGTGCTACTAGAACATGTAGTTTTGAAAAGAAAGAAGACTGTGATAAATTAGTAAAAACTTGTCAAGTCACAGAAATCCAGTTAAAGTATATTTAATAAAAATTGCTTTATCCAGCCAATCAGGTGACCAATTAATTATTCTTGGATAATTTGGATGTGGCTACTTCAAGAGTCTAAATTTTTCTGTCCAGTTTGTTTGTAAATAAGATTTGAAAATCCAAGGTAAAAAAATAAAATTGATGAACGCAAACAAAAGTATGTGAAATCATTTAAAAGCTATATGTACTAAATAAGCAAATAGGAAGCCGCATTTCCTAGAAAGAACAAAAAGCATATGACATAACCTGTTTATAATTTAGTAAATCTTCTATTGATAATAAATTGAGGTTTCATTTAAGGCCTTTAGTGGAATACAAAAGGCCCAATAAACTTGTGTTTCAGGCCAGGAGCTAAGTTCAGTTACCATTTTCATGTGTTAATATCTATGATAAAAATTTACAGCATTAAACTTTTAGTTTTAAAATTCAATAATTCACAAAACAATTCATGAGTCTGCTAACTATTGTTGAGTTCTAGTTCATGATTAACATCAGGCTCACTTCTAAAACATCATTAAAGTGGCTTAGAATAAGTTATATGAAGCAATTAGATAAAACAGAAATGTAAAATCAGAGATGGCAGACAAAAATAATTCTGGGATATTAAATGCAACTAACTTAAACATCTAGGACAGAAAGAATGTATCACTATTTTAAATTACGGTGTAGCAAATAATAAAAGCATGTAGAGAATACTTATATGGCGGGAGAAATGTTTCAAGGAATAGGTGGGAATTGAATTGGGTTATATACGTTGAGTACAGAGCATGGGACACTCTTGAAGAGTAAGCAAAGGCAGAGGTGATGACAAAGAACATGCTGTATGAGGGAGGTGAGAGATTAAATTCTTTAGAACAGAACACTTATGTTGGGGAGCAACAAAATATTTTGTCCCTGGTGGATGGTGCAACTCAAATGGCTGTAAATGCTGACCATATTGATCCTTTAAGGACAAAGAAACCATTAAAGATACTTGAGCAGAAAAATGAAATTATGATCATTGCTAGATAAATTAAGTCTATCAGCAATACATAGTAAGCAGTGTGCAGGGTGTTTTGGGGATACTTGCTGGAAATGGGACTAGAAAAAAGAGCAGAATGAGTAAGACACCTCCTTCCAGTAATCTAAGGACAACTGTCTTAGAGTGGCTGCCCCCTCCTCTAAAGTACTACGGTGCCCAACCTACACCACCACTCGCTGAGTACCTTGTCATAAATATATTCAACGCTGGGCAGATGTGAAGTTGCTGAAAAAAAAACAACACCTTATACTTCTGCACATCACCTGCCCACAGTGTCTAATGCAGTAGATACCTAACACATTTATTTCATGAGCAATACGGTAATGAAGGCTAGGTTACACAAAAACAGTGGGAATGAAGAAAAAGGAAGAACTCCAGATATATGAAAATTATCAACACCCATTTACTTTTAGTATTATGAACCTTATCACTTTCTTCCAGTACCTTAACTTTGTGTTACTTTTCAAAGTATTTCCCTATATAACGGGTTGGCAAACTATATTATGGTCAACTGATCCGGCCTACTACCTAATGACTTTTTATAATCTGCCATCTAAGAACGGTTTTTACATTTTTAATTAGAAAAAAAATCAAAGAAAGGATATTTCATGATGACAATTATATGAAATTCAAATTTCAGTGCCATAAATAAAGTTTTACTAGCACACAGCCATGCCTATTAATTTATATATTGCTATGGCTGCTTTCATGCTACAATGGTAAAGTCGAGTAGTGTGACAGAGATTGTACTGACTGACCACAAAGCTTAATATTTACTGCCAGGCTTTTTACAGAAAAAAGTTTGCTAAGCCCTGCCCTATTATCATATTTATTATTTATTTGACAACATTTTTACACAATTTATACATATGCTTTCTTACAAGTTACAAATACAATCGGCATTTTCTAGTACATTATTTATTATGCATGCTTTTCACCTGCTAATTTTATAATTCCAGCAATCCAGAAGACTTTGGTAGGTAGGCTGCAGTCTGTATTGGGAACTTCTACTCTCACATTTTCTGAGATATCACCCCAGCAGATCCCCATAGGTGCCTGTCATATAAAAATTATTAAATTATCATCTTATTAGCACAATGCCTAAAACATATCATTCAATATTAAGCATGACCGTCAATAATGGACAATTAAACCAAAAATGCGATTAAATTCATTCATTTTTCTCTAAAAATATAACTCTTATTAAGAAGAAAAATAATAAAAATATACCTAACTCTTATTTCCCTTTTCACAGAATTCTATTTGGAAAAAGCCAGTGATAGGGTCAAGGTAACGATGAAGTTAAGCATTCACATATACTAGAATAGACCTAGGTTGACTTCAAAATTCAATACTGTCTTAATACAACATCACAGCAGCAAAATTTTATAAAAGCTGAATCACAAACTTGATAGATTTCACAGGATAAAGTTGACTTGAGAAACTCATTCTTTTTAATAGGCACCGAATGAATATACTTTACCTTAACCTTTAATTTTAAAAGATCTGGTCAAAGAACAGAAAGGAAAATAATTTCAATTGCAATGTGGTTTCCAATAACAGAGGAGAAATAAAACTTAGTTATCTATGTTTTTAACTTAGTTCAATTCATAGTCTAGAAATACAGTTTGTTAAAACAGACAAGTGGCAAAAGCACTGAATCAAGTTATTTAAAAGGTGGAGTTGAAAGAGTTTTTGGAGATGCATACCATGGTAAATTGTTCAAGAATTTATTATTTCTAAATTTCTCATGCAGGAGTTACTACAAACAAAGAGAAAACTTTCAATGTTAGAAGTGGTAATCATTAGCCTCCCCACTAAATGGGGACTCAGAAAAGCGAACCAAATGAATATCATGAAGGAATTTTCCGAAATCTAACATATGTTCCCAAATTACAATTTCCATTACATTTTAATCCTCAAAACTTAAGGCCATTTACAATCATCTGGAACTTATGCAACGGTTAACCAAATAAGTGAATTTAGGAATATAAATGTTGATAATTAATAAATACTAAACAGTCTGCGGCCCTTGATATCAGCAACTCCTCAATTAAATATAATTTAGAACCTTGATCAGAGAGAAAAGGATTAGGTGAGATTATAAGACCTGATAATATGAACAAATCAAGGAAAAGACAAAATAACCTCACAGCTCAAAGATGAGTAAACAAAGACATCTAAGAGTTACACGAACTAGCCAATTTGAACACTGGGCAATAGGCAAAGCCTCCCATACTTGGCAGATGCTAACCCAACAGGATTAGCCTAAAACAATACTCAACCCCTATCCTCTCAATAGTTTATGGAATTTCTGACGGAGAGGAAGAAAATGTCAAATAATACTGAACTAGGATAAGTCTAGAAACCAAAGACAGAATCAATTTATGGCTATTGCTTGAAATAGCAAGCAATGAATGTATCTCAGTAACTTGGAGACTGTGGCCTATCTCAACTATTTGTGATTCTGGAAGGGTATACATAACTATCTCCCTGAGCTGTGCAAAAAATAATACATCCATCATAACTACCCCTTTCTGCTTTTTTTTTAAATTAAAAGACTGGACTGTTCAGGTTCTGCTATCTCCCTCTATATCACTCTAGACTGTAGGGCCATCCCTATTGCCAGCAGGTATGATCAGAAAAGGAGATGCTGGAAGGAAGACAGGTAACGTAGATAAAGCTAAGATACATTAACACAAAGATCATGTATGTATTCATTTCTGTGAGTACGAACCAATCAGAGCAGACAGATCTAGTTAAATGCATGTACTGAATGAAGGTAGGGTCTTCATCTCTCTTTGGCTGCCAAATCTTATGGAATGGGTTTATTTTTCATTGAGAAGAAAGAGGCATAGTTATGCTGACCAGTTGGGGGTTATGTTGGCACACTGCTAAGTGAATTTGGCACACAGGACTCCCTTTTGAACTAGATATGACGATGTCATACAGACTTAAAAAAAAAAAAAAAGCCTCAACAATTGCATGGAGAAAATAACTTTTAGTCACATATTATTAAAGAAAACAAAGTGTCAAGTATGCTGACTTAAAAAATAAAGTTACTGTTCATTTTAGTTGGGGGATATTATGTTTTGGTTCCTACAGTCTGGATTGGTATAGGAGAAAGTAGCAGAAAGTGACATTTGTTCTTGCCTGTAAATTTGTGGTTCTGCTAGGCCCTCTTAAACCAATCCATATGGTCCACTCTAAGAAAAAAAAAAGAAACGGAAACAACAAAAAAGAGCACCAGAGTCATCGCACAGTATGTGCTCTGAGTGTTGAAATAATAAGGTAATTTCATAGATATATCTGCCCTTTTGTTTAAAATGACTATTCTTAAGTGTGGAAGACTAAATGACCCAGGGCTTGACAGCCATCTTCATCCAAGTCATCTGTCTTCTCTTGCTGGCAGGAGGGATACCTCTGAAAGTCTGGATTGGCATAGCATGAACTAGCAGAACCATAATTTACAGGTAACAACAAATTTACCTTCCAGACTCAGGACGAGAGGTCCACCTCAGGCTCCTCCCAAACCAGGAAGATCTGCTGCACCACTTCCTGCTCCAGGGCCACTCGTGAGGGCTATCTGGGAGCGACTCTCCTTCCCTGCAAGGTAAGCTATCATCAGGTCCTGCAGGACATGGCCAAATCCAATGCTGAGGGCTCCCCAGCACAAATGTATGATAACCTCCACCTGACTGTGTGTAAGAAAATCATTCGGTGGGAAGTCTTATTTTCTGCACTTCAGGAACATTCCCAGATAGTCCAATAGCCCAGACAGCTAGTATTTACTCTCAGAGGGCTGATACACTGCACACATGATGCTGCACAGCAGAAATACAGATTTCCTTCCACAGAGCTGCCAACCTGTAATTTTTGATAATCACACATAATCCTCAATACTATTAACAGAGTTGAAGTGGGCAGAGGTTAGTCCTGAAGTTGCACATAGGTAACCAAAAAAGAATCATTCCCAATAATGATAGTACAAATGTAGAAAAAGCCCCTATTAAAATACTTTGAGACAAATAGGCATTTGATTACTAAAGTGCATCAAGTAGAGAAAGATGAAACATTATTTGGCTAACAAGGGAGAAAACAAAACAGGAAATTAATTAGGAAGAGATTAGAACTACTAAATGCTATTTGCTGGAATGAATAGGAAGTAGAAACAGGAAAAAAAATTGTTCCCCCTTTCTCCAGAAAGTCCACTCACCTTTTGATTTGATACCAGAATCTACTTTGTAGGATGGTGGTAGCAGGGAGATGGGAGCACAAGGAGAGTACAAAAGGGAAATGGGGTGCTTGCCGTGGAAGTAAGATTACAAATGGGGGAATGCTATGTGTATGTAAAAAAAGACAGGGAGCAGTGGGTAATGGTTTCAAAGGCATAAAACAGTCTATAGATTAAAAAAACACACCCAGATTAAACCAATATTGTTTAAGAATTGGGTGACTGCAATAGGAAAACAAAAAACCATTTTAGAAGTCAGACCAAAATTAAGAAAATAATCTAAATTCTTTAGGCTTTCTATAAAACAGGCGCTTTCCTGCAGAGACTCTATTTCGTGGCAACTCACAACAGCTAACTCAGATGGAGCACTAACAAGTGCCAGAAATTAATTTAAGTTTTATTTCCAAGTTAAGTTTTATTTCCATTAGAAAGAAATTCTGCAATCCAGGACGACAGAAGTGAAGATTCTAACTTTAGTTAAAATGGACGTGATGTCATATTTATTTTCAACTTTCACTGGAGTCATATGTAAGTGTGTATGTGTGGTCAAGGCGAGGGGAAACATTTTTTTTTCACTTGAGGTTATTTTGCTAATAAACACATACCTGAGAAATAGGTAGATGAGTTTTACTCTAAAAAGAAACTGTGCATACACAAACAAAAGGGCTTTTTTTGTGCTTAAAATTCAAAAACATACTTGTGATACTTTTAGCAAAGAAATATGATAACCTTATCACCTCAAAACAGCTGGCATACAGGTCAGGCACTAAAGAGAGGATTAGAAAATATGATATTAGTAATACCAGGTAATATTTGTGGAGGCAGGATGAAAAAGTATAGTAAGCTTTAAAGTTATGGCATGTATGTACAAAGGCCTTTTTTAAAAAAACAAACTACAACTACTGCGTTTCCCCGAAAATAAGACCTAGCCAGACCATCAGCTCTAATGCGTCTTTTGGAGCAAAAATATAGTATTTTGGAGCAAAAATTAATATAAGGTCTTACTAATTTTTGCTCCAAAAGACGCATTAGAGCTGATGGTCTGGCTAGGTCTTATTTTCGGGGAAACACGGTATTTTCAAGGGAGAAAAAAAGTAGGATGATTATATTTCTGGTTTTAGCAATGACAGTATCAACAAGACACCAGGTACCAAAAAAAAAAAGAAAAGGAAAAGAAACATGAAATCTGTAAATACCTAGCTGAAGGAGTATGATTTTTGCTTTTGTATGATTCACGCAAATTCTGGCTTGTGCTGTAATGCCTAGGAAAGAAATATTTTACAAGGCAAACAATGGGCAATAGGAATGCTTCAGTTTAAAAAATTAAAGTCTTTAAAAAAAATTAACAGTGTTTCAATAAAGCTAAATGTTCTGCATACAAATAGATCAACTGGAGGCTCTCTTGGGTCCAAACATAAATTACTAATAGAAGAAAATAATCTGTGAATTTCATTCTTGAATATAGTATACCTAACTGGCATGTGGTATTGTAGTCTTTTGGAGATTTTTCCACAGTTAGGATAAATATGGACACCGTTTTAGAAAAGATATATACTGGTCTCGGGCCTTGGTTCCTTACACAGAACTCTTAAAACTTTTGTAATTCCCTAAGTGATAAGAGCACTAGGAGCATCTTTTGTTCTAATATTTGGTCTTTAACGCTGGTTCCTGACACAGAGCTCCAAATTGTTTGGAATTTCTTGGGCGATAAGAAAGAATGTCTTTTGTTCTAATGAGGTGACTCTTTGTGGAATTCTAGACAACTTCACCATGGGAGCTGGTCACCAGAAAGACCAAGCTTAAGCTTGGAACTTTCAGCCCCATCCCTCATCCTCTGGGAAAGTGAGAGGGACTGGGAAGGGAGATCATGCCTATATGATGAAGCCTCCAAAATAATTCCAATATTCGGAGTCTGGAGAGCTCCAGGGTGGTGAAGACATGGAAGTACGAGGAAAGTGGCACGCCTGGAGTCATCATGAAAGCTCTGTGCCCCTTTTCACATACCATGCCCTGTGTATCTCTTCGTCTGTATCCTTTATTATATCGTTAATAATAAACCAGTAAACTTAAGTAGTTCCCTGAGTACTGTGAGCCATTCCAGCAAATTTATTGAACCCACAGAAGGGGTCATGGGAACTCTAATTTATAGCTGGTCTGTCAGAGGTACAGGTGACAACCTGGGACTTTTGGTGTCTGGAGTAGGGGCAGTCTTGTGGGCTGAGCCCTTATCTTGTGAAATCCAATACTATGGTAACTCCAGGTAGATAGCGTCAGAATTGAACTAAATTATAGGACACCCAGCTGGTGTCTGAGAGTTGCTTGATGTGTGGAAAACCCACACAACTACTGTCAGAAGTATTGTGTGGTAGTAGTGTGTGAGTAAAGGAGATACACAGGTGTGTTTTTCTATAGAACAAAGAACAAAGTCTTTGCATTATGAAAAGTAGGTTAAAACACAGAGTTGAAAAATTACAATCCAGCTACTAAAAAAAGTAGTGCACTTCTTCATTTATGAGATGGATTAGAGGATCTACATGAGTTTTAAGATGACTTATAGCTTTGTAACCATATGATTCAGAACTAATCAAAAGTGATATTGTCTAACTCAGTGATTTCCAACCTGAGACTGCCAAGAAGGGGGCACCAAGGGCCGGGTGCCAAAGCTCTGGCCATACCACCCCAACGCTGCCAGACCAATCAGAGTAGCTTCCTTTTATCCTAGCTATGTTTATTAGGGAAAAGGGAAATTCTGATGCTTAAAAACATGTCTGAAAATGACTACCTAGATAAAATAAAAGATATATCAGATAGATGGCAATTGTAATATACGGATTTCTAACTAGATATATTAAATGACAACTGGGCTCGATTTCCACTGCTAAATTACAAAAAATGTCAAATGTTGCTGTGATTGAACATAAACCACTATGCATAATTACAGCAATTATCAAAGAAAATATAATCCTATGATGTTCCTTTGTAGAAACTTCATTCCCAGAAGTTGGGAAGATGAATTCTATTCTTGAAATTGTATGATTTTAGAACTAATCACAATCATATTTAAGTGCTGGAAAACATGAAATGTTTACCTGGGATCCTTACTCCATGAGAAGAGGTTGTGTTAAAGAAGCATGGCAGTCAGTATTCTAATACCATCCTCACCAACTGCTGGTTCAAGCAGAACAGCTCTGCTTCCATGTTACACACTGAATGTTTTTTAAAATTATGTTGGAAATAAGAATCCCTTAGGAGTAGGGAAAGGCTCCCAACCTGTGCTCAAGCTGAAGATAAGAAGATGGAAGGGGGTCCTATTGACGAACCAGTTTTAGGGCACGCGTTAAGTCTTGGAAGACTAGAACTGGAAGACTGAGGCTACACGGCAGGATTTCATGCTCCTGACAACAGATTTTCTAATGCCAAAGCCAGTAACTCTCCTTGGAGACCTAAACACTATCTTAGGGGGAGAACCATGAAGAGTCAACTGTAAAGAACAAAATCAAGTGTAGCATGAGGTCTGACCTCCTAAACCACATGGCTTCAAATGAAGATGCTGGTTAAGGAAACAAAGCAAACTCATTTGTACTAAAACATACTAAGAAATTTTTTCATATCTGATTAAGGAGAAGGCAGTGAAGAAGGATGAGTAGAGTAGGAAGGCACTGGGGTGACAGATGCCTCACTTCTGAGTGAGAAAGAGGAGGCTCCACAGTATTCATTATTAGTAACATGACTGAGGCTAGCTGCTCTAGTCTATATGATAGAGCACTTTAATCTTAAAAAAGC
Organism: Rhinolophus sinicus; assembly: GCF_036562045.2. NCBI lineage: Eukaryota > Metazoa > Chordata > Mammalia > Chiroptera > Rhinolophidae > Rhinolophus > Rhinolophus sinicus. The sequence goes on along the minus strand of NC_133764.1, from coordinate 42,977,738 downwards.
AAAGTTGAAAAAAATTAATTTCATTATTATAATACCTATTTTCTTGAAAAGAAATTTAACATAGTTCTAGTATTCAAAAATATGAAATAAAATACTATGCTACTGAGACTCTGAAATGCTGTTTTTAAAAATATCTTGACTACTTAAATAGCTTGACATGGCTTACGACATTAAAATATAAAACAATACTAAAATAAAGACAGGAAAGAGATAAAGGATATTCAGAAGGAGACAACAGACAAATGTTCCAGAAAACTGGGATGAAAGAGTTATTATTACTGAGAACTTAATCTAATTCTAAGCTTCTTAGTACCAGAAGGAACTATCCCAAGAGAGGAGAGTTAAAGATTGGGGTAGTTCTCATTAAAGCTGCTGTTGCCATTCATTTAATGTATCTCACGAATGTGACACTATGCTCAACATTACAGTAAAATAAATCATCTGCTTTACATGAGATAAAATATTTCAGATTCCATACAGGTTGGTTCAGATAGTCAGCATGCCACCAAGTAACAGCTAACAACAATGTACTTTCGAGAAAGAATACTAGGAAATGAATGAAGTCGGCTTTAGTTTATATTTCTACCACTGAATTAATATGCTTTGCCTCGATCAAGATCTTTTATTGGCCACAAATAAATGAAAATTCATTTGGATTTCCAAGCAAGACTCAAACTCAGTTTTGTTCACATGCTATTATTTAAAAGCATAGCCCTAACTTAATAAAACGTTAAGTGTAAACAAAATTTCATTCATTAATTTTTTTAAATTCTCTTTTCTTTTTATACATGATGAATAGCAGACAAAACCTTTAAATATAAATTGAACTTGTAGTCAGGTTAAAAAAGTATTGTAGAGAATTTATCACAGGTAATTGAATCAAAAAGGAATACAATCAAAAGAACTTATCATCAGATACATTTTTAACATAATTCTGAATTATTTCAGATGGTCTGTAACCATCTACTGGCTAAAAAAAATATTGCAAAGGGTTGTGCATGATATATATCACATATTTCAGCCCATAACACTCTATTACTAATAGTTGCTTCTTTGATTTTGTGATTTTACATTCAGAGACAAAAACAAAACTGGATGAAAGATCCTTCCTTTTCTGAATTACCAGGCCAAATCACAAAGATTTAGGTAACATATATGCTGGGTGGTTTACATTAGGTCAAATGATATGACATTGCCAATATACAACTATTTTTGATATGTAAAACCAGCAATTTAATATCGTTCAGCTTAATATGAAAATTGGATGAAACTAATACTATTGCCTGTATAAAATAATTACAGATTACAATTTCTTTACACAAAGTTTTTATTTCTAAAAATTACAGAAGTTATTTTTTAGCTATTGATAAGTAAAATAATAATTGAAAAAATTCCATTACAACATATAAAATGAAGATCTAAGGATAGGATGCTTAGGTGTTATTGTATGTCAAATTTAAACAATGACTAAGCATTTCAATATAAGGTGAGAAATTCTATACTCACATGTTTAAAGCAGGTAACTGGAGCTGCTATAAAGCTATTGCTATTAATGTAGTTACCCCAGCTGAAACCTTCCATGGAGACTGCTGCTGAAATAAAATTTAGATATATTACAATTCTAAATCTTTTATTTATAAGGCTACTAGTTTAAAATTTGAAATAATATAAAATTAAGTTATTACCTTTAAATAAAGTTTTTCTCTGTAAAGATTAAAGAACTTCTCTAAATAAACATGAATTTTGGCATATATCATATTTGCAAACAAATAGCAGTTTAAGTCCTCTACATAAAACATATGCTCCTCAGGAAGTGAAGTAAGAGCTCTCCAGTTATGAGAGCAAAGAACAGCTGACAGCAGAAGTGGTCACGATAACAAACATGGCTACGGCTGCTTCTGTGTCTTTATTCTCATGCAGCTCTTCCTGAGCATCCTCAGGGATCTGTCTATCCAGTATCTACACCTGACACCTTCACATTGCCTTACTCCCTACTCACCTACTTGCCTTTGCACTTCTCTTAAGCATCTCCGATTAGAAACGGTCCTTTCCTCTTATGACTTTTCTCCCCAACCCCCTTTAAGATTGTTGAATGTCTTATTTCTTTGCCAATTATCTCCACAATGCTTTTCACCATCCAAAGCATAGAGAACCAGTGCATAAAAAATACTAAACCAAATAAAAAACATTAATATTAAGAAGACTGCCACAAGCACTGGATCTTGTGAAAGCAACTATTCTCTTCTAGAACAATTTATTGAAACCAAAACCATCATCAGGAAGCCCAGTGTCATATATGATAATAGGGCATAGAAATAGCTTAATCAGAATTGAAAATTAAAATGTCATTAATTAAAACTACATGAATCAGTATCAAATATTTCACCTCCATTACATTCACCCATATTACCTGCTTTAGTCTTTGCTTGATTTTGCAAGGTAGCTTGATACTGGGCATATGCGGCTAGTTTAGCAACTAAAGGTTGTTTCTGAAGAACTTTTGCTTTCTTTGTTGGAGGCTTACCCTAAAACAAGAAGAGTTAAGTAAATAGGATTTTTTTTCATCCCCCTCCCACACCAACAACTAATTTGACTGCATACTACTCATTCTGCTTAAGTAAACATTGAGGGTTTAGAAAATTATTAAAGCAGAGGAAACATACAAGGAATTTTAACATGAGAAATGTTTTCTGGAGTTTTCTGCCACAATGTAGGTATCTAATATGGGTAGCAGAGCTGGCATAGACAAAAAACAGCAATATGCAAATTAATATGTTAATAAAAAAATTACATCCCATAAGATGTTAAAATACAGGCTGTGGTGGATACTTGATTCCTTCTTATACTAGATAAAACCAGTGGTTATTCACTCATGCAGGTTGCCAAGCATTGCTATTTATATGGTAAGAGAAGATAATTTAACGTTTAAAGAGCAAGTGACTAAGGTTTATACCTTTAGTGCTAACGCAAAAGATCAATGACAAAATGATCATGGGCCAAATTCACAGTGTGACAAACTGCCATCCATTTGGGTACAGACCACTGCTCAGGATCTTTAGGTACTGTCTTTCTGAAATATAGAAATACATCTAAGTGATGTATTTCCTTAATTTGGGGGACTTAAATAATCCTTTCAGTGCTATGTAATGATCACAATAATCAGTTAAAGGAGAATAAGAAAAATGTGATCACCAAAATAAAATACATTACAAAAATCAGATATGTAATGCCTCTAAAAAATTGTTTATATGCTACAATAGTAACAACTTAGACAAATGGTCAAATCTCCAGTCATTTTGTTAGGTACTGATGTACATTTAAAGAAAGATGATTTTCCTTCTATATCATGAACATTTTCAAAAAGGTTAGTTGGATTAACCAAATACATCTGGTCAAGGTTATCAAATAGGCTGTTATCAAAAGTACAAAGCAAAGATGATGGGAAATTAAAACCAAAGAGTAAATCATATGCCCCCGAAGGTTGAAAGATTCTACCTTGATGGTAACTCAAAAGAAAATAAGGGGGAGAAATGGATTCAATGTCTGTACATATAAAGGTATTTACTGTATTTATAATTATTCAGGATAAAGGTAAGTATTTTTAATTCACTTACACAATTCAGTTTATTCTGGATACCATGCCTTGTCTATATACAATAGCTGTCAATTTTATGGACCGAACAAACTATGGAGCTCACCTATTTCCTAAAAATATGGAGTATAACATGATAACTGGCCAATGGGGCAGAGGTGGAGTGCAGTGAATCACAATCAAATGACATATAAATGGTGAACGCCATAGAAATAACAGATATAAAGAATAAGGTTTCTGTACCGTTACCTGAAGTCTGGCCAAAATGCTTGCCTTCTTGGAGTTTGACGAATAACTTCTTGAACATGAAACGCTGCAGAAACGTTTGGTTTTAGAGTAAAACGCGTCTCGCACACCAACCATCCCACACATTTCGCAGGTAGCTAATCAAACAAAATAAAAATATTGGGTGTTATGGTAATATAATAAAACCAATTTTTATCTAATAGCTTAATAATTTCTCCAACTATCTAAAACTTTTAATATAAAATTTTTCCTTCTAACAGATAGAAAATTTCTTCTATCTGTTATACGAATGATAGAAAAGCCTAGACAAAATTTAGGGAAAAAAATATGATGCCATGTCTAGGGGCTCCAGAAGATCTGACAACAGCTCAAGGTCTGAAAGGCTTTAAAAAGGATCAAAAGACACAAACAAATGTAAGTCTCATTCAAGTAACATGTCCTTAGGGCTCACCTCATGCTAGGCATTTTCATATGTATTATGAGCTGCAGAGTTTGAAACGATTATAAACAAAAGATGAAAAATGCAATGCAACTGGGATTAATAGAAAGTGCAGCATAAGCCTTTAAAATATTGCAAAGATTGAAACCTAAAAAGATCTAACTCTTGAAAAAATACTAAGAGCAACACAAAGATTCTCACAAAATAAGTTCAGGGGACAAGAAAGAAGGGACAGAATAGAGCTAGACATAGGTCTAGCTCTGTTATTAACAGGTAACAGAGGACAACAAAACTCCAACTATTACTGTGCCTCTTTTGTAAATCAGCATACTGGACAATAATCTGAAAGGCAGAATAGAACAAGGGTCACAAGAATTCAAGTTCAAAACAAGAAAACAGATATATACCCAGGAGTGGACTGCTTAATTATATGGTAGTTGTTATTTTTCGAGGAATCTCCATAGATTTTCATAATAGCTGCATCAATTTACATTCCCACCAAGAGTGCACTAGGGTTCCCTTTCTTCAGATCCTTGCCAATACCTGTTATCTCTTATAGTCTTTTTGATAATAGCCATTCTAACAGGTGTGTGAGATGTTACCTCTTTGTGGTTTTGACCTGCAGTTCCCTGATGATTTGTGATGTTGAGCACCTTTTCATGTACCTATTTGCCATCTGTATGTCGTCTTTGGAAAAATGTCTATTGAGGCCCATTACCCATTTTTAAACTGGATTAATTGCTTTTTTGTTATTGAGTTGTATGAGTTCTTTATATATTTTGGACGTTAACTCTTTATCAGCTATATGTTTATCTCATTTTTTCCCATATTGCAGGTTGCCTTTTCAATTTATTGTTTCCTTTACTGTACAGAACCTCTTTAGTTTGGTCCAACTGTTTATGTTAGCTATTGGTGTCTTATTCAAAAAATCACTGCCAAGATCAATATCAAAAAGCTTTTCCCCTATATTTTCTCCTAGGAGTTTTATGATTTCGGGTCTCACATTTAAGTCTTTAATCCATTTCTAGTTAACTTTTGTGAATGGTATAAGAGAGTGGTCCAGGTTCATTGCTCTGTATATGCATATCCAATTTTCCCAACATCATTTATTGAAGAAATTATCCTTTCCCCATTGTGTGTCCCTGGTGCCATTATCAAACATCAGCTGACTGCAAATTAATACCTCAAAGAAATATCCGCCCTCCAATGTTCACTGCAGCATTATGCACAATAGCCAAGATTTAGAAACACTTTCAATATCCTCTGATGGATGAATTGATAAAGAAAATGTATCATATATATATACAGATACGTATGGTACATACTTATATGTAATGGAATATTATTCATTATAGTAAAATATTATTCAGTCATTAAAAAAGAAGAAAATCCTGTCTTTCTGAAAACATGGATGAACCTAGAGGGCCTAATGCTAAATGAAATAAGCCAGACAGAGAAAGACAAACATTGTATGGTATCATTTATATGTGGAATCTTTTTTTTATTTTTTATTGGGGAATATTGGGGAACAGAGTTTTTTTCCAGCACCCATCAGCTCCAAGTCAAGTCGCAGGACGCAGCTCCCTGGCCCATGTGCGGATTGAACTGGTGACCAACTGAGCCAACCGGCCGCCATGTATGTGGAATTAAAAAAATAACAAAAAAGCCTATTTCATAGAATGGTGGTTACCAGGGGCTGCAGGAAATGGGGAGATGTAGGTCAAAGAGTACAGATGTAGGTCAAATTTCAGTTACAAAAAGAATGAGTTGTGAGGATCTAATGTACAACAGGGTGACTATAGTTAATAATACAGTATTATATTCTTGAAAGTTGCTGAGAGTAGAATTCAAGTGTTCACATCATACACACACAAAGTTACCTACATGAGGTGATGGATATGATTATCTTGATCTTGGTAATCATTCCACAATATATTTATCTAAAATCATCACACTGTACACTTTAAACATATACAATTATATTAGTCAATTATTCCTCAATAAAGTTGGGGAAAAACAAGATAAACAGAAAAAAAGTAGGGGAAAAAAAAAGCAAACAACTATGTGAGTGGCTTCAAATCTCCACCCAAACAGGTAAAACTGGAAGGACTTGTAATTTAACCAGTATTTGTTAACTCTACGAGAAATCATGGAAAAAAGGCAAGGTGCCAGAAGATGAGAGATGAACAAAGAGTGTCTGAGGGGAGGGAAAAAACCAATAGTTTTCTGTTGTAAAAATTCTAGGACAGATAATTAAAAAGGTTTGTGATCATCTAAGTAGAAACATTGTGATTCCCAAGGGGACAATGTATCTTTGCCAAGGATTATAGTCAAACTAGAATTCCCAAGACTAGAAGTAAGCTCCACCTGGCAGGGACTTTATTGCACTATGTTCATCCTTGTATCTCTAGCATTTGAAACAGTCTGGCACATATAGAGCTTCAATAAACCTCCTATCCTATTGTGATAAGATCACCAGACTGATATGGTGAGACTAAACCATGGCAAGAAATATATTAATAGGAGTTAACACCTTTGATAAAATCTCTCATGCAGCTTTGTTAGTAAGAACTGAGAAATTTAACCTTAAGTGGAAGACACTTAACTGGTTTTAACTGGTTGGATGACCACACCCAGTGGGTCCTAATAAAGGAAGTGAAAGCTTTTTGATAAGGTCTGCAGGACTCTACCATGCCCTGTGCTGCTCAACTTTTTAAGCAAAAGATTAAAATAGGACCTACAAGGCATTACCATCAAATCTGCAAATGACATAAAACTAGTAGATGACATAGCATTCAACATTAGATGACAGAATTAGGAATAAAAAATTTCTAAGAAGGCCAAAACTTAGTAAGAAAAAGGTTACATGGAGAGCTTTAAAGTCTTACACCTCAATTAAAAAAAAAAAAATCAACTGTAAAAGCACAAGACTAGTTTAGTGCATTTGGTAAAGATCAAAGGGTTTTAATTATTTGCAAATTCAGTATTAGTTTCAAAAAAGTTAAAGCAATTTTGGTGTCATGAATGGAAACACAGTGTGCTGAAAAAGGGTGATAAAAAAATAAAAGGCTGAGCTACCTTCTGCCCTAGTCACATAGGGTAATCAATTATCTGCCTAAGGTATTTTCCAGGATGTGGGACTGTTAATCCTAAATCCAGGACTGTTAATCCTAAATCAGAACAAGTTGTTGCCCTACTACCACGTAATCTGAAGTATCCCCAAAAGAGAGTGAGCAGAATATTGACAAATTAAATACCTGTGATACTATGAGAAATAGTGGAAGCAACTAGGCTCACTTGATGTTGCTAGGGACACACTGAAACTATGTGTCCTAGTGTGAAAGAAGAGACGTCATAACAAAAATCAGAATTATTTTATGTACCTTTAAAAAGCAAAATTAAAACCAAAAGACAAAAGTTAGAGCTAGGATAACTGTGGATCAATATAAAGAATATTCTTGTAATTAGACATAACCTATCACTGGAAGTGTTAAAACAGGTAACTTCTTACAAGGAATTGCTAGAGGGAAAGTCCCTTTCAACACTGTTTAAGTCTATTATCCTACACGTTTCAATTACATGGGGATGTATTATCTAATTACGAGATTTCAGTTTCTCAACAGCTTTCTGTTTTCATTTTGTTCTAACAAACTTTCCATCGGAAGGTGGAAATAAAGGCAAAATAATGAGATCAAACACAAACCCAGTGATCTTATCTATTAATAGAACTACAAGTTTCAGACTGTGTGTGTTTCTTCAAACCGCTCTTTAAAAGTTCTGAGGAAGGACAGAAGAAATGGAATTAAACCATAGCCTCAAATATAAAGTTGTGTAACTGGTCCAGGCTGTTCACTGGAAGGCTGCATTACTTATACTCACCCATGCCAGATTTACCATCTGGGTATGTGTAGACTTGTCCATTGTTTTTGATAATCGGGAGATTAGAAGGTAAAGGAGCAACTTCTTCTTCACTCTCCTCAGAGCTGGAGCTACTACTTGTGTCCTCACTGCAGCTATCATAACCGTCAAACATCCCGAATGAGTCTCTTCTTTTCCTTTCGAATCGTGAAGAATGTTCAGTCTTAAAAGAAAAAGAAAATAAGACGTGACATAGCACTCATACACACTCCCTATAAACCTTAGTTCAAGTTTTGATAAATGAGATTGGAAAAATGAAAATCAAGCCCTGAGAAATGATCATTTTATAATAAAAAGCTGAATGCTTGGGTCAAAATGGAGCCCTCCACTTTTATGAGGCACAAATCTATTAGCTAACATGCTAGCTAATTAAGAATAACAAGCATGATGGACACAGACTGAATCAGAATATCATCATGTCATTCAAGGTTTGCCATAAACTAGGTGTGTCACCTCTCTATAAAAGAGAGATTAGCTCAGTTGATTTCTTTTAAAAAATTGTGGTGAGATACACATAACAGATTTCTTAATTTGCCTTTCATCTCCAAAACTGCAAATGTCTCTACTATAATATTTTAGAGCATCCAGGGAACATACAGATGCTTTAAAAAAAAATCACTGGTAAGAGCTATGGAGGGATTGAGAATTTTAAGTTTTAGGGACAATTTTTAGACATTAACTACTTCAAAAATTATAGAATATTTTTACATATGCAACCCTATATTTCACTTCTTTCTTTAACATAAGCAATGATTTAAAAAAATCCCCAATTATCTCAAGTTAGACATTATTTCCTGTTCAAAAGGAAAACACAAAGATTCTGTATCACCTTCAGGGACTGCTACTCATTCATTCATTCCTTCAAAAAATGTTCCCTCATTCAAGCCACAAAAATACCCCTCCAAACTAATAACACTACTCCAAACTTTCCTAAAACAAACCCCAAAACTTTAAGTTTAGTGAGAAGAAAATAGGAAACAATGAAGAGAAAAAAAAATACTTGAAAAAAAAAAAAAGGAAACTGTCAGTAAACATGCAGTGAGTTACAACTAGAGTGGATACTATCAATGAAAGAATCTTTAGAGTTTGGCACCTATTCTTCATTCTTTTGCTTCAGTTAATGTTTTTTACACTTTATGCACAATTTCTTTTCTGGCTAGTTTAATTTAACATGACCAATAATAAAGCTGAAACCTGCTGTCCAAAGCTTGACAAAATCATCCAAAGGCATCTCTTCGTTTTATCGAATAAACTGTCATCTCCAGGTATGGTAGCATTAAACATCTGCACTGAGATGGGAAACGGATTTTCACTTATATCAGATTTAACTACGAAAGCACCAAAATTGGTTTCTCAATACACACAATGGAAATATGATACACCCAAGTGAACACTGTCTTTTAAGAAGTCCCTTGGGAGGCTCTCTACACATGTTCTACCTCCAACTCGTTTTAGTACTTAGAACTCTCTTAGACCCAATTTTAAAAAGAAAGACTTAATGTTTGTGGTCACTTTAGACTTATTCCTCCATCTCCCCCAACAGTTTTCACTAGCTTGATTATCCATCTTATTTGGCAGATTTGGTCCTGAATAACTTTTGGGTATTTCTACAAATCAAATGTACCTTCAAAGAATCAAAATCTACTACCACCGGGAGATTTCAAAAGAATAAATAAAACTCTGAAGGCAATTCCAAAAGACAAGGCTCACAACATTTTGAACTGCTAAGGAGGCAGGGAAAGGGACAGTCCTGTTTAGGTCACGTGTGGCGCTGGGAACACAGAATTCTGACTGACCGAGATTTGAGACTTAGCACTGCCATCTATTATTAGCTGTGAACTTGGGCAAGCTGTGAGATTCTTCCCTTATTCATACAACATTCTACAACTGTCAAGTATGCGTGTGTCTCACAGTGACAGAGGCTAAAGATAAGGTGGTGTACAGAGCAGACAAGATGCATGGTTCTCACAAAGGTTAGTCTCCTGGCGGGAGACATTCAGCAAGGCCATGTGATGAGAGTAACTAAGGTAGGGGTAGTCAACTGAGATGCAGTGGTGAGGCAAGACCCTGCCTGAGGACAACACGGGCAGTCATTTAAATATCTGCTGCTGGAATGCTCTAAGCAAAGGAAAGAGCAAGGCAAAGGCTCTCAAGCTGGAATATACTTGGCATGTTGAAAGGCCACTGTGGCTGGGGCCCAGTGGGAGAGTTGTGGGAGGTGAGGTTGGAGGATGTAGTGCCACATGTCAAGGGCTCTTGAAGGCTAGGGGAAATAATTGATTTTTTCCCCCTTGAGGGCAATGGAAAAACATTATGAAATATTTGCCACAGTTACACTTAATATAACACTGGCTACAATTCTAAGATCTAATAAATTCACACAGCCCACCACCATGTAGATATGATCTTTCATACCCATAGTTTTCATATAAGCTTGTCCACTATTTAAAGTCAGCTCGCTTGGCAGCTAATGCATACTTACTGATCCTCCAATGTCAAAATGTCTATTCTAACTCTACTTCTCAGAGTATAGAACTCTGAAATTTCAGGAGGTCAGTGATTATGAACATCGTGGTTTCAATAATCATAGGCGATTAACATTAAAAAAAAAAGTACTATCATCTTCCAGGTAGGCCATGTGCGTGGCGACTCTCATTCGACTGTGTTCCACAGCCTTGAGTTCTAACCCTTTGGCCGCTGAGACCATGCACTGCGGCCCTAGTGAGACTGTGTAGACTGTCTGGGACCCAATGGCTTGGGTGGTGGAGTTATGGCCATCCAGACTAGGAGAGGCGTGCTCCGGGCTGTGAACCAGATTGCTTTTCCGCAGCCCTGCATGGGCCAGGTTTGAGAAAAATGAGGCTGACTCACTGGGATGTGGTGACTCAGTAATTCATCAAAATGACCAACACAAAAGAAAAGAGGAGAGACACCCGCTATATGTCCTCTAGGCCTTTTAGAAAACATGGGAGTTGTTCCTTTGGCCACATACACGCAAATCTACAAGAAAAGTGATACTGTAGACATCAAGGGAACGGACACTGTTCAAAAAGGAATGCCCCACAAACGTCACCATGGCAAAATGGGAAGGGTCTACAATGTTACTCAGCATGCGATTGGCACTGTTGTAAACAAACAAGTTAAAGGCAAGATTCTTGCCAAGAGAGTTAATGTTCGTATTGAGCATATTAAGCACTCTAAGAGCCGAGACAGCTTTCTGAGACGGGTGAAGGAAAATGATCAGAAAAAGAAGGAAGCCAGAGAGAAAGGTACCTGGGTTCAACTGAAATGCCAGCCTGTCCCACCCAGAGAAGCACTTTGCGAGAACCAATGGAAAGTAGCCTGAGCTGCTGGAACCCATTCCCTATGAATTCATGGCATGACAGGTGTAAAAAAATAAAAGACCTCTGTAGTGTTAAAAATATTTCTCATAATTAGGTAAAAGTGCAGCATCCCCTCCCCCACAGAAATATTTTTAAAAAATTTCTGTGTCCAAAAAAAAAAAGTACTATGGTCAGATACATTTGGGAAATTTTCCTTACTTCAAGCCCTCTTTAAGTTTTTAATATACTTATGAACATTATGATAAAGAGGGATATATAGTATGTAGGCTTTCCCAAAGCATCTTTAAGGACTAATGTTCCAGAGAAATTCTCTGACCTCTTCCACCGTCCTCGCACACAGAAAATGATTATACAACACAAGGGTTATGAACACGCCCCTGGACGCCCCCAGCTTTAGGCCTCTGATGGTCCCAAGTACTGCAGGAATGAGTACCTTGACATACACATATTCCAGGGCACACTAGTTAAGAAGCTGTGTTCTACTTGCTTAGATTAGATTAGGATAGCATACTAGTGAAAAAAAGTGTGTGTGTGTGCGTATACATATACATATGTATGTAAAATTTAACTTAACTGGAAACTCCTGCATCAGGCCAAAACCCCTAAGGGGGCTGCAACTTCAATGAAAGGGTGAATGGGGAAAAAAATCTACCTGCAAAGGGGACCTAACAAGGAAGCCTTTTCTGCCCATGTTCTGGGTGGAAATGCTTCTCTGGGATTTCATAATCACAGGCCTGCCCTCCTGAGTATGTCTGAGGTCATAATTTACCCCACCCCTAGATGGTCCTATATGGTCAGGAAATCCCCCGGTCAAGAAATCAAAGTGGTTCCAGGATACTACTGCCCTTGGATATCCAGCAATCCTAAATTATCTCAGAAAATAATCACCTACAATTCAGGCCTTGCAGCATTCCTACAGATTTTATCAAATATGATATTTGATACAACCAAATATCAAACACACGATAAGCAAACCATTACTGCACGCTGTCAGCAGAAATAGATTAGGAATCCCAAAGTTTGACACTGGAACTGCCACAGACAGAATATAAAATAACCAGACAAGAACTGATTAAGAAGAAATGAAAATGTTATTGAAAAATGAGCAAAGGAATAAAAAGCCATCTGGCAGATTTGAAAACAAACATATTAACTTCTGTAAATAAAAAATATAACCACTGTAATTAAAAAAACAAACACCTCAATAGATAGGAGGAACAGATTAGACATGACTAAAAAAGAATTGGGAAATGGAAGAGAAACATTAAGAAAATACCCAAAACACAGTAAAGAAAAACAGAAGTATAGAAAATAAGAAGTTAAAAGAGCACAGAATGTAATGATCTAATAAATATCTAATAAGAATTCTCAAAGGAGAGAATGGACAAAAGTAATGTTGAATGAGATACTGAGAATTTTGCAGACATAATGAAAACACAAATTTACAGAGAATTACAACACATGCTAAGCACAACAAAAAGACACCCACATTTAAATAGATCACAGAAAAATTGCAGAACACCAAGGAGAAGATTTAAAAAGCAACCAATCACCACAATGAATCTCACTAGTCAACAAGTCCAACTCAGGCACTGATGCAGTCCAATCAGCTGCTTAGTAACTAACCATTAAATATGAACAGATGGGCAAGGACCACCAATCAGTTGAGAAAGGCCTCGAAGAATGTGAAAGATTAAGACAAATCTTCAGGAAAAAAGAATCTATAGGAAACAGAAGCAATCCACAGAACAAAGGAAAACTTTAAAAAATGAAATTAATTCTTTAGAGATAAAATATGAGTGAACAAGATAGACAGTGGAATTTAAAAACAAAAAAGGCAAAATAATAAATTCAATAAATGGATAGTAAAATGAAGGAAATCTTTCAAAAAGCGTGTGTGTATACATGAGACAAAAAGCTAGACAGTAAAAAAGAGTTAAATCCAGAAGATCCAAAATCCAAAGAGATACTGAAGAAAGACAAAGCAGATCGAAAAAAGTTATATAAAGAAAAAAAAATACAAAGAAAAAAAATTCCAGGATCAAAACACGGAGTTTCTATATTGAGACCATGCAAGCCCAACTCAATGACTTAAAAAAAAAAAAAAAAAAAAAAAAAAATATATATATATATATATATATATATATATACACACACACCAAGGTACATCATAATAAAAATTACAGAACTCGGACAATAAAGATATATATAAGAGCTTCAAGAGAAATGCTATGGAGGTCACATAGAGAAGGGATATGGATATCAGTGGGCTTCTCTCAACAGCAACATTAATAAAAGTAATGCCTTCAAACTTTTTTTTTCAGACATAATTCCCTTGTATAATTAATATTTGCTAGAAAACGGAGTTTGACATTATTTACAATTACACCAGCATTCATGGAGGCTGAATATCACAGGTGTTAAGGGCATACTACGGCCATAAAACATGTTTCATACTTCCCAAATAATTTATATTTTAGCTGTGAAGGTCAGTTACCAGAGCCAAACTTGTTCTTAACAAGTAGAAGTTTTATGTCCATTCAGTCAAAGAGTCTCTTACATCTTTCTGGGCCTATTCATGTGCAGAGTACAAACTGGAACCAGGTTCTTCATATCATGCATTCACATGTGATGTCCAATCTTTATATGCTGTCCAATTTCTTTAAGATAAAAGGAGTGACTCGCAGCAGGGCCACGTAGATAAGGAAGTTCCATATGGAGATCACATCTTCGCGCATCTTTCGTTTCATCTCCTCGGGGCCCAGCTTGGGTGCAAGGCCCTCTATACAGAACATCGAGGCCGTGCCCCACCAGCTTCCAGCCACCGCGCTCTTATCTTCCTGGCGGCTGGCTTGTGCACGGAACTAGGCTCAGCCCCATTTCCTGTTGCCGCCCCTCACTTTCCCGAGCAGTGACCCAAACTTTTTTTTTTTTTTTAATTTTTATTGGGGAAGATTGGGGAACAGTGTGTTTTTCCAGGACCCACCATCTTCAAGTCAAGTCGTTGTTTTCAATCTAGTTGTGGAGGGCGTAGCTCACTGGCTCATGTGGAAATTGAACTGGCAAACTTGGTGTTATGAGCACAGCGCTCTAACCGACTAAGCCAACCGGCCACCCCCACACCTTCAAACTTTTAAAGGAAAAAAACACACCAGAAAATCTATCCTCAAAGTTCCAAGTGAAAATCAATGAAAAAAAACCACACCACAAAACAAATGAAAACATAAGCTGGTTCTTTGAGAAGAGCAGTAAGATTGATAAACCTCAAATCAGAGATTAAGACACAAACTTTCCAGTATTATGAATGAGGTGATATCACTAGATTCTACAGATATCAAAAAGTAAGAATATTAGCTAACATTTAGTGTGCTAATAAATTTGACGACTTAGATGAAATAGACAAATTTCTTGAAGGACACAAAACCAAACCTCACTCATAAAGAAATAGATTACCTGAACAGGTGAACAACTATAATAACCTGAACAGGTAAAGAAACTAATTTGTAGTAGAAAACCTTATACAAATTACTTGGAATACTTCCACACAGATTTCCTCTTCTTTTCTAAAATAAAAACTTTATTTTGTGTTTACTTAAGGTTTTCTCGTGATTAGATTCAGACTGTAGATCCCCAGCTGAAATGCTATGTTAACTGATACTCTTTCTCAGGCAGCAAATCCAGATTACATGATGTCCAATGCCTCTTACTGGTGATGTTAAGTTTGAAAACCTGGTCTAGGTGTGGTCTAGTTCTCCTTTCTATTTTCCCTCTTTCAACAAGCAATCCACAGGGAGACATTTAAAGACCATGCAAATATTCTGCTCATCAAAATTCCACTCCAGACTTAATCTAATGATTATTCTTGCCCAATTTTTAAGTTTCCAACCCCAGAATTCCTTCCATATTCATCAGGTGACATCATTCTGTATGGAAGATACCTCTTTTTCCTACTACAGGAACCACCAGTTCATCGATTCCTGCTTTTCAATGGCTTATATAATTCATTACTGTTCTTATTTGGGGCTCAAACTGTCCCAAATTTGGCCAGTGGGAGCCCCATCAAGCTGATGCCCATATCACATTTTGAGCATGTCCTCACTTTCTCATGTAAGAAGATACTCCTGGCTTATCTTATATTCATTTTCCTGTTCTAGCCCTGGAATCAACCACTTCTCTGAAGAGCCTCAGTTCCTTTTAGTGGGGAATGGCATTAGAAATGAAGATCTAGCTGCTCCGTGTGCTCACTGCTACTGGGGTATCTCTTTGCCTCTGGGCCCTTCAGAGGATGGAACTGAAACATATGGATACACATACGTATACACGTGTGTATTTTATTTTAGAAAATCATGAATTTACACTTATACCTCCAATTCCAATCCATCCCATTGGGCCTTTCCTCACGTTCCCACATCTGTATTTGTCTTTTTCCACAGTGAAAACCCTGGCTCCCACAAAATTAACACTAACTAATTTGCTCAACCTTTTTACACATTTAAATAGTTTCAGAAGCACAACATCTATACTGTTACAAAAAAAACCCCAAAACAAACGGAGTTCAGACTTTCTTTGTAGTCCCTTCTCCCAAACCTGAGGGACAGAGTACGGAGTTTAAAAGGTACATGGACTAATTATTTCTCCTTCCTTCAAAGTGGTTATGTTATTGATTTGAAATAAATCAGGTTTGGTTTGCTTTTGTTTTTCAGTCTGCCCTACCATCCTTATTGAATGAATTTCATTTTTGGAGACTACCTAAAAAATCACCCCGCTTCCAAATACATGTGTAAAGAACTATACAAAAAATTACAACTTGGAGAAATATTTCCTTCCTTGCCTTATCACCCACCCTTGTAGGTAGGTGGGTAACAAACTTGACTGCTTTCTAGTTCATCCTTCTTCTGTGTAAGTTTTGAAAAGGTAAACAGGTGTATTTGTTTCTTTCCTCTTCTTTCTTACACAAAAGACCACATTCTAAAAATTCCTCCATCCTTTGCTTTTATTAATTTAGAAATATATCCTGGAAGTCATTCCATTTCAGTGCACAGACATCTTCTTCCTTATTTTTTTCAGCTGCACAATACTCTCCACTGTATGTTTATTCAAACAATCGCTCTCCTTTTTTAATTTATTTGTGTTTTCTCTAGGACCTATCAGCTCCAAGTCAAGTAGTTGTTTCAATCTAGTTGTGGAGGGCACAGCTCAGTGGCCCATGTGGGGATCAAACCAGCAACCTTGTTGTTAAGAGCACAGTGCTCTAACCAACTGAGCTAACTGGCCGCCCCTCAACCAATCTATTTATTTGGACACTTAGTAGTTTTCAATATTTTGCAATTACAGGTATTGTTGTAATAAACTTGTGCACATAAACACACACACCCTTTTTAAAATTACTTGAGGTACACCTTCAGGGTATATTTTCAGAAGTGGGATCTCTGGACAGAAAGGTGAATGTATATGTAACTTGTTAGATATTGCCAAATTCCCCTCCATAAAAAATTTTACCATTTTCTATTTGCATCAGCAAGAGTGAGTATTGGTTTCCCCACAGTCTCAATGTTTGATTTCCTTCTGACAGTATGAAGGATGAAAAAGTAGTTTTTCTTTTTTTGTTTTTAAACTTTCTACTTGGAAATAACTTCAAACTTCCAGAAAAGTTGGAAGAATAGAACAAAGAATCCTGTGTACTCTACTCAGATTCACCCATTACTCACATTTAGCCCCATTTGTTTTAATTTTCTCTCTAAATATACAGATGTTTTTTAAGTTGCGTATGTCACGTCTTTTTATCCCCCCCAGAATTCAGTGTGCATTTCCTAAGAATAAAAACATTCTCTCATAACTACAGCATAATTATCAGTTTCAGGAAATTTAACATTAATGTATTTTCCCTTAATTTATCATCCATAATCCAATGAACACAATATTGTTCTTTATAGCATTTCTTCTTTTCAGTCCCGTATCACATGTATTTGTTTACTTAGTTTCCTTTAATCAGGAAGATTATTTTTGAAGAATGTAGGCTTGCTCCCCCCCTTTTAATGTTTTTCATTTGAGGTTCACCTGTTTCCTCATCGGGTTCAGGTTATGTATCCCCAGAATACTACATAAGTGATGTATTCTCAGAATATTGCACCCAGAGGCACACTATGCCTACCTGCCCCTCATGGTGACGTTACTTTTGATCCCTGTTAAGATGTTGTATAGTTTTTCCGCGTATACTTACCATATTTCTCCTTGCAACTAATAAGCAATCTTGGGGACAGACTTTAAAACACATATTGTTTCTCATTGAAATCCCACCCCATCCCATCCCTAAATTTAGCATTTAGTAACTCCTGCAAAACCAAACATTACTATGATAGCTGCAAAATGATTTTCAAATTCTAATATTCTTTTAACAGTCAGTAGGGAATTCTCCCATCATCCTTTTTATACATTTACTTATCCACTTACCTACCTATTCGCTGTTACTATGAATTCACTAACTCCTGGTTTTTTTCTGGTTTATAACTCATTACTGTCCTTAATTATTTTGAAGCTCACATTATCTCAGATTTGGCTACTAGGATCCCCTTGAATAGATTCCTGCGACCTTTTGACATGTTCCCTTCAATTTCTGAGTACTGTCTTACTTTCTGGAGTATCAAGATATTCCAGGGTCATTTTATACCTATGCTGCTCCAGCCCTGAAGTCAACCAACTCGCCAAGGAGCTCCTGTCCTTTTCAGTGGGGACTGGTATTAAAAACCAAGATGTGCTCAGTATAGTTTAACATTAAGCCATTCTTGTATCTTCTTTTGTGTATGTGTGTGTGTGGGATGTCTGTTATCTTTTGCCCTTTTTATCTTTAGGATTTTTAATCTTTTAAATGTTTTTATTTTAAAGTTCTTCACATTTAGGAATTTAACCTAAATTTACTTTTTGTCTGTAATATATGGCAAATTTTGATTTTGCTTATGGATTATTTTGCCACACAATTAAAAACTTTAATTTTTAATGAGAGTGCAAGGCTCATAATACCAGTATGGGCCAGGGAGCTGTGGTCTACACACTAGACTGAGAAACAACGGTTTGAACTGGAGTGGGTGGGGGGAGGTGGAAGAAGGGAAAAAAAATTTATGTAGTAAAATTTATCAGTATTTTCTTATATTGATAGTCATAAATATTTGTATGTAATTTTCATTTTTTGTACTATCTTTATTAAAAAAACTATTAGTCTTGCTTCATAAAAATAATTAGAAAATTTGTCATTGTCTATGTTCTAAAGTAATTCACGTAGCATTGGGAACATCTGGTCTCTAAAAGTTTGCAGAATCACTTGTGAAATAACTGCGCCTGGTGTTTTGAGGGGTAACTCCTTGATAAGTTTCTCTATTTCTTCTACAGAAATTATCTAAATTTATTATTTTTTTAAATTTCAAATGAGGTCAATTTTCTTAAACTGTACTTCCTAATAAATCATCCACTTCATCTAGGTTTTCAAATTTATTTACAGAGCTGTGCAAAATAGTTGCATATGATTTTCTCAGTTTCCTCTGTATCACATCATTTGCCCCGTCATTTCTTATTTTGTATATTTGAGCTTTCTCTTTTCTCCATTGATTAAACTAGGTAGTGGTCTGTCTATTTGTTGTCATTTCAACAATCTTCATAGCCATCTTCACCAGGAGTAGATTCCATTTCAAGAAACCACTTTCTTTGCTCATCCATAAGAAGCAACTCCTTGTATGTTCAAGTTTTATCATGAGATTGCAGTAATTCAGTTACATCTTTAGGCTCTGCTTATAAATCTAGTTCTCTTGCTATTTCCACTTCCACCACATCTGCAACTACTTCCTCCACTGAAATCTTGAACCCATCAAAGTCATTCATGAGAACTGGATTCAACTTCTTTCAAATTCCTGTTAATGTTGATTTTTTTGACCACCTTCCATGAAACACAAATGTTCATAATGGCATCTAGAATGATGATCCTTTCCAGAAGGTTTACAATTTACTTTGCCCAGATCCATTAGAGGAATGACTATCTATGGCAGCTATAGCCTTATCAAATGTATTTTTTTTCTTTTTTTTTAAGGAGGATGCAGCTCACAATGGCCCATGCAGGGATCGAACCAGCAACCCTGGTGTTATCAGCACCACGCTCCAACCAACTGAGCTAACCGGCCACCCTCTCAAATGTAGTCTTAAATAATAAGACTTGAAAGCAAAATTACTCCTTGGTCCGTGGGCTGCAGAACAGATGTTGTGTTGTTACAGTCGGCATGAAAACAACATTAATCTCAGTGTAAATCTCCATCACAGCTCTTGTGTGACCAGGGGCATTGTCAATGAGCAGTAATCTTTTGAAAGGAATCTTTTTTTCTGAGTAGTAGGTCTTAATAGTGGGCTTAAAATATTCAGTAAACCATGTTGTAAACAGATGTGCTGTCACCCAGGCTTTGTTGTTCCATTTACAGAGCACAGGCAGAGGAGGTTTAGCATAGTTTGCAAGGGTCCTAGGATTTTCAGAATGATACATGAGCACTGGCTTCAACTTAAAGTCACCAGCTGCATTATCCCCTGACAAGAGAGTCAGCCTGTCCTTTGAAACTTTGAAGCCAGGCACTGACTCCTCTTCTCCAACTATCAAAGTCCTAGATGGCATCTTCTTCCAAAATAAGGTTGTTTCATCTTTACTGAAAATCTGTTTAGTGTAGCCGTCTTCATTAATTATCTTAGCTGGATCTTCTGGGTAACTTGCTGCTTCACCTTGCACTTTTATGTTACGGAGATGGCTTCTTTCCTTAAACCTCATGAACCAACCTCTGCTGGCTTGAAACTTCGGCAGCTTCCTCACCAATCTCAGCCTTCACAGAACTGAAGAGTGTTAGGACCTTGCTCTGGATTAGGCTTTGCCTTAAAGAATTTGAGCTGGTTTGACCTGTTATCTAGACCACTAAATTTTTCTCCGTAACAGCAGTAAGGCTTTATCATTCGTGTGTTCACTGGAGTAGCACTTTTAATTTCAAGAATTTCTCCTTTACATTAACAACTTGGCTAATTGGCACAAGAGGCCTAGCTTTCGACATGCCCTCCTCACTATGCTTAACCATTTTTAGATTTTAAGTGCGATGTGCGACTCTTTCTTTCACTTGAATAGAGACCATTTCAGGGTTATTAATGGGCCTAATTTCAATATTGTTGTCTCAGGGAATAGGATGGCCAGAGGAGAGGGAGAGAGACGGAAACAGCAGTCAGTGGAGCAGTCAGAACACATACAACACTTACCAATTAAATTTGCCATCTTATGTGGGTGCAGTTTGTGGCACCCCAAGACAATTACAATAGTACTGTCAAAAATTACTGATCAGAGATCACCATAACATAATAATGAAAAACTTTGAAATATTGCAAGAAAATATGGAGACACGTGGAGACACAAAATGAGCAAATGTTGTTGGAAAAATGGCACTGATAAGACTTGCTCGATGCAGGGGTGCCACAAACCTTCAACTTATAAAAAATGCACAATCTGTTAAGTGCAATAAAGCGAAGCACAATAAAATGAGGTCGGCCTGTATCTTTTACAGTACCAGGTATCTGCTATCTAATCTTTTCTTTCAGTTTCAGATGATATCCTCTGAGTCACTCATAACAGCTAAACTGTATCATTAATCTTATTCTAGCTTTTCCTTCCCTTTTCCCTCAGCTAATTTTTCAGTTGCATTCTTTCTACTGTCAGAACATGTCATATTTATATATTATTCTACTATGTCCCTACTCTTTATTGTAATCTTAGCTTGAAAAGTTTACGAAATACTGTCAGTCTTTTTTCCAGAAAATTTCCCTGACATCTCTTCCAGATGAAGCTCAGCCCTTAAAAGTTTCCTCAGGAAGGGCTAGACAGTATTCCCTTGGCATGTTCAAAACTGTTTTTCTATAGTCTCGACACCTGAAGGACAACTGACTGAATATAAAATCATTGGTTAGCATTTTCTTTCCACATGCTGCTCCACTGCTGTCTTGCTTTGTATGCTGCTTTTGAGAAATCTGGTAGCAGTACTGAGGGTGCCAACAAAATGTATACAAGCGGACACTTTGGTCAACGTTGCTCAAGCAGTAGTTCACTGTAATCAGAAGTGTCTGGACGCTGATGGTAAACCACTTTGAGCACCTCTTATAATTGCAGAACTCAAACATATTCATCTTTTGTTATCGGTATATATTGACTATTACATATACATTTTTTTGGCACCCTTGTAAGTCACTTCATTTTTTCGCCTAGAGGCCCTGGAAATTTTTCTGCATCTTTAAAGTTCTACAGCTTTACTAGGATATATCCTAGAGTTATTTCCTGGTATGAACTTCTGACATACAGATTCAGACTTTATATTTCCAGAAAGTTTTCTTGGAAGATAATTATCACCTTATTTTTTTTTTCCTCTTGAGGGACAACAATTACACACATCACATTTTTTGGACCCACCTTTTATTTCAAATGTCAAGTTAAAAAAAAATAAGTCTAATTTCATTCTCATTTTCTTTCTTTTCTTCAATGTCTTTTATTATGTTCACATTTGAATCTTCTGTTCAGTGAGAACCTTCCAGTCTTCATTTCTGATGATTTCTTTCCTCTTTTCTGAATCTAATCTACTCTATCTTCCTATTTTTTGTTCCTTTCTGCTCTTGGTTTCCTATTTCTGATTCAAGGTGTTTTTTCCCCCACTAGTTGAAATGCTCTGATTCACAATATACTTCGTATGAGTCTTCCATGTCTCTGAACTCTTCCAGTAAACCTGTTCAGCCTTCCGCCTTCCCTCTCTCATTCTTCACATCCACAGGAATGGGCAAAAGGAGCTTTTGGAATCCGATTTCTCTACTTATACGTAATTTGAAGGTTGTGCTAATCTGTTTCTTAATAACGTGAAGGCATGGGTGGTGTGTGATTTATATGTGCTCTTTGATGGTTTTACAGGTTTATAGGAAGGTAGGTGGGAAAACTGGATCAGGCCAGACCTAGAAGTCTACACATACATATTTTAAGTTGTATATTAGAATATATTATTTTAGAAATATTACTTTTGCCATTTTCTGAAACACTTCACCTGTCATCACTAGATTTACTTTTTGTATCATCTAACAGTTTTCAGAGTTAGTCTTCATTTTCATCTAACAGAAACACATTTTGCCCTACTGGAGTTTATTTATAAATTCCATAATAACCTCTTACGGGATTATTTTTGCTGGTGATTTGTAAAAGGTCTCATGACTATTAATACAACTAATATTTATAGGACACAGTATGTGCTAAGCATAGTCTAAGCACTTAATGTGTAGTGATGTATTTATTAATTATTTATTAAGTATTATTACTCACATTTTACAGATGAGGAAGCCACGGCTGAAACAGGCCAAACTACTTGCCCAAGGTAATACAGCTAAAGTGAACACTAACAATATGAATCATGGGAATAATCTTAAATCTGTTAAATTTTAACCTTCTTTCTCTTTTTTTCCTTAGTTATGGTTCTGTTGGCTAACTTCTGCAAGCTTAGAAGGATCAAATAAAACTCTTCCAGGTAATGTGCCTTTTTGAATACTTTGCTCTTCACAATAAAAACGGAAAAAATCATGTTAGATGACTAAGGCCTTGAATATAATGTGACTGGATGACTGCAGGTGGGGAAACCTCACCTAATACTTGGGCATATATGGTAACACCTCATCCACCACAGAGAAAGTCAAAAGATAACATCTAAAATTCATGCCCTGAGTAGCAGAAGCCTAATATTTAGATAGGTACTAGAGGAAAAGGCTAAAAGAATGAAAACTAGTTGTCTCATGAAAGCTGTGTTGGGAAGAGAAAACGATTGCTGCAAGGGATACTTTTTCGGCAGTACTTACATCACTGTTTAACACTGTACAATCAAGTACATGCATATTATAAAAAAGTTAATTTGTATAAAGTATAAACCACCTTTAAAAAAATTCCTTAAACTGATAAAAATTGAAATTGATGATATCTGGCATTGGCAAATTTATGTAGGAAGGTAAATTTATGCCATCTTTTTGGAAGGCAATTTGACATTACTTATGAAAACCTAAAAAAAAAAAAAAGAAGTATGTATTTTGACCAAGTAACTCCACTTTTAGGAATCTGTCCTTCAGAGATACTCACAGGACACGAGAATCTACGGGGAAGGATGTTTCTTGCAGCAGCAATAATGTAATAGTGAAACATTGGAGGCGATCTAACCGTCAGCAGAATGATTAGCAATAGGTAAAATACTGAATGAAAAATTGTAAAATCTGAATAGTATGACTCACTTTTTATTAAATAATATATGCTGGTATGTGCACAGATTGATATACCTATGTTTGTTTACATATGCATTTAGAAAGATCCTAGAAGGAATAGATAAACTCCTAACAGGGTGAGAATGGGATGGAAGACTCATTACAATTTTTCTATATTTTTCATTTTCTATTTTTAAATAGCAAATGTGTAATTTTTCTGTAATGAAAAATAAAACAAAACACAGGCTCTTATAGTGACAAAATGTAAGGAGTCACAAATCACAGCAAATTTCCTTTCTGTACTGTAATTGTCACCTTGATGAACCTTCCTCCTTATAAAATCTACAAAGGAATTAAAAGGTATAGCCATTAACTTGTTGGTATAATCAACCAAAAGTCCCAGAAAAGTATAAACTTTTCTAGGAGTAATTTTATAGAAAATATCTGAAATTCTAAATGCAAATACATGTAAGTATTCATATGCAACCAAATAATAATAGCATAAATTCAATATGAATAAACTCATCAAAAGTTAACAACTCTCCGTTATCCAAATCAATAGGGTGGCCCATATAATTTTCAAAGTTTCATATTTAGTCATCTAAGTTTTCTAAATCGTTCAATTTGAAAGTTGTATGTGTGAACTTACAAAGTTCAATATAAGAATTCATAGATAATGTATGATGACTAGATTTAGTAGGAGCCAGAGAGCTGCTTAGCTCTTACTGGTCTCTTCCTCATCCCAACATAGGACAGAAAGCAATTTGGCATATTGATACAATTCACTGGCCTAAAGAGAAATGCCTTCATTCTTTCTAAGCTTATTATTAGCAGGAAAATAAATGGTAAGTATTTGGGATTATTGGGTTTTTGTTTCCTGTAAATTCAATGTGAAAGAATAAATTCAGACCAATGATACAATCTGGAGGAAAGGGAAAGCAATGATATCCTGAAAAAACCACTTAGAGAAACTGAAAAGTACCCAGGGAATGACAGGGGAGGTCAATACATTCCATAATATTCTAAGATTTAAAGCAATAGTGAGCAAAAGGAAGCTATTCTTTGATCTATAAGAAATACAAACTTTTGCCTCTTTGGGTTTGGTCCTACCACTTATGACTTTGGATATAACTTGGGTCTCAGTTTCCCTCTCTTCTAAATAAGGAAAATACCACTTACCACACAGGAAGGATGTATGATAAAATAAGTAATTCACATGAATGGGCTTTCAGTTCTTCAGAAGAAAGCTATGAATCCTTAAGTATGAACCTGAAAAGCTAATTAAAAAAAGATGACCATGTCAAAATTAAGCCTGAAACACAGTAGCCGAGAGGGTCTTTAAGATCATTATCAGCTATCAATTCAACTTCAAATAACAGAATTCATACTAAAGCTGTAGTACAAATGTAATCTGAGCAATCACACAATATCATTTATTAATGTGAATATAGCAAAACCATGTTAAACAGGATATTCAGCGTCATGCTAATTTGGTACGACCTAAAAATATTAATGTAAAATGATGATATTCCCTTGGTGTTTATCTTTTTTTTTTTTAAATTTTATTTTATTAAATTTATTGGGGTGACAATTGTTAGTAAAATTACATAGATTTCAGGTGTACAATTCTGTATTACATCATCTATAAATCCCATTGTGTGTTCACCACCCAGAGTCAGTTCTCCTTCCATCACCATATATTCGATCCCCCTTACCCTCATCTCCCACCCCCCACCCCCCACCCCCCTTACCCGGTGTTTATCTTTTATAAATATATTTGGAGTTGGTTGCTTAGAAGATATATAACCATTGAACAGTAATAACTATAGGGTATTAATAATTAAACAATTAAAATAGGGTTAAACACGTATGTGTACACGGGGTTATTTCTCTGGTGCATAATTGGAAACTAGCTAATTAAAGTTTTGAAGTCTAAAAGTAAAGTAATAGATGGTATTATCCAATATTTAATTGAGCAATATATACAAATCATTATGCTAAGCCCCAGAAATTCAAAAAAGTGCTGGATTTAATATGCATGCCCTACAACTAGACGGAAAACTATGGCCAAATGTCGAAGGACAAGAAATTACTAAATTAAGCAGTACTGTACACAACCAGTTCTAAAAGAATGAAGTAGGACTTGGATAACATAATAAAAAGGGAAAAAGAAAAAGGGGTTCTGGGAAGATAGCATAACATTTAAATTACTGTTTATACCAGGTTGCACTTTCATATACAGTGGTCAGCACATCTGATTGGAGGTTTCCAGAAACCTAGGGAGGCAGGGAGGCAGGGCTGATGCTCAGTCCATATTTCAGATGAGGACAATGAAGTTCAAAGAGATTAGGCAACTGCCTACGATCACAGGTCAGGAGGTGGCAGAGTTAGAGCCCAGGCAGTTTGCCAACTATGTCCAAAGCTCATTTCTACTATGCTAGGTTATCAATTCTAAAGTGAGAACTAGAAGGGAGCTCAGAAATCTTTTAATGCAGTGTTTCCCTAACCAATGTAATAAAAGTCTTTTTGGGACATGCATTAAAAATAGATTTCCAGGCTCCACTACAGACCTCCTGAACACCAGCTTACAGGAGAGAGATTTTATACTTTTACAAGAACCCTAAGAGGTGATTCTAGTGATTAGCTAAGCTTGGAAAATACCGGTATATTATCTGTATGTTCTATATGGTAGACATGTGGCAACTTACATTAAAAAATTGGGTTCCTCAGTCACATTAGCTACTGCCTTTTAAGTGCTCAGTAGCCACACATGGCCAGTGACTACCACATTGGACAGCACAGATATAGGGCATTTCCATCATTGTAGCAAGTTTTATTGGATAACACTGATTCTAAACTAACCCTTCAACAGTGAGAATAACACAACTGAGGCACAGAATCTTGTTCAACAAGTGCCACGAAGCTAGTTAGTGGCAGAACTGAAACTCTGAACCTAGTCTGCCAGTGCCCCTCTTACTACATCACTTTATCCCACCTCAAACTCAGGGTTTATTCAGATAGAATTATTTTCTTTCCACCCTGTCTTGTGGGTTCCAGAAGAGCAACAAGAGAAATTCTGAATTTGTGGGGAAAAAAATCCTAATGAAAAAAGATTTATGAAAACAATTATGATTAAATCTAAGTCAATTTACATAAAATTAAAACTAGTCTTGGACACTTAAGAATACCCTGGTATTAGAGGAGACATATCTTAGCTTGTTTTAACCATTTTAAGTCCTTCCTCTTCTACTGTCCTGATGTTTTTAATCTTTCTCTAGGATTTGAAATCCTGAAACTAATGACATATTTCAACTGGCTTACCTTAAAATTACAATGTGAAAAGGTTAAATCTTATTTAGAAAACATTTTAAAAATGAAAAGCTGAGAACAAGGAGCAACCAAAAGAATAGTGACTTTTCTAATTTTAGAATGTGGTCACTCAAACCACTGTACTCCGGGCTTATAGTAATTTAGTGGTTCAGTATTTATGACATTAATATGTTGTTTTCACTTCTAAGCTATAGTTTTACCTTCTTTTGACTACTATGTTATGTTTTAAAACAATTTAAATTATTAACTTCCAATGTAATTGAAGGACTAGAAGCATCTAGGAAGGTTTAGACACTAATTAGGTCAACATATAGCCAGCCATAAAAAATACAGCACCGTGTTCTTTAAAAATAAAACCAGTTGTTCCTGTCTAGTATGTTTAGAATGCAAACGACTCCAAAGTCAGTCAACTTAAGTCATGACAGTTCATGTTTAAAGCAAGCAGGAAGTAACTTGGAGCTCCATATTAAAACTTTACTTAAAAAGTTAAAGACAGACTTTTACAGCTACATTATTTCTTTTCAGTATCTAGAATACATTGCCATGTTAAATTCTAGTGACTAGATTTATAGGAAATACTGTGTCAAAGTTTGTATAAAATTATAAATTAAATGGTTAAAAACCATGGCCCAAATAAGATACTTATGAACAGATACTTATTCAAGACAGTTTTTGCCATAATTTGCAAGGCACCCAGAAGCCTTGAGTATGGGTTCTATATAAATAGAAACTATTTGTTATTCAGTGGAGGCAGTGCAAAAAAAGCTATTTTCTTTCTAAACACTCTATGGTGTTGAGGTAAACAAATGAAAAAAAATATAGTTTAAGCACACTAGAGCAGAACAACAGTCTAAGTCATAAAAGGGGGAAAGAAAAAAAATGTCTGTGCTCTAACATTTTAAACGGGACTGGGAGTTTAAAGTGAAATTTATTCTCTGGCTTTTAGATCGGATTCATTACTTCTACATTTTACCTGTTATGTCTGGACTCCCACTTCACCATATTAGGAAGAGGAAAACGTGTGCCCCCAAGATTCTCAGGCCAACAAAACTATCATACTTTTGGAGGCAGTAAAGCTCACCAAATGAAGGAGAACAATACAAAAACACTAAGTGACAAGACAATAGTAGAAACTGAACTCTCTCAACTACCAACTGGCACATATTAATGTAAAGAGCAGGAAAAATATTGCAAACTAAGCAAATATTAAAGTGTTGCAAAAGTTTCAAATCTCATGAAAGAGTTGGAAAAAACTAGAAAGAAATGAAAGCACTGTGAAAGAGAGGCCCTGAGAAGGAAGACCAGCTTTGAAGGAAGACGTAGGTCAAAAGGAGGAAGGAGGGTTTCTTCTGACCATCCCTCTAACAGCTTCAGTACTACCCCCAAGAAGCAATTTTAGGCATCCTTAGGGAAAGTGCTTTAGGCAACAAGCAAAGGTGCTTTGAGACCAGAGAACTATAGAGATGCTGCTGAAATTTCTCAAAGATGAACTAGTGAGAGAGAACAGCCACGAAATTCCCAAACCGTAATTTCCAAGCTTTCAGTAGTAAAATATCCATCATTCTTAGACACAGAAGCCACCACTTTTGAAACTTGACCCAGCAAAGTCTTCAGCAAGGACCTCACTAGCTCTCAAATCCTCCTCCCTCCACTTCCCTGCCGTTCTTCCCTGGCACACAAAATATAGGCCAGTGAGCGGTGGGTGGGTGAGTGAGGAGGATGTGAGAGAAAATTTGAGAAGTAAAAAAGGGAGCAGCGTAACCAGGACATGAAGAGACTGCAGGGTCTGTGAAGGGTAGGCAAACAATCAGGACAACCGAAACACAGAACAGGCTTTCCTGGGTAGCAGTGAACGCTCGGTGTTTGGAGGAGTTTAAGCAGAGGCCAGGCTACCTACCAGTTGTCAGAGAAGCTGCAGAGGGGACGGCTGCTGTGATGACCTCTAATGTCTCTTCCGACTCTGAAACGTTAGGATTCTTATTCACAAAAGAGAACGCACTAGTCATAGAAGCCCACAGACCTAGAACCCTTTTAAACTAAAGCGGCCTAGGCGGCTGCTTCCCCAACACCACTCCCACCTCTCCCTCCCACATGTGCCCACCCCGCCCCCTTTCAATATTTCCACCTCCACGTGCGAAATGCCTCGCGGCACTCGCCCCAAAGCGGCCCGGCGCCTTCCTCTACAAAGTACTACAACTAGGCCTCCCTGGGGGAAGTGAGGACTCCACTCTCCCACCCTGGGCGGCTAAAAAAGGGAAAGTCTCAAACCCAGACTTCTTCTACAGCCAGAGCTGAAGGGGCAGGGGGCGGGACGCAGAGGAAAACTTTCTTTTAAAATTTTTGTTCCAGATAGAGAAGAGTGTAGAGAGAACCCCGAGGAGTGCGGGGCTGAGGGGGTGAGGGGGAGGGGAACCCCCTGGATCGTTTAACGGCCGGTAGGGGGAGGGGAGCTCCGGAGGTTGAGGGGGCGTGGGATGGAGAAACAGGCCTGGGAGCCGGGTCAAGGAGCTGCAGGAGTTCCTAGGGTCGGGGAGCTGCAAGCGTCCCCCCCACCTGGTACACAAAGCGGCTGCCGCGCTAGGCTCTCACCAGATCCTTTGTGTTTTCCATCAGGGCCTCATGGGTAGGGGTTGTCCGTGCTCCCCGGGCCGGCGGCGCCCTCTCCCCGGGCTGGGGTCAGGCGCCTCTCCCCGGGACTACGGCGACTAGAGGGGTGCCCTGGCTGGGCCCAGACCGGTGGCGGCTGCGGCAGCCCCCGGATTTCCCCCCTTTAACTCGGGTGGCCCCAGGATATCAACAACATTAGCATAGCCCTCCCTCCCCAGCGCGCCTGCGCCGTGACCCGCGCCCCGATTGGCCCACTTCCCTACATACCCTCCTCTCTCTCTTCCAGCGTGGGACCCTCTGCAGGCTCCGTACTCCAAGGGACGTACCAAGACGGAGGGGTGGAAAAGGCAATTGAGGCTCGTGTTAAGTCGAGTGGTCAAAAAGTCAGGAGAAAGAGAAGTTTCATTCAGTCATCTTAGTTTATACTCTGGCTTTCTTGTGCTCCTTTCAATCAGTTGAAGCTGCTAAGTTGTGTTGGAAAAAATTTTCCACTCCAGTCACGCCGCCTCCCCTTCCACCCGGAAGATTGGTCCTCCCGGAGGATCTCCCATACGGGGAGGGGCTCGTGAGGGGAGTGGGCGTTACGTAGGGAAAAAGAGTGTTGGTCACGTGGTAGCAGGCTGCGCAGGCTCCTTCCGGCCCGCTGGGGCCTCAGCTACAGCGGCTAGACAGGCGCTTCGGCGCACGCGCAGTGAGGTTCCACGTGAGTACCTGCGTTTCTTCTCAAAGCCAACGATGCCGCCTGAACGGGGCACCCGAACGAGACCGGACCGGAGAACCGCAACGAGGTTGAACCAGAAGACTCGAATGAAGCGGGATCGGAGAGCCGGAGCGGGGCCGGACGGGCCGCCCCGAAAGGCTGCTCCTTCATCCCAGCGGAAACCGCTGACTCGGCCGAGAGCAGCGGCCGCTGCGATCGCAATCGCCGTGGAGGAGGAGAAACGGCTCCGGCAGCGGAACCGCCTGACGCTGGAGGAGGACAAGCCAGTAGTGGAGCGGTGCCTGGAGGAGCTGGTCTTCGGCGACGTCGAGGACAATGAGGACGCGCTGCTGCAGCGTTTGCGAGGCCCGCGGGTGAGGGAGTCCGCGGCGAGCGGGCTGGGCGCGCTCGGGCGGGGCGCGCGGTCGGCGGCAAGCCTCCGGGGACGGAGTCTAGGCGACCTGCGACGCCGGGGAGCTCTCAGGTGGGAGGGAGCCCGAGAACGCGGGCGCCGACGGGGCTCAAACGGAAAGTCTTGGGAGGGCGGAGACCGCGCCTTTCTCCGCCCCCGTGGGAGCCTCTGCGCCTAGTATCCAGCAGGCGCTCAACACGTATTTGTTTAGCGAACTGCGATCATGCGCATCTTTCGTGATTCAGCCCCACTATCCTCAAACTCAGTGTTTTTTTCCTTGTGTTCGTACGATCGCCTGCCTCAGTACCTTGCGGTGATTCAGGAGTTCCACTTGGTTTGTGGAGTCTGAATTCGTGGGCACGGGCCTGGGAATCTGCCTTTTAACATCTCCCCAAGTGATTGACTCGCCAGTTTTTGAGAATGACCATGTATGTATTCGTCTTTTCAAGTATTTGTGAGCCTGTCGGGTACTAGATACTTTTTTCCTGGTTGTAAAAACTCTTGAGTTGTTACAATTTTTGCAGACTTTCTCTCCTTTTTATTATATACCTGGGATTTTTTCCGAAGATAGTGAGTCCCAGGCATTGTTCTAGGCATTGGAGGAGAAGCAGCAGTGGATAAAAATTGACAAAAATCCTGCCCTCCTGGAGTACTAGTGGCAGAGGCAGAAAATAAAGGAGATAAGTACTACTGTAAAACTCAAGTATGTCACTGACTAGTGCTGGAAAGAAAAACATTAAAGCACTCGGGAAAAGGGAGATAAGTGTGTGTAGAGAGAAGGTCTGTGACATTTTACTTAGAATGGTCAAGTAAAGCCTCACTGAGAATTATGCAGTCTGTTAAATGAACGTGGACCTAGCAAGTATCAACTGATTGATTGCCAGAACCTCCTTTGGGTGCTTATGGATGAAGCTGCAGAAACCTAGTAGGGAGTTAGAGAACTACTACTGGAAAAGTGCTGAACTGTGTGACAGTTTCCTAGTCAGGGAAAGAAACAGTCTACATGAAGTGGGATTTGTTGGGTTTTGAAGGATCATAGGCTGGTAACAGCAAGTAGAAATCATTTGGACGTTTCTATCATGTGGTTTTGGGAAAGCTCAAGCTCACTTTAGGGAGTGCTCTGTGGTCTACATTTAGACTTGATAGGACAGTATAAAGTTTGTTTGAAAAGGTAGGGGGTCAAGAACGGTTAAGAAAAATGGAGACGAGGTATGTCTAAGAATATGAAATGAGTTAACTATGATATTCAGTTGTGTTATTTTATTTATTTTTAAAGATTTTATTGGGGAAGGGGAACAGGACTTTATTGGGGAACAGTGTGTACTTCCAGGCCTTTTTTCCAAGTCAAGTTGTTGTCCTTTCAATCTTAGTTGTGGAGGGTGCCGTTCAGCTTCAAGTTGTCCTTTCAGTCTTAGTTGTGGAGGGCGCAGCTCAGCTCCAGGTCCAGTTGCCATTGCTAGTTGCAGGGGGCGCAGCCCACCATCCATTGCGGCAGTCGAACCGGCAATCTTGTGGTTGAGAGGATGCGCTCCAACCAACTGAGCCATCTGGGAGCTCAGCGGCAGCTCAGCTCAAGGTGCCGTGTTCAATCTTAGTTGCAGGGGGCAGAGCCCACCATCCCCCGCAGGAGCCCAACCAGCAACCTTGTGGATGAGAGGACAACTTCCAACCAACTGAGCCATCCGAGAGCTCAGCGGCAGCTCAGCTCAAGGTGCCGTGTTCATTCTTAGTTGCAGGGGGCAGAGCCCACCATCCCTTGCGGGAGTCAAGGAATTGAACTGGCAACCTTGTGGTTGAGAGCCCACTGGCCCATGTGGGAATCGAACCAGCAGCCTTCGGAGTTGGGAGCACGGAGCTCCAACTGCCTGAGCCACCGGGCCGGCCATGTTATTTTATTTTTGATGCTAGTTTGCCTCTGGTCCCTTAATTTCTGGAGTTCTGGGTCTCCCACCCTGCCCCCCCTTTATCAGTCATCTTCCTTTGTTGTTCTTGTCTTACTTGGTATTTTCCTGTGAGCATGTAGACTTTCACTCCTTGACTGCTCCATCTTACCTCACCTGCTCGGCCTGTGGTGCCATTCTCTAATCTTATTTTCTATTCTGTCTCCAGCATTTGCTGTGGTAGCATTCTGTCCTAGTTCATCAGAGGGTTGTAAAAGCAAACCATTCTACAAGCCATTTGACTTCAAGATGTGTGTGTCTGCCACCATTGGATGTGAAAAATTCAGTGCTTGAGAGCGTTTTGTCTTCTAAAGGTTCAAACACAGGAAGACTCAGGTGACTCTGAAGTGGAGAATGAAGCAAAAGATAATTTTCCACCTCAAAAGAAGCCAGTTTGGGTGGATGAAGAAGATGAAGATGAGGAAATGTAAGTTGCCTAACTTTTCTTCCAGAATCCCTCTGAATACTTTTCAAAATTATATTGCACATTTTGTAAAAAGTTCTCTTTATGAATATATGATTATGTGAAGATTTGAAAAATAGTTGGAAAGTATAGGAAAAGTCATTCTTAATCCAGCCACCAAGGTAGAACCACTCAACATGTTGGCCCTCTCTCTTCTCTTCTTTGCAGTCGAGACTTGCGTTTGCCTCCTAATTTGACCAGTTCCTAACTGACCATGGACAAGTTTATAAAATGGGAATGATGATAGTAATTATGTCAGAAGGCTTTTGAGATTAAACACGA
Organism: Rhinolophus sinicus; assembly: GCF_036562045.2. NCBI lineage: Eukaryota > Metazoa > Chordata > Mammalia > Chiroptera > Rhinolophidae > Rhinolophus > Rhinolophus sinicus. The sequence continues at coordinate 42,944,189 of NC_133764.1, read as the reverse complement.
TAGTGTATGGAGAGCTCTTAGCATAATACCTGAAACCGAGAAAAGGCTAAGAAAAGTTAGCTAATAACGCACAATATGTACTTGAATAGATGAGAATGAGTATATTGCACACCTTTCTCCCCACTTTAAAAAAACACCTGTATAAACATTTTTAAATGGATGTATTATAGTTCATATATGAATTAACTATAATTTCCAAAGCTAATTAACATATTTGTCTCATATAATTACCATTTTTGTGTTGAGAGCACCTGAAACCTATTCTCTTAGTAAATTTGTACTATACAATACAGTCTTATTAACTGTAGTCATGCTGTATATTAGCGCTCTAGGCTTATTCATCCTACATAACTGCAACTTTGTACCTTTTGACCAACGTCTCCCCATGTCCCCCACTTCATCACCATTGGTAACCACCATTCTACTTTATGCTTCTATGTGTTTTACTTTTTTTAGGTTATATAAGTGAGATCATTCAGTATTTTTCCTTTGTACCTGTCATATTTCACCTAGCATTATGTCCTCCAGGTTCATTCATGTTGTCACAAATGGCAGGATGAGACTGTTTCTTAATGATCTTGCTATATCAACTCCTTACATACTGAGAATTTCAGACCTTGATATGGCAAATTTATTGTAGATTTTTCTCCCAGCCTTGTTTGCCTTTTAATTTTGTTTTTAATGTTGTCGGACAGAGTATTTACATTTTTAGATAGTCAAATCTGTGAATTTTTTTCCTTTTTTTGTTGTTGTTTTTAACAGTAAAAAGTCCATCAGAGAGAGAGAAATGTTTGCCTATATTCTTCCTTCGTAGTATTTTAAGGTTTTTTTTTTTTTTTTTTTTATATTCTTTGTTTTACCTAGAATTTATTTAGGTGAATGGCATAAGCCATGTCTAGATAAGTCATTATGAACTTGAAATATTAGTTCTTCAAAGAGTAAACTAGATGGTCTGAAATATTGGAGACTCCTTTCTGTTTTGGGAAGAGTGGAGAATGTGTGTCTGAGATGGTTCAGGTCTTATAAATCTTGACATATATTGTTCAATTAAATGTTTTCTCTAACCACTAAAGGCGACAGCTATTTATGTTGGTTCTTTAAAAGTCATTTAAAGTATGCTCTTCTGTTTTTTATAGGGTTGACATGATAAGCAATCGTTTTCGGAAAGATATGATGAAAAACGCCAGTGAAAATAAACTGTCAAAAGATGAACTTCAAAAAAGACTTAAAGAAGAGTAAGTATCCTTTTTCATGCAATTTAACCAGGAGGTGTTTATAACCAGTTTATTTTGATTCACTCAGTCTTTGGCTGTAATAGCAGTGCTATTGGGACAAATGATTAAATTTTAGTATATTCCAAAAATATCTGGAAAAAAATTGTAACCTCACCACCCAAATATAATCAGTGATGGTATTGCTTACTTGCTTGTTTCATTTGTATATGGTAAACCATCTCTTTTTCACAACTTCTAGGTTCTTTTAGTTGAACAGAGCCAGGAAATAAATGTATGTTTTAAAATAATGGTTTCATATTGATTCTTCCAGTTTAAACTTACAGATCTTTAAAAATCTTTAAAAATATTTTATTTTTGCTTATAGTGACTTTTTTTTTTTTAAGGAGGGCACAGCTCATAGTGGCCCATATGGGGATGGAACTGGCAACCTTGGTGTCATTAGCACCATGCTGTAACCAAATGAGCTAACCGGCCACCCCTATAAGTGATACTTTTTAATATCCTAGACGTTTATCATATTATCACTTAAAAAAAATAGGTTTATTGAAGTATAATGTACACACAGTAAAATTCACTCTTAAAGTATCTTCATGGGTTTTGTTAAACACATATAGTCATGTAAGCACCACAACAATTAAGGAATCAAAATGTGGACCATTGCCATCACCCTCCCCCCAAATCCTCTTATACCCCTTTGTAGTCTATCCTCTTTCCTCAGCTTTTAACCTATCTAACTCCTGACCACCACTGATGTGTTTTCTATCCTTACAGATTTGCCTTTTCCAGAGTGTCATCTAAATGAAACCATGTAATATGTAGTCTTGAACCTGTTAAGCCCATTTAGTGAGTCTATTATTTCAGGCATTACATTTTTCAGCTTTAGAAGATCTTTTCCACTTGAGACCTTGTTGAGTTTTATTTAGTTCCTATTTTTCCCTTTAGTTATGTGAACGCTTCCTTTAAAGACTTGAATCTATTTGTATTAGCTATTTCAGAGTTCTTGTGTGCTACTTTTCTTATGTCTGTCATTCTGTGTTTCCGTTGACTGATTTTTCTACTTATTATGGGCCATGGTTTTCTGCTTCTCTGCATGTCTGGTAATTTTGATTGGATTCTGAGGAGTGTGAATGTTAAGTTGTCAGTGTCTAGATTTTGTATTTTGCTTTTAATGAGTGTTGAACTTTGTGTTGGCAGGAAGTTAATTGGCTTGGAGATCAGTTTGATCCTTTCAAGATTTGTTTTCAGCTCTGTTCTAGAGTAGCATATTATACTCTGGGCTGGTTTAGCTCCATTACTAAGGCATGCCCTTTCTGGGATCTCTACTGAATGCCCCGAGTGTTCAGTGAGGACCTTCCCTCTAACTGGTTGGAACTTGAGTGTCTGAGCTTTGGTATTGTGCAACTTACAGCTCCCTAGTAGCTTTCTTTGCACGACCTCATGGAGTTTTCATCCTGTGAATGTGCAGCTTAGTATTCAGCAAAAGTATCTGCAGACTCCTATGCAGATTTCTGGAACTCTTTCTCTTCTACAGTCCACTGCCTCTTAATTTCTAGTTGTTCTCATTTTCTTTCAAATCTGATCTTTTTCTCATTGGCTCTGTGCCAGGGTTTTAAAAAAAAATGCCTTCGGGGGACATCCTGGTGATGGTAGGGCTCACCATGTCGTTTCCTTTCTTGCAGGGACCACAGTCCCGTGTTGTCTAATTTCTGAAAACAGTTTCATATCTTTTTGTCAGGTTTTTTGGTTGTTTATAGCTAGTGGGCTTGGTTTGCTGGGCTTCTCTGTATTTCTGCATTAAACAATTAGAATGACTGCACTTTTCTAGATACCAGCTCTTCAGAATGTAACTATCATGCTTCTCCTAAAGCTTACTTTGTCCAGAGTGAAAATCCCATTTTATTTCAAGGATGGAACCATTTTATTTATATGATGGAAGTTTTGTATGCGGTTACCAGTCTGGTCATTTTCTTTCAGACATGTTCTACCATGTACTCTGTGTACTACAGCATTGGGTTATAAGCACAAAGAGACTTCTTTGCCTAGTTCCAAGACCTGGGATGTGTTAATATGAATAAATAAGACAACCATGTAACTAGATGTAAATTCTTAACAACAAATATGTATCCAGGTGTCTTGTGTACAGGACTAGTTTATTTATTTTTGTCTTTTTATACAGGACTTAGTTTAGAGGGTTAGAAGTTCATGAAAGTGTCCAATGTCAGCATGTTGGGACTATTCTGTGTGAGTTAGCCCTTCCCTGCTGTTCTTAAAGATAATAATTTCTCTGGAAGAGATTCTATACAGGCCCTTAAGGATGAACTAACCTGTACTCTTTAAATGTGTCAATCTCAATGAACGTAACGGTTACCAAAGTTTTTCGTATTTTGCTTAGATTCCAGCATGCCATGGGGGGAGTACCTGCCTGGGTGGAGACTAATAAGCAGAACACATCTTCAGATGGTGAGTGTTGATACCTGTTTAAGTCAGTAAATAACTCCCTATTCCTGCTCTGGGCTGGTTTGTTATTTGAGCTATCTCATGAGGCTCATTAAAACCTGGTGTTTCTAATATCTTTTTTTGGTCTGGTTTTGAAGTCTCATTTCTCTGACGGAAGCCCTTTTCCAATAGTGTAAGGTCTACTTAATAGCATGTTCTCCACTGTAAGGATGATAATGGATGAGTTTTATGATTTTTTTTTCCCCTCTAAGCAGAAGTATGTTGCATGGTGTCATAGGATGAAGGAAAAATAAGTAGTACTATTACTTGTTGATTCAGTCCCTTCTAAAGACATTGGCAGCTTATCTAGCCGTCCGTTAGTAAATGGGGTATTTTCAAATCTAAGGAGCACATGTCAGTTCAGGCCCAGATGATCAGTCACTTTAGAAAAACTTATTTTTCAACTCCAGGTTTTAAGTTTGGCTTGTACTATAACTGTTCTGCTTTTTAGATCCTTTACTTATATTGTAACTATGGGTGGTTTAGCCAAGATCTGAATTATGTGCTTGCAGTTATATATTTTAGACTTGGACTTGACCTGTGAAATTAGGGAGTCTAGAGTATATCCTCCAACACAATGCAGGAGCTCCTTCCTTAGCGTCCTTGATATCTGATGAGTTTCTGTTGGATTACCACCACCACCTCTCCCTCCCTTCTCCCCATCCCTGTCAGTCCTCTGGTACTCATGTACAGGGAGCCCATACAAGGAGCCAGTTGTACATAATTACATTGGAAAACTCAATCTGTTATTAAGTAGACATTTACCTTCTGGTTTCCAGCCAGAGACTTGTAGAGGTCTAAGGCATCTTAGTGATGTAGCCTGACTGTCCACTGCAAGAATCTTTTCTACAGCATCTCTTAGGTGATAATTTAGCCTCTGCTGAAATGTATCAAATAATGTTGTACTCTTTCTTCCCCTTCTCTTTTCTTTAAGAACTAATTGTTAGGATTTTTTCCTGTTTTGAAATTTACCTCCCTACACTCTGTAGTCCTACGTTTTGAAAATACATAATCTTAACTTTCTTTCATTTAAAACTCTTCTGTTATTTGAGAAATCTCTGTCCAAGTTCCCCACCACCCCCTTTTCTTCTGCCTGCCTTACTCTCGTTCAAGCCAGTGTTTCTCAGTCTAGTTGTGTAGGACACAGCTCCCTGGCCCGTGCTGGTATTGTGAGCGTTGCGCTCCCCCCGGCTGAGGCAGTCGGTCACCACGGTCGATGGCTCACGGCAGCTCTTGCCGGCTGCCAGCCACTTGCGCTGGCTGCTGGCCGTTCATGGCAGCACAGCAGCCCACCGATGGTTGGTTGCTGGCCACTCATAGTGGCACAAGGTAGCCGGCGGCAGCCCCACTCTAGGGAGAGCCGTTGTTCACAATCTTGGCTGTAGAGGGCGCAGCTCACTGGCCCATGTGGGAATCGGCCCAGCAACTTCGGCGTTAGGAGCACAGGGCCCTCCAACCACCTGAGCCACTGGGCCGGCCCCAAGTTTGTTTTTCAAAGTGTCAAATATCCCTTGTCATTTAACCTTTTTTTTACATGACATAATTTCTGTACCCTGGGTCACCAGTTTGCCCTCCTGGGCAAAATATAATTTTATTATCCATCTTAGAATGCTGCTTTCATAGAATCACAACATTTTAGATCCATGCAATTATAGGTAAGGTTATGCTAGCAGTTGAAATAGAAAATTTCCCAGGTCCTAGTAGCTTAATCCAGTAGAAGTTGTTTTTTTATGTGAGTAAAATTGGGGAGTGAGAAGGTGATTATCTACTTCAAGGACCCAAGATTATAGAGGTTCTGCCATCTTCAGGCTGGGTCTTTCAAAGTTGCCTAAGGTGTTCACATCCTGTTGGCTTATCGGGGAAGAGAGAGAGGCTCACCCAAGGGAGGTTTTTATTGGCCTGTTGTGGGAGTGGTATATGATACTTTCACCTACAGTGTATTGGCCAGAGCTCAGTCATGAGACCACACTAACTGCATGGGATACCAGGAAATGTAATGTGACTTTGTGCCCAGGAGAAAAAGGAAATAGATCAGGTCAGCAGTGAGCCAGTGTGCTGCCATCTGGGGTACCCTAGTTGGAGTCATTCATTTTACATGTGAGGAGAGTGAGATTCAAAAAGGTAAAATCAGCTTGTCCAAGGTGTGTTTCTTATTGGCAGACTGGTGACTAGGACACAGCGTCACAGTTTTCACCAACATGTCAGGTGTTGTTTTTATCATTAAAACTTCCCTGAGTGTAAAAGAGAAGTACTCTCCCCTTGAAACCTAACTACAATGCTATTATCATACAGCTCAAAAATCAGCAGTAATTCCTTAGTATTATGTATTGTTTTATTGTTGCTATTTTGTTAATTTGTGTGCCCCTCCACCCCCCCATCTTTTTTGCTTGCTTTGTTATTCTAATTGGTGGTTTTTATAGTGCTTTTAAAATTGCTTGATGTCTTTTTAAGTTTTGGAAAGACTTACCTATTATCTCTTCAGATATTTCTGTTTTAGTCTACCGATTACATGTATGTTAAAATTTTTTAAAACATATTCTGTGTTCTTTTACATGTATGTTAAAATTTTTTAAAAACATATTCTGTGTTCTTTTCTGTATTTTCTATCTTTTTCCTTTCTGTACTTTAGTCTGGATATTCTTTCTGATCCATTTTCCACACCATTAATTCTCTAACTAATTTTAATATACTGTTAAAAAATACCATTTGGGATCTTAAAATTAATTTCTCTAGGTCAGTTCTTGAATCTTGTCTTTCGTTATTCTAAAAACATATTAAATATAATGTTTTTGGTTTATGTCTGATAACTCCACTATCTAGAGCTCCTGTGAAGATTGTCTGTTATTCCTTAGGTTTTCAGTCAAATTATCTTGACCTGGATATATTTCATTGAGTGCTGAACATTGCATATGAAAAATCGTATTGACTAGAAACCTAGGACAATGATATCTTTCTCCAGAGAATTTGTATACAGTTGAACAATGCAAGTTTGAACTGTGTGGGTCCACGTATATGTGGATTTTGTTCAATTGACTTGCGTAGTTCAAACCTGTGTTGTTCAAGGGTGAACTGTATTTGTTCCTAGGTGGGGGGTGGGGCAGGGGGCACTAGCAGTCTCAGAACTTATTCCAGTGAGAGATTGTGAGGATTCAAAGCTGGATTTTCAGTTCCTGGAAGATTTTCTCATAATGTTTTTATTTCACCCTTAATTCAAGGTGTAGCCTTTTGTGTCCCCAATCCAAAGCCTGGTGTTTACCATACCCCCCCCCCCCCACACACACACCAAGAACTTCAGTGGACTTTTAGTGCTGATTTTTACCCTCTTAGCCGCAACAGTGTTTTAAAAACTGCTCAGCTTCTCAGCTGTCTTTTCTAGAATGGTCTGTCATCTCCTAGGAAAAGCAGCCCTATTAGCTCTCTTTGAAGTTCTGATATACAGTTTGCTGACATTGATCTTTCAGTCAACTAAAAGTTCTAGCTCTTCTGCATGTTAATTGTTAAGCTGGGTCTGCTGGCCACCCTATTTGCCAAATTTGCCACAGTTAAAAAGGTCTTTTTAAATTAAATGCTGTGACTTTATTTCAACTTCATTTCATCTTCCTTTAGTCACCTTCGTTGAACGCGTCTTTCATTCCAGAGTCAGGCTTTGATTTTAACCATATATACTGAGCTCTGTGTCATCTTGTTCCTTTCCTTCAAATTTGTTTTGCTGTTTTAGTTTTACTAATTGAAGCTTAAAGAAAGTGGTTGAGGTTGGGAGGCTGGAAAGGGATTTGAAGTTTGAACTCTACATGTTTGGGGTAGGTAATGGTCATCTCATTGATTCTAAAGATCGGCCTTGTGGGTTTGTTTGACTTAGATGAAAGTGAAGAGGATGAAGATGATTTGTTGCAAAGGACTGGGAATTTCATATCCACATCAACTTCTCTTCCTAAAGGAATCTTAAAGGTGAGCGTCAGTGAAGTTGGGCCTGTTTAGCTAATTACCTCTGAAATCCAGTATGTTTCCCAGTTACAGGATTCCTTCTATCTGTGGGATTAAATGTGTTTGCTGTCATTTTGCCTTGGTCAATACTTATACTAGTTTTCTTTTTTTTTAATCAAAAATGTTTAAGAGGGTTAAATTTTGTCCCTAGAAATCTTTTAGGAATCCTATTTGGTTTCTCCTTTTGCATTTCTCTTTATTTCTGTTGGCCCTGCCCTGGTTCATACTGCTGTCATCTGCCACGTGGTACACTGCAATAGCTTTGTCACTAGTCCCACTTCCACTTTACTTTCTCCTAAACTCTTCATGTAGTAGCCAGAGGGATCTTTTAAAAATAAAACATCAGGTGGTATCACTTTTCATTGCTTTTTGAAAACTTTTGAATTCCTTATCACTGCCCTTCACGATCTGGCTTCTGCCTACCTAAAACTTCGTCTCAGACCTTTTTTCCCATATTTCCTCCTCAAGCCATGCAGGCCTTTCTGTTTCTTGAATGTGCCAAATCATTCCTTGTCTCAGAACCTTTGCTCTTCCTTCTGCCTGTGTGTTCTTCAAGCACTGCTAATGGTCAACTCATTACCATTCTGCTCACATGACACCGTAGAAAGGCCTTTCCTGGATATCCTATCTAAAGTGGCCTACACCAGTGGCTTTCTAACTCCTCATCGTGTTAGTTTGTTCACTGTGGTAACCAAGTGTGTACTCAGTACAGTGCTTCAGTTCAATGTCTGTCAAGTGAACAGATTTCTCTCTGACATAGATATTTTCCCCATTATAAAATGGTGGCATGTGTATTTAGATGGGGAAGGGGACCCTGTGATGGTAAAGTATTAGGAAACCGTGATTCTGTCTGCTCCCACCTTAAGACAATTCATTGAGCTCCTCATAGGGTGAAGTCACCTCCACTGAAAATGTAGTCACCATCAACATTTAACTTCCGTGGTTACAAACAAAGCATACATGTAATACTTTGTTTTCTATATAATTGAATTTTTCATGCAGAGGGAAAAACCTGTAAAAACAAAGAAATAACTGAAAATGGTCCAAATGATGCATGAGAGCATCATTGCTTTAAACCAGTGGTGTCCAAACTTTTTTCAACGTTTTTTACCAAGGGCCATATGCGGTAAAATACACAGACAGCCGGGCCACTCACTCGAGGTGAAGTACGTATTACCTCACCTGGTTTATTTAAGTAAACTAAATATATTTTTGCAATTTGCTGCAGGCCAATTAACAATGGATTGCGGACTGCAGTTGGCCTGTGGGCCGCAGTTTTGACACCCCTGCTTTAAACTAAGAACTATGTACCCTGGAGAACATAAGCAACTTGTGCCGGCCATAGAACCATGGGGGCAATTACACAGTGCCTCTTATTTTGTGCCATGAATGCAAAGATGCCAACATAAGAGTTTTAAGTAAAATTGCCCTGCAAGTCAGTCTCCTAACCCAAATAGGAGTGTCTTGGGGAAATGACTATATCCTGGGGCTTCAAGACCTTACTGATTTAATTCTCTCATTTGCAACGTGGTAAAAACGGGTTACTGTATAGTAAAATGACTTGCTAGTTGGTAGCAAAGCTGTGGTCTTCTGGTTACCATTCCAGTGCACTTTCTTCTACATATAAACTATTTTATAATGTCTTTTTTTATGCTTTACGGAAAATAATATTAATCCATTTGAACTGATAAAATTGCAGCTTTTTTTCCCCCATAGATGAAGAACTGCCAGCATGCTAATGCTGAACGTCCTACTGCTGCTCGGATCTCGTCTGTGCAGTTCCATCCTTGTGCACAGGTGGTGATGGTTGCTGCACTAGATAATTCTGTATCACTATTTCAGGTACGCATTTTTACATGAAGACTTGTAGTGAAAAAGTGTTTGCTACCAGCATACAGGGTCTGTGGAAATAACCAAAAGGAATGTTTTATACTTCCTTACAGGTTGATGGAAAAACAAATCCTAAAATCCAGAGCATCTATTTGGAAAAGTTTCCAATCTTTAAGGCTTGTTTTAGTGCTAATGGAGAAGAGGTTTTAGCCACGAGTACCCACAGCAAGGTGCTTTACGTCTATGACATGCTGGCTGGAAAGTTAATTCCTGTGCACCAAGTGAGAGGTAAGGTTTCTGTTGAACACATAGCTGGTCAGCCCTCCAGCCCGCAGCTGAGTTCATTTCATAGTATTTACAATCACTTATTTTCCTTCCCATAGAAATATTAAAAATAAGTGCCTTTTGTTTTAGTATTTGGAAAATGTCATTGTGTTGAGATAAATTGTTTGAAAACAGTGAACTGACTTTGTATTGAGCACTTATTGTGGGAAAAATCCTAATTTGGAAATACATATCCATCTAGAACAGAAAAGCAGTTGTTAATACTTGGCTGTAAAATTAACCGTTGATGTAGCAGAAAGAGCATGAGCCTGGGAGGTAGAAGACCTGAGTTTCAATTCCTGGGACAAATTATTTCACCTCTGATCTTTAGAAATTGGGATGCTCTCTAGTTCTTCTGGTGTTTGTTGTGATAGAATTTTGGGTTACAGTTAAAGGGAATAAAGCACTGCTTTTGGAGGTGGTAATGTATTTTCAAGAATAAACTACTTAAAAAATAAACATTTTATTGGTTAGAAATGTTTGTTTCTTCTGCCTTACCCATTCTTCCCCTGTATTTCCCTACTCCGTCACCACAAAATGTAGTGATACCTTCATGAATCCTTTGGGAACCAAAGGCCTTGTAATGAGGTTGGCTGGGTGAACATTATAAATCCTGCGTGAGGCGTTGGCATATTCAGCAGCTCACAGGCAGTTTCTCTGTTACACTGTGTATGTGGGGGGCTGTGAAGGACACGGGTAGCTCTGTGCAGCCTTTGCTGCTAGTGGTTGAAAGTGAGTAAGGCCAATTTTAGACATACTTAGGATGTTCATTTTCAGTGTTTCCAATTTTCCCTTTGCTGTATTCCTCGTCACCTTTAGTGGTCCTTTCCAAGTAGGTTCTTAGTGGATGTAATCCGGCTTTAAACCAGTGCTTGTCAGACATGTATGTGCAGGTGAATCACCTGGGGACCTTGTTAAAATGCAGATTCTAATTCCCTGGGTCTGAGGTGGGGACTGATCTGCGTTTCTAACAAGCTCTCGGGTGATGCTGATGCTCCATGGACCTTATTTCGAGTTGAAAAGCCTTAAACCATCTTCTGTCTTGAAATAGAAAACATTATATAATCATTATTTTTACATATCATTCCACCAATCAAAAGGAATGGGCTTTGGTTCTTCCTGGCATCTTGGGGAAAATAAACCAGGGCTTGGTCAAGATACAGGTAGTGATGTTTACCGTGGATCTGCAGGTGTGCTGGAAGGTGTATCTGATCACCGGCTTCTTCTGAGACAGACATAGCATTTCTCTTTGCCTCTCAGTATTTTCCTTTCTCCTCTTTCCTCAATAAGCATAGCTTGGTAATAATACTGATAATAATAGTAATGATAAACATATTTATTTTTGTGGTAGTATGCTATTGAACACTATTCTCAGTCTCTCATCATTATAAAACACTATAACTCAAGAAATTAATTAAAGACGTTAGAATAAGGGGAGAAAATTGCCAACTAGTTAGGAGATGCAAGCCCTTATATGTATGCAAATTTGAAACATGAAGACTACAGAATTGATGCAAATAGTGCATTTGTTCCATTAATTTGTTGGGGTTCACAACCAGGGGTTCATAATGTGGGGTCCATGGACTCTCAGAATTCTCTGGATATAAGTCAGGGGCCTATAAAGTTGGATGGGAAAAAACATTACGTCTTTATTTTGACTAACCTCTAACTGAAATTCAGCATTTCCTTCAGTTATGGATGTTTGGAACACCATTAGTTTGAGAAGAGGATCATATGCTTCACCAAATTGCCAAAGGGCGCCTGGCACAAAAAAGGTTAAAAACCTCAGTTCAAACTCTAGAATTTGACCATTTGAGAATCAAATTAGTTGGTCAAGCAGCCATTTTGATTATAGGCATTATAGTAAGGTAATCCCTGAGCTTCAGTTTTCTCTTTCTGTAAAGTCAGCCATAAATATCAAAAGAGATAATGTTTTAAAGCTCCTAACTTAGGACCTGCCACATGGTAAATGCTCAATAAATGTTAACTGCTGCCATTGTTGGGCATGGCATATAATCTGATCACAATCATCCACTTGTACCGTGGAATTCGGCTCTGTTCTAATTAAATTGGACATTCCTTTTCTTACCAGTTGTCAGCAGTTCACCTAAAACTTATAAATCTATAAAAAGATTTGTATCTGACATCTTTAGAGCATTATATTTTCTTTGCCTTGGCCATATTAAAAATTTTATCTGGCTTCTATTTTGAAAGGTCCAGTAATCGTAAAAAGCCATTATAATACTGACACTAACATTTCTTATCGGTAATTTTTGTGAGGTTAGAAGCAAAATGCTACATGGGTACATATAACTAATAATACATTGTAAGCTTTGGATGAAAATACAGTTATCTTTTGTATTTTTGCAATTCATTGCCAAAGCAACTACCTGTCCTTATTTGTCGGAATTCTAATAGTCCTTCTTGAAGACAACCCCTCTCCTGAATTGCCCCAAAACAACAGAATTACTCAGGCCAAGTGCAAAAGGTCTTCCAGCCACCTGCAGGTACAGAGCAGCGGCCTGTGTGATGTGTCATCTGGCATTTGGCCTCTGTTGCTGCCACCCTGGGTCCGAGTTCACACGGGTTCCGCACAGGTTTAGGGAACTTGGCTCAGTGTTGCTGTGTTGATACTTGTGCAGTCTGTCCTGCCAGGGTGGCAGTGGTCCCCAGCCATGGGCTTCCAGTTGAGCAGTTTTTAGTCTCTCATTCACGCTACCTCTTACTGTGCCATTACAATTAGGTCTGCAGGGGTTTCCAGCTGTTGCCTCACACTGCCAGAACTAGTCTCCCTGGAACACTGTTTTCCTAATTTTTTGGATCTTTGTCTACATATTGCAGTCAATAATGTGCTAAATGCTAAAGTTTTTTCAGCATTTGGAAATTCTTAAGAAAATTACTTAATAGGAATAGAGTCGATGTGAAGGAGACTGGTCATCAGCAGAAGCAACCCCAGTGACTGGAAATACTGTGTGTATTGATTCCAATCAAGGGACCTAGGGTGTCATCCCTGGGAGCAGGACTAGCGTGGGAGGCCCAGTTTGTAGTAGTGGACCATCTAGACCAGGGATGTCCAAACTGCGGCCTGCGATCCATTTTTTATTGGCCCGCAGCAAATTCCAAAAATACATTTAGTTTACTTAAATAAACCAGGTGAGGCAATATGTACTTCACCTCGAGTGAGTGGCCCGGCTGTTTGTGTATTTTACTGCATATGGCCCTTGGTGAAAAACGTTGAAAAAAGTTTGGACACCCCTGATCTAGACAAAGACTGTTAATAGGGTAGAGATGGTCTGTAGGAGCCTCAGCTTTTATTTTCCTGTAGGGGATCAAGGGCTCTTCACTAGATTTTTCTAAATTCCTTTTCTCTGATTAATATTTTAACTTAGCAACTTAAAATTAAAAAAAACACACAACACAATTTCTTTTTGACTAGGCAGTCTGTTCACATGGTGCAAAAATCCATTGCTTAAAAATGTGAGGGTAGTGAAAAGTCTCTTCTGCTCCGTCTCCCTGGCCACCTACTTCTCTTCCCCGGAGGGAGCCAGTTAACACTCATTCTTTATGTATCCTTTCTAGTAGGTAACTTTTTAATGAGTAACTTGGCTCTCTAAGCAATCTGTTATCAGGAGCCTTCTGCATAGTCAGTATGAGCCTTTTAGGCACGGAAATAGGGCGTGTCCCTTTATAAATAAGTATATTGACTCTGGTTTATATACCTAGCTCATGTGACTTGATTACATGAGTAACATCTTGAGAAGCTAATTAACTCTTCAATACACTGATGCCTTGTGTTGAGGATTAGACCCCCATTCATCATGGGATGTTTAGTACCGTGTTTCCCTGAAATTAAGACCTAGCTGGGCAATCAGCTCTAATGCGTCTCTTGGAGCAAAAATTAATATAAGACCTGGTGTTATATTATATTACATTATTAATTAATGCAGACTTATTCAATGTTTGAGCCTAGGTTTTATTTAATTTGAGGCACTTAGGTACTTTAAAAGGTCAAAAACTCCGAATTGTCAATGAAAGATAGCTTTATTAAAAACCATATTAGTCTTTATTTAATTGTTTCATCTTCCTTTTTTAGGTTTGAAAGAGAAGATAGTGAGGAGCTTTGAAGTCTCCCCGGATGGGTCCTTCTTGCTTATAAATGGTGTTGCTGGATATTTTCATTTGCTGTCAATGAAGGTGAAACATGAGTAGTTATTGCTTGTTCTGGTAGAATAAGATATCGGTGTACCGTAACTCGTGTGTCCTTACCTCTACATCTCAGGTAGAGGAGCACAGGAGGACTTGGGGAGAAGTTGTGGGCAGTTGGGGGAGAACTGAGTATAGGGAAAAACAAAATCAAGTAGGTGCTACAAAATAGAGAACTAGATTGTTTTCTATACAGTGTGATTTTTCTGTGCACCTCCTAACAATTTGATAAGTAATATTTATGATTCTTTTAGACTAGAGAATTGATTAGTAGCATGAAAATCAATGGAAGGATTGCAGCGTCCACGTTCTCTTCAGATAGTAAGAAAGTATTCGCCTCTTCCGGTAAGTTAATGACGGGATGATCTGAGGCTTCTTGGAAGCTTTGAATGTGTTTACATTTCAAATTTAACCAAAAACTGTTTGATTTTAGACTGTCTTGTTTTAGTAAGAGAATCAGTTTTGTGTTTCGAATGCATTTTTGGTTGCCATTGGCCTTATTGATGAACTAATAATAGTGAAGGGCTGATAGCAGTGCATTTCATACACTGCTAACATGTCTGGGGAGAAGATGGAAAGAAAATGCTTATTTAAAAAGATGATTCATTCTAAGACTTTCTTTTTGAAAGTTACTTAGAATCATCACTCCTTTTCTTTTAGCCCCTTTTGACTTGGATAATATTTGGAATTTTTTCATTATTGACTGAAAACAATTTAGATTTCATTCTCAATGACATTTCTGTAGTACTGTGGACCAACTCTTTGTCATCCCTGATGGTCTCGTATCTCGTGCTTTCCTGCTCTTCTGCCTATCCAAATGTCCTGTGTCATCTTTGACTCTTGTTCCCCTTCCTAAAGGATTTTGGGGGCTTCTCAGTCTCAGTGTAGCCCATGCTGTTTGATAGCGGGAGACATTAGAGTGATTCTGCTGGTGAGAACCACTATGCAATCTATGCAGGGCTTTTTAGCGAAGTTTTTATTTTACCCCAGCAAGGAGCATTTGATAATACAGCATGTATGTATATATATATTTTAAGTTTTAAAAACTTAAAAAAAAAAACTTTTAAAAAAAGGATTAACTTGAGCATTAACTTTAATTTTTGTTTTGGTTTTGAGCCAGAATCAAAGTTTCACAAAGTTGAGTTACTTACATTTATATTTCATAATCAACTAACATAAGAGCAGCAGCATCTGTATTCCCTGTGTTATGCTGGGTTTTCTGAGAGGCAAGGAATAAATATTGGTTCAGAGTAATGTTCCTAATGAAATGGCCCTTGGATACTGGGAGAGTCAGAGTGGGGGAGAAGAGGTGGAGAAGAGGTCAGCAGAGGTACTAAAATTTGGTATATGAATTGGATGTAGATGTAAGATATTTACAGATTTGGTCACTGCGGGGGAGGTCAAATTTACCATAAGAAAGGTCCTAAAAGCAGGAATAGCATAATCAAAACTTGGGCCTTGGTAAGTTAGAGGCTGCCTGCCTATGTTTTGCTTGTTGCTCGCTCCCATCCTCTTTTCGCCTCCTTTTCTTCTTCTGAAAGGAGTAGTTTATGTGATTGGCATCATATCGTTATGTACACTCAGGTCCTTTACATTTCATCATCTCAGTGCAATGTTTAATAATATTAATGGTGGCTTATCAGCTCTTTAGCAAAAACTGTTTTGAGATAGGAGAGCTGAGGAAAGAACTTAGCTTTTATCTTTTCAACTTTACCAGTTTTTTCTTCTTGTTTCCTTGCGGGTTCGTCATTGCCTCTTGCCTAAGTCCTCATCAACTCAGGACCATTTGACGGACTTACTTTCTAGATGATCTTCTTGCCCTTGATCCCCTCTCTCCCTATTTCAGTCTGTGGCTAGGTAGGCTAATCTCTAAACTCCTTTTATTGTACCATTACCCTACAGACAAACAGAAAGGTTTGGAAAATGACCCTATTAAATTTTTCCAAATATACTTTACTACTACCTTACCTAAACCCATATGCCAGTCTGGAAATTTTATTTATTAAGGAAATAGTTAAAACAGTGAGACTTAACTGAATTTTCATTGGGAGGGTAAGAGTATAGAAGAGTGCACTTTAGAGCAATATCCACAGAAAAGGCAGAGCTGAAATAGGTGAGTGAGGACCCACCTTTGAGATAGGTAGAGGGTCGTTATAGAAATAAATGTATAGTGGGTGTGGAGAAGAGAGTGGTCATCAGTATCGAGTGCTATCGGAGGGAGAAAAAAGAAAAGGACGGGTTTTGGCAATAGACGGCCATTTTTAATTAGGAAAATATTTGTGTTCTCTTCAGATTTAGTATTCTTTTCTGTCGTACACACATTCTTCCTTCTCAAAACTATTGGTGCTTATTCACATTTAGCTTTTATTTAAATGACTTGGTAATAAATTAATGCATAGCTTCTTAATTAAATTAAAATCAGTTCCTTCTTCATCTCCTCCTCCATCGTCAACATGATTATCAGTTTGATGTCACCTAGCTTTACATATCGGTGCTCTACTACCTATTGATAGATGTTGGAAGACCTGTGCTGGTGGGTGTTTTTTTTTCCAAATTTTACTCCAATAATTTATCTGAGTGAAATGTAGAAGCTTTTTCTAAAAACTCAACTCAAGCCAAGACTGTGATATTTACTCTATTGTTTATTACTGACTAATTGAGGATGTAATTTTCTGTATATGGAAATGTTGCAAGAAATATTTTCAGCCCAGTTTTCTAGACTTAGGATATTTATTGTAAGTAGGCTTTTATATGTAGTCCCTTGTACTATTACAGAGGGACTAAGACTGGTCATTTCACTTGCCTTTCAAGTTTTAAGCAAAATTAACCAAACCCTTTTTTGGCTCCTTCTTTCAGCGGATGGGGAAGTTTATGTTTGGGATGTGAACTCTAGAAAGTGTCTGAACAGATTTGTCGATGAAGGCAGTTTATATGGATTGAGCATTGCCACATCTAGGAATGGACAGTATGTGGCTTGTGGGTAAGTAAAGAGAGGTTCTTTTAATTTTTCATCACACTGTGCTAATGAGAAAATATGAGAGAATTGAACATATTAGATGGTGCTTAAGTATTTCTGTTTATAAACTGTTCAGTAATAGGAAATCGGTAAACTCAGGTCCTTTACATTTTATCGTCTTAATGCAAAGTTTAATAATATTAATGGTGGATTATCAGCTCTTTAGCAAAGAAAATACTCAACTGCTTTACATCATTGTATCTTTTCTTATATTTGAAACATCCATTTGATCATATCAAGTTTTCCTATTACTATTTTAGCTACTTGCCATCGATGAGGAAATAGAATAAGGTAAGTTGGGTTTAAGTCTTAAAGATACTTAAAGCATTTTTGCCTTCATCTGGCTAGCTGGTACAATACAACCAAAAACACATTCCTTGGAAATACGGATTGCTAGTATTATAGAAAATTTGAAAATATTATCGAGAACATTTTATTGTGTTATCACTGGAAAAAATGGTTATTACACTGAGGAAAAGACAGCTTCATTCCCTGCTTGATTCTGAAGATGCAGAGTGGGAGAGGGAGGCATTAGATACTTACATGTTGTTGTGCGGGGCGGCCTGCGGGGTCTCAGCTCCCGCTCCCCACATAAGAACGCAGGATGTGGTGAGGCCAAAAAGGAACACCCACGGAGCCATAGGTAGGGGAGTCATATCACTATAGTCTCACTGGAGGATGGATTCACACAACGTGCGACCTGCTGTCCACTTCTCTGCTAACCGACCAACTCCCTTGCTAACTGCAATCCGCGCTTGCTAGCTCAGCCACCATCTTCTTGCCAGCCCCCATTTTCTGCTAGCGTAGCCACAGCAGTTATATTAGTGGCCAATGGCTCACTGGTTACGGCTGAGGGCCAACTAGCCACAGCTGATGGCCATGCAATCATAGTTGATGGCCGTTTTCTACCTGTGAGCCTGGAAACTGCACTCCTGGCTCTGTCCCCACCATGTACTTCTAAACCAGGGTTGTCAAAACTGCGGCCCGCGGGCCAACTGCAGTCCGCAATCCATTGTTAATTGACCCGCAGCAAATTCCAAAAATATATTTAGTTTACTTAAATAAACCAAGTGAGGCAATAACGAACTTCACCTCGAGTGAGTGGCCCGGCTGTTTGTGTATTTTACTGCATATGGCCCTTGGTGAAAAACGTTGAAAAAAGTTTGGACACCCCTGTTCTAAACTATCTTACCTGCTAAACCATTAATCAGCACCTGTAATTTTAGAACTTCCAGAAGTGGATTTTTATGACTTTCTTAGACTAAACATAATTGATCTGTAAAGAGATTTCAGATCCTCCCTGGGTGGGAGGCTAAGTGGGTCTTGCTTTCCAGAAGCACAGCACACTCACCATTCTCTCCACCTTACTCCCTCCTTCGAGATGGAAATTGGGGAAATTGCCTGTAAATGTCCCTAACACATTTGAAAATTGTTTGGCTAATACCTTTGGGACCTAGGAGGAAAGGAAAATAGAATCAGGATGTGGAGTGTGTAGACCAGGCCAGTGTCACGCGATCTGCCATAGGCAGTAGGACAGTGGCAGGTAACTTGGTATTGGGGTGCCCTGGATAAAGCCCCTCCCTTTCCTGTGTTACTGTAGTTATACGCCGAACCTATAGGGAGGGAGGCCTCAGATGAACCCTGCATTTGCCAGAGCAGTGTGCGCTTGGCAGCAATTTGTAATTAGCAGAACTTCTGGGAGTAAGCTTCCTGTCAAATGAAGGGAAACCAATTGTAGCTAATTTTAAGCTGAACTGATTTTGCTTCTCTGGTGCAAGAATAACTGCACAAAAATGACCTTCACTTGGATTTGTGAGATTAGTCTTTTTCTCATCTCTGCCTCTTTTTTTGTATCAATATCACTTTTATTAATCCCTTTTGAAGGGCCCAAACGGAAAACTTTAATATTAGTAGTTTAAACTCATTTGATTTTAATTGCTTTTCAGTGTAATTGAATTCTGATGTGCTTGGTCAAAGACCATTATTAGATTTTTATTGTTAAACTTGTAAAGGAAGGCCTTAAGGCTTGTTAAAGGACTGTCTGATTTTATCAGGTAGGTGGGGAATAGTTGCTGGTTGTGAAAGAGCCAGAGGCCGAAGGAGAACCTGAACCCACCTGGCTGGCTCGCTGGATGGCTGGGTGGCTGGGGCTCTCCCCTTTCCGCTCCCTCCTTCCCTCCCCCTTCCCTATTCTAGAACTGGTGTGAAACTCTTGTCTTGTCCTCTACTGCTGGGAATTAACTCCTTCTTTGATTTTAAAACTCATCTGTTAGTGTCTGTTAACTCTTCTTATTCAGTGTCTGACAAAGTGGATGCTTTTCTATTTATAGTTCTCTGATAGGGAAATAAGAGCTAAGAATGTTGTAAGTAGCCCTTTTCATTTACATTATCATTTTTATGGCTTTATTTAATCCAAGGATTGCTGTTTATTTTTAGAAAGTTTTCACATTGATTCAGGCATCAGTGTTAGAACATACTTGGGAAATTGTTCTGGACAGCCCTTTATTTAATAGACGGGGAATTGATGCTCTGAGGAATTGATGCTCTGAAGCGTTCTCTAAGATACAACTGAAATCATTTTATTGATAAGGAAACGGAGGTCTGTTAGGTAATTTAAGTTTTGTTTATTGGTTGTTACTCGTTAAACTGGTAATTGGTAGAGTTGGATCTAGAACTCAGATTGTCTGGTTCCCAGTTCTGTCTTCTCCCCAAATATTGGGATGTTATTATAAAAGAATACTGGATATTTCAGGGCTATAGGAAAGTAAACTTCATTATGATTTAGGGCCTGAGATTAATAGTCCTTTAATGTTTAGTACTCCCATTAAATATCTAAAATGGGTTTTTACTTCATCTAGAGAATTTTCAGGACATGTATGTTTATAATGCAAGAAAAACCTGTTTTATTCAATGATGTGTTTTGCTCTGGTTTTCTCATTCATAAAAAACATTTATTGAGCATTGAGCTGGGGATTGTGAGATAGAAGAACAGTGCCTCATCACCATCGTATAGTTCACGATCCCATGGTGAGGACATTTGTGCATTTATCTCTATTTATTTACCAGGCAAGTCATCATAAGGGCTGCAGTTGAGATGTGTTTTTAAGAGTATAAGGAATGGTGAAGGCTGTTATAAATGAACATCTGGAAAAGTTTTTTTGGAGATATTGGCACTTGAGCTGGGCAGTTTGAGGGTCAGGTAGGATTCAGTGAAAGGCATTGCAGGTAGTGGAAAGGGTAAGAGAATTCAGGTTTGTTTTCTGAATGGAGTACAGATGGGATGACTCCTAAGGCATTAGACTAAAGGTCAGCAGGCAGGGGACCCCTTGTAGAGGTCTTTTATGCTATGTCACAGAGTACGGACCTTATATTGAGTGGAAAGAGAAACCATCAAGGGTTTTGTTTTTTAATTCTAGGACTTTTATTTTAATTTAAATTTTTTTTTTTTTATTGGGTAATATTGGGGGACAGTGTGTTTCTCCAGGGCCCATCAGCTCCAAGTAGTTATCCTTCAATCTAGTTGTAAAGGGCACAGCTCAGCTCCAAGTCCAGTCGCCATTTTCAATCTTTAGTTGCAGGGGGCACAGCCCACCATCCCATGTGGGAATTGAACTGGCAACCTTGTTGAGAGCTCGCGCTCTAACCAACTGAGTCATCAATCAGGCTGCCCCTCTGGCAGCTCAGCGGCAGCTCGTTGTCCTCAATGTAGTTGTGGAGGGCACAGCTCAGCTCCAAGTCAAGTTGTTGTTTTCAATCAATTGTGGAAGGCGCAGCTCACTGGACCATGTGGGAATCGAACCGGCAAGCATTGTTCAGAGCTCGCGCTCTAACCAACTGAGCCATCTGGCTTCCCAAGGGTTTTTAAATAAAGGGAGAATCATCATACATGAATTTCACAGTTTTGAAGCAGGTAATTCTCATGGCAGCCTTTCGAGGGGTAACAGAGATACAAGGAGACCAGCCTGGAAGTCATTGCAATAATCCAGGCAGGTATTAGGTAATAAGGGCCCTCATTAGGGCAGTGAGAATGGGAACAGGGGAGATAGGCCAGCGATGTTCGTAATGGATGTTCGTAATGGATGTCGTAACTGCTTAGAGAATTGGGTTGGGAGAAGAAGCAGTGACATTCTCAGGCTCCCGACCTGAGCAGCCAGAAGAGTGGACTTGTCATAGTGAGAAGGAAAAGGAGGACGCTGGTATCTTTCAGGTTCATATTGCATTTGCTATAATTACATTTCTCTGAATTACAAGTTCTTCATTCCTGTTTCTTATAAATCATGTCCATAACAGCAGGTGGTCTGAACATTGAGGTCAAAAACGTTTACTGAAAGTTCTTGTCTGGATGATTCTGTTAATGATAAGGTCATTAGGATTTACTTTTTATGAGTATTGGGTATAATTCGTTGCTGGTAAATGTTTCAGTAAATTTGGAGTAGATGATCACCTTCATAACTCTTAACTGTAGATGTTCCCAGTAGAGCAAAACTAAGATGCCTGCTTTTACCGCTGTTGTTCAGCACTGTTTTGGAAGTTTTCACAAGTATAATTAGAATAAAAAAAGAAAGGAGGACATCTAAATAGGGGAAGGACAGCTCTCATTCACACATTAGAATGCTAACTTGGCCATAAACCTTTCTGTCCCAGGCACTTAAACTGTTAAGTAGAGTTGACATTCAGTAAATGCTTATTAAAAGAATGAATAATGGAGATTCTGTGTTGTTTGGATTTTCTGTCTAGACTCACAATTGAAAAATTCTCAGCATTAACAAAGAGTTCAGCAAGATGCAGTAGAACTAATAGAATGTGTCTAGCTTTTGCCGTGGGATGAACTCTCCAGCCGCTGCTGGTCCCTTTGTATGTACGCATGATGTATGATTCCTGCAAATATCAGTTGGTGGGCTTAAATCTGTATTCACTTCGGTTGGGAAAGCCCTTTTAATCTGTGTATTCCCTTTTCTCTTTGCAGTTCTAATTGTGGAGTGGTAAACATATACAATCAAGATTCTTGTCTCCAAGAAACAAACCCAAAGCCAATAAAAGCTATCATGAACTTGGTTACAGGTGTTACTTCTCTGACCTTTAATTCCACTACAGAAATCTTGGCAGTTGCTTCAGAAAAAATGAAAGAAGCAGTCAGATTGGTAATATTTCTTTCTCTTTCCCTTTTATCACTTATAATTTTAAAATTTAAGTTGAAGACATGGAAAAATAACAGAAAAGGAGAGTGTTGGATTATTTTAAAAAGAGTAGCTTCTTTTGATGTAGAAATTACTAGTATTGTAGCTTTTGGGTGTGGTCGCAGAAATGATGCACGGTAGCCACCAAATTTATATTATGTCATTTCTTTTGGGAAAGCTGTGCTATCCATTTCTAACGTTTCTTAAGTGGTTCTTCATATTCAGAGGTTTCTTTCCTTCAGCACATATATTAAGAAATATGTTTAAGGTGAACACTTCTTTCCTCTGCCGTTTTTTTCTTCCCCCATCTACCGTTTTAAGGCCTGTTGTCTTAATAGAGTGGAGGCAATTCTTAGATTTTGAAAATACATTGAACTTGAAAATAAATTGTGTAAAAAAACTGCAATTTAAATACCTAGATAGTACTTGTGAATATACCTCTGTGCCAGGAGTCCCCAGGAACTCTCCCGAGTTTGGTGATCTCCTAGGACTCACAGGACTCAGTCCATGGTTGTATTCATGGCTAAGCGTACTACAGGGCGAGGGTACAAAGCAAAATCAGTGTGGTGCGAAGTCTGAGGGAAACCAGATGCAGGCTTCTTAGAGTCTTTTGGTAGAGTCACAGGACACGTTTAATTCATCCAGAATGAGATGTGATAACATGTGTTAAGTGTTTTCTACCAGGAAGCTCATGAGAGACTCAGTGCCAGTGTTTTTATTGGAGTTGACCATGTAGGTACCCTCTGCCTAACATGTACCAAAATTCTAGGCTCCCAGAAGTAAGTGGGTGTTTAGCACAGACCACATTGTACAAAGGATTTAGGCACAGTGAGCCATCCTTGGCCATTTAGGGAAAGTTTCAAATCAGTATAGGAACTATTTGCCAGTCAAGTTCCTAGACACCATCTAAGGGCCACCCTTGCCAATAGGCCTTTCTAAGGATAGCAGCCTCTTTTGTGCCCAACCTCAGAGCCCAGCTTAAATGTCACTGTACCTCTGTGAAGTTTTGTTCCCTCAGGCAGAACCAGTTTCTTCATTCATCTAACGGTTATTTGCTCTAGGCACCAGGTATACAGATGGCATAGAAATTTGAAAAGCAGTATTGCATCATGCTATTGTTATGTGCATGCTACCAGATTGTAAGCACTTTCCAGAGACTATCATTTTTATCTTTCTCACTCAGCCAAGACTCTCGCATGCTTCATCAGCTTTGTGTAATAGTGTACAGTTTACAAAGATTTACAAAGACGTCCACAAAAATTTTTCAGCCAAATAGCAGTCCTCAGGGGATTGATTAACTTACCCAAAGTGAACAGCTTGTACAGGCAGAACTGTGCTTCTAGATTCCATATTCTTTCTAGCATGTTAATGGTTTCCCAATCGCATTCCTCAGAGCCCTAGGATGTGTGCAGGACTTCAGATGGCAAGTAGGTCAAGGAGGAGGCTAAGCTGCCACCTGTACCACATAGAGCAGCTCTGCTCTGTTAACTGGTCTATATTGACATTCTGCATAAGGTTTTGTTTGTTTGTTTGTTTTGAGGGGAGAAAGCATTCTGCTGGAAGTGGAGTTTGAAAAGTATAGCGTTGTTTTATTGCCTCTATGTTGAATGAATCATTTGATAAACGAGAAGATTCCAATTCAAGTCAGCTTTAAAATTTCCACTCCTCTAATGGGAGTGGTGTGCTAATACATATTAACCTTTTATCATTTTAATGGTAGTAAACTGTTTGATAAAACTATGGGATCTGTCTCATGTTGACGTAATTTATTCTGGAAGACGCCTAGTAGTTAGTTCTGCCTAGTTTGCTTCAGTGATCATGGCAGCATTTATGGTTTTTTATTGTGGCAAAATCACACAAGGAACTCATTAGTAACAGCCAAATCCCATATTTTAAATGGTAGTCAACCATAATATCTAATGGAAAGAAGCCAGGCATAGCAGCTTCAGAATGCCTCAGTGAAACAGTGTTAGTTTCATTAAATGCAATCTCTTATAATGATCCAAACAGTTCTGTTATCCCAGCACAATGCAGTGAATATCAATCTAAACCATTGCACCAGTAAGAGACCCAGAAGTTAAATTGTTATTACATCTATAATCTTGAATGAAGTAGAAAGTTGTGGAACTTCCTATCCATTAAATTAAGGATGACTGAGCTTTGATATCTGGGCCCTTAAATGTAATGACAGAGATGCTGTTGGAGATAAAGGGAACTTTCTGAGGTAAAGAAGGTAGGTTCTTGTCAGGCTTTTTCTTAATTAATTGTTCAATTATATCTTTTAATACAAGGGCCATAAAGAGATGTTAGAGCACAGTATTAGGTTACATATAGGGTAGCAACAAAAGTAAGGTGTTCTGTTTTTGGCGCTGGCAGCTAATGTTTATTTCCTGATGGTCTGCTCCTATGATTCCTTGGATCACCTGTTCAAATTTGGTGCATGCTTGGAAGTTTCAAACTTACAATAATCTAAGCAAAACACAATTAAGAAACCAAGCCATTATAAAAACTTCATGCTTTCTGCCTTCCCAAAGTAATTGTAAATACCTTTTGCAATGTCCGTATTGTGGCTTCTCTCCTAAAATACTAGTCTGCTTTAAGTACTTTTAAAAATATTTATATACTTAAATTTTTCAAGGAACCTGTATAGAGTGGTATTTAAGAAGTTGAAAAGATCAAATTGGGTACTGCCAACTTCTTAGCTTTAGTGGGTAAGACCACTTCTCATTCACACTAATGCCTTTGCATCGATGCCGTCTGATGCTGGCAGAACCTGCCTTCTGGGGAAGTTGAGAATAACTGAAAATGGCTTGGAGCTTCACTATAAATTTTACTTTCTTGACATAATAATGGTAATTGGTATATATCAGAGGGAGTAGAGTCTAATAAGTGACTCACTGACTGTGAAACCTGTTTAATAGATGTATGTATTAATGGGTTTCACCCAGTACTTGTCTATGAAAATCACCTTGATTGAATGGTTGAGAGTCTCATGTAAAACTGTGAGGGATGACAGACTACCAAGATAAATAGCTGAATGATGACTGTATTTAAGCTCAAAGGTGCTGTATTTCTAGGAAGAGCTAGAGAACACTGGAAAGTGAGAGTTGTTAAAATCCTAGTCTGCTTAAGGCAACTGCTTCGATGCTTGGGTCTTATTTATCCATGAACTGGGTGAGGACTTGTGTCGCCTGTCTTGGACGTGGGCTCATTTTTCCTAGAAGGAGACTCTTGGAGAAGACGACTGTGTCCCTCCTCACGCGTGGGACTGGCCTTGACCTGAGCTTTTGGCTCTAAGTCAGAACACAGTTTCACATGATGAAACAGGTTTTCATGATTCTGTCCTCCGTGAGGAAGGATTGCAAAGGCAAAGAATGTATCACATTGTCGAAAAATAAAAATGTAAAAAAGGAAATTACATGATTTTGGAATACTTGGTGTGACTTCACCTACGCTTCCATTGTATAAAATTATGCTCCTCATCTTGTTTAAAGTATCTGTTCCTTGGGACCAAATTTTAGTATTCTCTGCTATGGTCATTAAGTTAGAGCATTAATGGGTGTTGCCATTACTTTTCACTTCAGTTTATTCATTCATGTATTAATTCAGCAAACATTTGAATCTCCCAGGCACTATGCTAGATGCTGCATTAGAAGCATCAAGAAAACATTTTCTTCTCTTCCCTCCCTTCCTTCTCAGTTAATAGCACATTGCAAATATTTTGCTACATTAACGGAACTTTACTTCATGTGTGCTACCATCATGAAGTTTATTCCAGCAGAAAGATAGATTGAAGACTAAAACTTAAGAAAGGTGAGTTTCCAGTTGCACTTTAAAGCTTTTTGTTATTTCCTACAGGTTCACCTTCCTTCCTGTACGGTATTTTCAAATTTCCCAGTCATTAAAAAGAAGAACCTTTCTCTTGTTCATACCATGGATTTTTCTCCCAGAAGTGGCTATTTTGTGTTGGGGAATGAAAAGGGTAAAGCCCTGATGTACAGGTAGGTGTTATGTATGTTTAAAAGTCAGAAATCCTGTAAACTTCTTTTGAAAATGTGAAGAGATGCTATTATTACCTTCCCATTTCTACAGTTATATACAACTTATTAATTTTGTGATTAATTAATTACAATTATAAATTATGAATTCATTGAGGAAGAGTAGCCACTTCAATACCATTGCCACTTTCTTGAAGCCTTGTGTTTAGATTAACCTTGTTGACTGACAATTTGCTATTCACTCCATTAGATTTAAATGATTTTTTTAAAAAAAGATGTTTCTTTCCCTGCAGCTCTAAGCTATACATTAGGATGTTAACCACAAAGATCTCCAAAAGTTTGCTCTGTCCAGGTTCTTTACTGCACTCAATGTATTTGGCTATAAAGCAGGAACAGACAAAATCTAATTGCACTGTTGTTAGAAGATACGGGTGACAAGTGGCTCTTCAGGGAGAACTGAAGAGCTGGGAACCTGGGCTGTAAACCACAGCCCCCTTTCCTTGCTCCCTGGTGTTGGGAGTGAATGCTGCATAGAAGCCTGTGTTCATGTTTGTATGCTTCATGAAGCCCTGCTTTCAAAGTAAAATGAAATATTTGGGGTGAAGAAAAGGAGGCATGTGAATTGATTTTGAGACTATAGTAGTGAAAAGAGAATATAGCAAACAATATGGTTTCAAGTTCTCCTTACTTTGGAAGGAAAATGGGTTATACCTGGAAAATTGATATATACTCCATCATTCTCATTTCAGATCATTTTTGGAGTGATTCTTTTAGTTTGGATTTTATAAACAAATGCAGAGTCTTATTGCACTTGGAAATTCTCTTCCAAGGCTTTGGTTTATTATAACTGAATTTTTCTTTTCTTTAAGTAGGCCCCATAGGCCATTAGGGTCTGCACCAGGCTCTCGAGTGAGACTGTTCTAGCAAGTGGGTTGGACTGACATTTCTATTGGGTATGGCTGATCAGATATTTTAGAGACCCCAGTGTGATGCTTTGGGGCAAGCGTAATGCTTTTATCTAAAATCTGAGATACTAGCATTAGGATCCTTCAGAATGTCAGATTAAGGAGCTTTAACCTAGCTGCCTGGGAGAAAGACTGTGATTACATTTTCCCTCCTAAAATATTCCTAATGCCATTCTGTGATCTGATTGACAGTTAACTCTGGGTAATTGCAAAGTTGTTTATAGATGATTTGTGTTTTGCTTTTGCAGGTTGCACCATTACTCAGACTTCTAAAGAGATTATTTGAAGTAAGAAAATCCTTTTAAATTGCTTTTTAGGTTTTCAGGTTACACCCATTGCTTGTCAGTGGCAGAGGGACCACCTTAGCGGATCTTTGTTTCTTTGCCCGTGGGTTGCTATGTGTTCAGTTAGGGGAGTGGGATGGAAGTAGGTCAGGAAGAGCCTGGTTGGATTTGAATCTTCCTTGAGAATTTCTTATCCCAAATCACAACAATCCGGCTTTTTTCTTCTGAGGTCAGCTCTCTAATACTGTGTTCAATAATGGTCATTAAAATTGTAATTACTGAACATTTAATCCACAAAGGAGAATAGACTTAACAGCGAGAGATAAAGTATCTCCAGGTTCAGTGTAAAACTTCCATGAGCTCAAACCCTCTTATTTTGTATATGTTTCTTGAGAGATTATAAGTGGCTTGCCCTGTAGCTAGTTAATAGTGGCTTGTCACAGAATTAGTTAATAGCTAGTCATTAGTTTGGCCGTCCAGAATTTAAAACAATAGCACATGCATCCTCTCATGTGGCTTGATCTTTGACCTGAGATGTCGTGGTTCTGAGGTTGAGTTTTGCAGTTGGCCTGTTCATCACAATTGACTAATTTGGTGTTCACGGAGATTCATAAATGTTGAAGAGACTCTGGGAGTGTATATAGATCTAAATAGGGAAAATAATTTTTGAAGGTAAAGGAATGTTGAACAGAACATCAGCCAGGAGGGGAAAGCAGGCCAGCCTCCTGCCGCCCAAAATTACGTTGCCCGTACATGTTGTTTGTTGATGATCTGTATTTATAAGTCGGGAGTATAATTTCTTCTGTTCTTCCCGCAGATGCAGTTGTGTCATGAGAGAAGCCCATCCTGATACATCTTCTCAGAAGCCTTCCTGAATGTGTGCTAATATATGAATAATGATTTTCTGAGTCAGCTGTGCTTATCTAAGTTAACAGAAATGTCTTAATAAACACAGAGCATCTTTTGTTTAAAAATAAGTGTGTGTGGTTCTTCCCTTCCCACCTACACAAAAACACACTATCTTGGATGTATTTAAGACTAAACATGAGAGATTGGAAATACCTGTCTGTGGCCAGAAATTATGTAGGCAGATATCCTCATATTTCACAGTTACCCCTGATTAATATTTCCCCCTTTCCCAGCATAGATCATGTTTCAGGGTATCAGCTAACAGAGGCTCTGATCAGCTTAATATGAGAGCAATGAGATCTCATAGAATGAAGGGACTTCAGCTTTTCCTGGACGAGTGATTATGGAAATGAAAAGACTTTTCTGGGCTTAGTACTTCAGATGGTTGTCACTTATTTGTAGGGGAGGGGGCACGTGAAAACCTGTTACACTTGTCCCACTAATTATATTAGCCACTACCCTTCCTGGAAATACTACCCCAACTTAAAATGTTTAAGTTCCAAGGTTGACAATAGTTCTTTAATTGTGGTGAAGCCTCGCTTTAGACTAGTCCCTACATTTCTTAGAAAAACTGACACTATACCATGTATTTAAGAAGTATTACATACGAGAAACATCAAGTAGGGTTAAGAGCTTTCACCCCACTTCCGTGCTAAAACATTGAAAAGTCAGGTTTAGAGGAGGAAGTTTTTCCAGTGACAAAAAATGGCCCTGGCTCTGCCCAGAGAAGTAATAGGTCCCACTTAACTGTATTGAAACAGGTCACTGGAGGGTATCTTCAGTGTCGTCAAGGCCTTTCTAGGTCGTCTAGTGATGACCTAGAGCAGCCCCATACATGTGGATTGTGTTAACATATCCCAGCGTCTTTCTGAAAGAACATTTTCTGTTAAGATGGGCTATTGCTGTACAGTTGTAGAGACCCTCTTCCCCATCCCTCCTCTTATAGCAGCTTCTTCCATGGTAAATATTAACGCTAAACATTTCGGATTCCTGAATCCTTTGGCTTGTTCGTGTTATTTCTCTCTTGAGTTACTAGAGGGCAGCATTGGATTATGTGAGTAGAAGACAAGGCTGTTGGTAGCTTTTTACGACGTCACGCGTCGAGCTTCAGCTAAACCATTGTTTCAGTAATGGACACCAAGCCTTATATGTGCTCGTTTTGCATATGGTTTTCAGTGTGAAAGATTTACAGGAATTGGTCATTTTAGAGACAATTACAGAAGCAGAGTTTAAGTTTTTACTTTGTTAACATCTTTGGGTCATTTTTATACTCCAGTAGGGGCAGGGTAAGGAGTTTCCAATTCTATTCTCCAATATAGATGGGTGAACTATTTGTTTTACAGACATGCTACTGATCCTGTGTCTTGTCTTTTAGTGTTTTTTTTTTTTTTTTTTTCCCTTCTGGAAGTTGGGAATTTGAGTCGGTCTCATTGCTTGTAACCAGCACCAAGCTAACTAGGGAGCTAAGAGCCTCAATCACGAACTTATTTACACAATTCTACTGGCAGTTGTTAAGATAGAATGAATGTGGCTCCTATCTCTGGAGTTTTTTTGAGTGAGGGGCGGGAATCATCTTGAGCTGTGAGGTGATGTTTTGCCATCCAGAGCCGCACAGGATATACTCAGTTTTCCTCGGGAGTGATGAATTGACAAGTTGAAGTCTTTGGTGTATTTTACTCATCTCTCCCATCCCTGCTAATATTGAACTAAAGAATTACTAGTCTTTATAAACCGAACTTTCTTCTATTTGAACAAATGAGAGGTGAGAAGTCTCTTGCCTTTGTGCGAGTGTGTTTCTGGTGAGGGTATGTAACCTTCTCTAAGCCTGCACAGGATGAAGTGACCAGCTGCAGGGTTTGTGACCAGCATTTTTACCCTTTAGCTTGGGGATGGGATGGAAGCAGGCAAATGCCCATGAAATGAAGGGCTTGTTCACACCTGCAGTCAGCTCTTAAGCTACTTGGGATCCCACTTCTATCCATCTCCAAATTCATCACACAAGAAACAAAAAGCATTGTCTATTCTGTAACTCTAATGTGGAGGAACAGGCTGGGCCAAGAGGTGTGGGGAGAAGGGAGAGTGTGGGGTGGGAAGACAGCATTTCTGAGCCCATGATACTGACATCAGGATCTATGTATCATCTCTGGAAATTCTCATTGTTCCTCTGTAAGGAAAGTAATAAGATACATATCTATATATATAATTACTTTCATATATATATATACATAATTACTTTCATATATATATGCATATACATATACACATATACATTATACATATATATATATGTAAATTGAGATTCAGAGAGATTAAACACCCTAATCGTAAAGTCACCATCTTTACATAGATGAGTGGTCCCCAAAGTAGGATGTGCATACTCTAACAGTACAGCCGATTAGATTACAGGAAGGAAATAGAACTGTGCTGTGCAAAAGTAATTTGGTTTCATAATGTTCTTACACTATAGGCCATGCAGATAATTTATACACAAATATGTTTATATTGAGGATATACTAAAGGGTTGTCTATGAAAGGACCATGACTTAGAGGCCCAACCTGCCACACCAAACATAACATCCACAAGTGAACACCTTCCCACACCCTCCCCTCCACTTTCCCAAACTTGTTTTTGCATTCCCTGTGATGTTAACAGCTTCTCCGTTAACCTAGTGACTTCATCTAGGTACCTAAGACTGACTTGAAACCTGAGATTTTTCTCTACTCCTTCTACCTCCACTACAAAGACTAGTTACCAAGCAGTTTTTACTTTCAAAAAATCCATTTTTTCCCTATTTTGCTACTTCCCGAGCTCTAACCAGCTCTCACCTGTTAATCCCCTAACTGCTCTCACTACCTCCTACTTCACATTTTCCACCGGATCTCCGCATCGCTGCCAGAGATTTTTTTTTTTTTTAAAACGTTTATCACGGAAAGCTTCGAACATACAAAAGAAGAGAGACTAGTATAATAAATACCCTTGGATGCATCACCCAGCTTCGTAATGATCAGCTCCGGGAATCTTTATATCCCCACCCACAAACTCGGGTTATTTTGAAGCCAAGCCAAGAGGTATCATTTCATCTGTAAATATTTGAGCATATATAGGGATGTGTTTTAAAAATACAAATCTCAACATGCTACCCTTGCTTAAAATCCTCTAGCACCTCATCTCTCCAAAACTCTTTAGTTTCTGCATCTATGGAAAGGGCATAAAAATAGACCTGCCTTGTAGGACTAGTTACTAGGTTCAGAAGGTCATCACCTGGCCCAGAGCAAGCTCTCAGTGAATGGTAGCAGCTGTCATTGTCATCATCATAACCACAGTCAGGAACAAGATGATATTCGGGCTCCTTCACTTGGCAGAGAGGCCCATTATTTCTGCCTCTTCCTGTCTCTTAGCTTTCTCACTCACCTTGTGCTTCAGAAATCTTGAGCTATTTGAAATTTCCCTGAATAAACGAGCTATTTTTCTCCCCCAGGCCTTTGTTTTTGCTGATGCTTCCTTCTTGCCTTTTCTTTTTGTGCCTTTCAAACTGTGCATCTAGCAAGACTGAGATGGACTTATATATACGTGTGTGTGTGTGTGTGTGTGTACACCCTTTATTGCATTTGCTTATTTATACAGTCTTTCCAGAAGATTTGAAGTGGCTTTCCAAATACACAGTAAAGAGAAAATATACATGAACCAGGGCCTGGGAAAAGGGGGGTGGAAATTAGAACCCAAATATACAGGCCATACACAGTTAATAAAGTTGAGCTATATTTCCCCCCCAATTTTTGGCCTAAGGAAACCTCATATATTTTTTGGAAAAAAATTTTTTTTTTTAAAGTGAAAGTCCTCTTTTCCTATCCAAGGGAACCTCTATTAACACTTTGATATATATCTTGCTAGTAGATTTTGTTGTTGTTGAGTCAATTATGTGTTCAGCTGCAAGAAAGAGAACCTGACAAATAGTGGCTTAACTCATAAGGACATTTATTATTTAAGTAGTTTAGAGGTCAAATCTCCTTCCAAACAGACAATGCAATATACAGATGATGTATTATAGAACTATACACTTGAAACCTATATAATTTTATTAACCAATGTCACCCCAATACATTTAATTAAAAAATATAAAATCTGAAGACTCAGCATATATACACACACACACACACACACACACACACACACACACATATACAGAGGGGCCAATAAAATGTATACAAGTTTTACAAAAGGAAAAAACGATTAAAATTGTAATAATATATACTGATAACAAAAGATGAATACAAGTCATGTTTGACTTCTGCAATTACAAGAGGTGCTCTAAGTGGTTACGATCAACGTAGTTTTAATACAGCTTTTTTCTTTCTTAAAATACATATACCTTTTTTTTGGCACCCTCTGTATATATGGCTGCACCTCAAGGCCCACATTCTCACGCAGTATGAGAGCATTCCAAGCCAGAAGGAAGGGGATAGGGAGAAAACAGCTTCTTTCCCGGCAAGGCTTTTCATTTTGATCAAAGGAGAAATGTGTCCTAGAAGTCTCCCTGCAGACTTTCCCTCAAGTTTCCTTGGCAGAACAGGGTCACAGGCACCACCTCCAGACCAATCATTGGCAAAGAGGACCGATTTTCCATAAAACAAATTATGCCTCATCCCAGGGGCTGGCAGTGGGGCCTGCTGCCCCCGAGCACATAGCTATCTGTGTGCTATTGCTTGAAAAAACTATCTGTGTGCTGTGGCTTGAAAAAACTCTGGGCATTCTGTTTGCAAGGAGGAAGTGGGAGTAGGAAATGACTGTTGCGAAAAACCAGCAATGCTTACTTACCACAGGGACATGCAAACATTAAAAAAAATTATTATTATTTGACAGTAATGGGTTGAAATTATAATATTCTCCAACTCAGTATTTTCAGTTATCCAGCAGATATGGCAGTACATATGGATTTACCTCATTCTTTGTAACTATTGCATAGTGTCTCTGGCTGAAGACATTTGGGTGGTTTCATATTGTGTGAGGATGTGGGACTTGAGGTGCAGCAGCCA
The DNA here is from genome assembly GCF_036562045.2 of Rhinolophus sinicus. Classification (NCBI taxonomy): domain Eukaryota; kingdom Metazoa; phylum Chordata; class Mammalia; order Chiroptera; family Rhinolophidae; genus Rhinolophus; species Rhinolophus sinicus. Next base: position 42,910,734 of record NC_133764.1, on the reverse strand, counting down.
TTTTGTAGCCATGAGACACAGGTGAAGAGAATCACAAAAACACTGAGGAGAGATGGAGAATAGTTGAGCCACCACCAAATGGATTCTGAAGCCAGTCAGCCACCTCTAGTCTCTCTCTCTCTTTCTCTCTCTCTCTCCCCACACACACACAGAGGGTACCAAAAAAAATGTATACACATTTTAAGAAAGGAAAAAACTGTATTAAAATTACGCTAATGGTAACCACCTTGAGCACCTCTTGTAATTGCAGAAGTCCAACGTGACTTGTATTCATCTTTTGTTATTGGTGTATACTGAGTATTACAATTTTAACACAGATTTTTCCTTTCTTAAGATGTGTATGCTTTTTTTTTGGCACCCTCTGTATGTATATATATGCTGAGTCTTCAGATTTTATTTCATTTTTTTTTTTTAAATTTATGGTGGTCTTTTACTATTACAAACAATGCTGCCATTAACTTTCTTATACAGGTCTCTTTGTACACATGTGTATTTCTCCAGGAGAGATACCTGGAAGTAGAATTGCTGGATAAACACATTAAACATTTTTATTTAAAAATTTGATAAAAATTGTTCTCCAAAAAGGCCATGACAATGACATTCCACTAACAGCGAGTGAGAGTTCCCCTTCCCTTCTTTGTCTTTGACAGCTAAGCAGTGACAAAATAGCCCCACTAGATATTGTTTCTAACCTAACGAGTAAACAATAATACCTATTATTATTTTAGTTGCAACACTATGATTTTGATTGCTTCCATTGAAAAAAGGACAACAAATGTTATATGAGTCACATTGTCCATAAGAGAAGTTAACACTAATTCCCCTGGGAAAGCAGTCTCCCCATGCCCTCTGCCTGCCATTCTTTGCAGTATTTGTTAATATAGTTCTCTCCTGCTAGTATTTTATTCATCTTTGTATGTCCAGCATCTAGTTCAATGTTTGCTCCATATGTGAGATATGGAATTTTATGAGCTTAAAAATATGACTTGATAACTGAGAACAAAGGGTAAAGATGTGGTAATAATGAGTAAGAACACATTTTCTGAATCTCAAATCAAGACACATGGGTTGACTAGGATTTTTGTGCCTCTTTCCGGTGTGAGAAACTATCTTGGAGGTGCAATATGAATGTAAAAATTACACAATTTCTGAGGTATTTTGAGGGTGTAAACAGACAGCAGGTCAGAATATTTGGAGTTGGGACTATTTTGGAGGTTAAGTTATAAAGAAATGCTTGAGAGGGAAAATGCTGAGGCATAACATAAGGAGAGATGAACTGTAGGTAGCCGGAGGCAAAATTCAAGTTAATATTTTTTAAAATAGATGATGAGTTGAAAATAACCATGAAACTTTGAGTCAGCCAGCAGCCAGCACATGCATTTTTTCATTGACAGCTAAGTGGCGATAAAATTCCCTTATTGTAGGTACTGATTTCCATTCAGAAATCGTATATGGGCTTGGCATAGTAAAATGAAATCAAATTCCCAGAAATTCCAGTAAAATGATATACTGCTATTTTTGTATGCTTCTGTTCTCTATCAAACTCTTGCTTGCTTCCTCAAATGTAACATCTACTTCATATTGCCCTCATCTGGATTTCCAAATTATCCATCCATCCCATCCATCCAATGAATACCAATTGAGCACCTGTATATGTCAGGTACTACCGTGTTTCCCCGAAAATAAGAACTAGCTGGACGATCAGCTCTAATGCGTCTTTTGGAGCAAAAATTAACATAAGACCTGGTGTTATATTATATTATATATTTATTATATTATATTAAAGACCGGGTCTTATAGTAAAATAAGACTGGGGCTTATATTGATTTTTAGGTCTTATTTTTGGGGAAACATGGTATGTTGTTCTTGCTGGATTCCCAGCACTCATGGACAGATACAGTCCCTGCCCTCATGGAGGGAAAGTCACACATTAGACAGGTAATTACAAGTTTGACAAGTGTGACCAAAGGGGAAGGGTAGAGTGCTTTGGGGACATGGAGCATGGATACTTGCCCTGGTCCAAAGGGTCCTGAAATCCTCCCTGAGGAAGCCATGTTTAAGTTGAGTTCAGAAGAGTGAGTAGGAGTTAGCCAAGAGAAGGAGGAATATTTCATCCTAGTCCTTTCTGTCACCTCACCCATTTCTCCCCAAGGCCTGCCCTCCATCATTCTGTATGGAATTCCCCATCCTATCGTCAAAACTTGTTGTGCATCTCAGTGCTTTTTTTTTTTTTTTTTTTTTTGCTGGATGTGTAGAAGACTCTGGGTCGGCCTATACCCTTGGCACTGAAAGCTCCCAGCCCTGGGAAAAAGGTGAGTGCTTTTCTTTATTTGGAACCTGGGTCCTCTCTGAAGCTCCTGGGTCTCCAATGGATCTTTCTTCTCTTTGATGGCTCTGCCTCATCCACTCCCTCCCCCATGTCTGTTTGGTGAGAGAGAGTGCGACAGTGACTTTCTTCTTAGACAATTGCTCTAATATGACTTTTAAAGGGAATGGAGAAATAATTTTGTCTTATTTCCAAGTTTTAGATAACTTTTCCTATCATAACATACATGAGGCATTTTAGCACTGGGTCCAGCACAGAGTAAACTCTTGATATATGTTATATTATCGCTATTATTAATTTTAAAAGACTGGCAGTACATTGCACACAATAGGCACTTCACAATTGCTGAGTCTCTCTCTTCATCCCAGTGCCCCATGGCTCAGGCTGGGCAGAGAAGATAGGGCCATAGGAACCATATGTTTGGTACAAAATTTAGAGCTCATCTGGTCCCAGTAGTGGAATGGTTTGTCCAAGGTCATACAACTTGTTAATGTCAGAGCTAGACTTGGGATCCAGGTCTTAGTACTTGAACCCAAGTCCTGACTTGCATTTTAATGCTCTTTCTACTATAGTACTGCATGCGCTCCACTTTCTGTGGGGACATTTGGTGGGCTCACTGTCTCTTATCACCAGAAGGATGACAAAGGCTGTGAGTCTGTGCTTTGAGAAGTCTCCTCTTGTCTCCTCTGCATAAAGTGGGCTGTCTCGTGCAACCCCGGAAACTCCCAGGCACTCTCCCCTCTCCAGAGAGCATCTCTCACTGTTTCCCATGGAGGGTTGGGGTGGGGGAGACGATACAATGACCCCTTCTGCTATTTCCCAGTTTGTCCTGTCCTGAGAGTTTGGAGGATCTATATTCCTGAATCTTCCTATAGTCCTCAATCTTTGTTTGAAAAGTATCCCTGAAGCATCCCTTCTGCTTTGCTGTGGAGACTTTGGAGACACTGCCTGATAGGTGGCAGTTGGTACCTCCTGTGGGTCTTCTGTTGCACAGTTTTAAGGACACGGGGTCCTTTTAGAGACTTGCTCCAGAAGGCAGTGTAGCATCATAGTTAAGAGCACAGAGCCTGGACTCAATCTACTTGCATTTAAATGCCTGCTCTAACTTGGGCAAATTATTTTGCTCTCCAATCCTCAGTTTCTTCACCTATAAAAGAGAGACAACAATAGAGGCTACTCCAGAAGGCTGATGGAGACTTGAGAGGTACTATAGCATATAAAGCAGGGGGGCCCATTGCCAGGCACACGGCAAGCATTCAGGAAATGCCAGCTTTTATTTCTTTCTCATCTGATCCTACAGCAGCCTTGGGAGGTAGGCAGGGCAGGTGTTATTAACCCTTTTATACCCCTGGGAAGACTGAGTTTCAGAAATGTTAAATGACTTGATCTGAGGTCACACATCCAGTAAATGGCAGTCAGGACCCCGGTTAGTGTCCTGACTCTGAGTCTAGTGCTCCTTCCATTCTCAGAGTGGACTCTGGGGTGAATGGCATTTCCCTTGAGAATCTATCAGCCTGACTGACTTCCATGTCTGTGATTTCTCTCTCCTTCTGGTTCCTCCTCCTGCTAGAATTCTGCCTGGTGCTAATGTCCAGAAACCCACGGGCCAAACCTCTCCCTGTCCCTATGAGGTTACTGGGACGCAGGTCTGTCTCAGGAGGGATCAGGAAGGGTACTCAGCAGCTGCAAGGCTGGCAGGTCCATCCACGCTGTGGGTGCCCTGTGCCTACAGCTGGGTGTCCCCGTAATTGTTTATTGAGTGGAATTACTTTGAGTTTCTCCAATTTGAAATAAGACCAATCATAACTTTATGCATTTGAAAACTGCAGAATCATTTAATTATTATACGTAACAGCTATAGTTATATATATATATATGATTTTACTAAAAAGATACTAATGAGTTTTTACACTACTGCACTTTCTACAAAGGATCATTTCTCATGCAAGGCCTCTGGGCTTCTTGCGTTTATATATCACCAAGAACATTCCATTTTGTTCAATAAAAGCATTGGGTTTCATTTTTCTTTGTTGTCAGATGCATTGGCAGGGTGCTTCCTTATTCTCCTGGCTAGTGCTTCCTTATTCGCTTTCCTCTGGAGTATTAATTTCTGAAGTGAAAAGCTCTTTTACTTATTGGCTAGGTGACACTGGGTAAGTTACTGAATGTCTCTGAGCCTTAGTTGCCACATCTGAAATGATGATAATTGTCTGACAGAGATGTGTAAGGGTTCAGGGAGATGCTGTGTTTAAAGGGCCTCACACAGCTCTGTCCTTGACGTTTAGTGGGTGCTTGGTCAGCCTGAGTTTATCTTTATCTTATGTTACTATCGTCCTTCACACTTACCCATCACAGTACATTCATTCTTTCATTTTCTTCTGTCCCCATGAAGCCCATGGTACCAATGTTAATTTGAAATATAGATGAGTATGGCTACATTGCCTTACAAAAACCTTTATCAGTTTATACTGTCATTGACCATGAGTGAAAATCCCAAATTTACTACCTTTACTTAGCATAGCAAAAATTTTTGTATTGAAAAAGAAAACACAGATACAAAAACCCACACATAACAAATGTATGGCTTAATGAATTATTATAAGGCAAACACCACCCAGGTCAAAAAATAGAACTTTGCCACCCATTGCAGAAACCCCTCTACGTACCCAACCCAACGCCCTCTCTCCCTGCAAGTAACCAATCTCCTGACTTTTATAGTAACTGCTTTCTTGCTTTTTTAAGTTTTATTATCCAAATGTGCAGTCTGAGACAATATCGCTTAGTCTTGTCCATTTAAAAAATATGAGATTTCTTTTAAGTCTATTATTATTATTATTATTGGGGAATATTGGGAAACAGTGTTTTTCCAGGATGTCAAGTCATTGTTTTTTCAATCTAGTTATGGAGGGCGCAGCTCACTGGCCCATGTGGGAATCGAACCGGCAACCTTGTTGTTAAGAGCTTGCGCTCTAACCAACTGAGCCATCCGGCCGCCCTTTAGTCTCTTAATCTGTAAGTTCTTCCTCCATTTTTTTTCTTTACAGTTTATCTGTTGAAGAATTCAAGTCATTTGACCCGTAGAGTTTCCCACAGTCTGGGTTTTGCTGATTGCATACACATCATACAGTTATTGGTGCATATTCCTCAGTTCTCTGTATTTCTTACAAATTGGCAGATAGATTCAGAGGCTGGACCAGAACTCAGGGTCAATCTCTTTGGCAAAACTATAGGTGGTCTGGGTGTGACTGTAGGAGATGCATCATGTGTGGTGGTGTTTCTTTTTATGCTTAAGATCATTAGAGATTGCAGAATGGTGATATTCTAGTTCAGGGTATTTTTGCAGTTGGAAACAATCAGTTTTTAGTGATTTCTGGGCCTCATTGTTCATTTGTCCTTCCATGATGGGGAGAGATACCTCCCCATCTCCATCCAGCCTACAGGACACACTGGGCTTGGTGGAGGATGCACTGATACGTGGTTCTTATGATTGGTAGCTGTGACCATTGCAGACCTCAGGGAGCCTGAGGGAGGCGAGGGAGAGGGTGGCAGTTCTGCTAAGAAGGCTGAGATGCACATAATTGCCCCTGACATTTGCTTCTGCTGTAAATCCTCTCAAAGAGACCCCACATCTCTAATAGGATGCCTTCACAGGGAGATGGCATCCAGCTTGATGAATCAATTGTGGCTTCATTAGTCTCTCCCTGATATTTAATAGTAGCTGATACCTGGCCCTCCAGGGTCACCTCAGACACCAACATCAGGAGGATAAGGGTCAGGCTGGGAAGGTTCAAGTCAATAAGAGAGGGGCTGGTTTTCCCCCTGTCAGGAGCAAATCCATTCTCATGCTTCACTACTGAATGTTGTACAAGGGAAGATTAAATAGAAGAGAAACAAACAGGTAGAAAGACAATTAGAAAGGGGGAGAAATGGGAGCTGTCATGTATGGAGCACTCAAATCCCTCCTGATATCAATCATTCTGGATTCTTCCAGAACTTCTGTCTCCATACATCACCTCATTCAGTCCTCACCAAGACCCTCTGATTATCTTCATTTTGGAGAGAAGAAATGGAGACCAATTTAAGGGCAATTTAGGGAGGTCAATTTAAGGATCTTGTCTGGCTGCCTAGCTATAAGGACAATGAAAAGGCAACGTTGATGTTCTTTGTACTGCCCCAAAATAGCCTAATTCACTCAAAATCACAGATTCACAGACCATGGCTGCCAAGCTAAATCCACTCCACTGCCTGTGTGACTGTATGGCTGTGATCAAAGAACGGTTTTTACATTTTTTAAATGACTTGAAGAAAATCAACAGAAGACTATTTCATGACTTGTGAAAATTATATGAAATTCAAATTTTGGTGTTCACAAATAAAAATTTGGTGGCACACAGACCTGCTCATTTGTTTACCCATTCTCTGTGGCTGATTTTACCCTACTGTGACAGGGTTGAGTAGTCATGATGAAGAAACTATGGCCAGGAAAACCTAAAATATTCTAGACTTTTACAGAAAGAGTTTGCCTGTTTGGATAGATTCCTGGACGCCCAGAACGATAGAGGAAGTGATGAATTGAGTTCAGACATGGATGCACAGTTTATTGACAACTGACGTTGTCAGACATAATTAAGCACTCACAATTCCAGAAACATAAAACACTTTTGCAGCGCCAGCCAGGAATGGCCCCGTAAGGGTTTTGGATTTAAATCATCATTAAATATTGCAGTAAAGATTGCTCAGTCACTTCAGTGATTTGCCTTAAAGGTACTTAATATTTTCAAGTAAATGCCAGGGATGGGGTTTTGAATGTAACTTGAAGAGTTTGCCAATTTCTTTGTCCCTTGATTAGCGTGTGTTTATGATTATTACAAAAAATATTTACTTTCCCCAAAGTTGCTCTGCTAAGCAGTTGTGGCTGTCTAATTTATCAGCCTGCATAGTATATATCACGTATGTCCATTTCAGGTCAAAGGGAAAGCAAAGGACAAAAGAAAAGAAGACAACCCATTATGGGCTCTTACCAGGTACCCGGTTTTATTGCAACATGCTTTTAAAAGAACATGCATGAGTGAGCTGTCTCACTCTCCAGTCTAAGAAAGCTTGATTCCTCTGTGATGACAAATTCTCTGACATGACAGGAAACCACCCAGAGAGGAGCCGAAGGGAAAGATGCTCTCTTTTTCTGTTTTCTAATATGGCTCCTTATGATTCAAGAAAGCCCACCTGTCCTCAGCATCGCTTTCCTGCTCATGATCCCATGAAAATCACACACAGGTGGACTGTGCTTGTCCCATGTCCTCTTCAAGCCTCATTTCTTCTGTGAACTTCTTGGACTTCTAGTTAAATCTTCCTCCTCCCTGTTGGCATTCTATCATAGGTTACTTGTCTGTTAACTTAGTTATTTCCCACCTGCCATGGGCTTCTTAAGGGATGCTGCCTTTTTTTTTTTTTTTTTAACTCCTGCATCTCCAGCACCCAAACAGTGGCCACCACAAAATTGATCCTCATTAACTATCTACTGAATGAATAGATAGGGTGGAGGGTCCTTGCTAGGGTGAGTGTCCACCACGGACCTGAAATTCTGGGACTGGAATGCATCACTCTCTTCTCAGAATAAGAGAGAAGCAGCAGCATCCAGCAGGCCTCTGAGGAAATCTTTTTTTTTTTTTTTAATGCTTTCCTTCTGCTTTTTTCCTTTGTATTTTGTTGTTTGGATGGGGTTGTTTGTTTTGAGGCCATTTGCTTGCTTTGGCATTCTTCTATTTTCTCCTCCCCCTCCCCAAATATTTGTGAGAAAATCGACATATCTTTATAGTGGTGACTTCACAGAAGAATGTAAACACTTCTCATTCTTGCTTTCTGGTAATCTTGAATCATGTAGGTAATTATCACCTTCTCATATATTTATTGTTTCCCCCCCCCCCCAAACAAAAGAAAACAAAACCAAAAACGAATGCACTCATGCTCTTTATCAGAGGGTTTTAAATTGCTCTTTTAAGTTGTTTTAGTTAAAGAAGCCTGACCTGCAGGGACAGTGGAAAGTGCTAGAGGGGGAACAGAATTCTGACCTCATGGCGCACAGAGGTTAGCACTGAGAGAGCCGAAATTCAGTCATCAGAGGCAGGCACTAGATGAGCAGCTGAGATGGGGGCTATGGGCAATGTATGAGAAACTGGTGCAAACTGGGGTGGAATGGATGCTAAGAGCAAAGCCACAGCCCAACCTAAGGGTCTGAGGCAATAGCTGAAAGTGGGGCTGCAGGTTGGCATGGGAGGGAAAGTCCACCTCCACACCAGTGCAGCAGCCTTGCCTGTGTATTTACCACTGCATCTAGAATGGGCCTGGTGTTTTCTGGGACAGAGAGGATGCAGCGGAGTGGTTACAGCATCCATATTGGTCTTAATGGCTTCAGTGGTGTTTCTATGAGAGATTATGGAACCTGGCCTTCATCTGGTAGGGACCCAATAGAAAGTCTGAGACCAGTGATCTCATGGTGTTGGGTACTGTGCTGGGCGTGCAGTAGGTGGTAAGTTCAATGAACGGCACCACCATCCATCCAGTTCCCTCGATCCAAAGCCAAGAATCGATCTTGGCACCTCCTTATTTCACCCTCCAGTCAATGATATCGCTGTAATAGCTGGTGGATCTGTTCATTGTTCTCCACCCTGCAGCCAACCCACCCTAGTCCAAGGTAATATTGCCTTTCTCCTGGAGTTCTGTGATAGCCTCCCATCACCTCTCTTATTCCCTGGAGTGTGCACCTTCTCCAGCTGCCACCACTCCCAACCTGTTCTGTACACTATATCCAGGGATCTTCTCAAAATGCAAATCTGGCTATGTCCTGGAGCCCCCACTCCCGCTCTTCTTTAGGTAGCATCTCAAACATCACTTTCTTAAACCAGGTCAGGTCCTTTTATTTGCTTTTAAAGCTCATGGACTGTTCCTTCTAAGCCCTTATCATGGTTTTTAATTATATATATATATTTGCATGTGATTAATTTCTTTCTCTTCCACTAGACTTTACATTGCACAAGAAGGACAGTGTCTATTTTTTGCTCATCCATGACCATGTTTTTCAAGCAACCAACACAGTCCGTGACTTGGTGATTGTTAAATAAATAACTAAATAATAAATTTTAGTGAATGAAGGAATTAACAAATAAATGGTTGGCTGATGTACCAGGCAGTCATGACTCAAAGCAGCCTGCTGTGCAAGAGTCAAAGAAAAACAGAACACAGCAGAACACTAGGCTGAGACCTCTTGCCTCCTGCAAAAAGATTGAGACTCGTTTTTGAAGCACTTACTTAGAAACATGTTTCATCATTCTAAGATGCTTCCCTAAACAGATGTAGAGAATTGAAACTGAGAATTACATAATGTGATCTGACAAAAATTAAAGCAAATTGGTTCCTATGTAGGCAAAAATAAACAGACCAGAAATTATAATACAATGTTCACGGAGCTTTTAGAACAGAGAGGAGGGAGGATGGGGTAGGAAAGGTGAGTGTAAAAAATGAGCTTGTACAGTTGTAACTGCACATGCACTTCATTTGTTTAGCATGCGTTCTGCTTTAGTCCACGCTAGCTTTGTTTAGCCTGATAGAACTTTAATTCACTTGTATTCTTTCCCCCAGATCCTCCTACCTGTACATATACTGTGTGTCCACTCCTTTTAATCATGAAGCCCTTAGGACATTAGGTTCTGGTCAGCGTTAAACTCACTTAAGAATAAAGCTTCAGGTCTATGAAACATGACCGAGATACAATAACCAAATCTCAAACTAGAGTAAGGCTTTAGTCCAACAAAGATAACACCTTGGTCTCAGTTATGTTTCGGCTCCAGACTCATGAAAGCAGAACAGCGTCAGGGACCACGCCCCCTGGAAACCAGACAGAACAACGCCACGACTGACACCAGGACCTGATCCCATGATCAACTGCTCCTCTGCCCCAGCCAATCAGTAGAGCCCATGTGTGGGGGCAGAGCCCCAGAAAGTAGTTTCCAGGCTCTCAGCCTCACATAGACAGGTGCTGGCTCAGGTAGTAAATGTCCATCAACTGTGATTGGGTGGCTATCAGCTGTGGCTAGTTGGCCATCAGCTGTAACCAGTGAGCCATTGGCCACTAATATAACTGCTGTGGCTACGCTAGCAGAGAGAGAAAAATGGAGGGCTAGCAAGAAGATGGTGGCTGAGCTAGCAAGAGCGGATTGCAGAGAGGTGGATGCCGCCAGCGAGAATATAGTGGTATGACTCCCCTACCTATGGCTCCATGGGTGTTCCTTTTTGGCCTCACCATATCCTGTGTCATGTGGGGAGCGGGACCAGAGATCCCGCCGGAAGCCCCGCATGACACCATGACCCCAACTCCCATAGTAACCACGATGAATGGTCTTTCCCTTATATAATAACCCGGCCACTACACGCCATCCGCAAGCCAGGTGTTTGAGAGCACGAGCTCACCTGTGTCTCTGGGCTTGGAGCCAACTCCTTAAATAAACCTTTACTTACTTTGCTGCCATCTCCCGTTCCCGTCTTCTTTGGCTTGGATGCGCGCAGGCCAGCGGACCCTTTGAGTCTGGGATAACACAGTCTAATGCGAACTTCCTCTGGCCACTTGGTGCTCGAATGATTTTGGCTTTGGCCTCATTGTGCTGCTCTCTCTAGGGACCACCTCTCCCCACACCTGTGCATCTCCAGGGTTAATTGCCTTTAGGGATAGTTGAGTTGACCACACTTTACAGATGGGACCACTGAAGATAATTACTAGGCCAGAGGCAACAAATACATGCTTTTTGCTTAGCCCAAGCCCTTTCTTTACCCAGTGTGTGTGCACTGCTCCATAAATGAAAACCATGCTTAGCTGTGGCCGGGAATCCATCATTTCTCACCACAGCTAATGGAGACAAACACTCCCCTTGCAAGCTCCCTCTGTGTGTTGGGCAGTCTAGCTCCTGTCCCTGTTTCTAACCTCCCTGGAGTCAATGCTTCAGGAGCAGGGTGGGAGGAGACTGGAGGTGGGTTTCAGGGGGAGACAGGCAGAGTGTGTCAGTGAGTATTGAGGGTATGGTGCAAAGATTCCAGGATTTTGAGTCACACACAGCTAAGTTAAGGTCATGGGTGATCTTGTGGCAATTTCTCATTCTCAGTCTCATCTGTGAAGCACGCATAATAAGTTCCATCTTGCAGGATTGTTGCAATCATTGAATATGTAAAGTGGCCAGCACAGACAACATGCAATCAGTTGGGACCTGTTAGTGTTTGCTCCCTTTCCTGTGCCTTCGTCTCGCCTTTAGGAAGTAGCGTAGTGCAGGAGAGGAGTGCGAGCTTTGGCCATGGATGCGCTGTGTGGTTCTGCACAGGTAGCTTAACCTCTCAGAGCCTCCCTTTTCCTCATCTGTGAATGGGTGAAGGCAGGGGAGGGCCCAGCTCGCAGGTTGAGCCTTACACAAGCTAATGTGTGCACTGTGCTGGGTGCAGATTTTGGGGGTGAATTCGTCACAGGCAAATTTCCTCTTCCATGTTCTTTTGTGAATTGATGGAGTGATTCATGGTTGTTTGCCCATCTAGGGGTAACTGAGTCTTACAACACACACACACACACACACACACACACACACACACACTCACTCACACTCGAAAGGAAATATGAGCCCAGGAATAGCCCGGCAGAATATTAACTGAGGTGTCTGCTTTCACAGCCTGTGTGCACAACGGGCTGTTTGTGGAGCCCGGTCACATTGGTATGCCAACCATGTGCCAACATCACGCCTCAGGACAAGGTGGAACCACTACCACGGATGCACTCAGCTCTGTCTGAGCCACGAGGCTTCCAAGACATCCTGGTGACAAAATTCCCTCTTTGTTATTTCAAGAAGTGTAGCTCCTTTCATTTCACTTATAAAAATGGCCATGAAAAGGACATTAAACCTCACATCCTAAGCTAACCCCAAGAATGGTTTTCTACATTTGTCCACATATGAGGTGAAATGTTCTCTTTCTGGAGGTATTCTTAGCACCAAGTGTTTTTGGAACATGGGAAGGGCTGAGTGTTTCATGTGCTGAAGAGATAGGTACCTTCCCCTAGAATTACTAGTTCTCTGTAAGTTCCCAGAGCATGCATAATTTTCATCACTTTTTTATGAAAGCAGAGAGAGGGGAAAGAGATTCTACCAAACTTCTGCCTGCCCCAAACTGCATTTAAATGAATGTAGGCTTTGGAGTCTGATGCACCTGTATTTTGATTCTGGCTCTGCTACTAGGTTGGTACAAAAGTAATTGCAGTTTTTGCAATTGTTTTTAACCTTTTAAACTGCAATTACTTTTGCACCAACCTAATATTTACTTACCTGTAGCAGATGCCTTAAGCTTTGTGAACCTCAGTTTTTCATCTGTAAAATGGGGGAAGGAGGAGAGTTACCACCTCATAAACAAAGTGATCTACAGTTGTTTGCTGCCTGTGCTAAACCTGGAGGTGCATGGGAAAGGCCATGCTGCGAACTGAGGACATCTGCCACCAGTACCAGGCCTGGGGTAGCTTTGCAAAAAGCCAGGACACCCTGAGGCCACCTACCGGCCCCCTTAAGGTTCCACCACTGATAGAGCCTCATGTGGTATTGGGCAAGGCAGGGTGTCAGGGAATCACTAGAGTGGGAAGAGTTGTGGTTACCAGGTTAATGTAAATTCTGTTTTGGTGCCAGTGCTGAGCCTGGAGAGACTCAGCAAACGTCTCAGAGCACACTGAGGCCAGTCACTGCCTGCTTGGGACCTGCCAGACTCCACAGTTTTCTAAGAAAGAGTGCAATGTGAGCCCAGGCTGGCTGCTTCTGGAGAAAATGTCTCTGGCCTTAGAGGAGTTGGGTGGGGCAGGGTCCCAGTGGAGCTCACCAGGCCAATCAGATTCAGATTTGGCTGTGTTGGGGGAGGGCTCAACACAGGAAAGATGGCATCCACCTGCTAGCTACACTGGACAGGGACCCTTCACAGGGAAAATGGCAACTGTCCTCTCACCCTCACCCTAAAACTATACCTCTCATTCTGTCCTCCGTATGCCTCCAACACCCTGCAAGTCACCATCCCTCCATTGGAGCCCAGGGTGAGTGCCTACAAGTGAGTGAGTCTGTGCATGGGCGATTTAAGAGGACAGTTGGTTTCCCACAGCCTCTGTCCCACCTGGGTGGTCAGAATCCCCACTGTTTTTCATAGCCAGGTGTTGTGGGGCTCCTCTTCTTGGCACCAGTCCTTGGGGATGGGGAGCCTTGTGTGAGGCTGGGGTCCCTCGCTTCTCTGGGGGGAACCTCTGTGGTTGAGATGTCCCTCCTGATTCTCAACCACCACACGGCGGTTTGGGACCCGTTCTGCATCTCTGCCCCTCCTACCAGTATCGACATGGCTTCTTTTTTATATTTTTAGTTATAGGACTTCTGTTTGGCTAGACATCAGTTGGTTCTCTAGGTTGCTTGTTCTACGATTTAGTTGAAATTTTAATGTGTTCATGGAAGGAGGCAGACATAGTGTTCACCGTGTTTCTCCGAAAATAAGACCTATCCAGACAATTAGCTCTAATGCGTCTTTTGGAGCAAAAATTAATATAAGACCCAGTTTTATTTTACTATAAAACCGAGTCATATAATAATATAATATAATATAATATAATATAATATAATATAATATAATATAATATAATATAATATAATATAATGTAATTCCAGGTCTTATATTAATTTTTGCTCCAAAAGACCCATTAGAGCTGATCCGGCTAGGTCTCATTTTGGGGGAAACACGGTATCTACTCCGCCATTTTGGAACTCCCTAACAGCCAGTCACCTTTGCCATATTCTCTTGGTTAGAAGCCATCACTTGGCCATCTGTGGGGACAGAACCCCAAAAAGCAGTTTCCAGGCTCTCAGCCTCACAGGTGCTGGCTCAGGTAGTAAATGGCCATCAACTGTGATTGGATGGCCATCAGCTGTGGCTGATTGGCCGTCAGCTGTGGCCATTGAGCCATTGGCCACTAATATAACTGCTGTGGCTACGAAGGAGAGCTGAGGAGAGTGGAGGAGAGTCATCGGTCGGTTGCAGAGAAAACGGACAGCAGGTCGCACATCCAGTGAACCCAGCCTCCAGTGAGACTGTAGTGGTATGACTCCCCTACCTATGGCTACGTGGGTGTTCCTTTTTGGCCTCACCATATCCTGCGTTCTTGTATGGGGAGCGGGAGCAGAGACCCCGCAGGCCGCCCTGCATGACACCATCCCACACTCAAGGGGAGAGACTATGCAAGAGCAAGAATATCAGGAGGCAGGGGTCATCGGGGACCATCTGACAGTCTGCCCGTCACATCTGTTGTGGCTTTGGACAATAGTTTAACTCTGTGCTTTAATCTTAGTCTTCTCATCTGTAAAACTGGGGTGACAATGATAATATCTTCCTTATAAGGTTGTGATTAAATGAGTGAACATACAGGAAAAAGTGTCTGACAAATAGCAGGCACTATGTAAATATTTGCTTTTATAATGACCAAGACCAGTGTCTGGCACATATAGAGAAAACACAGTAAACATTGGTTGAATGAATGAATCAAGGCATGGACTTACATTGTATGGAACATACTTTAGGAAAGGCTGTCCTCCTTGGGAATGCTGCAAGGATTAGAGGCACTGAGCTATGGGAAGTCTCTGGCACATCTAGTATCCCAAAACTCCGTTTTACAGTTCCAGGTTTGTAAGTCCAGCCAGAGATTTAAAGCCCCAGAGAGGTAAGGACCAGTTTCCCCCTCTGTTTCTCTCTCTCTCTCTCTCTCTCTCTCCCTCCCTCCCTCCCTCCCTCCCTCTCCCTCCCTCCCTCCTTCCTACACCAATAGTAATTTTCTCGGTACAGTGGCTGGTATGGTGCCATGAGCAGTTAAACGCTTCATAGGGGCTCTGGATGAGGCTGGCAATGACAATTAAGTGTACTCCAGGGGCATGAGCAGCAATGGAAATGAGGTGAATGGGGGAGAAAGAGAATAAAGGTCTAAAGAACTGGAAAAAAAAGAGACAGAAAAGACCACTTTGAAGAGTAATGCTATTTTTTTTCAATGTACCTAAGAGTTTGAGGTGTTTTAATATGCACACTTAAAATCTTAAAAACACTGTCCTAGTTTTCTCTTCCATCTTAGTTGCTCTGACTCACTAATTCAAAGCTGGTATTCCTTCCCAGTCTTCTCTGCAAATGTCTGCATGGCAACTACTTTCAGTGAATTAAAATTGACTTGCTTTGCAACTTTCATGTTACTTCTTGAGTTAATAAAAACAACCGACATCTGCCTGGTGCCCTATATTTGCAAAGTGCTTCCATAAACATTATCCCATTTGAACCTAGGTGAGGTGAGTATTGTTATCATCTTCATGTTATGGTGGAGAGAAAACGAGGGCCCACTGAAATAAAGCAACCTTAAGCAGATGTTGGGATGGGAACCTATACCACAGCATCCAGCTCCAAGCCAAGGCATTCACTCACTCTGCCATCCTTAAGTGGTGGCTATTAATGGGAGGTCATTCATAAATTGTGGGATAATGGATTGAGATCCCTACATAGCAATGTCACCTGTTGGTTGCCACTGAAGGAAGAATGAGCAGCTCCCGTTTTGAGAAAGAGTTCTCAAATTCTTTCTACCAGGCTTCCAAGTCTCACAAGACACCTTTTTCTATTTTAAGTTACGTTCCTTCAAACAGCAGAGGAATGGTTGGGAGCCGGCACGGGGAGGGGAGAGACTGCCTGGAATGGTTTCCTTGGCTTGTCAGGAAGGTTCTCTGACATCTGTTGGCTTCTCTCTCCCAGGTTGGCTGCCCTCCCAGAGCAGGCCCATTGCTCTGATGCCAGCCACGAGGCAGAATGCCCAGGGACTCAGGCCACTCCCACTCCCTCGGTGCCCAGGAAAGGGTGACAGAACAGCTCTGAATACATTCCCCTTTGCTCTCTGGGAGAGGCCAGTCTTGAGCACCGTTTTCTCTTAGAGATGTGCTGGATCCAGGGGCCCGGTGGGACCCCACTCCCACAGCCATATTGCTTTAGTCCAGTGGTTCTCAACCAGGAGCGATCTTGCCCACCTCCTGCCCCCCTCCACCTCACACCCTGGGGACATTTGCAATGTCTGGAGACAGTTTCGATTGTCACAACTTGGGTGATGGGAGGGTTTGTAACTGGCATCTAGTGGCTAGAGGTCAGAGATGCTGCTGACCATCCTATAGGTCAGCTGCCCATGACACAGAGTTACCCAACCCCAAACAGTAGTGCTGATGCTGAGACATCCTGCTTGGCCTTATTCTTTTAGGAGGGTCAGTGGGACTGGGGGTCCAGGTGGAAGAAGAAGGCAGCTGCATGGTTTTTGTTGCTACTTCCCCAGGGTTCTCTAGGATGGGCTAAGACTGCTAAGTAGGTACTTGTTTCCAGGGCACCCCATCACTCCACACCCCCTCCACGCATCTAACCCTTGCTTGTCTGTTTTAATTGTTTGAAACTAGTGCTGTTTGACAGGGCAGAAACATCTTCCCCATGCTTGGCCTGCCTCTGGCCGTGGCCTTGGTGGCTCTGGTTGTGGGAATTCATATGTTACTGTTTGGAGAGAGTCATATTTTTTTTACAGCAACACAACCCATTTTACCTTTGTAGTAATTGTCCTGGAATAAGAAGTAATCATCCAGCACTGACCAACTTGCTTTCCTAAGCACTCCTTTCTCACTCCTGGCAAATTGCTTTGAGAATTGAACAAAGCCCGGCTCAATCATGCAGGATATCCATTCCAAAGGATGCTGGGGGAAGTAAATCTCTTTTAAGCCAGCCCCAGTCATGTCTCCTTCTCCTTCTTCCCAGGGATCAAACAGGGAGCGTGCGCTTCACTCCACATGCCCCTCATCTTGGGGAGGAGGAACTTAAGCTGCAGGCTTGACCGGGGCACTTGCGGTGCTCCTGGGGCTGCAGAAGAAACTTGTAGCAATAGACTGTTCTATTAAAGAGCTTTTGGTCCTTGGGGTTGATGGGAGAGTGGGCACTTTCCACGTGGCTGTTGAAATTAATTTATGGCATTCTTTCCCTGTTGTAGATTCTGTGGAATGTTCAATAGGTATTACATGAAAAAGCAGTCAAATGAGTTTGGAGAACCCAGGCTCTTCACCACAGGACTTCTCACAGTCTTTAAAGTGTTAACAAGCTGTGTAAATAGTCCAAAGGTGGATATAGCACGCAGTATTCCCCCAAATTTACTTGGTCTCAGAACTCTATTTTTATAGAGTATCTCTCACGATAAGTGGTCTGCAGAATAGGATTTTGGAATATTGGTAAGGGGAAGGATTAGATATCCCCCTCTTTGTTTCCCCTCCCCTCCCCTCCTCCTCTTTATTTTTCTCCTCTCTCAATTGAAAGGGGGATGGGGTGGGAGGGAATAAGCCTGCAGAACATGTAATGAGTTTTTTCTTGTCTTGAAATCCCTTAGATCAATATGATCCAAGATCATTGTCCCGGAGAAGTCCTCTTTTCATTCATGTACATGAAGTTTTGCAAAGCAAGTGGAAACACCATAAACTTTCTCACCTTAAGACTTGGAAAGTTCTGTGTGCTCTCCTCATAGGGAGTAATCACTACCCTCTTTCCCAAGCTAATTCCTGCTCACTCTCCTTCAGGGCTCAGCTTAAACATCACCTACCTGGAAAACCTCTTCCCTACCCTCTGCCCAAGGAGGTCTGGGACCACATCCCATGGGGCTCAGCTACTGCTGAACAAAGCTTACAATGAACTCGGTTCAGTGTAACATTAGACCAAGAGATGTTAATGATCTTGACCTTGGTAATCCTTTCACAAGGAATATATGTCTATCAAACCATCATGTTGTACATTTTAAATATATACAATTATATTTGTCAATTATTACTTATTCCTCAATTAAGTGGGGAAAAAATAAAAATAATAAAAAAAGTTCAAGAGATAGCCTACACATATTCTTTCTGTGTGTGCTTGGCATTTGTATTTGAAATCCAAGACCACGTTGGTGATTATTCGGTGCTAGGCATGGTTGACAAACCCAGTTCCCAAGCAGAGATCTTACCTCTGGCCCTAGCGGGGTCTTCACAGAGTCCTGTGCTGTGTGTTGCTCTGCCTCCACAGGAGACTGCCCGTGCCCCACTGTGCAGAGGCAGAGAGCACCGGACAGGAGTCAGGAGCCCAGGTCTCCAGGCTAAATTTCTAAAGCCCTCTCAAGGCCTGAAGTCTGTGCTGTGCAAGTGATTGAGCTGTAACACAGTGATCTCCTGAGTGAATTAATATTTCCATTTCTATGATCTCCCTACAAACACTATTATAGAGACTGCTGCCACGTTGGCTGTTCATTATGTGACTGGAAGTCAAAATGAACGGGTATAGCACGAGCTAACTTCACCGCTGCACCATAAGGCTTATGAATCAAGTCTCAGAGTGGCCTATTGTCTCAGACTGATGCTGAAACCACAGCCATGCTATTCATTCCTTTATTCCTTCAACAGATACTGATTGAGTTTGACGGCAAGCCACCTGCAGCATGCTGGGTGCGGGGGATTCAGAAATGATTAAGATGGGGTCCTTCCCTCAAGGGCATCATCCCCTGTTTCTCCAAACCGGAAACTTCAGCCTCTCCTTCACTGCACTTCCAGTCTGCAGCCGGGTAAGATCACACCTTTTGAATCCACTCACTTTCCATGGTTGCCGCAGTTACTCTAGTTCAGGGGTGTCCAAACTGAGGCCTGCGGGCCAACTGCGGCCCGCAATCCATTATTAATTGGCCCGCAGCAAATTCCAAAAATATATTTAGTTTACTTAAATAAACCAGGTGAAGCAATACGTACTTCACCTCGAGTGAGTGGCCCGGCTATTTGTGTATTTTATTGCATATGGCCCTTGGTAAAAAACGTTGAAAAAAGTTTGGACACCCCTGCTCTAGTTCATCCATGTTGTCTCTTGCCTCAATGGCCCAGCCCCTTCTTTTACAGGTGAAGAAATTTAAGGGGCTCTTTCTCCTCTTCTCCCCAGGCCTTGACCTTGGCCTGTAGAAGAGAGAACTTTTACCATCACCCCTCTGTGCTCAGGGAAAGTCTTGGTTCTTCTCTCCGCCCTCTTATTTGTTTCTCTTCCTCTAAACCAGAGTATTGGTTTAGTCATGTTTTACTGGTGGGCAGGGTTCCCGGTGCCTCTCCTCTGTCTTTTTGACCTGTTTGCCCCAGGACTCAAAGAGCTCTGTTCTCACGCAGTGCTGATCAGATGGGATGTCCTCCTGGGTCCTGTGGGTTTTAAGGTCTATATTTGGGGAGGGAGCAGGAGGCCTCCACTTTGGCCTCACTCCAATTGGTGTTTGGGCTTCCCGCTTTGTCAGAGGGCTCTTCTTTTGGAGGGCAATTGGTTGCAAAACAGGCCACTAGTAAATCCAAGACTCTAATTCCTCTTGTGTGTCCTTGGTGACTCGTGAGCTGGAGAACAAGAAGGGTCGGTGTCAGCGTCTGGCTCCAGCCCAATCCCAGGCCTCTAAGAGGAGAGAGGGCAAGAGGCTCAGTCAAGGTCGTGAAGACTGTTGGCAGATGTGGGACTTGAACTGTGGTTTCCTGATTCTTGGCCCAGTGTAGACACAATGATAAAAAGTGGGCTCTGCACCAGAGACACCTGAATATCTGAATTTCTAATCTCCCCCTACATCTCAGCTCCCTCATCTGGAAACAGTACCTTCCTCATGGTGTTACGATGGGCATGAAATGAGAGAATCCCCTTAAAGTGCACAGCAAGTGCCTGGCACAAAATAGTTGCTCAATAAATGTTACCTATCTTTATTTAATACCAAATGAGACAATAAAAAGACTTCCAAGACAGAAAAATCTGTGCCAAGGAAAGGAAAACAGAATCCAGCTGATGTGAAGTACTAGCTAAGGTGTTTTTCTAATGAACAGCGAATGTATCAGTTAGCTTTTGAGGAATCTGGAATTCACTTGGATGTTGTAATTGTTCCCTGCTGGCCACGTAGCCCAGGCTGAACGTTCTCAGTATATACATCCAGAACACCACAGGCACTAATATCTATAAATAGGGAGGAAGCCATAAATGAGAGTCATTAAGTTCTTCCTGACTGCTGAAAAGTAAATTAGAAAAAATAAACAGAGCTGAACATTTGTGCAAACCTCAATCTTTTTGATGCTTTTCAATTAGCAGAGCCCATTTTTCATGTGAAAAATTAATGGCTGTCATGTGCCACCTGGCTATAGAACCAAATGACAAATTTGTTTTAATGACCAGTGTCATATCTCTGGATTTAGCTAGGCATGACGAGTTACAGGCCGTCTGGGGTGGGAGAAGGCACAAGGGAGGGAGTTGTGCCAGACGCTGTGGGAGGCTCAGGACGCTCGCCATCCCTTGAATTTCCTCCATGGCCTAGTGAAGCTGTTATTATCCTCATTTTATAGCGGAGGTTCAGAGAGATGAAGGAACTTGCCCAAGGTCACACAGTAAATGTGCAGGGCAGTCGATTCTACAGTCTGTGTCTAGTCCACAAAGCCACAGTCTGCAGAGGGAGAAAGATTTAGCAGGAAGACAGGAGGTATCTGGTAAGCTAGGGCAGGCAGCCTGAAGCAGGGGAGGGGCTGGAGTGACGTGATGGGGGTTGAAGTGGGCAGGCTCCAGCTGTAGGAACCTGGATCCAGCTGTAGGAGATACTTAGGATTCTGGTGGCATGGAGGTCTCTATCTGAATAATGGAGCATCTGCCACCAAACAGGAGCTCCTGTCTCTGGGAGAGGGACAGCAAGAGCAAGGCAGGAGCCAGGAAATATGTCTGTTTGAGGGACCTGAGTTAGCAGGTGCTCGGTAAATATTCAGTAAGACCATCAAGCAGTTATGAGAGCAAGGCAGACACCAGGGTCCAGGTCCACTTCTGATGCTGGGACAAGCCCATGAGGGTGGGAGAGCAGCAATGAAAGCTTGGTCGGAGCCCACAGTTTCAATCTGGGGCTGCCTTCCTGGGGAGTGAGGGAGGTACAGAGCCTGCATGTGGGGTCAGAGGCCTCAGCCTGGGCAGGGCTGGAGCAGAGGTGCAGAGCAGGGGTGCAGAGCTAGGACCCGGGCAGTACCTGATGTCCATGACCACAGCTTTCAGAGGTTGCAGGGCAGGCCCCTTTACATGTAGAATCTTTAATCCTGAAACAACATCAGGAGAAAGGCTCCACTATCCCGTTTTGTAGGTGAGGCAGCAGAAGCTCAGAGAAGTGAGATAAAGTGCTTCAGGGCACACAGGTGCCAGCTGGCAAATCCCAATCCCTGGCAAATGCCCGCTCCATGCTGCCTCCCTGCCATCCCCGCTCAGAATGGAAGATCACTTCCTCCGTCCACTCCTTCCCCTCTGCCTCCATGTGCAGAAACGGCAGCTTGCCTCGCCTCACATTTCCTGCGCATTCTCTTAGCTGTAGGGACAGATCTGTCCATGAGGGTGCACGCGTGGACTTCCTATACTGAGGGTGGGCCCTGGACCTGACACTTGCAGCTTATCCTTCTTTTTGGTCATGCACGAATGGACTAGAGAAGAAGGAAGGAACCTGCCAATACTCTTTAATTTTAAAGAACATTTCTCCAAGGGATCAGCCCGTGGGATCCCAGCCGTGACGAGCCTCTGTTTCGGGGAAGGTGAGGCAGGGCGACCTCAGCAGGATTTCTTGCTGAGGTGACCTCAGCAGGATTTCTTGTAGCTGCCGGCTCCTCTCAGGAGTTTTACTGATTAATTTGAACATAGCTTTGAACCTGGCGGTAGATAGAGGTGTTGAGGTTTTTTTCATAGCTCTCTCTTTCCATCTGGTTTCCTCTCCTATTTCTAATTACTGAGGTTCATAATGATTTCACTTGCCCTTCTGTGGCTTGGTGTCTTTTATTTCTGTTGTTGCTGTTTTTTTCCGGCAATTTGAAAATTCTTCAGTGTACACCCCAGCAGCCTCCTGGATACCACACTCTTCTTCCTGACATTTCTAGAGAAACAGTGTTTGTTCCAGCTCTGGCCTTGCTGGTCGAGTATTGAAAGTTTATTTTCTGTGTCTCTGTCTCTCCTTACAGCATTATTGATCTGCCAATTCATCCATCCATCGATTAAGCCATTCATCTAACTAGCCACCTATTCTCCCACGCATGTCACGGCTCTGAATTAGCAAAGATGAAGATGCTTGGCTTCAGGATAACCCTCGTGGACCACCCATGCTTTTCCGAAGTCATAGGAAGCAAAGAGAGTTAAAAGAAAGAGGGAACATTCAGTTAATCTCAAACCTGCTCTGAATTTATAACTTTCCTTGCTTCCCCTGAAATATTGTCTTCTTGTCTGTGTTGGAGACAGAGAAGGGAAAATCAGACTTATATTGTCTGGGGTGTTAGACACCATATCTAGAGGGCAGATTTGGAAGGCTGAAGAAGGGAGGGTGGGCACCCAAGGATCCTGAGATAAGATGCTCAGGGACAGAAGTTGCTCTGACGACCACTGCTCACGGCTGCCTCTTACCGGGCCTCAGGGCCATCCTCTGGGTCTTGCGCCCTAAGTCCCAGGTGAAGGGTTGGGAACTATTGCTCGTCCTTGATCAGCGTGTCCCTGGTTTTTCATATAGCTCCTAGATACACATTTCTGACTCTGCGATAAGGAGCCTGGGAATGGGAAGGTCCTGGAATCTTCTCCCATCCATGGAGTCTGCACCCACCCGCCTGTCATCATGGTCCTGCAAAAAGAAGGCAGGGCAAGTTGGTGGTGCCCCAGGGGCTGTATTTCTCAGCTTCTCTCCATTTCCCCAGAATATTCTGAGTTGAATGAAGCTGTTGCGTCTCCCTTCTATTTTCATCAACCTGTGAAACTGGGTTTTATACAATGGCTATTTTAAAAAGTTCTTAAATATTTGAATTCTACTTCAGGCAGGTCTGCTGAATTTAGAGCCCCCTATCAATGGATTTTTTTTGTTTTTGATAAGTGTAATATCAAAAAGATAAAGTTTTACGTTGTACTTTTCTGCAGTTAAAAAAATAGCGTATCTCTTTATACTATGTCGTTTAAGGTTACAAACTGTCCTTGCTTGGAAGGGATCATTGTAAGAGCGAGGAATTTTAAATCAGACCCCTTGGGTCCAAATCCGACTTCACCACTAATTTGCTGTGTTACCACGGGCAAATTTCTTAACTTCTCCATGCCTCAGTTTCCTTATCTGGAAGACCTAGAAATAGTTCTCGTAATTCCTATGGATTGGCTAGTGATGCTGTGAAACGGCTTGCTCCATATTCATTTCAGCCTTCTTCTAGGCGGCCTTTTTCTACTACAGAGCCTGGAAAGCTAAAATCCACATTCTCCAGGTGCCCTTGCAGCCAGGGTTCATGTGGGACCTGCTAGTTAGAGACACTTGCTCGGGATGTGGAAGGCCAAGTGAGGAGAAGGCACAGCCGTTCTTTCTGACTCTTCGGCTAGCAAGCAAGGGCATGAGAAGGACAGGTTTTGTGGCACTGTTCCAGTGTCCTGTCCCCAGCCTCCTGGGACAAGTGGTGATATGGGGACAGCAGTATGGGGGGCGGGGAGGATCCTAGATTCTGGTTTCTGATTGCTGACTCACCGCAATGGGGCTGTGCCATGGGCTTAGTAGTTTTAGCATCAGCCCCAGGGGAGTAGCCCCTGAAATTGACTGGTTCTTATTATTCTGGAAATCAGTCCTGGGCACCTAGATGAGAGCCTACTTACCCAGTCCTGCCAATGACTTTGGCACCTAATTTCCTTTATGAAACCCCTTCCTGTTTAAAAGACCCAGAGTTGTGCCAGATCTCTGTATTTTTTAAAGGCGCTTTGATCCCCTGCATCCCACCACTGGCCTTAATAATCACTCCTGCAGGACTGGACAATATAATGACTGGCTATAGGCATGTTAATCCTGTTGGAATCCATTGCTGTGGTCCCAGTTGTCGGCTAAGAAGCAGCAACATCAACCATGTTGAGTGTAGACGTCTGTGACTGCATTTCGTGCCCTTGGAGGGGTGGGCATCACAAGGTGTGGGGTGAAGACCCAACGACCCCATGAGTTTGTAGAGGTTCCTCCTTCCCCTCCTTATTTCCCGGTCCTGCTGTTGGGCTTCACCGAGTTTGTCCTCCTGGTACCTGCCAAGGAACTTGGTTCATTCTGACTTGCTGGGGGTGACAGAAGTGAAATCCCTGGGAAAGACAGCTTTTGTGCATCTCCTCTTCCATTACGTATTTAGCTATGCAGTCTCAGACAGTCCTTTCTGGCTTTGGGCCTCAGTCCCCCTGTCTGTAAAGTGATTTAGGGTGAGCTGGTCACCTTCTCAACAGTGGGGATATGAGATGGCTTTTAAAATATTTTTTTTAAAAATACTTTTTTTCCGGCTTTATTGCGATATAATTGACATACAATGTTTTGTAAGTTTAAGGTGTACAATATGCTGATATGATGCACGCACTCAGTGCAATCTGAGTACCATGGTAGTGTTAGCTACCACCTCCATCACATCAGAAAATGATCTTTTTTTTTTTTTTATGGTGACAACATTTAAGATCTACTCTCTTAGCCACTTTCAAGTATATAATGCAGTATTATTAAATATGCTCACCGTGCTGTACGTGAGCTCCCCAGAACTTATTTCTCTTATAACTGGAAGTTTATGCTCTTTGACCAACATCGCCTTGTTTCCCCCACCCCCAGCCCTTGGTAACCACCGTTCTAGTCTCTGTTTCTGAGTTTGGTTTTTTGTTTTAGATTCCATATATAAATGAGATCATACAGTATTTGTCTTTCTCTGTTTGACTTATCTCACGTAACATAATACCCTCGGGTCCACCTATGTTGTTACAAATGGCAAGATTTTTTTCTTCTTTCTCATGGCTGAATAATATTTCTGTGTGTGTGTGTGTGTGTGACATTTTCTTTATTCATCCGTTGACGGACACTAGGTTGTTTCTATATCTTGGCTATTGTGAATAATGCTGCAATGAACATTGGGGTGCAGGTAGGGAGTTAGTTTGTGGTTCCCTTTTGGCGTGACTGCCTTAGGATTCTTCACTCACTGTTAGAGCAATTCTTTGCTTTTCATATTCAGATAGCCTTGCCCTTGCATCTCTTTTCTCTTTTTACCCTTTCCAGTTGGCATGGCCCAAAGTTCCTTTGAAGGCTTGATGCCTTTTCTGAAATTATTTTCCAAGTCTGACTGGCTCTTTGATCCAGCCTTTGTGTTTGTCTTTGGCGGGGTGGGTAGGAGGGTAGCGGGCGCTCAGGGTGAAGGCTTCCTTCTGGGCTGCTGACAGTTGCTGTGGCCTTGCAGGGTTACCATTGTCACCGCCGTCTCTGCAGAGCAGAATTAAGTTTTGATCATCTTACTCTGGTTTGAGAGCTGTTGTCTGGCTGCTCATGGGACAAAGACTCTGAGTTTCTTCATATCTTACCCTGCAAGGAATTTTGCCTGACACTTCACATTGACCCCTACGGTCCTTGAAGGAATGGGCAGCTGTTAGGCTGTCGTGTCTGAGTGCTGACAAAGGACTAGGATCAGAAATTGGGGTGCAGGAGATGGGAATCCTTCTTTATCGATACCTCCCATTTGTCGGAACTCTCATATACTCGGGTCTTAATCCTTGAACCTCACTTGTAGCTGTTTCTCAGGGCTGCCATAACAAAGTGCTGCAAACTGAGAGGCTTAAAACAACAGAAATCAAGGTGTCGCAGGGCCACACTCCCTCTGAAACCTGTAAAAGAGAATCCTGCCTCGCCTCTTCCTGGGTGGTGGCAATCCTTAGTGCTCCTGGGCTTGTAGATGCATCACTCCAATCTCTGCTCTGTTATCACATGGCATTCTCTCCTTGAGTGTCTGCGTGTCATCTTATAAGGGTACCAGTCATATTGGATTTAGGGCCCACCCTACTCCAGTATGACCTCACTATAACCAATCACATCTGCAATGACTGTATTTCCAAACAAGATCACCTTTACTTGTACTGGGGGTTTAGACTCAACATATATATATATATATATATATATAATTTTTTTGAGGGGGGAACAACATAATTTAATGCATAACGTCATTGCAAGTGAGGTCCTGATCTTTATAGATGAGAAAACAAGCTCAGAGAAGTTTCTGACTCCTGTAACTTCATATGTATGGTAAGCAGAATCCTCAGAATTTGGGGTGTCATTCACCTGGTTCTGATGCTCACGTGCTCTCCACAATAACAGTGTTTCTACTCATAGACTCTGGACCACGAGTCTGTTCCAGTGCGCACTACCTCCCTCCCTAACACCGACCTCATTCATCCCCCCTCTTTTTACCTGGATTTGACCCCAGGGCCTCTGATCTTAACCATCATATTATACTAAAATTGTGGAACCCCGTAAGGGGAAGTAGTTTAGAGCTGCAGTTAAGAGCTTTGGCCTCAGGCCAATCTGGGTTTTCAGCCCACCTCCGCCTCTCTCTGGCTTGTGGTTTTAGAGATTTTAAACCTGTGTTTCAGTTTCTTCATCTGTAAAATGGGGCTAGTGGTAGTATTGCTCTCATAGGGAGCATGAGAATTGAATGGGACGACTTATGGAAAACGTTTTAGGATGGTTCTTGCACATGTCAACATGTATCTTCAAAGCGCTAGCCCTGGAACCTGGGTGAGACCAACCTTACAGATAATCTGCTGCCCTCAGGGCTTAGGACACTGCTTTTCTGCCTCTGTCCCAAGAAAAAAGCAAAATGGGCAGGTTACAAAGGGGTCTTTGGGTCAACTCATGCCTCATAAAATTTGTCTGTGTCTTTCTATTCTTCTCCCTTCTCTGCTTTTAATTTATTTTTTAAACCACACTTCTGGAGTAAATTAAATTGCATCTGATGAGACAATTAGGGTATAGGCGTGAGGAACATGGATTCTGGAGCCCCCTATATGGCCTTCCCGTTTAGATGCTATGTCATCTTAGGCAAATTCCTAACCGCTCTGTGTCTCAGCTTCCTCGTCTATGAAACAAGGGTGATAGCAACACCTGTCTCCTAGGTTTTCTGAGATAGTGCAGATAAAGTACTTAGGACAGAGCCGGGCACTTAGAGTGTACCCAGACTATTAGCTATTATTACTGATGGCAAACCCTGCGGCAGCCCTGTGATAAAGGCTGCACATTCCTTTCAATCCCACAACCACCCTGTGAGCTCGGAGGTGTTATCTCATTTCATGAGGAAACGGAGGCTCAGGGATTTGGGAACTGGCTCAAGGTCATATAAGTAGTAAGTGGTGGAGCCAAGATTTGAACTTTGACTTTTAACTAAAAAGCCTGAGGTCTTTCTTCTCCAGGAGTTCTCAATCTAGGGCCCAAGAAGACTTAGTGGATTATTTGTAGGTTTCATTTGGTTTGGGAACCCTTTGCAATTGTTTCAAAATTGGGTGTTTTGGGACAGGGTTCATTGCTTTCTTTAGATCCACAGAATGAACCATTGCATTATGCTGACTTCCTTATAAGATAGAAAAATTGTTTAATTAACTGCAAATATATGAAACTGCCATTGCTGAGATCATGCAAATAATTGGACTTTAATGCAGCTGGATTCCTAGAATTAATAATTTCCACATTCATCCTCTGTGCACATGACACTAGCGCCTCTAGTGCCATTTTGGCCCCAATGGTTCTGGGGAATCTGAGCCAGACGGATAGGATGACCCAGAAAGCCTGCAGTGATCCCCTGGAGGTAGACCTAGGGTCCAGGCTTCACTCCCAGCTCTGCCTCTACCTCCCTGGGCTTTATCTTCCTTGGCTGTAAAGCCCCTGGGGTTGCCCAGATGGTCTCCAAGTCTCTTCTGACTTTCTGTGGTCGTTTTGCTTACATTTAAAAAATATATAAAGCGAAGATAAAGATCAGGAATCTCCTTCCTTAATCACAGCGCAGGCACATATTGGGTAGACAGGGTGTGGGGACTGAGCCCCAGAAAGCAGTTTCCAGGCTCTCGGCCTCACATAGAAAGGTGTTGGCTCAGGTAGTAAATGGCCATCAACTGGGATGGGATGGCCATCAGCTGTGGCTAGTTGGCCGTCAGCTGTAACCAGTGAGCCATTGGCCACTAATATAACTGCTGTGGCTACGCTAGCAGAGAGAGAAGAGAAAAAATGGGGGGCTAGCAAGAAGATGGTGGCTGAGCCTGCAAGCGGCACAGTGAGGGTTGAGAATTGTGTGGCTCCTGTTTCCTGTGTCTCCAACCCAGCCGCCAGCGAGAATATAGTGATATGACTCCCCTACCTATGGCTCCGTGGGTGTTCCTTTTTGGCCTCACCATGTCCTGTGTTCTTATGTGGGGAGCGGGACCAGAGACCCTGCCGGACTCCCTGCACGACACAGGGTAAGTGGAAACACAGCCAGACAGTCATTCATTTGCTACATTAGGGGACTAGATAAGCTTAGTAGGAGCCTTGATATAACTTTTCCTCTCCTTTTCCTGCTCTGGCCACCACTGAGGATTGGAGAGTTAGAGTTGGAAGAGGCCAGGGAGGTCGCCCTTAGTTTACCCTCTCATGCTCCTGAGCAAACTGGGGCCCAAAGATGGGGAGTGTGTTACATAAAGTCACATGGCTAGCAAGTGGCTGTATTGGGACTTGAACCCAGGTTTCCAGACTCAAAGTCCAATGTCTATTTACAAAGCCAAATGAGTACACAAAGAGATGGAGGGGCGCTCTCAGGACCACCCAAATGTGACAAATCTATGGGCTTATGGGATCCTAGGAAACATTTCTGGGAATGCTGCTCTCAAGTGCTGCACCATGGGCCTGGCTTTTGACTCACTGGAGGAGGGGAGGCAAAGATAAAAGGGGATTATTGGCCCCAGGATATGGACCGCTGTCCTGGGCAAGTGTCCATGCCCTCAGCCCCTCGGCGCTCTGACCAAAGGCTGGCCATTGTTGAGAGCACATTTCCAACCTGCCAGCGTCCTTTTTCCATAGTGCTATGGGCCCCCCAAATTGGACATAGCCTTTCATACCCCATTCCTAGGTGGCAGATCCCAGAGATAAGGGAAAAAAGACCCCATTAGGAGCTTTCCTTCCATCCTTGTGACTGTTCTCAGGTTCTCCCCTTCCTGCTTTGGAAATTTTGGGTCCATTCTTCAAATTCTGGATGGGAAGCTGGAAAGTACGCTGTCCCTGTTTGTCCGTGCAGCCTCACTTGGCCATCTGACACACAGCTCAGAGTGGGAATAGGTCAAACTACCTGACTCTGAGTTCTGCAGTAGTCAGAACCAGGGCAGGTCCAGGTTCCACTTGGGCTGGGGGGACACCTGCATCGCATCAGGCACTGGGCAGTGGCTTGATTTCTTTCGTCCTCCTCCGTGGCTTTGCAGCCGCTGGACAGAGCAATGTACGGGCACTGGTAGACTTTCTTCTAGAGCATTATTTCCTGAAGATTTGTCTCAGATCACATTGGTTATTCTCTATCGGTTCTGAACAATCACCAAACATTGGTTGAGCACCTACTGGGTGCCCCAGAAAGAGGCCCAGGCAGTGCCAGTTGTTTTAGTTGAACACAAAGCAAGACGTGGTTAATTTTGTTTGAGGGTATCAGAGATAGCTTTCCAGGGGTAATGATTTTGTTTTCTCTTTTGCTGAACTTTAGAGTTTCTCAAGGAATTCTTGATGTGAAAAATGGAAAAGAATTTCCAGGTAGAGGAAACAGCCTGAATAAAGATATGAGCGTTATCAGAGAAGGGATCTTGTATGTCATGTAAGGGGTCTTAGGCTTTATTCTTAAGCGATAGAGAGCTAGGGAAAGGTTTTATGTGAGAGAGTAAGCAAAGTCGGCTCTGTTTTTGAGAAGGTTCAGTCACTCTGGTGGCTGTTATAGACTAAGTGTTTGTGTCCCCCCAAAATTTATATGTTAAAATCTAATCCCCTATGTGAGCATATTTGGAGGTGGGGCCTTTGGGAGATGGTTAGGTACTCTCAGCAACGGGATTAGTGTCCTTATAAAAGAGACCTCAGAAAGTTCTCTTGCCCTTTCAGGCATGAGAAGACAGAGTGAGAAGACAGCCATCTGTGAACCAGGAAGCTAGTTCTCACCAGAACCTAACAATACTTACACCCTGATCCTGGGCTTTCAGCCTCCAGAACTGTGAGAAATAAATTTCTGTTGTCTATACGCCACACAGTCTATGGTACTTTGTTATATGAAGTCAGACAATTAAGTTCACGAACTCATCCTAGAAAAAGTGCTACCTCATTGCTGAATATCACTATGGTCACCTTCGAAGTACTCCCCTTGGGAAGCTATGCACTGACGCCAGCTCCGAATCCACCCTTCAAAGCAATTTGGGAACTCTTTTTCTGGAATGGCCATCAGAGCTGTTGCCATATTACCCTCGATGTCTAGAATGTCATCTAAATGTCTTCCTTTCAATATTTCCTTTATCTTCGGGTAAAGAAAGATGTCATTGGGGGCCAGATCAGATGCGTAGGGAGGGTGTTCCACTACAGTTATTTATTTACTGGCTAAAAACTCCCTCACAGAGAATGTCCTGTGGTGCATCGTCTTGATGTAAGAGCCATGAATTGTTGGCAAAAAGTTCAGGTAACTTTTCACACAGTGTAACTTTTTCACACAGCCTTTTCAGCACTTTCAAAAATAAACTTGGCTAACTATTTGTCCAGTTGATACAAATTCATAATGAACAATCCCTCTGATATAAAAAGAAAGTTAGCAACATCGTTGCAACAAGTTCATGAACTTAATTGTCCGATCTCGTTAGCAGCCTGAACATACTGAGATGGTGGCTGTGTTGGCAGTAGACGTAGAGAAGAGCCCAGAGGGAGAGGATCACTCCTGCATCTATCACAGTTTCCTAGATGATCTGTGATGACTATTTTTTAATATTACTCTTTGAAGAAGTTAGGAATGAACCAACCAACCAACCAACTAACCAACCCACCACCCAATTTCTTAGGGATTCTGGATGGCCAAGATTTCACTCTACTTGGGTTTGTTAAAGGATGTAAGAATTAAAAACCAAACTTCAAACTGCCTCTGGGATTCCTTGGCTAAACTGAATGTGGGCTGTGGCCAGATGTGAAAACTTCCTGAAGTTCTTTGGAAATAACAGGCAAATGCATTGATTATTACTTTCCCTTTGCTATAAAAACAGAGTCAGTTGAAAGAGCTTTGAGGTCAGATGGTGTGAATCATGAATTTAAATCCTGACTCAGCTACTCACTAGCTATGTGACCCCAGGTTAGTTTCTTTGTCTTGCTGACTCTCAGTCTACCTAACTGCAAAATGGACATAATAATATCTAACCCAGAGGATAAAGTGACAGGTGTGTGTAAGGTACTTACTGCCAGCATTGGGTGGGAGCTCTCCATCATGGACCACGTCTGTTGATAGGAAACAGGAGTTCTGCCAGAGTGACTTCTCAGTGTGGGGCATCTCCTGGAGTAACCCTCTAGGCTTGGCCTGCCAGTGACTTATTCCTTCAGTACATGTGACAAAGTAAGTGCAGAAAGAGGAGCTGGGACAACGTGGTGTGTGAGAGCCAGCATCTGGCCTCGGGGAACGCACAGATTTGTGCCAGCAGCAGCATGGGCTTTTTCTCCTAATTCTGTTTCTCCCTGGTTGGTTATTAGCACTCCTTGTTCCTCCTGAGTGGGGACTGCCAAAGTGGGAACTGCTACGGCTGGGGGCAGCATCCCTGGGGGCATGCTGGCAGCAGGTGATTAAGAACCAGCGGGGAGACCCACGGCTGATCACCTGTGGACCCAGGAGGATTCAGCCACTCAGTTCCTAGTCTCTCCAATTATGGATTCCCTATCCCTCTTTTTTTTTTTTTTTTAAACTTTTATTTATTTTAAGTGTGTTTTTCCAGGACCCATCAGCTCCAAGTAAAGTAGTTGTTTCAATGTAGTTGTGGAAGGTGCAGCTCACAGTGGCCCATGTGGGGAATCAAACCGGCAACCTTGTTGTTAAGAGCACCGTGCTCTAACCAACTGAACTAACCGGCCGCCGCTAACCAGCCGCTCCCCATCCAAAATTGAACTATAATTGGCATATAACATATAATATAACATTATATTAGTTTCAGGTGTATAACATAATGATTTGATATTTATATACATTGTGAAATTATAACAGTAAGTCTAGTTAACATCTGTCACCAGCATAATTACAGATCTTTTTGTCTTTTTGTGATGAGAACTTTTAAGATCTATTCTGAGCAACTTTCAAATATACGAGTATTAACTATAGTCGCCGGGCTATACATTACATTCCCATGAACTTATTTATTTTATAACTGGAAGTTTGTATCTTTTTGACCCACTTTCACCCATTTCACCCACCCTCCGCCCCCTCCCACCTCAGATTGACAACCACCAATCTGTTCTCAGTATCTATGAACTGGGTTTGTTTGTTTATTTTTTTAGATTCCACATACAAGTGAGATCATACACTATTTGTCTTTCTCTGACTTATTTTGCTTAGCATAATGCCCTCAAGGTCCCTCCATGTTGTGCAAATGCTAAGATTTCCTTCTTTGTTATGGCCGAATAATATTCCATAGTATATAATATACACATTTTCTTTATCCATTCATCTGTTGATGGACACTTAGGTTGTTTCCATATTTTGGCTATTGTAAATAATGCTGCAATAAACATTGCATTGCAGATAGCTTCTTTTTTTTTTTTGATAAATACCCAGCAGTGGAATTGTTGGATCATATGGTAGTTGTATTTTTTAATGTAAAAATTAATATGCATAATATTAATATGCAAATGTCCTTTTTCTAAAAATGTATTTTGCTATCTGCCTGTTCATCCACCCATTATAATAGTGGCTAATGGTGAATTGTTTTCCATGTGCCAGTCTCTTTGCTAAGTTATTTCAGAGTTGGGTCCTCTCAATAACACTGTGAGGGAGACGCCACTATTACCCCTGCTTTTAAGATGAGAAAACGAGATGTGCAGAGATTAAGCAACTTGCCCAAGGAAGTAGTAGAGCCATCCAGAAACCCCTGCAGCCTGGCGCCAGAGCCCAAACTCTGAACCACTAGAAGCCATGCTGCTTCTCTGAGAGTGGGTAGCACAGGGAGATGTCTGCAGTGACTTGTCCCAAGTGCTAACGCCGGCTGTTCCTGAGAGGTGGATTTGGGTGATTTGTCTTCTTTGAAGTCTTAAAAAATGTTTTAAATGATATGCATGTATCATTTTACTAATAAAGGAATAAAAGAGCCAGTTGCAGATAATTCTCAAAGCAAATGATTTGCAGGAGCTTAAATAGGAAGCAGGGATTTTTTTTGGGGGTGGGGGGTGGAGTGCAAAGGAAAGGGTTTGAGAAGCAGTGGGAGAAAGCACCTTTGATTTTCACCATCATTTTCTGGTGCTCTTTGGAGGCTGGCGGTAGTCCGTTGGGTCCTCTTGGTGCCTACCAGGAATGCTCACACACTCTTTGCCACCAGATGGCAATCACAGCACAATGATAGGCCAGCCAGCAGCCTCTGCGGAAGGAATACTTGAATATTTGTTTCCCAACTACCCAGACTCCACTCCATGCACAGTGGGAGGAAGGGGCTTTGAGACAGGGACTGCAAAACTGGCATCTCCTGCTGACCCAATCCCCAGGCAGCTGGGC
Organism: Rhinolophus sinicus; assembly: GCF_036562045.2. NCBI lineage: Eukaryota > Metazoa > Chordata > Mammalia > Chiroptera > Rhinolophidae > Rhinolophus > Rhinolophus sinicus. Next base: position 42,876,783 of record NC_133764.1, on the reverse strand, counting down.
AGTCGTATTCAGATGCTTCCATTCACAGTAACCCACAGCTCTCTCCAGAACAGGGCTGTATTATCCATTTTGTTTTCTGATGAAAGAGACATAGAAACAAAATGACATAGAGGTTTCTGGGCATGGAACGTGTGCCAGTGAGCCTGGAGAATAGGTTATTTGTAAGCTGTGGGTTTATTTATCCCGTGACTTGTGTAGATTCTTTTTGTTCCATGGAAGAAAGTGGTGCTGGCCTTCCAGGTGCAGAGAATACAAGGCAAGTCCCAGGACAGGAAGCTGGCAGCTTTCACCAGGGTCTTTCCAGGTGAGTGGCTGGGTAGAACAGCTTCAATTGAGGCCCAGCATTTAGACCAGGGAGGAAGACTGCCAAGAACAAGACGGGGTCATGGGTCCTTGGTGAAATTGGGGAAGAGCACAGGTGGCTGGGGAGGGAATGTTGGAGTAGGGGGCATGGCATTTCTACCACATGAGATGCCCAATAGGGACTGGATTCAGGTGTGGGGAGTTGGGGCAGGATTCCTGTTTCAGTTAACATGAGCGGTTAGGCAGATGCAACTTCAGATATCAGTGGCTTAATGTTCAAAATGGGTGATCCTGACCAGCAAGCAGGTAGCTCTTCTCTAACTGGTGATTTGGGCACTCAGGTCCTTCTATCTTGTGGGTTGCCATTTTCAACATGTGGCTTCTAAGGACTCTTAGAAGAAGGGGAAAGCACACAGAAGAGCATGCCTGGGAGGTTTTGTGGACCAGGCCTGTGTGAGACATTACTCCCACCTCAGTTCCATTGGCCAGAAATCAGTCACATGGTCATGACTAACTACAAAGGAGTCTGGGATATGTAGTTTAACATGTGTCCAGGAGGATGAGGAAATGAGTTTTGTGTATAACTAGCTAGTCTCTGCACCAAGACAGAGATTTGGAGTAGTTGGACTATAGAATTGATCCCAAAGACAATCAGATTCGCACACACAGATATTCATGCATGAAGATGTTCATTGCTTTGCTATTGTAAAAGTAAATATTTAGAATCAACTTAAATATTTAGCAATAAAGGAGTAACGAATTTATGGTCTATTCACACAAAGGAATGCTAAGCTGCCACTGAAAATTGTGCTGTAGAAGGATGTGTTTTGGCCCCACCATTATCATAGATTTTGTTAAGAGGCAAACCTAGGAAACCCCAGGTTTTATGTGAGTCAACAATAATGTACAATCAGGCCTGTATTTTCATTTTGGTGTTCTACCACTAGAGTCATACACAAAATATACACTTTAAATATAACTCTTTAAAATGTTCTCTCTGCATTTTTAGGAACATGTTTCCTCAAAAGCAGAATTTAAAATTGAATTATACCACAAACTTTGTAGGAGACAATTTCATTAGCTCGCCGGTTCAGTGTCTGACCCCCACCCTGAACTATAAGCTTCACAGGGCAGAGACTGTGTCAGGCTTGTTTATTGCTCTACACACAGTGCGGGGCTGGTAGTAGGCATTTGGTAAATATTTATTGACTGAAGTTGAATTGAATGGCATGAAGTCAAATGAAAAAACAACTTGAGTGAAAAAAAGCAAGAAAAAAACCCTGGGTACGTGATACGACGCCAGCTATGTAAAAAGAAGTTCAGAGAGGCATATAAAAAGACTGCAAGAGAACATATCAGCATAATAGCATTGTGTCATGTTCTTTCATTTAGAATTTTCTCTGTGTTCTATTTTTTTTTTTTACAGCAACTCACTTGTATAATCATTCACATCTATCATTTGCGTAGTTGAGATGAAAATAAACAGTTGTTCTTTAAAAAGGCTGCTGTGGGGACCAGAACTGCATCTCTGAGCCTGTACACGGTACCTCCTGGCAATGATGGGTTGAAGTGTGGGGATGTACTTAAATCATTTATGCCCAGAACCTCAGTCTGGCAGCTGGCACGGAGCCCGGCCTGAGTAGGAGAAGCTGGGGAGCACGGAGGCCGGGGACTGGGAAGGGAACTGACACTTCTCCCTTGGGTGTTCATCCTGAGACCTTCTTGATGTTTTCTTGGATCGGTGAGCATGTCTCTCATCTGTGCTAAGAGTAGCGTGGGTTTAGCCTTTGGGGAGACGTGTGGGTGAAGGGAGATATCTCCCAGGCTGGGCGGTTGGTGCTGTATCTCTTCTGGGAGCTTTCCCTGCTCCTATGAATACCAGATAAAATACAGAATCCTAGTTAAATTTGAATTTCAGATAAACAACAAATAATTTTTTTAGCATAATTGTGTCCCAAATACCGCACCCTTCACATAACTCTGCCAAGTTCAGGAGCCTTGTTTTGGTCAAATGGCCTGTTTTGTAAGAAGTAAGGGAGTCATATAATCCCCCATCATAGTTGGGACCCAAGGCCCAGCATAATTAATCTCCTGACTCCCTCCTCCCACTTCCTTTTCCTCTTTTCAACCCTGGCCTTCCTCCTGCACGATGGCCAGAAGTGATGTCTAAACCTGGGGCTGCATTGCCAGCCTCAGGCTGTGCCACTTCAGGGTGTTTTCTCTGGAAAAGCCCTCCTGGGGCAAATCCAATCCTGAAGACTCTTCTTTTTGCCTTTTCTGGGTTTGCCCCACTTCTGGCGACTCTGTCCCTTTCTGGATTGCCGTCTCCCAGGTCCTCAACAAGGTTGTGAGGCTCCAACTTCTCCCTGAGCCTCTTCTCCCTGAAAGCAGCACTGCCTTTTTGAGGTTTTCTCAAGACTGCCCACATTTTTAGCAGAACAGATCTGGATAAAAATGACAAGCATTTTCATTGTAATACATTTCCTAGACATTTAAAAACATTTGCAAAAGCCGTCCTGTAGTGTGGTGGCACTGAGTGGGGCAGAGCAAGGGAGCAGGGAGGTGAGAGGGTCTGTGGAGGGGAGAGAAGAAAAGAAAACCACTTCCAGTCTGAGAAGCCACGGGTGGAATGGCAGGCTGGACCTAAGTCCTGGCCGCCTTCAGGAAGCAGAGGATGTACTTGAATCCACAGCAAGGAGACAGAAGCAGAGAATAGGATAATCTCACCAGCAAATGGGAAAAATGGATTCAGAGAGAGCACGGGTCTGACTTGATTCCAGCAGATGATGCCTTTGAAAGGGCTTTGTAAGCCCTTCTGCAGGGGCTGCCAGGTATAGATTAGGGTGTGATGGGAAGTAACAGTCAAATAAAAACCAAATCATTCTTTTGGATTGCTTGTTGGTTTATTTTTATTTTATTTATTTATTTACTTATTTTTTTTAAGGAGGGCGCAGCTCACAGTGGCCCATGCGGGGATTGAACCAGCAACACTTGGTGTTAGCACCACGCTCTAACCAATTGAGCTAACTGGCCACCCCTGCTTGTTGGTTTCGAAAAGCACTTCTTCAGAGAAGGGTTGCAAATAAATCATCCATAAATACGGAATTTTCCATTTTTCCAAACATTAGTTCGACCCAAGTGAAATTGCCAACTCTTCTCTGCTTGGGGCCTAAAAAACAGGAAGTTCTATGCCACGATCATAAAACTACACACATGCATAGGGACACACATGCACATAAACGTGCACTGTTGTGCACAGATAGACTTTTGTTAGTAGGAGTTGGCAAATGGGCTCAGAAAGTCCAGCCCTACCACAGACAACTGCTGTGGCTGACATTGCGACAGAACGTCTCCTGGAGTTTTTCTCAGAATTGTAAATTGAGTTGAACAAGTTTGCACCATCTCCTCCGCTTACTCCATGGCTTTTTTTGGAAGAAACTGCTTTGCTTCTGGTTTCTTCAAAAGACCCCCAGCCTTGGTGGAACGTGCCCCTCAGCCTATCCCAGGAAACCAGGGCAGAGTCCTGCTGGGGTCAAGTTATCTTTGCTACAAAGCCCACAATAGTTTTGGAAATGTCAGTCACACCCTGAATTATTGTGTGTATTGCTATTGTCAACTTAAATATTATCCGTAACTGTCCCAGAGGCACCTCGACCTTCTGGTTGTCAAAAGGCTTCCTGAATTTGGCACTTTTCAACTATTGGCCTATACCTATGACCCTTTGACATCCTGTGGTGTCCACGACTGAGAAGGAAAAGAGAAGGAGACTTGATGTCCCTCAGAATGTGGGCAGGATATCGACACACCATCCAGGATAGTAAAGCAGGGTCAGAGTCCAGTTAAAATAGCAAAAGGCACAAAGTTTCAATGAGACTGATGATAGAATGACCTGGAAAAGTCCAGAAACCAGAGTAGGAGAGTGTTTGGTCTATGACTATTCATGTGGAATGCAGTCTGTTGTGATGGGGTGACTTTTAACTGACCTACCAGAGTTCCTTCATTTGCTAGCTGTGTGAACTTAGGCAAGATACTCAGCTCTTCTGAACCTCAGTTTCCTCATCTGTAAAATGGAGAGAATGATTCCTACCTCATAAGGTGGCAGTGAGCATCTGATGAAGAAAGAAAAGTGGAAGCATGTTAAAAACTCAGAAAGCTGTGTGTAAATGTCTCACGTGATGACCAGTGAAAATTCCCTTCTTGGAGGGCAGTTAAGAGAGAGAAAAGGTAGTTTCTCTGAGACTTTGAGAATCAGACCATCAGGGTGTGAACCCAGTAGCCTACAGAGGAAGAAAAGGACTGCAATTCTGGGTGGGTGAACAGGAAGAGAGCAGGGTTGCTAGGAAACCAGCCTGAGTCCCGCTGGGATGAAGGACATGATGCAGGATGCCAAAGGTTCATGATCAATTTAGGCTCTTCTGAGATGCCAGCGCCTGAGGGTCCCCTTGCTCTACCAGGATTGTTGTGTGGCTTCAGCTTGCTATTCTCTCAATACTCTGCCAACCAGAGGCCCCAGGAGTATCTCCCTTATAGACTATTTTTCTTATAGGCTTAGAAACAGTATGTTGTGGTATAGTGTTTCCCAAGCATCAATGGACATAAAACATTTTAGAAATCATGATGTAGCAATATTCAGCAACAGCAGTTTGAGCATAAGTGTTCAATAGTCAATAGTGAAGTCTAGATGTACATATAAATGATAAGACAAGGCCCTTCATACACCCTGTGATCTTCTAATAAATGATCCTGCTATTAGCTTCCGTGGTACCAGGCACATCCCATGTCATAGTACTTGTCCTCCTTGCAAGGAAAGAATTTGAAATAAAAGTGGTAGAATACAACTTAAAGTAGCTTAAGTCACACAGGAAGAGTATTTCTTGGCTCAACTACTGGAAACATCAGTGGGGCAGCTAATTTTAGGGCTCTGAGTCTGTCCTTCTGTCTGTCTGTCTGTCTCCCCCCTGCATCCTCAATTTCTTGGACCAATTATCTCCACTGATGGACAAGATGGCCACCAGCATCCCATACTTGCATCCTACTGCTTAGCAACACCAGTGGAAAGACAGGGTCTTTCAGGTTAGCAACGGCAGAAAAGTTTCCAGGAGATTCTGATTGGCTCATCTTTGGTCATGTGTCCATTTTTGAACCAATCATTGTAACCAGGGGTATTCTGATTGACCTCTTGGGAGGAGTGGGTAGAACCAGCCTCCCTTCTCAGTCACAGAGAATGCGCTGCCTGTTGCAAAGGATAATTCTATTGCCAGAAGAAAGGGAGGAGTGTTTGCTACAGGACAAAAACAATGGGTGCCCTTGCAGCACTTTAATTACAGCTTGTTACTTGTCCTTTCTAAGTTCTTTGAGGCAAGAACTGTCTCAGTGTTGCTCAGTGTCCTCAGCACAGTGCTTGGCACAGTCAATGCTTACTATTTATTTGTTGAGTAATGAATAAATGAACTAATGAATGAGTTACTTCAGTAAGTTAGTAAATTCTGCATCTTTAATGGAACTTCCTGGTATTCATAGGTATAATATACTGTTTCCTTTTTTAAAAATATTGAAGTGAAATTTATATAACATGAAATTAACCACCTAAAAGTGTACAATTCAGTGGTATCGGTATATTCCCAATGTTGTGCACCTATATCAAGTTCTAAAACATTTTCATCACCCCCAAAGGAAGCCACATACTTATTAAAGTATTCATTCCACATTAACCCTTTCCCCCAGCCCCTGCCAACCACCAATTTGCTTTCTGTCTCTGTGGCTTTACTTATTTTGTATATTTCATATAACATACTATTTCTTAATGAAATAATGAAACAAATTTGTGGGGTATTTTTCTGATATTTACCAAGCAAACTGAGGGAAAAAATACTTCTAATATTTGGCTGCAAACAACATAAACCAGATTGAGCCAGCATAACTGAGAAAAGGGGGACAACTGATACACCTGAATTCCTTCTGGAAGTCAAGCCCAGTTGGAGGGTCTGAAGACTTGCCAAACTCTGTCATTTGTTTCGTCTTCTTTCCACCCACCAGTTGCTTCTTCCTCTGCTCAAATGGGCTTTCTCTGCCTTTGGAGCCTGTGGCAGAGAGTGCCATCTTCTCAAGTGACAGGGTTAATATCGCTTTTATTCTCGCCACATTCAGAAGCTCTGGGTGAACTGCCTAATTTCTGGGAGAGGGAATCAATTGGTCCAGCTTGACCCAGGTGTCCACCCTCAGCCCCATCAATTACTGAGGGTCTTGGGGCAGGGCCATCCCATAAGCTGATGAGAGAGCTCTATAGAGGGCAGAGGGTGACGTGGATCCAAGCCAGCAGGGAGAGCAGCAGCGGCCGCTCAAGGGCTGAGGCTTCTCATGTGGGCACGAGCCTGTTGCTCATAAGCCAAAGGGCTGATCTCGCCTCCCGGAGCTTGGCTGTAATTGATTTTGCTTTAGAGGATTTCATGACCCTTCTTGAGATAATAAAAAGGACTAACATAAAATTCTCCTAAACAAAATCAATTGCTCTGCTTTTCCCACCAGCATACAGAGGCAGTCTGCCGTTCCTCTGAGTGAGCAGACAGACTCCTGCAGAGTGGAGCCCAGGGCCCAGGGGAGGCAGGCTGCCTGGTCTGGAGGGCATTTGTGCCATTGGGAGGCAGGTTTCAGGTGGCAGTCTGAGTCACATGGGTCTTAGTTGCATGTTCCTCCTAGACCTTGGCCCTATTTCTTGGCCCAGGAGGTTTCTATTTCTCCCAAGGAAAGTCTTTGAAGTTGACTGACTTCCTAGTGCCAGAGCAGGCAAGATATGCATCTGGGGCTCAGGCATGGTGGTAACAGGTTAAAGGTGGGGACTCCTAGCTACTCCATTCATAAAAGGTGCCTTCTGGGAAATGGCCAGGAGAATGACCCCCATATCTTCAGGTGGGCTGCAGGCTCCACTGACAGCTAAGCAGAAAGAGTTCTTTGCTATGAGAGCAAGGACTAGGTGCTCAGCAGCCTACCGGGAACCGTACTTCCAGAATCCAGGTGAGCTGCAGCCTCCAGACCACCCCAACTGAATGCCTCTACAGACTCCAAGGGTGGGGAAGGAGAATGAGCAGGCACTTTGTAGCCGGGCAAAACGAGGTTTGGGTTCTGAGCCTGCTTCTTGCTGGTTGTTGACCGCTCAGCCTCAGCTTCCTCGTCTGTAAAACGAGGCCAATAATCCATATCTTTTGTCCTAGCAACGTAAAGGTCACATGAGGCACAGAGCTTAGCTTGGTGGTACAAAGCAGCTATGCTTACCAAAAGAAATAAAATGGTTGAATATATTATTGTACAGTCAGGAACAACACCTGATGTTTGGTTTATCCAGTGTCCTCTTTATCCACGTCCTAGCTCATACTGTGAATTGCTGATTGTCTTTGGGCAAGGGGCTTCACCTCCACTGGCCTCAGTTTTTCTCATCTGTAAAGGGGGGTTGTAAGATAAGATCATCTTCAAGATCCCTCACTGGTAGGGAAGCCCAGGCACATGGGATCTTCTGGGAAAGGAACATGAGTTTCCCAAACCTAGTCAAGGCTGACCACTTACAAGACGGAGGGTTCTTCCCTCTGAATCCAGAGGTCTGGAAAGACCTAAATAGGAAGGAAGTGTTTTCTCCATGTGTGAGAAGGAGAGAGGCTGCCCTGCTATTTGACTTTCTAGTTTTTTATGCTTTGTTAATATAGCTTGAAGTAACCAGTCCAGGAAGATTTGTGAATAGCAAATAGTTTTCCAATATTCAATGCCACTTGACTGTGATATCAGAGATGACTTGTTCATACTGGCAATTTATAATGAGAGAAGTTTCCTTTGATAATGACTTTTCCACATAGTTTCAGAACAGAGAATCCAACATTGTGAAAGAGAGGAGTCAAGAGCAGCAGATCACCATAATGTGGCCATTTCCATGGCTATCCATGAACCCTGATTTGAGAACTCAAGAAATGGGTTTGGGTATTATGCAAGAGACAATTTATTTGCGCCATCCCTCAGAAATCTCAGCCCAGGTAGTGATGTGGCTTGGTACGCCATTTTTCCCTGGGATCCCAGGCTGACTGCCGGCTTCTTGTAGTGGACCGTGAATGACGATGTACCCATGTGTGTGCTAACTGATGGGTACTTTTAGGTGCTGGGTGAGGAGGCTGCACTGAGTAGGGAAGAGAACATTGGAGCTGGCGACAGAAACTCCCAGTCTTAATCCTGGCACATGTCTTTCTTTGTTGTGTAGTTTTGGGGCAGTTGTTTCCTGTCTCTGAACTTTAGCTCCTTGGTCTATAACATAGGGCAATAGCCCTGTGCTCCCTCCCTCCCTTTCATGTAAGGTTGTCAGGAGGAGGGTGTGAGGCAACATATGTTGAAAATGCTTTGCAAATTATAAATCTCTCTGTCTCTATCTCTATCCTTATTTATCTATGAGGTATTCTGCTTATTGCATCCCTGTTGCTAGTTGATTATTATAGTTACTTGTCAATGAGAATATCATCAGTCTTTGAGGTGAAACAGGGGATTCTGGGAAGACTTGGGGTATACGAGGGGAAGGTTGTTTACTTTGTGGCACCATTTATACATGGTCACCCAGCTTGGAAGTGGTGGGGTCAGGCTTTGACCTTGCCTACACCCATGCAAACTCACACTCCTCAGTGGTTTTTGAACTATGCTCTGTGGAACCTTAGATTGGTCATCAAGACTTCAGGGATTCTGCAGATGTCTGATTATTACAGTTGCAGAAGCTGGGGCTATAGCAATGGTATTATTACTTAATACCCCAATGACAGGTCTTGTACCATCTAGTGGAATTTGACGCACATCCCCCGTTGACCCAGTGTATCCTTGGTTATTCCCAAATACAGAGGTGTCCCTAAACACCATGCTGAGGCAAAGCCCCCAGACCTGTCTGGCTGTGAAGGGTTCCCTTCCTTCTCCCTTTCCTGGGGTTTGGTGATCTACTGAAGAGCATTTGTTCAAACGTGTGGCTCTAAGTTCCTTAGCTAGGCAACTTGGGGAGACAGTGGAGCACCAGCAGGCTGCTTGTCCTTGCAAAGTGCAGGAGTAATTAATGTGGCAAGAGGAGGGAGGGGGGCAATTTGGATTTTATCACTCAGCAGCTTTGCCTCTTGAGAATACCTTGTGGTTTGGGAAATGACCCTTTAGGCTCATTGTAGCATTTTTTTCTTTGAATAAATGACCAACATCCATCATGTAATACATCCCTTGCAACATTTCAGCCTGTCACTAATGACCTTATTGGAAAGAACATTTGATTTAGGATTTAAACCTTTCACGACAACCTCTCTTAACTTGGATACACACATCTGAAATAAAATTAACATGGTCTTAGCCTGCGGTCAATCAGTAAAACCATGACTTTTCTAGATTTAAGAATCAGCACTCTCCTCCCCCGCCTTGTTATTATTTTTCCCCCCTTCTTGTGCCTCCCGCCCCCCATTCCGGTTCAAGCCGTTGTTTCTCAGTCTAGTTGTGTAGGGCACAGCTCCCTGGCCCACGCTGGAATTATGAGCCTTGTGCTCCCCCCGGCTGAGGCAGTCGGTCACCACAGTTGGCTGCTCACAGCAGCTCACGGCCTCTCATGCTGACCACCGGCCGGTCCTGGCAGCACAGCAGCCAGCGCCGGCGCTGACGCTGACCTCGGCCTGCTTATGGCAGCCCAGCTCCAGGGAGAGCAGTTGTTCACAATCTTAACTGTTGCTCACAATCTTAGCTGTAGAGGGCGCAGCTCACTGGCCCATGTGGGAAACGAACCTGAGACCTCGGCATCAGGAGCTCGGTGCTCCAACCACCTGAGCCACCGGGCTGGCCCGCACTCCTCCAACTCTTTAAAACAAGTGTGCTTAAATCAACTCCCACTGGGTCTTGGAAATATAGTCAGATGACTTCATCCATTTTTGACCAACTGATGGTATATTCTCTGAGGTGTCAAAAGAATTATTATCTTATTTTAGGAGTCAGGGTTGGAGCAGCAAGTGTCTGTTATTCTCTCTGATAGCTGTACATCAGATTCTAAACTGATGGTCCCCGTGGCTGAGAAAATGATTTAAGTCCAGAGAAAAGACAATGAATATTGTAGTGGCATCTGACAGCTTCTGTAAAACTGAAGAGATGTTGTTGCTTCTGTTAGAAACTTTAATATAAATGTGCCTGCAACATCTTAGTCCAAACATTTTTAACCTGTGATAGGAAAGATGTGACGCTGATCTTGGGATCCTTTGCTTAGGATGTTCAAGTGTGTGTATTAGTTGTTTCCTAGCTAGGCCAATTTATGGATGATAGACCCACGAATGCAGTATTTCTCTGTTTTTAGGTAATTTCAGCCTCTTCTGCGTTCCTGGAGGAGGTCTCACACTGGATGGAGGGCAGAGGTGGTAAGGTGTCTTCCCTGAGGAAGGAGCTGGGTCCCTTACTAAAATAAGATTGAAATTGGAAAGTGAGTACACTTGCACCGCAGTGTGACAGGTGTGGATACTACAATGAGCAAGACACATGTGGTCCCTGAGCTCATGGTGGGGAGGTCCAGCGGGGGAATATAGGCAAGTCAAAAGGCAATTGCTAGAAAGTTGATAAGCACTGAGAGAAAGAAGCACAAGGCATCTGTGGAAATACATGTCAGGGGGAACTTACCTAGTGTGGGGTGTTGGGAGGCCCTCCTGGAGGAGGTGACATTTATGCCGAGGCAAATATGTGACACACTGGAAAGCAAAGAACGATAGGCTATGAAGCAGTGCTGGCTTCTGCTCACACCACCTTGCAGAGATTGCAATGGAGCTCTTATTCCAGCCAACTCCTCTTTCCAGGGCTGTGCCAGGACCACCACCACCCTTCCCCCTGTGCTGACGGCCACCCCCATAAACCCTTCTGGCCCTGAGTGAAGCCTTGGGGAGTCTTTGGGGTCATGGCTGGGCCTGTGGACTGGCTGGACCTGAGAGATATGGTCAGGGCCGCACAGCCCCAGAGTACCCAGCAGGCTCAGCTTGTTCAGTACATATGTGCTCCGGTCAGGTGGTCCTCAGGAGTGAGGTTTTTCTGAGTTTGGGGTGCGGTGCCTCTGCTGCGTAAAGGAGAATGGATCAAGCTTTTCAGAGTTAATCAGGAAATGCTTTCCCTGAGTCCTCCCTGAAGCTCCTTTGCACGCAGGCCGTCAAAGGTCCCCTTGCCTTGTAACCACTGTCCAGGGAGTCTCCCTGAGTGTCCCTCCCAAAGAGGCTCTCTGCCTTGCTGCCTCTCCTTGCCTTCCATTCTGCTTGGGCTCTGTTTCTGCTCCCTGCCCCTGCTGCTGTGGCTCTTCCCCAGATTTCCAGTTGTCCTCTCATCCTGGGATCTCCCCAGGCCCCTCACTCTGAATCCAGCCCACTCCTGTGTCCTGCTCCTTATGATGAGCCCCTGGCCCTGTCCTGAGCATGGGGTCCTTACTCTGGAAGCTTGGGACAGGCTCCTGGGGACCCATCCTGTCCCTCTCAGCACAAGCATGGGGCGTCGAGAAGCACCAATTGGTGGTAAGAACTCCAGGTGAGAGTAAGGCTCTGCTGTAAAAACCCGATTGCAGTGAGATTGATATGTGGGGACTGGGAGCAGGAGCTTGGCCACCAAAGGGTGCAGTTGCTGAGGAATGAGCTGTGAGCAGAAGCACAGATCCAGGGAGGGAGGACCCAAGGGGAGTTCCTTGGAGTTCCTTCCAAGACTGGGTGATGGCCAGGGGCAAAGTGGAGAACAGAGGCCTGTAGCACTGACTGATTAGATCACTGGAGCATCAGCCCATGACCCTTCCTTACGTCAGTTCCCCTATAGCTGCTCCCCTCTCAGCAACAGTGTACACTCATTTGCTTATGCCGGAAACAAGGAGTCTCCTTGACATCCCTCTCCATCCCCTCCCACACCCAATCCATCACTCTATTGACTCTTCCCCCAAAACATCTGGAACCTGTCCACATCTCTGCAAACCGGCTGCCTCCATTCAGCTTGGCCTGAGTAACTGTCCCTGTCACCTCTCCCCAAGACCCCCACTCAGCACAGCCTTCTGCAAATCTTTGCCACTTTACTCTGCCCTCTCGTTGCATTCTCCGCACCACCCCTGGAGCGGTCTTTTAAAAATGGAAATGTGTGCATGTCACTTCCATTGAAAGCTTTTCTGCTCATGTCACTTAGCCTAAATTCTGAGAGCCCAACTTGGCCTATGAAATCCTTACAATCTGGTCTTTGCTCACCTCTCCAGTCTTAACTCATGTTCCTTGTTGCCTCTCACACCCTGGGCTGCAGATACCCTGGCCTTCAGTCAGATTTTTAATTCCTACCTGTTCTTTTTATTTTTTTCCTGAGAGGCCTCCTCGATCTAAATTAACGGCCACAACTATACTCTCTTATACCACCCTATCCTCTTCCTTCCTTGCACTTACCATAACTTTTAATAATACACTAACTGCAGTGATGATTTTTTGTCTCACCTGCTTGCCTGTGAGCAAAGAGACTAGGAATGTTGTGTTCAATATCCTTGAACCGAGCCTGGTGCACAGTGGATACTGATATTTATTGAATGACAGACTGACTTTGGGAATGACACTCTTCTCTGCCATCCAATATGGTAGCCATTAGCCACATGTGGCTATTTAAATTTAAATTAATTAAAGTTAAATAAAATAAAAAATTCAGTTCCTCAGACACACTGGCCACATTTCAAGTGCTCAGTAGCCACACATGACTAATGGCTATTGCATTGGATAGGACAGAATATTTTCACCACGGCAGAGATTTCTATTGAGCCAGGCTATTAGCAAGTATGAATATCAGTCCATTCTTTCTGGCAGTTTAGAAACTTAATTTCACTTTCCTATGATTGAATTTAATTTTTATTTCAAGCCCTATACTGCTGGATCTGGGACACTTATTGGTCTGTTTGGGGTTCCTTTCCGTTTTCTAGTGGCAAGGCAAATTCTAGGAGTCTTATGTAATGCCCGAGTCTCGAGTGGAGATTTGGTGCCATCCACGCTGTCATTCCCAAAGTGTCCTCCTTCTCATCTGGGCATCAATCCATGAAGGACAAATAGTACTGAAAGTCTTATGATGAAAAACATAAGCATCCTAGCTCCCTTCTCCCCTTCCTCTACTCCTCAATCCGCAGAGGCATCCTCTTCCATATTTTAAAAGCTATTTCTCCAGGTTCCGAAATAAGATGTGTTTATGGCTCTCTTTTGATCTGTCCACTTTAGGCATTCTCTACTTAATTCCTGTTATGGTAGATGAGAATTTTTGCTTTTGTTCATCCCTGCAACTTTCTCATTTTTTTCAATTTAGTTATATTACAGTTTTTGACAATCAAGTGTTTCATTATTATAACTATACTATTATTGTTCACTATTGAGTGCACTGCAACCTTCTGTCCTTTCTTGAACAACTCTTCTAGAAAGTCAATAATTGTGACATTTTATTTCTTTTCTTGTTTTCTTTGCATTTCTGGCCACACCTCCTCATATCCTCCAGTAATTCTCTGAAGCAGTTTTTAGTACAAATTTGCACCCAATCAAACCTTTATTTTCCCCTGGAAACATTCCTCTTGGAGTCAGTTCTCTGTCCTCCTGTTCTAACCTGTCCTAGCTTGCTGAATCGCTATCATCCTGGGGTTCCCTTACTTTTCGTCTGTGTTAAAAACTGTTTCCTCCACCCCATTGCTCTGTTTTTCATGATTTAATTCTTCATGTTGGCTGAGAAAAGGTTCTGGTAATTTCTTAAGACAGGCGTGCAAGGAGGTAAATTTCTGAGTCCATGAATGTCTGAAAGTATCTGTATTCTGAGCTCACACTTGATTGATAGCTTGGCCAGAGCAAGACCTTTGGGCTGAAAATAGCTTTTTAGTCAGAATGTTAAGCTGTTGCTTCATTATCTTGTAGCTTCCAGTATTGCTGCTGAGAAGTCCTACACTAGCCCGAGAGCTAGTGATAAGGGGGAGAGAGAGAGAAGCTTCAGTGTGTCTTTTATAACCTAATCTTAGAAATGACTTACATTGCTTCTGCCATGTTCTGTTGGTCACACAGACTGACCCTGGTACAGTGTGGGAGGAAATAATGTGAATAGCAGGAAATGGGGATCATTGGGGGCCATCTTGGATTATGGTTCTCACAGGGCCCATGTGTTCTTTATACAGATTTTCAAGAAGTCCCCCTTTTTCAGTACCCCTCCTTTTGAGGTTGCCTCAACTCCTTTTTTCCCTTTCTGAGGGTCTGAGGGGATGAACTGGTTTGCTTCTCATGATCTTTTTCTCTGGGCGCTCAGCCTTGACCTTTCTCTGCCGTGCCATTTTTCATTCCTCAGTCCTTCTTCATTTCTATATGTCACAGTTTGATTTTACAGATCATTTGCAGCCTCATTTAATAAGGCATTTTTCCTCATGTATTTTGCTCTTTTTGCTATTTTGAGATGATTTTTGAGAAGGGAAGGGGATAGAAAGAGTTTTGCTTTCCAATTTTGGAATCAGAAGACTTTCCAGGAAATGTCCAGCTAGTCTGTCCAGCTTTGCTGTTTTTCCTATCTCTTTTATGCCCTAAATTACTCAGTATTTATAATTTTCATTCCAAAAGCCAAAAATTGACTCATTTATTCTTTGTATTTTTGCTATGTGATCCCTTCCCTAAGATGACTGACGTAGAATGGATGCTCAGATTTGTGGACAGAGAAGGACAAAGGATAAAGGAAATGTGGGGAGGTGGGACATCCTGGTAATTTATCCAAGTGTTATTCTGTTACAATAGCGAAAGATTAGAAAAATTAAAGATCAGAAACACTGGAAGAATCAGGGAAGAGTTGGGCACTTAGTTATGAGGTGTGCTTTCAAATTTAAAATGGCAACCACAGGAACACTTCAACCTGAATGCTAGACACCAAGAGCAGGACACTTTGACAGGCTAACTAGAGAAACACTAAGATATCTTGGCAAACCGGCATTTGGTTACCCAGGCAAAAATCTAGTGGACGGGATCACCTACCCAGTCCACTCACTTTACAAATGGGGACACTGAGGTCACAGAAGAGAAGATACTTGAACAAGGTCACTGAGTCAGGTAAGAAATAGAATCTGGACTTGGGTTTTAACTTTGGCGCATTTATCATTGCACCATGAAGCCTTCCACATTTTTACAACATACCTCCTTTTTTATAATTTGGATGATGATTTTGACAATTATTTATCCAGCTCTTTATTTCTGAAGAGCAAAACATAATTTTCACTGATATCCAGATGGTCTTTTCTCTGCAATCAGTCTTGATAATGCACTTTTGTGCAGGGAATAAATACAGACATCCGGGAGGTTCATTTTTAAGGTAAACAGTCACCTTTTGGCAGGACTTCATAGAACCTTTACCCTGTTAGCAGACACTATAACTCTTCAATGAGATGTATGGTTAGTGTACTAGTTTGCTAGGGCTAACATAACAAAATACCACAGATTGGGTGGCTTCAACCACAGAAATTTATTTTCTCACAGTTCTGAGATCAAATTGTTGGCAGTGTTGATTTCTTCTGCAGTCTCTTTCCTTGGCTTTCAGATGGCCACCTTCTCCCTGTGTCTTCTTCATATGGCCTTTCCTCTATGTGTGTGCCTCCCTTGTGTCTCTCTGTGTGTCTGAATTTCCTCTTCTTATAAAAACACCAATCACATTGGCTTAGGGCCTAGTCTAAAGGCCTCATTTTAATTTAATCATCATGTGAAGCCCTATCTCCTGACACACATTCTGAGGTACACAGCGTTCGGGCTTCAACATACGAATTTGGGAAGGGACACAATTCAGCCCATAGTGTCTGTTTCCCCTCTTAGTGGATGGTGGAGTCCTTTGCAGTATTGAGGGATTTGTAGTTTAGGAAACAAGTCACAGATGGGATGAGGCATGACCTTGCACCAGTGTCCCCTGTTTCATATGACTGATCTCATGAGGAAAATCAGGAGCGTGTGATGGTGGATGTCTAGGGGAAGAAATGGAGCTGGCTAAAAACAAGTTATTTGTTTTGTTTTTTGTTTTTTTTGTATATGGGTATGAAAGGAAGGATCGCAAGACTGAGTCTCTGTTTCTCTCTCTCTCTGTCTCTTGGTGTCTCTCTCATCTCTCCCTCTCTGCTTGGCTTCCTCCATGACCCCCAAAGCAAGACAGTATTCTTTGTCAGCTCCAGGATAAAAAGACTGCTATGGCCCCAGCTTGGGCACCTTTATAGAGCGATATTTGGTTCTTTTACTTGCCATAGGGTGGCTATAATCAAGAAGTGGGGGTGAAAGAGTATGGGGCAACTAAAGATAATATCCAGTGCAGAGAAGGTAGATAGAACTTTATCATGTTTCAGTAATAGTGAAAGAATGACACAGTGGTCCAGCCCCAGGGCATGCAGAACTGTTGGAGAAGAGAAGAGTCTTCTAGCATCTATGTAGTATAAGTCAAGTCTTGCCCTGTGTTCTTTTATGTTATGGTCAGTCAGGTGTGGTCCTAAGAGGAGTCACAGGAGAGGCTCAAGAAAGCAAAATTTGTTGTACTTACAGGTCCTAGGAACAGGAGGCACAGCATGCCACGCAGGGCCACATGGGGAAACATCAATGTCTGTCAGGAGACCAAGGGAGGAGCAAAGGGAGAGCCAAGGCCATGGTCTTTACCACAGTTTCCATGGGAAAGGCAAGGCAGCTTAGGATTGGATAGTTTAATAACTTTGGTGGGCTTCAGGATATAGAGGGGGTCCCTAGTTGCCTGGTACTGGGCCCTGGGATGATTGAAGAATATTGCCTCCTGGGGTATATGGGTCAGTTAGAGGAGGCATGGCTCTGAACTGGTTAGACTGCACGTCAAAGGCATGCTCCCAGTTGAGTCCTTTGCTAGCTCTAAGAATTGGCTAGCCGCAAGAGGGACAGTCTTTTCCTAACCTGAAAGGATTTAAAGATGTCAAGCCATCATAATATATATATAAAATAAAAATATAAACAATACAGGGTTCAGTCAGAGAAGCAGAACCCTAGGGGATATACACATAGTTACAGGATTAGACCTTTCTCAGCTGTGCAAGTTAGTTAAACAGTCTCTGCTAGGCTGTCGTCCTTGAATTTGAAATCCTATGCTGGAGCTGGTAGTTCTGAGGACAGGCTCTCAGGAAAGGAAGATGGACTTCAGGTGGGGGAGAGTCAACACAAGCTGCCACCATGAGCATGAGGAAAGCCCCGTGAAGACAGACCAGAACCCATGTCAGTTCTCACTGCGTCCAACCTTGATGATGTAGGTACCCTGTAGGGGAAGCAGGAGCCCTTCATCACAGAGCTGAACACATGCTGGACCTGGAGTAGGAGAAGCTGAAGGAGGGCCCAGGAGAAGGTGGGGGCACTTGCAGGCACCACAGTGGTCCCAGGGCCAATGAGGTAATTCATTAGATAAGCAATAACCTGTTAAGTTACAAAAGCAGCGTGTGACTCTGCCCCAACCTTCCAAGTGGACACACACAGCATGGCTGCCGCTCCCTCCCTCCCAATATTTCATAAGAGCCTGCTGTGTGCTCCACCCTAACTGGAAGCACACAGGGAAGGAAATTTTGGGAAGCTGAGTTCAGCCTCGATAAACTGACGCATCACAGAGGCCCCACGTTTGTCTGGCTGGAGCACTGGCAGGGAGGAGTTGTTATGAATGGTTGTGTATGTGCACACATGGGACAGGGCAGTGGCTGTGGAAGGAACGGGTGCTCAGAGCAGAGGAAAATGCTGGGAAGAACCTTCACAAGGTGGAGGAAACTATTCTGAGGGCTGAGCTGTACGAGACTCTTATTCTTTCTGCTCATCTCCCCACTGCATTTGATATTAGTTCTTGTGAGGGGTGTGGGGACCAGGAAAACCAGCGTTCTTTTCTTTTAGTTTTTCTTACATTAAACGTCCAAATTCTCCCATGGGGCTAGAGGGCCGGAAGTCCAGAACGCGGCTCAGAGTGGAGACACTCAAAGCCTTTGATGTGCACTGAGGAATGGGAAAAGGAAGGCTACACGTGCTCACTCACCAATGTTTAGTGATTTTTCAATAGTAAGGCCAGCCAAGTGTCAACACCTTCAAACAGATTTTAATGGTCCCATTTTCAGCTGAATAGTTGTATTGTGGTTGGTCTATTTGGGTTAGTTAGATAGAGTGCACAATTTTGATCTTAGGGCTGAGGGTGAGAAAATAAAAAAGACTATGAATTTCTGGGGAGCAGGTCAAAACACTACAGGTGCCAGAGACTGGCTCATGGCACAGGGTTTGTGTCTGAGCTATGGAGTCAATCAGTACTTCCCTTTTTAGGGGTTCCTGCCTTCAGAACCCCTCTGGGTCCTGTCACGCTCAATGGCTCCTAATTTAGAGAACACCAGTACCCATCTTTCTTTGTGTCTAAGGGTACATGTCCTCCATCATTCATCCATTCAACAGTCTTCTGAGAGCTGATTATGTCCCCGGCTCCGTGAGAAGTCCTGGAAATACAGCCTTGGCCCTTGGGAAAACGTGGTCAAGTGGGCAAGAGCAGATGAAGCCTGGTGTCCTGTTCAATGGGGTGTAGAACGAATATTGGCCTTGCTCTTGGTCCCCATTGCCATGTTCAGACTATTATTTATCCATCCCCAGGGAAAAACTTTTCTTCTCTGAGATTATCTTCATCTGGCCAATAAGGCCAATAAGGTTTTAGAGAGGAAGGGTCCTTGTGGCTGGGCCTCGAAGGATGGGCAGTTGACAAAGATGAGGACGAGGCTAAAAGATGGGCATTAGAGGCAGAGTAAAGAGCAGGTCAAATGTAGTTTTAGAATTTTAGGCTGCTGGGTACAGCTCTCAGTGTCCCTTAGTTTCCAGTGAGATTACCCTCCTGGCTCCAAAAAATGCACCATTGTCCATCCCCGGGGAGAATATCTATTATTTTCAGCTTTTTCAATCGACTTTGCACAGTTAAGTCTCCTAGTACGTAGCTCTGTTTCTAGGAAATTTTGTCCTTGAAGGCAATGGAGAAAGAAATCAATGAACTGCAAGGGTCCATTTAGCATTGAGACTGGTTTAACGTGGGAAAGGTACAAGGATAAATGTCTGTGTGCAAATTAGGGTTCTTTTCTACAATTGTGTTTGCATAAATGGCTCACGGTCAAAGATTTCCCTCCTGAGAAGGTTGAATCCAGAGGAAGTATAATTAACATGAGGTTTGTGGGCTTCCTCAATCGTTTAACCCGTTTACCAAAGCAGATATTAAATTAAAAAAAATAACACGGTATCACATTTTTTGAGTTGTAAGGTGGTTGGTCGCCCATAATTTCTGAAACACCACTGCAGTATGCAAGAGAAGCCTTTGATTAGATTTAAATGGATGTCTTGAATAGTCTCTGAAATGGGAAAAGAAAGCAGTACTGCCCTTTGATTCTGCAAAAATAAAACCAATTTGCCTTGAAAAAACTTATCTCAATTTCTTTCTCTTTTCATATTTGCAAGTTAAATAGGATTAAGTCCCAATCAGCCACTTGTTATGTCGACTACACACTTGCCAAGTATGTACACTTAGATTTGGCTGAGAGTCAGATCTTCTCACAGCCACGTTGAGCGTCAGGTGCTTTGATTTATAAGGACTTTAGGAGCTGCTTGTGGTATCATCTTTTCCTGCTCAGAAAATGTGTCTTTTCCCCCCTCCTCATAATTTAGAACTCTGTCTCTCACATCTATAGACAACACATAACTTTTCAGAATGCAGAGCATGGCCAAAGATATTGGAATGTATAACGTAAGGCAACATAAAAAGAATACATAAATTCACAATGTCTAAGATCAATGGCTACTCACAAAGTTCTAATGTTTTCGTTTTTTGATATTCATTTGAATTCCCATTTCAACTGTGAGACCCCACAGAACACCATTCGGTTTCTTTTCGCCACCATGGAGAAGAGAGTTTGAAAACTGAGAACCTGTTTTCATGGTGGCCAAGCTCCAGTGATAAACAAAGGCCTTTCCCAACTCGCTCACTTGGGGACCGAGATGTCAGAGTAGATAACTGTTTGAGAGAGGACATGAGATTTCATCAGCTACTCTGTTACCCCTAGAGCACGGTCAGAACGTCTTTATTGGATGGAAATAAAAATTTCTCTCTCTCTCTCTCTCTCTCTCTCTCTCTCTCATTGGCATAAGAATTTTGGCTAAAATAAGAGCGGGAGGACCTCTATGCCGAGGCCTTGGTAAAGGGAAGCACAAGGGATAAAGATATGTACATAGACAGCTCACAGTACCCAGAATTCGTTCTCTGTGTTCGTAACCTGTGACTGCCCTAAAGGGACAGATTAAAATTCAAAGCATGCAGGTCCTTGGCTGTTTGATTTCAGACCCAGAATCGGAAACGGGCTGATAAACATACCCAGCACGCATCCCACTCTCGTTTTCTCTGTGTTCTGTTACACTGGGCTCAGCAGAGAGAGGCAAGACCCTGTCAACTCTGGCCTAGAAGAATGCCCTTTCTCCTCCCTGATGGACAGGCGTTTTATTGCTCCAATTGGGAGTCTCCTAAACTACCTCCATTTCTCCAGTGCATTTGAAACACATGAGGACTAGAGGGGCCCAGATGGGAGCAAGCAAACTTTATTTAGCAACCTTTCCATTGACTGGAGGAAGTGGGGGTGGCTTACTTATACGGGAATGTCCCATCTCCTTTTTGGGAGAACAGTCTTGTGTTTATGAGGCCCACAGATCTTAGTGACAAATGACACCATTGATACCCTGCAGGACGTGATACTGGGGTATGGCTGAGTTCTTTCATTGATCAGAGTCTTTCTCTTTTTCTGCTTGCCTTTTAATTATGGAGTTTCTGAGGTCAAGATTCAACTCCATATTTCCTTAAATGGGCAAATTTTGCATTAATCATTGCAAGCGCAAGCAGCAGAGCTTAGGTTACTTGTCTTTTTGGACAATGATGGTCTAAGAATATAGAAGGATATTCCTAAAATCCTACAATGGGGCACTCTCATTTATGTTTTGATCTTCATGGATCTTTGGAGGAAATGGACAGCTTTGCTTCTTAGCAGCTGGCAGCGTTAGATTCTTGGCCCTGATGGTATCTTTTACTATGCGAGGCTGTTGGCTGTAGGGCAAGGCAGTGGAAATTTGTGATTAGCAATTTATGGAGTTTTCATTCTTAATGATTAGGCAGTTTATTATTAATGATCATTGGGTATTCCAAGCACTAATAAAACTAATGGTTACTTTTGAATATTAGCAGAGTTTTGTAGCCTTTTCAGAGATGGGTGGTTGTCAAGCACATATGTTTTAGAGTGAATGTCCAGCCCAGACTGCCTTTTTTTGGAAATTACTCTCCCTCACCTTCCCAAAAGCCTAGGCTTATGCTATGTCATCTCAGCCCCTAACCACACACAGCCAATTGAGCCAGGGGTGAACACCTAACTCAGGGAGATTGTTATGGACACTGTTTGTGTCCCACCCAAAATTCATATGTTAAAACCCTACCTGGATGTGATGGTACTAGAAGGTAGAGCCTATGGGAGCTAGGATTGGGAGAGAGCATGAGGGTGGAGCCTTCATGACTGGGATTAGTGCCCATGTGAGTTATGAGAGAGTTGCTTCCTCTCTCTCTTTCTGCCATGTGAGGGTACAGTGAGTAGTCGGCAGGCAGAGTGCAATCCAGAACTCTTCCCACTTCCAGAACTGGGAGAAAAAAAAATTTCTTTTGTTATGAGCCACTCAGTCTGTGGCACTGTGCTATAGCAGCCCAAATTGACTAAGACAAGTCTCTAGGACACAGCGAGTCAATCCATTATTTCTATTGGGAAATTGAATAAAAGGCTATAGAGACTGGTTGGATAAGATGGCATCGGGCAAGGAAAAGTCACACAACATGGGGCCAGAGTCGGTGCCAAGTTCAGCCAGACCCGTGGGCAAGCTGATGGTGTGGGAGCAAGGCTCTAGAGCCTTGCCTGGAAGCTGGTCTTTGAGAGCACGAGCAGAGAGAAGCAGCGATGCAAGAGCACGTGGTCCAGAGGGAGAGCTGGGGGAGAGCCCTCAGTCCACTGTGGCTCAGTTTCCTGTCGCTGGATGCTCAACCACTTACTGATGACTTACAATGACTTCATCTAGTTTGAGTATCTTCTTCTTGCTTGCAAGCAAGTGACCCCTGACTAGAAGAATGACCTCTGATGGCCAGAGGTAACGCATCACAGGGCTGGGAACAATCAGTCTCAATGTGAAGGTATGCATCTTCCAGGTGGGCAAACAGCGGCCTTGGAGCTGGAGGGCACCATTTATGCCATGCAGGGCATGTTATATGATAGTCCCTCTGGGGTGTCCTGGGGGAAGTGAGAAGAGAAAACAGGAAGTTACCTAGGGCCTGTTGGGTCCCAGGAACTGTGTTAGATGTTTCATAGGAATGTCTCCTTTTGTCCTTTGGTAGTTGCTGTAGGCTGAATAATGCCTCCCACCGAATATGTCTGTATCCTAATCCCTAGAACCTGTGAATGTAGTTTTATATAGAAAAAGGGCCTTCACAGGTCTGATTAAGTTAAGAATCCTGAGATGGAGATTAGCCTGGATTATCCAGGTGGCCACGAAAAGTTGAAATAAACAAAGAAATGGATCCTCCTCTCAGAACTTCCAGAAGGAACCAGTCCTGCTGACATCTTGACTTTAGCCCAGTGAATTGGGGTTCAGACTTCTCATCTCCAGAACTATAAGAGTAAATCTGTGTTGTTTTAAGCTACTAAATTTGCGGCAACTTGTTACATCAGCAATAGGACAATAATACAGTAGTATTCTTATAATTTCCATTTTTATGAACAAGGAAGCTCAGTGAAGTTGAGTAACTTGCCCAAAGACACACAGCTAGTAAGAAATGGAATAAAGCTTTGGTCCCAAGACTGTCAGACTCAGAGCCTTGGCGTTTCTCACTATCTGATTTTGCTGGCTGAGGAATCTTCTTTCTTAAGCACATCTTTGAACATATCACAGATTTGATCCGTGTTCAGCAGGTTAATGCAGGGCTACCTGGAGCCAGAGCACAGGGGGGATGACCTCTCAACATCCTTCCTTGCAACAGTGCCAAGAAGTATATTTCTGCCAACTGTGCAGAAGCGCCATAACCTCCCGTGGCCCCAGCAGCTGGGTGTTCCCAGCTAGATCTGGCACCAGGTTCTCTTAGGTACCTACTTCTGTGAGGATGCAGGAGTAGGTCTGATTTATTATGGTGCATTCCCCAATTTCATGCCAAATGATTCAATTACAGCCACCCCCGCACTCAAGAGAGGTTTCCTGCTGGTTCACAAAGATGAGACCAGGGATGGCCTAGAGCATGTAGCAAAATTTCACCTTATTATTTATTGGAGGGGAAAGTGGCATTTCTCCCACTTTGCAGTAGGTTAGTTAATCACCACGTATGGGAGGAGAGGGAGGAAAAATCTTCCCATTTCCAAAGCGAAGCCAGGTTTTAATGAAGAAATATGGCAATGTTTTTACTTTCTATTCCCTGGCCTCATGCCTCTCAGCTCGGGGCTACTCCTGCTCTGTTGAAAGAAATGAATGTGTATTGACTTACCACTAACATAAGAACAATGGTTCCCACTTAGTAAGCACTTACCGTGCACCAGGCACTGTACTAGGCAATTTACAAGTAATCCTTAAACTGAGCCTGCAAAGTAAATGTTACCTATACTCTTATGAATCGGGAAGCAAAGGCTCAGATGAATGAAAGAATTTGCCCAACAGTACCCATTGGGTCAGCTAGGATCCACACTTGGTTTTTCTGAATCTGGAGTGTTTGTTCTTTCCAGAAGTGATAGCATGTTTTTTATTTGGGTACTTGATTGCCTGCTCCTAGCCCTCCTGCAGGTCTCGGCTCAGATGTCCCTTCCTCCACGCTGTCTTCCCTTATCCTCAAATCCAGGTCTTCCTTAGTACTGGGTAGGTACTTGTACATTCAGTGCCATGTTTCCTGTGGTATTTGTCTGCTCCTTATTTGTGTCCCCACCATACCACAGTCCCTTGAGGGCAAAGCATTTGTCTTCTTTACCATCCCATGCCCAGTACGGCGCAGGCTCTCAATAATTGCTTGATGAATACATAAATTAATGAATGGCACACAGCCACTCACACAAATGCTGTCACTGAAAAGTATCACGAACCGTAGCTATCGTTTGAGGATGGCACAATAATATGCAAAGTGCATTCACATATTATCACTAAAAAATATGGGACTCATAAAAGGTGACACAAATGACTGATTATGATGAGTTTATTGGAACAACCTACTGATGTTCAGCTAAACCTTAAAAGACTTGTACCACATGCAAGAAAATTTCCTAAAATCATCAAATTGGTTTTCTTAACGCTGAGGTTCCCTACAGATTGGCACAGAAGGGCTGTAAAAACATTGCTTAGTTCCTAGACTACATTTGGACTTTTATTTTCAAATCATCCCTTTGGATGTGTTCATCTCATTCACTGACTCCGTTTCTGGCTGAAAATGTCTTCCTCTGGATCCATTTGAGTGCAAGCGTCGAATGGCAGGATTCTGTTGTATTCACTGCCACACGCTCCTGGCACCTAGGACAGTGCCCTGCTCACGGGAGGCTCTGAATTAATATTTGTTGATTAATTGATGGGGTCCTCCTAGTTAATATAGTGAAAGGGTCAGAGTGGGGGGAAAAAGGTCACATGCAGAAGCAGCGGGTGGGGAGGTAGGAGCCTGTAAGTATCTCACTCCCTAATGTAATGGCTGCTGGTTACCCAGTTTGTCTACTAGTCCTGGTCCACCAAACCAAGTAGAATCATCCACACACCATGCCCCATACTCTTTATACCACCCAAACGAGTCCTGAATGCCAGAGAATGTTCTAGGCAATCATTCAAGTTCTCCCACATCACTCACTTTTGCCCCTGATCTTTCCCTTTCATCTTGTCTCCTTGTTCCAAACTCCTTGACATGGCCACAGGCTCTAATCCTCAGCTTTGATTCTGGCCCCTGGTCTTTCCTCAGAGCTACCCTGTTTCCCCGAAAATAAGACCTAGCCGGACAATCAGCACTAATGCGTCTTTTAGAACAAAAATTAATATAAGACCCGGTCTTATTTTACTATAAGACCTGGTATAATAAAATAAAATAAAATAAAATAAAATAAAATAAAATAAAATAAAATAAAATATAATATAATATAATATAATATAATATAATATAATATAATATATAATACCGGATCTTACATTAATTTTTGCTTTAAAACACATTAGACCTGAATTTCTGGCTAGGCCTTATTTTTGGGAAAATGGTAGAGTGTCTGAATTTGAACTTAAGCTTTCCCTAACATCTAGTTGTGTGGCCTTGGGCAAATTCCTTAACCTCTATGCTCCTCTGTGTCCTTATCAGTAAAATGAGGATAATAGCTATGCCCCTTGAGGGCTGTTGAGTAGATTAGATGAGCAAATAGTATGAAGTTCTTAGACCAGCACCTGACTTGCGGTAAGCACTTAATCCCTGTTTGCTGTTATTATTATTATTATGCTGTCCTTCTTGGGCTCTTCATGGCCCGCCAGAGAAAGCAGGCAGAGTTTCAGCATAGGATGGACCCCTTGGCAATGCTCCTGACATGCAGCAGTGTGGTGGTGTAAACTATTGCACAAAGACTTACCCACAGGCCACCCCAAAAAACAGAGTTCAGACGGTAACAGCTGATTTTTTTTGCTGAACGCCTGGGAGAGTCTTCTCTCTCTGACTGCCCTCCTCCTTCTGTGCTTCCCAGTCTGGGATCTTCTTGGCCTGTTTCTCCCTTCTTTCAGGCGCTTGCTTCTCCCTGCAGGGTCCTGGCTTCATCCTGAAGGGCTTCATCCCAGCCCCAACCCTGGGTACTCTGGCTCCTGCTGAGTTGTCAGAGTGAAACCTCCCAAAGACCAAAAACATTGGCTTTGCCGTTATCCACAGCCTCTTACAGGACAACCTGGGGCATTACTGTCCTAGCAAACTGCCTCTTTTTCTACCTTCCCAAGACCCCCACTCAAGAAGGGGTGAATGTGGGAAGAAGAGAATTGAGGGAGCCGTGAAGGTACTCCTTCCCATCTCATCCAGCATCTTTCCTGGGACTGGGTGGGGTGTCATCAGCCAAGTGAGTTGCTTGGGATCAAGCTGCAACCTGGAGTTTAATTTCAAACCATGCAGCTGGAGCCTGACTCTGCTACTAAAAACCACCTGCTCCCATCACCATGCAGATTCTGATGGAGAGAGGCATTAATTTACAAGAAGGGCTCCAAGTAGCAGACCTATGTCAATATGGGACTTTGGACTCAGGCGAGGATATAAATCTCATTTTGGAATTAATGTCACGATTGACTTTAGAGCATATAAACTTGTTATGTAATTGATCTCCAAGCAAAGTGAGAATGTGATAAGCTGACATTTTGTCCACTGACTTCCCCATCTCACCCTCTTCTCCTCTACCTGGCGATGGCTGGCCTGAACCAATGAGAAACAATATGTTTTTCTTTTTAATGATACTCTTGGGAAAGGTATGCTAAAGTAACTTTGACTCCTCAGCCTAGTGTTTTAACTGTTGTTCTAGCCATAAAGTTATGCCCTAGGTCTGACTTGCATCCCTCATGCTGTGCCCAGGGTCCATTAATTTCAAATTGCAGAGGACATGAATAGCAACAGGTCTGAACCTTTTAAAGGCTGTGGTAGTGGTTGTCCTGTGGTCTGTCCATCCCTAGGGCACATCCACCACCGATAACATCATGCCCCGTCCCCTCCTCCTCAGGCCCTCCCTTCCGTCATGATCCTTACCAGCTTTTTAAAATTAGACCAGCAAGTGGTGACAGAAAACTTAGGCTCTTGGATCCTGCTGGTGGGGAAGTAGTGCAAGCTGTGATGAGCAGCACGCCACTGAACTGGAGGAGTGTGAGTATCCTGGCTTTGAAGCTCGGCCTGATTTATTTATGGGCTGGCCTCTGTCACCCAGAGCATAGCATTACATCAGCCAGTGTGCTCAAGGTGCCCCCAGTGGTTTATGGCTGTGATAATGGAGTCGTTATGGGCCCCGGGTGAGCTGGAATTTATCGAGGTCCAGGTTCTTTCTCGTGTAGCTGGCTCTGAGATATCCCTTAACCTCTGCAAACACCAATAACAGTAATAATTAATAATAATAATGAAAAATAGCTCATGCCTGCTAAACCTTTACTATGCGCCTCCTAAGTCTAATAATAGACATATGTTAACACACATTATTTCATGCTCCTCAAACTGTCTTGCAAGGTAGATATTAATCAATCGCTAATTTACAGGTGAGGAAACTGAGGCATGTTGAAGTGAAGCAGCGTTTCCAAGGCCACACATGGTAGCATGTGAGTTGGGAATTCAACCTAGACAGTCTGAATCCAGAGCCTGGATTCTCACTGTGTTGCCAGCAGCCATAGGAGGAAGGGGTCGCTTTCACTTTGGCATTGATGTTGAGGGGCTTTTTCTTCTCAGCACACTCTGACTTGTGTATGCATGCGAGTGTGTACACATGTGTGTATGTGTTCACCAAGGCAGCTGCAGTCAGCTCGGGAGTATCCTAGACTGTCCCAGTGAGTGCTGGGTACCCATGCACCTTGGCTTTTGCCTGCCCAATCCCACTTCCTTGTTCTCTAGGGTGGGTTTCTGGAGCCCCTTTGCAGGGGGAGGCCAGCACAGCACTCAGGGTCATTTCTCATCCCCATTCCATAGCACCTTCACCCCAGGTGCCAATCCCCGCCTCCTGTGGTTCCCCCTATGCAGGTTCAATCAACCATTTCTTGAGGACCCTGATCTACATCACAGAAAGGGCTTCAATGCACACACCTCATTAGGATCTCAGAGCATGCTGTGAGGGAGGAGTGGATTCAGATAGGGGAGGCAGAGAGCATGACTAATAAAAATAAGCCAAGGGATTAAGAGACCCAGTAGTTCCCAGGCCGAGCTCTAGTCAAACTGATGGATATTAAAGTAGCTAAAGGAAGAATGAGTCCAACAGTCGGGGAACTGGTTAAATGAATTATAGCACATATTTATAACGGGCAACCACTGAATGATCAAGAAAAATATTTGGCAACATGAAAAGTTGGTTGCTATGTATTATTTAGTGAAGAAAAAGTCACCAGAAAATATATACAACATGATCCCGTTCTTATAAAGGTGCATATTTATATATGTATATACATATATGTATGTGTATTACCATGGATAGAAAAAAGGTTTATATTCCCAAATGTTGACTGTGGTTATCTCAGAATGGTGGGATTGTGGACGATTTAGAACTTATTATCTTTACTGTATATTTGAAGTGTTCTGTGATGAACCTGTATTTGGAATCAGATAAACATTTATTAAAGGAAGAGAGAACAAGCCATGCGAAGGAAGGTATTTAGTGTCAATCCCAGGAAAATGAGGGACCAGAGAGAGAATGGAAAGGTGCCGTGTACAGCAGTGTCCTGGCCATTGAGACCTGAAGAATTCCAGGCCCTGTGGTGTCCAGAGATGGATCGTGGGCTGGGCCTGACCTTGGCTTCCTAAAATCTCTGGCTCTGACTCCACTCTGACTCCACACTTACTGGGAATTTTAATTTGGACTTCTGTGCCCTGATATTGGGAAGGGTTTTGTGCTGATTTGGGGACTAGAACATTCTAGTTACAAAAAAGAGGAAAGGTGTCCCCTATGATTTATTTGCATTCTGATGTATTACTAGCTCTTTGTGAGCTTGGTTAATGGGAGTCTGTCCAGAGTGATTGGTTCATCAGCTCTCAGTCCTGCAAGCTCAGGACCAGATCTAGGGATGTGATGCTGAGGCTGAGGCCCTCTCTGGCCAGCCCTGGCCAGCTGGACTTTTCCCAGGCAACATCTTTCTTTGGAAGAGAGTGTGATATGGGTGGGAAGGGCCTGAATTTAGAACTGGGTGGACTTAGCGTGAAAATCTAGCTCTGTCATTTCTTAGGAATGTGTGCTGAGCTGTTTACTTAACCTCTCTGAGACTTACCTTTCTTGTCTGAAAAATGGGCACAATAATACATTACGGAGTTCCTCTGAGGAGTGAATAAAATATGGCTTGTAAAGTTCCTGGCACCTGGTTGGTATGTAACAGCAGTTAGTTCTCCTTGTTTGTCTGCACTATCAGGAATAACAGACAATAATATCCCTGTTTCCTTGACCTTGGATCCAGAGAGATTATGTGCTTTGCTCATGTTGACACCGTAAAACCAGCCCACTGCTCAGTTCTTCACATTACCTCCTGTGGCTTCTATTCCTATATGGAATTGGGTCATTCTAGAGCAGTGGTTTGCAAACTGTGGCCCATGGGCCAACTCCAGCTCACTACCTATTTTTGTAAGCAAAGTTTATCGGAAAACAGCCATATTCATTCATTTACATATTGTCTATGGCTCAACAGCAGAGCGGAGCCTGCATGGCTCACAAAACCTAATATGTCTACCATCTGGCCCTTTGCAGAGAAAGTTTGCCGATCTCTGGTGTAGAATGTCACTGCCTCCTTAGGTGGGAAGCATTTCAGAGTGGGGAATCACAGAATCAGACAAGTGAAGAAGAGAAGGATTTGGGAGAAAACACTGACTTCCAGGAAACAAAAGGGAGAAGAATGAAGGGACAATATAATCCTTCAGTAGACTTGGCAATAACCCCAAAGGACTAGCTGGGAAAATATTAGGAAATTGATAAATTTGCTCCCTTTAATTCCTTTGTTTCTGCAGGAGATGCAAAGCCATTTACAGAGGTTATGAGAAGATATGTGTTGAATATCTGGCAAAAGGCCAGGTCTTGAGATGGTCCTCCTGAAAGCTCGGCTGGCAACAGGGCTATCATCTACTGTTTGTCTTCCCTGCCTCTGGGCTCTGACTTTAGGACCTGGAACTTGATGTTTCTTGGAAATCCATTATTGTCTATAGCCAAATGGGTCCCCAAACCCTGTCTATTCTGACTCCTAAAATATACCTTCAGTCTGTCCCTTCCTCTCCATCTCCACTGCCACAATCCTACTTTACGTCTCATCATCTCTCACTAGGATTATTGTAATAACATCTGCCCATCCATCCATCCATCCATCTATCCATCCATCCATCCATCCATCTGTCCATCCATGCATCCATCCATCCACCCATGCATCCATGCATCCATCCATCCATCCATCCGTCCGTCTGTCCATCCATCCGTCCATCCACGCATCCAGTTGTACTGAATACCTGCCATGTGCCATGTACTGGGCTAAGCCCTGGGACACAATGCTGAGTATGATAGCCTTTCCCTTCAAGGATTCATTACCTAATGGTCTTTAACAACTGATTTCCACTTCCAGCCTCACCTCCACCCAGATTCTCCATCCTCCCTGTTTGCAGGGTGTTCTTTTGAAAGCACACATTTGATTCTGTGATTCCTCTAGTTAAAACCCTTTAAAAATTTCCCATTGCCTGTAGGGCACAGTCCAAAATCCTTAGTGAGGCATTTAGACTCCTTTGCAAATTGATCCCTACTTATCTTTCCAGCCTTTTCTTCCACAAATTTAAGTTTTAGCAAATAACCCCTAGTTATAGTTCAAACCCAACATGAGGTTTCACACTGTATTATTCAGGGTAAGTAATGCTAAGCTCTGCCAAGGTAACAAATAAACGCTGAAATCTCAGTGCCTTAACACAATACAATTTTATACAGTGCTTATAGGTACTCCAATGTGATATTCCTGGTTGAGTGGCTTTCCTGGGCAGCTCTTCTTCATGCAATGATTCAGGGATCCAGGCTCCTTCTGTCTCTAAAAGTGACTGCAAGCTCATCCTGGAGTCATCCAGCCAGCAGATGAGAGGATGAAAGTGCGTGGACGTGTTAGGAGTCAGACCTTATATCACTCTGGCCCCATTTCATTGGCTAGAACTCAATTATATAGCCCTACTTAACTGCAGGGGAGGCTGGGAAATGTAGTTCAGCTATGCACCCAAGAGGATGAAGAAACGGATTTGATGAATAGGCAGCGTTGTCTCTGTAATTCAAACCTTTGTGTCTTTGTCCTTGCTATTTCCTTTGCGTAGACTCTCCTTCCCCTGCTTCTCTGTGAGCATCTCCGTATCCTTCCATCACCACCCCAGAAGCCTTTCCTAGTCCTACATGAGTCCCAATCCCTCTCTTTGCTTCCACAGCACTTTGTCTATTATTAACATTGATCAGATTTTCCTATGTGCCAGACCCTGTTCTGAGCTCTTCATATACATTAACCCTTATGATCCTCACACAAATACTAGAAAGTAGATACTATAAGTAGAACCTGCTATAAGCAGATAATAATCCCCAATTCAAAAGTGAGGAACCTGAGGCTTATGAGATAAAACAAATGTCCAAGGGCTTTATTATTGTATCACAGTTCACTGTACTGATTTGTTTTCCAGTCTGTCTGTCCTATAGGACCATGAGCTCCTCGTAGACAGAAACTTGTTTTATTCATCTTCTATGCCTGAAAATGACATGTCCTCAGGAAATATTTATTGTATGAAGACATGTAGCGTTCAATACATTAATATATTTATTGATCAGTAAATTTACTTTATATTGATCCACAACGGGGGATGCTCAACTAATAATTATTGCCTGGTTGGATTAAGAACTGAGTCAGTGATGGATGGCTCATTTTTTCGGAAGGAGCACATGACCAGCTGGACACCCCAGCGGTGACAGCAGATGCTGCCGCAGAAATCTGCTCCTGACACAGCACTTGCCTTCCAAGCTGTTCTCTTTTGTCACCGTGGGCTCTTCATGTGATGATCTTCTAACAGCCAGGCTGCATTGTGACCCGTCATGTGCCAAGCTCAGGCACATTTGCTCCTGACCCCAAGACTTGAGACAAATCAGATGTCACATGCCTTTAATTTGACCTTTGGGAAAGCTTTGATACCATCATTTAAGAGGGTGGACAGTAGCATTTTTTGGCTCCAAAAACCAGCAGTGCAGATAAGTTGATCCAAATGAATTGAGCCTGAATTTCGTGCTGGGAAACAAGAGTGCTAGATGATACAATCTCCAGGATACTTCTTGGTTTTCACCTTTTCTGAGGGGCTCTATTCCTTCAGAAGTCTCAGAGACATGGTATCATCCCAATTCAATGAGGCCAATTCTTTCTTCTACCCCAAATCCACAGCTTGCCCTTGAAGTGGGATGAAGCATTGTATCTTGAGACAACGTGTTTGAGTGACTGGGGCCCTTAGTGTACTTGTAGTCATCTGAAGATAGAATAGTTTCTCAAGCAGTGTTGACTAAAACGTATTTCCAGGAACATCAGTCCTATGAAATATTCTGTCAAGCAAATTTGGGAAATGCGTCCCCCGTCTTCCTTTAGAGATGCCTAGTGTGTAACAGCAAGTTAAGGAATTGTGACCTAGAGCTGAACAGCGTTATATGATGATTAGCACAGCTCCTCTAGGAATGAGAGGAACACTCATGGAGTCAAGGACCCCCAGACCCATGCTGGGGGCAAGGAGGGAGGGAAGTGTTTGTTGTTTACCGTTGCCCCTGAGGGTAGGCATTGCTCTCCAAGAAGTACGATCTTTATGAGTACTTATCAGAATTAAAAAGTCGTCTGCTAGTAAGGATGTGGTCAGGGGATGAAATGGTGGCAAAGGAAGGTCGTGGGATCAATAAGGACTGTGCCCAGGATGAGGTTGTCTGCTTTACTGGGGGCTACACAAACCCCCCGTCTCGGTAGCAGTGCAAGTGGCATGAGCTTGGCGGATGGCATCTTGGTGACTGAATTGTTAGAGTCAAGCTTCTGCTAGAAAATATTGAGTCATAGCCTTTTTCTGTTTCTGCAGGGTTGGAAAAAAACATCACGTCTTCGGCTGGGCGGTAACGTCCTTTAATTGAAGGATGTTGGAGAGAGGTGAGGGCATGTGAAATATCACTTGACCAGCTTGCTCTTATAGTTTCAGAGAGATGTCAACTAAAAAGGCTTCCTTTGCTGTGGCCTATCCAGCCATCAGCAAAGTGCCTACAGTGTACCAGTGAAACTACCTATGTGTACCCGTGTAAATACCTACACTGTACGAGTGTAACTGCCTACAGTGTGCCAGGGTCTGTGGTAGCTCCTAAGGGCTTGGGGGGGATGAATAAGACATGGCCTTCCTGCAAGGATCTCAGAATCCGGGATTTCTAGAAAATCTAGGAAATGGAATTAGAGCTTTATCTGACAAAGCTTGGGTATTAGAAGGATGAGACAGGGGGGTGTAACATAACCTGGGAGGGTCAAGGAAGATTCCCAGAGGGAGGTAATGCCTGAGCTGGGTTTTGAAGGATGTGTAGGCATTAGCCAGAGGAAGCAGGTTGGCAGATGAGCAAGGAGAGTTTTATGGACACAGCTGAGAACAACAGCATTGAAGGGCAAAACAGAGGGTGGGGTAGAAGAAGCTGGTCTGTGTTGCTGGAAGGAAATGTCTGAGGTGCAGACAGGTACATGTGAGGCTGGAGAGGTAAGAATCAGTTTATGAGGAATCTGATTAACATACTAAGGAACTAGGGCTGCTGTTTGCCTGAGGTAGTGCTTTTCAAAGTTTGATCCCCATACTCTGCATCAGAATTATTTTAGGTGCTTGTTAAAAATTTAAGATCTACTGAATCAGAGCCTTTGGAGGAGGCACCCAGAAATATGCATTTTAGAGAGGCTCCTGGGCGATTCTAGTATACACTGAAGTTGACAACTGACACTTTAGGAGGCAAGAGTCACTGAAGAGTTTCAAGTGGTAATGGCAATGAATCTGTGAGAACTCATCCCGGAGTGGAGTGGAGCGTAGATTAGATAAAAGCAGACAGACCACTTAGGAGTCTCTTGAAATAATCCTGGTGGAAGTTGAGTACGACCTGCAACAGGGGTTGCCAGGATGTAGAGACACGCTAATGTGGCCACAGAGGCAGGAGCACAGGTAAGCACGGAACACTCACCTGGGGCCCAAATGACTAGGATTAGTTTAGCATGGCCTCACCTGGCTGACGAAGGGCATAAGTCGGGTCAAGTTAGTTGGGAGTAATGGTCTTTGGAAGATGTTGAGGGCAGTAAAGTGATTCTAAGTTGCTAGAACTCAAAAGTCAGACTCAATTTTAGTGTCTAGGTGAAAAAGATACTACTTTAGGGTGATGCACATGGATGTGGGGAGGGGGTCTGAGAATAACCAGCTAGCAGGAAGCGTGTCCACACAAATGTGCCTTAGGGAGTGGAAGACATCGTCTTCATTTGTAAAAGGAAAGATATCCAATGTTTATGGAGAAGGCCCAAGACTTCCCATGTGCAGAATGGGGAAAATCAGAATAAGCCTGCTGCAGAAGTTCCCAAGTGGTGGGATCTGACTTCCTCCGACCCCAAACCCAGTCTCCTCCCAGGAGGTATCCCTGCTAATAGTTTGTTGTTTAATCTTTCAGACGTTCTTCTATGCATGCACATACATATATTTCCATGAAAATACATAGTTTTATTTTGCACGTGCATGTGGTTTTGTATGGTCAATCTAAGAAGTTTCTTTTTTTTAATTTAAAGTTTTTTTGAGATATAATTGATATATAATATTGTATTAGCTTAAGGTGTACAATGTAATAATTTGGTGTGTGTATATACTGAGAAATGATCACCACAATAAGTTTAGTTAACATCCATTACCTCACATAGTTACAGTTTTTTTGTATTGTGATTAGAATTTTTAAGATTACTTTCTTAGCAACTTTCAAATATACAATACAGTATTATTAATTATAGTCATCTAGCTGTACATTATGTGCCTATGACTTATAACTAGAAATTTGTATCTTTTGACAAACCTCACCCATTTCTCCCACCCTCCACCTCCCTCCCCTGGCAACCACAAGTCTGTTCTGTTTTTATGAGTTTAGTTTTTTTTTATTCCACATATAAGTGAGATCATACAGTATTTGCTTTTCTCTGTCTGACTTATTTCACTTAGCACAATGCCCTCAAGGTCCATTCATGTTGTCACAAATGGCAGGATTTCCTTCTTTTTTATGGCTGAATAATATTCATCTATCTATCTATGTATCTATACCTATATATCTATATCTATATCTACATCTATATGTCACAACTTCTTTATCCATTCATCCATTGATGGACACTTAGGTTGTTTCCATGTCTTGGCTATTGTGAATAATGCTGCACTAAACATGAAGATGCAGATATCTTTTCAAGATAGTGATTTTGTTTCCTTTGGATATATACTCAGAAGTGGGATTGCTGCATCGTATGGTAGTTCTATTTTTAATTTTTTGAGGAACCTCCATACTGTTTTCCATAGTGGCTGCACCAATTTACATTCTCACCAACAGCATACAAGGGTTCCCTTTTCTCCACATCTTCAACAACCCTGACAGCCATTCTAACAGGTGTGAGGTGATATTTCATTGTGGTTTTGATTTGCATTCCCCTGATGATTAGTGATATTGAGTACTTTTCCATTTGTATATCTTCTTTGGAAAATGTCTATTCAGTTCCTCTGCCCACTTTTCAATTGGATATTGGTTGTTGTTGTTGCTATTGAGTTGTAGGAGTTCTTGAGTTCTTTATATATTTTGGGTATTAACCCCTTATCAGAGATGTGATTTGAAAAGTATTTTCTCCCATTCCACAAGTTGCATTTTGCTGATGGGTTTCTTTTGCTGTGCAGAAGCTTTTTAGTTTGATATAGTTCCCACTTGTTTATTTTTGTTTGTGGTGTCAAATGCATGTGTGTTTTTTTGCACATATGGAATACTGTAGATAAACTTAAACTGGTTTTTTTCTTTTAACAATCTGCTTGGGAGATGTCTCCATGTTCATTTATATGGAGCTGATCTAAACTGCTGCTGCATTTGCCTCAGTAGGGAGCTACCAGGTTTCTATTTCATACTCAAGGTTGATCCAAACACAAAAGCTCTCCCCTTGCACCGTATCCTCATCCCTTCTTCCCTGTATCTCCCCCTGACCTCAAAGCTAAGTTTTCCCTTCTTGTTCCCCGGAATCTTTACCTCACTGCCGTTAAAACTCTTCCCCTGGCAGCCAGCCAAGCACCATCTTTGAGATGCCATCTGGGTCTATCTGGTGAAACAAGAGAGCTTGCTGTCTGCATCTTGCTGTCTGTTTTTGAAGAAATACTTCATGTGGAAAGATTTGGGAATCCTCTATATGGCACATTGACTTGTGAAGTGCCCTCAAAGCCATAGGGCTGTGAACATACACACTGGATTTGGCACATTCTTATCTGAACTGAGCATTCCTATTTCTATTTCTTTACCACTAATCTTTTTATAGGTCCAAGATTCTGCTAACAGAGGTAAGCTATTTATTGAAGAAACAGCCCCCTTGGAGAAAGAAGAAAAGTACTTGATAAAGGATTGCATGATATGGAAAAACATATTTATAATTTCCAGCCCTTGAAAGAGATGTTAAGGTTACAGCAGATTTGTCCCAACCACATCTCTTCACACAGACAGCAGCACAGGTTACTTACAACACTAGCTAAGGAGATGAGATATTATCTGAAAATAACTGGAAGGTCTAAGCGAACCAGAGGTCGTTGAAGCATCTCTGGCTTCTCCACCCACATGCTAATGGAAGAGTTGTGTGGGGTTTATTTAATTGAAGCAGTCAGAGTGGAAACGGCTGAAAACCTGCTGCTTCTATTTGTTGTCTGGGTTTCTATGGAGAGATGAGCTCTGAGTGGTGATCCTTTTAAAGAGGGATATATGAGAAAAATAGTTCCCTGGTCATCAGGGAGGAACATGGGCTTGGGTAAAGTAGGTGGCTGCATTTGAAGGGGAATTTGAGGGATGCTGTGTGGTGATGGGAAGGGGAGGAAAACAGAACTTATGTCCCCTTGAATTTTATTGATAGCAATGATAATGATAATAGCTCACATTTACAGGGTTTCGGTCACATTCACATTTTTTAACCATCTCACTTAATCCTCAAGCATCTGCGAGGTAGACAGGGCAGAATTGTTATCGACATTTTACTGTTGAGGCTCAGAGATGTTCAGTGAATTGCCCAAGGTCACAAAGCTGGTAAGTGCTCAAATTTGAAAATAGGTCAACTTTTGCTTTTTTTTTTTTTTTTTTTAAGGAGGGCGCAGTTCTCAGTGCCTATGTGGGGATTGAATTGACAACCTTGGTGTTATCAGCACCACACTCTAACCAGCTGAGCTAACCGGCCACCCCAATTTTTGCTTTTAATGTGAATATTGTATGACTACAGATATATAGATCCTAACTGAGGGAAAAAAAGTATAGAAGGGCAAAAAACTGACTATAGAGGGATCAAATTAATTAACTACAAGATTATTAGCCATTGGTTCAGACTCTCTGAGTACACCGATGGTCAGGTATGCCAAAGTCTCACAATCAAGGAGCTCTTTTGAGGTCCTCACAGTATATTATTACCCACTCCCACCACTTGGCATCTTGGGAGGTGTATTCTCCTCAGAGGTCATGGCTCAGCGTTCTTCAGAGCTATCTACTTTCTTTATTAAGGGTCAGAGGATATGAGATCTCACAGCATTTTGAAAGGAGTGTTTGACCGTTCTGGATCAGGCAGTGGCCTTGTCTGATGTGGACTGAGATAGTGTAGACAGGGAGCCTTTACAGTGCAGGAGAAGAGGCAAGGATCTATCCAGGAAGGTTTCAAGTCTGAAAGGGGAAAAGAAAAGGAGCAACAAGGTCATGAGAGCTTGGGATTTGGAGCAGGTTGGAATGTGGTGTGGGTGGAGCAGGCATTTTTATGGTTATGAATGGACTGTGGATAAGAAGGATCTGCCTTTGATGGTACCGGCTGCATGAGGGGTGGGGGATGGGATTGCTCCCTTAAAGGGCTGAGCAGGTGGACAGAGCCCAGGACAGTTCCTTACACGAGGACTTAATTATGCCTGCTATTTGTATGGTATTTTCAATTTTCAAAATATTTCCACCTCAGCATGCAATGTATTTGCTGCATTAAACTGAATAAGTGGAGATCTCTGTTACAAGTTATGACTTAGAAGTTCACAAGGGTCCGTCCACATTACGATAATTTTGAAAGAAATCACTGACTCATAAGGTGTGGCACGCACCTCAATTTCAGCTTTTGGAGTAGCTTATAATCTTGACACAAAATGGCAGCAGGTATGAGAACAGTCCAGAAGCCATAGAGGAACGTGCTAAGGCTCACTCCTTGGTGAAAGATAGTGAACAGGATATAGCTGAGAATTATCTCTGCAGTAAAAAGGGCAGAAGAACTTCCTGGCAAAAGTAGTCAACAGAGGGACAATCCCTGCCACTGGTGACCTCTCGCATCTCTAACTCCACCAACCTTTCATCTGTTTTTTTCTCTTGTGACATGTTGAAGTGGAAATTTCTTGTTGGGGGCCACTCAGGCCCATTCCTTCTTTTATTGGTAACAGCACCCAGAATTTCCTTTGGGCCACACCTCCTCCCTCACTTTTAGGCCACAGCTTGAGTGACGATGGCTCCATTGCTGGCTTTGGGGGTGGATCCTATGACCACACCTGGCCAATCAGCCCACTGAATTCTTCAAGCCACAGTGATTGGTTCAGGGGTGGGCACATGAGGAGGGTGTAGTGAGCATGACAGGGATAAGAGGCACACTCTTTCTGCTGCCTTGGACCTTGACGATGTGGGCATTGGGACACTCTAGGCCCTAGTAGCCACCTCGTCCCTGTGAGGGGAGATAGAATATTCAACAAGGCTTACATGAAAAGAGGTGAACACCAGGACTATATACAGAGATGTGAGGGAGGAGTAAGGAAGCCAGGACACCATAGGGAAGCACCCAGGGACTAGCAAGAGTGGGAAGGTGTTGATACCCTAGCGCTGAGGAGGCAAGGGGAGGGAACAGTGTTACCAGAACCCGACAAGAGCTGGAGCCATGGAAGAAGGCTGCAGCCTCTGCCAGACTGCCAAGGCAGAGAGGAAGGGTGACAGGCTGAGGGCAAGTAAATACTCTGACCTCATCCTCTTCATGCTTTCCAATCTTCTGTTAGTACTTGCATTGGCTGACACAATCAAAGCCAGAGATTGCACCCAAATCACCCTCCCAGATGCAGGCTGGTATAAAGAAGGACAGAGAATGGATCTGGGGTAGAGGAAGAAAAGGGAGAAAAGCAGCACAAAGCTGCTCTGGAGGTCCTATTAGATTTGTCAGTTCGGAGAGCTAACAATCCTCCTTTATGCTTTAGCCAGTTTTGGGCGGCTGTTGTATCGTTTGTACAGCAGGAGTCCTATGTGAGACATCAATCTTATTAGCTAGCTCTTGTTGTTGTTATTGGTTATGGCTCATCTGCCCTACCAGATGTGGACTCTGTGAGGGTGGGGACTGTCCTTTTTGTTTCTGTATTCTCAGTGCCGTGTCTGGGACAAAGTACATACTCAGCAAATACTTGCTGAAGCCAACAAGTGACTCCCAGGCAGAGAGAATAGCTCACGCAGAGACACAGCCTCCCCTCACCACGGCCGACCCTGACGTTGATAAATGTGGCTGTTGGAATGGGTGCACTTCATTGCAAGGTGGTAGGACATCTGGGCTGCTTGACCCTTGCTGTGAAAGCAGAGAAGACTCGAGCTCCCTGAAGAGGAATTTGGGCAAGTGTATGGGAGGGTGGGAGGGAGCAGAGAGAAGAGCCTCAGTGTTCCAGGCTTTGGAGAGTAATTCAGCACTTTGGACTCTGATGGGCAGGACAGCCAAGGGGGGATTTCACAGGGTCAATGAGGGGCTCAGAAAGAAAAATTAGTGCAGAACCTCAGTGTTAAAAGAGCCAGTAGACATTATCTGACAGAATCGCTAACCTGTGAAACTATAAGTCTGCAGTGGGGTGGGAGGGCAGGGTGGATGACTCTAAAGTAGCAGCATCAAGTTGATGCTCTAGTACAACAGGCTAATACCTCAGGAGCAGAAATTGCAAACTAGGGAAGTGCTCTGATTGGCCTGTGTGGGTTCGAGGCCCATCCCTTCTACCAGTCACAGAGGCCAGGAGGGCTCATTCTTCTTTCTGCACCAGTTACCAGAAGAGGTGGGGGAAAGGCTGCTGATACAACAGAAGCTACATATTCTGATATTTCTAACCATTTCAGACAGTTTGGAGCCAGTATCTGCACCTTATTTTTCACAGACAGCATTGCAAAGATTGTATACCAGAGGGGTAGTCTGGGGTTCTAAGGGACCGTAAAGTGCTACAGGCAAGAAAGACGGGGGATATTCTTAAACAATTAGCTGGAAAAACAGAAGGAACACAGTCGAACTCTGAATGCATTCTGGGCATTCAAATTACCTTGCCTTAAGGCAGTGTTTGTCAAAGTGTGGTCTGGGGATCCCTGGGAGACTCTGAGACAGGGCCCTCAAGGTCAAAACTGTTTTTGTAATAATATAGGATGCTATTTGCTTATCTCATGCTCAGTCTCTCTTCAATGTACAGTGGAGAAGGAGAGTGAAATGGTCCAGGGACTGTCTGGCATGTGACAAGGCTCCAGACTGAATGCAGAAGCAGGGAAGAGAACCCAGCTCTTCTAGGAAGCCAGCCATCAAACAGGTCTGCAAAAATGTAAATCAGTGCCACTTTTCTCACTCTGTGTTTTATTGAAAGTAGTTATTTTACAGAAAAACAAATCACTGTGTTTAACCATGCAATGGGTTTATTGTTGTACTATTTTTGAGATTAATTAATACATAGACATTTAAAATATTTCTGTTTTAATTTCAAATGTGGGAAGTATGAATAGATGTAATCTACATAAACAAAAGCTTTTTGGAGTTCTCCTTAAAGTTTTAGAAGTGTGAAAGGGTCCTGGGACCAAAAAGTTAGAGAATCACTGTCTTAGAGTAGACTTGCATCCCTGGCAACGAACAGGGGTGAGGAGTTCATGTTTTCCAGCTTGCTTTTTTGTTGCCAGACGGCTGTTTTAATACTGAGGTTATACGGAATGAATGATACTACTTGTCATCCTGTGGCGATAGCCCCACGTAGGGAGTAGTGGAAAGATCATGCATAGAATTTAGTTAGACCCTCCTGTCTTTAACTTCCAGTTCCTTTGGACAAGGATCATGATCAAATTACTTACCATTTCTGAACTGCAATTTCTCATCACTAAAATGTGATGGTAACAGCTACCCATCTCGCTGGCATTGTATGAAGAGTAAATGAGGTGTTTGTGAAAACGTCTAACCCGTTGCCCGTTGCCCAGTAATAACAGGTGCTCCATAAATATCAGTCCTCTTTTCTCCCTCTCCGATTGCTCAAAGGATAAGTCCCTTCAGAATCCCTGATAAAAATTCTTGTCTGAAGTGGTTCCCAAAGATATTTCAGTCTGGTCTCTGGTCTTTTCTGGTCCCCAAAGTCTTCTGTCCCCGAAGAATCAATTTACTGGCTCATGGGACCTTTGTTTACAATATTAGTGTCACTGAATTATACTTCCTGGATTTGCTTACTCTTGGTGGATATAATGAAGCCACAAGGGGAATTTTAAATCTTCAGTGGATTTTTTTTTTTTACAAACATTCCCTCCTTTGCCTTTTGGATCAGTATTGGGTTGGAGGGGAGGGGAAAAGGCCACAGTTGGAGAGTTACCTAGCAACTGTTGGAAAACAGATGACACATACTAATTAGATTGGTAAGAAGTGTGGCTGGCTAGGAGTTGCCTAGCAACCAGCAGTCTCCTGGACCTCACTGCAAATTTTGGTAGAGGGCATCCCTATTGCCTCCAGGAGGGTTTCCCCAAAGTTGCTTGCTCATGGAAATTTCCAACCAAATTTATCTATCTTGATGGCCTCTTTTTGTCTCCACACCCCCAACCCCCTATTTTCTGTTTCTCTGCATCACTCAATCAACCTGGGAGTTAAAAGAAAGTTGAACGTTTTGGGGAAGCAACAAGGCCTAGCGTGAGTTCTGGAGCCAAATAAATACAGATTTCAAACTCATTCTTCCACTTACTGGTTCTATGAGCTATATAAGTTACCTCATTTCTCTGAGTCAGTTTCTTCAACTATGAAATGAGGGATAATACAGCCAAGCTCAGAAAGGCTATTGTGAAGTTTAAATTAAATAAGACCCAGAGTGCCTGGTACATAGTGATACTCACTAAACATTATTTCCCTTCACTCCTTTTCTTTGCAAATTAGATATTCTTAACTCTGTATGAATCAGTCAGAAGGGACAAAATGTTAGAAATGCATGCCTAAAATATGAACATTACAGAGGAGTATACTAGTCATTCATATGTAATACTGTATTTTTTATAAATATATTGGGAACCACTTCTCCTACCAGTTTTTCAAAAGTAGACATTTAGAAATGAAAAAACAGAACAAAATATGTTTGAACATTTATGAAGGGCTTTTCGTTTGTTTGTTTTGTTCGTTTTTTAAAAGCCATTCTGCCCATAGAAGAAACAGTCAGATCATGAACCTGTTTTGACATCAGAAACATTAAGATGCTGTGGTAGACAAAATAGTGGTTCTCAAACGATGTCCACATTCTAATCCCCAGAATCTGTGAATGTTTTTCTTTACATGGTAAAAGAAATTTTGCAGATGGGGTTAAGTTAGGGCTCTTGAGATAAGGCCATTATCTTGGATTGTCATCAGGGTCCTTTGAAGGCAAAGAGGGAGGCAGGAGCAATGAAGACAGAAGCAGAGAGGAGGGAAGATTGAAGATGCTACAGTGATGGTTCTGAAGGAGGAAGGGGTCACAACCAAGGGATGTGGTG
The DNA here is from genome assembly GCF_036562045.2 of Rhinolophus sinicus. Taxonomy (NCBI): domain Eukaryota; kingdom Metazoa; phylum Chordata; class Mammalia; order Chiroptera; family Rhinolophidae; genus Rhinolophus; species Rhinolophus sinicus. Next base: position 42,833,756 of record NC_133764.1, on the reverse strand, counting down.
GCCTCTAGAATAGCTGGGAAAGGCAAGAGAGCGAAGTCTCCACCTAGATCTACCAGACGGAATCCACTCCTACTGACACCTTGAGTTTAGCCCAGGGAGAGTCTTTTCTCAATTCTTATCTCCAGAACTGTAAGATAATACATTTGTGTTGTTTTGAAGCTACTAAGTTTATGATAATTTGTCACAATGGCAATAGGAAGCTAATACAAATACTTTGAGATCTGGAGGGCTCAGACACCTGGAAACTTAACCCCACCTGGTTCCCACGACTACCCTTGATTAATTGAGACAAGTTGATTCATTTCTCTGAACTCATTGTTTTTTTTTTTTTCGTTTTTCACCTGTTTGTTGAAGGAACCCAGGATCTCTCCCAGGACCCTTCCAGTGTGACGTTTCTCTGGCTCTGTGCTTCAGATCTTTCTACTGGAGACAGCTGGGGTGAGTCACTGAAAATGTCGCTGGGTTTTTTGAAAGGTTTGTGTTCATTCAACAAACTGGTACTTAATAGGTGTCAAGTGCTGTGTTAATTTCTGGGAATATAAAAGCAAATAAAGTGTTTGTGCTCTTCAGACATCATAGTCCAGGGGAGAGGGAGAGAAGAGGTAAGACACAAGTGTTGGGCTGTGGGGGATTGACGGTGCATTGGGGACAGGCCTAAGGCTTCCTGCCTGGTGTGAAGGTGACAGCAAGACCTCCCAGAAGAGGTGAAGCATGAGCAGTGTTTAGCAGGAGGAGAGATGAGTGAGGATAGTTTCCTGGGCGGAGCCTGTGCAAAGGCTGGGAGACACGGGGTCTGGCTGCCCGGGTTACAGCAAAGAGGCAATGAAGCTGTACGAATAGAAGGGGGGGTCACGGGCTCAGGAAGGAGTCAGAACCTGGAGCGCCTCATAAGTCACACTGAGGGCAGCAGCGAGCTTCTAAAAGGTGTTTCATGGGGCATGACAAGATATCTCTCATGGGCTGTGATTCTTTTTCACTTGGATATTTTAAAACTAGAAAGTCTATGAGATACGGAGACTTGCCAACAAGTTGCTATTACATTGTAGGTATTAAAAAACTCTAAAGACCTAGAGAATAATATGTCAAAGCCTTAACTCTGGAGCTAAAACGCCTGGTTTTAAATCTTGTTTCTATCACTTGCTAGCTGTGCGACGTTGGGCAAATTGCTCAAGCCTTTGGTGCCTCAGTTTTCTCGTCTATAAAATGAAGATAGTATTAATAGCAGAATTGTGTCAGAATTAAATGTACATAATAAAATGCTTAGAACACTACCTAGAACACAGGAAATGTTCTTTAAACCTTTGCTGTTATAATTTCTGAGACAATCCCACATATTCAAGTCCTTTCAAACATGACCCTCAAAAGCACACAGTTTGGTGTGAGGGAGGCAGTTTTCTTAGACCACGTCCAAGGGGCCTCATTACTGCATGTGGTAAGCTTATCAAGGTGGACCTTGTTAAAATACCAGTTCTGTCTTAACTCCTTTTGGCAGCAAAAACTCCAAGGAGACCATTAAAGTGACACTCTGCTGTATTTCAGGAACGTTCTCTGTATCCTGGTGCCTCCGGCTGGACAGGCCTGGCAGGGTAGCCCAAGGCAAAACTTGTGTGGGAGCCAAGCTTATCTTTGGCTTCCTCTACTCTCCCTTGAGAAGGTCTGCCAGGCTGTTTGACCGTAGGCAAGGCACTAGCCTCTTTGAGCCTTCACTTCTTCACCCATAAACAGGGGATAATGACAATACTGCCTTCATCTAATGCAAAGAATAGTTCATTCATTGTATTAGTTGCCTATTGCTGCAATAACAAATTATACCAAAACGTAGTGGTTTAAAACAACAAACATTTATTATCTCTTAGTTTCTGTTGGTCAGGAATCTGGGCCTGGCTTAGCTGGGTGCCTCTGGTTTGGGGTCTCTCCTACGGTTGTCATCAAGCTGTGGGTCAAGGCTGTAGTCATCTCAAGTCTCCATTGGGGCTGGAGAATCTGCTTTCAAGATCACTCACATGTCCTTGGTTCCCGTCTTCGTCTGCTAGGGCTGCCATAATAAAGCACTGCATACAGGCTGGGTGGCTTAAACAACAGAAATTAATTTCCTCACAGTTCTGCAGATTGGAAGTCCAAGACCAAGGTGCTGGCACCTTCCTTTGAGGCCTCTCTCCTTGGTTCGTGGATGGCAGCCTTCTCTCTGTTCTCACATGGCCTTTTCGCTGTGCACCCCCGGTGTCGCCATCTCTTCTTATAAGGACAGCAGTCATATTGGATTCGGGTTCCACCCTTAAGTCAGTCCTCGTTTAACCTTAATGACCTCTTTAAAGACCCTATCTCCAAATATAGTCATGTTGGGGGATAAGGCTTCAACACATGAGTTTTGGGGGGACAGAATTCAGTCCAAAATAGTTCTTCACCACATGGTAAGTGTCCTCACCACATGACAATAGCTGATCCTAAGGAGAGTCAGGAACCAATCCAAAAACAGTCTTTTTGTAGCCTCATCTTGGAAGTGACCTCCCATCACTTCTGTCATACCCTGTTTGTTAGAACTGAGTCGCTCAGTCCAACCTACACTTAAGGAGGGAAAATTGCATAAGGGCATACATACCGGAAGAAGGGGTCGTGGGGACCACCTCAGAGGTGCCTAGAATAGCCATTCTTTACACAAGAAAGTACTGAGTGCCTACTATGTACCCCTGGTGATGCAACAGCAAATAAGATAGACAGGAGTCTGTGCCTCCTAGAGCTTGCATCCCGGTAGGAGAGAGAGGCTATATGGCAATCCCCCTTTATCTGCAGTTCCACTTTCCAAAGTTTTAGTTACCTGCAGTCAACTGGGGTCTGCAAATATTAAATGGAAAATTTCAGAAATAAACAACTCCTAAGTTTTAAATTGCTTTGCCATTCTGAGCAGTGTGATGAAATCTCGAGCCATCCTGCTCCATCCTCCCAGGGACAGAATCATCCCTTTGTCCAGTGGATCCATGCCCGTTGGTCACTTAGTAGCCATTTCGGTTATTGGATCGACTGCTGAGGTGGGTATCGCAGGGCTTGTGTTCTGTGACGTAACCCTTACTTCCCTTAATAATGGCTCCAAAGCACAAGAGTAGTGATGCTGGCAACTTGGCTATGCCAAAGAGAAGCTGTAAAATGCTTTCTTTACGTGAAACAGTGAGTGTAGTACAATAAGATATTTTGAGAGAGAGAGAGAGAGAGAGAGAGAGAGAGAGAGACCACATTCACATAACTTTTACTACAGTAGATTGTTATAACTGTTCTATTTTATTATTAGTTATTATTGTTAATCTCATACTGTGCCTAATTTATAAATTAAACTTTATCATAGGTATGTATGAATACGAAAAAATATACTCTATATAGGGTTTGGTACTATGCGGGGTTTCAGGCATCTACTGAGGGTCTTGGAATGTATCCCTCACAGATAAGAGGGGACTATTGTATTAATAATACCAGCCACACGGGATGGTTGTAAAGACTAACACATAGACATAGCAAGTTCTCAATAAATGTTGATTCTCTGATCACAATCATGAAAACTTGAACAGATTATGGTGCTGTGTTGGATCTCATGTATCTCTTGGGCCCCTAAATAACTAGGAACAGAGACTAAGAATGACAACAATAATGAAAACAGTGCATACTTATACAGCACTTACTATGTCTCAGCTCCTGTGCTAAGCGTTTTATAACTTAACTCACTCCTCAGAACCACTTTATGGAATAGGATGCTATTATTGCCTCCACTTTACACATGAGGAATTGAGGCATAGAGCAGTTAAACAACTTGCTCAAGGCCTCCTAAAGCACTTGATTGGCCCTGCTGATTTCTGACAGAGAGAAGGCAGGGCAGACAGGCCAACATCATACAAGCAGCACAGAATTCGTGTGCTTCCTCTGCATTCTCCCCTGGTCTCAGAAAAGGCATTGTCACTGCTGTTGAGGAAAGAGGCAGCCTCATCAGTAGGCATGACTCATAGCCTGTGTTCCTGGATTTGTTCTTGAAGTGAGATTTCATTGCGTTTATTGCAAATAGTCAGGTAGTTCCGTTTCCTGTTGGCTTGACCCCTTCCCATTAAGTTACTGAACTTCAAGGACTGGGGAGGGCCAGCAGGAAGGGAGGTGATGCAGGGTTAAAATAAGACTATGTTCAGCAAGTAATGAAGTCCCTGGCAGCTTTTCCTACTTTGCCAGGACGTACTGATAGGATGTGAAGCTGGGCTTCATTGCTCTGCCGTGGTTGTGGCTCAGAAGATGAGGGTTGGCTCTCCTGTTGGTTGAGGGGTCCAGGGCAGCTCAGCTCAAATTGCCCAGACTGGGCAAGGGCTTACACAGGTCCCTCTCATTGGGGAAGATATGCTTCTAGTCTGCTGATTTGTTCATAGGTCCTGGGACTCAGGGGAGGAAGGGGTGCTGTGGGGGGTCCTTGGAGTCAGCATGAGCTGGGCCTACTGAGAAAGGTTGGCAGGGGGCCCCAGTCAGGTCTTTGTTCTCTCTTAGCCCTGAAACGTCACTTCCCCTGCTGACCTACAGTGACCTTCATGTCCATCCATGGAGAAACATGAGAACCACTGTAGCCACTGACTCCTGAATAGCTCTTGATAGTTCAGAAAACACTTTTCCACAGAGTCTCTTCATTGACCCAGAGTCTCACCACAGCTTCATGAGGAGGCAGAGTGGGCATGATTATTCCCAGTTTAGAGACAATGGAAGTGGGGCTGAGATGGTTAACCAATCGACCACACACCTTGTTAGAGGCCCAGCGGAACCGAAACCCCGGCCTTCTGACTCATGCCTGGTGTTCTTTTGACTATGGTTTAATGGCTTCCATATGAGAGAGGAGCTTTCAGTTTGGACACTGTGCTGAGTCTTGCCTCTCTTTCTGCTCTCCTCTTTATCCCTGCTATGTGCTCCATTTCTTGAAGATGTGTGAATACCTCAGGGGTTACACTCCAACTAACCTATGTGTACAGTGCCTAATTTCCATTTTAATAATGAATCTTTTTAAAAAAAATTAGTGTCAGGTGTATAAAACAATGTAATATTTAGACATTTATTCCCCTCACAAAGTGATAACCTCTCTTCCCCTAATAATGAATCTTTTAGTCGAGGTGGCACCTGCGTCTGCATGGTGTCACATAGCAGGCACACGGTGTGGACCGAGCCATGGTACTGTCTCTTACGTGCTCAGAGTCCAGTAGGGGAGACAGCAACAAAAACTAGTAATGACTGGAGAGTAAGCAGAGGGTGCCATGGGGGCAGAAGGTGAACACCCAAATCAGGCCTGGAAGGGCTCCCAGAACAGCAGTGGAAAGCCACTGACCCTATATTACTACTGCTTTATAATTTGCATTGTGTAACTCTTTCCCCAGAAGACCTTATGCTTCAAGAATAGAGAGCTTTTCTTTTCACGTTGTTTCTCCAGCGCTTAGAAGAGTGCTTGGCACATAGTGGTAGCCCAATAAACACCTGTTCCTTTCTGTTCCTACTCTGGGCAATATAGAGGAACGGTTAAGAGCATGGCTTTTGGAATCTCAGTTCCTTAACATATTTGCTGTGTGACTTTGGGAAAAATAATTAATTTCTCTGAGCTTCAGGTTCCTCATTTTGAAAACGGGGGTAAAAACAATGGCTACCTCATGGGACTCCTGTGACGACTATCTGTGTAAAGCACTCAGCACTGTCACCACATGTGACACATAGGAAGACGTCAGTAAACACAGCTACTTTTTTAGTGATTGTGTATTTGGGGTGGTGACTACCTGTCCCTTCAGCATATGCTCCAGTGCTCTTAGATCTCAATAACTGTTCGTTGATTCAAATGGTTCAGGTGTCAGTGTTGTAAGAGTATAGGTTTCACTGGTTAAGCAACTTATAATGCTTTATAGTTGGAAGTTTGCAAATATACAAGAGTAGATGAGAGGATGGTCTTGGGAGATATAGAAGGTTCAAGAACCTGGCCAGAGTCTTGAACCTGCTGAAAATGGTGGTAAGATTGCTTGGAGGTGGGAGGAAAAGGGAAACAAGAGGATTTTTAAGGATGGGCATTTTTGATATGATTAGGTTGGTACAAAAGTAATAATTGCGGTTTAAAAGGTTAAAAATAATTGCAAACACCGTAATTACTTTTGCACTAACCTAATACATTGCAAGATGTTTATTCGTTGAAATAAATCTCCACATGTTGTTGTACAACTCCTCAGTAAATTCTTCTAGACGTATAGTTTGAGGACGTGGTTTTGGGCAAGGTCAGGAAAAAGAACTCCTTTGCATATTAGGATTGGTGAAGGTAGAGGAAAGAAAAGGTGGCAAAGGGAATTCATAAATATGGCAGAGAATTTGGTAAGAGTAGGGATTGAAAGTCCGCAGGGATTGTGAGAATATTCACCTTTGGGGAGTCATAGAAATCTTGGGGAGGGCATTGGACTGCCTACAGGATGTGGGCATAAGCACTGGTGCCAATTTTATTTTAATCCCGAAGCTTAGAAAAACCTCGTCTCCTGTATGAGTGTGCTTGGATGCACATAGATAAGAAAAAGGTCAGGAAGACCGCACCAAACTGTTTAGCTACACCTGGGGAGTGTTTGTTACTTTGTGTGAGTCATTGGGAAGTTGAGGGAATCTTCACTTTTTTCGCTGCATAGATTCAGCATTATTTCAATTCAAAGCATGTGAATTTAAAATGTGCCAATTTATAATTTAAAAACCAAAAAAAAGTACAAATCACCCATAATATCACTGTCCAGATGTGATAACTTTTAACCTTTCATGTATATTCTTCCTGATGTATTTCTATTCAGATGTACACACATGAGAATGTGTGTAAAAATGAGCTTATACTATTTTTGTTGTTGTGTAGCCTGCCTTTGAAACCTAATAATATATCTTAGACATCTTTCCATGCCCTAAAATTATAGATAGGCACCATCACCTCTTAATAGATGTATGATATTCCACTGTATACGTGTCCCATGGTTGATGTAACTGACATTAAGACATTTAGGTTGTTTTCATTTTTTCCTACTATACACAGCAGTGCATTGAATATCTGTGTAGATGCATCTTTTCACATTTTTCAGTTATGGCCATAGAAAATATTCTGAGAGGTGAAATTACTAGATCAAAGAGCAGCCACATTAAAAATTTCGTCACATATTGTCTAACAGTCCTGCAGAAATGTACCAATCCATGTCTACCAGCGAGCAGCAGTAGCACAGAGGAATATTTTTAGCACTTACTCCAGACAAATAGACATTATTTTTGCCCTGAGGGAGTTTACATTCTGTTAGATGGCTTGTTAACACACACTAAGATTCTCTATTTATTTAACAAGCACTTACACACTGCTTACCATGTGCCAGGTCGTTTTCTAAGGACCTTAAAAGATTAAGTCATTTAGTCCTCACGACAACGCTATCAGTCAGTACTATTATTGTTCCCATTTTACAAATGAAGAAGCTGAAACGTACAAGTTAAGGAACTTGCTCAAAGTTGTACTTGTGATAAGTGGCAGAGCCAGGAGTTGAACCTGAGAAGCAACTCTGGCTCCAGAATCTGTGTTCTTAATCCTGTTCCCAACAGGTGATAAACCTCTCAGTGCTGAGATAATAAATCAGTGACTTGGAAAACATACGTTCAGTGACAGAAGCTAAGAGGGAGATGGGTTTCCAGCTGCCCAAGCTCATCCCTTCGGGGAAGGGCCCTCAAGGGCTCAACTGCCCCAGTCTGGGCAACTGAGAATAGAACAGAGGAGTGAGGCTCATGGAGTTTTTCCCCAGAATCTTACATTATAAGGTTATCATTGGAGGAGACCCAGGGATGGATAAATTATCTGAGGCCTTATGGCTGGCACAGGAAGATCGAATTCTTTGGAGGAATTGAGAGTTAAGTAAGGAGGAAACACGATTTTGTGATTTTCAGCGTGAGCTGTTCCTGCCCTTAACTGAGTTGGAAAACCCTGAAGGAAGGTAGATGGAGGGCTGGGATGAAAGACAGAGCCTTCTGTTTTGGATTTATTCATTCAGAGCTTTGTGAGACATCCGGAAGAAAGGGCCAAGCAGCAGAAGAAAAATGCACATTTGGAGCTTGGGAGAGAAGGTGGTTCCAGAAGAAGAGTCCTGAGAGTCACCAGCCTAGGGGACAGCTATAAAGCAGTGAGTGAGGATGGGATTCCTCAGGGAGGACATGCAGGGCAGGAAGAGCTGGGGACAAAGGGCTGGTCCTTGAGAAGTGCTTCCCTTTCAGGGAGTGGTTTTCAACCTTGGCCACTTGTTGAAACCACCTGGAGACTATAAAACTCCTGATGCCTGGGTTTCACCCCAGATATTCTGATTTCATTGATCTGGAAGGCATCCTGGGCATCAAACAATTTTAAAACTCCCCAGGTAATTACACCATGCAGCTCAGGTGAAAAGCTATTGATCGAAGGGAATTGCAAAGGGGAATAAAAGAAAGAGCCATCTCAGTAGAGCAGGTGAGAGTTTAGAGTGTTTCATTTGTTCTGTAACATTTGCTCAGAGCTTAACAGTAATGATAGCTACCATTTATTGAAATCTTTGCTCTGTCAGACCCTGTGCTGAGTGCTTTACACACACTATCTCATTTTAATGCTCACACAACACTATGAAATAGATATTCTTACATCCTTTTGCAAGCAGAGAAACTGAGAATCAGAGAAGTGAAGAAACTTGCCAAAAGTCACACATCTAATTAAGCGGTAGAGTCAAGATTTAAACCTGGTATTGTATGTCTTCAAAACACTTGGAATTAATCACTGTGCTATGGGGCTCACTACCTACCAGACCTTGTGCTGGGAACCCTCAAGGCCTTGCAAGCCGATGGGTATAGAACAGTTATACACAACAAAGTGAGGGCTGTCACGGAGGACTGCACAAAATGCTATGGGCACCAGGAGGGCAAAGCTCACACCAGCATGGATGACCCAAGGAAAGCTTTGCTTATGAGCTAATGCCCAGAGAAACGTTTCCTATTTATGCCTGCATCCAGAAATAGGCTCCACCTCTCGATAGGAGGGTGGGATGTGTGTGCAGGGATGAAAGACTTGATAGCGGCCATCTTAGACTTAAGCAACTATAGTCTCGATCAACAAATGGGCACTTTTGAAAAAGGCCTGAGGTCTGTGTTAACTTTCTTCTCAGACCGTTTGGCTTCATGAAGATGATGAAGCCTCTCTGGTGGATGGCAGCGTATTGGTTTCTGTCTACTTTGAAGCTGCCCTAGAACAAGAGCCACAGCTACTGGGAAGGGGATCCTGGCCTCAGTAACACTGAGGAATTCTGCGCGGGCAGAACAGCCAGCTGAGCCACCGGTCACACCCACTGTCCTAAAGAGAAATACCCTTAGGTAACGTTGGACATCTTTCTTGGGCAGGTGTCTCCTGAACTAATGTAGATTTACTGTATCTGGAAGGAAAAAGGGCACATGTAGGCTTTCAGCAAGGGGAAGCTAAAAGTGGGCAGCAATCAGTGTTGTCGTCCCTTTCTGTATCAAAATGGAGATTGTGCTGATGCCATTCTTGACCACGTGAGGGAGAACACAAGACACTTTGAAATTGTGAGACCATCAGTTTTTCCTCTGTGTATCTGAGACTATTTCTGTTTAGTTTGTTCATTTATTCAGTTCTTTAGATTCCACATATAAGTGAGATCATATGGTATTTGTCTTTCTCCGTCTGACTTATTTCACTTAGCGTACCGTTCTCTAGGTCCAACCACATCGTTGCAAATGGCAAGATTTCATTCTTCTTTATGGGTGAGTAATGCTCCATTGTATAATTGTACCACTATTTCTAAATCCAATCATCTACCGATGGGCATTTTGGTTGTTTCCATGTCTTGGCTGTTGTGAATAGCGTTGCAATAAACATAGGGGCACATATATTTTTCTCGAATTAGTGACCACTGCAGTATACCCCCTGAAGCTGAATAATAATGAATGTCAACTATAATTTAATATGTATATACTCCCAGGATGTGGAGTAGAGCATAGGGAATAGAGTCAATGGAATCGTAGCAGCTATATACGATGTTGGAGGGGTAGTAGATTGGGGGAGGGGGATTATCACTTTGTGAGGGGTGTAAATGTCTAACGAGTACATTGTTTTGTACACCTGAAACTAATAAAACAAATTGTGAGACCCAAGGCTGCAGCTCATGCCTGTGATCGATGATGGAAGCTACAAGCTGCTACATGAGCGTCTCCACTTCCCATTTGTGTTTGCATGAAGTTCAAGGGGGGGAAGGATAAGCTGAACTCTTTGTTGGATATGATCAAAGAGACTATGGGAACCATGTTTGCTCTGTACCTTTTAAGAGCTGGTCCTTGGCATCCGCTCTTGATGGAGAATGACACCTCTGTGCTAATTACACTGAGTCCCCTCTCTGCTCCATCCCTGAGGCTTCTCCAGGGAACTAGCTGGCAAATAGGTTTAATCGAAGTTCCTGAAAAGTCAGGGAGTTGAGAACTCTTTATTTGAATGCTATCACTATATCAGTGTAAGACACAATTAGTGACCAAGTATACAATTTCATACAGGTGGCCCTTGCCATCTTGTAGACTGTTTTTCTTATAAACATATGTTTAGTGAAATCATTCAGGGCTAAAATCTAAGATATTCAACAGTAGGATGATTCAAAGTTGCAAAAAAATGTTGATATGTTAAAATTAATCAGATATACACAATGATGAAAATATAAATGAGAATTAAAGTTCAAAGGAATAACATACATTCTAATGACTTTTCACCAAACGATGAGATTCATTATTTAAAAAAAAAAATCTCTCTAGGCATTTTTTTCCAATAATCAATCATTGAGCATGAACTATGCTAGGTGCTCAAGAGTCTGATGTGAATAAGATAGAGAGTACCTGTCTTCAGGGACTTTCAGTTCAGTGGAGGAAAACAGGCAGTAAATGTAACTCTGTGAGGGGTACGAGACGCTATGATTGTGGAGAGGTGGAACGTCTCCTTTGAGGAGAGTCTTTGCAAGAGCCATATTAGGCGAGACTTTTGAGTGTGTTGAGGATCTAATGGGAGGTGAGAACCATTAGACTACTCTTTTAAGAGGTTTGAAAGAGAAGACCAGAGGAGAGAGGTAAGGGAGTCTTTGGAGAGGCATGCTAGGAGGAGGGATGATTTTTAAAGATTAAATAGACTTGAGTATATTTAAGTGTAGATGTGAAGGAAAGGAGAGAGAGAAAGAGAGAAAGACATTAATGGTAGGTCCGAAGAGGGTGAGCATAATTGACAGGTGGAAGAGGATGGCATCAGTTCACAGGTGCAGAGATTTGTTAGTTAGGATGTTGTGATTGCAACCTACTGAGTTGCCTCAGTTTCTTTCCTGTTCTCTCAGCCATAAGGAGTTGGGGTTCTTCCTGCACTTCCTACTTCTGTAATACCTTAGAATTCCCTTTTGGCATTTACAGTTACCTAGTTAACTTTATAGTAAGTGCTCTCTTATACAAATAACGGATGTAGTTTGTTTCTCCTGACTGGACCCTGCCCAATACTCTAGCAATCTCTTTAGTGGGAACTTCAGAATTTGTTCTGGCTGGAATTGGGGGTTCTGGGGCTGGGACAGACTGCCCTTCATGCCTTCTACTCCAGGGTCATCTTGCCTCTAGCGATGGAAATTCCTGGTCAACCATGCCAACCAAGGCTCAGCTTCTGCAATGCTCTCTCCTCCCCACAGCTGGGCACAGGGGACCTTCTGGGTCTCCTCCATGTCAGGTGCAATCTGCACTGCAAGAAACCAGGGGGCATTCTTTGTCATTTCCTGTTTGGAACACCTACTGCCATCTCTTTACTGAGCTGCCCATGTCTTGTGCTATGTGAGGCATCAGTGGGACTCTTGATGTCTAACGTCAGTCAAGAAGGAGCATGTTAGTCCGTCCACTTACATTTAAACTCCTGGGGCATCTTCTCATAGTTTTCTTCCCTTTCCTCTTCTTTCTTCTCAGAACTGGAGGAACCTCAGCCACTACACTCTCTCTAACTTGCTTCATCTTCTGCCAAGTCTTGTTTCTCATTTGCAGGCCTGTTTATCTTGTTTTGGGCAGAGGGAAGAAAAATCAATTCTTCCAATTTGCACATGCTCGCCAATGATTTGTCTCACCTGGCCCATTGTCTACAGTTCTTAGTCTGCCTCCCACCTTTTTCTCAAGAAGGTTCTTTGTAGGGGTTTTCTAGAAACATACTATTTGATGTCTCTAATTACCATTTGGCTACAAATGAATATACCATGGTCAACCCGCTTTTATTATATTATGCTTCTAATGAATCCAGGAAATCTGTCATATGGCCTAGAGTTTGGGGTTCGCCCAGACTACTTTAGTGGCTTTCATCTCACTGTGACAGAACCCCCAAGAAGACTGCAGAGACAGCTCCCTTAAACACTCTAGCCGAAGCCTAACTCTTCCATTCTACCCCAAAAAGTACCCAGCTCAGCCTCTTTCCCACAGTACTCTTTCTGCCCCAGATGCTAATTGCATTTAGCTAATGCACAAGTGAAATGTCCACACAGAATACCATTTTAATTAGCATACCACGCTCTTTGTGCAAATTTGCTCTCAGAGGAATCCAATTGCAACCCTGTGGAGATGCTAATGACAGGGCCCTTGATGTTTTCCCATCGCTTTTAGCTGCAAAAGCATTTGGGCAGAATGCCATCAGCATCCTGCCTGTCAGTATCGCTGGGGAACACCTCATTGGCTAGAAGTTGATCCTCCGGTAATTTTTCCGAGTTTCTTTACATTTACTCTTGGACCCCAGATGTGCCACTTCATATCAGGATGCTGTGAAAGTTTAGCTTTGGCTATAATGAAAAGAAGAATTAGGCTATGAAGTGTTTTCTTTCTTTTGGGCTATGAAATTTCAATGCTGAAAAGGGACTTGAAGATTTTTTTTTGTCCAGCTGGTTCATTTTATAGCTGGGAAAGCTATGGTCCACATTTTTTTTTTTTTTCTTAAACTGGGCCTAGAATATCCATTAATGTTCTAATTAGTGGTTCTTAATGCTGGACACCCATTCGAATCACTTGGGAGCTTTAAAAAAGTACCAGTGCCAAGTCATGCAGACCAACTAAAGCAAGTTTTTGGTGGGCATCCAGCACTGATAATTTTTTCAAAGCTCCCTGTTATGGGCTGAATTGTGTCTTCTCAAAATTCGTGTATTGAATTTCTAACCCCCAGAACCTCAGAATGTGACTATATTTAGAAAGAGGGCCTTTAAAAAGTCCTCTTCACATTAATTAAGTGAAAATGAAGTCATATGGGTCGGCTGTCATCCAATATGACCAGTGTCTTTATAAGAAGAGGAATTAAGACATGGACCATGGACCATTACAACCATATGAAGACACCAGAAGAAAAAGATCTAAAAGATAAGGAGAGAGGCCTCAGAAGAAACCAACACTGCTCACACCTTGATCTGACTTCTAGTGTCCAGAATTGTATGAAAATAACTATCTGTTCTTTAAGCCACCAGTCTGTGGTGCTTTGTTATGCAGCCTGAGCTGACTAATACACTCCCCCTAGTAATTTTAATGTGTAATCAAGGCTGAGCACAAGTGGGCTAGTACAGAGCCCAGAACTTAACAGGAGCTGCTTAATTGATTTCAAAGGATTAGGTTTCCTAATTCTTTCCAGTGTTTTTTTTTTGTCACAACACCAGGCCCACAAACATCCAAATCTACCGGAATAATTTACAAGTAGTAATCATTTTCCAATATTATGTCCACCTTCCTCCTGATTTCTCTGCTCAAGCCAAGCTGGTTTCCTCACTGTTCTGAACACTAAGTTTTCTTGCCTCTGGGCCTCTTCTCTTCTTCCTGCCTGGCTTCGTGCCTTACCTTTCTCACCTACCCCAAATGCTAGCTAGCTCTCCATTAAGCTTCCCTCTCTACCCTAGTTGAGCTGTCCCTTCCCCTACTGGCTCCTATAGCTATTATCAACTGTGAAATTAACTTGGTGTTTAAATATGCACTTCCCTTGATATTTATTCTGTTGTCCTCTCCAACTGCCATCGTTCTCATTAGAGTAGACCTTGCCTGACATCTCTCTGTTGTTAGACTCTCAAGTTCTACTGGCTGCTGAGTGCCTTCCTCTGCACTTCAGAAACAAGGACTAAATTCAGTTCATCATCTCAGCCCCAAATATCTCCATCTTCCCATATTTCCTGTTTCTGATAAGGACATCTCCATTTCCGAGCAGAGGACTTTCAAACTTCTTTGACTGAGACCATAGTAAGAAATATATTTTATATCATGACTCACAAAAGTTCCAAGAAATAATACTTGCTCATGATGCATTCCAAGAATAAAAACGATTCTGTTTTATTACCTTCTTTTTTTCTTTATTTGAACAACTGCCCTAGAAGAAGTTTTTTGGAATCAGATTGATCCTTCATTCACTTATGCAGCTTATGTTTATGGAATGCCCGTCTGTACCTGGTATTGCTGGTGAAACAATAGGGAAAAAAACAGGCACAATTCCCAGCGTTTACTTTATCAACGAGACAGGCCTTGAACTTGTGGTTTCAAGATGACTTGGTCCAATCCACACGTCAGGGAAAACGGAAGAGCCATGCAGAAATCACATCAACACCGCAGGCCTACACTACAAGACCCCTGAATGCTTTTGGCAGGATGATGCGATGGAAGTAGCCCTGGTCTGGAGTCAGCTAGATCCGGTTTTTGTCTTGGCTTTGCCTCTAACTAGGTACCTGACTTTGGGTTAGTCACATCCTTTGGTGGAATATCTGTTCCCTCACCTGTGAAAAGATAGGGCTGGACTGGATGAGTTCCTGTCCAGTTCGGACATCCCCCAGACTGTGGGTCAGGGGTGCCCACAGCTCCTCTCTCATCTTTTCTGGCCAGTGCCTGGCACAGAGCTTGGTATTTAGGGCATGCTCCACAAAGATGTAACAAATAAATGATTGAATGAGCTTGCCCATGGACCATCAGATCAGAAAGAGACTTAGGGTCGGAGCTTGGCAATTAAAGAAAAACTCCAAAAAATAGCTGACCAACTGACTAAATGAAAGAAAGGAACTTACAGATCAATGGGTCTAATCAATTCATTTTATAGATGAGGAAACTAGGACAGGAAGCATTCTTCAGAGTGGGAGTTGTGGTTCATCTTCCCATCTGTGTGACTAAAGGGAACCCATTAACACCCCAAACTGACTGTAAAATGCAAACAGTACTAGGCATGACATCAGTGACATCAATATACATGTCCCTTCATTGAAAAGCTTCTTGAATGCACATGTTTGAGGAAAACTTCCCCTAACAGCCATCTCTGGAGAGTGGAAAGATTGCTGAACTTGGTTTTAGAAGATGTGGCTTCTGTTTATTGCTCTGTGACCTTGGGCTGTCATTCATATTTATTTATTTTTCTTTAAAAAAGACCAAAAAACAAAACAAAACAAAACAAAAAACCAAAAAACAAAACAAAACAAAAAAAACAACAACAGAAAAGTAGAGAGTATTATTTAACAAATATCCATAGTCTAATAGCCCAGAATTCAAAATTGTTTTGTCCTATTTGCTTGTCATAGAAGATGCAAAATAGTATAGATAAAGGTGAGCTTTCTTTCACCCCCAGGCACAGACCATTTCTTCTCTCCCTACAGGCAATTACTGTCTTGAATTTGATATCCTTCTAGGACTTGTTTTTACTCGTTTTTTGAGCTTAGCTTTGTGTTTTATCTTTTTTGCTTTTTCATGTTAACAATTCTTTATTGAGGTGTAACTTATATACAGTGAAAGACAAAATGTGAAGTCTACTTAAGATGCAACCCTTTGATCATGACAGAACATTTCTCTTACCCCAGAAAATTTCTCTCTAGGCAGTACCATCTCCCCTAAGAGTTATCCTGATTTCTATCACTGGGGACAAGTTTTGTCTGTTTCTGAACTTGGTATAAATACAATCTCAGAACAGGTATTCTATTGTATCTGGCTTCTTTTGTTCAACATAGTGATTTTGAGATTCCTCCATATTGATACTTGCCTCAGTAATTTTTTTTTTTTATTGCTGAACACTATTACATTGTATGACTATAAGACAATTAATTTATCCCATAACTATTTCTATATTTTTTCAATGTTATCTCTAACATGTCAATGTTTTTATAGTGGGGAGATTACGTGTATGTACTCTCCTCTGACTTTCCTGACACTTATAAGCATTAGTTTCTTTGTCGAATGATTGTGTTGAACAAATGTGTCCCATGAAAGGACCATTTCCAGAACTGGGCCTGAAACAACCTCGATTCCAACCTTCAGAATCCCCCATGAGGCTCAAAAAATACAGGTCTGGGGAGGAGTGCTGGCACTTTCTCGTGTAGTTAAAAACAACTGCCTGAGCTTCTCCAATGATCTTAAGAGCTATTATGGAATTTCAAAAGAAGCCCTCAAATAAAGATTTCCCTTTATTTTACTATAAAAATCCCAATAATATAAAACCAACAGCAAGCACAATTACTTGACCGGGATTAAACCCACAATTACTTGACAGGGATTAAAAATTACTAGGAGGAGAAGAGTGGGTGTTTTAAAATCAAGCCAAACCCTTTAGTGTGTTTCAGAAAAGCCTCTAGCCTGGGGTCAGGAGATCTCTGTTATGGCTCCAGCTGTGTGACATGGGGCAAATTGCTTAACTTCTCTGAGTCTCAGGTTGTAACTAGAAGAGGTGGGACAGGGCAGTTCCTGAGATTCCCCCCAGCTCTTGTCCTCAGTGCTTCTCAGATCCAAAAGGAGGCCTGAGAGAAAGGAGGTGGTCCTGCACTCATCTCTCCTCAACTCCACTGGTAATACAGAATGAACATTATCAGATACGGACTTTATTTTAAAAAATTTTTTAATTCAATTTATCGGGGTGACATTAGTTAATAAATTTATGTGGGTTTCAAATGTATAATTCTATAATACATCATCTGTAATACATCATCTGTATATTGCATTGTGTACTCGTCTCTTCATATGGGTATCACTCAGGTGGGGGGCTGCCTCCTTCTTGCTGGATTAATTTTATTTGTGAAAAGTTTATGAAGCAAGATAAAGCCTTTGATTCACACAAATTCTTTGCAAGAAAATGCGTCTAGTTTGGAGCTATAGGAAATATAAAAACAGTGCTAAGCCTAGGAGAGAGGGGTTTGTACTCGACTCTGATGCTGGTTCATGCTTTTGTATATGCGAGGAGTCAGCAAATATTTGCTCACAGGAGTTAGAATGGCCCACCCATGGCAGGTAGCTCTGTATAGAAATGTGTGCCACACCCTAGAATCATAGTCTGCAGAAACAATTCCAGTGTCTGGCACATAGTGGGTGCTCAATAAATATTTGGTGACTAAAGGATTCATGTGGAGTTAGTTTGAAGATTTTCCTTCCTCAGCCTGGGGAAGGAAAGTAGCTGTTCCCTCTGGTGTCACCACGTCATTTATATTTAACTAATGGGCTTCACTGCTTGCTACTGCTGTCCACTCACGGAGGGAGGGTGTGAGGAAATAGGTATGTCTGGGGTGAGGTCAGGGTGGTTACAGGGAGTTGAGGGGCAAAGCTCACACACAAGTTTCCTTGGGAAATCCTGATTACCGTCAGTCTGAGAAAGGGAGTGGCTATCATAAGCATATCTTGAAAAGCAGCCCCTTCCCTAAAGATATTATTTAAAATGGCTTTCTCACCTTTTCTCCACCTTTTTTTGCAGTTGACATGTACATACTAATAAAGTGTGGAATGATATAGGTATCACCGACCCTAGGTATTTTATTAAAACAAAGTTTAGCAACACTTCCTTTTCCAACCACCTGCCAATTATGATTAGATGGGGGAAAAAACCCCAATCTCCCATTAGAAGAAAAGATCATTGGAAACACTGACAGCCGAGGAATAACCACACTACACTGATTAGGAAACTTCCAGGTCGCCCTTCAACTTTACTGTTGAAACATTTTGATAAAATCACGTAACAAAATTCACCATCTTAGCCAAAAATCGACCATTTATAAGTGTACAGTTGTGTTCAGTCTAGTCACATGGTTGTGTAACAGACCCTCAGCACGTCTTCATCTTGTAAACCTGAAACTCTGTATTTCTCTTCTGGTTTTGAACTCTGGAAAATGTGAGAGAAATATGTTCTGAAGGGGATAAGTATGTGGGTCTGGTTTTACCTAAGGGATGAAAAGGAGGAAATGAAATTCATATTTATGGAGCACTTGCTAGATGCCCGTCCCGGTCACGTGGCAGATCCAGGGGCTCTGCCGTTCTGAGACCCCACGCTTCTCATTTTTGTTGCTCTTGTTGACGTGAGGATGCTACAGGGGGCTGTAATTTTTTGTTTGTTTTTGGCTAAAGCCTGACGGCCTGTGTGATACGTAGACTCTAGGGCTCCTGGAGGTTTTTTCCAGGGTTCTGAGCACCAGTTTTGCCCACCAGCCCTGTTGACCAGACCCACCGAGAGAGGTGGGGGTGGGGTGGGGTTAGTGGTGATGGGGGTCTGAGGAGCGGGGCTCATCTCAGCGTCTGTGCTCGTGGAGGCAGAAGTGCTGCCTTCGGTCCTGGTTGTATGACTTTTATGTATTCATTGCTCCATTTCAACAAAACATTTGGACATGGCATGAGAAACAAATACTAATCAACAGTTTAAATAATTGCTAAAGAAATTTGGAAAAAGGCAAAGAAGACAGGATGGTAAGAAGATGACACTGAGGAAGGATGCTTGCCATGCATTCTGTGTACAGCCTTCTGGCTCTCGGGAGTTCATTTCAATCCTCTGAACGTCAGCTCTTTCATTTATAAAATGGGAACGAAACTACTTGCCTCAAAGGTCATGAGCATTACATTAGAAAACACTATATGAATGGATTATTGTTACCATAACAGATTCCCCCCCCGCCTTTTATAACCCAGTTCAATCAGCTTCCATTAAAAATGAGTTAGATAGACAAGATTTTTAGGCAAGTGGGTAAATTGTATCAGTGGACAACTCCCTTTGCCCTTTTGAGCTGTGTCTGTTTCTTCCCATTAGGTTATTAGAGAATATCAGCAGAACAGAATTTACACTCTTTTGACAAGTTGTGTAAAGGAGCTGGGGGCAAGTTCTAAATATCCAGGCCTCCAGGTGTCACTTTTCCAATATATCTTGAAATTGTTTTATGGAAGTTTTCGACACGGCTCTGTAAGGAAGAAAGTTGTGCTTCAGTGGAAATGTATGTATTGTTTAGAACATACCCTTTCAGATGATTTTATTCTGATTCTGTGGGGCTTTGAGCCCATTATGGATTGAGTTGCGTGCCTTCCACCCCCACTCGTATGTTGAAGTGACCTAACGCCCAGCACCTCAGAATGTGACTTTGTTTGGAAACAGGATGCTTGCAGATATAATTAGTTAAGATGAGGTCATACAGGAGTAGGGTGGGCCCCTGGTCCAATAGGACAAGTGTCTTTATAAAAAGGGAAATTTGGACAAAGACACACAAGAGAAAGCACCGTGTGAACATGAACCCAGAAATCAGGATGATGTATCTACAAGCCAAGGAATGCCAAAGATTTCCAGCAAATCAACAGATGGAAGCTAGGGTACAGGGGGGGAACAGATTCTCTCTCACAGCCCTCAGAAGGAAACAGCCCTCTCAACACCTTGATCTGGGACTTCCAGCCTCCAGAACTGTGAGACAATAGATTTCTGTTGTTTAAGTCACCCAGAGTGTGGTACTTGGTTAAGGCAGCACTAGGAAACTAATACATTTTTCATTGCCTTTGAGCTCTTTTCAACTCTGTGAATTGTAGATAATTGATACTAATGCAAAATAATTCTTTCCTATAGACATGCAAATTTTGTCCTGTCCACACAGGGGTGTCATGGGCTTCCTTCCCCTACTGTGATAAAAGCCCACTTTGTTTCTATTGGCACATTCATTTCAATATTCATCTTCAAATGTGTTCGTGCTTTGGTTTGTCCTTCAAACTAGATGTAACATCTTATTGGGCCTGTGTTCCCTCATTTGATGAGTTAAATAAAATCTTTAACGTGTTTATTTTATATCTGTAAGAGTGTCATCCTTTTACATTTTTTGGGGGTGGGGTGGGGAGAGAAATTATCCTTCAATAGTATCTTTTTATCTGTTAATTCTTCTATGTGTTTACTTTGCACACTGCTTTATTTACAATTTTTCTGTTTCCTGCTTTTGATGATGATGTCTGGTAATGGGTCAGAGACAGACAGATTTATGCCAAATTGAGGAAAGGAAGTCCATGGCACACATTAGCTCTTATAAAATACTTGCAGGGCTGTTGTTCAAAGGAAAGGCAGAGCCACTCCATGTTTCTTCTCCCAGCTGTCAGTTATAGGAGGACAGGTTTGGGCTCCAAAGGAAGTTGAACTTGCTAATCATCAGACCCGTCCAAAGACAAAATAGGCTGCCTGGGGAAGCAGTGAGTGTTTGTGGTTGGGATTGTGCAAGGGGCTTTGGATGGCCTTTTTGTGGGATGTTATATCATGGTTTCAGCATAAAGTGTTGTCTGGAAGATACAGTTACAAGGATCAGTAATCCAAGACAGAAAGGCTGACATTAACATCCTCTTGCCTACCTCTTTCCTTGCTCCCATCTCTAGCCCTTTCCTGCCTTAGCTAAAAAATTCCAAATCCTTCTCCCTTCTTCTCTAGTCCTGTTCCAGCTTCTCAGTCATTCCATCATGTCCCCCTTCAGTCTTGAGGGGTCTGTTCTGGGGGAGAGGTCCTGCTTTCCCTTCATTAGCTTAGGCTTTGCCTGGCTGCCCAACAGGTGGAGGCAGGACGGAACATTTAGAGTCTTGGTCCTCTGGGTCTGGGCGCGAAGCGTGCACAGATTGTACTTGACAAAGATGTCAAGATGTCACTGGTAAGTGGCTGAGAGACACTGTAGATGGGTGTTACTCCCTGTCATACTGTCTGGGCCTGCAATCTACCCAAACTTGGAGGGTATAATTAATGCCATACGTGTATTGTCTAATGGCACCATTAATCTGCCTGTGATGGCTTCTTATGGGCGTTTTCTGACTCTTGGTGCTAAGCTTCATGAATCCCCATCACTGCTTTCCAGGCATATCATCATTTTGCAGGTTGTAATTTGCAAAACAAGACAGACACCTATCAGCATTGAACCAGTTAAGGTTACACCAGCGACTTCTTTATACACCATACGTCTTGCAGATTTGTAATTATGCAATTAAAAAAATTTAAAAATTGCCAAAGGCAGTCACTTGACATAGATATATAGTTCCAGTCTGCAACAATTATTGATATAATTTTGTTTTGCCTTCTTTTATTAACAATAGTAGATTAAAAAAATCAGTGGGCTTTGTCTGTGTACGTGGAAATCCCAATGCAGTTTCAATGCCTAAAGTTTATAGATATAAGGTTTGTACCTTGAATTATAAAAAAAAATATTAGTTTATTGCTCTTGCTGCAATGGAAGTAGAACACCCCTGTTCATTTCTTGTTGGGGATCTTTATTTTTCTGGGATGCTGCAACTATAGATTGTGTAGTGGATTCAAAAGGCGATGGTGAGAGATGAACTTGACCAGGACAGGCAGCTGGTTCTGAGTCTTCACTGGGGGCAAGTGTGAGATCCTGTTATCTAAATCCTGGCTTGTAAGCTTGAGTCAAGCAGTACAGCGCTGCAGGACCCCAGATCACTACCATGCCATTGAACCGAGGTTGCTGCGGCCACAACGCAGAGTATTACCACTATACGATCACAGTGAGTTACCGGGGTTCCTTGCCATCGAACCAACCAGAAAGACAGTTAAGTAGCAAGTCCACAGACAGCCCACTATCTTTCCTCATCAGTGGAGGAAAAGCTCCTTTTACTTTACTCCCCCTGAGAAACCTTCCCTCGCCAGCCAGGAGTCCATGGCCAGTGCCAGCCCAGCAGAGCTCAGTGACCAGTGGGGAGTCTGCTCTTGAATCTTCAGGGCCAGAGTTCCCACCTTCCCTGTTTCCTCTCACTCCTTCCTAGAAACTCATGTCTATCAGGTCCTAGTCCCTGGATATCCTCCCTTGATGCAATTGCACCTCTATCTTACACCACTTACAGCTTGAAATGGATTAAAGACTTAATATAAGAATCAGCTTGAAGTGGACTAAAGACTTAATATAAGAATTGAAACTCTAAAACTCCTAGAAGAAAACATAGGGCAAAAGCTCCTTGTCTTGGCAACGATTTTTGGGCTATGACACCAGAAGCCCAAGTAACAAAAGCAAAAATAAATAAGTGGGATTTTATATCTACATATCTATATCTATATCTGTCTATCATCTATCTATTTATCTAAAACTTTTACGCAGCAAAAGAAACAATCAACAAAATGAAAAGGCAACGTATGGAATGGGAGAAAATATTTGCATGCCACCTATTCAAATATATCCCAAATGTATATGGAACTCATACAACTCAATAACAAAAAACCAAATAATTTAACTGAAAAATGGGTAAATAACCTGAATAAACATTTTTCCAAAAAGACATATAAATGGCCAACAGGTACATGACAAGGTGCTCAACGTGGTTAATCATTAGGGAAATGCAAATCAAGACCTCAGTGACATATCACCTCATACCTGTTAAGATGGCTATTATCAAAACAACAAGAGATAAGTGTTGGCGAGGATATGGAGGGAAGGGAACACTTGTGTACTGTTGGTGGGAACGTAAATTGGTGTAGCCACTATGGAAAACAGTATGGAGTTTCTTCAAAAATTAAAACTAGAACTATCATATGATCCAGCAATTTCACTTTTGGGTATATATGCAAAGGAAATGAAATCACCATCTCAAGGAGATATCTGCATCCCCATGTTCATTGCAGTAGTATTTACAATAGCTAAGACAAGACATGGAAACACCCAAGTATCTGTTGACAGATAAATGGAAAAAGAAAACGTAACACACACACACACACACACACACACACACACACACACACACACACACACACACTGGAATATTACTCAGCCATAAAAAAGAAAAAAAATCCTGCCATGTGAGATAAACATGATGAACCTTGAGGGCATTATGCTAAGTGAAATAAGTCTGACAGAGAAAGACAAATATGGTGTGATTTCAATTTTATGTCGAATCTTAAAAAACTAAACTCATAGAAACAGTAGATTGGAGATTGCCAGGGATTGGGAGGTGTAGGAAATGGGTGATAGTGGTCAAAGGGTACAAACTTCCAGTTTTAAGATAAGTCATTTCTGGGGATATAATGTACAACATGGTGACTATAGTTAGCAAGACTATATTGTATATTTAAAAGTAGCTAAAAGATATATCTAAATGTTCTCACCACGCACAAAAAACGAAACTATGTGAGGTGATGGATGTGTTAACTAACCTTATTGTGGTAATTGTTTTGCAATAAATATGTATATCAAACCAGCATGTTGTACACTGTAAACTTACACAATGTTGTATGTCAAATATATCTTAATAAAGCTGGAATAAGAAGCGGGGGAGACAGAAGCCAAGGATATTGACAAAAGTACAGTGAATAGATTCAATAAGGGTGGCTTAGAGATCCACCACCCAGTATTGAAATGGCTGTGAAATATTTGAGCTTGTTGGAGCAGGTGTTGGAATTTAGAGAGCATAGTTTGGGGTTTGATAGTGGGTGCGTAAGCAGAAGAAGAACAAGGATATTCAAGACAGTGGGATGCCCATTTTTCCATCCCTTCACATCAAGTTTTCAGCTAGTAAAGAGCAGCACAGAGAATAGGGTTTAGCTTCCAGAGGTGGAGGACTTGTAAATGCAAGGCAGATGTCAGAGCCCCGTCAAAATGGGTGCGCTTGAATGAGGAGTAGAGTTGAAATGAGATTAAAAAGGAGAAGCTGTCATCTCGGGTCAGTGCTAGAACTCAGGGCTTACGTCCGGCACACTCACTATCAAAACCAGGATAGAGACATTAAACTTGATGTTAGACTCTACCGGGAGGGTCTGGGGAAAGCTGGGGCTGTCACCAGCCTTGGCAAGGATTTTACAACACTTCATGTCCCTAGAATGTGTGCGCAGAAAACTGAAAGATCTGCCTGACTTGCAAACATATCCTGCAGTGTAGCCAGCTGGACGCTTTTATTAAGTCTTACACTGAGCAAGCTACCAGATAATCTAGCAATTAAAACAATAAGAAAATTAACACAGGCATGAAGAAAACATCTTTTCTGAAGAATAAAGCAAGGAAGCCAACACTTGTTAAGTGAACTTGAAAATAAAAACATTAAAATGTATGCCTGCACATTTACATCAATTAATGTTCAATTTTAGAAGCTGTGCATGAAGCAGTTTATTTCTAAAAAAGGTTTTTATAAACCTTCTCTGCACTTTAGCATTTAAAACAAACGAACAAATAAGCAAACGAAAAGCCTACACCTAGACACACCCCAAAGGTTCAAATGGAATTGGTCTGTGATGGGGCCTGATCATTGGTGTTTTTTTCAAAACTTCCCACATAGGTCTAATGTGAGTTGAGAATCTTGTTGAGATGCTCTGGGTTAGTTACTAGGCTCTGAAAACAGTGGTTAGTTCCGGCAAGGGCTAGAATTAATTATACGACAAAAACAATGTGTTAAAGGGGGCACTGACCCTTACCGTCTGGCCATTATAATATGGCAAGAGATCCATTTGAAACACAGCCAAACTTATTAGAATAGACAATTTTATCTTGTTTTCCCACCAGTAGGCTGCGTGGTGGAAGAAGAGGTTGTGGTACAACCATTCTAGGCCACACTAGAGGCGTCTAGTATAATATAACTATTTTTCCCCATGACTCTCCTTTTTGTTGCAAACCAACATTGAATCACCTTTCTGAAAAAAGTAGCACTTTATTGGGGAAAAGTTTACATACCAAAAAAAACAAACATCTGAAATGTACAGCTGGATGAATTTTGACCTTGTGACTACCAGATGAAGGTATAGAAATATTTCCATCACCCACAAAATTCCCTTGTATCTCCTTCCAGTTGATAACACATCTGAAAGTAACCACTATTCTGATGAAAACTCTGCTATCATTTGAATTTGTTTTCCCCTATAGGCAAGGTGGTTTTCTCTGGCTGCTTCAAGATTTTTTTTTGGTCTTTATTTGTCATACGTTTAATTATAATATGTCTTAAAGTGAATTCTTAGGGTTTATACTATTTGAGATTTGGTAGGTTTATGTCTTTTGAAAAATCTGGGAAATTTTCAGCCATAATTTCTTTAAGTACGTTTTCAGCCCTGCCTTCTTTCTTGTCTCTTTGCAGGAATCCAAGAACATGAGAGTTAGATCTTTTGTTATACTCCTACAGGTCCCTGAGGCTCTGCTCATTTTGTTTCAGTCTATTTTCTCTCTGTTGTTCAGACAGTATAATATAATTTTCATTGTTTTATCTTTCTGTTCATTTATTGTTTTCTCTATCCTCTCTATTCTGGTGTTGATCTCATTGACTAAGCTTTATATTTTCAGTGTTGTATTCTTCAGTTCTAAAGTTCCCATTGGGGTCTTCTTTGTATCTTCTATTTCTTTGCTAAAACTTTCTATTTCTTTGCTTAGGCTGTCATTTTTGTTTTTCATTTGTTTCAAGTGTGTGCATAGTTGCTTGTTAATATTTTTTTTTTATCATGGCTGCATTAAAATCATTGTCAGATTATATTCTACTATCACTGTCATCTCAACATTGGACTATTGATTGTTTTTCATTCAGTTTGAGATATTTCTGGTTCTTGGAATGATTGTAATCAGTTTTGATTGACTGCCATAATGTCATGTCAAAATTGTCTGATTACAATCTATTAAAACATGGACATTTCCATATTATGTTCTAAGACTCTGAATCTTATTTAAACCCTCTATTCTAACTGGCTTTCTCTGATACTGCTCTGGCAGGGGATAGGGTGGTGCCACCTCATACTGACAGGTAGAGGTATAATGCCAAATTCCATAGGTAACCTCTGTTGACAGCTGATGGAAGGGCTCTTTGTTGCTGCTTACTGGTAGGGATGGAGTCCCAGCTTCCTACATGTTCCCCGCTGGCACTGTGGTGGGCAGAAGCCTGTTAACTAGTTGTCAGGGATGAAAATTTTGGCTCCCTCCTAGGTCTTCTCTGACCTAACCTGGTGTTGGGGTGTTTTTTACCATCTCATGAGAAAGGAAGTCTAGGCTTTCCACTTGGCCTTTTCTGATGTGGATGGGGTGGGGCCATAGTTTTTTTCTATGGTGTTGGTTGAAGTAGAATTGTTATTGTCTACACATTTTCTGTATGCTAGGAGGCTCTTCTTCTCTTCTTTTGGATAGAGGTCAGACTTTTGTTTGTGCCTGTTGGCATTTCTGAGTTGCCAGTTATTTGGTTCTAAGTTTGAGAGACATGAGGCAAGAAAACACAGGGCACCTACCACTGGGTCATCCCTTAAGTCCTGAAGTCCCTAGCTAGTCAGGCTTTTTCCACCTTTCAGAACCTTCTGTTTGTTTTATATATAGTGTACAGTATTTTTACATGTACTTACCAGGAGACATAGGGAAAGTATGCCTACTCCACATCCTTGGAAGTGGAAATTTATTTTATCCTTCATTTGTGAAGCATATTTTTGCTGTACATAGAATTCAAGTTTTTAAGAAAGCATTTAATATATGTAATTCCATTGTTCTCTGGCTTCTACTGTTTCTAATGAGAAGTTATTCATTGTTCTTATTATTCTCTGAATGTAATGTGTCTTTTTCCTTCTGGATGCTTTTAAGATTTTCTCTTAATCTGTGTGCTTTCAGCATTTTCACTATGATATGCTAGGTCTAGATTTCTTTGAACTTATCCTGCTTAGGGTTTCTTGAACTTCTTGAATCTTCATGTTGATAACTTTAATCAATTTTGGAAAATTCTTGGCTATTATCTCTTTGAACATTTTGAACATTCAAACAGTCTCTCTTTTCTCTCTGGAACTCCAATTACATATGGTATTGTCTTAGAGGTCTTTGATGACACCTCCCCTTCATATTATTACTCTTTTGCTCTATGCGTCAGCTTGATTTCTATTGGCCTGTCTTTAATTTCATTAATCCTGTCTTCTGCTGTGTTCAGTCTGTTATGAAGTTCATCCAATGTGTTCTTCAATTCATACATTTTATTTTTTAGTTTGGTTACTTTTTGAATTCTGTTTATCTGTGGAAGTTCTTTATATTTTCACCCAATTTGTTGGTATTTTCTTCTAATTTATTTACCATATGTATAATAGTTATTTAAAATATATTTTCTGCTTATTCTAACATCTTGGTCTTCTGTGGGTCTCGTTGTGTTGATTGCTTTTTCTCCTGATTACATGCCACAGTATATAAAACAAAATAGTACAGTCTGATAATATTCCCCACCCAGAAAGAGGTTGTTCTTTCTTTCATCAAGCAGCTAGGGCAAGGATTGATCTCTACTTGGGAGTTGAGCTGTGTTGGGGCTCGTTTGTTGCTTAATTAGTTTCAGGTCCCCTCTGGTCTCAAATATGTTGACAGTGGGATCAAGTTTCCTCCTTCCAGCAGAGCTTTAGGATACAAATACTCTGGGTTTGTAAAATATCTTCCCCTGCTTTCCAGCTCAGCCCTTGCTCCTGTAACACCACTTTCTAAGCAAAATTCCCACGGGTGGATATTGGCTGGCATTGAGAACTAGCTTAGCATTTGGAGTTCCTCCATATTCTAATATGCTCATTTAGCTCACATGTGGTCATTTGGCTGTTTTCTCCTTACCCCAGCTAAGTCCCTCAACCTCTGGCAAAACTGATTCTCTCCTGCCCTGCCTTGACCTGTTAGATACCTCCGGAAACAAAAACAATTGCCAGTTTTTATACATCTAGTAAGGGCTTGCCCTACTCTGAAATTTAATTTGTTTAGACTTCTTTGCCTTCACAGCTTTTTGGTGGTTCTAAAGAGTGTTTCTCATTGTTACGGTAAAATAAATGGTCTCTTGCAACTTTCTATATCCTACCCACCTGTATTGGGAAAAATTTTGGGCAAAGATCAGTGGACATTCTCTTTTCCTTTACAAGCCTCAAATTAAGTAATAGATTCTTGAAATAAGGCAATGAGTCACTGGTTCAGAACTCTAAGATATAGACATTTATCGTAAGTGTTTTGAAACACTTCCTTCACTTTCTACTTAAGATAAAATGAAATAATAATCAGAATCTGGCAACAGTGCATTATCAGCTCGCTATGTATGGGATCTCTCTCCTTGAATGATTTGTAGTATCTGCACAGAGATGGAGAGCACCCTAGCCCAGTCCATTTTATGAGGGGCACATAGAAGGAAAACATCCAGCATCAATCTCTGCAGACATGACCAAGTCATTGCTGCTTCTTTTTCATGTAAGCTACCTGTTTTGTTCTTAAGCTGACTGGCAATGATGTCATCAAATTACTGCTTTTCCTTTCTCCTTTTGGGTACTTAGAGTTGGTATTTCTAAATACCAGAGATTTTACAAATTAACAAGTTCACAAAAGAAAGACTATGGAACTCGATCATTCATTCACTTTTCCATTATAACTGTGTACATTAACTGGTCCTTTGATCTTCTGGTGAATGTTTACCAGGTTCACTGAGGGAAGAAGTATTGTCTTGTGACAGCCAAGGATTCATCAAGGGCTCCTATATTGTAATTAACTGTTTGGCTATTTACTAGACTTTAAGTTCCTTGAAGTCAGGGACTCTGTTTGTTTCACTCTTGTATTCCCTGTGACTGGCACAGAGTAGGGACTCAGTATATATTTATTGAATAAATGTATTGGCAAGAGACTAATGCTACTGTCCAGTAATAGAAATGCATATGAAATAGTGGTATTAGAAGTTATGTTAAATATGCAAAGTTAAAGACCCAGACAGAGAGAAGCTGAAGAAATGGACCAAAATGCTATGTGCCCCACAAGCATTATTGTATATGGATTTTCTGACTTGAGGACTGAATTGTATGTATAGACATATTTCAAAAAAGATAAAACAGCCACAATAATGACCAGCACATTATGGGAACATTTTATACACCATTGTATATTTTTAGGAAATTATCTGTAGTAACTAGAGAACCAGAAATGAATCTGAATTAATTTGGCCCAAAAGCAGGCGAGATCCAGAATAACACTGTGTTGTCCCAGTAGAAATCTTGGGCACATGTTCACTAAAACAGTTTTGAACATATCTGACGCTCTGGAAGGGAGCAAAACAGCTAAGAGGGATAAAATGTGAAGTCCTAAATTTTTTTCTATAACTGAACCAAGAATGATGTGACCAAAGAGAGTCATCTTATGATCTTAACAAGACAGCTGCTTGCCTCAATGCTCCTTTGGGGCCCCTTCACCTCTTTTCTAAGCCTTGGAGGCACACAGACTGGGGAACGGAGTCCCAGGGATTAGAAAGCTTTCATCTGTTACTTTCCCCCCTTTTTTTGTACTGTAATATTTATTGCATTTATTATTATTTATTTTACTGACATGATTTTATAAATATGACATTCAACAGAAGAAACTTATTACTGTCTGCACTTGCCTGGCCATTACTGGTATTTGTCTTATTTTATGATTATTTTGGAAATAATTTTTTTTTTTGTATAGAGGAAGAGGGGTGTTATAAAATAATCTGCCCCAGATGTGAAATAAGCAAAGCATGCCCAACATCAGCGGCAATAGAACTAGTGAAACTCTGCCTAGTGTGAAATGGTGGAAAGGAGGAAAAAGTTTCCTTTGAAGAGAGATGACAATCTTTGTAGTTTGGTGGGGCTCAGGGAGTTCAGGTTAGCTCATCAAGTTTGCAGATTTTACCTTCCCCAGGTAACAATGCGTGTATGTGTACACAAATGGTCAATATTATAAAGAGGTGAGCTTTTCAAGTTGACAAAGGGCTTTGGTGTTTATTTTTTAAGGACTTAACACACAAAAAAAGAAAAATTAGTAAGTGAGTGAATGAGTGAAGTGATTGGATAATCACTGTTAATTCTGGGAACTCCTCACTGTTAGCCTGGGAGCGGCAGGACATGGATCTTTCTGCCTCAAGAGGGAGCTCTTTTCAGAGTGAACTCCTGGCAGAAACAGACTGCCTACCCAGGGACCATACTCCCTGGTAAGAAGTGAATGCTGTGTTTCCCCAAATTCATATGTTGAATCCCTAATCCCCAAAGTGATGGTGTTTGGAGACTGAGCCTTTGGCATGTGATTAGGTTATGAGAATGGAGCCTCCATGCACGGAATTAGTGCTTTTATAAGAAGAGACACGAGAGATGACTTTTTTCTCTCCTCTGTGTGAGAATACAGCAAGAAGGCAGCCAGGTAGAGAACGCTCACCAAAACCCAGCCATGCTGGCACCCTCATCTTGGACTTCCGGTCGGTAGAACTGTGAGAAATAAATTTCTGTTGTTTAAATGGCAGTCTGTGGTATTTGTTATGGAAGCCTGGGTCAACTATGACACTCCTCATCATCTGAGTAAACGAGGGTGATCGCTGGCAAGAGCTACATCAGCACAGAGTCCTCAGGTCAGAGAGACTGAGAACTGCCATGTCACAGACATGGCCACCATGTGGCAGAGCAGGCTGAGGAAACCAAAACCTTTTGCAGCTGCCAGTTCATAAAGGCCTACTAGAATGATGTTTGAGACACGTTTTTACTATTCAAGTTATGTCTCAAGAGCAACAAGAATCCCCACCATTATAACATATACTTTTTTCTGTAAGTGTAACTGAACAATTTAAGTGACTCTTTGAAAATGATTTATTGCTCACTCAATGAGCAGTTTTTACACTGCCTATAAAACATCCTGGAGCACTTTTACAAATTGCCTTTATTGTTTTTATATAGGAAACATAATGGAATCTTTCAGATTATAGATGCCACCAAACTCGACATTCTACCCCGAATGTATCTAGCATTTTGATTCTCTGGTCAGAACCATTATATTCTCAGACGTCGTCACTTTTTCTTCATGTTTATCATCAGCACCAGCAGCTGACTTTCTTTGAGGAGCTACTTTTCACACAGAAACAAAACTTTTGTCACTTTATAGAAGTTATAGTGTATATGATAACCAAGGAGAGAGTGACTGAATCGGGTTGAGATGCCAATTCACAGCTTTGGCTACGGCTGTTCAGTAGCTGAGCTGCTGACTTGGTTCAGACTGTTGATCTTGCGGAACAGAGGATTGAAATTTATGTAAAGACACTGCAAAATAGTACTACATACTACAGACCTTTAGTGCCACTCAAGAATGGTCAAAACTGCCAACGCCAAATCCAGAAGGCTTATAGATGGCAAAAGTCTTCTGTACTTAAAATTTGTATATTGACTGGCTGCAAAGACAGAGGGTAAGTAAACAGGAACATTTGCCAAGAGCAATCTGAAATATAAATAAAGAATTCAGGGCAGTTAGGGACACCCTTGAGCCTGCTGGTTGAGAGTTACTACCAGCTTTGCAGTGTGTGTGCAGGAAGTGGGAACTCAGGATGAGAACGCCCTACGTATCCTCTGTCATTTGTTGTGTACTGACAAGCCAAGTAACCGGATGGTGGCCTCACTTTGGAGAAGGAGCTTACACATTCTCAAGAAATTATTTTGTCACCTTCACAAAGTTTCAAGTTAAAAAAAAATGTCTTTAGGTATTTTATGTGGATAACCAAGCTGAGGGAATCCAAAATGATTATTGAATATACAATGCAATATATAGATGATGTAGTACAGAAATGTGCACTTGAAATCTGTATAATTTTACTAATCAATGTCACCCCAATACATTTAATAAAGATAAAAAACCAAAATGATTATTGTAGTGAAGATTCTGATCCCTATAAAGGCCTCCCTCCCCTTGTAGAATTCTGTTTCAGTGAGTTTTTTTTTTTTCTCTTTTAATTTTCTGTCTGGGTGGCTTAGCCATTACATGTGCCCTCCCAAGGGCAGGGTACAAACACTGGAAGCTGTCCTTTCTACTTGTGTACTTGTTTGACTTGCTTCAAAAAATTCAAATATCCAGAGGTCTAAAGTTACACACATTCCAAAGATTATTTACGTTCCAAGAAGTTACTTTAAAAATCATTGCTGCCCCCCCAAAATCATCACTCAATATACTTAACAAAAGTTTTGGCTTACCAAAAATCAATGTTCGAACACCTTTTCAGTGGTAAACCTTGAATGTTGGGTCCAGCACATGTTTGCTCAATGCCCTTATCTTGCCCTGATGACAGGCTGGTGTTCTCCACCTACTTTATTGTGGCCCATATGGGCTTTGGCACTCAGTCAACTCATGATGACAATGATGCCATCTGCCTCTTCAGTGACTCTATTCCCCCGTGTGACCCTCTTTCTGTTCAAGAGTGAGATCTCAGGGGCTCTGTAAATTTTTCCTTCTCTGTGCCCCGGTGCCCAGGGGACTCACTGACTTCTAAGCCTGCCTGCTGTATCTGGCTTGTGTTTGGGTAGAGACCTCTAAGCCTCGATTCTGTTCTGGCCTCTCTGCCTGCTTCCTTAGAACTGGTGATTCAGAAGGGTCCGTGCTTCCATGTGTCCTGGGCATGCGTTCCCATTTCACGTGTTCTGCATTTAACCACGTGGATCAATCTTGCCTCGCACTCATCAGCATGTGTCTGTAATCCCAGCCTGAATGGGGGCCTCACTTGTCTGGGAAGGAGGTTAAATACCCTAAGATGACCCACCAGATGGTTGTGTGTTCCAATGACGTTGGCACTTTATCAAGTAAGCACAAGATGACTCTTGAGCACGCAGTTGAGGGGGGTGATGGAGCAGCTGCTCATCTGAATTCTCCCCAGGAGCACTGACCAGTCCTCTGGCAGCATTCTCATTTCCAAATATGGACACTGGTAGAAATGTGGAAGTGAACGGAATTCTGCACCCGGGAGAGTGACCATTCTCACTTAATTCACATGTTTGGCTATTAGTTGTAAGTAAAGGTTGGTGTGAAGTCACCTGTTCAAATATTGGGAGCCTTATTACCTATTGGATAGAGACTGAGACAGAGAGAAGAAAAGAGAGAGAGAGAGAGAGAGAGAGAGAGAGAGAGAGAGAGAGAGAGAGAGAGAGAGAAAGATTGTATTTTGGAGTTTTCTTTCCTGTATTGGAGCTATACTTTTTTCCGTACTGAATTCTCATGCCTGTGTCCTGGCTGCAAAGAAAACTGGGAAAGCAAGGTACTGACTTCTCCCTAAGGGAGGCGATAGTCTGAAGGTAAAAATTTTCCTAACCTCAGGGAGGCTATTCTAACAGTACTGGGTGTCAGAAAATATAAAAAATATCCTTGGTACTGACTGTTCAGGCTATTGGGTCTGCTCTGTGCTTCAACAGTCACTTTGAAATGGCGGTAAAACCTTTCACCCTCATTAGTGCCTTAGGCTGCCATCATCTTACATAATTTATTATTTAAAAAAAATTACTAGATAGAAGAAAAAGAGCCTACAAAGAAGTCCTACTTTTTAAAAGAGTATTTTTACAAAAAAAGTACATGCCCATAATTTTAAAAAGTCAAGTGGTGCTAAAAGACATTTGAAAAATACCCAGCTGTCCCTTGTTTAACAGCTCTCCTCCATCTCTCCAGAACCAATATCTTTTAACTTTTAATCCTTCTTTCTTCTGATATTTGCCTTTACATTTCTGAATAGTATGGATATACCTTTCTACCTTGATTAATCACCTTTAGACATTATTTATTGCCTTCTTATTGTGGGGAGATGAGAATTTTAATTCTCTACTGCTGCTTTCTCTTTCTTTATACTTACAATATAATTAGAGTACTATATAGCTATAGTGAAGTCCATATTTACTTTCCTTAAGTATAACTATTTAATATCACCCATTCCTAAATTAAGAGTGTACTATTTTGTTTTCTGCTTGATCAAGTTGCTTTTCATAGAATTAATAATTATCTCATTTCTTTTCATCTCTTTTACTTTCTGGAATCACAGGCTAAATCTTCCCACATCTTCCCATAGTTCTGTAACATTTCACTCAATTCAGTTTTATACACACACCTGTCAGAAAACCTATCAATTCACATTTTAACCTTTCTTGGAGTCGGTTCTCCTAGAGCGCTCTTTCCCTTGTTTCAGTCGTAACTGTTTGTTCCCTGAATGGTTCCCTAACCTGGACATTCCCTTTGCTGTTTTTCTATGTCGAATCTCCCATTTCCTAGATCCCATGTATTTTTTTCTTTCTTGGTTAACTCTATCATTTTGGTGAAGCACATTCTCTTGTGGCATGAGAGATACATTGTCTGAGACTGACTACCTTATTCTACTTTCAAAATTGATTTCACTTGATTTACTTTTTAAATTAAATTTATTGGGGTGACATTGGTTAGTAAATAGTTTAAATGGATATAGAATTTTATGTTGGACAGCATTGCACTCATTTGTAAGGTATTGTTCTGTTTTCTTCTAGCTTCTAGTATTGCTATTTCAAAATCTGATGCCATTCTTATTGCTGATTTTTTTTTACATCACTTTTTTCTCTCTGTAAGCTTTTAAGATCTTTTGAGACCTTCTTTTTATCTATGGCATTCTGAAATTTCACAAATGATGTAATTTTATTTATTAAGTGTTGTATACTTGGTGGGCTCTTTCAAGCTGAACAGTTGTGTCCTTCAGGCCTGGGAAATTTACTTGTAGTGTCTCTTTGAAAATTTTTTCCCCACCATTTTTTTTCTGTTCTCTTTTTTTGGAATTCCTATTAAGGAGATATTAGGAGTCTTGAGTTGATCCTCTACTTTTCTGATATTTCATAGTGTCCATCTGTTCATCTTTTTTTGTTGATTAATTAAAAAAACTGAATACAATATTTAAAATTTTAAGAACTTATTATTGTTCTCCAATTTTGTTCTTTAAGAAGATGGTAGCCTATCTTTTATCACTCTCTGAAGTCAATAATTATAATTTTCTTAAAATTTTCTCTTGCTTTGTCTCTGTTTGTATTTTTTTCTTTTTCTTATTCCTTTCTTTCTGTTAGTTTTAGACTCTGTCTTTCAAGTTGGCCGCTTCCCCCAAATGCCTGGTATCCATTCATATTTATTAAGAGTGAGGCACTAAGAAGGTGAGTAGACTTGGATTGGTCTTGTTGACTTATAGGGCTTTCATGTAGGGAAATTTTTTGGCCAGCCAGATTGCCCCCAAAGTCGCTATTTGTAGGTCTTCTTCCCTTGGGGTTGTTTACTTTCTTAAATATTCTTGAGGAGTATAAGGCTAGATGACAGTGTTCTAAGGCTGGAATGTGGAGGAAGGTTGGCAGTCTCACCTTCAGAATACAGCGTTCAGTTAATTCTTCCTGATTTGAGTTTGATACCTCATGTACGTCCTCCTCTGTGCCTGGTGTCCCTGAGATGGAGCCAGTCTGGTTCAACTCATCCAGAGACTCTATGGGATGGAGGAGGGTAACGGCTTTGCAACACATGGTGATGGTGCTACTCTTGCCTTCTAGGCACTTGGTAACTCTAGTTTCTTAGTTTTTCTTGGGCTCTTCAGGGTAAATTAGATCTCTTCTCAGAAGGTTTCCCCTCTGAAGATGCTTAGCTTTTACTTTACTCAGCTCTGCTAAGTCATTTGCCACTTCTCTCTCTCTGCTTTCGGGATTCATCTATTGTGGTTCTGAATTACAGATATCTCCTAGTTTCATAAAAATGAAGTTTGTGTTCCTTTTTCTTGTTCTCTTTATTTTATAATGTTTTCCAATAAGAGGCTCTCTTTATGAACACAAGGATATTATATGCTAGAAAGTGAGTGTGTGAGTTACCAAGATATGTTCCAACAAGGTACTTAAAACTAGGATGGCTATATAATTTATTATCTGAACTGGGGCACTTCAAAGGTAAGCTAGAAGAAGGAAGAGGGTTACATGCTGACAGAACAGGTATAAACTGGGACTATCCTGGGAAAATTAGAACATATGATGACCTATATAGAACCCAAACTTTCTTTCAATCTCTAGAGAACCAACTTCACCATATATATGTACACACACACACACACACACACACACACACACACACACACATCATTATCTTGAGACCTTGACTCTCTTTCTCCATTCTGGCTCCCAAGCCCTTATTACTATCCCTCAATTCAATATAGTTTAGCTTATTTCACCAACTATACACCAGTGCATACTGCATGCAAGACACATGAGTAGGTATTGAAGATATGAAAATGAATTCTTGCTGTCAGGGTTCTTATAGTCTAGCTATGTATGGATGTAAGAGGGTCAATTAGGAGAACTTCCTTAAAGAGAGTTTCTTTCAGATCGAGGAGGAAGGAAGACTCCCTCTGGTGTGGGAGGAAAGAATTGGGGGTCGAGAGAAGAATCAAGGGATGGTGGAAACACCCAGAAAGGTTTGGGGAAATGTAGTACAGGAAACTTCTTTCTTATTCCGCATTTCTGAAGCCATATCCTGAGAAAATTTCAAGACCCTTAGAGATGTTCCACTTTCACTATGGTGCTTGATAGCTTGGTGCTGGTTGGTGGAGGGATATAGATTAGAAATGGCTGAGGGAAGTGTCCATATAACTGGACCTGAGACAGTTTTCCAGTCCTCCAGGGTCCATGGCTAATGTCCAGGAATCAGAGCTTCCTCAGTGGGGGATATGTAAGTTCTAGAGGAGTGATGGGCTGTGGAGGCTTGATGTTGGATGAGATGCCACACCCTTAGCTGGATGCCATTGGCATGTCCAAAATGAACTGGGCAGAATTAGTCACACTGGGGTGGATGCCAGCATGATACTCAGTGGCCAGTGCAGGCCAGCCATTCCTAAGAATTTCATATTTATCAGATTCATGGTTGGAGCAATGCCCGTGTAGAAGGTGGAAGGCAAGCCATGAGCTGGTAGATGGTATGGTAGACTCCCCTTCAACCAGTGACCCAGAGTAAGAGTACAGAGGACTAGGCTGAAGAACACAGAAGTCGTACGAAACGAGCAGTTGGGTCGGAGAAGTACACAGGTGCAGAACAGAGCTGGTTTGGGAGTGAATGTAGGCCTGTGGGTGTATGACCACAAGTACCCTCCGTACTCCCTCAGTTGGATGTTGTATTAGTTCACTACTACTGTTGCACCAAACTGTCACAAATGTCATGGCCTAAAACAACATGAATGTAGTATCTTACAGCTCCCGAGGGCAGAAATTCCAAAATGGATCTCACTGGGTTAAGATCATTGTGTTGGCAGGGCTGCGTCCTTCCAGAGGCTCTAGGGGAGAATCTCATTTCTTGCCTTTGCCAGCTTGTAGAGGCCTCCTGCATTGTTTGGCTTGTGGCCCCTTCCTCCATCTTGGAAATAAGAAACATAGGGCTGAATCTTTCCCATGATGCCATCCCTCTGGCTCTCTTTTCTGCCTCCCTCTTTCACTCACCCTTGTGATTTCATGGGCCTACTGGATAATCCAGGATAATCTCTTCATCTCAAGGTGAGCTGATTAGCAACCTTAATTCCATTGCAACCTTAATTCCCCTTTGCCATGGAATTTAACGTGTTGACAGGTTCTGGGGATTAGAATTACTGACTGGTTTGGACATGTTGGGGGGTGGCATTATTCCATTTACCACAGATGTTCTCCTATAAGGCCATACTCAGGGCCTTAAAGTGGTAGATACCTGGCTGGCTAAAGGCTTTAAGGAAGAGGTGGCAACTTAGCTGTGTTTTGAAGAAAAGGTAGAGTATAACAAAGTTGGAAGAAGAGGAGAGTGAATTCTAGGCAAGGGAGAGAACGTGCGTAAAGGGTCAGGGTCGGGAATGTGGTGAATAGAATGCAGGACAGCTTGGTAATGGCAGAGGGTACCTGTGGGGGAAGACAGAGATTAGATTGAAGAAGAAGGTAAGGGACAGCTGGCTACCTTGAAGGCGCTGGAGAGTCATTGAAACCTTGCAGGGAGTGGGTGTGGGCAAAGACCATTAAGTAAATATATAAAGATATATATGGTCATTAAATAATTTGGTTCCCTGCACTCAGGCAATATTTGATTTTATGCTCTTGAATTTTATTGAAATTGTCCAGTAAGACATGCTCTGCATGATTTGTCAAAATGTAGTTGAAAAAGTCCATTCAGTAGTTTCCCAAAGGTATGGCTCCATGTGACGAATGTTCCTTGCATTTAGTGCCAAGAAGTTTGTCTCTCCCCATGACATTTATATGCTTTCTAACGTAGGCACTGTGAACTGTATTGTCTAGTGACTGTCTTGGTTTATTTGTTTGTTTTGGCTTCCGTGAAGCTCAGAGCCAAATGCTAAATTGTTATAATGCCTTCTCTCTTCTGTACATTTATATATTTCCTAATTCCAAGGAGTCTCCAATTTTCCTTTTATGTCTCTGTTAGTTAGGGGGTAATGGTAGCTGTTAAAAAATAACCCCTGAAATATTAAAGGCTTACACAGTGTGGAAATTTCTCTCTCACATACACTTCCAAATCCTTCCAGACAGTGGTTTTGAAGCCTAGGCTTTCCTTCTTGAGATTCTGCCCTCATCTAGGCCTAGGCGTTCTCTCAATTCTAGCGGCAGGTGGGGAAAAAGATGGAGGATTGTGTATGAGCTAGAGCAGGAAGTGGTGCATATAATTTCTGCTCATATTCCATTGGATAGAATTCAATCACCTAGAGCACCACCTAATAACAAAGGAGACTAGGAAATGTAGACAAATTGTGTGCTGGGAAGAAAAGTTATTTGGTGAAAATCTAGTCAATATCTGAATGTGTGTGTCCCCCCGGAATTCATATGTTGGAGCCTTAATCCCCAATGTGATAGTGTTAGGAGGAGGGGCCTTTGGGAGGTAATTAGGTTTAGATGAAGTTGTGAGAGTGAGATTATTATTATTGATGGGATTTGTGTCCTTGTAAGAAGGGACTAGGACTTGCTTTGCTGTCTCCTCTCTCGTTTTTTCTCTCTCTCCTTCCCTCTTTCCCTCCCCCCTTCCCTCTCCACCATGTGAGGATACAGCAGAAAGATGGAAGAGAGCTTTCAACCAGGAACTGGAACCAAATCAGCTGGCACCTTGATCCGGGACTTCCCAGCTGGTCTAGAACTATAAAAAATACATTTCTGTTGTATAAGCCACCCATTTGATATTTTGTTATAGCAACCTGAGCTGACTAAGACATCTGCCATATCTCTCCTTCTCGTTACCAGGTACCATTTTGTTCTTCCCTCAAATCTAAGATACTCTCTTCAAGGGAGGCCACCCAAAGCCCCATCCAGTCACATCTTTAGGTTCCAACTGCAGGACTCTGGCTGATGATGTGCATTTCTTTCCACCAGGTCTGGAGATAGCACCTGTGGCCCAGCAACAAGGAGCTGAAAAGATGATTATCATGCCCCCTCCCAATTCCCACATGCAATATACAGCAGGGACTGGATTATGCACAAAAAAACTTCTTCCATTCATAAAAGGGAAAGATGGCAACTGCATGTGGCTGGTCCAGATCAATAAGGAGGCTTTGCCAGGAAAGTGGGGGTGAAGTTCCTCTCGTCTGGCAGTGGGGAAGTTCCTTGAACTGGCGTGACTCTGCTTTGGGTGAAGAATTTCCATGCTTATTGTGCTCTATTTTCCCTGCTCTACCCTTTGCAAGAGTCTGCCTTGTCCCCTTTCCTCCACAGCCCCCTGAAGTGGGGTTTGGGGGTGCCTCTTCTTAGAGGCTGTAGAGCTTTCCTGGCCTGGTACATGGTCACACAAATCTGGGCAGCCACAGGCTTCTTTGGGCCCAAAGACTCAGTTCTCTTTTGGCTTCTCTGATTCCAGGCAGTCCTGAGCCCAAGGAAGCACACTCCAAATCCTTTCCTACCACAATTCTCAAATCGGGTTTATTTCTTAGCATTCTTGTCCCAGTTTGATGCCATCTGCAACAATAAGCTTTGATGTCCTCCTCTGAATCTAATCTTTATCCCAGGGCAAGGTCTTGCTGGGTCATTTGCCTTTCAAATTTCCTTCATTCTTATCTATTACTGTCTGGGTTCTCAAAATAGTAAGCTTTTCCAATCTCTAGAGGCCCCCAATTCAATCTCTCTTTCTTTCTACTCCCTCTCTCTCTCTCCTTATGAAAAGCAGAAAAAAATCTGGGTCTTTTCTCAACCACTTGTCTAGAGCCAGAGGCTCAGTTGGTACATGATCTGCCCTTCTAGCTGTGGCAGGTAACAGTTTTAATATTTTGCTATGGAATATTATGGGCCTCAGATTCCACTCTGCCTGCCACCTGGTTGCTAAGCTAACAAGTTACCAACTTCTGTCATAAGTAGCTGGCTGCCTGCTGCAAATAAGAATCCTCCAAATCTCAGTGGCTTATCCTATTTCATTCTTTCTCATGTAAAGTTCCAATGGTTATTCTTAATCATTAGGGGGTTCTCCCACGAGTGGAGATGAGAGACCTAGAGTCACTCCACTTTGGGGCTTCAGAGTCCTCTGTATTTAGCCAGAAGATGGAGACAGAGTATGAATGGTCATACCTGGAAGGTGTTTATGGTCCAGTCCTAGAAGTGGCACATATACTTCTGCTCACATTTTATTGGCTAGAGCTCAGGAATTCTTAATTGCAAGGGAGGTCATACCGAATTGCAAAGGAGGCTGGGAAATGTGGTCTAATTTACACCCTGGTAGAAAAGGAAATGGGTGTGATGAAGAGCAAGCCAGACATGGTCAAACATGTTTACTTAGCTGCCTTGTGCATATGCTCTTACATTGTGACTTACCTTTTGGAATAGTCATAAGTTAATTTCAAAACACACAATCTGCCTCTTTTCTTCCAGAATTTTTGTTCTATAAACTATAAAGCAGGGAAAAGTTATTTAATACTTTGTTCTCAGGTTGGGAAGCCGAACAATTTGGGCCCCCATCAGTGGGAATGGTCAGGCCATCAAAAGCCTTCTGAGCATCCAATATCCAGGTTAGAGATTTTCTCCAGGGTCACCTTTCTTTTTGTTTTTCAAATAGCCTCATTCTTCTGCATCTCCTTCATCACTGACTGACTTCTCATGTAGCTTGATTTTGATTCAGAGGTGAGGCGTCAGTTTGTGTACTTTGATTTTGATGCAGTACTGTTTCCTGCAATCGCTTTTTAGAGTAACACCTGCCTGGTTAGCACTCTCTCTCTGCTCTTGCTTATCTGGGGTAGGAGATTTGAAAGGCTCTGGAGTTCTGAGATGACCAATCCCGGGCACAGCCTTTGGAAGGTGCACTTTGGTGGATGGCAAGATCCTTGTTTTGGGCTCGTGTTCACCCCTCCTCTCCCACACCTGTCCCTTGGTCTGGCTGCCCTTGCAGCACTCAGGGGCTACCCAACTGTATCCTGATGGGCCATCTGTAGGCACATTTGCTTTCTGGCAAACTTCTTTGTATAAGCAGCTTTTCAGCATGATTTGTGTGACTCATCCAGGTTTCTGGTTTTCAAATCACATCCTGAATATTTACTGTCCCTCTTTGCTTCACTATTTTCTACAAAATTGAAAGCCTTTTATTCCCTTGTCAATATACTCTTCTGAGACTTTTACATATTAAAAAGCTTGTGTTTCAGCATTAATCATTGTGATTAATGTGATTCCACTAATAACCTTTTTCTACTTGGGAAGGCTCCAATTATAACTATATTTTGTGTTTGGCCTTGGGCCACTTTCTAACCTAATGATCCACGTTTTCATTGGTTCCATGATTCCACAGCATGGACCTCTCCCGTATCCACTTTCTCCTACAGATTTTGGGCACAGCCAATCTTCCAGACCTTCTGCAGACCCACCCTTGGATAAAATGAGGTTGGCTGCCTGGGGAGAGGTCTGCCTCTCTCGTACTTTCAGTATGCTTAGACACTAGTTTTTTCAATGATTCTTGATGGTTTCCCCAAAGGTGATTTCAAGTCACATTCAAGCATCATAATTCTTTGGCTTATCATTCACCCTTATAATTAATAATGGAAACTTGCCAGAAACCATTGTTTTAAAAAAAGAGTATTCTTCAAGGAGAATATTCAAAGGATCCTTCAGTATAATCTCTTCACATGCTCTAGACCAGGGGTGTCCAAACTTTTTTCAACGTTTTTCACCAAGGGCCATATGCGGTAAAATACACAAACAGCCAGGCCACTCACTCAAGGTGAAGTATGTATTGCCTCACCTGGTTTATTTAAGTAAACTAAATATAGTTTTGGAATTTGCTGTGGGCCAATAAAAAATGGATTGCGGGCCGCAGTTTGGACACCCCTGCTCTAGACCCTTTCAGACACAGTAGAGGAAACGGTCTAGCTCTTCAGAGAGGTAATAGGATATAGGCAGAATATCATGGTCTTCAGGGTTAGGATTAGTTTTGTGACCTTGAGAAAATTACTTAACTTCCATGAGTCTTAATTTCCTCATTTGTGAACTGGGTCTGTGATTATCTGTCTTGCTGGAATGGGATGAGGATTAAACTGAACAATATATCTAAGATAACTGGTAGTTCCATTTCCAATAATATAATAGTCTAAGTAGTCCATAAATCTTCCCACTTGAAAATACCCAGAAATGCTGAATAGAGTATAACCAACATCCTTTTAAATGCCTAGAAAGTAAGGGGGAATCCCCACAAACTAAAAACAGAGGGAACTGAAGATCAGGGTTGATTGTCCAGTAACCTTGGGGAGGTGGGAATTTACTCTTTCTTGTAAACAGGCTCATGTAAAGATGGGAGATGAGGCCCTTGTGCAACAGGGAGTTGAAACTGAGACCAGTGAAAAAATCTGGGGCATGGGAAAGGCTATGCCCTTGCAGAAATGGTTAGGAAAAAGTCCATCAACTGGATACCATAATGAAATTTGTCTCCTCTTGAGTTCTGAGTGTGTGTGTGGGGTAAATTTCCTCTTAAGGATTTGTAACAATATTCCTTCAAAACAAACTCCTTGCACAAGTTTGGGATTGTAGAAATTTCCAGTGGTCCCTCTTTTGAGGAACACTTTCTTTTCACAGTATACTTGGGAGGGGAGGAGAGGGTAGAAATATCCATGTCTATTTCCAGGTCAACAAATGAAATGTGAGTCAAGTTTTATGTGTCTTTAGTGGGGCTGACCATTGGTCTAGTACCACTTTCTCAATGGTGGCACTTTTTCTTACACCTCCCTTCCTTCCTAGCAACACCAGAAGTACATGGCCTTATGCTCTCACTCCACTCTGCCTGCCAGAATGCCGTGACAGGAAAGGACCTTACAGATCTACATTCAAACAGCATACGGTGCTGGAAAACGTTCAGGATATGAAATTAGAAAACCTGGCTTGAGTAGTGGCTCCATCACTGAAGAGGTATCCATAAAATCAGAATCAAGTTCCCTTTTCTTACTCTACCGAGTTATTGACAAGATGAAATTGATCCTGTTGCAATAGTATATTGTAAATGGCAAAGCACAATACAAGAATATGACATTGCTGTTATTGCTATTCATGCCAAGGAATAATTAGAAGGCTTAGG
Source organism: Rhinolophus sinicus (assembly GCF_036562045.2). Classification (NCBI taxonomy): domain Eukaryota; kingdom Metazoa; phylum Chordata; class Mammalia; order Chiroptera; family Rhinolophidae; genus Rhinolophus; species Rhinolophus sinicus. Next base: position 42,790,290 of record NC_133764.1, on the reverse strand, counting down.
GGTTAATTCTCTCATGTCTTTTTGCTTTCAACAGGGAAGCAAATAGAAACCAAACAAACAGGTAGATCTCTCTCTCTCTCTCTTTTTTTTAAACTTTTATTTATTTAAATGTGTTTTTCCAGGACACATCTGCTCCAAGTCAAGTAGTTCCAATCTAGTTGTGGAGGGTGCAGCCCACAGTGGCCCATGTGGGGATCGAACCGGCAACCTTGTTGTTAAGAGCACTGCACTCTAACCAAATGAGCTAACCAGCTGCACCCAGGTAGGCCTCTTGTGATGGGAGTTCAGACACTGGTGGCCAACATGGGAAGCATTTTACTGAGCATTCTTAATAACCCTGAAATCATACCAAAAATGCAGTTACCTTCCTAGTTCAATTTCTAGCTCATATTTTTCACGTGATTTGGGGGCAGGGTATGAAGGGGAGTGAATGACTCTGCATATCAAAATTTACTCTTAGAAGGCAAAGTTGGGCTTAGGGAGGGAAAGTGTCTGTGTCTCTGTTCCTCTCCAGCACAACTGAATGTATTTGAGCATTTTCATAAGTTTGCTATCCATTTGTACTACCTATTCAGTGAATATTCATGTCCTTATTCTTTGTCAACTTTTAAAATTTCTATTGGATTGTTGATCTTTTTCTTATTGATTTGCAGGTGCTCTTTATATATTAAAGGAATTATGCCTTTATCTGTCATATAATTTACAATATTTTCCCAGTTTATAATTTGTCTTTGAACTCGGCTGATATTTCAAAAATTTAGAAACATTTTTTGTATGCAGTTAAAACTGAAAGCGAAAACTCCCAGGCTTTGTGTCATTCTTATTTTCTCACATGGAGTCTTACGAAACTTTTGTGGTTGCATTTTGGTGTGAGGTGTAAAATATGGGTTCAGAAAAGAGTGAAGAAGCACTTTGTATCTGGATAAAGTTTCTGTTATTTGTCCATCTCTAATGACCCCTGAGAGGTCTGAGCAATCTCTCTCCTTTCAGGAATATCAGAGATTTCTCAGACTCTTTGGTAGATCTGGATCTAGCCTGTGCAGTTTGCATAGGAAAGAGACATGTTTTGTTTTTTATTTGCTGTACTTTTTGGAAAATTATTTCCAACAGAGGCCAGATTTTTCTATTATTAAATATCTAAAAAATGTAGTAGGTGATATGAAGTCATAGACGCATTTCAAAGCCCACATTTTTCAGCTAACCAGAGGCAGTTACCGGAAGTCTCTATTCACCACTAAATCTGATGCAGTGAGAGGGTAGGTAGGCAGAGCTGAAAGAGAGAAGGAAAGCATGAAATTTCTCTGGATTGAATAGGGTTCACCCACAATGGTGTAACTAGTAAAACAGGTCCCCCATGCATAGGGTAATTAATTGGTCCCTAATGCTTATTACAAATACAGCACTCTTCCGTTCTCCAGTTTGCTGGAAAGTGGGTTTAGCTAAGTGAGGATGACGTTCCTGGATAGAGAAAGTGGGAGGAAAGAAAATACCATGGACCCCACAGTGTTGTCTATCTGAGGAAGAATACATATGTTATCTTAAACTATTCTTACTCTTCTCTTTTCCTTGTGTCTTCCCTGTTTTCTACTTCTGTTTTAGAAGTTTTCTTGCCTGTCTATGTGCAGCGGTGATGGCAGAAGTTGCTTCTGTCTTTCTTGCTCTTGGAGATTGTCTCACCTTTGATTTCCATGGTGACCTCTCACCTTAGACACAGGTGTGTTTGTCATGCACAGCCCAAGGGTCTTGCCATCATGGACCAGTTATGTCATCTCAGAACCACCTTGGCCTTACAACCTTCTGTTTATAAATGATAGAAAGAACTATTTCTATTTATTTAGTTTTAAAAATTTTTATTAAATTTATTGGGGTGACGTTGGTTAATAAGATTATGTCGATTTCAGGTGTACGGTTCTATAATACATCACGTGTATATTGTATTGTGTGTTCATCACCCAACGTCAAGTCTCAGAAGGAGCTTTTTTTATTTCTCCAAAGCAATATGATTACTGAAGTGATGCTGCTCATGGGTCCTTGGTGAAATACTGCTAGAGCAATGCTCCCCTGTCTGCCAGGAACAAAGCCCAAGGAACAGGGTCCTGGAGAGCAATATCATGTAACTTGGATATATACCAGATAAGGCTGTAAAATGGAAGCATAGAATTTCAGGATCTTTGCAATGATTGATTTAAGCGCTCTCATTTTATGGAAAAGAAACAGAAGTAAATGACTTAGTCATTGCCCAAGGTCACAGAGCTACTGGCAGAGCCAAACTTGATCCCAGGTCTGTTGACTTGAATTCATTTGCTCTATTAATAGATCATGTATGACTAGCCTCTTGAAATTCTAGACTGAAAGCTGCTTGATGGCTGCCATAGAAATGCCAGACCTTCTAAGTTGGATGGGGAGGGGCGATGATGGTTGCTGACCTAATATCCATTCTCCTTTTGTCATTATCGACAGAACAGAACTCCAGCTAAAAGGTAGTGGTGTGTCTACTAAAAGACCAGGTTTTCCAGGTTTCTTTGCAGATGGGGTGACCATGTGATATCGTTTTACTGATGAGATGTAAATGGAAGTCACTGGGTGGAGCCTCTAAGAAGTGTCCCTTACTGTAGGGAAGACCCAGCTAATGTGCCATTTCTCTCTATGTTTTTGTCTAGCATTTAGATGTCATGTTAGAGGTAAAATAGCCTTCTTGTCACCATGAGATAACTTGGCTTTGACATACTTGAGCTGCTGAATTAGTTAGCAACCACTTACTTTCTGACTTGATTATGTCACTGTAAATTGATCTTTCTGTTATTTGCAGTCAAACACATTCCTCTGATGTTGTCCAAAAAGGAATCCATATATATATATATCTCCCCAGAAAACAGCCTTTTACATTATTAAAAAGCATTGACTATGTTAACAAACAGATTATTAGAGGGTGAAATTATTCACGTTACAAAAAGATCACAGAATCCCTTTCAACTGCATCTTTTAAAGTGTTTGTTTATAGATTATTTCATACTTAACAGAGGAGAAACTTAGAGCTGATCTCTTCCATGATACTGCTGATTAAGAATCAATCAGAAACAAAGATAAAACAAATCTGAAAGTATAATGATCGAGAAAGATATTTATATGACTAATTAATTCTTCTTCCTCTTTTTAACCAGGCAGGAAACTCAAACATTATGTGTCCTGGTTCAATGCCAGACACCTGGCTGTCCTGAGTGAGTAGAATGAACACATTTCTCACTATGTGTCATTCTTTCCATGAAACTTACTCATCAAGTATTTTACCTCCGTTTCTATTAAAAGCCCCTCTCTCCTCCTGGACATCCAGACTTGAAATCTCTATCGTCTTTCCTCTCCCAACCCCAGCATTCAAACATTGGGTGAGTGGGGTGGGCCACTGAGAAAAAGATCCAAAAGTGAATTTATCCAGTTGTTCTCTGAAACCTCAATCACGCCCGCTCTTTGGTCTGGCCACTCATTAGCCGCCTGCATTGGAAATATCAATTTGTGTGATGGTGACATTTGAGGCTTACATGATTGCTTCGATGCATTAGTTTTGGAGACCAAACACTTCAATTATAGTCAACAGTACACTTTTAATTGGGACACAGAGGTAAAAGGACTTTCTGTTGCTATAGTTTCAGAGGCACATTTGTGGTCAGCTGCCTAAAACTGGGTTTATTTTCAGATGTGAGATATTACTGAGAGTGAGCTCTGGTAACTAAGGGACATCTGCTGTTCTGGTAGGAGTGGAGGGTGACCTTAATGCTCAGCTGGTATTCGGCTCTTATGCCCAGCACATTCTGTAACAGCGTTGCCTTTGGTACCTTCAGTTTCACGTCCTTAGATTGTGAGTACCTGTCTGAAGAGGAAATATTAACCTATACCTTAATGAGTACTTTGCCAATAGACTATTGTTCTGAATGGCAGAAATAAACAGAAAGTAAGAAAGAAAAAAGGTAAGGGGACATCTAAGCAAGTTAGTGACTTTAGCACCTGGATCCAGTTCCCACCGTTGGAGAATGTCATGGAAATGGCCAAGGAAATAGAAGGAAGGAGAGACTTGCTTTGGACACCAGGAATGCTTATAGCCATTATCCTTGTGAGAAACCATAGACTTTCTGCTAAACATGGATCAAAAGAACTGATTGGATTCAGGACTCCTTTTATGCTTAAAACCGGCTTGCCTGTGAGGTGAGTAGGAGAGACTTCAGAATTCAGCGACACCTTTTTATTCTGAGGGATGCCAGCTGGAGGCCAGGGTGGTCTGCAGGCAGTTAGTCATAGCTGGATTCTGCAAGAAGCCCATAGGTGTCCTGTGCCAGCCTACTGCCTAATCACAGACTGCACTTGGCACAGATGTCTCTGACAGGCAAAACACCAGGGCACTCCCTAGCCAACTCTTGGAGGCCACTCCAGTAGGGCAAAGAAAATTGTAAACACAGAGATAAAACTGCTATGGTATCTTACAACGTCAGCCCCTTCTCTCAGTCTGCTGGATCTCTGGAATGCTGCAGGAAATCTAAATTTATCTTTCCCTTTCAACAGGGCTGAAAGACTGGTTAAAAACTGAACTATAAAACTCTCCCTAATTCTACAATAAGGAAATCGCACAGGTCATATTCTCTAAGTACAACACTATTAATAAATAAAAGTTGAAATAAAAACCCAACCACTTGAAAATTATAAACAAAATATAGTAAATGCAAAACACTCACCTAAATAATTCTTAGGTCAAGGAAGATATAGGAAGTACAATTAAAATCTATTTAGCCACTAATGACATTGAGGATACTAGATATCAAAATTTATAGGATGTGGTTAAAATTGTACTCAGAGAAAATGCATAGCCTTAAATATCTGCTTCTAAACAAGGAATGGACTGCATACAAATATTGAATTAAATAATTAGGAAAACAAATACACCTAACGTAAAGCAAACAAATTTATAGCAGAGCTTTAAAAAATTTGTAATATAATAGACAAGTTGCTAGCAGCTCAAATCAAGAATTAGGAGAAAACATAAGCGCAGGAAATGAGGAATTAGAAAGAGAATATAATAACAAATATTAACGGGGCATATAAAATTCCACTACATAGCAACAAATTTGAAATTTAAAGGAATACATGATTTTCTGAGATAAAATAAATGACTGTAATTGACTCAAGAAGTAGAAACTATCAATAGTCCCTTAATCAGGGAAGAAATTTTATTTTATTTATTTAAAAATTTTTCCAGCTTTATTGAGATATTATTGACATATATGTAAGTTTAAAGTGTAAAATGTGATGATTACCACAAAATGCATACCACAATAAGGATAGTTAACACCTCCATCCCCTTATGACTGGTTTTTTTTTTTTTTTTTTTTGGTGCCTTTATGAAAGAGACTCAGGGAACTCCCTTCCACCTTCTGACTTGTTGAGGACACAATGAGAAGATAGCTGTCTATGAACCAGGAAGTGGGCTCTCACTAGACACTGAATTTTGCCCATACCTTGATCTTGAAATTCCCAACCTCCAAACTGTGAGAAAGAAATTTCTGTTATTTAAGCTCTCCAGTCTACAGTATTTTTGTTATGGTAGCTGAATGGACTAAGACCAAGACATTAATGGAGAAACTAGTGAAATCCAAATAAAGTCTGGAATTTGATTAATAGTCACCTAACAATTTCAGTTGCTTAGTTTTGACAAATGCATTGCCGATGTAAGAGATTAACAACGGAGAAGCTGAGTGAGGGATAATGGAAATCTCTGCACTGTCTTTGTAACTTTTCCGTAAATCTAAAACAATTTTAAAATGAGAAGTTTATTTAAAAATAGAATAATATTACCTAACTTTCACAGATATTGTGATGATTAAACATTAATACCAGAAGTAAAGTGCTCAGCACAAACAGATACCCAATAAAGAATAGCTGTGATTGAACTGGCCTCTCCTTGGGCTGGAGTTATCTTTTCTCTCCCCATAGATGCCTTTTGACAAACATCAATATAGGAGATAAGGTAGGCACAGTAGGTTTTCATCTCACCTTGAGTTCCTCCCTAGACAAGAGCAGCCGAAGACTTCCCAAATTGCTATGGCGACTTTTTAGTAGCTTGGATCAAGATTTATTGTCAACAGCCTAGTGAGTAACAGCTGTTTGCATTTCTTATCCCTTCATTCTCTCTCTCTTTTTTCTTTTTAAGATTCCACATATTAAGTGAAATCATATGGTAGTTATCTTTCTCTGTTTGACTTATTTCACTTAGCATAATGCCCTCAAGGTCCATCCATGTTGTCACAAATGGCAGGATTGCCTTCTTTCTTATGGCCCAATAGCATTTATATATATAAATGCTATTAAATATACACATTTTCTTTATCCAGTTGTCCATCGATGGACACTTGGGTTGCTTCCATGTCTTGGCTATTGTAAATATTGCTGCAATAAACATGGAGGTGCATATATCTTTTTGAGGTAGTGTTTTTGTTTCTTTTGAGTAAATACCCAAAAGTAGAATTGCTGAGTCATACTTTAGCTCCATTCTTAATTTTTTGAGGCATCTCCATATTGTTTTCCATAGTGGCTGCACCAGTTTACATTTCTACCAGCAGTGCACAGATGTTCCCTTTTCTCTACATCCTCCCCAACACTTGTTATTTCTTGTCTTGTTGATAATAGCCATTCTGACAGGTGTGAGGTGATATCTCACTGTGATTTTGATTTGCATTTCCCTGATGATTAATAATGTTGAGCACCTTTTCATGTACCTGTTGGCCATCTGTATGTCTTCTTTGGAAAATTTTCTATTCCGATTCTCTGACCATTTTTTAAATCAAATTGTTTGTTCTTTTGCTATTGAGTTGTATGAGTTCTTTATACATTTTGGATATTAACCCCTTATCAGATATATGATTTGCAAATATTTTCCCCATTCCATAGGTTGCCTTTTCATTTTGTTGATGATTTCCTTTGCTGTGCAGAAACTTTTTAGTTTGATGTACTCCCACTTGTTTATCTTTTCTTTTGTTGCCTTTGATTTTGGAGTTAGATACAAAAAAATCATCACCACGACTGATATGAAGATCACTACCTGTGTTTTCTTCCAGGAGTTTTATGGTTTCAGGTCTTACATTCAAGTCTTTAATCCATTTTGAGTTAATTTTTGTGTATAGTATAAAATAGTGATTTAGTTTCATTCTTTTGCATGTTACTGGTCAGTTTTCCCAACACCATTTATGGAAGAGACTGTCCTTTCCCCATGTATATATTCCTGGCTCCTTTGTCATAAATTAATTAACCATATTTTCATGGGTTTATTTCTGGGCTTTCTTTTCTATTACATTGGTCTATATGTATTTTTATGTCAATACCATACTCTTTTGATTACTGTAGCTTTGTGGTGTAGTTTAACATCAGGAAGTGTGATGCCTCCAGGTTTGTTCTTGTTTCTCAATATTGTTTTGGCTATTCAGGGTCTTTTGAGATTCCATGCAAATTTTCCATACAGGATTGTTTGTTCTACTTCTCTGAATAATGCTATTGGAATTCTGATAAGAATTGCACTGAATCTGTAGATTGATGTGGGTAATATGGACATTTTAACAATATTAATTCTTCAACTCCATGAGCACAGAATATCTTTTCATTTATTTGTGTCACTCTTCAATTTCTTCATTAATGTCTTATAGTTTTCAATGTATAGGTCTTTCACCTTCTTGGTTAAATTTATTCCTATGTATTTTATTCTTTTTGATGCAATTGTACAGGGGATTATTTTCTTAATTTCTTTTTGGGCCATCATTACTAATTGTTTTCTGTGATCTTCAGCAAATTTACTCATATGTTCATAATCTGAGTTTCCTCATCTTTCAAGTGTGATCATGGTACTAACTCATAGAACTGTTGTGAAGATGTGGTAAGACTATATATGCATGCACCTATTTCTGTGCCTGAGACATTGTAGGCATTGAGAAAGGAAAACCATGTCTCATGGATGCACTTAGTCAGATCCACGAAATGTTGACATTGCTTTCATATGGGGGCATGACTTCCATGAAAGAAGATCCTATTATATCTGTGTTGCATTCCAGCGGTAGTGGGAATAAAACATTTCCACAAAGGTTCCATAAAGTAGTGGTCCTATGTGGAAAGTCATATGTGCAAAGTAGTGGATGTGTTTTTACCAGCAATGAAAAAATGAATCTAAAAATCACAGCTCAATGGGGCTTTCCCACATCAAGAAGTCTTTCATTTTTCTCTCTTAAGTTCCAGGACAGGTGGGACAGTATCTTATTTTTTAAATTACCATTGTATCCCTTTATACTGTGTTTTCCTGAAAATAAGACTTAGCCAGACAATTAGCTCTATGTGTCTTTTGGAGCAAAAATTAATATAAAACCCAGCCTTATTTTACTACAATATTAGACTCGGTCTTTAATATACTATACTATACTATACTATAATATAATATAATACCGAGTCTTATATTAATTTTTCTCCAAAAGACGCATTAGAGCTGATTGTCCAGCTAGGTCTTATTTTCGGGGAAACACAGTACTTGTACAGTTCCTGGAACACAGAAGGTACTCAATCAATAAATATTTGTAGACTTGATGAATGAATGTGAAGAGGATGGGGCTGTGAGAAGGGAGAGTTGGCCTGGAGACCTTCTTAAGAGCAAGACCGTACTGTTCAGCTCACATGGATAGGGAAGGAAAATGTCTCTCTTGTTGACCTTTTCCCCATCAGTTGGAAATTCAGGGTTGTTCTTGTTGGTGGTGGTGGTAGTGGGGTGCAAGGGGAAGAGGAAGTGGACTGCTAAGAAGCCTTTTCCCACTTCCATCTCCAGAAAGGAGCCAGCTCTCACTAGTGACATTTAAGGGTACAAAAGGTTGTGTAGGGATTTCCTCACATGGCTACAGGGGTTCCTTACAAACCATGGGTCCCCAAGCAGTGCACCACTGGACTTCAGGATCACATGATTTGTGTAATTTCAGTTGCATGAGAGTGGCTTTAGTATTTCCAGAGGGTTTCATAAACTATCCCTCAAAGAAATGAGTGTTTTCTATTTTTCAAGTAACCATTTTACTTGTTTCCAAGCAGTTAGTACAAAAGGATAGATGCAAGGCTTTAGTTCGGTTATTTGAGAGTCATCCGGGTTTCAAAGCATCTTTTAAAAAAAATTGTGTTGTGTTGCTGGAAATTGATGTGCAAACCATTGTATGCTTTTATTTGCTGGACATGTGCAGTCAAGTGGAACAGACAGTGCTTTTCTCTGTGGTAATTGTTCACTTAGTTCCTTGTTTTCCATTTATTCCAAATTGCCAGGGATTAGAGTGGAACAAGCCATTCAAGGGACAGAATCCTTCAGTAGTCTCTTAAAAAGTAGGGGAAAGAAACTAATTTTATTAAGGGTTTATAATGTCAGGCATTTTACATGTAACTTGAGTTAGCTGACTCTTCCAGCTCATTTAAGACCTAGGTAGGATTGATCCAAAACGCTATTCCATGAGCTCACTATGGGAAGCCCAAAGCCTTATCCCAAACTTATGCAAATTTCCTGGGGACTTGAATTCTCACGATCTGCTTTTGTTGTGAGTTCATTGTTTTTGCTGAAAGCTGAAAAAATGGAATGCTTGGATCATTCTCTTCCCTGTGAGGTTCTGTACCATCCTAGATGTGGCATATTTCTCTCCACAGTCTCCTCCTGACCTGCCAGTTGTGAAGAGATTTTCTGTATGGGCAGAGGCTTTACTGAAGGTTGAGGAATGAGGAAAGAGTTACATCACATCAGTGTAAGCCACCTCAACTTTACTATTAGATTTCCTTATTTTTATGTCTCTTTTGGTTACCGTTATAAGGTTGGTGGCCAAACCAGGTCGCTCTGCACTTAGCTTTCTGCCAGCTCATGGATTCTTCTTTCCAGCTAAAACTTCACTTATTTAAATGGTTTTAAATATATTCTTCTTCCTTATTTAATTGCACACACTAACACAGTTAGTATATGACAACTGCATGAAGTATGTACTGCTATTCTCATCTTAGTGATGATATCTTGGAGGTCAGAGAGGTACATAATTTAACTTAGGTCATATGGTTGTTGACAAATTGGATTTCAGACTGAGGTTTATCTATCTCCAAAATCCATGTTCTTTTCATCTTTCTTTTCGTATTTATAAGTGTGATTGCTTTTGAAAGCAGCCATAAGAATTCTCAGACGCTCCCTCATTTCATCTTAGGGAATCCCTGTCTTTGACGTCACTGCTTGAACAGCGCTGCATTCCTTTGTTGGTTTGCTCAGCAACTAGTACACTCATTGGGCATCCTGAGTGCCTTCTACCACGTGATGAGCTTTGCACTGGATGCTAGATACTCTAAATGATCCAGAAATGTGTCGGTGAAGAAAGGACTCATGGGTGGGAGAAGATAATGTTGTTCTGAAGAGTTGGCCTCTTTTGATTAGCTAAAGATCAACTCATCCAGGCCCCTGCTTCCACGCAAGGCTGCATAATCAGAATAGGACAGATGGGTGGGGATTTTGGTTCTGTAAGAGTTTTAGTCACGTGTTATCAGAAGAGAGTATAATGATCGAGGGCCGAGGACAACTCAGGGTACAATATGGAAGCTCTGATTGGAGTTGGGCCAGCTTATTGGGTCAGCCTATGAAAGAGGGCCCCTAACACCAAATTCTAACCCCATCCCACTGTGCACCATGACTCCACTTCTATCTGTCAGGCATTGCCTCCGGGATTTTCTGAATACTGTGATGTTCTACACACCAACCCATAAGACCCATTTACAAAGTGGAAGTGAAAGCTGGGCAAAATCTTGGGCTTTTGGGCTTTGGAAGACTTAAAGATAGTTGAAAGTTGAATCCTCTAAATAGCTATAGGGGTAGGGAAGAGGGAAACCCATCAGAAGTGAGATTGTTTAGCCTTAGGAAAAAGATGGCCTGTGTGTAAGTGGTGTAAAATAATGGATTGGATTCTAGTCCCTTTTTCATCTGTTTCTTCAAGGTCTAGGGCAAGTTGCTTTGTCTCTCTAAGTCTCAGTTTTATTTGCAAACAAAGACTCTTCTGAACCCTTCCAGACCTGACGCTTCTAATTTTTCCACAAGTTTTGGAGACAAGGATCCACTATTGCCCACTATTGACTGAGAAGACTTGGGGTTCTATTGTTACGTGGAGGCATTTATTTTGCTCTCTGGCTGGTTCTTGGTTCTGCCCTGTTTTTGTTGCTGTTGCTGGGATGGATTTCTTGTCTCTCTGCTGGAATTGCCTTCCAATTGTCCCTTTTTTGTCCTCCGATTGACAAACGACGGAGAAACAGGCCTGTGGCGGGAATCAGAGTTGCCTATGGCTGAAGGAGGCTCTGCTCAAATCACCACGAAGTTCTTAAACCCCGTGCCTGTGGAAATATTGATTCTGATTTTATTTTCTCATTTTGGTTAGAAATCTTAATTGAACTGTGGGTAGCCACGATTACCACAGGCTCACCCCTATTAAGCCCCAAACACACTCGCCTGAATTTTGTGCTCAATCAATACCACCTAGTTTCAATGAGAAGAGAAAGGTTACAAATTTTATATATAAAGATGGGTATTGAAAAATTCCTCTGGTCGACTCCAGGTCAGCATCCAATTCACAGCACTTTACAAGAGTAATTCTTTCAGAGAGAGATTTTTCAGCCTGTGGAAGTGACTTTCATGGGGTAGGAGGGCCATCTGGGATGCCAGCATGAAAACTCCTCTCTGTATAAAACGCTGATGGGGGTGGGAAGAGGCAGCCAGGCCTGTCTGTGTGTGGCTGGGTTTGGAGGGTAGAAGAGGCTGGTAGTGGTGTGGTCACTCAGATGGGGGCTGCCAGATGCCTGCAGGAAATCTGCTTTCTGTTCCCTCTCTGTGTCTTTAACTGCTAGTAGGGAACAGGCTTTCATTCAATTCCTCCTAGCTAATGGTCATACAAACTCTATTTCATTTAATTCACCCAATAACTATTGAGTATCTACTATAAGCCAGGTGAGGGCTGTCCAGTGGTAATTCACCTGTGTCAGGGAGCTTAATTCTTACAACAACTCTATACGTTAGGTTTTATCATCTCTAAGACTTGAATTGCTCTCTTGTTGCAAAGCTTGTAAGAACTTTGTTTCTGGAGTAAGATGTGTTAGTCTGGGCCCCTCAAGAAGCACACACTGAGCAAGATGAGTCAGACATGCAAGGGATTCACTGGGGGAAACACTGATGAGGGAAAATGGGAAGGGAGCTAGAGAAGGCTGGGAGAGCCGTCAGGCTGTGGTGCAGGTCTGACCCTAAGATGGAAAGAGGGAAGGAAGGAGTGAAGGAAAGAAGGAAGGGAGGGAGATAGAAAGAACGCTGCAGTACAGTTCTAAAAATGAATCAGCCAGGCTGATGGGTAATCTCAAGTCAAACTTGCCGGGAGAGGAGTCCTGCGTCTCCAGGACCAGGCACGCCACACAGTGAGGAGGAGCAGCCAATGCCACATGCCATTTTGTACGAAAATGGTGATAGATTTCAGAGCGCAGCGTCAGGGCTGTTGGTCAATTATGCTCCCAGCAGTAGGGGATCTAAGAGGTCATGCCACAGTTCAAACCCCTATTTTGCTACTCACTATCTGGGTGATTATGGGCAAGTCAAGTAATTTCTCTAAGCCTCATCTTTCCTCATCTCTAAAATACGATAATTCATATCTCATGAGATTACATGGAAGAATAAATGAGATGATGGATATTAAAAAAAGCATTTTGCATAGAGCTCTTGATAAATGTTACCAATTATTAGGTTTTATTATTTCAATGGTTCTAACTTTTTTTTTTTTAATGAAATGTTCCCTGAAATGTAAGCACACAAAACAGATCAGAGTGGAGCATTCTAGTTGAAGGGTGCATGGGAAGCCCTGTGGGGCTCCCCCATATCTCTACTCTAACTCTTGGAACAACTCTGAGGAACCCTAAGGATTGGAGACGCGTCAGGTGGAATCATATCATACACACATTGTTTGTGTGTGCATATTTGAATTTTTATGTTGATAATTAAAAATTATTTTAAAAATTAATATACAGTAAGATGGACCTTTCGAGGGTATACTGTTCTATGAGTTTTAATACACGTATAGATTTGTGTAAGCGCTACTACAATGGAAACACAGACCAGTTTTGTCAGTTGCCTCTTTATCATCGTCCCCACCCCCACTCCTAACACCTGGCAACAACTCACCCGTTCTCCATAATCATAGTTTTGTCTTTCTGAGAAGGTCAAATAACTGGCATCAAATAATATTCAGTCTTTTGGGACTGGCTTCTTTTGTTCAGCACAATGCTTTTGAGATTCATCCAAGTTGTTGTATGTATCAATAGTTGATTCCTTTCATTGCTGAGTAATATTCCAACATATGGGTGCAGCATGGTTTGTTTATCCATTCTTCTGTTAAAGGAAGTTTGGGGTGTTTCCAGTTTAGAACAATGCACATAGTTGGGGGTGATCAATAAATGTTAGCTGCTATTACGGAGGCTAAGAATGGGAACCCACGTTTCTGTGCAGTATAAGGGATTCTTATAGGTCTTCTTTTTAAATAAACCCTGCACTTGTTGTTTTTACTACAACTATTTTCCTGATTGTAAGTCACTAATGCAATGAGTCAAAACTCATTTCCTTTGGGTCTCAGTGGCTGATTGGGGCAGGCACCCGCCTGGTAACATCTTTTCTTTCTCAGTCTCTCTCTCTCCGGCTAAGTGTCTCCCCGCAAGGTCAGATTTCTCCCCCAGTCATATGCAGTGGCTTCAGGACTACATCGTGTCATTGACTGTAGATAAATGCACACCTAGGCCTGCAGCGTGTAGCATTTAATTTCTCTCCCAGATGCGTCTACTTTACATTCCGAAACCGCTCATCCACAGTGTGTCCTTTTATCCATCCCAGCGGACATTCTTCAAGCATTTCAGTGACTCTGACCTCATTCTTTATTTGGCAACTTCATCACTTCAGTCCCACGCTGTTAAAAATTCATCTTCACTAATATCAACATCATTAGGATTTGTTTGAGTAATGAAGACACAAATGCTATTTAAAACTACAACTGGAGTCTAAGGAAAGGGGATCTGTTTCAGCTGAAGGCCTTCCATACTGTTGAGCCCCAAAATGCTTTGTTCTGGTTATACAAAGTCAAGTCTGGAGCAGAGTTAGTTGTTAGGAGCTGGGGGAAGCGGCAAGGCTCTGCTTAACGGAGTGAGAGAATATGGCGTTTCCGGTAGCAACTCTGGAGAGTGAGGGCCAGGAGGAATTAAAGGAAGGTGAAGCAAGAGAGAAGAACCTATGATATACACTAGGCTTGGAAGCACATGAGATGAAGTGACCAATGACAAATCCCCAGCGATGGAATTTTACTGCTTTCCTTATTTTTTCTGTGATTATAGCAGTCACACTTTATGATGGGTTTGGAGAGATAAACTATCAATTAACCACCCCTCCTGACCTCTAGGCTCTAACTGGCTGAGAATAGATATCAGGAGTCATATATAGTAAGGATGGTCTCCTAAGAACAGGGCTGTCTGGTGTTCAATTTGAAATTGTTCATATAGACTCCGTTCTATTTGTTCCGTTCTTGGACTCCTTAGTAACACATCCAGTGACTTCTAAGAATAATTTTATCCTAGTAAACGTAAGAGCTGGCTCTCATTTCTATGTCAACAGGAAGTGGGACAAAGAGAATAGATGCTGGATAGAGAAAAGATGAATAAACTGATTTAATCTGGTGAAAGCAAGAGTTTGGAGCCAGAGAGATGCAATTTTCCTTGTTCCCACCACTTCTCTACCACCAAGAACCAACATCATGTTGAAGAGAGATTTATACTCCCATAGATGTGGAATGAGGGGTGTTATGGGCTGAATCGTGTACCCCTCCAAATTCATCTGTTAAAATCCTAACTCCCAGTACTTTAGAATGTGACTGTATTTGGAGATAGGGCCTTTAAGGAGGTGATTAGGTTAAATGAGGTCATAAGGGGGGGACCCTAATCCAATAGGACTGGTGTCCTTATAGGAAGAGGAAGACACACCAAGGATCAATGTGCAGAGAAAAGGCCGTGTGAGGACGTAGTGAGAAGGCAGCCCTCTACAAGTCAGGGAGAGGGGCCTCAGGAGACACCAACCCTGCTGGCACCTTGATCTTGGACTTCCAGCTTCCAGAAACTTGAAGAACAAATTTCTGTTCTAAAATCTGCCCAATTTGTAGTATTTTGTTGTGGCAGCCTTAGTGACTATTACAAGTCGTTGGGCAATCTCATTCACCTAGATCTCAAGAGGCAGGGACATCTCTAGTTGACGTCTGGGATATCTTTGGTAACAAATGATATCTCCATCTCATCTTATATAGAGCGTAACAAAGAAGAGGCAGCTAAGGTATAGGGGCAAAGCCCTGAGATAAAGAGCCAGAAGACCTGGCTACTCTCGTGGATTGGACACTCACCAGCTTATGACCCAGGGCAGCAATTTCTTTGAGCCCCACTTTCCTCCAGCAGTAACACGAGGCTAGTAAACCTTGTCATGACTGCTTTACAGAGCTGTGGATCCAGAAAGAGTACATAAAAGCTTGTTATTACTTGGAAAGCATGATAACTTTTCTAGACTTATTTGTCATTTGCCCACATTCTAGTGGCTGGTCTGCTCAGTCTCCACTTCCCGGATTCCTTCTCCAGTATTCTGCTGCCCCTAACACTGAGCTCGAGGACCCACCCTTGCCCCAAGCCCAAGGCTAGACTGTTGGATGCATCATTTACATACAGGTTAAAATCTCCTGCTGAGGTGAAGCAGAGGACTATGAGCTGGTGCCAATATCTTCAGGATGGTCAGATGAGAAGAGGTTCAAGGTGGCTCTGCCAAATAGTGTGCACTTCAGAGGAAAATGAGGAGAGAAGGATAAAGTCCAGAAGGGGACAGAGGGATCCAGTGAAAGTCCAGTTCGGAGTGACATGGGGTATATCCCCAGGTGGGGGTCAGATTCTCATTAAGGTGGAAATTAGATAAAGGTTCTGCAAAAATTGGCTGAGGACACAGCAGTGTTTTTAAACACTAACAATGGAGTGAGTTTTCCAGCAGACATAGTTACAAGATGGTGTTTTGTTTTTGTTTTGTGTTTAGTAGGCAAGTTCTATTCTGGAGTCAATACTGAGAAATTCCCAGTTTGTTGCTTCTGGAGGCCAGTTTTCAAATGACTCTTATATATTATTTTTAATGGCTGTAGCTAGTTCTCTACTGTTGAATATTGAGATTATGCTGCGATTAAGAAGGTAGGGGCCAGCCTGCTGGGGTTTGAATCTCAGCTCTGCCACTTATTAGCAATGTATTCAACAGTGCCCTGGGCCTCAGTTTCCTTGTTTGTAAAATGGGAATAATAGTACCCACTGTCACTGGAGAGCTATGTGGGCACATATGCGTGATTACCATGACATTGCCTACCTGAGCTTTGAGGTACTTAGTTCCATATTTGTATAACATAAAATTTAAAATTAACACTTAAAAATGTCTTTAAGTAAACGTGCTAACAATCCTTGCTTCTCTTTATAGGCCCCATAAACTGGCCAATGGGGGTCAATTTATACTCTAATTCTTGATATACAGGTAGGTTATGAGGTCTTGGAAAATTTACCTTTAGTATCATGATAATTTCTACAAAGGCATTTTTTTTGATGATTTGTGAAACAAGAGAGATTACAAGTGAAAAGGCATTATGTTTAAATTCAGAAAAAACCTTGAAAATGTAACTGTGTGCATAATATAATATTTTGAACATAATGTGCCCCAAAACACTCTGATGTCACAGCAGTATTTCTTCCAAGTTTTTTTTCAACAAAAGGGTTTCCTACCAAAGAAGAGTTCTAATGCCAACATGTATGGCTTCTTTTGGAAAAAGATATCTTCTCCACATTTTGCTCATTGTGTTTTAAAATATATATTAATATTTAAACCATATATACCCTTTTGTGGTTCCTTTATTTTCTGTAAGACCTTGATTTTTCTGCCAAGGGTTTGTTAATGGAATGAATGAATGTCCTTTATTCAATCTGCTTAATAGTCTCATAGGAATAATTTATCACTTATGTCATATAAATCCTGCATATGTGCGGTATTCCTAGACATTTTGTAATTTTTGGTTAATATTATAAATGGATTTCCCCCGCCCCCATTATTCCATTACATTTCCAGCTGGTATCATTGATCAACAAATACAGGTGAAATGCCACAGAACACAAGGGCAATATTCAAAAACATTGAAAAACAACTAAAATTTTTCCTGAAGTCTCACAGAATTGTGCAAGGGGAGCATTACATGGAATGTCACACAGCAAAACGTGCTAGAGTCCTCTTTATGTATCTTACCCATCATGTCAGCTGTACTTCCCTCTCTCTCCATTCTCTTCTTCCAGATCTGTTCTTGGGTAGCTCCAGACCCTTTTACTGGCACTCAAACTAGTATTTCTAGTTTTATTCCAACTCTGTCCATCTATCCATTACTCCGATCAGCACCACCTGAGCTGAAGCCCTTGGTTGCTTGAGTGACAAAGAATCCTGTATTAGTTATCTATTGCTGTGTGACAAATTAACCCAAATATAGCATCAAAAAGATTTATTATCTCACAGTTTCTGTGGGTCAGGAATGGGAGTAGTTTATCTGGGTGGTTTCTGGTTCAGCCTTTCTCATGAGGCTGCAGTCTGGCGGCTGACTGGGGCTGCAGTCTCCCAAGATTCAGCTGGGGATGGAGCCGCTGCCAAACTCTCTCAGGTGGCTGCTGGCAAGCTTTAGGTCCTTGCCATGTGGGCATCTCCATAGGCTGCTGGGGGGTAGGGGGAGAGAGAGAGAGAGAGAGAGAGAGAGAGAGAGAGAGAGAGACACACAGAGAGAGAGACACACAGAGAGAGAGAGACAGAGAGAGAGAGAAGGAGGGATTTTTAAAGATTAAATAGACTTGAGTGTATTTAAGTTTGGCTGGGAAGGAAGGAAGGAAGGAAGGAAGGAAGGAAGGAAGGAAGGAAGGAAGGAAGGAAGGAAGGAAGGAAGAGGACGGAAGGAAGAATGGAAGGAAGGAAGAGAGAGAGAGAGAGAAACAGAGAGAGAGAAGGGGGAGGGGAGGGGAGGAGACACAAGTCAGAAGACAAGGCGAGTGAAATTAAATCTCACCTTGAGAGAAAAAGTATAAAAGAATTATGGACATGATCTTTAAAAGCTTCATGAATCCTTTCTTATATTGGGTTGGGAAAGACTGTAAATTATTATAGGCTATTTTTCCACACTTATCATGCATAAGAAAGCGATTGATTTCTGTGTTTGCATTTTGTAAGCAACCAGCTTGCTAAACTCTTATTAGATGAAAAAGTTTTCAGTTAATTCTTTTGGGGTTTCCAGGCAGGTAATCATGTCTCTCCTTTCCTCTACTATTTATACTGTGTTTGTCTTTGCATTTTCCCTCTCACCGGCTAGAACTGCCTAAATAAAAACCATAAATAATAAAGATAAATCATGCGGGTAGTAATGGACATCCTCATTTCATTGCTCACTTTAATGGGAATGTCTTTACTGTTTCACTGATAAGAATAATGGTGGCCGGTCTTGGCTTATTATGTTAAGGAAGCACCTTCCTTGTGCTACTTTAGGAAGAAGTTTGAACTCTTCCTGGTTTTCGGAGCTTGGCTTTATTGCAAGGTTTTAGGCATTGCATACTCTTGGATTTCCTGATGCTTTGAGTAAAGAATTCCAGGCTTGCAGAATCTTAGCACCTGGCTAGGCCAGAGCCCATGTCCGTAGGCTGAGGCAGGGAGAGTCAGACAGTTTACTTTGAACTTAACTGCTTCCAGGTTCCTTCTGTCTCTGCTCTGCCACACGCTCCTGAACAACTCTTTGTCATGTTTCATTTGCTGTCCCTGGAAAGCTTGGTACTAAGGAAGAACAATAAAGAACTATACGGCTAGAGGACTGCGCTTATCTCAACTGGCAGAGGTAACACGAGAGTCACCTATGGCTGTGCTCCATCTACCTCTTCTGTCTCTTCCCTGGAGGGAGTCGGGTAATTATAACCAATTTGGAGATCCCTCATGTCATTGGGTGATTTGCAGACCCCATGGCTTGCAGGGTGGTATTCAGGGGAACTATGCAGATGGCTTTTTGTATAAATCATTTCTATTTCTCCAGGGGACTGAATGATGGGAAATCTATTTCCTACAACCTGTGGCCTTTTTTATAGACTTCCTATATCCTACCCACATGACCCATGTTAGCCAGTTCAGCCCTTGTGATGTGGCTGTCTTCTTCTTGAGCTGTTCCTAGTTTCCTACCCGTGACCTTTCCATTTCCGAGAAGCCCTTTACACATTTGAAGATTAAGGCTGCCAGTGAGGTTATATATGCCGCCACACTACACTCCAGCTACCTCTACACACCAGGATCTGGAATACTGAGAGGTGCTGGCTCTTGATTACAAAGAAAAACAGAGGTAAGTTTCCCTGCTAGGAGCCAGAAACTGTGAGATAATAAATCTTGATGGTGTTGCCATTCTAGGGAGTTTTCACTCAATGACTCCCTGGTGTTCAGGATGAAGGAGAACTGCTAGAACTCCTGCACCTTAATCTGGATTGGAGAGGGAGATTAAAATGAAAGATAGCCTTGAAGGCGATTTGGCCTTCTAATACCCAGTGATACCATTTGGAACATGTTCTTGGCTTTTCATTATCTGAAGAACAGGAAGCAGCATGACCTTTGGCACTGGGATCCCACTGTTTGTCTTGAGGACATTCTCAAACATGTTTTAGACCTGGACTTGACTGAACCACTGGTCAGGGAAATCGTGCACTGACTGTGAGAGCAGAAGTCCTGAGAACCTAATTTTCTGAGGTACAGATGGTGTGTTCCTGACCAGATCTCTCTAGGCAAAACATCTGTTCAAGGAATTAGCTTTCTCAATTGGAACTGCCCAATACCTCACTCATCCTGCTCACCTATGCTCTCTGAAGTCCATCTCCCAGCTTTCCATAGTCCCTGACGCTATAATGGACCGCTATCCAAGGCAGGATGTTGCAGGAGTTTAAAGCCGTATTCACTTCCATTTGACCCTGTGCCATACCAAACTCAACACACTGAACCTTAAAACTGGTGTCTGTTATTCCACTGTGTAGTAAACATGGAAAAGCACCACCCAAATCCGTTTCAAGGAAGGACTTGCCTCTAGCTGTCAGCTCCTGCAGGGTCTGCCACCGCAGAAGAGCCATCTCGCCTGAAGCAGTTTAGATCTGGAAGTACGAGAAGTGGGAGTGTGAAGGGATACCGAGGCTGGGACATTTGGGCCTGATACGGACACTCTAACAGGAAGTACTTGATCCCCACGTGCATTGCAGTTTGACTTCTTCCTCTGCCCAATTCTGCTTCCTCCCTTCTCTCTTTGCAGTGTTGATTCCTAATACACAATGTTCATTCCAAACTGCATTTCAGGACTGCTTTTGGAGAACCCAACCTGTGACACACTGGGTGGACCATATTGCTATAGGAGGATGTGTGCCTCTGTGCTTAGTTTTTGAGAAAGTTGTCTGCTTTGGATGTCAGCTAGTGGATGTCTGCTTCCCAGTGTGGTGGTGGCAGCGCCTGGCGAGCAATGCTATTTTGGAAGGGAAGATATTTTCTTCTAGTTTTGTTGAGATATAGTTGACATAGTGCAATGTAAGGCGTACAGCCTTAAAATTACATGTATTGTGAAAGTATTATCACAGTAAGTTTAGCTAACATCCATTAACTCATATAGATATAAAAAAAGAAAAAGAAAAAAAAATTCCTTGTGAGGAGAACTCTTAGGATTTACTCTCTTAACAACTTTCATAT
The DNA here is from genome assembly GCF_036562045.2 of Rhinolophus sinicus. Classification (NCBI taxonomy): domain Eukaryota; kingdom Metazoa; phylum Chordata; class Mammalia; order Chiroptera; family Rhinolophidae; genus Rhinolophus; species Rhinolophus sinicus. The sequence goes on along the minus strand of NC_133764.1, from coordinate 42,769,427 downwards.
TGTCATATGGCAATGTTAATTATAGTCATCACGTACATTATATCTGTAGAACTTAACTTATAACTAACTGGAAGTTTGTACCTTTTGACCACTTTCCTCCAGTTTCCCTTCTCCCCACCCTAAAAGGGAAAGTATTTTCTCATCATGACAGTGTTCAATGGGGGTGTTGTCTAATTATTGCACCTGGGCCAGCCAAGGCAAACCCAGAGGCCTCCTTGGTTATTAGTAGGTGAAGTGGGCTTTCTGAAACATTTTCCTAGTGCAAGAATATTCCACAATGGAACAGGGGTTCATCTCTAATCCTCTTTCTTTCTTTGGTCTTGTTTCTGCCCTTTGTAATTTTCCTGGCCTCTATCCTGGTTCCTTTTTCTTCTGTGAGGTGTGTGTCATTTCAATTTGCAATTTCAACATGGGATGGGGAATTTTCCAGTAAATCTGGGTTTAGTGAGACAAATTAAAATCCAATTAAAGAAATAAAATAGTGAATGGCAAAGTGCTTATAAGAGGTTGTTGGGAGTTGCATGGGGATTGGTTTGAGCTCACAGAATAGCTGAAAGTGACCCGCTGGAGAGGAACTCCATAGTGAGGGCTTAGACAACAAAGCTGAGAATAAGGAGTAATTACAGGCAGGAGTTTGTGACGTGTGCAGTAGAGAAGATGTGAGGAACTGGTTGCAAGGGAAATGCATTTGATTAAAAAGCAGCTTAACCTCTCGAAGAAGCCTGAATTAAAAAAAAAAGGAAAGAAAAGAAAGCTATAATATAAAGTTGCTGTGAAACTTACCATGAGGCAAATGAGAGAGAGAATGCGCAAGTGGATGTATTTGTTTGTATATTCTCCCAGGAGCTCTTAGAGAAATTAAAGTGAGTTTGACATCACTATTTGAGACCCTGCCCTGTTTTAGGTGCATTTAAATTCAACTAAAAGAGGCACCCCAAACCTCAATAATCAAGAAAAATAACATTATAATGTAATATTTAAAAACATAAAAATCAATGCAAAAAATCATGATGAACAAAATATCAAAATTAAAAAAAAAGAGACAGGATCCATATTCCTGATTTGTCCTTTTACCTCAGGCTTATTTAAGGTGGCCTGGCATGGTAGTGTCACTGACCTGGTCTTTGTTTAAAATTTTGATATTTTGTTCATCTTGGCATTTTTTTGCATTGATGTTGACGTTTTAAAATATTGCATTAAAATACTGTTTTATCTCGATTACTGAATTTTTTGGTGTCCTCTTAAAGTTTGTGTCCAAGGCCAGTCCCAGCCCCATGGGAGAGATAAATGGTGTTTGTCCTCAAGTTGGCCCCATGGACCTGTTTTGAGCCTTTGGGAAGAAGAGCTGTTGGTTCAAGGTAAAGGGACAATTTTGTGGGATTTGGGAAGCTGAGCAGCTTCAGGTCCAGTGACCAAGTATGAAAGAGATTTGGGTTAGGGGCATGTCCCCACACTCTGGATGGACCCCGGGTGATTCTGTGGGTAGAAACTGAAGAGAGCACAAGTGTGGACCCTGGAGGGGTTGGCAGCTTTGGGAGTGCAGCCTCCTTGAAGCATAGCCCTTGCACATAGTGTGCAGTTTATCTTTGTAGTTGTAGTTTTTAACACATAGTAAGCACTCAGTGTCCACTGAGTGTAAGAATGAGTGCAATTTGTGATGCACACTGTGATTGGCTCAACGTCCTGGTTCCCCGGGAGGAGATTTTGAAAAGAGCTGGCTAAGTGCAAAAACATTATATCTCCCAGTCCCTGAAGTACCAAAAATACTCTCGCACATTTTTTGTTTGTTCTGGTAAAACATACATAGTATAAAATTCACCCTTTTAGTCATTTTTAAGTGTGCAGTTCCCGTGGCATGAAGTATGTTCACATTATTTTGCAACCATCACCCCCATCCATCTCCAGAACTTTTTCAGCTTCCCCAAGTGAAGCTCTGTACTCACCGAACAACAACTCCACATTCTCCTCTCCCACCGCCTTTGGCAACCCGCATTCTACTTCCTGTCTCCATAAGTCTGACTACTCTAGGGGCCTCATCTACGTGGAATCATACAGCATTTGTTCTTTTGTGACTGGCTCACTTTACGTAGCATAACGTCTTCAGTTCATCCTTGTTGTAGCTTGCGTCAGAATTTCCTTCCTTTTTAAAGCTGAACGATATTCCACTGTATGGATATATCACATTTTGTTTATCTATTCATCCCTCATGGACATTTGGGTTGTTTCATCCTTTTGGTGATTGTGAATAATACTGCACTGAACAAACTCTCTCTTTTTTTATTTCTCTTGCTCTTGGAGAAATAAAAAGGAAAGAGGCTCCTGCAGGCCTGTAGCTGTGTGAATTCTGTTTTACTCTGCATTGCAGGCTTGGCCTCCTGAACAGAGGCAGCAACCTCAGCTCAGACCTTTGAGGACCCATTGTATTCTAGGTCCTCGGTTTGATGTTGCAGATACAAAATCAACCAACGTACTCCTCCCCTCAAAGAACTCAGTCTAGTGTGGGGGCAGATTTGTTTGCAAGTGATTTTACTTGGAATCTAGCTTCAGTCAGAGAAGCAATTACTTTTGTTTATTTTTTTAAAAATTAGTTTCAGCTGTACAAAATAACATAGTGATTAGACATTTATATACGTCATGTAGTGATAACCCCAATAAGTCTATTACCCATCTGACACTGTGCGTAGCTATTATAATAATATTGACTAGATTCCCTATGTTGTAGTTTATATCCCCATGAATTTTTTTTATAGTTGACATTCAATATTATTTTATATTAGTTTCAGGTGTATAGGGTATTAGACATTTATATAATTTATGAAGTGATCCCCCTGGTAAGTCTAGTACCCATCTGACACTATACATAGTTTTCACAATATTATTGACCATATACCCCATACTGTACATTACATTCCCATGACTATTTTGTAACTACCAATTTGTACTTCTTAATCCCTTCACTTTTCTCACCCAGCTTCCCAGCCCTCCTCCCATCTAGTAACCATCACTTTGTTCTCTGTATCTATGAGTCTGTTTTTCTTTTGTTTGTTTATTTTGTTCTGTAGATTCCACATATAACTGAGATCATATGGGATTTGTCTTTCTCAGTCTGACTATGTCACTTAGCATAATACCCTCTAAGTCCATCCTTGTTGTTACAAATGGTAAGATTTCGTTCTTTTCTATGGCTAATATTCCATTATATATATGTACCACATCTTTTTTTATTTATTAAACTTATTGGGGTGTCAATGGTTAGTAAAATTGTATAGATTTCAAGTGTACATTTTATAATACATCATCTAAATGTTCCATGTGCACTTGAAAAGAATGTATATTCTGCCACTTTGGGGTGAAAAGCTCTAAAAATATCAATTAAATTCATCTGCTCTATTTGTCATCTACGGCCGCTGTTCTCTCTTGATTTTCTGTCTGGAAGATCTGTCCATTAATGTCAATGGGGTGTTAAAGTTCTCTACTGTGATTGTGTTACTGTCGACCTCTCCCTTTATGTTGGTCAATATTTGTTTTATATATTTAGGTGCTCCTATGTTGCGTGCATACATGTTTACTCAGGTTATGTCCTCTTGTTAGATTGATCTCTTTATCATTACACAATATCCTTCTTTGTGTCTTACTATGCTCTTCGTTTTAAAGTCTATTTTGTCTGATATAAGTATTGCTACCCTAGCTTTTTTATCATTTCCATTTGCATTAAATATCCTTTTCCATCCCTTTACTTTCAGCTTATGTGTGTCTTTCAATCTGAGGTGGGCCTCTTGTAGACAGCATATGTATGGGTCTTGTTTTCTTATCCGTTCAGCTATCCTATGTCTTTTGATTGGAGCATTTAATCCATTTACATTTAAAGTGATTATTGATAAGTACATAGTTATTGCTATTTTATTATTTGTATTTTTGGTCTCCTTTTGTTTGTTTTCTCCCATCTTCTTCTTAAAGAAGTCCTTTTAACATTTCTTGTAATACTGGCTTGGTGGTAATAAATCCCTTTAGCTTTTTCTTGTCTGGGAAGCTCTATCTCTCCTTCAATTTTAAAAGATAGCCTTGCTGGGTAGTGTAGTCTTGGTTGTAGGCCTTAGCTTTTCCTCACGTTGAATATTTTGTGCCACTGCCTTCTGGCCTGCAAAGTTGACAATCTTATGTGAGCTCCCTTGCATGTAACTAGTTGTGTTTCTCTTGCTGCTTTTAGGATTCTCTCTTTATCTTTACCATTTGTCATTTTAATTGTGATGTGTCTCGGTGTGAGCCTGTTTGGGTTCATCTTGTTTGGGACTCTTTGCACTTCCTGGGCATGTATGTCTATTTCCTTTGCCAGGTTAGGGGAGTTTTCAGTCATTATTTCTTCAAATAGACTCTTGATTCCTTGCTCCCTCTCTTCTCCTTCTGGTACCCCTATGATGCGAATGCTGTTATGTTTGATGCTGTCCCACATGTTCTTTACACTCTCTTCATTTCTTTTTTTATTTTTATTCTTTTTTTCTGTTGTTCCAGTTGGGTGTTTTCTACTACCTTGTCTTCTAAATCACTGATTCAGTCCTCTGCTTTATCTAATCTGCTGTCGATTCCTTTTAATGTATTCTTCATTTCAGTTATTGTAGTCTTCATTTCTGATGGGTTCTTTTTTATGGTTTCTACGTCCTTCTTTATGCTAACTATCTCTTTGTTGAAGTTCTCACTAAGTTCCTTAAGCATTTTTATAATCAATACTTTCTCTGTCTCTGGTAGGTTGCATGCCTCCATTTCATTTAGTTCTATTTCTGGAGGTTTCTCCTGTTCTTTTATTCGGGACATGTTGTTTGTTTGTTTGTTTTTTTATTCTGGCTGCCTCTCTGTGTTTGCTTCTATGTATTAGGTAGATCTCCTATGTCTCTTGGTCTTTGCTGGGTGGTCTTATGTAGTAGTTGTCCTGTGTGGTCCAGTGATGCAGTCTCCCTAATTACCTGTGTGTGCTTTCCGGGAGTGTCCCTTTTGTGTGTTCTCATGTTGCTGTTGAGCATTGATTGCTTTTGGTGCATCAGTGGGTGGGACTGACTCTCAGGCTGACTGGCCATGAGGATTGACTATACCCACAGCACATGAGCTGCTGTGTGTGGGCTGACCCCTCAGAGGGGTATTTGCCCCAGCGAACTCTTATTCCTATTCAGACCACCCTTTGGGTGTGGTGCTGGTGGGGGTAATTGGGTAGTGCTTTGGTGTGGTCTGAGGTCAGCCTTTGGGTGTGTTGGTCCTGGTGTCTCTTGGGAGAGGTTTCCTTGCAGCCCAATTTCAGCCTTGCCTGTGAGAGCCCCTTTGCTACCTGGTTGAGCTACAAATCTATATGCAGTTGGTTGCTGCCTGCGCTGAACCTGGAGGCATGTGAAGGTGGCCTTGCTATGAATTGAGGCCAGCTGCCACCAATATCAGGTCTGGGGCAGCTTAGCAAAAGGCCCTCGGCCCCCTAGGCTTGTTGCCACCTAATGGTTGCCCATAAGGCTTAGCTGCTGAAAGAGCCTCCTTAAGTGGGTAGTCCGGGCTGCTTGACATGGTCTTGACAGTGTCCCTGGTGATTGTCACCTGAGTTGGGTCGGGAGGGGACAAGGTATTCACGGGGTGTGGCTGGCGGTTTTTACAAAGTTAATGCAGATTCAGTTCTTCTGCCAGTGCTGAGCGTGTGGCCACCCTGCAAAACACCCAGAAAACACTGTGGCCAGCCACCACTCACTTCAGCCTTCAGATTCCCAAGAACCACCTAAGAAAGGCTGCAGCAGAAGCTGTGGCTGACTACCAGCCACTGAAACTTCCCCAGGCCACTGCAGGTTGTCCGCTGCTATAAAAGTCTTCTGCAGCTTGCGGGGCAGGGCGGGCTGCCCAGGGACAGAGAGTACCCTGGGTGATGCCACACTAACTGGGTAGGGTGGGATCCCAGGGAATCACCAAGGTGGTGTGCTCGCGTGGATTTTACCACATCGTGTAGTCTCAGATTTGGCTCTTTGGGGGAGGGTTCGACATAGGAAAGACGGTGCCCTCCTGTAGATTACATGTGAGGTGGGCTCCACACAGCGATAATGGCAGCTGTCCCTCTAGCCCTTGCCCTGAAGCCACAGAACTCAGTCTTCCCTTGTATGTCTATAGCACCTCTCAATTTGCCGCCCCTCTGCTGGAGCCCAGGGTGAGTTTTTTCAAGTGAGTGAGTCTGTGCATGGGCCCTTAAGAGGATGTCTGGGTTTCTGGCTGCATTTTTTTCTCACTGGGACAGATGGAATCCTCACTGATTTTCACTGCCAGGAGTTGTCGGAACTCTTCTTCCTGTCACAGAACCCTTGGGCTGGGAAGCCCGATATGGGGCTATGACCCCCTCACTCTTCAGGGGGGCTTCCACCACCAAGGTGTCCCTCTTGGTGCTCAGCCACTAACTGTGGGTTTGGGGCTAGTCCATTTTGCATCTCTGTCCCTCCTACCAGTCTCGATATGGCCTCTTCTTTATATCCTTTGTTATAGGTGTTCTGTTCAGGTAATCTTCAGATGTTTCAAGGTTGGTTGTTCTATAATTTAGTTGTGATTTTAATATGATCCTGGGAGGCAGCAGGCATAGTGTTTACCGATTTCACCATCTTGGACTTCCCTTGCTTTTGTCTATTCTTTTGGTCCTTGAACGAGTGGCTAACTCCTGTAAGAGGAGAAGGGTTAGCTACCTACACTGGGTATTATAAGAAATGTGGACTTGCAGGACATTTTGGAGTTTCAATTAATATCCCCTTTTGAATTTACAGACCATTCAAGTAGTAGGTAGGTCCCTCCAGGATTGTGAATAGAGAGTTCTAGTATTGTGACCACTGAGTTTGGCACTTCCTGCCTGGGAGTTCCTGAGTTAGGGAGACAAGAGACTGCCCAGGAAGGGACTCTGCCCATTCTTCATGCCGCTGTTCTCATTTATACATGCACACACTTATCTCCTAAAAATATTATGAGCTTCAGAAAGTCCTTGAAACCAGGATTCTGTGGGCCGATTTCATGGGAATGCTTTATGGCTGAAGGAAAACCATCCACACTATTTAAAGTCATATACACTCTTTAATGTGGATGATAAAACTTTAATTAAAGTGGTGATTAGAAACAGAGTAATAATGACCACTAATAAAGTAGTTTATAGGGATCGATAGCTTTACAAAGAGCAGTCCATCCAGTTGCTGGTGAGCCGCTGCAGGTAGCCCAGAGCATGGGCTCTGGCAGCGTAAAGAATGAGAGGAAGGGTTTACTGGAATAGAGAGATAACATAAAAGGCAATTTATAATGTGTGACTCCAAGCAATGAACTAGGGAAAATGGAAAGCTGTGATGTGGATGGAATTCATTGTACCTTTGCATTATGAATGAGCTTTACAAGATTGCAGGCTATAACAAGGATTTGGTTACTTGTGTACAAATGAGCGTTATCTGAATGGTTTTTCTTTTTCGTTGTGGTCCATGTGTCTTAGGGTGAAGGGAGCAGGATGAATAAAACCATGTCTGAGCAAGCCTTTAGCAATCGGTGCCATACTAATAATGGTAATAGTAATAAAGACCAGAGTAATAATAATAACAACAACAATAATAATAATAGAGTAATAAACACCTAAGTACCAACCTCTTTCACATTTCACCTTTAATCCCAATGACTCTCCTGCCAGATAAATAATATCACCCTCTCTTTATCAAATGATGTAGAGGTTGTTTACGGAGAAACTGGGTTGGAAAGAGAATTGAGGAAAAATTTCCTGGAGGGTGAATTCTTAGTTTAGGATCTGAAAAGCAGTGAGACACTTGGTTTGAATATGTGCGCGTGTGCTCGCATGCTCACACACACACACACACACACACACACACACACAAATTCTGTTTATGACCGACAAGGCCCTGTAGGATCTGGCTCCTGCCAACCTCTCTAGTCTTACCTATCTTTATTATGTCCTTATTTCATCCACGGTGGCTTTCTTTCTAACCCTCAAATATGCCAAGTTCTTTCCTGCATTAATTTATTTATATTTGCTATGCCTCCTCTAGAATCATCTTCTCTCATATCTTTTCACAGATCCCTTTTCCAACCTTCAGGTCTTAACCCAAATGTCACCTCCTTAGAGAGGCCTTTTCCATCAACTCTGCCTAACCCCTTCTTTTTCCAATCTCTTCTTTACCTTATTACTCGATTTTGTTTTCTTCATTGCACTTGGCACCAGAGAGTATTTCATTTATTCATTTTCACATGTTTAATATTTGCCTGCCTCCACTAAAATACATACTTTTGAGAGGTTGTATCCCCAGGTTCTGGAATAATTAATGCCTTGCACATAGTCGGGGCTCATAAATGTTTGTGGAATGAATGACCAAAGGCTATTTGAGGAGCCTGTTTATCTTATGACACAATGTAAGATTCCTGTTCACCTCTAACTATTCCTTCCATGCTTTCCTTGCTCCCTTTTAATTTATTGAATACAAATTCTGCAAGAATTTGGACCACAGTGCAGAAATGCTTGGGAGGAAACACTGCATAATCCAGTGATCTTAAGAGACCCCAGGTTCTAATTAGCACGGCACACGGCAGTGATGCTAAATGAACTGTAAGTCTTATCAGGTCAAAACCCAGCTTTGTAGGGCAGCCCAAAATAGAGGCTCATGCTCTTTTTGTCTTTAGCAGGGCATTCCATGAGGTCTATAAAGGTGTATCAAGGTATAATAGACAAATAATGTACTTGGTAGATTGTGTAATGAGAGAGATGCTTCCAAACTCTCTGGGGTGTGGCTTCCAGATCTTGAAATTTCTTTCAGGTGCACTTGGGGCCTGGATGGATGGTTTCAATTAGAATTCAATTAGCATCAATCAAGGCAAACTCCAGGGGCTGCCAATCATCTGAAGTGCCCCTGCCCCATTTCCCTCCTAACCTTCTCCTCTGTCAGGGCAGTTCTGAAACAAAGCTTTGTGTAAGCCCAGGCCTGAAAAGGAAGTGGCTTTTGATTTAGTTTCTTGTGGCTCAAGGCACTCTTAACAACCACATCCATGACCATTGGGGGACCAGGTAGCCTGACCCTTCCTGGCCATGCTATCTGACTCTGTACTGACTGTTTAGGTGGCTGGGCTTGCCCTAGGTTATGCAGTCAGCAGCATGTAAAAGCACACTTTCTAGCACCTTCTCTGTATTAATAGCCATGCTCCTGAATGTGTTGCATCTCATAACAACTTGCTGCCAGTCAACAACTTGGGCAGTCAAAGGATTTCCCAGTGTAAGTATTATCAGCAGCAGAGCAGAGGGGGCCACAGCATAAGGCAGAAAATTTCAGTGGCCAAGAGGGGATACTGTCTTCCCAGATAGTATGGAAGGATCTTAGAGGTTGTACAGGGTGAGATTGTACAAGATCGCTCCTTTTTTTCTCCTCTTAACCATGATGTCTAGAGATGTCTTAAGCAAGTTTGGCATCATAGCTAATGATATACGTTTCTGCCTTCTCTTTGGCTGGGGAACACGGGGTCCACTTCCATGCTTCACAGTTGCTTGTGCACAGAAATAAAAAAATAAAAAAATAAATGCATGTTAAATGCAATTGATCTAGGCCTGACCTTTCCCCAATTACACACTGCTTGATAAAACTCTCAGCATGTGTGAAAATCCCGGGAACCCCTAGATGCTAGCTCTAGCTTGCAAAGATGAGTCAGCTCCTGAAAGAGAGGTGGAAAGCGAGGGTTGGTAATTGCAGAGGAAATGTCTAGCCTAGCAGAGCAGACCCAAGGGGTCCTGTGCACCTAGCAGTATAATTGTCTACATTGGAGCCATTGGCTGCCAGCTTGGCCCAGCCATCAGGTAATAAGCAGCAGCATTCGTGACCTTTCAGCTTTGCAGCAGAGCCCTTAGCCTGAGCAGCCGGGAAACCTATGCTGCTCCATGAACTGAAGCCACGGAGGGTGGCTGTGGCGTCTGGAAGTTCTCTGTCCAGGTGTGAGTGCAGCCTTCAGGGAATTACATGCCCTCCTTGGGGACATGCACTTTCCCTCCTGAAGCCACCCAGACCTCCAGTCCCAGCACAGAAGAGGCTGACTTCACCCCAGCCCAGTGCCCATGGGTTCTTTAGTGAGCGCCAATTGTTTCATTTATTTTTCACTTATTGAATGGAAGCCCGGTGAGTGGTAAAAACACCAGCTAAAGACTCAAAGGGACTTGGATTTGAATCCTGGCTCTGCTATGTGATAGCAGGATGACATGGGGATAGCATTCTGAGCTTCTGTTTCCTCACCTGTGCAATGGAGAGAAAGAGCTGACTAGGGAAAGTGACTTGGTTGGAATGAGCCTGGAGGAAGTGCTGTTCCCTTTCTCAGTTTACTCGTTTTACTTATCGTTTCTAGAGTTGACTCTTGGCCACATGGTGAGGTCGCCATCTTGGTAGGCCCCTACCTTCTTGCTGACAGGTGATCTGTACTCCATGTTATTTTCTGCCTATCCAGGTACTTCTGGCCCTTGGCCTCTTCTCTGGAGCTTTCCTGCCCACTGCCTGCTATTGAAGCTGACCTAGCGTATCCTGCATTCTCTCAGGACATTTGTTGAAATAGGAAATTGTCATTCCATGTTTCTTTGTATTACATTTTCCTCTAGAGAATAAGGCCATTAATCTTTAGGCAAACAGAAAGGTGACATCCATTTAAGACTTCATTGATTCGTGGGTGGCTCTGAGCCCACTGAGAGACTCAGGATTTGCTGAGGGGCGGGGTCCATGGCATTTAGAGACATAGCCTTCCCCTAATCTCAGCATCATTCTTCATAGCTGTGTCTGCTTTGGTTCCCTGGTCATTTCTACGGTTACACTCTTGGGCTGGAGTCTGGTTCTGAGTTCCAGTCTTTAAACAAGGGTTTTGATCCCCTCCCAGATCTTGCCAACCCTTCCTCTGGAAGTCAGATTTTCTTCCCAACAATTCCTCAGCAGATGGGTTCTGTTCCTATAGGACTCATTGCTGGGCTCTGCATATTTCTGTTGCCCGGTTCCTCCTGATGCCATGTCCCACATTCTGAGTTTTGGGTCCCTTACGTTGTAGCTCCAGCCCAATCAAGACTGAGACCACCATGTCCTGCTGGATCATGGCTTTAAACTGATGGTTTCCTCTTTAGGAGCCAGGTCTAATGCTGAGTCACTTCTTTGAGTTCCAGGCAGTTTTCATCATGTTATTAGAATTAATTTTACCTTTCTTTCTTTCTTTCTTTCTTTCTTTCTTTCTTTCTTTCTTTCTTTCTTTCTTTCTTTCTTTCTTTCTTTCTTTCTTAAATGGCAACAAGGAAACTAAGTTTATTGGGGACTTACTGTGTGCTACGCACTCTTCTAGGCATGTCACATGGTTGGAGTCATTTAATCTTTACTATAATCCCATGAGTTATGCTTATTAACCTTATTTTACAGTTAAGAAAACTGTATCCAAAGAGTTTAGGATAATTTCTTAATCACCTGTTTTGTTTACTTTTAAAAACGTTGACTACTAGAAAATTGAAAATTACCAGTGTACCTCATGTTTGTGGCTCGCATTTTATTTCTCTTGGATGGTGTTGCTTTAGACTGGAGGTTGGCGAGCTGCTCATGAGCCAGATCTGGTCCTCTGCCTGATTTTGTATGGCTCATGAGCTAAGAATGGGTTTCATATTTTAAATCGTTGAAATAAATCACAAGAATAATAATATTTTATTAAAAGTACATTAAATTCAAATTTCAGTGTCACTAAATAAAGCTTTATTGGGACACATCCACGCTTATTCATTTACATAAGTGTATGCTTGCTTTCATGTTGCAACAGCAGAATTGTTGAGTCATGGTAACAAAAAGCACATGACCTACAAAGCCTTAAATATTTACTATTTGGCCTTTTCCAGAAAAAGCTTGCCAGTCCCTGCTCTAGATCCTTCCCCTGATTTTGGACCCTTCTTCTGTCCTGACCACTGGCTCCCTGATCAGTCTCACTCCTCTATACTTTATCCTGGATTCTAGACTTACCCAAGTGCCAATCACCCTGCTTCTTGGCTCTGTACCCACAACCTACTTTCACACATAATCCCAGCCTGGGCAGGATGTTATTCTCTCTCAGTCACTTGCAGCTGCCTCCACCAGGCTTACAGTGAAGTGACCTGTATTTGATTATCAAGTGAGCTGTTGTGTCCTTTCTGTTGCCATCTTGGTGTTTCGCTTGGTGTGGGCTGTGATATGTCATAAACCCAGCTCAAATGCACTGAAAACACCAGTTTCCAAGGATCACAAATTGCTACAGAAGACTGACAGACGGCAACGCTGCCATGGCGATGGGGGAGGCCATCTGCTGTCACCCGTGTGGAGGATGTCGCTCAGGGAGCAGAATGTGGGGAGTGGAATGAAAACATCTGTTTCCAAGCTTGAATGTGGTGCCTCCAAGAAGTGCACAAGACAGGAACAGCTGACGAGAGGAGAGGTTCTGCATCCCAGGAAAATCTTCACAAAGGGTCCCTCTGTTACCTTTGTCGCCCACCACCAACATAAAACCTCTTTGTGTAAGAAAACTTTATTATTATTATTATTATTTATTTTTTTACTATAAAAGAAATACATGATCATTGTTAAAATAAACAAGGAAAGTGAATCCTTTGTAGGGCTTTCACGTGGTTTGGGCAGGGAGGGTGCTGGGATGAGAGTCGGATTTGCAAACAGATCATGCTGATTCCCAAATTGTCTCTATCTTTCAATAATCTAAAGCTCTCTTACTAGTCCTTGCTTATCTCCTGGCTCTATTTCTATAGGATAAATTCTTTGTCAGGAGATTTTTTTTTGTATCCTAATTTAAAAAGCCTTCAGGTGGGTCTTTCCCTCCAGTTTGCTTAACTTGCCTGGGCTCATCTGAATCCCAGTGGTGGGCACAAATTAGATTTAAGATTGTGATGAACTTGTCTGTGAGCTCTCTGAGGTCAGAAACTGTGTTGTTTTCAGCTTGGCACGCTAATACCTAGCACAGTGTCAATCCATACAGAAGCACTTGTATATGAATGGATCTCTTTCTTCCTCTAGGTCTGGTGACCCAACCAATAATTTGAAATTGTCTACATCTAGTTTTGTTGTGCTTTACCCATACGCCTCCTTTTTTTCTCGCATTGTGCATTCTTTCCCACACTAATCTGTCCATAGTATTAAGTACCTTCCTCATTCCTTCAGGGCATGCCACTCAAGTCCTTCTCTGGTCCTTAGGACCTGTCCCTTTAACTCTTACCTCCCCCATGTCACATTTGTTCAGGGCTAGAGGTCTTGGTGAAGGAAATGGAAAAACAACCTGGAGCTAAATGGCTAGTAAGCAACCAAGAGAAGTTAAGATGGAACCATGTAACTCCTGGGAGATGGAAAGCATAGCTATGATTCCTGTCTCAAAGAAGCCTTAGATTTCTCATTGTTGTTTGTACATTTAGAATAAAGTCCTGTTTACTGGGGCCATTTGCAATGGGTTTGTTCCTTGACACTCAAAAAATGTCTTGAGCACTTAATCAACATTTTTCAGATATCGTATAGTATCTTCCAGATAACACAGATCCTCTGTGTTTTAAGGTTTCATTGGAGTCCATTTCCTTTGGTACTAGTGAACAGATGGTCTTGTTATTAGTATTATCCAGGTCAAAGAGAAGTCATTTAGTATTTTTTTTGTGATGCATCATCTCTACAGCTCAAGGCAAGCATACGAAACTTCTGTCTTCTTCCTTGGGAGAGTGGGTATCTCGCGTTTTTATCTGCAAGGCTTTCCAACTATCTCAATTATTTATTCATTCAGTCCTTTATTCATTCAATGAATATTTATTGATACCATCTATGAGTTGAAGAATGTGCTGGGACTGTGTTGAAAAGGTTCCAGTTTACACAATCTGGTGGATGATGACATATTATAAACAACAGGAAAAATTATAAGACAATGCAGAGAATGAAAATAGGTTGGACTAGTTAGTAGGTGGCTATTTTGAATTGAGTAGTCAGGAAAGGCCACTCTAAGATGCTCACATCTGAATGTCAAGGATGGGGTAGCTATGTGAAGGTCAGAGGAGTGCAAAGGCCCTAAGATGGGATCAAATATGGCATATTCACAGGAAAGAAAGAAGGCCACTGTGGCTGGGGCACACACAATCCAGTTTTACAAGATGTTCATTATCCCAAAAAGATCCCTCCAGCTCCTCCGTAGTCATTCTTCATTCCCATCCCTGGCTTTTGGCAACTATTTACCTACTTTTTGACTTTGTAGATTTGCCTTTAGTGGATCTTCCTTATACAAGGAATCACATAATATGCAGTGCTTCACATTTGGTTTATTTCACTGACTTCTTTCATGAGTTTTTGAGGTTCATCCATGTTGTAACCTATATCGGTTCTCTCTCTCTCTCTCTCTCTCTCTCTCTCTCTCTCTCTCTCTCTCTCTCTCTCTCTCCTTGTGTTGTCTGAGTAGTAGTTCATCATATGGATAGCCCAAGTTTTGTTTATCCACTCACCAGTTAGTGGATATTAGGGTTGTTTCTACTTTTTGGTTATTATAAATAATAACAAATAACAAAAAGAAAACCTGAAGGTTTTAAGCAGGGAATGACTGACATGGTTTGATTTACATGGAGGGTGGTCACTGTGGCTGTCGTGTTGAGGATGAAATGAAGAAAGGCAGCAGGGGGAGCAGGAACACCAGTTAAGAAACTATTGCAGTTGCCTAGGCAAGTAGGATAGCACTTGGAACAGGGGCTAAAGTACTAGAAACAGAGAAAGTGTGTGAACTAGTGGTGTGTTTTGGAGGAGAATGAGAAGGACGTGTAATAGATTGGACATGGTATATGAAAAACTCGGTGGGTGAGGAATGAAGATTTTGTTTCAATGTGCTCTTTTTTTCTACTCATTGTTCCTTAGCTCACCAAAAAGACAAGGGTGAAATCTGTGGTTAGAGATAATGAAGTAAAGTCGTTTTTATTCCAATTCATTTCCCTCATATTTGAGAAAACAACAAAAAACAAATAAATGGTGTAAAACGCCATCTTTGATGAAACAAAGCAATGGCCACAACCCCACGCATGCCTTAAACTGAGCCATGTGGAACAAATGAGAGGAGATGCTGGGATCGCACGCTTCGGCTCAGATCTCAAGTAGGAAACAAATTTTCTCTTAAAAGAATCACAGTTTTGAAAGACACTTCTCTAATCATTTGATTGGAGCCCTGAGGTTTGTATTTCTCCACAGCCACACTTAATGCTAGAAGACAGAGGAGTGTCTATTGAGATCTGAGGGAAAGAATGAGTGATCCCAGTAATTTATACTCAGCCAAGATTTCTTTCAGGTATAAAAGTCATAGATAAAAGGCCACATACAAACATTTGAGAGCCTGCAAAACTCAGATGATATAGTCTCCTTCTATTCCCTTTTTTAACAAGTTTAATTATTTTAACTAAAAATAGCATCTAGAACATAGCTTCATTCTTATTATCCATTTACCTATTTATTTATTCTGTCTGCCTAGCCATCCATCCTTTTACCTATATATAGGCATGGTCATTATTGGCAATGAGAGTGGCCCAATAACAACAGTGATTGGATCTGAAGTCGTTTTAAAGCTTTCTCCTGTATACTTCTCTGTACTGTCTACTTTTAAAAAATGACTAAATTGTTTGCTATTTTTTGAATTAAAGAAAATGTAAAATAAGTTTAGCTAAGTTGTAACCACAAGGAGGGAAGCTACATGTCAAGTATAGTGGAGCTGGAAGTTAGAAAGAGCCGTCCTTGAGGACTTGCTTCAGTAGTTGCCCCAGCCCTGGATCATGCTTTTCTGGACTTCTGGTTACATGGAAACCCACTCTCTTGGGTTAAACCACTAATACCGTGTTTTCTTGAAAATAAGACCTAGTCGGACAATCAGCTCTAATGCATCTTTTGGAGCAAAAATTAATACAAGACCCAGTCTTATTTTGCTATAAGACCGGGTATAATATAATATAATAGACTGGGTCTTATGTTAATTTTTGCTCCAAAAGACGCATTAGCGCTGATTGTCCGGCTAGGTCTTGTTTTTTGGGAAACACGGTATCAGGTTTTTTCAAAATTCAGCACCTTAGGTAGCTGCCCAAACCTGCAGCCTACCTCCTGGTTAGCATGCCTAACATGCAGCCAATTGACCAGAGGGTTACTCTAGGCAACAGGGAGAACCTTCTGAGGCAAATATGAGGTCACTTTGATTCTATTCCCTTAAACCACATGTATAGAGGGTGCCAAAAAAATGTATACACATTTTAAGAAAGGAAAACTGTATTAAAATTGTAAGACTCAATATATACCGATAACGGAAGATGAATACAAGTCATGTTTGACTTCTGCAAGAACAAGAGGGGCTCAAAGTGGCTACCACCAGCGTGCAGACACTTCTGATTATGGTGACCTACTGCCTGAACAGCGCTGACCAAAGTGCCCACTTGTACACATTTTATACCCTGGTATATAACTCATGCCCAGCTCCCGGGTGAGTGATTGTAGGGCATCCCTCTCTTTGTGGTGGTAAAAATTCTTACTCTTTCTTAACCCAGCTTTGTAACTCGCTTTCTTCTCTGTCCATCATCTACCTGACCCTAACCTTATGACTTTCTCTCTCTTTTTCCAACCTGTGCTCACAGCTTGGGCCAGTGGTTCTCAATGGGGAATGAGTTTGCTTCTCCCCACCTGAGGGGTGGGGGACATTTGGCAATGTCTGGAGACATTTTTGGTTGTCACAATTTGGAGGGGATGCTCCTGGCATCTAGTGGGTAGAAGAGGGAGTTGCTGATAAACACCCTCCACTGCACAGAACCCCCCACCAAAAAAAAAAAAAAAATTATTCAACCCAATATGTCACCAGGGCTGAATTGAGAAGCTCTGCCTTAGACCTAACAACAAATTGCATCATTTTGGTTTAAATCTGTGGCTATCTCTTAGCTTAATTGTTGTTCCCAATAACTGCTGGCTCTGAGGGAGCCTACTAAATGTAGCCCTGACCTCGGAACTCTATGCTGTTTGGCCATTGTTCCTAGTAACCTCAGTCTTGAAAAAGGGATGCAGATAGGAATGGAGTGTGCCACAGCCATGCTATCTTGTGTTCCAAGCAAACCCAGGGAGAAAGAAGCTAAGACAGAAGCCATTAGGATGAAGTGTAGGGTACTCTTGTTTAGGTGGTAGAGGTGAAATAGGATCTTGTCCATGTCAGGTAAAACTAGGAGGCTCATTATGTGATAAGAATTGGAGGTGGGGGAATGGCTGATAAGGCTGAACAATAAAGGGTAATTGGTACAAAATTACATGTAAAGAAACCAGTTAGAGTGGCTTTATAGGAGGCAAAGTTAAATGGTGACATTGCTCAAGATATGACATTGCACAGGAAGTGGAAGATGGAGCAGAGGGGACTGCTAAGGAGACTGAGAGAGCAGAGGGGGCAGATGGGCCTGCAGGGGCAAGAGGGCTTTGAAATGGAGACAAAGCATGCCCTAGACAGCCTCTGACACTCCTCTAGGGTAGCAGAGAATAATCATTGGCTGTCCAGGGCCTAATTAGTCCATGGTCTGGAGGTAAAGGCTCTTGTAGGGTAGCACTTGTTTTGTACCTGCAAGACCAGCAGTTCCAAAAGGAATGTCATCTCATCCACCCATATCTGCTCTATCATCTTCTTAGGTGAACTCTCTGTTATACTGCAGCCTGAGGAATCAATTTTTTTTGTTGTTAATTGGACATTTTAGTTAATAAAGAATTAACATGAAGCTGCAGAATGGTGGCAAAAGTCCTGGGCTTAGAGTCAAAAGACAGTTCTTTTGCTTTGTGTAAGTCGTATCAATCATCCAAGCTTCAGGTTTTGAATCTGCTAAATGGGTATCATACGCTTGTCTTGTCCTGTCTGTCAGTGATGATACAGTGGTCAAATGAGGTGACACATGTAGGAGTGCTTTGAAAATTATATAATGAAATATGCATATTGAAAACGTTATAATATCATATACACCAGCTACAAACTGCTAGTTTGAAAGAATTAGAATAAAATAAAGTACACATAAAGTTTGAACCACACAGATCAGGTTTTATTCTTTTTCATGGTAAGGAACATTTTTCAGTATCATGGAGCGATGGCAGTGATGTAAATGTGGGAACTCAAAGCCTCTGTGCAGCATTCTGACCTCTAAAGTGAAAAGTCTGGAGTTGTCCTCCTTTTCAGCAAACCATATTAAGATGTCTTAGATTATGGAGAAAGTGTACAGGTTCCAGAGGTAAGTTTTTTGCAACATAAAAGGAGAAGAGTTGAGTGCCAGAAGGAAGCACCGAGGGAAGGGGGTGCAGAAACAAGGAAGCAGGGGGTCTGGGGAGAGGTGGGGCTGAACAACCTGGTGACAGGAAACTCCCCACAGCCTCAGATCCTCAAACACTTTTATTGCTGCCTCACATTACTCGAGAGAGGAGTTTTCATGTTGGGGCAGACTGTAGGTGTCACCACAGAAAAAGGCCTGAGTTCCAGATCTACCTCAGTGAGGGGCAGAGAAAAAAGAGAAGCTGCCGGTGATGGGAGTGAAACCAGATTTTTATCTGGAATCAGAACTCAGAACCATAATGGAGGGTGATTGTTGGGGGCGGGGGGCGATCCTGGTTTTAGCTCTTTAATGTCCATGTCCCAAAAAATCCCTTAGTCCCAGAGAAATTGGGATGATTGGTCACCCTCTAAGTGATGCTTGGATGAGGAAATTCAGGTTTTCAGATATGTTGGGAAGGTCATTGGATCCTCTCACCAGGCATGGATAGAGGAGCAAGCCAATTTAAAAATCTCTGAGGACAAGGTGACATCTTGTTCTCTATGTGTGCTTGGATGTTTGGGTTAATAAAGACATTTGGTTGACAAAGAAAGCAGAAGAGAACAGGCTCCTGCTGTTTTCTTTGATGGCTACTACCGCGTTTCCCCAAAAATAAGACCAGGTCTTATACTAATTTTTGTTCCAAAAGATGCACTAGGACTTACGTTCAGGGGACGTCATCCTGAAAAATCATCTAGGGCTTATTTTCCGGTTAGGTCTCATTTTCAGGGAAACACAGTAACTTTCACAAATGCTGGAATTTCCTGTTGCTTTGGTTCATCTTAAAAGAAGAACACCTCCAAGGCTTTTGTATATGAAATTCAGGAGAAATGAAGCAACATGACTATAAGCTCTCATGAAGACAAAAAAAAAACAGAAAACGAAAACCTTTATTTTATTTGGAAATAGACTTAGAGAAAAGCTGCAAAAAAAAAAAAAAAAAAAAAAAAAAAAGAATCGCTGCAAGAAATAGAATAGCACAAAGACTATCAATATACCCTTTATCTAGATTACCTATTGTTAGCATTTTACCCCATTTGCTTTATAATTTGTGCATTCTTTCTCTCTCCTTCTTTCACACACACACACACACACACACACACACACACACACACACATTTGTTTCTGAACCATTTGATACTAGTTTGCATATATCTTGCTCTTTACCCCTAAATATTTCAATGCTTACCTCCTAAGAATTGGAATATTCTCTTACATGTCAACTTCAGTAATTTAACGTCAATATAATATGTTATATAACCTACCATGCATATTTTAATTTAGTCCATTGACTCAATATTTTTTTATAGCATTTCCCTTTTCCCTCTAGAGCAGGAACAAACAAATGTAGGATCAAGTGTTTCATTTAGTTGTCGTGTCTCTTTAGTCTCCTTTAACCTGTAACATTTTGCAGCCTTTCTTTGTCATGTATGACATTTTTGAAGGTACAATCCTGTTTTTTCTGTTTAATAGAAGTTCCTCATTTGTCTGATGTTTCCTCATGGTTAGATTATGCGTCCTGGCTTGAATACTATGTGATACTGTGTCCCTCTCAAGTTATCACATCCAGAGGTACCCTGTGGTCACCTGCCCATCGATGAGGTTAGTTTTTATTATCTAGTCAAGGGGCTGTCTGATTTCTACCCCATCGAGTTCTATTTTTTCTTCATATGCATATATCCTTAAGCAATTCTACATACAGACAGTAGCATCTTATGGAATTTCAGATCTGCACTTTCTTTGCAGCCATGGGCAGGTAGAAGGTGTTGTGACAGGTTTGGGTTTCTATTTGCACTCAAAGAGAAGGTTTTTTACCTTCATATTTTTATGTCATACTTGGTTTCTGGAACCAAACCAACCTCTGAAGATTGCTTCTTACTTGAATAAAGAAGTGAGAAGTAAAACCAAACCAAACAAAAAAGCAGCCCCACCCTGGTTGCTGTGTTTCCTCCACTAGAGGAGATGATTGAGTTTCACGGAGCCGACCATCCTGATGGCAGAATTCTGTTTGCTTCCTCTCGATGCGAATTTGACTAGAAGATCTTTGAAAAATGAGAGGAAACTTGGCTAACCTCTCAGTGGTTAAACAACAGAGAATTAAACAACAGAGAAGCAATTAAATACCTCCTCCATATGCATTCACATCGCTTGTATCACAATGACTAACAGGCAGAGTAGCTTCAGCAAAGATGAACGCGGACGGTCAGTTTGTTACTGATGTTTGAGTCTGAGCAAGGACAGAATTGGCCGGGTGTTCTTTTAATGGTTTACCTGGACTTGGAAAATGCTCGCAGATGTCCCACATCATAGAGTAAGACATAAAACGGCTCCATATGCACCTTTCTCCAACTTGTGACAAACCATTCCTGGTATCTGCCTTTTCTATTGTTAAGTTTCTCTCCTACCTAAAATCTTCACCTTGTAGTGAGTGCCCTATGTCCAACCCTGGCTTTGTTCCTTGGTGTGCTTTCAAGATTTCTTTCCTTGGTGTACAGTTTTCATGTAACCTTATCACTGATCATAAGCCTCCAGTTTGGCAAGTGCCTAACACAAATGATACTGTGTATTACCCTGGAGACAGCTCAGCCTAACCCCATGGATGGGCATCTGATGGCAAGGGGCGTGAGATGATTATGCCAAGAGAACTGTGTTAGACTCTAACCCATGACACAGTGGACCATGTATAATTCTTTTCTCCCAAGGAGGAGGTGGGCAGGAAGTTGGCCCATTATTTGGTCCCTGCATGGGATTAAGTAACAAAGAACCAGTTGTGCCTCAAAAGAGTAGAGAGATCTGGAAGGTCTTAAGTGGGTAGTTAATGAAAAGTCACTAATCTTAGCCCCAAGATTCGAAATAAAATGGGGATCAGAAAATGACAGGAGATGAAAATGGGGAGGAACAGGTTGGAATTAATGAGCAAGGGGAAGACATTGCTTGAACTGATTCTGGAGTGGGGAGTCTCAGATTTAATTTCGTTTTTACAAAGTCAAAGTACATATTGGCAAGATCAGACTGGGTCCATTAAAAGGGGCCATTGTACAATAGACAACTTACTTACTATTACACCAATGTTCTGGTGATGGTCTAGTGATTTTCTAGTGAATTTGAGTAGAGAAGTTCTACATCAAAGGAACAATGTAAAGTCAAGCACAGTGATGAGGCTTAAGAGCAAGGCAGCCATTGAGTGTCCTACCAATTTAAGATTTCTCACTTAAAAGTTTTGGGAAGCTGGAAACTTGAGAAAAGCAAATGCTTGAGAGGAGGCAATATTTGTCTAGGTCTTCTCAATATGCTGCTGGAGAAGGGATAGCTTGAGATACTGCAGCAATAACGTATAACTAAAAACCCACAGGAATTTCCACAATACTCCTTAATCAGAGGTGGGAATTTGGATCGCCTCAGGTGTTTCTAGGAGCCCAGGTTACTATCAGCCGTACTTGTATTATCCTGGTGCCAGGTTGGGCTATATTCATTAGCTCAATTCTCACACTAATCCTCTGTGGTTGGTACTGTTGTTTCCCTCTTTCTGAAGATGAGGACATAAGACACAAAGAAGTTAAGAAATTTGCTCAAGGTTATACATCAAGGTCAAGGTCAAGGTCAAGTTGAGAATTAAACCTAGGGCTCTCAGTGTTATGCTCGGCTGCAGCATTTATTAACCCATTTGAGGTCATGGTTACTTTGAGCATCTTATGTAAGCTATGGAAGCTCTTTGCAGAAAACTACACCCAACATTTTCTCTAAAGCTTCAGGGGTCATACGAATAATTGGGAGCCCAATGATGTACCTAAAGTTAAGAGTGTCTCCTGTTGAATACACTGATATATTTGTAAAAATTTATGTTTAATTAAAAAAAAATTTTAAAGAAAACTGTGCACATAAACTTTTGAGACACAACAGTTCCTGAGATGAGGTATGTTGGGATAGAAGTCTTGAAGCAAATACTGTTCATGCCTCTCCCACATCCCCTTGGCACTCATTGTTCTGGTGTATTCTGATGCAGCCTACTGCAAGCTCTTAAAACTCTCCAGGTGAGAGTTTTTTCAGCCTGCAATTGGGGCAGGCCAGAAGTACTGGGATTTAATGGCCCTGGGAGTAGCTGTTGGCCAATGAAAGATAGCAATCAGAAGATCAATAGCCCTCACTCCTCGAGGGGGATAACTCTGAGATGGGTTCTACATTGCTTCTCAGGGCCCTCAACTGAATTAATCTTAGACGTCAGAGTGGGAGCCTGCTCGATAGTATACCCTTTATTGGGTTTTATCCTTTCTGTATCTCACTTCTCCACGTTCCTAACCAGTGCTTCCTGGGACCACATTACAAATGAATTACTTGCACTCAAATCCTTGTCTCAGGGTCTGTTTCTGGGGAAACTGGCCTTAAACAAGTCTATAAAAGTATGCTACTGTGACCATTTTTTTAACTACAACAATAATGGTGGTTTTAGATACTCATCAAATGACAAATTCCAGCTTTGAATGCTTTTGTCATCATGTAAAGAAGCCTGGTTTAACCACACTGGAGAATGAGAAAGAAGGCATTGCAGTCAACAGTTGCATTCAACTGCCAGATATGTGAGTGGCCATCTGGGACCATCTGGCCCCCAGCTGACCCACCACTTGACCACCAAAACATGAGTGAACTCAGCTGACACATCCCAGGGGGTGCAGAGGAGCCGTCCCAGCTGAGCCTTGCCCCAATTGCCAACCTGCAGAATTATCTCTGGGTCTCTGGAGCTGCTCTTAATTGACCACATTGGAATCTGATACAGCTAATGAAATCATGGAGTTTGAGTCCGGTACTGTGACTAAATAAGACCTTAGGAATCGGTGGAAGGGGTGTATTTCATGTACTTTGTGTGAATCATTGGGGCCAGACGGAGGACTGTGGTAGTTTATTAGACTAATGGCCCCCAATGAATCACATCTTTTTGTCTCTTCCCTTTGCAATGTGACTTTGTTGCCCCTCTCATCCAGAGATGGAGTTGTTTTTGTCCATTTTCTGAATCTGTGCTGGTCTTGTGACTTACTATCACCAGTAGAATGCTGTAGAAGTGACATTTTGAGACTCCTGAGGCCTGGACTTAAGGAGCCTTGCAGCTGCCACTGTCATCCTTAGCTCATGCATCTGCTATTATGCAAAAGGCCAGGTCTCATTATTGGAGGAAAGGAGAGTCATGGCACACTGGCTGAGAGACCCTGGCAACTGCCAGATGTGTGAGTGAAGCCATCTGGACCAGCTGGCCACCAGCCAACATGGTAATTGACCACAAACAGAGGAGGGAGCCCAGATGACACCACACGGAACAGAGACAAGCCATTCCTACTGAGCCCTACTGACCTGCCAACACACAGAATTGCGAGGGAGAAGTGTGACAATACCCATGCATAGTACTTAGTCTTACTGAGTTTCTCTCTCTATGGCCTCTTGATGCAGGGAAACAAAGATGGCACCAACATGAAGGATGGAAACTCTGCCTCAGCTGCTGTCATGACTACTCAGTTCTCTCTCTCCAGTAGACCCAGGAGGCTGAAATTAAAGGTCCTTTGGACTTAGTTACAATGGAGGCGCTCATAGGCCTGTTCAATTTCATCCTGAGGTTAAACCAACCACCAAACTGAAAGACAGATTACATAAAGCAAACTAGTATGGATGAAGAAAAACCCTGAGCAGGACTTAGAATTTGGCGTGGATTCATAAATCTTGGCATCTCCTTGCGAATCTCAGAGTATGGGTAAGTTAGTGATGGCCCTGCAGCTGTCCTTTTGCCCTTTGCTTCTCACGTGAAGAGTCATGGGAGAGATTTTATCTTTACTTGAGAAGAAAATCTGAATTTTTCTTCTCAATTCAAGAAGGGGACATCCATCAGGAACAGGCAACAATGCACCAGTTTCCAAGTAGCAGTAGTAATTTCAACTTGAAATATTTTTGCTTTGGGGACGTTTAAAGGAAGGTAACTTAGACACATTTTTCTCTCTCCTTTTCTCTCCTCTGTGTCCATCATTTAGGTAAAAGAGCATGTTTTAGGACAACTTTCCTTACTTTTCTGTACACTTAGCCTCCTTTGGCAGAGGGGTGGTATAAAACCCCATAAGTGCTTAATTTCAGATTTCCTGCCCTTCCCACTCTGTTTTCCTCACTTGTCTCCTCTGAGGATAGAGCATGCTAGAGAAAAATATTGGTTTCTGATGAAAATAATGCGTGTGTGTGTGTGTGTGTGTGTGTGTGTGTGTGTGTGAAAAGCCTTTGTTCCATAAGCAGTTGGTTTGTTGTCAAGCTACTTTGGGGATAATCCAACTATTGATCAATTTATGTATGTTGTGTAGCTCCTCTATCCATGGCAGAGTTCCTCAGACCTCCAAAATACAAGTTCACTATCTGCTAGTACTAAACTTAAATCAGAGAGAACTTTGCATTGGTGAAAGTCCTCTTGCAAAATGTGTGTGTGTATTTGGATACTCCCAAATGGCTCTTCTGTGTGGTCCAGTTCTGGCTACTTGGTCCCAGTCAGCCCTATGTTTAAAGGGACAGGTTTCTATCCAGGGACTATAAAGTACAAATAAGCTCACAGGAAACATAATTTTAGATGCATCAGTCTTCCCATGCTCTATACAGAACCAATATGGTGGTTAACTGGGAATATTTTTGCTTATTAATACACTTAAATTCTGTTTCTTCCTCCTTTAATTTTATGTATAACAGGCAAAAAATTATGCATCTATTAGTATTTGTAGAATCTTTTCCACCTCAACCTCTGCTAGGTAAACTTTTGTGTTGTCTCTTTAACTCTTTCCCCTCCTTCCACTGCCATTCTTCCCCCAACCAGCTCCTGGACAACATTTAGTTGAGAGAAAAAATAACAATGGCAGAAGGAGAGAAGAGGAAGGAAAGAGAAAAGCACAGGTGGTGTTGAGGTAGGCAAGGCTTGTTACCCCAGCTGCTTGTTAGAACCTTGTTGGGAGATTTTTAAAATGCCAGTGCTGGGGCCCCTGATTTAGCTGGTCTGGACTTTGGCATTTTTATAAAACTGTCTTGGCGATTCAACTAAACAGCCAGAATTCAGAACCATTGAAGTTGAATTTTGATGAGTGAAAGGCTGGTGAGGAGGAAGATTACATACAGGGTAGCTGTGGCTCGTGAGAGAATTGGAAACCAAGATGATTAGGAGAAAGTAGATTTTAAGAAGTGTTAAGAAGTAGTGCTGTGGTTTATAAATTGTATTTTTAACTTTTTTTCCTCAAGAGATGTATGTAAGAGTTAGAATTTCTTTTGGTTACTGATCCATTATTTCCTTGAAGACAACATCACATTATGGTACAACTTTTCATCTTCTGGCTTCAACAGTCCTCTTTTAGGATTTAAGATGGGGGGAACCACAGAGCTCTCTATGTACCTGTTAAGGCCATGCCCCCTCTGATCTCCCCGCCCCCCCATAAACCAACTCCCTGCCTCATCTCTCCATACTGTCCAAGAGACCATTTCCAAGAAGAAGGATGTAACCAGACCTGATTACCCACCTCCCTGTAAGCCAGTGTTTCCCAAATTATAGACTCATGAAATCAATTTAATCGCTTGGGACCAGCATATTGTGTTTTTAATGAAAAAGAATAGACTAGGAAATAAACAGAGTGCATGGCAGACTGCAAGGGCAGATTTGTTAAAATCTTTGTTTCACTGTATGTATGTGATGTAATTTCTTACATCATATTCTTATATTTATTATATGAGGTATTTCTTATTGTGAGTTTGTAAAAAATGATTGAAAGCCACTGCTCTAAGCGATCACAAGACACATTGCATCATACCTTA
This sequence comes from Rhinolophus sinicus, assembly GCF_036562045.2. Classification (NCBI taxonomy): domain Eukaryota; kingdom Metazoa; phylum Chordata; class Mammalia; order Chiroptera; family Rhinolophidae; genus Rhinolophus; species Rhinolophus sinicus. Next base: position 42,743,293 of record NC_133764.1, on the reverse strand, counting down.
TTTGTGCTTATCCCGGTTACTATGAGACTCTCAAGCCTCTCAGATGATGTTCGTTTGTCACCTGGATTCTCATTCCCGTATCGGTCTGTACATCCCCCAGTCTGACCCAATATCCCACCCTTCCTGACTCCTCAGACCCTTCCACTCTACCCTTGGAAACTCATGAGTCTGCCATGAGCAGAATTCACAGTATTCTCAAGCTCTTTGGGAACATTGCTGTAGCTGAAAACGGACTCTCCCCTGAGGCCACTGACTTCCCTGTAGCCTCTCCTGTGGTGGCCGTTTCTTTCCCTCACTTTCCTACCACTGGAGGTGGGGGTAGATGTCATTTCTGCTGCTCATCACCCCTTCCAGATCATTGTTCCTTCCTTATCCCGAAAGAAGCCAGCTCCTTCAGACCTACCACCCACTAACTGCTGCCATCTTCAGCCCCTATGCGTCAACTCATTCATTGAAAATAGAAGTACCTTGTTTTGCATCTTTCTTTTCATCCTAGTCTTGCCATCATTCTCAGTATTACCACATGGCTGATTCATCTAACTTCCTGGCCTCCCAGTTCCTTGACCACTGCCCCTTTCAATGATGCTTTTTCCTTCACCTCACTCAGCCACAATCCCCAGTGGTCATACACTAGACCCGCGCTGTCCAAAACAGTAGCTGCTAGCCACAGGTGGTTATTCTAATTTGAATTTAACGAAATAAAGTAAACACGTTATTTCCTCAGTAGCACTAACACATGATAGCCCAATAGCCATTTGTGGCTAGTGGCTTACTACTGCACTCAGCAGACACAGAACAGCTCCATCATTGCAAAACAGCTCTGTAGGGTTATACGTGATGGTAATTCACGCTCCCAGACTACCATCTTACGTAGTCGTAGCTCACTCCCTAGAATACCTGACTTTAATAATTCTTTGACTCTACCAGGACCTTCAATCCGTTAACCTCAGCACTATTCACTGCCCAGTAGCCTTCTCGTATCCTCACTGTCTCCCTGACCCAACTTAAATTTCATGGTCTATCATTTCAGCCCCTGGCATAAATCCTCAGCTTCCTCACTCCCATTTTCCTCTGTCCTACTCAGCCAGGACAACACCACCCCAGGTTAAATCTCTCTTCCTAATGCTGTAGCTACATCCAAGGAGCTGACTGTAGCTTAAGAAAAATTGTAACTGTACTGACTGTCTTACTTGAAATCAATGCCCATAAATCTCAAGTGGGTTCTCAGTAAGCCCTACTATTTCACAAGTCAATTCACAAGTCCTAGGGTAACTGGAGATTCCAATCTCAGCTTTGGTGGGAGAGCCACTTTCCAGGTTTGTTCTGAGTTTCGGTACGGCCTCAACCCTAAGGGTGGAAGCTACTTTTTGCATCTTCTATTTCTGTCTTAGAGTTCTCTTTTACCAGTTAATAATTATTAATATGAAATGTCTCTATCCTAATTACTGGTGAGGTTTCTGTCTCCTCACTACATCTTTATTGACACAGCGGTATTAACACAGGTCAGATAAATAGACCAATAGAAGCGAGTAGAGGGCCCCTAAATGGACTCATGTTATTTGTGGACATTTGCTTTATGACAGAGTTGACCCTGCAGAGCAGTGGTGAGAAAAATGCTCTTTTCAATAAACGGAGCCACCTTCACTACCTCTCCTACTGCCCGTCCCCACCTTCACTACCTCTCCTACTGCCCGTCCCCACTGCACTGTGTCCACCTCGATGGCCTCTGTTTGGACACAGCAAGCGTGCGCCTGCCTCAGAGCCCCTGTTCTGCGTTTCTCTTGCTTGAAATGTTCTTCGCTTGGGTAGCCCCATAGCTTCATTAGCGCTGCGCTCAAATCTTAGTTCCTCAGGGGGATTTTCCCTCTGAAAAGTGGGAAATCCAAAATATCATTTCCAGGTATTCTTTAGTCCCTGACTTCATTTTATATTTCTTCATAGTACTTTTTAGCTAACTTTAAATACTTATATTTGTTTGTTGGTTGTCTTTCACTTAAACTGTAAGCTCCATCAGGATTTACATTTTTAAAAATTTTACTGCTGTGTGCCCAGCATTTAGAATACTCTCCAATAGGGGTGGCCAGTTAGCTCAGTGGGTTAGAACGTGGTGCTCTTCACAACGAGGTTGCCCTTTCTATCCCCACATGGGCCACTGTGAGCTGCACCCTCCACAACTAGATTGAAACAACTACTTGACTTGGAGCTGATGGGTCCTGGAAAAACACACTTAACTAAATAAAAGTTTAAAAATAAAAAAAGAATACTTTCCAATAAATATTTGTTGAATGAACAGACAAATGAATGAATGAATGAGTGGATCTTACTGACCCGGGGGCATGTGGGACCTGGCATTTATTTGGGTTACATGCACCTATTCGCTAAACTGCTGCTTTAGCCTCACCCTGGGGAAAGTTCTTTGCTTACTGGCATCAGGCTCTTTAAGAATGCCTGTCTTAGAGACTGATTGCCATTATACTGAAGATTTTAAAACTTTATGTTGAAACTGTAAGTCAGATTATTTCAATGCCATGCTTTAACCCTCAAATGACTTCCCACTGCATGGGGAATAAAATTTAAACTCCTTTTTCTGGCCTCCTGACGCCTGACACTATCTGTCCTCTTTCTACTTTTCTGGTCTCTTCTCCTTGTGTTCTACCTTTGATCTTTCTCCACCAGCCACACTTTGCTTCCTTCTATTCTTTGAACAACAAACATCCTGGCCCATTCTTTAGAATCTTTAAACTTGTGTTTCTGTCTGCTTAGAACACTGTCCTCAGATTTTCACTTGCTTTATCCTTTGTCATTCAGTGCAAAGATCACCTGGACATAGAGGTCTTTCTTGATCTCTTCATCTCCCTGCTTTATTTTCCATGCAGCATTCGTCACTACCTAAATATTTTCTTACCCTGTTTCCCTGAAAATAAGGCCTAGCCAGACAATCAGCTCTAATGCATCTTTTGGATCAAAAATTAATGTAAGACCCGGTCTTTTTTTACTATAATAGAAGACCGGGTCTTTGATATAATATAATATAATATAATATAATATAATATAATATAATATAATATAATATAATATAATACAATACAATATAATATAATAATACCTGGTCTTATATTAATTTTTGCTCCAAAAGACACATTAGAGCTGATGGTCCGGCTAGGTCTTATTTTCAGGGAAACACGGTATTTAATATATGCACCCTGGTGTTCATTGCAGCACTATTTACAATATCCAAGATATGGAAGCCACCCAAGTGCCCAGTACACAATTGGATAAAGATGCGGTACATATATACACTATTACTCTGATGTAAAAAAGAATGAAATCTTACCATTTGCGACAACATGGATGGACCTAGAAGGTATTATGTGAAGTGAAACAAGTTAGACTAAGAAAGACAAATACCATATAATCCCACCTATATGTGGAATCTAAAGAACAAAATAAATGAACAAACAAAACAGAAACAGATTCATAGATACAGATAGCAAACTGATGGTTGCCAGAGGGAAGGGAAGTTGGGGATCTGGGTGAAAAAGGTGAAGGGATTAAGAAGTACAAATTGGTAGTTACAAAGTAAAGTACAGCGTAGAGCATATGTTGCAACAACTATGTATGGTGCCAGGTGGGTACTAGACTAATTGTAGGGATCACTGCATAAATTATATAAATGTCCAACTATTATGCTCTACACTTGAAACCAATATAAAATAATATTGAATGTCAACTGTAACTGAAAAAATATATAATTAAAAATTATCTTATTTATTTGATTAATTGCTTATTCTGTTTCCCTTCATATTTTTGTGAAGATGCTTATATGACACAACTGTTATGGCAACAATAGGCAAGTGGGTGGACAGATGAAAGGATGGATGGATGGGATCATATCTGACCAGGATCTTAAAGACTGCATAAGGCTTAGCTTTGTCAACAGAGTGGAGGTTGAGGTGAAGAATTTGCTTTCTGGGCAGAAGAAATAATATGTGTGAATTCCTTACAACACGGAAACTGCCCTTGAAAACTGTAGTGTGGTGAGACCAGAGTATAGGATCTGTCTGCAGGTTGGACAGGCCTGGAAATGAGGCTGGAAAGGTCAGCAGAGGCTAAGTTATGAAGAGCCTTTTGTACTTTGCTAAGTAGTGTGGAATGAGTTCCATAGGTGATGGAGCATCTTTGAAGAGTTTAAGAGTGATGTGATCTGGCTTCATTATGAAAAGCTTGTTTCCTTGCATATTATCTCTAACTCTTATGACCAGAGTGGCTATTGTTGGCCAGCTATGTGGGGAATGGTGTTTGGGAAAATACCTTGTCTCCTTCTTGGTGGGCCAGGATTCTCACCATGCTTGCTTACCCAGTGCCTATGTATGGAAGGTGATACATCAAGGACAGATAATGTCAGAGCCCGAATGGGACTCTGTGGGTAGAGGGCTCTAGAACTCAGTCTTGAAAGGTGTTTTTTTGTTTTTTTTTGTTTTTTGTTTTTTGTTTTTAATTGCTCTTAAGATTAGAAGGAAGGGCCTTTGCCTCAAATGTCAAGGCGTTCTATAGGTGAATTTTCTACTGGAGGTGAATCGATGCCAATTTGAATTCATCCAATAAACTCTGGAAAACGAAATTAAATTATTGGCCCTCTTCCCCGCAGCAGTTCAAGTGAGCTGAATACTTTGCCTTGTGTTCAGACACCTGGAGGGAAAAATGGACAGCTTCCGGGGTGAAAGAAGTGAGCAGAGAAAAGGGATGAAACCTTGAGATGGAGGCTTGGTCTGTGGTTTCACGGACTCTGGACAGGATTCTAACACCAGGCACAACAGTCCTGTGGCAGAGCTCTTAAAACAATAGCGTAACTGACGTTTGTAAACTTTTCGTCATTTGGGAAAACATTGCGTAAGCGCATAGCCTAAGGTGCCTTGCACACTGCTCTTCAGTGATTGGACACTAGAAAGTGTGATTAGAAACTCTTTAGAAAGTTAGAAGGTGAGAATGGGCCCTGTTTTTCGGGGTGAGGCGGTGGCGGCCGCTCGGGGGGCGGTGGCGGCGGCGGCGGGGACACCGATCCGGCTGTCGTGGGCGCCTGAGCTCTAGCTCCCCCCAGCGAGCGCACGTCCTTTGGTGCCTAGACAAGAGCCGCTCTTCTTCCTCCGGCGGATGCGTTTGTTCCGGGCTCGGGGGCTCTGTGGGGGTTCACGCTGCGAAGGAGTCTCCTGGCCGCCGTTTTAATCGCCTTGTGCCGCCGTTTTAATCGCCTTGTGCCACCGCAGCGCCAGTTCCATCGCGGGCGGTGAGCCTCCCGGATCCCTTTTCAGCCCCTGGCGGCGATGACCGGGGACAAGATCCAGCAAAGACGAAGGGGACCTGCTGGAACCCGGGGATGAAGAAGCGGCGGCTGCCCTGGGCGGCACCTTTACCGGAGGCAGGACTGGCACGGGCGGCAGCGGCAAGGTGGGCAAAGCCGGTCACAAGGTCTTCAGTAACCATCACCTCCGGCTGCCGCTGAAGACCGCTCCGGCCTCCCCCATCCCCCCGGCGCTCCGGCCTCCCCCATCCCCCCGGCGCTCCGGCCTCCCCCATCCCCCCGGCGCTCCGGCCCTGCCGCTGCGTAATTCCTCCGTACCCACCTCCTCCCGGTCCCAGACTCCTCCAGCGGCACCAACCCCACTGCTGTCGTCGCAGACGGAGGCAGTGGCCCCGCACGCTGCCCGGTGCACGAGTGCGTCTTCAAGGGGGAGGTGAGGAGGCTCTCTTCTCTCATCCGCACGCACAATATCGGGCAGAAGGACAATCACGGCAACACTCCTTTACATCTTGCGGTGATGTTAGGAAATAAAGAATGTGCCCGTTTACTTTTGACTCACAATGCTCCAGGAAAGGTGAAAAATGCTCAGGGATGGAGCCCGCTGGCGGAAGCCATCAGCTATGGAGACAGACAGATGATTACAGCTCTTTTAAGGAAGCTTCAGCAGCAATCCAGGGAAAGGGTTGATGAAAAACGACCTCGATTATTAAAGGCCCTGAAAGAGCGAGGTGACTTTTATCTAGAACTTCACTGGGATTTTCAAAGCTGGGTGCCTTTACTTTCCCGAATTCTGCCTTCTGATGCATGTAAAATACACACACAAGGTATCAACATCAGGCTTGACACTACTCTCATCGATCTTACTGACACGAAGTGCCAACGAGGGGATTTAAGCTTCATTTTCAATGGGGCAGCAGCACCCTCTGAATCTTTTGTAGTATTAGACAATGAACAAAAGGTTTATCAGCGAATACACCATGAGGAAACAGAGATGGAAACAGAAGAAGAGATGGACGCAGAAGATGGAAACAGAGGAAAGAGCAGAAGAGGTGGGCATTTTAATGAGTAGTGATATTTACTCGGCAACTTTGTCAACCAAATCAATGCCTTTCACACGTGCCCAAACAGGATGGCTTTTTGGGGAAGATAAAACGGAAAGAGTAGGAAACTTTTTGGCAGATTTTTAACCTGGTGAATGGACTTGTTTTAGAATCAAGAAAAAGAAGAGAACATCTCAGTGAAGAAGATATTCTTCGAAATAAGGCCATTATGGAGAGTTTGAGTAAAGGTGGAAACATAATGGAACAGAATTTTGAGCCAGTTCGAAGACAGTCCCATAATCCTCCTCCTCAGACCACCATTACCTGGGAAGAACATATATCTGCAGAAAATGGAAAAGCTCCTCATCTGGGTAGAGAACTGATGTGCAAAGAGAGTAAGAAAACATTTAAAGCCACGGTAGCCATGAGCCAGGAATTTCCCTTGAGAATTGAGTTACTATTGAATGTTTTGGAAGTAATAGCTCCCTTTAAGCACTTTAACAAGCTTAGAGAATTTGTTCAGATGAAGCTTCCTCCAGGCTGTCCTGTAAAACTAGATATACCTGTGTTTCCTGCCATCACAGCCACTGTGACCTTTCAGGAGTTTCGATATGATGAATTTGATGGCTCCATCTTTACTGTACCTGACAACTGCAAGGAAGACCTGAGCCGTTTTCCTGATCTGTAACTGACACGGAGCACAATGTGACCTAACCAAGCAAAACAAGAGAATGTGGAGACTGCAGAGTGAATCCAAGTAGGAGGGACAGATGCTTTCAGTGAAGAAAAGGGAATTACACTGAATCGACACATCAGTAATACGATATAGTGAAATGGGCCTCGAATAAGAATTTCAGCAAGTTTCCTGATGTGACATTTTCAGTCTTTTTAAAAATATACATATGATAGTGTAATAGATTGACACCTTAATGACCCTAAGTTCTTCTTATGTAAAAACAGCGGTGATTTGTTTTTTAAAATTTTTACACTTCTTGTGAAATATATGTGCATATAGATATATGTATATCTATAGCTATATCTAAAACACTCCTGGACCATTAAAATAAATTAAATGTCTTAAGAGATATGAAACCCTTTTAAACTTGTCATCTTATATTCAAGGTGACATTTATAAATTTCCTTCAAGCTTTGTTTTCATAAAATGTAAACTATGTAACATTATGTATAGTTCAGTACTTTGAATGTTTGTTCAATATAATGAATTAGAAGGAATGCAGTTTTCTGTAGATGAATGAACCAAATGGTAACCATTAAACAATTGCATTTATATGTTACAATACATTCAGAAGGCGTGTTCACTCTGCAGGGAATAAGGTACCTCCTTTAGCATCTTAGTGCAATTCATTGTGGTGCTATTTGTTTTTACCTGAATTCTTTCTTCAACAGATCTAAACTTGAGTTTAAAAGTCTTTTTTTGTGTGTGTTCGTGGTAAGGTATGGTTAGCATGCTTAAAGGTATTCCTCTTCCAAATCTCAGCACTTTAAAAAAAAATTCCAAAATTTTAAACTTTCTTCCTGGAAAGTATACATCATTCTGACTATTTTGTTTGCTTTTAGTGGACTATGGATGCATTTGTGTCAGTTTTAAACCCACATATTTTGGACATCCCCACATATTTAATGCTTTCAAAATAAGGTAAAAACATTTTATATGCTAAAAGAATATATTTGTTATCAGTTAAATTCCAGAAATGTACATAAGATTGACAGTTCCTACTGTTTATATTGTAAAGTCACAAGAAAATATTTATTGGTTTTAATTATCTCCAAAGTATTAAAATCATGCATTACTCATTTTTGCACTTAAATTTTTTTATATTTATTCCAAGATGGTTTGATGGTCCAAGAACGAAAATAAATTAGGAAGAATAATGTATCACAGTCATAAAATGTTATGTTGTATTAAAAACCTTAGCTAAAGAAATGTTCTTTAAATGTACCCTGATAAATGTGTCAGAATGCATCCATCAGGTTTTATAGAGTGACCAGTAGTTTAAACTTTTTCCAGGATTTTAAATAATTTGAATGAGTTTAGAGACTTTTATTGAAGAGATGATTATTTACAAATCCAGAGCATCAATCGTAAGAACATTTTTATAATAAACATCTTAAAAGCTGCATCTTCCATGCTGATAACATACTACATTGCATATGTTGACATTTTATTAAATTCATTTTATAATGAAGAAGAATAATCACAGTTAAAAGTTCAAAGACCTATTACTACCAGGTGTGGGTCTGTTGAATTTTGTGGAAAGAGTTGGTAAATGAGACTAGGTTTATTGAGTATAAGTTGATCCCTGTTATTTTGGGAATGCTTATAGATCATGAAACTTGAAATACCGAGATACTGAATGGCAGTGATCACCGTTGCTTTTAGGCTCCCTTACTCTGTGGGAGTATGGTATACTTTCAGGACTATACTATAGAGTGTTTCATAGGTACAGGCAACTTACTGGAGGAAATAAACATGGTAAATTCCAGCTGGGGATTTATCAATTTCATAAAAGCTGTGAATATTTTGCTGGGGTACACTGGAGGTAGGAAGACTACTGAAAACTTTTGCACTTGGATTTTGTTTTTAACTCTTATCTTTTTCTTTCATAAAGAGTAGCAGAGATTGTCCATTCCAAATGTCTTTTATTTGATCACAAAGGAAAAGTAAATGTCAGTATCTCTTATGATGGTATAAACAAGAAGTTATTAATGCAAATAAACTTTTCACATTATAAAAAAAAGGTTATAAGTTGAGGATGTTTAAAAATTATTTTAAATTTATTATATTTGATTCCACAACTCATTTAAGATTAAAAATTTGAAGTTACCGTGTAGCACAGTTGTTGTAAGACCCTTCCCCCAGTCTGGCAAAATGTGTGTGATGGGGGTTGTCACAGCTTTAGTGTGCTTTAGAGTCAGACAAACCAGCCCCCAAATGTGAGTGTTCTTGGGCAAGTCACTTCCTCTCTCTAGGCTTCCGTTTACCATCGTTAAAATGGGGTCGACACTACTTATGTCATAGGATTGTTATAACAATTGAATCAGAGTGATTACAATGTGCTTAGTATTATATTTGGCACGTAACAAGCACTCAATAAAAGGCAGCCGCAGTGATCATTGTTGGTGTTTTTGAAAGTCAGGTTTGCCAGTGCCACACCTCTCTTGACTCTGGTCATCTCCTTACTGCTGACCCTGAAAATGTCACCTCTTCATTCTCACCTCTGATAAATGCGTCCAGTTCTGACACAAACTTTCTTGACCAGAGCGCTCAACTTTTTGCCTTGGTCTCCTGATACTTAAATTTCCATTCCTCTTTCTATTCTGACAAGAGGGCTTGCAGGTGTCCTGGAAATGACTCTCCCTGCTTCCATCATTTCCCACCCACCTCCTGCTCTGGCAGGTCCCGAGACCTCCTTCCATGTAATTGCCTGTGGTAGGCAGAATGTGTCTTCCCTCCCATCCCCTAAGATATTCATGTTCTGCTTTTCAGAATCTGTGACTATGTCATATTATGTGGCAAGGGGGAATCAGCTGACCTTGGATGGGGAGGTTGCCCTGGATTATGTGGGTGATCACAGTGGAATCACAGTTTTCCATATAAGGGAAAAAGGGAGGCAGGAGAGCCAGGTCAGAGTGATGCATGTCAGAGAGACTCGAATGGCCAGTGTTGGCTTTGAAGATGGAAGGGGCTGTGAGCCAAGGTTGCTTCAAGCAACCTCTAGAAGCCAGAAAAAGCAAAAGACCAGATTCTCCCCTAGAACCTCCAGAAAAAAAATATCTTGATTTTAACCAGATGAGACCCTTTTCAGACTTCTGATCTCCAAAACAGCAAGACAGTAAATCTGTGTTCTTTCAAGCTACTAAATTAGTGGTAATTTGTTATAGCAGCAATAGGAAATGAATACTCTGCCTTTTCAGGCAACCTATGTGCTTTCTGGTGAATTGGCCCAGACTTAAAGACAGAAGACAAGGTAACATGGATTTCAAAATAGCCATTTCCAAAAAGACATGGTACACAGGCAATTTATTACAAATAGTATCAATCACATGATCACCCCAGCTATGCACTCCCATTTTGAAGGGAGAAAACTTTTGCTTTACATTATTCTCCACTAAATGCCATATTTTAATATTTAGTATTAAGTCCCCTACCGTAATTCTCCATATTTTCCCTGCTGACTTTTTTGATTTTAACCTCCAGTATTACGTTTTTATGTGACAAAATAATTAAAAATGATTAAAAAAAACTCTCAAGTTATAGAAGCATAGAATATTAATGGGGGCATAGAAATATTTGCAACTTTTTGTGTCCTTAAATAATGGGCGCCTTTTATCAACTGGAATGTTATGAAACCAAATGTTACGTCAAACATGATGGCAAGTTGTCCAGGTATAGATGGATTGCTGATAAGGTGAGGATGGGATCCTCAATGTTCAGCCTCATTCTCTGTGGCCCCTGAAGCATTTCTTTGGAGACCCAGAGAAAACATTGTTCGAAATCTGAACTTTCCATTTGACAGATGGGAAAACTGGCCTAGAGAGGGAGTATAGTCACCTCAAGGGCACATAGCCAGTTAATACCCGCATGGAGACGTAAGCCTGGGCCTCTGGACCTGGCTCTCAGACTGTGTTCTTTTCATACTATTACAGTGGCCTAAAATCAAATTCTTGGTTTACTTGATTTTTTTTTCCCCCCTCACGGGTAAGGTGAGAGACACAGGCATTCTTTGGTGGATGGGTGGGAGAATATTTTTCATCTAATAAGTTCAGGCTCAAACATATATCAGATGCTAAAATAATTTATTCATTCTGCTACAATCATAGGTGAGGAAACTGAGACTCAGAAAGTTTAGGTGACCTATCTTCTATCTATTTTCAGCTCCAATCTCAATCAGCAAATGTTTCTTCCAATTCGAGGAATGAAAATCCTCTTTCTTTGTCAGAGTGTGGGGACTGTCAGAAAAGAGTCAGAGGAATATGAATATTTCTCATTGATAGGATCACAGCCAACATTTTGTGCTTGTCAGATTGCATTAGAAGAAAGGCTTGCTTTCCATAGAAATCAATTAAACATGACTAAATCCTTAGAGACTTTTATTTATTTATTTTTAAGACACATTTATTCAGCGTCATGATCAGACTGTTACATTTAGTAATCAACAGCATGGGTGCAAAAAAAAAAAAAATCTACACTAAAACCCTTTGTCGCAATGCTTTACACTTTCCACAGAACAGAAACTAAAATAACTTGTTATATAATTAGTCACAAATACAGTCCTCGAGTTGTTTGCCCATATACATGAGTATTGTCTCAAACATGTCTTCTTTGTAGCAGCTAGGCCCTGCCACCACTGTGCTTGGCTGAGCTCACAAATCTGTTGTAATCTGGAGCTTCCCTGTCACTTCTCGGGCTCTCCTCTCCTGCTAAGCTTTGTTTCCTGGCAAGAATTAAAATCCTCTGCCATAACCGCCGCTGCTGCTGCTGGAACTACCATAGCCACCTTGGTTTCATGGTTTGGCAAAGTACTGGCCTCCACCACCATAGGGGCCAGAACTTCTGCCTCCAGTTTCCTCCTGTCATGGGTCCAAAACTTGAAGTTTGACTGTTGTAATTGTCAAAAATCACTGTAGCTTCCACCACCTCCAACATTGCTTCCATCGTTACCAAATCCATCATAGCCATGCCCACTGCCACCAAACCTTCCACCACCACGACTGCCACCAAAGCCACCTCAACCACTAAAGTTTCCTCCATGACCATAGTGGTCATTCCTACCCAAACCACCTCCTCGACAACCACTGAAGTTTCCAGAACCACTTAGACCTCTTTGGCTGGATGAAGCACTAGCCACTTCTTGCTTAGACAGGGCTTTCCTTACGTCACAATTGTGGCCATTCACAGCACGGTATTTCTGAATGGCAGTCTTGTCTACAGAGTCACGGTCAACAAAGGCTACAGAGGCAGAGCCTCTCGTCTCGTTACCGCCTCAGTCGGTCATGATGTCAATCGCGTCAATGTCCCCACACTGTTCAAATCCTCTCTTAGGTGATGTGCTTCAGGGTCTTTAATGCCACTGACAAACATCCTTTCCACAGTGAGTGGGCACCAGGTCTTTGAGAATCTTCTCTTGAGCAGCCCTCTCTGGTCCCACAGCTCTTCCCTCCACCTTGTGTGGCCTCGTGTTCATGGCTGCACCCACCACCTCCACAGTGGCACAGGTGACAAACCCAAAGCCTCTGGAGTGCTTGGTGTTTGGGTCTCTCATCTCCACACAGTCTGGGAGCGCTCCCCACTGCTCAGGATGGTTCCTCAGACTCTCATCAGTTGTTTCAAAGCTCAAACCTCTGATGATAGAGCTTCTGCCACTGGTCAGGCTCTTTGGGAGACTCTGCCTTAGACGTGATGACCACGGGAGGGGAGACTTTCACGATGCTCCCCAGAGGCGTCTGCCAACAGGAAGGCCTTAGAGACTTCTCTTTGAGCAGGTGGGATTAGTTATTAGGGCCCGTATTAAGAAACCAGCTTGGGAAGTGATGGAGAAGATCTCCAAAACCCAGAAGAAGAAAGATCCATCCCAGGCCAGCACTGAGAGTTATCACCAGCCCTTCCTGGGAAGAAAACATAGACTGGTATCAAATTCACGTCTCCTTCCAGTTCACTTGATACATGTACACATGTATACTTCTTATTCCAGAGTGAGGCTCCAGTCATTCTTCACAAATCCACCCTTAGCATTGCTGTGTGTATCAGAGTTCATACTCAGCTAGTACACCTGTGTGGGTTACCAGCAGGCATCTGTTACGATTGGCCCGAACCCATGCCATAGCTGTCATTAGATATTTTGAATATTACCACTGATATAAATATCAGGGTAAGTCAAGATGCTGGTGCCTATAGTGAGCCAAGCTAGGCAAGCATGATCAGATACAGAATTTCTTAGTAAAATTTATTTTGATATAGGTGTTCTAGTAAGTGATGGAGTCAGAATTCAAAGCCCTTCCTAACTGGCTTCTGCGGTGTTTCAAGTGATGAAAAGCATTTTTCAATTTGATGGGTTTCATCTGCATTTTATTAGTCTATTTCTGGGGGAAAAAATACCATTTGTACATCATTTTGCTTGCAGACTTGTCTTTATTATCCTTCCCCCACCTCATGTGGTGGGCCCAGGATTTGATTTTCTCTCTGCTCTTGGCGCATTTCTCATCCTCTCTCAGAGCAATTTACCCTCTGTGACAGTCCATCTGTCTCTCCTGCCACACTTATGAATACTCTGCCTTTTCCAATTTCCTTTATTTCCTTTTTAATATCATCCACCTAGTCTTCCCTGACCTTTTCCAGCTCTTCAGATGTCCCGTTGTTCCTTATCCACACTGGTTGATTGGTTGGAATCCTGCAAATTGCTCTGACAGCATTTTTCTCATAACTTGACCTGTCACAATCGCTTCACTGTCTCATTGACCTTTAGTTGTAGTTTAGCGGGTTGTGTTTTTCTCTTATTAGAAAAGAAAAAAAGAGAGAGAGGAAAAGAACTACAAACATTAAACATACAGTATTGTCTGAATGTTACCAATTGAGAGAGGCTCTGGGTGGATGTGTCTCTCCCCTGGTTGTGCCTGCTGGAGTTGGAGGGAGGGACCAGGTGAACATGTGGCCTTCAGTGTTCACCTCTGATGCTTGGGGGGTTTCTTTGATGGGCTGATGGTCATTGTTGGTGAGCATCACCGAGGGGAGACACATATTTATACTTTTACATCAGGGAGTCAAGCAAACTTTTTCTGAAAAGAACCACCTAGTAAAATTTTCAGCTTCTCAGGCCGTAGTCTCTTTGGCAAACACTCAACTGTGCTGTTGTAGTGCAAAAGCAGCCAAAGATAACACATAAAGGAATAAGCAGGGCTGTGTTCTAATAAAACTTTATTTGCAAAAACAGGCAGTGGGCCAGATTTAGCCTGGGATCTTAGTTTGTTAACCTTTGTTTTAGAGTAATTTTTACCTTCTAGCTTCTTACCTTGCCTTGTATATTTGTGCATTTGTTGTTTACTTAAAAGTGTCTCTTTAGAAATAAGTTAGCATTCTATCCTGGCATACTCTCAGATGTCACCTTGTGAGACAGAGAGTGGCAGGGAAATGGGAGCTTGGTGCAAGAAGATACGTGCTGCTTTGGGCATTGACAGAGGGACACTCATTCAGGCTTGCTGGAGGAAGTCAGCCTTATTGTAGGTTAGGAGTAACCTGAGCTGGGAAATTGAAGATTTAGCTCTGACTCTCAATATTTTGCTCAGGAGCTGTGTGAACTTGGGTAAGACACTTCATGTGTTTGGATTTCAATGTTCTTATCTACAAAATGGAATTATTATTATTAAATTTAACACTCTATACTGTTTATTTCACTTCTCTGATTGCCAGTTTCCAGTTGGTCCAAGGATTTATAACTCAAGGGAATTGTTATCGTCTTATATCTCAAAGATAACGTAGTATATGAATAATAATGAAGTCCACATGTAACAGAAAATCCACATATAGGGATTATGATATACGTGTTTATTTTTCTCTCAATCAGCTGTCTAGGACTGGTTTGGTAGCTTCACAATGTCAATAGGGACTTAGGATCCTGCTATCTTTCTGTCCCACTAGTATCAGTGTGTATAGCGTTCATCCTCAAAATCATTTCCTGGTGTTGATGTGGCCACTGTAGCTCCGGCCATTGTATTCACATTTGGAGCACCAGATCAGCAGAAGGGGCAAAGGCAAAACAGAAGTCCTTTAAACAACTGTCCTGGAAACTCAACCAAGTGACTTCCATTTATGTGCCATTAGCGACCCCATTCTTCCAGGAAATGCAGTATTTGAGCTTAGCATATTACTGCAATCAATAATGTAAAGGATAGATATATATTAGGAAGGCAAATAACAGTTTCTGCCACATACAGATTTATAAAATGACTCAAGGTGAGCATTTTTATCTCAGCTTTGACATTTTTTCCAACAGTGAAACAGGTGAGTTTACATAGTGGGTAGTTAAACCATATTATAATACGTTTCATTAAGACAGAATGCTGTACGTGATTTTATTTCCCTTAGTTCCCCTCCCTATAATCTTAACTGATCCCAGTGTCCATATCAGGAGTAATATTAAAAAACAACCAAACAACTAACCATGGGTGTGCCATCAGCCCTGACCAATTAAAAGAGACATCAGTTGATAAGACATACTGGTGTGTACCAGTCACTCTAAAGTAATGAATGGGAAACATTGAGACGGTCATGCGTGGGAAGGATTTGTGAAGAATGACTGGAGCCACCCTCTGGAATCAGAATCAGTTACCATGCCCACCTGTCAGAAACGAATGGGAAAGATACGTAAATGCTGATACCGGTCTATGGTCCCTCTCAGGAGGAGACTGGTGATAATGTCAGTTCTGGCCTTGGAGGCACTCCTTGATCCTTAGATTTTAGGGATTATCCACATTTCCCAAGCTGGCTTCCCACTCTTTGGCTTTAAGAATGAAACCCACCTGCTCAAAGAGAAATTTTAAGGATTTAGTAGTTTTTCATTGATTTCCATGGAAGGCAACCTATTACTTGAATGTAACCCACCAAGCACAAAATGTTGGCTCTCTGTGCTCCTATCAGTGGGAAATCCTCATATTTCTCTAACTCAGACTCTTTTTCGCCAGAATGCTCAGGTGGGTGCCAACAGTCTCAATACTGTGTAAAAGGAAGGTTTTTATTGCCTTGAATGGGAAGAGACATTTGCTGATTGAGATCTGAGCTGAAAGTGAATTCCCCCATGTGCTGCACGCATATGATGAGAACTATATAATATTATGCTTCCTGTGCAATTCCATTAAACGACCTCATCCTCCGCCTACTCCCAGCAGCGGCAGCTCTGGCTTTGCTGTCTAATTTTGCACAATATTGTTTGGGTGGCTTTCCTCAGTTAGACAAGACAGCCCTCCAAACAATGGGGCTTTACTGTATATATGTAATGTATGAGTGTTTTCAGCCTTCCCCAGACCACCAACATAAATCCTGCACTTTTCCGCCCAATTCTTGATTTCTTTTTGTCTGGTTGGAGAGCCAAGAAAGCAGAATTTGGGGTGAGGAGAGAAGGGAGAGAGAGAGAGGGAGAATCAGTGCTGGGCCAGGTGTGGCTAGGTGTGGAAAGAAAGCTTTTTTTAAAAAAAGTCATTCTGGTCTATATATTTGGATCCTCTTTATGCTTTTTGAGAAATTCAGGTAAATGATTTTTTTTATTACTTTTGGTTGTTGGATTGTCTTTTAGGCCATGGTCTCCCCACAAATAAACTATGAGGAATCCATTCTTATTAAAGAGGCAATGCATGTTCTTTGTATAAAACTTACTGGAATGGGGTGACTGATAGATCTTTAAAAGGTTACTATTCATGTGTTACAGCTTCCTTGTTTGGGAGCAAGCAGACGTGGAACAGACCTTTGTTTGCAGGGAAGAGTTACTTAAGTGGTTTTGAAGGTCATACAAATGGAAGATTTAGTGGCTACTTTCCGTCCTGGGGAAGAAATATAAGAGGGTCTTTTGTTACCTGAAGAGGCTGCTCCTTGGGGATACCCTTTGATATGCTTGACTGGCGCTTTGGAGAAAATAGGTCCATTTGCTCAGGGGCCAAAGAGTCATTTGGAGGAAAGGGATCAAGGCCGTAGGTGCTTTCTTCTGAGGTTCAAAGTTAGTGGACATGCCCAGATGCTTGCAGTGGTTCCCCAGGAAGATGCACTGCTTAGGAAAAACAACCAGGTCTCCAAAATGTTCTTGTGAGAAATGGGAGTCTGATTAGTGACTGAGCCCCCCAGAACACACACTCCCTGCTTGTGAATGTGAACTAAAGACCCGGAACTCTGGGAGCCCACACCTGGAGTACCTGAGCTGAAGAGAGGGGATTGTTCTTCCTTAAAAAATGTCCTCAGCACAGGCAAGGATCTGGGCCACAAGAGGATCAATAAGGAAGCATCAGGCTGTGCAGGCCCAAGTTTTAACAGCAGCAGGGACAACACAAATACAGGGTTTCTCTCCTTTGCTCTTTGCCTAGTGGTTGGAAACAGAACTGTGTAAGCCTGATGATTCTTGGACCATTCAGGAAGGTTAGGCCCAAGAATGAGAAAATGGGAATTCTGCTAAAGTGGCAATGATTGAGTGATGAACAGATGTGTAGAAAATATTTGTACCTTAACTGTCAGGGTGATTCATACCCAGCTACGTTAGACAATACAGATAAACTGAAAGAGAAGAAAATTCATAAGACCCATGATAATTAGTATAATACCTCAGTGTATTATTATCCTTTAGATTTTTCTGTCATAATTATACGTAAACGAGGGGGCATATTGTTTTTAAATTGGCTATTTTCCACTTAATATATTTTAAATACTCATCAATGGCTATTCGTCTTAGCATCATTTGTAATAGTTGAAAGCATCCTATTTTTAGATACAGTGTATTTTATATACTGAATGTGTAGTCATGCTTTTTACTCTATAAAGACAATTTCATGACATTACAATACCCGACTAGCCGTGGACCTGACTTTGGTTGGAGGCAAAGTAAGTAATGGGTAACGGATAATATAGAGTAGTGGGTCAGAGTAGTGGTCTTTAGATCCAGGGAGACCTTGGCATTATTTCTGAATCTGCCACTTCAAGCCATATGATTTTAGGGAATTCATTTACTTAATTTACCCCTAGTTTCACCAGCAGTAAAATATGCATAATAACTTCAACTTCATAGTGTTGTTGTGAGGATTAAATTCTATGAAGTATGTAAAGATCTTAGCATAGAGCCTGACACAGAACAGTTATGCAGTCAAGGGAAGGTACAAGAATCATTCATTCATTAGTGCAATAACATTTACTGACTAGCTATAGCGCTTCAGTCACTATGACAAAGGCTCAGGCTAAGAAGTTAGAATTTGGACACATTCTTACCCTCAGGAAGCTCACAGATAAGTAAAAACACAGTTACATAACAAGGAGATAAATGATGTGATACTGAGGAGTGCACATGGGACCAAGAGGTCAGGAAGGAGATGGTGCATAGGTTTCTGGGTGGCTTTGTCGTGTAAAGGACAATTATCATGCACTCTTAGGCATGTCTTTACTTCCTCTTTTCCCCAAGAAATGGAAGAAACCCATGTAGGCTTCACAGGCATGTCCCCATGTGCTTCCCTGTGACTTAGAGCACTGCTCCTCTATCCCTTAATTGCTTATCCGCTGTGGACATTGTTTAAGGCCAAGAGAGACTCAGCCTTATGATGTCTAGACCAGCCCACCTCAGCCAATGGGCCATGAACAGACCTGACAGAACCCTGCTCATTGAATAGCAACTATTTAGAACAGACCTACCCAGAGGGCTCTTTGGAGTTGTTCAGTCGGGAAAGAGATCTGTAACTCAACAAGAAATGGAGGCCCCATATGGAATTCTTGTTTCTCCTGAGACAGATGATTTTTGGCACCCAGGGGTGATACCCTGTAGGATCGTTGGAGGATCAGAATGATTAGTTACGTGAATTTAGCATTCTTATTTGCATCAAAGAGATTTCCTTGGATTAAACCCCATTTCTATTTGAAAAGGAGAGAGAAGCCATTGCTTTTGTTTGACAATCAAAGATGAACTGACGCACCTGGTCCTGGAGAGATGTTGGGACAAGTTAGCTGAAACATGATACCTGTGCAACCACACCTAAAGGGGAACCTTCTGACCCTCATCTAAAGAGTGAGGATTGAGCAAGGAGCCTTGTACTGTCTTCTGTTTCACATTAGAAGCATAGGACAGACACGAGGACTTGGACTGTTCTCTTGATATCTGAACCTAGGAGGAGCTCTGAAATATGTATGTAGAGATCAAGAACTGACTGATGAGGCTTCTTTGGACAGGGTCATCCTTAAACATACACCATGTGTTTTACATCTGACGTGGCAAATAGGTTTACTCTCTTAGGCCAGTTTTGGTCTATTCAGATTTGCTACCAGGAGCATTGCATTGACACAGATTCAAGGGCCATGTCCAGGCTCAGTAGAATACAAACCCACGATTGTTTGGTGAGTCTGTCACAGGCATAGGAAGAGGCAATGGTTGACCTATTAAAGGATTAGCAACATAGGTATAGAAGTGTTTGTGGAGATTTCTTTGTATTATGAAAAACAATCCTGTATCTATTATAGATGATTTGCACACCCAAGCTTGCTGCTTGAGAAGCAAAGAGGGTGATGAATGACCATATCTAATAGGCAAAGGATTTTTCTTTTTAATATATAAAGAATGCCTACAAATCAATAAGAAAGACAATCCAATAGAAAAATGCACAAAGTATACAAACAGGTAGTTCACAGGAGAAAAAGAAAACTGCCAATAAATATTTGAAAAATTGCAAACCATCTCTAATAACTAGGAATATAAAAATGTAAATGACAATGAATAAGATATCTTTTTAAAAACCTATCAGATCAGCAAAAATCAACAAGTAACAAAGTTCAGGATTGGATAGGTTTGTGAGGAAATAGAAATAGTCGTACACTGGAGTCAGAAGTATAAATTAGTAGAGTCTTCATGAAGGGCATGTTGGCAGTATCTATTATAATTCTAAACGACCATATCCTTAACCCAGAAATTCCAATTCAAAATTTTGTTCTAGAGAAATACTTACACAAGTGCACAAATATGTACAAGGATACTCATAGCAGATATTCACAAGTTGTGAAAAATAATTAACAACCTACATCTCCATCAAGGAAATTAAATAATTTACTGTATTCATAAGATGAAAATCAATTTAGCTCTTTAGAAATATATGCATATACAAACACGGGATGATCTCTAAGATATAAAGTAAAAAGAATTATTTTGTCTACAATACATGCATTAGTCTCTCATTATTTTTGAAATCAAAACAATGTATTTATACATATAAACTATGTATGTATGTAAATATCATTTTAAAAAAGTTTCTAAAGATAGAACCTAAATTATCATGTCCTTACCTTGGGGAGAGGGGTAAACTTGGGGGTCAGAGGTGCAGCGTAAGGAGGAATTTTAATTTTTTTGCAATATGTTTTATTATTGTTTAAAATTTTAGTCATGAGAGAGTGTGTTCTTGAATTGTTGTTTTCTAAGAAAAAAAATCAGAGTTGTGAGGGCACATGTTTTACTCCAGGATCTACAAAGGGTCTGTTGGAGGCATATGCTGGGGCCAGGCTGTGAGAGCTCTGTTTGTCAAGCTCAAGTTTAAATTCATTCTGTAGGCAATCAAAAGTTACTGAAGGGTTTAAGAAGAGAAGAAAAGGGATCAGGCTTGCATCTCTGATGGCTGCCCCTGGCTGCAGTTGAGGGAGAGGGGACGCTGCCGGTGTTCACTAGGTATTTATTGACTGGCTAAATGAGCGAATGGCTGAGTTCTTACGGAAATGCCTGAGTGTGTGAAATCATGAGTGCCAACTCTGGGATGACTTTTTCCCTTTTTTTCCAAGTCAATTCAGAGAATGTTATGAGCAGCTGTAAAGTCAGGTTGAAAAAATGAGGACACTGGATTGAACACAGGTCAGGAGGCAAATACGATATGTGTAGTATGGTGATTCTTAACAGCTTGGGCTTGATTCCTTGGTGAGGTTTGTCACAGCCAATATTTTGATAGTAACAAAACAGTAATATTTGCAAATCATTGATTTAGTAAAGAGAGAGCAGCCTTAAGATTCTGCCTGTAAGATACCACTCCCACTCAGGGCATTTTGATGTGCTTTTTGTAGTGGAGGGAAGGGGAGTGTTACCAGGCAGGGTGATGGGAAATCCAACTGAGCCCGGGACACTCAAAGGAATGTCTTACCTGTGACGTGTGTGTTGAAGGGGGAGAAAAATTTAAGAACTGTGTCTTCAGAAAAGGAAAATCGCTCCTCTGAAATCTAAAGTACCATAGAATTGAGTTTGTTCTGACAAACATTTCCCTCCATGTATTCTATTCCCAGAGAATGGAATTCTTTGAACTAACCACTGACCCTCATGCTCTGGTCAAGCTGTTCCCATTGCCAGTGGTGAGCTGGTAAACTAGTAATCTAGGAAAATCCACAGCAATAACATAAACAGTGAGATTGTGATTGATACGGAGAAATGCATATTTGGTCTTTGTCCTGTTCCCCTCACAGAGCTTCTAAACCCCCTGGAATTTCCTAAGTGATAGAGTGCTAATAACAAAAGGAGCATCTTTTATTATTTGTAACAAGCCCCTTTCAACCTTATGTTAATGAGGTGAGTTTTGAAAAGCCCCTAAAAATGTGGCTGCTTGCCAGGAGAACTGTCCATGTGATTAGAGGGTTGGAACTTTCAGCCCCATCCCACAACTTCTGAGGAAGGGAGTAGGGCTGGAGGTTGAATTAATCAATGGCCAATGATTTAATCACCATTCCTATGCAATAGAGTCTCCATAAAAACCCTTGCTTCTGAGTTGCTGAAAACATGGAGGTGTTGCAAGAGTGCTGTGTTCGGAGAGGGCTGGGAAGCCCCACGTCCCTTTCCCATACCTTGCGCTATGCATCTCTCCCATCTGGCTGTCCCTGAACTGTATCCTTTTGGAACAAACCAGTAATCCGGTAAGTAAACTGTTTTTCTGAGCTCTCTGATCCACGCTAGCAAATTATGGAATCTGAGGAAAGGGTTGTAGGAAACTCTGATTTATAGCCAGTGAGACACACGTGTGACAACCTGGACTTGTGATTAACGTCTGAAGTGGGGGCAGTCTTGTGGGACTGAGTCTGTCACCTGTGGGGTAGGATGCTAACTCCAGGTAGATAGTGTCAGAATTGAGTTAAATTGAAGGACACCCAATTGGTGTCTGAGAATTGCTTTGTGTGGGCAAGCCCCCACACATTTGGTGGCCAGAAGGGAAGTCATTTGGTGGCCAGAAGGGAAGTGGTCTGTGAGTAGACTGTTGTAGCAGTCTAGAGAAACAGTCAAGTGTTGAGAGGAGAAAAAGTGAGTTTGTCTTCTTTCCACAAACAAACCCCTGCCTTGTAGCATTTGCTGATTTTCACGGTGTAAATACTTTCACCATGGTCAATTTCAAGCTTCCAACATTTTAACAAATATGCTTGTAAAATTCCTGAATGTTTAACAATCAGGTCCCTGTGAGTGAGCTGGTATGGGTTGTCCTAGCCCACCGCTGGTCCTTGAACTGGAACGTTCTCTTACCGTGTTTCCCCGAAAATAAGACCTAGCCGGACAATCAGCTCTAGTGCATCTTTTGGAGCAAAAATTAATACAAGACCTGGTCTCATTTTACTATACTATAAGACTGGGTCTTATATAATATAAGACCCGGGTAATATAATATAATATAATATAATACCGAGGTTTATATTAATGTTTGCTCCAAAAGATGCATTAGAGCTGATTGCCCAGCTAGGTCTTATTTTTGTGGAAACAGGGTAGGTGAAAATAAACATCATAAGTCCTGGTCTAACTCAGGAAATTTCTTGCCTTTGGTTAAGGAGTATTATTAGCTTACTTCTGTCCTGTATCTCTCTTCTACTTTGATTCAGGAACTCTTTCTTGACAGCACAACAACCTAAGTGGTAATAGCCTTATTTTATGGGTGAGAAAACTGAAATTCAAAAAGAAGTAACCTAGTCAAAAATCCTATAGAAAACAGTGCATATGATTGCAATTTCCCTCCAGAAGAAAGGGCCTCCTCCAAAAGGCCAAGTGCATCAACGCCTGGGCGCCAGACCCTTTGGATCAACTAGGGGACTCATGGAAACTCAGTTTTGTGTAGTCCTTTGTAGTTAAAAGGAAAAGAGTATGAGGTAGGTGTTTCCACAAAGACTGAATTCTAACAATACTTTTACTGTTTATTAAAACACTAAATGCAAAGTGATTTTTTAATAGAAAAGTGCTAAACAAATGCTAGCTAGTAACTGTTAATACTGACAATAATCTCATAACCCTCAATTCTACATCAAAGGTACGAGTCTCTCCGGGTTGGAGATGAAGATGTGGAGGGTCTAAGAGTTTCTTTCAATTACTTGTAGCCTGTGAGGGACTTATCTGAAGGCACAGATCCACCACTGGTGTTTTCTAACACCCAGCACGTTCTATCACATTGCTTCTTTGTTCGTGCCCTTTCTTTCCTACTGGATTACAACTCTGAGGGGAAGACCCTCCTCTGTCTCTGATGTCTTTGCATCTTGCCTTGCTGCAATGGGTTTTGATTTCCAGGAGGCAGGTAACAGCATTGGCTAATGCAGTCATCCAACTGATTCTCATACAAATTCCTTAGCTCTCTACAGGGAGAAGCCCAGCTAGACCTTTCACATCCCACAGACCTTTCTGTGGCACTTGGAAATCGCAACCAAGTAAGAGAATGTTGTTTCCTGAGTTCTCTCTATCCCTGTTGTTGAAAAAGCAGCTTAAGTGTCCTATAAAAAATGGAGCGAATGCATCATATTTATAGAGAGGGCAGCGCATCTGCCAAATCCCTGACTTGGGATGTCTGCTTTGGTCCTGTGCTTCTGATTCCACCCCGATACGGTTCACAGCCTACATCCCGAACCGCTCGTCTGACCTGCTCACACTGGCTTTCCTGCCTGAGCCCAGTTGTCTTGATTTCCTGGCTTTTAATGGCAGGGTTTATTTCCCGACTCATGGTTGATCTTTAACAACCTGCTAGGGAAGAGAAGGAAGGCCAGAGTGCAGTGAGGGATGGGGAAAGTGGCAAGAGGTGGCCTGGCGAGGTGCATGGGGGCAGTGTGTAGTGTATACAAGCTTGCGTTCCAAAGTTTTTTCTGGTCGGTGCCTCTGTTTTTGCAACGATATCTTCAGTTTCTAGGGGATGGAGCCAATTGCTGTTCCTCAGAGTGAACAACAGCACAGCGAAGAAAGTAAATATTTATTGAATGAAAACATTGAGATCAGAGGGGAGAGGTAGTGTGGCCACAGGTAAATCATTTCACATATCTGGGTATCACTCTGATAATCTTAAAAAATAAAGGTTGGATGGAAAACTCTCCAAGGCAGCCAAGTCTAAAGCAAGAGTCAGTAAATGATTCCTGTAAACATCCAGAGAGTAAAAATATTTCAGGCTTTGCAGGCCAGGATGGTCACCGTGGTGACTGCTCAACTTGGCCTTGTGGCCCAATAGCCGGCACAGAACAAGCAAGCGTGGCTGTGTTCCAATAAAACTTTTTATAAAAATTGGTGGCAGGCTGACCCCAGTATAAGGAAAAGGGTTTAGTCCCACTTGGGTTTGATCCCCCAGCTTGAACACCAACTGTTTGGCCTTGGGCAAGTTAATTAATCTGTCTAATCCTGAGGCTGCTCAGCCATAAAAATCAGGATTATACTTTGCATCTCTTACTTTGCAGAGATGATTGTTGTGAGAATTAGATGAATATACATCAAGTCCTCATCCCAGGGCCTGGCGTGCGTGGGAACTGCAGCTTCTATTATTGTTTTCATTACTCTAGCTCTAACATTCAAGGAATCTACGAATCTAAGAATTCTGCTGGTATTTTTAGCTCAGGCGGTCCTGAGACATAAGCTGACAGCTCCTAGATGACATTTCCTCTGAGGAATAATAAACAATTAGTGGATTTCTTCTCCGAACTTGTGCCATGTGGATAGATAAAGAGAAGCTTTGGGGACCGTGTTCTAAGTGGTTTGGGGAACTTTACTTTCTAAAATGGCCTGCTTGGGCCCAGGCCTCGGGCACATGTTTCCTGGCAGCCTTCCCTCTAGGTGGCCTGTGTGTCTCTTCCCTCTCGGGCCCCTCCCTGCGCACTTAGTCCCCTCCGTGTCTCACTCTGGCCCATACTTCCATTTTAGGCATTGTTTCCCAAGGCCTCCAGCAGAGGACCTTTAGTCGGGCTTTTTGGGTCCCAGGAAGCACAGGTCTTGTGGACCAGGTGCAGGACACTACTTGTAAGAGCTCAGGTAGTGTCATGTAATTCAAGGCCAGGATAGGAAACGGAGTCAGGTCTTTGGGGACCTGGGGAGTGATGAGGAACCGCTGGTGCTGTCACCGTGTCGGAGGCCATTGTGCAGGGGTTGAGCGCCTCACTCTGAAGTCAAGTCGTCTGGGGGTGAATCCTGTACGACCCTGCACACGCGGCTGTTGGTTGCCTGATGTGTAAAACGGAGACTGTAATTGTACTTATGACCCGAGACTGCCATGAGGATTAACTATGGCTACATCCCCTGTCTAAGGAGAAGCTTTATTTCCAGTGATCGCCGAGTGGCTGCTCCACTTCCTCTTTCCACAGTGGTGTCCCCTTCGAAGCCCTATTTTTGCACATGACCGCAAACCTCACCTCAGCCTCGGAGTTTGCATGACCGTTGTTGTATGAATGGATGTATCTGGCTCGGTGTCTGAATTGCTTCTCTTAGCATTCACTCATTTGTTATTTCATTCATTCATTCATTCATTCATTCCACGTTAATTGGGCATCTACTATGTGCCAAGTATTATACTTGATGCTCAGATTACAAATAAGACTTGGTGCTTGCCTCAAAGGAGCTGCTCATCTAGTGGGTAATAGGAGAGCAAACAATTACAGTGCTGTGCAAAAGTGTCCATCATACAGACGCACCCACAGAGAAGGGCAGGTGGTTCAGAGAATAAAATCAGGGAGGCTTCTGGGAGGAAGTGGCACTTAAAATTAGTTTTAATAAGTAGGTGAGTGGTAGACAACTTGGGGAAGGCTGTTCTAAGCAGAGGGGAGAGCATATACCTCGGCTGGAATTACTGTCATTTGCTCAAGGCCTTCCAAGTGATTTGTATGACTGGAGCAAAGGGTGAAGGGGAGAGACAACAGTGTCCTGAGGTGAGGGGCAAGGAGTTGGGAAGACCTCATGAATCAGATGGAATGGCTTGAATTTTATCTTTATTTTGAGGGCAGTGGGGGACCTTGAAAGATGTAAGTAGGGCGTGGTAAGTCAGCTATGTACAACGGATGTGAGGGGCCAGTGCAGGTGATGCCGCCCACTGCCTCCGGGCTGTAGGGAAGCCGCCTAGAGACTTCCTCAACAAAGCAGTCCAGCGTGTGGAACATGGTTGTTTTCCTTTTTTTTTGCTTTCCTTTTTATTTTTTGGACAAAACCATAAGAAAATGTCATTTACACTCTGAACAGTGTTTTTTGCCCAGGGCAGAATTGGATACCAGGCCCAACCTGCTGTACAGTGACAGGTTGCTGTATGAAATGAGGGACTTGGTGTGAATAGGCAATTAACGGTTCCAACTGTTTCATAGAAAACCTCGAACTTCAGAACCGTACTCCTTCAGGACGTGTTTTTCCATTTCCCACATCCCATTAATTGCTCCCTCCACTGTGCTTCCTTGGTGTTTTGTTCAGCCCTCTGCTTACCACCACCTGTTTGGGTTGCAAGTTCTAAGAATCTATTTGTCTCCCTTGTCAGAATCCTAACCTCTCCAGAAGCAGGCATGGGGTCTCACGTAGCTCGTGTCTTCCCCAGCATGCGGTAGAGCTGCTTGCACATGGTAGATGCTTAATTAAGGTTGTTATTTCAAATCTGATTTTTGAAAAAACTTTCCTCTTTTTATATAGGTGAGAAATTTAAGGGGAGGCGGGAGGGAGGGAGGAAGGAAGTTGACATATTTCAAAGCTTCCTCTGTGGCTGGCACTATATCTACGTTGTTCACTGAGTCCTCATGACAGGGATTGTATCACCCTGCTTTTACAGATACGGAAAATGAGGCTCAGAGAGGCCAGGGAACCTGCCTGCATTTGTGAAACAAATTATTGCCCAAATGGTCTAGAATTCAGGGCTCTTTGTAGCGCATCCCACGACCTCCTGGACCTGAGGCTGCAGTGAGGGTCCATTAGGTTTTCCAGCCTTGGGGTCCAGATCGATTTCCTTTATCCTCTGGGGTTTTGATTGGATACAGCTGGTCTCCTCAGGAAGGCCACCAGGTTCCCAGCAAGATGGTGGAAACTTGCATCATGGACGAGAGAGACATAGGGCAAGGCGAGGGAACACATGCCCTCTGAGACGTGTAGTTATGAGAGCGGCCTGATCACTGGAGCTGTGGTGTTAACAGAACCCAGACACTGTCACCTGCTGCCCAGGGAAGAACTGTACGAATAAACACCTTCCCCTTACTGTCCTCCCATCCTCCAGTCTCCTGCTTGTGAAAAGACCCGTGCTGACTCAAATCGAAGTGAGAGAACCAGGAAGTCTGCTAATAGGTCCACAGGTCAACCTCTTGGGGGCACAGAGCGGGGTGAAGAAGAGTGGAGAAGGGATCTGAAAGGGCAAAAGGACACGTTATGACACCCTGGGGAAAGGAGGACCTTCTGTCCTGGGACCTGGGTGTGAAGAGGGTCTAGGACAACTTTGTCTGAAGTCCTCTCCTGCCATGCCCTCTCCTGGGCCCCCACTAGGAGGGAAATCTTTGCTGTTGATGGACAATGTATTTCCCGGCACTTCCCCAAACACTGTCACCTTCCTGAATTGGTTTGGTCCTCCCCTTTCCCAAAGACTGTATGACAGAAAGAAGGTAGGTTGCCAAAATAGGAAACAGATCTGAAATAGTTTTATATCCATAATTTCTGTATAGGATGTCTCCAGTTAGCGTATATGTTCCTGCATAGTCAGTCTCTTTCACCGGTGGCCCCCTCTCCCTCGTCACCTGCCCCCTACACGTGTGAGGTGAGTCGTCTCCCTCTCCCAGGTCCTGCACAAGCAGAAGGCTAGGTAAACCTGGAACTGAGCCAAAGTCTCACCTCCTGCCCAGAAGGCCCAGCTTTCTCCCAGGACAGACCCCATTGGACCAAGAGCAGGCAAAGCTTCTCAAGAGTAAGGTGGCCCGGGCAAGGCACATGTCAGAGGAGATTGATTTGTTGATTCTTCTTCAGGCAACAGGTAGAGTGGGTTAGCACTCTTCCCTGCAATTACTTCAGGACTATGTCAGGGGAAATGCTACATGCTAATCAAACTATTTCCATGTTCCTCTGGTTACACAGGAAGAGTGTTTCCTAGTTTCCCTTCTAGTTAGAGTGAGGCCATGTGATGGGGTTCTGGTCGGTAGGATGTGGGGAGAAATGATATATGACGCTTCTAGGCCTGGCCTGAGTAAGAGGAACCTACATCCTTGAGCCACCCACTGCTTGGGGGAGGGCTACCAAGGAGAGTTGACAAAGGCATTGAACTGGGACATAGCTGTAATGCAAGAGAGACATAAATCTTTATTATGTTAAGCCACTGAGATTTTGTAATTGATTGTTATAGCAGCTAGCTTTAATTAACCTTACTAATATACTCTCCTTCTAGTCATTATTGGCTAGACATCCCTTCATCTATACCTATTGATATCCCAAATGTGTGCCTAATATGCCCTGAAATAGAGATATTCAGGGGGAAAATATCTACAAGTGTGTGAGAGGAAATATCACCTCAATTTTGGGGTTCCACTCTTAGGAAAGGATGAAAATGACATTTTTTATAGGCATGGATTTTCTATGCTAGGCATTTTCACACATGTTAATTCATTTAATCCTTTCAAAATCATGAGCATTAGATATTATTTAGTATTCATTATTCCTGCTTTGTATAAGACGTTGTGGTTCAATGAAATAAAATAACTCCTATCATTTCACAGCTGGAGAGTCATCCAGTTACTAACAATCTTGAGGGAGAGAGGTGACCTCAGGTGAAACAACATAAGTCTTTCAAAATGGCATAGGAAGAAGAACAAGGTAATGTGAAGAAAAGCATTATCTGTTCATGCAGAGGGGACCCTGGGTAAATGAGCTGCAAGCATTCAGACAGCCGCACCAAACATCATGTAGAACATGTATGTTCTCAGTGAAAAAAAAGGTGTTTTTTTAGGAGAAGGAGGATGATACCCTGCTTTCTTAGATGACAAGACTGAAGCTCATAGAGGTGAAGTCATGCCCAGGTCATCTGGCCAAGTAAAATGGAGGGCTGGGATGGAAATAAGGCTTCAAGCCCACGTCCTTTTTCTTCTACTGATAAGTGAAGTTCCCTTAGGAAGTGGTCAGTCTCCAATCAGGTCTTCCAGAATTGTTTCTGCTCAATGTTCTAAATAACCCACGATATTCTAAATAGCCATGTTTCAATATCAGATGAACCAAGTTTGGGGGGTGGGTCTGCACCTCTTGTAGGAGGGGAACTGGTCCATAAAAGTTCCCAATTTCGACAAATTTCTCCACCCACATTCAATTTTACCTTCATATTGCTTCTGTTAATATTTTTTGTCATAGATTTAAGAACTATCAATATCTACCTATGACCTTAATTGTTTTTTTTCCCCCAAAGTTTTCAATTTTGTAGATTGTGCCCAACTAGCCATGTCTTTCTTTGATGTCAAACATGGATGGAAACGTGGGGATTTTTGGGGGTAGGTAGATGGTACTAATTATTTCTAGAGGTTTCTGGTGCCCAGGGTCTCAAGATTTCTCCTTTTTCCGTCAAGTTCTACTACCTTACTAGCTTTCCTTAGTGGCATCAATTCTCCCCAACGCTGGCTTTACTGGGAAGCCTGGGTAGTTTGCCACTTGAGTGAGGGTTAAGCTGCCCGAGTTCCTGG
Source organism: Rhinolophus sinicus (assembly GCF_036562045.2). Classification (NCBI taxonomy): domain Eukaryota; kingdom Metazoa; phylum Chordata; class Mammalia; order Chiroptera; family Rhinolophidae; genus Rhinolophus; species Rhinolophus sinicus. Next base: position 42,713,355 of record NC_133764.1, on the reverse strand, counting down.
AATTGGACCACTTTCTACTGCTTTCTCTTTGTTAGTGCCCAGTTTCCTCTTGAAAAGATTTATTATCCATTTTTCACCCTCTGCTTCAGTTTGGGTGTTTGAAAGATCCTTAGTTATTTTCATGCTTTTGGACACTGCAGGAAGGAGTCAGTTTTCACTGATGCTGGGCTTCTCACTATAATTGGTTTACATCTTTGTCACGCAAACTTCTCTTCTGAATAATTCTGGAGCAAGAATGTAGAAGATGGCCTCAACGGTCTGACAGTTGTTTTAATCCACTAGAAACAAAATGATTTCTCTGGGTTCCAATGACTTCTGTCCATATCCGATTGGGAAAGAAAATTGGAAATGGCATAGCTGAGCTGCCCTGTCCTAGTTCAAACTGCTCTCAGGCGGGGAGCTCTAGTGCACACTGCTGGTGGGAGAATAAGCTCACTTCTCTTTGCCTGAAGGATGGTGACAAGCCATCCTTCCTGGATGTCTACAGTAGTGATCTCTCCAGTCCCAAAACAAACCCGGTGTGTAGCGTGATTCTGAAGTTTCATGGACAGAGGAAGGAATGTAATAAGGTGGAGTGCTGGATGGTCTGAGGGACCTAGGTTTGAACCCTGGCTCCGCCGCTTACTAAGGATAGGGTATTGGGCAAGTTCCTTAAACATTCTGAGCCTCTGTTTGGCTCACTGTGCTTGGGGACAATACATGTTTTTATTACAGAACACTGTTGGAAGATTGGATAAAATAATGACAGCAAAGCGATTGGCACAATGCCAGGCACACGGGAGGTATTCGAAGACTGGCAGACATAGCATATGTTTAACCACCAGCCAAGTGTACAAGTCACAGTCTGATTATATGTTCTAGACCTCTCTATAATTTCGTCCCCACTCAAGCAGGTTCCTCCGTCCCTAACCTACTTTACCTATCCTGAGCTTTCGTTACTTATGTTATTTTCAAATTGAAGTGAAATTCACCTAACATAAAGCTAACCATTTGAAAGTGAACAATTCAGTGGCATTTAGTGCATTCACAATGTGGTACAACCACTACTGCTATCTAATTTCAAAACCTTTTGATCACCCCATAGGAAAACCCTGTATCTGTAAAGCAGTTGCTACCTGTTCCCCCATCCTTCAGCTCTTGGGAACCAATAATTTGTGTTCTGTCTGTATGGAGTTACTCCTTCCAGATATTTCATATACATGAAAGCATATAATACGTAGACTTTGGGGTCTAGGTTCTTTCATTTAGCAAAATGTTTTTGAGGTTCATCCACGTTGTAGCGTGTACTTTATTCCTTTTAATGAATGCATAATATTCCATCATTCCATTGTATGGATATATTAGGTTGGTGCAAAAGTTATTGCGGTTTAAACAGTTAAAAATGCAAAAACCGCAATTACTTTTGCACCAACTTTATGCCACATTTTGTTTATCCTTTTATCCATTGGTGGACAGTTAGGCTGAACCCACCTTTTGGCTCTTGTGAATAGTGCTGCTAGGAACATTTGTGTACATGTTGGAGTCTCTGTTTTCAATTCTTTGGGGAATATGCGGTTACTTGTTTTAATTCATCTCTGCTGTGTGTTTCTTACCTGCGTGGTTTCTGTGAAGCACCATGACAGAGGTGAGGCTTTCTCTGCTACTTACTAGTTGAGTGATATTGGGCAAGGGGCTTGGCCTCTCTGCACCTCTGTTTTCCCTTCTGTAAAATGTTGTCCATAACAATAGTTCCTGCCTTGTAGGAAAATTGTGATGATGAAATGGTCCACTTTCATCTGCTCTGTATTAAGCCAGTGAAGTCTCATCATTTCTCTAGCACCTGCCAGGTTGTTTTGCCCCAGATTTTAGCCCTAGCTATTCTTACCTGGAATCACATCCTGCCTCCCACCTGCCAATCCTGCCACTTGGCAGGCCTAATTCAAACCCCTCTTTCTTCACTACAGCTCCCAACTGAGCTTTTCAATGAGGATGTTGTACTTCATTTTTGAATCTCATATCATTCTTAAAGTTGCTGCCCTCAGCTAGCATAAGCATTGTCTTTGTGTGAATTGCAGGAAGGCATTCATTCCCTCCAGGCTGATGAATTGCAAAACGATGTCCCCAGTCACCCTCTCAGCTGGGCACTTTTGTGCAGTGTGCAGACTGCACAACCGTACTCAGCCAACTTGCCTATCTGACAGTTTCAAAAGTAGTCTTCTGGGAGTAAAACCTTCCTACGTCACACAGATTGCAAGAGTTCCATGTTCACCCATTGTCTCCTCCAACCAGATTTTAAGCTTCTCGAGGGCAGGAACCACAATTTATCCTTCAGTTTTCCCCACTGTGCTCAGCCCAGAGCCAGCTGGGTATTTGGTGTTAAGACCTCCGTGTCCAGCTAATGAAATTACTTGGAGCTAGTGTTGTGTCAGCCCTTGGCTCTGAAGGGGCCCAGCCAAACTCCAGCAGGTAAGATTTCACTGACATCCCCATGATACAGGTTAGCTAGTATGTCCCTAGGTAGACAGGGAGGTCCCTGGTGGAATAAACAAAAGACAGCCATATCCTAAAACTCCAGGTTTTGAAATCACTCCTTCGCTCCAGGACATAACGTAACAAGGCCTTGAGGTTAATCATAAAATTCCTTTTGGCTTGATAAACGGAGCAGATCTGATAGATAAGAGTGGGTTACTTTGCTCATTCCTTTAGGATGGGCAAGCAGAACAAACCTGGTAGACGAATTTTATTGGAAGGTACCAGTTCCCTTCTTCAAACAAGTTCCCTTCTTCAAACAGCTCCCCTTCCCCAAGCAGGCAAGGGAAGGTATAAAAGTAAGAACTTTTGCCTCAGTCATGGGGCACCCCCCATTCAGGACCCCCTCCAGCTCGGAAGCTGCAACCTCTTCTCCTGCCTCTAATAAACTATCCTCTTTTTAAAACTTTTTGCCTCTCCCTGGTCCGTGTTTCCATTCTTCGGCTTCTCAAGACACGATCCCCGCCCACACCCAGAAACTGCCGGCAGATCCAACATCACCTACATCACCCAGAGCTTGAGGACTTGGTCTCATTACAGCCACACTGACCACTTCACAGTTTTAGAACACACCCAGCGCTGCTGTTCCCTCAGGCTGCTTGTCTCTGGAATGCTGGCTCCTTCCCTGTTCACTCAACAACACTTTGAGCTTTGTCATCTCAAATGCCACTTCCTCTGGGAAGCATTCTTTCCCAGAAGCCTCTATTGGAATCAATTTCTCCCTCCTACAATTCCCTAGCTGGTCTTTCCCTCCTAATTCACCATTCCTGATTCTCACCAGTGTTTAAGATGCAGCTCAAGTGTTCATCTCTAAGATCAAAATACATGGGCCTCATCTCCCCTTCTATACTAGGTTCTTTGAGGACAGGATTTGGGCCTGGCACACAGTAGGCCCTCCCTCCCTCACTCAGTGGATGTTGAATTACTGTCCACTGGGGTCCCTAGCTGCACACATTTTTTAGCAGCGCATTTTTAGTCACCACAACAGAAGCATTTGCATCCCTTCTATTAGCACTATCTGACACTTGTTTAATACTTCCCCCAAGCTTTTTCTCACCTCTTCGCTGGTTTGTTTTCACAACTTCGAGGATATAAGAAATGATTATATCTGTTTCATTCATGAGGCATCGGAAGTCCAGGAGGAAGACATCTTATCTCATTGGTGACAAGGACACAGCTGCCACTCACTCGCGTGTCCTGAATTCTATGGATCACAAGGGCACTGTGACAATTTGGCTCTTGTTTCATCCTCTTAAATCTTGCCTGAAGTGGACCATACATTATCCACGGAATTGCCCCTGAGTGTGAGCCCTGAGGTCGATTGAGAGTGAGGTTCAAGCATTCGAGTCAACTCCAAAGCTGAGGAGCACAGCTCTCTGGCTTCATGTGTGAGAACCCAGCCCCTGGACCCCTAAGAAACCATTCTTTTCTCTCACCCACTCTCCATTCCACCATTCTACCTGAGTATCTCTTCCAGGGGCAGGTAGCCTATAAGGCAGTCTCTATTTATTTGAAATTCGTTGGCAAATATCTTGGGATAGGATAGTGGATCTCTGCCTTAGACGTACTTGGGGAACTTGTAGACCTACCAAAGCTCGGGACCTTTACAAGCTTCCCCAAGTAACTCTCATGGACAGCCAACATTGAGAATGGTTCTCAATGCTGTCGGCAGAGTAGAAACACCTATAGCTTAAAAAAAATCTACTGATGGCCTGTCAGAGCCTCTGATTTAATTGGTCTGGTGGTAGAAACCATTGGCAGGCCTGCTGTACCTTGGGTTCACTCTAAAGAATAAGACTAAATGACCACAGTCTCAATGGGAGGAACCCTTCCACTCTAGCACCGTCTAGGAGCATGTTCACCGGAGGCTTCTCCAGTATCAGCTTTTGCTGCAACTTTCTGGCTCTGATACTCAACAACTCTGTGATCTTGGGTAAGAATGTTCACCTCTCTAACTTTATTTTGATCTATGAAATTAAGCCAAGAACCACTTGGCAGAACTGCTATGAGCACCAAATGAAAGGGAAAAAAATGTATGTAAAAATAAATAAATAAATAAATAAATAAATAAATAAATAAATATATAAATAAATATATATATATATATTTTTTTTTTACCAAGCATCATGCCTGGTATATATCTGGTTCATAGAAAAAGCTCAACTACTCTGAATGGAAAAGAATCAAATACTACCATCCCCGCCCATAGGAAAATTCTATGAATCAACAAATATTTTTGAGTGCCCACTATCTGCAAAGCATTATGCTACGATTTCTTTCTGTGCATAGGAGGGAGAGATACAAAGATGAATGCAGAGATAATCTCTGTCTTCAGGGAATTTCAAATTGGCATGTACAGACAGGAAAATATAGAATTGAATACAGTTCTATGTATTTAACACTCATATATTTCTCTATTTATCTATATTTCTGATAGAGACCTGTATGAAGTAAATGTTAATCAGAAATAAAATCAATATGCTGTGTGAGCTCAGAACAAGGAAGAAATAATCTTCCCTGGGGAGATCAGGGAAGCCTGGGGTGGCATCTGAGCTGGGTTTCTTTAAAGGTGTGTTATATTTCCACAAGTGAGGAAGACCTGGAAAATGCTGAAGGGTGACATGAACTGAGGCTGGGAGGCTGGGACATGGGTTTGCAAACCTTTACTGAGAATCCATTAAGGAAAACTTTGCCTGCTTTGCTGAGGAATTTAAGCTTTTAACCTGAAAACAACTGGGGACCATTGGAAGTTTGAGTGTTGGGACGTGTTCTTCAGTTGGAGGTTTTAGTTCACTTATGCTAGGGACGGATGGGTATGGGTTGGCAATGTGTGAGTCAGAACATGACTCTCAATCTCTTCCTCCCCACCGTAGCACATGGCCAAGGCCTCAGCCACCCTATGAAGAAGAGCAGCTTCGGAAATTTCCCTGGGTTCTGCTCCTTACTCTCCATTCCAGGTGTGGCCCTGAGGTTCTGTCCTTCTGCATTGCTCCTGGAATCTGCTTGTCTACCACGTTGATTTGGAGTGCTGTCCTTTTTGGATGATCTGTTTAGCTTTGCATTTTGGTCTCTCTCCTGGAAAATGTCTCTGATTATCCTCCACTCACCCCCTAGTCCCACCTAAACTTCTTCCAAACTCTTTTCGGGATGGGCTCAAACTGCCATCTTCTGAGAGCCGAGTTTGAGTTGCTGGGCTTGTGGCGCAGTCTTTCACGTATCTGGTAAATGGAAGCAGGGGGACCTGTTGAATGGATGCTGCTTCTGGTATCGTGCAGGCCTGAGGTGGTGATGGAGGGGACTAGGACCTCTCCCAGGGCTGTCGGGTTGCGGAGGGAGAACGGAAGAGGCGCCATGAAGTTAGACCTGACAGGGCTCTCATTTGCCTGTAACTTTTAATTATGGACCCAGCTTATCTTTCTGAACTTCAGATGTCCTGATTCATAGACTTTCATTTGCTCATAACGATCATTACAATCTGAGTAATCAGGGGTGATGCTCTGGGCTGGGTTTTGGAAGGTTGGTGCTAAGCCATTATTTCAAATACGAATCCTTCTTTTATTTAAAAAAAAAAAGGTAATATTTGTTATTCAAACTCTGGACCTGTTAATTGAAGATTTGAGGAAGGAGGAAAGGGCTGGGGAACATTTTGAGATCACCCAGTAGTGTTACTATGAACAGAGATCAGAAGTGATTCTGAAAAGGGAAGACCCTTTAGATAACACTGGCCTCCTGGTTCCCACAGACCCACCTTCCAGGTGAGCCTTCCTCTGAGAAGGCCTTTCCGACAAGAATCTGGTTCCCAACTCTGCTGCACATAGGCACCATCTGGGGGAATTTTACAAAACATACTTGGCTGCCAACATTCTGACTTCATGGTGGGCAGTACCGGCTGAGCACTGGGATTTTAAAAACATCCCAGGAGATACTAATGTGTAGTAAAGTCTGGAACCTCTGGAGTAGGCGGTAATAGGAATGAGCATTTAATACACAGTAGTTCTCACACCTGAGTATGTGTCAGGATCACCTGGAGGACTTGTTCAAACACACATGGCTGGACTCCATCCTCAGAGTGTCAGGAGGTCTGCAGTGAGTCCAAGAATTTGCACTTCTATCCAGTTTCCCAGTGATGCTGATAGGGCATCACACTTCAAGAACCACCAGCTTAAAAGAGCCGGGTCTGGCTTTACCTCTTATGAGCTGTATCACCCTGAGCATGTCACCCAATCTTTTTTTTTTTCTTTTTTTTTTTTTTTATTATTTTTTATTTCAGGTGCACAAGACAAAGAAATACTTCGATGTTTATCATTTATATCCCTCACATTGTGTGAACCCCCCTCCCCCCATCCACTATCCCTCTGACATCACATACAGCCATTACATTTCCACTGTCTCTATTCCTAATGCTGTACTCCGCTTCTTGTAAGTGTATACATACATACATATATATATATATACATATATATATATATATATATATATATATATATATATATATATATATATAATTATAGTTGGCATTCATTATTGTTCAGCTTCAGGTGTACAGTGCAGAGATCAGGCATCTACATCACCCCTGAGGTGGTCTCCCAAATGGGACACGTGTCCATCGGACACCCTACAAAATCTTTACATTATTGATTACGTTCCCCAAATTAATTTTCAAAACCCCGTGGCCATCTTGTGGTTACCGACTGTTTTCTAATCCCCTCACCTTCCCCATTATCCCCGCCCCTCCGCCCCGCCCATCTAGCAACCCTCAGTTTTTCCTCTATGTCTCCAAAACTGTTTCTGATTAGCTCATTCATTTATTCTTTTCTTTAGATTCCACATGTAAGTGAGATGTCACCCAATCTTAAGAAGTCCAGTTTCTGCTTTTATAACATGGGGAAGCAATGGTGAGGACCTCCTGGGTTGCTGTGTGGGTGAAATGAGATGATATTTATAAGTTGCTCAGCACAGGGTTTCGCCCACAGGAAATGTGAAACTCATGGCAAACTTTATTAATACGTTTCCTCAGCTGGGGTCTTGGCAGACGTTACCTTATGTTCAATCGTGCTAGTTGGTGAATGATGTTAAGGTGAGGTTTTGCTCCTAGAGCTCCTATTTGTAGGCTTTCTGGAATGGGAAAATTGGAATATGCTCATGAATTATGAGTGTTCTGGGGTCCAGCAGGCTAAGGACCCACCACGGGGGTGTTGGCATCTGTTAATTGACGATCGTCACGCAGACCCTTCAGCCGGATGTGGCTGCCTATGGGCTGTGACTGAGTGTGCGCTCCTGCCCAAACACCATGTTCCTCTCAGATTCCAGACACATTTAGTTCAGTGAGTTGTGGTTGTCCTGACGTCGCCTTGGAAACCAGACTGCTATTGAGGGAGGTGGGAACAAGGTCCTAAGTTGTCTTGGAAACCACAAAATTCATCCTCAGGGAGGGGTCTGTGATCTCCACACCACGTCTTTTCTCATGCAATTTTCCGGAATTCTCTTCTTTTGTGTAGTTGCCCCCTTTCTCCTCCCCCATTTCAGTGAGGTGGGAACTGAGGCTCAGCATGTATGTCCCCACACATTCTAGTTATCGTCCCCATGGAGACTCTACGGGCACACCCAGCAGGCCTGGGCACACCGCAAAGCGCAGCGGTGCTGTGCCTGCTTCTTTCGAGCACCCGAGGGTTTCAAATGTGCGAATGTACTTTTTCACTCTTGATGGCTTCGTCAAACCAACTCCCAGGGGCTTTTTGACATTTCAGAACTTCTTCTTTTTTAGAGTGGTACAAATCTAGTTAATCTTTTTTATTTCCATGTGGTTTGAGGGCAAAGTGACCCTATTTCCATGTTATAGTTTGGGAAACCCAGGGAGTGGGGAGAAGAAACCTTTGGGATTGACCCGGGAAGGGGATAACAGGCCCGTTCACTCCATTGGGAGTACAGTTTGGCCAGAGTGAAGTTCTGCCCATTCCTAGGGAAGCCAGCAGAGCCTGGGTTTTCCTTTGTTCTCCCAGACTGAGAACTGAATGAGAGACAGAGTTGAGGAGTGACAGAGAGGACAGGCCATGGGAGGTCATTAAATCCAAGTCATTTCTAGATAAGGCCGCCGTCCCAGGTCACAGAGAATGCTGGTAACAGAACAGAGCCTAGAAACCCAGCCTACTGCCTTCCATCCTCACTGGTGTGCCTTCCTCTCTGCCCCGATACACTTAAGGCAGTTACCTACATGCTGTCTGCGGGTACCTATTGCTCTTGTTTGCTATTAATGTGATTCCCCTGTTGTGATGGGTGCTAACCCCTGTAGAGGGAACCACAGTATGGTCCAGACAACCCCTGATAGGTAGGTCATACACATGCTTTATAGGCACCATTTATAGAATATTCACTGCAGGTCTTGTGCTAGCTGCTTTCAGTAACTACATAGCATTTAAGCCTCACAACTCATGGAGAAAGTTATTAGCATCCCCAAAACAGATCAAAGAACTAAAACAACCGCCTAGGATCACACAGCAAGCAGACAAGTGGCAGAGTGAAGATTTGAAGCCAGGCCTGGTTGATTTACCATCAGTATTTTTCAACCATTACATGGCTGCCTGCCCTTGGAGGCTAAAGAAGATTCTGACTCAGAATCTTCCTCAGAGAGGAAGCAGTAAACCACACAAAGAAAGACTGCCACCTGACCACCCTAAACCTTTGCAAACAGATTCGGTTTTCTGGAAAAATACAATTGCTCATAAATAGGCATGTATGTCATCAAAGCTGTCTAACTAACAATAGTACAAGAAGTGAAAACAAATATCCAATTCAGTGTATTATTTCAAATATGAAATATGTGTCTGTTTGATTTTTTTTTTTTCATTGTCAATATTCCTAGTCACTTGGCTAGGCTGACGCATTGGTTGAAGCTTTCCATATGCTTGTGACTATTTCCAGTTGCACAGACTCTACATGCTGGTGCTTTCCCTCTTGTGATAAAAAGGAGAGATGAAAGTTATTTTTAATTTCGTCACCGAACGAACATCCAAGTCTTCCCTTCCAGCAGATAAGTCTTTATGTTTTCTCAACAGGGTATTAATTATCTGGCTCTGGGAATGGACAGACAGGCTGTTTTGGTGGCTCTCGCTGCCCTGCCGGCCATTAATGCAATTGCTCGTGGACGCAGCAGGACTCAGAAGCTTCAGCAGGGAGCATCCTCCTCAATAAACTCAGACATGGGTAACTTGTTAAACACATTTATTGATTTCTTGACAGTAACCAAACACAGTGAGTGACCATTATAAACAAGAAAAGAAAGGCATTCGTTTGTACTTTGTGAGATCCAGCTGCACCTGGAGAGAAAAGACACCCCTTTCCCAGGAATTTACAAGGCAAAGTGCATTCCTTCAAGGGAGCATCACAGGGGGTGGGGATCGGGAGAATGGCAGTTTTGAAACGCAATAAATCTGTCGCCTGCTATCTCAGGCTGAAGCTCACCTCGTATGAATGATCGAGCCATGGAGTGGAATTAAAGTTATACTTGCTTAGCAAATGCATTCCTGATTGCCACAAACTCAGTAAAAACTGGCTGCAAATGAACAAAACATGTAGATGAAGGAACAAGTAAAATCAAAGAATGCAGTTGCATGGAGCCAGGGCTTAGCCTGTAAGGAAGGAGACCAGACCAAAGCCAGAAAAATAAAATTAACTCGTTAAACACATTTATTGAGCTGTTAACAATAACCAAACACAATGTATGACCTTTGGAAAACAAGAAACAGCAAATGGATCAATTCTGATCTTGGCAAATCCTACTACAGATATGTGACAAAGGGGAAATAATTCAATTTCTTTATAGTCTGCAGTGATATATATATGTATATATACAATGTGTATCTCTTCAATGTCTGTCCTTTTTTTTTTTTTTAAATTGTTGAGTAAACAGAAGAATCATAATCTAGAAATAAGTGTCCTTGGCCAACTTTGTTCTATTTCACCTGTCACCAGCATCCTCAAAGGATCCTAGGACACTATCTGAGATTACTTGATGCAAAGAACAAAGTCTGCTTGATGCCGTCGGAGCTGTTTTTTTTCTCCTCTCTCTTTTGGAAGAATTTTGTATGTACAAAGGCTGAAAAGTCTCATTGGGTAGATTTATTAGTTCAGGAAAACAGTATCAAAATCGTAATCAAGTTAACTGGTTATTTTCTTCTAAGACCTCTTATGAATGAGCCTTTTGATTCTGAAACTTGACTTCTCATCTTGGAGACTGTGTGAGTGTGTAGATATGTTTGCGTGTGTGTGTGTGTGTGTGTGTGTGTGTGTGTGTGTGTGTGTGTTTGTGTATAAGAGTTATGTTCCTCTGTCATGGTTTTTCAGACACTTTTCATGAAGAAAGGGCCAGTCCAAAGAGTAAATGAGGCTTGAGGGAGGGAAGGAGAGAGAAGAAAGAAGGGGACATCCTAGGTTACGTCAATTCACTGTTGTAGCATTTCGTTGAGATGGGATTCTTCTTGGCCTATTTCCCTACTTGAGGAGCCATTCATTTACTGGAAAGAGAAAGAAAGAAACACACATACACACACACACACAAACACAACACAAAACAAGGCATAACTGAATTAATTTGCACAGAGTTTGGGGCTCTTACTTCAAAGGGGAAGGGGCAGTTCTATAAATGCCTGCTTACTTGTAAATACTTTAGTTGCATCATTGTACTAGCTACACTTCAAATGTTCAATAGCCACATGTGGCTAGTAGCTACCATACTGGACAATGCAGATATAGAATATTTTTACTGTGGCAGAAAAGTTCTGCTGTAGACCAGGGGTGAGTAAATGACAACCTCCAGGCCAAATCCAGCCTGTGATCTGTTTTTGTAAATAATTTTGTTAAAACACAGCTCTATCCATTCATTTACATATTATCTATGGCCTCTTTCGTACAACATCAGAGTGTGGCAGACTGTATGGATCACAAAGCCTAAAATATTTACCATCTGGCCCTTTACAGAACAAGTTGGCCTACCCCTTCTCTAGACTGTAAGCTCTGTATGATTGGGGTTGTATCTGTCTTCATCACACTGTATCCTCATCTCCAAGCAAAATGCCTGGCACATAGTAGGTGTACAATAAATAGTTGAATAAAGATAAGGCTCAGTGAATGACCTGAGTATTTATTTGTCTAGTAGTTCTAGCTGGAAGGGAACAGAAAATTATGGTTTTGGCACTTTGCATGTGTCTGAGAGAGAAAAAAGAAAGAAAGAAATGTGGGGGAAGTAGGAGAGATGAAGTGGGAGACCAAAGGGCAGCAGGGGTAGCTGCTTCTAAAAGCTGCCTGGTAACATCCACAGCCCCCATATTTGAGCAGCACATTATTGCTACAAAGAGCTTCTCCATCCAGGCTTTATTTATTCCTCACAATAAGTCTTGAAGTAGCTGGTATAGGGACTGTCATGAAAGAAGCCAGCTCTAGAAGGGTAAATGCCTTGGCAGGGTTTGCATGGTTTGGTAGTAATAGAACCAGGCCTGGAACTTGAGTGTCCTGACTCTGGGTCAAGGGCAGCTCCATGACACCATTCTGCCTCCATCTTCCTTTCTATGTTGAGGGTTTACTGTAATGATCAGTAGATACTTAGTGTATAGAAGGGAAGAGAGAGGGCTGGGTGTGAACCAGAGGGTTACAGGAGGCATGATCCCTATAATGGGAATGGCCCTCCCTTATAATGGGAATAACTGTCATTTCTAGGGACATAGCACTGGAAAAGGATGCACTCACATACATTACCTCATTGGAGTCCAATGGCCTGGCGTCAGAGTATTTGCTTACCTTCTGGGGGGAAGGGTCTATGGTGCACCTAACTGAAAGCTCTAATGCTTATGGCTGTCCTGTTCTAACACATAATCTTGAAAAAAATCAACCTCTCTGGGCTCGTCTGTAAAATGGCAATAAAAAGGCTGTTTTACCTGAGCCAGAAGTGATTTAAAGTTTGATCTCTATCTCTATCTCTATCTCTAACCTATCAGCTTTACCAACAGAAAGGTACCATGCACATGGAGGGTGGCTTGCCTTAATTGTCATTTATAATCAGGATTCCTATAATGCCAGGCCTTTAAGAACAGGTCTAAGCAGGAGGGCTGAGCTCTGGCCTGGGCCAACTGCAACTCTGAGCCAGGCACCCACCTCTGTACTGAAGCTTCTGGGCTCGGTTGTTTGGACAGTCCTTCCCTTGTAAACTGAAGTTGATGTTGGTGCGGATACAGCGGTTGTTGAGTGGCTGGACAGGCCTGAAGTTGTCACTCATGCTCAGAAAGATCTGAGATGGCTGATTCTGGCTGAGCAGGCGTAAGGAATGCATCTGAGGGAGAGAGAAACAGCTGTGATATCCACCCATCCTCTTAAACGCACGAGGGAAGAAGTCAGACTGTGTAGACTGTGGCCAAGACAGGCTGTCTGGGAAAGGGCACATGAGGCCCTCGGAGACCCTTGTTCTGTGGGTTCAGTTGTGCTGGAGACCCACAGTTCCTCCATGCATGGAGCGAGCCTTACTTCTTGCTCAGTAGCTCATGGAGGCCTCTGAACAAATCAATTACTTTCTTGTATCCTCATGCAGGCCATCTGTCAAAGGAAGAAATCCAACTAGGTGTTCTTCAGGGACTCTTTCTCTTACACCCCATGGTTCAATAATTCCCAACAATTCAGAGAAGTACTCCCCCACACGGGTATTACCTAAACTACAGTGATTGGTCCAGGGGTCAGGGCGAAATTAAGCTGGATTCATTTGATTCTTTTTCTGGGAAATCAGGACCGGGAGCTGGACTAAAACATTTGCAGCCATGTTCCACCCCGGAACTGAGCAGCAAAGGAAGCGTCTCTCGCAGGAGAGAAGAAGAAAGCAAGTGTGCAGTACAGAGCAGAGATGAAGGGCTCCTGGGGTTCTGATTCCAGCAAATTCCTGACATCAATTTCAGATCTTAAGAAATTCCATAAGATGCGTCAGTATTTCTTGAACGAATCCTTTTTCTAAGTTTAAGTTATCTGGAGGGGGTTGCTTTGTCACCAAGAGTCCGAATCAATATAGATAGGATCAGGGACTTCGAATTGTTCACATTGTGGCTGGGTTGTAAGTTGACCCTTGAACAATTTGGGGGTTAGAGGCGCTAACCCTCTGTGCTGTTGAAAATCTGTGTGTAACTTTTGACTTCGTCTAAAACTTAGTTGTGTCTTGATATCCATGGGGGATTGGCTAGAGGACCTCCTGCAGAAACCCAAATCCATGGGTGCTTAAGTCTCCCACATAAAATGGTGTAGAACAATGCATGCAGTTGCCTCCTCTACATCTGTGGACTCCCAACCACAGATCAAAAACAGTACAGGGATGTATTGAGAAAATCTGCATATAAGTGGACCCATGCAGTTCAAGCCCATGTTGTCAAGGGTCAGTTGTACCTTTCCTGTGAAGGAGAATGGGTTCTGCTTCCTTTGCTCATCTTTCCTTTCAGTTTTTATAGAAACTCACAATCACAGAATGTCAGAGCTAGAACGGGCTCACGTAACTTACTCCCTCATCAAAAAGGGTGGTATTTATTTCACAAGAGGGAGGGTGACCCCCATAGGAGCACATGATGAGCCATGAGCAAAGCTGGCCTCAGAGGCTAGATCTCCTGAACTGGTTCCCATCCAGATCTACAGAACTGGTTCCCATCCAGTTCTGAGGAATCCTAGCCAGCTTTACAAGGAATCCTGTGAGATACTCTAAAATAAATTCCACATTCAAATATGTTTGTGAAATGCTACCTATCATATAGTTTCCCCTTGGAGACCACATATGTATTATCATTTTAAAGGCCTGAGAAGTCTCCCAACAGTGAAATCTAATGAACTCTTCTTTAACCCAGATTTTCAAACATATTTGATCACGCCATCCATTTTGCTCATTTGTTTTTGAATACTATCTCTACAGAACACTTTGGGAACTAACCCCGCTGTCGTTTCTCAGACAGGTCGGATGCTTCTACAATTAGTTCATGCTATCCTTTTCAGATGTTGATTCTTTAAACATAGGTGTGATGAGTTGAATTGTGTACCCCATAATTCATAAGTTAAAGTCCTAATCCCACAGTCCCTCAGAATGTGACCTTATTTGGAAATAGGGTCATTACAGATGGCATTAGCTAAAATGAAGTTATTGGGGGTAGACCCTAATCTGACTGATTGGGGTGGGCCCTAATCCAATATGACTGGTGTCCTTGGAAAAAGGGGGGTTTAGACAGAGGGAGAACACCATGTGAAGATGAAGGCAGAGTGGGGATGATGCTTCAATAAGCCAAGGAACACCAAAGACTGTCAGAAACCAGGGGAGAGGCATGGGAGAGATTCTTCCTCACTCCCTCAGAAGGAATCAATCCTGCTGACACCTCTATCTGGGGCTTAGAGCCTCTAGAACTGTGAGACAATGCTTTACTGTTATTCAAACCACCAAGTTTGTGGTAATTTGTTAAAGCAGTCCTAGCAAACGAATACAATAGGCATGTCACGAACGCAACCAGTCTTTACATCCTCTTCCCCATTAGCTAAAAGGCTACATGAAGCTCACCTGCATCCTTGTTATATAGACAGGTTTGTTCATTATTATCCAACTTGCTGTCTCATAGCAGGGTGGGATAGTCATCGACCCATCATACGTAATGAAACTAGAGGTCTCTGGATATAGTTCCTCTATATTAAGTCCCTGTAGTAAATATGCATCATCTAAAGAAGGAAAGAAGATTTAAGGATTAGGTTTCTTGAGAAAGTGCTGGTATTGCTGACTTTCCCCCCCCCCTTTTCTGATTGCAAAAGACGGTATCTGTCAGGAGAGGCTGCAGTAACAACAGTCCCCCAGATCTCGATCATGTTAAACAATAAAGGTTTATTTCTTGCTCACATGTCCACTCTAGGTTGGCCGAGGGCTTCTTCCATGTCATTGTTGCCCACATTCTGTGACCCAGATTCTTAGTTTGGCTGCTATCTGGACACTTGTAAGTTGCAATGATAGGAGGAGAAGAAGCATGGTCACACACATGTTGGCTCTTAAAGCTCCCAGCTCAGAAGTGGCACATGTCACTTCTGTATCCATTTTGGTAGCCGAAGAAGTCATGTGTCCAAGGTCGACGTTAGGAATGAGGGGAAGCACATTCTTCCTGCAGGAGGGGGCACTGAGTCTTGGTGAACAGAAACCTAGTCTACCACAAGGACACAGGAAGAGCCAAGTCCTTGGTTATGGTCCCTGAGACTGGGACCCACAGCGTGATAGTCATGATGAAATGTACTGTTAAAAGTGCAGGACCTGTGGAAACAGTGCCTGGTCACCATTCCTATTTCTTAACATTGCTTAATTAAAAAAAAAAAAATTAGGAAAATAGTTTTAGAAAGAAAAGTAAGTTAGGCCAAATCCTACCATGAGATTTAACAGTTAAGTTCCACAACTGATTTCACTTTTGTGGATCTCCTTTCCATCAGGCCCAAGCGGATAGCCTTTTCTCTTGTACCTACTTGAGGTAAACACACCCATAGATCTTTTATTATTAAATTTACTGTTTCAATTATAAAAGTGGCATAAGTACATATCAGACTCTATGGAGAAAAGAGAGAAAAAAGACAATAATAACACAGACCATCTAAAACAATTGTCATTAATATTTTTCCTTCTGATTTTTTTTTCCATTTAATGCATTGGTTGTATTTTTATGAAACTGTAATGTACTGGAGTTTTCAAATCTCAATAAATTGCAACGAACCTCTCTTACTCCACTCTCCTCTTCTCCCTTCAATCCTTGTTGTGCACACTCTTGCTCTCCCCTCCTGGCTACTGAATCACCGTATTTTCCCGGCCCCATTCCTTCTAGGGTTCTGTTGCTTGCTGACTCCTGATTTTCTACCTGCTTCTCTCAGTGCTGGCATTTCCTGAGGCTCAGGCCAAGGCTATTTTTCACCCCCCACTCTACACTCTCATCGTAGGGTAGCCCATCTGCATTCATGGCTTCCATTGCCCTCTGTACCCAAGTGATCTATGTGTCCAGAGGTCTTGCACCCCCTGATTTGCCATGAGTGTCCACCACAGTGGCCTATCCAGGAGGCCTGGAGAACACCTGGCAAGGACCCAAAGCCTGGCTGGCTGAGGCATGAGACTGGGTCCTCCAGTCCCCCTGGACGTATGTATGTTCTAATCCACGTGTTCAACTCCCAGTGGGAAAGGACTAACTCTTCAGTGGTTGATACAATCTTTCAAGTTTAGAACTGTGCACAGATAGCTGGAAACTCATACTGACCTAGTGAGATTGTTTAGGCAGATAATAATATCCTCACGGACAAGACACTGAAGATCAGAGAGGTAGCGTGACCTGCCCAAGGTCCCAGAGCTAGCTGGTGACTGCAGAGTGGGAACTGAAACCCAGCTCTCCTGACCTCCAGACCGCCATCATTCAACAAACGTTCACTAAGTACCTCTTTGTCCAGGACACAGGGTGAGGCTCCAGGGATAGAGCAGGGAACGAGAAGGATGCAGTGCCTGCCCTCATTCTAGTTGAAGAGACAGACAACAAATGGCAAAGTAAATATATGTAGTAATATCAGGTGGTGATAAGGGCACCTTGGCCTGGCCTGTACCTACCTACTGATCCTGAGCATTAAGGCTGCTAATCCGTTCTCCTGGGCAAAGGCCCCCTTCCTGTCCCATCTCTTCCTCCAGAAATTCCTCGCTCAAGTTTCTCTGATAAGAAAGAGCCACCTCTGCCAAGGGAACCTGAACTTCAGTGTTCCTTCACTTGTTAATTAACAAGAAATCCACGGAGCTACTGGTTTAGAACTATGTAAACAGAAGCACCATTTGCCTGCTCTGTCCCAAGCAGCCCCTCTTGGCCTCCGACTACTCTGATGGGGTAACTGAACCTCTCCAGGGTTCTGTCCATATAGTGCCTGCGAGAGAGACAGATTGGCTAAGTTGGATGTGGAGACCGACCTTAGGACAAAGGACTTTCTTCCACTTCCCATGTAAAAGTTTCTGCCTTTCCATCACAGCATCAGGGAATCGGGACAAGCCCAAGGGAGACACTGTGACTGGTACACGGCTGAGATGGGTCTGCATTCTGGCCCATTTGGTTAGCTGCTTCCGTGACAAAGTCATAATGCCCGGAGCACACAATGAGGTGATGGTCCTCGAGATTTAGATCAGGTACCATCGCAAAGAGCTTATGTTGAGTGTCTATCTTTTGGCTCTGTTTCTTAATCCCCTAGTATGTGTCAGGCACGAAGCTAGGCATGGGCGAGCAGGACATAATTATGTGGAGGCGGCAAAGAGCAGCAAAGACAGTTATATGTATCTGCACTGGGTACATGGAGAGGTTGTCAGTTCTGCCAGGGGGTGGGACTCGGGAGAGGATTAACTGAGGAGCTGACCTGAACTGCGTCTTGAATGACAGGAGGTAATCAGTATGGGGCTGGCAGGGGTAGGGGGGTGGCTCTCAAGGGCCCTGTAGGCAGTCACGCTAGAGAAAGAGCTAAGGACAGCTGAGAGCTATGTACAGAGCGGTGCACGCCCAGGGACAGCTGGAGTGTGGGCACGATGCAGGGGGAAGGGTGTCGTGAGAAATGAGGCTGGAGAGTGAACGCAGGCCACATCCAGAAGGCCCTTCTCTGTGCTGTGGGGAGTTCGGGCTTCATCCCATAGGCAATGTGGAGCTACTGAAGGGTTTTAAGCAGGGGGGTAGTGGGATCAGATTTGTAACTCTGACGGTGCTTTGGCTTGAGGATTAACATATTGAATGAGAGAAGGAAGCACTGGGCACATCTTTATGAAAGGTCAATGTGATCTGTTTAACCAAGCTTGCACGCGGAGCATACTGGGTACTCTAGCATGCTGCCATTATTGCATTGTATTTTATTCAGGGCTGTAGGCAGGAGGGAGGAAAGGAGGCAGTAGAATGAGGGGCATTCCAGGCATGACTGGAGGAAAGAAAAAGAACATTTATGTCTCTCCAAAACTAAAACGAGCCTCTGTGTTGCATCCACACTTGAGAAAAAGATTTGTATGTATGTGTTTGTGTGTGTGGGGGGTGAGGGGACAGGCTAGGAGCAAGAGGCAAAAGGTCATTATGTTCGTGGATATGAACAGAATGGATACGCCACACAGCAGGGTAACATGTTTGCAAAACACCAGTGTTCTGATGGTACCCCAGGCTCCACCCACTGCGGTCCTGCCAGGAGTTTCCCTTCATCCTCAGAGAAGGTGGGCAGCTTCCGCCCTCCCACGATCCTCATTCACTAATGTTATGTCCATGAAGCTCGCTAATAATCTTACTTTACCCTTTGCCCTCTTTATTTCCTCACACTACAGGACTTGGAGAGACCCAGTGCGGAGGGTGTGAGCTTTGGACTCAGCTGTGAGCGTGAACGTGAGGGCTGATTTTGCTGCTTCCCATCGGGTGCCCTTGGATATGCAGGTGACCTTCTGATTCCACATTGGTTGTATGCAGATAGGACTAGACAGTGGACTGAATGTGTGTCCCCCCCAGTTCATATGTTGATGTCCTAACCCTTAATGTGATGATTTTAGGAAGTGGGGCCTTTAGGAGGTGATTAGGTCTTGAGAGTGGAGCCCCCACGAATGGCATTTGTGCTCCTATAAAAGGGACTCCGAGGGTTCTCTCACCTTCTTTCTGCCATGTGAGAACACAGCAAGAATTCTGAAACCCAGAAGAGGGTTCTCACCCCAGAGCTCAACCATGCTGGCACTCTGATCTTGGACATTCAGCCTCCAGAACTGTGAGAAGTAAACGTCTGGTGTTTATATGGTATTTTCTTATAGCACCCTGAAATGACTAAGAGAGGGTTGTCTGAGGAACAAATGAGATCATGCTTTTCAATTACTTGGCACAAGGCCTGGTAAATACTCAGTGATGCTGGGTAGCATTGATGCCGCTCCACCCTTCCTGGGGTGTCCTTGCCCAGTTTCTCCAGGATAACCACTGCTTGACCTCCCTGAGGCCTCCTGGCTCTCCTCAGCTGGTTTGGTGCCTTCGTTTTTCACCATATTTACTGAATTAGGTTGCCAACAATCACTTACTTTTAAAAAATGTCCTCCTTAAACTGAGCCTTTGGGAAAAGGGTTTCCATCTTTTATCTGTGAATCCCCAAGCCCCATCATGGGGTCCACTATTGAGTGGATGCTCAATAGAGATTAGTTGAATGCGTGAACGAGAGGGTTTCTGTCCAGCAGCTCCACCTGCTGGTGGTGCTGGGCATAAACTAAGGGAGGAAGAGGCAACATCATCTGTCAGATGATGGGGAAAATTCTCTGAGGCTCCAGTCTGTACCATTAACAGGCTGGAGGGAATGCTGCCCACTATCACCCCATATAAATCACACCCAAAGATAGCAGAGTGCCACTGAGAGTGTTCCCTGTCTCCATATGGCATTACTGTGTTTCTATACCAAGCATGCCTGAACCCTCATACGTATTTACATTGATGTAATTGGTGTGTTTTTATTTAACATGTAAGGTTTGTCCTCATGACTGACCACTCTGCTTTGAAGCCTGCCATTAAATCAGTGTTTTATCTTTTAGGGATTAGAATTTGAGAACCACATGCTACCTTTTTGCATCTTCTTTTCTCTCTATGGGGACTAGCTTGGTGTGTTTGGCAGGACAGAAGCAGTGGAACCCAAGAAAAGAATATGGGCAAATCCAGCAGTTTTCAGTCCCAGTGTCAAGGGACACTGGGGTGTCTTCCATGGCTGATCAGGACAGGAATTATTATCACCCACAGACTACCTCGTTCATGCAGCAGCCTGCAGAAAAAAATTGCTTTGGCACTGTAGACCAAAAGAGCCTAAGAACTAATGCACTGGCAAGTGGATTCTGCTCTCCAAACTCTCATGGCTCTATTCAGTAGTAAGAGTGGCAAAGATCCAGAGGAGGTCAGAGCTGTTCATGAGTAGAGAAATACAAATGTGAGGTGAAGCTCCGAGGCCAGCCGGGTGATCACGCCTGCCTCTGCTTGCTTGCTTCAAGGAGTTACTGAGAAGTGATGTCAGAAGTTCAAATAAATTTTCATGGCTAGCTTTAAAGAGAGGTCTATCTATCATCTATCTATCTATCTATCTATCTATCTATCTATCTATCTATCTATCTATCTATCATCTATCTATCTATCTATCTATCATCTATCGATCTCTATATCAGTCTATCTATCATCATCATTTATCTATCTTAGGAGAATATAGCTTATAGAGGACTTGAAGAAGGAGTCTTAACTCAAGTTTAAGTTCTAATTGTGGCTTTGCCAGTAACTTCCTCCTCCTTCAGGGCTAAGTCACGTAACCTCTTGCTTGGGGGCACCAGACTATTCTGGACATAGCTAAAGTCATCTTCAGGTTAAAAAAAAAAATCTATAAACTCCCAAATGCCCTTCAACAGAAACAAGTTTACACAGACAAGTTTATCTTAAGTAGGTCAAATTTTTGGTATGACAGTGTTGTAGTGTTTTACATGTTGGCTACATCTTTATAGCGCAAGAAAACCCCTTGGGTAATCAATAAGGACAGAATATTTATACACCATTTACAGCCCAATCTTATTCTTCCAAATGACTGTAGAAGTTGATAGCTGTGCTCTTGACTTTATGACATGCTCTGGCTGTCTATCAATTATGTCATGTTGAGTTCTTAGTCGTAGACACAATTCCCAAGCTGACTTAAAATTGTTTCGTTTTTTAAGAGAAACACTATGATGAAATACCTAGAACCGCACAATGGGGGAATCTTCCCTTAATCAGCGCTTTAACGACAGCCTCTGTTAAATGCATCGCATTTACTTATGCGGACCACTGATGAGATTTAACTTTGTCTGGCTCCCTGCTTATGCAGTTCCCATTCAAAGAGAACAATGCCAACGAGAAAAAGGCTTGGCAGTTCCAGAGATCAATACCGGACTTGCTTCTGATCAATATGGAACTGCTTGGCAATTTTCTCACATAGAATGACATTTCCCCTTGTAATCTGGGGCACATTCAACTGAAATGAAAAACGGCAATTACTAAAGCATAAAGTAATATGATTTTTTTCTTTGTTTTACACAAACAATAAATGAAAAAAAGAGCCTCCGAAAACTGGATTCATGGAGGTAAGCTGCTCCTTTTTTTGTTTTCCACTGACTTCAGTTACTACTTAGATTGCACCATGGGAAGGGGCGTGCTGCATTTTGCATTCTGTGAAAATATTTCCGAAGCCATTCACTTGAAATGAAAGTACAAGTTCAATTAAGCATAGAGAACGGCACCAGGAGCAATATGCTTCAAGTCCCCAGCGATATTTCATCACATTTAACACAGCGTCCTTCTGAGGAGCGGGTGCACAGAACACTTCCTGAGGAACGGAGAAGTATAAGGCACTTACCTACACATCCATCTTTTCGCCTGGGTGGGGGTGGGGGGGCTGAAGCAAAGTTACAAACAGGCAAGGCTAAAAAAGAAGTTTTAAAAGGGGCTCATACTGGGTGTTAAAACACCATGTGGAAAATCTCTCCTCCAAAAGCCTTCAGCTGTGCTTTTATTTCCTCAGAGGAAATATAGTAAGACAATAGCCAGACCCTTTAAAATTCGGAATCTGTGATCTTTTGGATTCTTATTGGACTGAAGTTCACCATTATATGTACTATCTATGACATGAATGGAGTCTGGGAAGCAGAAAGAGAAGCTACCAAAATGATACACTGTCCTAGGACATTGGAAGAAAGAGTTCATTTGTATGCAGTGTCCTAGTCACGAGTCCCTCTCACCCATTTAAGAATGCTCTTTTGCACTTCACTGGTCACTGATTTCACCACTTTAAAATATCATAAAATTAAAAAAAATAATGCTAGTTTGATGAAGTCAAGTGGATACTAAAATGATATGAATGTTACCTTTTATATAATCAGGGCTCTGTGCCTGCTAATTAATTAACACAAGGAAAACGGAGGGATATTGGCAGTATTCGAAAACATTACATTAAAAAAAATTAAAATAATTTGAGTAAATGACCAATATCTCCTCCAGCAAAATCTATTCAGAAAATCCATTTTTTTCAATGTCATGATTTCAGTCCTGACCCTCAATCTGTTGAAGGGGCATTTAACTTTAATAAAATGGATTTTCTGTAGAAGACTTTGTAAATTCAACCTGAAATTAATTCAGGCTGGTCTTTTCCATTGTTGGTCTGGGTTAGTGACAGTGTTCTACAAAATTTGCTCAGACATATGAAATCTACACTTCCAAGGAAAGTCGTGGAACCTCATTAAGCCGTCACTATCAACTGCATGGGTTCACACACAGAAACTGTGCTTCATTCAAAGTAAGCCAGTGGTTGCCTGGGTGCCCTGTACTGTATTTATCTTGATCATATTTTTTATTTGGCATCAAAGTGTGACCTACCTCCCACCTTTCAGGACCACGGAGTTTCAGACAACTTAGGAACACACAAAATTATCCACCTAGTTTATAATAGTCATTGTCTGGTCAATTGCTTCATTACCATGCTTAGTCCTCACCCCACCCTTAACACCAGTATTAATATCTTCACTTTATTGATAAAGAAATCGTTATCACAGAGATGTTAAGAAACTTGCCTGCAGCTACACAGCAAAGGCAGTGGTAGCCAGGAGCCCAAGTCTGCTTAGCTCCATCTCTCTTCACTAAATACTTTGTTTCCCATAGTATGGTGGGTTTCACCAGCTTGATATCTGGCTCCCCAGTCTTTTGGCAAGATTCTCCTTCTTTCTTCCTTTTATGGATTCCCTGGCATCGATTTTCTTAACTGGCTCAATACACTGATTTTGCACAATTCCTCCCCCCCCCCCCCCCCCCCGTCATCTAATCTATCATCCAACCAAACAAATGGACTGTGTCCATGTAAACTGCTCCTCTTTGGTGGTGACGCTTCCCTGCTCGCATGCTTGCTCTCGCCTCCTCACACCTCCTCAGCTAGTGGATGAGGCAGACACACACAAGCCTCTTCCAGGGTGGGATTTAAAAGATATCTTTAGAAATGATTTGCAGTCCTAAGTCATGAGGATTGGAGCTGCTCTTTCAAAAGTGAGGACATGTCCGCCTCTCTTCTCTATTTATTCTCACTCCCATGATTTTCCCCAAGTTTAAATGCCATCTGGATCCCAGTGACTTCCACATTTATATCTTCAATTCTCTCTCTTGAAACCCAGACTCCTATAGCCAACTGCTTACTCCACACCTTTTCTTGCATGCCCCATAGACATCTCAAGCTTGTTTGAAACGTCTAGTTCCCTTCCCACCCACAAATATACCTCAGCTACAGTCTTCCCATCTCGGTTGATGGAAATGCCTTCCTTCCAGTCGCTCAGGCTAAAAACCTTGTAGTCATTCTGGACTCTTCCCTTCTGATCTATAAAGACATCTCTTGGCTCTTTCTTCAAAATAGACCAGATCGTTTCTCCCCACTGCCCCCATGTTAGCCTGGCCATCATCAGCCTGTCTCGTCATTCGGATTGCTGCCACCATCTCCCAAATCTTATCCTTACCCCTCTCTAGTCTATTCTTTACCAAACAAACACAGAGATCCGTTTGTCAGTGGATTATGTCATTTTCTGCTTAAAGTGTTAGATTGATTCTCCTGACAGTGGCCTCTGAGGGAAAGGCTGATGGGGACGGTAGCCATGACTTCTCTGGCTACTATGTATACCAATAATGCCAGTGCCACTAGGTCCCTCTGGGTGACACTGATTTCCATCGGTGGTCCCGTGCCAGGGGACAGACAGGAGTTGCAGAGAGCTTAGGATGGCATGAGCCTGAACTTTTAAAGTGCTCTCCAGTTCTGTGGTTACTTACGTCCTTCCTGAGTGCAAACCCATGCAAAAAAGCAAAAAGATCGCTCTTCAAACTGAACCAAAGCTGGAATTAAGAGAAAGACATGCCGACACATTTCATGAAAAATGAGAGCCTTGTGGAGCCACGCTGGCCGAGCTGGCCTGCAGTCCTGTAGCTGGGAGCAGAGCCACCACTGACCCGCAGAAGCAGTGCGACCTCAATGCTTATCACCGAATGCTTGTTTATTATGCAGAAGTTGCCGACTTAATGGCCACTTCCTAGATGTGTGTCCTTGTCAATTGACTTCACTTCCTGGGGCCCTGGTTTCCTCATCTGCAAACTGGGACAGCAATCATACCTATTTTGAAGGTAGGTACTTTGTGTGCACTGGGAAAGGTACTCTCTGGAAAGCTCTTGGCACAGAACCTGGAGTACAGAAAGTGCTCTGTTAGCGTCCCCTCCATATTCCTGCAGCTCAGCCTTTTACAGAGTGGGTGCCACATCTAAGTGACGGGGCAAATTGAAGTTGCGCTGGGCTGTAAGTCTGTGTTGCAGCAGCAGAAGGGGCTCGTTGAGAGATGGGGTGGGGGTTGAGGTCACGTGTCCCTGGGTAGTGTGGTTGGGCGGCAGTGGGGGGAAATGGATTTATTTGTATCTTAGAAACAGGCAGGGCCGAGCAGGTGGTGTTGTCCTCTCAACTGGAATTCGCGGGCTGATGCCAGCGTCACCTGCTGCCTCCTGCAGAGACTCTGGAGAGACTTCCAGGCTTGTATTTCCCACCTACTGGCTGTGTCCCTGTGAGTGACTGTTTCAGAAAACCCCCTGCTTGCTGCCTGGCCAACCTTCCACAGGCTGGCTGGCTGCCTCAGGGAGTTTAGCTGGAGGGAAGAGTGCTGGCACTTTCCTGCTGAGCAAATCAATCCGTTCAGCCACAGTGTTCTGGGCATAGTGGCATCTAGGCCATTCCCATATGTAGGGGTCATCATTATCCCTGCGGTGTCACTCCTTTAGGTATGTGATAAATGTGCAACTGGGAACACCTCCATTATTCCCCAATGAGTGTAAGAGCACAAAATACCTGTGATTAGGGGGCCTAAAGCAGTTACCTCTCCCCATGGGAGTCTCTTTATCTTCCTGTATTTTCCCGTGGCCCAGACAGATAGACGATGAGGGACAGAAGGAGGAGGGGTTCCTGCTCTCTTCTATTTGCATTTCTAGAAGGGTGTCTCAAGAGGTGCTGAGGGCATTTCTTTAAATACACCTTCTGCATACACTCCTCAGCATGACATCAAGACCCTTCAAAGTCTGGCTCCAGACCATCTTTCCTGCCATTCTCTCTGCCCCATCACTGCTACCACAGGGGGCAATTCATTCCTCCATTAACTGAGGCCATCACCAATGTTTACTGGGTCTACTGTTAGACGAAGAGCTGATGAAGATACTTCCTCCCTTTGAACTCTTTCTAGTCCTTCTAATGGTCTCCTTGCTTTGGATCTTGGTCTAGAGGCTTACAATGTCCTCCCTCTTTCCTTCTCTCTATCTTTCTCCCTCCTTTCCTCCCTCCATCCCTCCTTCTCTCTGTCTCCATCCCTCCTTCTCTCTGTCTTCCTTCCTCCCTCCTTCTGTCTCTCTCCCTCCCTCCCTCTTTCCCTCCCTTCCTCTTTTCTTTCTTTCCCCAGCAAATAATTATTCATATCCAGTCCTTATTTGAATGGCACCTGCTTTGTGCAACCTTGCCATGTAATTCTAAGCAGATTTTCAATGATCTGAAAGAATTATCTTTGTATTTTTAACATTGAACTTGTTACCCCAATCTTTATAATACACTATGATATGTCTGTCTCTCTAACTCTAGAATGTGGGCCTTGTGGACAGGAAACATGTTCTATTGGTCTCTCTATATCCTTGCACTCAGGAGCCACTCAATAAATATTTGCAGGGTGCGTGAACAAATGAAGGAAGGTCTTGGGTGTTAACATTGATACCCGCTTTAGCTATTGCCAGCGTGTGCCCTTCTCAGTTCCCACAGACCTCATGGGGGTGGCAGTCAGCAGGGACACTTCATTTGAAATAGATGAAGTTGAAATTTCCCTTAGCCACCAAACAGCCACCCATCATTGGTCCCAACAAGCTCTGTTACCCTGGCTGTCCAGCCCCTATTTGCACCCGAATCGATATGTGTTCCCGAGGACACCTTTCCATAGCACAGATCCACGTGGATGCTTTCTTTTTCAGCAGCAGTCACGTCACTTCATATTAATCAGACCAGTGCTGGGGGTGGGGCAGGGAGGAAAGTCCCACTAATGATGGACTCTGCAGCTGGCAATGTGTTAGATTGTGTGTTGGGACTTAATGTGTGATTTCACGGCTTTTCATGGTCTCTAAACTGCAAATTCAAGATTATTTGAAAACAGTTTATTTAATTTTCATGGTTTTTTAATCAAAAAAGTTAAAAGACTAATAATGTTTTATGGGTGGTTATCAAATGTGCTATTTGCACATGTGGCAGAAATGTCTTCCTTAGCTGAGCAAACTAAGTGTGCATTTAGAGAGGACTCCATAGGGGTACTGATGAGGAAGGGCAGGGTAGTCCTGGAGATAACTTAGTTCATTCTTTAGGTGATGCTCGTCTAGGTGGAGGGTAATTCTCCAGGTTCATTCATCACTCCCACTGCCTGTCCCCACCCCAATCTATCTCTTCATATGGAAGAGCCTTGGCAGTGAGAACCTGTGGGAAGGGCTGGTGCCTGGCCCATCTGTTTATTCAGGGAGCCTCGCCTCGTGTCAAGGGGCAAGTGTGTAGGAAATGTTTGCTGAACGAATGAATAAATGACTGAGGAAGGGTTCTCCATACACTCCCTCCAGCAGTCCAAGCTGAGACCTGAAAGCATTCACTCTGTCTTTCCCACATCACTGTGGGAAGCAGAGACAGCAGGCGTAGCTGAACTTCTCAGTGGTGGAGGACATTCCAAGGGGATGTGAGGTGTCAGAATGTTTGCACGCTGCTTTTAACTTTTGCGATTCAGAATCCTAGAGATTGAAGGACCTTAGAAACCTGAAGTTCAACTTCTTCACTTTATAGATGAGGAAACAGAGTCCAAATGAGGAAGTTCCTTGCTTAAGGACAAAGTTGGGACTAGAATCTCACTTTCCTGCTCACTCCCAATTAGGTAAATTGTTTTTCGTTTTTGTTTGTTTGTTTGTTTTGTACTGACTTCTTTCATCTCATGGTGTGTGCTGTTTCACGTAACTTTTTGCAAATTCTGAAACTTCTGGGATTGTTGTGAATGACAGTAGCACAATTTCCCTCTTTTCCCTTTTGATTTTGTACTGTTCTCTCTTTTGTGCTTAAAGATTCTAGGGATAAAACACTCTGGAAACCTAAGAAAGCTGGACAGAGTCGTCTAGATCAGTGCGTCACACATAAGATTAAGAAAGATGTCAGCAACTGCATGGGAGAAGATATTTGCAAACAATGCCTCTGATAAGGGGCTAATATCCAAAATACATAAGGAACTCATAGAACTCAACAGCAAAAAGACAACCAATCCAATTAAAAAATAGGCAGAGGACACGCACAGAAACTTCTCCCAACAAGACATACAAATGGCCCACAGATATATGAAAAAATGTTCAACTTCATTAGCTACTAGGGAAATGCAAATCCAAACCACAATGAGATACCACCCACACTGGTTAGAATGGCTTTCATCAACAAGACAAATAATAACAAGTGTTGGAGAGACTGTGGAGAAAAAGGAACCCTCATACACTGTCGTTGGGAATGTAAATTGGTACAGCTGCTATGGAAAACAGTACGAAGGTTCCTTAAAAAATTAAGAATAGAGTTATCATATGACCCAGCAATCCCCCTCCCAGGTTTCTACCCAAAAAGTTCTGAAAAATTTATCCATAAAGATATATGTGCTTCGATGTTCGTTGCAGCATTATTTACGGTGGCCAAGACATGGAAACAACCAAAGTGTCCTTAGATAGATGACTGGATAAAGAAGTTGTGGTATACATACACAATGGAATACTATTCGGCGGTAAGAAAAGATGAAATAGTGCCATTTGCGACAGCATGGATGGATCTTGAGATTATTATGCTAAGAGAAATATCAGACAGAAAAAATACAGAACCATATGACTTCACTCATATGTGGGATATAAAACTGAAAGCAACAAAGGAACAAGACAAACAAATGAAGAAACAAATACTCATAGGCACAGACAACAGTTTAGTGGTTACCAGGGGGTAAGGGGAGAGGGGGGTGGTAGAAGAGGGTAAAAGGGATCAAATATATAATGATGGAAGGAAAACTGACTCTGGGTGGTGAACACATAATGCAATACACAAATGATGTGTTATAGAATTGTATACTTGAAACTTATGTAGTTTTGTTGACCACTGTCACCCCAATAAATTTCAATTGATAAAAACCAAAAAAGAAAGAGAAGTGATAATTGACACCACAGAAATATAAAGGATTATTAAGAAACCACTACAAACAATTATATGCCAACAAATTGGACAACCTGGAAGAAATGGGTAAATTCCTAGAACATATAATCTTCCAAGACTGAATCAACGAGAAAAAAAAAATACCTGAACAGACTGATTACTACCAATGAAATCAAATCAGTAATCAAAAAACACCCAACAAACAAAAGTCCTAGAACAGATGTTTTCACAGGTGAATTTTACCAAACATTCAAAGTAGAATTAAAATCTATTCTTCTCAAACTATTCCAAAAAATTCAAGAGGAGGGACGGTTCCCAAGCTCATTTCAAAAACAGAAAGATACCACATTGGCTCCGACTGAAGTCATCCAGCGACCCAGCGACACAGAGAGGGAGATCTAGTCCAGCTTAGGGCCTCGATAGGTGCTGAGGCTGGATCCAAACTACCTGATGAATGCCTTTTCCATCCCACAATTGGCAAAGATCCCAATATGGCCAACTGACATGGTGGAGTTTGTCAGCTAGTAGAGTCTCCCGGCTCATTACCAAGCCATAGGATAACGATGACCATCATCAAAATAATCATTATCGCCATAGACAGACGTGGGTGACAAAGACAACCCAGGGTCTTGGGTTTGAAACGAGCTGCTTCTCAGCCAACCCTGACTCCGCAGAGTGACTCTCTATAGCATTAAAGGATCATGAGGCGGAAACGGGCCCTTGGAGGTCATTAGTTCTGGTTTCTGCCTTCAGACAGGAGTAACCTTTATAGAATAGTTGTTGTATAGGAAATTGAACCGTACTTACTTTTATACGTTATTCTTGTGATAGTATCTCTGTTGAGCATTCGATTAAGAAATGGGTTTGATGAATCAGAAACCTAGGGGAGAAGAGAAAATATTAATGACCGGGCAGTACTATCCCAGGATAAACATTGCCTCCATGCATTTACTTATTCATTCATATTTCCTAGGTGCCTTCCACAAGCCAAACGCTTTGATGGCTGGAAATTCAGAGATCAAAGATAGACTCTGTTCTCCAGAAACCCCAGTCTAGAGAGAGAAGACAGGTAAGTAAACCAATGGTTATAATATAGTATGAACAGTACTATGATAGAGCCACAGGTGTGATGATGTTAGAGGAGGGCCACGCCCATGGAAAATTTGGGGAGCTAAGTAAGGCATGTGCTGATTCTGGAAGGATGGGAGGAAGTGAACAGAGTGCTTTGGTGGTAGAGTGTGGAAAAGAAGTAAAGGTCAAGATAAACAGTACATACAGAAAAACATGCGTGCATACACTACCCTGGGAGAACAAGCCACGCTCAGGCAAGTATTTCAGTGTAGTTGTAGCTGAGACTACGTAACTGAGACTACATCCTCAGTTGTAGCTGAGGGTGGGAGGGGAGGCTAGCGGGGTAGGCAGGGGCTTGCTCATGTCAGGCTTTGAAAGTCTGGACACTCAATGTTAGGACATTTAAACTTTATGCTGTGGCGATGGGGAAACATCAAAGGGTTTTAAGAAGGTAGAGAGTGACATGTTAGGAAGGGGATAGTGATCAAATAGAGAGTGAGAAAGAAAGAGCACCCAGAACAGAGGTATCAGGAGATGAAAACAAATCTCTAAGAAGTAATATAGAAACTTATTATATCACTGCTCATTATTGCATAAATTGACTGTATCATAAGCCATTCCATCCATCCATCCATCCATCTCTTCATCCAGGCATCTATACATCCATATACCCAATAAATATTTATCAGGTGCCCATTATGGGCCAAACCTTGTATTAGATGTTCAGGGATCAGTTCCCGTTTTATGCCCATACCCTTAGGTCTCCAAATTTCTTCTTTGGGAGAACAAGCCAACTGTCAAGGGACTTAAGCCAGGGGACCCCTATTTGGAGACTGTTATGTGCCCCCACATAACCGTGGACACTGTTTTCCTGAAAACCCCATTTTCCTCAGCCTTTTCCAAGGTCCCGTTGTTCATCCTAGTCGTTTCTCTCCTACCTCACTTGGCTCAGCTCTGCTCTGTAATTTATGCCTCAGCTGTTAATCGGATGTTGTGACACATCAACATTTTAAATCTGATTTATTCTGAGGTTTGGAAAAACTGCAGCAGATGATTATTATTATTAGATAAGCAACAGGTAATTTTTAGTTTGGAGAAAGCACAGACTGTTTATTTTCCTGCCATCTGTCTCTCCTTTCCCACAGTTTTCTGGGTGTGTTGTGGTGAGACACATACCAAGGGCGTCTTGGTGAGTGACAATCCTCAATGGAGTTTGTGAAAGCCCACCCACAAACCGAGAAAAGTCTGCCGTGCCCCAGAACCTTTAGTGCCAAATCCAACTTCTACTTTCCCGTCTTCTTCGGCCGTTTAAAAGATAGCCTGAAGCCACCTGTGGGTGCTGACGCACCCCATGCAAGGAGGAGAGCTAAAATACAATGTCGTGGCAGGTAAGGAATCTGTCATGTCCCTTCATCAGGTGCCTTGGGCTCCTGGTACCCAGTGAGCCTGGGCAATGCTAACATTGGGACTGGACCCTTTTGAGCCGATTAAAAATAATTGAAAAATGTCCAAAGTGCATGCAGATGATTTGTGGGCTCCCGTGTGCTGACTGCGTGGGTGAGAGGATAAAATATGTAGTACTGGGTATAAGTGAGCTTAAGTGGGAAGTTAATGGTGTGTGGTTGAGCAGCAATTACAGCCAAATTTCAGTTCCCTGTGGTCATGGGAAGGATGGGGGATTAGGAAGGGACTGAGATAAAGAAAACCGGCAGATAAACAAGTCTCTTATTTTACACAACAACTCCAACCATCTACGGCTCAGCTATTGGCCAGGGTGACATCTCTAGGGCTCAGCTGACCCTGATGTGTGGCCTCTCATTTTCTGTTCCTGCCTATCCTGCAGGGAGCTGGGAACGGGAGGCGGAAAGATCAGAAAGAGGGGAGGCCCGTGCGAGGTTGTGGGCCTCTAGAGACCAAGGGGCCTTTGTCCATCTCCTTTCTAGGTTCCAGTGCCTAGCACAGGGCCGGCCTGAGTCCACACTCAGCCAGTGCTTCGGGATGAGTGAAAGGTGAGTCACAGGTTGGATAACTCACTGTGGAGCATCTGAAAGTTGGTTATGTTGGACAAAGCTAGAAATGCCATGGCTTACTTTGAAATCTAGACAGAAAGCTTCAGGTTCGCCCAGGGAAAGAAAGACCCTTTCATCCTCAGGGTCGGAGACATAAGTTCCGCCCAACAACCCGCAGGGAGGCAGCCAGGACCTGCGTCAGTAACCTCAGGGGAGCAAGCGTTTCTGCAAGCGCTTACGAGACACGCCAGTAGTTTGCTATTGAGGAGGCTGACTTCCTGGCATGTCCATGACCCTGTCTGCTGTAATGTGCCTGCACTTTCAGGATGACATTCTCTGGCTCAGGAGCTTCGAGCAAAGTGAGGCAAAGTCAGGGACTGAGGCTGAGGCTGAGGCACCACCAAAGGACAGGCATTGTTGGGCAGCCCACGTGGGCGTGGGAGTGGCTCCTGGAAGGCCTGGCACTGGGAAAGCCACAGGGGAGGTGAGTGCCTGGACATTCCTGACCCAATACGATGACGTATCTGCAGGCTTCATAACAGTGAGTGTGGCCTGGGTTGAACCCACCAGCTGTTATCCATGTCATG
The DNA here is from genome assembly GCF_036562045.2 of Rhinolophus sinicus. NCBI lineage: Eukaryota > Metazoa > Chordata > Mammalia > Chiroptera > Rhinolophidae > Rhinolophus > Rhinolophus sinicus. Next base: position 42,680,900 of record NC_133764.1, on the reverse strand, counting down.
ACTGGGGCTGGAGGAGGAATATAGACTTTACCCTGCGCTTGTGGGCAGCACGGGGCTATGGAGGAGATGTGTTGAAATGTCGTTTCCTCTCTTCTTCATCTCAGTGGCTTTCTCCCAGTTCTGATGGGGAGGCATAGGGGTGAATAAGGTCATTAGTATTACAGTCAAGTAAGATCTGGGTTCCTTTCCTAGATGGGCTACTTGGGTGGAGTGCCAGAGAGTCTCTGAACCATTCTTCCCCTCTGCAGGATAGAAACACCAGTGTCCACCCCACTGGTTTATTGGTATATTAGGGTTAAATGATAAAATGTATGTAAAGTACAGTTCTCAGGGCCTGAAAGTCAGGAATCTGTGTGTTATAACAGGGTCTGTGACGATGCCAACCGCTGGAGAGCAGGAACTGGCAGGACCCATTTCTTTGGGATGTCTCCTCAGGTATTATGAAAGCATGATAGCCTAAGAATATGCTTCCCTGGGCAAAAGTCCCTTCCTGTCTTTACTAATGACAAGCTAGAAGAATATGGTGCTGGTGGCCAGGGGCAGCATGTGTCACAAAGTCCCCTGCCCAATAGACAAGCTCTGAGCTGATCCAGGTGCGGGAAAGGAAGCTAGGAGGAAGCGTAGAGTCTTAAGAGGTATGACCAGGCAGAGCAAAGTGCCTGTTGCAAAGGGTGATGCTTTCGGGGAGGGACAGGGAGTCGTGCCTGGGGTGCCCTGTGCCCATTCTTCTGAAAAATGATGACGTCACAACGAGAACTCGGTTCAAAATCCCTAGAGGCAAATGCTCGATTTCTATCGACCATCTTCATGAGAGTCCAAGTTCCTATTGGGGTACTTCCTGTAACGGTCTGGGCCAAAACTTCCCGATGGGTTAGTTAGCACAGGCACTGCCAGTTTTTGGAAATGCCAGACATTGCTTTTATTCTCTTTCTTTTCCAATTAGAAAGACAATCTCTTTTTTTTTCTTTCTTCCTGTAAATTCGCATACCTGTTTCACCCTCCGTCTGTCAAAAATGTTAAAGGCAATTACCTTTTAACAAATTAGAATTGGCTTGGTAGGAGATTTGTTGTTGTTGTTGACTGTTAGAAACATGTGGAGCCGCCCTGGAGTGTCAGAAAGTGAGCATTGGTGGTCTTTGCTTAAGTTGCCCAGGGAGTGGGTGGGGGGTGCTTATGAGGGAGAGGGAGAGGGGAAGATGATACTCAGAGCAATTGCGAAGAAGCTGGAGGAAGGCAGCACCTGGAGGGAAAGGACATCTCACATTTCCTTTGTACCTCTTTTTCCAAGGGGTAGGGCTTTAATCCTGTGGGGTGTCAGTGACCCGCCCCCTCCACTTCTATTACATACTTCTGATTCTTCTGCAGCAGGTGGGACCTGAAGCCTGCCCCTGGATCTAGCACCATTTTTCGCTCTAGGACAGAAGCTGCCCGAATCCGCAGGCCCTGGTGCTCTGAAATGGAACCCATCGTTTTTGCATCTCACTGGGAGGGACCTCATTTTTCATAAATCTCATGGATATAAAAGTCACCACCCTGCAGCTTTTCTTGGGCACAGACACCACGCCTTGTTGTCATTTCTAAGCTCCAACTGGACTGTAAGTGGATATTCTGATTGGGGTGGAATGACAAGAAGAGAAGAATGAAGGAATGCTAGACACTTACTTTTATAAATATAGAAACTACCACCAATCCATTTGGGCTCTTTGCAGCTTCTGTGACATTTGTATATAATTCATGGTTATAGTGGATGAGCTGCACCTGGCAGGAGGGAAAAAAAAACAATAAGAACAACAATCTGGCATTAAAATGTGTGAGGCACAGCATATTCACCCTACATAAAGGTAAACTGTAAAGTATATTGTAGAACAACGGGAAAGATAGTATTGTAACTGAAAGGATTTGGGGGATGTGTGTGTCTCTCTGTGTGTAAAATGCATTCATACACACATATACACGTACATATACAAAAATACCCATACATATTTGCAAATGTTTTCTGGTAACAGTTGTGTCTTTCATAAGTTCAGTGCCCATCTGGCTCTGGCTCCATCTCAGGACATTTCCCCTAAAGTGTGTGTCAAATGAATTTCCCTTATTAGGAGTAAAACTGCCCTGCAGGGGCCGACATGCTTTCCCCGGCTGCACCAACATCTGCCACTGGCAGGAGTAAATATTCTTCATGGCCTCTGGGAGAGCCAGGAATTGTTAGATCCTGAGTCAGCCCAGTGACCTCTGAGAGGAAACTGGTGAGCCTGCAAGAAGTAGCGGTCCTGATGGAGACAGAGCTGATGGCATAGACTCTCGATGCACCAGCCCATGCAGGTCATTGATTGTGCAGGGCTCAACTTTCTCTGTGTTCAATTAAGATCAGCAATGCCCGTTGAATCCTTGTGCAACAGGCAGTGTGGGTAACAAAAGGAATCTTGGGCCTGGGCTCCAGTGAAATACCCTGTTTCCCTGAAAATAAGACCTAGCCGGACAATCAGCTTTAATGCGTCTTTTGGAGCAAAAATTAATATAAGACCCAGTCTTATATTATATTATGTTATATTATAGAAGACAGGGTCTTATAATATAGTAAAATAAGACCCAGTCTTACATTAATTTTTGCTCCAAAAGACGCGTTAGAGCTGATTGTCCGGCTAGGTCTTATGTTCAGGGAAACACAGTAGGTTTTACCTCTGTTACCCAATTGGGGAAAAAAAAACAATAACCTCTTAAAAAAAATTGTGAAACATAGCATACATTTATATGCACACTAATGCAGCACCAATTTTGAGCTGCATGATGGTTACCCCACCTCACTGAGACTTGACTGCTTCCTCTGAAAAATGATTATAATTATCGCTTCTTGGAATTCGTTTCAGGAGTGTGGTTTTAAACAGATTTTTAAAAACAGTATGGAAGTATAATGTTTGTAACAAAGTAAAAAACAGAAGTAAAAAAGCTCATAGTCCCCCTCCGCCCCCTCTGTCTAAGCCCATCCTGAACATGACTATTAACAATGTAGAATAATAATATTTTTCCAGATGTTTTAGTGCTTATAAATCACACACATGTAGGGCTTAAAAAACGATATGGGGTAAATTCCTAGAAACGTACAACTTAACAAGACTGAATCAAGAAAAAATAGAAACCTAAACAGATGAACAGAAATAAGGAGATTCAAGTAGTAATCAGAAATCTCCAAACAAAGAAAAGCCCTGGAACAGATGGCTCTGCCTGTGACTTTTACCAAACATTCAAAGGAGAATCCATACCAATCCTTCTTAAACTCTTCCAAAAAAAAAATAGAAAAGGGAACACATCCAAACTCATTTTATGAGGCCAGCACCATCCTGATACCAATGAACACAGATGTAAAAATCTTCAATAAAATACTAGCAAACCAAATGTAACAGTACATTAAAAGAATTATATGCCATGACCAATTGGGATTTATTGGGATGCAAGGATGGTTCAACATATACGAAACAGTCATTTTGATATACTACTTTAACACAATGAAAGGTAAAAACGACATAATCACCTCAAATAAATCCAGAAAAAGCATTGGACAAAATTCATTATTCATTCATGATTAAAACGATAAAAAAAAGATATAGAAGGAATTTAGCTCAACACGATAAAGGTTACATATGAAAAACCCACAGCTAATATCATAATTAATGGGGAAGAACTGAAACCTTTCCCTTTAAGATCCAGTACAAGGCAAAGATGCCCACTCTCTTGCCACTTCTATTCAAATAGAACTAAAAGTCCTAGACAGAGCAACTAGACCAGAAAAAGAAATCAAAGTCATCCAAACTGGAAAGAAAGAAGTAAAATGATCTTTGTTTGCAGATGACATGATCATATATGCATGACACATGCATCATATATGTAGAACACACTAAAGACTCAATAATAACAAAAAACTTAAAGAGCTAATAAATGAATTCAGTAAAATTGTAGGATTCAAAATCAACATACAAAAAGTTGGTAGCATTTCTAAATGCTAACAATGAATTATCCAAAAAGGAAATGAAAACAATCCCATTTACAATAGCAAGAAAAATAATAAAATACTTAAACAACCAAAGTGAAGACTTGTACACTGAAAACTGTAAGACATTGATGAAGGAAATTAAAGAAAACACAGATAAATTGAAAGACATCTCATGTTCATGGCTTTTAAGAATTAATATTGTTAAAATGCCCAACAACTCAAAGTGATCTACGATGCAATCCCTATCAAAATTCCAGTGGCATTCTTTACAGAAATAGAACAAACAATCCTAAAGTTTGTATGGAACCACAAAAGACCCCAAATAGCCAAAGCAGTCTTGAGCATGAAGAACTAAGCTGGAGGCATCACATTTTCTGGTTCCTAAATACATTACAAAGCTATAATAATCAAAACAGTATGTTGCTAGCATAGAAGCAAACATGAAGACCAATGCAACAGAATAAAGAGCCCAGAAATAAATCCACACATTTATAGTCAACTAATCTTTGACACAGGTGCCAAGAACACACAATAGGGAAAGGATAGTATCTGAATAATCGATGTTGGGAAAAGTGGATACCTACATGCAGCAGAATGAAATTGGACCCTTATCTTATACAATACACAAAAATCAACACAAAATGAATTAATGACTTATATGGAAGACCTGAAACTGTAAAACTACGAGAAGAAAACATAGGGATAAAGCATCTTGACATTGGTCTTGGCAATGAGTTTTTGGTCATGACACCAAAGCACAGGCAATAAAAACAAAAATGGACAAGTGGGATTGCATCAGACTACACTTTTGCACAGAAAAGGAAACAACCAAAGAGTGAAAAGGCATCCTACAGAATGGGAGAAACACATCAAAACATCAAGTTGTATACCTTAAATATATACAATTTTTTACATCAAAGCTATCTCAATAAAGTTATTAAAAATAAAAAAAGAGGGGGGAACCCAATAGGAATGGAATCACTTATAATCATGATCTTGAACTTGGGTTTTTAAAATTTAAAAATAGTTCGTGGCTATCTTTCTAAGTCAATGTGTACAGACCTACCTAAGCCTTTCTAGTAGCTGTAGAATTCTCCATGGCATGAAAGCCCCATAACATAGTTAACCATCCTCTCACTAGCTTCCAGGTTGTTTCCATCTTTCTGTCTCTTTGTAAACAAGGTCACAGCGAGCCCAGCATATATCTTTCTATAATGGTGTTTGCATTTTTCACAGGTTGATTTGAGAATCTAATACGAGAGTGCATGTAAAAGTGCTTTGTGACTCTGAAAGTAAAAAAGTGTTCGTTATTAACAACATCCTGTATTGCGTTAAAAAAGGTGAAATTTCAGAAGTTCAGAAAGTCAATTGTTGAAAGAGATGCTTTTCCTTAATCTTTGTAAAAACCACTGCTAACACAGTGGATTGTCACTTTCCCTGTATATCCAGATCACCTGGGTGCTTTTAAAACCCACCTGTGTTTGTCCCTCCCATTCTGATTTAATTGATTTGAGGGGTGGGACTAGGGAATTGGTATTTGTTAAAAGCTCTCCAGCTAGAAGGCAGCTGGAGGGGAGAACCCGTGCAACATAATCAATGAGCATCAATATCCCATCAGAGTGCCTTGACTCTGAGAATATCCTATGCCTCTTGAGTCAGTGGAGTTTCTCATGGAGGGAGCACATGCGATTACAGCTCTTGTAATGTCCTATTTGCTTATTGCTTTTTCACTTCTTGTGAGTTTTGCCAATGTGGCAGATGGTTATACATCAGCTACTCTGCCATCAGAAGGGCGACCACAGGCAGGGGCTGGTGAATACAGTCTGCCTGAGCCGGACTGAGGCCAGGCAAGTTTATCAGACCTATGCTTATCAATTGTTCCTGTCCCCTTCCCACTCCCCCCCCCCCCCACCCACACAGCCAGGACTTTCTGCAGGTGGAGAAGTGTTGCCATGTGGCAAAACCAGGAGCTGTGGGGGATCTGCCACACCTCCTTTCAGTGTTGAGTAAGCTTCTTAGAATCAAAATATATCCTGCCATCTGCTGAGGTCTTCCCACCAGGTGACCTACAAAGCCACCTGGGGATGTGCCAGTGCTTCAAGGCAAGCATGTTCTGAGAACTATGCCTCAGACTGTAAGCAGTGGAAAGCAATCCAGGGAGGGGTCCTTCTCTCCAACTTAAAGACTGAAAAGGGCGGGAAGAAGGCTCCTGGGTGTCCTACAGGGTGGGATTCTGTAGGAGCCAGGGGCTGTGAGAAAGGGGCTGGCAAGTACAGGAGTGACGTGTGCTCTGCTCTAAGCTCAGGTTAACACATTTAGAATTTTGGTCTGAAGTCTTGCTTCCTCTTTGTTCTAAGGTAAGTTGGCTAGGATTCTGATACCATAAATTTTGGTGTCTATTAGGAGTTGGTGGATGGACTGCCTCTTGTATTAGGTTGAACCATATGAAATTGACTTTTTGATCTATACGACTGGTGATTTTATCGAGTTACCATCATTGTAAAATAAAGCTATTTTGAATACAGCAATCCTTCCACCAACTCCCCCACCCCCAAACTAGAGGTTAAAATGATGACATAGCGCTTTGCTGCTCAGTGCGCAGTGGCCGGCAGCATCAGGGAGCTTGTTAGACGAGCAGAATCTTGAGCCCTGCCCTACATCTCCCGAATCAAGTTCTGCATTTTAACAAACTCCCAGTGATTCTAAGGCACGTTACTAGTAGCTGAGAAGTTCAGGTCTAGCAGATCCTCTTGGCAGGTTAGCAGAGCCCTGTGTTGTCTGGCGGATCACCCCTCTTCCAGTTCAGTTTCTTTGGGTTAAGAGGTGCACGCATTGTGCATGTCGGAAGATGGGCTGAGTCCAGATCGCAGGAGGCCTAGACTGTGAGCTACGAGCGATACAAGGGTTTTGAGCCCGGGATGAGATAATCAGTGTGGATTGTAAGAGGGAGATTGGAGCAGGGAGAGACTGGAGGTGACGAGGGTATGATTTCAGATGGTGGCTGTGAAGGCAGAGATACAGTCCGCCGGACTTTGTAGTTTACGGAATGTACATATGTATGTGGTGAGTGGGCACCGGAACGGCCAGGACCACCAAAAAACCACAGGAGGCAGTGGCCAGAACTCCTGTTCCCTCCTGTCAGACACCATTTTGGCATTGAAGGCAAGAGAGAAAGATGCCTGGGGACCTGTAGCAGCTCAAGCTCCAAAAGCACAGCTTCATTGTGAAAAAGCACTGCTTCCCCTCCACCTGCCTCCCAGGTCTTTGTCAGGGGCCATGCAGTTCCCATAGCTGTTGCCTTTGTCCCTCTCCAGACAGGAATAGTGGTGCCAATCCAATACCTACTAACCACCCACAATGTGCATGGGTGTGTGTGGGTCTGGGGAAGGGGAACTGCTGCTTGTTCTGCCATTAATTTGGGCTTGGGGAGCAGCCACGTACAGGTCACGTCCTGCCAGGAAGAGAGTATCAGATTGGCAGGTGGGCTCTGACAGCAATGCCTGTGCATTACTTCTTGCCAGTTATAGGTAGTATTATAAGACCCAAACCTTCCAAAGTCAGAATTTTGAAGAATTGGGCTAAGCACTAATGTTTAGTTTAACTGAGCCCCAATTTGGGGGGCTTACTCAAGGTAATCAGAGTGTCTGATGTGAAATAAGGGATCAATTAGTGAATGTTTGACCTGAGAAAGTACATGAGGCAATTAAGACTACAGGGACATTGTTGAAACTGCTTACAAGAGCTAACTCTTTGGGGGCTAATGATGACATGCTAATTAAACAGCAAGTTTAGCTATTCATTAAAGAGATACCCTGAGGGCTTCTGCCAGTCTAGCTGGAATTACGTGAAAGAGCTAAAGCTGGATTACTGGAAATTATTTTATAATCTTGACTGTTTATTAATTTAGATGGATGTCCTCCTAGAGAAGCTTTCTGGAAATGCATGATGAGAAACGGCTGTCCTAGAGGAAGAAAGGAGATGCCGTCGGTCTTTTCATGGTGCTTCCATGCAGCAGATGCCATGTTCAAGTGCCTTTTCTGTGTCAAGGTTTTCCGTTACCTGACATGACTCTTCATGTGTGGCACTAGCTCAAACCTTGTGTTCTTATCCCAGAACACACTGCCTCACCTCATTCCTTTACCAAGACATGGAATTTGTTCGTTCAAAAAATCTTTCGGGGTCAACTACCTGCTGAGGCCAGTTGGAACAAGACCGATAAAGTCCTTGCATTCCTGGAGATGATTTCAGAGCGTGGCAAGAGCTTTAAAGGAAACAAACACGATTTTGGCTTGCAAAGTGAACGGCAGTAGTCGGAAAAGGCGGGTGATGTGCGCGTGGGAACGACGTCAGGTAGCGTAGTTGGTGAAGGCCTCTCCGCGGAGGTGACATTTGAGCTGAGTTCTGATGAGGAAGAGGAGCCAGGCATGGGAGACTGGGAAGAGGAGATGGAGCTGCACTGCTGGCAGAGGGCACGGCCCATGCAGAGTCTGAAGGAGGGACAGAGGGCTGAGTGTGGTTGGGGAAGGGTGAGGGTGGCTAAGATGGCACCAGCTCATGCAGGGCTTTCTAGACCAGGATGAGGAACTTTGGTCTTATTCCAAGTGCCATGGTCACTGGTTTGAAGGAAGAAATCAATTGATCTGATGAGCAGTTTTGAAAGATCCCTCTGGCTGCTTTTGGAGGGCAAAGTGGAGACAGAAGAGGCCTTGCCTATCCTTTACCTTCCAGCTCAGCTCTGGCCTTAGCTTCCCCAGAGCAGCTTCCATGAACCACTGACATTGAGCCTCAGGGAGCATCTCTGCTCCCATGGTGTTCTCATCCAGGGGGCAAGTTCAAAATAGTTTACAACCAGAATAGCCCGGGTACTCAGTGATCTGAAAATGCATAAGCCATACACAACTGGCACAGTCACTGGGAGCTGAATATCAGTGCCGACGTTTGTTAGGCACGTCTATGTGCCAGAGACGATGCCGACAGTAGCATCATCTTATGCAATTCTCACAAGATTCTGTGAGTAGTCCCATTACCTCCCATTACGTTTGGTTCATGGGGCTACGGAACGATGATTTGTTCAAGGAAGTGGGAAGAGTTGGGATCATGCCTAGTTCCTACGACTATCAAGTTCACACTCATGCACCACGCTATTTGGAAACAATTCTCTTTGTGTCTGTCTCTACTTTTGAATAAACATTTCACGGGCAGGGATCTCCATCATCATATCCCCCCCAGTGCCTGTCACAGGACTTGGCTTAGAGGAGATGGTGGCAAGTGTTTTCTGAATAAATCCTAATTCTGCGTTACATAGTCTTTATGAAAAGGACCTGAGAGAAAACCTAGGCCAGTGACTTCTTTTAAAACTGAAGAAACTGAGATCAGAGAGGGGCTATGTCTTGCCCAAGATCATATAATCATTCCTATATCCATTCATTCAACAAGTGTTTATTGAGCAACTACTAAGTGAGGGAGAGTAGAATGAGTTGAAATCAAACAGGGAGGCAGGACCAGACCACGGAGAGCCTGGCAGGCTAGGGTAGGGGGTTTGGATTTCATTCTAAGGGTGATGGAGAATTGTGTTTATGCCTAGAATTCTCTTAGGATCAAAGGCAAAGTTTCTGTGTCTCATAACTGAAGTGAGGAGCCCGGCAAAGGTTGGTCTTTTGTGATGAGTAACTCAGCTTTCAAGTTAATAGGTAAGTACTCATCTTTACCAAATGAGCCAACCTGCTGCAAGCAAGCTTCCAAGTCAGCAGCAAGCTGTTTTTGTCATTGGTTAGGCTGGGAGCAGCTTCTGGTGGAAAGGTCTCAAACAAATTTTTACTTTGCAGCAGTGAGGTGACTCCCAGTACATGCCAGGCTGCTGCTTGGTCATGCCTCACACCTCGGCAGGGCGACCAGCTGTGTTTTCAGACCCTGATGTATACACCTTCATCTTTCTCAGCATGACGCTCCATTAGCAGAAGCCCCTTAGTGAACTCAGGAAACAACAGCCTTGTATCAGAGGACCACATGAGGCATTCAAAGTGATAACGCCACCACCTTCCTTTCCCCTGCTTAGACACCTTAGTGGCTTCCCATTGCCTTTAAGACAGACTGAATCTGAGCACAAGCCTTGGGTGGTCCCTGACTTTTCCAACCAAGTCTCCTTGTTCTACGTACTCTGGCCACAGTGACCTTTCAGCCTCCCTTACACAGCATGCTTCCTCCTTCCCTAGAGCCTATGCATATGCTATTCCTTCTGCTTAGAACACCCTCCCCTCCCCTCTGTGCCTGACTCTTATTTATGACCTCCTTTAGATCTGAGCTCAAGGGTCACCTCTCGAGAGAGATCCCCATAACCCACTCTCATGGCATCCTGTGATCACATGTGAAAAACACATCACAATTTTAGTTCAACATTTATTGTGTGATTGATTAATGCCCATCACTTTCGCTAGACGTTACGCTTCATCCAAGCTTCTGATTGGCTCCCACGATGTCCCCAATGCCCAGCAGAGTACCTGGCACATATTAACAGTAGCGAGGTAGAAATAATTGTTAAATGAGTGAATGTAGCCATACGGATCATCAGTAATACAATAAAATGGAATGTCCCAGGGCACAGGGAGAACAAGGTGCTTGGCTGAGCTGGTAAAGGACCAGCCTGAAATCCTAAACGTATCTCTAATGGGATCCCAGAAACTAAATGTCACACTGGGCTACGTGGATTGCAAAGCCTGGCTTTACCACTGAGTACCCTTTGGGCAAGGCAAGCCTCTCATCTATAAACAGGGATAAAATACTAACTACTTCATAGAACTGTGGAGATGATTTTATGAGACAGAACATATAAAGCATTTAGCCCAGGGGCTGGCATGTAGTAATCATTCAATAATTTGCTGTTGTTTTTTGTTGTCTATAATTATTATACAAGCAGTAGAGAATAGAGCCTTCTGCTCCAACAGGAATAGGGGTTAGGTACGTGCAGACCTCTCATCTGGGTCCTCACTTTGAGTCTGTTCTCCCAAAGAAACTTGAGGAAAGTATTACCTATTCACAACCTGGATCATTTTCCAATTTATCTTGTCCTGTTCAGACATGGATGGAGCACCTACTATGTTCCAGGCACTCAATGAGGTAAGAGCTTTTAAAGAGAAATGCATCCTCCATGGCTCACAATATAATTCGGGAGATGGCAGACTTTTCTGTGAAGAGTTAGATAGTAAATATTTTCAGCTATGTGAGCTACATGGTCTCTATCACAACTATTTCATTCTGCTTTTGTATGAAAGCAGCCATAGACAGAATATAAAAGAATGGGTGTGGCTGGGTTCCAATAAAACTTTATTTACAAAATCAGATGGCAGGCTGTATTTTGCCAACACTGCTAGTTTAAATTTGAAAGATGAATAAAAAACTTCAGGGGCATTCATTTTCCAGAAAGTGTTCTAAAGAGACAGGAAGAAGTATGTGTTGAAAGAATCTAAGTATTAACCTCTCCCTTTCCTTTAAATGATAATGATTACCATTTCACATTTCTATAGCTCTTTAAACTTGTCAAGGCATATTCAACTCAAGTGAGTTTAATTCCAGTCAATGCACGAGTCCCAAGTACTCATCCTATGCCAGACTTCAGGAGTCCAGGGTTGAATTCTATATATTCCATATCCTAAAGGAACTCACCTATATTACTGCATATGTTCCCGAAATAGGCAAAGGGTGAAAGTAAGCCACAGAGAGGTTGAGCAACTCTATCAAGGTCACATAGCCAAACAGTGAGCCTGATCCACTTTGCTTTCTTGTGTACAAATGTTTTCATTCCACAAGGAAGTAAAGAGAAAAGAAAAGGTGTTTTATATTTGAGGGGAGATCACATTTCAGCAGCTGTTGCTGGAACAACAATTATAAGCTAGAACTTATTTATAGAAAGTCATTAACAAGTTTGTCTTTAAGTGTAAGAGCACACACAGTCTGCAGAGAAAAACGCAGTTTGATATTTACCAACCGCCACATTTTCACCCTAAGGTTTGGCAATTATCACTGGTCTTCCTGGTGGCTGATGATTTCCTGCATTTTAAGACATGAAATGAGATTATGGCTAAAAATAAAAAAGAAATCCGTGTAATTTAATTGAATGAAGATCCCCAAATGTGGTCCAGCTATCACAACAAACTATAAAACCAGAATGAAATATGATGTTTTCCTCCCAGAAGATAACAAAACTTGGATTTTAAAGCATAGTGTTTTTCACCAAGTTGTATGGTAGTTAGCACGAGTGTAGAGTGATATGTTTGGGTGCAGAATGATTCTGGAAAAGGCAAGGCTCTGAGCTTAGTCAGATAACTCTTCTAAGTAACCTCAGACTAGTTGCTTAGCCCCTCTGTGCCTTCGTCTCTTCATCTGTAATATGGGGGTGAAGCTAAGGATTGTCATGAGAATGAAACAAGATGATCCACTACACAGGCTTTCAGGAACTAGGCAGGGTATAATCAAACAAGCAAAATAAACGGGGTGGGAGATTTCCGGTCAAGATGGTGGAGAAGGTAAACACTGTGCTTGCCTCCTGTCACGACCACATCAGAATTACAACTAAAATACAGAACAACCATCATTGAGGATCGCCTGAAGTCTAGCTGAACAGAAGTCCTACAATTAAAGACACACAGAAGAAGCCACCTTGAGACTGGTAGGAGAGGTGGAGATGTGGAATGGGTTGGTCCCGCACCCACATGTGGCACTTAAGAATTGGGAAGGCTATCTTGGCTACAGAGGTCCGCCCCCAGAGGAGTGAGGGGTCCTAGCCCCACACTAGGCTCCCCAGCCCAGGGTTCCAGTGCCAGGAAGAGAAGTCTCCAGAACTTCGCTGTGAAAACCAGCAGAGATTGTGGCTGAGTGTGAATGGGGGTGGCTGGAGTCCCCAGTGTTCCTCTTAAAGGGCCTGCACACAGACTTATTTGCTGATGGACTCACTTGCTCTGAGCTCCAACACTGGGGCAGCAGTTTGAAAGGCATCAGGCACATACAGGGAGCAACTGAATTATCTGACTTCAGGGTGAGGACTGATGGGGCAGCTTTATCCCAGATAGAAGTGCTGGCAGAATCCATTCTTTCGTTGTTGAGCCCTCCCACCTCCTGGTGTGCAGACACAGGCAGCCGCCATATCTGAGTCTCCATCAACCTGGCTAACACTGTTTGCCCTGCCCTGGTGATTCCCTGAGACTCAAACTTATCCAACTTGTGGGCCCACCCATGGCACTTCCAATGGCGTTTCCATACAAATGGTCTGTCTTGGCTCATGCTGCGGACTTTCCTAAAATCTCCCAAAGGTTCACAAAACCCCAAACAAGCAGCATCTGGCCTTGATGTGCCCTGTACCACTTTCTAAGCAGCCCCAAGCCTGGCACTAGTGGCAGTCAGCTTTGGTTCACAGCTTGGCATTTTGAGGCACCTAAATGCCCAGCACAGGTGGTGATTATAGGAGGATTGCTCTGTGGCCCTGGGCAGGGCATAGGCTGCAGCTGAACTTGGCTCATGGCAGGGCCCCTCCCAGGAGGTCCTGGGGCCAGAATGCCTGGTGGCCAGCTTCAGACAAAGCTGGAGCACCACACGGCTGTCTCCATAGACCACACATCCAAAGGGCAGACTCAGTAGGCACTAGTGTCTTGCAAAAATGGATCCTGTTCCATAGCATCAGCCCCTGCACAATAGCTCCTCCACTGTAGTCACAGCCAGTTCTCACAAACAATCAGCCTGAGGGTCAATCCCACCCATTCACTTGCATACAGCAACCAAGGTCCAACTACAACAGGAGGGCACACACAACCCACACAAGGGTCATAGCTGGAGCACCTGTATCAGGTGACTAGGGAGACCACACCACTGGGACCCACAGGACACCTGCTATATAAGGCCACCAAGCCAAGACTGGGAGACATAGCAGCCTTACCTAATACAGAAACAAACACAGGGAGAAAGCCAAAATGGCAAAGAAACAGGTCACAAATGAAAGAGTAAAACAAAGCTCCAGAAAAAGAACTAAACAAAATGGAGCCAAGCAGTCTACCATATGCAGAATTCAAAACACTGGTTATAAGGATGCTCCATAATTTCAACAGAAATAGAAAACATAAAAATGGAGATAGAAAACAAAAAAGAACCAGTCAGAAATGAAGACTACAATAACTGAAATAAAAAATACATTAGAGGGAATCAACAGGAGATTAGATAAAGCAGAGGACTGAATTGGTGATTTAGAAGTTAAGGTAGCAAAAAACACCCAATCAGAACAGCAAAAAGAAAAAATAATCCAAAAAAAATGAGGATAGTTTAAGGAGCCTCTGGGACAACATCAAGTGTACTGACATTCACATCATAGGGGTACCATAAGGAGAAGAGAGAGAGAGCAAGGAATTGAAAATCTATTTGAAGAAATAATAATGAAAAATGTCCCTAACCAGGGGATGGAAGTAGACATACAAGCCCAGGAAGCACAGAGTACGAAACAACAACCCAAAGAGGCCCACCGCAAGACACATCATAATTAAAATGCCAAAGGTTAAAAAGACAAAGAAAAAAATCTTAAAAGCGGCAAGAGAAAAGCAATTATTTACCTATAAGGGAGCTCCCATAAGACCATCAGCTGATTTCTCAACACAAACTTTGCAGGCCAGAAGTGATTGGCCGGAAATATTCAAAGTGACGAAAAGCAAGGACCTACAACCAAGATTACTCTAAGGGCTCCGAAGAAGGCCATTTATCGCCTCTGGAGTCAAAAGTCCTGGGTTCAAGTCCTTTGAGTCTCCGAACCTCAATTTGCAAAATTGTGAATATCCCCCAAAGCATTGTTGGAACGACTAAAAGAGCTAAAACATGTAGATGGTCTAAAGTGCATAAATGAGATGAAGCAGGATTCAGACGCAGTGCCTGGCACAGTGCAAGGATTCATTAAATGGGAGTTGTGATTATTACCACTAGAAATGCCTGGCTGCAGAGGCTCAGCTAAAGGAAGTGAGAGGTCCAGGACGATGAGTGATTTGTTCAGCAAGGCCAGGCCATGAACACTTCTAGACCATATTTCTGGAGGACAGGATCTGTTTGTCACTCATTTTTGTATCTTACTTTATCTTATTGTTATCTGGCTGCCAAGAAGATTTTCCATTCTTTTCTCTCTGTAGTGTATATGACGAAAATAATCGATGTAGTGGACACATCTCAAACTAAGTATGCACTCCTCTTAGTTTCGTGCTCATCCCTGGGGGAGAGCTTGTTCTCTGGGTGAACACCACTGTTCTGGAATGTTCAGTTCACTTTTGTTAAATGTTTATTGGATAAGTAAATCTATAGCCCACATAGATAGTAGTGTTAATGAAGACTCACTTTGTTCTAAATTATTGTAGAGATGTAATTTTAGACAGTTCCTTTGTTTAAGGCAAGAATCTTTTTCCTACTTCTACTACCCACAGAAAAGCTTGGTCAAGATGGGTTTATAAGTATGTTCCACAAGATTTTTAAGACTCAGGTAGGCCCACGTCTCTTAGAATCATATATGCAAGAAGCCTAAATGAATATTAGCTAGTGGAAAACACCATTATGTTAGAAGTTATTCTTATTATGTTTTATATATTTATTTTATATATTTTGTTTTTATTTTATTACTTTATTAGGATCAAGTAGGGTTCATATCAGGAACGAAGAGTAAGTCAACATTAGAAAAAAAATTTTCCAATGTAATTTAGTTGAATGAAGTGGGGAAAAAAACCCACGAAAATCTCAGTAGGGACTACCCATTTTTAAGTCACATTTATACCAAGTTATCACCCATTTTAGTGGAATTATTTCTCATTTCAGCTGAAGACCATGGCTTTAATGGTTGGCTCTTCTGACTTAACTGATGGGGAGTTCTTGCATCTCTTAGATACAGTAGAAACTGATAATAAGTTGCTTCTGTTTTTGTTATCGCGGTTAAAATGACTTCAGTTTTGAATTGTATTAATACTTTAAAAAATCCAATGCTTCAACCTGATGCCAGGGACGTCTGCCTGAGTTCTGATCTCTGCCAGTGAACAAGGAAGGCAGCCTCCAAATGATCACGTGATGATCTGGGTCAAACACGTCCATGGGAGGCTGGGACAGGCTCTGAAAACTCCCTTTTCCATTGCTAGGGGCTGGCGCCCTGCAGTGCAACGTGAAACCCAGAGTGCAGTGTGAATGACATTTCAGGGGACCATGATGTAAGGGTTTTATAGTTATTTGTAAATGTCTATGGCCTCATCAGTTTAGATATAACTAAACTGAAGAGAGACGTGACTTGTCAAATATCCAGGGGCCATGACCACTAATAGGTGCCCTTCAGTCAGTGCATGGCAAGGCTTAACTGAGAAAGCTTTTCTAAGCGACACTTCACCATTGATCCTCAGAATTAGCCAAGCTCAAAGCACAGAGAAACAGTAGAAACCAAACTCTCCTTTTTCATAAGAGGCAATTGTGTGCTACTGGACTGTGTGAGGGCCTTAGAATCTCAAGTTCTAGTACTAAGTCCAAGTTCTGTTCCTTACTTGCTTTGTGACCTCAGGTAATCACCTAGTATCTCTCTGTCTCAGTTTCCTGATCTGTAACATGAAGCCGGCCACTTGTGCCTTCTAGGCTCTGGAAAGGATTTGAAAAAATAATGGCTTTATATCTGGTTGTACTTTCTGCATGGCTGGCATAGTCTAAGTATTTAAATACTTGAATGAAGAAAGGCATACATAAAAATCTTTTATAAACTGTAATGCAAAATATGTATAATGAAATACATATTCCTTTTTTTCTGAAAATTGCTGTACTCAATACTCAATCGTTTTTGGAACTCCAATATATAATTCCTACAGGTATTCCAGTGGGAGTATCTAGGGGTGGAGGCTACTTGGATAACTTCTTTAGAAGAAGAAAACCCAACTCATCTGAAGAATTGTGAGACTCCTCTGGAGGCAATAACAAAGGGTAAATTAGGCAAATTGCAGAAGCAGAACCTGTCACTCCAGGTTCCTGGGCCAGAGCAGAGGACCCGGCCCAAGAGTGAGAGCCCTCATTTTTCTCAGACTCCAACTCTATGAGCAAGTAATTTATTAAGACTTTCACCATATATTATTCAGTCACGTCTACTTTCTGCTGAGGCCGTAAACGCACATCGTGGAGGGAGGAAAGATTAAATCCTCACCAAATTCTTATAAAGCCCTTGCATTCAGTTGTTGTTAATTCAGAAGGGTCACTTTTGATGAGTACTCTTCAAACTGTCATATTAATGGAAATACAAACACAGTGTCTATTATAAAAGAGAGGAGCGTTTTCTGTCCTCTTGTAAATCAAGCTGCAGAGCAATTTGGATAAAACGTTCATAAAACTAGGCTTGATTTTGTACACATTAATTGCATAAAGTGTGGTAGTTAATAACTAGAAACACACACTTTCAAAGCCATTAAATACACACAAACACCATCCACAGTGATTTGACTCTGGGGATGAGGCATAGAAAGAGCCCTCAACTGGCATTTAAGGGGCCTGGGTTATAAAGGACAGTTCTGCCACTCAATAGTTGAGTGAGTCCCTTCTCCCTTTTAGACCTTGAGGTGTTTACCTGGAAAACATGGAAATTTCAAGGACATGGTTTTGTGATTTTTCTAAGAAACGAACACACATTGGTAGACGTTATGGGGTGTTGTCTTCTGAGTT
This sequence comes from Rhinolophus sinicus, assembly GCF_036562045.2. Lineage (NCBI taxonomy): Eukaryota > Metazoa > Chordata > Mammalia > Chiroptera > Rhinolophidae > Rhinolophus > Rhinolophus sinicus. Next base: position 42,663,226 of record NC_133764.1, on the reverse strand, counting down.
TCCATCAAAGTCATTTAAATTACACTGAATTGAAACCAAATATTTCAATGAAAGTTTCAGTGGACAGCATGTTTAAGCCTGGGGTTGCAATTGGAATGACTACAGGGGCCAGGCAGGTTGTCTACATGAGAGAAGATGGCTGGGTAGGGACCTCGGCCAAAGAATACATGTGTGTAGGTCAGTTTCTGGCCCTCCTGGCTGTCTGTTTGTAACCTCTGGCTTCTCCATTTGCTAGTGTTTAGGCCAGGGGAGTCAAAACGTTTTTCAACATTTTTTATCAAGGGCCATATGCGGTAAAATACACAAACAGCCGGGCCACTCACTCGAGGTGAAGTACGTATTGCCTCACCTGGTTTATTTAAGTAAACTAAATATATTTTTGGAATTTGCTGCAGGCCAATTAACAACGGATTGTGGACTGCAGTTGGCCCATGGGCCGCAGTTTTGACACCCCTGGTTTAGGCCAAACCAAATCAAACCCAAACAAAACAAAATATTCCAAACCTGAGAATTGACTCCCATGTTCTCCCTCATTTATTCTTTCAATAAACACTTATTTGTGCCTATCATGTACCAGGCACTATACTGGGCATGAGGTGAAGAAATGAGGGAAGATCTCAGAGGCAGAAGGAAGCATATGTGCAAAGGCCCTGAGGCATCATGCAAGCACGTGTAAGAAGAAAACACTGGAGCCCAGAAAATAAAAGGGATGATGGTAAAATGACCTAGGAGAAAAAGGTAGGGACTAGGACATACCCAGTCTTATAGGCCCCAGTAAGAATTTTGTCTTTACCCTAAGAACAATTAAAAGTCATCACAAGTTTTAAGATGGAGGAGAGGGTTTGTATGGAGGAGCACGGGATGGTGATAACATCAGATTTGCTTTTGGCACAGATCACTCAATCAAAGAGAAGTCTACAACTATAGAGACTGTTTACTAGAGCACATTTTCTCACTGTGGTGTCTGACTCTTCCAGGAGTTACATTGCCAAACGCCTGCTGACTCTATCCTCTTCTTGACCTTCCAGAACCTGCCCAGATTCTCAGTGAACCACGCAGTGCAAATCTTGGGATCAGATCACCCAAATTCAATAACATGCCTCCTGTTAAGGTGCCTGATGAGTAATTTGAATATCTGCCTACATATTTTCATCATAAAAGGCACTGCAAATTATTTACTAATTTTGTTACTTTTAACCAAAGAGAATAAGAAAACAACATATCAATCCAGATTACAGGGAATGGGAGACCCTCAAACAGGCTTCCGAAAAATCACAAGCAGTGTTCAGAAAGATTGTTAAAAGATGTGTAACGAGTACAAAACAACTTTTGGCAAGTGCAAGAAAAGTATTAGCTTATTCTAAGAAATAAGATGCAGGTCGTCCAATTATTAGAAAATAAATGGCAAAAAAAAAAAAAAAAAAAAAAAAAAAAGCCAAGAAAGCCCCAATACTTACGTGGAAAAGTACAAAAGCAATAATTCAAGAACTAATTTGAATGACTCAGGCATGGCCACGTTGGTTCTGGTTATCACTGCAATTTCAACAGAAGAGAGATGCCAGAGGACTATGGGGGTTCTCTGTTTTGGGGGTTCTTACATGCCACAGAGGAGAGGAGGAGCCACGCAGGCACACCACGTTGAAGAAAGAGAAAGGGATTCTGAATGCCAGTGAACGGGCTTACTGGGTAAGTTAATACAGTCTCAGCATCCAGCCCTCTCTCTGCTACCCAGCCCGTGTTTGTTAGTCAGGGAACTGTGGACAGTTGGGTCTGGACAACTCTTCATTGTGTGTGACAGTCCCTTGCATTGTACTGTACCCCTCCCATTAATTGCTTGTAGTACCCCCCAATTATGGTGACAATCCCAAATGGCTTCCACACATTTTCAAACAACTCCTGCGGGGTTTGAGGGTTTGGATTGGTGGTACTCCTCAGACTGAGTGTCATGGCTGGGAAACTCAATTTCCTTATTTGTAAATTAGAGGTAATAGTGGGGTTCTCAGGCTATACATCTGTGCTATACAACTTCATGAAGGCTGCCGTGCCTTGGGGGCCAAGCGAAAGTGACCTTGGGTTGCAACATCCTTCCTGCTGGACACCCATGTGGTCTGATTGCCATTCAATGCCAACTTTTTGCAGGATGCAGCTAGTTCCTTCTTTTCCTAGGGGCTTTTGTTTTATAGAAGGACCCTTCAATCAGGTTACGGATGGTGGGTCTGGACTGAGAGTAAAGAAGACAGAAGAAGGGAAAGCTGAATTACCTTACGATGGGGGAATTACTGTACGATGGAGGAGCCCAGATGGTGTCCTTGTCCCAGGCTCCCAAAATATACTCTGGGAAGGAAACAGAGACAGCATTTTGCTGACAGCATTTGGGAACAGGCACGTGGGCAGTCTATATTAAAACTTCAACATCCATTCCAAGCATATCTGTATGGATGTGAGAGCACCATGGCTTTACTTGGAAAGCACTGGGCCTAATCGCTCTGGGGCAGACCGCATTTTCATTCTTTCCTTCCCATCCGCTGTCAGCCAGGCCCCACCTTTCAGCAAAGGGTTAGCCCAATATCACGGCTCCATCTGGAACCTGTCACTTGCCAGGACAAAAGTTATTTCCGATAATACTGGGTCAGTCAGAGGGTAAGGTCCTAGTCGCTCATGCAGCCAGAGCATGGGGCATTTTCAAGGGTGAGTGGGGACAGTACAGTTCATATCCCCAGAGAGGTAGCACCCACTCTGTGCCAGGAACTGCACTGGGGTGGCGATTCCATGATGGAGACCCCGCCTTGGCCTCCAGCAGTTCCCAGTCCAAGGAGGGAGAAAACCAGCTTATACACGGAGAACTCTATAATTTACAATGAAGTTTCAGGTCTTTTCCCTCATTGGACTCACACAATAGCCCTGCTATGAATTGGGCCAGAAAGCCTTGAAACTCACATTCAGACAGGAGAAACTGAGCATCCAAAGTAACTCAGCTGGTAAGCAATAGATCCTAGACTTGAACCCAGGTCTCTGATTTTCCAAACATAGTCTATTTCCCAGCTCTAGGTTTGTGTTCAAGCTGCTTCTTCTGTCTGGCAAACCCTCCTTCCTTTGATCCGCCCATCCTGTCATGTCTGATCTTCAATTAACAAGAAATTAAAGGAGCTACCATATACTGCGAGTTTTCCACAGGCCAGCAGAGTCCTGAATGCCTACAGACTCATTTAATTCTTGCCACAGATGTACGGGCAGGAATTGCTGTTCCTACGTAAGAGATGTGGAAAACTGAGGTCAGAGAGGTGGAATGACTTGCTTCAAGTCACCCCCCTAGTAAAAGGTGGAGCCGTGTGTCATGGCTACCCTAGGATGAACGGGACTGCCCTGCCTGCTTAGTGCCTTCCTGAGCATTCTGGTCCACATTCCTTTTCCTTCCCTGAACCTCTGGGACACCAGCTCATGTGTGAACCTGGGGAAGTCACCTTCCCTTGTTGGACCCTGGCTGAGGGGTTGAATGATCTTCAAGCCCCCTTCTAGCTCTGCCTTTCTCTGGCTCTGTCTGAACTGTCCATACGACCTCAAGTATCCCTGTGTTTGTCTCTTATAGCCACAATGGGCCAACAATAAAAACCACGTTAGAGAACATTATTGAGCCTGCAGCGTGAGCCAGGACCATGCTAGCCAGTTCAACATACATTATTTTATAATCCTCACAAGAACCCCAGACACCTTATCATTACCTCCAATTTACAGGTAAGGAAACTGAGGCACAGCAATGTTAAGTAATATGTCCAAGTCACATAGTTATTAATGGATAGAACAAGGGCTGGTGCCTAATGCCCAAGACGATGTAAGGCCCCCAAATGGATGTCAGTGCTTTGGCACCAGGATGGCCAATCAGACTTGAGGGGCTGGCTACAGAAATGAGTCCCTGTGGAATGAAGTCTTCTCACACTGGAATGTTTTACTTAATGTCAGCTGTGGATATAAGACACAGGGGTCCATTCTCCATCATGCTCCTTGCACATCCTCCGGCCTCAGCTCCTGACCTGTAAGGTTGGAGGAGGCTGGCTCAGCGTGTCGGTCGCTGTGAGTCTCAGGTTCTGTCTCTCCCAGGAGGAGCTCCTCCAGACACACTGCTAACCCCTCTCCTGCAAGTTCCAGCCAGGGGCCAGCCTTTGGGCTTCTCCCCCCTGCCAGTGCTGACTTCTGCCCACTTCCAGGCCTCCCTGCCCTTGATTACGACTTGTCCACTTCTTTATAACATATAACCTACTATCTGAGGGGCTTCTTGCTCATGCCTCATAGTGTCACACAGTTTGGCCTTTGCCCGTATTGTTTGCCTCCACCAGAAATGGCCATTGTGTTGAGCGTCAGTTCTGCCAGAGAAAGCCCCTCCTAATTGCCATCTCCTCCATGCTGGCTCTCTGGATTTCCCTGTCTCAATTTGTTCTCTACCTCCTTTTGAATTCTCCTAGTACCTGAAATGTGTTTTACTCTGCTTTAAATGATAATTTTTGTGTGCTTGTAGCAATTCCCCCATAGATGCTCAGTAGTGGAGACTTAGAAATCTGATGCTAGCACTGGCGTTCACACTGTGACTTAGGGCCAGCAAGGTAACCTTTCTGAACTCCAGTTTCTTCATCTTTACAATGGGGCTAGTACACCTTATTTCTCCACTTGTTCAACGTATTAGCAAAGGGTTACATAATTAATGCATGAGAATAACCAGCACATGCCAGACATGCACTAGACAGCCGAGAATCTTAGTTTAACCTTCTGCCTCATTTTCATGACCTCTTCCCCCAAACACACATATACTTATATACCCACCACCACCACTACCACCAACAGGAAGACGGCTCAGTGCCTAGTGTACATGGGATGGTGGCATGTCAGAGCTCTAAGGTTCATTAGCAGTCCATTGTTTGTTTAAGTTTGACATATGAGTAACTAATACCTGGGTCGGGGGTTGGGGGGGGCACTTGTCCTCACTTAGTACAGTTATGTGGTTAACATTTATTGGTTTCCTGTATGCCGGGCACTGTACTTTGTGTTTTACAAGCACTATCTTATTGAATCCTCCCAGTGAGTCCCCCATAAGATCAGGTAAAAACATTTTTATCATCTCATTTTCTAGAGGGGCCAGAGAAGCAAGGCTTAAAGAAGTGAAGTAGTTTGCCCAATATCTCACTTTGCTAATAAGTTGAATAGCTAGAATTTGAACCCTGGAGCCTAATTCCAGGGCCTGGGTCTTAACCGGAAGCTGAAATTAACGTGGGCCCCAGATAGACTGCATCAATTGCCTTAGGAAGGGCTGCAGGAATTCAGAAGGAGCTCGTGTCCTGCTTCCCCGGCCAGGACTATTAGCCCAGTTCTGCCCAGTGGAGCTGAATTGAACAGAAATGAATTCCACCAGTCCAGACCTTTTGCCTCCCATTTTGTCCCTCAATAGCTAAAATAAGTTCCCCAAGGGCTGACTATCTTCCAGTGGGGAGTCCCAGTGAGCTTTGCAGGAGAGGAGGCCTGGAAGGGGAACTCCAACGACTTAGGTGGTTCTGAGGCACGTCCTTAGGCCTGCCCAAGAGACAGCGACTCTTTCTTAACGCTGTCTTGGGCTGACACAAAACACACACCTCTCTTGCTGGTCGTGAACGGGCTGTTGGCGTAAGGCCTGCTGAACTGGGTAATGGATCGGGTGCCAGAAGGGCCACCCTTCATTTTCTAGCTCTGGAATGCGGAGCTGGATAGAGCAGAGATGAAGAAACTCAGCCTCCCAGGTCCGGCCCTGGCGCTTCCCGCTGTGCTCATGCTCCTTCCTTGGCATTTGGGAAGTAGGAAGCTTGAAGTCCCAGATGGCGGAGATACAGGGCTAACCCAAGGCCACCCCACACAGCTGCCCCATTGGTTGTGGCGAATCACTGCGTCTAGGCAAGGGAGACTTTTGAGCCCTCACAGGGAACTGCATGCTCCAAACCTCAGCCCATCGCACGCCGCGCTCGTGATCCCGCTGCCTGAATGTCGCCCCAGATCGGCTCCTCTTGCATCCCCTCTAACAGTGTCATCATCCACCCAGCACCGCATTTATAAACTGGGGCACCTGGGGAGACTCTCTGGTCATCCTTACTCCTGGGAGTCCATTCGTCATTAAGTCCTGTCTAGCAACTGTCCCCATCCTCTTCACACCGAGGGCCACTACTTCAGTTCAGGACCTGGCCTGGATTATTTCATAACTTCCCAACGGGCCTTGCTGCTTCCAATCTCATGTCCCTCCAATGCAGCGTCTGCACCCTGGTCACTGTGATGACTCTACGTTTTGTAAACAATAACATAAACGGAGCTACTTGGACCACGTGTCTGATACCACAAACCTTGGCAGGTCTGAGACAGGGCAAAATAATCTTTGGACTGGACCTAAGCAACCTTGTTTCCCAATGAACTGTTGGCAAGAATAATAACAAATGAGGTATTATGACTACTGAACAGATGGCTGCTGTACTGAAAATGAAAAACATTGTTGAGAATTAACATCACTTTTCTGTTATGTGCACCAACAGCAATACCTTCCTTCTATTGATGTAATTGTTCCCCTTCCCTTTCTCGTAAATACCCATTGCCTTTGTCTCCTAAGAGGAACAGTATTTGGGCTTTTGCCTGAATTAATGATTCCTGAGTAGCTATTCTTATGGATCTCAATAAGTGCTTGTTGCCTCTCACTTTGAAAGGCCTTTTACTTTTAGAGGAGCAGTTTAAACCTTTCACTTCCCTGCTGAGGGAACCCTTCTGTGGCACCTCACTCTCCTTCTGGAAACATCTAGGCTCTTTTGCCTCACTTGATGGCCTGTCAGCTTCATGACTTCCAGCTTCACCTTTCGCTTTCCCACCAAACCATCCATTCCAGTTATGCCAAGACGCAGCAGCTTCCTGGGTAGACCTGACTCTTTGCACATCTGTCCCTTTGAATATGCCTTTCCCTCCACCTGAAATGTCCTTCAGCCCTGTGTCTATCTGGCGAACTCTTACTCATCCTTCAAAACCCCGCTCAGGCTTCACCTTCCAGGTGGAAATGCTCATGTGGGTCTCTGTGCCACCATCATATCTGCAACACACCCCTATTAAGGCCTTTACTGCTTCATATTACAATTATTGCTCCTAGGAGCATCTCCCCAGTAGAATGAGAGCTGCTGGAAAGCAGGACCCTGACTTGTAGAAATCATTCCCCAGGATCTGGCACAATCCCTGTTGCATCATGGGCACTAAATATACTTAGTGGATGTGGGTAATTTCCCCAAACTGATCAAGCCGATTCCTCTCACAATGTACAACCACCACAGGGAAGAAAAAGCATTCTCTTACTTAGGAGAAAAATTACTTGACATGTCTTGAAATTGCAAAAGCCCTTGAACAAGCACTTTATTCTTCTTTTGCCATTTCTTTTCCTTTTCTAGTGTGTGTATGTGGTCTGGATAAGTTGCCTGAGTTATATTCATTTTCCAAACTCTGATTGTTATCTTGGTGGGGTGGGGTGGGGTGGGGTGGGATGAAACAACAAACAATATAATCGTAGCGTTTTTCTTTCCCAGAGACATGTACAGAGCGGCCTCTGAAGAAGTATTAATATTGGGAAAGATGCTATTATCTGCATTTTATTAATTAATCCATACATCTACCTGTCATTCTTGCTTTTGGATGGCCTTCCTCACAGCAGTGGCACACACTTCTGCTGTTAGTAAATTGGCACAATAAATCTGGCGGGACCACCTCTATTTCCAGTCGCTCACTTAACATTTTATCACACGGCTGTGGTCTCAGGATTGAAGTCACTTAAAAAGATGAATACCATTTAATACTACCCAGAAGGAAGATGCCAGAAATCTGTTTAAGGTCTCCTTATTCATGTCTTCATTTCCTTTGTGCATGCATTGTGATAAGCATAACCATCCTTTTTAGGCTGCTGCTAATAACTACTTAAAAAGATTAAGGTAACTAGTTATTTCCTGTAAGAAAATTGCTCTGCTGTCATTAACATAGAATTAACATGACTCCCGTTTCATCTTCAGCACACAGCCTTTGGCCCCCCCCCCAGTTGCCTTAAATAAACAGAGAGCCATCTCAAGGAAGCTGCGTGTTCCTTCAAAAAAGATGAGCCCTGAAGAGTCAGAGGTGAGAAAGCATAGCTTTGCAGAGGACACTGCTGTGGAGGCAGCTGCTGGGAACACCTGGCTCACTTCCCTGCTGTCCTCTTGACCTCCCAAGGGGTTTGCAGAAGCAATTAGCATAACTCATGATTTCTGTGTGGCCTAAGCAATGAGTGGGATCCGTGACTCTTCAAATCCCCCAATAGTCTAGACCAGTGGTTCTAAAATTTGCTCTGCAGGATGTTCACCTATGATACACACTCCCATGGGAAGACTCTGCATTTGAGCAAGACCCACAGGTATCTTGTGGGAACATAAAGCACTGTGAACATTTGTAGCTGCCCTAAGTATTAATGGTAAGGCAGTAATGGCTGGTTATTGGGGGTTTCAGCATAAATAATATTGGCTAGTGGTATTCAAGTGGGGTCTATGAACATGTGTGTGAAGTGTTTGTTTGACTACCTATTTTTAATTCTTTTGGCTATACGAGGTCTGACAATTAAGTTTGTGAACTTGTTGCAATGATGTTGCTAACCTTTTTTGATATCAGAGGGATTATTCATTATGGATTTGTACCAACTGCACAAAGAGTTAACCAAGTTTACTATTTGGAAGTGCTGAAAAGGCTGTGTGAAAAAGTTAGATGATCTGAACTTTTCACCAACAATTCATGGCTCTTGCATCACAACAATGCACCAGCTCACACGGCACTATCTAGGAGGGAGTTTTTAGTCAGTAAACAAATAACTGTACTGGAACACCCTCCTGATCTGGCCCCCAATGACTTCTTTCGTTACCCAAAGATAAAGGAAATATTGAAAAGAAAGACATTTTGATGACATTCAGGACATCAAGGGTAATACGATGACAGTTCAGGTGGCCATTCCAGAAAGAGTTCCAAAACTGTTTTGAAGGGTGGACTAGGCGCTGGCATCGGTGTATAGCTTCCCAAGGGGAGCACTTTGAAGGTGACCATAGTGCTATTCAGCCATGAGGTATGTAGCACTTTTTCTGGGATGTTTGCGAACTTAATTGTCAAACCTTGTATACCTAGGAGTGGAATTGGTGGGTCCTATGCTAATTGTTTGTTTAACCCTTTGAGGAGCCATCAAGCTGTTTTCCTACAATACTGAGCATTTTACCTATGCCAGGCACTGAGTTAAAGAGTTCACAGGACAGTGCACTTGGACGATACACATCTGAAGGCAGGAGACCAGAGGGGCTGAAGTAGTCCAAGCCGTCTTTAGGGAACTGGCTCAGTCGTCTTTCTCTGTTGCTCTCTCTACCACCTTACCTGTCTGCCCTGAGCTGGCGCATCCAGCATGGTCAACACCCAGGAGCTCGTTAGAAATGCAGAACCTAGGGCCTAATCCAGACCTACTGGACCAGCATCTCGGGAGGCGAGGCTCAGGAATCTGTTTTTCAGAAGCCGTCCGGGTGATTCTGATGATTTCTCAAGTTTGAGAAGCTCTGAGATGGACCTAGCAGCATCCTGACAGCCACCCTCTCTTCTCTCCCATTAGAAATTCTATCAGTAGCAGCAGAGTAAGTGAGAGAGATACTGCGTTAGGGAGAGCTTTGAGACTGCTCTAATTTGTCTGTCATACATCACATGCACCACCTCTCACCTGGAGCAGTTGTGTGCACCCTGCTTTACGTACAATAACAGTTCTGGGCAGTCCTGCAGGGAGAGTCGCCGCGATGCCATGACATGCCAATGGCTCTCAATTGGCCCTCGCAGAACTAATCCAGGGTCTTCTTAGTCATTCCTGAGACTGTGCTCTTCCTCAGCACCCATGCCAATATGCAAGTGTGCCCACTGGCGTCCAGCGGAGTCAGCGGCCGCAGATGAACCTTCTGTGGCAGCCTGGCAGCCGAGGGCATCCTCGACATGTGATATTGTGGGCTTGTGTTAAGCCCTTCACATTTCTGCTGGTTGAGCAGTGGCAATGTGTTAATAGTAGTGTGTTGAAAGACCATGCATTTTGTCAGACACACCAGGGTTCAAATCCTGGTTCTGCCACTCGAACTTGAATGTTTCTTCATTCTCCTAGTCTTCAATACCTTGCCTGCAAAATGGGTTATTATATCTACTTCACGGAATACTATTTGTCCAACAATAGTGGTTATCACTGTTATTAATCCTCACTGATGATGTGTGTGGGAATTCTGTGGTGCTTCTGCCTCCCTCTTCTCGTTCCCTTTTAATAATAATAATAATAATAATAATAATAATAATAAGCAACTACATGGAAAGAGGTAGTAGATGGTGAAGGTGGAATAGAGAGAAACTGTCAGAGGTCCCTCAAGACGTCTTGGAGTACCTCCACCCCCCTGTCTCCTCCTGTCTCTAGGTGTTTTTTTGTCCAAGTGCACACTCTTGGAAACTCTTAAACTCAGTGCCTGGTATAGGGTAAGTGCTTAATTTAAAAATATAGGAAAACAAACAAACAAAAAATGTAGGAAAACAGCTTGGTAGTTCCTCAAAAAGTTAAAGATACAATTACCACAGGACCCAGCAATTCCATGTTTAGGTATAGATCCGAACAAATTGACAAAGGTACTCGAACGAAAAACTTGCACATGCATATTTATAGGCACACTATTCATAAGAGACAAAAGGTAGAAACAACCGAAATGTCCATCATGGATGAATGGATAAACAAATGTAGTACACCCATACAATGGAGTATCAGTCAGTCACAAAAGAAAAAGAATACAGATACATGCTATCACAGGGGTGAACCTCGAAATCACTGTGGTAAACGAAAGAAGCCAGCCGCAAAGGCTTGTATTGTATGAGTCCACTTCTACGAAATATCCAGAATAGGTAACTCCATAGACAGAAAGCCGATGGGTGGTAGCCAGCGGTTAGAGGGAGGGGGAAATGAGGAGCAACTATTTGATACGTTTTTTTGGTGGGGAGTGATGACAACGTTGTGAAACTAGATAAAGGTGGTGGTTGCCCAACACTGTCAGTATACTAAGAGCCACAGAGTTGTTCCCTTTAAAATGGTCAATTTATTAAAATTAAAGATAAATTTTAAAAAAACTTACGTATATGTGTTTAGAGAAGAATAAAAGATGAAACGTTGAGCCTGAATGGCTGATGCAGGCATTCCCCGAAGCACAGCCTTTTACACAGACCTTTTGTTTCCGTTATTTCTTGCTACAACTAAAACTCCCTCAGTCCGTCTGGGGAACTCAGGGGAAGGACGAGTGGCTGGCTCTTCAGGGAGTGAACATGTTCTGAAACTTGGCCTTGCTGGTCCAGAGATTTCAGGTGAAAATCAAAGAACCGTGAAATTGTTAACAACTCAGCTGCTTCTAAGGCAGGTGAACTTTTAAGACAGGGCCACAGGAATGGTTTAAAGCAGTCAAGAGGAAAAACTATCAGGGAAAAGGATGCAAACAAGCCCTCTTGAGAGACAGATTCAGGGGCATCATACTGGCAGTTTTTCTCTATTAAGTTATTTGGGATGGTCTGAAATCTCTTCCAAGTTTCTGTCTCTCTCTCCCTTTATCTTAATTAGCAAAGCAAAGTCTTAGGTACAGTAAGCCCTCTCCTTCCCTAATGGATTAGCCAGAAAATAGGAAAGCAAGCTCTTGGGAAAGGCTAATAATAAAAGAGTGAAGGGAAGGAGGGAAGGGACTGCCTGCAGCTTAAGAGGTATGTGTTGGTAGGTGAATTAAGCTTTCCCAATCCATTCATTCATTCATTCATTCATTCATGCATTCATTCATTCTCAAACAACAATTGCATTCTTTTTTGTGTATGGTACGGATCCAATGTTTATATGACACAGCCATTCTCCACCCTCAAAGCATTTGCTATCTATTGAGGGGTGAGAAGGAGCTGTGGACACAATTCCTAAGCAAGCCAGAGCAGCGCAGGGACCGAGGGCCCAGGTTATATTGAATCACTGGGGGGGATCTTATTAAAATGCAGATTCTGCTTCATTATGTTTGGGGCAGGGCCAAAGATTCTGTATTTCTCAAAGTACTGAGACATCCATGCTGGTGGTCTGAGGATCCCACTTGCCATGACAAAGAGCTACTGTGATTCCCTGAAAATAAGACCTAGTCGGATCATCAGCTCTAATGCGTCTTTTGGAGCAAAAATTAATATAAGACCTGGTCTTATATAAAATTATATTATATAAGACCGGGTCTTATAAGACCAGGTATAATATAATATAATATAATATAAGGTATAATATAATATAATACCAGGTCTAATATAATATAATGTAATATGATATAATATAATATCAGACCGAGTCTTATGAACAAACCAGGACACTGTCCAGACTGCCAAAATGGAAACAACCTTAAAATTTCCCTCTGAATAGGAAAGAGAAATGTCTGACACCAGGAAACCCCATTTCCAAACCTGGGAAGATGAACCCAGCTGGGCAAGTGAACGGTGAATGACGTGTGTATCTGTGAGCAACAATGAAGCCCAGGCATAACGTTAATGAAATGTGAGTGAGGATTTGGGACCTACTGTTTCTCAAAATTGGGGAGTGACACCCCCCCCCCAGGGAGTGTTTGGAAATGTGTCAGGGAAGGTTGCCACAATAAATTGGGGAACATCTACTGACACTGACTGTTCAGGGACCAGGGATGCTAAAAGGATTGGCAGAGAGATGTAGACTGTAGTTCTTGGAAACAACGAATGCTTTCTCCTGAATGCCCATAGCACCCCTATTAACAAAGTCAGGTGGGAGACTCTTCTGTGGTGTCGAATGGCCACGGATCGAGGAATAAAAGGCTGGACGAAGGGAATGCAGCCTGCTTGGAGACGGATGAATAGAGACCAGGCAAGAGGGTACGTTGATGCTAATGCTTGGCAGTGGGACTGAAAGGCTTCTATTTTTGCCTCCAGACTCCAGGAGATCCAGAATACCAGGGTAATATACAAATCCAAAGAGAATCTATGTTTTAGGGTATATTTATAGTGCCTGGGAAAGATATGATTTGGGAGGGGGGTTAACCCACAGCCACTCTTTAGCTTTAATCTATCCAGCGGCTGGATGGCTGGCTTTGGAATGAGGAAGAGCTGGGTATGATTGCAGTTTTGTCTCTTTGTAGCAAGTTATTTAAATTGTCTTAACCTTAGCTTCCGGTACTGTAAAATAGGTAGGGTTGAAGGATTTTTGTAAGGATTAAGGTCATCTGTGGGGCAGGCTTAGCACAACACCGGGAACCTTCGTGGTGTCCAGTAAATGTGTTTCCTTCTGTCTTTGTGTCAATGAGCACAAACTGATTTCTGTTGCCAATGGTACTGCTATTTATTATAGGCCAGTTGGCAAATTAGAGGGGAACCAATTTTAGCCACGCACGGCGTCGATTGGTTTAAGCTTTAAGGCAGTGTTGACATGTTGGTCTGGACAGTTTTGTTGTGGCGCTGTCCTATGCATTGCAGGATGTTTAGCATGTCCCAGTATCTACTAGCTGCCAGAGCATCTCCTAGTCATGACAACCAAAACTATTTCCAGACATTGCCAAATGTTGCCTGGGAGGCAAAATTGCTGCTGGTTGAGAACCACTGGTTTAAAATGAGAGAAAACTAAGTGGTGGCTGTTTTGGATGAAGGGAGAAATGTGGGATTGCTGTTTTTTTTTTTTTTTTTTTGGCCTAAGCAAAAATTCTAATCATAAACCTCCAAACTTATGGCCTACAAATACCACAACATACCATGTTTTCACTCAGTGCCAGGCACTGCACTAGGCCTGTGGGGACAAACAGAAACAAGGCATGGCCCTGTTCTCCAGGCATGGACAACCTGTTTTGCAGAGTCTCATCTTGGGAAGAAGGTTTTTGAAACCATGGCTACGAAAGAGCCACTCATTTTCCAGGCAGGGCCTGCCATTGGGTCTCTGGAAAACATATGGTTGGGCAGCCCGAACTGATAAGATAAGAAGCTGGGTGGATTTACACCGGTGTTCATTCTGAAAGCTGGGCCAAGGCACAGACTGAACCTACTGGCAAAATAAAAGTTCCCCTTGCCACTGTGGGGAGGCCAGATTTATCTCAGGGAACATGGCTAGGTGGCAAGACTGATTATGTGAGGTGCATTGTTTATATGAGTGCAATGTACTAATAACTCAAGGCAAAACATGGGTTTTGTAAATCAGTAGCTAAGTAAAATAAATGCATAGGGCTAGTTATTCCTGCTCCCTGGATAACGGTGGAAGGGAATGGTGAAATACAGTTATTCAAGGGAATTCAATAAACTTGGTAGATTTTCCCTTAAATGATCAGTTATTGCCGGCATCCAAAGGCTTTACCACCCCCACCTCCACCCACCCAAGGCCATATTTTCAATGAGAAAGCTCTGGAACTTTGCCACTGGAAACAGGAGCTTGTCTTCTTAATACAAATAATCAAAAGTAAAGAAATGAAAAGGCAGAACATCCCCCGATGCAGGTGGGGAAAAGAGAGGAAACCCAACATTTACAAAGGGCTATTCAGTGCCAGCTGCTTGATACATAGTACATCACATCTCATTTAATTCACACAGAAATCCTGTGGAACAATGATTTCCAGACTTGTCTGCTTCTAAGTACCACTGGGCATGCTCATGACAAATCCAGAGATGTGAGTCCCACCTTCAGACCTTCTTCTGCATCTGATTCTCTGGGGAAACAGGACAATCTGTATTTTTAACCCTCACCTCAGGGGTTTCCAATGATCAGGTTAGTTTGCAAAGCCCTGCAGTAAACTGTGATTTATCACCCCGAAGTTATAGATGTGGAGACTGGGCTTTGCCTGACCCCTAATTCTAAACCCTTTTCATGGCTTCATGCTGCCTCCTTAGAAATGACAGGTCCAATTAAGATTCAGACGAGATGGGCTTAAAATTTGTCTCTGCTTTGCATATCAGCTCCTCAGAGCTTTGAGAGTCAGCGTGGTAGAGAGGACCAAGCCTGTGAGTGGAGTCCAAGGACGCGAGTTATAGCTCTGCAGTCTATTAGCTCTGTGACCTTGGACGACTTACTAAAGCTTTCCTGGTCAGTTTTTTCATCTGTAAAATGGTGATAAAAAATACTTGCTCTGAGTGTCTCGGAATTCATTGTGTGGATCTAACGAGATAATGGATGTGAAAGAGTTTTGCAAATGGTAAAGCCATCTGTGAGCTGTTAATATTATGAAGTCCTGATTAAGTCGATGCCCAATTATCTGTGTAACCAGTTTTTATTTTGCACAAACCTTTTGTCAAGGTCTGAACTTTCCTTCTCACTTTGGATCACTTCCCATTGTGTGGTCAATGTGAGAACAAGGAATTCACACTTATTGACAGGTTAATAAAGCACGAATAGGGCTTCCCATCAAAGGCTGCTACTCAATGGGGGCCACCCTCCAAAGGCATCTGCATATGCATTCTGAAACTGCTGCTATGTCAGTAAATGCTCCCCCGGAATAATTTGGGTAACAATATTAACCAGGCCACCGCTGTAGCAGATAATTGAGTGTTGCCTGCATCATATGAGGTCACCCTCTAGTGGCTGAGGCTGTCAGTGCACCTTCAGACGCCTAAACATTTGTCCCCTGCTGCTGCCGGCAGAACAATGGCCCCCAAAGATGTCCGTGCTCAGATCCTCAGAATCCGGGAATATGGTACCTTGCAAAAAGGGACTTTGCAGATGTGATTCAGTTAAGGATGTTGAGATGAGCACATTAAGTTGGATTATCTGGGTGAGCTCAATTGAATCACAGCATTCTTGTGAATGAAGGAGGGAGGGACGAGACTAGAGAAGGAGATACGATGTTGGAGACAGAGAGAGATCCAGTGTGAGAAAGGCTCAACAGGCCATTCCTGGCTTTGAAGACAGACTCTCCCCTAGAGCTTCCAGAAAGAGCGTAACCCCACCAGGACCTTCATTTCAGCCCAGTGAAATCCATTCTGGACGTGTGGCCTCCAGAACAGTAAGATAACAAATTAGTGTTGTTTTAAGCCACGACGTTTGTGGTACTGTTAGAGCACCCATAGAAAACCGATGCCTCCCCTTTCAGTGTTTATCAGTGAGGTGATGCAGACATGTTAGTGAGGGCTGGTCCCTGTGTTGTAAGGCGCTGAGCATCCCACAGGCACTAAATGCCTCCCGCCCTCCCAAGTCATTGTCACCACCCAGTACATGCCCATTCAATCCCAAAGGCCCCGTGCTGGGGGTTGGCATGGCCCAGGCTGAAAGGAATGGCTTCTATGGCTGGGGCATCTGGGGAGGAAAGGAGGAAGTGGAAACAGGCTTCAGAAAAGCAGAATTTAAAAAATACTTTTAAAGCTCCATGGTCCTCATTAGCATTACTGGCTCACTCTGTGACTTGGGGACTCAGTCATAGCTATGTGTCCCCTGCACCTCAGGGCCCCCCCCCACCACCTGGCCCACAGTATGCTCCCTAAGTGACTGTGAAAACAATTAATGCGTTCTTCGATTAATTGTGTCTCAGATCTCCAAGAAGGATTTATGATGCCTTAAAATATTAAAAAGGGTAAGCTGAAAATAATGAAACAAAATCTCATGAAAAGGAGCAGAGAAAGTGATGTCCAGGCACCTGGGATGGGACAAAGGAAGGATGGGGGCGGAGGGAGGGGGCCCTGTTTCTGAGCACCAGCTTTGGCCTTGAATTCCTGACAGCAAAAGTTAGATGGGCAACACCCACTTAAACATCCTTTTAGGTTTCACTTGCAGGTCAAAGAGGAATCATAGGAAGTGTCAGGAGAGACACGTTGTTTACCAGATAGGGATACTTGGCGACTTGCAAGCTGGAAATGCAAATTTATGTTTGATCTCTAGAAATGTCCCCTCCAATTAGGCCAGAGATGGTTGGAAAACACGCCCAGCTTGATCAGAGACAGCCAGAGGCATGCTGGTGTGAGAGGTTTATTAAATTATTGAGATTTCTGGAGGCTGTAGATGCCAGGAAGGATGACGTGAAGAGTCAGAGTGGGAGTCTGCAAGTCTTTAGAAACACTCTGAAGGTCAGGGTCAGTACAGGCGGGGAAGCCCTGAGTGGGGGGAGGGGAGGAGGGCAGGTTAGGGTGTCACTGTGTCTTCCAGGCAAAGAAAACAAACAAACCCCCACTGGTCCCTCTGGTCGCTTCCTGCCTCTGCAAAGCCCGTAATTGATGTTAATAGCCCACCTAATGGCCCTACGAAAAGGGTTTCAAATCTGCAAATGACAGCCTTTGCAGGCCCCACAAATCACTGAGCTTTGCAATCAAACGCAGAGGGCCCTGGCTCATTGAAGGGCTTAGGATAATGGGTGATAAAATGCAGTTTAATGCGGACAAATGTGGAATAATATGTCTTGGAACAAACAATCAGAAGGAGGAACAGCTGCTAAATGAATTGGTTTGCATTACACTGACCAGGGAATAGAAACAGCCCTGGGCAGCCGCCAAAGAGTTGACAGAGAAAGGCTGGACAGGCCAGACTCCATCGCTGGAAAAGAACCCCAGAAAAGTCAGAGGGAGGAGAATGACCATGTTCACACCTGCCTTACGGGCACCTGATACTCCATAAAGAGAAACAAAGTGGCCTGATGTCCGTTCCATAAGTTAGGAGCTGGCGGCTGCTTCTCAGGGTCCTTTCCCAGCAACGCTCCTCAACCTGCATACACTGGGGTGCCTCAGGGTTTGGGGGGTAGGCCAGGGCTTGGACCTTGGCCTTCTATTCTCTAGTCTGTCTCTCCAGAGAATTTCAATTAGTCCCTAAGGGTCATCTATACCCTAACAACACCCAAAATTAAATCTTCAGTTGACCTCTAGGTCAATTAAACTCTAGGTCAGTGGGTCTCAAAGTCTCCTACATATTAGAATTACCTGTGGGAAATTAAAAAAGAAAAATCCAGACCAAACCCTAGACCAATTAGTCAGACTCTCTGGGGGTGGGACCCAGAGATCAGTTTTAACTGTACAGGTGATTCCAACACGTAGCCAACTGCTCTGGACTTCTTTCCCCAATTTCCTACTTACTCAACCTCTCCCTTGGGTGTATAATTGGTGTCTCAAACTTAATATGGCCAAACAAATTTGATTATTACCCCCACTCCACGCTGGGCCCTCCCCAGTCTTCCCCACCCACTCAAGCCAAGTATCTAAGCTTGATTCTAGCCTTTTCTCTTTCTCTCAGTACCTACAGCTTATCCACAGCAAGTTCTTCAAGACTAACTTGAAAACATCCAACATCATCCTACGTCCAGTCTGGACCACTGCAACTCTTTGCTTACGTTTGGCTTCTCTCTAATCCATACTCCGTCTGGTAGCCAAAGTGATCTTAAAATTAAAATCAGACTAAGTCCCATCCCTGCTTAAAAACTCCAATAGCTCCCATCCCACGTAGAAGAGAATCCCTGCTAATTATCCTGACTTCTGAAGCCCTAGTCTCATGTTCAACAGGGTTGAATTGTGAAACCAAAAGGATATTGAGTAAATGAGTATGTCACTTCTGAGGCTACATCATAAAAAAAAATCACAGCTTCCTCCCTATGTTCTTTCGGATCACTCACTCTGGGGAAAGAGCGGCAATGTTATGAAGCTCCTCAAGCAGCCCTATGAAGAAGTGTGTGTAATGAGAAACTGAGGCCTCCAGCCATCACCCAGTGCCAACTCACAATCCCATATGAGTGCGCCATCTTGGAACTGGATCAAGCCCTTAAGGTGACTGTAGCCCCAGCTGACATCTGACTGCAGCCTCCTGAGAGATCTCTAGCCAGAGCCACCCAGCTAATCCACTCCTAGATTCCTGATCCATGGGAACTGTGTGAAATAATAAATGTTATTGTTTTAAGCCACTAACTTTTGGGACAATTTGTTATGCAGCAATGGATAACGAATACATTGATTCATTAAAAAAAAAAAATAAAAAAAATCCAAGAATCTGGAGACCTCTTCATTGCTTTAAACTGTCCTGAACCATGGTTTGTATCACTGATCAGTTTTATCACTAAATCTCTCAAAGCTTCAGCTTTCTTGACTCTAAAATGGGAAAAATATTCATCCCTACCTCTTAGGTTACTGTGTAGATTAAATGAGGTGATACCTGTGTTTGGCACTATTATTAGTAGTAATACATATTATTTATCCCTATGCTTGTTTTATATTATTTTTACAGGCTGTTTCATGCCTTTGTGAGTTTGCCGTACTGTTTACTATGTCTGAACTCCATCTCTTCCCCCATTCACCTGCAGAACTACGCCTCCAGACCTACAAGTATCTTTCCTCTGTGACGTCTTTCCTGCCATCCTAGAAGAGCTGATCCCTTCCTCCTTTGTCCTTTATTCTCATCTCTATTATAGCACTTATTTTGTATTATAACTAGCTATTTACATATCTGTCTCCTCTATAGGTATACCCATAGCAAACACTTATTTGGCCCTCACTATGACCAGGATCTGTCCTAATACTTTTGTGTATATTGACTTGTAATTCTTACAATAACCCTATGAGACAAGTGCTATTATCATCTGTTTCATATAACAGGAAACTGAGGCACAGAGGGGCTAAGTGTGTGGTAGAGCCATAATTCAAACCCAGGCATTTCAGCTCCCGAGGCTGTGCTCTTAACTACACCATCATATCCCTTCTAGGTAGAGGGAGCCCCTTGAAGACAGGGCCTCTGGCTCCCTTTTCCTGGCCTCCCCAGTATCCATTTGAGTTTTTGGAACACAGGAATCATGCAATCAAAACAATAGCAGCCATTTATTATCTGCCATATAACATACTATGCTGGGGACCTTACAAAGCAGGGATTTTCTTAAATTCCCACTCACAAATGAAAAACCTAAGGCTTAGGGGGGCCGAATAACTTCATATAAGGTCTCAGTAGAGGCCAGAGCCACTAGGACTCCAGCCCAGGGCTGTCTGATTCCAAAGGTCATTCTCTTGTCTTGACATCAGAGCACTCTCAATAATCTTTGGAAGAACGAATGAGTGAATCAGTGATGGAATATCATTTATCATATAATCAGCAAAGGAGAAAGGTGCATGATCTGTGTGTACTTCTACGTTGAGATAAATACAACTTGAAGTAATAGGTTTAATTAAACGTAGGAAATGAGGCCACAGCAAGAATGCTGGTTTTGTGCTGTACAGCTTTTTATTTTATGTGAGCTGCTGATTGCCAATGACAATTTCCACTACACAGACGACACCCTGTACATTCTGAGCTGTCTCCACCCTCCACATGCACCATGGTGCAGAGAATATACCCTTGTTTTCATATTGGCCTGAGTCACGTTCAGCTGAGAAAAAAAATTCCAACCAACAGAAGTGCTCACAAATGAAATAAGGCTCTCAAAACTTGACCTAAAAGTATGTGTGTATTAGTGTCTACGTGTATTGGCTAGACAGCATAGTCCAGTAAACCCCATGAGTTTGATTTGAATCCATGAACATGGGTAGGTATAAAACAGGGATCTCTTAGGTGATAATGCAGCATGTTAGAAATGGTCTACCCATCATCTTTGTGCTATACACGTGGGGAAATTCCTTAAACTCTCTGGGCCTTTGTCTTCTCATCTGTAAAGTGGGGATAGTAACATCTATGTCAATTTCATTGTGAGGATTAAACATACATAAAATCTTACTTGATCTGGACCTCCCATTCCTCTCTGAGCTTATATTCTATATTCCATGATACCCGCCGTTGCATATTCCTCTCCTGCTGCACTGACTTCTTGGGAATCCCTCCAATTCATCAGGCAAGTGCCTACCTCAAGGCCTTTACACCAGCTTTTCCCTTTTCTCAGACATTTCCCCTTTGGATACCTAAATGGCTCATCCCTTCAAACCTTGGCTTGCCTGCCCCTCTTCCATGAGGTTTGTCCTGATTACCCTAATTTGTTCTGCACTCTCCTCCAGCCCCTCCTGAGACCTCTTGCTTTGCTTTTTCTTCTTTCCCTAGCACTTACCATCTTTTTACAAGCAAAATAATGTACAGATGCTCCTTCACTTACGATGGGGTTAACGTCCCGAAAAACCCATTGTTAGTTAAAAATACTGTATGTCAAAAATGTATTAATATGCTTAACCTAGTTACTAAACATCACAGCTCAGCCTAAACAACTTCAAAGGTGCTTAGGACACTTACATTAGCTTTCACTTGGACAAAATCATCTCACACAATGAATATACTGCAAAGTACCCGTTGTTTACCCTCTTGATGGCATGGGAGCTGCATCTCACTGCCTCTGCCCAGCCTCATGAGGTAGTGTCCTACTCTACATTATCGCTAACCCAGGAAAAGATAAAAATTCAATGTGTGCGTTATAGTGAATGCAAATCACCTTCGCACCATCGTACAGCTGAAAAATCTAGAGTCGAACCATCGTAAGTTAGGAACTGTCTGTATTTACTTAGTGTTTATTATCTATCTCCAATAGCTAGAATGGAAGCCACATTGAGGGGCAGGATCTTTGTGTTTTACACACTGATGTGTCCCTGGCAACAGGAAGAGAGCCTGGCACATAGGTCGTAGCTACACTGTAAATCCACTGAATGAACGAGTGAATAAATGAATGAATGAATACATGAATAACACCACTCAGTGTAGTGCCTGGCCTCCAATAACGTTAGCGACTATTGTAATCTGGGTACTTCCAGTCATCTTATCTTGGGGTACAGATAATTTTAATGCCCCAGTTCCATGACTTGCCACCCCTGCGTAACTGTAGGATCTCATCCTCTCTGCCCCACCACTCCCATGTCTTCCCCAGTCATTTCTAAGACCCCACAAGGGATCTATCTCACTTGCAGGAGCATCAGAGACTTGAAGTCATGTGGAGGTGGCTCCCTCCTCTGCCGCAGCCCTCCATGGGACCCTGCTTCCTGGCCACCCTCCCTGCCCTGCAGGCCCCGCTTCTGCTTTCACATGACCCATTTCCTATTCCCAGGTGCTACTACTGCTGCTCCACCATCGGCTCTGACTGCTGTCGCTGTGTTCTCTCCCCAGAACTGGAACAACAATGTTCCTCTCCCCTGGCCTTGACTGCGATGGCTCACTGGACCCTGAAGCGAAATAACAGGGTGCTCCAAGTCTCTCGAGTCGGGGGACAAAACAGTTCCTTTCAGTTTTTACTTAGGACCAGCACACGACAAAGAGACACCAACCTGCTCTCTGCTGTCTGGTCCTTGCTCCAAGCTTCCCTTGAACCCACCTCCTCCCTCTTCCTTCAGCCAGAGTCCCCTGACTCCCTGTTCCTGCAAATGCCTGTCTGCCAGCAGGTGCCCTCTGACCCCACACCCAATCTTTTCTTAGTTTCAGTCAAGGCATCTCTCCAGAGCACCAAAAACAAAACCAGTCTACGTTAGAAATAAATGTTAAAAATAGCACTAGAGAAGAACCCAATGCCTTAAATTATTGCGTGCTGGTAGACTGCTGTCTCCTCTGAGGGTCCAGTTCTGCATGATGAGGCTACTTTCACCTCCCAACAGATGGCCCGTGGTAACGGGCATCGCTGATCTTGTTACAATGAAATCTATTAAATGAAAAATTCTCCCCAGCAGATGTGTTCACCAGCTTCCTCCCCACGTGGGGATCATCTCTTCATAAAGATGTTGTTTTGGTGATATTTATAGGCTGATGGTTGCAGGGTGAAGAGAGGTGACTGTTATTAGTATTAATTACAATCACTTGCATTTATCTAGCGCTTTATGCTTTTTCAAAAACGCTTCCACAGCTGTTCCCTCATTTGATTCTTGCAGCATCCCTATGAGGTAGACATTAGAGTTCAGGGCAATGAAACCCAGGAGGCCATGTTAGGTACTTCCTTCTTCGCAAGGTCTTAGAGTAAGTTTGCATCAAGGCTGTGGCTAGCAGCCTGGCTTGTGGGGGGTTTGAAGGGGTGGGTCTGCAGGCTGTGCGATGCTGTGGAGAGAGCAGACCTGGACCCCCAGCTCTGCCTATGCCCCAGCAGGGTGTCCTTGGCAAAACTGGTTAAGGAAGTGCTCTTAGCTGGGCTGCTGCAGTGGGTCTCCCTGTTCTGGTCCTTGCCCTGCTTCCATCTGTTCTCAAGGCAGCAGCCAAAACGAGCACTTAAAATCCTATTTCAGACCATGGACTGCACAACTCCAAACCCCCCCACAGCTCTCTACCCCACTCCGAGTGAGAGCGGAAGTCCTGGCAATGGCTGACAAGGCCTCCAGTGGTCTGGACCCACTAAGCTCACTGCCCTCCTCCACCCTGCTTGCTCACACTCCTGCCACACTGGTTTCCTTGGTGCTCCTCAAACATGACACACTCCACCTCGGGGCCCCCATGGCCCCTGCTTCCTCTGCTTGCCACATTCTCTCCCCACGTCTGCTTGGCTCCCTCCCTCACGGCCTTGAAGTTTTGCTCACATCTCACCTTCTCAATGATGCCTGCCCCAGTTTCTCCAGACCTGTCTTGCCAGCCCACCCTCCTCCTTCCTTCCTTCCTTAATCCTTATCTTCCTCTTCTATATATTATTTTCCTCTGAACCACTTACCATCTTCTAACATACCAGATATAGTAATTTCATAGGGCCGCCATAATAAATTACTACAAACCTATAGCCTAAAACAACAGAAATATGTTCCCTCGCAGTTCTGGTGGCCAGAAGTCCAAAATCAACATGTCGGCAGGGTTAGTTCCTCATGGGGGCTCTGAGGGAGAATCTGTCCCATGTCGTTTTCCTTGCTTCTGGTGGCTACTGGCAATCTTTGGCATTCCTTGGCTTGTGGCAGCATAACTCCAGTCTCTGCCTGTCTTCCCGTGGCTGTCTTCTGTTTGTGTTGTCCAAATGTCCCCCTTCTTATAAGGACACCAGTCATTGGATTAGGGTCCACTCTACGGATCTCAACTTGACTGATTATATCTGCAAAGACCTTATTTGCAAATAAGGTCACCTTCACAGGAGCAGGGGTTAGGACTTGAACATATCTTTTGGGAAGACACAATTCAACCCACGACACTACATAATGTACTTTTTATTATGTTTCTTGTTTATTGTGTTTGCTTGTGCCAGACAATCTCTGTGAAGACTGGGACCTTTGCTCTACGGACAGGTTGGGTACCAAGATACTCAACTAATATCAGCTTCCTTCCCTCAAGTTCTCCATCCTTTAAATACTATTTAAATCCCCAAATGAAAGTCTCACAATAACTAATTCTCAATTATCCACCCATATTTCGGAAGTGTTCAAGGAAGTAATTTCACAGTCATGTCTAATGTATTGCCAGAAGAATCCTATTTGACAAATTGGACATTCTATCATGGTTTCTAGCTTATATTCAAATTTCACTTACACAGGCTGCTGCAGCCTCCAGACTTGAGATGGAGTTCTCAGGTGTGTTGTCGCCACTCAGAACCCTTTCTTTCCACAGATCTTGCAGTCAGTATGCTGACCTCCAACCACCCGTCCTGCCCTAGTTCTTGCCGTACTTTGCCCAGATGTCACGAGTTCTTCCTCAAACCCTGCCAATCAGTCTAGAGAATCAGACCCCTATCATCTGAGAGCCAGAAGGGATCCTAGAAATCATTCATTCATTTATTCATTCACTCTGTAATATACTTCTTGAGCACCGACCTACCAAGTGCCAGGCACTATGAGTTTCTCTTTCTATCCTCTTTCAACCTCACAGCACCCTGTAAGGAAGTCATATGGCCCTTGTCTCCCAGATGAGAGCACAGAGGCAGAGTGAGGGTAAGGGACTCGCCATGATGACTCAGAGGGTAGATGGTAAACCTAGATTCGAGCTGGGATGCTCAGGTTTGAAGCCCTTGGAATGACACTGCCTTGAAGCCCAGCTCCTTCCTCATCCTTCAGTCTGAAGAGGAGCAAAATTGAGCCCACTCTGCCTCTTCTTTTAGATCACGCTCACCCTCTTCGTGGCGGCACAGTTCATAGCCAATGGAGGGCCGGTGACAGTTAGCTCTTATCCCCAGCAAATCACTTTTTCACTAGTTGGCATTCTCTATTTTACAGAGCACCCTGTCCTCCACGGACTCCTTTCATTTGTATGAAGTCACTTAGGTGCAGGTCGGGTGGGTGCTGTGTGCCAGTGGTTTCCACTCGTGCCTCCAGACTCCTTCTTCACACTTCTCCCTTCTGCCCGGGGACACTAACTTGTACTCTGCCTCGAGGGACTCCTGCGCCCTCTGGCAGCCCTGGGAGGAAATCAGAGGAAAGAGACCAGGGAGATTAGGTTCTCATCCCCCTGGTTTCTGCCCTGGAGGTTGTGTTGGGCTGGCTGTGTTGCCAAGCTCACTGTCCCTCTCAGGGCTGCCAACCCCACAAGAACCTCTCTCCTTCCAGCTTTTGGTAACTTCTCCCTGCCATCATCCCTTTGGACCTTGGGTTAGTAATAAACAGGATATTTTATCCCTGGGGTAAGGTATTATCTCTAGTGATGCGTGCACATTCATGCTATTGTGGATTATCCTTTTGTAACACACTTTCCTCAAATTTTCCAATTTTGAGTGTGCCATATGTATCCTGTTGGGAATTTGTCATATACAGAGAGCTGTACCCATCTGGTAGAGGAGAAAACCGAGGCTTAGGAAGGTTAAATGTCTTTCTCCAGCTTATGTGTGGAGAGAGTGGCTGCCTTGGGGCCTGGAAGGAGGTCCTAGTTTAGCGCTCTGAGGGCAAAGAGGAATATACAATTGGCTGGAGATAAGCTCCTGGTAAGATACCTTGTATATAGTAGGTGATCAATAAATGTTGGCTGATGACAAGTAAATTGTCTTTGTTCATTAGTTACAATGATGACATTCTAAGTAACGACAAGTAGGAAGTGAGCTCCTGTGGACTATCATTATCATGGAAAGAAAACCGGGAATGTCCCTAGTAGATCTGAGTCTCAATATTGGCTCTGTGGTGGGCAAGCCCGTTAGACCCTATGGTCGTATTTTCCTCATCTGTCAAATTGAGACAAGGCCTCATTCTCCAGTATTTTGGTGAGGATTAATGAGAGGATAGCTGTCAAGGACGTGTTTTGGCAATAGCCCCATGGGTATCCCCATGTTTATTGTCATTCGAGATAATATTTCTGCAGCATTTCATCCAGTCCTCCCTTGATGGGGCGTGGGTTTAACAGGAGTAGTGGGGTGAAAAAGAATGAGCTCCTGAGGAAACACTTAGGAAACTGGGCTTTCTGCCATTCAAAGAGACAACTCTTTGTGGTGACCTAATTAAAGTTTTTAAAATTCAATTTGGACAGTTAGCAAACCAGGCTCCTTTCCAGGAGGAATAAGGAGTCGGTGCAGTGACCGAAGTGATCCTGGGCAGCTTGCCATCTCAAACAACTAGAGTGGGTTTATCAGCTTCTTTCAGGGACCCACACTGCCCGGGCACAGTCTTGAGTAAGGAAGGGTGTCCTGTGGGGTCACACTGATGTCATGGCCCAAGAGTGGTTGACATGACTAGAGGACATGTTTTTGGGGACAGAAGGTGGGAAAGTATGGTTCTCACTAAGGGAAAGATGATTTCTCTTTCAACTGTTGCTATAGAAGTTTATGGAATCTAGAAGAAAGAGCATCCTTCCAAAATCCACTCATCCGTCTGTTGTTCCATACTTCCTTCCATCCAACCATCCAGCCATCCTTCCACCACATACTGACTACTTATTCCCGTCAAACATTGGAGAAACAACACTGAATATGACACAATTAATACTTTGAAAAAGCTCAGTCCTCACGCAAATACAGACCCAGGTTAGAGTGTTGACTCTGTAATTTAAGTGGTCTTGTGGTCTTGGGTAAGTCACTTCTCTCTATGCCTATTTTCTCATCCATAAAATAACGTAGCTAGACTACAGAAACGCTCTCTGAGCTCTCTTTCAGGTCAGACATGCTCAGAGTCTATGTCCAGGCAAATTAAGTGTAAAATAGATTATCTCGTGACTGCATTACTGCAACCATGTAGTAAGTGGTGTCCTCTGCCCACCTTGCGCCTCCAATCTATCTCCCATCACGTCGGTAGAGTGGTCCTTTCTAAAGCAAATCTATCATGTTTCTCTTTTCATTTGTCCCTTAAAGAGGAGATTCCTGTCCCTCTTAGGCTCAAGATCAACACTCTCAGGGGTTCTTTGCCTAACTTGTCACCTCACTTTGCATCAAGCCTTGACTTTCTTTCCTTGCCTGTTACACTCATCATAGTTAGTGTAACTATGTCTAGCCCACTGGTCTTTCCCCATCCTCCACCCAGGAAGAATCTCTCATCCTGAATCTCTCATCCTCCAGATAGCAGCCTACTCACCATTTCTTCAGGGACACTTTCTCTCACCACCCAGGCAAGGCCTGGCTCCTTTGTTATATATACACATAGAACCATGTTTCTTCCCTTTAGAGCACAAACCCTACCTCTGCCCTAACCCCTAACAAAGGGGTTCTTTGGTTTAATATTTGGCTCCCCCACCAGCCTATCAGCCACATGAGAGCAGGAACTGGGTCTAGTTTGCTCACCACTGCATTCCCTTCAACAGTGCTTTGGCACATAGGGGACAAGAAATACCCATTTTCCCGAACAATAAAGAGAATATGGTTAGTGTCATAGGCTGACAAATATGAATTTCCCCCCACCCAGAAATGATATTTATATTGAGTTAATTTACCTGAAAAAAATTTGCCTCAAAAGAAAGCCACCCTTACGTTGTAAACCTGCTGCAGATAAGAGCAAGTTACTCTCTAAACTCCATCAAACGATTCAAGGTGTTACTGAAATCTGAAGGGAGAGGACGCCTCTGAACCGGAATGGATGGATGGACCATCAGCTGTGATTCTGAAACCTGTGACACATCACCAGCTATGAGGCCACTGCTGAGTTGCTGGCAGAGGGTAGAGAGGATGCAAATAGAAGGATAGAGAGTGAGCATTTGACCAGGGTCCTCACCACTGGCCAAGGTGGGAGGTGTTCTCCATCTAGAAAACTGATTGTATAGTTTTAAAAGCCTTAGGGGAAGATGAACAATTCATGATTTTCTGGAGTTTGGTTAAAAACTATTTTGAATGTGATTCTGGGTGGCACAGTGGTTGAGAGCATGAGTCTGGACGCCAGACAGGCCTGGTTCCAGCACTGGGCAAGTCGCTTTGCTCTAAGCCTCAATGTCCTCATCTATGAGGACAATGGTATGTTTGCCACTGGCTGTTGGAAGAGGAAATGGAGTTACATAGGCGCAGTTCTTAACATAGGGCCTGGCATGTATTCGATACTCTGTAAATGGAAGCTGTTATCCATGAGATCAATTACCCTCTTTGTCGTGATTCTATGTTCACTTATGGGGTCCATCTGTTCTGCATTTGATTCCTGCGTGGACCCTGTGGGAACTGTTCCCCTTCATGGCCCCAAAACTTGACTCCTCTCCTCTCTTCAAAGAACACCAAGTCCATTAGCTATGAGTTGGCTCTACTTTCAAAATGTCACCAGAATCCAACTGCTTTCTCTACTTTTCTGCCGCTAGCACTCTAGTCTAAGCTGCCAGCATCTCTCACCCATGTGACGGCGTGGCCTCCTGACTGGTGGTCTCCCCGCCTCTGCCTACTGTCTCTTCCTAGTACAACATCCAGAACAAGCCTCTTAAAATCTAAATGGGATCCTGTCACTCCTCTGGTTTAAAAACCTCTCATGGCTCTCATCACTCTTAGAATGGAACCCAAATCCCGATCCCACTCTCCCAAACCTTCATGGTCAGCTCCAGCCAACCTTTCTGGTGCTCGTCACTCTCCCCTAACACATATTTTCCAGCTAGGTGGCCTCCTAGCCACCCACTGGGCACCTTCCTGCCTGGGGGCTGGAAGCCTCTCCACCTGCAAACCTGCCAGCCAGTCTCCCTGTCTCCTTTAGGTCTCACATCCCATTCTCAGTAAGTCTTCTCTGACCAGCTTATTTCATATTGCAATTCCACCCCATACCGGGCACTTTTTCCTATAATTCATCTCCTACTTTATTTTTCCCACAGCACTGGTCACCATTTGATGTCCTGTATATTTTACATATTTGTCTATTGTCTGTGTTCTGCGCGAAGTTCCATTATGAAGGAGCTTTTGGTTTTTTTTTGTTCCTTGTTGTAGCCTCAGTGCCTCGCTCCTCACAGAAGCAACATGCCGGGTGCTTCACACATATCTATTGTATGAGTGTATGAATGAATGCGTGGTCAGCCCAGTTCTTGGGGAATGGATGCCTTCTGGGTGTTGTGTGGTTGGTGTGAGTCGGGCTCCCAGAGCCTCCTCTTTATCTGAGGACCCTACTACAATCAAGTTTCTGAAATCTCTGCACTGCAGTCAGTCTTGGCCCTTAGATGCCCCTGATACCCAGCTCAACCTTCAGTCAGTGTGACACCTTTTCACAATAGTGGAGAATGAGGCAGCCTCTGATACGGTATAATTATTTGGGTGCTTATCTCCTGAAGGTGAATTAGCTCTGTCAGGTCACCAGAAATATCTCTCCATTCCCCGAAGCAGAAACACACTTGCTGATGTGAATAAATAGCCAAGACAGGTAAGAAGAAGCAGTGTGATGCTTACCATCTTGGTCATTAGACACTGTGCTTACTGGCCAGGGAAGAAATGGAATCCCTTCCGGAAGACTAGGACGCCGAATTTGGGGCTGTCCATTCTTTTTGTTTCAGACAATCATGGGTTAGCGTTTATAGGAAAACTGGAGGCAGCTTTGAGAAAGAGGTAAATGGGGCTGGTGGTGGTGCCCAGGAAAACTCCTCAGACTTGCTCATGTTGGGACACACATCGGACAAAGGACAAGCAGTGGCAGACACTTGCTTGGGTAAGGCACTTGTGGAGACATTTAAAACAGGACATGAACCCAGGAAAGACCTGGGGGTGGAGATGAGCAGAAGCTGACACTAAAAGGAATGGAGCATCCCCACAGACACAATCACTCTTTGAAGCTTTGGTGATCACATGTGGTCTCCAGCAGTTACTCCCATCAGATTCTACTGAAGACCAGTATATTACCGAAATGCTCCTCTGGGGAGCCAAGATGGGAGGGAGAAGAAACAGAGAGGGAACTAGTGGAGTTCTGATACCGCCATTATGGCTTGGCAGGGGGTGGGAAGGAACAGGTGCAGGATGGCAAAGCATTGACTTGCTGGGGATGACCATGCGTGGAACACACAGAAGGAGAGGACATTAAAAACCTACAGTTTCACAGAACTTCAATATTGATATGCAACGTGTGATGCTGTGGTTATATAAATTTGCTCTTGTTGTTCATCAAAATTTTCTGCATCCTTGTGTTAAAAGGACCTCAAAGTAGAAAATGATGGCTATCTGCAGAGTAAGTATATGTTCCCCAGATATACTGCATGAGAGCTCTTATCAAATGAAATATGCGATCAGAAATAGTAACTTGGACTCTCAGGACAGAAGCTCATTCATTCACTCACTCAGTTGCTAATTCATTCATTCAGATATCCATTCATTCACTAAGTCACTCACCCAGCAAATACATTTTGAGTACTTACTATGTATTATGCATATGTCCTGATGATTACAGAAGTTAACAAGACGAACAAGATCCCTATCCTCTTCGAGTTTCCCCTCTATAGTGGGGAAGACAGACAACAAACTAATAAAAACTAGAAAAGATAACTTTAGATAGTGATGAGTATTAGAAACATAATAAACTCAGTGAGTGAGGCAGGGTTCTGGGGGTAAGTGGTCAGGCTACTTCAGGTGGGATAGTCAGGGAATGCTTCTCTAAGAAGGGATGTTAAAGCTGAGACATGATGACGGAGAGGACCCAGGTACAAGAAGATATAAGGTGGTGGTTCACAGAGAGCTTTTGAAAAATACTGATGGTGGACCCCATCTCCAGAGGTTCTAATTTAATTGATTTAGAGATGAGGCCTAAGGTTATTCTAATATGTAGCCAAGTCTGCAAACCACATATCTAGACTAGAAGAAAAACCTACTAGATAGAATAGCATGTGCAAAGGCCCTGAGGTAGGGAAAAGCTTGGAGTGTTCCCAAAGAAGAAAGAAGGTGGGTATGGCTAGAAGGAGTGACCGAAGCAGAGGGAGATAAGACAGAAATGGAGAAGGAGGCAGGGATTATATTGGCCAAGGTGTGAACTGGCAAGCTTACCATAGTTCTATTACGGAATCTTGAAGTACATAGGAAGGAAAGGTTCCTGGCTACATGCAGAGGGCATATTGTTTTGAAAACAGCCAGGGAGGCAGGGAGGATGGTAGGAAGGAAACTCCATACATTCACTTCTTCAGTGTCATCAAATAGCAAATTAATCTGAACTGTAGAATTTCTCTGGTGATCAGCTGCCTGTTTTCCTGGGGTGATCAATCTATGAAAAGTTTCCAAATCGTGTTAAAACTGCCAGTTTCTCGGCAAACAGCACAGAGCGTACTTTCCAGGGAGAAAAGTTCAATAATTAAAATGAGTCAGCACTGAAGAACTGGAGGGAGGTTTGATCTAGTTTAGCAGCCGACATTTTCTTAGCAGAAAAATGCAATATCCATAATACATTATTTTGTGCCAAACAGAAGTCAACTAGAACAGAACTGTCTCAGGAGAGACTAAGGGCAGCTAGCCAGAAAATCTTTTTGAAGACAATAGGAAACCTGGTATTCAAAAGCCAATGTTGGGGAGTGGTCTTGGGGCCAAATCTCAGGTGGCTGCAGGTCAGAGGTGCTCCCCAGAGCTGTTCTGACATGGCTGTCCTCTCTCGCTCTCTCTGGGAGGGCTCTAAAGGGCAGATAAACATAACCCCCAGGCTATCTGAACACCAGCTTCCATCATCCCCACCAGCAGGAAGACCTCTTCAGTGTAGGGCCGCTCCCGTTCTAAGGCTTAGGTTTGCATTTGCCTGGGGTGTTACTACAGGAAGTGGGAGGTTGGGGTGACTTTCTGCTTTTCTGGGAAAAGAAGAATTATTAAAAGAGAAAATTGCTTTCTCTGGGTGGCAAGTGTCTCTGCAAAACATCCCCCCACTGAAGTTCCACGAAGAGGGAAATCTGCCAAACCCGAAATCGGCTTTGCTTGAAATCTGAATCCCGGGGAGAGGTTGTAAGAATCCCCTCCCCGTGCCTGCTGCATCGGCTCTCTTCCTGGGGCTGGCTCTTCAGCTTCAAAGGAAATAGAAATTGGTTCCATTCTGTCTGCCCGAAGTTCATGCAATTATGGGCCAAACTCAATTTGTGTTAGATTATGCCAAAGACTAAACAACATTTTGTTTTATTTTTTAATTTTTGCTTCACTGCTGACAATAGTCCATGGAAGGAAGCCTTCAATTAGGGTAGCAGAAAATACTGATTAGAATCAATCAACACCTCTAGAAGTTTAAACACTTAAGTTAATTAAATGGTTCAGTAAACTTGAAGCTAAACTCGCAAACAGAAATCGCAATGTATAAAAGGATGCTTAGATTTTTAAAACATGGATAATTATCCGAGCTCACCATCAACCTCACCAAAGACTCTGTGGAAATGATCGGGCAGCATGTTCATTTTTAATGCAGCCCACACTTAGCACCATTATTCAAAAGCAAAGACTCATGACTCCTCCTATCAGAGAATGTGCTGTTCTCACAAAGAACTGGTTTAGCGATAGAGAAATTGGCAATGATCACGTGGTTTTTACATAGTCCTGAATATTATGAGAGCACTGTTTCCTTAACCTCATGATGAATAAAACCATGGAAATGCAAATTGGCTGACTTTGTTTAATTTTAGAACCCCCCCCCATCTGAATGAGTGAAAAAGTGGTAGATGGATGCTTTTCAAAGACTTCTAGTTTGTAATTCTTCTGCTACAAAATAAAGTCAAACTAGATGAGATGTCTTTGGTTGGATTCCCTCAAACAAAGCCTGAGATGGAGAGTCTAGTTCAAGTGATTTACTGAAGGTGTGTTCCCCAGACAAAGGGAGAGAGGAAAGAGGGACAGAGCAGGAGCAAATATCTAAGCAAGGATGTTCAGACGGAGTTAACTGGAGATTGCTTCAGTTTGAGTCCGTAGGGAAGCGGTGGAGTACAAACTACAAAACATTACTCCCACCAGCGGCAAGGCGGCCAGTCCAGTATGCCCCGCCCACCTGCCCTGCACATATCAGTCACTGGGTGTGGGTGTTTGCTGGGCGTGGGTGAGAGTGTTTGGGTTCTGGTCACCTGGGCAATAGCAGGAGGCAATTCCCCAGGGAAAAGGACAGCAGTCAGGTATGATATGACAAAGTCATAGCCACTGGGGAATGGGTACAGCAGCTACCAGATGGGATGTGGGCCCGATTCTACTCTACTTTTGCCTCAGAGATTGTTGGGATTTTAGGTAAGGGCAGGGCTGCATGTTACTCTTCTTCTTCTTCTTCCTCTTCTTCTTCCTCTTCTTTTTTGAACGTTACCCTTGGATGCACAAACCCCTTCTAAAGTGTGGGTTTAGACTGTCTCTTTCATCCCGAACATATTGATGAGCCAGTCAACAAATGTGTGTTAAATGAATGGTGAACAGATCACATACAGTGTCAACAGGTAATGAAGCAGTTTTCATGCTCTTTCCAAACATTTCACACACACCCATTGGAGATAAAATAATAATATTCTACTTGAGGTTTAGTCTCCTAAGGAGACATGGGTTAGAGACCTAGTGCAGTTTCTCATTCGATATGTGGCTTGGAACCTCTGCTTTCTAATCTTTAAAATAAGGAAAGTACAACCATAAAGGGCTCTGGTGAGGATTAAGAGACATGACACATGAAGATGCTTAGCAATTTGGCTTTTTCTCATAAAATGCATTCCTTGGGCAGAGAGTCTGGAGTCCAGGAATAGAGACACTGAAATCTGAAGGATTCAAAGCCTCTAATAATAAAAACGTATTCTGTAAAGATAAAGCGATACTGGAGCCATGCTGTAAGTCGACAGGCGCCATGGATTGATATTGATCTACAGAACACACTTTGAGGAATGAAGCTGCTACATAAAGCGATGCAGCCCTAGAATGAGGATCTCATTGTTTTATCTCCCAACAGAGTTTGTAGCTCAGGCTCCAAACTCCTCTGAACTAGAGAAATTGTGAGTTGCAAGCAAAACACAAGTGGCCCATGTGTTGGCCAGCTGCAGGGTCTCTATGCACAGCAGTTGCTACTACTCCTTCTCTGACAATGTGGGTTGACTTCTCCTTTTTCGGGGGTTTGCCAAAAGCAAACACTCCCTACCACCTGCCAAGCAAGCAAAGGGAAATGAATGGACTTGTCAGGAAAGGACAGAGCACTGCAGGTACTCTGGCGTTCCAGCTGCCTGGTGATCTGTCTTGGTCTCCGGACTCTCCTTCCTTCCCTGCTGGGCAGCTGTTCAAGGGTCCAGAACAGAAGGTAATTGCAGGACTCAGCCAAACAGTAAATCAGAGGTCAAGTTTTAATGATTGAAAAACACGAGGACTATACTTATCCAATGGGGTGACTTCTCAAGAAAGTGTTTGCCTATTTTGGAGTTCCCGAAGAACTGGGAATAGCCATTCAAAATGACCTTCTCTCACACTCATTGAATGGTCTGAGCATCTTGTCACGAAAGGACTGGACTAATGGTTGATCTTCAGGTATGGTCAGAAGAGGAAAGAGCCTAAGATCGGGTGTTTCTTCATGTGGTCATGACCAAAGCAAGTGAATAGATGTCTAACAGGCAGTTGTCCAAGGACAATTAGAATCCTGCATTGACTAAACCCAACAAAGATGAAGCCACCAAAAATGGGGAAAAGGGGAGCATCTGAGGACACTGGTGGTGGTAATTAGGTGAGAAGAGTAGGGTCTGAAAAAAATATAAATTTCAGTTCTATATCTTTTGTAGAAGACAGTTCCCTAACTATCACTTATGCCTAGGACCAAAGACTAGATTCCCTGATTACTAGGCTTACGAAGATTAGAGCAAAGGACAGAGTTTGGGAAGTGAATATTTGTTGTTACCCTGCCCAGAATCTATCTAATTTCCACCTTCTCAGTTTTTTTTTTTTTTTAAGATTTTTATTGGGGAATGTTGGGGAACAGTATGTTTTTCCACAACCCATCAGCTCTAAGTCAAGCCATTGTTTTCAATCTAATTGTGGAGGGCGCGGCTCTCTGGCCCATGTGGGAATCAAACCGGTGACATTGGTGTTGTGAGCACTCCACTCTAACCAGCTGAGCCAACCGGTCACCCTAATTCTCCCTTCTCTTGATAACAATATCCTCTCTTTCCTTTGGAGAACTGCCCCCTACCTCATTCCACATCAGGATGACAATCCTGATACCCTGCTCCAGGGTGGGTGCATGACCTCATAAGTTAGGCCAGATTCATACTCCCAGGAATCGGAATTATAAGTGGAGTAAAATATAGATGGAAGATAACTGAGGACAAAATCAATTTGACGGTAGTACTGAAAAAGAGTACATCTAAGATGCTTGGTACTGACCTGATATTCCTGACCTTGTGGCCCTTGTTTCTGTGAGTTACCTAGTGCTGTTTCAAAAACAAATTAGTTTAATTCTTAAATTAGCTAGAGTGGCTTTCTGCTTCTTGTAACCAAGGAACACCGAGTGCTCCAGTATAGACGGCCATGATGTTCCTAAGGAGAGAAATGCCAGTCTTTCTCTCTCTTGCTCTCTCTGCATATGTGTGTACTTGTGCTGGTGTAAGTACTGGCAACAATCTCTTAGGCCTTCAAAAAGTTTAGTTCAGGCCTTTTGTCAATCTGAGAGGTGGGGTGTGATACTATGTGTTACCATTCATTTCGGTTTCAAAGAGGTAGAGTCCCATCGTAGCATGAATACAGGTTTTGCAATTAAAAAAACTGGGTTTGACTTCCAGTTCCATCACTTGCAATTTGTACAGTTCTGGGCAAGTTATGCATCCTTTTTACTTTCCTAACATATAGCATAGGGATGATAACAGCTATCTTCTCTCAGTATTGTGTGAGAGTTAAATAAGGCAATGTATATAAAGAGCCAAGTATTTGACTTTCACTAGAACAAATAATTCCCTTTCTCCTTCTGGAGCTCTCTGGGAGGTGCGTGAGAACCTTTGTCATCATGGTTATTTTACAATGTTGGACCTTCTCAGGATATTTGATGAGGCTATACTCAGGTGGATGAGTAGAGACTCTCTGTTGTTTCAAAGATAGGAGCTATGATTGAAAAGGTGATACATACCCTCGTTAAGAAAATGCACTTAAATGGTGATGGGAGAACCTCAGTTTAGATGTAAGCCAGAGTACTCAAATGGAGGGAGAAGGAGTCTACAGATGGAAGACATCTGTATCTGTAGAAAGTAGAAAGACATCTAAATCTGCAGAAATCAGATTTCCATATATATCTATGTGGGACAGTTTCAGTCAGTGGCCTGAGAAGAATGGGCAAGGAGGAATGAGAATTGAGGGTCCCTTTCCACATTTGTGACCCGAGCTAAATAGGTGCTCACTATCCAGAGAATGAAAAACAGCATAGTCTGTCATGAGACCTCTCAAATTATCACTAGTTTATGAGCTGTAGCTTCTCAACAATCATAGTGCTTATAGGTTCACATTCTTACATTCTGAATTTATTGTAGGGAAAAGAATACAATATTGGGGGAAGGGGCAAAACAATTTTGAGGGGTAGTTTCCAAGTAATTTTATTGAGAACTGTGTTTGTTTTCCTGAGTCAATAAATACTATACAAAACAATGTAAAAATGGTTACCATTTTTTTCTCCTGTTCCCCACCTGGGGAAAAGTTTCCCAGGTCACCTCACTCAGGGGTGCTCCCCCCAGATTTGATTCAGCAAATTATGTTGAGTGACACATTATAGCCCCTTGAATCATTTTCAGGGGAATTTGGTTGCGGTGGGGAGAGTCTGCGGAGGTGACTAGATTAGGGAAATGGATTACTGTATTTTTGGGAGAAGAAATGTACCTGAAATTATGCCCAAAAAAGCATGTCTAAAATGTTCACAGTTCTGTTTTTTTTGCTTCAAAAACTGACATTCAGAGAAAAAAGAAAAGAAAAAGAAAAAGGAAAAAGAACAAAAATGTCAAGATGTCTATCCCTTGGCTCCCTTCTCTGTCCCCTCCTACTTCCCCTCAGCCCTCCAGATTGAACCCTGGCTGAAGCAAACAGCAGGGCTGTCCCCTCAGGTGTGTCAGCACTATAGTTTAAGTGCTGTCCCATCACTTACTAAATATATGAACTTGGGTACCTCATTTGATCTCTCTTAGCACAATTCCCTCCATATTGTCTTGCAGGGGAGTAATTGAAGCAAATGCTTGCCTCCCTCACTGAAAGGTAAGACCCAATAAATGTTGAATTTCATATAAAATCCTTTCCCTTGTGTACCCTTCAACCTTAAGGCCTGCTGCTGAAGAACTGATTTTGCATTTGACAGAAAGCCCAAGTTTCCCCAAGTTCATGGTGGGCTCAGCATTTGCTCATCAATTTATGGTCTTTCAAGCTTTGACTATGCAGGCAAGGAGACCTTAAGTAGGATCTGAAATAGGATGTGGGCATGGAGAAATGAATTACAGTGTTGCTTGAGTAATCTATGACATAGGTTGCTGCCATCTTTGGAAATCTATTTCCGTGAGGAAGTCTTCCGTATCTCCTTTTATTCCATGACATTATAAACTGGAAGCAGTGGGCATGTCCCCAAATGGTCACATCTTTTCCGTTGAGGTACCCTCACTCCAGTCTCTAATTCCCTTCTGAGAGCTCATCTGAGCATACCACATGTCAGTATGAGTGCAAAACGACATTACGGAGAACAGGGATTTGATGAATTATAAAAATCTCACATGGCAATGGAAAAAGTCCGCGATAAATGGGCTTTGAATAAAATAAATGCCACCACAACCCCACATAAATGATGCATGACATTGCCTGCAAATTGAGGCATGAAATTTTAAACTCCCAGATGGCTTCCCCTCTGTTTCTTTGCAGTTTGTCCTCACAAAACTTGTGCCATAGCTGCATCACTCACGAGTGAACTTAGGGGACACCTGAACTCAACCTATTGCTGAAAAGGAGACTAGGAAGTTGCGTCACTGGGGATTTGAAGGCAAGGTCCATGTTGTATTTCCTCCTGTAGCCCGAGGTCCTAATATAGGACCGGGACATAGTAGGTCTCAGTAAATGTGTTTTGCATGTTTCTAAATCTGGAGGAGAGTTGCCTCTGTCTAAGAGAAGTTAATACCCATCAGCAGAGGTCTTTCCTTCATGATTTAAGGGGTTAAGTGCGTGCAGCTGGAGATGAACTTGGATTTTCCGGCCCTTTAAGGATGCAATAAGGTGGGCCTGGAGGCAGGCTGGAGTGTGGTTCTCAGCTCTGGGATATAATAAACATGTGATCTCTGAGCCTCGGTTTTCCATCATTGAGATGATTATAATAATACTAGTGATAATAGTAATAGTTATTACAACAACAACAATAATAATTATTATTATAATCAACTACCCCTTCACAGCATTATTTCAAAGACTGAGCTAATAACAATGCACCCAGAGCTACCAGAATATAATATAGACACTATAGAAATGCTTGTTCTCACTCATGCCTTCCCCAACGCCTTCAATGATTTGGCCTGATTCTACTAGTCCAACTTATTACTCCAACATCAAGGTCCATTCCAACCTTGTGTGTGTGTGACATTTCGCCCCTAACAAGCATCTTTTCAACAGGACAGATGTGGCTGTCCTTTAATCTGGTCTATTTTGTATGGCTTAGAAGTTTAATTGAAGAAATGAGGAAAAGGGATGGATATTCACAGTCACAGTTGATATAAGTACCTCTACTAAACCTTAGGCTGTAGGTTGCTTTCAGGGCTTCCCATCTCCCTGCCCCCTTACAAAAATTAACGATGTGCCATAGACTTCCACATATTTTCTTATTTGACACTCACAGTAGCCCTGGGAGGAAGCTTCAGCTAGACATATTATTACTATTTTCCAAATGAGAAAATGGAATCTCAGAAAGACATACTTTTAATAAAAGAATCAAAGCATATTAAACCTGGAGGGCATCGTGGAGATCATGTGTCACAAATCCTTCATTTTATGATTGGAAAATGAAGCCTGGATCAGGAAGTGACTTGCTCAAGGCCACATGGTCATTGGTAGAGCTGGGATTGAAACCTATTTGTCCTGTTTCTCAGTTTGGTGGTTTCTTTCTTGGTTATACGAGTTAGGTCTCAAATGCAAATTTTCTTTATAACAAAGAGTTTATACCCACCCCACCCTGTCTAATACCACCATCTATGACATATAGGATCCTCATGACATTAGTTCCCTTCCTGTTGAGATAAAGAGTGGATAGTTGATTGAAAAAAGTATAAGTAGACCAACAATACTAACTCAGCTTTATCGAAGAGCCTTTCAAGATGGTGCCTGTTTTCTACTTATAGGACTAAGTCAAATGGCGAAGTTGCCCATCAGATGGCCGGGTGGAAGGAGAGTGCCGGGAGGAATCAACCTGGGCATGCATTTATTCAAGCTGTCCTAGAGAATGTTGTTGGTGGAAGAGCCTGAACTGTGACAAGTTGGATCAGGGTCGTAGCTGAAAAATTAATACTGAGTGTCAAGTCCAAGGGTGAGGCTAGGGATGAAACTGGAAGATGAGCCATGAAATTGAAGCCAAGAAGTTCAAGAGTAAGAGGGATTCAGTATGAGAAACAATGGTTCAGAACCAAGGACTTGAAATGCCACTCAGTGCTGCCAGTGCCGAGGACGTGGCGTGGGGACAAGCATGTTGCCTCCCTGGAGGGACCATGCAGGAGGGGACATGTCAGCTACTGAGCAACCCAGTGGGTGTCATCTGTGCAAAAGGCACGCGTTTTAGAGAAGTAACTCGTTGTGATTTCAAATCATTTTATATCGCCAAAAAAACATATACACATTTCAAGAAAGGAAAAAACTGTATTAAAATTGCAATACTCAATATATACCTTTAACAATATATACCTTTAACAAAAGATACAAGTCATGTGTATACATTTTTTTAGCACCCCCGGACAAACACACGCACACACTCTGTCTCTTGCTCTCTCTCTCTCTCTCTCTCTCTCTCTCTCTCTCTCTCTCACACACACACACACACCACACACACATAAGGTCTCTGGGGAAGTTTTTTGAAACTCAGTCAGTTCATCTTCCCTTTGATGTGAGAAAAGCAGAATCAGACTGAAATTTTTTTTTTTTTTTAACCTACTTGCCATTCATATGGGGTGCTTGCTGACCCTTTTATCTTTTTGTTGAAATCAGAATCTTTTATGTCTGATGAGTGTGCTGGTGCAGTGCTATTTGGGCTTTGGTTGTGAGGCTGTTTTCCCTCTCTGTCCCCTTCCCCCATCTGTCTTCCCATTTCTGAGTACAGATAAAACGCCTGGCACTCATTAGCTAAGCACCACCGCCGCCAGCCAGCCAGAGTTTGCTGGGTGCCCACGGGGCACCCGGGCATCTCTGTGAGAAGCCGATGGCCCTGCCATCCCGTCCTGCATCCTGGCTCCCAACAGTGCTGCAGGGCTATGTGGGCCTGGGGCACAGCAGCAGCAGACGGACAAGCCTGGCGAATAGTTAGCAGGAGTATGAGGGGGCCTGGGAGTTTGGAATTTTGAGGGGGCTGGCGAGGAATGAGGTTGTGGTGGATAGAATTCGAAAGTGTGAGAGCTGTTGTAAAACATAGGCTCTAAATGAAAGAAAAAGCTGCCAATAAGTGCAGTTTATATCCATGTCCTTGCAGAGGGTCAGGCACACCCACTCCCACGCATTCTGTAATTAATACAATATGAAAGAATATTGTCAGAATAAAGGCCACCCCTAGGGTGGGAGATGTGTTGAGATTATCTGGGCCTGCCCACTTATTTTCTACTTAAGGAAATTCTTTTCTATATATATGCTTAGGAGGGTCGAGGTGGAATATGCGATATTAAGTAACATGAACATTGGGAATGAGGTTTCCTCTGTAAACAATGGCCATTGCCAATAAAAGTGTAGGATGGGTGAACATCCCCTTTTTTTGGATAAGGTGAAAGAGGTCCAATTGTGTCTAAATAAAATGCCATTCCCCACTTCCCTCTTTGCTTAATGAAATTTCACTCATCCAGAACTTGGGAAATCAAAAACACTTTGATGCATTGGGGTGGATTGTGGGTAAATTTTTCCTTCCTTTTATTTTGTTTTCTGAGAATATTATTATGATGTCTGTGTAATGCAGAAAACAATTACCTGCTCTCTGAAGGAATGAAGGTTTACAATTACAAATACAATGTGAGAGAGAATATTCCCTTCTTCATTTGAGAATAAAAGACACCATGCCTTTCCCTGAAGACTCAGGGAAAACTTCATCTCCGTGAAATTCCTCCCCAGGGCCCAGCACATGGGTGTGAGCCTACTTGTTGCTCAGTAAATACTGGTTGAAGACCAAGGGCACAGTAATAGCGAGTAATAATGATAACACTTTCACGGTTGAGTGTCTACCAGGAGCCAGCAGTGGTGGGAGCAGCTGTATACTCATCATCTGTGGTCCTCGTGACAAACCAGCAAGGAAGGAGTTATAACCCATTTTACAAATGGTCAGACTAAGACTCAAACAGATGAAGTCTGCACAGTTACTAAGTGGCAGAAATGGAACTTGATTCCAGGTTCCCTGCACTCCAAAGGCCCTGTTCCGTATGGAGATCACAGTGGCTTCTGCATGGGACAGGACACGTGTGGCCAGCCATTGTGCCCCTCTCTGTGTCCACCTGGACAGGCCCAAGATTCATGAGCATGCCAGACCCTTTGAAAATAGCTTCTG
This sequence comes from Rhinolophus sinicus, assembly GCF_036562045.2. Taxonomy (NCBI): domain Eukaryota; kingdom Metazoa; phylum Chordata; class Mammalia; order Chiroptera; family Rhinolophidae; genus Rhinolophus; species Rhinolophus sinicus. The sequence goes on along the minus strand of NC_133764.1, from coordinate 42,621,391 downwards.
AATAACCCACCTGAGAAAGGACCGCTCAATCAGCCGAGTTTCTTGGGCTTCCCATTGCTCTGGCTTGAACTTTAATTGAATGCACATCTTCCCTTTTTCGAGCTTTGCTAAATGTCAAGGTCTCACGAGCACGAGTCATGCTTTTCAGGGAGGAAAGTGCACTGCTGCCCAGCATATCAACAAGGCGAGGGAGTGCTTTCCTAGGAGCCCTTTCCACTGCAAGGCCAGTAGTGCAGCCCTCCTGCGTGTCTCCCTGCATCTGTGTAAGTGGGAGTGGGCACGTGGGAGGTACCCAGCAGCCACTCGCTGGATGATTTTCGGTTTCTCTCGCCTTCTCCAGCATCAAAGAGGGTATGTTTGCTCATTGAGAGGGATCCTTCTTCTCTTGCAATTTCTGTCTTTTCTCTCGATTCAGGCTGCATGCCTGTCCCTCAGGTTTGAGTTGAAGGCAGATGTTGATGGTCAGCTATGTGGTTCAGAGTTTGTTCTTACAGTCTTTCTTCCTGTATTCATTCGTTCATTCATTCATTCACTATATATAGAGCACCTACTTTTGCTGGGCATTGTGCCCTTAGAGACAGAGGGATAAGAAAGCCAGAGCTAGAGAGAGACAAAGACAGGGACTTGAAACAATCTGGGGGAAGAAAAGCCCCTCTAAGGGTAACAAATGTACTGTGCACCAAGGACACATTTACACGTTCTGTGAGAGCCCCAAGGAGACATTAACCCCAGCTGAGAGTGGAAGTGGTGATACTGGTAGGAAAGGGGGCAGAGAGAAGTCTTCAGAGATGAGATGGGCATCTAAAATGAATCCTGAAGGCAAAGTACAGGCAGACGGGTAGGCCAGGGGGATTCGGGGCAACTGCTATGCAAAGGCCGGGGAGGTAAAGAAACATGCTGCTTTCAGAAAAGTGGCAGGAAAGCTACTCTTCTGTTCCCTGTTGTTGTATATCTGATGCACCCTTTAAGGTCCAGCACAAGTCCCACCTTAGGTAAGAGGCTAACCCAGAATGCTCCGGGAAACACCCTGGACTCCTTTAAAAATTCTTTGTCTACATGCAAACATCTAGTGCCTTGTGGTGTACTTAACTTTCCAACGTATGACTATCTTCTTTTTTTCTTCTTTTTTTTCTGACTATACTGTTAGCTCTTGGAAAGCACGGAGAATATCCTATATATATTCTGTTCCCAATTATGATGACAAGCATAGCACAGAGTACTGAGAAATATTTAGTATGCACTGGGAATAAGCCAGACAAAGACTTGGAGATTTCCCAAAGAACTTCCCTCATTTGACAGATGAGAGGCCCAGAAAGAGCAAATGAATCACCCACATTTATGAAACCATTTGGTGGGATCAGGACCCAGGTCTTTTGTTTCTCAGGTAGTGGCCTGTCTGTTGCATTAACTGCTTCACTGTTTGTTGACTATCTGGGTGGATGGATGGATGGGTAGATAAAGGGATAGATGGATATCATGTGTGTCTGATGTGTCAATTGCAGCTTTGTCTCAGTGCCGCCCCCTCTTCAGCCACTTGCTAAGCCTCTTCCCTCTTCTCCCTGATGCTTTTGGGGGAAGAGAGCATGCATTTCCAGAAGCCGAGAGTCATCATCAATGGACTATCTTTCACCAGAGCCTTCCAAGGATATCTTTCTCAGAGCAGCTGACATTTAGGGGTGGGCTCGAGGAGGGGAGAGGAAGTAATCTGCTTTCACTTTCAATTCTTCAGAAAGAAAGGTCTTCCCCTTGTCTTCCGCAATTGTTTTCAAAGTAATAATCAGCTGTGGAGTAGGATGGGTATCCTACACATTTTTAATGAACTTGCATTAATAAGATGTCACAGTGATAATGAATTTTTTTTTTTTTAATTTTAAATGAAATTTCTCTTGTCGTACAGACTTTGAGTTGGAAAATCTTTATGAACAGAGTTGGCTACAGGTCAGTGATGCCCAGGAATAACTTGATCACCTACAGTGGCTTCCTTTAGTGGTAACACCTTACATAACTGTGGTACTTTTATCAAAATTGAAAAAAAGTAACATTGACACAACACTATGAACTCAACTGGAGACTATATTCACATTCTACCAATTTTTCTGCCATGGGGACCTTGCTCTGTTCCAGGACCAATCCAGGATCCCACATTTATTTAGTTGTAGTCTCTCTTCAGTTTCCTCTAATCTGTGATAGTTCGTTAGCCTTTCCTTGTTTTTCATGATCTTAAAACTTTTTTTTCCTTAATATAAAACTCTGAGAAACCTTAAGCTACTTTTGAATTTTTAGTAGTAACTAATGTCCTAACCTTGTAAGTAAAGCAATACTTTTTAAAGTGTGAAAATATAGTTATTCACAAATTTAAAATTCTCGACCCCTGGCGTACATGTTACATTGTAGTTAATTTTCTGATCAATGAAAAAGCATTGGCAATTTAATAAACATCTTTTTAAAATTTTAAATAAATTAATACCATTTCTACTACATCCCAACCCCTAGCTTTGGGAACCACCTATCTCCTCTCTATATCTATGAGCTTGGTTTTTTGTGTTAAGAGTCCACATAAGAGAGAACAAACACTATTTGTCTTTCTCTGACTTATTTTACTTAGCATAATGCTTTCAAGGTCCATCCATGTTGTCATAAATTGCAAAATTTCATTTTTTTTATGGCTGAACAATATTCCATTGTATATATACAGACTACAGTTTCTTCATCCATCCATCCATCGATGGACACTTAGGTTGTTTCCACATCTTGCCTATTGTAAAGAATGTTACAAAGAAAGTGGATATGCAGATATCTCTTTAAGTGTTTTCGGTCCAAAACTGGAATTGCTGGATCATGTGGTAGTTCTGTTTTTAAGTTTTTGAGGAATCTCCATACTGTTTTCTATAGTGGCTGCACCAATTTATATTCCCACCAACAGTGCACAGGGGTTCCCTGTTCTCTGCAGCCTCACTAACACTTGTTATTTCTTGTCTTTTTGATGATAGCCATGCTGACAGGTGTGAGGTGATATCTCAGTGTAGTTTTGGTTTGCATTTCCCTGATGATTAATGATGTTGAGCATCTTTTTATGTACCTGTTCACCATCTGTATGTCTTCTTCGGAAAAATGTCTATTCAGATCTTCTGCCATCTTTTAATTGGATTGTTTGTGGTTTTGCTGTTGAGTTGTATGAGTTCTTCATATATTTTGGATATTAGCCTCTTATCAGACATATGATTTGCAAATATTTTTTCCCCTTCCATAGGTTGCCTTTTCATTTTGTTGATGGTTTCCTCTGCTGTGCAGAAGCTTTTTAGTATGATGTAGTCCCATTTGTTTATTTTTGCTTTTGGTGCTGTTATTTTTCGGAATCAGATCTAAAAAATCATTGCCAAGACCCATGTCAAGGAGTTTACTGCTTATGTTTCTTCTAGGAGTTTTACGGTTTCAGGTCTTACATTCTAGTCTTTGATTCATTCTGAGTTATTTTTTGTGTATGGTGTAAGACAGTGGCCCAGTTTCATACTTTTGCATATGGCTATACAGTTTTCCCATCACCATTTATTGAAGAGACTGTCGTTTCTCCATTGTTGGCTCCTTTGTCATAAATTGACCATATATGCGTGGGTTTATTTCTGGGCTCTCTATTCTGTTCCATTGATCTATTTTTACGCCAAATACCATACTGTTTTAATTACTATAGCTTTGTAATATAGTTTGAAATCAGGAAGTATGATGCCTTTGTTGTTCTCCCTTCTCAAGATTGCTTCAGCTATTCAAAAATATTTTTTGTGTTTCCATAAAAATTTTAGAATTATTTATTCTGTTTCTTTGAAAAATGCCACTGGAATTTTGATAGGGATTGCTTTGAATCTATAGATTGCTTTGTGTAGTATGGACATTTTAACAATATTGATTTTTCCATCCATGAGCACAGAATATTTTTCTTTTTATTGCTGTCTTCTATTATTAATGTCTTGTAATTTTCAATATAGAGGTCTTTCACAAATTTATTTCTAACAATAAACTTGTTAAATTTATTCCTAGTTATTCTTTTTGATCAATTATAAATAGGATTTTCTTTATTTCTCTTTCTGATAGTTTGATATTAGTGTATAGAAATGCAACAGATTTTTTTGGTATCCTACAACTTTACTGCAGTAATTTATTAGTTCTAATGTTTTCTTTTGTTTCGTTTTTTTTAGTTGTTTTTTTAATGGAGACTCTAGGATTTTCTATATATTATATCACGTCATCTGCAAATAGTGACAGCTTTACTTCTTAATTTCTAATTTGGCTGCCTTTGATTTCTTTTTCTTGACTAATTGCTCTGGAAAGGACTTCTGATACTATGTTGGATAAAAGTGGTAAGAGTGGGCATCTTTGTCGTCTTCCTGATCTTAGAGGAAAGGCAGCTTTTCACCACTGAGTTAGCTGTAGGCTTGTCATGTATGGCCCTTATTATGTTGAGGTAAGTTCCCTCTATAACTACTTTGTTGAGAATTTTTATTATAAATGGATGTTGAATTTTGTCAAATGCTTTTTCTACATGAGATGATCATATGATTTTTATCCTTCATTTTGTTAATTTGGGTATGTTGAACCATCCTTGCACCTCGGCGATAAATTCTACTTGATCATTGTTGAATTTGATTTGCTAATATTTTGTTGAGGTTTGTGCATCTGTGTTCATCAAGGATATTAATCTATAATTTTATTTTCTTGTGTCATCCTTGTTTGGTTTTGGTATCAAGATAATGCTGACCTCATAAAATGAGATTGGAAAAGTTCTCTCCTCTTCTATTTTTTGGAAGAGTTTGAGAAGGATTGGTAATTAGTTTTCCTTTGCCTGTTTGGTAGAATTCACCAATGAAGTTGTCTGGTCCTGGAGTTTCGTTTGTTGGGAGATTTTTGATACTGATTCAATGTCCTTATTAGTAACTCGTCTGTTCAAAATTTCTATTTCATCATGATTCAGTCTTGGTAGGATATATGTTTCTAGAAATTTATTCATTTCTTTTATGTGATCCAACTTGTTGGCACATAATTATCCCTAATACTCTCTTTTAATCCTTTGTAGTTTTGTGGTATCAGTTGTGACATCTCTTTCATTTCCAATTTTATTTGAGCCCTCTCTCTTTTTTTCTTGGTGAGTCTAGCTAAGGCTTATCAATTTTGTTTATCTTTTCAAAGAACTAGCTCTCAGCTTCATTAATCTTCTCTATTGTCTATTTCCTTGTTTTTCATGATCTTAACACTTTTGAAGGGTGTTTATCAGATACTTTGTAGAATATCCCGCAATTTGTGTTGGATGTTCTCTCATAATTATACTGGGATTGTGGATTGTGGATTTGTGGATGCATGTTACAAAGGTAAATGTCCTTCTAATCACATCATACCAGGGTACCTGATATCCACCTGACATCCCTGGTGATGGTAGCCTTGATCACTTGCTTCAGTTTTCTCCTCTCTAGAGTTAATATTTTCCCCTTTCCATCCTCTATTTTTTGGAAGAAAGTCACTAAGTCCTGCCCACACTCAAGAGGAGGGGAATTAGCAGACTTGCTTCTTAACGAAAGGAGATAGAAAATATACAAGTAAATGGATAAATAAGAAAAATTATCGGTGAGTAATAAATGCTGAGCAGATAATTAAAACAGGGTGGTGTGATTGTGAGTGACTGGGTGGCTAAGGACAATTTCAGCTCAGATCTGAATAATACAGAGTCATGAAAGGGCCAGGGAAGAGGAAAGAGACTCTCATGCAGAAACAAGCTTGACATTATCACACCATATCACTCCCCTCCAATGACTCCCATCCCATCCAGCCGGAAAGCCAGAGCCCTCACATTGGCCCACAAAACCAGCCCGCTCTACCCTCCCCAAACCCTGCCTCTGACCTCATGCCCTTTCTGCTCCACCCACTGACCACCTCACTGTCCCTCAAATGCACTAGCCAACTGTATAGTCAGGCCTTGGCACTGGCTGCTTCTTCTGGGGAAATTCTGTTCTTCCACCTACCCTCATGGCCAGTCCCCTTAACTTCTTTAAGGTTTGCTCAAATGTCATCTTTTCAGCGATGCCTACCTTGATCTTCTTAATAAAAATAGTAGCATGTCCTCACTGCTGGTAACTTCAAGTTGCTCAACCTGCTCTGTTTATTCTAGATGACCTTTAACTTGTGCCATACACACACACACACACACACACACACACACACACCCAGGCCCAGTGGGTGACTCGGTACTCCCATCACTAGGAACATCAACACCTGGGGTAGAGGAAAGTCCCTGGTACAGAATCATGTCTTGGGCACTTTCTTTAGTTAACTAGGCCTGCATGACAAGCCAGTAGGCAACTGCGACTCTTTAATTTTTACCTCATGACTGTTGTTTTCTGATTTCTGACAGTTGTCACTGCCAAATTGATAAGCAATCCACCCTCTTCCCTGGCTTCAGACACTGCCTACAGGTCAGGCAATAGTGGATTGTCATGCTCTCTCCTCAACTGCTGGTGACGGCAGAGGCACCGGCATCATGCTGCCCACAAGCCTATACAGGAAAAACCATTTGGAGGAGAAACTGACATTTTGAGTGGAAGTTTCCAGTATTTTTTAAAGAAATAGAATCCAAGATTTCTAAAGTGTCCTTAGAGTCATCTCTTTGGTCCATCTCTTGCCTATCTAGCCCTTATAGATCTGGCATTCTAGTGTGATAGACAAATCTGATCTGTTAGTAGCTATGCAGTGATGCCAGAGAAAGGATGCCTGGAAAGACCAGAAAGAAGACCTGAGCACTTCAGCTGGCATGTGTTGTGCTGTATCATATCGTTTCTGCTAAATATCACCAATCTTTGTTTTCTCTAATGATGTGGATATGGAGGTGACATTTCTTTTCAGAAAAGACAAAAGGCAAGTGAACCCCTATGGCCAGGTAAGAGGAACTAAGTCTTGAATAGACGTCTCGCTCAAATGGCCAACGAATCAGGACAGAAGATGTATCAGTGAGGCACACGTTGGTACCATTATTATTTCCATTTTACAGATGAGGAAACTAAGGCAGAGACTGGTAAATAACTTGCCCAAGGCTAGCACCAGTGGTAGAACCAAGTGTTACATCCATGCAATCTGGATGTGCTCATAATTCCACGCCAGTGGCGTTAATGCACAGAATAAGAGGCTTTCCTCCCTGTATTCCCACTGCAGACAATGCCTTCTCTAGCACAGAACTCAGCAAGAAAGACTGTGTCTCCCTACTAGAATAGAAGCTCCCCAAGGACATAGATTATGCATTATTCATATTTGAATTTAGAGGCCGGCAGAGCAATCCACACAGCAGAAACTTAAATATATGTCTATGAGGAATAAATATAATTCAATGTCTATGAGGATTACATATAATTCATTACACAGAGTTTGGAGATTATTCATGATTTTGGATTAGTCATTCTTCTGTTTCCTTTATGAGAAATTTATTAGATATACTGAACAGACTTTGTCAAGCTTTCTGACATAGGGATATTTTCTCCTGAGTCAGATTCTCTTTCTGAACTGGTTGGCCGTTATTTCCTACTAGAAATGTTTTGTAAATCTGGCCAGAAAATCAACAGGAATTTAAGCAAGGTTAAAGGGATTAACATGCGTTTGCAGTGAGGCGAATCATACTATATAGCTAAGGAAGTGGTTGGTTTTGCGAATTTAACCTTGATCCCTAGCTTTTAACTCAAGCAAATATTCTTATTCCTTTTAAAAAAGAACTTGAATACATGCCAGTATGAAAAAAAAATGCATCTTCAATATTAAAGGTCCACTGTAACTGAACTTTTCTTATAATTAAAACGAGCACCAAAATTAAAGAATATAACCTACAATGTTGAACAAGCTCAGCCTCTGCCCAAGAAAGCTGTGTGTTTCTAACCTGTTGGCATTTTCAGAACATTAATAATGAGAACTATTCCAATGGGGATATTCCAGACTTTAGTAATCAAAAGGTTTTTGGAGAGTGTCCTACATTTGGGAGTCTTAAAAAGTTAAGTCAACACGAGGAACAGAATAAGTCCCTGGGTTGTTGTAGTGCCTTGGAAAAGACAGACACTAGACAGTTGTCATAGACTAATCACCAGTGCCCAGATACGAGGGTCTCCGAGTTACAACAGGGAGCAAGGAGGACTGGCCACACAGGATGATTCACACCCACAGGCTTAACACCGAGAAAGTGAAAATGGTGCCTAATCAATGAGTGACTGTGAACAATAGAAACAATTCTTTTTCTTTTTTAATCTGAGTTCCAGAAACTGACAGTGAGACAAGAGGAGGTGACATGTCTAAAGGCCCATTAATTATGTTAGAAATGTTCCTCCCTTTTTTGGGGTGTCCTTTTAAAACGATTCTATCCCAATATCAGACCACATCCATCACCAAGTCTGTATTTAAAAAAAAAAAAAATTTTTATCCAGGTCACGTCATCAGCCCATTACTAGAAGAAAAACAGACGGAGAGGAAAGAAGCTGGAAGCAAACATTCTTGACATCCCTCTGCCAGATATAGTGGTAAGGTTCTCTACCTCGCACTCACGTGTTTTATCCAAAGAACAATCCTCTGAGACTGATATTATTATTACCATTTGTCTCATTTTGGAAGAACCTACATAACTTGCTAGAGGGCATACAATAAGTGACAGTGCTGACATTTGAATGTGTTTGTTTTACACTAGTCCCTAAGCAACTTATTTGAGCCCACCCTGTGGTTTATGCATTGGCAGAAAGGGAGGAGGGGGAGCGGTACTAGCAGCTAGGATGATGAGTGTCAAGGTTGGATGTGCCACTGATGTCCCTGTGATGAGTAAGATTGTTGTGACACTCGACCACAAGATGCTAAATTGTTTGAGTGCACTTTATGGATTGAGTACAGTTGTTCTTTCTATTAATAAGTGACATTCCTATTTGTCTGGGATGCTCTCATCCTATTCCCACCATGTTCATAATTTTCTTTCAAGACCCCGCTCATGTCAGAAACCCTTCTCCAATCCTCAGACTTAAGCCAAATGTGTCAATAGCATGTTAGCTTGCGGATTTGTCAGGCTAAACAGAAAAGAGCTATCTATCTTCCCCATCACAGGAGACATTTTTGGCATGTCAATAGAGCTTACGGTGCCTGCCTTATCCATATAACTGCTCTCCTCAGCATAGGAACAGGCCCTCCCAGACCTGTGTATCTATGATTCCTCCCCATGCACAAAGTTGACTGGCTCCGAGAAGACATCAGATTTAGGCTGGGAAAATCAAATCTCTTTTTTTGAGAATTTGGAATTTGGATGAAAAGCCAGCCAGCCAGGCAGTCCGGGATTGTCTTGATCCAAAGGGACATAAACTTGAAAGATGGGGGGGGGGGCATTTATGCCCTCTGTGTGTACAGAGAATCAGAAAAAGAACAGCTTATGGACAGAATGAGAAAAAAGCAGCCATGCTGAGATGGGAAATGGAGTAGAAGTAGTTCCTGGGGTCATGATCTTGTTTCAGTTCCGACTTCCAGTCTCTTTGCAGGACCAGTCACCCTTGAGTTCTATGACATATCCCAGAGGCCTTCCAGTAAATTCCCCTTGTAGCTAAACCTAGCTGGAGTGAAAGTCTGTTATTTGCACCCCAAACCAACATACCTAAGATGCCCTCGGAAACTCAATCTCCATGAGGTCTATGGCCAGGTTTCATTATCTGTGCAGCCCTCAGCGAGCACAGTTATTGGTTCAATTCTATGAATTTTTGTCAAATTGTACTGACTGAATACAGCTTTTTTATCAGAGAGACAGAGATAACACGATCTGATCCTCCTCCCAGTTGTCATGTGCTTCAGGAAATTAAATGAGTTAAAACCAAGGGCTGGTTGATTCCATTTGAAAGACAGGCCTTGCCTTGCTGTCATTCCATCTCATTTCCAGTTTGACAAGGCAGGTGTGGTGAAAAGCTGAAATGTACTCAGAAGAGAGAGGCCAGCAGGAGAAGGTGACAAGCCAGACAGCGTATGCAAGGGGCTTGTTTTGTTCTGTGTGCTTTGGAATCAACTTGCTCTTTAATTAAGGGAAAAATCACCCTCCAGCTAGTAAAGACACCCCTAAGAAAATTAAAATAATGTAAATCAAGCCAAATGAATGCTCCAGAAGTAGCACTAGAGCTTGGTGGGATTGAGCGTTTGGATGCCCCCGAGGTTTTTAAAAGCAAAGCCTGCAACTGCTTTTTGGAGCAGAAACCCTTTCCCTTTTGTTTGATGGCAAAAGAGACTAAATGCTGACACCAAGAGGGAGTGACAGAGGACTTTAAGGTGACAGAATTATCTTGCTGTAACGGCTCTCTAAAGACCAGAACTGAAACAGAGCCTAAGTGGATAATGATGATAATTCCTGGGGTTTCTTCCTAGGGGTGCTCAGCATAGAGAAATCACTTAAATGGTAATTAAAATATACCAAGTAAAATGGTTGAAGGGGAACACACAGTTTCTAGGAAAATACCTTATTGAGCACAGGAGCGTCTTACCTGGGAAGTAGCCCAATGAATGACAATAGGATGTGGACATGTGTGCGTGCCACTAGCATGGTGGTGGCAGCCGGGGCATGAGTAGGAAATTCAATATTTCAAGCACCATAACAAGTCAAAGTGGCATACCCCCGTGAGCAGAACAACCTGAGCTTTAATTTTTGGTGTCACATCAAAGGACTTAATTTCCCAAGCTTTTATCTTAAAGGAGATATGTTGGTGGCTATTGGTAAGTACATACTTCACCTTTGGGGACACCTATCCAATGTAACAAAAGATTTTTATTGCAGATTTCATTGTTTCTGAGTCTTCAGACAGCAGTGACCCTCTATAAATATTTATAAGTGACGATAACATTGTGCAGGAAGATTTTACTTCCATGGACCTCTTGGTGCTGAAAGGGCCCTGACTGAGTTACTCCAATCCTTTCATTTTCTGGATGAGGGAAAGGAGATCCAGAGAGGTTAAGTTGCTTGCCGACGGGCATCTAGACCTAGGGTGACCCTATGATTCATTGTGCAAAGGGTGGCACTTTTGAGAGTAAAAGGGGGTGCTATTACAATGACACCAGGACCAACTGATCTCTACCTGCACTGTCTCAGGCCAACTGGAGCACGTGGTCATCCTATTTAGACAGCTCAAGGCTTTGCCTCAGACTTCCAGGAAATGAGATAGTGCTCTACTTACTGGTGCCTTTTGCAAGAATGAGTTGTTACCTGGGGACCTGGAAGGGCACTCCCAGGAGGCCAGGAATGGGGACTGCATGTCCTTAAGCGGATGAGTTTGCCTACGATTTTAAGTTGCTGTTAGCAGGGGCTTGCCTGGCCTATCCAGGGCCTGTGTGAGAATTAGAAAAAGATGCCATTCTGAGGACAAACACTCAGACCAGTGCATGGTGCCTTTTGCACAGAAGAAAGGAGACTTCTTCCAGGCAGGATGACACTGATAAGAAAATGGCAACCAGAAAGGGCCCGGACCCCTCATCTTAGAGTAAAGGTATTTGGAACCAACTCACAATGGCTTGTGGGATTTACAAGAATTTCACCTTTCACACAGACGCCACCATGGATTCTTGTTAGATGTGGATAGAAGATAGAAATGCTGACTGTAAAAGATGGAGCGCGAAGAAACATGCTGCTGCTGCTAAAAGCTGCCATTTTTGAGCACTCACTGAGGTGCTCCTTTGAGCACTTTCCATGTGTTGATCTTCTTAATATTAAAAAAAAATCCCTACAGGGTGGAACTGTTCTGCATGTTCTGTGTCCTGATTGCGTGATGGTTATGCAAATCTATCCATGTGCTATATATTCAGAGAACTGTACGCTAAAGGAAAAAAAGTTATTCTTACTGTACGATAATTTAAGAGGTGAAGTTAAAAAAAAAGGACTACATACTGCATGAGTACATGGATTGAAATTTGAGAAAAAGCAAAGCTATCATGATGGCAGATCAGCGGTTGCCAGGGGTCAGGGTTGGCGGGGGCTGACTGCTGAGGGACATGAGGGCACTTTTCAGGGTGATGAAAATGTTCCAGATCATTGTTCTAGTAGTGCTTACACGACTACATATTTGTGAAAACTGTTAAAATTCCTGAATTTTATTGTATATAAACTATAGCTCAATACAGCTGGGTGGAAAATAGCCCGATAGCACGGACATCACTGTTAGTCTCCTCTTATTAATGAGGAAACAGAGACACAATGAGACTTGAGTAACTTGCCCAAGGTCATAGCTGATAGACGATAGAGCCAGAATGCAGACATAAGAATGCATAACTCTAGCAATCTTAACCTCTACAATTAACCGCTGCTCGTATAAGTAGGTGACAACTCCTCACCTTGGGTAGGAGTTGTCACCCCAGAGATGCAACAGGCAGAAAACGCGTGATCCCCACCAAGGACCTTCCAGGAACAGCAGCTGTTCTGGGGTGGCCATGTGGGTCCATCATGATGAGTCTTTCCTGAAGCAGCCGCAATTACTTGCTTTGTAAAAACTGGTGCAGGGAACTGAGTCCTAATGCAGGTATCTGGTGGTCCCTGGGCCTTCCCCCTTTTCCTGGCTGAGAGTGTGGTTTAAGACTTCTCGGCTAAGCTCACTTTGCCAAAGAGTTCCTGCAGGATTCATTTTTAAGGCTCAATCCAGAAATTTCTAGCTCAGCAAACAGATCCAAAGAAAGGGAATATATTCACCCAAGCTACCTCTGAGACTAAGGAACATGGTTTCTCACGCTTTGCAGAGAGAAACAGATAATATATACAAACACATTTACAGATATATAATACCTTGCTTATATTTCAAAGAAGTGACAGAAAAACAACTGTGCATTTGTATGTAACTTCCCATTTCCTGTCCATCTGAGAGGGAAAGGTGAACGAAATTGTGGTCCTGAGCAGGCACATACGAGGTCAGATAATTACGTTCAGAACTCATCCTAGAAAAAGTGCTACATATCTCATAGCTTCCCAAGGGGAGTCACCTTCGAAGTACTCCTCTTGGGAAGCTATGCACTGATGCCAGCTCCTAGTCCACCCTTCAAAGCAATTTTGGAACTCTTTTTCCGGAACGGCCATCGGAGTTGTTGTCATCCTGACATTCATTACCCTTGATGTCCTGAATGTCATCAAAATGTCTTCCTTTCAATATTTCCTTTATCTTCGGGTAAAGAAAGAAGTCATTGGGGGCCAGATCAGGTGAGTAGGGAGGGTGTTCCAATAGAACTATTTGTTTATTGGCTAAAAACTCCCTCATAGACAGTGCCCTGTGAGCTGGTGCATCGTTGTGATGCAAGAGCCATGAACTGTTGGTGAAAAGTTCAGGTCGTCTAACTTTTTCACGCAACCTTTTCAGCACTTCCAAATAGTAAACTTGGTTAACTGTTTGTCCAGCTGGTACAAATTCTTAATGAATAATACCTCTGATATCAAAAAGTTTGGCAACATCATTGCAACAGGTTTGCGAACTTAATTGGTAGACCTCGTAGAATGATGCTGTGTCATATTACACATTCCGATTGTGCTACTTGAAGAAATAAGCTCCTGTTTCACTTTACAGCCAGGAAAAGTGCAGGCTATTGGTAAGGTTCAGGCAGAACTGGGCGGGCCTAAAAGATCGTCTCAGGCGCCAGGCACGGCACTTGTGATGAGAGAGGATGGACTTACCCATTCTAAGCAGATAGTCAGAGGCAGAACCAATGAAGTGAGGTGACTTGTCTAAGGTCACTCAGCAGACAGCTGGAGTCAGAGATCTGGGTTCAAAACCTAGCACTTCCCCATCCCAGCCATGTGACCGAAAGCATATTCTTTAATCTCTCCAAGTTTCTTTTCCTTATATGTGAAATGGTGCTAATTAGTTCTAGCCCATAGGTTGTTTTTTGGTGTCTGTGAAGATTCGATATGATAGGCACTGAGCACAATGCCTGGAGCAAAGTACATGCTCAGTAAATGAAAGCTGAGGGCAGTAATCATGTTAGCGCATACTATTTCCTGCACATGTCTTATCTGTAAGGATTTTGGACTAGATGAGCGCCAAGGCTTAGGCTGACTTATAACTGACTTGTACAGCACTTGGGAGCTTCAAAAGCCCAGTCCCAGGAGTGTTTTCTTTGCATTGCACAATCTCCCTATCGTGCATACAGGACTGGCATTATTAGCCCCATAGCACAGTGTCAAAAGTTAAGGAAGGCTAAGTGACTTGTCCAGCCAGAAAATGACAGAATGTGGTTTTGAAGTCAGATCTTCTAAGTCAAAATGCTGCCCTCTGTCCAGTGGCCGGAGTGGCTGACTCCTAAGCCAATGTCCTTCCCCCATGGTGAGCTTGTCTTCTGTATCCCTGCAGCCGTCTTCCAGGCCAAGGCGACTACTGCTTTTGGAGACAGCCTCTAAGAAGCAGATCCAATGAATAATCATGAGAGCAATCTTAGAGCTGGCCTTTAACTGCTGAGATGGGTATAGATTTATAGAGGCTAATTCTGGCTGGTATTTAGGAATGGATAATTACCTTCACTTACTATATACTAGGCTGCTTCAGCTAAATATTTACTGCCCAGAATTCTGCCCTTTCTGACCAATTCTGAACATAAGAGTGCCACAGGCAACTAACTGGCATAATTCATTTGGGGCGACCATAAATCTAAGGCTTCCACCAGAAATGATGCAAAAAATTAATGGAATAAAAAATCAAGTAAATGGATTTGAGTACAGTAATTAGTTCATATTTTAATCCTCAGGTCTGTTTATTATCCAACAACTGGCAAGCAATTAAGTCGGCACCATTGAGATGATAAGCTTTGTTTCAGCAAAAGTTTATCAATATTTCAAAGCAAATGAATCTGGGGGTTTTAAAAGGCTTTATTTTGAATTGTATAGCAGCACATCCATGGAGCAGCTAGACATCTAATGACTTAATTTTGCAACAGTATTATCTAGATTACTTATATTTATGATTACTGAGTTGTTCTAGGTGATTATTGGGGAGAGTGAGCAGGAAGCGGGATTCAAACTATAGAAAAGCAGCTCATATCCTTAGGTTCTTATTACAATAGCATGTAAACAAAGGATCTTGAAGGCATTTCACTTTCTCCTTTAGTCTTCCAATTGTAAATTTCCACATTTCTTGCAATCATGCACAATTATGGTTTTTACATTGGTGGTATTTTTTATTGGGGGTGATTTGGTGATTTCTCGATCCATTTCCTCATGGATGCTCATCAATGCCCATGTCTGTAACACAACACACCTAGGTCTTCACTTTTTGGAGGCTGACTATATAAACACCCTTGAGATGGTGGCTCCGCTCACGAAGACAGGCAATCGGAATATTAAGCTACTCCTGCTTTACTGGGCAACTAAACCGCATGACCTAAAAGGGCTTTTCGAATCTTGGGATTTAATATAATTTAAAATTTTATTTGAAAAATTAAAAACCCCAAACTAAGAGTCAGGAAACTTGGGTTCTGGTCCTAATTCTACCATTGAATATTGGTAACTTTGGGCAGATCTACTGCCCTCTCTGGCATCTGATTTTTCTTTGTACAGTAAGGGGGTTGGAAGAGATGACCTCCATTGGGCCTCTGACATTGACACTTTAGATGGAAGCTTTGAACAGACTTGTTCTTTCCAATAGTCTGCTAAGGGTCACAAAGTGGGAGATGTGGTCTGGTGGAACCTCTGTAAATTTTAAGGAACTGTAGACAGTGGTCAGAGTAGCAGTGAATGGGTTATTCTTACTTCACACCTTCTTTTCCAATTGATTTTATCCCCACGGCTTTGGAAATGGATAAAAAAAGTACAGCTAGTTCACAGCAATGTTAGAAGCAGCAGCTATCGTCGAACTGCAGTGTCACTGGTTATTAAATAAAGGAAGACCCATTCAACACTTGTAAAGCTGTAACAGTGCTGGTCTGCATGGTGACAGGTTTTAGGATGAATTTGATCAAGTCCCAGTTCATGCCTGTCTTTAATCCTATCTGTGTGAGACGATGTCTCCTTTCCTGCTTTAGATGGAACACGACGGGGGAGGTCAGAGTCAAGTGGAGGGTGGCGGCTGTCCTACTGCCATCCTGGTGGGATCAGGTCAGCACTGTAACACCAGGTAGGACGAGGTCAACAGGATAATGAGCTGACCTCAGCAAGTTGTCTCCGCCTGTAATGTCTTCTCTCTTAGGCGGCCCCATGGTGTCCATCTAAAACTGGCAGCCCAGGAAGCTGCTGACTTGATTGGGCTGTCCTTTCCCAGAAGTAATTATAAAAACGTGCAAAGGGAAAACTTTCTATTCTTAGATCACAGGCGTCATCTGCTCACTGGGCTCATCATAATGTGCCCTCTCACCAGCTGGGCTTCCGACCTGTGTGCTTTGCTTCGTAAAGGCCAGTTCGCTCCCCCTGGATGGGACTGGCTCCTGGCTTCTAGCTGTGGCAAAGACAGTTCCCTAGTCTGATGCTGGGAGAAATTCCAAGGCTGAAATGAGGAATTAAATGAGTTTTTCTAGCACGCCAGCTATCAATTGTTCTAATACTCCTCCCAGGTACCCTGAAGAATTCATGTACCCTGTATTGGCGAATAACTTAACATAAAACACCTAGAACTTCTGTTAATATTGACATTAACATGATTAGGTTTGCCATTATGACAACAGAATTTAATTCATGATATACTGGATGTAATTTAGGCATTCGGAAAGCTACCGCCTTTTAAACTATTTTCATTTCCTCATTCCATCTCTTTGTTCAACAATAGCTACCAAGGGCTCACCGCATGTGTGCAAAAATATTAAAAAGCACAACCTACTCTGTGACTGCAGCCAGTGAACAGTCTGGAAGATAGGATCCTCTCCTAGACTGTAGGCTCCTTAAAGGCCGGGCCCAAGGAGCCTTCACATTTCCCCACTGGGCTCGGGTCCAGAGTAGGTGAACAGTCATTACTGAGGGGCGTATGGGTAAACCTTGGCCCACATTAAGCAAAGTTATGAATCAGAAGACCTCAGCTATGTCTAACCTCAATCCTTTATTATCTGGATGGTCTTGGGCCTCAGTTTTCCCAGGTAAGAAGGAGATAATACTAAGGGCAACCTCACTGAGCTCGTGTTTGGTGATTACTGGGAGAATTTATATCACTGGGCTTTGGAATTCATTCAGAGTAAAAGCCAACGTCCATCCAAAGTCCATGCCAAGTGGACATGATCTGCAGCAGCCTCTGGCCCCACGCGTGTCTCTGTGGCCTCTCGCCCTATCGTTTACACATGCGCTTATGCTGCTCCCACTCTTCCTAGGATGCTCGCAGCTCTCTCCCACTTCAAAGCCATGGGACTGGCTGTTTGCCCTGCCTGGTATGTCCTTCCCTTCGACATCCCTATGGCAACCTCACAAACGTCATCATCTTAATAAGGCCTACACTGACCACCCTATGTATACTTGTAACTCACGATCTCCATTCCTCATCCTCTGATCCCTCTTACTCTGAATTATTTCTTTTCTCATAGCATTTATCACATTCGAATTCACCATATAAATTTACTCATTTGTTATAGTCATTATTTTTCTACCCTCACTGGACTTCAAGTATCTTACAGGCAGGATTTTCATTATTGTATTCACCGTAGCATATGGTAGGCACTCAACCAATATTTGTTAACTGAATGAATGAATGAAGGAATGAGTGAATGAAATCACACAGCACGTAAACAGTGGCCAGGTGTTATCAGTGAGGTTCTGTAGTAACGAAGTTCTGGACTGCACTGCCCAGAAATTGTGCAAAGAAATTGTGCAAAGCACGGAAATCTGTGCTTTGTCCCTCCAATGGATCTAAAATTCCTCCATGGTGTTCAATCCTTTCGCGTTCTTTACGATATTTAAGATAGGGCTACATTAGTACCATGTAAATACATTCTGCATTTTCAAAACATACTCCTTTTCCAGAAAAAGCCCAGACTATGTCTTAGTGGGTACTGTGAATTAAACCACTCTTCCTCTTTCCCAGTTTCTAGTGGAATTTGATGCTTTGGACAGTCTTTACTGAAACAGTCCATTTTCAATTGAAATGAAGCTGTATATTTCCTGTGTAGTCAATACATGCAATACCCCCAAAATTCCAGGAGTCAAAGCCTATGAGATTTGTGTTCCTGGGACATTAACAGTTGACTGAATTATTGATTTAATGATTGAATGACTCTTTCCACAAACATCAATTAGGCACCCACTGTATGTTGCTCAGTATGTGAGGTGCATGGTGTACAAAGACTAGTAAAAAAATTTCTGTCCTTAAGGAATTTACCAAGATCACTTATTCCTTCATTCAGCAAACAGTTATGGACTCTGCCCCCATGTGTCAGACAATGTACGAGGTGCTGGGAACACAGCGATGATCAAGATGAAATCCCTGTCAACAAAGAATCACGGTTCCAATAGAAGCGAGAGGAAGCAGTTACAAAATCTACAGTGATGGGTGATTTAATAGATTGAGATCAGCAAAATTTTTCTGTAAAAGGCCAGTTAGGAAGTATTTTAGCCTTTGCAAGCCACATAACGGTCTCTGTTGCATCTTCTTTTTTTAAAAAACAATCTTTTAAAAATGTAAACCATTCTTAGCTGCTTGGCTGAATTTGGCCAACGGGCTGTGGTTTGTGGACTCTTGTAACAGATGTATATATAGGATTACCTAGAAGTAAAGAGGAGGTAGCACTTTACTGGCTGGGAGAAAGGAAGGGGGCTTGGAAAGCTATATGGGGTGTGTGTGTGTGCTGTGCTAGAGGTGGGGGGAGAGAGATGGAGCTGGCATCCAGGGTAGAGGGAACAGCTTTACCATGGCACCCAGATAGCAATTCCATATGTACTAGCCGTGTACCTGTTATTCCTTAGCATCCCAATTCTCTTTCCTCCTCAATTCTCCAATTGTGCCAACACAGCATGTCTCCCAGGAGGTCCCAGCCTTCCAGCAAAGCACTAATTAAGTGGCTGGAGCACTTCCTACCAGAGCTAGTCAGTGCCTGATGGGCCTTGGTTCTCACTTGCATGCTCCTCAGCATTTTTCATACCCTAGCACACTTCAGGACAGTTTGGTGGTAGTTGCTTATTCCTACAAATTTGTGTCGCTTTAATGAAACCAGTCTCTCAATAATGCAAATCATTGATTCCTTTAAGAGGACCAGGCCTGCTTTTTCTGTTGTTTAGTCTCAGTTGTCGGCTCTGAGATAATTGCTTTCTATATTTTGATTCGGAGCTGCTAAATATATACATATTTCACGCGTGACTTTAATTCCCCCCTTTTAATTAAACAAATCTTATCTACGTCACCATAGCAACAGTTATGGACTTTTTCCTCCCTCAGATGTGTTTGAGCAGAATCAGTGACTCAGGATGCTGAGACTTGACGGATTGATGCGTTTCTACCCCACTTTCAGAAGGAGCGGCAACTGTGTCAGGTCACACAGCTGTTCATCCATTCTCTCCTTCACAGAATCCAGAGAGAGCTATTTCATAATCCTCTTCTGGAACAATCCTCAACTATAATCCGCATTACGTTGTATTATAAATATACGTATCTCTCAATAGACTGTTTGCTTCTCTGGGCAGGAGCTGGGCTGTGGTGCTCCACACACAAGAGAAGCACAATAGCCACGTGAAGAGTGGGTACAATCAACAGGATGCCCTGGCCAAGGTGCCCCGGGGAAATGGCTGGTACGGTTCTCAGTGTACCTCCTCACCCCTTTCAAAAGAAGCATTTAAGCAAGGTTTTCAAAATAAATATTTCCAATGTCCCCCAAATAATAGGAAGATTCTTCTTGTCTGGCCTCACAACCGCAACTTAATCCACAGGCATGATTCTTTTCAAATGCTATCTTTTGCCTGTTTAATGTATTTGCTTCTTTTCATAAATACCCTGCTTTCATACTGGACATTAATCTCACCACTTAGACATGATTAGCAAGCTACGGGTCTTACTTATTAAAAACAGTCAATTTTTGCTTCTTAAAAAAATCAAGACATTTGAATCCCTGAATGTGCTCATTTATCACCAACCCCCAAACAAGGCATCCAGGAGTTCTCTGTGTAGGACATGAATGATTTTTATAAAAACACAGTTGCTGACTGTATTGCACATCCACGCAGCTTTATAAAACAAAGCAAATGATTACAATCAATTACAATAACCTCACTCGACAAGCCTGCAATTAATCTGCAGCTCTTCAGATAACGACGGTGCCAAGGAAAATGCTTGGCATTAATTGACTTATCACGATCAGCAATGATAGATGGGGCAGATGGCAACGTGATTATTCATTGTCAACAAAATAAACACATGCTTTGCTGCTTGAAGTGTCTACTTGGGTCTTCTCAGTGGATAGCCAAAAGCAAAGACCAAAGGTGGCTTTGAAGCTAGCACAAAATAAAAATAAAACATTCACCTACAAGATGGGGTGTATTTACTTTAACTGGGGCTGACTGTCAGTGTAATCAGATCGGTGGACACTTTCTGTAAGGAAATCATGGATTGTGTAGAATTTCGGTGTTAGAAGGTGCATTCAAACTAAAAGGACATGAATCACTTTTATGAAGTCCTCAAATTCCATTCCATGTTTAATCATTCCAGTGATGGGAATTCACTATTTTCAGAGGCAAACTCATTCCATCGTTTGATAGCTCTCATTGTTAGAACATACATTTAGCTGAACTCTGCCTTTCTGGAATTTCCACCCACTGACCCTAGGTCTTTTCCCTCATACCACAAAGAAGACACCAAATTTTCTTGTTCACTAAAGCCCTTTCACTAGCTCAAAGGACAAATGACTGTCCAACTTTTTGTATGACATTGTTTTGGTGGTCCCAACTTTCTGATTTCTTGCACCTAAACTGACATCAGTTTATAGGCCAGTCACACTAAGACCACTCAGACTGAGACCGAGGAGCTTGTAAAGAAATATGCTACAGCTGCTGTGGTCAACCCAGGCACAAGGTCTAACTGTACTTATGCTGAGGCTAATGCTCAAGTTTGCCTTGGAACAATGGATGTGTGTGTGGCTACCTGCTTGGGAAGCTGTTCTCCAAATCCCATCCGACTAGAGAGCACCCAGCTTTGCCATTTCCAGGGGGCAACTACCTAAGGGTGCCCCTTTTCAAATTTTTCTGTTTTGTTGATTAAGTCCTCATTGTTTACAAAAACTGGGATAATTCCGGCAGAGCCTGAGCTGAAACTGGTGCAGTGGGGGAATTTTTACAAATGCGCATTCCTGGACCCCACTCCGGAAGACTTTGATACAGTTGCTTTGGGAGAAGGACTGAAATGTGAGTATTTTGACAATGATCCTCAGTTGACTCTGATTTGCAACTGTGTTTAAATGCTTTCTTCATTGAGAACACTTAATAATGTATGATTGAGGGAGTGCTTGACAAATCTCCTCATCAGAATCTCCTGGGAGCTTTTAAAATGCTATTCCTAGTGTATCTGATACCTGTGGTCTGGGGTGTGTCTAATAAAATTAATGCATTGATAGATCAAATTGTTACATGTTTCCCTTAAGGATTTTGGAAACACTCATTTACCCCCAAATTATAGTTCATATACAAATGACAAAGCACCCTTATTACATATTGAAGAAACAAGCAACTCTAAGGAATTCTACAATGTTAGATTTTAGCCAAGTAACCATCTATATGTTTTCACTCATTCATTGAATAAATTCATTCATACATTCGTTTTTACTCTGAGGCAATATTGTGATAGGCACGGGAATACAACAGTACAGTGGGGGAAAAAACAAAAAATAACAGCAACAAATAAATGAGCACGTCAACAAATAAAAGAATCACAAATCTTAAAATAACATGTGTTTTTAAAAGGAAGAGTTTATCTAATTTTGAATCTTTTCTAATTTGGACTGGCAGTCTCCAGTCACTCTCAACTCATGAGTTGTTGCCATATTCTAATCTAGGACCTTGTTTCCCTGAAAATAAGATAATACCAGGTCTTATACTAATTTTTGCTCCAAAAGATGCATTAGAGCTGATTGCCTGGCTAGGTCTTTTTTTCTGGGAAACATGGGCTCAGTAACTTCTGAGAGTTTCCCATTACAGTGCCTTTGGCAGACATCCCTAATCAATCCTAGCATTTTTATCCCTACAGATCCAGGAAGGAGACTCATATTCCAGTTCAATTCTGTCCTCTGTGCAGCCATTACTAATAGATCACAGATGAAATCTACCTGTCACTTCCCCAAACACACAGTGCTCTGACACACCTTGGTATCTTTGCTTCCCTTATTTCCTACTTTATCTTTGCTATCAACTATTGAGTACTACTGCTCCTCAAATCTGGAATCCCACTTAATTTCCAAAACAACTTTGTGAGCCATCTAACTCAGCCTTAGAAGGAAGGATAAGTAACCATCTCAAGATCACACAATTAGTGTGTATCAAAGCAGGAGGTACAAACTCAGGTTATTTGCCTCTAAATCTGATGCTTTTAAAATTGTTCTGCCTTGCCCGTCTTCTCAGCCCAGTTCAAAGGGCATCTCGTCTATGAAGTTTCCCCTGACTCCTTCAAGTAAAATTTGTCAGTTCTTTTGAGTTGGCCAGGACCTTGGTACATCTCCATTACAGCACGACATTGTACTTTAATGATTTGAATATAGCATTCTTTGAGCTCCCCTGTGGTAGGAGCTCTGTTTTTTTTTTTCCCCCCCAAAATCTCTGTATCCCTGGTAACTAGCAGAAAATCTAGGTAGGTTCTCAGTTGATGTGTTTTGAACAATCTTTAAAATCTGGCCACTGGACTCATTAAGACTGTGCATCTCTTTCTCAATGTATGGCCTTACTATATTAAAAACAACGCCAGGTTTAAATATGCTCTTGATTAAAAAACCTAACAAGACCAAGTCGATAATGAGACACACACTTCTGTTATTTCAAAGCTGTCTTGATATCAGTTACTGAGGACTCTTAAACAGAAACCTGGCTATAGGATATTTAGCATATAAGGGCTCCTGACCCCTAGTTGATAACCACTGTCAACAGAGGTAAAACAGGTCAAATAAACTTTGCTCTGCCTGTCAAGTATCACAACACAGATGCCATCTGCTTAAACTGTAGCTCTCATCCTGTAATTGAGGCTGGTTCGGCTCACTGCTGTGGCCTGCTCTGTCTGCATTCATGGTGGCACACAGTGACTCTTACTGTTAATGGTTGCACATGATGACATTTCCATTCTGCACAAACTCAGGCAGACTTGTTAGTTGCCTGACATTTATTTCACCGTAGATTATAGTTTTGTGCAAATAAGACCCGTTCTACCAGAAGGGAGAATTACGGAATCTATACTATCATACGTGACATGTGAGAGGCTGATGGCCCAGATAGGAGTAAGTGAAGATGTCCATGACAGGTAAGGGTTTGGGGTTGAAATAATGCTCCAGAGATATTGTAGGGCATGAGTCACGAGACAGGTACACCAAGGTCTGAGAGAAAATATCGTTTGATTGTGGTCTTCCCTGGAAAACAGTGGAAGCTTCTCATAGACTGCCATGTCAGCTTGCAAAACAGATGGAGAAAGGAGCCTAGGACCTGATTTCATAGATTCAGGAGAAATCTTTCAATTTGTTATCCCACCACGCATATAAATAGGCACCACAGCTTATTAATTAGCACTCAACCTTAGTACTTCAACAACCCCACTTACCTCCCCAGAGAAGGCTTGGCCGTTGAGGAGGTGCTCCGACCCTTGGCTATCCTCACTCCCGAAGTGGAGCCGTATTTCCTCCAGCCGGTGGCTGTATGTCATGGGCCCTCCTGAGATGTTGACCAAGTGCTCCTTGTCCAGGCGCAGGGACACGTGTCTTCCAGTGTTGTACATGGTCCCACTGACCTGCAAGGCAACGGGCAACAGGTAAGCAAAGCTCTCCTCCTTCCATTTCTCACCCTACCCAGCATGGTGCTTAGATCAATGCCTTTTGCTTCCTCTTGATGGGAAGACATTAGGCTAAACCCACATGTGGAGTAGGGAGTGGCAGTCTCCCCAGAGGGCATTCCTGCCCTGCCTGGATTCTGTGGTACTTTCTGTGAGGCATACACCACATCGTTTAGGAAGTTGAGGTAGAAACTCAAAGGAGACCTCATCCACTGTGACTAATATTTTGGACATTGCAGCTTATAAAAAAATTAACTTGTCTTCTTACCATAAATATTTGGAAAGTAGAGAAGCTGTAAAACTTAAAATCTCAGGTGTGAGAAACTGCAGGAAGCAGTTAGTAGGGATGAGATGATACAAAGGCCAAATGAGAGACAAGGAAGCCAAAATGGGTGATGAGAAAACTCTAGTGGGAGACCGAAGGCTTAGATCTGAAGTCTTAAGCATCCAGTCGGATGTGTCTTGGTTAGCTACCTCTCTCGCCCCTGCAACCAGACAGCGCACAGAACGAGGGCTCAGATCCTTCCTCATAGCAGTGGCCTCAGTGCTATGCTAGAGAGATTCATACAAGCTCCCTGTTTCACAGATCCCCAGACTTACTCCTTACTCCCGATTCCATCTCGCTTCAGCTCATTCAAGCCGCTAACCTTGCTGCTCAGCGTTTCATGTCCTTCTTTCTCCTTTGAACTTGATGTTCAGCTTCATTTTCCTGACTATAACTTTAGCACCTCTCAATACTTGATTCTAGAACACAGATTCCTACCCGTGACTCTACTGCGTTAGTCTCCAGGGTTGGCTTAGCTCAAGGAGCAGACAGAAACTGTGAGGAAGATTTTGAATGGGTCTGGGTAGGATGTTTCTGGGCTCTTGGATGCTGAGCTCCTTGGATTTTCTTCCTGATTACTCTGACTCCTTTGGGCCCATCCTTCTGCCCTATGGATTCTGTAAGGGCTTCACATAACTTCTGAGACCTTTATAGCACTCACCTTACCTTCCCCCCACCTTTTTGATACTAGTCTTGTGAATGACCAGTTAGTTCTGTGGACTGCTCACTGCGGCAGAGACAGGATGCTTGCCAAATACTCCACTGACTCATTATTCTGCCGTCTTGCTATAAGGTGGAGCCCATGTGACTGGTGTTGGTCATGGGCTATGGAAGGGACATGCCAAGAGTCACTTCCAGGCTGAAACAACAAAAAGCTTATGCACAGATCCTCAGTCTCTCTCTTCCCCTGATACATCAACCAGGTGGGTGATGTGGGTGCATGGAAATGTGGTGCAGCCACAAGATAGAGCCTGTGTCAGTCTGGGTCCCTGGTAGATTATGTGCACACTGCAAAAATGGCCCGATTTCTTCCCCTCCCTGGAACTGCACTCTTTACAATGTGACTTTGTAGCTGTTCCCATCAAGATAGGGGTCTATTTCTTCCCCCTTTGAATCTAGGCTGGCCTTATCACTTGCTTTGGCCAATAGCATGTGGATATAATATGCCAGTCCTGAGAGTAGGCTTCTAGAGGCCTTGCATGCTTTCTTGCTGCTTCTTGGAACCTTGAGGCCACCATGCAAACAAGCCTGGGCTAACCTGCTGGAAGATGATACCATAGTGAGGAGAGCCATCCCAAGAGAAGCCATCCTAGCCTAGCCATTCCATGGTTCAGCCAGGAGCTGACTGGCCCAGCCAA
Source organism: Rhinolophus sinicus (assembly GCF_036562045.2). Classification (NCBI taxonomy): domain Eukaryota; kingdom Metazoa; phylum Chordata; class Mammalia; order Chiroptera; family Rhinolophidae; genus Rhinolophus; species Rhinolophus sinicus. The sequence goes on along the minus strand of NC_133764.1, from coordinate 42,595,808 downwards.
GATCAGCTTAGCCTGGCCCAGACCCGAAGAACTTCTCACTGCCTTAGTAGTGAAATAATTGGTTGTTGTAAGTCTCCAAGTTTGGGGGCCGTCAGTCATGTAGCAACAAAAGCTAAATGATACACACTAAGTCAATCATCTTTTCTCTCCTATGAATCTGGAACAATCAACAGAAACTCTGGATAGTCTCTGTTGAGTGCCTGAACTAGAGTCATATGGGGCTCAGACAGTCAACCTGCTAAGCAGCTGGAAAGTCAGATCTGAGAGAGAGAAAAAAACGCAGATGTGCCAACAGTGACAGAGGAAACTATGCATAGAGAGAAAGAGAATTGGAGAGAATAACTACTTGACCTTCAAAAACCCTTTGCACCTCCTTATTCCAGTTTCTTCACGAAGCCTGAGCTGTACCTTCTCAGGTATTTTAACAATAAATTAATTTGTTTCTTAAGTTACCTAGTCCTTGCAACCAAATACTCCCTGTCAAAAACTCCATTCCTGTTCTCCGTTCTCAAATAAATAGATATTTAGTCAATATGAAATAATGGGAAATTGTCATTTTTCATTTTCCAATTCATGACTTCCTTTACAGTAAAATGGTTAGAGATACATTTATGTTTGACATTGCATCCATCTTTAAGCAAAATTTATTTTTTTCTAATTATTAAGATAATATACGGGCACTATATATGGTTTAGAAGATAATAAAACAGCTCAAGGGAATAAAAATCAGCCACAGTGCCACTTTACCAATAATCACCGCTAATATTTTGGTATATATATTCTTCACACCCATAACTATATATACACATATTTCAATGACATCATTTTATGTGTGAATAATACATGGTTTTTCACATATGTAACTTTATATATAAATATATAAGCATATGATATATTATTATAGTATTAATATATAACATAATAAATATACATTATTTTTCACTAACTTTGAAATGGTTGCATAATATCCCACTATAAAAATACAAATATGTAACTTATTGTTAAATCTTCACATCTCCTCCACTTTTTCGCTATTGTAAAAAAAAAAAAAAAAAAAGCAATGCGCCTCCTCATAGATATTTTAACTAAAACAGGTATTTCATTAGACAAATTCTGGGTATAATGGTGTACTCATTTTCACAGTGCTTACTATCTAGTGCCAAATCCATCTGCTGTGGACAGTAGATCCCACAGAGCAGGACTAGATCTAATTCCTTTCAAATGACGTAAAGAACAGAACCATGAGATTCAACCAGTAACACCCACGGGCACTTATGGTAAGCGAGTCAGGATAAGAGGAGCTGTTCTGAATTCTTACAGGGTATGTTTTGTCCCATTGGGCAGGTATCTTGGGCTTCCCTGCACTTGTAGAAATCCTTTCATCTGTGTCTGTGTAACGTTCCTAAGAAAACTGTTGCCCCCCTGAAGCAAGACAGGACCATGTCATATGCTTGTCTGCATTTTCCCAGTACTCAGAAAACACACGGGCACATAGACGATGGAAAAATCAAGGACTCTTGAGTCCAGAGATTCCCAATCTGCCTTGGATAGTTCAGTACACTTCTTGAATCCTCAGTTTCTTTAACTGTAAAGTAGAGACATGAAAATTTCCCCCAAGAAAATGAGGAATAAAAAAGCTATAGGGCATACAGAAAACAAATATCCAAATGATAGAAATAAATTTCTCCTCATCAGTAATTACTTTAAATGCAAATGGATTCCATGTATATGAGGTACCTAGAATAGTCAAAATCACAGCAATAGAAAGTACAACGGTGGACGCCAGGGCCTGCGGGGAGGGAGGAATGGGGAGTTATTGCTTAATGGGTACAGGGAGTCAGTTTTGCAACGTGAAAAGAGTTCTGAAGGTATCGCGATAGTGGTGATGGTTGCACAACAATATGAGTGTTTAACTTAATAACACCAAAATTGCACCCGTAAAAATGGGTAGGATGGTAAATTTCATATGTGTCTTTTACCACAATAAAAAAGGGGGGGACTATCCCCCATGAGGTTGTTGTGAGAATTAAATAAATGAGACATGTAATTTTCCTTCTCTTCCTTCCCTTACTTTTGACTTATTGCATGGGTGCCTCGCTGATGCGAAAGGACCCAGGTTGATCTTCCCGACTTCCCAGAACCCAGTGGAATATAGTGCTGCTTGCGGAACATCACAATGAAGAACTTTCGCTGACTTTTGTATATTGTGATGACTCACTCATCTACCATTTCAGATTTTAAAGCTCCAGGGGTGGGGAGCAGTCATGATCGTTTTAAAGGCCACGAAGCAAACACAAAACCAGGGTAATCAGGAATACACCATTATTCCTTCTAGTTCCTCCACTCCACTTCCACACCTCTTCTGCTTACCTGGCTCTGTATTCATTCATTCATTCATTCATTCATTCATTCATTCATTCATTCTTTTGTCAGCAATTCATAAAATATTCAATGTATGTGACTATGTGTTAGGGTCTGAGAATTGTGTGCCATAGAACCAGGCACAGTCCCTGCCCTCATGGACCTCACACTCTCCATTATGTAGAGACCAGAGTGGGGGAAGGAAGTTATGGGGAATCCATCTAAAATCCTACCATTCGTCTGTGTGTTCTTACAATTAGATGCAACACCCCCATGTCCCCCCCTTTCCCTAGACATCGGCATAACATTAATTTGTATTAATCAAAAGAAGCTGTGTAGCCAGGGTATGGTTTGTTGCACTTTAATTTAAAAATAAAGGCTTGACAACATTATGTATGATATCTAATGGTACATCTGCACTGTAGTAATTAACACTGCACCAGTGTCATTTCATCTGTAATGCTAATTACTGTGTTTCCAATGAACTACTTTGGTGCACAGTGCGTTGAAAAAAGTTGTACGATGCAGACCAGGAAACAGAGCCGAATGGAGAAGTTGATGCTGCAGGAGATATCCAGGTTGCCTCCGGCTGCCTCACAGTGCTCCTTTTTGCTATATTTTAATCCACTGCAAAATGAGACGAGAGATGTATATGATGCCCATTTTACAAATGAGGGAATTAAGTGCAGTTGGTGAATGCTCAGTGACTTTTCCAGGATGGCACAGCTGGCAGTGGGGGCAAACCCAGGTCTTCTGATTCCAAGTCTCAGGATCCTGATGAGAGCAAATGCAAGTATCTCAGTTCATTTCAGATGGAAACCAGGTCAGGGATTTTCCTTTCTTTTCCAGGCGGGAGCTTCAGGGCAGGGGCAGAGGCAGAGAGATTCTTTTTCAGGAATGTAGAGGATTGGAATCGACGCTGGGCTGGAGGCCTGGAGAAACCCGGAGGTCACAGAAGTCCCCCAGTTTCTTCACCTGCAGACATTTCCAATGGTTTGACACTGGGTGGGGCTATGTGTACCGAGGGAGGTGGGTAATGGATGCTCCCTAGATACGCCAGTCAAGATTACAGGTCAAGTAATAGTATCTTGAAAACGTGAAACCATCTAAAAGCAATGTGTTCTTCTGTAAAGCAAAACATTTACCCCCCCATCCCTGCTCATTCATTTTGTAAAATTGGATGTCGTCGCATAGCAAATACAGTGTTTTGCAGCAGCTCACAATTAGTCAGGGACTCTTATTAATAGACTCATCTCCTCTTTCATTCTGGTGACACTGCTCTATTAGCGGGAAACAAATTTCCCCAGTGTGCTTTTAAGGTAAGGAGAATTTTCATTCTTTGAAAATCAGCAACAATCCTGTTCGTAACAGTGGACATCTTGGTTTGGAATCCTCACCTGGTATCGGACATGGTGCTAAGTTCTGAACCTGAAATGAATGAATCCTCATAATGTCTCCCTCACCAAACCCAGCACCAAAAACAGCGTGATACTCAGAGCCACACCACTTGCTTCCTCTTGGATGGGGACATATTAGGCTAACACCACACGTGGAGCGGAGGCGTCCCACAGGGCAAACCTGTGCCTCCGGGCCTCTGTGGTGTTTTCCTGCCTAGAGGCAAACAGCCCACCCACGGGGTAGCCAGGGCTTAACCCCACACACCTCTGGCTCTTAGGTCTGTGCTTTTCACCACTGGAAATTATTTGACTGCACAGCTGATTTCTTAACAATGCAACGCAATATGACAGATTTTCTTCCCATATGGGTCGATGGTGTAGGAACCCGACAATGGTTTAGAGTTGAAGGCATTTGGGATTATTTATTGTCTCTAGAGAAACAGAATCAATAGGATGTATACATACATATAGAAAGATATTTATTTTAAGGAAGTGGCTTGTGTGATTATGGAGGCTGGCAATTCCAAAGTCTTTGGGTTGGTTTGGCGGCTGCAGGACTGGAGAAGAGCCAAATCCAGAGGCTGCCTGCTGCAGAATTCCTTCTTGTTCCAGGAAGGCTCGTCTTTTGGTTCTAGTCTGGCTTTCAACTGATTGGGCGAGGCCCACCCATATCATGATGAGCAATCTGCTTTATTCAAAGTTCACAGATTCAAATGTTTAGTTCATCCAAAAACACCCTCACAGAAACATACAGAATAATATCTGACCAAATATTGGCCCAGCCAAGTTAACATACAAACTTAATCATCATACTTATCCTCAAATCCATTTGCTTTCTTTACTGCATCTTATTTAAATAGCTCTCAACCAGTTGTGCTGATATCACACATAACAGGTTGATATACATAATATTATATATATAATATTTTTTACATGACATAATTTAAAAAGTCAGCTGTACTAAAAACTGTTCTCCAAATTTCAGTCATGCAGGAGAGTGAGTTTGAAATAATGCGCTTCTGAATTATAGAACAACTGTAAAGAAACAATTTAATTTTTCTTGTCAAAAGCTATGTACATAACAAGGTATATTTATTCTTGAATCCACATGGGATCTCAGAGATGATTCTGGTCTAAGTCCCTCATGTTTTCTAACTTCCTCTTTCCAGATGGAAAAAAAAGAGGAGGTATATCTTTTTATTCAAAGACCCAATTCACAAAATAAACATATGGAAGATCTTTTGGTTTCATGGAAATAGCACTAGTAGTGTTGATGTTTATTGCAAACAGCTAAGCATGAATAAACCTTACCTTCAGAAATTCCAAAAGATTCCATAAGTAGTTACATGCTTGGTGTGATACAGAGCTTATGTGAGGTTTCCATTATATTCTTTCTCAAGGCAGTCTGACCCATATTTCCTCTAATATACTCAGAGGTAATTCCCCACAGCTTAAATGGAAATGTAACACTACAAATGGAGTAGAGGAAAAAGAATGCCAATTGTGTAAAAGGAAGAGCTGGCCATCTGACTTGCACAGACCTACTTCATTCTCAACACAGTTAGTGAGGACAGGCAGGGTGGAGGGCGTTCACAAATTCTGAGGACTCACCATGTGTCAGACGGTGTGCCACTTTTCAGATCAGGAATCTCGGTACCAATAGGCTACAAATTCTACTTAAAGGTGCAAGGGGAACAAGTGATGGAACTGGACCTCAAAAGAAATTTTTATGACGCAAAGCCCATGGTCTTCCCATCTCAAAGCCACCACAGAGAGGCTACAGTCCGTCTCTCAGTGACCCTGGAACCTTTAGAAATTCCATAATGGTCTTTTTCTTTCTTTTTCTATATGGAGTTGGCACAGGCCCTGCTCACTCGTAACAGAGGAGTCCTGGCATTCTTGCCTTTAGGGTACAGTCTTACGGAGTAGATTGTCTTTTAGTATAATTTGAGGGAACACATTGGTCTGATGGATGTAACCCTATCATATACAACAACAGCGGTGATTATGGTGTATTTCAGACCTTGTACTTAGTAGCTTCATTTAATCCTTGCGCTGCCCATGTGAGGAAGGCATTTTATCCATATTTCACAGAGGAAGAGAAGGAGGCTCAAAGGGGTTAAATGACTACCCAAAGCTCCACAGTTAGAAATTGGCAGAGCCAGAATTCCAGCCCAGGCCTGCTTCATTCCAAATTCTACAGCTCTTGAAAGAGAAGAAGTCAGAAGCTGGTGGAAAGAATGTTGGAGAAATCATGTAGCTTACAAGTAACTTCTGGGGTGGGGGATAAACTCTTAAAGCCCAAATATATTGTCTCCACGGATGTACCAGGTTGGGTTTAATCTGAGGAGGCCTGGCCAGAATACTTTTGGGAGTTTCTCGACACAGGACAGCAGCTGAAATCCAGTCTCTGCTTGTTGGGAGTTGAGAGGTGGATCACAGCTGCCCATCCTAGTGTCAGCTTAACAACTGGGTGGCAGAGCCCATGATGTTGGTGAAGAAGGTCCAACAACCATGTCATATAAATTGATGTCCTTTCTTTGCAACTGAGGTTTCCTATTGTGTATCTCTGACTGCTCTGCTGAGGTGTGTAAAGGTCTTCTTTGAATGTCATTAGTGAGCCTAAGAGATTTAAGAACACCACTTAGTCTGGGTTCCTGCAGAGTAGCTCAAGATGCTAAAGGGTTGATTTGTAAAGCGGACTGCAAGAAGCCAGTGGGTTGCTTATTCCCATATGCACTCTGCAGGCATCAGTGCAAGGAGAAACTGGAGTCAAATCATTGGCCTCACTGCAGCGTAGCATATACACTGATTTGCAAAATTATGGTAGTATGGATTCTAGAGCTAAAGGGACTTCAGAGATAATCAAGCCCAACCTCTTAATCAACTAGGAAACTGAGACACAGAAAGGTCAAGAGACTTGTCTAGGATTGTACAAGTGGCAGACCCACGACTAGACATCAACCAACTGATTCTGTTCCTTGTTCTGTGCAGCATATCTCTCCTTCCTCTTATTCTTTTGTTTCCCTTTACATTATTGTATGGTGAGCATACCGACACAGAGTTAGAGACGCTCCAGTACTAAGGGTGTGTATACACGCATACCATAACCCACAGAAAAATAGAAGAAACTTCCGCCAGACATCTGGACATACCATTTACATGATGCTGTTCATTTGTGTGTGGGGCTATTCTCAGTGCTTGCCCATATGTTTTATGCTATGTAGATTTCAGAGCAATGATTAGAAATGGAGGAGATTAGATGTTGAGAAGAGAGATGGAGGCAAAGGATATGGAGCATTAGGAGAAGGCATTTTTGCAATGCAGCTTTCAAAGAAAGCAGAAGATAAATATTTGGAGCTCGTGGGTGGGGCCTGTTAGGAAGAAAGTGGCTGAGATGTGGGTAAGGAAGAAAATGAAACTTGACCAGCAAAATCTGCTTTGAGTTACCATAGATGGAGTTGTGTAGGAGGGTTGAAGAAGTACTTCCAAGATCTCACCCACCATACTTAACCCTGGAGGGTGGATAGAGGCTTCTTCCTTAGCAATGCTAAGTTTATTCCAGTCTTTCTGAAGCCCATGTATCTGACTCAGTCTGCTTTGCTATGCGAAGAGCCTGGGATTTTGGAGTTACTATTGAAAAACCAGATGAAGTGATCACATGTGCTGCTCATGATGATATTGATCCTATTATTATTAAGATAAAAACTGAACCTATGTATGGTAATATTGACTCTTCAAACCATGGCTAATTTGTTTGCTGATGCTCCAGAGTTGCTGGCAGGAACCGCAGCAAAGCATCTCTTGAATATGATTGGTGCTGGTGGTTATGACAAGAGGAACAAAGAACAGGTATGAAAGAAGTTGCCTTGCCCACAAAGGTGTGGGCTATGTGGAGGGGAAGCTCCTCATCCTCTGTCTTCCTCAAGGGGACATTGGGCAGGTGCTGGCATTAGGCTGGGCATGTTCTTGCCACACATAGCTGTTGGAACTGAAGCCCTTCACCTAGACCTTAGCCTTGCCCAGTTCGGCCACCAGTTTCCCCTAAACTGTGAAAATTCAAGGTTAGGCCACCTTAATTAATATATTAAAACTTGCCCTAGAAAAGTTATCTCTAGCTTAAAGTCCTTTATTCTAATCCCTGATTCACAAGGCTGTAGGGAAATAACTCCCTATATCCAGTTATTTCATCTCCAAAGAGGAAAAAGCCCTTTAAGGAGCGCCCGGTGGGACAATGGGACACAGGTATTAGCAGAGCACATAGATCACTTTCTTAACAGGCCTCCATGTGGATGCTACTGGTCCCACTGGTCATGTTGGAATCCTTGATGCCATTTTGTCAACGATATTAGAGGTAACAAATGTTTGGGAGATAATCGGATAGCGAATCCCTTAGTTCATTCTTCACAGGGTAATTATTTCACATTTCTGTCCCAGGTTCCTTACTCCTGTGGAGTCTGCTCCACTGCAAACTGCCACCATCTAGGACATACTCAATACCCACAGTGGTCAGCAGGTAATGTAAACAGGTGAGACAGGTGAAGTGTAAGATAACAGGGAGTGGCAGAGACTATGGGGTACCATTTCTTGGGTATCTCTGGAAGGGTATATAGATCACTGGGGAGACGCTTGCCTCCAGGGGAGAATTGGGAAAGGAGGAACAGGGCTACCAGACTCACTTTTCACCTTGTGCCCTTTTGTATTGTTCACATTTTCAAAGAAAACAAAATGATTTTTAAAATGAAATAAGTTACTCTGTAGGCAATCACACCTGACACTAAATCTGGGTTGTGGTACAACTGTCATGATGTGGGCCCAGGAGCTAGTCTAGAGCAGCTGTCCACTAGAAATAGTAATAGAAAGCAAGCTACGTTTGCAATTTTAAATTTTTTAGTGGCTACATTTAAAGAAAACCAACACAGTGATATTAACATTAAGACTATACTTCCATTGATTGATGAATGGATAAAGAAGACGTGGTATATACAGTGACCCTTGAACAACACAGGTTTGAACTGTGTGGTGGGTCCATTTATGCATGATTTCGTTTTTCAATAAATACAGCAAATTTACCCTCTCTTCCTTCTGAGTTTCTTAATAACATTTTCTTTTCTCTAGCTTACATTATTGTAAAAATACAGTCTATACTATATATAGCATACAGAATATGTGTTAATCGACTTTTTCTGGTATCCGTAAGGCTCTATCAACAGTAGGCCATTACTAGCTGAGTTTTTGGAATGTCAAAGTTTTAAGTGGCTTTTCGAATGTGTGGAGGCGTCAGCCCCCAAACCCTTGCGTTGTTCAAGGCCCAACTGTATATACAATGGCGTATTACACAGCCATAAAAAAGAATAAAATCTTGCCATTTGCAACAGCATGGATGGACCTAGAGGGTATTATGCTATGTGAAGTAAGTCAGACAGAGAAAGACAAATACTGGATGATTTCACTTATACGTGGAATCTAAAAAACAAAAGAAGCAAGGAAACAAAACAAAAAAGAAATGGACTCACAGATACAGGAAACAACAAACTGGTGATTACTAGAGGGGGGAGGGGTTGGGAAGGTGAGTGAAATAGGTGAACAAGATTAGGAGGTATAAACTTCCAATTATAAAATAAATAAGTCATGGAGATGTAATATACAGCATAGGGAATGTAGTCAATAATATTGTAATAATTTTGTATGGTGAGATATGGTAATTAGACTTACTGTAGTAATCATTTTGTAATGTACATAAATATAGAATCACTATGACGTACACCTGAAACCAATAGGCTGCTGTATGCCAACTGTACTTCAATTAAAAAAGAGAATATTTCATTTAACCCGACATACCCCAGAAATTATTTTAACATGTAACCTGTACTAAAATTATTAATGGGATGTTTTACAATCTTTTTTCATGATGTCTCTGACATTCAGTAGGTATTATATTTTCCATTCAGAGCACATCCGAATTCGGATTCACCACATTTCAAGTACTAGTACTCAGTAACCACATGTGGTTGGTTAGTAGCTACCATACTGAACAGTGTGGCGGGGTCAGCCTTCTTTTCCAACCTGTTCTCCCTCATGCAAGCAGAACTATATTAGGGCGTGGGCTGACTGGGCAGCTTTGGGGGGTGCTATATACTCTGTGGAGCGCTGAACACCCCAGGAATAAATTAGGAAAAAGTTCCAGGAACTTGTATCTTTTTCCCATCCAAGTAGAGACTTCCCTATCTATTCAGGTTTTTCTCTTCTCTCTTTGTCTCTCTGTGTGATTCATATCACCAATTTTATGGGGCGACAGTGTATAGGAGCAGACAAATGACAGTCACCTGGGTTGGAAGTTAGAGTCTACTGACCTTGAAACCCAGTAATACATGGCCTAGCACTATTTATTAGGGATGTATAATATGTCCCATTATCTAAATTATGGACCTCTTCCCATTCCTCCTAAGAAGTTGGTTGAATCTGATAATCATGAAATAAACCGATAAATGATTTCAAAGTGGGAAACCATTAGCTAACAGGTGTATTTGTTGGGGGCTCATGGGAGAATTCCCAAGTGCTTCCATCCCACTGTTCCTCCTCCTCTCAAGATTAGACGGCCTCTGTTCCCACCTTGGAGGCCAGTCATTAATTCTATATTCATCAAAGCTCTTCGTCTTGTCAGTTAATGACTGTATATTTGAGATTTCACATTGTTGTCTAGTTTTCACGTTGTGCGTTTCTCAGTGGCCTCTGCGAGTGGCACAAACATCTCCTGTGCCCTGGAAGGAAGGTTTAGGGTCTCAAACTGAGAAATATCATCCACAACCAACATCCAAACAGGACTCCATCCCTCATACACTTATTTTAAAGGGTTCACCACTGTGACCATTTACTGTTGCAGCCCTTCGCAAGTGACCATGAACAAAGATACCGATTTCTAGAAACAGCATACATCCTTTCTAGAAGCAAGCAACCAAGGAAATGACATTTCCTGACCAGAGGTCACATCTAGAGTTACTGCTGCTACTACCACATTCATATCACTAGCATCTATTGAGCTCAACGTGTCTGCCGCTGGGCAGGCGTTAGCAACTTGACCTTTGCCACTGCCCAGGAAGCACACAGTTTTATCAGCACCATTTTGATGAAGAAACTGAGGCTCAGCGAGGATAACTAGGTCACAGAGCTATAAGTGTCAGACATAATATACATGAAAGAGCCTGTGTGGACTGCATACTGAGCTGCTTTATTGGCTCTGAGGAAGGAGAGATGACTTCCATGCAGAAGTGCCAGAGATGTTTCCCAGAGGGGCTGGCATTTGAAATGGACCTTGGAGATGGTAGGATGGGGATGTCCAGAGATGCCTGGAATAGGGAGTAGCATCAGCGAAGCCCTGGGGATGGAAAATCCAAGGCATGCCAAAGGAATGACAGAAGTGACGAGGCAGTAATTCAAACATGAGCAACCCAGGGTGGGGGTGGCACAGGTAACTGTCTGTAGGTACCAGACACTCACCGTGTGACAGGCAGGCCCTGCTGGCTTTACACAAGTCATCTCATTTACTTTTCAGCAAAGCCTGTGAGATCTGGCGTGTTGCTATCTCTGTGTGACCAGTAAGGAACACTGGGATCTGAGAGGTTAAATAAGTCGCTTAGACCACACAGCCAGTAAGCAAAGGAGGGACGATTTGAGCACATATCTGTCCCACTCTTTCCACTACAATGTGAACTCATGTTAGAAAACAACACTTTTGCTAAGAATTAATTTCCCTCTGGTATGCTGTTCTATGTGGTTCTCCCAATTCGCCCCATTTTGATATCAGAGGGCCCCCACTCTCGTGCCTCCTCTGTCTTGTCCATCATCACCACCACCACCATCACCAGCCACGTCAACCCTCTTCTCCCTCTTCCCCAGTCTTTGACTAATAGTAATAAAACCTAAAAATCAACAACCAAGAAAAGCCCAACAAAATGAGTACGTAGCTGACAACACCAGGTAGAATCTCACCTTGGGGATGAGAAGATAAATACGACAATAATCAAAGTCTCAGAAACCCGTGGCTCAGTTTTATACAACTGATACTCCGTTGTATGGATCCAAAGCCACAGTCACAACAGCTAATTTATGTCCTTAATATAGTAAAATGCCTACTGAGGGAAGGTGCCGGGATGTGCGTGGTGTGGGGGTGGGGATTCTTTGTTGTGGATCCTAAAATCAGCTTTCTGGGTATCCAGTATGGGGAAGCGAATGGTATTCCATCTCATCCGTGACAAAAGTATTGAGTGGCTCCAAAGTTATTCGTACAATTGATGGAGCTGATATTAGGAGAGTGTATTTGCCAGATGAATTAGAACAAATTAAACGCAACGCTGGGCTCCTGTTTCCTATAAACAGAAAACAATCTTACACTCAGTGGGCCAAAAAGAAATCACCCATTCCTTTTCCAGATCCCCTCCCTGTCCCACTTCCGTTATTTCAGTCCATTGAAAGCCCACATAAATTTTTAATCAATGAGGTGATCTCACGGCGCCTTTCAGTTATGTAATTCTCCCACCGCTTTTATGGTCAAAGAACTTAAAACACTCACAACAAAACCAGTTTTTACTACTTTCTTCCCGTTCTTTCTTCTCTCTCTCTCTCTCTCTCTCTCTCGCTCTCTCTCTCTCTCTCTCTTTTTTCCCCCTCCCCATAGAGGAACTCCCCTCTTCTTTGTCTCTGACATATGATCATTCAACAATTATAAAAAATTCCACCACCTAAAAGCCTCCATAATCAGTCCCCTTCTCTCTGTCTCCAGAGCCATTACCTCATCTTATTCTGTGCATTTATTTTACGCTGTAAACTGCTCTCCATCCCCAGCCACTGCCTGACTTAGCCCTTATTGTACTGTATTTCCTCAAATCTCGATGCCATAGACTAAAATGCACCATGACTTTGTTTCGCCACGAAGAGAGAAAATACTACAAACAAAATGATGACACACCATTGTTTGAAGGACGCATCCCAAAGCGATGCTAACGCGTGAAAAGAAAATGTGCATCTTAAAACCTGGTGATACACAGTATCTCAGCTAAACGCTTACAATTGTCTCCTGGTTCTTCATACCCACAGGCTCGCAGTGGCACAGCAGGCCATTCACAATCAGGCCCTGACCTACATTTCCTTCTCTTCTGCTTGGCAAGCTCCTTCTCAAAGTCCTTCGAGACCCCACAGGTGTGGTGACGATGCTTCCCTGTGTTCCCAGGGCATTCTGAACTTCCGCCTGTGTAATAACACATACGCGTTGCCTTATAATTATCTGCCTATGTGTTTTTCCCCTCCAAGGACCACGAGGAATTTAAGGATAGGCTGCGTGTCTCGCTCACCTCAATATCCCCAGCCCGCGGCATACAGCAGGTCCTGGCTGGGTGAGCTAGTTTTCTGAATGCAGTTGAAGACTGCATGGTGCGCATAGCTTCTGGGCACAGCCACTAGAGGGCAGTGTGGAACCATCCCGTTGCACAGAACGCTGTTCCCCTGGAATCTAGGTTTCAGAGGTTGAAGGAAGCCGGCTTCCTGTGGGCAAACTGGCTGAGAGCCTAGGAGACTATACAGTCCAAGGACGCCATACTATTTTGCAGAATCTACTTTGAGGATACACTTTGCATCTCCATATCCCTTGCCAGCCCCCCAACATGGTGCTTTCCGGTGGCTGCCTCAGCACATTTCTTTAATAAGAGCCAAACGCTCTTCCCAGCTTTCCATCCTGGGCGGCAGGGGGAGGCCATGGAGAGGGAAAGAACTGTCTCCCAAACATTCTCATTTCTAATAAAGACTGGCTTGCCGTGAAGGGACTGCAGTATAATTGCTCCACTTTGAAGAACAACAGGTAGCAGCATCAATATTTGATTTTTAAAAGGTTGTGCGAACAGTTTTAAATATTAAAGATAAAGGCAAAGACTCAGATCGTCTTTTCATCTCAGCAGTTGAAGCATTTTAAGCGAAAAACGGTGCTAATGAGCAGAATAAGACTGTTTGCCCATCAAATGGTATCAGGTTGCAATAAAGCACAATCATTTTGGGGTGGAGGAGGGGTCCAGGGGTGGGAAGCAGTATCTGTACCAGAGAAGTTTTCTGTTCATTATCTCTGTAATGAAAGAAAAATAACGCAACTCTGCCAGAGTAACGTTCTTCCATCTCATCGTGGGCTGTTTAGCTCCCTCAATGAGAGGTCTGGGACAGGCTCTAAGGAAACCTCATAAATTAACTATCCAACTTCCTGGCTAATGAGCCCAATATGTCAATTTCCAGTGATCAAAATGATGCAATTCAATAAAGCACAGTTCATTTTGTAAGGAAATATACTTTTAATAGGGAGAACTGCAGGGTCACGGTCCTCCTGAGATAATTATGGGCCAGAAGAATTAGCGGCGTGGAGCTGTACTTACTGTCTGGAGATACCCCATGGGGTTTGTGTGGCAGATATTGTCTTTCAGGGACAATAAATTCCTTCATTATATTTCCATTACTGCATTAATGCAGGGATCTCGATTTACTTGTAACCAAGAAGGCTGGTTATTCCTGAAACTTGGCATTTAACGCTAATGAGTGCTTGCAAATCAGGCAGCTCTGTGTGTGTGCACACGCACGCGCACGTGTGTGTCTTCGCGGGCAATCCAGCGGGAAAGTCAGGAACCTGGGAGTAGGGTCTGGGGGGCTGAGATGACTTAGGCCCGCTGGGCGGATACCTGGAAAAGTCAGGATCGGATAGTCTGAGAGTCCTGAATTCATAGCTGAAGAGGGAAGCTGCGGTGACTACTTGGGAAGCAGTACCAAGGGGAAATCCAGACTGAAAAGGCAGGGGGTCCTGTAGGTAGGGCGAACATGACTCAACAGAAAAATGGGAGTGCTGGGCAGCAAAAGGGTGGAGGACCCAGGCGCAAAAGCAAGAAACGGTGATGGGAACGCATGCCAGTTCAGGGTCACACATGCAGTCAGTGTAGGAGGCGCCAGGCACTTCACGGGGATGGGGCCAAGCTTAGCCCAGTTCAGTGGGTGTTCCTCTAAGAGGCTTCACCCTGAGACAGTCCCTTTAAGACCAAGCACTCCATAGTCATGCTTGTTGGAACTGCTGGATTTGAAAATCTGCACCCGAAAGTGAAAAGGTAACTTTCGTTTGAAAAGGTAGAAGTAGATGGAATGAATTTCACGAGTCTCCGTGTGGGAGCAGATGTTCCTCTCACACACTACGCAACCACGCGGGGAAGCTCTGCTTTGGAGGGAAATAAACCAGACAGGAAAGATGAGCGCCACTAGCATTCTTCAACTTGACTCCCGTGGAGTGGATCGGCGACATAGCCAGAGAGAGGACAGCTCGTGGAGTCAGGTTCAAGTTCTCACTGCTCTGCTCTTCGCTGGGTGGTGCTGGGAAGGTTGCTTAACTTCTTTGAGCTATAGTTTCTTTAACTGACATTTAATTTGCCTGGCAATCTGTCTATGCCAAGGGAGATAGGAAGATAAATGAATATGTCAGTTTGCTGATTTTTGCTTATTTTTTATTTCTCTAACACCAGAGATAAGAGAAATAAGTTACAAACAGAATCAGGATTCTCTCCCTTAGAGCAATTCTTATCTATAATGGGACTTACCTAGGAAAGTAAGGTTGCTGTTAATTCGAGTGACATGGAAATAAATTGGTGAAAAGAGGATTCTCCCGTGAGTCAGAGGGCTGGAATGATAACCCATTAACTAGAAAGTGTTTATTTAAAGTGGTAAAAGGATGGAGCCAAGTTCAAACTTATGCAAACGCTTGCCAGAAGTCCCTCCTGGGCAATAATTGGCATGCTCGTCAGCTTGACCTGTCCTGTAAATGGCACTCCTGGTTGTTCAGAAGTTGTATGATATGCCTTGGCAAGGATTCTCCATTATCAAAACAAACAAACAAACAAACAAACAAACAAACAAACAACTCCTCTTTGGCTTTTCACACTTATTTCATCTTAACCTTTGATTAAATTCAACTAATGTACACTGCGCACTTACTACCTGCAAGTTAATTTTATGTCATTTAATCATCATCGTAATTACATGAAGAGGGTTTAATTATGCCTGTTTTTAGAGATGAGAAAACTGAGAGTCAGGGAAGTTAAGAACTTAATGACGGGGACAGCTATTAAGAGGAGAGGGGGAGCTCCATGCTCATGCCTTGGGGTGGATAGCATGTCTCACATTCTTTTCCATTTTATTTAATTTTTTCCAGCTTTATTGAGGTATAATTGACTAGTAAAATTGTAAGACATTTAAAATGTACAATGTGGTGATTTGATATATGCATATACTGTGAAAGGATCCCACCTCACAGTTTTCTGTGTGTGCATGCGTCATTTAAGTGCCTTCCATTCTTTTTAGGACTTCACATCTCATCCTCAATGACCTCTGAGTTGATCCTCTTACATGTTTTTTAAATAAGCTTTATGTTTTGGAATAATTTTAGGCTTACAGAAAAGTTGCCAAGATAATACAGGAGTTCCTGAATACCTCTCCACCAGCTTTCCCTAATGTTAATATCCCACGTAACCATTGTACCTTTGTCACAAGTAAGAAATTAACACTGGTACATCACTCTGAACTAAACTACAGACTTGATTTGGATTTCATCGGTTTTTCCACTTGTGTCCTTCTTCTGTTCCAGGGTCCCTTTCAGGGTAGTGCACTACCACACATTTAGTGATTCTCAGTTTTAACCTGACACTTGTTGCAGCTTCATTTGGGAAAAGGTTGGCATAGGGGTAGAATTTACAGGCTAACATTTTGTAGGCTGTACCCCCTTGTAAAGATACGTTAGTTTTTTGTTTTTGTTTGCTTGTTTTTGCTTTTGCTTTTGGTAGAAGCAGTGCTTAAAACTCATTGCAATTGACACTTTCACTGTGGCTTGGATGCTTGGCTTGCTTGCACTATGGCTGTGAAGGTTTGGGATTGAGAGTCAGCTTTCCAAAGTGACTCTTCATCATTGTCTTCTTTCAAGGACAGGAAATTTCAAATCAACTATGGGCTTTAGCATCCACTGCACCAAACATTCCTGAAGTTTCCACGGTTGCCAATACATAAGACATTCCATCATCTTTAAGGCGTCAAATCTTCTGATAAATTGAATTTCATAAAATATTGCTCTATTGATCTTAGTGAACAGCTTCCCTTGAGATAAAATCCCTGGACCTGTGGCAAGCTGGTGGGATGGAAGACCTGAAAGCAGGGCTTCGCCACCATCCGGCAAATTGGGTCATTCATCCAATATTCCTTTTCCTTTTTTTTTTTTTTTTAACCTTTCTCCCTTTTCTAATTTTCCAATTACAGTGAACATTCGATATTATTTTCTATTAATTTCAGGTGTACAGCATAGTTGTTAGACATTTATATAATGTAAGAAGTGACCCCCCCTGACTAGTCTAGTACCCACCTGGCACTATACATAGCTATTATCATATTATGACTCTATTCTCTATGCTTTACTTTACCATCCAACATTTCTTAAGCACCTACAAGGTGCCAAGCAGTGTGCTAGGACCAGAAACATACACATGAAAGAGAGAATCTGCTGGGGACTGAGCAGTAATCCATAATTAGATACAAAATGCTGAGTGCCATGGCAGAGGTTTGCAAAAGGTGCTATTGGAATATTTAAAAGGGGGCCTGTGACCCAGTCCACGTGTGTATCTGGGAGGCGGTGTGAGGGGCAGCGAAAGAGGTTAGATACCTGTCCCTGAGGGAGATAGAACATGCTTTATCTATCAGACATCACTATGATGCATCGATGAGGCACATTTAGTCTACATCTGTTTTAACTAGACCCGAGAGCGAGAGCATTCAATATAGCTGATAAGTTAGACACGATTTCCTGGGCACTCACTGGTACATTCTGAAACAGTTGATCAACAAGAATTGATTGCTCAGCCCCAGACCAGGTGAAGTGGGGGTACAAGAGATGACATCATGGTCCATGATGGGAGAACAGTCAGTTTCCACTCAGGCAGCAACAAAATCACAATGTGTAAAATACGGAGGGGTCCACGTGTGCCTAAGGAGCAGATCTATCCTATGTAAGTTTGATGTCATGACGTTGCTACTTTGGAGGTTTTTTTTTTTTTTTTTTTTCCCAATTACTAAAGGATCTGATGTAGGAGGGGATTTAGGAGGCTTCCTCCCAAATCTGAAGGTCTGTGTCTCATTGTTTTTCTCCATTATTTTCTTAAAGGACTGAGGTTAAATTAAAGACTTTTTAAATAGCCCTTTGGAGTGTTTTGTTTTTTTCTTTCCCTAGAGCTATTTGGGGGTATCTGCCTGTTTTTAATACATAGGCATGCATAGCAGCGGCACATTGTAAAACTATATTTCTTTCTCCCAGAAACCAAAGCTTTCAAGTCATGACTTCCATGTTCTCTAAATCAGAGTTACCTGTGGTTACCACAAGTGGCTATAATATCCTAAGTTTTTCCCTCTACAGAGGAACAAGGAATCCTAAAATAACCAAAGCCAGTAAGACACAAAGCCCCCAAGAGCTTGGAGGGTCACAAAATCATATTAATACTAAGATTTATCCTAATCTAACATAAACAATATACTATACTAGCATTATACAATATACAAATACTAGCGTTCTACAAATACTCGCATTACACAAAATACTAGCATTATACAAAAACAATTTACAAACACTAGCATTAATACTAATATTTATCCTAATCTAATATAAACAATCATACTGATACAAACATTAGTACCAATATGTTCTAAGCTGTACCGAATGCTTCCTATGTGCCAGACCCTGCATGAGCACAGTGTCTCCTTGAATCATCATAGAATCCTATGAACTGGTAATAATATTATAGCTACTGTAGACATGAAAACTGAGGCCTGGAGAGGATAATTGGCCGAAGATCACACAGCTAGAAGGTAATGAAACCAGGTCACCAACCCAGATTGTCCATTGCAAAGCTTTCTTCCTGTTATAGCACCTCCTAGAAGTTAAGTCAAAGGCACTTCCCCTGCCATACTCGGCAGTGCCCGCTCTCCGTAATGGCTGTAGTGGATTTGGGGGCTCTGGGCTTTTCATCAAACTTAATAGTCATACCCGTGGAATTCTCTAAACTTCCATCTTTCCCCTTTTTGTCATGGGTGGCGTTCCATCATGTCCCAGCCTTGTCACTTATTCTTCCTATGTTCAAGAAACTGGCGATCAGCGAGCCCTGGCACTTTGCTCGTTCATTCAGCAAGCACGACGGAGCATGCCCTGTGTGCGGGTGTTTCCCTAGGCCCTGGGGTAGTGGAGTGGGGCACGGAGAGGAGGAAACCAGTGAGGTGAGACGTGACTGAGCAACACTGAGCCGGCTAACATTGCTATGGCTCTTTACTATGTCTAGATCATGTTCACTTGCCCATTCCCCTACGGTTCCCAGACAGAATGCTCTGAAGAGGGCGCAGGTAGCCCATCTCACCCATGAGGGCCAAGCCTCTCACAGAGTTTAAGCGACTGGTCTATGGCCACACCGCTTGCAGAATCAGGGTTTGATACCATCCATATGATGCCACATAGAGGACTCTGTGCTGCTGCTTCAGTTCTAGCATTCCTCTCTCATTCTTGTACACTACTTAACCTCTCTGTGCCTCACTTTCTTCATCTGTAAAATGGGGAGAACAATAATAACTATTGGTGTGTTGGGAAGATGAAATAAGGTAATGTATGTGAAAATACTTAGAAGAGTGCCTGATATAGAGAGTACTTAACAAACATTAGGTATTAGTAGTTAGTTATTACTAATAGCTAGTTACTAGTATTACGATTACTGCTACTACCATGAAGCCTGCACAACAAATAAAAACACTTACAAAGAAATATGCAAATGTATGCAAATGAGCATAAGTGCTTGCTTACAAAATGAAGTGTTGAGTGACATGCAGTAAAAACGTGATACAAAATAAGATTTCCCAAAGTGGTTGTTTTTGATATACTGCTCTAACAATTCATGTTTCAGTAATTAAGGCCACAGGGGGACTAAAATATGGGCTACATCCTTGAGAAATTCACAAATGGGAAAGATGGAGAGGCAGACACATAACACAGGTGAGTAGGTTAAAATGAAGGGCGGGCTACAATTGTCACAGGAGCAGGGAGGAGGAAGAGAGAGGAGAAGTAATTTATTTTTACTAGACCCACAAACACAGTCATACAATTTAATTGTAATAACTGTATGTGAGATAATAAGTATTATCCCCATTTTACAAATGAGGACATCGAGACTCAAAGAAATTAAGTCACTTGTTGAGGTCACAGAATGGAATGGAATTTTAACACAAAGATTTGACTCCAAAGCCCACACCTTTTCTTCCTCTCCAACAATAACCTCATAACCTGGGAAGCATTGTGAGGATGGGGGGGCAGTTTGTGGTTTCTCTCCTCTCTGAACATTTAGAGCACGTAGTATCTCTAATTTATAGATACATCCACACACACAACCCTCACACACAGCATGCACTGTTATTTGCACATGAGCGATCCAGGCAATGGGGCTGTAATTTCTCTGAAGGCAGCAAGATCAGCGATGTGGTTGCATAGCGTTTAACCTGTAGCCTTGTACACAGTACGCATCGACTGAATGACCTGGAGGAGGGGAGATGTGCAAGACTGGGGAGGAGGCAAGGACTTTCCTAAGCAAGAGCCAGAGCCCCTGGGAATGTCCTCGGTGTGTAGAATCTTCTGGAAGCCAGGTATGAGCTACAAATTCCTACCCCTGGGCATAGGTGATTCAATCAAGTCTGGATCCCTTACTGAAGATAGGCTGCTCAGATGCCTTCCTTACTAATTTGGGACTAGGACTACAAGATTTAGTCTGGTCTTAGGCAAAGGGATATAAACTCAGGAACTCTGGGTTGGCCATTTTTTTTTTTTTTGCCTGAGTAGCAGGAAGAAGGATGAAGCAGACGTTCAGAGAAAAGACATCCTCACAGCCTGATGAAGTCACGGGATTTCTGCAGAGTGGTGCATCTTGGGAGGAGCCCGCTAGGTCTCTGGAGCCAGATTACTTGGATCCAAGTCTTGGATCTGCCTCTTATAATCAGTGGGAGTGCGGGAACACTGTTTAGCCCTCCCATGCCGAAGTTTCCCCCTCTATAAAATTAGGATGATAGTACTTTCCTCAGAACCTCATGTCACCTGCTTCAGCACAGTGCTGGACACATAATAAACCCTTTGTGAATGGTAGCAATCATTTTAAGGGTGCACCTCCATTTTGTTCTTCTGGGTTTCCCATTTGTATGTTTCTGGCATCTTGGATACTTTTTCCTCCTCATTTCAGAAAGCTCGGAGGTCCAATTGCTACTTGCAACACAAAGCAAATCAAAGCCCTCTCAGTTGCCAGCAGAGACTGGTCTCTTCAGCAGCTTCTGCCTGAGCACATTTATCAGCCACTAGCCAGAAACCCACACCTGTCTTTCCATAAATGACACCCCAGGCCCAGCACATTTCAAAGCACAGACCTTTCTCTCCTTCTTTGGAGAAGGGGCTCTGCCTGTTTGTTCTCTTTGATTCTTGGTGTGTCTTACTACTTTGGTACAGGGTTGGGGATATTAATGTCCTTTTGTTGTCAAGAACATTCTCCAAAGCCACGAATAATCATGTTGTCACGCGTGTGTGACTTAAAATACAAAAGGTGCAATTAATGCAAGTTTTAAAGTTACTTTTTCAAAAGCGTTCAACCAATGAAGCTGTCAGACTGTCAGAATATAAGCACCAGACTAGATCCTTAGTTGTTACTTATGAATTTTCAAAGGACTTTAGCACATTTTTAATTGGAGTTTTCTTTTCCCCAGCCTGCAAATCAATCTGTTTGGCTATTACATTCTGTTGGGTGGGGTGGCAATACAACACTGGGTTGGTGGGAGGGGATGGATGGAAGGCTTGCTTCATTCAAAGCTTACTTCTAGGCTCAAGGCCATGGCCAGAGCCCAGGTGTCTCAGACAATGAATCATTTTTATTTATTTATTTTTAAAGAAAGGCCCGGAAAGACTACAGGCTGCCAGCTATCCTAGGAGTGTGTAGGTTCTTAATAAGAGCTTATATTTTCATAACAGTTTTCAGAGCACTTACACCGACCCTGCGTCACTTGACCCTCCCAACAAGGGTGTTTATTCTCATCCTCTTACAGACGCCTAAGAAGATACCCAGGACTTGGGGGACCCTCGTTCCTCATGCCTCCAGACTCACGAAGAAGGACTGTTCCCACACCAAACACTTCTGGTCCCCCTGCCCCTTTCTCCCTCCTCCCCAAGGAAGAGGGGGCTGACTTCTCTGATTGGAGAGTTTGAGAGAGAGAAGTGGGCCGCCAAAGCTCGGTGCCTTACTCTCTGCTCCAAATGGCCCACCTACTGAGGGGGTACTTTGGTTGGTTTTCTTGGCTGTGCTGGGACCTCCATGGTAAAGACTTGTCCCCTCTAAGGTCAGGCCTATGGCTTAGACAGTTAAGTTCAATATGGAGCAATGTGGTGGCGATGTTGTCAACCTCATTTTGTAGCACACTGTATCCTCATCCTCACAGTTCTCATCATTAAGTAAGCTGCCATTTTAGTCTCCAACTATCTGACTCCTGGGTTTACCTCTTATGTAATTTAAACCTTGCAGGATGCAAGGTGGGGAATAGGAGATGTTATTGATTAGCCCCCTGAAACACAAATGAGAATCACACCTACGGTTAAAGAGTTATAATGAGACTGTTCTTCTATTTATTTCACACATATTTATCAGGTGCCTCCTATGTGTCAGGGCATAGGTTTTAAAATGAATTATCCTCATCCAGCATATATTTTAATGGTGGAGAAGGCATTCAACAATTAAATACACAATTGCACTATAATGACAACTAGGCAAAGAAGGACAGGAGAATGTAAGATGGGAGCCTGCCAGAGTCTTATCTGGAAAATGAAGGTTATCTTCCTTGGGCAAGGGACATAAAGTGGGCTTCGAGGGACGTGCAGAAGGAGGCTGGCCAAAGTGTTCATGTGGAGAAGGTGTGAAGGACGATCCCAGCACATGGGCCCTGGGAACCTGAAACTAGGAAGGTGTGGCTAAAACTGAAAACTGGAAGAGGACTGGGGCACCCAGCATTTGGCCACTTGTGCAGAATCTGGTGGGTCAGATTTAGGATAGCCGAGGTGTTTTTCTAAGATCAATGGGAAGGCATTGAAAGGCTTTGAACAAGAGTGTGATATGTTGAGATCTGTAAAGAATGATTCAGAGTAGAGCAAAAACACAAGCCAGGAACCAAACCAGGAGGCCATTATCGTAATCCAAGTATATTAGAGAGAGACTCGTCTTGTTGCAATGGAGGTGATTTAGGAATCTTAGTTTGGGCTCCCCAAAGCAAACCCTATTTGGTTGAGAGGACAAGAAAGATGAGAGGACAGTGAAGGTAGTTTTGGGCTTGAATAATAAAAATAGCATAGATTCCAGTACAATAATTTGTTTAGGAAGTGATTTCAGGGAACACCACTGTAGGAAGGGGATAAGAGACAGGGAAAGGAAGGTCAATAAAAGCGAGCAAACCAGCAACTGTGGGTAACTGGGGCTGGATCTTGCCAGAACACATGTGTAACAAACAGCAGCACTGTCCAGTAGAAATATAATGCAAGCTACATACATGGTGGGAAGTTCACGAACTTAATTTTCCGACCTCACACATAATTAAAAATTTTACAGTTGTCACAAAAAGCAAAAAAAACAAACAAACAAAAAAAAACACTAGTAAAATCAGTTTTAAGAAATATATTGTTTAACCTAATGTATTCCAAAGATGATCATTTCAACATGCAGTAAAAATAAAAATTATTAATGAGATATTTCACGTGCATTTTTTAAAAATATTAAATCTTCAAAATCCAGTGTGTATTTCACATTTACAGCACATCTCGGTGGGAACACCAAATCACCTCTGGAAATACTTGATCTGTGCTTAGATTTCATAAAAGTTATAGTTGAAAAGGTAGATTCAGACACCTATGTTGTACTAAAGATACTTAAAATTTCCCAGTAACTGAATCGAGTGTCGATTTGTAATTTAAATGAATGAACATGAAATAAAAGCGAAATTTCAGTTTCTCAGTTGCACAGGCTTCCTTACATGTGCTCAGGACATGTGGCTCCTGAGCGGGACAGCGGGGCCTCACTCAGAGTGTCCCACTGAAGGGTGAGTCAGGGGAGCTGGGATATTTGTGCACCACCTACAGTCAGGCATTGGATGAGGACTGCTCCTGGCAGCCCAGGCCTGCCTGCGCTTGGGCTCGGGCAGAGGAAATTCTGGCAAGTAGAGGAAGCCCAGCTGGCTGGTAGTGGGTGGTCATGGAAGTATACCTCGATGTAAAGCCCGCCGGGATCAGAACAAGGGGGAATCAGGCTGTGTGGAAACAGAGTTTATAGGCTGTGGGAAATGAGAAAGGGAGGTAGAGACAGAGAGGGAGAGAAATCAAGTGTGATTTGTAGTTCGTGGCTTACAATTGTGTGGCTAGTGGTAGCATTTATTGCCATCGGGAAGACGAGGAGAGGCCTTGGTTTAGGAATACACCATCAATGTAGTTTCCAACAGTTGAGTTGGAAGTTTGTGTGAAATACCCAGGTGGAGATGTTGGAGCTGGCTTTGGGATAACTTGGCCGAGAGATCAAGAAGGATGAGAGGACAGTGAACGGGAGCTTAGGGCGTGAGTAATAAAAATAGCGTGTAATGGGAAGGATAAGATATATGCAAAGTCACCTTAAACATTATGGGATAGCTCCTGGGCGGAGGACAAGATTGCAGATATTAACATTTTCAGAATGTGGCCATTGGTGGGGGTCTCATCTTTTGTTGGGTAGGACTCGTTCATGGAGCTCCTCTCAGGTTGGGACAAAAAAATTCCTTCAGGAATAGACAGGGGGTGCCAAAAAATGTATACATATTGTAAGAAAGGAAAAAACTATTAACATTGCAATACTCAATATATACTGATAATAAAAGATGAATACAAGTCACGTTTGACTTCTGCAATTACAAGAGATGCTCAAAGTGGTTACCATCAGTGTCGTTTTAATGCAGTTTTTTCCTGTCTTACAATATGTGTACATGTTTTCTGGCACCCTCTGTACATTTCCCTTTGCTCTGAGTTCAGGCTCCTGAGCAAATGAAATTGGAGAGAAGCTGTCTTAAATAAAGGACATAGTTGTTGGAAGGGGTGCTCCATTCTAAATGATAACAGTAGGTTTTAGATTCATACCACCTACGGGTGTTTGTTCACCTTGGGCCAGTCTCCCTGGGACCCATCATCTCTGAGTATCTTGGTCGATGGGGCAAGCCCAGGACCAGGCACACAGGTGGCCCTCCCCACACTCAACTGATGGATCGGAGGAGGACCAGTGGCATAGGCTGAATGTCTTTCAGGTCCAATGTTTTTGGAAGTCAAGCTTGGCTGGCTGGCGTGTAGGCTTGTGGCTGGTTTGGGGACGTGAATCATTGCAGAGGTACCCTGCAGACAACTTTCTAAGGACAGGGCCACTCTACGTGATCCAGATGATGAGGGCTTACAGGATTTCACACGTTGTTAGGAGGTTTTGTTCCATCGGTTTAGATGAGATTGCAGAAAACACACCTTGACCAGATGGTAATAGCCCTGATAGCTGTAAAATCACATCTAACACCTTTACACAGAGGAAATAATCCAGTGCTCAAGCATTTGTTCAACTCAAGGTTGTAAAGCGCCGACATTTTCCCAGGTTTTAAACTAGGAGGGGACCCAGAACACGTTCTATTTTTGCTCCGGCTCAGGAGGGAGAGTCAATAAACAGACAATCAGGGTAGAATGTGCTAGAAGGTCTGATGGAGGGGATCACAGAAATGGGGCATTTAGCTGAGGCTGTGCAGGGAGGAGAAGACAGGGAAGTTTTCCAGGAGAAGGTAACCGCTGAACTGGAACAGGAGCATTGAAGCCCCATGCTCTCGTTTAGAGTGGAGAGGGTTCCCGGGAGTCATGGAACCAACCCATTTTCTTACCCCCGGGAAGCCTCTGCCATACATCAGGTGGTCAGACTTGACATCTTTGATTCCCAGCAAGATCAAAACAGAGTTTGTGGCAGAGAGGGGAGGACCTGGAGTTGAGGAAAACTGGAACTTGTCATTGGTCAGAGCCAGGGAGGGGCTTTCATGGGAGCAATGGTGCAGGTGTTTGCAGGCTGGAAGGTTGTAGGCACTGTTTTCCATTTTCTAAAAATGGGGCAAAGAAAAGTGGGCAGTAGTAGCTAGAGTGAGAGCCCTGCTGAGGGGGGGCTTGGCATCTCGGGGTTCCCTGCCTTTCTAGCAATCCCATTCTGCCCTCCACCTTCCCAGACAGGATTCTGGCCTGCAGACGAACACTGAATGCTTTTTAAAAAAATTTAGTTATTTCCCCTCTTAGAATGATTCATTACAAATTCTGTGTCCATGAGATGTATTAATATTGATTAAGAAACAGGTGCTCTTAAATTAGCAAAACTGCAATTATTCACAGAGGATTATGCTGGGAAATTGGGGAAAATATGCAGGTGTGCAAATGAACCCTACCTGATGGCACCACAGCAAGTCTTGAAAAATGCTTCCCCTCCAGCAAGTGCTTTCCTCGCATTGCCCTTTGTTTGGGTGACAAATGGAGTTGCCATTTTAACCAAACAGTGATGATGAACCTCTGTGGCTTCGGAGCCAGTAGTATTTCACACTTGGAATCAGACTCCTAAGTCAGGATTTCCAAACGTGCCTCTGGAATCACTGCTTGTGAATGTAGAGATTCCTTGGCCCCACTCCTGGGGATGCCAGTTCAAGGGGTCCAGGTGAGGGGCTCAGACATTTGTAGCTTAAAAAGTAACTCCTGTGACTGCTGTCATGAAACAAGTTTGGGGAATATGCTCTCCAAGTGAAGGGTGGAGCTTACTGAGGCTGTGAGATGCCATCTGTGAGGATGGATGACGAGACATGGGAGTGACATGCACTGTCCCTTCTCTGGTTTGGCTTTGCCATGTGTAGTATCTGACAGGGTGTCTCTCTGTGGAAGATGAAATGAGTAGTGGTTTAATCCAATAAGCATGAAAACGAGAGGAGGGCATCACGGTTTGCCAATGAATACTTTTTTTTTTAAATAAATAAGAGAGAAAATAAATAACTTTGGGAGTATAGTCATGGATACCCAACCTACACAGAACATTTAAATGGGAATACAAGTTAACTCCCCAGGAATGTTGTGGGTATTATCTGAAATAAACCTAGCACAATTCCTGGCAGGTAGTAGGTGCTGTAAAATGTTAGCTGATATTGCCCCACAAATAGGCCACATTTCCAGATGGGGATGTGGAATTGTCATGGACTCAGAATACACTCAACAAGCAAGGTGCCTTGTTTCCCCCAGCAGGTTAATAAGGAGAGATGCCGTTTGGCCATAAGTCCTGAGGGGAAGTCTTCAATGGGGTAGCTCCCTGAAAGCTCTAGGTCAAATGGTCTCTTATTATCTGACCGTACATATATCAATGCTAATGAAAAGCTATGTGGTAACTTCCTCCACTGGACTGTGAGCTCCTTGCAAGTGGAACATCACGTCTGCATCCATAGTACCTGGCGCACAGTAGAACTCAACAAGCATTTGATGAAAATGTCTTTGTGTCACTTATCCTTCCTGCATGTGGCACCTTCTTTCTCTTTCCCCCTTTTAAGTCCGACTTTATCCCTAGGTCATGTAGACGTTTGCGACTATAACATTCATGATATGTAACATGTTTTGAATTTCTACTCTGTGCCAAGCATTATCCTTAACAGTGTATGTACATCATTTCATATCTTGTATAATATGAGTAGGCATTATGTAACAACATAGTTACATAACAGTATTAATAATAATAACAGTATTATTATTAATACTTCTATTTTATGGATGAGGACACCAGCGCTCAGAATACTTGCTCCACATTTTATAGCTAGTAAGTGGCAGGACTGAGATTTGACCCAGACTTGTGTGATCCAAAAGCCTGAGATTGTGCCATGGAGTGACCCGTGGTGCTCCTGTACTGGCTTTTCACGTTCCAAGTGATGCCACGTAAATCACCTTCTTTTCCCAACCAGATAGTGCTTTGATAGTTTTTCTTTCCATGCCCAATCGAATGTGGAAATGCTGACATTTATTAAATACTTGGAGACTTAACTGGAAAAGACCTTTGTCCCATGATCATCCGGATTGTTCCAAAGAATGCACTACTCACTCGTTCTGGCCGTTGGGAGTTAGTGCTCCTTTGACATATGGCAAGAATGGAAATATTTTTTCTCTGTTTATATGCTAAGCAGCATTACAACAGCTGCCTGCAAATACAGGCCTGCCATCCATCACGCAAGCACCTGGGTGCTGTAATCACAGATGACAGGCCAGCGCTGAAGCGCATTCTCTCTGCAGAGCAGGCCTGATACAAGGCATCTTCTTGGAGAAAACACGTTCTCAGCCAAATTGAAATCGAGGCCCATCAGACTGGAATCCACCTTTAAACAATGATGGGTGGTATCACGTACTGGTCTATTCTTCTTTGATAAGAAAAGGCCATGCTTGCTCTTTTTATCTCTTCATTCTCCAGGGAAACAGGACAAAATCCATTATGGAACCTTTCCACAAAACCTCATTTCTTCTCCTCCAGAAAGCTTTGCCCTGACCACTTCAGCAAGGCTTAGGAGTGAAAAGACCTAGGTTCAAGTCCTGGCTGTGACGCTAATTATCTGTGTGACTCTGGACAAGTTACTTTACCTCTCTGAGCCTCAGTTTCCTCCTCGCAAAAACTAGGATAAAAAGCCAACATCACGTCGTATACCTCTAGATAGATTATACAACTGCAGAATAATGAAAGAAATCTAGTTTCCTCCCTTCTTTTCCCCTTTCCTCTGAAATTCAATGGCACTTACAGCATTTGTCATACAATTTAGTTCTCAGTTCTGCAGTTTTCTAATAAAAGACTTTCAAACGATGCTATATTTATTTATCATTCACTTTATGCTAACAGATTACAGCCCACAGTTTAAAGGAGTAAACTCAGTATGTTCATCATTAGCTTCTTCAATGCAGACAGACCCTGGCATGTAACTTCCCCTTGGCTTCTGCCCTTGCATGGAACACTCTAGTACCTTTGGCATGGTTTACAGCTCCCTGAGCGCACCACCCTGTGCCTCTGAGTGTGTGCACATGGTACTTCTTCTGCTCAGAAACTGGCTGCTCTGCCCACTCTCGCCCTCTCTCCCACCCCCATTCCACCTGGCTGTTTCCCTACATTTCCAAGGGGAAGTCTTGCCAGACCCCCAGGGTGTCATGGATCCCTCTGCCTGTTTCACAGGCTGAATGCTCACACACAGGCAGTCATATAGCGACACACATAGTTGTGTTTTCCATTTTAAATGCCTAGCACAGTAGGCCCACTCACCTGTGAACCCCCAAATGACTCTGGTCCTTAGCCTTGGGAGATACTGGGGAGATGGCTCACCAAAGGAAGAAGATTGGTGACGCCCCTAGACCCAACTCTCCCTGGAATGAAGCATGGAGTTCACCTCCCATTACCTTCCAGGACCTCTGGTGAGTCCACAAGTAGCACCACTAGCAGCCATCCCCAGCCTCGCCCTGCTGGGGTGAAGCCTGGCCAGTGGCCGACTTCCCAGCTGCCTCCTTGCCTGCTGGCCTTGGATCCTGGCTCATCTGCTGCTTCATGGGGTTCCTGGCCTCTGATCTCCCTTGCTTGGCTGGGCCCCCGATGACTGCCGCAGTGACAAGAAGATCGGGGAGCTCAATGAGAACATGACAGTGCGATGTGCCTGCAGCTGGGGCCTGACTCCTGCCTGCAGCAGCACAGTGTTCCTGTCGTAACAACTGTCCTCTGAGTTGCAAGTAATACATCTCTGACTCAAGTGACAGGTAACTGAGGTTGTACCTCTTGCATTTGGCAAACCCATAATGATTGCCCTACTTCCCTGGCACCTTCCTAGCTCAGGTGAGCATTCTTTCCTCTCCACTACTCCTCTGCCTTGAACACAAATCTCTTTCTGAATTCATAAAAAAAAATGGATTGCAATTTATTTGCCTGTAAGTGTGTCTTCCCTACTAGGCTGAGAAGCCCGTAAGAGCAGGGGCCCTCCCAGTTTTCTGTACTTGGAGAGCATAGTGGGCTTAACAAATTTTGTTGTCTTAAATGTGTGTCCAGATAAACACACATTCATTCTTAAATTCATTCTGTTACCAGGAAAAGGTTAGAAGAGCAGGTGGGTCAGTTTTAAATATTCTGCCATCGTTAGGTTGCATCTTGGTCATATGGTCAAATGCTAACTTGTTTGTTAGCGATGCACTAAATGCCACTTGAAGTAATAACCAACATCTGTATAGTGTTTTCAAATACGTCACCACTTTCATATACATTATCTCTACTTTTGGGCAAGGAAAGTTAGCCAAGAGCCAACTTGCAATGGAAGCAGCATAGCATATAGGTCAAGGGAAACATTTTGGAGTTAAACAGACTGAGATTTAAGTCCAGGCTCTCCCAGCTATGTAAGCAAGTTAGTTGACTTCTTAAACTCTCACTTTCTACATCGGTAAAATGGGAACAAAGAGCTTTAGGAAGAATAAACAAGATTACATAAGTACCTAGACAATAGTTTGCTCTCTGTGCACAGTAATATTAATAGCATAGTTGTCACATATCTAGTAAATAGTAGAGGTAACTAAGAGCTAGGCACTCCATGCATGATTTGTCTACTCTACTTGTCTAACGTTGCCTAATAGTCTGTCATTTTGAATTTCTATGTAAAATCAATTCATATGATCAAGTGACAATATGACAACAAATTCTCATATTTCTATCTTCCTTTACTAAGGTACAATTAATATCACATCTCTACATTCATTTGATTGAAATACACAGTGACCAGCACAGAGTAGGTATTCAAGTAGTATTTGTTAAATGAAATGTCCCGTGTATTCTTCGCTCCTCACCTTGCATGTGCTAGACTTTCTGACTGGGAGGATATTGACATGACTTTTGGGATGGGCTGATCCAATTCCATTCTCTCTGGCTTACATGAGGGGGATTGTCCGTGATCAAGAACCTAAGGACATCCATCCATGGTCCACATGGAGACGCAGGGCTGTGTCTGGGACTCATGAGCACCGCGGTGCCACCAACTCAGATGGCCCCACACAAATGAAACCTTCCCAGCGCTAAGCTGGAATCAACTCCTCTGTGTCAACTACTTCAGTGAATAGTCTCCCTTTTCCATTTATTAGGATCCTGTTAGCCTTTGAAGACGCTGTAAAACCTTTCCATTTTGGGGATTAATCCACTTCCTCTGTGATGCTATGAGACTTTGAACCTCTATTTTAGAACCTATTTAGTTCTATTTGGTATTGAAATCACTCGTGGGCATTTCTCTCTTCTACTAGATGGCAAGTTCTTGAAAATAAACATTCATCTCTACACGGAGAAACATCATATATGATATGTAGGGCTGGAAAGGGAGGATAAATAAGAATAAATAAATGGAAAGGTGCCACAGTATACCTACTCCTGTTTCAGGTGTCATGCCAGGTGCATGATAGATAGCATGGGTAATTCTCATCTGAGAGACAGGTATTACTTCCCCATTTTTACCAAAGAGAAAAACGGGCACAGAGAGGTTAAGCAACTTACTCCAACTGATGAAAATAGGAAATGGTGGCGCTAGAAATAGAGCCCAATTCTATTTAGTTTCAAAGCCTGTTCTCCCCCTTTATCAGTTCCCTCCTAATGCTTTGCACATAATGGAGGCTCAGTAATTGTTGAACGGTGGCCTGACAAACCCAATAACAGATAAAGGGTATGTGATCATAGCTAAACATAATCAAATCCCACTTAATAGCTTCAAAATACTTGAGTAGTAGAAGATGGGTAACACCATATGTTTGTCAGAATAACTACATTATGAGAAGCCAATTCATTTAACTAGGAAGCAAAGACTGAATTAATGAATGAAGCTTAGTGTGGAAGCTCAGCCTCAGTTGCTGGATATAAGCAAAGCCATCATTGTAGCATTCTGTTAATTATGATGAAATCAAAAGTAAATTGACTGGTAGCTATTAATTATGTTTTTATGCATCTGGAAAAAATAAGGGGGGGTGGAATAAGCAGCAGGATCAACAGATCGAATGCAGGGGCTGGTCTCTGTTATGCAGATAGGAGCCATAAATCATGTGTGACCGAACTTTAGGGACGATCAATATCTCGCCCAACTGCTATTATTACAACTATAACAATATCTTACAAAGAGTTTATGCAGCTCTTTGTAGTTTAAACACAATCTCAAACCCCTCATCAATTTTCATCCTCAGAGTAACTCTACATGGCACGTATTATCACCCCTATTTCACAGGTGAGGAAGCAAGTCGGGGGTTTAAGCACCTCACCCAAGGTTACCCACTGTTAATATAATAGAAAAGCAAAGAGGAGAATGCAGACCTTCAAGGAACTGCTTTTCTTCCAAAGGTTTTATTGTACCTAGTGAGGTCCGTAGAAAGACATTGATTACTCCAGTCACTATTCCTGTCTTATGCGGTTCCCTCTTCCTTCCTCTTCCCAAGGCCCGTGCTGCTGAGGACCTAGCATGTCTTACATCTGAGTCCACCTAATTTGAAGCAACAGGAAATGATGCTTCATGGTTTAAAACAAACTTGGGGTAGAGTGGAGGGTGGAGAGAACTCTGGACCAGGAACTTCTTACAAAGCCTGGATTTTCTGACAATTTCCCTTGGATCAGTAGCCATCTGGGCTGGGTGGAGGGCAATTCAAAGAAACAAAACCAAGATGTCTGTTAAGGAAACCATGTGGTTGTGGATTCATGGGATGGGAGTGGGTCTAAGATTATTTGCCTACCCCCATTGGTTAGCCACATGACACACACATATTAAAGTCTAGAAGTCACTGCTGTTTGGGAAGAAAAAAAAGGAAAAAGTACAGATTGCAACAAAACTGAACCATGGGCCAAGGTTGGAACCATAGTTCTTGAAAATCTTTAATTTGGTACACATTTATTACAGTGTCCCCTGGGAGGCTGGGTACCCCAAAGAAGCCTGGTTTTGCCCTGAGTTGAAACTACTGGCTAAGATGGAAGAATGAAACAAACGGTTTTTGACCAGAGGTTGGGCTTAGCGAAATTTTCTGTGGCTTGGTAATAAACTTGTCTCTTGTACAATGGACAGTGGAAATGCCGAACAGCTGCTGACTGGTA
Source organism: Rhinolophus sinicus (assembly GCF_036562045.2). Lineage (NCBI taxonomy): Eukaryota > Metazoa > Chordata > Mammalia > Chiroptera > Rhinolophidae > Rhinolophus > Rhinolophus sinicus. Next base: position 42,562,780 of record NC_133764.1, on the reverse strand, counting down.
AATGAGTACACAGACCCGCATGGTTTCTGTGGAGGAAAGACAATTCCTTTTCCCCTTGAGTCTTCTGGACAGCTGTTTGGTGTTCCTTGTGCTTTCTTTCCTTAGTACCTCATTTCTGACCTTTCTTTGTCAACTGTTCATTCAGTGTAGGGTTATCATTTAATGTACCTGCTGTGCCTCCATCTGCCTTCAAAACCCAAACATGCTCAGATGCTGGATATCTGATGCAATCTGATGGGGCTTTGCTTTTCTGAGTCCTTTTCTCTTTGTACACAACACATCAAACAGCAAACGGTGACCGTGGGACCTACCTCTGCAAAGTCAACAGATGCTGGGTAGTTGTTTGGAAGAAGTCTGAAGTGAACTAGGCAGTAGAGATATTTGCAAATTAAAACAACTACTTTTCTGCCAGGGTTTTTGTCGGGTCTTGCAAGGCCCAAGGAGAGAAGTTAATTACACCAGTCACCTTGAATTTCTTGAGTCTCACAAACGGGTAGGGTGTATTTTTAGTTTGTTTCTGGTTCCATTGTAAACAAAAACTGAGCATGTAAACGGGGCATTATGTTGCCTGGGCACCCACATGTGTAAACATGGTGTATGAGCTGGAAGGAAACTTGTTGGATGGGCCCCTTCTCCATGCCACCTGGAAAACTGAGGTCAGACAGGTTACATGCCTGGCTCAAGGTCATATAGCGAATCGGAGGCAGAGGTGGAAGTGGAGATTAGGTCATTTTACCCCGGGGTCAGCAGCTGTCATCCTGCTATATTGTATTAATTTTAATTTCTGTGTGTTGGGCACTAAACCACCCTCTCCTATGCAGGCATGGTCCTTTTCTCCTATCTTAAATTCAATTGTATGATATTTAAAAATTGAAAGCAAACAAATAAAACCGAATAAGTACCATGTATAATATATATACTAAATATAATACACAATGTCATACATTTCATCATTCTTTCAACCAGTACTTCATTGGGACCTTTGGGCAAACACTGGAACAGAGATAGTCAGAGTTTCAAAGACAAATATAAGAAACTTCTAATAGAATGAAAAAGTAGAGGAAAAATTGGGAAAGAAAACAGAAGACTGTGTGACCCAGGGAATGTATTCATTATAGCAAAATCAAGGATATATCCAGGAAAATAAGGCAAGACACTTCAGAGTTTTTTAAAAACATCTAAAAATCCTCACTTAAAATAGTGTTTGTGGTGAAAACTTGGTTAAGTGTTGGAAGGGAATTATCTAGGACTCTCAGTGGTTCACACCTGGACTGCTGGTTCTGTTTGGTGAGAAAGAGAGAAAGCACAAAGAATGTAGGACATATTAGGCAGGATGGCATCTGGGAAACATCTGGATTCAGAGCCAGATTTCCCAGAAGAATTAACGTTCTACCCCCGAGTTTCATCTCCTGTAAATGGCCAATGTGAGGCCTCATTGTACGGGTGCGATGATATAACACATGCAGAGTACCCAGCCCAGAGTCTGCACACAGCATCTGCTCAGTAAATATTCACATTCTTCCCGATTTCTAAAAATGCACTTCCAGAGGACTTTCCTGGGTTTGGTCCATATTCAGAGCTGTCTCTGGCACCACCTTCCTCCTAAGATGGGACAGTGAGGACCAACATTCAGAAGGATGAGACGCGTCTCCAGGGGCGCTGCAGTCATTCTCACCGAAGCGCTCCCTTCTCACAGAACAGAACAATTCCATTACTACCAGTGTGCTCCACTTACCAAAGAAGAAGAAAGGAATTATGCATTTTGGAAAAACTTTTAGCCATTGAAAAGGAAATAAAAATGACTTTCAGCCATTGAAAAGTCAACTGGAAGATCCGACTTAGGCTGCTGTAAGAATTGTGGGCAATTGAGGTTCTGTTTTACAGCAACCTAACAAAGGTGCCTTTGGATGCAGGTCTGTACTTCTTGGCATAAGCTTCCTCCGGGAGGTAAAGGACCCGAGTGCCCTTACTAAAAATAGCCTCTCCCGGAGTCGACCAGTGCTGACAGAGCTCAAAGCTGACCCCGGGGAGGCATGAAGTGTCCTCTGCAGCCCTCGCCCACACACGTGGTGGTCACAGGGAGCACTGCACTGGGCAGTTGTAGGGAGGAACGGGTGAACATATATGCCAATGCTTATGAATGGGTCAAATCCCCCAACCCCCACTTGGCAAAAATGGATTGGAGGGTAGGTGACAGTGGAGGAGAATCCAAAGCACAAGAAAATCATGGCATAAAAAAGTCTTAGAAAGAAGCCAATCTGAAAATGCTACATACTGTATGATTCCAACTATCTGATATCCTGGCCAAGGTCGAGTTATGGAGACAGTGAAAAAAAAAGATCAGTGGTTGCCAGGGGTCGAGTGGAGGCAGGAGAGATGAATAGGCAGAGCACAGAGGATTTGCAGGGCAGTGACATACTGAGTATGATATTATAGTGATGGATACACTAGCATTCATTATACATTGGTCCAAACTCATAGAATGTACTGTACATAACCAAGGATTAGATTCAACCCTGATGTGAACTACGGACTTTGGGTGATAAGTGTGTCAATATAGGTTCATCAGTTGTAACAAATACACCACTTGGGTGGAGCTTGTTGGTAACAGGGAGGCTATGTAGCTGTGGGGGCAGGAGAGGGGGATGAGAAATTCGGAACCTTCCTCTCAACTTTGCTGTGAACCTAAGACTGCTCTAAAAATGGTCCTAGAAGCCAGAGGGAGTTATCTTGAAACTGTATTTTATAGAATGAGAAACTGTAGTCTGGAAAGACACAGAACTTTCTAGTAAGTGGCAGCAGTATGCCTGGAACGATCTCTCTGATGACCTGGTTCCTGACCTTTCCTAAGGCCAGCCATGGACCAGTAACATGGAGTTGGGTATTACAGATGGAAGGTATTTTATAAACTTCTTGTTCCAATTCTATTATTATTATTTTTTTTCTTTTGAGAAAGAGACTGGAATGAGCCATGACCAGGATTTCACAGAAATTAGTGCGAGTGCCTGACTAGAGCTCACCGCCCCTATCACTGGCCCAAGGCCACTTCTACGTAAGAATGCAGAAGCTGTAGATAGCCAGACTTCAAAGAGGACCAACAAGTTCCCATCACTCCCAGGAACTGCAAGTTCAAGTGCCATGTCTACACTATCCGAAGGATAGTCTAGGGCACCATGAAGAGAAACCTGTATCTTTTGGGGTGAAGGGGATAGGAAGGAGACTGAGTCAACAGAACAGACGAGAAAACCTACTATCTCCTGGTTTAAATATTTCCAGATAATTCAAGTAAAACTCATGAATTCTTGACCACTCTAGCTTGGGGTTAAAGCTAAATTCACAAAAGACATAAAATTGGGTTGCTCTGGGCTTTCCCCCTAGCGGTAGTCACATGACCCGGAGCACTTCAAATCAGGGAAGCCGTCCCCTAATTACGATGTAGCACCTGTCATTCCATCCCCTTCCTCTCCAACTCCTTCAAGTTTTTGTCCATTGCCAATGTCTCCAGCATCTGTGCTAAGAGCCCTGCTGTTTTCCCTGAAGCCACCAAGGCTTGGGAAAGTCACTACAATGCCAACCCCCACAGCTGTCAGAGACACTGGTGCTTTTTTCTATAAAACATAGAATGAGTGTTTTTAAAGATGAGGATGGGACCTCACAACAATTATTCAGTCATTAGCCTCATCTTTAAAAAACATCTTCTCCCACCCAAACAAAGCATCCCAGGTACACAAGTTCCTACCCACAGACCATCTGCCAGCTGTGTCTGCTAGAACAGCTGCCCATCAGGTGGAAGATGGACTCAGAGAGCCTCTGCACACCTCTGGATTACATCTCCAGCATCAGAGAGACAGGCAAGCTTGTCACAGACAGTCCCAGCTGTTGTTGGCTGACACAACCAACTTGGGCATGGAATAGCTACTGAGGACATTCACATAGCATGAAAATGATTGTGCGTTTGTCCACTCTGTGCACAGTACTGCTGTTTCTATGCACTTCCCAGATTCAAGCCGCAAACTCCACTCTGTCCTGATTCACAGCATGCACACACACACGCAGACACACACACACATGCACGTGCACACTCACGGACACTGACTCGTGGAGTGCTGGTCCTGGCAGTGACCCTGGGGATCATTGAATCCAGTGGTTCCCACACTCGACCAAACCTACTGACCATACTGATCACCTGGGGAGCTTCTAGAAATCACAGATTCCTGGGTCTCACCTACCACCTGACCTAGTGAATCAGAATAGCTAGAGGTAAAGCCAAAGGAAAAAAACACAAACTTTCCAAATGATTTGGGTGTAGCCAGCCCAGCATGCATCCACAGACTAGCATCTGGGGAGCCATTCATTGTAGTTCCAATACCCTCTCTCCACCCCTACACTTTTATTGAAGAAGACACAATAGCCCTGCGAGAGGAAGGGACAGCTTTGAACCCCTGGCAAAGCCCTGGCAGAGACGGGTCTAGAAGCAAATCCCCTGATTTCTTATGTTTTTCTCTTTCCCACCAGGTGCACTGCCTTGGCCCTTTTTTTCTCACATTCACATGTATAACACATGCACACTTGGCTAGGCAACCACTCTGATTGACCAAACATCAGTTCATGGAACTCTGCTACCCTTTGGAAGCTCACATTCCTTCTACATGAGTCCTTTGGGGAAGGTCCTCAAGGCTTTCAATAGACCCTGAGGCTTTAGAGATGAGTCTGAAAACGTATGAATACCGTGGTATATTCACCCCTGTGCTTGTTTTTTTGGAAGAAGTTTCATAGCTTTCATCAGATGCTCAAAGACGTCTACGTAGCTCTATTCCTAAAAGGGCTAAAACCTCTGGTTTATAATATCTCTGATGAGTTGTTGGCCTATCATTGGAAGGAGATGGCTTAGAACTTAAAAAAAAAAAAAAGAGAGAGAGAGAAAGAAAGAAAGAAAGAGAAGGGGAAAAAAAGTCTCCTTTAGAGATCCAGCGTAACATCCTGGTTTTGGCACATCTAGCTGTGCTAAGCATAGTGAAAGTGTCTGACAAAGTGTCAGCATGGAAGACACGATCATAAAAGCTAATGCTGCTTGAGAAGTTTGTTACCTTGGCTTAAAGCTGCATTGTCACTAATGTGAAACCAAAGTGTGGCCACACGAAGATACCTCAAAGAAAAGGCAAGAGAAACCAGAGATGCCTTAAGACAGACCTGGAAGGATAATAAACCACCTTATCAGGGCAGAACTTAGGAGGAATATGAAGCAGGAACTTTTAATTAAAGTTATGCTAGTACACTAATTTGGGCGACCAAGATTCATAATTAAAATTTTATGCCAACTCTGCGTCTTACCAAACATTTTTAATAGCTCCAAGAAGAACATGATGTGGGTACACGACGCATAGCAGTGAACAGCAAGGGAGCTAGTCAAATGTACAAGGTGGGGAAATTGGTGGGAACAGCTAAGAAGCATTGTCACTCTTTGATACATTTCTGCCTTCCCTAATTCAATATGGTCCCCTGAAGGTAGGGACTGTGTCTTTCATCTTACTATTCTTAGAACTTAAGACACTGTCTTGTATCAGTTATCTAGTCCCATGATAATGCTGCAAAACAAACAATCACAAACCCTCAGTGGCAGATAACCATAAACATTTATTTAGCTCATGCGTCTTTGGAGTTCTGGTGATCTAGGCTGATTTGTTCATGTATCTGTGGTGAGCTGTGCGTCATCTAGATAGCTCTGCTGCACTTGCTAGGTTTGCTCACATGTTTGGGAGTTGCCTGGCTATTGGCTGATCTAGGACAGCCGTGGTTGGGATGATGGGGCAACTTGGCCCTGCACCAACCATATAGCTCATCCTCCAGCAGGCTAACCTGGGCACTATCTCCTAACATCTCACTGGATAAAGCAAGGCATGTAGCTAAGTTCCAACTCTGGATGAGAGGGTACTACCAAATTATTTGGCAAAGGGTATGGCTGCAGAGGGGAGTGAAGAATTGGGGCCATTAATGCAACCAGTCTCCCACATACCTAGAATATGGTAAAGGCTCAATAAAAGTTTTTGGCGAAAAATAAATAAATTGAACGTTCTCCAAAAAAGATATATAAATGACCAATAAGCAGAAGGAGAAGATTCTTACCATCCTTCATCATCTGGGAAATACAAATCAAAACCACAATGCGATGTCACTTCACACCTACTAGGATGGTTAGCACCAAAAAGTCAGATGATTACAAGTGTTGGCAAGGATGTGGAGAAATTAGAACCCTCAGATACTACTTGTAGAAATGTAAGCTGGTGCAGCCATTTTGGAAAATAGCCTGGCAGTTCCTCAAAGAGCTAAACATCGAGTTACATCTGACGTAGAAATTCCACTTTTGGGTACATACTCAAGAGAAGTAAAAACATATGTCTACACAAAAACTTGTACACAATGTTCATAGCATTGTGATTCATAAAAGCAAAAGGGTGAGACAATCCAAATGCCCATCAATTGATGAGTAAATAAAAGGTAGTATACCTGTACAGTGGAATAACTGATTCATAAAAAGCAATGAAGGACTGACACATACCATGTTACAACATGGGTGAGTGAACCTTGAAAACATTATGCTAAATAAAAGAATCCAGACAAAAAGGATCACATGTAATATGATTCCATTTATATGAAATATCCAGAATAGGCCAGTCTTAATAGGGCTAGAAAATAGATTAGTGGTTGCCGAGGCTGGGATGGGTTGGGCTGAAATGGAGGTGACTTCTATTGGACACAGGTGTTCTTTATGGGATGCTAAATATTGATTGTGGTGATGGTTACACAACTCTGTGAATATACAAAACACTGAACTGTACACTGTAAATGGATGAATTGTATGGTGTCTTAAGAAAGCTTCTATAAAAAAATGAATTACATGAGATAACTCCTATAAAGGTACCTCACATCGTATTTGGCCCTGTTAACCATACTTTACGAAATCAGTGATGCTGTAGGTTGTAAAATGCACAATTATTTTATGTACCACCAAAAAAGAAAAACATCCTGCCAAGTACACCGTGACAGATTATCAATTATAAGATGTATTCTAATTTTAGAAATGTGAAAATGTGGAAAAACGTCTTAGAACCAATGAAACATGGTACATGTTGAAGAAATGTTTGTAGCATCTGAAATTAAATCAATTCAACAGAAAGACCTTTCTATCTTCAGACTCAACTTTTAGGCTCACACACCTTTCCTAGGTTAATGGGCTTTTTTGGGTATCCATTCTTGACTCCCAGTCTCCATCAAATTCAGCAGGTGTGTCCAGGTGAAGTACCTCCCTCCCTGGTCCAACTAGCCTTGTCATCCCACTGCAGCCCTGTCAAAGGAATCCCTGGCCTGCCTGAGTATCTGGTCTCTTTGTAGGGAGGGAGGCCTGGGCATGGAATGAGTCTGCCTCTCCTCAGGGACTGGAGGTCATTTCAGCCTCCGAAGCCCTTCAGGCATCTTTTCTCTACCCAGTGATGGGATGTGACTGGCATAAACAAGGAGAGTGCTTTGTTGTGGGGAGAGAAGCCTGGCCTCCGGTGGCAGCTTCCACTGAGGAGAGTGAAAACCACATACACGCTCACTTTTGTTTGTGTGAGGAGCAGTCTGCGCTGTTGACTGACAGACAATGGAATGAATAAAAGCACTACCCATCTATCTTTTGCTTGTCAGTGAATCTGCAGTCCCCCGTGGGAACTGGGGAGAATTCCTTTCACCCTCTTGCGATTTAACCAGTCTCATCTAGGACAGATAAGAGAATAGCTTCATCACAGCCAGGCTCTCCTGCACTTTCTTAAGAGCATGAATGTACTTCCTAATGTTCATACCAGAGGGGGGGAAAATACCCAAGCCCTTCAGTCCTATTTTCCACAGGACTATGGGTGAACTATAGAATGTTCTTGTGGGGAAAGGCGATTAAGAAAAAATAGTGATCAGAAGCAATCTTTCTCAAATGAAATCTAGAAAGAGAACAGTGGGAAGCACTGTGATGCCTTCTGTACTTTCTGACAGTGCCGCCTAGCATTTTGTGCACCATGATTCCAGGTTTAGAGGATGTCATGAAAATTACAGGGAAATACTGTGTTTCCCTGAAAATAAGACCTAGCAGGACCATCAGCTCTAATGCATCTTTTGGAGCAAAAATTAATTTAAGACCCAGTCTTATTTTACTATAAGACCAGGTCTATAATATAATATAATATAATATAATATAATATAATATAATATAATATAATATAATATAATATAATATAATATAATATAATATAATGTAATGTAATATAATATAATATAATATAATATAATATAATATAATATAATATAATATAATGGGTCTTATATTAATTTTTGCTCCAAAAGACTCATTGGAGCTGATGGTCCAGCTAGGTCTTATTTTCAGGGTAACAGGGTAAGAAGGCATTCTAATGCAAGACAACCCATGTTTTATGACAAGTATCCAACCCAGTGACACCTCGGCACCTTTGATCATGGTGTTTGAGGTGTGTCATTCTCAGAGCAGTGCTTGTACTTGAAACGTGTGAGACCGTCTTTCTGAAGTCTCCATTTCAGCCCTACCGCTCAGGAAACAATCCACACAGACTACAATCAGTGATGTTTTATGAGGGCAAGGATTGCAGTGTGGGGTGCCCAGGGTCTGGATGCCTAAGGTTTGAGGATCACAGCACAGGGGACAAGTAGCTCCATTTTTCACCTGGCTTCCATGTGATGGGAAGTGGCTGCTGGGCATGGCATGTTGAGGAGGATGCAGAGGCTGCTTCAGAATTTCAAATGGAAAAAAAGCACCATTACTGATCACACCTGTTTATGCTTCTGGCCGGGGCAGGGGGGAGGGTGGGGTCTCTTGGTTATAATGTTCTCATTCCTTTCCCTCAGGGAGACAGCATGCTAGAAGGGAAAGATTCAGAAGCAGGAAAGCTGCTTTCAGTCTTGGTTCTGCTTTTTTGTCAAATGACAGTGGGACAACTTATTTCATTGCCCTGAAGCTCCATTTGCTCATTAGCAAACAGGGGGTAACAATAACAATTGTGAACTCTTGTATCTTGCTCACTTGGTAAGCATGCACTATTCAAAAGGGCTTTGCATATTTTAACTCATGTGGTCCTCGTAAGTGCCAAGCACCAGTAATCCCTGGCATTGAAGAAGATGCTTTCTGCGCGGGAACCAAGTCATTAAATCTCTGTGTTCTCCAGTTTCTTCCTTCTCAGGCCAGCGCCTTTGGCTCCAGCCTAACGCAGGCCCTGCTTGAAGGGAGGACTTGTGCCTGAAATCTGAAAACCAGAAATGCTTCCTACATTTGAGCAGAAGGGCATCTGAAGACAAAGTCTACAGTGACAGGAGCTTGCTGAGTCAGGATTCAGCCTGAGGGGCAGCAGGTGGGGGCATCCACAGAGCGTCACCATCTCCCATTAACATGCAGACGACTCGGAAGCTGGGATAGAAAGGACTCAGCCACTTCCATCCCTTCATCCCGTACCTATTAGGACATGATAACAACAAATGGGCACCTCTGCAGTGCTACTTGCTTCCAAGTAACCAAGTTACATCTGCTTCCAAGTTCTGCTGAATCTGCCCGTAGGTAAGTGTCCTATCCCTTCTCCAATAGCAATACAATAGCCATCTTATTGACAGGAAGTGAAGACAGCAGACAGCAAGACGGAACGTCCTCCACGTCAGGACTCTGTCAGTCATGTCCGGACACCCCTCTGGCTAAAGGATAAACACGCTACTCCTGGTTCAAATGGAGAATTAACCTACCTCAGCACAAGCCAGTTTTTCCCTTTCTTTCCCTGACATCACTTGAAACCCTGCCAGAAAACGGATAGGGCTCAAACCTCCCATTTGTAGGCAACGAAGAAAGTGTCATTGGAAGGCTTCAAGGGGGTGGGTTTGAGGTATGGGCCCTGAGAGCTGACGAGGATGGAGAACGCAGCCCAAAGGTCCTGGAGCAGCAGTCCGGCCCTCCATCCTCCTGGGATTTGAGGGTCCTCTCCCACAGCTGTCACTGTTCCAAAATGGCAGCCAGAGCTGGGCAGCCTCCCAGTACTGCTCTGCCTCCCCCGAGTTGCTGTATTCCAGACCTCGGCTGGATACCACGTTTCCTCATTTACTGCCTCTTCTCTCCACATCCTGATTTCTGTGTCTCTCTCTCTGCTGTATGATCTAATCTAACAATGAAAAATTTATGGAAATTGTGAAATCATGGAAAACTTTTGGTTTCTTTCTACTTGTTTTTCTATTTATTTATTTGTTGGCTTGTTTGTATGTTTTTTTTTGTTTGTTTGTTTTTTGTTTTTTGTTTTGGTGGTGCTGGGGAAAAGGACGGTGTGGAGGAATAAGTCAAGAGACACCACCTTTCAGGAAAGGTAGAAATCTACACAACTCTTGTTTTTATGTTCTAGTTTTAGTCGATTTAGGAGCATAAGGCTACTCTCTACAACTTGGTTTGCTAATTAAGGGGTGATTGGCTACCTTGCTCTGGGAAGAGCCTTCAGGGGAGTCACAGAATACTTTCCTGGCTGCCTTCTTGTCACGCACTGGGAGCTATCTTTCCAGCATTAGGTGGAAGTATGCTCCTTGCTTGGCAATCCGCTTACCACAATCTAGTTAACAGATCAAGAGTTAGCACAATCAAATGACCAGATAAAGATCCCCGGGCCCCCAAAGAGTTCAAGTCATTTCCGACAGGCAGACTAGACCCTTGCCAACCTGTGTGCATAAATACCATGGCTTGATCACATCTGAATGGACTTGGCGTATCATTTACCCATCTTCAAAGAAGGTGTGTTTTTACTCCCTTTGAAAATTTGGTCGGACGGAGATCACATCACCATAAAACTTGGATATATAAAACATAAAAAACTTGGTGAGTTTCTTTCTTAACAAACTACAGGCCAAAGTGTCTCAAGCTACTATTGTCTCCTGAACAAATTAGCTTTATTTAGGCAAAGTTAATCTTCTATTAACAGCTGTTAGACTTGTTATCATTTGTGGAAAACTTTTCAAGAAGAATACAAAATGTGTGCAGCTTCCACTGACCTCTTCTTGGCCTTTAACTCGGCCTGGTATGGGTTTAAGCTCCAGATTCTTAGTTACTGACATAGATAAAATCTGCATCTCGATTTCATTAGGAGACCTGAGGTCAGTGTGCATCCTCTTTCGAGAAATCAGATAATTCTGTTTAGTAACAAAAGGCTATACTGGGGAACCTTTTCTTCTTAGCTTACATACTTATGATCTTAAATAGCTTTGCAATCATCTTCATGCAAACTCCTCAGGCATAGAAATTAGCGCTGTCTTCTACGATGTTGTAAGCTAGGCGGTGCTGAAACTCACCAATGGTTTTGCTATATAACTCCTGCACAGGCGGCTGCTTGACTATTAACTATTCTAAAAGTTAAAATCCCTGTTGGTCACACACATCCTCCAAAACAGAATTGGATTGCTTTCATTAACTCTGTTCAACAGATCACTTTGTTGTTAGCTATCCTTCTTGCATTCTTGCTTCTGTGTTTTCAGCCCAAGCAGTCTGTAGGAACATGAACTAGCACAAAGCACTTAATTTTAAGTCAGGGAACTGGGATGAGGAGAAACACAACGGGAATCATATATGCAGGAAAGGAAGGCAGCTACTCTTTGTGCTGAGCTCTGGGCAAGTTTCTCCCATCTTGCTAATCCTATGCTGTTTCCCTAAGATCTCTCCAGTCCTCGACTCTCATTTCTGCCCATGGGGTTTCCTCCTTAGACACCTGTTCATGGCTGACTTTTGACCTCACGTTGGACACTGTGGTTTCTCCTTATTGAAATCAGCCTCTGGTTCTACCACTACTCTCAATTTCCACCAACACTTGGACTTAGTTCCCCATCTTCACTCTTCCAACTTGGATGGAGAACTCCAAGAGAAAATGCAAAATGAAGTTACACACATCAAATTGAAAATGGGGGAGGGAGAGCCTGAAAACTTTCTAGCCCATTTTCACTAATTAAATATGTATGCAATGCCATTTATATTTTATTATTTGGTAATCTGTCTGTCGTTTTATCTTAGGGAATGCAAAAACATCTGCAAGGGCGTGCATAGGTTCATAGGTGACAGCACGTTCTTTAACTTTCTTTTTGCCATAAGGTTTTCCCCCCAGCTTTATTGAAATATAATTGACACATAACATTGTTTAAGTTTATGTGTACAATGTAGTGATGTTACATGTGTATATATTGCCAAAGGATTGCCACCATAAGGTTAGTTAACACATCCATCACCTCACATAGTTGCATTTTTGTGTCTGTGGTAGGAACTTTTAAAATTTACTCTCTTAGCAACTTTCAAATATACAATATAGAATTGTTAACTATAGACACCCTGCTGTACTTTACATCCCCAGAACTTTTTTATCTTATAACTGAAAGTTTGTATCCTTTGACCACCTTCACCAATTTCCCCCACCCCACATTCCCTGCCTCTGGCAACCACCAATCTGTTCTCTGTTTCTATGAGTTTGGTTTTTTCACATTTCACATATAATTGAGATCACACAGTGTCTGTCTCTTTCTATTAGCATAATATCCTCAAGGTTCATGTATTTTGTCATAAATGGCAGGATTTTCATAATTTTTATGGCCAAATAATATTCCACTGTGTATATATTCCACATTTTCTTTATCCCTTCATCCTCAATGGATACTTTGCTTCCATGTGTTAGTTATTTAAATAATGCTGCCATGTACATGGGAGTGCAGTTTACAGTCCTCAACTGTAAATGTTCCCTCTTCGGAGGGTGTAGAGTCAGGAAGAGGAGAGACGGTAGTTTCCCTGAACTCTGCATTCTGCATTTCTGGGCTCCTATACAGAACACCTCTATTTCCTGTCTGGGATCTTTCCACATTATTTTGCAGGGTGAAGTTACCCTCTCACTGGACACTTGCTCTCAGGGGTCCCTCTTAGCACTGACCGAACGATTCTCACAAGACATGTCTTGGTTCCAGCTACACGTCTGCCATTCTGGGCAGCTCTTTGGCCAACATGCCCCATTACCATGCTGTGTTCTTTCACATTTCTGTGCTTTAGCAAGGGCGTTCCCTCTATCCTCCACTTCTCTATTCATTTACTGAATAAACATATATTAGGCAGCTACATACTATGTGCTAGATGCTGGTGGTGCAAACGTGATCCAGCACAAGGCCCTCCCGTAAGGGAGCTTTTATTACGTGTGACCAGGACAACAATCAAGTAAACACGGAGCAAATAGGATAATTACAGAGCTGTGGAGCAATAAACAGGGTGATAAGATAGAGCAGGGTTCTTAGTCATGGCTGTACCTCAGGATTGCCTGGAGAGCTTTACAAATTTATAGGTGTTTAGGCCCCATCCTCAGATCAATTAAACCACAATTTCTGGGAGTGGGGTCCAAGTACCAGTCTCGTTAAAAAGCTCCCCAAGTCATTTTAAAACATCGCTTTATTGAAGTACAATTTACAATACCATAAATTCACCCATTGTAAGTGTACTGTGCGACGATTTTTGGTAAACTACAGAGTTGTGCCGCTGTCCACAAGGTTCCGTTCTAGGACACGTCCCTTCTGTCCATGTGGAATAACTGCCCATTCCCCTTGTCAGCCCCAGGTAGCTACTGATCTGTTTCCCCTAGACGTGCCTTTTCTAGACATTTCATTCACCAGGTAGTTTTAACGTGCAGCCTGGATTGAGAAACGCTAGGACTGAGTCAATGAGCGGAGGGAATGTCTACGCTAGATCGGAAGGATGAAAATAAACCAACCAGGCAAGGGCTGTGGAGAAGAGCATTCTGGCAGAGGGAACAGCAGAGGCAAAGGCTCAGAGGAGGGAAAGAGGTTGGTCTGGCCCAGGAGCAGAAAGGAGGCCACTGTGCATAGTGAGTGAGGGTGAGAGCAGGAGGCAGGAGGCCGGAGGCAGGATCCAGAACAGTCGGGCTTTGTGGCACGGTGAGGAGCTAGCTCGGTTTTCCCTGAGAGCAATGGGCGATCACTGAGGGTTTTAGGTAGAAGCACGATGTACTGTGATTCTCCTTTAAAAGATTTCTAGCAGTTTTGCGGAGAGTAGATCAGAGAGGGGCAAAAGAGAAAAGCAGGAAGTCAGTTAGGAGGCTACTTCTAAGTGGCCCAACTTCCCCTTATCCTTTAAAGCCTGATGAAATGTCACCTACTCTGGGAGGCTTTCTCAGGGTCCCCGCTCTTACTCTCATAAAGCTCCGTTCACACTTCCATTGAAAACCAATTACAAGGGATCGTTAATAATCTGTTTATTCCTCTGCGTTCCCTATAGGCTATGAATGCCTTTGGTGGATTGCATAAGGGACGGGGGCGGGGGGGAGCTCGCCAATTAAATAAATTAATAAAATATAATGAATAAAAATGAGAATGAAGAAAGGATTATGTGTTGTTTACCCTTCTATTCCCAGCCCCTGGCATGATGCCTGGTGCAGTAACAGGTGCTCAGGAAAATAAACGTTTGTTGAGCTGAATGACACATCTCTTCAAGGGCCAAGACCATGCCTCATGTCTGGAAACCCCTCAGCAAGTAGTATGATTTTAATGCACACGCGAGGCAATGTATAATTTCATGTGGCATAAATAAATCTACCTGAAACTTTGATTCCACCAGCGCATGGAATATACTGTGTGATACTAATGAAAGCTAACACTGGTATAACAATGTGTAGTTTTCAAAATACTTTCATCCACACCGGAAATAGTTGCTGAGTACATACCATAACAGGCACTGTGTTGGGTGTTGGTGGGTGGTACCGAGTGCGAGAAGACAGTAAGGGTCTCCTTGCATGGGGTTGTGACCTTATTGGAGGAAACTGAGGACTGTGGTATCATACAACATGTTGGGCTGGGAAGCAATGAAACATCATTATCCCCATTTTACCAAGGAGGACACCATGGCAGAGTGAGGTACATTCCTAAGATATTAGCTGAGACTCAAGCCTGGGTCATCTACCTCCGAGTCACTTTGCTGGATAGTGGGGCTCTTGGGAAGAAGTGCCACATCCAGGACACCTGGTCGTTTCCCGGTGGAAAGCAACGATCGTCTCTGTGATGCAGACCATGTGGGACGCTTCTGAAACATGAAATTTACAGTTGGAAGGGACCCCGGGGGAGCATTTGGTTCAACTGATTTATTTTACAGGTAAGGAAATGGAGGTCCAGAGAAAGGAAATGACTTTCCTTTAGGTAACACAGTTGTTCAGTCAGAAAGCCATGCATTCTCAGAGTGAAAAGGCCTTTCATTTTATTTGTTGAGAGAATTTAGAATGAGAGACATGAAATGATTTGCATAAAAGTATCCGACTAGGAAATGGCAGTGCTCTGAAAAGAACTAAGGTCCTATAGCTCTCGGTACACTGTTCTCACTACTAATTTGTAAAACACCTAAATGCTTATATCTATTGCCCACCAAAAGACACTTAAAAATGGCCGTAGCATCTGGAATCGTAACAGCCCCAAAGTGGAAATAAGAAAAACACCCATCAGTGGTATAATGGATGTAGACACACAATGGAATACTATGCAGCAGTGAAAAAGAAATGAGCGACTGCTTCCCAAACAACATGGGCAATGCTTAACAGACATAAAGATGAGAAAAAAAGTCCATATTGCACAATTTCACTTACATGAAGTTCAAGAATAGGCAAAATAGGGATTGATGTCTTATTAGTAACTACAGCAGGGGGGCTGCTGTCTGAGAGGGGACACGAGGAAGCCTTCCAGGGTACTGGAAATATTCTGTGTCTTGATCTGAAAGGAATTAAAACAGGTGTCGACATGTCTAAAAATTCCCCAAGTTGCCCTCTTAAGATCTGTGCATGTTGCCAAATATAAGTTATATCTCAGTAGGTTTGGTGAATTAAAAAAAAAAAAGGTTTCTAATTGTCATCTCCCATCCCTCTCACAGCAGCTGTGGGAGGTAAGGCCAGGCTTACTAGTGAGGAGTATTAGGCTCAGGGAATTTGCTGATTAGCCCAGGGAATGTGCCAGCACAGCCACAGCTCCACTTGATAAAGCTGTTGGGGGCTCTGGATAGCTCAGTTGGTTAGAGCATGGTGCTCATAACACCAAGGTAGCCGGTTCGATTCCCACATGGGCCAGTGAGCTGCGCCCTCCACAATAAGATTGAAAACAGTGACTTGATTTGGAGCTGATGGGTCCTGGAAAAACACACTGTTCCCCAATATTCCCCAATAAAAAAAGAAAGAAAGAAAAAGCTGTTGGTTTTGTCTTCAGTCAACAGAAGAAGGTTTTTAGTTTCAGGTTTTAAGTTTCTTAGAGAGTTTATAAAATGAATTAATTACAGTCATTGAGATTTTAAATTGCAATAAATGCTGATCTAATGGGCTTAGATGAGGCAAGTCACACAACTTGCTTGTTCTGTCCCAGTTAACTTCTGAAATCTTTTAGGCTTTCAACCTATACCAATAGAGCCAATGGGATTTGGATCTTAAAGATTTTTTTTTTAAAGTACTATGTGTAGTTTGCTTTACCAGCAGAGTTCTGGAAGCAATTTCAGATTTACATCTGCATCTGTTTCTTGAATTTTTTTGTTTTGTTTTGTTTTTTTATCCGTACAGATTCTCACTGCAGTATTATTTGTCATAGAAATGAATGGAAACAAATGAATGTCCCATGACGAAAAGTGCCTATGTGAAC
Source organism: Rhinolophus sinicus (assembly GCF_036562045.2). Taxonomy (NCBI): domain Eukaryota; kingdom Metazoa; phylum Chordata; class Mammalia; order Chiroptera; family Rhinolophidae; genus Rhinolophus; species Rhinolophus sinicus. The sequence continues at coordinate 42,546,067 of NC_133764.1, read as the reverse complement.
TATGGTGCCATTGCAATATAATGCAGCCATTGAAATTAGACAGTAGCTTGGAAAGTGCTTACGGCACGTTAAGGGGAAGAGCAAATAAAATTGTACATACAGTGTGTTACAACTAAGCAAAATTACATGTTTAAAATATATGTATATACACACACTCAAATGTCAACAGTGATTATGTTTAGGTAGGAGAGCCAGGGTATTTTGTTCTTCTTTCTATTTTTCTATATTTCCCAATTTTCTTTAATGAGTATGCACTATAGTTATAATTTTTCTAATGACATTTTTATAGACAAACAGATTAATTTTCAATATCTTTGAAGCATACTTTCAAAATGTTCTCTCTTTTCCAGAGCTATTGAGTGCTTCATAGTACTAATAATATTGTAAACCAGAATTTTGAGGTTATTAAGCCCTAATTTTGTGTCCAAGGCTTCTTGTATAGCACTATATGAGATAAAAAAAAAATATATATATAACAGTGCAAATACAAGGGACAAAAGCAATAGGGGAAAAACAGAGGTTAGTGTAAGAATGAAAATGAAGAGTTTATTTTGACCTCCTTCCTATGAGATACTTGAAATCAATTATTTCACAAACACTCTGTGACAAGGGGGATATGATCATTCCTATCTGTTTATTCCATAAACATTTATACACACCTTTTGTGTGCCAAGCACTGAGTTCAGTGTGGGGCGGGGGGGGGGGGTAACAAGGATAAATGAGATACAGTCTTTAGTGCTGTATGCAAATTACACCTAAAGAAAAAAGTCTGGTCCTTTATGTCAAGGGAGCTCACCCTCTGGACAGATGTGGAAAACATTCAGAAAAGTTAAAAGACTTGTCCACTATCCCACAGAAAGACAGCACTGGAGCCAGGATTTAAGCTGCTCCTGTGACATCCATCCTGTGACACAGGTTACAGATGCTGCAGGACTGAGGCAAAGCTTTCGTGGACAAGGGACCCCCTCACTGGCCTCACAGGGAGTAAGATTTGGAAACAAGGAGATGACAAGGAAGCCATTCCAGCAGGTGACAAAGGCTGACAGGTGAAAAGGATCCCATGATCTTAACGTCTTGTAAGGGAAATGGGCCCTCAAACAAATAATGAGGCGAGAATATGGGACAAGTTATTCATTCATTCATTCAAATTTCATTCAGATTTCAGCCTCAGATTGTCACTTCGGCAGAAAGGCCCCATCTGAAGTAGTAATTCAGTCATTTCCCATAGAACCCAATCTTAATTCTATACAGAACATTTATCAGTATTGGTTTTGTTTCTTGTTTTGTAGCTGTTTTTTTTTTTAAAAAATATTGCTTATTTCCTTCCATTAGAATGTAAAATCGAAGAAAAGAGGGACTGGCTCTGTCTTATTCCTACCTGAATTCTTAGAGCCTGGAACAGAGTCTGGAAAAGAAAACATTCACCAAATATTTACTGAATGAATTCATTGGTTTTATGGGAGCACCAAGGAGGATTCTTAGCTTGGATAAGAATGGGGGTTAAGCGGCAGGGAAGGCTTCCTGGAGGAAGCAAACGTTGCGCTGGGTCTTAAAAGATGAGTAGGTTCTCTCCAGGGTCAGGGTAGGAGTGGAAGGGCTGAGGGGAGGGGGAAAGACTGCAGAGCACAGGGACAGCACAGAATAGTGTGACAGGAGCTGGAAAGTGTGACACAGGGCGTGCCTTCAGATGAGGCTCAAAATTAGGCAGGGACCACACTCCAGCAGGACTTGGAAGCTTCTATTTTATTTGGAGAACAGAGGAGATCAATTGAAGGGTTTTAAGTGGGGATGCGCCATGATCACATCTGTGGTTTTAGGAAGTATGGCCGTATGGAAAGACACATGTAGGTGACACAAGACTGGGGCAAAGATCCCAGCCTGAAAAGGGAGAAGTGGCCCCTGACCCTTAGGGGCCATCCAGGAACTATCAGCTAGACCTCGGTGTTTCTCCTGATGAACATAAACCACAGACCACAGTGGACAAGGCCACGCTGACTATGATGGGTCAAGTCGAAGAACACACCTCTCCATACTCGTGTCTGAACACAGACGAAAAGCACAGGCATTGTCTACACTAAAAAAGGGACCAAATGCCCCCTTTGCTTGACTAGTGCCAGTGGCTGACGCTACTTTACCGATTATAGTTCTAACCTTGCTTCATTCTTCCAGCTTTAGAGATAAGATCATCCATCTTAGAAGTGTGTTTCCCTGAAAATAAGACCTAGCTGGACCATCAGCTCTAACGCATCTTTTGGAGCAAAAATTACTATAAGACCCAGTCATATTACATTATATTATATTATATTATATTATATTATATTATATTATATTACACTGGGTATTATATTATATTATATTATATTATATTATATTATATTATACCCAGTCTTATAGTAAAATAAGACTGGGTCTTATATTAAGTTTTGCTCCAAAAGACGTGTTAGAGCTGATGGTCTGGTTAGGCCTTATTTTCGGGGAAATAAGGAATTACCCGTTGCCTGACAAAACACAGTTCAGACCCAAGCCCTGTTTCCTTGAACCCTCCTCCAAAGCATCTAACACAAATCTCAATTCTGTAAGTCCTTCCTAGCACGTCTTACTGAGACGCCTCATGATCTCCCATGCTGTGCATTCTCCCTCACTGGGAGGAGCATCGGTCAACAGCAGATGTGCTCCTGGTGGTCTCTGGCTGGATGGCAATGACACTGCTAAAAGGCTGCAATACTTAAAGATGTGCTGGAGCCCACCCATGCTGGCCCACCTGTACCAGCTTGTGAGAGCCTATTGTTGAATTTTTACAAATTTTTCAAGCCAGTTGTTAAACACATCATTATTAATAATTACATTATATAAACTTTCATTTAAATAAATTTAATTATATTGAAAAAACAGTAATGCATCCTCAAAACTCATTACTTCCTAATTCTTTTATTACATTTTCCTATTATTTCTGCTCTGGAGATGATTAGCATCTATTTTTTCTGTATGGTGGAAATAGTATCAAATGACGTGCTACTGTGCATCCCTTCCCATCTCCATGTTCAGTGATGTCATGTTGTTAGCTCAAAATTTGCCATCGTGCAGTATTTACACCATGGAAATTGGCAAACCCTACAAATCAAGGCTTCTCTCCTCCCTCCATCTGGTGGGTAAACCAGTACAGCACTGTTACCCTAATCCACAAATGCTGAAGCCTTGCCCTGAGGCTCAAGAGCAGAGCAAGAGAGCAGTGGGTGGATTCAAGAACTATTTAGGTGACTAGAGAGCTGACCGAGAATGGAATTAATGATCTCAATTGTCCTCCTACCCTCCGGTATGAAAGGTATGACGCTTTGGGTTTCCGTCCATATTCTCTTTATACGTCCTGGGTCCTGCCTGTTCCTAGGCTGACTGATGGCCTTTGGCTTAAGTACAAGAAAAGACAGGAAATAGTTCTGGGGAATCTGCTGGCCCAGGAACCCTCAGGATGAGGGGACCCTGCTGAGCTGTCTCCCAAGTAGTTCACCCTTCTCAACTAAGAGAACAAGCACAGTGTGTGTCTTAAATTTATTTCAGGAATGGCTTCAAATTAAAGATGCACAAAGTTTGTTTACTTTTAAAATTTTTCAATCAGCATTAATTCCCTTAGATTAAATCAGATAATAGAAAAGCATAGGGTGGCTAGACAAGATAAAAAAGAGAGTCATATATAACAAATTAAAAATTACGCCACCGGGAGAGAAGAATACCATGGTCTGAAGGAAGAGGCTTCCTCCAGTGATGGTATCTGGCACGTTAGAGGTCCAGGTAATTAATGGCTGTAAAACACTTCAAAAGTGTAAAGCGCTGCATCAGTGCTGAGATAGACTTGTGCCATTATATCAGGATGTGGAGCTTCATTACACCCACTACGGGGGTTCTTAAATGGGAGATGTTAGCGCTACACTCTTGGCATAAATCCACTAGTTTCCATCGGGCACTGGCCCGCCCCACACCTAGACCACTCACCCGGGCTTTCCTGGAAAGGGCCAGAGGTGTGTGAGGGGCTAGGCCTACGCTTACATGTGAAGTGGGAGGTGGTCAGTACAAGTACCTCCTCCTGCATAGAGCCCTTCTAGATCACCAGGCCTTTGTCAGAATCCTAGCAACTCTACCCCGCAGGTCACCCTCAGGTCAACATTGTATAGCCTGGTCTTTTGCATGTTGCACCTGGAGGTCCAGAATCATGCCTCTGCATTAGCCTACCCGTCACAGAATTGCAGCCTTAGAGGATTCTCCGTAAAGCTGTGTGCGATGTCATGGTGAGCGTGAAAGCTTTCGCCTCTGAATGGCCTCCACTCCCACACTACAGTCCTGCTACACCAACCCTGATACCCCACGGAATATTCCAATTCTTCCACCTGCTCTGGATGGCAGGTGTTATATAAAACCCCCACTTCGCAGACTGGAGAACAAAGGTACAAAGAGGTCAGGTAGTTTGCAGAAGAGTCCAAACTTAGTTCCAGCTCCATGTAGCACCCTTTCCCCATCGTGATTACTTTCGAACTGTTGGTTGGCTTGTGTCACTGATTTCCTACCGCCTTGTTCACCACCGACAGTCAAAATAATAACCATCCCAACAACAAAAGCAACTGACGTTGCAGAAAGTGCTTTCCACAGCTCAGAATGCTTCCGTATTTGTCATTTTAATGAATCTGTGCTGTGACTCCATTGCTAGTTGCTCAACCTTGGGAAAGACCTTAACCTCTTGGGACCTCGGTGACTTCAATTATCACACTCATCCACTCAACATCTAAGTGAGGCAGGCAAGATTTTTATCATTAGTAAGTTATTAATAAGTGTGCATTAATAATGACCTCCTCAACTTTTATAACTCGTCAGAGTTTACAAAGCACTTTCTCAAGCGTTTTCTCATTTCTTCTCCCAATAGTTCTGTAAGGTCAGTGAGGCCGGCAGTATTGCCCGGATGTGAGGGTGAAGACACTGAGGCTTTGAGAGATTCAGCAGCATTTTATAAAGTACATTCCGGGAGCATATTATTCCCTGGTGATACTCTGTGAAAAACGGATGAGTGGGAAATACGGTATGCTATGTCCCCCACTTAGAAGTTAAAAAAGTGCTTGGCACCTGAAAGGTTCTGTTAAGTCCTGCAGTAAGGAAATCTGCTTAATTTTGCTTCAACTACGTTTGCTAGAATGCAGATAACCATGAAAGAGAAACTCCCTCTTTACATACCTATTAGCATTTTGTGAAACTAGGTTTCAGTGGAGCTCCTGTTCTGTGAAATTATCTGGATTCAGCAATTTAATCAAGGTTGTTAAGACAGGGAGAGCTGATCTTCTGTCTCTGAGTCAATATGCAGTTAAAGTGGTCATTAGCAGAAACATATCACAGCCCTCTACTTATAATAAATTTAAAATTAATTTTAAATAAATACCTTTATTGATCCGTTCCCTGTCTGCTCTGGCAAGTGAATGTCATTGTTGCCAGTGAAATACTGGTATCAAGCTAACTTCACATCGCTGCGTGCTGGCCTGGACTTGTCCCAGGTTTGGGGGTGTATTCCTCCCTAAACATCCAGCCAAAGGGACAGGGGTAGGAGACTGGAGAAAGGTGTATTCTTAAAGGGTCGTGCCATTTAAATATAACTTTGGGGGCTTGCTGGTTCTTCTTTCTGAGCTGTTCTGAACATTCCAGAGATAGTAACCCAGATCCCAAACACCAAGGATTAGGTCAGGAGACTAAAGCAGTTGATTGTCACCCAGGAGCAGTCCACACCTAGCTCCTCCTGCCAGGGGACTTTTGGCTGTCACCGCTAGGGGGTGCTACTGACATCTAAAGGGTAAAGGCCAGAGATGCTGTTAAACATCCTATGCTGCACAGGACAGCCCCCCACAATAAAGAATTATCCTGCCCAAAATGTCAACAGTGCTGAGGTGGAGAAACCCGGACTTCAGGAAGTGAGGTGGTTTGGGTGTGTGCCAAATTCCTGAGGCAGTGCAGAGCAGTGGAAAGAGCATGGATGGCTTGCCTGAAAACCAGGGCTCACATCCTGGCTCCCCCTGGTATGAGAGAGACTTCTGGGGCTCACTGCCACGTACTTCTCCTCTCCTTCCAGGGACAGAGATGAAGACCACAAAACCAGCCCCTCCCTGCCCTGACGAGACTGGTAAAGCTTGTGGCTTAGTACCTGGTACCAGACGGCAGGTGAAGGGATGTGACCCTCTTCTGGGCCTGGCCCCTAAGCCGTCCACGAGACCCTCCACCCGTGCTGTCCTCCACCCCATCACCTGCCAGCAGAGACTCCAGGGGAGGACTCTGAGGCCCGACCTAGATCATGGATTCAGGCTTCTAAAACTTGGGTCTTTCGATCCCCAAGAGGTCCGTGGGTGCTAGAGCCTGGCAGGGAGATGACACCCTCTTTACTTTCACTAACCTCTAATTGAAAGGCAGCATTTTTTCAATTATGAAGGCAAGCACCAAACCATTGCAGTGTTAACAGCACCCGTGACTGCTTTTCCAACAGAAACCAGAGATATTTTCATATCACATTGCAGTTGTTACCTCAATACCTGCAAAATATCATTCTGCTCATCGCTACTTTGTAACTATAGTTGTGCTCAGAGTGGCTGCTAGATCTCAGATTTAATAGAGTGCTAATAAAGCAGCACACGTATTACTATACAATAATTCGTTTTTTATTTTAATATTTTGATAACTACTTGAAAATTGGCTTCCTTTGTATTTTATTCAGTTATAAACGTTGTTCAGAGATGGGTCCATAGGCTGCACCAGACTGCCAAAGGGGTTTGGGGCACACGAAGGTTCAGAGCACTGCTCTCTAAATGGATTATAGTTCTCCCTCCTACCCAAGAGGCCCTGCCAAGCCACATCAGGCCCTAATATGAGCAGGGAATAATCCTTTCTTGTGTTGAATCCCTGAAAGCTGGAGATGTTTATTATAGCTGTTAGCCTATCCTGACTCACACAGATTAACCCTGCCAAGACTTTCAATTGCTCTAATCCTGGCTTCCAAACTCCCTGGAAAGAATTGTGTCTACTCACAGAAGACCTAGGAGTGAGGGGCGGGAAGTGTGTGGAATGGGCCACAGATGGAAGGGTTATTATGAATCACCAAGTCAGGGGGGTCAGCAAACTATGACCCACCTGTTTCTGTAAATAGCGTTTTACTGGAACACGGGCCTGCCTATTTATGTACCGTTGTGGCTGCTTTCATGGCAGAGGTGGTAGTTGTGACAGAGACCTCTGGCTTGTAAACCTAAAATAATTACTGTCTGGCTCTTTAAGAAAAAGTGTGCCAACCTCAGCCGTGGGCCTTGCTTTTCCCATGGAGGAGGTGGTGGCAAGGGGAAAGTTTCCGGTTCTTTGTTAGGATAAAAAGCCTGGGAGATGCTATCCCCTTTAGATCCAATTGTGAGGTTGGGGTTGGGGCATCCGGGACACACACAGCATGCCCTGCCACCTTAGGGCAGTGGCTGGATGCCAAGCCAGAGCTGGCAGCTCCTCTGGCATTCGCTTGAACTGGTTCAATATGTTAATGCCTACATGGAGTCATTTCCTTTGATCAGGTAGACAGACGTCCTCATAGCTGGAGGACACGCATGGGGCAGAACGCCAAGGGCAGTTTTGTTCCATGTCCTTCCAGGGGTATAACTCTTCCTACCTAAACTGTACATAGCAGTGAAGCCAGTTTCATAAGCAGTTTACAGGTGAGGAAACTGAGTCAAGAGAGGCTAAGGGAGCATGCGAAGGGACCTACCGTATAATAGACAAGTGCCTTTAATTATCCTGTATGTTCCTTAAAACCCTACTACAAGGAAGCAGGTATTGGGCTGGGGGGAGTCACAAGATTTGTCCCAAATGGTGTAATTCGTAAGTGGCAGAGGTGGGATTTTCTTCCAGTTGGTTCCACGCCCAGTACAGTGTATACAGCCCAACACTACTTTCTACTATCATTTCATCATTTCACTGGCATCATCACCAAAGAATCTTTGTGCAGTGGATGTGGTCACTGAGTATAATGTGACAAAGTCTCTGCCATAATTCAGTCCAGACTGGTCTTTCAAAGGACACCAGGTCAATTCTTGTTTGTCATCTGCCGTTGAATTGCTGTGGGATCCCAAGTAAGTCACTCCACCTCTCTGAGCCTCAGTTCATTCAACTGTCAAAACAAAATTATAATCTTTATCCTACCTCCCTGGGTAATTTAGCTTTCATTCAAAGAAAAAAAGGAAATAAATTCGTTGGGTAGATTTTTCTTTTTTCAGTCTCAGCAATGAAAGAATTTTTCTTCGAAAGACTCACAAAACTGACAGCTGCCAAAATGAGCATCTGGCTCTTCTCCTTTTATTTAAATACATCTTATTTGATTTCATTACGTTGGCACGTCATAGCTAGAATGCCAGAACTAGAAGGAAGTTTAAGAGGCCTTTCTAAAGCAACCCTTCTTTGAGCAGTGGAGGAAACAGGGCTCCTGGGAGGCGAGGTGATTTGCTTTGGATCACCCAGGGAGTGTGAGCTAGGATTGGAGCTCCAGTTTGTGATGCCTAGGGATCTGTGTTCTTCCTGTTACTTTGTTGCCTCTTGAAGCAAGGACCTGCTCAGCGTGTCAGATTTCTTGAGGATGGTTATTTAGGCACAGAAATCACAATTCATGTGTCCCTTTCCTTTGGGAGTAGGTGTGCTCTGCTAAATCCCTCAGCTTTGGCTTAAAGAAGATATCCATTGGAATGCTGCCTCTGCCCTAACAGTGAGACCGTGGGCTCATTCCTTACTCCTCCTGCAGAGTCTCTGTTTCCTTGCCTATAAAACAGGGATGATAATAATGATAGCTATTTCCCAGGGAATTGAGAGGTTAAACAAGATGATGTAGATAAAGCATGTATCATAAAGTCCCTGGCAATGCCAGCTCCATTACAGCGATTGTTCTAGCAGCCTGGGGTAAGATCCTACATCAAACACCTTCCAGGGCCATCCACTTGTGGGCCAGGAAAGAAGTGGGTCCTGTCATCCTGAGGTCCATAAAAAGGATGCAAAGAAACAAGGCATCAGTAGCCATGGCTAACTGCCCAGTTTTATGATTCAGAAAAATTGCTTTCTAGAAAATCATTAAGTTTAGGTTGCTTTCTCGCTAGCACTAAATGGGAGTCTAAATATATATTTATTTCATGTCCTGATGTCAGCAGGTGTGAGTACTAAGGAAATCACCCATAAACAGTCTAAATCTCCTGAGGTAAATCTCCTGACCAGAGCTGGGCCTTGGCATTTGATTGAATCTGGAAGTGCTCCCCACACCTCCCACTGCTCCAGCCTCCTTCTGACCCCAGTGCTGGTCTCTACCAGTTCATGGCTTCTACGGAGCCAGGGCCATGGCAAACCCTTACCAAGGGTGAAATGCCTTCAGCCTTTGATGAGGTTCATGCCCAGGTACCCGGCCTCGTAACCACCGATGGAGGTCACAGGCTCGCTGGTTTACCCACAACCAAACTCCCGGTGGAGCCCAGTGGAGGTGGGAGCTGTTTGGGACTAACTGGCCTCATGAAGAAACTGCTGATGAGTTAATGGAACTGAAATGTCATTGCCTTCTGAAGTCACTTAGCAGATTTGCAACCTAAAAACACAGAAACTTCTGGCAGTTTCAAAGGACCCCAAAACCTCAGGTTCATATTTCCCCCCAGCTGAGCAGGAGGCTGGAGGGGCTCCAGGTGCCCCTCTCTACTTTCTTTTCTTCTAGATCGAGAGGCTTGTCCACTAGAGTGCCCTTCCCCTCTCTTTTTGCATCTGTATCCAACCTCCAGAGCTCTGCTCAAATCCGCTTCCCTACCAGAAGAAATGTTCTCTCTCTCTCTCTCTCTCTCTCCCTCCCTCCCTCCCCCCCCCCGTTGGACAATTTACTCTGTGCTAAGTTCCCATATGCATTTTCTCATTGAGTCATTATAAAAACCTTAGAAAATGGTTACTGCTGTCATTCCTGTTTTATAGCTGAGGCTCCGACAGGTTAAGTGACTTTTCCCAAGTCCCACAGCTAGTACGCGACAGAGCCACAATCTGAACCCCAAAAGCCTTACTCCAGAACCTGAGAGCCCAGGTAATACGGCCTTCAGCTGTGAGCACTTAGTGTGTCCTCAGTCTGCATCATTCCCACTTCAGTATGTCCTTGTCTTGTGTCCGTATAATAGGCCTCCGTGACTGGCACACAGTAGGCATTCAGTAAATATTTGTCACATGACTCCCTAGATTATAAACTTCTTGATGGTAATGATCCTGTCTTATACATCTGGGGACACATTGCCCCCCCCCCCCCAAGTTCCTTGCACCATGTTGAACTCATAGTTTGAAGCTATTACATTCTTCCTGAATATCAGCTAGTCCTGTGTACTGGGCAAGTACGTTGTCATATCTGAAATCTCAGACACAGCAATTTAAACCCATTCCCTTGAGCCTGAAACCCTACTTGAAAATGTTCACCTCTACCTGAAGAGTACTTAAAACTGAGCCACCTCAGTAGGGCAGAAAAGCCTGGAGCTTAGAGTCAGGAGACCTAAGTTTGAGTCCCAGTTCTGTCACCTATTAGCTGGGAACTTTGGCAAGTGACCCAAGATTCTTGGACCTCACTTTTGTCATCTGTAAAATGTGGGTAGTAGTCACTGCTCAGCTAGACCAGCTCACAGAGCTGGTGTGTGACAATGTGAGAGAATACATGCTGCCTCAGCTTGCCCATCCGTTATTACTCTTACTACCACAAGCTGGTGACAGAAGTGTTTCTTCTGGTAGCATACTTCAGTCGAGGTTCATTTTGGATAGCAGAAGCAGCAGAACTCTTTAGGGTGCCTTTCCCAGGTCAAACTACTAAGTAGAGGGGCTGTGGCTGATTAATTCCTTCTAAAATTCTTCCCTCCTTCAAATATTTATTGGACACCTACTGCATGCCGGGCACTAGATGCTAAATGCTGGGTGTCAGGTGTGAGGTGCTGGGTATGCGGAGCCATACAAGACAGAGCCACAGGCCCTCATAGAGCCCAGAGTCCAGAAGGAGACAGAGACAGGTGAATCCCCAACCACCATGCAGTAGGGCAGGGGCCACGAAACAGATGGGAAGAGGGAGAGCCAGTGCATCATGAATATCCATTAAACCCTGGACTCACCCTTGACGTCTCCATTTCTCTTACATCCCATAGCCCACCTACCAGCAACACATGTCAGCTCTGGCCTCAAAATACATCATGATCTGACCACTTCCAGTAACGCCCCCCACCCAAGCTAGAATTTGAATAAATAGAAGTCAGAACATGTCACTCTTCTGCTCAGAATCCCTCAGTGGCTTCTTATCCCACTCAGAGTAAAACCTCAAGTCCCAGCGACAGGCGACAAGGCCCTGTAGTACCCGGCCCGGGCAATCCTGGGCTGTCTGCTGCTCCCTCTCTTCCTACATCAGCCCACACGTTTGCCTCCTGGCTTCGCTCTGATTCCTCCAAGCTCACCCCCACTTGAGAGTCTATACAGATCCTTTGCCACTACTCCTGGCCTAGAATACCCTGTGTGCACAGATTCACGTGGCTTGCTCGCTCCTTCACTTTCTTTAGGCCGCTGGGCAGAGCGCATACGACAAAGGCCCTTCTTGATCACCCTATGTATGAGGTTGGTGCAAAAGTCATTGCGGTTTTTGTAATTATTTTCAACCTTTTAAACCGCAATGACTTTTGTACTCACCTATAAAACAGCAACCACACTCTCCCCATTATCATTTCCTTCTTACTTAGTTTTTTTTCCTAAAGGACTTGATGCTGCTGCACATATGTTGACTTGTTTAGGTGTTTCTTGTACTCCTCTTATAGAAGAGAAGCGCCATGATGGTTTGTTTGGTCCACTGCTGTTTGGCTAGTATATAGACCAGTGCCTGGCGCATAGTAGGAACTCAATACATATAAATGGATAGAATGTAAAGGGTGGTACACCAAACACACAGAGAAGGGGTGTCTCGCAGGACTTGGTGGAGCCGATGGAGGGCTCACGAGTCCCTTTTGGAGAAGGTGCCACCTGCCCTGAGTTGTGAAAAACTGAAAGGTATTAGCTACATACACACAAATGGCGGGGGGAAGAGTACATTTAATGGAGGGTCCAGGTATTACATGCAATGACCCAAAGGAATGAAAGACCATGATGCATTTGGGGACCTTTAAGTGGTTCTAGACGGAAAGCTGTTCAGAATCCTTCTACATTGGTCTAAGGAGGAGATTCAGCCCGAGTCCCATCGCCTCTTCCTCCTCTGCTCCATCTTCCTTTGCTCCTTAGTAATTCACGAGAGTTTTTATTAACTGAGAGAATTTGGAAACATTTTTCTGAGCCCTGCTCTTTCCAACTTGGGCAGCACTTTGTTTTCTTTACTTTTGTTTTCCTTTTTTTGTTTTGTTTTCAACTGGCATAAAAAGTCCAGGTGAAGAAAAGGAACCTTTCATTTCTTTCTTTACATGCTGCTTTGCTTGGAACCCAAACACCATGAAATGAGTTGGTGAAATGCCAGGACGGTCACATCTGGAGCGCTGGGAAAGGGCCACGTGGGCCAGGTGGGGTCAGCTGACCTGCTGCAAGCCGTGGGTGGATGTAGTCCAGACCCTGGATTGGACTGTCCAGTTCCAGGTAAGGGCAATGGCTTCACCGACGTTTCCCGTCTACGGATGGATACCGCTCAGAAAGGAACCTTGTTCACTGTATACCAGTTACCAGGGGCTGTTTTCCGGTTTGCTCAGCCTTTTTACTTCTGTGGCATGTCTGTTTTTTCTCCTCTGTTCTCTCTGTAAGGAAAAGGGTGAAGCCCAACTGTGCTCACTATGAGGGAGCTGACGGTGACACTTTTTACAGATAATTGCATTTTCGGGGCCTCAGGGCCAGAGACCTCCATTGTCCTGGAGCCAAACCAGAGGATGAAGACAGCTAACATTTTCATGCTATGTCTACGCACTTTAGTGGTAGGATTGTCCAGAATCCTGGAGTTTCTATTTTATAGGCAGCACTGTAGCCATGACCACTGGCTCAACCTGCCTTTCCAACGTTATCTTTTTCTACCTGAGTGAGATAAACCATCATTTATTAAGGCATGAAGATGTGCTAGGCATTGTGCTACGGTTTAGAGATAACTATCGCCTTTATTCTCCTCAATAACCCTTCTTTAAACTAGTCCCATTTCTTTCTTTCCCCTCTCTGCTGCCATTGTTCTCAGTCATTGCCCACCCGGCCCCACTTTATATTTCTTCTAAGCACTTACCTCCACTGTGCTACCTGATACTATGTATTTCTCTTTATTGGGCATTACTCTTCCAAAGTAAAACGAAATGCTGTAAAAGCAGAGAATTTTTTCTTTTGTTTTCACAACTGATATGTCGAACACATAATAGGTGCTCAAAAGATATTTGTTGGTGGATAAATGAACAAACCCATGAGTTAGGGTTTATTGCCCTTTTACTGAGGAAGAGACAAACATTTAAAGGAGAAGTAAGTTACACAAGATAACATACCTCAGGACGAGGCTGAGGGTCAACCGGAGTCAGGATTTGATCCCAAGCCAGCTGTCTTCAAAGACACCTTTTAATGCATCCCTTCCTGCCTCCTACACTCTAGCAGGGCTGGGATTAGGGCGGGGCAAGGGAGGCAATCATCTCTGTGCAAAATTTAAAGGCGGGGTTGTGGAGGGGCAGGGTACCGAAAAAATCCAGTAATCAAAGTAAATAATATTTAAATGCGCTATTTTAAAAAGTCAGAAATTTTAATGCCAAAAACCCATGGTGAACAAAACTTCAAAATTATAAATAAAAAGGATCAGCATTTATTGATTTTTCCTTTTGTCTCAGGTGCCAGTGTGGTTCAACCCAGCACCGATCTGCCTTTATTCAAAATGTTGATGTTATCCTGACCCCTGCCCTGTGTTCTAGTCACAGTTACGTGTTGAATCGCTTATTCTTCAGGCATCTCTTCCCTCCAGGCCTTGCTCACATGCTCCTGGACCTTGAGATATTTGGGTCTTGAACCATTTGCACTTTTGTGTGTTTTACAGATCTCTCTAAGCCACGGTAGACTGGTCACATACCGCCCTGTGACATCTGTCACGCACTGCTTCTTTGCTGTCTTGACTCCACAAATGCCAGCTTCCTCACCTCACTGACCAATGGCCATTGGGAAAGGCGGTGATTGTATCGCTCACCAAGTACCAGCGTCAGAACCACTGTCTGTACTGACCTATTGTCCAGTTATTGGACTATTTTGTTGCATTTCCTTTATTATTTTGTGAATATGAGTGGAAAACAGAAAAATGAAAGAGCTGAATCTAGCGAGAGGAAGCGTAAGTCTTATAATCTAATCCAGTTGAAACAGAAATGGAAATCATTAGGCCAAAAGCAATGCTTCCTGAGCCTTCATCAGAAGTTTGCTGCACTTGTCTGCTGACTATGTGTCCACATGGGGAAGAAAAGAACAGGATTAGAGAACGTGTGAAAAATGCTAAAGATATATTATCAAAGATTGTGTCCAAAGGTGAGGTTTAATCAGGTTTTGATGCTTTCTAAAAATCAACAAACACCTTTTTTTTAGTGCTTCTGGGTACATCCTTGATATATCATTATAATTGTTCACCTGGAATGTACTCTGTCCCAAGCACTTCATATGGATAACTCATGTAATCCTCATAACAACTCCAAGAAGTGCTTATAGTACCAGTTTTCTCTATTGCAGATGAGGAAACTGAGGCAGAGAGAGGTGAAGTAATTTTGCCAGGGCCACACAGCTAGTGAGTGTCAGAGACAGGATTTGAACCCAGATAGCCTGACTCCAGAATCAGCTTTTAGTACAGCAAACAGTCTATGGGAGTTTATGTATTTTAACTTTTGCACATATTTACTTTTGTTCTTAATTCCATAAGCATTACTTCCAGAAGCAGTGCCTTGTCTGTGGGCCTCTCCCATTGTTGCTGGCCCTAATTCTAGCCTTTTCCAAGGCTCAGAGTGAAAGGTGCCTTTCCTTTCCACAGTGCTTTTACTGACATGCGGGAAATATTCGATCCTTCCCAGAACACCCTGCATCATTTTATTTCTCCGTTTCTGAAAGTACTTTACTGTCCTTTTACTCTAGCCATGTATGATTTCTCTTAATCGAGTGTGTGGATTTCATCTTTGCATTATGCAGAACAGCACAGTAATAAGTACACGCTGAAGAGGGAACAGAGGAATGGGGTCTGCTCGGGAGAAGTGGTCTCTCCGCTCCGGGAGGCCATGGGGTTCCGTGGGTTTTCCATGATCTTCCTACACAGTGGACGCAAACTATAAAGTGCTGTGGTATATAAATGTAGGGGAAACGAAGGGCAGTAACTACTGAAGAGTGTATCAGGAAGTGACTTATGAGAATATCCTTTCATGGAGATGACACGTCCAGGACACCGCCAGCAAGGTGTGTCATTCACAAGGTGTGTCGTTCACAAGGTGGAATCAGCACGAGCTTAGTTCCAGGAAAGTCCACCCTCAAGTTCCAACCAGAACTTTGAAGCGTGGATGGAGGGAAGGCAGCTTTGTGTGAAAAATATGGATAATTACTCCTGTTCTGTGTACCTCATAGGGTTGTTATGACAGCCGATGGACACAATATGAAAGGGCTGCATAAGCTCCAAAGCACTGAGGAGACGTGGAGGTGAGCACATTTTCCCTGGGTGGATTTCATGATGCTCAATCCCTTTTGTCACCTCCTTCAAAGCCCTGCTTGTGCTGTGTATGCTGCCTCACCCCTAAATCCCGCTCCCATCCTTTTCCACCTGTCTCTGCTCTGCGAGGCTGACACTTACGGTCATCATCAGCTTCCTTGCTCTGGCTTCTGGTTGGGTTTAGCCAGTGAGAGGCCCTGGCGGGAGACTGGAGCAAGAAAGAGGCATGAGGCCTAGGTATTGATTCGATGATCCCCCCGCCCCCAGGGTCATATTGGGCTGGCGGCGTCTGTCAACTGAGGCCACTGTTCCCCTCTCTAAGGCAGCCCTCTCTACCTGGCCCTCTCCTTCACTAGTCCCTTCAGGTCTAAGGGCAGTGACAGCCCGTGCTGGGCACTGCACTCTCCCTGTGGTTTCTGTACACCCCCGACCCCCCCCCCCACACTGACATACACAGTCCCTCCACCAAGCCCCACCCAATTACACTAATTGGTGCTTTCATGTCCCACTGGGACCCTCATTGATGCACCTGCTCAAGGTCTTACCTTCTTTATGAATGAAACATGAGAACATGTGCCTCGATGCCCAGCCCTGTTCCTCACTCCCACTAAAAGTTCAGTGGCTATGCTTTCTCTCCCCCTCACATCAGCTCTGTTCTATTGGGCCAGGAATCCAACAATTGTTTTTAATGAGCAGACTTGCAGATTCCAAGCACAGTCCTAGCCCTGTGCCAATACCAGCCAGCAGGGGGCCCAGGAGGAGATTGTAGCAGCCCCCACTTTACAGAGCCCTGTGTTATAGGACCCGGGGTAGGGTGGGGACTACAGGGGTCCTGTCAGTCCTATCACCTGGCCCCACAGAAACCTTTTCAAGAACTGTTCTCCAGCTCTCCTGGATTCTTCCTGATTCTCCTGACATGCGGAGCCCCCACTCAAGGGTCTAAGTGATTTTATAGCAATAAAAACTGTAGGCAGGAGAGAGTCTTGTTATTCAAAGACTGCCCCCCACGGAAGTGTTCTGCATCCTCTGAACAGCCTATTGCAGCCTCCCTGCCGTTACCTGTTTAATTTTTAAAGCATTTGGATTCTTTACCAAGTTTATAGCTTTGGTGGCTGTAAACATTCCTTATATACATGATTGCTGAAGCTTCAATTCCTGCTCCCAGGGAACTCAAGCACTGTAAGCATAGACTCAACTGTCAGGGGCTGGGCTGCAAAGAGCGTGAGATGCTGGGGTGATATTCAGTGGGGGTTCGAAGGATTCTTCCTGTGACATCTTGCAAAGTCAGCTCCATGCAAATAAAGGCAGCAGCAAAGAGCTCCATTTAAATGCTTCATGCTAATATTTTGGAAAAGGAGTGCCAAGGGATATACATGCAATTGCAATCCCAGAAGGACTACCGTGTTTCCCAGAAAATAAGACCTAGCCAGACCATCAGCTCTAATGCATCTTTTGGAGTAAAAATTAATATAAGACCCGGTCTTATTTTAATATAATGTAAGACTGGGTCTGATATAATATAATTAATATAATATAATACTGGGTCTTATATTAAATTTTGCTCCAAAAGACGCATTAGAGCTGATGGTCCGGCTAGGTCTTATTTTCGAGAAACATGGTATAAAGGGAACGGAAGGAGAAGGGGAACGCGCCTCTGTTTAGAGGCCTACTATGTGCCAGACTTTGTGCTAGATGCCTTCATTAGCAGGTTAGTGTTTCAATTCTCACAGCGGCCCAGGGAGGTCGTTACAATCATCACTCCAACTTGACAAGCCAGGAACTCTGGTTTTATATCAAGGCCTTGCTCAGATAGCACCAGAGTCCAGGCTAGCTTGATTTCCAAGACTTTGTTTGTTCCTAGAACAGAAGGTGATTGAGACCGCATTGTGAAGTTCAGGAATGACCTTAACCCAGAGGGAGAAAGGGTTGGTGCAGACATAAAGAAGTCAAGAGAGACCACATGGGTGACTGAGAGTAAGAGTGGGCTGGGGTCTCAGAGCAGTCCCTTTACTCAAGAAGGATGAGATTCTAGCATAGTAGAATGAGGATGCCTTTGCTTTTTTTTTTTTTTCTCTCTCTCATCTGACTTAGAAAGAATATTGTACTTTTTAAGAAACCATTTCTGAGAGCCATGTTAACCTTACAATTCTATGCTTCTATGCTCTGTGGCTCCTGTTATCCTTATTCATGAAAGGTTTATGACCAGCTGATGCTAATAAGCTGCAACTCTTGAAAACCCCAGGAATTCACCTCATTAAATGGCTTTTGCACAGCCCTGAGCTTGCAGGGTTGGGCCCCACTCCCATGCACAGAAAGCTGATCCTCTGCTTCAGCCAGGAGGCCAGCATACAGCCTCTCTGCTTACTCCACACTGACCGACACTGGCTTAAGAAATCATGGCACGTGCACGTAATTGTCTCAGCCTAGTGCCTGTTTGCCACTTGTGGCTGCCCCATACCCTCCTTGTATTTTGGTCATATCTCTTATTACACATCCTGACTTCCCAAGGACAGAGACCAGAAAACTCCTGTCCCCAGCATCCTTTGCAGCTACAGCACAGGTCTGAGGCTTGGCTTCTGCCCGTTGTGTATACCGAGGTAAGAGCTGGATTCAGCAGTGGGCCATGTGAGGAGGTGGTCAGGCGTGGGGCACTCAGTATTCCAGCCATCACTGTGGTGGAGACATCTACTTTTTCAGAGCTTCCTGCATCCAGGCATGAGCGGCACTGGGGTCAAGGGGGCAACGGCTGTGACAGTGAAGTTTTCACTGAAATAGTTCCCATGGCAAGCTTGGACATTGTTCTTATCTCTGTAGTTTCAAAACCCAGTTCTCTGGTCCTCCTGGAGAGTCTGTGAGTCACCTAATGTCCTTTGAAAATGGATTTTTACTTACACAGCTACAGTGGATACAGTTATTTGCAACTCAGAACCCTGACCAGTGCTGTCCGGTGACAAGGAGTAGGTGATTTCAGGGTCAGAGCAGAGACTCAAAGTATCATTCAGATTTCAGCCTCTATCCTCCAAAATTTTGTGTGTTTATTTTTTATCTGAAGGTTGGTTGTCTCATGGTCATTGTCAGCGACCGAGATGACTGTGAACGAAATCAGCCTGGACTCCGGCTCTATCTGGGCAACATCACATCATCATCCAATTCAAGTAGAAAAGAAATGAATGGGTGGAAAAGGAGCTTCCTTCCTTCCTTTCTTCCCTTCCTTCCTTTCTTCCCTTCCGCCCTCCCTACTTGTGTTTTAATCAAGGATGAAATATTTTTTTCTAGATGCTTCTCCATGGTCCCCCTTATTTTCCACTGACCAGGACTGGGTCATTAGACCACCACTAGTTGCACAGGGAATATCTAACAAAGAGGAATGGGATGGCCATTGTAAGCTTAGAGCGACTATGATTTATGACCAGGGGCTGGAAATTCCAGATTCTATTATCAAGAAAGCAGGGCGGGGAGTGGCTGCTGGGTAGGCAACAGATGTCTACCACAATTACATTTGGTGTTTGCTTTCCCCTCGGCCACAACTGGCAGTGGGACTCTTCCTATAAGCGGAAGCTTTCCTAGCAGATTTTGGTTTCCATGTCACCCAGGCCAAGTCTCAAGTTGTTTCCAAACCTTCCGATGGACCCATTGTCAGAGAGATCTGGGTTTGAATTCTTGCTCTGTCACACGCTCTAGTGTGACCTGGGAAGGGACTTTTTCACATTGTGCTGCACACAATTCCAGGCAGTTGATAAGCAGTAACGATTTTAGAAGAAGGAGGGGTACTAATATGGAATGTGCTGACACACAATCCTCCTAGGGAGGGTGACTTGACAACACAAACAAGCATACAACCTAGTGACTTTAGAATAGAGATAGTCTGGTACCAGTTAGAGGGTGAGGTGTTGGCCAAATGCATGCTTACAAGTAGTAAGAAAATGTTACGTGCATCATCTCATTTAATCTTCATACAACCAACCCCTTTTTACAGTTGAAAAATCAGAGGCTTACCGATGATGATGATGATGGAACTAAGGGTGCACTTAGTAACTGGCTGGGGCAGAATTACTCACCCAGGTCTACCTGGCCTCTTCGTACTCTACCTTGGCCCCTGGAGGCTGACCAGCAAGGTCAGTAGTATGATCACCTGTCACCAGAGTCAAAGAAGAGCAGATCCCTTCAGAACATGCAGCAAATACAGAGAACTGCAAAGGGCTAGTCTTCACAAAAGCCTGTACTGAAGCTAAGAAAGAGCAGACTTCTTTCTGTTTAGAAGGAATTTAGAAGGAAATGTAGGTGTACAAGAAGTTGCCTGATAACCACTGAGGATTAATCTGGAGAAAACTCAGGAACACTATGCCGCTGTCTTTAAATAGAAGCAGACTAGCTTGAGGAACAGAGATTTCAGTTACATTTTTAGGCTCCAGGGATTGAAGACAACGATCATATTATAGGAGAGAAATTCTGAACGACTGAAGGAAGAATGTGAAGTACGAGCTAAGCCACAGTGGAATGAGTGGCGTTAGTGAGAAGTGAGTTTCCTGTCACCAGGGGTAATCAAGCAGCACCGGTCTCATGTAGAGATGATTTGTGCTTTGGATGGAGGCAGGGAAGAAAGGTTGGATGATTCAGAGGACCTTTTTAGTTCTCAGATCCAAGATTCTGTGAGCGATAGGGGCAGAGCGATACCAGCCCGGTGGAAGGTTCTGGGATGGTGGAATCCACCATTCCAGTGGGAAGAGTTACTGAACTTAGGTGATCTGGAGTCAAACAGGTCTGATTCCTCCACCCTTCCCTTAATGCCTCTGCTGGGAGATGCCTGTGACGTTCTTTGGGCATCCAGGTTTCTCCTTGGGCATTGGCAGGAGTGGCTTGTCCTGGAACGCAGGCTGCCCATTCTCACTGGCGGTCTCAGTAATGCCACCACCCTGAGAGGCTAAGAGACATCAATGCATCCCGTCCTCCTGCTGTCATCATTCTTTCCCTTCAACACGACACAGATTAAGACCGTAGTTTTCAACAGACTTTGATGCATTTTTAAGCATTTACCCTCAAGATTAGTTCTTTTTCTTTCTCGCTTTTGTTCTCCCAACTTCTAGCCAGCTAATTAAAATTCTAGTTAAACTGAAATACTCTTTTAAATTGGGCCACTCAGAATGAAGGAAAAAGCACTGGATTTACTAGAGGTCTAGCACTTTTAATTAATCCTTAATTAATACTTCATGTTAATTTTCGATACTACCTTTAACATACAGAACTCTGGTGAAATCACAATCTCCTTATCTTATCATTTTCAAAGGCAGAACTGTTTGTCAGAGAGTAAAAAAAGAATGCTGTGTAGTAGTAGTGTCCTCCTGGAAGTTGACTTTCTAAACTCTGCACTGATAAAACAGTAGTCCTGAAAAAAAACAACAACATATATATATATATATATATATATAATTTAGAAGACAGCTGTTCTCTAAAAGATCTAACAAGAAAAAAAAAAGATCTAACAAGAATCAGCTGGGAGAAAGTAATTGTAATACAAGGTAAAATAATATTGTGCCTGGATGACATTAATTTATCTTTGTTACTTATCCTAATTATTTTATGTTTTTATTGGTGCGCTACATTGCCGAACATGTGGTTTATAATTTAATTTCTACCGCCGAGTACAGAGAAGCCACTGGAGGCACTGCGACGATGAAAGAACAGTCTTGGTAAGACCACAGAAAAGGACACAAAGATGATTTATGTAACTTTCGTTTCCTATTTGCAGTTCATTAAGTCACTGTCTTCTCGCAGTGACCAAGTGAAAATTAAAGCACTTCAAAGAAGAGCTTGGGGTTCAGCATCATTAGAGGAAGAGAAATGGGCGCCTTGATGAACTTGACTGCAGAAATCTATAGAGCACAACTTAATCAGCCTCGCCATTGATCTGAGATGCTCAGAGGCAGGTTTAAGATTGAACAAATCCTTTTAATGCATATTCTTTCCCTTTGAAACATAGCATATGATGCAGGGGAATGATTTAGAGACTTCAGCTTCATAAAGTGAAATTGCACGTAGCACTTCCCAGATTTTCATGGAAAAACAGGAAGAGAATAGATACTCTTCACGGAGCAGCCTCTTTCCTTGGATGCTCTGTTCATGCTCCTGAAAAGCTTCATCTGTACAATGGCAATTACTTAGAAGAAAGGGAAATTGCTTGCTATCCAAAGGGTCAGAATAAAGTTGGGCCACCGATGTTTCACTTCCTCTCTAACTGCAGATTCAGACACACTAGCAGAATCTATGCATCTGGGCTGGCAAGAAGCAGCGAGAAGGATCCTTTTCTCTAGCGATAAATCATCTCCCATGTTCGTGGGTGGGGTAGCTATATACATGAGGTAGGTAGCAAAGCCACACAGGCTTTGGTGTCAGACAAGCTTGGCCGTGAATCCTTGCTTCTCCACCTACTATGAATCCTTGAGTTAGTTACTTACATTAGTTGAGCTCCAGATTCCTCAACTGCTAAAAGGGGCTGAACACGGTAATTGAGGAAATTCGAGGTAGTCATTGATGGACACTGGCAGTAGTGGCCGTCATCGTGATGTCATGCAAAAGCAGACTTCATTGGGGAAATTTCCAAGTAGAGGGTCAGCAAGACGAGTCCCCCATTCTCTTCTCTGCCAGAGAGAGGGGTCCAGGGGACAAGTTGGCTGGACACAGTATGAGGCTGTGCTCTGAGAGTGGGACCCACCTCCTGCTACTCTATCCTTTTATAGGTAGAGTGTGACAGAGTTCTCAAAAGAGTGGCGAAAACCATCTGGTCTTGAGCCCAGTTGCTCCAGAAAGTTGTAGATAAACATCTGGCAGCTAGACACTAGCTCCTCGGGGGGTGTTTATTCCTGGGATGATATCAGCTCCAACTTGTGGGACGTCTAAGCCCCTCCCACTGGAAGAGATAACGAAGGACCTTTGAAGAGAAGGTGGAAAGGCTTGAATCTGGTTGAGAAGGGAGGGCGTTTCTCCTTCACCTATATATTTTGTGAGTCAAGATGTATGCTGGGGACCCTGAGAAGTAGAACTGTGGTTTGCTGACAATACGGCTGGACTTAAATATCCTAGCTATTTACTGCCTGGAACTCCCAATCTGCTTCCAGGCTTTCTTCCTCTGATACACTGTGAGTCCAGCACTGGCACCGAAAGCAACTAGCATAAGGTAAGACGTAATTAGGTTTTGAAGGAAGGTGTTTTTGTTGTCATTATCTTTCGATTTAATAAAGTAAGCATTCACTTTGTACCTCCTAGGAGCCAGAGAATGTGGGTGGGGGGCGGTTCCGAACAACAATAACTCCTAATAGTTATTGAGGTTTACTGCCTGCAGGCCGTACTCTAAGTACTTTATATATTTTATATAAAAATATATCTAACACAGAACACCGGCCTGTGAGTTAGTTGGGGAATCAGACACTTAACCAGCTGAATGGGCAATGCTAGCGCTAAGCACCGTAAGGAATGTAATAGGCAGAACGCTACTGGAGCACGGAGAAGGGCTGTGAGCAAGGTAAGAGGTGACATTTGAACTAGAAGGATGAGTAAGAATTAGCCAGATAGAAGTGGGATGGAAGGAAGAGCGCGAACAAAAGCATGATGGTGTTGATCAAAACCCAAGGAGGAAGAGGGAATAGAGGAGGAGGAATAGAAAGGAAAAAAAAAAGACGTAAGAGGCTTCGACTGTCAGCCACCATCAACACACCTCTGAGGCAGGTTTGCGACACATCCTTTTCACTCGTTGACTTAGAAGGGACTGTGAGAGGCTGACGTCTGTGCAAATGGGATGACTATAGCCTTGGTTGACGGTGCCAAAAAGCAAGGCAACCATTCTGCAGTCTGCAGGTTGACTGCCCTTCTCTCACCTGCCGTTCTTGCTGGCTAAGGTAAACACACTGTGAAGGAAAAATGTCATTACTTCTCCTGGGATCTTTCTTCTCAAGATCTTACAACCCCTTTGTAAACCTAGTAAGATGCTCTACGTGAAAGCACGTTGAAAAAGGTACAGGGATCCAGCACCCAGGCAAGTCGATGCTGTACAGAAGTTGTTTCCTTCTTTGCAGTGAGAGCTCATAGGATGGGGCAGACATGGCCAGGTGGTTGAAGGGCAGACAGGAGGCAGCGCAGGGACAGGGCACACGGCACCTGGGTAACTCAGGTATTGTCCACGGTGGCTTGCAGGGAGCCCCCCAGAGCATCCTGCCCACATCCATTCCCACTAGGTAGTAAAATACTCAGAGTGGAGAAAAATGCAGAGCTCCAGTTCATTCATTCACTGGCAGCGTCACATCTGTGGAGTGCCAAGGGCAGTGGACACCACGGTCAAGGCTCTCCCCGTGTATGAGGAAAATGGACGTGAAAAATAATTGTGTAGTACATGCGCTCAATGTTATAAAACTAGGAGTCACAGAGAAGGGAGACAATTGGTGGGGTGAGGATTGACAGGGAGGAGTATGGGTGCAGGAAATCCTCCCCAAAGGTGAACATATTTGAGGACGAAGAAGAAGGAGGAGCTTGTCTTATGGTTTAATTCTCATTGTATATACTTAGTTCCTTTCATTGGAGAGATTTACCCAGGGACTAAAACACTCAGCAGCGAGTAAAGGGGTGATGAAGAAGAGGAAGGGGATGGGAGGCTGGGGAGATGCACTAGGAAGAGAAATATTGTATGAACATTTATAAGAAAGAGTACATATATACTCGTATACTGGTTTGAGGTCAGATATCACACACACACACACACACACACACACACACTTAGGTAGATAGTCAGTGGAAGGATTCAGGTTAGCTCTGTGTAAGCCCCAAGCCTTCAGGAAAATTCTTCAAGGAAGAAGCCTCGAAAGCAGAATAAAGTTAGAAGACCTTTGTACAGCTTTCCTTGGCAAGTTGAGTTACCAGAAAATACGAGTCTCTTCTTTTAGCATTATCATGGCATCTGACGTGGACTTGGACCCTCCTCCACCACGTACACTGAGGATGAGGACAGGAAGACTATTTCTGAGGGGCTACCCTTTGGCAGATGTTATACGTAGGTAGAATTTCACGTAATTTGTATGATACCCTATAAGGTTGGGTATGAAAGACCAGATCCATTTCACCAATGACTGGAAATTTTGACTGGGAGTTTTGAAATATCTTTTCTCAAGTCATGAAGCGGACACAAGTCAGGCCTCTTTTATTCCAAAGTGCATCTTTTGTCATATATATATATATATATATATGAAATGCCACCCTGAAAACATCAGCCAACACCACTACTTTAACAAAGAGTGTTTTATGTGTACGTGAGCAAATGTGAGAATGTAAGATAGTTTATGTGAACTATGTGAGGGATTATGATGCTTATTTGTCATTATTTCAGTGTTATTAGAGACTTTCCATCATTTACAACTTCTAAACTTTTTAAATCTAGTCCATAGGAAGCTAGATTTTTGGAGTTCCTAACCAGCTAATTATCTAATAGAAGTGCAACATAACACCTGCTCTTCAAGTTTTATTTCTTCTTTCCTGGTCAAGGGCACATTTGGATGATAAAAGAATCTGTGTATTCTCAGACTCCGAAAACCTTAAAAGGATATTTATCACCACTGATTTGAAAATCAGAAAGCAAGCGTCTTGAAGCATTTTATCTTTTCCATGTATAATTAATTACCTCGTTTACAACGCTTATGAAATAGGTGGTGCAGGTATTATGAGCTTCATCTTACATTCACCCATTAATGCATTCATTTTACAAATAGTTATTAACAGATTTTTAAAAATCTAAGCCCCAGAGAGATAGTTGATATACCTCCGAGTCTTCTAAGCTGATGACAGACTGCAATCAGGGCTTCTGGCTCCGGATTCTGAATTTGGGCCATTTCTCACTCTATTGTCTTGCCTGAGTCTCAGTTCTAGTCTAGCTCTTTGGATACACATTCTCGAGGTCTTAGCTAATTTATTCTATTGTAGGAAAGATCCTGATGGAACAAGTACCTTTTAAACCAACTCCCACTTGCCTCCAAACCCCACGGAAACAGGGCTCTTAGAAGTGCTGTAGCCTCAGAAATCCTGAGAAATGCATGAGGTGGCTTGTGTGCTGACTCAATTATAGGGGATGGGACTGCTTAATTGCCGTGAGGAGCTGAATGCAGTTATTACTCAGAGCGAAAGAGCCTTGTTTCTTATTTTCTTTGAAGACTAACAATTACTTTCTGGAATGACTTGATGCATTATCAAAACTTTCATAGAAATTCAATGAGATAGTCCATAACAGAGCAAGTGCCCCCACCCCTTTACAAAGCAAATATCTCTACATACACTCGCGGTACTTCTCAGACAGTAGATGTTTGGAAAAGACACAATTCTGCTCAAGGGAGTTTGGGGATTAGCTCTCTGGCGCCTTCCGTGACCTGTGCCTGCCTGTCCCTTCTCCACTCTCCGCCCCCACCCCCGAAAAGATCAGATCACTCCTTCCCATCCATCACCACTGAGCTTTCTATAGCCCTCTATGAATACTAGTTATCATGTTTTCACTTCTTGTTTTTTTTTCCCTACTAAGTCGTGTGCGTCCTAAAGGCTGGGATCTTGTTTGGTTAACATTTGTAAACTTGATGCCCAGCACAGTGTCCGGCACAAAGCAGGCCCTCAAAACAATGTTCGTCGGAGGAAGACAACAATGCATGAAATCAGGGATTCAAGTCCTTGGTTAATCATACGTTCATTGTGGAATAAAAGAAACAATAAGCAACAAGTTTAAAATATATCCAGTACTTTCCTATCATGTATAACCACTATGGTTAAAAGGCTCTCGTATAGAAGAGGTAAGTAAACCTGTAAATAATGTAGAAAAAAGAAAAAAAAAAACACTGAAGTGTTCATTAGATATTAGGTAAATCCCCACTCTGGTCCAGGCACTAGCTCATGACTCGGTATAACAAGGAATGACAGGGGTGCTGGAGGAGCTTATACACTTGGTAGGAAGAGGCTAACCTATCATCAAGTAACTAAAGTAAGCCAGGGTCTAAATGGAAAGGAAGACTGAAGCAGAAAATTGGAAATCTTCAAAAAATAGATATTAATACAAATACAGCTCTGGCAGAGGAATCCACATGAAAACCAATTCTGGGAATTAGCCACACACAACCAGTCAATGGGGTCCTTAACGTTTACCTGGAGTGTCACTCAGTGTCAGACAGTGTGGGGGGTGGCTTGCCTCTGTAACTTTGCTTCCATTGACCCTAGAAAGTAAGCAATGGACTCATTTTATAGATAAAAACTTGGCATCTCGGAGATAAACAGAGTGCAGGGGTTAAGAACACCAGCTTTGGCATTGGGCAGAACTGGCTTTGCTTCTTGGGTCCATAACCTAACTGTGTAGCCTTGGACAAATCATGTCAAATCTCAGGATTTCCACCTCTAAGAGAAGCAAATAATAGCACCCACCTCACTGATGAGGCAGTGAGGTACTTATTAGCACAGTGCCCAATATAGAAACCACGAAGTGTTGACTATTTCTTTAGTTCAAGACCACACAGCTAGCAAGGGCCAAGGCAAAATTTCACACCCAACCTTCTTTATTCCAAAGCTCATGCTCCTTCATGCTTGCTGTCTTTGTGGGCAAATTAGGTGATTTGACATACATTAATTAAATATCTGATATGGGCCAAAAGGCAGAATGCAGCTCTTCCAATCACATTATTTGGGCATTTCTGTCCCAACTTGAACATTGAACTCTGAACTGAATCCCAACTATCTATATCTATCTATCTATCTATCTATCTATCTATCTATCTATCTATCTATCTATCTATCTATCTATCTATCTATCTATCATCTGTCATCTATCTTTCTATCTATCTATCATCTATCTATCTCTATATTTATATACTTATATAAATATAAATGAAATAGTTTCTTGTGGCTACAATAATAAAGATTAACAGAGCTAGTAAGTGATAGATAAAGAGAGGAAGAAATTGGAGTTCTTTCCCATGTTTGTGACTCTGGAGAGTAATTCTAAGCCCGAAGATGGGAAGGACGATTTTAGTTTTGAATCTGCTGAGTCTGAGTTCCTGTGGATCATACAAATACAGAGGAAAGTACAAATGGGAAAGACATCGTCAAGGCATTATCAACAGGCCCTGACTACATGAGGGAGAAGAAGGCCAGGAGCTTTGGAGCATGGAGGCACCAGAACCACAGTCCAAACACATGTCACTATTACTACTCCAGATATCTTAAACAAAACAGATCAACACTGAAATCAAAGCAGCAGCAGAGGCAGACATTGGGGAGAATAAACTCACAGTTTATCAGTCAAGAAACAGAAAGAAAACGGAGCTGGGTCTACTTCATAAGACCCATGGGGTTGCTCAGAAGTGGAGTTGACTTAATATTCTGAAAGACTAAGTGATAGCAGTAGAGACAGACGGTAATGGCCTTCAATTCCAGCAGCCAGACAGCCGGGCTCCTTCCTTCCTGGAGAGGACCAGATTCCTATATGACATGGAGCCCCTTTGGCCTACCTTCAGGAAGGACATGCTCTCTTCCTGCTTTCCCCTCCTTTTCCTGCAGCAGTGTAAGTCAAGGCTTCACCCTCCCACCCCAACACTAAGTCTTCAGTCATGTGTCATTTATATTTGCCATCCTATGTGACTTTATCCGTGTGTATACACTGATACTTGGATTTCACGGTCCCCCTTCTGCTTCCATCACTTCCATACATATCCATGCTAATGTTACTATGTCTGGCAGTGTATTCTCCAACGAACCAGGGTGCACAAAAATGCATCTTCTTTGCTGGGAAACCTTTTATTGAATGGTATTTCTGGTACTATTTCTGGTACAGATCTGGCTCTTCTGCAGGGGAACTTCCCATGTGAGTGTGAGAAGACAAATCCACAAAGAGGCCCCAGGAAATAGGAAAAACAGCAGGATGTATGCACAAGGCTTCATGGGAAATTGGATGAGAGAGTGGTTCATCCCTCTCTGAAGAGTGGGCACCTTGGCTGGTCTTCAAAATCACCAGGTAAACAAGGGCAGAAGCTCCCTCCAAGCAAAGGACACAGCATGGGTTGATTTATTATTTTGGCTACTATGTCAAAATACATTGGCAGCAAGTAGCAGAAAACCTGGCCTCGGCCAGCTTAAATTTAAGGAGATTTATTATCTCACAGAGCAAGCTGTCCATAGGTAGGCAAGGTGCCAAGCAGGGCACATCAGGACTCTGACCCCGCTTCACTGAAGTCCTGTCTTCCTTTGAAGGTTTTGCTTCATCAGCAGTGGCAGGCATCACACCCAGCCATGCCATTGACTCAAGGAAGAGAAGGGACTGTCTTCTTGTGCCTCTTTCGAGCAGCAAGGTAGCATTTTCCGTAAGTGCCCTAATAGCTTCTCATCTCAATGGCCTGAGCAGGGTCATGTGCCGGCCTCTAAGCGGGACCCCTTTAAGGGGTCTGAGATTACCAGGATGTCTTAGACAATGTGGGATATGCCCCCTGAGTGGTCATGTTTCTGAGCGAGGCCACTTGAACAAAATCAGTACTCCATCAACGAAGAGGAAGAGAACAGATTTTAAGGAGGCAGCCAATAGGGTCTGCTACAGCCACTCTATGCACACAATACTTTTCATTTTAAAAAAGAAAGACCAAAATGAAAACAGGGCATGCTATTAGAAGAGGAGCAGGCTCAGAAAGACAGACTGTTTCTGGGCAAGGGGCTCTGCGGATGATAGTGTGACATAGTTATAAAGAAAATCTGGAAAATGAAGGAGCTGGCTGCCTATGAGCAACAGCTGCAGAAATATCAAACCACCTCCCTTGTATCCATTAAACATGACTAGTGTGACTGAGCCCTGCCATTCAGATAACCCTGGGCTCACTCTTGGAATTTGTGCAGTGTTGGAGCTGACAGTCACTCCATCCTGCACTTTGTGTCATTTTAAAGGGTTGGCAGCTACTAGAATTACTTGTTGGAAGATAAGGCATCACTGGCATGAAACTCTCTCTCACATATGTACTTACACTGAGAACTAAGCACTTATTTTCCATGCATATTAAACCACTTTTGCTTTTAGCAAAAACTCACAACAATAAAGCCATAAGTAATTAAAACTACAGCATTCAGTCTGAGAAGAATAACAGTATATAGAACCCTATACCCCAGCTTCCTATCTTTTGCTGGCTTTCCATTTTCACAAACCCACCAATGACAGACAAACAAATATTCATTTCCATTGCAGAAAAATGAGCAGAGTAGGGGCTGCAGATGGGTTGTTTCCAGAGATTAAGCAAGAGGGCTGCTTATACACAGCTGTAAATTACTTGCCAAGAGTAGGTACTGGGACTATATCCATTGCTGAAAACCCGTTGTATAGGCACCGAAGCTTGGACAGTTGGAAATATTAAGGTGGCCACCCAGATTCACCCAGACACAAGCTGAAGGGATGCTATACAAAACAGCTGCAGAAGAAAAGAACCATGGAGATATCTGCAGCAGGTGGGGCAGTCGGTTCCTTGAAACTCCAAGCATCTAGCACATTCCAAGTGGGTAGGTGGAGACAGGAAAGAGTCGCTTTGGGAAGGGGGCATTCTCTTAGACAGGTGGATAGATTTTGATGTAGGGGGTGGGGGTGCCCTAACATTGGCTCAGAAAACTTCTCTACCTGATAACTCTCTAACCACATGGCCTTTGAATAAACCATTACATTTGTAAGACGGGACAGACTCTTATTAATTTTGTCACTCTAATTGCCTTCAACATTGGTTCAAGACTGAATCTGGAAGGGACTTTTAAAGGACAAATTCCAGGTCTCTGCTAGAGGGAAGGTTGAACTAGCATCATCCGATGCTGGTTCATTTTCTCCCACATGAAAGCTCTTTGGAGCCGAGGCGTCACCCCTTTTCCTGGTTATCTGAAATGATGTGGGCCCACCTTCAGTAAAAAAGTCCCTGACACAACTCAGCCCTAGAAACATTCTCCAGTTGTATGTTTTCCTACAACAATATACCAAAGTAATTCTATCTAATGTTATTTATTTTTCATTTTAAGACGATGAAAAGATCTGGATATCTTTAGTGGGATGGGGGTGGGGTGGTAGAAAGAATTAAAAAAAAAAAGGTCAGGGAGTCCTTGTTTTCACGATTGGAGTCTCCACAGTTGCCAAGTTTTAGAGCAAAGTAAATTCACAACAGCGTGAACATACTCATTACTGAATGGACCACGGGAAAAAATCAGTCCCCATTCAAAATTAGTTCCCACTCAACACTAGTGTCTTTGACAATATCATTACAAGTTGCTCATTGATTCTTGTAAAATATAATCTCATACATATACTTTGCAAGTTGATGATGAAGTAAATTTTCAAATTTCCCCCAAAACAGAAGATGTTATGAAGTTAAAAAAAGGGTTGTTGAAGAACAGCTGGAATCACACGCAGAATTAATTGACGAATGATGATGTGGCGGAAACAGACCGAGGCATTATGGGAGGAAGAAGAAAACCTTAAGGATAATGACCGGCTACACATTAGAGAAGAGAATGTCTTGAGTACAAAAGGTATTGGGGAATATTGATAAAATCCTTGAATTTTGTAAAAATTACCCTCTGATTATGCTGTGCAAGTTAAACTTAAAGAGAAGGGTATGTTGTGAAATCATGTGATTTTTTTTGGGGGGGGGGAATTAAACCAGAGGGGGAAATAAAACACAATTAATTCTTCATTTTAATAATTAGTAGTTTTACTTATAACCTAATTTTTTCAAATTTAAGCAAAATACACTTATTTTAATAATTCCTCATTATAAAATCCAAGTCAAACATTTTTTCTTTAATTTTTAAAGAAATTTTGGTTCCCAATTTATGTGAATTCACGTTAAATGAACCTTTTCAGGTATGCATTATGTTAAATAAGATGGAAATTCTGTAAATGTTCTCTTTTCCTTGGGCCACATTATCTCACATAAGACTAGAAAAGTCCAGCATAAAGGTTATCTGATATGCAAGCACAATTTTGCCCTTGTGGTAGTTATAAAATACGTCCACAAATTTTTGAATATTTCTCTCTTCAAAAGGCAGACTGTGATTTCTCCCTTGTTGAGTGTGGGTTGGTTAGTGACTTGCTTCTGACAAAATAAAACAGAAGTGATGGTAGGTGTACAGGGCTGAATATGTTGTCCCCATGTCCACCCAGAACCTCAGAAGGTGACCTTATTTGGAAATAGGGTCTTCGCAGATGTACTTAGTTAAGATGAGGTCATCGTGGATTAGGGTGGGTCCTAATCCAGTGACTGCTGTCCGTATAAGACAACAGATGCACAGAGCAATGACAGCGTGTTAGATGGAGGCAGAGACTGAGTGGTGCATCAGTAAGCTCAGGGATGCCAAGGGTTGCTGGCAACCACCAGAAGCTGGGAAGAGGCAAGGAAGGAGTCCTCCCCTGGAGTCTTCGGAGAGAGCATGGCCCTGCTGACACCTTGAGTTTGGACTTCTCGCCTCCCGAAGTGTGAGAGAATACACTTGTATAATTCTAAGGCACTCAGTTATGGTACTTTGTTATGGCAGCCCTGGGAGACGATCTACGGATGACTTGAGAGAGCACGCTGCATAAGACACTGCCCCTTCCTGTTTGTTCATTCTCTCTGGGCTCTCACTCTGGGGGAAGTTAGTGGCCATGTCATGAAGACACTCAAGCTGCCCACAGCAGTCCCCGCGGTGGTAACTGAGGCCTCCTGCCAACGGCCATGTGAGTGAGTTGTCTAGAGAATGGGCCTTCCAGCTCCAGGCAAGCCTTTGCTTGACTATAGCCCCTGCCAACATTCTGACTACACCGCCTGAGAGGCCCTGAGCCTGAACCCCAACTAAGTTGCTCCTAAATTTCTGATCCACAGAAACTGTGTGATAATAAATATTCATTGTTTTAAGCCACGGAGCCTTGGCATAATTTTTTATGCAGCAACAAACAACTAATAGCTTTGTTCCCTCAGATCTAATTTCTCCACCTCCAAAGCTCCTGAAGATCCAACTACAATCAAAATGCATTTAGAATTGAACAGAGATTTCTTCTCCCAAGGCTATTAAAATTTTCCATAACTTCATTTCTACTACTTATCTACTTCCTATTTCTGATAGATTAAAAAGCAAGCTTCTTTTCTTCCATAGAACTCTCCCACTCACAATGCCCTATCATCTCTGAGATGTAAAGATTCTAAACAATACAGTTATGAAAGTTGCCATTTTCATAAATGAGATTTATTAGTTTTATTACCTCAGATTTTCAAAAATGATCTGAAACTTCTCCTGTCCCCTTGGAAAATGCCCTTGGATGCAGATTCCAATACTGGCATTCTATCCAGTAAGCTTCAGGGGATGTTCCAGAGGTGCATGTATGGGGGAAACCACTGGTCTCTGGTCTCCCCAGTTCCTCGGAAAGATGCATGAAGGCACCTCTGCTGCTCCAGCAGCTTTACCAGGAGGGAGGGGATTCTTGAGAACGAAGCAGAGAGGAAACAACGACCATAAGGATGTGACACAAGAGCCAGGCATTGGTCACTGCCTGATTTAACAGATTTACCCAGCACCTACCTACTGTGCTCTGGGTACAGGATGTCAGGTCCCGAGCAGACAAAGACAGATAAATAGGGGCCCATCATTATCCATCAGGTGGATGAAACCAAGAAAAGATCCTCACATGCCGTTTGGTAAAGACAATAATGGAAACATGTACAGAGTTGAACGGAAACCAAGAGGAGATGCGGTGAACATACTAAACATTTTTTATCCTAGACCCTGTGTGCCTGCATGTTTGTTTGTCATTGGAACTTGTATGGGAAACAACTTCACAGTGATAACTGTACCCATTCAATGTCGGAGGAAGAGCAGGAAGAACAGGGGAGGAGAAACCGGCTTAGGGCTGTAGCTTCATGCCCTTGGGAAAAATGAATGCATTCTGATAACATCTGTCTGGGAAAATCCATGAGGGGCTGGCTACGGTGAGAAATGCTAGCTAATTTTGTAAGCTACATGCGGCGCAGTGTTCTAAGAGCTTTACAAATATTAGCTCCTTAAATCCTCATAACAACTTGAAGAGGCAGGTACTGTTATTATCCCTGTTTTACAAATAAAGACACTGAGGCACAGTAAGAGGCCGAGCTGGATTCAAACCTGGCAATCTCCAGACTGCGCTGCTCCATATTCACCTCTCAACAGTCCTGAATGTCAGGGGAAGAGGTGTTCACTCTTTATTACAGCTGATTCGGAAATTTGATAAAGCTTGGCACAAGGCAGAGTTTCAAGCCTGTTAAGCAAATCATACAGGTCCAACGCTTGATATTACAACCTAAGGCTGATTTGTATCTGTGCTGGGTAGATGTGTTAAAACAATAAATAAGAGATAGGCAGACTCAGCTGTTTTGTGTTTTGTGACCATTCCCCCAAAAAACGGTTAGGATCTGACTCAGCTTAAGGCACCGTGATGTATATTTTAATTCTAAATAAATTTTAACGTGATGCTTTGGGATGCAATTAATTAGGTGTGCTCATAATTGCCTGGTGGGGTAGGCAGATCAGTGGATTGTGGAACTGTATGGGCTGTTTAGTGTTATACACTAAAGAGAGTGTCAAAAAAATGTATATACATTTTAAGAAAGGAAAAAACTGTAGTAAAATCATAATACTCAATATATACCGATAACAAAAGATGAATATAAGTCATGTGTATGGATACATGTTGTTGGCACCCCCGGTGTAATAAACCTGGGACCATTCTATGAGACTCTGCAGTTCATCACAGATTCACTTTAAATGGAAACTACTAATAAGAGGAGATTCTGAGTCTCAAATCAGCTGTACTGAACCAGCCCTTCCCTCCTTACTCCGGGGCTCCAAATAATTTTGTAAGTAGATGAAATTCTTCACCCATCCAAGAATGATATAATCAGACGACTAACACTCTTCTCTCTCAGGAAATCTCTCCAGAGTGCAAATGAAGCAGTCTCCTTCCCTTTGCCTTTCTGTGAGTTTCAAGTTTGTCTCCTGGCAGGAATGGCCCAGCTTTCAGTAAGCTGAGAGTGGTGGTGAATGGACTTCTGGATATTCTGAGAGATACAGAACGCCAACATCCTTTTATGTCTGTCATTGCAGTGCACCCTTTCATAGAGTCTCTCCAAGCTTTTTCCAATGTCATGGTCACTTTGGGATTTGGTAAGAAGGTATTTTTATCCCATTCTAAGAGGCACCATTTTTTTGCCTTATCAAATATCTAGAAGTTGGTATATGTCTTCCAATTGTTAGCACCTTCCAATTGCTGTCATCCTGGTGGCAGCAGTGACATGGTAAATAAAATCATGCTGCTTCTTATAATGGCTGGAATCTTGGGAGTCAGTGGAATATGATACTTGTGAAGCACGCTGGGGTACATGCATGAGGCTGCTTCTGGTGGGAGGCTGTCAGTCTGGGGGCTTCTGTTGCCCCAGGATCTGGTCTGTACCCCTTGGAGGCTGAGAAACTCAATATGTTGGTCACACCTGTGATTTATTTGTGACACTCTAGGAGGGCAGTGTTGTCTCCTCAAGCCTCAGCCACCCTGTCTGTAAAACAGAGGTCATAACAGCACCTTCCTGATGAGAAGTTTTTGTGGGCTATGAGTTTGCATCCACAAAGCACCGTTCCTATAATACAACATCAAAGAGCCTTAGTTATACTGCTGTCCGTTTTACAGGGTAGGGGAGGTGAGTGAGGCATTCTCCTTGGTCACACAACTTAAAGGGTGTCAGAATCTCAGTGATCAAGATACATAACATTTTTATGCAATATTTTTAATAAGTCAAAATTAATCAAAAAAAAATCCAGGATAACAAAAATAAAAATTTTAAACAAAGGCAGGATCTGGCTTTTCACCTGGACGACACACCTCATTGCCTTATCCTCGTCTCTGCTCTGTGGGATCCCTTCTTGATTATTTAAAACATTACATTGAAATATTATATATCTTGATTTTTAAGTTTTTCGGTGTCCCCTTAAATTTTGTGCCTGAGGCTAGAACCTCACTTCCTTTACCTTAGTCCCGACTCTGGTTACATTTCTGAAGCTAGACTGGTTGCTGCTAATGGTGCCTGATGTTAACTCTCCTTTCACTCCTGCCAGCTCCTTCAGCCAGCCTCCCCGATCTTTGCCAGGTGCTGTGCCAGGCTCTGGGGGTACAGTGGTGACACACAGCGTTGGCCTAAGGAGAACGCTGATACGCACACAGGTATATGCCTAATATTCGTTAGGGGTGCTGTAAACGCATCCATTCATTCCACAGTGTTCAGTGAGCACCTCCTTTGTACGGGCCAGGCACGCAATACGCAGCAGGTACAGCAGGGAACTCAGACAGAAAATAGCCACTTCTATGGGGGTCAGCATTTCCTTGTAAAACATACATTTACGGTGGCCCCCCAGGAGAAGCAGTGAGAAATCCTTTTGGAATTCAAAAATTGCCAAGGCTACTTCAAATGCAAGCTCCTAGCACAGGGCCTACCACATAAGACACAATAAATAAATGTTTGTGAAATGACTGTTCAATCTAACGAACTCCTATAAGTAAGATGGAGATGATGCACTTACATCCTGCCCATCTGGCATCCCCTTGTTTGCCTTGGATGCTGGTGAAGTGACATTTTATGGTTCAACTTTTGTTTTCATGACACAGCCCCTTGGGGCAATGGAAGAATCTGACTTTGCACATGACAGATCTGCACCTGAAACTTGGCTCCACCACTTATTACCTGTGCAACCTTGGTCAGTGTACTTATTCTTTCTGAAACTATCCCCTCTAACGAGGTTAATAACGCCCAACCTGTGGGTCTTCAGTGAGATTATGGGTCTGCAAAGCGTTTTGAGTCTGGCTCCGAGGAGATACTCAGTGGATGCGCATTTCTTTCCTTTTCACCTGGTTTCGGAACTTGATGGTAGCGCAGGTCAGAAAGTCTACGTCAACGCCAGGCCAAGAAAACGATTTGGGAAAGGAGCAATGAGATTTCACGGCAGCTTTCACGCCGAGGGTTCTGACCACACAAAGAATGGATTCAGTCTGTTTCTTTGCATCAATACCCTATAAACAAGTTGGATATGGGCTTTGAATAATTCAAGTCAATTTCCACAAGACAGTCACAAATGGATTGGCTTCTCCAGGAGAGATGCCAAACTGGGGTCTTTAGCAACAGCATCCGGAATAAATGTGGGTCTGAAGAAATGCTTCAAGGACAGGAGAAATACATGCTGTGAGCAGGGAATTCCTAAGGGCTGCTGCAGAGATGCAAATTGGGGCTGTGTCATGAAAACAAAAGTTGAACCATAAAATGTCACTTCACATGCAATTTAAGAGAGATCTATGAGAAATAAACTTTAGAAAACTGCTCACATATATCAATGTATTACAGGTGCCTGGCAAAACATTTCTGTGAAAATACGCAGTACAGTGTATATATAAATCTGTCCTGAGTTTTATGGTTCCATATACAAAGTCATAATGTATATAAAATAGAGGAACATGGAGAACCAGTTCATTGCTTTAACCCATGCTGGTCAAATGGATTTGGAATAATCCATCAGACTTACATTGCATCAAACAAGTACAGTCACAATCTCAGGAGGATCCAAGTGGCAAGGGCAGATCTGGTTGCATTCATTTTCTAGGGAGTCAGGCAGGTGGGGACCAGCCTAAGATTCTCCCTGCAATGGGCTAGATCTCTGTTAAGCACATTATTGTTACATCCACTATCTCACTTCAGCCTCACCACAATTCGATGAGACAGGTACCACTGTCCCCACTTCACAGATGGGAAAACTGAAACCCAGAGAGGTTGACTTACATAAACAAGGACACATAGGCAGCAGATACTGCACCAGAATGGGAGCCTCATGCAAGCAAGGGTTTCAGCTGTCCTCTCAGCTCTTAGAGGAGAGACATGTGCCATGTTTCCCTGGAAATAAGACCTAGCCAGACAATCAGATTTAATGTGTCTTTTGGAGCAAAAATTTATGTAAGACCTGGTATTATATATTATATTATATTATATTATATTATATTATATTATATTATATTATATTATATTATATTATATTATATTATATTATATTCCTGGTATTACAGTAAAATATGACCAGGTCTTATATTAATGTTTTTCTCCAAATGACACATTAGAGCTGATTGTCCAGTTAGGTCTTATTTTTGGGGAAACATGGTAGTAAGTGCTTAATAAATATTTGAGCAAGTGAGTGAAGATGGAAAACCCAGGTTCAGCTGACTGTACGTCTGGCGTTCCTCCCACAGGGTCTTTGCAGTGATGAGAGGAGGGAAGCAGCTCACCTGCACAGAGGAGAAGACCCATGGGGTGCAACGAGAGTTGTAGCCATTGAGAGGGCAGGGAATGGAGATCTCTTGGGAAACCCCACAGGTTAAGGAGCAAACCACCTCTTCTCCCCAGTGCTTGCCCAGACCACTTATCTAGCCTACACTAGACTAAATGCCCTTTCTTTGTGCTCCTGTGGTAGCGCATAAGGATCAAAACGGAGGCAGCATGGATGCTAGCAAAAGCATCATACTCAAAGGCAGCAGACCCGGTTCCAAACCTCAGCATCGCCACTTACTAGAGCTAGGACCTTGGAGATGTCACCTGAAGTCTCCAAGCCTCAATCTCCTTGTCTCTGAAAAGAGTATATTCATACCCATCTTATCATCTTCCAGGCTGGACACAGCTTCACAGGTTGTGCACTGCACAACTCTACACCCTGCAACCTACACTGTGAATGGTACCCCTGGATTTGTACAACACAGCAGCCCTGCTCTTGAATGAAGCACAGGAGAAAGAAGCCACACACGGAGCCAGACAAAACTGAGTTCAAATCAGCTCTGTCACTCAGGCTGTGCAATCTTGTCTCAATTTCCTTACTTGGAAATGGGGACAGAAGGAATATGTAATGATAAGGTTGTTTTGAGAATGAAATGAATTAATACATGTAAAGCACTTAGCAGGCATGCAATAGGTGCTCAAGAAATAGGTTATTGTTGTTATTATTTTAATATGTCACTTTACCCTTTTTAAATTCTGTATTAAACCAACCTATCTTAGGGTGAATTTTCCTGACGAGACTGGGAGCTTCTAAAAGCAAGGACTGTGTCCTCTTGTCTATCTACCACTATTCTCCCAGGGTGAGGAAAATACTGGGCCCTTGGTAAATATCTGTTGAACTAAACTGAACCAGCTGTCGACGAATAAAATTCTGAGTCTCTTTGTCCAAATCTCATCATGAATTGTCCTCTTCTGCTTCACAAGCTGGGGAAACTGTGCCAAATACCTCTGTGTTAGCCTTCTTTAAAAGATTTAGATTTCACTAAACTCCAGATTTCACTAACCTTTCCTTCCCCACCCTTAGTCCCAACTCAAGATCTTTTATTTTAAGAGAAATTAACAAAGAGTTTTCTATCTGGCTGACAGCCAGAAATTCACACATCAGGGCTCCTATTTGAAAGGACTTTTTCATCTGATGTTCTTCTTTGAGTCATACAATCAAATAGAAGAAATATATTGGCTACACCATCTACCGAAGACGCAGCATAACGCAGCCTCTAAATCTTCCAGGGCCAGAGTCAGAATTAGAGTAATGCAGCCCCGTGCTGGTCCATGTTTGCAGGACAGTGTGGGGATGTGTCCGCCTTCGTCTATGACCACAGTCCAGCTCCACTCAAGCAGATTCCAGCTTCACTGCTGGGAGGAGACTGGATTTGTCCGTGGTCTGCACACTGCAGTGGTGAGGGGAGGTGACCGATTGCCAGAGAAATTTCGGACACAAAAATCCTCGCTGATTTTCTGAATTATTTAGAAAATCGGGTAACAAGTATTTAAGTAATAAGTACGTACCAGTCATAGTACTATTATGGTGCTGGGCGTTTGCTTATATTTTACTTGATTTAGTCATTACTGAAATTACGGTGGAGAAAATAAACTTCCACATTACAGCCTCACAGAGGGTAAGTAACTTGCCCAAAGTTCACACAGCTCAAATTCAGATCCAGGTCTGAATCTAAACACCATGCACAGGGTTAAGCATTTGGGCTCTGGCATTAGAAGAATCTAGATTTAAATTCTAGACCTGCTTCTCAAGAGCTATGTTGCATTAAGGGACCTATTAAAACTTTCTAAGTCTCGGTTCCACCACATGTAACATAAGAATAATAGGGGTATTCATCTTAGAAAGTTGTCAAGGTTAAAGGAGATAGGACATCTGGTTCACAAAGTCTGCCACAAAGTAGGAGTTTCTTCAAGTGTAGTTATTTATTACTACTTATAAAATTTAGTACTCCTACCTTATGCTATTTACAAAACTCAGATGTTTCCCATTTCCCTCATTCTTCAGAGAACAATGGCATTGCAAATTTTTAATTTAGAAATTCTAATCTGCTTCACCTGTTTTATTGAAATGAGAAAGTATCCTGTTTAGAAATAGGAGGACTTTATCGTATGTCCTTGGAAAAACTGAAAGGGGGTAAGTAGATAGCTCAATAGAGCTTGAGTCTATGGCAAGACATTAGCTTGAATACTAATATATTAGTTGTTTAATACAAATGAATATTAAAAAGGTCCTGATGATATTTAACTGTATAATAAAACCCATAGGAACTGCTAGATGGAGAGTGGGGTGATAAAATACTCATGCAGGCTAATAATGCTGGAAGCCATGTGTTGGCACCCAGAGCTGGTGCTCCTCAGACTCTGTGAGGCTGGAGACAGGCTGGTCAGTCGGGGGCATGGCCGGGACCTCAGCTGCTGCTCCTGCTCTGCTCAGGGCCCCCCCTCCTAGGTGCTTCATTCCCGTTTGCTCTGTGTCCACTTTAGGCTTCCTGGCTTTTGTGATCGGTTATACAAAGATGTTTTCTGACTTCGTTTATGCACCTGCCCTCAGGCACACTACAGATATTTATTCTGGCTCCATGCACTTGACCATGGATGAAAAGTACCCTCTCCCCACCGGGATTCGGAGGGAACGTTCTGCGTGCTCAGTGGGAGTTTTCTTTCATTGTCTGTCCTAAGGAAATTTGGCCTATCTACAGTCCAGAGTGGGAAACCAAGGCCCAGGTAAATGAGCTCACGGGGTGGCAGGGTGGCAGTAGCTTCACCCCTGCTGGGCATTATTAATTTTCAGTGAGGTCAGACTGAGGCGACCCAGGAGACAGAATTAGGGCCCAGCCGCAGGCAGTAATACGAGTTGTGGCTGGAAAACATTCCTCTGGGGGAGAGTGAAATGCATTTCCACGTGACTTTTAAATGGATAGCAGGAAATAAACCAACTGGGTTTATTAGTACTGGTGCGTATAGTTTCCAGGGGCTACTCTCATGGGAATCTCCAGTTTTGCTGGGGACTTTGGATAAACAGAGGGGCTAGCTGAGAAGGCACTTCCTAGTGACAGTGGCATCTGAGCAAGGCAAACTCTGCTCAGGCCATTGTCCCAGGACTGCACGGTGTCCAGGAAGGCAGAGGCAGTGAGACCGCAGTTCCCTTCCTGCTCTCTTAGAAGAGGGTACATGATTTATGGCATCCAGCAGCTTCTGGGCACTTGGCTTATGACCTGATAGAAGGAGCGGAAGGCTGTTTCTAAGCTTAAGATGATGCCCACAGGGGGTTAAGCAATGAGGGAAAGTCATGGTCACTCATATTTACTGAGCCTGTAGTGTGTGCTGGGTTGGTGTTCCAAGTGCTTTATATACTGATGTCACTTAACTCTCACAACTGCCTATGGGGTGTGTGTGTGTGTGTGTGCGCGCGCGCGTGCGCGCACACACACACATATGCGCTATCTCCATCCCATTTTACAGATGAGGAAACTGAGGCACAGAAAGGTCAAGGAACTTGCTCAAGGTCACTTGAGAATCTGTGTTCTTATGCTGCCCATCCTGCCACCCATTCGGCTCTATGGGAGATGGAGAGCAAAAGTCTATAGGAGGAGAGGTGGAAAGAACATTGGCTTCGGATTAAAACCGTCCTGGGTGTGACTAGGCTCTGCATCCTATTGCTTTGCTTTGTGACTTTGGCAAAATCACGTTACCTTAGTTTCCTCCTCTGTGAAATGGGGTATATGCCAGCTCGAAGAGATTTATGAGGAGGGGGTAAAATAATTAGTGTGGCCCACCACACCCACAGTGGGCATTCTATATATGTTAGCTCTTATTATTATGGGAAGGCGCTTTGCACAGTTTAAACCATCATATACTTTTTAACTCCACAATGGCGTGATTGTA
Organism: Rhinolophus sinicus; assembly: GCF_036562045.2. Taxonomy (NCBI): domain Eukaryota; kingdom Metazoa; phylum Chordata; class Mammalia; order Chiroptera; family Rhinolophidae; genus Rhinolophus; species Rhinolophus sinicus. Next base: position 42,504,127 of record NC_133764.1, on the reverse strand, counting down.
ACGTGCATCATCATTTAAGAAAAGAAAAAACACTAACAATGAAACGATCACACACCACTGACTGTAAGACATGTCTCAATTTCAGTGGTGCGAAAATGCTAAATAGTGAAGTATACATCCGTACAAACAACCTAAAAAGACTCTAGGACCCCTCCCCCCAGCACACACGGGAAGCAACGCAGAGACAGAGTGTGCGTTTATGAAGAGCGCAGGGCCCACTCCACAAGGAACAGAAGAGCCGCACCCAGGTGTGCGTCCGGGCCAGCTTTCTGCAGGTTCCTAGTACACGGAGGCCATTAGGACTGGCTAGTCTCATCATCATTCATGGAGCCACAGAATTTAAAAACGGCTAATTCGGGCTCTACCACAGAGTAAAAAAGAAGTAATGACAAAGAGGTGTGATTAATTCCTTCAGTGGACCCTTGAAGTGTCAAAATTTAAAGGACGTGAGTCATTCACGCATAGGAAAAGGCCATAGGGTGCAGAAGAGGAAAAAACGAACTTCAAGCCTTAAGACGTGTCCTGGCCCTGGCTTTCCTGCTGAATTAGCTACAGGACTTGGGCTGCTTGGTTCACCTTTGGACCTCAATTACCCTGGCTACCGATGAGGGGCTGAAGGAGAAAATAAAGAGGCTTTTCTATAATAGCTCTGAACAAGGACGCATATGCGTCTACACCTAGGGTGCATGTGCAAGGATTAAACTAAAGATGGTATTAGGAAACTGGACTTCCCGAAGCTTGAAGCATTGCTAATCTGTCCCCTGGAATCCTGGGGATTCCAAATCCTGGCCCTCTGCTGCCTGAGCTTTCTATCTGAAAAGGGACTACTAACGTGCTGGAGTAAACCGTCTTCCTAAAGCAGACCCAATTCTAATGTATTCAAAAAATTTTTCTTTCATCCCATGAAGCAACAGTGGAAGGGACTCTGCATTCTAAACTCTTGTTTCAGTTTGCTTCCCAATGTCACGTCTGGTTATTTAAAGGGTCACCCACACGAAAACAGATGAGAGAGACATTTCAGTAAGACAGCAACAATGACAACTCCCCGAAGCCCTGAATGCTTACCACGGGACCACAAGGAGTCTAGACACGTTCAGTATAAAAGGACTGACAGTTGTGAAGTCAGCGGCCGCCAAGGAGCAGGAGAATAATGACATGGCACACACATCCCAAATAAACAACTAGAAAATTGAGAACAGCAATTGGAGCAGCATAAACGCTCAACTTCAACTCAAATCAGCATCCACTTACTCGGTCCACAATTGGGAGGAATACAAAGGTGCATATGCCACTACGTCTGTGTTTAGAGGGTTCTCATATTCTCAGGGGAAAGAGAGAGAATATCCAGACCCCTTTACTAAAGGCAGCCTGGGCAGATGTGCAACGAAAGGGTACCTGGAGAAAGGGGGAACCCTAACTTTGACTAGAGGGCTTGTGAAAAGATCTATGGTGGATGGTAGATGGAGTGGAACTGGTTGACAAAATAGTTCAATAGATAGAGACAGGAGGACTTGGCATTTTAGGTGACGTGAGCAGCAGAAGCAAAATCCATGATTCAGGACAATAGTCTAGCGTGAATGGTGACTTTGGCATGGGTTTCACGTGTGTGTTTGTTTAAGAGACAGAGAATGAGATAGATAGAAAGTTAGATAGATTTTTATCCTACATGCAATGCAGAACAATCCATTTGTTTTGAGAAGGGAAGTAACATGACAATCAGCTAAATCAAAGATTTAAAAAAAAGATTGTCTTCCCAAACGACCCAAAACCATCGCTCACTCCATGAAACCATACACTCCGTGATAATAATAATAAATACCATTTATTGAGTATCGACCACTGCCAAGCATTTTGTACTCACGATCCCACTTACTCCTCACCACAACCTTCTTAAATATGTATTATTATTATGCCCACTTTACAGATGAGGACACAGAGGTTCTGAGAAAGGACATAATCTGCATATCATGGCAGAACAAGGACTAAAGAAAAGGCTATCAGATTCTAAAGGCAGCTTTTTCACACCTGCAGTATACACCTTTTACCATGTACTACTGATTTTATCAGACAAAAAAAAAATGACCCTGTATTTTAGCAGAAAAAGCTCTGGATGAGAAGCACCATCATTAGCATAGTGCTTCAAGGTTCACTCTTAGGAATCCCAAGTGCCCCACCGTAAGGCGCTTTACAGCAAAGAGGTCCAGGTAGCGATACTCGCCTAATTTACCCGCCATGATATGGCTGGGCCTACACAGGACTTCGTCTTTCTTCTATTCTAGCAACAAACTACTGTTGGGTATGGGGGGGAGAGCAACATCTGCTGTTCTGTTCCTGTGGCCATTCTCAGATGAAAGGGCTGAAAATGGAGTCTGTTTTTATGATTTGAATGATATGAAAGACAGTGGATGACACAGGCACAACATTCTGCTTTCTTAAGTTTGTGATTTCTGATCTAGTCGGCAGAAGCAAGCATAACAATGACCCTTCTGATGCTGTGATAGTGTCTCACCTCAGAAAATACTCATTTTTTAGTGCAGTTAGGGTTGAGATTGGATGAGAAACTCAGGACTTGCTCTTTAGTTCCCATCACTCAATCTGCTTGAGGCCCGCCTTCTGGATTTCAGGGGGAAAAAAGGGCTCAATAACTTCATATTGTCCTTTTGTGAATATTCATGACTCTGACCTGCAACTATAACTATATTATTACGTAAGTCATGAAACAGAGGAGGAAAGAAATGACTCATCAAAAATCTCTCTAGGAACCTCCATCAGAAATGCAAATCACGTAAGATTTTGAATTCTAGGTAGGCACCTGGAATCTCAGCTAGTAGTTCTCTTTGGGGGAAAGATTAAAACTAGAGAAAAAAATACGTTCCACTTTAGTCAGCGAGGGCGAAGGGACATGGGCGTTAAAAGCCGAAGTAAAATGTGCAGATAAGAGCCTCATTTTATACTGAGAAGGCAAGGTGCGATTTACCTGGTGCTCTTACTTTGTTCTGCTCTGTACAGGCCCATTTCCTCTGGGAGGATGGGGAAATGTGTCCAGTGCAGAGACAAGAAGTCCCCACAGCCTACGCCTTCCACCAATATTCAGTGTTTTCCTGAACAGATTTCCAGCTACAAAAGCCTCAACTGCTGTGCAATAGCTCCGGTTAACAGCTGAAAATGTTAGTCATTTCATTATACACACTCCAAAAGGGGTATATAAAGGTTGTTTACAAGGGCAAAGCTGCACTTCTGAAAGCTGGCTTGAAGAGCTCCTTCCAGCTCGCCATATTTTAATTCTTTGAACCTGTGGCTACAGTTCCATTTTTATAACTGTTAGCTCAGGAAGTTATTAGAACACTTGGCTCTAATGTGTCCTGGTCCCTGCCTCTGCAGGAATGCTGTCAATTGTTATGGCCAGCACATTTGTGCAAACCCACGAAGGGAAATGTCATATTGAAATAATTTCTGGGGCTAGTGAGGGGAAGTTAATGACAGACTTCACATCTAGGCCGTACGATGTAGTGATTGAGAGGATGGGTGCTGGAGTCAGAGTAAGCTTGAGTCCCAGAGCTGCATTTTGAATCCCCGTGTAAATAAGTCACGTAACCTTTCAAAGCCTCAGTGTTCCTATCTGCAAAATGGGAGCAATAATGGTACCTGCTATATGAGATGTGGTGGGAATGAAATGAGACATGTAAAGCACATAGTAAGTGCCCAGTAAAAGTTAGGTATTATTATTGTTGCTGAAGTAATATCATTATCTCTGCATCAGAGCAGGCGTCTGGAATATGTGGCAGAATTAAATTTCACAACCATACTCCCCTGTTGTAATCCCTCATTTTTAAATAACTTTATTGAGATATCTTTGACATATAAAAATTGTATATATGTAAGGCATACAATTTGATGTTTTGATACATTCATTGAAAAAAGATCACCATACTCAAGCTATATAATTCATCCTTCATCTCTACATAGTTACTTTTTTCATATGTATGTATATATGTATGTGCAGGTTGAGAACATTTAGCAAGTTTCAAGTATATAATCCCAGAACTCATTTACCTTGCATAACTTAAACTGTGTACTCTTTGACCAACATCTCCTCATTTCCCCCACTTCTCTCCTCTCCCTGGATCCTGGAAATCATTATTCTACTCTCTCTGCTTTTATCAGGTTGACTCTTTTAGATTCCACATATAAGTGAGATCATGTAGTGTTTGTCATTCTGTGTGTGGATTCTTTCACTTAGCAATGTCCTCCAGGTTCATCCTTGTGGCTGCAAATGGGAGGATTTACTTCTGTTGTAAGGATGAATCATATTCGTGTGTGTGTGTGTGTGTGTGTGTGTGTATGTGTCTGTGTGTCTGTGTGTGTGTGACATTTTCTTTATCCATTCTTCTGTCAACAGGCACTAGGTTGTTCCCCTATCTTAATGATTGTGAATAATGCTGCAGTGAACATGGGACTGCAGATATCGCTCTGAGATCCAGATTTCATTTCCTCTGGATAAACACCCAGAAGTGGGATTGTTGGATCACACGGGAGTCCTACTTTTCATTTTTTAAGTCACTTCCATACTGTTTTCCATAGTGTATGTAACCACTTTCTTAAGAGAACTGAAGGAGAACAATGATGAATTCTACCTTTTTCTTCCTTCACCAAAGTGTACGTACCATTGTATGACAAGATTCACGCTCCTCCCTGGCCTCGTCTGTGAATACGAGTAAGGCAGGGCCTGGCATACAATGGCCAGCACCCTGCACTAGTATGTTAGTGCACCAGTCACCACGTTTGATATCTTCTTCCCTTATACTGGAATTATATGGCCTAGAAGGGTGTCTGACATCACTCTCCTGGCTGGGTCTGAAAATCACCTTGCGGGACACACCTACCCAGTGAGGCACACGATTCCTTGTGACACATTTCTCCCAGACCGCTTGAGAGGCTGTAAATACAGAGGGTAACAAAAAAATGTACTGTTTCCCTGAAAATAAGACCTAGCTGGACCATCAGCTCTAATGCATTTTTTGAAGCAAAAATTAACATAAGACCTGGTCTTATAGTATATTGTGTTAGATAAGACCCGGTCTTTTATTACAGTAAAATAAGACCGGGTCTTATATTAATTTTTGCTCCAAAAGACGCATTAGAGCTGATTGTCCAGCTAGGTTTTATTTTAAGGTACACATATTTTAAGAAAGGAAAACAACTGTATTAAAATTGTAATACTCAATATATACTGATAACAAAAGATGAATACAAGTCATGTGTATACATTTTTTTGGCACCTCCCCCTCACCCCCCATATTAGAGTCAGGACAGCTGGGTTCAAGGCTCTGGTCCCTATTACCCTGTTTCCCCGAAAATAAGACCTAGCCTGACCATCAGCTCTAATGCATCTTTTGGAGCAAAAATTAATATAAGGCCCGGTATTATATTATATTATATTATATTATATTATATTATATTATATTATATTATATGACCGGGTCTTTAGTAAAATAAGACCAGGTCTTATATTAATTTTTGCTCCAAAAGACGCATTAGAGCTGATGGTCTGGCTAGGTCTTATTTTTGGGGGAACACGGTAGGTAACGACACGATCTTGGACAAGTTCCATAAACTCTCTGAGGCTCAGTTTTCTTGTCTGAAAAATGGAAATATTATGTATTTCACAGTTTTTGTGTGACGACTGAAAGATGTAACACACCAGAGCATTCTAATCTATAAATAACTACATAATGTCACTTAGTATTACTTTTGGTAAGCAGGGCCATCACTGTCTGATTGATTCCTTCTATTAAGAATTCTGAGGGTTTCTGTGGCTAGAGATTGACATGATACACATAAAAATAAATGTCACATTTCTTACTCGAAGGTCAGAGTGGCGGGATTGGGTTAGGGTAGGGTACAATGATGACAGCTGCAATGATGACAGGCAAAGGATCACTGGACAGGGTCATGCCCGGCTACATGGCTGTGGAAAGGGAGGTGTGGCAGGGAGAGAGCGAGGTTCACTGACTTCTGACTTATTAGAGTTGAACTTGACATTTTTCTTCCTTCCTTACAGATGTATGCCATTTCATTCTTACGCTCTTTCCAAATCCCATTCCTGGAAACCCTTTCTCTTCTGTTTTCTTGAGACACTTGGGACTTAGCACTCATCAAGCATTAATTTTTAAATGGGAGATACTTTTAAAGGACCCGACACTGACCCCATGAAATTTGTCCTTCCTATTTAGAACCATCCAATTACGGAGAGGCACGAGCACAGCCAGACTTGCAATTCTCTTTGCCTCACCAGTCCTAGAGACCCAATTTGCTGCATTCTCTTGTTTTCTTCCCCTGAAACACCCAGCAAACTAAGCGGCTGGAAGTCTGACTGCCAGCATTGCTTAGGAGAGAGGGCCAAATGTGTGGTATGTATATTTTGATGCCATGGGGATGTGGGCCTGCCAGTTCATGCTTCAGATCCGCAAGGGTAACTGTCTGAAGGAAAGAACGGCCTGGTGGGGATAGCTGGCCACTGTCCCCACTTACTGTTCCGAGAAGTCGTCTGGAGGATGGATGCTTCCTCCCAATGTTAGCTGTCACCAATAGCTTCCAGGGACCCTGACTTCAGATGACCAGCAGGAAGTAAATTTCCTCTGTTTCCTAGACTTTTATTCATGCAGAAGACACACCATAGACTTTAATGATATATATGCCAATGACAACATATAAGCTATTGATTTCTCTCCTTTATTAAAATACCATTGGGGGGTATTTAAAATATAAACCCTGTCAACAGCCATCCTGATGGACTTATATTGGGGAAAAAAAAGAAAGAGACTGAGAACGGGACCAAGAAATATTGCACTAAGTACTTGATTCACTCCACTCTGCTACCTGTGAGCTGTATTGTGCTGATCTCCTATTAAGCCAAGGAGAGACACTGTACTCTTTGAAATCTTTAATGTAAAACATCTCTCATGCCATATCTGAAGCTATTGCCTCTCAGCTTCAAATCCAGCTTTCCATACTTTGTTTTTGCAAAGCTCGGGCTAGGACTGCAAACCACCTTTTGGCTTTGCCAGCTGGAGTCATGTCAGATCCTGCCAGGAGGGGGCGCTAGAGGAAGCTGAGAGGCCAGAGAAGAGAGGAGAGACTGACATGCTTCAGGTTGGCTTTGAGTTCCTGGCAACATGCTGCTGGTCTCCTTTGCTTTTTCACTCCAGCAGGAGCAGTTCCCTCTCATAACAGCAATTCAAATCAGTTTGCAGTTTTCCTGACATTGTAGAACCAGCCTCATGGCGACTCCTCAGAGACCTCAGCACCATCTGGGGCTCCTCCGCCCTTGGGGTCCTCTCAGCCGAGAGATGCCACCACTGGCCAAACGACACCCACTTCTCAAAGGTCTGCGTCTCAGCTACATTGGCCAAGCTTGTGGGTTTTATTATTCCTTTTGTTTTTCCTGCCCTAGAAGTGGTATCTGCTCCCTGCAATTGTTACCTCTGTGATACCTTTGCCTTTTCAGCCATGTAATACCTAGTTAACCACCCTTCATACTAAATTCCCTCGGTTAAATAGTTGGTGGCATTTCTGTCTCTAGATTGGATTCTGACAGATGCACTACTTTTGCTGTCTGACATGCCTGCGTGAGAAGTAATAGTATTGCTTTTTAATCAAAGACACAAGTGCATGTTCTATGGGTTGTCTGTGGACAGCTTATAAGAGACAGATGATAATTGGGACAGATAATCTGGGAACCATGGTAACTGTTCATACCTGAAAATTCTCCATATTTCATTAAACCAGATCACCTGAAAGCCACATGCTGGGATCATGGAGGCACGGTACTATCTCCTGGAGCTCCTGGGAATATTAACTGAGACAACCATGTAAAGTACCTAGCAGGTTATAAGTGCTCAAAAACTACTGGGTAATTTGCGTGTGTGTGAGTGTGAGTGTGTGTGTGTGTGTGTGAATATGTTTTTTAGAGTAGGAAAAGTGATTGTGCTCCTTCTTGCAGTGTTGTCCTAGAAAGGGATGCCATTGTATTTAAAGGTTTAGGAAAACAAAACGGGAAGCTGTACTCCTTTCCTGTTTTTATTATACAAACTTAGCAGGAGTAAAAAGAAGATGGCTGACATTGCTTTTAGCCCAGAGAGGAGAGGGCTTTAAGGGAGCATTAGGGGCACAACTTCATTTCTAATTATCTTCAAAGATTTGAAGTCGATGAAAAATAAAGCATGTTTTATGTAGCCCAAGAGGTCAAGCAAAAGCTGATAGGAGAAAAGAGTAATTTTTGTGTAGATAAACAGGAATTTTATAAAAGTGAGAAATAGCCAAAGGCTTAGAGTCTGGGTAAGCAGTGAGTTCCCCGTCAGAGGAGGTGATCAATCAGAGGCAGGTATCTGCGGACTAAAGGAGAGAGGCTTTGAGCAGCAATGGAGGTGACTGTCAAAGTTCCTTTCAAGCCCAAGGCTATTTAATTCTCTGATTTTAGTCTAAGTTTGCTAATTCATGGGTTAAAATTGCAACGGTGGAAAAATAATGAGGATTTGAGAGAGAGAAAAAAAGTTGGGACAGGCACAAAGCATAAGGTTAGAAAGGCACTAGGAAAAGCTACACCTGTGAAAAAACTCCCTTTTCCCCCTATTATATTTTAAACCCGCTGATTTGAAAAAATGAGAAATAGGTCATGATATGTGGGTTTTTTTATTATTATTTTAAATGAGATGATTTGGGTCAACTTTCTATATACCAACATTACATGCTATTGTTTCAAAGGCGACTCTTGGCACTGCAAAGAGAGAACATGATAAAAAATTCATGGTAAAAGAAAGTTGCAATCAATGTAGACTAAGCCTTTGAAAATTAGCCAATTAATCTGGCTTTGCTTTGTTTCTTCATATCGGGGGACTTGATTTACATAAAAGAAGTCTAATGCGAACAATGAACACATACACAGAAAATAAGTTGAATAAAAGATTACTTATGTATATGACTAGACACTTCAAAGGCTCAGAGTGAAAGATGAATCACTAAAGGCTACATCTAAAAAGAACTCCAGAACCATGGCTGTCTTAAAACAAGCTGTAATGGACTCTTCAAGGCTAGAAAAGGTCCAAAACAGAACTGCAAGCCTTTTTGTATGGTCCGCCATATACAACAGCTACCCTCTTGCTATTGACTATTTGTTCCTTAATTCTCTCATAGACAGAGCCAGGATCAATGGGTGGAAAACACACAGAGGTAAATTTCCACTCCTAGAAGAAAATTTCAGATGATCTGATCTGTATGAAGGAAGCATCATCTGCCAGGAAAGGTAACTAAGCTTAAGTTGGAGGACGATCTGAATCTAGAATCAAATGGAGCGATCCCTTCTTGCACTGAGATTCTTGGGATTCTTTGGCAACTAGTTCAGTGAGCAAGGACATATTACCACAGATATTTCCAGCTCTATTCATTCAGCTAGAAGGGATTTCAGACAGAACCGGACTCCATCTTTTTTGGCCTCAACCCTAACACCTTCTGGACGCTGGAAGTCTGAGATCAGGGTGCCAGCATGGTTGGGTTCTGATGTAGGTTCTCCATCTGTGTTCACATGGCTTTTACTCAATGAGAGAGAGAGAGAGAGAGAGAGAGAGAGAGAGAGAGAGAGAGAGAGCGAGCCAGCTCTCTGGTGTCCTCCTTATAAGGGCACTAATCCCAGCATGAGGATTCCACCCTCATGACCTCATCTAACCCTAATTGTCTCCCAAAGGCCCCGTCCCTAAATACCATCACACTGGGGGCTGGGGCTTTAATATATGAATTTGGGGGGAACACAAATATTCCATCTATAACAGAAACCAAAGCGTGAAGCAAAGGTATGTCAACTTACTGGTTGTGTGACTTTGGCCAACTTGCATACCTAAATCTCAGATACCTCATTGGAAAACATAAACTCAACACCATCTTAGTGACGAGGGTGTTGTAGGGATTAAATGAATCAACAAACATAAAGCACCTCCCACGTAAAAACAGTGCACGAGATCTTAGCCGCCACTACTGCTGTTATGAGTATTATCATGAATTCAGATGGTACAAAGATATTCTGAAAGTTGTACCATATGCTGCTTTCTCTCTTCTTGCCTTGCTTTGCTAATTACTATTTGTGCTTGAATTCAGCTCAAATTTCACTTTGTCCTGAAGGATACCCCTGATTACCTCCAATGAGTTAGATGGCACCTACTTTGCTCTCCCATGACTAAGCCTTTACTTGTGACCAAACGTCTTTCTCGGACATTGTGAATGCGACTTTTCTTTTCATCACACTAACTAGACTCTGAGTTACTTGAGGGACTACCCAGAGTTAGCCAAGCTTCACGGTGAAGGGCAGAGTCTTTCACAAGACAGCTGTCACTTCAGACACCAGCCACAAGTGCAGGGTTCCCTGGGCCACCCTCACTTCTGACTAGCTGGCTACAAATTCAAGGGTCTTCGTAGACTCCCTTAGGCTTGATAATTCACTAGAACTACTCACAGAACTCAGAAAAGCGCTACACTTATGATTAGAATACAAATCAGAAAGCAACCAAAGGAGAGCCGCATAGGGCGCAGTCTGGGAAGGTTCCAAATGAGACGCCTCCATCATCCTCAGGGACATGGCACCTTGTGGCACATCGATGTGACACAATACACAAAGTAGAACCAACCACGGCAGCTCACCCAAGCACTGGTGTTCAGAGTTTGTATTGAGGCTTCCTCATGCCTGCATGATTGATTGAATGGTTGGCTACGTGGTGGTACTCCATCTCCAGGCCCCCTTCCGTTACCAGGGTTGGGCTGATATCAGGTGGATCAAAGCCCCAACTCTCTAATCACATGGTTGGTTTTTCTGGCATGGCCAACTCTTACGCTGAGTCACCTCATTAGCATAAACTATCAAGTTCAGGTGTGTGGTCCAAGGGGTCAACAATGAATAAGAAAACACTCCTATCACCAGGAAATTCCAAGGGTTTAGTGCTTACCTCCCAGGAACCAGAGGCAAAGGTCAGCAAAATTCTTTATTACATGGGGGCAGAGATGATATGTCCTGAGTGCTTCGTTGAATACATAGAGGATCAGTAAATATTTGCCAGATAAATAGCAGAATGTGTACTACAAGTCAAAACAAGGCTAGTGTTTTCATCCTATGGAAAGGGAGAGTTGGCCAATCTCTTTTCTGGGAGAGATTTACTTCTGGCGTTTGAAACCCTCACTTATTCTTCCTTCTCTACTTTCTCCTATTTTCACTGAGTTCTTCCCACTACCATCATTTCCTACTACTGTGACACAGACTTTGAGTTCCTCCTTAAACCTCTGCTTTTGCCTTCCACACCTGTTCAATGGGATTTCACAATGAGGGGAGCTAAGGACGTGAGACAGAAAACACTGCACAAGGAAATCCAATTCCTCTCCTGGTAGAAGAGGTCGGTGCCTTGATGCCTGAGAGCACTTCAGTCCTGGTGCTCATTCCTCTCCACATTATATTAATGTAACTTCCGTTGCCACCCCATTACTTATTATTAGTCAAATCAATAAGCACCCTGTGTGCTTGGCGCTTACTGCCTGTCAGACGGAGGCACGCAGGCGGAGCTGTTAACGCTAACTGATATTTCAGCTGTCAAGGGATACGCTGGCTCCTGAGAGAGGTCTGAGGAGCGCAGTTTGGATCAGAAAACAATTGCTAGGTAAATACCTCGTATGTGTCAGAAGTTGTACCGGGGATACCAGCACGAAGCTAAGAAGGCACAGTTTCTTGCCTTGAGGAACCTAATGTCTAGGGGACAATGGAGACATGGGATGGGCAGCATGTATCATCCCTCTTAGGTTCTTTCTACCCAATGGAAATTCCTCAGGGTCCCTATGCCATCTTCTGAGGTGTGACTGGCATACTTAAGATCCCAGGTATTCCACTGCACCCTGGCCCTCCTCATCCCACTTCCCTGCTTTAATTTTCTCCATGGCGGTTATCACCATCTGACACACTACGTGATCTGTCTATTTGTCAGCTTCCTCCTCCCTCTGGAATGTAAGCTCCGTGAAAATAAGGATTCTTGTCTACTTTTACTCTTGGCTGTATCTGTAGTTCGCAAATCAACACCTGGAATGCAGTAGTCATTCTATAAGGATTTGTTGAATGAATGAATTTATTTGCAGAGCAGGGGCTTTTGTTTCAACTAATACTCCTCTCTACTAAGGAGAAAATTTAAAAGATATATTTAGGACAAGATGACTTTTCCAGAGTGGGCTGAAGATGTTCCTTCAGGCTGCTGGGCCACGGGGAAGTGTCCAGGGCCGCAGAGAGCAGGGCAAGGAAACCGGTATGCACTCAAAGCCAGCATTTGAGTGGGCTCTCTGTATGCGTTGTCTTACTTAATCCTCACTGGAACCCTGCGAGACAGCAGTCACCCTCACATCATAAATGAGGAAGAGGAGGGAGGGTCAAATAGCTTGCCTGTGGCTCCACACCTATCAGTGCCGGAGCTGAGCTTTAAACCCAAGCCTGGGGAGACGCCATGTCCATGTTCTTCCCATCTGTGACCTTAGGCTGTCTCTATACCAAGTCCTGGAGAACACAAAAAATGGGCAAGATGCATCTGCTCCCCTGCAGGCCTTGACAGACTAAGTGGACAGATCTGCACAGAAGAAGCCATGTTGGTCTGTAAGGTTGGGACCACGAGCCCCTTTGTATCATTTACAGAAGGCTAGACAGAGAGGATATAAAAAATGCTGCAGTCAATGAGCTATTGGCTTTCCTCAGCTCCGTGTTGACAGCGCCCCTGAAGACTGACTGTCAAGAGAGATCAAAGGAGCAAAACTAGGGAGGAAAAAAATAGCTAATTACCAAATAACTGAAAGGCCACGTTTTAAGACTCTGTCATGTCCTGCTAGTTCTTGAGTGCTCCAGTGAACCCAGAACGACTGTCTTTCATCCTAACCTGAGTTCTCCCGGTTAGTCACCTCCTCTCCAGCTCTGAGCCAGTAAAGCCCCCGCGAGGCACCAGAGCTTGAAATTGGCATACTGTCTCCATGCTTTGCTCAAAGGTGGAGTGAAGTTCATGTAACCACTGTTCCACGTAACCATCCCCCCTCCTCCTTCCACTACCTGGTGATTATTCCAACTGGCTGCTGCATTTACTCCAGTTCTTTCCTGTATCCTCCTCACCTGGTTCTTCCCAGTCTTTCCCCAGGCCTGAACCATACATCCAGCATATTCCCAGCCATTAGGTTTCTCTGGATTCAGAGCAGAAGCAACTAAGTCATGCTTCCTGAGAATCCTTGCTCCTTCGGCACCCCGAAAATCCCTGCCAGTCTGGATGGGACTGACAGTCAGGAGACTCCCCGGATTTTATGATTCCTAACTTCTCCTTGAGAGGCAACAATGGGAGGGCACCCTTTTTGGCTCATTTATTTCTCAGGCCCTATCATACCACCTTCGGGATGGTCAGACAGACAGCCACGGAATCGATCCCAGGATGTCGTCTAACTTAGTCACATGGTTTCTGATGTTTAATTTTTAAAGCTTAGTAGAAAGGTAGCCTCATTTAATGGCTTTTAATCCCCACAAAGAAACACTGAATATATTTTTAATGCAAGTTAGACAACTGTTCCTAGAAAAGTTAAAAGGAAAATTTGAAAATAATGGTTCCGTGTTTCCCCGAAAATAAGACCTAGCCAGACCGTCAGCTGTAATGCGTCTTTTGGAGCAAAAATTAATGTAAGACCCGGTCTTGTTTTACTGTAAGGTCGAGTCTTATCTAACATAAGACCAGGTCTTATATTAATTTTTGCTCCAAAAGACGCATTAGAGCTGACGGTCTGGCTAGGTCTTATTTTCGGGGAAACACGGGAAGCCCAGTTCCTCAGAAATAGTCCCCTTGAGGGAGAAGTTAAAACTTAGAAGTACCTGGATTGCATTCAGCTGATGAATCCCCAGTGTGAGAAATGACTACAATGGTGTATTTCTGTTTGGCTGGCAATAAGACTGACATATTTCCTTGGTTCCCCCGTGCTATTAGAAAGAGAGCCTCTAAAATTGAGACTACTGCCCGTTTCAGCAAGAAATGAGGCCACATGTCAATAGACTATAGGTAACTAGACATTTATAACACTGGGCAGTGATGCAGAATTGATTAGCAAGTGTAATTGCAGTAAGTAAGATGCTCTCTGCTCCTGGTAATGATGACTCGTGGCATATTGAGAGGAAAAAGCATGATCTGCAAGGAAATGAGATGCCCAATATTAAGACTGGGGCTAAAAGCACCCAAATACAATTGGAAATAACCTAACTATCGAATGAGACTGTAGAGTGTAATGGTTAAGAGCACGGGCCTTAGAAAAAGACATCTGACCTCAGAAACCAATGTTAACATGCATTTGTTTTCTGACATGGCAGCAAACTCTTCAAACTCTCGAAATCTCAGTCTCCTCTACAACAAAATGGGAATCTTAACAGTGTTTACTTCCCTAGGTGATTGTGAGGCTTCAAAGAGACAATGCAAGCAAGGTCTGTGTCTCTCACATGGCAAATGTGCACAGAGGGAAAAAAAAAAAAAAGAAAGAAAAGGAAAAGAAACCCCCAGTTACGGGAAGGCAACCATCCAGTGATGTACGGAAATTAAGTCAGCCTACAGATGAGATGTACTTTTATAACTGATTAGCTTCAGACCTAGAGGAAACTGGCAATCTGTGGTCCCCCAGGGCAGACTCTGAGGTTCTGCCTCGTGAACCCAAGCTGCAAGTAGCAGGGAAAACCTTCCCAGAATGGGAAATGTAAAAGGGAAGTGCCAAAGGTGGCTAATTATTTCCAACAAATTCTAAAATCCCCTCAACACAAGTGGTGCATAAATGTAAGTCTAAATAGTTTAATGATGATCCACAGTTTCTCCATCATTCAGTTTTTTAAAAAATAAATCTGAGTTTTCTTTAAACAATTTTATCAAGATTCAAATAAAGCAGGTGTAAGATGCAAAACAAAACACAAGTCATTGAAAGACCTTCTACTTTGGCTTTCCGTTATATCTGGAAAACCATTCATCTTATCTCCTGCTCTCTCTCTCTCTCTCTTTTAGTAAGCATTAATCCGCACAGATGGTGAGCCATGGTAATCTCTGCTACCAGCTGCAGAGAGGAATTTTTAATGAAATGGGAATTTAAAGGTTTTTACGCAAAGCACTAGAATCTCTTCTACTTTTTCCTCATAATGCTCAAATTATTTTTACTGCCGTGGGTTATAAATGCACGATTGTGGCACTGTTTCTAGAAGACACTGACCTACTGTTCAGAAAGTACTTACTGCTTAAAGCATGCTGTCTCCCGCCCCACCCGGAATGACGAAGCCAAGCCCCCAGTAAAAGGTGCTCCGTGGCTAAGATGATAAGATTTAGCCCTGAACTGACCTTATTCCACACTGTGAACCTTGCCCAATCTCTCTGTCTGGCTTTTGTTGATATGCTTCCTGATCTTCTGGCTTTCCTTTTAATAAATTCCACAGATTTATGGCCTTGATCTAGCTGCTTCTCTAATCTCCAACTGAACGATTTGTTTCGCCTTTTTTCCCTGGCGCAGCACTGCTTAGACTGACCACCTGGTATTTTGACATCTCCTGCTTGGCTGTAAGACCCTCCTTTACAAACCACACCCATGAGCAACTCTGTTGGACACGGCAAAGTGTCGATACAATCGCTCGTTCCCCTCCGTTCTTGTCCAAGTGGTTCATGCTGGACACACAATCATTCTCAAGGAACGCTAAGTTAGTTATGAAGCCTAAATCTTTTTACAAAAAGTTAAGAACACACATACATACACACACATGCATAAAAAATGGAAAGTCAAGATATTGTCTAATCTAAGTTATGTGAATCACTTTTAATAGGAATGTGTTACTTTAAAAAGAATTATGCACCTCTAAAGACATTCAAAATATAGTGACATGGGATGGTTTTGATGCTTATAATAGTTTTTTATACATAAAATACAAAGGGAAAAAATTTCAGAAAGAAAGTCTAATAAAAAAGGAGAACTACTGTCTGCTAATTAAGGCTGGACACAGAGTAATAATGTAATCATAAGTTAAGAAGTTTACCGCTACTGAAGTTAAACTGTGAAAAGTTTCAGTCTTGAACACTGAGTTCTTATATTTACCCCTTTGATAACCACACACCCAATCATACACCATTTCAGATGCACAGGGAGAATCTTAGAAGGCAAAAGGAGGAGATTGGAGAGCACCTACTGTCATGGAAAGACTAGTGGCTTTAAGATAGGAAGCCTAGCATCTGATTTTGGTCCCATCATAAACTCACGTTATGATCCAGGCTGAGTTACGCGGCTTCTTTGGGCCTCAGTTTCCTGATGTGTAAATTTACTTGGGTGGTTTTAGGTTGGATTAATGCAAGAAATCATCAGGAAACAATGCAAAACTAACTTGGACCTTAAAAAGGAGACTCTCTTCCAGCTCTTTGATAGTATTTCATATCAAAGAAGACACGTTTCAGAACCCTGGACAGAGCTATTTTGACTGGATGAGGGAAGGCAAGAAAGCAGCCTATCTGACTGGATAAAGATGTGGTATGTATTTGCAACATAATACTACTCTGCCATAAGGAAAGATGAAATAGTGCCATTTGCGACAAATTGGATGGATCTTGAGATTATTATGCTAAGCGAAATAAGTCAGACACAAAAAGTCAAGAACCATATGACTTCATTGCTATGTGGGATATAAAACTGAAAGCAATAAAGGAACAAGATAAACAAAGAAACAAAAACTCATAGACACAGACAACAGTTCAGTGGTTACCAGAGAGAAAAGGGGGGGAGGGGAAATGGTAGCGGAGGGTAAAGGGAGTCAAATATATGGTGATAGAAGGAGAACTGACTCTGGGTGGTGAACACACAATGTGATATATAGATGATGTATTATAGAATTGTACTCTTGAAACCTATGTAATTTTACTAACCATTGTCATCCCAATAAATTTAATTTAAAAAAATCAGGAAAGAGAAAGATTCTAGATGTTAAATCTTAGGGATGACTGGCTTCAATTACCCCAGATGGAGTTTGTCATTGCACTCTTTGAGTTCCCATAGTACTTTATACAGACGTCTATTAGAACCATATTTACATCTTTGGCAAGATCATAAGCTTCTTAAAGCAGGGCTCCTTGAGGTTCAGTGCTCACCTGAGTCCTCTATCTAGAGATTCCCATATCTAGGAATGTGTACTTTTCATAGCCCCAGTGATGAGTCTCACAGGCACTCACGTTGGAGAGGTTTTAAAGGCAAAGCTCAGGTCTTATTAGTGCCTGGCACCTACTGGGCTGCCGAGAAAGCATGCTAAAAGAATGCATGCGCTGAATGAATTAATGTATTTCAGATCATGCAGTCCAGCACAAACAATGACCCACCTTTAGTGGGCAAGTTACTGTGACCACCAGGCAAACTTCTATAGATCTCCCTTATACCAAAGATGTTTTTAAACAAAACCAGCTGAGATCATCTGAGGGGACACCATGGTGAGAAAGATGGAAGGTGACACCACTACAAATAAATATTATTTGTCTTAGGGCACACAATAATTCCCCTTAGCCCGGTAAACACTATGGCACACACACAAAAAAGGGGATGTAAATTTTGAAGTTTAGGTCTGGTGTCTCCAAGATTGAAAAGGAAAAAGACATCAGGAATGATCCAAAATCAAGCCTCAGCTCTTCCTGCACAAATCATTCTTTAATTAGTATTTCTTAAGACCAATCCACTGCTGCATGCTATTTCAGGATTCAAGAATCTGACCTATAGTTGTTATGCTCTGTCTTACAGTCTCCCTATAAGGAAGTTAAAAGCCAGAAGAAAAGAATCACATTGAATTGAAGCCAATGAAACAATCTGGCAATGACACAGTTGGCAGCCCCTCCTAGGAGACTGCCCTGCTGATCCAGGAATCACCAATAGCTTTTCCCAGGCCATGGGTTTATAGGACATGCTATGCTACTTTGCTCATCATGAAAGGGCTGGCAGTCCACAAATCACCTGAGGGCAAGATCACACTCTGAAGTGACTTGAGCAAATGATTTGTGTAAGTCAGTGTGCACCTCCTATGGCCATGCTGTCATCAAAACACTGGGCCAAATCAAGTAAGTCCACCAAGATGCTATAAAATACACATGCAAAGAAAATGGATGTGATGGTGTTGAGAATAATAAAACAGTCCGTAAACTCTATGAGCTAAATCAGCTGTTCTTTCAGGCATGGAATACTAAATACCACAGACATTCATATATATTATATATGCTGTAAGCACACATATATTATATATCAGCAGTTATTGACACGCTTGGAGAAACATAAAGTGATTAAGGTGTCTGCATCATGGAAGCATTTGCTACCAAGAAGGCATTGGCACACTGACTGAAACAATGCTTTAGCCTCTGATCAATGGCTTTGCCAGGGACAATCTCTCTGGTGAACACTTCTCATGGGGAACATGTGTATTCCTAGAAAGAATGAAACATACATAGAAAATGCTACATTTATAATAGGGAGAATACACTTACGTTACAAAGAAGGTTCTCAGGTTGGTAACTCTAAGATGTTCTAAAGGGGTTCTCTGCCTTCCTCTAAAACCATGTTTTTAATCTCAGATATGGGGGAAAACGTACCCCCAACCTTCAGGGAGAGCGATGAATGAGTTGGGAGGTAGAGATCCCTTCCTCCCCTCCTTTGTTTCTTCCCCTCTCACTCCCTCTCTCAATTGTTTTGGAAGGTGTACTCTAACACCAGTTGCTCCTCTGCACTTGTATTAGCAATGCCAGCATTACTTAGGGTGCACTTGTCTGTGACGGGTCCTTTGCTATGTACCGGAGGAGCAGAATTACAGACATGAATGAGC
This sequence comes from Rhinolophus sinicus, assembly GCF_036562045.2. Classification (NCBI taxonomy): domain Eukaryota; kingdom Metazoa; phylum Chordata; class Mammalia; order Chiroptera; family Rhinolophidae; genus Rhinolophus; species Rhinolophus sinicus. The sequence goes on along the minus strand of NC_133764.1, from coordinate 42,485,235 downwards.
TACTACCCCTATCCTCAAAGAGTTCCCCATCTGCTGTCAGAAAACCATGTGTAGGCAAGTAATGATAATGCCAACAAGAATGGAGTGTTTACTTTAAAAGTAATATACGAATAGACTAGTTTCCAACTGTACAGATTCTAAAGTGTCTCATGCAAGATGGTATTTGAACTTTGACTGAGAAGTGGGATCTTCATCAGTAGGGGGGTAGGAAAAGCATCTCCAGCTAAGGAAGAGCATGTTAAAGACCTAGAAGAGTGGTGCTCTCTATGGGAGCATCACCGCAATGCGGGTGCTCACGGGAGCTTATGGTTGGAACGGAAATACTTCCTCCTCCTTCGAAAATAGAATAAGGGCTATTCCACAGAGTGACTTAGAATCTTAGTCATAGAGTTATTTTAATCTTTATCAGTCACCTACATGTGAGGGGGTAGGCCCTACAAAGTGTCTTGAATCTCGAAAAGCTAAAATTTCTCTCCTTCATAGTGTCTGTTGTTAATGCAGGGGCCTGAGATCAGGGGAATTCCAGAATAGCACCCAAATCATTATTCCCAAAGACATTAGGAAGCCCACCCTCCAGGCCCATGCCAAACTTACTGTTTTTCTTTTCCTCCTCAGAGACCTCATTGTCTCTTCTGCCTTCTATCAGGAAATGTCAAGTATTTAGATATCTCAATACATGTGAAAACTCCAAATGTAGAAAGGATTTAAGTTTCCTTGAATGGGTATCATGAGTTCTGAATAATAAGGCATATTAGTTGTTCTATCTGAAGCTGGCATAGTCTGCCTTGCAAGAGCCAATTGTTAAATTTTCAGGAATTTTCTGAGATGGTTGGTATCCTATTGGTAGCTTGAAATTGACCATGGTGAGAGTATTTATACCATGGAAATTGGCAGTGGCTACATCAGGGCTCTTATTTTCAGATGGCCGGTTGTTAGATTTTTACTAGTACCATCCTGAATATTTGGCTCATAAGAGCCTAAGAGCCTCCAAATATTCCACAGCAGTTAGCTTTAGCTAAGAGCACACAAATGGCTTTCAGAGGATTATCCCCCTACTCCATAAACCAATGGAATGTTGGTGTCCCCAGGACTGTTGAGAGATGGATATCAATAATGGTGCTTGTCAAAAACCTACTGTCAAGACTGCAGTGCGCTGCAGGGGAAAGATAAGAAGTGTTGAAATTTAGTGTCTAAGAATCCCAGTTCTATTCCCTATTGATTATGATTTGGGGCAAGTTATTTAAGTCTCTGTACTTTGCTTTTCTCATCTGAAAAATTGGAATCCTCAACATTTTGTAACAGAGTTACAGTAAAGATTAAACAAGATGATATTTGAAGGCACTTAGAACAATGTGTAGGACAGAGTAAGCACCCAATAACTTTTGGAGACTATAATAGGTTCAAATGCTGGTACTGCTACTCTTCAACTTGTACAACCTTGTTAAAGTTACCCAACTCCTTTGGGATTCCATTTCTCCACATAAAGAATAATGTTAACTACCTTACAGGGTGCAATGAATTAGATAGTTGGTGCTGAGCACCCTCCTGGCCTTCTTAGTATTGCAGAGGCTGGGAATCTAAACACCACACTTCCCAGACTCCCTTGCAGCTAGCATTTAGCAGTGAATTAGATTCTACCAATAAGATGCACTTGTGTGGGATTTGGAATACAGACACCAGAGAGAGACTGGTTTGTTGTCATTGTTTCATGGCATTTATTGTTGGTAAGTGTGACTGCACAGGCACTGGCCTTTTCTGTAGTGGTGTTCCAGTGTTTATGATTGGCTGTTGAGAGGCAACTGTGCTGTTTAAGGTGGGTCTCTAATCCTGCTCCTCTGACTGTGGCCAGGGAACAGCTGCACTGGTTTCCACAATGTTCTTGGAGTTGGTCCTGGAAGCCCAGTCTATGGTCCTCTTTCAGCGGTTCAAATGATGTTGCAAGCTGCGTTAAAAACCTCTAAGTGACCAAAGAGATGTTTCTGTTCTGCACCTGAGTCCTGGCTGATAAACAGGGTTTGGAGAGGATTTCATAGGCGTATAGGACAATGGGCCTAAAACATCTAGTATTGTGTTTGGCATGTAACAGGTTCTTAATAAATATGAGTCCCTTTTCTTCCCATACTCAGCAACTTTCCTCTCTCTATGGAAGAAAAAGACCCAAGTCACCATGGTTTGTAATCAGCAGAATTTGTTTTGTGACCTTTCTGTGCAGAGTGTGGGGGAAATGTATATTCACTCCCTGGAAAGCCAGATTACTGCTCCGAATTCATTCTTATCATATGTAAATCGTCAAAGGATGCTAAACAATGTTCAAGCCTGTGGCTTTCATGGACAGAACGGTATAGTAGTTGCTGAACTTGGGAGGTAAAAGCATTCCTTTTGGAAATTGATAGAAGATGGCATTGCTTGGAAAAGTTTTCCATGGGATCCAAGAATTAGTGTTGTGTTCATTTATGACCACTCCGAGTGGAGGTAATGCCCAACCTCCAATATTATCTTATTAATTCCATTTTTTAATTGTCATTTGAGCATCTACCCTGGGAGTAATTATTAAAAAAACAAACAAACAAAAATAAACAAAAACAAAACCCCACAAAACCCAAAAGTCAGTTCTCCTTTCTCTGCTCTTTTATTCCAGTCCTTTTCAAGTTGTTTCCTAAGCAATAGTAGATGTTCCAGTGATTAAAATGTCAGGAGGTGGGCAAAGCTGATTAGAATAGCCTCTGACCACATGTAACAAGAAAGCCATGTGAAACAAAGAGCTGGATTCTTGAATATGACCTAATTACTAACATGATTTATTATATTAACCTTGGTCCAAATGTAAAATGTGCTGAAAGCATTGATACTCAGCTTTTCCTGGTTTTGTTTCTGGTACCTCAGGCAACTGCTCACTATTAGAGCTGAAAATTGCAGGGTGTTACACAATGAAGGCCTGGAAATATGAAATGTAGCTGTAAGTGGACATAACACTCTAATAAGAAACTCAGGGACTGCTTTTATCACTCCGATAGCACGTCTGCTTCACCTAAGTGTCTTGAACTGGGTCTCTCCCCTTGGTGGCCTGTCTCCACACTTACTTTTGGCCATCCTGTATGAGGTGGGGGGAGGGGTAACCAAAGTGGGGAGGGTGGTTTTAATCTGTGTCTGGATTTGTGTTCATAGATGGACAGAGAGCCATGGTATTATTACAAGGGTATGCAAGTCGCCGTGAGTAATCTCACCACTTTCAACAGTCAACACGACTGAACAACAAATACCTTTGATTCTAGAAGTCATTTAAATTCTGCTCATAGCTCCTTTCTTGTGTGGACAGCTTTATGTAACGGGAAGAGTGCTGCCTCTGCTGTCATGTGGATCTGCGTTCTACTCCTGATTCTGCCTCTTCAAGCTCTGTGTCATTGACAAGTCTCTCAGGCCCCACTCCTTACTGTTTTTTTTACTTATTTTTTCAACTTTAAACATGATTCACATACAATAGAAATCACTTTTTTTGGGGGAAGAATGTAGTTCAATGAGTTTTAGTACACATGTGGATTCATGGAAACATCCCCAAAATCAGGCTACAGAACAATCCCATCATCTCCAACATTTCCCTCGTGCAGCCCGTTTGTACTCAAATGCTCCTTCTCCACTCTCTGCTACTTTTTATCCCTGGAAACCACTGACCTGTTCTCCATCCCTAGAGTCTTGTCTTTTCCAGAATGTCATATAGATGAAGCCACAGTCACTTTCTGAGACTGATTTCCTTTGTCTAGTATAGTGCATTTGAGATTCTCCCATGTTGTTGCATGCATCAATAGTTCTTTCTTTTTTTTTATTGCTGAGTAGTATGCCATTGTACAGGTTATCTATGTACCATTGGAGGACATTAGGTTGTTTCCGGTTATTATGGATTATGCTCATATAAAAATTCATGCAAAAGTTTTTATGTGAACATAAGTTTTCATTACTCTAGTGTAGAATTTTTTAAACACCATCATATTATCTGTTAGGCAGAATTTTAAGTGGAGTAATTCCTTGACGTAAGAGGCTGTCCTGTGCTCTGCAGGGTGTTTAGCAGCATCTACGCATTAGATACCAATAGCATCCTTTGACCCTGTGTGACAACTGAAAATGTGTCCCCATATTGCCAAATGTCCTTTGAGGGGCAGAATCACTCTCAGCTGAGATCAGTAGTAGGGTAAAACTACAGAAGAGGGATTGCTGCTCCACATGGTAAGCATATGCTCAACCTTAAAAGAAACCACTAAGTTATTTTTCAAGATATCTCCACCATTTTGCATTCCTATCGTCAATGCACGTGAGCTTGAAATTCTCTGCATTTTTGTCAGCATTTGGTATTCACAGGTTTCCTAAATTTTAGCCATTCTACCAGTTAGTTTCTTCATTTTAAAACAAGGGATAACAACACAATACCGTGGCAGATATTAGTGCAGCTCACCAACGTTTCCAGTTCTGTGACTCTTGTCACTTGAGAACATTTCATTTCCTGACCCCATTCAGTTGTACTTGACTATATGAATTGCCTTGGCCAAAGGCGGAAGTGAGACGGGTCGCTTCAGGGGAGACACCTATAAGACCTGGTGCACTCTTCTCTGTCTCTCCTTCTCCCAGCTTTGGCAACCAGTTACATTCCAGATGGTGGGGACTTCATCAGCCAATGGCCTTGGGTGAGAATGACATGGGGGAAGAGTCCTCTGCCAAACCTCAAATGGACATAAGGTATGAGCAAGAAATAAACCTTTGTTATTTTGAGCCAAGGATATTTTGGGATCGCTTGCTACCTCATCATATACAGCCTCCGGACTAAAACAAATTCCTATGTGATAGGCTCATTGGGAGCATTAATGAGATAAGTGTGATTAATGCATTTTGTATAGTTCTTGGCTCAAAATAAGTGCTCAGTAAATGGTTGCTATTATAACCATTTACTCTTCCCTGACCATCCTGCCCCATGGCGATTCTTCTGTTTATTAACTCATAGCTTTTACTCTCCGTAACACATTAACAAAACGACTTCAGCTCCTTCAAGGTACCCTGAGAACAGACTGGTCTCGAAGAGACAGATGAAGCAAGCATGCATTTCATTGGCCACTTGCCCCTCAGGTTCTCCCTATGTTAGTACACCATTCAGGGTTCAAGGATGCAGCATCTCTGTGATGCCGCAAATACGTTCTTTTGAATGATAATTAACAATAGCAAGTCATTTTCAAACCTGTCTCCTATAGAGCATTGTAGGTTTTGAAAGCCTTTCATGAGCTGGCTAAGCTTTTCCCATTTTCTGTCTACTTGACCATTTCCCAAGAATGTAAGGAGAGGTAAAGAGGTATAAAAACACAGTGGTTCCCAAAGTTGATTTACCTACAGAAATCTGAAAATTCTGATTCCAAGAGCTAATCCCATCAGTGGGATTCTAAAGCAATAGATCCAGGGGGAGGCCAAAGACTGAACATACTTTTTTGAGTTCCCTACATAATTTTGATGAGTAGCCAAGTTTGGGAGCCACCACATTAGTTACAGAGGGCAACAAGTGGGACTCTGATGTAGAGAGCATTAATTAAGAACACAAAATGGACTCTAATAATTCCGAGAGCTACGTCAGTCACAAAGTGACAGTCATGCCAGAGCATTGTGTGAAAGGGGTACCCAGTGCACGCCCTAACCAGAGAACTTCAGATGCAGGGTGGAGTGTGACCATCTGGGCAGCTTTACCAGACTGCAGATGGGTACACTGCACCCAGCGTAAGCATAAAATCTGAGCTCTCTGACGGTTCATTGCTCAGGCCTCAATTGATGATCTGACAGTCACACTTGTACTCATCCCAGAGCTGTAGGGACTCTCGCTGAACACTGGACTCTGTCTCTCATCCTTCTTTTCATAAGACTGTTTACCTTACCTAACCCTATTGCTTGCAAACCTGTGTGACCCTCTTGGGTGAAACTGCTCTACCTCAATAATTGGAGACTATCCTCTGCCCAGAGCCTTGGTTAATGCCCATGGTAAACTGAGTCAGTAGGTCTAGATCCATGGCTTTATTCTAATAAAGTCTGACTCTGTGGAAAGACACAAATGTGTGTGAGACTGCTACTTTGATAGCTACATCCTGCTCATGACATCTGAGAATGCTGGTAAGACTCAGAAACTTCTGAAATCATCCCAGCTATTTAGAATGCCAACAATCCACACTACTCAACTGGCAGAATTACAAGCTGCCGTATATGTATTTTTTCATATTATTCAATAATAGAATAATATTGAAATGGATCCTGGCTTGGCTTCAACTTAACAGAGAGACCCTAGGCAGAGAACTTTGCTCTCTGGGCACCACCAGGGTCTACAGCTGCAAAATGTGTGACCTACAAAAGTCTGCGATCCATTATCTTTTACCCAAAAATGTATGTGGATTATCCAGCTAGATTGTTGTATGAATTGTGGACGCTCTGCTTCTGCCAGAATTTTATGCATGATATGGGGCCAACAAATATTTTTCAAATTCATAACTGTCCATTCACTGACAAACAGGGTGCTCTGACTGAGTGAGCGTCTCATCAGTTCAGGTTTCTTTGTTTTTAAAATAATATATTTAGTATTCCAAATATAACATATGCTCATTAGATAGGACATGAAGAACAAATATAAACAGCAATAAAATTCCATAATTCCAACATCCAAAAATATCCACTGCTAATATTTTTTTTCATTTTTTAAATCAAATATACAATACATTGCTCTGTAACCTTTTAAAATTTTTTTCCATGATGACAATTTTCTCATGATTTAATATTATTAAAAATTGAACTTTAAGGCCCTGCCTAGTATTATTAGATAGTTATCCTACTTATGTGACCATTTTTCTAATGTCAGACATTTTAGGTTAACTTACAATTATTTTCCATTAAACATCATGCTATAATGAATATTTTTTGTACCTGTATTCTTATAGATAGCTCTGTTTATTTCTCTAGGATAAACCACCAGAACTAGACTAACTGGAGAGTAAAACACTACAAAGTTTCACGAGCATTCTAAGTGGCCTCTCTATCTCCATTCCCCCCTCCTCTACCATCTTCCTTACACTGCCAAGACTATCTAACACATGGATTTTGTCCCCTTTCTCCCATTCAACTAAACCTATGATGGGATCTCTGTTCAAGATGGTGGCACTGAGCACCCTTCTTTACCTCCCCTCAATCTCCCCATATTATTAAAGTGAGCAAAAGGTATAAATCAAAGAGTGAAGTCAATTTAAGCTCTGCAAAATAGGAATGAACAGAAACTTTGAGCAATCTCTGAATAATAAAGAACAAATAAGGTAGGTTTGGCAGGAAGTGAAGACTACAGAACAGGATAACCCAAAGCCTATCAAAGAAAGACTCCCTGCAGAGAGGAGAGCCAACTTCTCCCAACAGAATCCTGGAGACATTCCACAGGGCAATTGGATATTAACAAGAATGAGGAGTATGAGTGGAATGCCAAGAAGCTCTCCAAACCCATACTAGAGAGGGGAATTCTTTTTAAAAGGAAAGGCAGTAAAACAGGTCTAGGAGTGAAATTCACCGACAGGTGGCACTCCTTAAATAAAGGTGCATGAACTATGCCTGTTACTTTCCGTTTTCTGAAGCTTTGACCTCTGGGGCCTTGCTCATCTTGGAGGGACTGCTGCTCCCAAGGTTAGACAATTGCTAGATAGTAAAGGACTTTGCCTGTGAGTGTGCTTTTCATATGCAAACCAAGCAATCCAGTGTCCACACCTCGACCACTTCCTTCATTGGATTCTCATACTCAAAGACACTATTCACCTGCACAGATATCCCAGGGCCAGGTACCAGACAACTAGGGACAGCTCCTATGTCCCAGAGCCTGCCGAAATTACTCAAACTAGCTAATCCTAAACCTGTTTACCTTGCCTCCCTGTTCCTTTCCATGGAAACCATAATAAAGGCTCTTGCCCACAGTTCTCTCCTTCCACCTTCTGACAGACTGGTATTTCACAGTGTGTCTCACTCCCAACGCCCATGATGTGGCATGCCTCTTCCTCTTGGGAACTGTAACAAACTATCTTTTCAATGGCAATTGTCTCCTGATTGATTGGCGTTATAGTACCTCATGTTTTCTATTAATGCACAATATTTGAAGACAGAAGACTTTCCTTACTGTGATATTCTTGGTGTTCCCAAATTGACTGCCAGCTCCTGCCCAAACTTCTATAAAAAACCCAGCTTGAGGGCATATCCAATAGATTTCAGTAATTAAAAAAATAATAAGTAGACAAAAGACCTATGAAGAAACATGATAAAAAAACAATTTACTGTGAAAACATGGCATGATAAGATGGCAGCAATTAAACCCTGTGGTATTGGTGCATGAATAGATGAAGAGAAAAACTGAAAAAGATAGCATACTTGTAAAACAGACCCATGCACACGCAGGAACTCAGTTGGGTTTCAAATTTGTGGAGATGGATGATTTACTCAAGAAATTGAATAACTGGAAAACATTAGATAGATCTATTTGTCAAAAAGAGACAAAATAATTTAAAGATGGATTATAGACCTAAATATATATATATATATTTTAAATTGCACACTGATTAAATTAATAGGATAATGCTTTTTTATAATCTTATGCTAAAGGAGGCTTTCCCAAGCAAGGACAAACCCCAGAAACCACAAAGAAAAAGATTTACAGATTTTTATATCTTAAAAATGAAAGTTTCTGCACACCAGCAAAAGTCACTGTAAACACGTTTAAAAGACAGATGATAAAACAGAAAAAAGATATTTACATCACCTAAAACAGAAAACTGGTGAATATTCATGATGTATAACAAACTCATAAAAATCAACATGGAAAAGACAACCTAATAGAGAAAAAGAGCAAGGGATATGAATAGGCAATTTACATAAAAATACAAAAGGCAAATAAACATATGAAAAGGTGATGAACCAAACCAGCAATCAGGGAAATGCAAATGCAGTCAACAATGAGATAGCATTTTTCACAGATCAGATTGGCAAAAATTTGAGACTGTTAACTTCAGGGCTGGGAAAGCTAAGGTGGAAGAGGAGCACCTTACACGGAGGCAGCTCTGGGGAGGACACTTTGGTAGAACTTATTAAAACGACAAGTTCATGACTTTTTGGCTTGGCAATGCCACTTCTAGGAACATATACTACTGGCATGCTTGCTCACGTGCACGAAGGCATGTGTGCAAAATACTGGGTGCGATATTGTTTGTAACAGGAAAGAAACGGAAGCCTCCTATAGGCTCACCCACAGGAGCATGGTTGAATATTGTGGACTTTCACCGCGGCTGCAAAGAAAGAACAGACTTAATATGGCCTGACTTTAAAATAGACAACCTACCATACATTGTTGATTAAAAAGAAAAAAAAACAGAATGAAAGTTGCAAAATAATATCACTTGTACAGTATTAGCTATGTTATACATGAGCATATATTTATATATAGACATGTTTATATATATGTGTGTATTTATACACAGGTATAAATAAAAAGTAAATGATAAAGCTGTTTCATAAATTCATAGTATTATATCATATTCCTTTTAATTTCTCTCCAATAATCATTTCAGTTCCCTCAGGCCTTATTACCAAGGAAACCCAAGGTCTCTCACCTGTAGTTGCCAATCTCCCAAATTGTCCAAAAGCCTTAGAGCCTCATGAATATCAATTGTGGTGTGTGTGTGTGTGTGTGTGTGTGTGTGTGTGTGTGTGTGTGTTAGGGGAGGATGTCAATCCAGCTTCCAGACCCAAAAGACGCAGCTGAATGGGGCCGGCTTTCACAAGATGTCTCCGTGAAGAATGGCCTCCTGCAGTGAGGTCTATGATGGTGATACTTGGCTGTGATCAGGCACCCCTGACCTAGACATCCGTACTTGGTACTTGATGGAGATGCTCCCCATGCCTGTTGAGCCAAAGTCAGCTAAGAGTATGCCTTTCCACGATCAACTCTCTCAGTTCCTATACAACCAACTTCCAGGGTGTCTGATAGCCAGAAGAGCACTGAATCAGGACTGGAGTCTACCAGCTCAAGACCCAACATCGCCACCCCTCCTTTCCTCTCTAGGAATCTACCAAGAGGTCCAGGCAAGTTTTCCTTTCAAAACCTCAGAAGTCATTATTTATTCTTTCCTGGAACAGAGTAATAGTTTGGCACTTCTCCTAGATAAGAGGCCGTGCTCCCAACAAATATAGTTCTGCTGGGGTCTACCTTAGTTAAGGCACTGGTACAATACTTCACTGATAGGATAGATTTTATGTGCCCAGTACAGGTCTGGAGGGATTCATATCAAACTATTAATACTGGGTTATCCTATCCTTGAAGGGAGGTGGGGAATAGAAAGAGTGTAAGTTCAAGAAGTACTGTCATATTTACTCCATAGTAATTTGAATGCACTACACTTGGTTTGATTTGATTGAGGGAGTATTAATGGACTTGTGTGTGTACACACACACACACACACACACAAACACGACTATACTAGCTCATTCTTATCAGCTTACACACATGATGTTAACCCTCTCAACTTAAAAAAAAAAATCCCCTCTTGATCTCTCTTTCCTCTTGAGCGATAACTATTTCTCTGCTTCTCTTTACAGCAGAAGTCCTCAAGAGTTTTCTGTATCATTTGCAAATCTCTTTCCATTTTCTCATGAACACATACTAATGATGTTTTCCCCCTTCCACTCATTACTGCTTCTTTTGTCAAGGTCACTAATGGCCTCCATATTATCGATTTAATGGTTGGTTTCAGTCTTTGTTGTACTCAACCCATGAGCAGCTCCTCCCAGCTCAGAACACTTTCTTCTCCTGGCTTCCAGGATACTACATTCTTCTCGTTTTCCTGCTCCTTCACTGGCAACTCCATCTTAGTCTCCTTTGCTGATTTGGCCTCAACTCCTGCCCATCTTAATGTTGGGTGCCCCAGGGCTCAGTCCTTGAGCTTTTTCTCTAGCATGATTTCATCAGTTATGACTTTAAATACCATCTATGTCAAACATGCCCTAATATTTTAGTTTTAGCTTAGCCTTCTTATGAATTCCAGATTCATAAGCTGTAAGACTTATTCAACATCTCCTCTTGGATGTTTGGTAAGTACGTCAAATTCAGCACACCCAACACTGAACGATTATCTCTCTCAAACCTGGTCTTCTTGCATTCTTCTGCAAAATGATAAATTCTAAGTCCATCCTTTCAACCGCTCAAGCAAAAATCTTGGAGTCATCCTTGCTCTTTCTCTCACATTCCATATTTAACCCACCAGCAAATCTTGTTGACTCTACCTTAAAACTATATCCAGAATATAAACACTTCTCATCAACTCTTCTGCTACCTCCTTGGGGCAAGACACAATCACCCTTCCCCTAGATTGTGGCAACAGACTCTTCACTGACTCGGTCTTTTAGTCTTTTCAGTAATTCTCAACACAGAGTGATTCTGTTAAACTGTAAAGCACATTGTCACTTTACTCACAACCCAACAGAAGTTCCTTATCTTTCTCAGAGTAAAAGCAAGGTCCTTACAATAGTCTATTAAGTCTTACGTGACTTGGCCTCTGGGATCCCTATGACCTCACTACCCTTCATTCCCCCTGCCTCCCTCCCCTTCAGCCTCCTAGCTTTCTTTACAGCAGGCCAGGTAAAGCGTTGCTTCAGGACCTTTGCCTTTGCTGTTCCCTTCCCCCTGATGGAAACACTCTTTCCTCAAATATCCAATGGCTTGCAAATTGAGCCCACTCAAGTCTTTGACTTTATGAACTATTCTCAGTGAGACTTTCCATTATGACAACATTTAAATAGCCCTCCTCCCACTCTAATCCCTTCCTCTGACATCACAAGGCCTTCTCCCTGTGTGTCTGTGTCCTTCTGTCTTCACATGACCTTCTTACAAGGACATCAGCCATTGGGTGTTGGGCATACCCTAATCCAGTATGCCCTCAACTTGATTACATCTGTAAAGACTTTTCAAATAAGGTCACATTGACAGGGACGACGATGGGGTTACACATTCAACCCACAGCACCACCTGACATACAACATACTTTACGTTTGTGTTTGTTGTCGTTCTCTTCAACAAACCAAATGTAAGCTCTACAAGAGCAGAGGTTTTGTGTCTGACTTTTCCCCCTACTGTTATCCTCTCAGGGACCAAAACAGTGCCTGGGTGGGATACACCCCATTAAGACTTGTTGACTGACTGAAGTCTCCCTGCTGGCTCCCCAAGATGATGAGGACAAAGGCCATGCCACTGGATACAGCATTCACAGTCTTGGACAATCTGTCCCTCACTTACGTTTTCATTCTTTGCTCTTGTTACCTCCCTTGATGTCCCTCATTTCTACCCAAGTGAACTCCTTGAGCTCTTCCTCAAACACTTTCACACCTCCCTGTATTTTCTCTTTCTTACCCCTTGTCCTAAAAGATGCTTTCTCTACTTCACAACACACATTACTCTATTAAAATCTTACACATCTTCCTAGGATCAGCTCAGTTTTCACCTCTTTGAGTCCTGCCTTGAGCTCATATGCAGCTAACAGCCTCTTTCTCTGGAGCCCTCTCGGTTGCTTTGGTTTGCCCTTTAGAAATCTTATCGCCTTATTCTGTGAATGTATTGGTTTGTTATCATGACAACTTCAATCTTCTCATTCAACTGGGTTTCTTATCTTTCCTTCACTTCAACTTCCCAAATTAACCCAGGGCTTGGACTGTAATAGTTGTGTTTTAAACACCTGTTTACAAAATGAAGGAAGCAAGGCAGGTTTTCCATCTTGGTCTTTGAAGTGACAGCAGATATAATGTTGGCCACTGGACCCCAGAACATCTGTACTAGAGAGTCAGCAATGAGTAAGGTGGGAAAGATGAGGTTTCTAAGGCTTTTTTTAAAGTCACTAAGTGCCTTCCAGGAAAGCCCGTCATCATGAGCAGAGAGTACAGAGATTAACACAGGGTCACTCAATATAGACTGTGTAGCAGGCCAAGAAAAGGGACTTTGTCTCTCCAAACTGTCTAACAGCTATGGCCAGTCCAGTACGTGGGAGGTGGGGGGTGAGTCTTCCCCCAGCCACCTGCATGGTCTTTAAGGGCCCGTCACTTAGATCCACTTCCAGAGGTATCTTGAGCATTGCGGGTGAATTCAGCAACGTGGTCTTATATACAGATGAGCCTGAGGGGCTATAAACACTCAGCTGCCAACTATAAACACTTCCTGGAGTAACAATCTCCTTTCCCAAAGTATGATTATACCTTCCTCAAAGATCTAATTGATCTGTCTCATCTTTAGGCAGCATTCTACAAAGTTTAGAACTAGTCTGCTAGAATCACTTGAGTGCTTTAAAAAAACACAGTTCCTAGGTCCTATCTAAGATCCCCCTGTATCAGATCTTTGGGGTGGGCCCTAGAACCTGCACTGTCAATAAGCACCCCTAGGAAAACATGACTCATACAAAGGTTTAAAAGAAGCTACCTCTAAGCCCATCTGTATGAGCTACCATGGTCAACCCTAGTCTTAGCACAGCTGGAGAGAGAAAAAAGTAAAACACATAGCAAGGCTTTGGATCAAGTTGGAGTTTCTCTAAATACTCCCTCGCTTCCAAATAGAACTATTCTTAGAGAGTGAGCACCCAGGAAGAAGCTAGTGGGCTGGCAAGCAGGCCTGTGGGGCTGGGACGCAGAATGGAAGAGACAGCAGTTCATGAGAGCATGTTAGCAATCACACCCAAAGACAGGGATTCTGAGATGAGGAGTTCTGTATACTTTTTAGCAGCCCATGAAACTAGATCTAGATTTCAGATGCAGGTTGGTATGCTGGAAACAGCAGGTCTTTGGAATAAGGAAAGAACAAGGGGCCAGATCCTGCCTTACCAGTCACTTCCGGCGAAGTGAATGTGGGCGTTATTAAAGGTACCTCGGCCTCAGCTCTCTCATGTGCACAATGGGAATGGAATCACCGCTTGGCTGGCCTGTCGTGAAGATGAAATGAAATAAAGGGTCTGAGATCACCTAGCAGGACACTTGACAGGGCCCTGAAATAAGACTTCTTCTAGATTCATTTCCCTTGTTCCAGTAAGAGGTAATCAGAAGTTGGCATTGCTTTAGAAGGAGGAGGAGGAGAAAGAGAATGACAAGAAGAAAAATAAGAAAAAAGGAGAAGGGGAAGGGGAAGAAAAAGAAGAAAGAGAAAGGAAAAAAGGATGGAAGTAAGAGCAGGATGGAGGAATAAAAGGACAGTGAGGGGGGGGAGAGAGAGAGAGACTGAAGGAAAAGAAAATGAGCTTGGTCCAGTTTGGCAGATAATAATAAGAGCCTGTAAATAAAATGTTTCACTGCACATTTCAATTAAAACCTTTAAAGGGTACATCACATCATTGCAGATTGCTCCAAATAGCTAGACAGCAATATAAGAACTCTTGTCTTTAGCTCATGGTGAAGTAATATGAAAGTAAACATTGGAAAGCTTTTAAAGCATCCTAAATTGTTTTTTCATCCTTCAAATGTCAAAATACCTGTCTCCATAGATATTTTTAAATTGCTTGCCTTTTCCAAGATCCTTCTACTCCTTAGTGTCTCACTTAGGAATGAAAGAAATACCTTAGTTGGAAGCAGCACAATCTGGGGTGAAGGTGGAGGGGAGTTTAAATAAATTTCAATTTGACCATCTTCTAGATCTTGGTAGATATTGATTATGTTTTATCACCGAGTGTTCTGGAAACCGGAGAGAACAATCATTTTTGATGTTTCCTACTGCTCCTATGATCTACTGCTATATAAGAAATCATCTCAAAACTCAGTGGCTTAAAACAATGATTTCTTATTGTCACTGTAGATTGACTTGGGCTCAGCTAGGTGGCTCTCCCTTGGGGTCCTTCCTGTGGTTACAGACTGGGACTGTCATCATCTGAAGTCTGTCTGGACTGAATGTGAAGATGGGTCACTCCCAAGACTGGCGGTTGATTTTAGAAGTTGGCTGGGAGCTCAGTGGGAACTGTCAACCATAACACCTACACATGGCCTGTCCAGGTGGCTTTCGCTTCTCGGGCACAGAGGGTGGATTCTGAGAGGAAAAGCTCCAGAATAAGCATTTCAAGAGACTCAGGGGAAGGCTGCAGGGCTTTTTATGACCTACCCTTGGAAGTCATGCAATGTCACTTCTACCACATTCTATTGGTTACACTGAGCCAGTGGAGAATCAAGTGCTCCAATGCCTGAGCATAACGGAGAGTGACTCCCAGCATGGCTCGCTGCGGGGCCATCTTTGGAGACAAGCTGCCCCATCTACTTACCTTCTAGTTACACCTCCCCGCTCACAGAAGTATTTCTACCTTTATAGGATCATTAATGGGGTCACTTGCCATTTAACTACAAATTCCAAATGGAAGTTCGACTGCATGTATGAAAACAAGGTTACCATTAGAGGCAACAAAGTGCATGACCAAGAACTGCTTGCTAAAGCTTCTGTGGAAGCCCTTTTACTAGATGGGGGCCCACTGGAGACATCCCTACTTTGAGAGTTTCTGATCCCAATCCCTGGGCAGAAAGAGAGCTGGAGTCCCCCAACTGTTACAGTCCCGGAGGAGTAAGCTGGCATAGGTGGACCACTGATGTTGAATATCTTGGGCAACTCACTTCCCCTAGTTTCTTCATCTGGAAAAAAGGAGGGAGCAAAACTAGAGGATTTTTAGGGTCTCTTCCGCTCAACACTAATATGCCAGTGGCTTAGGATTTTGCAGTGAATTTCACAGAACAGAACATTTTAGTTAATTTAGGGTTGTGATGCATTTTCCTAAATCATCCACCACTTTTTTTGTTTTTTGGTTTGCTCGTGAGAACAGAGCAGGCCGGGTGAGTAGGATCCGAGTTGTCACACTGGGAAGCAGAGTGGCATGTAGATTGTGGAGTAGCAGACGCTGGCTTTTAGTCCTGGGCTCTGAAATTCATGAGGCTGAGGCTTGTTCTCATTTGCTCAACCTCTTTGGTCTTAGGCTTGCTCATTTGCAAAAAATACTAAACTCACAGTTCAGTTGGGAGGGATAAGTGAACTGAACGTTAAGGTCTTATCCTAAGTCTTTCTACAATTGGGCCATTTTTGTGGTTTGCGTTTTTGTCTTTTTAACCTCATTTGAATGGCTTAATGGTTATGGTGTACCTACAGCTTTCAGTTACTGCAAATCTGTTTGAGAAGTAGTCAGGGTATGAATAATACACATAAATTATAAATGAGTGAACAGTATTTCAAAGCAAAGCAACACTTTTTGAAAATATGGATTCAAATCACAGTTTCACAGCAATTAAAAATATTTATTGGGTCACTAGCTTTTAGGCTCCGTAGAGGACAAGATTCATATTTGGTCCCTGTATTCAAAGCTTCTTTCAGTCTACTTATCCAGAGATTGCTGAATTTGGAGCTGGTTGACAGCTGTGCCAGCAGCACAGATCAATCTGCCTGCCACGGAGAGAATTGAAAGCTTGCTTCTGCTCAGTGCAAAGCAGACAGCTCAGAAAGAATCTTGCAAACCAAGAACCTTTGGCAAACAAGGCCATTTCTCCTCCTTTCCAGGTTTTTATAAGTAGGTCAAGAACAGTTCAGGAAAGACGTACTTCTGAATAAGAAAACTGTTTAAATTGACAAAGATTCAAACAGCAGTATAAAAACAAAGAAGAAATGCTAATGACTGTGGCAGCTGACACAAAAGAAAAGAACTGAAAACAATCACATGTACTACCACTCACCATTATCACAAAGGTACTGAGGACCCACCTGGGAAAAATGCTGTGTGGGGACTGAAACAGAGAGTGTGTGTGTGTGCATGTGTGTGTGTGTGTGTGTGTGTACGTGTGTGCACGTGCTGGGTGAATAACAATGCTTTTAGAAGATCACAACACAGGAGATGAGGCAGATACCTACATAACTAAAATTCAAGAGACAAAATGCTAAAAACTATAAAAGCTCTAAGATCCGAGGAATGAGAAGTGACACGTCAGGTAACATGAGCACGTCTTGTTGGCAGGAGAAATCACACTTCAGCCTGGCCTTGAAAGGGTGGTAGCAACAGGAAGCAATTCAGTCTAGATGAATCACAGAGTTTGGGAATGAAAGAAGTAGAAGAAAAGTCTCTATGGAAAGAAGGTTGAAGCCAGACTCTAGAACATTTTCAACATTGGTCTACAGAGTTTACATTTTACCTGGTAGGAAACTGTATCAGATAAGAATGTGTTTTGCTGCAAGTGACAGAAAAAAAAAATATATATGGACAGTGATTTAAATCAGAAGGGACTTGGTTTATTCCATGCAAAGACAAGTCAGGGGGCAGGCAGTCCAGAGTTGGTAAGGTGACTCAACAAGGCCATGGGAGGCCCAGGTTCTTGCTGTTTGCTCTGTCCTGTCATTCTCCACAGGTGGCATTTGTCCTCATGGCTGCTACCTCTTGGCCATAATGTGGCTGCTCCATCTTTAGCCTCATGTCTGTGCTATAAGTAGGAAGAAGGCTTTGGGACATGCTGCTCAAGCCGCTTGTAAGATTTTCACTTAAATGATACTGGAAATACGTCGTGCTATCTTCAGCTGCGGGGGAGGCTGAGAAATTTGGAGTATTTTACATGTCCTGCCCTCTGGTAAAGAAAGAGAAGGAAAAGGGTGCTTATGAGTCCCTTTTGAGCAGCCAGTTCATGGTATCTACTATATTGATGATTTTGGAGCAAGAGAACGACACAATTGAAGCTCTGTTTCTTGACAGTTAATTCGGCTGCAATACATAACTATACTGGTAGAGAATGGTGGCAAAGAGAAAAACGAGAACCTAGGGCACAGAGAGATGAAGTGATTGGTTCATCATCATATATTAGCAAGCGGTGGAATTGGGATTGAAACCCAGACTGGTGGCTCCCAAGCTCTTCCCACCCATCTCTCAAAGCTGACTCTAAAGATTTGAGCCTTTGGACTGGGAGCCTATAGGGAGCTTAAGAGAACTATCTCTTGTATAAAGTCCTGTGCATAAACACCAAAGCTAGGAAGCCAATCATTTATTCCTTCAACATTGCTTTAGTAATCCCGACAAAGAGGGTAATAAGGTGGAAAGAATGGGAGTCCAGAGAACAGTGGAGATGGGCTCCCAGCTATTCCTCTTCCCAAAGATAGGATTTTGGGCCAGTTGCAATAGCCTTTGAGCTTCAATAGCCTTATATATAAAACAGGAAAGGGAGGACCAGTGACAGAGATGTACAAAATAAGATAATGTGGGTATGGCAAACAAATGGCTAACATGGGTTAGTTGGCCCAACCTGCATTCTCAAACTTCTTCAGGACACTTCCAGCCACTCAGAGTGGTAGTGTGTCATCCTTCTGGCCAATCAGACACAAGTGACATTGGCTATATTTTTAGGAATGCTTTTACTTTTCTGGTACAGATTCCTTCTTCTTCCCCTCTGTCTTCCTGACGGTGGGCATGATAGCTGGAGCTAATGCTGTCATCTTACTACAATGAGGAAGAGGCCACGTGACTACTGGAGGCTTCATTATGGATAACAATGAACAACGGGACCAGCACTGGCAGCTGTCAACCCCCCGACCTCTCATTATGTGCCAAAAATAAACAACTGGTAGAAGACACCATGGTTTCATTTTCTATTACTTCCAGTTAAAAGCCCTTAAAATTCATAGAGTATATAAAAGCATGTTGTGCCTGGTTGACACTCAGTAAATGATGCTTATGATTATTATTGTCATCATCCATATTATTGTTACTGTAAGAGGTAGATGCGGATACAGTAAGCTACATGCTGACTTGCAGAGAAGAAGCCTACAATCAAAATACAGGGGATATGCGATATCCCCATGAAAAGATGGAAACAAAGTCACCACGAAGGACTGAGAGTTACATAAAACCAGGTGATGCTTCAGGGGTGGGAACTGTCTGTACAGATGTTGGGGAAACCTAGGCTATGAGCCCAAATGCAGGATGACAGTAAATGACTCTGTACTCAGACGCAGAAGCAGAGCGGATGTGGATGAGATGGAGGGAGGCGGGCAGTGCCTGCAGAATTCTGAGCGATGGCGACAAAATTAGTGTGCTGACTATGGAAGAGGGATTCTGTGGCTCTGACTTAACTCAGTGTTCGTGAGGACAGACAGACATCAAACCAGCAAAGACAGACTGTGCTTTCTGGTAAAGAATTTAGAAATCAGGGAGGCCAAGGTCCACGGAGAAATGAATTCTCTGACCTTCAGAATTCTTTAACTAACTACTGAATGAGATAAAATGCTAATTTATAATGTATGTTAAGTGCTCAGATCTGCATGACTCTAAAATGAAAAATGAAATCCTATGAACAATAGATACCAAGAAGAACAGAAAGGCTATTAAAAACACTATTAAAAACAACAACAACTCCAGTGCGTAGCCTAGGCCTAGGCATATATATGTCTACTAAATAAGCAAATGATCAAATAAATAGTATAAGGTCATGCAGACGAAATCAGAGATTATGTTCATGAGGCCAATAGATCAAAATTTCTACCAAATTTCTACCAATTTACCATCTGTCTACATCATTATTTATTGACACATTTTCAAAAACATTTGTTACAAATTACAGAAACATACATAGCAAAGAAACAACTGATACAAGAGCTTTACACTTCAAGATTGTTGACTATGTGTGGCTCCTGCCTCACATCCCATTAAATTACACAAGGTACATGCAAAGAAGAACAAAATTATAACATCACTGGAAAAGTAATAGGAACTTGCGATTGGCAGGTCAGAACATTCAGTAATTTCTGAAAGGTGTAAGGGAGAGGCAACATACCACTGACCAAGAATCTTAACAAGAGAAATAATCCACAACACAAAATAGGGAAAAGAAGGGACTAAGAAAATATGAGTTTTTCCAGCAAAATTCTAGAGGGACCTCAAGATTAGGGAGCAGGAGCTCCCTAATAAGAATGAGGGGTAACTGAGTAAAGAGCCCTGAAAGAGCTGGGCCATTCAAAAGGTTGATGCAGCATTTGCCCTCTGGGTAAAGCTAAGGAATAGGTCCCGGATTAGGGTGAATTCTCTCTTAGGGGCTCCCAGAGTGGGCATTAGGGTTCAAAACGATGCAGTACTATGCTCCTAAATAACTGGTTACTATGATGGATCACTAAAGGGTACACCCCCACACCTCCTAAAACAAAAACTTTCCAGTCACGAGGCCCTACCCCCTGAAAGGAGCCAGAATTTTTGTCGTCAGATTCCACACCGACTGTTGGAGAAAAAATGGTTTTTGCACATGATGAGAATGCCAAACTCAACATATCAATTCTGTTCATATAGATCCTGACTTGTAAATATGAACAAGTAACCTAATCACTAATATTAAATAACAGTTCATAGTTTGAAAGTGACTCACAGGATGAAAAAACCAGACACATCCCCTAGAAAAAGAGTCAATGCAGGAACCAGAAAAAGAAAAC
Organism: Rhinolophus sinicus; assembly: GCF_036562045.2. Taxonomy (NCBI): domain Eukaryota; kingdom Metazoa; phylum Chordata; class Mammalia; order Chiroptera; family Rhinolophidae; genus Rhinolophus; species Rhinolophus sinicus. The sequence continues at coordinate 42,464,762 of NC_133764.1, read as the reverse complement.
AAACAAACAAAAATCAAGTCAAATGAGTATCGTTGGAGATAAACGTGAGTTTTCCCCTGTTTAAAAAAAAGAATCAGAATTACTGAAAATTAAAAATGTTACTGTGCAAATAAAATGTATGTCTATCTCTGAGATCTGGAAAAGTAAGACAAAGAACTCTCTCAGAAAACAGAGTAAAAAGCCAGAGAGATGGACTTGAAGAAGAACGCAGAGACTTGTGTGGTAGGCAGAATAATGGCCCTTCCAAAGATGCCCAGAAATGGGGACTGTTACATTACATAGCAAGAGGGGCTTTGCAGATGTGATTCCGTTAAGGATCTTGAGTTGGGGACAGCGGCCTGGATGACACAGGTGGGCTCCGTGTAATCATAAGGGCCCACCTAAGTGAGAGAGGGAGGCAGCGGTATCAACATCAGAGAGATTTAAGGTGCTATGCGGTTAACTTTGAGCACCAGGGAAGGGGCCATGAGCCCAGGAATGCAGGCGCCTTCTAGAAGCTGGAGACGATGAAGGAGTGGCTTCTCCCCTAGAGCCTCCAGAATAAATGCTGCCCTGCTGACACATTGATTTTAACCCAGTGAAGCCTATTGCAGACTTCCGACCTCCCAAACTATAAAATAATACACTTGTGTTCCTCTAAGCCACTAAGTTTGTGGTAATTTGTACTGAGTCCTTTATGGCCACCGTGTAAAAAATGGGGATCCTCAAGGATAAGGAAAAATCCTACAAGCTTCCAGAGAGGAAAAAAAAAAAAAAAAAAAAAAAATATATATATATATATATATATATATATATATAAATAAAGTTGGTATAAAGAAACTGTTATCATTCTTATCACTGAGTCTGTTATTCATTTGTGCTAAGGATTTTACTTTAATCTTTGCCACACGGGACCCTATACCATCCTCATCTCATCCATACGCATGAGGAATACAGCCTCACTGAAGTTAAGCAGCTAGACAGTTAGTAAGTGGCAGAAATAGAATTAAAACTCAGGTTGCCTGCTTCTGAAACCCATGACCTTAGCTGCGAGCATCAAACTTCTCATCTATAATCCAGAAAGCAGGAAAACAATGGACTAGTGCCTCTAAAGAGCTAAGGAAATAACATTTGGAAACTCAAGTCCTGTCCTTAAAGTACGGGGCAGAGGGAAATGACATTTTTAGATAAACAAGAACTCAGAAAGTTTACCATCCACGTAACCTTTACCAAAAATAAAACATCAAAAAGATAAAATTTCTGGTTACACTTCAGAAAAATAAAGCTGAGAAATAGAAATGCACAGTATACCAAGAAAATGAGTAATGACATCAGTAAAACTTATAGTTAATAGTAACTAATTGTTGAAAATATGGCAGTGAAATTTCATGGAATTACTAAGGCAGTATTCATAAAACAGAAAAGGCACAGAGTTAAAAATTAACAATCTGGAACCAAAATTCAAGATAATTTTAATAGTACAGAGGAGGCAGTAAGAAGAAATAAAGGGAAGATATAAAATACCCGATGATAAAACTCTTATTTTGCTTAAGTGAGGCGATGGTAGGTATTGCTTCATTTTTATGGAGAAAAAATAATTTCTGTTTGTGAAGAATGTCCACGTACTGCTAAGTAAAGAAAAACGTACACCTCTGTGCACTCATGCACAGGCATGTATATGTGTGTGTGTGTGTGTATACATATATACATACGTTATTTATATTGGACTATATCTACAGAAAAGTCTAAAAGGAGACATACTCCTGAACTATCAACAATGACTTTCTTTAGAGAGTGAACCTCAGGGCTTAATTTTACGCAACTTTTTTTTTTTTTTTAACGTAATCATGTAACATCACTTTTGAAATGAAAATGAAAAAAACTAACGTAAGTAGATAAATTAACCAAGATGGAAGCAAGAGGAGAGTGTAGTAGTAAGAGGACGGGGGTGTAAGTGAGTTCATATAAATCTAGGGCCATTTCCTAGGGCTACGTGGGCCATCAGTCCAGCACTGAGCACCCTCGTAGTCAAAGCAAGAAGGAATACATAACCAGTATAGTGGTCCCAGAAACCATAATAACCTTGCAAAATAGCTGTCATATTCTTAAGAGGTACCATTTCCCCGGGCACTTTGGCTTAACAGAAATTTCTCCTGGGCCTTCATATAAAGCACTGATGCAAATAGGCATAAAAAACCCTACCCACAATGACTAACAGGATTCATTTGTAAGGCTGTTCCTGAAACTGACCACACAGTCATTCATTAGATTAGTCCCAAGGAGGAGCAAAGTCCTTCTGTTTTGAGAAAACATTAGCGAATCCAACTTCTTCAGACAGAAACATCTAGAGCATCAGTATCATTGAAAACAAAAAATCACTACCCACTTGTACAAAGTGAAGAATAAAGGAATGATGGTCAGGGGACATTCCAGAGGAAGCAAGTGTGTGCCCTACAAACCCCTTTCTCAAGGACTGAAGCTCTTCTGAAATCAAAGCCATACTGGGGCTGGAAGGAGCGTCTGATGACAACTTGGCATGTGGAGATGTTTCTCGCTTATTCATACCTACCTGTAAGTAAATGTGGGCAATTCATTAGTTTACGTTAGCAAGTGACACATTTGCTCCTGAATAGAACAAACAAGATGCAATCATTTATTACCTAGAAAAAAATCAGGCCCATAAATTCCAAAATGTTATCTTACGATGTCCCGTGCTTAGACAGTCTATTAAGGAGGTGATAAGGGAAAGCCAGCTTCATGCCGAAGTGATGTGAATTGGTTACCTTGCCTTGTTTTAGGGTGGGATATCTTATTACCGTTAATGTCACATTTGTTCCTTTACCTCCCTAGCATATAAATCAAATTTGTTACTTCATGAAGCATGAAATTACCTTTTCAATACTAATTTAATAATACGGTTGAATAAACTATAAGCAATTATCACCCGAATCAGGAAGTAGTCTTCACACCTTTGTCACCTTCTCACCACTAATAGCCCATTTTGCTCACACCACAGAAGGGAAGTACATTGATGTGATGAGTATTTCCCACTCTGGGTGAGTAAAATATTCCAAAAGTTATTGGTTGGAATCCCAATCCCCCCAGATGTTTCCTGCATCCTTGGATCTATCAGATGGTTATGATGGTGTCATCTTTACTATATTAAAAAAACAACAACGCTCATTAAGTCATCCGCAGGTAGTAGACACTGTAAAGGAATGTAAAACAGATTTGTGGTGCTGTCTGGTAAAAGCTTATACTTTTAGTCATGGTAAGATCCCTTGGAGATATCAAGGAATCAGATCACAGAATTATAGATGATGATGATGATCATAACTAGAAGTTATAATGATAGTAACTTGATAGTAATTATGGCAATACTCATAGCAAAAAAGGAACAGCTACCCTTTAGTGAATGCTTATTGTTTTCCAGGGATTTTGCTGATTTATTAGTGTTATGTAATCCTCACAGCATCCGAAGAGGTAGGTACTGATGACAAAATTGAGGCTGATAGAGGTTCAAAAATTTCCCAAAGGTCATAGAGCTATTCAGTGGCAGAGTTGAGATTTAAAACAAGATCTCCCTGACTATATATAGTCCATTTTCTTTCCACTTTTCCACACTAGAAGAAAAAGTCACAGAGAACACCCAGTTCATGACTATGTATTTTGAAATAGATGTAAAATCAAGAGCTGAAAATTGGGAACCCAGGTCCCTGATTACAAATATTTACTTTGGCTCTCCTTGCCTGGAACCAAGGGAAAGTGAGGTCGAAAAGTACCCCGAATAGACCCAACTTAAGAATTTAGATAACGCTAATTTATTCAATACATTTTCTTGTTAGTTGCTATTCACTAAGTGGTGTGTTGGGTAAAATTACTCATACCAGTATATGGTTCCTGCCCCAAGGGAACTTCTAGTACAGTGGGGAAGACAGGTGTCATGCAAATAATCACATAAATAAAGGTAAAATTACAGCTGTCATCATTGCTCCTAAAGAACGGTAAAATGTTCAATGGGAGATTCTAATGAGCCATGGTAAGAAATTTTATCTTTATCCTAAACACTGTGGGAAACTTTGGAAATATTTTAAACAGTGCTAGTGTTTAGAATTGAATTTTAATTTCAAAGCCTCCAGAGAGAGAATGGAGGATGAATTGAAAGCTAAGGCAGGGGTGGGTAATACTAATTACACGATTATTAAATTGTCTTGGAAGGAGACTATGGTCTAGATTAGGATGGAGTTGGGAGTATATAGAGAAAAAGACGGATTCTAGAAATATGTAAAAGGTAATATGGACAACCACATAAGGCAAATCATTCTGGTGAAATCAAGCCCAGACTATGTTCTTACTTAAGAGTGATTTTATTTCTTCTGACCATGATGGAGTCTGTACCCATTTATCTAATCTTAATTAATTTGAACCTGCTTAATAATATAAGAACAGTCTGGGCTGAATGAGATACGGTGTGACTTTTTATGTGATTTTTTTCTAAGTGATTTTAGTTAATATCAAGCAGCAAAAACAATTATTTTCAAATTGGGTTACTTTATGGTTGAGAGAGGTATGGGCTCTATACAGAGAAAAACTCAACTCATAGTTTCTGCTCCTCATCCAGAAGAGAGAGAGACAGAGACAGAGAGGAAGAGAGAGAGAGAGAAAGAGAGAGAGAGAGAGAGATTGGCTGTTCGCGGTTTTTCCTCAGTGTTTCTGGCATGTGGGGTGGTGTACATACTCTTTTCTTCCTCAGCCAATCTGGAACAAAGCTCCTCATATCAGATGTCTCCCCCAGAAAGGTGATATATTACCTATTACCACACCATGTATATGCTACACCTGGCTGAATGATGCATTGAAGAACAACAGAATTAGTATTTATACCACACTACCAAGACAAAATTAGCTCTCACCTGTATGTGTCATATAAAGGTATCATTGCCAAGGAAAACAGTTTGTGTTTTGTCAGTTCCTCTCTTTCTCTCTCTCTGTCTCTCTCTTTCTCTCTCTCTCTCCCTTTCTCAAGTCACAAATGAACAATATCCAGTGAAGAGTGGACCTTTTGGCCAGTAGATTCTTGTCTGGGGCCAAAATAAAAGCCAGATTAAAAACAGACGTTCAGTGTAAAATTCTCACACTTTTCATAAACTTGGTCTTAGCCTTCTTTCCACAACCCGAGCTACTCTTTATCTCTCCCAAATTACTCCTGCTTTTATTGTTAGCCTTATCTCACCCTTAAGATTGCACACTGGGTACCACTTTCAAGGCTGCAATCTCAGTTGCTCTCCTTGATCATAACGGATGTTCTGTCTCATAACTGCTACCTCAGGTCGCTTAGAGAAGGAGGCGGAAGAGGGTGAGGAGAGGGAGGAGGAGGAATGAGAGTGACGATGTTGACGACAGGGGTCTGTCTCTGGACCAGGCGTTACACTGAGCACTTCACACACATTAGAGCTACGCAGTCTCACAACCCTGTCAGGAAAGTGCTGCCATCACAGCCATCGACCAATGAAGCTTAGCAAGGCTGGTTCACGTACTCAAGGCCATACAGCTAAAAGGTAGCAGAACCGGGATCCCATGTGAACCCAGAGCCCACGTGCTGAACCACGAGTACACTGCCTCTAGGAATACCCTTTCTGCTTTAGTCTGGCCCCTAAAACCTGCTCTTGGGAGCCCACGCCCTCTGCAGGACCCAGGTCGGAAGGCACCGTCTTCACGCAGTTCTGTAGTATGTACCTACAACGAGGGCTCAGCCCAGAGACACCTTTTGTTCAGTGTCGCTTAGAAATGATGACAACAAGAAGGCAGAGGTCTATTAAAGGGATAAAGGCTCTAAGCTACACGCTTTAGCAGACATTTACAACTATGAGCACCAAGGACATGGGACCCTGTCACAGGCTTTCTGAGATCCCAGCTCTAATACCCATGCACGTGACTTGTGCGTTCAGTACAAAAAGACTAAAGAGGAAAAGAAATTATTAGTATCGTGTTATTACTATTTTTAAAAAATGTCATGTTCCTTGCTTCTGGGGAGGTTTTAAATAATCATAACTCCTCAGCATTTTGGAGAAGTTTATTAAGGAAGGAATTAGTGGCATAGAACTTATTCTTAATATCCCCAAATTCCGAAACACTCTACATGTCCAACATAAGAGAACATTAAGTAAACTATGGCGATATTAAAATGATGATGATAATGATGTCATTACTGAGAACAGCAGCAGCTAATAGCATTAAGTCCTTATTACGAATCATTAGAAATAGATACACTGTCTCATTCTATCTCCACAACAACTTATGAGGCTGAGTTATATAGTTAGTATAAGATGATGTTCTTGGGAGTTTATAATAGAGAAATAAAAAATAAGATATAAAATTGTATCTTTTGCAAAAGAAAAACTAGTTATCAAAAAACACTGGGAAGAAATACAGTGTCATATAAACAGCGGTGGATTCTCCAAGGTGGGACGATGTGGATTCTTTTCTTCCTTACTCCCTCTTTATTCCTTATCAGCTTTCACAATGGGAAAACATACAACCTTTATTTGAAATAAACAAGCCATGTGGAATTTCTCTTCTGGAGATGAAGAACTGGAAAACAGTTGTTCTCAAAAGGTCTTTTGGGGCCTCCAAGACACCTAGGTTAGATTTTGTTTTTCACCAGGTAAAAAAGCATTTCCTACTGTTCTTTCTTGGATGCACCACTTCAGCGTTCACCAAAAGAGAAACATGGTTATAGACTTGTCGGCAATGCAAAGGTGCCTCTGGTGAATCATAAAGTCCAGAAAGAGGTCACCTCAGGTGTCTGTGATGATTTACACTTTTCTCAGTAACTTCATTTTCACCTTTTTACATGTGTTCCTCACAAGAGCTGAAGAGACGAGGACACCGGGCATTATCAATGTCCAGGATACAGAAAATGAAGGACGATGGGAACAGCTAACTGCCAAAGCCAAGCAACGAGTGAGCAGAAATCCAAGAATGGGACCTGATCTCAACTCTCCATTCGGTGCTCTCTTCAATAGCAACATCTGTCTATGCAGAGTCCTGATTACTCTTGGCAGGGAAGGCGAGGTTATGCAGGGTATTAGCTATCTAAAACATCGACAGATAAAGGCTCTGTGTAATGCCTGTTGTAAATTCAATATTCAAAGTTCAGGCAATGAAGTTCACAAACTCATCCTAAAAAAAGTGCTATGTACCTCATTGCTGAATATCACCATGGTCACCTTTGGAGTACTCCCTTTGGGAAGCTATGCACTGATGCCAGCGCCTAGTCCATCCTTCAAAGCAATTTTGGAACTCTTTTTCTGGAATGGCCATCAGAGCTGTCATCGTATTACCCTTGATGTCCTGAATGTCATAAAAATGTCTTCCTTTCAATATCTCCTTTATCTTTGGGTAAAGAAAGAAGTCATTGGGGGTCAGATCAAGTGAGTAGGCAGGGTGTTCCACTACAGTTATTTGTTTCCTGGCTAAAAACTCCCTCACAGACAGTGCCATGTGAGCTGGTGCATTGTCGTGATGCAAGAGCCATGAATTGTTGGCGAAAATTTCAGGTTGTCTCATTTTTTCACACAGCCTTTCCAGCACTTCCAAATAGTAAACTTGGTTAACTGTTTGTCCAGTTGGTACAAATTCATAATGAATAATCCCTCTGATATCAAAAAAAGGTGAGCAACACCGTTGCAACAAGTTGGTGAACTTAATTGCCAGACCTTGTGTATTACAACTCCCAGCAAAATCAAGGAATACCAATTGCATCACGCCCTTTTACTCAGCCATTCTCGCAACACTCGCTTATTGCACGCCAAACACTACGGAAGTCCTGGGGGTTCCGTGATGGCTGCCTTCAGCGAGCCCATAGTGGGGAAGCAGACAATGAAATCTAGTGGTATGTTACACCGGGATGGGTCACATGAAAGAGACGTGATGAGGAGGCAGCGGCTCTCAGAAGAGGGGCGTGCTGCTCCTCATTCAACAAATAGTCATTGAGTGCATTCTTGTTGCCGTGCCTTGTGTTAGGTTCTGGGGATGCACAGGCAAGAACACGCGATCTTTATCCCTCAGGATTATTATCTAATGGAGAAGACAGAACTACTCACACGAATATGCAGACCCATATTAAATCAGAAATGGATAAAGCTGGCAAAGGATAGTTCACCGGTGCTGTAAAAGCCTATGACCTATACTTGTCATTCAAGGGAGAGTTTCTTTGTCACCTTCTCCTAGAAACTGAGAAATTCTGCATTTTCTCAAAGGCTTGGACATTCATAGGATAATTTTCAGGTGCTGGTTGAAAGCAGCCCACTAAATTATGTTCATATCTTTATTATCACAATTTGATAGATTCACTATTTCTTATCACATGGCTGCTTAAATCTCCTCCTCCCCACCCCTGTGAATAGTAAATGCTTATCCTGTTGTCCTCAGTTTATGGATGGAGACTGGTGTTGGGCTGCTTCTCTCTTCCCAACAAGCCAGCCAGGCACACACTCCTGGAGAGCAAACGGCAATCATAGGCACATTATTCATAGGGAAGCATTCGCTCCTAACCTGAAGTACCCTCCACTGAGGGTAACAGATGGCATCGGGATGCCTGTGTTAGAAGAAATGAAAACCTGATTATACTCATTCTAATGTTTCCTCTCCTACATGAAGCATGCTATAGCCACCACGTAGAATATGAAGATGGGTCAAAGCTTAATTAGCCAACACAGATACCCCATCTACATTATGTTGGCTACTATGTTTTCAAGAGCAAGAGAAAAGAGCTCAAAATATTCTGGCAGGAAGGTAACTCCGAGAACACAAAGGAGAGACAATAACGCAATAAGCTATTTTATATGGCCAAAGCCTCAATTCTTTCCTGGATAAGCAAAAGCAGGAGACAATTTCTTGGTTCCCTGGATGCAGTCGAGTTGGCATATTTTCTACACAAAAAATGGGAAATCCACGTCCTGACATGTATATGTACACTTAGAGGGGGATCAGGGATTAGCATCCTTGAAAGAAGTACAGCTCCTGTGTATATGGAATGTATCACAGGGTAACCAACTACCGTGGTCTGGCCGAAGTTTCTGGGATGCAGGAATGTCAGTGCTCAAACTGGACAAGTGCCAGACAAACTAACATGTATTCATCACCTTCAATGCATGTAAACTACGGTTATAAAAAAAAAGATACTTTTATTACAAACTTAGAAGGTCATGTTGATCAAGTCCGTGGTTGCCTTGGCTTTCTCCTTTGACCAACGTGGAGGAATAAGGCTGCTTGTTCATAGGAATATCAGAGAAGGTTTTTCCTAAATTGGCTCGTGGGTCCAAATTCCTCTCTTCTGTCTCATCACCTCTCTTCTCCGCTGGCCCAGCGCCTTGCACTTAGCTGCCTCTCTCAGTGCTTCAGGGCTGAACTGTCACTTGTTCGCTGCAGCAAGAGAAGAGTCTCTCAGGCCCCTCTACCCTTTGCTCCTGAAGCAAGCCCAGAGCTCCTTTTGTATGTTTCAGGGGACAGAAAGAACATGAGATAAACTTCCAAAGTGATAAAAAGCCTCAAAAATCTGATAATAAAAGCATACTTTTGGAATTCTAATACAGACATGGAGAAAGTTCTATCTCAGTTTCCTTATTAACTCATTGCATACACAAGAGATTCAACCTCTCCTCCAATCTCTCCCCAACTTTGCTTCTATGATTGGCAGGCTTGATAGACAGGCCTCTATCCTAGGCTCCCCCCACTTCTCAAGGCCATAGGAGGCAGTGAATGCAATATAAACCACATGGATTTGGGGGTTCTCTGTCTATTCACAATTGGTTTCACATCCTGGCTCTGCCGCTTTTTAGTTGAATATGCTTGGCTGAATTACTTAATCCCTCTAAATCTCAGTTTACTCATTATATTGTCACAGAGATTTAAAAAACATTGAAAAGTTATATTTACATGTTCTCAGCCTTCTAAAGAGACTGCTTTGTTGGCTCTGATATTCAGTGTGATAGATAATTATGAGACACAGAGAATCTCAACAATCAAAGAACAATGCAAGTAATTTCTCTATGTTTTCTTCATTAAGGCAAGTAAGTGGTTGAAGATTTATCCAACACTGAAAATCAGGAAGGTTATCCATCACTGTCCCAGAAACTGCAGTGACTCTCCCCTGAGGTGCAGAGACAGCCGTAGAAATGGAAGATGGGTCTTAGACATGCAGTTAAAAGTGGGCGAATAGTTCACAACAAGTCTCAGGTGGAATCAATCCCTCCTGACCTCACTGGCTTGTGAGAATTAATTGAGAATGGATCTAAAAGCACGGGGCACAGAGTAAACTCTCAATGACTATTGGTTAAGTTGGGCATACTTCCTATTCCTTTGGGTAAAGGGAACCAAAAGGTCACATGGCTGGTAAGCAGCATTTCTATCATTCCCTGGCTTCCCTTCTAACCTGCTTAGAATCTATGGTCAAGCACCACAATCAGTCCATTCCCAACAACTTGACTTCTTTGCTCCTTTCTCCTTTCATCAAACTCACCTGCCACAACCTGTAGTTTGTTGGAACTAGCCGTTGGCCTACCTTGTTCCTGTCTCCAACTACAGGATGAATTTGGATAAAAACATACAACTAGTGTGTATTTTCATTTGGAACCATACCTCTCCATTACGTCCACCGTACTCCCTAGCTATCCTACTGCATCGATCTCATTAAGTCATGACCCCTATTTCAGGAATACCTATTTTGTACCTTCTCCTCAACCGCTTCAAATTTCCTGTTCCCATTCTTCATTCCCAGTTGATGACCTTGATCATTTGACTGAGAACAGAAAGCAATCAGACACGGAGCTACTTCACCTTCCCATAACCAAACCTACTTCACCAGCTCCATCCATACGCCGACCCTCCTCATCCCTCCAAGTAATAAGGTGAATTGTCCCTTTACCTCCCTATGGCCAGCACCTCTTTTGTTGCACTGATTCCTACCTTCTCTTGCCTAAAGGAAGACTTGACACCTACAGGTAGCTTGTATTTCCTTAGCATTCCCAGTGAATTGGATCAGTCTCCTCAGCATACAAACATATCCTAATATTTCCCATCTGGAAAAAAACACACACCTTATTTTTATACCCATTCGTCTCTGACTACTATGTATGTGTATACCACAGGAGGTATACACTGGGGGTGCCAAAAAAATGTATACACACGACTTGCATTCATCTTTTGTTATCGGTATATAATGAGTACTACAATTTGAATACAGTCTTTTCCTTCCTTAAAATTAGTATACATTTTGTTGGATACACACACACACACACAATTTGTTTAATATTGGTTGCTGACCAGATCCCCATCCAAGGCTGCAGGACTTATACCCCCAACTACTATGAGTGCTGTAATTGGGAGACCTCAGCTGTCAGTTCTCTTAGCTGGAAAGAGCCTCCTGACCAATATCACGCTCCCTTCCCAGAGAGCCCGAAGTCAGTGACTGGCCTATGACCCAGTCTAAAGGTGAGGGCCCCCTCACCCCAATGGGGGACCCTTCTGAAGGGCCATCTCAACTTAAGAGCTCACCATGGGGTCGCCTGCAGCCATTGCTGAAACCGCATCACAGCCTACCTTCTCCCTCTGCTCAGTCCTCCTCTTCCCCATAGGAGTTAAGCTGGAGAGCCTTCTCCAATAAACTTCTTGCACACAAATGTCTCTCAGTGTCTCTTCCTGGGGAACCTGAGCTGTAACACCTCCATTATAATGTAAGCTTCACCAGTGCTGGGACCTTATCTGTCTGGTTTTCAGCTATTTGTCCAGAGAGCCTAGAACAGTGCCTGACACATAGTAGGTGCTCAATAAATAATTGGTAAATAAATGAATAAAGTGGCAGAGCTGGTATCAGACCCAGCTCTGCAAGATTTCAAAGCCAGCGCTCTCCGCCCCACAAACACTATCATGAAGGGCTTTCCAACTTATAATTTTGAGATTCAGTTCAATTTGAAATTCTGCCTTAGCAGCCGCACGCACCTGGTACCAGATGAAACTTACAGTTAGCTAAGGCACAGAGATTAATTGAAAGAACTCATTCTCACAAATGGTGAACCTGGGAGAGCTCATGCATGGCAGTGTAATTACTTTGGGGGCATCAACACCTCAGAAAGCCCCTGGAGAGTCCAGAATCAGGCTCAGCCTGAGAGGTTTCCATCTTAACTTTGAATTTCCTTGGACCTCTGTCACTTGAAGTCAAACCATATCATTTTAACACATTTTGAGTGTGTGAATAATTTCTCCCTTTCTTCCGCCCTGGTATGTAAACCGATATTAAAGACTAGAATATTTATCATGTTGACAGCTCCTGCCTGCTAGATTAGATTTTGTTAGGAAGCTGAGTTTTCCTCTGAGAGCAGACAACTCCGTATCTTCCTATTCTCGACTTCCACTTTTGCCGCTCTTGGTATTAGCTAGCTCTATACCGAAATAAAACAGGAGGCAGCCCATAGAAATAGTTGCGTATACTGGCCACCTTCATTCCAGAGTATTGGGGAAATGCAAATTCAGTTACTCAGTAAAATGCCAATTCAATTAAGGAATGATGGTGTATCTCCCCAATGATTCCTGTTGCATCCACTGGATTAAAACTCACAGCATCACAACTCCTATTCCAGTGATATGTCTACTACCCTACTTTTTACCAAATCATTAGAAGGGCTACGTGCTGTGACATCTGTCCCAATGCAGAGAGAATCAAGCTCTGATGATGCTAATCTAGTATCAACGCAAGAACATTAGCGAAACAGGTTACTCTCAATGAACAAAACATCCTTGGCTTTCATAACGAATTTCCTGACTTGACTTCATCTGGTGTTTTGCAAAAGCCTGAGCTACAGCTGCCTTTAGATTTCAGGTAAGGCCATAACTCAAGTGAACGCATGCACAGACACACACCATGTTTCGGAGCAGCCATGCTGGCTTCTCTACAATCTGTATAACTGTGTAGCCATTGCCTAGTCACAGGTGACACAGAAGGTGGGAGGTGATATGGAGATAACTCTTTCCTGGCCTCTGTCAAAGGTGAAAACTCATTTTCCCAGTTCAAGCAACACCAAGTAAGACTAGATGCCATCTCTGTTTGCGCAAAATTACAGTGAATGAGCCCCGGCTTCTCTGGAACTGGAGGTAAGGCCTGCACAATTAGTCACGATTTAGCCACACACCAACCACACAGCTTCCTATCATGATTTCTGGAAGTGAAAGCCACACCAGGCAGGTGACATCCAGAGGTAAACTCTAGCAGTTCTGAAGAGGGAAACATTGTGTCTTCTACTCTTTCTACTGAATTATTTTGAGACATGGGGAGACACTGCAGAAAAAGGGAAAATATTAGAAACGAAAAGCAACAGTATTGACATGAGAATGAACCTGTAAGTTTCCAATACATCCATTCAAAGGACAAAGGACACACTTCTGGGACTCACCTACAGATGTTTTTCTGATAGCTTTTTCATGAATCCTCAGCTTTTTATAACTTGGTTTCCCAGAAAAAGCAGCCTCTTCTCTTAGGAGACTGTTCAGTCCCTCTTAGATTTGCAGAATTCCCTCTCCTGTGCTGTGCTCAGCTCATAGATGTTAATTAACCACAGGAGGTAACATGAGTGTGGAAAAAATTCCCTCTGCTCAGCAGCCTGCAGGCCAACTCATGGCCCCTCCGCTATTTTCACTGCACTGGGTCTTTTCAACTACTATACATTCTTCCACTCTATATGCAACTGGAGATATTTTCCACTTCAATTTTTGAAATTGTAGAACATGTAATAAAATGTCACCCAGCACTGTTTTGCTTAATCCATCTGCTCCTGCTTATATCTGTTGTTCTTTCTTTTCAAATCCTGGTGACTGAAGTCATTTAAACCAGATCGACTGCTCAGAAGCAGGGTGAAGGGAATTACCAGCAGAAGGGGAAGCACATGTCCTTTTATGGGTTCAGGATGGAGGGTCGGGAGAGGGGAGGCTTAGAAAGGGGGATGGTATCGGAGGGAAGTCTTAGAGACAATGCATTAAGTCCCCTATTATCCTGCCATTAAGCTCTTTTAGAAATCTAAATCTTCAAAGGTTTAGCTGAATTTTGATGATAAACAAAATATCTTTCTACCAATGGTAATTAATGCAACGAGAAAGCAGAGAAACAGACCAGTTGATTTCCCTCTTCTTAATTAGGTACCCCTGACAGTGTATCACTTGATTTGTTTTGTTCTTCGTGCTATCTTGCCTCACTCTACAACAGACTTAGCATGCCTGACAGTAAAAACCACTGTATATAACATTATGTATAAGAAAAAAAAAAAATCAAAGCAGGTTAAAGACAAATTAGAATAGAATAGCAGGATCCAGAGATTAATTCAGCAGGTTATAAAGTCCCACTAATCTTATTACAGGTGAAAATTTGACCCTGAAGGTCTTAACACTGAAAGGGAAATGGACAACACAGTGACACAGTTCTTGTGGAGGAAAAAAGCACATCAACTGTGCAGCGGAAACAAGGCTTTTCCTAGCACTTAGCGTTAAAGAAATTTCTTACCTAGGGCTTCCTTCAGGAAGCCAATGACACAATGTCCTTTACCAAATGCCAGCAGTCATTTAAAGGGTAGATACCGCCCCCAATACTGCTCATAAATTTGAGTTTTGTAAAGCAAAACTAATCTTCAAAGTGTTTGTAATCGGGGAGAGGGAACACATTTTGGCTGGTAAATTATTACCTTTCAATCGATCACGTTGTTAACTTTGGATTGTTTTATGTGACATTTTCTCAAATAAAGACCAATGTGAGTAGTAGAGACAACATGGTGGAAGACACAGGTGGCCATGCAACTTGGCCAATCGAATACGGGTGGAAGTGACAGGGGGCCAATTATGTACCTAAGGCTTATATGGCGCTGTGTGCTTCTCCTTGCCTGTCTGGGAGCTTCTGATCTGTCAAAAGCACATGCATTTGGTAGTTGCTGCCACCTTCACCTTGAGCCACAGAATACATCCGACCTTGACATGAGGCTTGAATGATACCTGCTCCCGCAGCCCTGAAGACCCATGAGCGAGGAATGTCATGCTTATGTTTTATACCACTGAGATTTTGTACTTACCTGTTAAATAGCAGTGTGGCAATAGCTTGCTTATACCTGGCCTTGGCTACTTCACAAAGTTGTGAAGCTTAAGGGTGAGAATGATCAGGGATATTATCTGCATGTCCAAATTTAATGGGTGAACGATAATTGCTTCCTCCTTTGGTGTTTATGCCAACATATTCCAGTACTCAGTCAACCTGCCTGCTGCTTGTTGGCAAATGAACTGATCCTGGGACAGGCTGAGGCCCAGGAATGTACGGCAAAAACTGGGAGCAAGTGAAGAGCAAAGAATGTGGTCCATTCTGCCTAGCATCACCCACTAGTTGACATTTTGTGTAGACCCTTGTGTATTGCAACAGGCACTGTGTATACTGGGTCCATCATGCATGGATGGGGGGTTAAGTTGAGACTGCTGGCTGGCATGATGTAAAAGGACAAATCAGAAGACGCTCAAAGGACTGGGGCAAAGGAGTCATGAGTTTGGGAACTCAAGTCAAAGTCTGCTGGTCTACTGGTAAGTAAGTACTAGGCTTTTGATATGATTGGCATTACTTTGTTCCATCAGTAAAATTCTGAATTCTCTACTTGTCCTTTGCTGGAGATAACCATGGGAGACATAATGATGACATCCACATGTCTGAATATTCTTATTTACCCGCCTTTGGTCATCCTAGCCCCAATTAAACACAATAAACATTTATCAAGCACCTACCAACAATTTCAGTACTACTTATTAGGCACCTAGTATGAGACAAATAATATGTGGCCTCAGGGATATACACGCTGACCCCCAGACATGGTTAAATATATGCCAGGTTATAAAATACAGGAGGACTTTACTTCATGAAGACTAAGAAGTACAGAGAGCACTGACGGGGATGACATGCTACCCCCAAATACGTCACCTTGGCTTAAGAATGATTTTGAGCTGAATGCGTTTGAGTTCCTGAAATCTCTTATCTGCCTAAAAGCAGAGCTTCTCCAAAGAATTCAATTGTCAGATACCCTCTCCCCTGGAGCAACTCTAATCTTCTCCTCTGGGAGGTCAATGCTACGCCCAGACAGATGTTGTCACAAACAGTATCTCCCAGCTATTCTCCTAAGGGCCCGTTTATAGTTCCAAAAAGTCATTTGCTTTTCCATGAGTGCTCTTTCCCCCCTCACTTTCCCTTACTAAGTCAGTTATACAGACCCCAAATTCTAACCACCCCTTTCAGTGCTAACAGGAGCAATGTACATGTTAATACAATTCTGTTTTTTTCCGTGTTGATCTGTCTTTTGTCCAGCTGGAGAACCGAGAAGGTTAGAAGGAAAAAGATGTGTTTTTTTCCCCTCCCTTACATCACAAAGCTTATAATCTACCATGTATTTCCCCATGTTATATAGAGCACCTCTGACCTCTTTTGCTGACTAAGAAGTACAGTACTACTGATGGCATAGATAGTACTGACTTTAAATCATGAGCTTATTGTCACATAGGTAGCCTCTGCTGACTTAATTTCCAGGGTCAGCTGTTTCTGTGTTAAGTTAAAATTAAATTGTGGGAAACACTGTGTGCTAGGCACAGTGATGGGAGCAGTCCAGTAAACTGATCCTTACCGTGAGTCTCTAATGTGAACTCCGCTTTACAGATCAGGAAACAGACTCAAGAAGATAAAGTAACTTGTCTAAGGGCTGTCAGAGTCCAAGTACGTTCCTTTTTCTCTATGCATCCTGCTGCCTTCATAGTTTATTTACTGTGCTCCATAAGGTACAGTCACTATAAAGCAAATGGCAATTGGGGAAAAAGAAAAAAAACAACATCGAAAACACTTGCCTGCCATTCCTCTTCTTCATAGCTAGAGAGAGTTTAGCAACATCAGTGTCAATGACCATAAAGTGAAAAAGTCCTAAGCCTTCAATTTGCTTTTCAAATACCAGTATTTCAGAGGCAGATTACCTGACTCCAATAATATGCCTCAAACCTCGCACTGTGTGTGCAATGAGAGGGAATATTTTCATCCATTATAAGAGACTGTCAGAGAAAAACATTTTCCTGATATCATACCCAAGAGAACAGCGTGTGGAGTAACATTATCATATTTTACTGAACTTTTCATATATTTCATGCAGTAAAATGTATATTTTATCTTCTGAAAAGCCTTGGTAACAAAAGGATAAAATATCCATCTAAAACTCAAAGTACAGTCGAATAATGCTGCATTCACATTAATAACATTAAAGGAAACTCACAGGGCTAGGTAGCTCACCTGTCCGTGTAGGAATGAACATTCCTCAATTGCAGGAGGAACAGATCAACCCTGGGGGTGCCCACTCTTTGCAGCAGGGGATAGGAGGAAACTTAGGGGCAGAGTGGAGGGCATCCATTTGGAAAGGCTTCCTCCCAAAGGGCAAGATGGGGGGCAGGGAGCGGGAGGAATTTCTTGTGCACAATGAGGTAAGCACATGCTCAGTTTAATTTGCATATTCCTCTAGAATCAGGAGGGTATTGATTCTAGCCTCCAAGAGCCATTTATATGAAGGTTTCAGGGCACTCTCAGGAAAGGGCAAAGGGGACTTTGGAACTGACAGTGGGAATCTCAAGAAAAGCAGGGAGAGGAAATGTACCAATTTTTGGTAGTTGGGGTACTGGAGGCTGGGTGAATTACTCTGAGGTCGTAGAGAGTCTAAAGACATATGTCTTGGGTTGAGGCATCCTTTTGTTGGTGACTGAGAGTAGTGCTTCTGATTCCCATCAGACATAGCCATTCAAATGGCTTCCAGACAAGTCCCCAGGGAGCTCATTTTAAACTTTTTGTCAGAGGCTCCTATGAAATTGGAAAAGCCAGGCTATCTTCTGGGAAACTCAGATGAAAGCTGAAGTCCCTTCAGGGTCATACCATTCAGACTTGGGAAAAAGGCTTTCACTTGCTTTGGAGAAGTCCCAGTGTAAGGATGGGAGCAATAAAGCCCTGGGTCAGCAGGAAGAGCAAGAGGAGTGTGGAGCCCCCTGGTGGACAAGCAGGAGTGACCCCAGCTCCACACGCAGCAGCCTCCCAGGAAGCACGTGTTACTTACGTCCACATAGAAGGAAGAGGCCTGGGAGGCTGGGGTAAACGCTGAGCGATGGTCTTGAGTGGGGACGCTGAGCTAAATACCATTACAATTGCAATCCTATGATTTGATTGTCCTATTCCTGATGTGACTTGAGAACTGGAAGTCACCTTTGAATTCTTTTCAGTCTTAATACTGGTCGTGGAGAAGAACAAACTTCAAATTTCCATCCATTATTATCCACCGAGTACTAAGGACAGACTGAGAAATGAATGGCAGGGATGTGTCAGCTTCGCCCCTGTTAAATTATGCACATGATATGAAATGACATACAGGATGACTGCTAGGAGAAACTGGGACGGGCCATTTACACTGGCTGGCTAGTCCTTTGGGGCTCCTGACTTTAAAGGTTTTTCTTGATTTGCTCTGAGGCCTAGAACTTGGAGATGTGCCTATCAGTATTTCCACAGTGCAATTCATGTTCTTTGGGGGAGTAACCCAAAGGCAGAAACATCAAGGTGTGTTTTCATCACAAAGAGAGACCAGAAGAGAGAGAAGACAGAGGTGATGGAGAAAGCATTCCCACCCTCTCTACAGAGAGAGAGCACACACATTTGTGTTCTAGAAATTAAAACTGTATGTCTTCCCCCTGATTTTGTAGCTGCCAGACCTGGTGCAGTGATGGCAATAACTATCTTGGACATTTTATGCGGTACTTTTTGATGGAGGATGTCAGAAAATTAACTGCCCATTCAGAAACGACATTCAGTATGTATTTTGCCTCTTTGCCAGGGAAGTAAGTGGCAGCCAGATAATGAAGCAGACCTACGACATCACCTCTAAGGATAAAACATGGGTGATGCTAGAGCCAAAACAAGCAGGCTGCAGAGATTTAATGAACAGGCAGAACGTGGTGAGAACCCAGCACAGGGCACCACCTTCCCTCATGCTTTCCATTTAGGGCTGAAAGAAGGAAATTGATTGAAGGTCAGGGCTCTTCCGATCCCATGCCCTCTTCTTCCTAAACCCTTAATGTATTAGGTTGGTACAAAAGTAATTGCAGTTTAAAAGGTTAAAAAAAGAATTGCAAAACCGCAATTACTTTTGCACCAACCTACTACATGGAAAACATTTCTCCCTGCCTTGTTGCTTTAGTACAACACTCTGGAAAGGAATACAGTGTTGCAGTCAGATAACCTAAGGTTGAAACTCAGCCCTTTTTCTTGTCATCCCTGTAACTCTAGGTACATTACTGAACAACTGTACATTTTAGTTTCCTGGTCTGTAAAACTGACCATTTCAGGCTGTTGGGGAAATTAAATGCGATAAATTATGTATGTATAAATGGATGTGGTAGGTACTCAATATATTTAGTTCCTTTCTCTTTTCCCGTCTATTTGTAATTGCAGGATTTGGGGCATTTTTTTCCCCCCACTCATCTACTTATCACTTCATTCAATAAACATGTATCGAGTACTTTCTTTATGCCAGGCACTTTGCTACTAACCGAAAGCTGTCAGCCACAGCCATAAAAATCAGTGGGCCCAAAGAACCTAGAGTGCAGTTACTGAAGACCCTGTGCCTCCTATCTGTTGATGCTTTAAGCACACAGTCCACGGTGGAGAGGCCAGACCACATGGTAACTGGCAAGGACAATATGTTCATCCAAACAGATTCTGTTGCTGCCACACAAATATGCATCTAGGGACTCTTGCTATTGTTAATTTCCCCCTGAAAGGCGATCAGCGTGTACACTTTTCCCTTCAGCTCTATGGGTTCCAGTCTATGAAAAGGCAAATGAAAGGCCTTACCAAATATGTCATTATGGATGTGTGTGTGTGTAACATTTGACCTTCTTCTGTCTTCACAGTCCTTTTAGTTTTATATTGCTAATCCAGAAGGTAGCAGTACGGAACACGTAGAACAGTTGACTATACAGTATTTTTGAAGTTACTTATTTATATATTATATGTGATCACTTACTTTCGCCCATTACATTCTTCCAAGTTGGTAACTTACAGTTATTAACTTTCAGGAAGCCCCTATATATCACAGCATCATACCATTAAGCCTTTTGGAAATTCATCACAAATCAGTATACAGATGACATTGATGTCTTATTGCTATTCATTCCTCCTGGGCCGTTTTTAGCAGTTCATTTTTTATATCCCCGCAGTACTGAAATATGGCTCACTCCAGTATCTGTCCTTTTTTGTAATCGCAAAAGGAAAGCTTGGCAGTTGTCGTATATTACACTCTTGAGAAAAATGCTGGTAATACTTTGAATTGATTGAACAGCATGGACTCAGAACTGCCTGGCACAGAGCTATTTCCTCGCTCCTATTTAGATTTTTTTTTTCCTACTCTTACCTTTTAGATTCAGAAATGGTGAACTGATCATTAAAAGGCAATGTGTTGAATAAGAATCACTTACTTGGAAAAGCCTAAAAGCTCCTCCCCATTTCTTCCCTTTGGACTTTCAAACATGGTTACAGTACGTGTTTACAGAGTTGCATGCTATGCTGTTGGAAACACAGCATCACTGACAAGAAGCTGGTAGGGATGCTGGGGTTGGGAAAGAGCCCAGGACATCCCTGGTTTTGGAGTCTCGTAGCTTAACCTGGAAAGAAAGTAGAAAATGTTGCTTTGTGACTGCCAAGGCTTTGGGCAAAAGTTGTACCCTTATGCCAACCTTACCTTTGCAAGGTGTGATTAGGACATTGTAGGCTTGTAGGAGGCAAGCCAGTAAAGATGTATTAAAAGAGGAGTTAGGATGAAGGTAAGGAAAGTCAGAGTCCCATATAATCACTTCCATGCTTCCCTCCTTCTCTCCAGTTAGTGGCAATTGGGGGGTGGGGGCAGAATACAGGGCACAGGCAGCTCAGTTTGAATAATATTTCATCGTCATTGGCATCATTTCCAATATGAACATTTGTAACAAATCTAAACCTTTATTTTCAACACCAGCTCTAATGGATACTGTTGCTAATCCACCCGGATCCCCTTTTCTGGGCCAGTGGACAGGCCTCCCAGCCTCTATGAGTGTTGGGTGCAATCAAATCACGCACCTCCTGGGAACTGCCCTTGGCCTACAAGAAGTAGAGTGTAGTGGTAAATGTTTATTAACCAGATCTCCAGGGGGAAAAGCCTTGATATGCAGCATTTGCAGATTTCTGTGTTGTAAAACACTCCTACCAAGGTGGATTTCAAGTTACTAACTTGATGTCACGAAATGCAGAGGTGGGAAGAGATGCACAAGATGGGCTCTTAAAAGCCAGTGTGAGAGGCTTCCCCAGGACGGCACCGTGTAAGAGGAGCCTTCCCTGAGCATGCCAGGGAGGTTATACCCCTCTCAGGCTGCCTCCCTAAGCTCTAGGGGTGGGTGGGTGGGGGGACTGAAACCAAGCAGGTGCCATTCATGCTCAAGAGCTCCCGGTGGGACCAGGCTCCAGGGAGACCCCAGTCGGACTCCACTGGAACCAATATCTTTGCGGAACTTCTCCCCCTTCTGCTTCACTCATTCCTTGGTGGTTTCACTTGACCACACGGCCTCAGCAAATCATTTGCACAAGACTCTCCATTTCAGGCTCTAAACCTGGCCTTGGAGGGCATCAGACCCTGCAAGGGTGATGCCACATTTATTTAGAACTGATAATTTTGCCAAAGTCTCATTCTATCAGAGTTTGCCAAGCTCTGAATAAATAATTTAGGAGTCATCAAACACTGAGGTGATTTCTATATTCAAGCCTAGCTAGCAAATGGGTATTATATAGCAACATGTTATATACATAACGTGCATTCCCTTTCTTCAGCATAGCACACGTAATGCATTTGCTCATATTAAAAAATTAGTGAAAACAGCTATTTGGCTAAAAAAAATGAAAGAAGAGTAGCTATCCCCCCAAGTAATAAAATAAATATTTTCTGACTATTTCAGAGGAAAATGCTAATTAAGAAACATCTCTGTTCTTTAGATGTCATGTGAAATGTATCTGTAACATAAAGACGGGAGAAAATCTTTTCAGGCTGGTGAGATGCTGCTAATTTGATAGGTTTCTAGTGAATATGAAACACCAAACTGTGTGGGTGTGTACGTTTTCACTTACTGGTAATATCATGTGCGTTTATCATATGACATTATACATAAATATGTTTTATGTATGGTCAGAGTACGTGCGTTTCAGGGCTGAGGGACCAGAACTGACTAATGTCATATTAAGTGTCCATGTGATGAAGATCTAGGTAAAAAAAGGAAAAGAATCTGTGCAGAAGATTAGGTGAGCTCTGCTAATGCAAACAAAATGAAACACCTTCCTGAATAGAGACACTGAGTTTACTGGATGAGAAAAACAGATGTGAGGCTGAACTAGCTAACAGTTAAAAATCTAATTAATTATTTTATATGATCAATAAATATTGTATATATTTAAGGTGTACAACATGATTTGATACACATATACAGAATAAAACGATTATTGCAGTCAAGCTAATATACCCATCTCCTCAAAGTGTTACCATTTTTTTGTTGGTGGAGGCAGTGGTGAGAGCACCTAAAATCTACTCTCAGCAAATTTCCAGTATCCAATACAGTGTGATTGACTGTTGTCATCATACTGTACGTCAGGTCTCTAGACTTATTCATTCTATGGAACTTCCACTTTGGGGCAGGGAGGTGGGGGAAATGGGAAGGCGAACAGGCTGATCTGAACATTACTGTTTGGGTCTTGGCCATAGCACGCTACGGAACAAAGGATTAGAACACCTACATTCCAAAATGATAAAAATATGAGATACTGGAAAGACATGAACTGATTATTTTATTTATGCTCAATCCTTCATACAATATTAATGAAGCTGTATCCACATGACATTAATTTTTCATAAGAAAAATTAAGAGTCTGATCGTTGCTCAGATATTCAATTGTTTGTGATACATAGGCTCCCTAAAATCATATTTTTGATTTCACTCTTCCAGTTTTAATCTAGTTCTTTTGTTTCAGAAAGAATTTTAGAAGCAAATTAGCATTTTCTTTAGTCCTTCAAACAGAAGCTACCTCATTTTTCTTTCCCTGAGGTGATGAGGAAACTTTTATTTTTATTGTTATTATTTTTTAAACCAAAGACACCTGGTTTCTAGGCAATGAGAGCCCTTTAACAGGACTCAAAGTCTCTCAAGTTCACAGAGGGAGAGCTTTGCTCATTCATCCAGCCAAAGGATCAGCTTCCAAGGAGTAGACCGGCCAATTTCAGAGCCTTTTTGGAGAAAATGAACAACTGATACCAATTTTTGTTGTTGTTGTTGTTTTTAACAGCAAAATCCAAAACTTCTCTTGGGTATGTGACTATTTCTGTGTCACCTACATGCTCTGCCAATTTTATCTTTTTGATTATGATGGAGACACTTGTTCTGGAAAGCGTGAGTGAGAGATGAGGCTAGCTGGGAAGAAATCTGTAAAAATGAGATCACGCTTTTTCTTTTTCTCCTGTTCTCCCCCATATTTAGATGGATGGCCAGAGTTCTGAGCTGTAAGCAGCATATGTGAATAAGAGTTTGTTGTCTGCTTTTGAAAGTACAGTTAAGTTGTAAAATGCCTGTTGGTGTCATCTGTAGAATCATGTAACCAGAAAACTAAGATGGTGCCAGATACTTAACTTCTAAGATTTCTGGAGGAAAACCTTCTTGCCAGGAATTCATCTGCCTATACATTCATTAAGATTTCGAGTTAATTCTCCTCATATCCTCTTACAAAAAGTGTGCTCAGATAACTTGAATTTTCTCTCATCTAAGTGTTGTCACCAAAATCATAATTGTCTGTCTTAAAGACAGACAACTGCGTGAAAGGGGAGAGTCTATTCCACTGTGATGCAGAATAGAGAGGGCACAGGTTCCTTAGTTATATGTACTCAGAACCAGGAGAAAGGAAGGAGGAAGGGACAAGGAGAAAAGAGGTACAGGCAAAGGCGAAAGGGAGAGAGGAGATTGGAGAGGGGAGGAAACGACAGGAGAGTAAGTCAGAGAGATGGAGAAGAGGAGGGAAAATGAGGAGAGGGAAAATAAAGGACCAAGAAGCAAGAACGGAAAGCAAAGTCTTTTCTAATACTCACCAGAGGAGGAAGAAATGAGAAAGAACTAGATACATTTATAAAATATGAAAAACCAACATCCAGGTGTTTCCTTGAGAGACTTGCCTAATGACTGTGCATTGATTTTCTGGGTGACGTCAGGAGGGGTGCACTGCAAGGAACTGCCAAGACAGTGAGCGGTAATCCTCCGCCTGGACCTCAGCAAGACAACGGTGCACGACAAGTTATCCCAACAACAGAATGCCAGTGCTCTGAATCTGTTTCCCAACTTAGAAACCAGCATCTCAGTCTTCAGCATTTTGCTAATCCCGTGTAAGACCTAGCCGGACAATCAACTCTAATGCACCTTTTGGAGCAAAAATTAATATAAGACCCGGTCTAATTTTACTATAAGACCCAGTCTTATATCATATCATATCATATCATATCATATCATATCATATCATATCATATCATATATCATATC
The DNA here is from genome assembly GCF_036562045.2 of Rhinolophus sinicus. Classification (NCBI taxonomy): domain Eukaryota; kingdom Metazoa; phylum Chordata; class Mammalia; order Chiroptera; family Rhinolophidae; genus Rhinolophus; species Rhinolophus sinicus. Next base: position 42,440,111 of record NC_133764.1, on the reverse strand, counting down.
ATATCATATAATAAAGACCTGGTGTTATATAATATAAGACCGGGTCTTATATTAATTTTTGCTCCAAAAGACACATTACAGCTGATTGTCTGGCTAGGTCTTATTTTCAGGGAAACACAGTCTTTCATCATAGTTTCAACCCTCCACACTGAAACCTTCCACTGCCTGCAAAAAGCTCTGCTCTGAGCATCCACACAATTACTTTGGCCTCACTTTAAAAAAAAAAATCTTTAATCAAAGGCCTTTCTTGTAATTTTGCCCTGAATTCTCCATTCTAGCTGCTCAGAGCAAAATATCCTAAAGGAGAAAAAATCTTGTATGTGAAACTTTGAGGAATAATTTTGAGAGAGGATGAGAAGAGGAGAAGAAAGTTTCTTCCAAACCAACACTAGGGCTTTAAATTCTTTTAGGAGGGTTCACATCCTAGTTCAATCCTCACTCCGGGGTCAGCCTCAAACAAATGCGTTCCACATGTCCCGTGTAACCACAGCTCACAGAGAATCGGAGAGTGTCTAGATGGAAAGGGGATTCCCAGGTCAAGTCAAGGCTCTTGTCCGATGCTTGAGCCTGTTCTTAATGCCAGTCTCAAGAGGCCGCGGTGCCTGCCAGAACTCTTTGCGTGCTGGGGTTCTCAATGAAACACCTGGAGGTCGTTCACTTTGCACAGCTTGCATTCTTATTTTGAATTGAAGTCTGGTCCCAGCCACTTCCCAACACCAGAGCTGGTTCTCTATGTCTGAGGCGGCACAGGACAGGGGCAACTGGACGTCACTAGTAATGCCACCTTTCAGATAGATTGCCATAACGGAATCCAGAAACTTTCATTCTTCTCATCACCACTGTGCTCCTCTCCTTCTGTACTTCACGTTTTCAATGTCTTTGCGGTCAGGTAATCTGACCCCCGGCACTGAGGATCTGACTGTAAAATCCCACTTCCTGTTCTCAGTGAAGGTTACTGCTGGACACTGACCTCACTTACCACGGACGTAGCACCTTATGTAGTGAGTGCTATGGAATTAGGCTGAATTAGTCTCTTGGCATCTTCCCTGTGCTATTTACTCACACTGAGGACATTGTCCACCAACTTCCTCCACTTTCATGTATGTAGTGATTTTACAGACAATCTAGCTCAGCCTGAATACATGCAGTTTTTTATAAATATATACCTTTTGGATGGGGATATGGGCAAAGGTGGTCCTGAATTCTAATTCTGTCACCCTGAAGAACTGCAATCGCTTTACCTCTCAGCATATTGGCTACTGATTGGAATGTGAACATTAGTCTCTTTGACAGAAACACAAGTGGGAGTTAAGGTGTGTTTTCTCACTAACAGCAACATCTCTGGTGGTAGTTGCTATGGTCAACATGGTAGTATCGCCCCCAAATTCACATGCTGACATCCGAATCCCCAAGGTGGTGGTATCAGAAGGTAGGGCCTTTGGGAGCTGATTAGGTCATAAAGGCAGAGCTCTCGTGATCAGGACAATTATAAAAGAGGCTCTGCAGAGCTCCCTAGCTCCTTCCACCATGCGAGGACAGAGCCAGAAGGCACCTCCTGGGCACCAGGAAGCACGCTCTCACCAGAGCGTGACCTGGCTGGTGCCGGGATTTTAGACTTCTGAGCCTCCAAAACTGTGAGAGACAAATTTCCGTTCTTTCTAAGCTACCCTGTCTGTGGTAGTTTGTTACAGTGGCCCAAAGGGACTAAGACAGTTGCTAACAACTGTGGAGTATTTTCTTCTCTGTCACTCACTGGCCTAATTGTACTGGAGCCTCACAAATTTCATATAATTCCCTCTACCACAACCCTGTGAGATGGGTACCTTTAGGATCTCCCTTTACACATGAGGAAACCAAAACTTAGAGAGGTTAGGCCTCTCGTATCTACGTGGTCAGTGGCAAACCTAAAATTCAAACCCAAAGCAGAACATGTGTGCACATCTACCCCCCCTACCCCCCACAGAGGTCGACATTATCTGAATGCTCCTGCTTCCTTTAACCATAACTTTAAAAACCTCATTCTGGAAGTTTCAATGTGTTCTGGGCTTTATTTTCTCTGAAACCACGTTGACAGCTGACTTCTCTTTTCGTCCTCGCCCTTGGCTAGAAGCCCTTTCTCTCACGCCTCCTATATACCATTTACAAACATTATTTCTCGAAAAACTCCCTGTGCAGTCACATCCCTCTCTTTAGCTCCTATCAGTTCCTTTTTTTGTACCAACCTTTGTAATTGTATTACCATAATTTCATTTTTAAGAGCTTCCCAATCCTCTAGAGTTATCTTTCACGACGCAATGAGTTCCTATCTATTTTAACTATGATATTTCAAACATCTGCCTTTTGAATCCTGAGCATGTCTGATAATGATGAGCACATTTTTTTTTTTTTTTAACCTTGGCTACCGTGTTTTCTAAGAGGACACCTCCACTTACTCTCAGAGTTTCACTGTCCATTCCACACCACTCAGCTGCTTGCCCTTGTTGGAGTTAAATCCAAATAAAAGACTCTTCTTTACTTCCTTCTGAGAAAGGATATTAGCAATATGGCAAGTCAAGACATTTATCAAACCACTAAATACAGATGAGTGAGAATTGCGTTCACGTCTTCATCAGCTCTTAAAGATCTACTGTATCCCACAAACAGATATAAAATTTTATGTACTGTTTCCATCCCAAAGCTTCAGTGCAAAAAGACCCAGACATGGTACTTAAAGACAGTTCATGAGTTCCAAATGGGTAAGAATACTTATCGATGGAAGCTTAATGTCAGTTAGCCAATAAAAATCAGCACCACAGCAACATATTTTGATAGCAAAATGAATCCCTCTTTACATTTTCTTCAGCCGCACACATGGAGCCAGAACATGTAACATTTAAAGACCCTCCTGCCAAAAACATTTCATTCTACCTACCTTTCCATGGTAGCTCACATTCTAGCACCTCCGTAAAGCCTGGTTTGATCAACCCAACTTCTTACCCCCCATTAAAAATTAATGCCAAATTGATTTGCTAATTAATCATTTCACTGCTTCCTAGTATCTATTCCACTATTATTTCAAACAGTTATTTAAGTCAGTTACTGCCATTTAACTTCTGTGTATTCTATATTTTCTCTTCTATCTAATATAAATTCCTAGAGGAACATAAATGCCTCACTTTTAAAAGGTTTTAGAACATACTAGTGTAGACATGTCATGAATTTCAATGATTAATTGTGGTCAACTAAATTTTGCTATCAGGCTCATAGGAAAATTTAAAAGGGACAAAATTTTAAGTGAGAAATGTGAATTACATTCCTTATTTTTTTCCAACTTAGTATTTTCAACCATATTTCAGGAAAAGTACTGCAATATCTAAAAATTAGTTTCTAGTTATAGATCCTACTGACAGCAAGGTTACTTTTCATCTTGGTACTTCCCCACATTTTCCCCACCTTCAGCCAATGCAACTTTTGAATAAATCCACAAAAAGCTTTTCCTTGGTAATCAAGGATAATCTTGGTTCAATTCAAACCCCCCAGTATGATCATAGATAACTCCAGGGATACAAAATAAAAATATGAAAGCACACTTGTCTTGAGGAACTCTTAATCTAAGACTGGGGAAGAGAGAGCAATAGGCCTATAGGCCAAGGCTTGGGTCCTAAAAGAAATATACGCAATCTACCCAAGAAGCCAAATGAAGAGATTTCACCATCAGCTAAAGAGATCAAGAGGAGTTTCATGGATGAGGCAGCACTTATACCATAAAGTTAAATAATAAAAAGGAAGCACGTCAGGTGAAGAGTATGCCGTGGCCAAGCACAGATCCTGGGGAAAGGGGAGACACATCCAATTTGGAAAAAACAAAAAAAAAAGGTACTATCAACTCAGTGGAAACAAAAGGTAGGCATAAAATATAAGAGGAGGAAGGCTCTGGAAAGGAGCTTTGGGGCCATATTGCAAGGGCTGAGAAGGCCAGGCTAAGGAGTTTGTACCTAATTTTATAGATAATGATGCATTTTATTGCCTCCTCTTCATTTCAAGGGCAATGTGGAAATGGTCACGTGGAGAAAACCTATAACCTAGTGTTGGATGTCTTCCGTTTGTCCCTTCAGATCCATCTTCACCTTGCTCTGTGGCTTGGAAGCTGGCTTAGACAGACTGACCCCACATGCTGGCTCGGTGTCTGAGTTCTCTCGAAAGGGAGCCCGGCAGAAGGCAGGAGGGAAGGAAGTGCAGCTGGGGTCGTCACTGACCAGCTGCATTCCTGTGGGCTGCACTGAGCTGGCTTCTTCCCTCACGGACAGTGTGATCTCACATTCCGGAAGTCAGGAGTCAGATAACAGTTTTGCTGGGATAAAATCAAGGTTGTAGCAGGGCTGTGTTCCTTCCGGAGGGTCTAGGGAAGAATCTATTTTCTTGCTTTTTCTGGCTTCTAGAGGCTGCCTGCATTCCTCGGCTCACGGCCTGGCATCACTCTGACTTCTGCTTCTCTTGTCAGGTCTCCTTCTCTGACTGTGAGTGACCCTCCGGTCTCTGTCTATTCCTTATAAGAACCTTGTGATTCCAATGGGCACAGCTGGAGAATATAGGATAATCCTCCCATTTAAAGAATCTTAACTTCATCACACCTTCAAGATACCTTTTACTGCATAAAATAACATATTTACAGATTCTGGGGATGTGGTAGGATCTTTAGGAGGGAGCATTATTCAATCTACCGCATTACCAAATCTAAGTGTATTTTTGCCTAAAATGGGGAGAGAAGTTAAAAAACAATAGGTGTTTTTCAGATTCTTAAATTAATGCAAGTTTGTTGTAGAAAATCTATGAACTTTAGCAAAACAGAAAGAAAACAATACTACCTTTAATCCTGGGCATATCATGAGAACTTTTTAAAATAAACAAAATCGGGATTGTTAAGTGGCAGATTTTAGATGCTAACTTTTACATCTAACATACCATGAGCAATTTTGGTGTCCTTAACTATTGAGATACCCATTTTATTAAAAGAGCCAAAAGATGAGGAAGGAGGCCAAAACTAATTTCTGGTTAAAATGGAAGCACCAGCAAGTGATTTTTAGACTTGCCTTAATGTTTTTTCTTCGTTTAGACATTTTAGATCAGCAGAGAGGTTATTTATGGACCACATTTCCATCATAGAGAGCTCAGCTCCCCTCTTAACACACAGCACTCCAGCACCTACCTGCACCAGGAATGCTCCAGACAAGTATTTGGAGAAATTACGGTACCCCAAAATGATCTAGGAAGGCTATTCATACTTTTGCTATGGGTAACATTCTTATTCCATATTTTTACGTTCAAATTACCAAGAAGCTTACTTATGTGAATAGCACATGGAAATTAACACATAAACACATTATGTACATTCACTTTGGTCTGAGGAAAAAGACAAGGAAAGTCAAAATATATGTGAAACTGTACAAGTTCAATGACTAAAAAAGGCCTCTGTCTTTAAAACAGTCAGGATTAAACTGAGATTAAACACCAGTTATATCACAATCCAATTTCCCGTCTATAGAGACTTCAAATGATCTGAGACCATGAAAGAAGAATTATCTCCACCCGCCCCCTTTTGATTCTTGAATTGATTTAGTATTTTTACGTAGAAGAGTTTAATTAGCTCCAAGGTTCAAAAAAATGCTATTTAGACTATTGGGAGTTAAGTTTAATGGAGTTAAGGGCAGGAAACTGGGTCCAAGGTAGGATTCTTGTAGCCACATGCAACCCAACCTTCAGTGAGTGTTGCTTGAAAAGCACAATTATTTTGGATTTTGTCTGTAAGAGTCCTGTGTGTCAGATGCAACCATTGGATAAAAAATACTCTCCTTTAAGCAAAAAAAACCCAAACACTGCTTAAAAACTACCATTGAAAATAAGCAACTTGAAAGGTAAAAGAAATCTCAGGGCTCAAGGAAAATGAATGTCCTCTATTATACCAGAATAAGACACAACATGTTCTGATTCTCATCTAACTAGTATTATTCTTTGTATTCTTGTGTTCAGGCTGAATTTCAGCCGTTGCTCATGCTAAGAAAAGTCCTTAATTCATCATATGAGCCTATGCCAGTCAAACACGTTAAAAAAATTCAGTTACATAAGTGAGACTGTGGCAGAGCTGCTTCATGGGTCTGTAAATAAGAAACATTTCAACACGGGTAGGAATCATGCTCATGGATAAGAATGTGACATAAAACACAGAAAGCCTGGGGTGCATTTCACATGGTGAGACCCAGCTGATCCCAGACTTGACAATGTGGCGTTTTGCCCAAATTCTACAAATCCACCCCGTCTTGCAGGGTAGCTTTTAAACCTTATGAGTCAGATACACGTTTCCTTCAGGCAAAACTGAATTCGGAGCAGTGATTTGAATCCTCACTTCCAAAACAAGTCTCCAACTCATTAAAAGCCACCTTTAAAAAGCTTGCCAGCGTGATTTAGCTATTGTCTATCAAGTGTAAGCATTTTATTATCAGTTATTTTATCCTACTACCATCTATATTTTCTTTTCCACCTTTCCACAAATGCAAAAGAACCATCAGACAGTTCTCAGTTCGTCAAACAGCTGACAACACAAATCGTGCCAGATATAAATATTTACATCATCAAAAGTAAATGTTTCCAAAATTCCAAACTCCAATGCATTTGAAAATTGATTTGGATCAGGTACACTTTACTGAGTTGGGAATTAAAAAAAAAAAAATCATTTAACAACAAAAACCATAAAAACAAAACATAACATAGGAGTGATTTTTAACACCAGACTATCTCCCAATCCCTTCTTTCCCAATAAATTTTAGGGAGAAGCTATCTTGAAATTAGTTTTTTTTTTCCTTTCACATCAACATTTTCCTCTAAGATGGCCTAATGGAAAGTGAAAATTATATATCCATTACTTGTGCTAGCTTGTCACTTTTCCCATCCCACTTCCAACATACCCTTTACCTAAAAAACGCTTCTCATGCTTGCTCTAACTCTTAGGAAAAAAGATCCAGTTCCTTAATATGGCCCCCAGATCTGGACCCTGCCTTCCTCCCTCACCCTTATCTCCCCACCGCCTCCTTTTTAGTCTCTTTGCTTCCGCCTTGATGGCCATCTTTCAGATAATTTCCGGAACTCAGTTACCAATGCTCATTCTGCTTTGGGGCTTTTTTCCCCCCCCTTTTACTGCTTTTCCCTTTGCCTAGGATACAAGTATCCCTTCCATCACCCTCTCCAGGAAAGAAAAAATAATGGGACATTTAGTCAAAACAGCAACTTGCCCTTCTTAAATACTGGTCAGTGAACCTATCCACCTTCAGGACTTGACTTGAAAGAGTCCCCTTTTTAGAGAGAGGTGTATGTAGAACCCACATCGAGTTCCATTTCTGGTTTGTAAAAATAAAACTGCAAATGAAACGATAATTAGATTAGGCTGTTTTTCTATGAAATCAGAGCAATAAATGACATCAGCGACACAGGAACTTTCTACAGAAATGCTTCCCAAGTCATATTTAAAACAGCACACAAGTACTACATAGCTGAAGAGTGTCAATCACACGCAAGGTCTCTTATAACCTGCCTTGTGACCTGTGTCAAAGTTACTAACAACACGTTGATGAGTCATTAGATTTGTGAGTGTGTGACAGTTATGTGATAGGAAAAAAATATATATTCTAACATATCAGAAGGGGAAAAAACACCCTACTCACAAACCCCGTGGTAAGCAAGGTGAACAGACTACATAAGCAGAGGAGAGAGCAGAGCCCAAGGAACCCAAACCCTGGAGAATCAGCCGCCGGCAGCAACAAAAGTTGCCTATAATTTTAACCCCAATTTCTTGCACACAAATGATTTTCCATTCCTCTTGAGTTCGCAACAGCTAAATCACCTTCAAACACAATTTTCTCTGTGTGTGTTTTTTTCCACCGTCAACAATCTACTCAACAGCAAAAGGTTGCCAAATAGAAATGAACCGGCAAGAGAAATGCCAGATTCCAGTGATGAGAAGACCCCACGGGCATTATGCCCTTCCACAAATTAAGGAGCAACATCTTATGGGGGGCAGGGATGGAGGCATGTTGGCGTGAGAATCACAAAGCACAGCTCAGCATTTCTGCACAGGAGCTGGGATTCTTAGCCAGCAAGATGCCCCTAGGAAGATTAATTATTGATTTTCTTATAAATCATCTAGGGTGATTTTTGTTTGTTTTTCCTTCAAGGATGATAAATGTCTGATTTTACTTTTGTTAAAAATGTTATTTTCACTTTGTTCAGGTTAAAAGAAGCCCCAGTAAAGAGGTTTCTGGGGAGAAGGATTTTCCCAGCATGACAGACAGAGGAGGCAACTCTATGTTCTGACCTTCATGGGGTACCAAGGGATAGAACCTCAGGCAACCTCCAGGGGGCACAAAGTAATTAGAAACATGAGGGGTTGACCAGCTAGGGGCAAAAAAGTACAATTTAGACATAATTATATTTGTTGGCCTGAGGTCTGTGGTCTTATTCCTAGGTGAGAAGACAAACTCATCACAGAGATGGACTGGCTTTCAGAATCAGCATCTTCCCACCCCGCTCCTCAACTTCACAATGGAAGCAACATGGCTGCTTACCTTCCTACCCCCAGTGTTGATGCGAAGAGGCGTCAGGAAGGGGTCGAAGATCATGTGACTGGTCTCTATGTTGACCGGTGACTGCCGTTTCCCCACAGAGCAAAGATTCCAAGCTGAGTTCACCAATCCCCAGAAAGAAGGAACTAGAAACAAAAAGAAATTGTAGCATCAGGCTGGGTGGAATATTGGGGCAACAACATAAAAAGAGCTATGGTACAAAAGCGGTCAAGTCAAAGACTCACCCAATGTTTCCCACCCACAGAGATCCTTCAGTGTCGCTATGGTCTTTTCCTGGCCTGAATCTTAGTCAATTGTTCTGAGTCCTCCCTTCATGATCTTAAAGATCACATTTTCTTGTTTCAGACCCATTCCTCCTGTGGCCTCTTTGACGAGTACAGTTAGCATTAATGCCTTAGTGGGAAGATGGCACAGTCCAACCACATCATATTTGCAACATGCTTGAGGTACATCAAATATTTAGCAATTCCTGAGTTCAGAGTCAGCTTGCCCACGTGGCAGGAATGATGTAAGAATCAACCTTGTCCTATATACAAAAAAGTGGCATTCAACCTATACAAGGTGTTATTCTGTGGGTTGTCAAGACTCAACTGAGGGAATGAATTATTTCTATGATCCCCAGTCAATGCTAGATAGGGGCTTGGCAACTTGACTTTGTTGAGTTCAGTGCTGTGTCATTAATCTAATGTACCAGCCCCTGAAGAATTTGTCCATTGGATAGGCAGAAAAAAATGATACTGAGTGTTGAGTGCAGATATCCAAAGGGAAATTGCCTACTCATTGTCAGTATCACATTAAAACATCTATTAAAATAAATTTCAATGATAATTGCCAGTCCCACTTTCTTTTGTTTGAGCCAGTTAGCAGCGCAGAAGGAGCCAACCTACTAATTTTATGTCAGTGAAGATCAGAAACTATATCTTAAGCCTTTTCCTGCCCCTTGCAGCATTTCGACTGAGGCTCTGGAGCCATGTGTCCTCCAAATGCCCCTCAGATAATGTGGCCATGATTCACTCATCCATCCACAGCGTCCATTAGCAGTGTAGTGAGCTACTATCGAGTGTCCAGCCTCTGGATTGAACTGGGGGGGAGGGGCGGAGGTTAAGTCGAGTGTGTTATGAGACTACAATGAGGGGCACTGAAACCTGCAGCAGTGGAAGAGGAGCCAGGGAGCAATTCCTTGAGAAGATGAGCCTGACAATCAAAGCACAACCCTCTCAAATGTACCGATCCTTCTCAGGAACTCAAATTTAATACAGTGTTTCATTTATAGCAGCTATCAGTAGCTATCGTTCCATGGATGGGGAAAACTGAGCCAAGAGAGGAGTCTGGCACACACCCTTACCAAAGAATCTATATAAAAGACCCATCATTCAAGGAAAGACTTGGGCTAGAAGACTTGGATCTAGTCCCAACTAAATCCAAAATTCTATGACTCTTTTATTTGTTACAGGTCACTGTTGGGCAGAAGTGGGAGAAGAATTAAAATCGAGCTCCTTGGATTCTTAGAAGAATGTGTCAACGCCAAAATATGGGCTTCATGGTGAAGTAGACAAATAGCTCATTTGGTTTAACCCATTCCAATAAGCCTCTAGTGGCTTTGCTCCCTTTAGCTAAAAGAGTTTGAATTGGCTTTCCAGCAGAACTGATTTTCAAAATGGCAGCAATGAGTTATAGAGGGAGACAGAGGAGTGGAAGGAAAGTAGAAAGAAGAACATAACACAAGAGTTTCCTTGGAACTCTCCCTTCTCATCACTGTTTAAGCTGTTATCACAGCAAGTCATCTTTAGAAGGTACCACACCCTAGAAAAATTATAATATTTAAGAAAGTTTTTGCATTAAAAATGTATTGCTGAAAATGTAAACTTTTGTCCTACACGGCTCTATTTAAATCGTTGATTTAATCCTATACTTACTCCGCTATCATTTCAAGTTTATTATGAAAATAAAGGCTCCATCAGGGCATGCTGCTACCCCTCTGGCAGGGGTGCACATACACAGGGCAAATGTGAAGATGCCAGGGATAAAGTCATGGCACTGCCATAAACGAGCTGTGTGACCTTAGATAAGTGACCTTGATTGCTCTCGATGGCCCCTGTGGTAGGCTGAAGAATGGCCCCCTTCCAAGATGTCCACATTTTAACTCCAGAACCTGTGAATGTTATCTTAACGGTAAAAACTACTTCGCAGACATGATTAAATTAGGGATCTTGAGCTGAGTAGATTACCCTGAATTATTTGGGTGGGCCCAATGTAATCACGAGGGTCGTTTAAAAGAGAGAGGTATATAGGAAGGTCAGAGACACAGAGAAAAGATCCAAGGATGAAAAGAGAGGTCAGAGAGGACAGGAGATATTGGCTTTGAAGATGGAGGAAGGGGAGAGGAGCCAAAGAATTCAGGTGGCCTCTAGGAGCTGGAATAGGCAAAACAACAGATTCTCTCCCTAGAACCTCCAGGAACACTGACCAGCTAACACCAATTTTAATCCCACGAGACTTATTTCAGACTTCTCACCTCCAGAACTACAACATAATAAATTTGTGTTGTTTTAAGCCACCAAATTCTGAATATTTGTTATAGCCACAATAGGAAACTAATACTGTCCCCTTTTATCTTTGAAACGCTGCAAGACATTCTCGCCATCTATGATATTGAGGGGCCTTCCCAGGAAGGCAGCTGCACGATAGATGTAGTTACAGCTGGTACGCATTGCATTCACCTAGCCCCATGAAAATCATTCACAAAAATAATTCCAACCCTATAAATGAATTGCAAAGCCACTGTTATATGGAAACATGGGTAGCAGATACTGCTGGGCCTTACTAATAAACTTCAGACCCCAAAAGTACCCCCACTAAAACACAAACAGAAAAAACTTTATGAGAACATCTGCCACGGTTTTTACTGGGCATGGCACTCTTTATGACACACAGTTTCTGGGTTTTATGTCCCCACTTCACTATCAAGGCTGATGTAGCTGGTCCTAACCACCTGCTCAGCCAATTGAAGAATAACTGAGAAACACTCGCTCAGCTGTGTCCCTCTTTAGCTCCACTCCTGAAAGAGGTATGTATCTAAATTGATAGACCACTGGACTGCTGATGTTAAATCACCCATAAATTAAGAGTCTTTTGGAAATAGATGCCACCTTAGAGATCATCTCATTGAAATGCATACATGAAATTCAGGTCATAAAAGCAGAAGATAAAGTCCTCAACCAAAGGCCACACAGCCAGGCAGAGACAGGGAAGGACAGAGCGAGGCCCCGGGTCTCGAGATGCCTAGTGTTACCGTCCCTCCACTGCTCTACGAGTAAGTTCCTTCCCCTCAAGAGGTTCCACACAGACTATTGTAGCCACAGAGTTTTGGAGTCAATTATTGCCATGACCATCATAAGACTTTGCTAGCATTGGTTTTCTCTTTTGGTAAATCAAGAGTAAGTAACATCAGTGCCTATTTTCCAGTTAAACTCAATTTCAAGTGTGAAGGTTCAAATCAACCTGCTTCAAATGTCAACCATCTCAAATAAAGTTAGGATTTTTAAAAAAGCCATGCAACTTTGGCTGGATAGAAAAAAGGCTTTAATTCAGGCAAGAGAAGATGTGTTTGGGTCCCATCTGCAGGAGGAAGTCCCCGAGGTCACGAAGGGCTGCCCAAGGGGTCGTGTCCTAGGGGACGTGGACTAGACAAGGTTCTGGTCCAGATGAAAGAAGTCAATGCTCTGAGAGTCAGGGTTAAGTGTTGGGACAATAATTAAGGTGTCAAAGCTATTCCAGGGACCTCAGGTGCCAAATGGACCAGGAACAGGTCTGCAAATGTGGAACAATCTACGTTCTAGGGAAACGCTTTAGGAGGAAGGCTGTGAAAACAGGAAGGCATGCAGTGCCCACGCTTATTGAGGCATGGCACTGAACCTGCAGGTTTTACCTGCAGAGCAAGCCTGGATGTATGAACCAAGGCTTCAACATTTAGAGTAAGAAACTCTCCCTCTGGATTATACTGCACTCCTAGTTATCCCCAAGATTCTAATATTTAACTCTCCTCCATATTATTGGTCCTTCTGGTTTATAAACCCCCCATTTCAACCCTAGGAGCAGAGGTGGCATTACAGAGTGCTATGGCACTGCTCCTATTTCCAAATTCAGACCATTGTTGAATTATTTTTCTCTTAGTTTCCATGGTTGTCCCAATAAATGAACTTTTAAAACTTCCAGTCATGTTTTCTAAGAACATATGTATATTACAGCTTATTAGCTAATGCTGATTCTTTTTCTATTTTGACTGGTACAACTGATTGAGAAAAAAAATGTAAATAAAGTAAAATTGAGTGAGAATCACTCTTTCTAATTAATGGACAACTGGTCTGAAAATGTTTGAATGGCATCACCTGGGACATTCTCTTCACACAATCTTCTAATTTACATATAAAACAGAACACACAAAAGACCTGGATTTTTTTGCAAATTAATTTTCACAGATTATCTTGCCAAAACATTTCCCCATGACAATATTGTCAGTTACTCCAAACTACAAATCCCAAATGGTCTCTGAGCTCTGGGTCTAGTGAACGATGAAAGAAGCTCAGTGACTGTGATTTTAGCTGCTTAAAATGTGAACCTTGGAAAACCCAAAGCAAAACCTATTAGCTGCTTGTTCAAAACTAGTGAAACAAAACAGCTCCAGTTTCGTTTGTTCACACATCATGCATAGTAACCCCCCCAGAGAAAAACAGAAAAGTTCTCGCCAAAACAAGAACTAAGGCAGCAGATCAATGAACCAGACCCATCAAGTCTGATACAGAGTTAAAATTTGCCTCAATGACATTTTTATCCTAGAGAAGATGCTCCAAAGTCACTCTGGGCTTTTAGGCATTCTCCTTATTCAATTGTCCTGACGTGTCACTTTTTCGTCTCAGCAGAATTTGCAGAGACCATGCTGATTTGGAGTTCAGCACTTGGAATTAATTTATGCAGCTATGTATTTGCCAAATTCTATGGGAACAAGACAAAGTCAATTAAAAAGTGTTTAGTGACAGCCTATGATGGGCCAGGCATGAAGCTTGGCACCGAGAATTCACACAGCAAATATTTCCTGAGGACCTACTGTGGGCCAGGAACTATGACCAGTTCTGGGTAGTCAGTAATGGATGAAACAGATACGGCCCCTGTTCTCATGCATCTTGCAACCTAGTGGAGAATATGGGAGACAGTGTTGGTCTCCAAGTTTACATATGTATATCTACGTAATTAGAACTTTTGGTGAGCATGCTGCAGAGACAATTCAGATGGTAGTGAATTACAGAATACAGCGTGGATGGGGGAGACAAGCCAGGTAGAACAGTCAGGGATAATTTCTCTGTAAGTGGCATCTAGTGATCCTGGGAGGACTGAAAGGAGTCGCTTCTGGATTGTGGCAGGAGAAGGGGTGTCCAAGGCAGAGCTGGGCAGCTGGCCTGGGCAGAGAAGACCCTGCTGTGTTCAAGGAACCAGAAAGAAGCCAGGTACCTTGAACCTAATGAACCAGTTGAGAAGAAAAGTGAGATGAGATGAGGGTGGCCAGGTAAACAGAGGCCAGATGGTTCAGTAAACAGGTTGCATCTTATTCCAATGTGCTAGAAAGCCACTGAGAGTTTTAGGCAAGGGAGTACCATGGTATGATTTATGAATTACAAGCATGTATCTGCCTTGGCTGGAACACAGCCAAGAGTGAGCGTGATTATCCTTGGAGTAGTTTGAATGGGAAAAGAATCGGTTCCCAAGCAACAGGTGGATTTTTATGGGAATTTAATCCTATTGCTTTGGGTTTGTTTAAATTCTATCTCAAAGGCAGAACTAATTGAATGTTTTAAAAACTATTCTCTTCAACATATGTGCCAATAAAATAGCATTTTCCTAGGATCCAACTGGTGCTTTATAAGTCACCATTTGAAGCAAAGAATGGTTTCATGAAGAGACAGCTAAGGCAATCTATTCTTGCTTTCAAGCAATAAACTAAGTCCCTAACTTTTGGCCAAAGGAAAGCAAATGAAAGTTGGGAAAATGAATGCTGGCATAAAACATAACTTCCGTGAATTCAATCCTACAAATAAAGCCTTCCACTTCAATATAGCAATCTCTACTTTAGGGTTATAAAGCATATGAATACATTTTAAATAATAACTCATATCTTTCCCTTGCTCTTTTCCTCACCAATGCTGATTTACTGTCTCTTTTGTTTTTCTCAACTGCAATAAATCCCCACTTTGAGTCATTATTAATGAGCATGTTTAAAATACCCTCTGCTACAGGCTTTTGGCCCCTAGATGATTTCAGATTTATTTCATGGGGGAAAGTGGCTGGAAATAACTCCTTTGCTGCTGGATTCTTCTTCTACTGCTGGGCCTCTAACTAGGGCTCCCCATTCTCTTACTTGGGTAACCTTTAAATAGTTGCAGACATCCTATTTAACATATAATCATTAATTTGTATATTCACCTAAAAAATTAAAAGAACATCTCAAGTAAGTCATAGAAAAATGCCCCCACTCTTAAGGACACCTGCATGGAGCGAAGATAGGCAAGTGAACAGATAGTTAAAATAAGACATGGTCTTCTAATGAAGGCATGTACATATTAAAACTTAAATACAGAGAGGGGCCTACACTGACCCTGACCCTTTTCTCAAGGGCTAGGGTAAGCCTTCTTAGTGGAGGAGACACTTGAGTTCAGCCTGAAAGTACGACTACAGGCTGCAAGCCATAAAAGTCTTAGAGCTACTTAAAAAGAGTAAAATTCTTCCTCACATGGAGAGACGTGCTGTTCCCAGCAACTGATACCAATTATCACCGGGATTTGAATAACTATTATGCAGAGAGAATTTAAGCCTCTGGATCTTCTGATATCTCCACCTCGCAAGAATTATATTAGGTGGGTGCCAAAGGAATTGTGGTTTAAAAGGTTGAAAATACTTGCAAAAACCGCAATTCCTTTGGCACCAACCTAATAATTGTATAGGAGAAAGATCACGCGTTACCGTATCCTCACCATGGAACCTTGAGCAGGTGGATGAACTTCTATAGCCTTATTTTCACTCTCTGGAAAACGGGGATTATTGCTACTTGACAGAGTTGTTGGGAAGATTAAGTGAGAACCTGTGGATACAAGCTCTAGCATAGTGTCCTTTCTATAATAAGCATTCAGTGAATGTCGGAGAGGCAGTCAAGTGAGGGGATGCCGGGGAATGGTGTGGCCACCAACACTGTGATTCCACCACTGCAGCCTTCCAGAGACGAAAAGGGGGAAGGATCCAGGCAGGAGCGGGAGGAGAGGTAGTTCTCAGATGCCCACACATCCCAACCTGGATTCAGAGCAGGGAGAAGTCTAGGTTACAGGGCTGGCTGCTTAAACGTCATACCTTTAATGAGCCAACGTGCAATTATTTCTTGGACCCATAACTCTCAAAGTCTGAATGAATGGAGGGAGTGAGTGGTGATATGGGTCATCCACAGTGGTTTTAGCGCCAAAGAAAATCATCTTAATTTAGCTTTTGGAAGTTGTTGGATTATATGTTCGTATGGCAGCTCCATCCTCCTGTTTTGCTTGGTTTCAATGTGGTGACTGGCTTTGCATCTCGGAAAACACATCAATTGACAGGGAAGGAAGAAAGGGGGAGTGTTCATTTGCTGATCACCCACCATTTAATAAGCTCTGTGCTAGGAACTTGGCACATCTTATGTTGCTTGACCCTCCCCACAATTTTGTGAGATAATGTTATCATTATTTCACAAATGAGAAAAATAAGGCGTAAAGTGAAGTTAACGTGACTTTCCAAGGTCACTTGGCCAGTAAGTAAGTGACTAAAGTTTGAGATCAGTGCCTGTCTTTAAAACAAACTGACAGACAAAGTAATGAACATGTGATAACATGTCAAACGATACACAAGCGTATAAAGCAGAGGTGATCAACTCTCTCTCCCCCTTCTTCCAGGGACAACCCTGACTGAGGTAATCAGTGTGAACAGTTTATTAGGCATTAATTTAACATCGTTCACTAGGCTGAAACACACCCAAATACATACATACATATTTAGAGAGGTTCTATTGATAAAAATACTTTGTGTTTCAAGTAACAAGATGCTAGGAATGCTCTCTGTGTCAGTCTTCATAGAGCTTACACATAGAGCTCATGTGTAAGGCTGCAGAGCTACCACCGTTTGAAGGCACCTGACTTTTCTCAACCATTCCCTACATGAAACACATTAAGATTGTTTCCATCTTACTTTACCATGAAAATCAATGCTGAAATAAATAGCCTCATACATATACCTTTTCGTACTGGTGCTTTCATTTTAGGAGAAAAGATTCCTAGAGGTAGTACTGTTCGGATCAGGTAAGCACGTGCTTTATTTCACTAGATACTGACAGGTTCCTTTAAAAGATACTGGCAGTGTCTATCAATATTTACGTTCCTATCAGCTATGTGTGATATGTCCATTTCCCCATAATCTCCACAGCACAGGATGTTATTTATTTGTTTGTGGCAATCTAACAAAAAAAAAGGTGTTTCATTGATTTAATTTGCATTTCCAAACTACTGCTGAGGTTGAGTATCTTCTCATATGCTCATTACGTAGCTATTTGCATTTCTATTCTGATCATATTCTTCACGTGTTTTTCTCTGGGTTATTAGTGTTTTTCATATAAATTTCAGCTGTCATTTGCATTGTAGAAATATTAACCCTTTGTCACGTGCTATAAACATTTTCTCCTAGCCTATTATCTAGCTTTTTACCTCATTTTTGGTACTTTGCTATAGAGGGATTTTTAAATTTTATATGGTTGGATTTATTGATCTTTTTCTTTATAAGGTTTCTAGGTTTCCTCTATTATTTAAGATTTAATCTCCAATTACAGATTATATAAATATTTTCCTAAATGTTTTAAAAATGTTTTTATTCTGATACCTTTTACAATTTGATCTTTAAAATCTCCAATTAGTTGTATATAGTATGACAAAAGGTTCTAAGATTTTTCCCAAATAGAAAGTGAATAATGCCAGCATTATTCATTAAATAAATCATCTTTCCCCACCAAATTGAATGTTATTTTTATCATATATTAAGTTTCTCTTTGTATTAGATTTGCTTCCCCTGTTTCTAGAATATTCCACCTACTTGTATATGCCTATGTCAGTGCCGTATTGTTTTGAGTATCGTAACATATGGTAATTTATAATATCAGGCTTCTTGATCAAAAAGCCTGCTCTCTTTCCCTGCTGCCTCTATGGGACCATAAATACCTGAGCTCCAGGGATACCTGCTAGGATTAGCGACTCTAGGAACGTAACAGAGATGTAGTATTCTAACACCAGGTTTTTAGAGGTTGTCTGGCCCACCTCCATATCTTCAGGTAGTTAAAGACTTGATTCATGCTTGACAGTGCATGCCTTTCCTCAGAAAGCACTACGAGTACACACTCAGGGAAGCTCCAAAGTTGACTCCTTGGAAGACAGAGCAGCATGGCATTTAGGGCCAGTGGAACAGGTCCTGGTTTTCCTAATAATAGTCACATTTATTGAGTGCTTACCATGTGTTGATCGCTATCCTAGAAGTTTTTCATTCATTAGCTTACTTAATCATCTAGGAGGTAGTAGGGTTATCCTGATTCTTACAGAATTTAGAGGAATCTGAAGCATGAGGATGTTAAATAACTTGCCCAAGATTTAAACAAACAAACAAACAAACAAACAAAAAGACTGGCAATTGGTGGAATCAGGATTCAAGACTTAAGTTGTCTGGTCCAGAGCTTGGATCTTAACGCCTGCATTACACTTCCTTTCTATCCTGGTACACTGACTTGATTGAGTCTAACATGTTGTCTCTTGAGCTTGTAAAATCAAGATCATAAGAAGACACACTTCACTGTCCATCTAAGTGGCAGTGAAAATCAAAAGGACAAAAAATAGCAACCAACATCACAGCCAGTTCTATTTACTGACTGCGTCATGGATTATGTCACTGGTGGTAGATTGGAAAGAGGCCGGCTTTTCATCAAATTATTAATAACGATAGTTTTCAAAGATTGGGATTATATGTCTCATTTTATAGAGGCGGAACTGAAGCTCAGAGAGCTGAGTAACTTAACTGAGGACATTTCCCTAGTCCACAGCTGAGCTGGTGAGAACCCAGGTCTAACTCCCATCCTCGTTCTGTTCTCATCCATTGCTCACCTCCAGCATAGAAGTGAATTGAACTAAGCTGCCAAGATTATTTTCTCCTCAATCTTTTGTTTTCTCCATTTGCCAATGAATCAGGATGACTCATTCTTAAGAACACAGAAAGTCTGAAAACACAGTCTGGTTTATGGAGGCATGAAGCCTTGTGTGTCTGTCTTAGGTTTAAGATTTAGCCTAACAATGGTGTTTTATGCATTAAATGATTGCATTTCGGTAGACAATCTTCTTGCCCTATGTAATTACTGGTGCTTCAGATAAAATCTGAAATTAGTTTATTGAAGCTGGTAATTGAAACCACAAAGAGAAGAATGTCTCAATGCATGTCAATAAACCAGCCCATTAATTATTTCCACCTACTCAACTTCGAAAAAAATAAAAAAATAAAAAATGACCAGGCTGATGCCTCCGGATAACCACATGACTTGCTTGAAGTTTATACAAAAGCTGCATGCCCTTGGCTTCCATAAGCACATATCAGTAATGCTGAAATCAGTGGGGCGTGAGAATCAAATACCAGGTAAAAAGCATATAGCCACTGAAAATAGGTGATCTGCTTCAGCCTCTGGAAATTCTGAAAAAATTCACCAACACAGTATCAGACAACACCTTCATACAAATTCAAACAGCTGGTGAAACATGTTAAAATCCTGCATAACATCGGGATATCTTGAAATATACTCTCCTTTATCTACCTGAGTATGTGAACACCTCCATCTCTCTCCCCCTAAATCTCACTCTCTCTCAAATTATCCCCTTGCATAAATGTCAACAGTAGGCAAATGATGAAAGCCCTGCTACCCAGATGTGTGTGGAGATCAGCTGAGCCTAGCCTCAGAGCCCACCCCAGCGGTAGGTATTTCAGCCTTTTGCAACTTCTCACTGGGTTCACATTTGTGCAATCCTACAGACAACTCTAGCTGTTCCAGTCTGTCTTGAATTTGACAGGTATTTAGGGCATTCTCTTTTTCATTTGCAAAAATAACAGGGCTCAGTTATCTTCATGATACATTAGGAAAAAGAATCTTTATGCCATCACTGAGTCTTGGGGCCCAAACACAACAGAATCAGTCACTAGACAGAGAACAAAAACACACAAATGATCTGTTGGTCTTTTCCTGATTTTGTGCTGGGATGGATCGCTCAATCAGTCTGCAGTGTATTTTCTATTGAGATGCTAGAATTAGCTTCTATGATATAGGACTTCACCAAGACATTCAACTTCTCTTAACTTTCCTATTTGACTTTTGCATGGACATGCTTCCTGTTAGATGAGAAAACATGCAGGCACCTCACTCTCTATCATCCCCCAAATCTTGTCAACAATCAAATCTGGGTGAGTTCTTTGCTTAGAAATGCTCCTGTCCGACCTAGTTACCACTAGCCTAATCCACATTCCCACTGCCATATGGCTTCATTTTTGCAACAATTCCTTAGATAAGTTTCCCAGCTCCAGGGTCATTTCCACATCACAAATGATAGGAGAGCTTGGCAGACAAGGAAGAAAGGACTTGACAAGGACTGGAAGTTGGATTAGGTCCATGGTTCACAACAGAATTTAGTGCACAGAATTTAGTGCACATCAAGGGTCAGGATGAGGTCACTCTAGATCTGTGTTCCCTTGTAGACATAGAGTTTGGATTTGAGGCCACCATTATATCCCCAGTTCCTACTCCAATGCTTGCACAGAGTAGGCACTCAGCTACTATTTATCGAGTGGTTGGATGGATGAGAGAGAACTGGACCAGGCTGTCTGCTTCGCATACCATTTTCTCCTCAGTGCTTGTCATACTCCAGTCCTTCGATACAATCTGTACAATGAATGGACGCACATCATTCTGTTTCATTCCCATACCCTTAGCAACACAGAGTGCTCATTCCTACTTCTGGGCTTCTTTCCCCCCCAGCTTCACTGAGGTATAATGGACCAAAAAAAAAAAAAAAAAAAAAAAGAGTATATATTTAGGTTGCATGGCATGATGTTTTTAAGGTATGCACTATGATAATTTAATACACATACAGATTGTAAAATGATTATCACAACCAAGTTAATTAACACATCCTTATAGCTACCTTTTTGTTTTGGGGTGAGAACACTTAGATCTACTGTTTGTTTTTTTTTCCAGCAAATTTCAAGTATATAATACAGTATTATTAACTATATATAATCACCACGCTGTATCTTAGTTTCCCTAGAACTTATTCATCTTATAACTGAGGGTCTGTACCCTTTGCCCAACATGTTTCTATTCCACCCACTCCAGCCCATGGCAACCACCATTCTATTCCCTAGTTCTATGAGTTTGAATTTTCAAATTCCACATTTTTGCTCTTGTTTTCTTTCTTGACCTTCCCCTAGTCAAACCCTATACATCCTACTATTCCTAATTTAAATTCCAATTCCTCCATTAAGTCATCCTCTACTATTTCTAGAGAAGCTGGTTAGAGACCCATTTCGTACTTAATTGCGCATGGCTATATTGTTCCGTGCTTTGCAAACGCATTAGTATCATTTCCTAAGTAGAGGCAAGCACCTCAAGATCAGGAACTTGAACACAGCACAGTGCCTGATTACAGGGCCTACGCCTATAAAAGAGAACTCATAAAGAAATTGACCAAGATTAAATCTCTCCAAGGAGCTTTTATAGAAAAGCATTTCTATTTGAAAAGACACCAGCAATGAAATGGATTTAGTGATCTTTTGCCACTTCTCACCACCCAGTGCCCAAACACAGGCCCAGACCTAGAAAGCTTCTTGCAGTTCCACTGACACGCCTTCTGCTGCCTAGAATGCCCTTCCCAATTGCACATGCAGAAAACACATTCTCATCTTTCCTGCAAGACGAAGGAGGTCTAGAGACCCCTCTAAGAAGCTTTCCTCATCTCTTACTCCTTCTTCTCTCCTCCACTTTTTCTGATGGAGTCACATGCCCCACCCTGGTGCACCTTGGGCATTCCTCGACTCTAATACTCAAATCTTGTTTTGTACATTCCTGTCTCCACAGCTACAGTGGCCTTTCCTTGAAAACAGACTTCTGTCTCTAAATCACCATTGTTGAGCACCGTGCTCAGTAAATTCATAGGCAATGTTGTCGAATTAAAAAAAAAGGGATAAAAGGTAATCAAGACTTGATATACACCAGTGGGGAAGAGGCCAAGGGTGAGAAGTGGGGAGGACTGTCATTTTACTGAGAATCTCCGTTGTGACAGGCCCAGTATTAGGCATTTACTCAGGATGTCTGTTTAAGGTCTAATGACTCTCCCCAGATGAGGCCTGATCCCCAGGACACGGTCTTATTTATCCGAGTTGTGAAATACGAGTATAAACACCAGCCACAGTGGGGTTTTGATGGCATTCTTACCAAGGCAAAAATCCAAAGTTGGGTTACCAAATGGAATAAAGACAAAAGAATGATTCAAGATGCTAATCAAAGGAAGAAGGTGGATGAGTGAGCGGATTTGCAGTGGGCAGTAGAAAAGGGAATAAAGGAATTTCATGAGTCTCACGGCAAGGAGACAGAGAAGCATTTTATTCATTTTTATGTCCATGAGCATGGTATGCTCCGAGCTTTTAAAGGACAGGCCTGGGGATGACACTTGATCCATCCTTGTGCTAACCATGAAAGGTAGATGGAAGGCTGCATCAAATGATCAGATTGGAAAAAGAAGTAAAATGGAACTGCCACAGGAGACCCTGACATTGGTCAATACGACTTCAGAACATAACAGAATGCTACCCGTGCTGGTACTCACGTCCCCATTTTTAAAGGCGTGTCTTATTTCCCCACAGCGCTGTAGAAAGATTCAATGATAATGAATGTGAAAGTGCTTTGTGAACTTAAACACATTCTTAATGATTCACGTTTACCTTGCAATATGTTTACAAATGACCAGCACACTCTTGGTTAGTTGGGTCTCTGCATTTCAGTCCAATTTTACTGTCCTCGCAGGACAACTCAAGTTCATGTACTACATACAAGAAATAGGTCTTTGGTGTAATGCTGGCTCACACAGACAGCACGGACGTTCATTCGCCTTTTCCTTTATTGTTGTTTCCTAAGGAAAAAGCAGGGTGCTTAACAAACTGTACTCCAACTTGCAGCCTCCCCAGGAGATCCATGGCAATGCAGCAAAAGAAGTTCATGCTGATCTAAGTGAACTTTTCCTTTAGAGACTGATCCAGCTTAGAAGACTCTCTCAAATCAATGGCTTGGGACATTAAAGTTTGACATCTTCTGTTTGAAATAGTGAGAATCTGAAGTATCCTCATTATACTTGGCGGCTCCCTGGTCTTTGCTGAGAAGAACTCCAAGTGCCCCGAGGAAACACCAGTTCATGGTGACAACAGATTAAAAGAACATTTGAGTTTTAAAGGCCCAGATGCCTAGGAGAGTCAGCAAGGACTGCTCAGAAATTTAATCAGCAGTGAATACATCCTTCAAAGTGTCCTCTGTAAAGTGGCATGAGCCTCACCTCCCAGTTCTTGAGGCTGTCTGCCCCCTCCTGCCTTTCTGCCTTTGTCTATGCACCAGGAAATCACAAAAATCAGCAAAGCCCTCACTTTTGCAACACTAACGTTTATAACGAGTATTCTCAAAACTGGCAGTTCCACTACTCCTGGATGTAGCAGTACAGGATTTCATTAACAATTTGGCAATTCAACAAAAGACCCTTGCGCAAAAGTCCGAGTTACCAAATATGAGAAAGTATACCTTCTTTTCTCAGAAGGAGGCAACTCTTTCAATTTCTCTTTGATCTTCTGGAAAGCAGAGAACAAAGCCCAAGTCCAGAAACTATCAAAAGTGATGGATTACTGATTGCTGTAAACATACACAAATGGAGCCTTGGTGTAGTAGTGAAGCATTAATTTCGGGGCACAGCAAGAAGTTACGAGCATAGGAGACACTCAGTATTGGTTTGGTGAGGACAGGGAGAGTAAATTAATGTTTGAAAAGAAAAGGAAACTGGGAAAGACGGTTAAAGAGTCTACCGTCCTTGTAGGATGCTATAAAACGAGAGTTGGCCAAATGCCATGGTTGAATAATTAACCTTTACTAAGCACTAATTCCATTCCAGGCCCTGTTCTAGTGCTATATATGTATTCATTCATTTAATCCTCACAACAGCTCTATCATGTGAATGCAACTATTGTCCCCATTTAACAGGTGAGGCAACTGAGGCAGAGGGAGATTCAGTTTCATAGAGAGTAAGTAGTTGGGCCAAGATTCAAAACTAGGAAGTCTGGCTCCAGAATCTGTATTGCTTAAATACCATGTGACCTTACTCACCTTGATTTTGAACTTTAAGGATGCACAACAACTAATTCAGGAGCTTCTCAAAAGAGCTGATTAGGGACCAGAGATTCTGATTAGATAAATCTACTGTGGGGTCCAGGGATTTGCATTATTAACAAAGAGCCCAGCTGCTTCCAAGGCAGGTTGCTCACAGACCATGATAATGGGAAAAAACAAAACAAAAACCTATCTGCTACATAAAATTAACATACATTGGGAGAAAGTAGGTCTCCCAGATTCACAAGGTCAGCAGTGTCACCTGAACAATGACAGATCAAAGAAGAAAACCATATGAACCAAAGAGTTGATAAGCAAGAATCAAACCGAGAAACAAACATCCACATTTTGCTTCTGGCCCTGCTACTTGAGACAGCACAGAAAGGTGTTCCTTGGTGGACATAACAATAATTCTCCAGGACTCACCACAGCCCTCAACTGTATCTACCTTCTTTTGTTCTGATTCTTTGTCCACTAAGCAACCGTCAGATAAACACTCCCAAGTGTTCTAATCTCAAAAAAGAAAAAAAGTTGTTTTAGATGGTAAGCAGGAATTGCTCTGCCATGCTGGAAGAGAATTCCCAATTTCCCCCATTATAAAGGAAATTGTCATGATGGCTTATTCATTGTCTGTCATATTTGAATGAGAAGCAATTAGCCCCAAGAGCCTGACCATTGTGGATGTACCCAGAATATCCTGTTTCTGGGTTTGAGAATCTGTTGGGCTAGGAGATTTTTGACGATCACGTGGCCTCTGACGTGCCCTGCCAGCAACCAGACAACACCTCTCAATGGCTTGTCTCAGTAGTAGCCCCGCTCCCCAGCCCTACCTCACCAGAAGAGAGTCCACGCTCATCATTACTTTAGAAACCATAAACTGCACTTAAAAACCAAAACTGATTTGTGCATAAAGATGTTCACCAGAACATAATTTATAATAATGAAGTGCTGAAAACAATCTAAATGTGCAACAATAATAGGAGAATGGTTTAGTAAATTAGGTACATCCACATAAAGGATATTTGTACAGTCATTAGCATAAATTTTAACTATACAACAAATCTTTATATAGAACATTGTTTCAATATATAAAACAGGTGCATTGGAGGGAAAAAAGAACCAAAATGGGGATAGAAGTTATCTCTGGATAGTGGAATCATAGGTTCGAATATTAATGTATATACAAGTGTGCTTGTATGTTCCTAGCTTTCTACAATGAGAAAGTAGAACTCTCACAATTAAAACACAATTTTTTAAAAAAGACTGCTTATTTGGGCCAAAGATTAACACTTCAAAGAATTATATTCTATAAAACTGAGATGAATTTTCTTATCATGTCTGTTTTCAGTGCGGGAATGATAAAGGAAGACTATTGGCCTCCCTGAACCCACTTTCCAAATTTCAGGGCCACTGGGGATGATGGGGGCACACCCAGGAATACAATGCAGGTGACAAGCCTTCCCCTAGTAAGAAAGGAGAGGACCTATGGTCATACTTAGCAATTATCAAACAGGACACATGAAAAAACCTCAATCTAATTGAGCAGGAATTCTTCCCTTTCATCCCTGCCCTTAGACATGAGAAGTTAATAGGGACTTAGTTAATTGACGGGTTTCCACCCTAATTGGTTAACGAATCTATTCCAATCTCAAGGAAAACCAAAGAAGAGGAAACAAATAACAGGAGGATTCAACTGCTGATTGATGTTTAAAAAGAGTCTGCATTTTACGTGTCAGGAGGTCTGAGATCCTGAGGCTCAGAGTATGAGCTCTGTGGAGAGTGGGGGGCTCCATCAAAGACGGGGTGAGTGTCCCTGCTGGGACACACCAGGCCTTCCTGTCTCTTTGAAGAAAAAAAGGAAACCGATGGCACATATTTGATTTTGTCTTCTAATACTGAATTCAGTGTAAGCAAACACGGGCTCCTTCTGGGCTGGGAACAAAAGATACAGCAGGACTGACGCTCTTGTTTCCTGTGGGTTTCAGGGTCTTCTGGAAGGTACAAGTTAAACCCATCTAAACTGAATCTGCTCATTCTTTCCTCACACCAATTAGTTCTGCCATTTCACACAGGGGTTGGCACGCTCATTTCCTGGGACTGTCACCAAAGGACCAGAATCAAACCACTTAGCAGAGCAAGAGCCTTCTACAAAACTTTGAGGTCAACTAAATTGGTTTTCCACATCTTTTCATCTGTCTTTTAAAAAGCCTTTTTCTCACTTGTTTCCTTCTCAGGCAGCCTGTTTCCCTTTCTCACCCCCTCTTCAGTCTACCTTCCCTGCTCCTGACGACAGGTGTTACCTATATCACAATTGTACAGTCTGAACTCCACCTCGGCACTTATGACCAGACACATGCAAATGCTCTCTTAGGAGGGGTGGCAGGATGCTTGAACCTTTTGCTACATGAGAAATTCAGGACTGTATCCAAACTATCCTAAGTGAGGAAAAGTAAACAAACAAACAAGCAAAAACAAGTGGAAAGGAGTAAGAAACGAAAGAGCATAGAGTGAAAAGAGCTAACTTATCACCAACACCGACCTCAAGACCAGCTGCCAACGGTCCCGAGGCTCAGGCCATCTGCCATTACAGCCAATGAAAGGACTCCAAGGGCAGCAGGCAGAAAAACCAGGGTTTACAAAAAAACTGAAGAATGAAGTCTCTAACACGTTCCTCCCTTTGCCATTTCTTTTATACATCTATTTAATCTTCTGTCTAACCAAAAATAATCATCCACCAAGATGTCTTAGAACTTTGTTTTTTTCCTGCTTCCCTTTCTCTGTGTTGGATCTAACTACTTCTCCCTACTGGTCAGATACTGGTAGCATCTCTGGGGATCAAGACCTGCTCAGTGGCTCCTCACTGCTACTCATACATGGGGGTCTCCTGTACCATAGCTTTCGAGACCCCCCCCCCCACTGTCTAGTAGCAACGTGTCTTTGGGGCTTATCTCCCACTGCTCTACTTCATGCACTGCAGGGGCCACTGAGCAAAGAATCGGTCATTCCCTGCGTGTGCCAGGTCTTTCCTCTCTTCATTGTACCACGCTCTTAGCCTGATATGGTTACTCACCAAAATCCTCCTCATACTCCAAGGCTGGACTTAAGTATCTTTTCCTTCGGGAAATTTCCCTCAATGACCCTTTCTGCCTCATGAAGTGGTACATAGTCTCTTCTGCCTCTGAAATTCTGTTGTATCCAATGTCTCTCTTATACCACCTCATATAATATCTCTCACAACAGCGGCAGACACCACGTTGCTAAGTTCTAGTATTGCTTATAGCTTGTAGTGTGATAATGGAATATCAATTGTTTGATGAATGAATGAGGAATTTGACCACAAACTCTGAGTGACTGCCACCACACCACACTGATGCATCTTTCTCTTCTTCTTGCTCACTTACATACACACACACACATAAACACACACACACACGAATGCACACACACATTTCTGTCAGTGAGAACAATTCAGATATCTTAATTGAAAAATGACTGATACGCAGAGGAGGAAACAGAGTAAAAAACATGATTAATTCTCTCAAATAAGACAGATCTTTTACTACATAGTCTTCAGAGTATAATTAGTTATGAATTTCTGTGTGTAGTAGCATCCATCTTGTGCCACAGGGGCCACCGGATACTTTTGATAGTGCAAAACCTTGATTTTAGGGTACATCGTCACATGGCAAAAAATAAAGCAAAGACTTTGTCTAGGCTTCCTGAGCCACCTTTACCTGTGTGGTGGTGAAAGGCTAGAAGCAGCAGCTGAAATATCTGTAGTGCGGTAAATGGGAGGCTCTCATGAAATCCAATGGAGCTTCACTTCCCTGAGATGAACAGGGCATGTTCTCGTTGGTGTAGACATGGGTCTCTTTGCAGACTATATTAGTGCTGTACAAATATTCCTACTCAATTGTAAAGGCACATTATACTCAGGGAAATTATTCTCCCAGCAAACAGACAGATGTTTAACTTCACTTAATATGACACTATAGGCTGAATTCTTGATGAGAGACAGGGGTCCTTTTTCCCGCTAAAGTGGCGGATGCCATATTTTAACAACGCAGTGCTTTGCAGTGCAGATTCAGTCATTACCTCTTTTGGACTAAAAACATCCTGTTCCTTCTTTTAAGCCCCTCTCAGCAATGTCACTCCCCAAAACAGCTTCACCACACCCTCTTGAGATTCCAGCACCAACCAGCTGGCAGCACTCCCCAGAGGTCTGGGTCCCAGCTTGCAGGGTCCTTCTCTGCCCTCCAGAGAGCTCACTAGCAGATCTTCTCTGAGTCCCCACTTCTGGGGGAGCGGGGTGGGGTGGGGGTACATCGTCACATGGCAAAAAATAAAGCAAAGACTTTGTCTAGGCTTCCTGAGACACCTTTACCTGTGTGGTGGTGAAAAACTAGAAGAAGCAACTGAAATATCTGGAGTCTTAGCAGCTCCTCTGCTAAGCTTCTAAATTCTCATCCCAGTCTCTTCTCCTTGTTCTCCCAGCCCGGGGGTGATAACTGATTTCTTTGCTTATGATGCCTAGGATACACCAGAGTCCCTTTTGTCCCCTTTCCAACCTTCTGATTAAACAATTATTTTATATTAAACTATCTCTGTTCAAATAATTACATGCTTTCTATTTTTGTAACTGGGTCCTAATGACATAATTTATTACTTGTAATGGAGTTACACAGACTTTTACAATATTGTTGATATTATGTTTATATGTTGGGAGGTGTATTCATGTGCTAAATACGTAAAAATAGATGGATAAACTCCATTTGTTAAAAAGAACATGATGGATCAATAGTACTGGCCGGAAAGATACCCATGATATATTGAGTGATAAAAGTCAATGTTTTTATAAGTGGCAAGCATGTGTTTTATAATTAGAGGAAAATAAAGGAAATGGTAAGAAGTAGAAAATAACAGTATACTGTGATCTCTAAGAAAGTAGTTTATTACCCTTGTGAACATAACTCTTAAAATATCTTTAACATATGTAATCAGGACAGTATGATTTTTTTTTTTGCTCACATTTACCTGGGATTGAGATAACTATAAAACAATTAAAATACAATTTTTTGATGCTTTTGCCACAATTTGAAACCTAAAACATTTATGTAATACGGGTAACTCAAAGGAATACAAGCTACTGCATCTAAAATTTAACTTTTTAGCTAAATGTAGCTAAAACTAACTCCATTAAAGTCCACAGCTGGGAAGAAGAATTAGCAAAAACTTTAATTATGGTCTCATTTACAGTTCTATTTTCAAGCCCATTCACGAATTAATTTTAACTCTATGCGTATGCCTTCAATCAAGCTGTAAGGACCTGTCAGAAAATGACAGTGCTTGAGTGTCTGCACATATGTTTGAAATTTCTACAACTTGATTCCTTTGTCAGAATTTCCACTTAGAGCGATGCGGGTGAGGTTCCGAAGCAGAGGCAATGGAATTGGTCTCTGAATGTGGAAGATTGAGCACTCTCTAGCGTAAGCCAAAACAGAAGTCCTTATTAAGACACATGACCTTCAACACACAAAAAGGCGGGAGGGGAGCCTGATATAAGGGAAGCAAGTGTTGAACAGGAAATTCAAGAGACTTCCGTTCAGGGCCTTGGGCTAATCTTAATCTGTGAAATGGGCATTGGACTAGCAGAGTTTTGTTGCCTTCGTGCAGCCCGCCCTTATAATAAAATCATTTAACTGCAACGTCTTAAAGCAACTTGGTCTAAGGCAGTGGTTGACCAAATTTTGGATACCAAAGCCCTAACAGTGAAAAAAAAGTTTAGTATGCAATGCCCCATATATAAATATTTATCATAGATACATGTGCCACTGGGTTCATTATTACTAGTATTGGGTTCCTTCTAAGACAGTGAGTATCAGCCAGCATCCTGTCCCACTCACTTGCAGCCATACGGACTTCCTTACTGTCGCATGACGTTGCCAAGCACATTCCTACCTCATGGTGCAGCCTTGATGTCTCTCCTTCAGCTAGCCACTAGGCTCACGGCCTCATCTACTTCAGGTCTTTGCTCCAATGTCATTTTCTCAGAAGACCTCCCCTGACCACCCGATTTAAACTTAAAATCATTTCGCTTGCTGCCCCTTCCCCGCTCTCTCCCCCTTCGTGATTTACTTCTCTCCAGAGCACTCAGGTTGGGTGTTCTCCATTTACCCTGGGGAGACCTCTTCCCTCTTCTCCATCCTTTTCTGTGCCCTTGAGGCTGTTCTGCATGGATTACCTAAATCGGGCTCCTTTGTGCTCTGGCTTGCAGTTGAGTTTGGCCAATGGGAGGCACCAGCAGGGGAATAGAGGGTGAGAGGAGAGAGAAGCCTGAATGTTTATTCCCTCAGCAACTTTCTGGGCAGGGCCTCAGACTGGAAATGGCGGCTCTGCCCTCCCAAGGCCCCACGTCCTGTTGGGTGCCCTTCTCCTCCACCCACAGCTGCTGCTCTCTCTTGATTTGGGAGCCCTGGGGTGTTTCACCCTACCCTATTGGTTTCTGTTAAACCCTGCCTTGCCCTTTATAAACAGCTGTTCCTTAAACTCTCCTCAATTACTTTGAGTGTGTCAACTGGTTCATTTTGGGAACTTGGCTGCTACGACACTTACCACCATTACATATCCTATATATTTATACTGCTAGTCTGTTTCCTCTCATTAGAATGTAGAACTCCTGAGGGCTGAGATTTTTTTCATCTGTTTTGTTGTTGTTCACAGCTATATCCTCACTTTCTTGCACATAGTAGGTACTCAAGTAGTTGCCAAGTAAATAGATGAATAATATTTTCTACGGATTGTCTAGCATGCTGCATTGCAGAAATCACTAGCTTAAGAGATAAATACATATTCTACCATTCCTTGCCTGATTTTACTAACTCTTGGACTAATTTGGCCTAATTCCCATCTAATATGGAGCTCTGATAATTTTTAAGTCACAGGAAATGTAATTTAGTATCAAACCCTCCTGGAAAATCTTGCCTCCCACAAGATTCCTATAGTAATGGCCCCAAGAGATATTGAGCTAATAATCCTGAGAAAGACTTCATTAGTTCACCTTTCTGTGCTGCCTTTGAGGTAACAGATTTGTCTTTCTCCATCATGATTTCTGCTTTATGATCTTTTCTTCCTTGCTTCCAATAAAGAAGATAAAAACTGCCCAAGGAAATATGGACGTGGCTGGCCCAACCTGTCCCTCTTCACAACAGGAGAAAATCACTCAATATCCAGTTCCCCAGTTTCCTTACTTAATCTGCATACAATGCTCTATTATTTAATTAACTTACACTTCCAGGGTTTAGTTGCCCAGATCAGACTTAATTGTTTTTAGTAACAACATCTCTTGGAGCAGAATAGCTAATTAAACAGAAAGTAAATTTAAAAAAAAAATCAGAAACACATATAAATCTTTTTTGTCCTTCAGTGTAAAAAGTGAGTGGTTGCTTCTCACTGAGTTACTTTGTGCATATTATATGTGCCCAGTATTTTACTTTTAGACAAACCAGATCACTTTTCACATGCCTGAATTTTTTTCCCTCTGCATTCGTTCATCGATAAATGCAGCTGGGTGCTAAGAGTCACTACTGGACTGAAGAGAACCTGATCTTCAAGCCAACCTCATGGAAACTGCTGAGGTTGCTTTGGGAGGGAGAACATTAGTGGCATGAAACTGCTGAATCCTGCATCAGGGAGGACACATTTTGTAAACACAGTAACTTCCACGTGCATGCAGCTCCATTTAAATGCTGTGCTCATCTCTGGTTATATATAGCACTGTGAGTAAGAGTTTTCTCATGTGGTTTTAAGTTTCTCGAGCTGCAAGTCAAAACATTGTGATGTTCAAACAGTCTTTGGGAACAAGAGGAAATTAACTGCCAGTGTTATTAAAATGGAACTCTGCTTTTTGTTACAACCCCAATGAATTAGCTTGCACAGATAGTGCCGTACAAAGTAAGATACCATTTTCCTTCACTTGAACTTAAACATCTATATTTTCCCACTGTTAGCAGTGGTCTGACTCACCCGCGCTGTGTTAGTTTACTAGGGCTGCCATAACAAGCGCCAAAAACTGGGTGACATAAACAACAGAATTTATTGTCTCATAGTTCTGGAGGCTGGAAGCCCAAGGTCAAGGTATCAGCAGGGTTGGTTCCTTCCGAGGACCGTGAGGAAGATCTGTTCCATGTCTCTCTCTCAGATTCTGGTAGTTTCTGGCAATCGTGTGTTCCTTAGTTTCAATACATCATCCCTTGCTCTGCTTTCATTTTCATATGGCATTCTCCTAGGGTGTCCAAATTTCCCCATTTTATAAGGACACCAGTCATATTAGATTCGAGGCCTACCCTATTCTATATGACCTCACCCTAACTTTACTAATTACACCTTCAATGATCCCATTTCCAAGTAAGATCACATTCTGAGGTTAGGACTTGTTTTGTTTTGGGGCGAGGTGGCATAATATAGCCCATAACAAATGGTAAAAACAAACAAAAAATGAGGTCTCAAGAAGATGCTAGGAGACCACTTTATTCAACCTCTTTGTTTTTTCACTGAGAAATAGAAACATAAAGTAATTTGTCCAGGGCTTCCTGGGAGAGTTAGTAACAGACAGACCCAGAACACAGAGCTTTTGGCTCAGGTGCTTTCCTAAGCACATGACACTGTCTTTGGTGTCACACCATATGAAGCTGAGAGTGCTATGCATTTACAGAGGGGAGAGCCCCAGTGACCTGTCCTATCTGTACAACCTGCCCAAGACTAATTCAACATGTCTCCACCAGCTTGCTTTGGGAGGTCATCCACAACAGGCAGATTGAGAAAGGAAAAGATAGGCATGAATACTGAAAAATAAATCTAACTGAATGCCAGAGCCAGTAGCTGAACTCCAAAAGAGTGTGAATTACTAAGTTAAACTAATTTTAGTAGTGAAAACAAGTGCAAGCATTTAGAGCTTCCATCATGTAAAGTGCTTTCCAATCCATTATGTCATCCATTCCCTGCAAAGTCTAAGACAAGCATTTCTATTTGACAGAGAAACTGAGGTTCAAAGATAAGTCATTTTTTTAAACTAAAGTGTTACAGCCGGACTTGAAAAGGCTTATATGTTATTGCAAGTATAGATTCAAATCCCAGTGCTTTCTTTACTAAATTCTTATTTTCCTGAGTACAACTAAGTGAAAAATTTTTTAAAGCTCAAAAACTTTGTAGTTTTTTTCTACTTCTCCCTTGAAATGTAAATTTGGGAGAACGTCTCACCTGCCAACCATTTCTTTCTCATACTTCTATAAGGCCTTGAGGTATCCACTGCTTTGTACTAAAGTAAGGGTAAGTGACGAATGTCTACCTTCAGACCTTTGAGAGCCACAGTCACATACGCTTAGGATCTGAAAGGGCTTAGAGGGATCCTAAATAATGGCCTCTATTTTACAGATAAGGAAGCTAAGGCCCGAGGTCCTAGAGAAAGTTAAAAACCTGGTATCCTGATTTTCAGCCCAATGTTCTGATAACTACAGGATCTGGTCCCTTTTCAATAAGAGAATGACTGGCTGAAAAAAAGTCCTGATCAGAATGCTTTCATCCCACTTTCTCTGAAGGCAAGAAAGGTCATCACAGATGCACAAGAAGGACTGCAAACGAGTACAATACTGTGCACAAGTGATATTCAAAATTATTAAATTGGTGGCCCCAATGCCCTTTGCAGGTACAAAGCAGCTCTTCAGTAAGGGAATGAAAAGAGGTGGCACATTGAGGATGAGGCTTCTTTCTATAGAGAACCCATTACAGCTCCAGAGGAAAGAGCATTAATTCCTTCCAGGGAGTCTGTGTAAAAGATAATGTATGCTTCTTTTCTGGCTGCCAAGATTCACAAAAGAGATAGGAAGTTTGAGGCTCTATTACTGATGACCTTCCCACAGAATACGCTACATCTCATTTTTAAAAATAGCTTCACTTCTGGGTGGAGTATTTGATGGCCTTCATAAAGAGATGGAAAGTTCTGGCAGAAGTCTTGAAAGGAATAAAGAAAAAAAAAAAAAAAAGAGAGAGGGAAGGAAGAGGCAAAGAAAGCCAGGAACTAGTCTTAACTGTTCCTAGATCTTTCTAGACCTCTAAAGGGTCATCTCTTTGACCTCAGGGCCTCGTCAGCTCTGAGTGGTTTTCTTGATGGTCTCAGCTCATCTCGGCCATGTTGCACACTGCTGAGCAGTGTGGGTTTTGTTGTCACCCGTGGACACCTTTGTTATCTCCATATTGCAAAGTCCCCCTTCCTTAGCATCACATGCCAGGTCCTGGGAAACCGAGCTTCTTCTCCACTACTCCAGGTAACTCATGTCTCAGCCACTCTGGGCCACTTGCCACACTTCCAACATGTCATTTGTTGCCACCACCTTGGGAATATCCTTTCTTCTTTCCTTCATTAATGAAAATTCCCCCTGGGAATCAAGGTTCAGCTCAGAAGCTCTCTTCTCCGGGAAATCTTCCAGTCAGGATGAATTACTCCCCCACCCCCACTTTTTCTGGGGGGGGGGGCTAGGCACAGAGCCTCCTAGTTTATTTAAGCTTTGGTTCTTTTGATTAGACCCCAAAACAAAGCCATTTATAAACTGATGCCAGATCTAGTAATTTACTAGATGCCAGATCTAGTAAAAACTTTATTTTGGACTAACTTTAAATTTACAGAAAAGTTGCAGAGGAAGTAAAATACTTTATAGAAACGTATAGAGAACTATATTACAAACATCTATACACTCACCTCCCATCTTTAACAAATCTCAACATTTTGTCATTTTGCTTCTGATTTTTTAAAAGACATAAGCCCTTACTGTTATTTTTAAAGTCCTCTTTGGATCCCAGTCCCTCTTTCCCCTCAGAATTAATCACTCTCCCTATTTGATGTTTATGATCAATTGGCATGCTTTTATATGTTCACTACATACGCATATAGCCCAAAAGTTAGACAAGATTGTTTTGTATGTTGTCAAACTTTATACATAGGGCATCATTCAGTATACCCGGTACTATTCGTTATCAATTGGTTGTACGCATTTCACTTTTTCACGTATTTGTGATTTTCTAGCTCTCATTCATTCATTTAAACTTCTGTATAGTATTTTATTATAGGGATACACAACCATTTATTCTATTCGATTGCTAGACATTTCAGCCTCTTATTTTTTTTTTTTTTTAGTGTCGACAATGAGAAACATACAACAATGCACCTGGCAGCATGGGTTTTATCAGCAAAACCAGGGATTGGATGTGGATTGACCCATTAACTCTTAAACTTTCCCACCCTAGAGCACCATTCAAGCTTTTATGGAAGAAAAGAAATTCGAAACATCAAAATAATGTTTTTGTCAGTGGTGAGAGGTTTCTTGTTTCTTTTGGTTCAACAGAAATCCCTGTCTTCTTTAGATATATAAAAAAGCAGGCTGGTGGGGGAGACTAGCAGCACTGTGTAGGGAAATACACATATAACAGAGGTTCCATTAGCTTTTGTCCAGCTCTAACAATTCTCAAGAACGGAGGAGACGTTGTTTGTGCTATCATACAGAACTAAGTCCAAAGAGTGCCTGGAGTCTTCTCTCTCCAAATTCTGGTTTCCTGTATCCAGTGCTGGCCCAGATTGCTTTAATCGTCCCTTGAAATAATAAACTCTTTTAAAAAAATAAACCCAGGCTACACAAGATATGATTGTTTTTCCCCAAACAGTTTTCAAATATGCCTATAAATAATTCTACAGAAAAGAGGGGAATAGACCAGCTCAACTATTTTATGAGCTAATTAAAGCAGAACTTGGATTTTATTTCGTAATGATTTGATACAAATTGCAAAGAAGGCGAGAAATGTGATTACAAGGTGTTCAGGCAGGAAAATAGATGCCTTGTATCAGCGCAGAGTTCCTTCTGGTTCCACTGGGACATCTGCATTTATTGCCCTTTTCTTTCTGCTTATTATGAGAGTATCTAATCTCATAGGCATGGGGACAGGACTGGGGCCATTAGGATGAATATGATAGTCTCTGCGCTTCAGAAGCTACTCGCTGCTCCCCGAATGTGTGAAAACATAATTAAAATTAAAAAAAGAGAGACTGATGGCATGGGTTTCTGCAAGAGGCAACAGATTGAGTGGGAGTGCTAAAAAATAGGATAGAAAGTGCTTTCCACGTGGAGGGAGCACGTGAACAAAGGCTTGGAGTAATAAGTCATCACTGCCTCCGAGGAACACCGTCAATAGCATCGTTACTTGGAACCTAAGCCCTGGCTTCCATAGTTTAGCCAATTACACTACCCAAACCACAGCACAGGAGAATTCATACAACCTGGTTCAAGAGCATAAAAACAAAATGGAGTGCACCCCACGTCAGCTACATCGAACCACTGTCTATTCCCCAAGAGTTCCATGAATGCTCCAGCCTCCTTCTTGTTATCCCCCTACTTTGGATGGCATTCTCTGTGTGCTCACTTCACCCTTAAAGCTCATTTTCAGCATCACCTAGGTAGGAAACCTTCCCTGCTCCCCTGCGGCATCCCCGTGTGCGTTCCCAGAAACGGCTGCTCCCGTCTCTGTAAAGCACAGCACACTGCACAATCGGACAAGTAGCAGTGTACCTTGTGCGTGCCGCGGTGTCTTCTACTCTCGGAAGACAGGGATTTGTCTAAGTCATCTTTGTGGTCCCCTCAGTACCTGGCATAGCGCCCACAGGTCTTAAGTGTTTAATGGGAAGTTCGTTAAATGACTTGCGTAGCCGAAAAGGAAACTTAGCATTGGAAATGGGAGTGATCAATGGATTCCAGTAGTATAATTGCCTTAAACGTCATGTAGATATAATTCCTTTGATAATAACTGTGTGTGCATACGTGTGTGTGTGTGTGTGCGTGTGTGTAAAACTGGCATTGATTTCCTCAGCTCTACCTAGAAGTCCTAGATTCAATTCCCTGTGCAAGAAACCAAGTTGTGTGTGCCTGATGGGTGTACGAGGATATTCTTCATGGGTATCTTTTACAAATTGTGTTCAACGTAGACCATTCCCTGCCAGATTCCTCACCTTTTCTAGGTAGCATTTGCTGAAATATTTATTTTTATTGAAATAAATAAATATGCCCAGGAAAGAAAATTTAAAAGGCACGAAGAAAAACACTACAGATAGAGTTTAAAGGGTATTATTTCCCCCCTCAACCTTATAGTTTATTCTATTTCTTGAAACAACTGTGAATGTCTTTCCCTTGGGTAATGTTTGGGTTTTACCCCAATTTATCTAGAAAATTTTTGGAAAAGAGAAACGTCTTAGCAAGGAAGGCTGAGAAAAACTATCTTAAAACTCAAACGCATCAGGACAATAAATACATGATATAAAAACAAAGCAAAGTAAAGTAAACAAACATGACAAAAAATAAAACAAAATGAAAAGAAATAAATGAGAGTATCAGCAGAAGGAAAAGTAATGTGTAATTTTGTTTGGTTCTAAGCAAAATTTCTGGCTATGATAGAGCAAGTATACACCGCTCAAAATCTCCAATTGATTACTACTAAAAACATAAAGACAGCTATCTGAGGACTCAGAAAAGTAACAGCAAGTGAATTGTGGAAAGAAATAAAAATGGAAAGTATGAACAATATAGCAGCGAGTTTAGTTGTATTTTATTTTATTTTTCCTAACTTCCAGCTTGGACTCCGGGGCAGCCCAGATCCCAGAACTGCATATCAGCCCCAAAGAGGAAAAACTCCAAGAAAAATTTACTCCCTATTTTTATTTCCAGAGGACTGGGAAGGAAGAATATGTGAGATGAGGACCGTCAAGGGAAATCCCTTCCTGTTTTTTGTTTGTTTTGTTCACCTGGCCCAGTCCCAGACAAGCCACAGTCGCAAAGCTATACGCAGTGGATGCGGCAGCTATGCATGTGCCCAAAATTCTTGGAGAAATTCTTTTGTTCTGAACATAGGAACTAGCAAACTGGGTCAGAGAGAGAGAGAGAGAGAGAGAATTAAGAGAGGAATTCTTCATTAATTTTCTTCTTCCTTTCTCTCTCATTGCTTTTCTCTCTGGGTAAACCAAGTCATGGGAAGTGTGAAATGGCACTGGGAACGTAAAACCCTGACTTTTAAGACAGAAGACATGAGAGTGGAACTCCTAGGGACTGGAGAGTGAAGAGGAGTCATAGAGAGGAAGGTGGTAGAGACAAAAGCACCCCTAAATCTGTGTATGAAATCCCAGGCTCACCACTGAGTTGCGCATGCATTAAAATTACCTGATGTAGTGCAACAAATGCTTCAAGAACTGAACTATGGTAAAGCAAAGGGTTGGCCCCTGGGTCATGTACATATGGAGCAAACAGAATAGCACTACAAAAGCTTTGAAAACTAAACTGACATAGGAACCACAGCCTAAAGAAGGCAGGTGTGGCAAGAATCACACCAGGTTGACTGCTTGTTAATGCAAACAAAAACCAAAACAAACAAAAGGAAAACATTCTCTAGAGGATTTTAGCAAAACCAGAATCATAGACATAATTCTCAAAATGTCCATGATACAATTCAAAATTGATAGACATAAAAAGAACTAGGAAAATCTCACCAACTCTCCAAAGAAAAGACAATCAACTCACACCAATCCTTAAGCTGATTCATATGTTGAAATTATTGGGCAAAGCTTTTAAAGTAGTTATTATAACCAGGCTCCACGAAGTAAGAGAAAAAAAATCTTTTGAAATAAATGGAAAGATAAAAGTCTTAAGGCAAGAAATAGAAAATATAAAGATAAAACAAATGAAAATTTTACAAATAAAAAGTATAACTGAAAGTTTTACTGAATGAACTCAATAGCAACATGAAGAGGGCAGCAAAGAGTCATTGAACTTGAAAATAAATCAATAGAAACGATCCTTTATAAATGAGAGAGACAAAAAGAACATTGCAAAAATATGAGAAGAATCTCAGCGACCTGTGGGACAGGCCTTGCATTTACGTTACTAAAATCCCAGAAGGAGATTCATTTTGAACTAAATAAAAAATATCATGTGATATGGTCAGTTTTTATGTGGTCAACTTAGCTAGACTATCGTCCTTGTTATTTAATCAAACATGAATCTAGGTGCTACTGTGAGGTAGATATTAAAATCTATAGTGATTTTAATTTTTGTCAGGAAGATAATGTTAAAAGGATAAAATAAAAATATTTTAGAACAGTGTTTCTCTAAAATATCTTCTTTGAACTGCTATGAGCATATTGAATGAAAGAATAAACTTGAACCATAAGAAATAGCCCAGTTCTTTTTGAACTCAACTATATAATTATTCTTACACCCAGATGAATATTTATTGAGTACCCCCATGTGCCAGTTACTGTGTTACATAATAAAAATTGGACCAAAAATTAAAATGAATAAATAAATGAATGAATGAATCCTGAAGAAACTTTTATGTGGATCTTAGAGAATGAGTATGGAATAAGCAGAAAAGTCCATTCTAGGCAGAAGGAAAGGGCATAAACAAAGAAATGAATATAGAATAAGAAAAACTGTGTTCTGAGAAACTACCTTCCTGCCCCTTAAATGCTCTTTGCTTGCTTTTACAGGTCTCTGACGGTGGGGATTGCATGCGCTAACAATAGTGAGGCAACCAAAGCATAGGGAGCTATTGAATGGGCTGTCTGGTAGGTAACAGAAGTTCAAACAATAGCTAATTAACCCAAGGAGAGAGAAAGGGAGAGATGGAACACACACTTTGGACCAATGAAGGCTTTGTACTCCCAATGGAATTTTTATAGCATCTTTAATTTAAAAGATACTGTGCAAAGCTGGGCAAAAACTTGTCCAATTGTAAGCTACCCAGGCTAAGTCTTTACTTCATGTAAATCCTATTAAAGTACAATTTTCTCAAATATACTTTTATGGTAACTAGAAAGTAGAATTCTTCAATTTAATTTTATGTGAGTGTGGATTAAAAATGCATATGAAAAAACAGAAGGAATTACCCAAAAAAGGTATTTCCTTGGTGAGGGAGAAAGCCCCCCACAAAGTAATATAAACCTTTTTTTTTTTCTTCTTATGAATGAGGAATAAAGAATGGGAAGTCTAAAATAAGTATTAAAAGCTACCACTGCAGAGTGTTTTTTTTTTAATTTTTTGCTACATGGCTTGAACAAAGGAAAGGTGATTCTACTATCACCCTGCATAACTTTTGTAGAGAAAGCGTGGACGTATTTCTGCTCAAATGCTGGAATGATGACTTGGCTTATTCAGAATTATTTGAGGCATTAGCTAACATAGGATAAGCATGATAAGCATTAATCTTCTCATGATCTAATTCATCAGCTTTTCCAAAGTTACAAAGGCACATTTTTCAAAGATTCTTTCCAGTTTTATTCTGTAAGTATTTATTGTTTGGTTTATCCTGCTTATTCAAAGTCACAGATCAGTTTCATTTGCTCTACTACTAGATCTTTTTAAAAATAACATAATACTTGCATTGGAAGGTAAAACACCTCCATTCCAGGAATGAAACAGAAATAGAGAGGAGTCAAGATGAAACCAACAGTAATAGGCTGATTTGAGGTTGGGAGGGGAAGCTGTAGAGAAAATGGACAGAAAGTGATGAACATTTACTTGACTACATCATGAATCTGAAATATTGCTCTACAAATTCCGTCTTTGAACAGATATTATGTGGTAGTTAGAGTTAATTTGTTAATAGGCGTGACCTAAACATGGATTTAAAAATATCAAATTAGTTCCAGATCAGATTTTTGACACAGTTGGAATATTGTTATAGATGATTTAGTTGCTAAAGACCTAGAACTGTTCATTAGTCTCAGACCAATAACGAAGAGTCTAAAATGAACCTGGAATATAATGCGCATTTTTACAGGCAGCTGTGAGCTTACAGTTTCTTATCCATAAGTGGCAACATCATGCTTATTATCTGCGTAAGCTTAGGAGCAGAAAAAACATATACTTCTACCAAGCGACTTCTTCCCCAGGAAGAACAGAATACTTAGCGAGACCGTGTTTAAATCTGTCCTTGGGCGTGACAAACCAAAGATGCATCTGAGTGTGAGATACGGATCCCTTATTACACAGGACTCTAGACAGTCTAGCCTTGTTGTGGGAGAAAGCTTAGTCAACATTATTTGGGATGATCAATCTTGACAGCAACTACGGTAGAAAATTAACATTTGCTTATCAGATATTTCAGATAACACTGATGTTGGAGTAAAAATTACCCTTATGTAGCTAACTTTCCGTAGCAGTGAAAACAGAGAATTTTAACAAGATACTGGAATTGTTTTAAAAATATTGGTGTATTTTTGAGCTGTCCACTTCTCCTGTTTTAAAAATTATTGTTACTTTTTATATGAAGAATAAAGTCACTATAGGTCTATTTTTTATTATCCTAAGCTAGTATAATATATATTATAAATAATTTTAAGTACTTAGAAATTATAAAAAATACTTCTTAATTGAAAATTTTCATTAAAACTTTCTCTCAGATAATATGAATTTACCCTTATTCTAACAAGTAAGATTGATTTTTTTATTGATTTTTAAGACTAGGCATTTGACCAAAGTAGAGGGGTATTTCAAGAAAGAGTCTAAGTACGATTATTTATCTCAAATACCTCCCAGTCTTGGAATAAGAAAAAGATATAAGCATATGTAATTATGAAACCAAGTAGAATCAGAAATTATAGAAAATGTGGTATTAGAGTTACGTAAGGGAAGAATGCTATTTGAGGAATTAGAAAATAAGCAAGAAAAGATATGAGATTTCAGAAAAGATGTGAGCTTTACTCTGGACTCCACCTCCCCCTTTTTTTCCTTGTCTGGAGAGGTTCATACTGCAGACTGTAAAACTTTTTGGAGACCTACTGATCATAATTTGCCTTGTTCTCATTAGGTTCATTGATATTCATGAATCCTCAATATTTGGTTTCTACGTGTATCACTCTGAATACTCAAGATTATAAATGGTATTCTGAATTAAGTATGTAAAATATATTTTGCTGAACATTTAACATTATCTGAAGGACAACAGTAGTGCTACTGATATAGAGATTAATAAAATAAGACTCTTGCCTTAGAGGGTTACCATCCATTAAAGGAAACAGACCCATGAACATGTATAAATTTAACATAATGCAATAAGAGGAGAAAAAGGAGGATGTGTGAAACTACCACGCATTCCTGAAAACTATATCTTAATGCAGGTTGCCAAAACATGAAATATTATCTAGCATGAAGTGTTACTCTTTTCATCTCCAAAGACAATGGAAAAAAGTAAAAAGTGGGGCGGCTGGATGGCTCAGTTGGTTAGAGCGCAAGCTCTGAAGGACAGGGTTGCTAGTTCAATTCCCTCATGGGATGGTGGGCTGCACCCCGTGCAACTGAAGATTGAAAATGGCAACTCGACTGAGAGCTGAGCTGCGCCCTCCACAACTAGTTTGAAGGAAAATGACTTGGAGCTGATGGGCCCTGGAGAAACACACTGTTCCCCAATATTTCCCAATGAAATATAAATATAAATATAAATATAAATATAAATATAAATATAAATATAAAAAAATATATATATATATATATATATATATATATATATATATATATATAGAGAGAGAGAGAGAGAGAGAGAGAGAGAGAGAAAGTAAAGGCAAGAAGTGATAAAAAACACACACCCAGAAAACAAAAACAGAAAAATTCACAATAACAAAACAATATTAAGCAGTACTGAGAGAATCA
Source organism: Rhinolophus sinicus (assembly GCF_036562045.2). Taxonomy (NCBI): domain Eukaryota; kingdom Metazoa; phylum Chordata; class Mammalia; order Chiroptera; family Rhinolophidae; genus Rhinolophus; species Rhinolophus sinicus. The sequence goes on along the minus strand of NC_133764.1, from coordinate 42,397,272 downwards.
AAACATGATGACCAGCTTAATTTCTTTTGTGTGACATCATCTATGGCATGTGATTGCTTAAATCAAGGGACCACCCCAATGTTCCCTAAACAAAAATGAGGACACACTGCAAGTATAATTATAAAGAATCACAGGGAAAGACTTTCATTCATCTCACTTCAGACTGATGTGGCTCTACCCTGCCTGTTCACATAGGTTAGAAAATGCTGCGAAATTAACCAACTGATGAAATAGGATTCCACAGGGTCTAAATCTAACAAAGCATAAGGACTTTCAGTTCTTAACATATCGGAGTAATGAATGTCAGACTCACTTTCCTGCCATAAACAACTATACTACTGGAATCAACTATTTCCAGGTACTGACAAGACAGAGCATGAGGCTGTAATCTTTGCGAGAAGAAAAACAAACAAAATGAGTTCCACATTTATGCTGGATTTCTGTCAGAAGGTGCATCCCAAGCTTTGACAGAGAGAAATGGAGCCTAACCAGAGAACAGCGTTCTAACCTGGGGGAAGGAAACAGCGATTGGGCTACAGGGGTTGTGAGAAGGCTGGGATCCTTAGGGCAAGGTGGACAAGTGGAGGGAGCTCCAGAATTCTGCCTAGGAGTCCCCTAGATGTGTGCCGGGCTAGACTTCATGAGGTCTGGCAGAATAACTTCTGAGGAATTGTGAACTTAAAGGTTTCTGAAGGTTGCATAATGTGGGAAAACTGGGGTTCTAGTCATTCAGCATGGGAAGAATTCACTAACTGCTCCCAAGAATTCCATTAAAATTTCATAAAAAGAACAAATAAAGAGTAGAGATACACTATCCCTAAAGCATCCTTTAGATCCACCCTAACAAAGCCCAAAAAAGCCTTGCCAGCATAAAGCTCATTCTCCAGTAAATTAACTAGTTTCCAGAAAAAAAGAGTCAATGTCCTTTAGAGAAAGACAATAATAGACTCTAAACATGTGTCAACCACAATATAGGACACACAACTTTTAAAAAAAAATTACTAGAAGGTGAAGCAGGGAAATGTGACACAAACTAGGAAACATCAATAGAAAAACACTTCAATATGGCAATGATGTTATATTTAGCAGATAAGGACTTTAAAAGTAGCTATTATAAAAATGTTCACTATTTTAAAAAATTAAGTAAATAGAGATTAGCAAAAAAATAGAAACTACAAAAAAAAATAATTGAATGGAAATTCTACAACTGAAATTTATAATAGCTGAAATTAAAAAAAAAAAGTTCAATAGCCTTAAAAGTAGATGGACAATACAAAAGATTAGCAAACCTGAACACAGAATGGAAGAATCTATATAAACTAAAGCTCAAAAAGAAAAATAAGCTTGAAAAAAGAAATAGAACCTCAGTGACCTGTGGGACAATATCAAGTATAATTGAAGTGCCAGAGGAGAAGAGAGAGAGACTGGGCAAAAACATGTGTAGAATTAATGGTTAAAATTTTCTGAATCTAAAGAAACATTTCAAATCACAAATGCAATAATAAGCTAAACAAACCCTGAGATAAATAAACAAAAAGGAAATCAGACATATGCATATAATAGTCAAGCTACTGAAAACATATTTTACTACTGCATGGAAAACAAAAAGAAAATGTTAGAAGCAGTCAGAAAAGTCACATTGCATACAAAGGAAAAATGACAGGAATTATAGCTGACTTCTGATCATAAATAATGTAAGCAAGAATAAAATGGGACACATTTAAAAGCTGAGAAAAAACTGTCAATCTAGGTATTTATATCCTACAAAATACCTTTCAATTATTAGGGTGAAAGACATTTCTGTAAAAAGTAAACTGGGGAGAATTTGAAACACAAGAAATGTTACAGATTTTTATGCTAAAGAATAATAGAACACAGACATAGTTGAAAGCGAAAAGAGCACATGAAATGGTATGGCAAATAGAAGTTTTTTTTGTTTTGTTGGGGAACCGATATTTTTGAAGGTAGATTAAAGTAAGTTAAACATACATTTTACAATGCCTAGATCAACAACTAAATAATAACACAAAGAAGCATGTCAAAAGTTAATATAGGAGATGAAATAGAATATTGAAGATTGTTCAGTTCACCATAAATAAGATAGGAAAGGTGGATCATTATTTGCAGGTGTCATAACTATGTATATGTAAAATCTGAAGAAATGTACAACAGGAAAAATCCCTGACCAACTGAAAAGTAAATTTATCAATACTATGCAAACAAACCAATATAATAAAAGTAATTGAGTTCTATATACTAGCAATAAACATTCATTATTTTTAATGACATGGACCATATCATACAAAGCATACAATATTTAAGGTTAAATATAATGAAAGCTGTACATGAGCTCTAAGTTGATACTTAAAACATTGCTGAGAGAAATTGGAGAAGGCATAAATAAATGGAAAGATATACTATGCTCTGGGATTGGGAGGCTCACTATTATTAAAAAGTCTTTTTTCTCCAAATAGATCTAAAAATTCAATGCATTTTTAATCAAAGTCCCAGCAGTCCTGCATTTTTAATAGAAATTACCAAGTTCACTCTAAAATTTATGTAGAAATGCAAAAATCTAGAATAACCAGAACAATCTTGAGAAAGAACAAAGTTGGAAAATTTCAAAACTTAGTGTAAAGCTGCAATAATAAAAATAAGGTCTTGACACAAATATAAAAGAACAGATCAATGGAACAGAACTGAGATTCCAGAAATTGACCTGCACATATATGTTCAGTTGATTTTTTTGCAAAGGAACCAAAGCAATACAACAGAACTTTTCAACAAATGGAACTGATATGGAAGTGGATATCCATATGGGAAAAACTAAATAAACCTCAACTTCTATTTCATATCATAAACAAAAAATAAATTTAGTTAAATCACACACTACCTAAAATTATAAAAATTAGAGAAGAAAATGTAGGAGAATATCTTTTTGAACTTAAAGTATACAAAGATTTCTTAGTACACAATAAGCACTAATCATTAAAGAAAAAATGAATGAATTATATTTCATCTAAATGAAAATTTTTCTGCTTACCACAAGGCCTTGTTGTGAAAATGAATAGGCAAGTAAAAGACTAAAAAAATATATACATATATCTGCAAAACATATATCCTGACAAAGGACTTTTTAGTTCTGACAAACTAAAATATGAATTTATCAATAACTCAGATAAAACCAATAGAGAAAGAACAATTGGGTTCCTATTTGATGGCAATAATCATTTGAAAGCATCAAAACAATTATGCCATTTACAATATCATCTAAAGCATAAAATATTTAGGGTTGAATTCAATGGAGTATTTAGGAATTCACCCAGGAATTCAAGGTTGGTTAAATATACGAAATTCTATTACTGCATCCAGATACATTCAATTAATGTATCCAGAAGAGGTAAACAACTCATTTCTACAAAAATAAATGACCCAATTTTTAAAAATGTACAAAAACTTGAACAGTCACGCCATAAAACGTGATATACACATGGACAATTAGCACATGAAATTATTCCACATCATTAGTCATCACAGAAATGCAAATAAAAAGCACAAGGGGTTACCACTCCACTACATCCAATAGAAGAAATGAAATTAAAAACACTGGCAACACCAAATGCTGCTGAGGATGTAGAACAAGCCTAATGGCCATACATGATGTGTAAGTCTAAAATGTTGCAACCACTTTGGAAGAAGTTCTGGCAGGTTCCTAGAAAGTTAAACATACACCCACCACATGATCCAGACTTTCCACTCTTAGGTAGTCACCCAAGAAAAAGTGAGAATATATGATCACATAAAGATTTGTACATAATGTTCATAGTAGCCTTATTCATAATTCTACACTGAAAATACCGCAAACGCCCATCAACAGAAACGATAAACTGACATAGTCATATAATGAAATATTGTGCTGTTATACAAGGGAAGGAACTATTGACACATACAACATGGATGAATTTCAAAGACATTAAAGTCAAACAGAAAAGACTATATAATAAATGACTCCATTGTATAAAGTTCTAGAACAGGCAAAACTAATCTATGATGAAAGGAATCAACACTGGTTCCTTCTTGAGGGGGTGTCATTGATTGGAAGGTACACAAATAAACTTTTTTAGGGTGATAAAATAGTCCATACCGTGATGGGGGTCTTTTACACAGGTATTTATATTGCAATAACTCACTGAACTTTATGGTTAAGGTATATATATGCATTTTATTGTATGTAGATTATAGCTCAATTTTTTAAAAGGGCTACATGTGATTAGTAATGGAAGCTGATATTTGCTTCTGCCTGCCCTAAGACAGCATTTCGTTTTTTTTTCTTTTTTTCTTTTTCTTCTGTTGCTGAGATATACATAATAAAAAAACCCAGCAGATTTTGACAATACTGAAAGTGATCTGACCATTGGGGCTATATCTCTTAAGATCAATTAACTCATTTAAGTGTTAAGAAGGAATGGGCTGAATTCAGAAAATCAACCGAATTTTTCTATCATCTCTTTTTCCGAAGATATTCCGCAGGTGAGCAGAACATAATATGTAAAGGTACGATGAAGAACTTAAGGTCCGCTTGGAAAACTGCCATTCGGCTTTACAAGCGATTAAACAAATACCAGATGTAGAGCTAGATTCCCAATCATAAATTTTAACTTATTATTCACTGATAGGGTATACACATTCCTTTGAACTTTCCCTCTCTCTTACCTGTGACACTTAGAATTATGGTGACTAGGTAAACACTAAGGGGAAAAATCATGCATAAACAGCACAGGTACTGTGTCTTTCAGTGACTGTTTTTCCTGGTATTTAACATTTGCCAGCGTGTCCAGGGTGTACACACTTTCTCTGGGGTGGCATTGAAAGCAGGGAGATAAAAAAAGATTCTAATCCCTATTATCAAGAACAGTGTGTTCAGTTTCTTGGTTGACTTAAATTGTGCGATCAGGGTTTATCCATATATTCAGATATTTTCTGTCACATGTTAGGGAGCATTTTGCATCTATGAGTTAAAGTTGTCCAGGGAAGGAAAATTAATGCCTGATTCATTGCAACCTTCATGGATAAAGCATTAAGAAGATAAAATAATAAAGGCGATTCCAGTTTCATATATTCAACCTTAGCTTGGACTGATTTATAACTGTCAAGGCCATTGCAAGCTATGCACGGTACTCGAGACTCACAAGGGTCTTTTATTCTTTTTCTCTGTTTGGAATGTTCTTTCCCCTTTTTCCTGCTGGTTAAAGAGCTACTCGTCACCCAACGCTGTACAAATACCACAACTTCTCCCTAAAACATTACCTCACCAACTTTAGGTATTTTAAATGCATTGCTCGCATTTCTGTCTTTTCTAGAGAACAGGGGAGCTCTTTGTAATATTAATCCTATGTCCTTGTGGTCTAGCTCACAGTAGGTGCTAAGTGACCAATGACGGAGCAGATGAACTATACAAAGCAGCGATTTTAGAACACCATCACTCTTATAATTTGATTAGGTGTCAAGTTCATGAAGATACTTTCGGCTCAAGATAGTTGCTTTTGGATTTCTTTTCTTTCTCTCTCTTTTTTTTTTCACTGATTCTTCCAGTAATATTGCTTTTTATCTTCAGCCTAATCTGTTTCATATCTTTGAGCTGGCTTTCAATTTTGCTATAGGAAATGACTTTTTTTTTTTCTATTTTCTTGATTCCAAAGTTTTTCATGTTTTATAACTGGTCACCCTTAATAGAGTATGTCGTTTATCCACCATGAAACTAACTCTGTCCAGATTACTCATTGTTTAATGCACCCTGTCAGCTTTCTGGGCAGCAGGCAATCTGAGCACTTTTCAAGCCCTATCCCTCTCTAGGACATTCATAACAGAGAGTGCTTTCTGCCATCATGAATAACTTTTCTTTCTCTCCTAAAAACAAATTGGGGATTAATGTACACAATCTCTCTCACATCAGGCTTTCTGATTTGTGTGATCGATTCCTTCCACTATACTTTGCAATATCAAAAGTACCATGGAAATCTCAATGAATTATCTGCATCTAGAGTGCCTCTTTTCTGTCTCTTGAATTTGCAATAATATACTTAAATAACTCCAAAAACGAATGGCAGGCTTTATTTGTTTTCATGGATCCTAGCTTCTCTAGTTTTTGTGTTTTTGCTAGATGACTGCATATATATTTCACCTTTTATTTGTTTACTTTTTATTGATTTAAAATCTTATGCAAAAGCAAAACAAAATAAGACACTGCCTGTGGCTGTATATCAGCATGTAAAGAATACTATCATTAGATAAAATTTCAGCAAAGAAAGCTCCAGCAACACAAAGGTCTAGTTATTCAACAATGGAAACAGAAGTCAATGACAACTTGTTATTCATTCATAGCTTCATGATCAAAAACATGTATCTGTATATCTATATACAGGTACATGTCTAATCTTTTTAAAGCTATGCCAACAAATAAAGGGCATTTAACAGTAGGATCACTGTCTGGGTGGCTTGTCCTTGTGTAAGGTCAAAAGAATGTTTTGAAGGACAATTTTCTGGGGCCCATGTGCTGCCCTGTTCCCATGGATGACTGGGTAAATTAGTCACATGGTCCCCTTATCACTGTAATTATAGGAGCCTTATGGTTGGAATATGGTGAAGGATGATGAAGAAAAGGAAAGTATGTGGAGGTGAAGCAAAATATCACCTCTGGCAAATAGAAACTGGACTGATGGGAAACGTGTAGATGAGATTAATTACATCAAAAGTACAAACAGCCCATTATTTAAGCCTAGGGCTCAGAGAGGGAGGAGCAGTTTGCCACATGACAGGTGGAAGCTTTTCCTTAGCTGCTTTGGTAAGAGTGCCTTGACTTCTGTTCTCCTTCGCAAACATTCCAAGCCTGAGGTCTCTATGGGAGATTTGGCTGTGATCACTATGACTATTAAAGGTTGCCGTTCAGTGAGTTTTCCCCATATTATTCCTACTGTCATACTTCTCAACCTTTAATGGATTCTGGATCCATTAGACAGCTGACTTAATAAAAGCACGGTGTCTTTCACCAAACGATGCACATCTGCCCACCTACGATTGCGTATGCAATTTTAGGGAATAACATCATGGACAAAAACACACAAAGCAAAATGCAAACAAAAAGAAAGTCAATGTCATGCTATGAAAGGCAAACCAAGTTGGAATTAAGGCAACACACATTAAACTGAAAAGAGAAGATAATTTCATGGGTAAAAGGAACCATGACTACTCTGAACTTCTATGTACTGAAGAATATTGCGCTGAAATACCTAAAGCAAAATACCCACAGAGAAATACAGTGAAATTTTAGGGAGAAAGTTAAGGAAACAAAGTGGTAGAGAAGAATTTCATATTTCTTTCTAAGTTTTTGACTGATTAAACAATCAAAGCAAAGGAAGAAAATGGAGCATCTAAACAACATAATTTAAAAACTTGATCTAATATGTGTATGTGCTGTGAGTGTATATAATTACATACTCTGCAAATTACTTCTGAGTACCTATGGAACAGTTGTAAAAATTTACCAAATATTTTTAAGCCACAAACACCTTCAATAAATAAAAAATATACAGAACTGGTTAAAGTAAAAACAACAACACCTATTTAGAATTAATTCCCTTTACTAGTTCTTATGTCAAAAAGGAAATTAAGCTCTAATTAAAGATTATAAAATAACTGAAATATTACATATTTAACCTATGAAATACAGCTTAAATCCACTTAAAGTTTAAAAACTACATTAATAAATCATAACCTAAGAAGATACCAAAAGAACAAAAAATAACATGAAGACAGATTTACTTAAAAATCTGTTCAACAAACGTTTATTCAGAATCTTCTATGTACCAGACAAAAGCAGAAAATAAGACAATAAAAGACAGAAAAACTACAGATTTATGGACTAAATCTGATATCTTTGTTCTATGGAAAAAAGTAACAGCAATAATAAAAACACAAAAATAGATGAACTATTCACCAAGCTAATTTAAAAAGAAGAGTAAAGCACAACAACATAAAAATTGAAATTCAAAAGAAAAGTGAAAATTGAGGGAATCTGTCGACAGCAGATCTATATGGCAAGAAATAGTAAAAGAAGTTCTTCAGAAGGAAAATGATGGAGGTCAGAAACTCAGATCTACATAAAGAAAAGAAGAGTATTAGAGAGGAATAAAGGCAAAATAAAGTCTTTCATTTTTCTTATTCTTAATTTCTCTAACAGATAACAGCTGGGTCAAAATAATAATAGCGATGCTATAGTCAGCGATTATAACTAATGTATCAGTGAAATGAATGACAGCAAGGGAGGGGAGGGAGGACTCGGGAACACAGTGAGGTACTTGTACTACCCAGTGTTTGTTATTTGAAAGGAGACTTGGATTAGTTGTAAATGCATTTTTGCAAACTCTAGCTCCAACCATTAAAAAAAGCAGGAAAAAAATCTGGGTAAGAGCTAGGAATCAAGAATCAAGAGTTGGGTATTAGATCATTAAATGTGAGAAAATAAAGGAAAAGTAGTAAAAATGAGCTAGGAGAAAAACCAAGAAGGGATGCCTTTCAGAATGCCAGTGAAGAAAGATTTTCATAAAAGATTAAAAACTGTATTTTAAAATGCATACAAATATCGAATATGTATAAAACAGAATGTTAACAGTGGTTATTTTAATGAAATAGATTTGTGGAGATTTCGTTTTGGTTTTTCTGTTTCTATCTTCCCAAACTGTTCTGTAATAAATATGCAACACAGTTGTAATAAGAATAAAATGGTAGAAATTACTTTTAAAATATCAGGCCCTTTACTGTTTGTGTCTACCTTTCTACTAGTGTCAGTTCCTCAGTCAATATACTTAAGGAGATGCACATGTTGTAGGGAAAGCTGTTGGTACAAGTGTCCTGGAGTAGAACTGTCCAACAGAAATAAAAAGGGAGCTCCATATATAATTATGTGTTTCCCTGAAAATCAGACCTAGCCAGACCATCAGCTCTAATGCATCTTTTGGAGCAAAAATTAATACAAGACCCGGTATTGTATTTTATATGATATGATATGATATGATATGATATGATATGATATGATATGATATGATATTATTATTCCCGGTCTTATTTTATTATAAGACCGGGTCTTATATTAATGTTTGCTCCAAAAGACACATTGGAGCTGATGGTCCGGCTAGGTCTGATTTTCAGGGAAACACAGTAGTAATTTGTGGAGCTGGGATTTTAAACCAAATAGTCTACCTCTAGACTCCTGTGTCTTAACCAACAAATGTCTGTCTCTCCTACTTGAGATACTCGTACATCTAGCTTCTCAAGGACATATACTATCTCTTACACATCTTTGCCCTAGGACACCTGTATAATATATACTAAATGATTTAGAAGGACGGGAGGGGTGACTCTCTTGTCCTCCTACTAGCACTATACTTCCAGACCAAATGCCCTGGAGTATAACGCATGCTTCCATTATTTGCGAGCTTTCCTCCCCACTCCCCCGCCATTTTCTGGATACTAGTAGACTTATTATCACTGTGGGGCAAGCTGTGGCCAAAGCATCAGTTTTGCCTGTATTATTTTGCAATAATATTGCACAAATATTTATGAAAGTTATGGATACTATCCAACCCAATTTTTGCTTAGGAAATATTTCTTCCGAAGTATTTAAAAGACAAATTTTATCTACGTGCTAATCTAACAGGTCTGAGTTCTACAAGTAGAAGTTGTGAAATCTAATGAAATGACCATAAAGTAGGAGATTTAAGGACGAAAGTAAGAAGCTTGGATAATTCCATGTCCAAACAACCACCTTCTTGATAGCCAGGTGATAACTTTTATTGCACATCCATTAGTGATCCTGATGTTAGAGTCTCTTGCCTTTTGTTCTAATCTGATCAACCTAATTTCATTTGTATTTTCTCAGTTAACACGCTTGCCTTTTGGAAAGGGTCCATTTTTTCTTCCTTCTTCCTCGACACTTTTAATTCTCTGTTTCTCACCTGGCCACACTGAAGCGGCTGAAATGCTCTCAAGGACATGGAGCTGTGGGTAGGGAATCACCTTGTGTCCTTTTGTTGGATGCTTGAGCTAGCTGCTAACATCCAGCTAGCTGCATTTCCAAGAAGGTTCTGCCAAATCAGAAAAAAACCTCTTGCATCATGGATCGCCCCAGTATCTGCCCCAACAAAAGCAGACAGATCCACAAACAGGGAGAAGAGTCTGTTCTTTTAGGAAAGGGTATAGGGATGACTATGGTGTGAATATACTTTCTATGACTAAAAAGCTGTGTGCCCTTGGGGAAGTTACTTAGACTCTCTGAACCTTACTTTACGTAACTGTGCAAGCTTGGATGAGATACATAATCACTATGAATCTCAGGTTTCATATATAATAATGTGGCACTTTTACTATCTTGTAGGGTTTCTTATAGCATTAACTGAGAATAAAAGATATGAAAAGATTGAGTGCAAAGCCTGGCATCTAGTATATAGAACCACATTATCATTCTCCTACAATCCTCTTCCTACTTAATCACGAGAGTTTGAGACCTCAATTTGATAGTATCAGTATTTTAGACCTTCCAGTGGCCAACCTCAAGCATTTCCATGTCATGCCCCTCGAGGATGTATTTATCCCTCAGATGCATTTCATGCTACACAATATTTGTATGCAACTATCTACTTCATTTACTTATTAACAACTATATTGTGAATATTTCTAGAACAGGGTCTGGGTCATTTTCATCTTCCTTCTTGGGCATCTAAACACAGTGCCCTCTGGTGATGACAGGTATCCCCAACGTCTCTGGAAAACTTTCCATGAACCCCACAGTGTGGTCACTACTCCCGCTCTACCTTCTCACCCTACCCTGGGATCCTCCATCACAGACCTCACCTCATTAACTGCAAATCAGTTGTCGTTATTATAAGACACTTCAAACATACTGAAAAGTAAAATATCCGTGCCTTTACCACTCAGATCTCACGACTATTGAACTTTGGTCCCATTATTCAAGTTTCTGGTTTTTAAAGACCTATACAGTTGTGAACTTTTTAATCCTATTCTTTTCCTTCTTCCTCAGAGGTGACCACGGTCCTGTTGTGTCAGTGAGTTGGAACTTACTATATCTCTCTTATCGGGTCATGAGGATTACATAACATAAAACGGATAAGGTGGCTGATGAGTTAAATGCTCCATAGTTGGCTATTATCCTCATCCTCACTATCATTGTCCTTATTATTTTTCTCTGCACATTAATCTGTCTCCTCCAGTAGAGTGCTACTTTTTTGAGATCTGGGACTTTCTTTCCCCTCTGTCTATGTACAGCGTGCCCGGTTCCTGATACATAGCCAGCACACAAAACCTGTAAGTTGAATGAATGCTATAAAGACTGGAATGACTGATGCCCATTCTCGAATTTCAGGCATAGTCTTAAACCACATTGGGCAGAGTCCTTTCCAAATTCTCTAAAATAGGAAATTGGTCATAATACACAGGCAGGATTCACTCACCTTGAAAACTCCAGAGTAATGATCATCTATTAGTTCCTTCAAGTGACCCCGATGACCTGTTTGTTAGTGTCATTTGTTCTTTTCCAATACCTGACTCCAGAGGAGGACGGGACAAAATAAGTTTCCTGAAGTGCAGAAGCTGATCTAAAAGATGGCCAGGTATGAGCACCCCGTCTTCTGGCGTTCTCCATATGCTCTCAAGATAAAGGTAGCCTTTTAGTGTGTCACAACCCCACTTGCTGTCTCCTAGTCAATTATTGAGATTTACAGACATAGAAAAGAACTTGCCATTAAAAATGATTTGCAATAAAATTCGATTTTGTTTACTCAACGCTAAATACCAATAGTCAAGGAAGCGGCAGGCAATCTTACTCGTTTCCCCCCATACACTAATTAAACATTTTAGTGCAGAGATCAGCATAATTAAAGAATTAGGAAACAACGAGAAGTGCTCGGGATAATTTGTAATATCAGTGCACTGATGCATTGAGTCCAGATACCACAATTTGATTGGCAGGACTTTATTAAGTTTTGGCAGCACTTAGGTAGGCTGGGAGCTCCTTTATGAGGCTCTTGCCCATTAATCCAGGCTCCTGTTCTCGTTAGTACTGATGAGTGAAGGCAGTTAATTGAATTATGTATGAAGCACTGCTGATTAAATAATATTTCACTCCCCACTATAGAATTAGCTCTGCTGGATTAACATCCACTGTTGTCTCTGACACTGAATGTCATAAGGACCTCTTCTCAAGCATACACTTTGATTCTTTTCCATCTGTTCAACCGATGTAGCAACTCAGTTACCACTGGAACTTACTTACCCTTCAGACTGACAGGAGGTCACTTTGGAGAACCAATAGTTATTTATTAGCATCTGCGAAACCAAGAGGAAATTCCTCCCAAGTACCTCCACGGCTCTAAGGTTATTTTTATTTAAATCCACTGTAGAACATGAAGGAAAATTCTAATAATTTATAATTGTATTCTGCTTAAGGTAATAGGGAGAGAAAATAACTCCGGCTCTTCCAAATCAGCCTTGAAAATAAAAATATTGTTTTGAACCGCATATGTGGTTCTGCCTACATTTTCTGCACCTTCCTCTTCTCATGTAATTCTTATAGCTGCTGCTGAGAAAACAGAAGCCTCTTCCTATGGATGATGCACTCAAGTTTCTTTCTTCTCTCCTGCCCTCCCTCCCTCCCTTCCCTCTTTCTTTTGATCCATCTCAAATTTTACTATGAAATTACTAAGTGCCAGATGCTATGATGGGTGCTGGTAAGTAGAGAAAACCACCCTATGGTTACACCTTTAGAGGAGCTCACACCTTAATGGGCAATAAAATATGTATGTAGATATTTAATATCATGTGATAAGTACATAATAGAGATATGAACAGGGCAGAAGAGGGAGTGACTAATCCTACTTGGAGAAGATGGGAAGACTTTGAAATTGGAAGTTAACAAATGGGGTGAGCCTTGAAAGGTGAGTAGGAAATTTCCAGGTCCTGACTCCATCAGAAAGTAGAAGAAGAGCACAAGAATTAACCGGCATGTAGACCCATCATCCATTGAAGTACTAGAGTAGGCATTAGATTAGACTATGAAAGATAACCCAAGAATTTTGTTCCTCCATGATTTAGATTAGATTTGCTGAATTGTTTCCTCCGTTCTTCAAGGATGATGATGTATTACAAGGCTGCGTGGTGTAATGGAAGGAATATATACCTGGCAAGAGGCCAAATCTGTATGTGACCCTCGTCAAGTCACTTCCCTGGTCTGGGCTTTAACTTTTTCAGCTCTAAAGTAAGGAGTTTGGTCAGGACACATCGTACTGAAGGTTTGCAGAAATTCTGACTGCGGTTGGTCTGTCTCCAGGAGAGGCAGGCTGAAGCTACTTTGGTGAATTTACTCTATCGAACAGGGTCTGGCTTCTCACGCTACAAGTGCAGAAACTTCCTATCAGGGCTACAGAGATCTGGACTTGTACACCTGATCTACACAGGTGAAATTTATATGAGGTTGAGGTATGGAAATCAAGCTCTTGATTTATAATAAATGTTCTGTTAGCCTACCTTGAAATTTTCTTCTTATAGAATAACTATAGGAAGAGCTATCTTTTAAATCAAAGTTTACTTAAGCATGGAATCAAAACAAAGGAAACTGAGTTACTTAAATATTTTACGACATCGAGCCTGCAAGCACCTGTCTGAAGGCATCCATCTCCACAGCAGAATTCTGCCTGTCAAGGGGAGCTGTTCTTCAGGAGGCTTGGGCAGGACTCCCCCACCCTTCTAAGGACAAGTTAAGAAGGCACTGCCCACGTTCACCTCCCAGACTGCCTTTTCTTCTAAACTCTCATTTCTCACCAATGTTTCTTTCCTATAGATCTCAGTAAACATGTATTGTCTACCACTATTGATTCCTCTGTAGAGTCCCCACTCCATTATGGGGCATTCCTTCTCCTTAAGATGGTTCATAAGTTGATTTGATAATTCAAGTTGGAGACGATAATCTTATTTCTCATATAGTTACATTCTTAGACGTTCCTTATTATCACTTACCCACCTACATGTTCCAACTCTAGAATTCTAGGATATATAATCGATTATCTTCTCACGGTTTGCAAAACATTAAACTTAGAGAAGACGCTTACATGGAATTGAATGAGACAGCAATCCAGAAATAAACAATAGGCATAGTCACAAAAAAAGAAATGGAATAAAGCTGATGTCAAGTTCATCATTGATACGCAAAGCTATCTTAGAGGAGTAAAAACCATGTAATACATTTCACCTCTCAAATCTCAAGTTCCTAAAATAATATAAACAAAGCAATCGAGAGAAGAAAATAAGGCCCAACACTCAACATTTGAATTATTAGAAAAACGTCATTCTTTAATTAAAATTGTTAATTGCTTTTATGGTGTGCTTCACCTATTGCAAATAAGTAAAAATATTCAGGAAACAAAATGCCTGAAACACAACTGCTGAATTTTCAACTAAGACTTCTATTAATGTGCCTTAACATTTCTTCAAAACAAAATAAAAAAATAACAACAACAAAAAAACCAAACCAAACTTATGCAAATAATGGTTTAACCAAATAACTGAAGTTTGATCATTAGAAGACATTGTTCGACCATTCAAAAAAATTTAAAACACTCAGCAGGCCAAATTAACATTTTCATTAAAGTTATATTCAATCCTTATATTCAGTGACATTCTCTAACTAAGGGAATTGGGTCTAACAAAAAGACTACTTAAATGGAGAAAAGTATAGCTGAGGTTAATACCAACATTTCTATAATATCTAAAAATTACGTGTTCTTTGTACAAAGGTTCTCTGTCTAACCAGCGCTAAGGATGACCCAACCAACTAACTGAGGCTGTTGGATTTTCAGAACTCATTTCCTGTGTTATTCTTGCTTTCAAACCTTTCCCATATCTGCCTTTTAGCAATGGAACCAAACTAGGTCAGCTATTGTGTCCCCTCACGTATTACGTTTCTTCTTCCCTTAGGGGCTGTCATTTTTCTTCTCCTTGAAATAAATTCACCTAAAGAGTCAAAGCCATTTCTCTCAATCAGCTTCCCATCATTCTCTCTGGAGCCTTTAGAACTCACCATTATACTGTCAAAAGTGTCATCCATGGATTCACTAAAACACAACTATTGAAAGTCTAATAATAATAGTAGTTACTATTTACTGAACTCCTCAAACATGCCTCGCCAGCCGTGCTGGAGATTCAGTGATAAATGAAGCATTTTTGCCTTTGAAAAGCTCCCAGTCAACAAAGAGAGGCAAACGTAAGCGTATGTTCACTGCAGAGGAAGCTACGTGCTACAAGAACACAGATGAGGGAGCAATTCATTCAAATGGGAGTGAGGTGACTCTCCCACATCTCTTCATGGTGTGAACATCCACCCTGTCCCCAGCTCTTCAAAGTCATACCCATCTCCTCTTTTATCCTTTCACATCAAAGGGTGAGTTCTACTTCAAAAATATCTCCGATATGTCTTCTCAACTGCCAATGAACCGGGCCCTCATCGCTTGCCTGGACCATGACAATAACCTATTTGTCACTACTGTCTTCCCTCCAAACATGATTATTTATTAATCTTAAGCAGCACTGATTCAAAAATTGCCATTGGCTCTGATTTGTCCACAAGACACAGTTCAGTCTCCTCAACATGGCGTACGTAACTTTCCACAATCTGGCCACCACATACTTTTCCAGGTTCATACCCCATATCATTAGACAGGCTATGCCTAATTTTCTTGATTCTCTCAACATGTCATGTTCTTTCAGCTAGCTATACTTTTGAGCATGCCCTTTTCTCTGCTGGGCACACCTTTCTTTCTGACTCCTGTTTCTGGGAAAAATTCTTATCCCGTAGATCCAACATCATGCCTACTTGGCTTCTTTACCACCCAATTTGCAAAAGGCTACCAGATGGCCACTCACCCAACTGTAGGCCACTTCACATGAGGGCAAACATTTGACTTTTAAATAACAGCTGAGGATCACTCTCCAGCCAAACAGAAAACATTCATATGTGGTCAAAATGTCACCGAGAAGGCGGTTATAATGTGCCCCATTATTCTCTATGGATTTAAAGATGTTAATACATTTTTCAATATATCTGACTTTCTCACAGCAATCAAGTGCATCCTGGGGCATCTAGGTGACAGAGACTGAATTATATTCTAAACTTCCTCATTCCAATCTCTCTGTATAGTTGATTTCTGCTCATCCTTGAAATTTTGGCTTGTATTTAAACCCTTCAAGAAATCTTTCTAGATGTTCTTCCCAGGTCAGGCCCTGCTATTATCTTTCTCACAGCATCTGGTTCTTTCCTTTATAGCACTTATCCTAACTTATCATTATATATTTATCATTTGTTGATTGTCTTTTTCTGCACAATCAATTTTGTAAAGTCCGTAATGATAGCGGTCCTCTTTGTTTTAGTCATTCATATCTACCCAACACTAGCGTGGCACAGAGTGAGTCTCAATAAATATGTGTTGGATGACTACAATTTCACGTTGCATCATGCTAGATGACATAAAAGAATTAAAAAAAACCCCAGTAGATGATATGTCCACTGGAGTTAAAGTCTGATTGCTGGGGAAATCAATTATCGATGAACATCTACACATATCGGGGTAGCTAAGTGGTTTCCCAGAGTGTTGTCTGTATTAAGACCCACATGGAAGTCCTTAGAGAAAGAGGGGGCAAAAGAAGTACTTTGAAATTTACAATCAAGCTCAGCAATATTCTCCCCAAACTCTCTGAAGGACAGAAAATTCATCCTGAGGTAGAAAAGAGTCAAGTTGCTTAGGCTTCTACCTTGGAACATGTTGGTTTTTGGTGAGAAAGAAATATTTTTAGATATAACAACGTGGAGACAATGAAAGAGTATCTGACCCAACCTGGGAGAACCTCTTTCATATTTAAAATGGCATGCTCTAAAAACTCAAAGTGTAGGGCAATACTCTAGGGATTCTCAAACAAAATTGACACCACTGAGGAAATAATCTCACCTCATTCCCTGTGAGAAAAGCACTCAGAGAGGCAGAAGTGAGTCTACATAAGCTGTTATAACAATATCAGCCTCCAATGGCAATCCCAAGGTCACGTTCCCAGTGGTAACCGCAAAAGCAGAAGAATTTGGTGGTATGGCCACTAAATGGCAACCTGAAGAGAAGCAAGTTAGCTATAATATTTGCATAGGTGAAAGATAGGTCACCCTGGTCACCTAGCCTGGTGAAGAGGGCCAAAGATGTTGAGAGGCTCAGTTGTTCCTCTCAGGGGGGGCCCAGGTCAAAGCCTATGTTGTTTACAGAGGCCATGGCTGCCCTGTTTTTTGTTCATTCACCTTAGACAGCTATATCCTAGGGAACAAGGATTAAAAAGACATACTATATGAGAACATGAAGGAACAATAAAAGTAGTGAAATAATTTTGTGCTCAATTACTTGTAGATTGCAGGCGCTATAGATATGTAGAGATGAGAGAAAGAGCATCTAGAAAAGGATGGGATACAAATATTTACTTTCCTGCAATCCTTCACAGAGGAAGTCAGCCAAAGATAAATTTAACTTGACTTTCTTTTAATGCCTGTCCCTGGGAATTCCTTATCCAATAAAACACCAGCCTCATAAAATTACAGCACTATTCCATCTTCCTCTGATATATTTCTCTTGCTTCCCATTTCCTTTCTATCAATTAAAAGATGTTGCTCTCAACTCTGACAGTGGCTCCTTTCACTGTCGGCTCCCCCCAGGCCCAATTTCTGCAAAGCTCATCAATTTATTTATATTTATTTGTCCTAATACATATTTTTCCAATTGGTTTCTATTATACAACATACCACAGGGAAAGAGCCTGGTATTAAAATCACACTGCGTGGTTTAATTTCACTTCAGCGGCAGGACTCTGGTTTTAATCAACTTATTTTGATCACAGAATAGTTCTCAGTAATCATCCAGTGGTGTCAGGTAGGCCATAAGCTGAGAGTAATCAAATGAGTCTCTCCTCCCCTTTCCTCTCTCTTCCATATGGAACAGCACATTTCTTCCACTCCAAATAAACTGGAGCTAATGCCAGGTTCTAAATTGGTCTGGTGAAATTGTCACTGACTCTCCATTATCCTTACTAGTAATGGGAATCAATGGAGTGGATAATCTAAAATAATGGCTGGTTCCAATTCAATCATATTTGTCTTGAAGAATACGATATATGTTTTGCCCCTCTCAAACAATTCATCTTTCTTATTAATTATGTTTTCCTGGTCCCTAAGTAGACAAAAAAGAAAGAGATAGTCTTTTTTAGAATGCCAAACATCGTTTGGGGTACTTCATAAACATTATATTGAGTAGTAATCACTATGAGAAAATAATTATTTATCTCCAGTTTATATAGGAGAAAATTCAGAAGAAGCAGAGCATTGTGAGAAAATCTCTGGGCAAAGAGTTAGGAAAAACAAGTTCAAATTCTGGATCACCACACACTACTGAAAATGGAGGACATGTATTCTGACGACTTAGCTAGGCTGCAATTTTGTTTCCTTAAATTCTTTGCAAAGTTCTGAGTTAGTGTGGGCTGGCCACAAGAGACCTTCTGCATGAGACGTGGAAGGTGGAAGTGACGCAGCAGCCATGTTCTTTATATGCAAGTAAGGTTAGTGCCGATTGTGAGGGGTCGTTGTAACCCAAGCAGGTTGTTGCTTATCTACTGACTTGTCTTGTTAGCACGGGGAGCGCCTGTACCTGCAGCACATTCAGTTCCCGCTAGATAGTGTGTATGTGTTTAGCTCTGTGAAGAAAAGATACTAGCTTTTGCTACAGATAATTCCACCATCAAAGTCGAAGGCTTGGGGGTGGTGAAGGACTCATATGGCTTCCGGCTGCCCTCATGAGTTCTAGCACATTCATTTTGTCCCTGCTTCCCCTTGTTCACATCCATCTTTCCTTCTCCATGGCTTTAAAGGTGGACTTCAGGCTTCAGTACCAGACAAAGAAGCAGTAGCCTCATGTAGACTGTTTACCCATCCCTGACAACTGCACAAAGTCTGATTCCTATTATAATCCCTTATCCTCTACAGCTCCCATTAGGTTTGCTTCTCTGCTCAAACTCTGACCCAGGATGTGATCAATCCTAGGAAATCACTTCATCTATTCAGAGCACTGTTTCTTATTCTCCCCTGTGGCTCTATGGTAAAAGTGAAGGGCAACCCAGAATGGTGCTAAGGGGCGTTTCTTTTCACGTTGCACAGATAAATCATAAAATAGATCATTTGCATACAGATATTCATGAGGTAAATTAAAAAGTGATGCTGTTGTGAAGATAAGAGCCATCATTAGGAATTAGGTCTTCGACTTCATGATGTGAACAATATTTCAAAGGGCATCCTCAAGCCCTGAGCCACCCGTGCAAAGAACCGTGTGACAACAATGAAGATGTGAGAGCAAGATTTGTGGTTGTTGAGTGTCCTCGAATCGTGGAGGTTCAGTGAAAGCAATAAATCCACACGTGTCTAACACCTCACTTCTTTCAAGTGCTTTCACAGCGAGGACCCACGCTTGTCAAAATGCCTGCCTTATAGAATTGCTGTGAGAAACATGTTGACAGTAGATGTGGAAATCTCAGGATGAAGCCAGGCATATAACAGTGAATAAATGGCAATTATTGCTTAAATTCGTATGTTTGTTTGACTTTTGCCAGCTCTCTTCACTGGATCCTCAGGGTATTCTTGAAATGCTATTATCACCCACTTAAGAAGAAATAAGTACAAAGTAGATAAATGATCTAGGTCATATGGCTACCAAGTGCTTCCAAGAACCAATAGCAAGTGATAGAACAAGGACCAATAACCTGATCTGCTGTAATAATAATGATAAAGGTGATATATGTGGAGCATAGATGATGGGTTAGACATTACTTGCATATATTAGCTTATTTAATCGGCATCAAGAAACAAGCAAAAAAAACCTATAAAGGCAATAATAGCCCTCATTTAAAGATTAGGAAACTGAGGTTTAAAGATTAAGAGAGGTTGAAATATCTGCTTTATGTTACACAGCAGGAAAAAGGAAATAGGGACTGAAATCCAGACAGATGGCCAGTGGGGTGAAGGTGGGGTGGGAATGGTGTTTCTTTCTTCAGCTTCGTAATAGCGGATCCATACAGCACCTGTCTCATAAGGTTGCTCCGAGGATGGAACAAGCTAATACACATAAGATGCTCATACCATACCTTACATGTGCTGAGAACTCCTTTTTTGTTAGCTACTCATCCACTAGGGCCATACTCGGCCTAAGTAATTAATGCTGGTGCTTCTATTGCTTATACCAGGGAATAGGAAATGTGTCCTCTGGGCCAAATCCAGCTGGAGGCCTGATTCTGTATGGCCAAGAAGATAAGGATGGCTTTTACAGTTTTAAAGAGTTGAAAAAAAAAAAAGGCCAAGAAGAATATTCAACAAAGACCTATGTGGCTCCTTTTTGATCCCTCAATATACTCCCGTTAACCTACGGACCATGGCACACACCAGTCCCCTCTAGGGATATGCTTGCCTGCTCTTTATATTTTTCAAGATTCACCTTGAGTATTATCTGCTCCTGGAAGTCCTTTCTCATGACACTTTTTACTGTGGCAGCCATCCTGGCCTCCAAAGGATGCCCTCCAGTTCACATGTCTGTGCTATGGGTTCCCAGGGTACCACCCTGTCTTCTCTCTATCAAGCGCACTACTGCATAGTGATGGCCAGATGAGATGTCTTGTTTCTCCCACTTTTCTGTAACCTCCTGGAAGGCAGAGGCTGCATTTTGTTCATTCTGTTGCCCCAGACTCTGGCAGAGTCCCTGACCTACACGCAGTCAGTAAGGGTCTGTTAAAGGGAGGAGGAGATGAAATCTTTTGTTTTCCCGTTTAATAATTTTTAGGCTACAGTTTTAGATAGTAGCTAATGGGGAAAACACACACAGGAATGCTCGTTATTCTTCTAATGCTATCAGGATAGGAGAAGCTTAAGACATTGGGATTTGATATGGAACTTTGCAACTCAGGTAGAAAATAAAACAGCCAGAGTTTACTCATATGGAAAATGGGTGCATTCGGATGCAATGATTTTCTTTAAGGAAAAGGCAGAGAAAAAGACCTCCCAACTGCCCTGTTGAATTTTATCCGATTTGAACTATGGGCTGGTACTGAGCTAATCAAATTAGCATCTATTCCCACTTTCATGTGCAAGGAACCTTCTTTCTAAGGGAATAAACTCTTTCCTAAAAATATGCAGAGTCATTACTTATAGGAAAATAAAATAACAGCAACACATAAATAAGTTAGCTGTCTCTTACCAGGACAACCAACAAAAATAACATGCACATCCCAAGGGGCTGCTTCCTAGTTATATTAATAAATCAAAATACCTACTTATGATGATTTATTTGTAGACCTTGATGCTGAAAACTCATTTATCATTTGCAATGCAATTTGCCCATCTCTACAGATCATAAAAATTCATCGAACTATGCTTCTTCTTATGGCATAATTTAATATCTTGTTTTTCAGCACCAGAATAAATCCCCATGATAAATATATAATTTCCCTATGTTATCCTTTAGCAGTCAATTGCAAACAATACATTTTATATATGCACATGCATTTCAAGAATTAATGAAACAAATTTCTCATATCCTAATTTCTTAAACCAAAAGGTACAAAGAGAAATATCTAACCTATTTAGGAATCAGAACAACAAAATTGCCCAGTTAACAAGGAAGCAAGCTATACAAGTGTATTTCTGGAGTAAGTGCAATATCTTGCTGATTCTAACAAATCTGTGATTTATAACCAACACTGTGGAAAACACATATGTATGTGCTTTCATGGAAGTTGACAGCAGAGATTTTCACCATAGCCATTCTGTACCTTAGACATTAACTAGAGACTTATGGCTACTGAAAGGAGGCGACAGCCAAGATCTAGAATAAAGTTGGAAATTTTACATTAATTGACAAATGCCACCACCTTAAATGATTGTCACACTATTTCTTCAAAGAAATCCAAGTATTTCAATAATTAATAAGTATTTTCCCAATTTTTTAGAGAAACCAAGGCATGGAAAGGTTCAGAGAAAACCTCAAAAAAGAGTGAGGTAATGATACATTGCATTTATTGTCAACCAGTCTAGTTCTTGTTTTACAAAATAATAGATAAATCGCATCTTTAATTAAAAAAAATTCTATTTTTAGTATAAAATTATTTATATATCAATTTATTTTTAGCCTCTTCTTTGATCCACTTCTGACCTATAATGTGAGGATTGAATCCTAGAAAATCACGTCCTCTCTTCAGATCACTGTTTCTTAATCAGTAACTAGTCTCTGTGGCATCACAGATCTTTTATTGCTGAAGAAATTTGCTAATTGTTCTCAAACATCTCAAAGCCAGGTCAAAAACAAGGCTCTTATTTTTCTTATTCAAATCTTAAACCTGTCTAAAAAACAATACAAAGTCTTAAGAGTTTCAACTATTTAAATGCTTTTGAACTTCATTAGCATGTTAGCAAGTTATTCTGAAGTACGTAACCAAGAAACATTAAAACCTGGACCTTCATAAATCCCCAAAGTTGTGAATATCTCTATAGGACATCAATTCTCCCAGAAAAATGTAGAGTATAACATGATAATTTAACTGACCCTTTAGAACCTTAATGACTCTATATTTACACTAACAAAATCATTTGTAAAGCCATAAAAATAAATTCTGCTTCCAGAATAAACTCTACACTTCATTAGGCTTCTACGCTGTTGTAACATTAATTATGAGCTCACGGGACTCTTAAAAGAAACTTTTAGTCCCCATTAGGTATTTAATACGCTTGAGAGTTACTCCCTTAGCTCTAATAGATAACTTCCAAGGGTCATTGAAATGAAAAGCATGGGCAGTCTACTGTGCCACTCCCCAGTCATGTGACGGCTTCACTACCAGCTGCACACTGTGTGTTTCCAGGCCATGCTTCTTTGGCGTTATACTCAGAAAACATTATGGCTCTTCAGGGCACTTTGCTAATAGCAAACATGATGAGTGCAGCATCTGGTCTGGAAGAGCTCATTTCACTGGTTAGGAGAGCAATTTATCAAAGCCATTTCATGGATGGACAACTCCTTACCAGACTTTCAGGGTACAGAGTAGCTCTATTGGGGTGCTGGTGGGGATTTGATCTGCAATATTGATGTGACGGTAAGCTTTCCAAATAGGTCCCTTTGTATCCTCAAAAATTCTTAGTTTCAGAGAACTTTCTCTAAAATATATTGATCTTTTAACTTCACTGACCCATACTAATTAGTCAGATGAGAAACAACCAGGGGCTGGAAAATGGTGGTCCATAAACCAGGTTTCCTTTCAGCATTTGGACATGGAAGGAGACTAGTGACCAATGAAGAGATAGAAAAGATGAGGGGAAACTGAGTTAAGGGTTCAAGGTGAAAAGAGGATGAAAAATACTATGTGTTATAGTATACACATCTTCATCCCACACAGAGCTTCCGTGGGTCTTAGAAGTAATGCCAGATTGCAACTTTCATAATCTGATGCAGGCTGTGAAGTAAGGAGTTCCAGAGAGAAAAAGACACAGAAGGCACAGACTCCAAAATCCCTGATCAACAGGAAAATGATCAGAGATCCTGGTCTTTGTCTCTCTAGATGGAAGTAGCTCCTAATCTAATTTCTGCTTCCACCTAAACCTAAAATGCCATGTTGACAGAGCTTGAGTGCTACAGTATTAAACCAAGCAGCTCCCTATAGGAGAAAGGATGAAGTCATTATGTACAACTTTCTCTATTCTCTGCCCCTAAAATCCCAACCAACTAAACCCAAAAAGGGATGGGGCACACTTGTGCCTAAAATTATGAATTATCATAATAAAAACATTAGAGAAAACGCAGAGAATAATATATGATATGATATGATATGATATGATATGATATATGATATATATGATATATGAATGCCATGTCCTTCCCCACACATCCACTTAACAAATGTTAATATCTGCCATTCTTTCAATGAATCTCTCTTTGTGAAAAAAATGAAAATGCAGTGGAAGATCCATTTGCATCATTTTTAAGCCCTCTTCTTCCCTCTTACTAGAGATAACTGATGTCCCAAAGCTGCTTTATGTTCTTTATTGTGTGTATATAACAAATAGTGTTTGTTGAGTTGTCATCATATAATATTTATTCTGCAACTTGCTTTTTCACACAAGATTGGTTGAGATTTATCAGTTTTGAAATGAACATATCTAGTTCATTTATTTTAAGTGCAGTAAAGTATTCATACATAAACATCTTTGCCAAAAATGTATGGCGATTCTTGGACCCTCTTGGGATTTTGATGAAAATATTACTGATTTAATTAACCTGGGAAGAATTAGCGTCTTAATTATATTAACTCTTGCCATTATATACATTACGATTCTTTCCCTTTCATTCAATCTTTTAGATCCTTCAGTTACAAGCTGTAATTTTTGGTTGTTGGTGGTAAAGTCCTTTCACAAATATCATCTACATAGTATAGGTTCCTTGAGTCATTATCATGAGTGGCACCTTTTCTCCCTATTATGTCATCTATTTTGTTCTGGCTGATGTATGAAAATACTTTCATTATTTTTATTATTGATTTTATCTCCAATAAAGCTGTTAAATACTCTTCTTTTAACAGTTTGGCTATAAATTCTCTTTCAAATTTCTATATAGATAATCATATCATATTCAAATAGTAACAACTATTTTTTTCTTCTTTATTTATTTCTCTGATCTCTTCATGGCTGGGACCTCCAGTAATAAATTTAAATGCTAGCAGTGGCACTAAACACTTAATCATGTACCCGCTTTATTGGAAATAATTTTTACATTTCATCCACAAGTAAAGTGTTTCATATAGGGTTTGGTGGATACCTCCCAGCAGATTAAAGAAGTTTTATTTGATCCCTAGCACAAAAAGAATTTTATTATGAACAATGCTAAAATTTAGAAATATTTTTTCTGCTTCTGTTGAGATGACCATATAATTTTTTTTCTTTAATCAATGTAGGGAATTAAAATGAGAGATGTTTATTATGTCGGTCCATTATCGCTTTCCGGGGGGGGGGTGGACCTTTTAAAAAATAATACAGTCCAGTCTTTATATTCTGTTGGATTTAATTTACTAATGTCTTATTTAAGATTTTGCACATGTGATCATATATGAGAACAGCTTACACTGTTTTGTTTTCTGTTTTTATTTGATTTTGGTGTCAATATTATATTAGCTTCATATAATGAGTTGGGCAGCTTTCCTTATTTTCCTATTGTCTGATACAGTTTGTATGCTATGTGCACTTTCTATTATTCATAAATCCATTTATAGCTATAGTTTTCTATGAAACACATTTCTGTAATGGTTACTGGTTCATTTTATTCAAGCATGTTCAATTATTTCTATTATTTTTTCTAGCAAATTATCCATCTCCTAAAATTTTAAATAACTAATCTACAAAGTATCAATTTTTTTTCTTTTTCTACTGTATCTATAGTTACATTACTTTTTCTGTTACTTCTACTGTTTATTTGTGCAGTTTCTCTTATTTCTTAATCAATCTTGCTTATTTATTTTGTACTATAATTTGGTTTGTTTATTTTTCAAAGGATCAGTTTCGGTTTTGTTGATCATCTCTTGTTTGTTTTCTTCCTCTTTCATTACTGCTTCTTTCCAGAGGATTCCTTTGCAAACAAAGTTCTAAAACCTTAGAGGAAAGCTATTGCAAAGGAATTCAATAAAATCAATAATTAAGATGTGAATATACTCCAGATAGGAAAAAAATAATAAGAGGAAACCAAATTTAAATTTAAGATGAGCATGTTCAAAATCTTTGGCTAGATAAAAATATCATCAGAACTGTTTTTTTTTGAAAAGGTAAGGCTTTAGACAAAAATTACTCTGAAGTTGGGAGTGCAAAAAGTATCTAGTGTATAATTGTCTTTTGGAGGGAACAGAGTAGAGAAACTAAATAATTTACGCTTTGGTTAAGTAAGTATGTTAAAAATTTAAGGGAGTACTCTGCTTAAGCCTTTCCAATTTCTTTTCAATTTATTTTTTTCTGTTACTGCCATGTGTTTGAAGCATAAGGGGGCTCAAAATATGAACTTACAATGTCATGTTCACTAGATGTCAGTTGCAGACATCAGGAGTTTCCCCACTACCTCCCTCATAAAGAAATTTTGAAAGACAGTCTACTCTCAAGTGTCATTAGAATTTATATATATATGAAGCCCTTTGATATTACTAAATTAAAAAACATTGAATTCAAATATGAATGTAGTGGGCTTCCTATCTGGGCTTATATTTTACTCCTGCTTTTGCAAAGCCTTCCCTTCTCTAAACAAAATACTTGAGGCCTGTTTCAGCCTTTGTTCACACTCTTCAATGTTTCCCCCAGTGCCCACCTGAACATTAAACTGAGGGCTCCCAGAAGACAGGAAGTGCTTCTTTATCTTTTTGGCTTTAGTGCCTAGTACAGTGCCTGGCACAAGAATACTCAAAGAGTGTTTCTTGGACAGACAAAACTGCTTCCTTTTGACACTAATATCAGTCTATCTCGTCTCTAAAAATATGAATACTAGACCATAAAGACATGACAAGTCTAAATCTTACTCCTTCAAGAATCAGCTCTCTGTTATAAAGCTTTCCTCTACACTCCCTACTGGAAATAATTTCTTTCCTCTTTTAATTTATAAAGTAGTTTAACATATCTCTTTTATGCCGCTTATTAATTTCTATGTTATAGGACAGAGGTTTATGGACACAGACTTTGTTTTTCATAAGACTAAATCTCTCTTAAGAATAGGATCTAATTTGTGTTTTATATGTAGCAAAGCAAATTATATTTACTGAACGTTTGCTGCTAAACAGTTTAAAACATAAATTTTAAACTGATAAATTTTAAATACTGAATTTTTCACTTGTTCGCTACTTAATTACTATGTTCACCAGTCCTTTAGGAAAGTTCCTGAACCTGTTAGATCACTTGGAGAGAAGACATCCTGTGGGCGTTAAGTGTTGTATTCCTTCCCTTCAAAGCAGAATTGACTCCTCAACAGAGGATTTCTAAAGCAATGGTCAATTGTAATCGGTAAGAGCATTTCCCTTCTGAATTTATAATTCTGAGACGTTTAATTTTAAAGAGATAAGAAACATTTATGATTCAAAACTCACACTGTAAACCAAAACGTGAAGCCACCTATGTGATTTCTTTGTGTTTTGTTCAAGGGGTATTAATATTTTCATTTCAGAACAACGCATGTTGCCCTGTTTCAGTTATATTGAGCAAAACCGATGTCATCAAATCGAAGTGCTAAATTCACTCCACCATTAGGTATGTAATTAAAGTTTAAGTTTTGTGATCAGGGAATAAAGCCAAGTTTCAGTAAATCTGCTGTAGAAAATAATGAGACACAGCAGGCAGGGAGGAATGCTACAACTGCACAAGCAGTGGGGCCAAGCAGTTCCTGTCCTGGGTCAGTCACCTACTGATCTGGGAAGGTGACTTAGCCTTCCCGAGCCTTGCTTTCTGTGCCTGAAAACTGGGAATTGTAATTCAGACCTTGCAGAATGTTTGTTAGTTACAGAAAACTATACACAGCTCCTAATACTGTAATATGCACCCATCATCGATGGTACAATTTATGGTCATTTATCACGACTATTTGTCAGTATATTTATCATGATGGTGATGATGATGATGATGGGAGTTTTTCACTAAGCCACCAATGTCACCTGGGCTTAAAGGCCATAGGATCAGCCCTGTACATTTAGAATTGAGTTTCTGCTTTGATCAAGCAAGTAAGTAGTTGGTCCACAGGGTCATGCCGACGACAGTATATGCCAGTGCACATATGATGGGCAATTTTAAAGATTACATTCTCAGTGGCTTAGGCATTTATCTTTTATAGCTGACCATAATAAAGTGGAACAGTTAATCATGACAGGAAGATAATGCTAACAAATTTAATTCATTATCCAATACATAAACGTAAGATGTTTTATTAAAGTAAATGAGGAAAAAAATGTCTACTTTGCAAAGGTACATTTAGATATTTTTCTCTCCTTTTCCTCCTCCTCTTCTCCTTCACTACATGTCAATGTATATAACAGGATAGTAAGCTTCACACTTTGTAATGGAAATGTATGTGAAACAGATATGTAACACTACAAGGACACTTACGTTTCTTGTAAGTGACATGACCCAAGAAAAGCTACAGGAATCAGGATACAGAGAAGGAACTATGGATTTGTGGGGGAAAGAAAGTCTTCAAGGGAACAAAGACCGGAAGTACATGCTGATGGAGAAATGACTTCTGCATCATGGAAGAGCAAAGTGGAAACTCAAAAAGAAATGAGCAATGTTCTCTGAAGTAACTAGCCCCAATGGTATGGCTGTGAACACAGTTGTTTTAATGCCATCCATGGCCAAACTATCTGTGAAGACAGACAGGACTGGACGTGAGCCCACGTCCAGCGTGAGCTAGGGGCTGCATCAGAGAGCATGAGCCTGGCATGAGAAGATGCTTGGCCAGGAGGACTTTCCACCTTTCAGTCCCAATATGCCACAAACTCAGTAGCAGTAGCTTGTCATTTATTAAACAAAATACTAAACAATTTATTGTAATTTCTGTTATAATTCTTACAATTCTGAGATGACGACTATCTCAATTTTATAGATGAAAAAACTGAGGAACAGAGAGGTTAAGTAACTTGCTTTGATTCTCTCAAAATCCTGAATTCTCACAACCCTAAAAGTTCAGCATTATTAATCTTATTTATAGATTTTTTAAAAACCCACAAAACTTTAAAGTTGGAAAGATTGGTAACTTAACAGTGACCACGTAACTCATAGACCGAAGAGCTAAAATTTAAACATACATCTGTGAACCCAAAGACAAAGCCCAGAATCAGATACATGTGCATGTAAGACTTAGGGTACCATATTGCTTCCTTCCTTACTAGGAGCTCCTGAATGGTAGAGGCTGTGTTAGCTCAAATGCTTTTTGAGTATCTACTTTGTGCAAAGACCAAGTTTTACTTAATCTTAGAGATGAAAAAGACCTTAGGTATCTTTTATTCCAATGTACTTCACACTTATTTTACTTATTTAATGAGGAAATACCCCAAGAAAAGTGAATCATTTAAAATTAAACTGTGTTTAATATATTTAATAATTATTTGTTAAAAGGACAGATGGGAATCATACACAAAAGTCTATTCTGTCCTACCCACAGGTGTTATCTCATAGTATCAAATTTAATGTTTTGTGTTGATAGTCTAATGATTTTCAACATCAAATGAATTTTATTTGTAAAACTAGAAGATTGAACAATGGAAAGTTTGGAATATTTAAGGTACGTAAATATTTAGGTACCTTATAGGAATATTTAGTACACTTCAAATTAGTATACTGATTAAATTTAGGTTTTGTATGCATGGTATAAGTTTGCGAACAACTATTAATTGAATATAAATAGAATTCCAGGAGACTAGAGGAAGCAAAGATAAATCACAACAAACAAAAATATGATAGAAGGTGGTAGAAATTTTACTACATATATAACAACATGATAAATGAAATGGAATTCAATTTCCATGTTAAAAAAGAGTATAAAACGCTTTTTTTTTAAAAAAAATCAACATTATATATTTTAAGTTAATGAAATAAGAACTCCTAAATTTACTTGAAAGAGTAAAGGGCTAAGTGGGTAAGTATAAGGAATGATGACTCATTATGCCAGATATTGGGGCTTATACAAGTATAAGCTATAGACCAAGGGGACAGAGGAAAAAGTCACAATCCCATGCATGTATATATTGGAAGTTGGAATAATGATGGAAGTAGCATTAAAAATCAGCATAAAGAACTGACTACTTAATAAATAAATAGCAGCGAGTCAACTAACGGTGTGGAAGAAATGGATTCCTATCTCACACCATACAGAAAAAATAGCAAAGTGTGAAAAGCAAAATTATAGAATTTGGAGAGAAGTACAGAATATTTTTATAACCTTGGAAGGAGGAAGATTAATGAACCAAGACACAAAATATACAAGCTATTAAAGGAAAAGTTTGATGAATGGATAAATGTGACATATTAAAACTTTAAATTCTCTCTATAAACAAAGTAAAAAGTCAGACTGAGAGAAGATATTTGCTGGGCACATAACCAATATGACATAATATTAGTATCTAGATTGTTCACAAATCAGTAAAATCCCTCAGAAGGGAATGTTCGCCTCTGCTTCTTGAGGTTCTTGGCTTCTTAGGTCTTGGCAACCTCGGTCACTCTATGATCCCTACTGATACATTTTCAAAATATTTTTTGCATGTAATCTAGTTCTCATCAAAATGATTGATCTGATACCAGCTAATCCTCAATAGCCAGGAGAACGTTCCCTTGGAGGTGATACTTCTTATACTGTACTAATCCCAGCCATAGACTGAACACACATTCTGGTTTTTCTTACTGAGACATAGTCACATATGTGAAATGGGAGCCAAATTTAAGGAATTAAGAAAGTAATAAGGTTAAGGCTATTAAAAATAATTTAGATCTTCTGCCATCCTAGTCTCTAGTTGTCTTATGGCTCATTCACATAGGACTAGCGAACTGTGACCCTCGCTATAAACCCATGGGTACTGGAGGGGCGGCCAAACCATAAGTTGAGGTCAGGTGTGGCAAAGCCACTGCCAGAAACCTCAAACCAAAGAGAAGCGGAGGAAGTGAACCAGGCCAATGGAGAAGCAGAATGATGTATCGGGAGATACCCAAAAGCGTGCGGCGGCTCTTCCAAGCTACTTCCTCCTCCACAGATGATGCTCAGACCTCCCTCTACAAGTAGGAAACTTCCTGTCTCTAAGTTTCAGGTTTCTTAAAATGATGAAAATCATGACTACTTACCTTATTGGCTTGTAGTGATCAGAAATAACAAATATGCAGAGTGCTTAGAATAGTGTCTCATTCACAGTAATTACTTACTAAATTGTGATCACAGTGATGGTGATAATGACGATGGCTGTGCTGAACGCACACACTGATGATTGTGATGACGATCCCGAAATGAACAGGATTATCCTTATCAGAAAGAAGTCAGAGGATGGCAGACTACCCTGACCCAACATGTCACAGCTTTCTTGAAAGATCTAGTATTTATTGCTTTTAAACTGTTTCTTCTTCCTTAACGTGGCCGTGCTCCTCAGACTCCATCTGATGGAACTGCCTAAGTTATGTATTGGAGGACCCGTACCCCAAACAGATTCCACGGGATACATAACATGTCACAACCATAGTCCTGTCCCATTGTCCCTTATGACTAGGAGTAACAGGGAGGGAACAAAGCTAACTCACTCATTGTCATTGAGCTTGAGAACTCAATGCTAGTTTATATGGCTCAGAATTTCACGATGATTAATAAGCAAGGTCTCAAAGGAGAAACAGCACATGCTTCAAAATGGACACATCCCTCATTGTGGCTCTTGCTGAAAAATACTGATAATAGAAAGCAATTTCCTAAGGCTCATTCACAGGGGACTAGATGTGTTTTTTGCTTCATATACACTGCATTTTTAAAAGGGGATAATTTTTAAAAAAATCTAACTGCCATTTAAACCAAATGTATAAGGCACTTAGACAGGAATAGATAAAATCAGGACACTGCCACTTATGTTCATGAACACCTTTCCTGTCCTCATTTATGTTAAAACATTTTTGATTTTAGACATCTACTGCTGTCCCTTTCCTTCTAGTTTAATCCTCCCAATAACTTCAAGTTTTCATAAAGGGAGGTGACAGGAGAAAACTTCCTGGAGGAAAGGAAACTCGAATAACTAGCTTTCTTCCTGGAATCTCCTCACCGGATCTCCATTTTCTTTCTTTTTTTTTCCATCTGTAAAAGGAATACTTCAACTATAATTCTCTGAAGTCTGTCCAAGCTGGGTGTTCTGGGAGTCTAGGACCTCATATTTTCTCTGGCTCTTCCTGATTTTAAGTGTAAAGACTGAAAATCATTCCAACTTTCTCAAACCAGCCTACATTTTTCAGAGTCCTATTGCTCTAAGTGCTAAGATGGCATAATGCGAAAGCTGAAACTCACAGTAAAATTGGGGAGGGGAGACTCTCACATTGAAGTTAACTTTAAAAAAAAAAAATCTATGTAGGCAGGACAGACCCTTAAGGTAGCAAAGGAACGACCTTGCATGTTCTACAGAAAAAGCGAGACCCAGACTCCCCACTCCTTTCTTTCCCTCCCTCCCATGCAGAGCTGGAGCTAATCTTTCCTAGAAAAGAGTCTCTTCCTTGAATTGAGGCAGATACTATCTTTGCACTTTTCCAGTGATACAGCTGTGAGTTAGAGAACTCGAGTAATTTGCCCAGGTCACACAGTGTTTCTAATAAGTGGCTGAGCAGAACAAGTAGACGGCAAGGCCAATCGTTTGACAGAACCTCACTTGTCTACATCCACAGCACCCTGAATGCACCTGATTTCAGAAGCTAAGCAGGTCAGGCCTGGTCAGTACTTGAATGGGTGAACCTCACTTTCCTTGGGCTCCTGGGCCAGGGGCCTCTGGGATCTGACTTCCAACAAACACTGGTGGGCTGGACTGATTTTGACCCACCTGTGTTCTCCCCAGAGTCCTCTTGCTGACCATCGCTTTCTGTTGGCTTACCTTTTAGAATTTCCCCTATGTAAATACAAGTAATAACATCTGAGTCATGCCTCCCGGGGACGGGAAGACGAATGAGGTAATAAAGGTGAGAACCAGATGAGCTCTTCTTAATAGTGATACTAAAACCCTGATAGGATATTACAGTGTTATTAACAAAATGCAGGGGCTGCAGAGTTATATTTGGCCAAAAGTTTGCACCCCCAGTTTTTTAGGAAGGAAATATAGACATGGCATCAGTATTTATTCGTAATGAAACTGGCAACCAGTGTGCTCTCACTTCCAAATAAACTCATTGTGTGCAAACCCAATTAATAGAAAAAGTATACCCATAGGTGATTTTATCAATCTAGATATACCTAGATTCAAAAGACACTTCTCTGATATGTTTCATGCTGTGTAGCATTTCAGTAAAATTGGAATTGTACAACGATGACTTAAACCAAGACTTTCAATGGCATCCCTTTGGCAGACAGGAAGGTACAACTGAATTTACCATTTGAGATGTCAGTGGTGGGTCTCTCCCAGGATAAGAGTCTACCAACCAACCCCATCATTTGTAAACATTGGCAGTTGTGGCCCTGGGCTAGCGTTAGAACCATAAAAGCAACTGCAATTAATACTTGGGTTTTAGAAGGGAGCCATGCGTGTGCGGTGAGCCACTGCATTGCAAACAGGGGCCATGATGGTCAAGACAGGACTGTGGACAGCAAACTGAAATTCGACAGACTGTCCACTTCTCTAATATGCACCCACAAAATTCCAGCCCTTTGGGTGCCCAGAAAACTTCTGCTTCAATGACATGACTTTCAGGGTCATGAGGAGGCTAAGGCTAACTTTTACATTTCAATTTTTATCTTTTTCCCCACATAGCTTGTCACTCAAACTCTCTTCCCAGCTAGTGGCCTGGAGAACATACTTTTCTGGTTTCACACCCCCCAACCTTGTTCCATTACATTCTTTAGATAATTCCTTTTGAGGGTGCCGTGATAGCCCAAATGTGTCAGGATCTAAGGTTTTTCACTGGCAAAGATTGAACAGCCTCAGTTTTAGACTGTAAGTTAATCAAATAAGTTAACTGAGCCCTTTTATATTTATTGATTGCTGAGGTTACTCTCAAGTTTTCCTTCTCTCATGTTTCCTCTATAACATCCCAAGAAACAGAAAGGACCTAGTTAGGCTTCTTTGACTGCCATCTTGCCTAATTTAGGAATGACCATATGGGAGATGGACGATTATCATTTTAAGTTTAAGTTCTCAAGAGGTGATCTCAAAACATCCTTCAGTCAACAAATCCAACCATATTCAAACAACTTTTGGGCGCTGTTTCTAATTCTAGAATGAGCAACACTGATTTAGAATATCATGTGCCTTATCTTGACAATAATCCTATTGAGATTGAAGCAGTGGGTACAGCAAAGGAAACGGGTATTCTAAGACCTAGATCACACAACCTGGGGCAAGCTGTTCAACGTCTCAAGGCCACATCTGTTTCTCACTTGTAAAATACCAAATATTGCTATCCTATCATGTAAAAGATATTTTTATCATTATTGTGGGAGATTAATAAAATACAAAGCACCTGGCATGGTATCTGGCCAATGGTGACCATGTCAGAGTTATCTTGAATGTGAATCTCCAAAGCGAAGTAAAGAAATTGAGAAGTATGAGTCATTGAATCCTGATCAGAAATATTTCTAGGAAACTTAAAAATTCCTTAGCCATTGGTTCCAGGTCATATTCAAGTACAAAAAGGCCTTGTGATTGAACTGAAAAATGGATTTATTCTACAATTTATTGTATTATGAGATCATATGTGTGTTCATCTCACACACTTTTGTAAAAGTCAAGAATTTATAAGTCAAGCAAGAGTCTCTGCTCATTTATTTGCACAGAGTGTATACTGTTTTGCTGCAGACTACAAAGTAATGACTTACTCTTCACAGCCTAAAACTGAGTCCACCAAGAATGGAAACAGGCTTTTGGTGACAGAGGCTTCTGTCCAGCTGAGCACTAAATCCTAGCTGGCCCTGATGCTTGCAGGGACTGGCTCCTGGTAATAATTTTGATGTCATTATCCTCTCCTAGAAATGCATGAATGATTCTGGCCTTTAAAAACAGATTTAAGAGAATGCGTTTATCTTGACATTATCAGCCTTTTAAAGATCATGCAGTAGGGCCTGTTGACCTTTCTGTCTTAATGATGAGTTGCAAAACTGTGGGATAACATTAATGAAATGGAGTGAGAAAGAGTGTGTACTCAGGAGAGGTCCCTGGGGAGGGGAAGAGGTGAGAAAAACTGTTCAGGCTGACAAAGAAACTGAGGAGTCACATGGAAGCAAAGAGGTACAAAATGGATTCTATTTCTGTCTTTACTCCACCTATGCAGTCCTTGGGTCTATATCAAGGCATGAGTCAAGAAAAATAATAAAATATTTGGTGTGTAATGAGGTGGCTGACAATGATTCCAACTCTTGGGGACGTGTAAAGCACAAACACATTTACTTAACTGCACACAATAATGTAAATTTCTACACTTTTTAAAAATACATAATGTTCACCAAGTCACTAGCATATACTGGATTCTGTTACTAATCATATGCAGGTTTGTATGCAAATCAACTCCCTTTTCTTGTACTGAGTTTCACAAAATTAAAAAAAAAATACCTCAAAGTTTTTAACATCTTAAGGACCAAAGACCAACTTGACACTTTGCCCTAACTTGTTCAACCCACAAATCGAATGGGGAAAAGACTGATACTGCTGATAAAAATCAGAAATTAAGAATGCCTGACTTCCTTGGAATTTTTGAGATATGGCCATGAAAACATTTTCAGTGCAATATAGAGTTTTAACAGAGAGGCAGGAATTTAAAATTGGAAGTGCTCTGAAAATACAGGAGCCGCCATGGGCCCAGCAAACATATCTCATATGCACAAATAAAAATGGATTAAGTTAAAAGCACTGACTGCTCTACCTTCTAAACCCAACAGGGAGGTCATATCAATGCACCAACTCAAATGCATAATTCTACACACACCCACTACTACTACAGCCCAGTGAATGTTTTAAATCCCAGGTATGGTTAAAAAATATAGCTGGGTATATGATTTTCTATTAAACCTAATATCGTGAAATGAACTACAACACCTAACAGGAGCAGGAAAACTAGTATTTCCATGGCAACCAAAGGCTATCAATATCACTTTATTATTATTATTTTCACTTGGCAAGGTAGTTTCTTTGAAGAGCAATTCCCTTTTTGCATGGGGCTACTCGATAGCTCCCCAAATAATTCTAATCCATAAGCTTTCGTATCTCTTTCTACATGCTGGAAACACAATGACTTATTCTAATTGTCTCATGAAGCTCAAGTCTTAAATAAAACTTGAAGTCAAAATATAAAGGAGCCTCCTTCTTTTACTTCAGTTATTGACTTCATGGTACCTACCTTTTGGCAGAATGATAATAAGGAAATAGGATATGCCTGCTGCACAGAAAGGGTCTTTACACTTCTCCTGGCAAGAAAGTTGGTTTGGGCCCAATCGGGCCCCATTCAAAAAGAAGAAAACACGAGTGATTGAAAACCATCTTTCTGGCTGAAAAAACATTTATTAAGCACCTATTGGAAGTTCAGTACTTTGGATGAAGAAATTAGTGGTGTAGGAGATCTCAGATTTGCAAGGGGGAAAAATGGGCAAACATGGGATGTCAATACACGGCAATAAAGGCCATTATGGAGTTAACATCAAGGCCACCATTTATTGATCGTCCACACTGGGTCACTTTTGAGAACGAAAGGGACATTCAATAATTATTCAAAAACAATGCACAAAAACATTACCCTACTTAGGATATAAGTGCTGTGGAACCAAAATGAGAAAGCAGCAAAAGGCGTGTGGAGGAAGGTGGAGCATGAGGGGTTCCAGGGGAATTTTTGACTTGGGTCATGAAAACAAAACAGATGTTGCTAAGTGGAGAAACAGGAAAACATCCCAGGCAAAAAATCATGGTAAACACGAAAGTGTGAGCAGTAAAACTGCATCGTGTAGCTCATACCCATAGGAACCCGAAGACAACAACCAGGGGACACCATCTCAGCCCCATCACACGGAGAAAATGCAAAAGCCTGATACTACCCAGTGTCGGAAAGGATATGGATTGATGCCCCATATATGGTTACAACCAATGCGGAGAGCACTATGGAAGTATCTAGTAAAACTATAATTCAGAAATAAAATTCCTGGTATAAACCTACATGTGTGCCCAAGAAGAAATACAGAAGAATGGTTACCGTACATTGTTTGAATAGTGCATAATTAGAAATAACTTAAATGCTCATCAACATCAGAATGGAAAATAAATTGTAGTAAATCCATACAATGGACTACTATTCTGCAGTCAAATGAAATAAAACCCAATGCATCTATCAACATAAAATAAATCTCAGAAACATGTTGAGCGAAAAAAAGGAAAAACAAGCTGCAGGAGGATATGTACACAGGATGCTGTATCAATAGAGATTAACAGCATGGAAATGTGCTATAAATTATTTAATAAATGATAGATAGATAGGCAGATAGTAAATGTATATGGTAAAATGTTTGCATGGGAATAATAAATACAAAATTTTGGATAGTGGTTTGTTCTAGGTAGGAAAGAAAAGATGATTAGGGACAGGTACGCAGATGTCTTTAACTGCAATTGCAGCTTTGTTTCTTAGAAGAGAGAGGTATGAAATACATACGTCAGCATTTTCAGATGTGGCAGAGCTGGGTGACAGGTACATACGAGCCCACCATATTTTAATATGACGACTGGTGGGGTCTGAAGCCAGATTGCCCAAGTCTAACCCAATCCTGGCTCTCCTACGTCACCAGTGAGTGACCTTAGGAAAATGACTTTATCTTTCCAAATCTCAACTCCTCACCTGTAAAATACAGCTAGTAACAGCACCCACATCACTGGGTCGCTATGACTGAATGAATGAGTGTGTGAAAGATCTTAGAGAACACAAAGTAAGAACTATATGTTAAATAAAAACAACTAGTCTAGTGCACAACTAAAGTAAGGAGAGATAGCTGGGATGGGTGATGCTGTGAGACGGGGCTGGCGAGGTAGCCTAAGGGAAAAGCAAAGGGCCTTGGAAGCCAGGAGACCTCCCTTGAAGTTACAGTGAATGAGAATTAATACAGATGACAAAAGAAGCGTCTCTACCCTATTAGTTAACTCTGCATTGGGAAACAGTACCTGGGACATAACTGTTGCTCAACAACAAAAAAGCATTCCTGTTCTTTCTTTTTCTCTCAACCTAAAATATTCCAGGGGGTAAAACAGGCCCCTTTAGAGCACTGATGTTAGGGTTCATGCCTAAAACCACGCTTAAAGGATGGTTATGCCCTAAATATCTGGAGTGGGTGAAGAAGGCATGAGTGAACCCACGGCATATCTATGTAATCAATATATTTATATAATGTGATTCTTCAAATAGAGAAGGACCTGGAAGATCATCACACTGACGGTGCTGGTTATTTGCCTGTCTCTTGGCTCCAAGACTCTCCCTACCCCCTTCCATTCTCTCTCCTGTGATACTGGGGCTGGGACTCGATATGCGGCATTTCTTGTCTCCCTTCAGGCTAGCTTTATGCTCCGTTCTGCCAACGAAAGGCATTGGTGGGAAACTGGAAGTTGGTGGGGGGTGGACGGGCGGGGGAAGGAGGCCCTTTTCCAGTTTCAGTACCTGTTTACTTCGCAGCAGCAGCAGCAACAAAGGGTTATGACTCTACACTTCCGCTTCTCCCAGCAATCCCGAAGGCAGCTTTGCAGGGCCTCACGCCCTCCCGTGGAGTACCCCCCTGCTTCCGTCTTCAGCTGCAGGACTGCATTCTGCAGGGTATCCTAGTACCTGCTGGGCCACAGCTCCTTTGATACTCCTAGTGCTCACTGGGTCACCCCCTTTCATGAGTCCAACAAACAATAACGCGGTGCCCCACTTGTCCATCCAAGTACCAACCACAGGGCAGCGCCTTCTTAGGATACGAACAGCAGCTTCTCATGCTGTCTCCTTTCAGGTGCAAGGTATAGTCCTTCAGGACGCACGTCCCTGTTCCCAAATGCTTCCCTCTGGCCTCTTCCTTTTAGCCCCCTGAGCTCTGAGGGTAGGAGCTGCTCTCTGGTTTTATTCATGCCAAGTTGCCTTGGCTCTTCCTTTTTTTGCACTTTCACCTTTCAAACAGCTGTGTATCCCAATTCCCTGTATTAAATTCCCCTTGTTGGAGATAGCCACCGTGCTTTCTCTTTTCTTAACAGGCCTTGACTGATGTAGCAACCTTACCCCAAAGTCATTTTTTAGGATGAGAAAACTGAGCATTGGAAAGTAGAAATAAGTTATATTACAACAAGATCAGATAATCTAGAGCCCAGGTCATCTGACTGGCAGTCCCCTATCAATCAGGGATATCACACTAGACTCATTGCCAAGGAATCATAGAACTAAAAGTGTCCTCAGTGACCTTATCACTTAGTGCAGGGGTTGGCAAACTTTTCTTTGTACAAAAACAGGCCTTGAGTGGGATTTGGCCATCATGTCATAGTTTTCCAACCCCTTGTCTAGTGGTCCTCAAACACTGCCATGCATCAGAATGACCTAAAGGCCTTGCTATAAACATGGGTTTCTGGGTCCCACCACAGAGATTGGGATTCAGCACATTTGGGGTAGAGCTTAAGAATTTGCATTTCCAATGAAGTCCCAGGTGATACTGATGCTGATTCTACACTTGGGGAACTATGGTTGTGATCCAACTTCTTTATTTTCTATATGAGGAGAAAAATGCCAGAGATATTGATTTAATTTCCTACACGAGATCCCATATCCAGTAAGTGAGAAAATTAGGACTTCAGTCATAATCTTACTTATTCTAAACACACACACACACACACACACACACACATATATATATATATATATATATATATATATATATATATATATATATATATATATATAAAGTTCTGACTATATCCTGGGTGCTCTGCTAGGTTCTGGGTATAAAAAGATGAATGTGAAATGGGCTACCAAAGAGTGGGAGAAAATGAGATAATAGGCAATACCATGTATATGACTCCTGAGAGCATAGGAAACAATGGGACCACAGAGAAGTACCTGACTTCTTGAAGGAGATGACATCTGAGGCATCTTAAAGGATAGATAGTAGTCGACCAGTCAAAATAAGCAGGTGGGAAGAGGAAATTCCAGGCATCGGGAACAGCTTGAGCCAATCACGTGAGTAGCAACATATCACCATGCTAAACAGCAGGCATTCCGGCTCTAGCTCTTACTAACTGCAGCCTGGGTGAATTATTTCACCCCCAAACCTCAGGGTTCTCTTCCAAAACACAGGGATACTAACAGAATCTACTGCCTAGAGTTGATGTGTGGATTATATAAGACAATGAATTTGAAGTGCTTTGGCTTAGTGCCTGAAACACAATTAGCCCTTTAACGAATATGAGCAATTGTTATGACAGTGTTGTCACAGGGCAGTTGTGTGTCAGCACAATATGTGTGTAGTCATGAACAGACCTGGATATGAGGTGTGGGGGAAGCTACTGAGACAGGTAAGGCCAGACAATGAAGGACCGCCTGCAACGGTTTCTTTCTACATGAAGGCAATGGACAGCCCTTGAAGAATGTAGTCGGAAGAGTGACACGCTAAGGTCTGCATTATAACTGGAGGAAGGGAAAACGACACTGATGGGTGATGTGGTAAACCCAGAGGGAGGGGCAGAGTTTGAAGGAAAGATGATGAGGTCGGTCTTAGAAAGAAGTGGGATATCTAGATGAAACTGTTTAGAAGTCAAGAAAAATCCCGGCTATGCAAATTTAGGATCCCCCAGTTGACAGTTGAATCCACAGAAGTCAATTAAATGACCCAGTGGTATTATATAGAAAGAAGAGGGTCCACACCAATGCTTATACAGTCCCCACTGAGAAGTGGAAGAGAGGCTCATAAAGCATTATCCTCGCAATTAAGAGAGAAGAGTTTCAAGGAGATACAGTCAACAATACAGACACTCCAGAGATCACACAACACCTGGATTTAGAACGAAGAGCTGCAATTTTTAAATCCACTTTATACTAGGAGGATTGCCTGAAGGACATTTCATAAAGAACGACAGATTTGCACATAAGAAAGTAAAGGTGAGAAGCCGTAATTAAAAAGCCAATATGTTTCCCCAAAAACAAACAAACAGAAAACTCTCCTCCTGGAAATCTCAAGAAGAATGATTTGAATACTTTCCCCTCACTTTCTGCCTAAGCACTTGCCCTCTGTGATCTGGCCATTAATGGCACTAGTCCAGACTCACCTCCCCAAACATCCTTCCATGAAGGTTGTCCTAGCTATGCTGATGGTCTGTATTTCCCCACATACAACATGACTTTTCAAACCCCTATGCCTTTGGTCATTCTGTTCCCTTAGTCTAGAACTCCTTTATCTTTCCAAAACATGAAGAAAAATGATCATACTTTAAACTTGATTTCTTTGCCATGCCAAGCCCTCTGACTTTGCCCACCCACCATTATCCTCTGCCCCAACACTCTGTTTATTTCCTTCACAGCACTTTCTTTTTCTTTTTTCCTTCCTTCCTTCCTTCCTTCCTTCCTTCCTTCCTTCCTTCCTTCCTTCCTTCCTTCCTTCCTAACAAACTATACTTCATTTGTTTATCTACCTTTAATCCCTGTCTCTTCTCTGGCATGGAAGCACCACAGGTAAAGAACCACACCTATCTAGGTCTGTATTCTGTCCAGCTGTACTACTGTATCAAAGTACCTGGTATACAGAAGATGCTCAAAAAAGAGTTTTGAATGGATGGAGGGTACATTACATCATGCTTAAAAGCATTTTTAGTAATTTAGACAAGTATAAGAAAACTTGTAAAGAAGTAATGCAAATATATGGGAGAGTCGTGTGAGAGAAACAGAACTGAAGTTTGGGGAGAGCAAATGGGAATAGGGAAAGCTTACCAAGGGGAGAGGGTCACCGCGTACCTAGTGACTCTAGCCACATTCCCCATCAGTCATTTGATCCATTATGAAGTACGTGTTATTATTCCCATTTCATGAACAAGCCCACAGAAGCTTGGAGAGGCTGCTAATTTGTTGCCCAAATCGCACAGCTAGTGAGTGGCAGCACTGAAATGAGTGTGATTCTGCAGCACCCCGGCACTGTATGATGCCATGTTGCTTTCATGATTAGAGGCACAAGAGCAGACTGAATTAAAAATTGAACAAGATGTGAAGAGATTTGGCATCCATGAATTGATCTAGTAAAGGGCAACTGTACAGCTGATGCAAGAGCAGGTAAACTTACAAAATAAAAGGATGGGTCATAATTAATCATTGCATGGAGAGAACTGTACAGTGAAAACAACCCTGAACAAGGTTTAATAACCTAGACTTTGATCATGATTCTGTCACTTACAGCTGAGTTACCTTGTTCTAGTCACATACTCACTTTGGATCCTCATGAAAGAAAGAAATCAGATCTCTCCTGCCTGATTCCTTACTTCAAAGAGCAAATAGGACAACATATTTTGTAAGCCTTCTGAAAACTGAGACAAGCTGTACGTCCCTAAGGGATAATTAATTCTAGGCCCCCTGACTTTCTCCCCCGGAGCCATACTTTTTGAACTATTTCTCTCACAACATTTTTGCTTATCCTTTTCTTTCTGTCTTAATCATACTAATGTGATTCCAATTAAGCCCATGGTGTTACTCTGAGCCCTATGGAGAATTACTTTGAAAGAGACGGTTTCTTTCAAGAAACATTCCAGACACTATAGTAGAAATTCTGGCTAGGGTGGGAGGGGGTCAGATGGTCTGTTGTGCTTCAAACCAACTATGTGACCGTGTGGAAATAATTTTCCTTCTCTATTTCTCACTTCCTTTACCTGTAAAAGGAGTTAAATGATTTTTATAATACTTCCCATCTCTTGCATTTTATGATTATTTCCTCTTCTGTAATCAATTTGATGTGTGAAATGTGGTTTCATCAACCCCTTCTTTCCCTTCTTGCTAACTTGGCTCTTAAGATTCTGGAGAAATCTTTATTCTCTTGCCCCTGAACTGATTCTGAGAACGAACTACATATCTGATCACTTTCCCTGCCTGAGAGTACCCTTATTACAGTACTGACACCTGGGATTAGCAACTTTCTCTTCTACACAGTAGACTGACTACATTCTCATTGTTGACAGGAACTTTTTAAATGCTTCCATTCCTCGTGACACCTTTGGTCAGCTGACAGCTGATACAACATTTCAAGGGAGAAGTGATCATCTTAAACAGTAGGCCCTTGCTCTAATTCAGGGAATGAAAGTTACATTGATTTTTTAATCTGAAACCAGCACGAATCTCCACCCAAAGCTGAGACAAATGGATGAACCATGGCGTCCTGTCATCCCTGCTACCCATAAATCAATGGGGTCGGAAATAAATGTGTTTTAAATTACCTGTGGATTCTGATACACCTAGAAATCAAATCGCTCCACATTCGAAAAAGGTTAACACTTTTTCTTAAGCTGCATTAATAGAAGCCTAGTTCCCTTGCCATGGGAAACATTGGCCCATTCGCTCTCTGTTTAAATCAAAGTATTTATAATATTTCCAGCAATCACATGGTAAATTTAAAAGTAACTCATTACTGTTTGTGCAAAAAATAATGACTAGTGTGGTGAGAGGGTCTGAAAGCCATAGTGTCTATAAAAACACAAACAAATAAACAAAAAAACCCAGAGGATTTTAATCCAGATAAAAAAGACTTAAAGAAGACCTCACCATAGTTGTCAAGAAAGACAGCTCAGATAAAGAGGAGGAAGATAAAGGAAAAGAGATCTGGCTGAATGGTACAGAGAAGGTTCTAAATAATCAAGCACTCCTATGTTAGAACAGTTTATCCTGGAAGAGGCACTGACCGGGTACAGAACATGTGTAAGCAGAGGGTGGATAGCTACCAGAGGTAATACAATTGGGAAATAACAAAGGTTCCTTATAGCATTACGATCCCCCCCACACCCTTTGAGTTATTCTCAAGTGATCTTCAAAATCAATAGCTAAGAAAACCTACCTCCTCCATTGGAGAAAAACTATGGCTTTCATTGCACATTTATAACTATGGAACTCTAAATACAAGTCAATGTCAGTTCCTGGTCTATTCATGAGTACCCATTTTTGTTTTGCCCTAATGATGTCTTTTACATCAGATATTCTTGGGCCCTCCATTCCTCTTCCAGCACAGTAATTTGCTTCTCAATTTGCCTTTAAAGTCTTCTCTGTGTTTCACAGAAGTTGAATGTAAAACCTCAAGAAACTTTCATTTCAGGACATGATAGAATGTCAGGGGCCAGATCACCCTCCTGCCTTAAACAATAAGAAAACTGGAATCAATATATTAAAAAGTGGATTTCAGACATTGCACAACAAGCTGTGCTGGACAATGAGCCCTGCAAAAAAGGAAAACAAACCAAGTCAGTTGAGTGCCCCAAATAACCACTTGAACAAAATTTCCAGAACCTCACAAGGGGAGTGGGGAGACCCAAACAACTTGGTGGTCTCACTGAGTTAAGGGGACAGATTT
Source organism: Rhinolophus sinicus (assembly GCF_036562045.2). Taxonomy (NCBI): domain Eukaryota; kingdom Metazoa; phylum Chordata; class Mammalia; order Chiroptera; family Rhinolophidae; genus Rhinolophus; species Rhinolophus sinicus. The sequence continues at coordinate 42,352,861 of NC_133764.1, read as the reverse complement.
CAGAGTTTGGCGTGCTAAGGTGGCTCGAAATTATGGATCAGTTTACTGAGAAGAGGGAACTACACCAAAAGGGAGTTCCATAAGTAAGAGGGGTCCCTTGAATCCTTGGGGAATCAAAGCCAGGCAAAAACACTGGAAAGAAGTAGTCACAATTTCTGAAGCTCACATAGGGCTAGGAGTAGTTTGTATTCCCAACATCCAAAGTGGAAATACAAAGGTGTATGATACACAGAGCGTCAGGTAGAACCCACAAAAGGGTAAAGTCTTAGTAGTAAAGCTAAATTAGCCCTAGAACAAACGCTTCTCTGGCAAGGCTTCACAGGAACCAAAAGATTCCAAGTAACTTAACAGCTAGGTCAAAATCCAGCACTAGAAAGGGAATATAACAAAATCCAGCAACCAAAAACGTAAAATTTGCAGTATCTGCCATCAATTCGAAATGGCAAGTCACACAAAGAAACAAAAAAAAAGACAACCTATACCCTGGAGAAAAATCAATCAATGGGAACAGATGCAGGAATTCACAAATACGGAATTTTCAGACAAAAACATTAAAGCAGCTATTATAAATTATTTTCCATATGTTCAAGGGAGTAGAGGAAAACATGAGCATGATGAGAAGTGGAAGCTTTAGTAAATACACAAAGGGATCTTCCTGAGATGAGAAATAAAATATCTGAAATGAAAAATATGTGTTATGAGACTACTAGCAGAAGATCCATGAACTTGAAGAAATAGCATCAGAAATTATGAAAACATTAAACACACAGAGAAAAAAAGAACTAAAAAAAAAATTAACAGAACCTCAAAGACTTGTTAAGTAATGCCAAGCAGTCTAAAATACATGTAACTAGAATCACAGGAGGAGTTGTGATGAATGAAGGATGGTGGTAAAAAAATATGAAGAAACAACAGACAAAAATTTTTCAAATTTTAGGAAGACTTGCTAATCCAAGAAGCTCAATGAACCATGAGCAGTTGAACATAAAGAAAACCAAGATAAGAAGCATCGTAACTATATGATGACAACCAGTGATAAAGAGAAAAATCTTAAAAGTGGCCAGAAGAACAAAAGGTAAATTATAAACAGAGAAACAAAGATAAGAATGACAGTGAACTTACTTAACACTAGGCAAGACAAATGTCAGTGAAACAATATCAAATACAAAAAGGAAAATATAATAAACAAACAAACCTGCAAACTAGAATTTGACACCCTGTGGAAATACATTTTATAAATAAATGTTAAATAAAGTATTTTTCAGAAAAACAAAATACAGAAATATTCATTGCCAGGAGACCTGCACTAAAAGAAATATCAAAGGAAGTTCTTCAATCAGAGGGAAAGTGACAGTGGATGGAAATTTGGATCTACCCAAAGGAACAAACAATATCAGGGAAGTTAAATAGGTGAATAAATATGAAAGACATTTTTTTCCCTCAGTTTTAATCTCTTTGAAAGATAACTGACCTTTTAAAGCAAAGATAACAGTGTACAATAGAGTCTATAATATATATAGGAATAAAGCAGTACAAAGCCAGGAGAAGGAAAATGGATGCATGTTGTTGTAAGGTTCTCATACTAATAAGAGTGTTTTCAAAATGCATGAAGCAAAATTTTTAGAACTGAAAGAAGAAATACACAAATGTACTTTTATAATTGGAGATTTCAACTCTTTGTTTCAATAATGGATATAACAATTAATGACAAAATCAGTTAATATATGGAACACTTGAACACTTTCAACAAATGGGATAAAAATTATTTTTATAAAACACTCCACCAAACAATAGAGGAATACACATTCTTTGCAAGTGCACATGGAACATTTTCCAAGTAGACCACATTGAGACATAAAACAAGTCTAAAAAAATTTTAAAAGTTTGGAAATATACAAGTAGTATTTCTGATTACAACAGAAATGAACCAGAAATCAATAAGGGGAATGTATCTGGGAAAATCCCCAAATATTTGGAAATTAAATAGTGTATTTCCAAACAACCAATGGGTAAAAAAATTAAATCCCAGAGAAATAAAAAAAAATCATTTGAATTGAATGAAAATTAAGTCACAACATGTTCAAATTAGTGGGATGCCACTAAGGTAAAACTTGAGGGAAATTTGTAGCATTAGATGCTTATATTAAAAAAGAATGCAAGCCAGGTTCCTAGCTCCCGCCTTGACAAAATGTATCTAGAAAAAAAGAGAACACGTTGAAGCCAAAGTAAAGAGAAGGAAATAATAAATGTTAGAGAAGAAATCAATGAAACAGAAAATAGAAACAAAGAAAAATAAATAAAATAAAAAGATTGACAATACAAAGCAATAAATACATAAATACAGAATAAAAAGAATTGATACTGGAATTCTCATACACAGAGGGTGGGAATGTAAAATGGTATAGCCATTTTAGGAAACAGTTTAGCAGCTTCTTATAAGATAAAATACACTTACCAAATGACTCAGCAATATTTCTCCTATCGAGATAAAAACACATGCTCACACACGAACTTGTACCTAAATGTTCGTAGCAGTTTTATTCCAAATAGCCCAAACCAGGAAACAACTCAAATGTCCATCAATAAGTGAATGTGGTATATGTATAGAACAAATCCCTATTCAGCAACATAAAGAATGAACTACTGATGCAGTTGGCACCCTGGTTGCACCTCAAAAACATCATGATAAAGGAAAGAAATCATGCACAAAAGAATATATACATATAGTCTATAGTTCCATTGATATGAAAACGCTGGAAAATGTAAAATTAAATGGATAGAAAGCAGACCAGTGGCTGCCAGGGAATAAGGGGTAGAGGAATTGATCAATTCACTACAAAGGGGCACACAGGAACGTTTTAGGATGACAAAAATGTTATATATCGTGATTGTGGTGTTAGTTACAGGACTCTATACATTTGTCAAAAGTCATGGAATTATGTATTTAAAATTAGAGAATTTTACTGTAAATGATACCACAAAACAGATTTTAAAAAGAGTGGGATTTTCACAAGTCCTAAATTTCAGACAGGAGCTACAAAAAATTTCATTGCTACCTCCCTTACCCACAATTCTTTTAGAAAAACACCTGTATTTTAATATACTTTTAACATAAAAGTAATGTCTGCTATTTAAAAAATTAGAAAATGCAGAAATGTACAAAAAAGAAAACCCTGTGACCCAGAGGTAAACATGTTTTTTGTTTTGTTGTGTTTTTCCTCCAGTGTTTTTCTTATACAGTTATGAGAATACAAAAAAACTTGAATCATACTGTATATTTGATTTAATATCTTGCTTTTACCACTAACACCATAAAGTTAAAATAATATATGATATTTATTTTCCTGGTCAAAACTTCAAAATATTTAATTCATAAGTATTATAAAATAACTCTTTCTCGAACTTAAAAATGAATTCCAGTTTAAAAATATTTTATGGTGAAAAAATACTGCATTAGTAAAAGGAAAGTCTGAAAAAGTCCCATTCGTTCTTATTTAAATAAAAATAAATGAGTTTCCAGGATTTGATTTCCATCTATAAAGCAATACCCATGCCCCTGTCCCAAACAAACAAACAAACAAACATGTTTTTAAAATTTTTATTTCTCCTGAAGCACTGAAAGGTACCTTGCTGAGAACCAAACTGGTGGGGACAACGTCTTGTCCAGAGCTCATTCTATCTGCAAAAGGTTTACCTGGGGGTCAGTCATTTAGCATCCTTGATTTTAGTGCATGTTTGGAAAACAGATGTCAAAAATCATTCCATGGTCTGAATGCATTTGGGAAGCAGAATCATTCCACTGGAAAGTGAGACAAAGGAGCAGTACTAACTAGACAGGGAAAAGCAGCTGAGAGGGAGAGCTTGCATCTGTTTATGGAGTACATAAAATACTTTTAAGCACCCACTGTCAGCCAGGCACACTGAAAGCATTATAGGGGGTTGGAAAGATGTAGACAGCTTGACCTATAGGAGTTGACAATCTGTACACACAAATCTCTTTACTATTCAGAATGTGATGACAATTGTAAAGAGTACAAAGAAAGTTTAAGAGCTCAGAAGATAATTTGATCAATTCCAGCTGAAAAATCAAGGAACCATGACAGGGAGGTCCCCAATGCTGGGTTACATGAGAGGGGTCAGATTACAGCAGGCAGGGATAGGAAACTTTGGTGTGGGGTAGCGGAGGAAGAGGTTCTAAATGTGCTGAGAGGCACGACAAAGCTGCTGAGCTGAGAATACCAAGGTCATACTCAGGGAACAGGTGCTTACTTAGTCCAGTTTGACAGTAGTAGCTACATGCTGGGAATTGTGACTGATGAGCTTGGAAGTTGAGGCCAAATTACAGGTGGCTTTGCATACTGGGAGAGGAGTGTAAACCCCACTCTGTAAGGAACATGAGGTCACCAGAGGTTTTTTGATCTAACAGATAACAGGATGTGATTGTGTTTTGTTTAATCTGTTTGCAATGCGGAAGAGTGATTGGAGCAGAGGAACAATGAAAACCATTTTGGAGTTTATCACAATATTCTGCAATTCAAATGGCAGCAGAAAAAATATAAGGAAATGACATGCAAGAATTATTTTGGAGTTAAAATCTATTGTAATAATTATTTTGGAGTTAAAAGCTATGGGTTTTGGTAAGAGATTGATTCTAAGTGACAAGAGCTAGACAGAATCAAGGTTCGGAAGGCCAACAGAGCACATATGCTTCCATTCCACCTCCTATATTCACCTAGGAATGGGTGTCCCCAAACCCAGGTGAGACCCCAGATGCTGAGAAGTACTGCTGCAGAATACTTAAGAGTATGAAGTCTAGAGCCTGACTGCCCGAGTTAAGAGTCCTGGCTCTGTCATTTACTAGGACGTGACCTCGAGATACTAAACTTCCACATTTCTTTATTTGTAAAATGGGGCTAATAATCATAACTACTTCATGGGGTGGTTGTGAGGAACAAACAAATTAACATTTGCCAAATGCTTGGAATTATGCCGGGCACAAAGTGAGTGTGGTATAAATGTTTGTAACGCATACAAATGCTTATGTAGTCCTATAGTAATTCGAGTTGCCATAGTAGTTGAAAGTCCTTCCATTTCTGTCCACCTCCTAAAATGTTGGCTTTTCTCATTTTCTAACCTTTTATGTGAGCTATGTTTTTTCTTTCGGCAATCTCATTCTCTCGATTTTAAATACCATTTGCATTGTTGCAGGTGGCAAATGTACATATCCCCTCAGACCTCTCTGGCCACCCTGTTGCCTTCTCTTTAATGTTTCACGAGCATGTCAAAATTAACATGGTGAAAACTGGATATTAGCCTCTCCCACATCTTTCACAGTTCACCATTTGAGATGATGGCACCACCGTTCACTGAGTTGTTCAAACCCCCAGCTTAAGACTCAATCATCATTTCACTCTTTCCCATTCAAACTCATCAGTACGTCCTGTCATTACTACCTTCAAAACATTTCCAGAATCCGGATACTGATCTCCGTCTTCCCTCCTGCCTCTCGGGTTTTAGCCACCATTGTTTCTCACCTACACGTCTGTAATAGTTTTCTAATTGATTTCCCTAAGTCCATTCATGCCCTTTCTAAAATAATCATTGGAAAACCTATTTATTTATGCATGCAACTCCTCTGGTTAATACTTTTTAATTATTTAGAACTGAATAAAGACTTAATCTCAGTTTCTTACATGGCTTACAGGGCTCCTTCTTCTCAGCTTCTTGTTCTTTTTTATGTTGCTCAGCACCTTCATTCCTTCCCTGGATTTCTCTATTGTCCTCCAACACATCAAGCTTTTTCCTATCTCAGCAACCGCCTGTTCGTGCTTTATCTTGTTGAAACCTTCTTACCTCGCTTGTCTGCTGGCCAAATTCAACTTACTCCTCAGGGCCCGTTTCCAATGACATTTGCTCAGTAAGGCCTGCCTGCTCTTACTTCTTTTAGGGACTGTACCATGCTTTTTGTGGGTTTATTTTGGTTGATATTTGCCTCCTCCACTAGATTGTAAGCCTTGAGAGGGCAAAACCATATTAGTTTGTTCACCACTATGCATCCAGCCCCGCTCCAATACCTTGATCAAAATGTATTTTTGACCTTAAAAAAAAAAGGAAGGAAAGAAGGAAGGAAGAAGCAAGACAGGCATTCACCACCCCTCATCAGTATCCATTGACTTTGCCTCTCTGGGCCATTAAAACAATGGGGGAGTTGAGAGAAAGAATTAATTTGGTGGGAAAAGAGGACTTGGTTTTGGTTATGATTCAGGGTACACAAATTTACTGTCTCTTCCACCCACACTTCCCAGATATAATTACAGAAAAGATATCAGAAAAGGAATAAATATAAAACAACTCTGATAAATATGAACAATTACTATTTACAGGGCCAGGAATTTTGAGGAATTTTCAGAAGATATCATGCAGATAGGATCAGCTATAACAAGAAAATACATAAATAACTAGGAGAGAGAATAAAATCCTTGCAGTACTAATAATCTTCCTTCATAATTTCCATTGGCTCCCTAGAGAAAGGCCAAATGTGCAGGCAAAAGTATAAGGACCGTGGAGAAAGTCAAATATAGGGTAATGATTAGGGTTTAGCCTATGCAGGTGTTAAGCTGCTTTTCCTTTTCCTCCTTTGCATATTGATGCTAAAGCTGGATATGGCATTTGTTCCCATGCTGAAACCATGGGAAGGCTTTTCCAGTGAAGCAGAAGTTAACTGTATGTGTGTGTTTATGTATATGTGTATGTGTGTGCGGTTCCCCTCTTGGTATGTGCCTGGGCCAGAGAGAGAAGTTGACCAAATGTAAGGTAACTTCAGAATCACCCAGCTGATACAGAGATGAAAAATAAGATGGGCAATTCTGCAGAGGAATGAAATACAGCTATACACACCAATCCCTAAATAAAGACTTCCTACTTTGGACACTGAGATTTACCAGCTTGCCTTTGTATCTTCTACTCATATACCTTCATCATACTCCATTTTTAACCCTGTCATTAAAGGTAATGACTTATAAAGACAGTGATGGGCATAACTGCAGAGGAAACCACACCAGTTTACAATACTACTCAACAACTGAATCCTTTGTTTAAAACATACAGCCAAAGACAACCAGACATTTGAGGAAATCAACACACCATGAAAGAAAACAAAGATTAGCAAAGAGAGACAACATGGAAAACAAAGGAAACTTGAAAACAATCCAGTTAGTATCCTTGTAGAGATTTGGGAAGACAATGTGTCTGTAAAATACGCAAGTACTCTTAAAAAAGATAAATCAAAAAAACAAAAATAGTTTTTAGAAATTAAAATATGGTTGCCATGATTAAGAAGTTAAAAGTCCTGTACAAAAGAATGGACATTGTTGAAAGCCAAAGTAGAAATATGGAAGATAAGAAAATCTAGAACTTTATATAAAAAGACAGATAGAAATTATGAGACCAAAATGACTAGATATGGAAATTGTATAAGGAAAGAAAAGGCTTAGAAGATAGATCCCTATGTCCCAAAACTTGTCCAGAATGTGACAGCAGAAGAAACAGATGAGAGAAAGTAATCAAAGAAATAATAGAAAAAAATGTCCCTACAATAAGAAGTGACTTGAATGTTAGTTTATTTAGTCAGTAAGATTCAGTGAGCTCTTTTTGTTTGTCAGGCACTGTTCTCAGCATTCATAGATCAGTGAACAAAACAGAAAAACATCTCTGCCCTGTTAGAACTTGCATTTCTGCATGCTGAGCACAAATGTGAAAAAAGACATACACATTCAGATGCCTTCCATGACATTTTGGAATTTCAGGGATAACATACTAAAAATTAGTAGAGGCCTGGGTTGGTGGAATACACTTATCTACAAAGGCATCAGACCTCTCATGATTGGACAATGTTTGCAAGTTGACAGTAGAGTAATACCTAGAAAAAGCCAAAGGAAGGTAATTTTGAAACTAGCATTCTATTGCCAAACAATCATTCAAGTGTAAGGGCAAAAGAAAGGCCTTTTATTGAACATCTGAAGACTCAAAAAATTAATCACCCAGACACACATCCTTTCTGTAAAAAAACCAAGAAAGCAAAATTTAAATATGGAGTTCAGAAAATCATAAGGTAAATTCAAGAGTATGACAGAATATGTGAACAAGAGTAGAAATAATCCAGGAGTTCTTTTTTTTTTTTTTTTTTTAAATCAGTGTGATAGCTGAGCAAGAAGCTTAGAAAGCAGTCCACATTAGAACAAAATGTTAGAGCGCTCCAAGAAGAATGCCTTCAAGGAAAAGTAGCTGTCATAATACAAAATGTATACTTAAAAATCAGAAAGTATAAATATATTGTGATACTGATGTATTACAGCATGACGTATTATATAATGTATAATAATATTATACGAGCTATTTCCATACCGATGAGATGGCGTCATAATTTCTTCTGATTTTTCCCAAGAAAAATAAAAGGAAAAAAGTCGTGGTCTAAATATAAAACACTCAAAGATGGGGCATGATTTTGGGCAACTGCAGCTGTTCAAAAGCTTGGAAAATGAGAACATAACTGGGAATAGGCTGGGACCAGTGCTAGAGATTTTGGAGTTGTTCCCATAAAGCAGATGGCCACCCAGGCTGTGAGGAGAGCTGAGAAGGCGAAGGTAGAGGCTTGGGAACACCATCTATGGAGGTGACGTGAGGAACAGTGGTCGCAGAAGGCTGCAAAGGAGCCCTACTATCTAGCAACCATTGATCTAGAAATGTGCCCTCTCCCAGAAAGGAAAAGAAAGTGTCTGAAAGGAGAATCACTGGGGACGGGAGCACAGGCTAAAAAGGAGCCAATGGCTTCGCATTTGGTGGTGATCCAGTTCTGCTCAGTGAGAGGAGAAGACAGCTTGCAGGGCAGTTTGGAATTGGAGTGCAAAAATCTTCACAGATACCCTGGGGTCCAGTGATACAGAAGCATGGAGTGGGTTGCTGGGGGAATGGAGGCCCCCCCTTCCAGCCTTATCATCACTCTGGGACCTGCAACCCAGTCTGGGGTGGGTGAGGGGAATTGGCTCCCTTCTATTGCCAAATCTTCAAAGTAAAAACATCCCAAGCTGGATATTTGCTTCTGCTATATAGTCTGTCCTTTTGAGAATGCCACCTTCAGTAAGGAAGTCCACAGGCACTTCCAACATCTTTTGGCAGGTCTAAGGAGTAGGGGTCCTGGTTGGGGGTTATAGCCTCGCAGCCTTTGATTACCTTCCACCTGACAAAAACGAATAACCTGAGGGGACAGCACGCTGCTGGGTATTCTGTAAACATCCCATTATCACACAACTCAATGAGCAGTCTTTACTTATGCTTACAAGGTACCTCCCAACAGCTCACTAAGCTGCTCTTCAATAACGGTGTATCATCTGTGGCTTATGAAGGTAACCAAGGCATGTCTTTCGAATAGGAGGCTTTGCCAGAAAGAGGGAAGAATGGCTTTTCAATAGCTGGGAAGCCAGGAGATGAGGCCAGTGCCACGGATGTTAACCTTGGAGCCTCATTCAGAGAAACGATGTTTCATCGCCAGAAGGCAGCCATGAACGCTGCTTTTGGGTTTCCCACCCCTTGACTGGGTTCTCCCTGATTGGAAAGTTACCGAACCTAAGTCTGTGTGTATACAGTGGCACTCCTGAAGAATTTGACTCTGGAGTAGATTATTTTTTAATACCCCCTCTCTAAAAAATAATTATTTTTCAGTAATCATCACACACTATTCAACAACAATCATTTTTCTTCAGTTTCCAAACAAATAATTTAAACATGTCAACGATAAAGGCATTATTCAGATTCAACAAACTATTTCATATATGAGCGGAAAGTTGCACTTACTAAAAAATATTGTGCCTTGCAGTTCACATTCCGCTCCAGTGTTTTAAATTTTAAGTACAAATAAAAACTCCAAATAGTCACACAGAATGACATAATTGAAGTAATTCAAGTTCTGTTTCTTTGTGTTTACAACCACAGTGCTATCATTGTTTATTTTAAATCAACTGTTTAAATTCAGGAATATGTACGACTACAGGTACTGGAGAGAAAGCCTGCCCTACAGCGAACTCCACCAATTCTGAACCCTGAGGAACATCCTCTGGGAACAAACACAGCTGAGTAGCTGAGTCCCTGTGTGTTAGAGGCTAAGTGAGTAACTCTAAGTCCCCCCGCCCCCATTAACTTCTCTTTAGAATGCATTGCTTATTAAAAGGCACGTAACAAAAATGTGCTCATTTAAAGATTATACATATATGATTAAAACACAACAGCAACCACAGGAATTGTTTAGAGCTTAGACCAATAAAATATTTTTTTCAGGGAGGAGTTAGTTTTTTACTGGCATTTTAGAATTCCCAGCACATAGAGACAATAAAAAGCAGATCAAACTTTTGGTGGGTTTCATTACTGTTACTAAATTGTCCACAAACAACGTGCCCCCTCCTGCCTGCACCCCAGGTGGACCACTGCTAACAAGGCTTCCTTGGTACACCTCTGACTAGGTAGGTACTGAAGCTTCACACGTGTTTCCCAAGTGGTTGACTGGCTAGAGACAGCTGTGTTGCTTGGGCCAGGGGTTAGTATGCAGCACAGGAGAGCCATGCACCTCTGAGAAGACGTGGTGCAAACGCCCATCCAATAGGAGTGCTCCGTATTGGAGAGCTGCAACCTGACCCAAGCAAACGCTCTCTGTGGTGAAGCATTTCTGCAGGTTTCATGTGTACTCATGCTCAAGCTGTGTCTTGGGGTACAACGTGCTGCCATTAATATCTTTCAAAGGTTTGCAGGGCCTCCTGGGATTCGAAGGAGTAGTATTAGGAACGCGCCATAGTGGTATAACTGAGCAGCGCTCTTCCTTGCAACCTTTAATAGCCTAATGAAAAATTGTGATAACAAAAATAGTACTACCTTTGTACACTTTCAGAGTCTAGAAGGCACATCTAGGTCAAATATGTGATTTTATTTTTACAAAAATATTTCAGACCTGGTTGTACTGTCCTTATTTTACACATGAGTAAACTGAGGCTCTAAGAAGGCAGGTGATTTGCAAACATCCAGTTGGTGTGCAATGAGGTGGGACACAACAGCATGATCTTCCGAGTCCAGTGCAACTCTCCACTACACAGCTTTAAAGTACGGTAATAACAGGGACTGTCATAAATGAGATCGAAACAGGAATGCTCACAGCTTACAGTAAATTTATAATCTGTTATTTATAGGCCAGATGCCATTACATTTAATCCGCCAGAAAAACCCTTTTCCATCTTGTCCACTTGGCAGAGTCTGGTCCCACAGGCAAGCAAGGTAGTTGCTTTCTCCTTTGTCGGCCCATTCCAGTCTCACATCCCTGACCAGGCTAAATTGTAACCCCTGATTTGCATGTCTCTCTCTAACCTTGTCTATGAGCTCCTTAAGATCATTCTGTTTGGATCCCCAGTGTCTGGCATCTATCAGGCTCAGAGTAAATTTTCATCGCTCCACATCCCAATTTCGGGGAAATAATACAACGAAGATATTTGTAATTGTGGGTGAGTCAGTGTAACATCACCCTCCTATGCTGAGAAAAGTATATCCATTAAGGCCCATTTGCTTTCTCTTACAGAGAGATCAGAAATCTAGCAAAACACACTTAGATCACTATTTCCAAACACTGGTGTAGAGAACATAATAAAATTATCCTATGAATAAAATCAATATTCTATTTCTTAATGCTGCTAAAGATATCTCCCAAACCAATCTTACATCCCACTAGCAAATGCTCAGAGAACACTGGAGCCAGAATGGGTGTTTGGAAACCATGTAGCTCCATATCCTGATTTTATCACTGAGGAAATCAAGACACTGAGATACTGAGTGACTTGCCTAAGATTTCATGGAAGACCAAGCCAGTGAGCGCTTTCCAATATTCCTCACTGCTTCCATGACCCAAACAAGGAAGACTGTAAAGACAAAAGCAGAGTCCAGGAACAAAGGATGGGTGTGCTGACTCGCTGACTCCCTTCAAGGAAATTCGGCTGATAACACACGGACCTACGCAGTAAGGACTGACCGCCTCCAGTAGCAGTTCCCTTGACCAAACAATAGGCCACAGGACTCTGTAAAATGCAAGTTGCATCCCTTAGAGAAACTAAAAGAAAATGCTACACTCAAACAGAAAGATCCACATATACTTTCAGAGCAAGGAAATTGATGTCATAAAATTAATGACATCAGGAGGGGCTTGATTGTAGAACATCCGACCTTCAGAATTATAAGATAATAAATCTGTGTTGTTTTGAGCCACTGTTTATGTTAATTTGTTATGGCAGCCACAGGAAAATAACACAATGACAGAATATAGCACTCAACTGGGGTGTATTGAAGGATGCTGGGAGGTTGGTAAGCTTAGGGGCTGTGGGGTCCTCTTCCCTTCAAAGGGAGGCTGAATAGGGGTTGGGATGATCATGTAATGCATTTCTGAGTGGGAAAAGCCTGTGTCCTGAGTGGGGAAAGCCAGTGACAACAGTTGGTCAAGGGAGAAGTAGGAGGTCGGGAAGATGGAGGAAAGCAAACAGTGAGCCTGAGCCAGAGGCCAAAAGGCAAGGTTAGTAAACACGAGGACATGGGCCTGAGTAGGGAGAGGCATGAGAATCCAGGGTCTGGGGCCAGCAGACAAAAGGGCGGGGGGTGGAGGGCCGCGGAAACAGTTGGAAGAGCAAATGTGGGTGGCATCTGGATGAGGCCTTGGAGGCTGCTGGCCACACAAGCCTCTACACACCTTGTCCTGTGCACCTCACTGCATCCTCCCTATGTCTCCGTAATGGAGAACAGCTCTTCTCTGCAACTAGCTGCCCAGACCAGAATCCTGGGAGTCAGGTATAAAATCCCTCCCTCTCCCTCACCCCTTTCATTTGTTGTAAGTCTGGGAACATTGGCTGAGAAATCTGAGGTGGGGTGGAGCTTTCTTCTGAGGCTACTCTTCATGTAAAGGCAACAACAACAACAAAAAGAAAAACAGTATCCAACCCAAAGAAAATTATTTCCTACTTCTCGATTTGAAGAGGTTAGGCTAGAACAAAGCCTGCTTCATCTTCAAATGCCACAATGGGATCAATCTGGAGCGAGCATTTAGCAAACTTTTGTGGTTTTCAGCTATATGAAAGCATGAGGGGCACGGTTTCCTCTATGGAGGAGTGACGGTGACGGTGGTTGGCCAAATTCTCAGATGGCCCCCGAGAGTCCCACCTCCTGGGGTACATATGTAACCTGTGCATGTTGCGTATAGCAGGGATTTGTGTATATGATGGAACCACTCCTATGATTAGGTTACATTATATGACGATGAGGAAGGGATTCTGGAGATATGAATGAGGTCTTCAATCAGATGACTTTTAGTTGATCGAAAGGGCAGTTATCCTGGGTAGGCCTAACTTTTAAAGGATAGTCAAGGCCTTCCTGGAAGGAAAAGGAGAGATTCAAAGCAAGACACTTTCCCATTGGCCTTGAAGAAACAATCAGCCATGTTGTGAACGGCCTGTGGAGCAGGGACACCTACAAGAGGAGCCTAGGGACTCAGTCCTATAACTACAAACTGGACTCTGCCCAGGACCTGCAAGAGCTTGTCCCCAGATGAGAATTCAGCTGGACCGACAGTATGTGCAGCGTGTGAGACAGTGAGCAGAAGACCCCGCTAAGCCATGCCCAGACTCCCTGACCCAAGGAAATGGAGACCATACATGTGTGCCCATTTAAGCTGCTAAATGCATGGTCATTTGTTATTAGCAATCGAAAACTAATATTTTAACTAATATTTTCTAACTAATATGCACCATTTGCTACGTGGAGGAATAAGAGGCATGAACGACCCAGGCAGGCCATCCTAGATGGCAAGGACCTCCTCTCCCACGCCCCGCCTCCCACCATCCCGCTTGCTTGACTTCCTAGGAGGACTGCTGGGAGAAAAGAGAGCTCCTATTTCAGCATGGATCTCCAAGAAGCTTCAAGACGTTCGAGATCATCTCTTTTCGAAATCCCAGCTCCTACCTCAGTGCCTCCTCTAAAGATAATGCCCAGTTTCCTTACTGTTTTTGGATAAGTGGAATGTGAATAGATGGTATTTGGCACACATTTTTCTGAAATGTGTTAAATGTGTATATATATTTATGTTAAATTACAAATGTGTTATGTACATATGTGAAAGAGATATGTACTTTAAATGCTGCTAAACAAACCCCATAATTAACCCAATTTTTTTTTTTTTTTTTTTTTGGGTTTTCACAGTCTTAGTATATAGGTGCTTACCATCTGTTGCCTGGATGATAAAAAACGAAAAAGAAAACACATCATAGGTCCTTCTGCCTCTGATGTCCTCATTGAAATACAGTATGTCCCCATTACTGTAGCCATAGCTGGCTTTTTGAAATACACATCTGATTGTGTCTCTCCAGAGCTTAGAAATGTCTTCTAATTCCCCTATTTTTAAAGGGACTGTGTCCAAGTTCTTGAACATGGAACACAAAGAGTTTCACGGCCTGGCCCCTGACGAGCTTGCTGGCCTTCTCACTCAACAGGCTCCACTGTGTACCCTGCTCCTTACACACTCAGAAGTACCCAGCAACCCCCAAGCCCATGGTGCATTTTCAACCTTCTTTGCCAATGTTGTCTACCTTAATATCCCCCACTTTCCCCACCTCCTTGACTTGGAGTGGTCCTGAACGTTGTTAAGACCCAGTTCCCTCCTTCTGCTTTGTACAAAGAAACCTGAATTTCGAAGAATGCGTTGGGCTGCAGGTGGCAGAAAACCTAATTTAAAGTGGCTCCAACAATAAGAGGTTTGTTATCTCACTTAAGAAAATCAACGCCAAGGCAGTTGCATGGTTAATTCAATGCTCAAGTTGGCCATAGAAGATGTGGGTTCTCTCCAACGTTCTGGTATCTTCAGTGTGGCTTTTGTCCCCAAGTTTGTTCAGCTGGCTTCCCCTCACAAGCCATGAATAGAACTGTTTAGCACATGTTCAAATCTGTGTTAGTGTATTAGTCAGGATTTTCCAGAGAAACAGAACGTGTGTGTGTGTGTGTGTGTGTGTGTGTGTGTGTGTGTGTAGGGAAAGAGAGAGAGAGAGAGATTGATTTTAATGAATTGGCTTATGTGACTGTGGAGACTGACATATCTAGATTTGTAGGGTAGGCTGGCAGGCTGGAGACCCAAGGAAGTGTTGATGTTGCAGCTCAAGGCCAAAGTCTACTGGAATCACAATTCCCTCTTCCTTGGGAGACCTCAGTCTGTTTCTCTCAAGGCCTTCAACTGATCGAATGGGGCCCATCAACATTATGGAGGATAATCTGCTTTACTCAAAGTCCACTGATATGAATGTTAATCTCATTTAATAACTATCTTCACAGAAACATCTGGAATAACGTTTGAGCAAATATCTGAGTACTGTGGACTAGCCATGTTGACACACAAAATTAATCACTGTCAAGAAAGAGGCTGAATCTCCATGATTGGTGTAGATATTAGCCAAGAGTAACCTTCTAGGGCTGGGGAGGGGCTCCTTCCCTGAACACATGGCTGTGGGGAGGATAAACAGTCAAACAAAATTGGGGCTCTGTCTGCAAGGCAGACTGTGGTTATGGGTGGGGTTGGCTGAAACTATGGATTTGAGTGGGAAGACGACAAAGTCTATTAAACACCAGGCAGGCAGAAATCCCAGTACTTTATGGCCTCCTTTACATGTTCCATAAACTCTGTGAGAGCCCTTGTTATGCTGAGTCACGGGTTTATGGCTTATTTTCCTTTAGGTTGGGTTCGCCCTTGAGTAATAACCATGTATCGGTGACCTCTTTATCAACAGCCCCATACATAGCGCTCAGTATCAGGTGGCTACTCTATAAATGCTACTGAATTGACCAAAGCAGGCTATTCTGGTGCTAAATCAGCCTGTGCTTGCTGTTGCTACAGAAGCCATATATTTCTCTCCACCACAAGCTTTGTTAACATCACAGACAGACAGTTGTCATACCAACTGACAATTATTTCTAGATATTCTTATAAAGAACTCAAGGGACAATAAAACGTGTCCAAGTAGTGTAGTCATACGAAGTTCTCTTCTCTTTCACACATCCATAACGTGAAAAAAAATCCCAGTGGCAAAGTAAAGAACACTCTCAGCCTTATCCTCAGTAATTATAAGAAGAAATGAAGGGTCCACTGTTTGCCCTATGCACCAGCTCAGATAAAGTAGGTCACTTGGAGTCTGTCAGATGTTAGGGCCTCAGGTCCAATTACTTAATTCAAAAGTTCGCATGACTCCCATCTTTTGAAAAAGAGTTGGAGTTCCTAAAAGTTTAGCAAGTGAAATAAAGAATCAGATACGCCCCCTTCTTTACCCAGGAGCCAAAGGTCTTAGGGACTATTAAATCCAGAGGATGATAAAGTTACCTCTCAGGTGGCCACAGTGTAGAGACCCATTGAGCTTATGAATTCAAGGAACACTTACTAAGCACCCTCCATGTTCTCGGCATCATGAGAGACCCTCATTTGCTTTAATACATTTTCTAAATTTTAGCTGTCTTTGCTCAAGCAGAAAAGTATCAAATAGCTGGTTATGGCATTACTAATAAAAGAATAATAGTTAAACCAAGGACAATTGACAGGTACTGACTCACACCATGCACCAGACGTGGCCATCAGCACTCTTCCTGCATTATGGAATTCAATCCTCACAAAACCTCGTGTGGCTGATTTGTTCCTCTTCTCCATTTTAACAGATGAAGACACTGCGGGGCTGAGAGTGGGGAAGCAACTGGCTGACACCAGTCCCACCAGTAGCAATATCCATAGAACCCAGACTCCACTCTGGGCCTGCCTGATTCCAGACTCCATGTTTGGAACGCCGCACCTACGGCTTCCCATCTAGCAGGTTTTATACGTATTATCTCACTTAACACTGGAAATGAGGGAAAGTTCAACTCTTTTAAATCAACACACAAAGGAAAAGGAAAACGTCTTTCCTGTGCTTATTAGATGCAACAACAAACTCAAAACAGAGCCTTGAACACATGTAAAGAATGTGTCAACTGAGGGGAAAACATCAAAAGAGAAAAATGGGGCAGAAAAGCAAAATTCTGCAGTGCCTAGCCAGTATTATCCACGAGCATTTTAATCACTACAGAGGAAATTACTAGTTTAGCAAGACTTATTATAACCTGGAGGAATGCCCTTTGTTGCTCTAATTCCATCATCACGAAACACAAGAATACAATTAAAAATGTAATTTCTGGGATAGCTTGAATATGAGAAGCAGATTCCTCAGGAAAAATAATTTACAAGCATTGTATCCATTGGAAAGGGACATTCTCAATTGTAAATATGAAATGTCATGTATCTATGTATGCCATATGAACATAGCTTGTGTCAATTAAATTGTTATAAGATTATTAGAAACCTGATAATTTCTGGGTGAATTAATCAAGCCCAGTTTCTATCCTACTGAGCCAAGGAATAAATGTACCCGAGTAAACTTATCAAGTTAATAAAATGAATTTATGAGGCTATTTGGCAGTACGCTGGCTTTTTTCTGGATCACCCACTCTTCCTCACCATGCCCACTTTCCTCTTATAGGAGAGTTCCAAGAGTATGGATTATTGTCCCACAAAGCAAATGAGAAAAGTAGAGCTCAGAGGGGTTTAGTAACTTGCTTAGCTCTGCATAGTAACGAACTGGAGAACAGGAGAAGAAGACATCACAGCCAAGAATGAACCAGGTGACCTGGAGGCACTGCTCTTCCTACTTCCCACCAATTACAAAGATCCCAGCCGACACTGGCAGGCCTCTGTTCTCAGTACCTGAGTGAGGACCCCACATTGGCTCCTCTTGAGAGCTTTATTTCTTACCCTCTCACATCTAAGCAGTTAAAATACTTTGAAATATCTCATCTACCTTCCCTTCCATTCTTCTGTTTAACATTCTTGCTCTTTCCCTTGCTTCTCTCCCCACTAAAGTCTTGATGCAGCAGAAGGATGAGGTCCACAATTAGGGTAAGAATAGTGGGAAAAGGTAAGAACCTTCTACCTTTCTTTTAAACCAAAGTCACAGCATGTTTCTGGCTCCATCTCATCTTCAGATTTTCCCCCCATGCTGACAGTATCCACTCTGCCTGTTATTTTTAGCTGGTGCTTGGCCCAATCTACTAAATCCCTGACTATGGATGCTACTGAGGTGCCATCAGTGACAGCATGCATCCCAGCAAGCCTCATTGCCATGGTCAGCCTTTCCAGATTTCCTGTTTCATGAATGTTAAGAAATGGCCCTTTCTCACTTAACCAAATTCCAGTAGACAGGGCTTCAACCCTCAATCCTCCATCACCCACTTCTTGACAGAGTTGCCTGTAAGACCTTGGGATATAGGCTCACATAGAAAAATGTGGTCTTGGTTAAATTGCCACTCACTTAAGCTTTCTTTTGCTGGAGTATTCATCCAACACATAAGTGATACCATGCCACTTTTTGCAAGCCATCCCATGCCACGTAGCAAATGCAAAATTCTGGAAATAATACCATATGCCATCCAAATTCTTTTCTTAAAAATAAGAATAAATGTATTTTACCTGGAACAAAGCTTCCCTGGACCACCTCCTTGTATGCCCACCAGCCTTCATGGATTTTTGGTGAATTCTGTTGAGCTGAAGGAAAATAAGAAAGAGTAAGGTAATGACAGAGAAGTAGTGTGTCTTGGCTGTCTGAGCAAGAAGCGTGAATATACATAACTCTTTTTACTCAAAAGTCATACTACAAAATGTAATAGCAACCCCACTGCTCCTTTTTTGCAAATAGATTATTAACCTATAAATATCTTGTCATAGAGTTTTATGAAAATCACTCAGGATAATTCTATTGAAGAGAAAAAGATAGTAACTATATTTAGCCTATTGTATTTAAGCCTATTTAAATCCCCTGTTACTTATCTCTACCACTGATTCACCTCTTTTCTCACCCATTCCTTACACACACACACATACACACATACCCTCCACTGGAATTGAGGAGAGGAGGCTGATCCTATCCACAAGCCAGGCAAGAACCATACATGGGCACAGAACACTTAGAAATGGAGAGGTAGGGTGTTTGCTAAAAGGGCTAAGCTAATAGTAACAAGTGTTGGAGAGGCTGTGGAGAAAAAGGAACCCTCATACACTGTTGGTGGGAATGCAGACTGGTGCAGCCATTATGGAAGGCAGTGTGGAGGTCCCTCAAAAAATTACGAATAGAATTACCATATGACCCAGCAATCCCTCTCCTGGGTATCTACCCAAAAAATCTGAAAACATTTATACATAAAGACATGTGTGCTCCAATGTTCATTGCAGCTTGGTTTACGGTGGCCAAGACATGGAAACAACCAAAATGTCCTTCGATAGACGACTGGATAAAAAAGTTGTGGTATATATACACAATGGAATACTATTCGGCGGTAAGAAAAGATGATATAGGGACATTTGTGACAACATGGATGGATCTTGAGAGTGTAATGCTGAGCGAAATAAATCAGACAGAAAAAGCAGAGAACCATGTGATTTCACTGATATGTGGTATATAAACCAAAAACAACAAAAGAACAAGACAAACAAACGAGAAACAAAAACTCATAGACACAGACAATAGTTTAGTGGTTACCAGAGGGAGATGAGGGTAAGGGGGATCAAATGTATGGTGATGGAAGGAGAACTGACTCTGGGTGGTGAACACACAATGAGATTTATAGATGATGTAATACAGAATTGTACACCTGAAATCTACGTAATTTTACTAACAATTGTCACCCCAATAAATTAAAAAAAAAAGGGCTAAGCTAGAAGAGGGAAGGGTGTAACCAGCCAGCTTTCCCCAGGCCCCAGGAAAATGTAAACATAACATAAATAATCATGGTGAGGGCTTAACATTATGGGGAAAAAGGATAGAAATACCAAGAAACTGGAACATATCATAGGGATCTGAAAGCTCATACTGACATGACCTCAGAATAATCTTTGACATTTATGACAGTTGATGGGTGAATTAGGGCAATTCTATTCCATGTGGGTGTACATCCCAAAGTATAGGTGACATATAAACTTGCATTGATCCTCTTACTAATTAAACTGCATTCATATTTCAGCTCTCAGTCTCATTGGAGGAAAATAAGGTAATGTCTACCATACTTGTAATTTGGCCAGTATATAGCAAATTTCTGATTTCCTTTCTTTGAATCTTGTTCCCTTTTCAGTGTCCTTTTTCAGACTCAACATTCTGGGTTAGAGAGAATGGTACAAGAAAATGGGTTTGAAAGCAAAGCTTTGTGTAGAGTGAGGATTTGCTAAATTCCTTTGGCTTCCATGTGAGCTGTGATCGCTTAGCGCCACAGTACAGAAGATACCTTTTCTGCCTATGACGTTAAGACACTGAGGCTTGCAGTTGTGTGATGAAAGAGGGTTTGTGACATAGGACAAGTGAAAGACAAGCCTGCTTTTTCTGGAGTTGACAGTGGGGCTAGGAGACATGAGAAACAAATAGAAGAGGGACAAAGAACCTATTTAAGGCTCTGGGAGAATATCACATTTCAAGGTGCATCAAAGTACAGTGGATTTCCCAGTACTTTGAATTCCCATGTGTCATGGAGAGAGCCCGGATGTCCCCCCAGTCCTTGAGGAAGATACTGAAGGCAGCTGAATTGAAAGCCAGTGTATCTGTTCCGGGCAGCAGGCAAAGGGAGCAGTGTCCTGAGATCAGAGGCTGGAGAGGTTCTGTCCAACCAGGGAGCCAAGTGGAAGAGTCAGGAAGAGTCAACAGTGACTCCAAGTATTTGTAGCACCAGGAAAAGACAAGGAGATCCAAAGTTAGCCAGGAGACCTTTAGGCCTGACCAAGAGGAGAAACCAGATCAAGAGTTGTATGCTTGCAAAGTTCACGAAGGAGGTGAACAAAGGACATTTCTTTAGAGTTCAGAACGATTCTAATTCTCCCTCAGGCCTTGGCATTGCATGATCCAGCCTCAAGTTTCTCCCCAACTCATCAGAGGACCCTCAGAGGAGCAAGAGGGGAATCCCTAATTCACTCAGACACAGTGGCCCTGTTTTGAAACAAACACTTTGCAATGTTCATCTTGATGATAATTAAATTCACAGGCAGTATATCCTACTGAAAAACAAACAAACAAACAAACAAAACCCCCCACAACTCTGGTATTACAGCTTAGCTCTGTTGGACATGGAGGATGCCCCAAGCCTGGAATAGATACACATTTCTGAAAGCTCAAAAGCATGAAACTAAGGGACACCACCTAACAGCTTTGTATTAGATATTAGCCAGGATTGATTTTCCTTATCAAAGACAGGAACTTCTGAGTTTTGATAAAACTGGAAGTCAACAGAGACTACAGGCATTTATAGCACTGGGGAAAGACAAGGAAATTTGAAGTCAGCCAGGAGAACATTAGGCCTGACCAATCAAGATTTTATCCAATCAGGATTGCTGCCTGTCATTGAACAATTTAAACCGTAAATACAGCCTTCACTTTTTATTCTCAGAGCCACCTGTGTGGGAAGCCACACTCTCTTGTATACATTCCATCATTCCAAGTAAGAATCTGCACAGCACTCAAAAATTGCTGTGTTACATTAAGTTTTTTTACCAAGTCGTTTTAGAAAAAGTTTTGTTTACAGGATTTACGCACATTTATTTCAAACGGCCAACATAGTGCTTTAGCTATCATATAAAGGAAAAATAAAGAAATGCAATGGATAATAATATATATTTAAAAGTGTAAAGATGCTTGATTATGCTTCATTAGAACAGAGATTGGCAAACTATTGGCTGCCAACCAAAGATGGTCCAATGACTGTTTCAGTCCTGCCCAAGAACTAACACTGATTTTACATTTTTAAATAGTGTTAAAAAAAATCAAAGAAGGATACTGTGACATGTGAAAATTATATTAAAGGCAAATTTTAGTATCCATAAGTCAAATTTTATTGGAACACGGCCACACCTATTCATTTATACATTATCTATGGTGCTTTCTCACTACAACAGCAGAGTTGAATAGATGTGACTGAGACCACTGGGCCTACAAAGCCTAAAATGTTTCCTACATGGTTCTTTACTGAAAAAGTTTATTGACTGCTCATTCACACACTTAATTAAAAAAAAATATCAATAATCCATGTCACGCTTTAACTGTAAAAAAAGTCAAAGGCAGGGAATGCAATTTATACTTGACTGAAACAGGTACAAATAATACATTTGTATTGTACTGCAGATTCCAGAATCCACAAATGGCATTGCTCACAGTGCTATGATTTTCCAAAATAGTGAACAACTCTTGGCAAAGTTTGGAACAAAATGAAGAACCACCTTCCCTTTATTTACACAGTATTTGCATTGCTGAAGAACAGGGCATATTAACACTATGTAAGAGTTAATATGAGAGTAATATGAATACTTTGTATTCATACGCAGAATGAAGTTTGAGTGTAGGTTCTGATATAAAACAGTTTCCACTCACTTGAATGTCTGCTGGGACATGGGGCATTTATTATTGTTTGGAACTGTCTAATGTATTACAGAGCATATCCTCTGTGTGCCCTCAGTTGGTGCAACCTGGAATATCCTTCATTAAAACAATCTCAAGTTGCCCTCACCCATTTCCAAAATACTTCTCCAGGAACCATGTCACCCCTTTTGATAATCATTAACCTAAAGGGACTATTAATAGCATTATTTATACATGCTAAATGGGATAGAGTGAAATGTTATGTTAAACACTAATCGAAGGATGTTTTTAACTAAATAGATAAAAGATGCATCTTCGATGTAGTAGAATTGTAGTGTCATGTGCCACTCCATTACATATTAAAATATTTTTTTCTACTTTTCCCTGCCATTTGGTGGAAACTATCATTTCCACCAAAGGATGAAGCAGTAAGGAAAACGGAAAAAAGCAAGGATTCTTGCTCTTAAGATGGCAAAAAGGGAAAGCTAATTCTAAAATAATCTGGGTAAGATGATTAAGTTTTCAGATTTTAAGATACATTCCCGTTCTCTCTCTTGTATGTGTAAACACACACACACACACACACACACACACACAGACACACACACACACACAATTATAAGGAAGATCTATCAGACTGACTGAAGCATCAATTTAAGAAATGTCATTCAAAAGGAAGAAGAAAAAGCCGCACCTGGATAATTAAAAGTGTTGCAAGTGAGACAGATCCAAGATGGCGGAGTAGATAAACACCATGCCTGCTTCCTTCCGTGAACACATTAAAATTACAATCAAATTATAGGACAATCAACCTGGAGACCCATCTGAAGTCTGGCTGAACAGAAGTTTTATAACTTAGGATATAAAAAAACCACGTTGAGACTGGTAGGAGGGTTGGAGGCACGAAACGGGCTAGCCTCAAACCTCGGTGGGGTGAATGAAAATTGGGAGGGATCTCTCAGCCGCAGAAGTTCCCTTATAGAGCGAGGGACCCAAGCCCACACCAGACTCCCTCTTCCCAAAGTGTTGGGAAGAGGAGGCCCGCAACATCGGGCTGTGAAAACAGTGGGGACTCTGACCATCCGAGTGGGCTGGAAGGCTGCAGGAAACCCAGATGTCCTCTTAAATGGCCTATACACAGATTCTCTCACCCGCAGGCACTCACCCTGGGCTCCAGCGTAGGGATGGTGACTCGGGAGGCATTGGAGGCATACGGCGGGGGTGGGGGTGGGGGGTGGCTGGGGCAGACTGAGGTTTGTGGCTTCGGAGAGGGCTGGAGGACAGTCACCATTTTCCCTGTGTGGGATCTTCCTCTCTTGCAGCCAGCAAGCAGACACCATCTTTCTTGTGTTGAGCCCGCCCCCATAGGGCTAAATCTGAATCTGATTGGTCTAGTGAGCTCCACTGCTCCAAACTGCTGACTCACTGGGAACCCGCCCTACCCAACTCCCCCAGTGCTGGAGACATTTTCCCATGAGCAGCCAGCCCCTCCCACATAGCTCTCTTTCTTGGAAAACTATTGGAGAGACCACAGGCCCCAGGTGAGCGGCATCTGGCCTCAGGTGTGCTCAGAGACTTTTGTTTAGTAGCTCCAAGCTCAGCACTGGCACCAAACCAGAGTCTACATTAACCTGTTGACCACAACTCTTCCCACTCTAGTGATTCCCTGAGACCCTGCTTCACCGAACTTGGATACTGTATGAGGCTTTATCAGTGGCTGAACTTTAGAGAAGCCGGTAGGTGGCCACAGGCCTCCAGGTGTCCTGGCTTTTTGCGGAGCTATCCCAGGCCCGGTACTGGTGGTAGCTGTCCTCAGTTTGCAGTGTGTCCTCTCCCATGCACCTCCAAATTTAGCACAGGCAGCAAACAACTTGTGGAGACAGAGTCCCAGAGAGCAGTTTCCAGGATGTTGGCCTCACATGGAAAGGTGCTGGCTTAGTTATTAGATGGCTATCAGCTGTAATCAGATGGCCATCCACTGTGGCGGGGTGGCCATTAGCGGTTACCGGTTAGCCATTAGCCACTAATATAATAGCTGTGGCTACGTTAGGAGGTTGGTTCACTGGCAGAGAAGCAGATGATGGATTCTGCATCATGTGGAGCCTGCTTCCTGTGTCTCCAACCCAGTCGCTAGCGAGAATATAGGGATATGAACCCCCTACCTATGGCTCCGCTGGTGTTCTTTTTGGCCTCACCATATCCTGCATTGTTGTATGGGGAACGGGACCAGAGACCCTGCACGACACAACTGCAGAGAGCTTTATAGCTGCTACCAGGTAGTCCCCAACCAGTCACAGGCAGAGGGTGACCTGGGCCTGCCCCAGAGCCATCCCAAAAGGCCTCAGCACCAACATACTTGGAGGTGGGCTTCAGACCATAGCAGAGCACCACCTAATTAGCCCCACAAGCAGCATACACAAAAGGTGGTCTCAACAGGCACCAGAGCTGTCTGGGGTGAATCCTATTCAGTGGGGTAAGTCCCCTACATTGCACCCCATAAGCTGTGGATGTGGCCAAACCCCACAGCCAATCAACCTGAGGGTCAATGCCACCCACAGATATGCCAATAGCAATCAAGGCTCAACTATAATAGGAGGACACAGACAACTGACACAAGGGACACTCCTGGAGCACCCGGCACAGGTGACCAGGGAGACTGTACCAGGGCCGCACAGGGCACCTACTACATAAGGCCACCTGGCCAAGACTAGGAGACATAGTAGCTCTACCTCATACATAGAAACAAACACATAGAGGCAGCCAAAATGAGGAAACAAAGAAATGTGTCCCAAATGAAAGAACAGGAGAAAACTCCAGAAAAATAACCAAACTAATTGGAGGCAAGCAACCTACCAGAGACAGAGTTCAAAACAACGGTTATAAAGATGCTCAAGGAACTTAGTGAGAACTTCAACGGAGATAGCAAGAATAAAAAAAGGACCAGTCAGAAGTGAAGAATACAATAACTGAAACGAAGAATGCACTAGAGGGAATCACCAGCAGACTAGATGAAGCAGAGGACTGAATCAGCAATTTGGAGGACAAGGTAGATAAAATACTCAGTCAGAACAGCAAAAAGAAAAAAAGAATCCAAAAAAATGAGGATAATTTAAGAGACCTCTGGGACAACATAAAGTGTAGTAACATTCACATCATCGGGGTACCAGAAGGAAAAGAGAGAAAGCAAGGAACTGAGAACCTATTTAAAGAGATAATGACTGAAACTTCTCTAACCTGACAAGTCCAGGAAATGCAGAGTCCCAAACAAGATGAACCCAAACAGGCCCACACCAAGACACAGTATAATTAAAATGGCAAAGGTTAAAGACAAAGACAGAATCCTAAAAGCAGCAAGAGAAAGGCAACTAAGGGAGCCCCCATAAAATCGTCAGCTGATTTCTCAAAAGAAACTTTGCAGGCCAGAAGGGATTGGCACAAAGTATTCAACATGGTGAAAAGCAAGAACCTACAACCAATGGTACTCTACCCAGCAAAGCTATCATTTAAAATCGAAGGACAGATAAAGAGCTTCCCAGTCAAGAAAAAGCTAAAGGAGTTCACCACCACCAAACTGTATTACAAGAAATGTTAGAGGGACTTCTTTAAGACGGAAAAAAAATAAAAATTATGAATAATAAAATGGCAATAGCTACATATCTACCAACAACTACTTTCAATGTAAATGGATTAAATGTTCTAATCAAAAGACATTGGAGTGCTGAATGGATAAGAAAACAAAACCCTTATATATGCTGCCTACAAGAGACTCACTTCAGATTGAAAGACACACACAGACAGACAGAAAAGGAATGGAAAAAGATACTTCATGAAAATGGAAACAAACAAACAAAAAGCAGGGTAGCAATACTTACATAAGACAAAATAGACTTTAAAACAAAGGCTATAACAAGAGACAAGGAAGGATCCAGTAATCCCATTTCTGTGTATTTATCCAAAGAAATCCAAAACACTACTTTGAGGGGATGTGTGCATCCATATGTTCATTGCAGCATTGTTTACAGTAGCCAAGATGTGGAGGCAGCCTGGATGTCCATCTGTACAAGAATGAATAAAGAGGAACTGGTACATATATACAATGGACTATTGCTTGGCCATGAAAGGGAATGGGATCTTGCCATCTGTGGCAGCATGGATGGACCTGGAGGGTGTTGTGCCAGGTGGAGTATCAGAGAAAGACAGATGCAATGTGATTTTGCTTATATATGGAATCTAAAGGACAACATAAACAAAATAAAAGAAACAAACTCATAGATACAGAAAACATTTTTATGGTTGCTAGATAGGAGGGGAGTTGGGGGTGTGGCTGAAAAGGGGGAAGGGATTAAGAAGTACAAATTGGTTGGAAGGTATAGCATAAGGAATATATAGCTGATAGTATTATAATAACTATGTATGGTGTCAGATGGGTACTAGATTTGTTGGGGTGATGGATGGGAGGGGGTTGGTAGGCAGGGTGGAAAAGGTGAAGGGATTAAGAAGTACAAATTGGTAGTTACAAAATAGTCATAGAAATGTAAAGTAAAACATAGGGAATATTGTCAATGATACGGTAATAACTATATATAGTGCCAGGTGGGTACTACACTGGTCAGGGGGATCACTTCTTAAATTATATAAATGTCTAACCACTATGCTGTATACCCAAAATTAATATCAAATAATATTGAATGTCAATTGTAATTGAAAAATTTTAAAAGGAGGGGAGAAGTGAAGGGGAATAAAAGGTCCAAATTTCAGGTGTAAAACAAGTTAAGTCATGGAAATATAATATAAGCATAGGAAATATAGTCAATAATATTGTGATAGCATAGTATAGTGTCAAATGAGTTATCATGGTGATCTGTTCTTTAGGTATATAAATGTTGAATAACTATGGTTTGCCCTGAAACTAATATTGTATGTTAGCTATATTTTAATGAAAATCTTAAAAAAAGAAGAAAAATTTGAGAACCATATGATTTCACTCATGTGGGATATAAAACTCAAAGCAACGAACCAAAAAGCCAATCAAACAAACAAAAACTCATAGACACAGACAACAGTTCATTGGTTACCAGAGGGTAAGGGGGCGGGGGCAGGGCAAAGAAAAGGGGGTCTAATATACGGTGATGGAAGGAGAGTTGACTTTGTTTGGGTGGTGAGCTCACAATGCAATATGTAGATGATATATTATATAATTGTACACTTGAAACCTATATAATTTTATTAACCAATGCCACCCCGATAAATTTAAAAATAAATAAAACACATTAAAAAAAAGAGTGTTACAAGTAACAAAAGTATCACTGAAAACCTCGGTTTCATTCAGAAGGTTGCAAAACACTTTGCTCTCTCTTCATCTCCAGTCATTTCTTCTTCAGCTACCATTCAGAAGTGGACTTATGTAAGATTTTAGCAGGTGGCAAGACAATCAGACCAACTGAATCAAGTCTGTTATAATGACAGAACTGCAGAATTTCTGTAAACTTCCCTTGACATCACTGTGAAAGATCCAAATGCACCCTGCTGAAATCAGTCAGCATGTGCGGGGGGCCCATTTGATGTCTATCAGTTACAAAATAGGCTCACTGCAGGATAGAATTGAAGAAAATGAAGGTGTTTTATGTAATGTTTTCAAATGCCCTTGTATGTCCAGTCTGGCCTCATACTGTTTGGCAATTTGAAAGACAGGACACACATTTAAAAGGTACTTCATTTCAGGTTCTGCTACAGTCTTAGGAATGGCTTGAGACAGAGCACCAAAAGAAGTACTGGATTTCCATTTTAACTCCTCCCTGCCAGATCCTAAATAGTCATCTTGTTTATATCTGATTTCCAGTGGGTAGAGAGCTCACTGATTGGGAATTCCTCAGAGCATACCAGAGAACAGAAAGCAGCCTCAGCTTCTGCTGCGTTTTCTGCTTCTCTCTGCCTATGGATCAAGATTTCTTTACTTAACAGGCAACCAGCCCCTAGGAAAAATCCAGGTGTCTAATAAAAAAAAAGAAATGTTGACAATAACAGTTGCCATCATTGCCAGATGAAGAGATATACATAGCAAGGGCACCTCTCTTGATAGTAAAGAAAACCTATTTCCATTTTATTCTCCTTTTTCTCATTGTGGCAGTTTGAGAACATTTGAGTTTCAAAAGAAAACTCAGAATCTCAGGATTTTGAAAGAGACACAGAGTTCACTGTTCCAAACTCGTCCTATACAGTTGAGGAAACTGAGGCACAAAGAAGGGATGCCACTTTAAAAAGTATAGAGTCTTAGAACAGGAATCAGCAAACTTTTTCTGTAAATGGCAGATAGTTAGTAGTACAGGCTTTGAAGGCTATACTGTCTTTGTCCCAGCTACTCAACTCTGCCATTATAGCACAAAAATAGCCATATGCAATACATAAATGGATGGGTGTGGCTTTGTGCCAATAAAGTTTTATTTATAAACACAGACACAGGACTGGATTTGGCCTGTGGGCTACAGTTTGCTGATTCCTGTCTTAGAGCTAAAAACTGTTTAGCCATCTAGTTCTGCTTCCTACTCAATTTTAGAAATGAACTACTTTAAAGAGAAAATCAGAAAGAATTTGAAATTGTATGTTTCCAGTGACATGTAAATAGTATCTGAGCAATAAGTACTTTAGAAGAGTATGTGTAATATGAAATCTTTTCCAGACTTCCTGAAATTGGTCACTGAAGTCTACATAAAATTCATTTCCTCCCTTCACCCCGTTTCCTTTGGGCTAAACCACCAAAGTTGGAGGGGCCTCATATAAATGCCACCCACAACTCTACACTAGGTTTTTCAAATCAGTCATAAGGGACCTCACTGATTGTTGGAAGCCCCTGTATTCCTCCCACAGTCCATAAAGCACCTTTCTGGATGACTCTTGGGAATCTTACTTGTTCCCATAGATAAAGTAATTATATTTTCACATGCCAATTCTTTCCCATCATTTTGAGATAAACTTTTACAAAGTTCCTCTTTTTGTATATATATTTCAATCCTTATCATTAGCTGCAAGACAGAGTTAAGTAACTTAACTAACTTTGGTACAAAGATAACACAACTGTGAAACATCTCCATGTGGAAATTATAGTGGTCTCTTGACCTGATAGAAAACAAAACTCAAGAGCAATGACTGAGAAAATAGTGCAAGAGCGAACAGAGGAGCCAGTAGGGGAAGGCATCCAGTAGGCGAAGGGAGATTGCTTAATAAACCTCCACCAGCAGTCAAAATGCACCGAACTGTAAGCACGCACTTGCAAAAATGAGCTTCCAAGACCTGGGTCGGTAGAGTAACATTTGTGCTGCGTGGTTTATGAGAAGAAAAGATGGAATCAAATATATAGGAGAGGTAGTTAGAGCACATGACCTGCTGTGGCTACTTTATTTCAATATGATGGTAGGATCCCTGAACAATTGTTCCTCTAAGAAACTGCTTTTCTCTGCCTGAGGAGGTAACTCAAGGAAGGAGGCACTGAGCAGATGTTGGAAGGCCAAACAGTCCTGCTTATATGAGATGAGATGCAGGATGCAAAGTACCATATACCCTCTCCTTAGGACTTCACTATTTTCCCTTTAATGGCCATTTCTTCCCCCTGCATGGGAAGTAGGTACACTGAGCAGAGCATGGTTCACCGGAGGAAATGTAAATGACCTCCGTAGTGCACTGTACGGCACTCATTGGATCTGCCAAGGATGATGCTCTTCTTCAAGTGCTTGATTTTGTACACCATCGGGTAGGTCTCTCTCTCTTTTGTGAACCCTTGATATTATGTGTCCTACATTTTAGAACATAGATAGTGCCCCTTATCTGTTTTCATGTCGTTCGTTTACACTACACTATAACTTTCTTGAGGTCAGAGAATGGGTGGTCTTTTGAAATCCCATTATTTATGCAAAGCTTGGTACCTAAGAGGTGCCCAATAAAAGGTGGATAAATGCATGAAAAATGCTGCAGTGATATCGTACATTTTACAAAATTCCGTGTTTCCCAAAAATAAGACCTAGCCGGACCATGAACTCTAATGCACCTTGTGGAGCAAAAATTAATATAAGATGCGGTCTTATTTTAATATAAGACCAGGTATAATATAATATAATAAATGTAATATAAAATAATATAATACCAGGCCTAATATAATATAATACCAGGTTTTATATAAGACCAGTTCTTATATTAATTTTTGCTCCAAAAGACGCATTAGAGCTGTTGGTCCAAGCTAGGTCTTATTTTGGGGGAAATATGGTTGCAGTTTAGCTCCAGCAGCCCTTGGGAGATTTTAGACGATATCCAAAGACTTGTTGGTGTGATGCCTATATTTGTGGTCAGTGGGAGTGTGGACAAAAGTATTTTCAAGTTGGTTGACAGGTCCACACTCACTTGACAGATAGAAGAGCACCAGGAGCTGACACCCTGCCTGGGGAAATCAAAGCCATAGCAAACTGCTTTATTTAGCTGAATGTACTTCATTTAAAAGCATAGGGGTGGGTGGTGAGGGGAAGAAATGCCATTGCTGAGAGTATTTATATCTCTGCCACTCTTTACTATTTCTTAAGTTGTGAGACAAGGATGCGAACCATTTCTATCCCTCCACCCTACATGACCCCAACTTACCATAAAAACTAGACAGAACACTCAGATCATCAAAAGTTGCACTGGCTAACTGGGTGACAAAGTGTGCCCAAGCACCGAACATGGATATAAGCTAGAGTCACCTGACACATTGGGCCAGACCCAAAGCACATGACATCAAAATTATATTTGTGTTGGGAGTTAAAGAAAAAATAATTGGAGCAGCCTTTATTACTGATGCCTAAAAAGCTTAGAATTTAAGATCATGGTTCAGAGGCTCAAGGCAGCTGGCGTTGAAAACCCACAGGAGGAAAGTCCCTAACACGGCTGATTCTTAGCTTGGTATTCTAGAATCTCTGCAGTTTGGATTTACTATTCTTCCTGATCTCATTTCTCATAATCTTGACAAAACTTCTATTCTCCCCTGCTGCCCCCAAGTATACCATGTTTGTTACTCTCTCCGCGCCTTGCTCGACCTTTTTTTCTTCTTCTAGAATTCTCTCTTTGTCTACTTCTTCTTGACAACTATTACTTATCCTCAAAGGCTCACCAATTCCCGCTCCTTTCAAGAAACTTCTCTTGATCATTCCAGCTCCACTGTAATCCCTTACCTCTGAATTTCAGAACTTTACTGTCTATTCCTCACTTATCACTCTCATTAATTGAACATTTACTGAGTACCTATGATTGTCAGGCCATATACTATGCATCAAGAGTACTAATTCCCATTCTCCAAGAACTGATGTTCTACTGGAGGAGACAGAGAAAAGCAGACAACTGAATTAAACTAGAAGGAAGATGTATGATAGAAATAAGTACTCTGCAGTATAATTTAAGATGTGAGGTAATAGAGTGGCTTGAAGGACACACTAGATTGTGTGACAGCAACGGCCTTTGAGGTTATGGTACTTGATCTGAGATTTAAATGACAAAAAATGATTGGACTCATAAAGGTCAACAATGATAGTACTTCAGATGGATTCAAAACCTTACAAAGGCAGGAAGAAGTTTGGGTTTTTCAAGAAAAATACAAGTGGTCATAGTAGATGCATAGAGAGAGAGGTCCCCGATTAGGCTTGATGATTTAGCTAGTAGGCCAGGAGAAAGTTGATGGTGTCTTCAACTAGGACAGTGTTGGGGAAAACAGAAGTGGAATGCACGCTATGTATTTTAAAGGAAGAGTGACTAGGACATGGTGATGGATTGGAAGAAGGAAGTTAAAGACCCTGGATCAAGGATAACTCCCATCTTTTTTGGCCTGAGAGCTTATGTTGACAGTTATTGAGATAACAAGGGAGACTGGGAGAGGAGTAGCTTTGGGACATGAAGTGAAGTCAAGAGTTCTGTGTGAGATGGCTCATGAGCATTTCTGGGGAGAGGTCAAGTAGGCATCTCCCCAGAAGTAGAATGAAGTCTGAGGCAAGGTCAAGATAAGATACATGTTTATGACTCTTTGGCCTAAAAATGATATTTAAAACCAGGAGTTTACAAGAGGTCACCAAGAAGAATGTGGAAATACATAGAGAGAGAAACTAAAGGGGACATGGAATTTAGCTGTTGGATGTCAACTTTATTCAGATTTCTTGGGTGTTTAACCTAATGTCCTCGTTCTGTTCTAAGATCTCATCCAGAATCCCACTTTACATTTAGTTGTCATGTCTCCTTAGTCTTCTCGTGACTGCAACAATTTCTTCATATACTTTTAATTTGCATTTTCCTATAGCCCTGCCTGACTGACTAAATTAAAACTATCTCAAGGGTAGATGAGGTGCCTTGTCTACGATAATGCAACACAGGTAATAGATGGACTAGGCATAGTGTTTAATAAATGCTTGTTTACTAAATCTGGGAAGGGGAGGAAGACATGCAAAGCTCCATTTAGAAAGGCTATTCCCGAGTTTAATAGCAACACTCACCTCCCAGACTCTCCACTTTTTCCCCGAAATAAGTTTAATACTAAATAGTCCTTAGATATTAAGAATCATGTAACTTAAATAATAACAATAGTGGAACACAAAAGAAAAGGGATAAAAAGATAACCTCTAATCTTTGCCATTGTAAGAGTATAGCTATAATTTTGTTTTGTGCTGCTTTCATCAAACATTTCTTCCTGAGTTGTATTCTCCATTCTTATTTTTTAATGTGCACATAATGGCCCTTTTAGTAAGCATGCCATAATTTCCCAATGATTCCCTTCCCATTGGCCATTTGGTTGTTTGAACACCGCAAT
The DNA here is from genome assembly GCF_036562045.2 of Rhinolophus sinicus. Classification (NCBI taxonomy): domain Eukaryota; kingdom Metazoa; phylum Chordata; class Mammalia; order Chiroptera; family Rhinolophidae; genus Rhinolophus; species Rhinolophus sinicus. The sequence goes on along the minus strand of NC_133764.1, from coordinate 42,319,534 downwards.
TAACTTTTTCAAGCCCAGAACTTCTCCTGCTCCCCCTTTTAAAAAATCTTTCCATAGAACAGCATGGCAAAATCAGTGTCGCAGGACAAAGCATAAGTATATATGTTAAATTACTTTGCAAAAAAAAAGTATAGCAATTTACATTGTTATTGTAATGTAAGTAATTATTTTTTAAAGGAAAAATATTAGGGTAACCTCAAGACAAATAAATAATGATAGAATGCTAATCCATTTAAAAATAATTGTGACTTCTGACAGACAGGCAACTAAACAGGAAGCACTGTAACTGTCCAGTAAATGTTTCTCTTATATCCCAAATTCATGAGATGAACATTTCATCAAAGTCAGGAGATATTTTGTATTTCCCTTTTTTTACTATTATTTATCATCTTGGAATCAGGTATCGATGTATTATATGGTCCATGAATATTAGAAATCACATTGGTAGTAAAGTCTATTCATGTTTTAAAACAGATGGATGATACTTTAGACCCCTAGATTCAAGTCCATGCCCAGGTTCACTCAGCCTCCCATCCATCAATCATAGTGATAAGGAGAATGTGTGTGTGTGTGTGTGTGTGTGTGTGTGTGTGTGTGTGTGTGTTGTATTCAGAATACTAAGACGGTATTGATATAATAAATCAATTTTTAAACTACAGTTGATAAACTATTGATAATTTCTACAATCAATGAGTTACTCAATTGTGGCATTGACATCATTTCACATAAAACTTTCCATCACAACTAGTAGCTTTGAATGGGACTAAAATGTTGTCTCTCTCTTAAGCTTGCAATCAGCAAGGCTAGGTCAAATGAAAAGAAAGGAAACAAGCAGCATCACTGGGGTCTTTTGAGTCAGTGTGAAATAATGGAAAATAGTCATCAATCTGGAGTTGAATCCCAAATTTACTACTAAATTTTGTGTCACTTTGGGCAAATTATTTCATCTTTTAAATGCTCAGTTAAACACACACACGTGCACACACACACACGACCTCAGTGTCCTTATCTGAAAATTGGGAATAATTACTTTGAAGGACTGTCAAAAGGACTTAAATATGCTCATGTATATAAGATAATACTTTGTGTTCAATAAATGGCATTCATTATTTTTATTATTTGATGTTAGTGGTGGTAATATTGGGGGGTGGAGGGTGAAAGCAGAGGCAGAAAGGGAATCTGGCAAAAGGAGAAAAGAGAATTGCTTGGTAAAAGAAACCAGAAGCTGTGGCACAATTTGACTTGAATCTGGTTGAAAAAAAAAAAAAAAAGAGAAATCATTGCCTGAAGAAGCATCGATCTGCATACTCCCTCCCATAAATTCTGAGCCAACTCATGGAAGGCGAAAGGTAGCTGGCCCTGACTAAGAGAAGCGCTCAGGAGCTCCCAAGGATACTCAAGATATTCTCAAGTCAAAGTACAGTCACTGAGGAACCTGTGGAAACAGAATAGGAGACTTGAAGCCAGAAAACAGTGGATTGGTGGAAGGATAGATTGAAGTCAGTTACTGTTAAAAAAAAAAAAAAAAAAAAAAAAAAAAAAAAGAGAGAGAGAGAGAGAGAGAGAAAGAAACAGAAAAGAAAACAATGATTCAGGCCACTCACACAGGGAAACTATGCTATTTGTGAGGACAAAGCCTACACAAAGCCCAAGGCCCAAAGGGGCTGCAGGGAAAACAGACAAAACAACAACAACACTCCACTGGGATCAATTAGCTATGGTGAGAAATAAGGTCAGATGCTAACCTTAGGGAAAGGCCAGGTGGTTTCATCCATTTATTTATTTTCTTCCTATGCCATCAGCTCAACATCTTTTTGTCCTTCTTTGAGATTCTCATCAACTCAATGTTTGCTGGTCATGCTCGACATGACAGGTGTTGTCACACGCTTCACAAGGGTGGAGCCAGTGAATTATGAGCTTCTCTGGGCTGTCCAGACAAGCCAAATCTGATAGAGTTCCATCATTTGAATAACAAAGATGAAAGTGAAGTTTGGAACTTGAATTATCTGGGGAGTTATAGCTGGAAAGACCTGAACATTCTACCTGTCTCAGCTACTCTTTCATTGAGGATGACTCAAAAATGTATATGCCTCACCTAGATTTTCCATTCAGGTTCCATCCAACCTTTTCAGAGCCTATTCAACAGGATATTGCTATTTCCAGCACCTGGCAATCACAGTAACTGTCTTTTGCCCCTGTGGCAAAGACAGTGTTAACAATCTCCCAATATCCATTTTCCTCTTCTTCCTTAACAAAAGGATCCCTGGCTTTTAGTAAGGCACATGACTTCTCAGAATAACTACTACATCTCTCTTACCTTCCCTAGAGCCAGGTGTGGACATGTGATTAGGTTCTTACCATTTTAGGTACTACTTATTTCATTTCAAGGCAATTCAACATGACTCAGTTCAGTCCAATCCAAAAAATATTTAGCATGTGCTCGCTGCATTCAAATACCTACGCTGGGTTTCTATTTTGGAGAAGCTCACAGTTCAATGGCAAAGAAAGAGATGTCTTTAATATATTTGAAGTTAATGTTTATACAGTGTATTAATTAAGATAATATTAGTGATGATAATTTATTTACCTGCTGTTAAATATAAACTCTAAAATCTCAATGACGTAGTACAAGTTTACTTCTCATACATACAAAACCCCAAACTGGTTTTCCTGATTGATGCACAGCTCTCTAATTCAGGACCTGGGTTCCTTCCGTCTTGTGGCTCTGCAATCTGCAACATACGAATTCAAACCACCACGCTGTGTACACCAAGCCAGATGGGAAAGCAGTATGGAGACTCTCTTGTAAGTTGTTTTCATGTCATGCACCTAGAAATAACACTCATTCTGCCCACATTTCATTGACTAGAACTTAGTCTCCTGAATATACCTAAATGTAACAGAGGCCAGGGAAATGTCCAGTTGTGGACTACACAACGGTGATGGACTGGACAGAACAAAGGTAAGTCTTGTAGAATCCTCCATGTCCCACAGTGATACTGATTTTAGAAAATCGGAAAGTTTCCCATTTCCCTAGGATGAACCAAGAAGAGGAGGAAGTGTATTTTTGAAGACTACATAGCCAGGGTGACCGTAACTTCTGATTTGCCTAGGATTTCCTAGTTACCCTTATTGTCCCAATATAATTATAAATAGGACCCTCTTTTGCTCTCAAAGGTGTTCCAGTTTAGATGAGAAATTTCATGGTTGTCTCTACACATAGTAGCAGTCTTGGCCACATATAGCATTGGTCATTTTGAAGAATCTACCTACAGGGCATTTAGATTCATGTAGATCAGACACATACTGATAACTATTTCATTGTGTATGTGTGTGGTCTAACCTAAATAAAAAATCGGCACCTTCCTATACCCTCTTCTCTTTCTCCTGCTATCCTCATGACCATTTGCCAGCTGATAAATCAATAAAACCGATTTATTTGACCACAGGAAAGATCCAATTACTAGCAACATGATACTTTTCCTTTATTAAAATGTTAGACGAAAAGAGGCAATTTCAACGACATAAGCTTATTGAAGGTATTAAAGGTTGGGTAGTGATGAGGTTGAATGGGGGGAGGGTTCCCCCTCCGCTGAGTGACCTTTCTCCATCAGTAAATACTCAACATGACCCCTAATGCTTCCTTCCACTCCTGTCTATACAGTGAGAATGGCTGCTGGAATGAGTTGTAGTATAAGATATTAAATATAATGAATTATAATTATCTTATAATAAAGTATCTAATTATATTTCATTTTCTCCTAACTATGGGCTAGCCTGTTCAGAAAAATGAAAATATGGCATAGAATTATAGATGTGGAAGGGAGCTTTGAAATCCTATTTTCTGGCCCCTCGTTTATCAGATGGAGAGACTGAGCCCCAGAGGAGTGAAAGCCTTCAGAAGAGTTAACAGCAGGAGCCAATACTGTGCGGTAAGGCCTCTGGTGATCAAACGGTTGCTTTTCCAACCACATATACAAGGATTTTTAAATGAGTTGTCAAGGGAAAGATCAGGTGTCCGTGAAACAGAACGTCCAGCTTCAGTTACTCAGGATTATCAGTTCAGTAGTCAGCAAAGTTGAGGGATTTTAATAACATATGCACTAACTCCACGAAATAAATCTGCAATGATGAGATTTTGTCTTGTTGGCCCACAGGAAGGGATTATGGAACAGAATGTACCTTCTCTGCCTAGGAAAACCGAGTGGAAGAACAGAGGTTGACAAGTTCCCGAGTTATAAGTTACAGAAAGCTTCTTTTTGTTCTTTAATTATCCACCTCTAGAACTCTGTGCGATGTGCTCTCAAGCTTTGCTCCCCTGTAAATCAAACACAGGTTACTGTGAACAACAAGAGAGAGCCTATGGGAGAGCTTGCTATACCCTCTTCAAAAATTAATTTCTAAAGGAACAAAGGCAAATGTACTTTAAAATGACTCTTTTTTTTTCTCAAACAATATGTTTTCTCAACTTTCTGGGAATGCCAAGAACATCCTATCTCTGTTATAAATGTTACACACTGGCACGTAATAATAATAAAACCCAGAAAGGAAAAAAAGGAAAAGCCCTTACAAACACGTTTTAAATCACCCGACAGTCAGATGCCATTCCTGAGAGCCACAGCACCCTCAGCTTCCAGGGGAAAAAAAATCACTAAGCACAAAAGTGGAAAAAAACACTAAAGATTATATAGAGCTCAGTCAATAATATGCTTTCATCATCCTGGCCAGATTTCCCCAGACCATATTTTGTTTAGAGAGTAAGCAAATGCTCTTTCATCATTAGGTTGCTGCTCTGCGATTCTACAAATCTGCTTCCTTTGGAATATCCAGGGTCATGCAATTGTGAATTGCAAAATGTAGGCAAACCAGACACAGGAAGAGTCTGTGTGCTGCTGAAGCAAATACTATGCTCTAATTTCCAAGGTCAAAAAGATAGGATTGGAAGATTGAAGAAGTTTGCATGAAATATACCAACATTATACCAGCTGAAGTTTTGTGTCCCTCGTGTGCATGTTTTTGTATCACTCGTGTACATGTTTTTGTGTCATTAGTGTACTCATGCATGGCTGCTAGATGAAGGGATATTGGCCTTGGTGAGTGTATAGTGTGTGAAGGTACCATGACAGGGGCTGATGTTAGGCTTTGGGTTTGAGATGGATTCAAAGGTGTTATCAGCAACCAAGAGTCGCCAAGAGAAGAAATAACAATAACAATAATAATAATCATTATTATTATTATTATTAAATAGTTTTTATACATAGACACCGGTTAAGCACTTCATGTATATTGATTTATTAAGCTCACATAGACTTTCTTTAGTGTTACTTTTATCTTCCCCTTTTTATAGGTAAGGAAACCAAAGACTAGAGATGTTAAGTAATTTACCCAAAGTCTCCATGGTCATAAGTGGTGGAGCTGATTTTATACTTAGGCAGTCTGGCTCCCCAGTCTGTACTTTTAACTACCATGTCCATTTCCCCTCAAGAGTCAGAGAGTAAAATACAAGGTTTTTCTTTAGAGAACTGTAATTTAGAGAGAGATAGGAAGGAAGGAAGGAAGGAAGGAAGGAAGGAAGGAAGGAAGGAAGGAAGGAAGGAAGGAAGGAAGGAAGGAAGGAAGGGAGGAAGTAAAGAAGGAAGGAAAAAAGAAAGAAAAGAAAAGAGAAAAGGTCATCAAAATGCCAAGGGGTACCGCAGACTTGAGATGACAGTAGAATTAAGGTCACCAAGATGGGAGAAATAGTTAGAAAAGGGGCGGGTGGGACGGACTAAAGCAAACAGCTGAGACAATGTTTAAAAATTCCTTGGGTAAAGACAGAATTTCAAATGGGCACACAGAGAAAAGAGCAAATCACCCCTCCACCGCCACTGTCCTCCTGCCAGAATATTCTGTCATAACTATTCAGAAAACTAGAGACATTCTTGTGAATAAAGCTTTACTGCAAGTGTGGTTAATTCCTTTGGATACATTTTAGAAGTGGAATTATTTGGGTCACAGGGGAGAAATAAATCACTGGGCATTTCCATTCTAATCAGAAATAAGACAAGGATAATTAAAATAATGAATAAGTAAAAACTTCTAATTATTCAGTGACTTTTGGATGCCAGACACCCTTCTAGGCACCCCAAATATACCATTTCACTCAACCCAAACAAATCTATTTAAAAAAAATGTAATGGAGATTGATTCAAAAACATTATATAACTTGTCCAAGGTCATAAGCTATTAAATGCAGGATTTAAATGAAGTCTATGTGATGCTAAAGCTCATGGGCTTTGCTCTCTATTCTGCCTGGAAGCTCTGAACAATCAATAGCGGGGGTTTGGGAATAATAACCAAAATTATTGAAAAGGAGTGGACAAAAATTATTATTTGTCCACCATATCTTATCAAATGAAACATATAACTTCCAAATCAATTAAGAATAAACAAGAAAAGCAATGGAGAAAACAATCCACTAGAGCCAAGAATGAAGAAAGAAGAAAGGTAGAGAAACAAAGCAGAAATAGAGGAGGGGGAGGAGCAAGGAAAATCATGGCATAGAAAACAAAATAAAATGGGAAAACAAATTCAAATGTATTAGTTATCACTATAAATGTAAATGGTTTAAATTCAACTATTATAAGGAACAGACTCAAATATTGGGCTTTTTAAAAGTTAAATAGTCTATATTCTAAAATATGCCTAAGATAAAATGGCATAAAAAGATTGAAGGTAAATAATGGAAACAATCTAAATATTCATCAGTATAGGAATAGGTCAGTTAAGAGTCATGTCCATCTGCAGGAATGCTATACAGTAGTTAAAACAAATCAATTAGGTCCATAAGTATCAAATAGACTAAAAATTATGTTAAGTAAAAAAGCAATTTGTAAAACAATGATAATTTAAAATGTACATAAGATATGTAATTATATATGATATTTATAATATACATATAAAATAAAAATACAACTACATATATTTTATATAGTTTTATATAACTATATGTCAAAAATATCTATATCACATATTATCTTATATATAATATTGTACATATCACAAAATAAAATTATAAATTTTATGCACACATGCATATATAGTGAAGTGATTTTAAAAAGGATTACATACTAACTTCAAGAAAGTGATTATATCTTGCGAGGAGAGAGAGTGGGAAATAGAATTAGAAAGGGGTATAGACATGATTACAAATTTTATTTATTTAAAAGTATCTGAAGCAAATATGGCAAAATGTTAATATTTGCTATTTCAGAGTGGTGGGTAATGTTTAACATATTCTTAGTAGTTTTCTGGTATGCTTTAAAAAATTCACAACTTTAAAATAGGTATGGTTGTAAATACACATCTTGAAAATCAGCTGGGAAATAAACAACGTTAGAAGAGATGAGTAAGATAGACAAGCCAATAAGAGAAAGATCAGTGAGATCCTTTTCTCTTTCAGAAATCGTAGACTGAATAGATGCCAAGTCTTCCTAAATGAATGCATAGTTTTAATGATAATCTAACTCACAAATCTAGTAACTTAAACTGTTTTAAAGTTTACATGGAAGAATAAACAAATAAGCCTTTAAAAAATATTATTAGTTATTTACTTGTTCAGATATCAAAACTTTATAAAGCTACAGTAATATGATGAGTTATTGATAAGCAATTGACAGATCGATGAGATAGCATTCATGGTGCTGAAATATTTCCTAGCATATTTGTTAATATGATATAGTAATGAAAATGTCAACATCTAAGACAAAGAAGTGGGTTATTTAACAATCACTAGGAAAACTGACAAATTGTATAAAAAAAATTGTTAGATATGTTTGTCACAATTAAGTTCTAGATGGATTAAAAAATTAAATGTAGGGGCCGACCCGGTGGCTCAAGTGGTTAGAGCTCCATGCTCCTAACTCCGAAGGCTGTCAGTTTGATTCCCACAAGGGCCAGTGGGCTCTGAACCACAAGTTTGCCGGTTGGATTCCTCGACTCCCACAAGGGATGGTGGGCTCCGCCTCCTGCAGCTGAGAATGAGCATGGCACCTTGAGCTGAACTGCCACTGAGCTCCCAAATGTCTCACTTGTTTGGAGTGCGGGCCCCCAACCACGAGATTGCTGGTTCGATTCCTTGACTCCCACAAGGGATGGTGGGCTGCGCCCCCTGCAACTAACAATGGCAACTGGGCCTGGAGCTGAGCTGTGCCCTCCACAACTAAGATTGAAAGGACAACAACTTGACTTGGAAAAAGTCCTGGAAGTGCACACTGTTCCCCAATAAAGTCCTGTTCCCTTTCCCCAATAAAATCTTAAAAAAAAAAAAAAAAAAAAATTAAATGTAAAAGTTTTAAAAATAAGTGAATGAAATTTTAAAATCTTTTTTCTGGGTCAAAAACAAAGCAATTGTTTTGTAGGTTACCATCTTCCCCTAAACCTAAACATTGTTTATGAATTCTAGGTAGACTAGCAGCCTAACCCTCACAGAACATTCAGGGAAAAGGAGACAAAAGCTGGACACACCCACATGGGAAATGAACGGGAACATGGTTTGGAACTAGAGTACAGACTTGTGTAGATTATCTGATGGGCTGCGGTTCCCTGAAGGAAGGATGAAGGGACTCCCTAAGGGAGATTATCACGAGCCAATGAAGACAAAGACTTATGTAAATGGGTGCTGACTGCACTCCTATTAATAAACTTACAATAATCTAATGTTGACCAGGAGAGCTTTAGCTAAACACAGAGGGTGCCAAAAAAATGTATACACATTTTAAGAAAGGAAAAAACTGTATTAAAATTATAATACTCAATATACACCAAAAACAAAAGTTGAACACAAGTCATGTGTATACATTTTTTTGGCACCCTGGTATATCATGGAACATCAATACAATGTAGTATTACATCATGTTTTTCAAAGATTCTTTGAAGCCAGAAAATTCCTTACCAGAAAGCACCATGAAAAGAGCAGAATGCAAAAGGGTAAACCAAAAATATCTTTAAAAATAATCCCAATTTTGAGAAGGGACAATGCAATCTGGAAGGAAATACAACCAAAGGTTAAGCAAGGTTATTTCCAGGTGGTAAGATTATGAAGTAACATTCATTTTCTAACTCTTATGTTTCTGTCTTCCCCAACATTTTCTTTCAATATTTTCTTTATGATAAGGATAAAAATGTTATTAAAAATTTTAAAGGTAAAATCTCTCATTGTGTGTTGAGCTTCCCAGAACCAGTGACCCAGTTTTTAGTAAAGACCCTTTTCTTCATGGGAAAAATGAGTTTCCCCAACATTAATATTTAATTTTCAGACCCGTAGATGGCAGCAAGAAAGCCCAAGGGACAATCATTCCTGAGCATAATTTCTCACTCTCACATGTTGGCCACTATGCTGCTGGCTAGACAATTTCCCCCCATTCTTAGTTACTCATTTTGATTCATGCATAAAAGATACATGTCAAATCAGAGACACCTCCTTAAGGGCAATTATTAAGGAAGGCAGCCTGGAGTGTTACTTCAATCCCTAAATTCAGAAAACATGATAACATTTTGGACTCAATTTCACTTTGCCCTGTAAATGACAGCAGACCTCACTGTGGGGGGCCTCATTGTTTATTCCAGCATTCAATTTACCAGGAAATCTTAAATACTGTTAGCAAACTCAGAGACCGTCTCCATGACCCGAGGTCTTCCTAATAGGGCAGCAGCTGCACAGTGAAACGTGCCCTGGGAGACCCTGCTCTCTGCACAGCTAATGCAGTTGCATGAGGCTTCCTGAATAAGAGGTACAGATGAGAGGTGAGTGCGGAATGGGATAAATGTTACCTGTGAAAGGTCAATACTATCTATGCTCTTCACACTCTGGTGCTTCTTTAATACTGCACAAACCTCAGCGTGCCCACGTATCTCTCTAAGGCAGGAATGAGTCAAAAGAACCTCCCTCCCTCCCTCCACCCCTCTCAGAAGGATTTTGTCCAAAATCACAGGTAAGGGGTGGAGATGGGGTTTAGACCCAGGTCTGTCTGGCCTGTCTACTCTCAGAAGATGGAGATGGCTATTTGATACTGAGTCCCTGCGGCCACCCTCAGAAGTAACACTGTTCTTAGCCTGTGGATACACTTGGAGTAGGCACTTCCTCTGTGATGGGGGGAGAGAGTGTGGTTATTCTTCCTAATCTACAGGCTGGGAAATCCATGGCCCAAGGTGTGAGCTGACTCACCCAAGGGTAAGAGCAACTAGCCCTCCAACCCTCCTACTCGCCTACCTTCCCACCAGCTCTTTTCAAACTCCCTCCATCATGATTTGGGTTCCTAAAACAAGCTAATACTATCCTTTCAAGGGTCTTCTACTATCCAAAACCAAATAGCCATGACCTATCCTTGACAGTACTGCCACTCTCTGAAGACAGAACACCATGGAGCTCATCTTCTTAACTTGCTTTGTCCTTAGCTTCTATAATACAGTATTCAACCACTGTCTATCTATTTTCTTTAAAAAAAAAGGTAAAATTATAAGAACATATGTAAATGATATTTAATGTATATACATGTATACACACATATGCATTATATATGTATGACATATATTATTCTGTCTTTTCCTTTTTAAAGAGACCTATGTGTATATACATATAATACACAGAAACATATCAGGGAATTGAGAGCACATAGTTGTGAAAATCAAATATCACAGAGCTCAGCATATAGTAGATGCTCAATAAATATCTGTGGAATTGAGCAATGAACCAACTTCCAGTATTATTTCCCACTCTTCATCTCAACAAATCTTCCACTCCAGCCAACTAGAAAAGTACCTCCTACATATGCTATGTGCCATGTGTTTTCTTGCTCACAACAGTAGACCCCATTTGAGACAACTCTCCATCCTTGACAAAATGCTGTTCCCATCCTGGCTAAATTATCTCCAACCCACTGACAGCCCCCTTTGCGACTGCAGACTGAAATGACCGCTCCTTTCTGTATTTCTGGCAATTTTTGCCTATTTAGGAATTTACCCTGTACGCTTCTGTGAATAATATTTAATAAGTGCTTTATTTAGTACTTAACTTTTGTATTGTTATTTCACATTTCCCTTGTCATTGTCTCTTCAACTGAGTGATCCTTAGTCTTTGTTTGTGTCTTTGCTCCTCTCACAGAACATCCTCAGTAAATGTTTTATGAATATTTTGAGGGCAAGAGACAAATACACCTAAGTATTACTAACTTCTATGTGACAGAATGGGGAAGGGTGATAAGTAAATCTGCGCAGCTTCTTCTGTGTACCAGATTCTTTACACACATATCTTGTTGAATTCTCACAATGAATTTATTAATTAGGTTTTTTCTCATTTACACATTAGGAAACTGAAGCTCAGAATTAATCAGGGTTATGCATCTGCGAAGTAGGAAGCTGGCACTTCATACCAAGATTCAACTAGAAAGTTCATGTACGTAAAATTATGCCACACTAAACAACAAATCTTCTAGAACAATAGGTATGACGGTATCTTCAGGACCTTGGGCTAGGCCATGATTTCTTTAACAAAGAGCGCTAACAACTGAGGAAAAAAGATGGATAAATTTAACTTCACTCAAATCAAGCACTGTTTATCCTAAGATATTAAAAGGGCAAAAAGGCAAGTCGTGAATTAGGAGAAGATACACCCACGCAAAAGACTTGTACCCAGAATATACTAAATACTCCTACAAATTAACAGGGAAAAGAAAAACAACTCATTTTTTAAAAAAATGGGCAAAAGACTTGAATAGGCCCTTCACAAAAGTGGACATCCACATAGCTAGTGAGCATATGAAAACTTGCTCAATGTCATGACTCATCAAGCAAATTAAAACCCCAACGAAATACCACCAGCACGCACCAGAATGGCTAAAATTAAAACAACTGACAATATCAAGTACTGTCAAGAATGTGAAGCAACTGGAATTCTCACGTACTACTGATGGGAGTCTAAATTGGCACAACCACTTTGGAAAATTGATTGGCACTATCTCCTAAAGTTAAAACTATAAGTTCCACTTACTCTACCACCCAGCAATTTCACTCCTCGGTACACACACACACACAGAAACGGGTGTACACGTCTACCAAAATATATGCACAGAAAAGTTTACAGCCATTCTATTCATCACAACCAAAGATTGTCAACAACCACATGCCCACAGAGAGTAGAATGAATCAATATAATATGTTTCTGTATATTCATGCAATGGCGTCCTACACAGCAATGAAAAAGAATGGACAATTGGTATCTGCAACAACAGGGGTGAGCCTCTCAAATGACTGAGTGAAAGAAGCCAGGCACATGGAGCACATTCTGTACCCTACGGTTTATAACAAGTTTATGGGCAGGGAAAACAAGTCAATCTTTCTAAAAGTCATAACAGTTTCTACTACTATGAGGTGGGAGTACAGAGGCTGCTCACTGACTGGGAAGGAATAGGGGGGAACCTACTGGAAGGTATTGGGGTGCTGGAAATGTCCTACATCTTGACATTGGTGGTGGCTACATGGTGATATATACACACATATGTACAATTAATTACCTGTGCTCTTCATATATCTCAATCAAAAAGCAATGAACACACAAAACAACACTCTGTCCCCCAATGAGGGTAGGTCGCTTGATGAATGGAAATATAATTGTAGCTACAGTAATTTCTTATACAGGAATTTATGTGACCTTTCCTTTTTATAATTAAGTTCCAGGGAGAACGTTCGTCTTCTGTCACACTGTCAAGCTTCCCGTTATCAAACAATAAAGCCATATATCCTGGCATGTGCCAGGAAGTGCACACTAATTCAGTACTAAATTAAACACTCTCCTGGCTTGGGTTTGGGGATATTCACTTTCATGCCGTCTTTCTGCTCCCCACTCCCCAAACTCCAACCCCATTTCCACTTGACAAATATCTTTTATGCATGCCTGCTGCCACCTCACCACCACACTGGAGGCAGGTAAGGGCATAACACAAGTAATGCACTAAATGAATAAGGTGCTATGAACAGAGTGAAAAGGTGGTAGAAAGAGGAAACTTGGGTTCAGGTCTACACTTCCTTGTTACCTGCCTGATTTGAGCAAACCACTTAATTTGTTGAGTCTTTTTGCCTCCTCACCTCTAAAGCCAGGATGCCATGACTCATCTCAAGGGTGTTGGGACTATCTCATGGGATAATTCATGTGAAAAGTACACGAAATCATGGTGGTGAGACTTACCTGGCTGCGAATACAGCAGTGCCTGAGCTGAGGTCAGTGAAGAAGCAGGTCTGCGTGTCCCCACCACAGATCGAGGACCGCATTGCTCTCCATCTGTCACATTTTCTCTGACCTACATTTCCTTTCTGGAACTTGATGGGTGTTTCCTTTAACGAAAACAGACTACCTGCTGTCAGGAAGGAGGACTCCACAAGAAGCCTGTGGAAGTGTCTTAAAAGGATTGGCTGGATAATGACCATGGAACTCAGAACCTCGGGTCTACTTTCCTTTCTCTACCCAGAGAGAAAAAGTTCCAGGACACCGCGGTATGTCTGATCACAGAAGAAAGAGATGGGGACAAGCTCAGGGAAAGTGAACAAGCTTCCAAAAGAATGTAACGGATGCTCCTGTCCTCCACACCCTCAACTTCCATGACAAGCAGTTCCTTTAAATTTTTAAAAATTCATCATGAGTTGTAAGATACCAAAAAGCTCAGGCAATAATATAACAGACACCAATGTCTCCACCACCCTTTTGGAAGAGAAGTTGACAGTATGCTAAATGTGCTAGGATCTCTTTCTTTAAAAAGAAAATAATTAAATATTATAGGTAGAGCTGAAGTCCCACTCCCCATCTTTTCTCCTTGTCTCCTCCCTCCCTTTGAAGCGGGAGTAAATCAATTGGTTATATCCTTTTGGTTTTCTACCCATAATCCCTATGTACTTATTGTTTGGGGTATCAGTAAAGTTAATTATAATGTATCTAGTCCTATCCATCCTTTCAAACTTGCTTTTCTCATTTATCATATTAAAGACCCAATCCATTCATTTTCATTGCTGTGTAATATTCCATTATATAAATGTTATTGATTTGTGCATTCCCCTACTGATAAATAGTGGGATTCTAACCCCCCTTTTCTTTAGATATTTCACATTGTGCTGCAGTGAATAGTCTTGTTAGATCTCACTGTTTATCCACTAGGATATCCTATTTTTTAAAATCTAAAATGGAGCCAAAAAGCAGAATTGCTGAATTGTAGAGTATGCCTATCTTGAATTAAATTAGATCTTTCTAAAGTGGTTATGATGATTTAAACCGCCATATCCTTTGCCCACAGTTGGTGTAATCAGATTTTTAAAATGTGTGCCGATATGGTTTGAAATGGTATGCTACTGCGATTTTAATTTCCCTTGAATCCCAGTGAGTCTGGGCAAATTTTTCATATATTATGGCTATTTGAGTTTCTTCATCTATACAAAAGCTTGTTTATACAGTTTGTACATCAAATAGTTTGTTAGATTATTTGAATAATTCTAATGCCAAGCAGTTTGACTTCTCCCAGAGAAGCTCAATCCATTTTCTCACACCTCTAATTTTCAGAAGTTTCTTCTTTAAGGTTAAACCCACATCTGCATTACTATTTCCATCTAGTACACTGGTTTTGCATTCTGGGATGACAGAGACTATGTCTGACCTTTCTTTCATATAACTGCCTCACATACTCATTTGTACGTTCGTTCCTTCATGCATGCATGCATTCATTCATTCATTCATTTCAGCAAATGCTAATTAAGTACTCACCAAGGTCAGGAAAAAGACCGGGTCAGGCCATCGTGGAGATATGGTTTACTAGGGCAGACAGACATTGAATCAACTAAAACACAATCACATGGTAAGCCAGTAACAGTGACGTGTACAAGAAACAAAGATAGGACAGAATGAGGATGATTTCAACTGATTTTCACTGTTTTGTTATAATTTATTAAATATTAAGACATTTGTATAAAATTTCTTATAAAAAGCCATTGCCACAAACCCCTGTGTATCTCCCTCCTCTAATCACCTGGCCACCTGGTACTTTCCAAGCACAGCCCCTCAACATCTCTATGTTAGTTAAAGGGGTGGCACGGGTTGGGGTGCTCTAGGATCCTGCTCCTATGCTACAGCTGACCTCTGTTCTGATTGGTTGGTGCCCAAGCCTGTATTACATATTATGACCGCCTCCCCTGGGAGAGGGCTACCTTCTCTGGTGACCTAGTTTCAGGTGTTCCCACCATCCTAGTTACACTCTTTCAGGTTTATCTTTAACCCTCATAAACCACAGCACTCAAAATAATACTTAGAGGAAATGGTCACAGCACCATGCTTGCCAAACTTTAATATGTGTATGAGACATCTAAGGATCTTGTTAAAATGCAGATTATGACTCAGAAGGTCTGGGATGGGGCCTGAGATTCTGTGTTTCTGACAATTTCTGAGGGAATGTTGATGCTGCTAGTCTGAGTACCACATTTTGAGTAGCAAAGGTCTGACCAGCTTGAAATATAGTGGGACTAACAGCCCCCTAATTCTGACACAACACTGCAAACACCGTAGCCCAATATCACATCAGCTTTTTGGCGAGTGTCACACAAAGGGCACATATTGACCTAAGTATCCTAAGTCTCTTTAAGAAGGGCTGAGGTTAAAGTCAACTGTTTCTCACCTTTCGTTTGTACAAGTATGTTTTGGTACAAGCATATAACTTTGCACCCACAGTAATTTGGAGGCTAGTGAGTTTGCAGCCTGGTTGCTATTCAACCAGTTCAGTTTATAGAACTTCTGATAACGCACGTGCGCTTCTGCTAGCTCGTCTATTGCTAAATTAAAGTAATCCTCCAGTGAGCTAAGGTTCACCATTATAATGTTTCATGCATTACTTTAACAAGGAGTGTTCGAGCACTCATGCCTGGCAGTCACCATTGCGGCACTAAGATAAAGCCCCTTGTCTTACCAAGCTTACTTTGTGCTGAAACCAGATATACAAAAAACAAACAAACAATAAAAACCCTAAATAAACAAAGAAGAACAATGTCATATGCCAAGAATAACAGCTGGAGGTGACAGTTGGCAAGCTGGCTACCAAGGATTGGGTGGTAAGAAAGGGCTTCTTAGAGATAATATCATTGCGGCTGAGGTCTTCTGGTTCTAGACTAGAACGGAGAAACTATATGTAGATCATAAGAAAAAACTGTAGATAGAGAAGATAGATGCTACTAGACTCTGCAGCAGTAAAGAGCTTAACATGTTCACAGATCAAAAATGTCAATAAGCTGCCTGGAGCCTAATGAGAGGGGGAGGGGTGATACACATGACATGGGAAAGTAGGAAGGGGCTAGATCCTGTTGGGCGACCTAAGTAGGGTAAGGAGTTTAGATTTTATCTAAGTGTGATGTGCAGCCATTAAAGATCCTTGGAATCTGTGGATTTGTCTTAGAGGTACCGTCCATAAGGCTTGCCTTCATGCTGAATTACTGGGTATCTAGATTTTTTTTTTCAGCTTGAGCAATCCGCTGGGTGTTCAGGCCATTTCCTTTGTTGGTGAGTTATAGTGCAGAGGATATCTCAGAGGGAAATGCAAGAAATGGTAAGTTTGAGATGTCTGTTAGACATCCACGTGCAGATGCCAAGTCAGAAACAGTCCTGGGGAACTGGCAAGCTATCAGGGCTGGAACACCAAGACCTGGCATGTAACATAGGTAGCTCTTAGGGCAGACCCCTAGGAGATGCCACACTTGAAGATTGATTAGGGGAGTTTGAGGAGTGAGTGGCCAGTTAAAAAAAGAGGAAGTGTAAAGATGTGGAGTCTTGTGAGCTCAAAGAAGGGGTTCAAGGAGGCAGAAGCCTACTGTGTCTGATGCTGCTGCAAGCATCGCCCACCAAATCTGGCAGAACAGAGATCACTGGTGACCCTGAAAATAGCAGCCCTAGTGGAGTGATGAGGAGGAAAGCCTATCGGGTGAGTTGGGAAGAGAAGAGAACGCTAGGAAGTGGGAATAGTGACTGTAGACAAATAGCTCAAGATTTTATGTGAAGGGAGCAAAGGGAATAGAAGCTGGAGGGAAACAAGAGATCAGCTTTTCTTAATAGTAGTTCCGAGAGCATATTTGTATGATAATAGAAATAAAGATATAATTGCTGGGGCAAAGACCTTGAGAAGGTGAAAGAGACTGGGATCCAGACCAAAAGTGTAAGGATTGGTTTTTGATAGGTACAGAGACACTGTCTCCATAGAAACAGGAGGGAAAGAAAAGAGAGGGTACGGATGCAGATAGATCGCCTTGGCATCTAAAAGATGAAGGGTTCCTATCTTCTTCCATTTTCTATATGTTTGAGATCAGAAAGTCATAACCTATTCTCAACTGCAACAGCACACTCTCAAGAAAAACAAACAAGCCTGATCCCCCCAATAATTACAAATAAAAATAAACAAACAACTCTATGAAAGTGGGCAAAAAAGAGAGGTATGCAGCTTCTAACCAGAGAAATCAGGGACAGGATGTGATATCCCCAACAGCATTGAAACAACTCAAAATTCTTGAAATATGTTCTATCATGTCCTACTTCCCAACAACCACCCAGGATACTCCAATGTCACCTTACTGACACAGCCTTCTCCCCGTACCCTTCCTCTCTTCTTCTTGGTAAGTTAAGAATCTCACTCATGCTTCAAGACTCACCTCAAATAATATATATATATATATACATATACATATATATATATATATATATATATATATATATATATATATGATATATGTAATATTTATATATATACCTAATATATAATGAATATAATATAATATAATATAATATAATATAATATAATATAATATAATATAATATAATATATATATCTTTCATCATACCTTTCCTGATATCCACCCAGTGCCCACCATCATACCTGTCTTACCCTCCTTTGATTTCTCAATCTTATTATATCACTTAGCAAAGTCTTTCCCGTAGTGTTTTGTACTCTTTGAAGGAAATCATGATGTCTTGACTGCCTGCTATGCCTTCTCAATATTTTTCTGCAACTCTGACTCATGGTCAGCTACTCTCTTGTCCACACAGCCTTAATCTCTTTTGGTTCCACACCAACACAGTTAGAAGCTCAGACCTTTAACAGATTGCCACTAGAAGTCTAGTCTCCACAAGACCGAGAATGGTCTAAGCCAGTGCCACCATTCAGAGTTAGCAGGACCTGTTGGCTTCACATCCAGATCAGTAATGAGATACAGGCAGGTGAGAGCTAGGTCCCTTCTGCTATAACCTGGCCTCCACCCGGGACATTGCAATGCAAACATGTCTTTGATTGCTCTGTACAACACACTCTCATACAGACCTTTATTTATGAGCATGCACACAAAAGTTCATACTTTCTTTGTTAGTTGGTAAATCACCATCTCTATGTTCTTTGAGTCACTCTCCATAGGATCCTTGTATGGAAGAGTTACTTGAGCCAAATGTGACATTATGTCAGCAGCAGAATCCAGCCAATCTACTTGGAATCAGGTAACCAAATCCTCTGTTAAGTGGCTACAGGTAGGACTTAACTGGAGCCCTAAGGTGAGGGCACCACTGGAAAGGAGTGTATGGCTTTGGAGTTTGCTAGATCTTCATATCTCATTCATTCAAGGGCAGTGGGGCCCGTATGATACTTCTAGCCCATCCACATGTCTTGAGTACCATTCATTTCACCAATAAAAATTATTTTAACATCTCTTGCGCTAATCAACAAAGTCTCTAGATGCAGATTTAGACACGGAGAGTTAACTCCTTGTCACGGAGGCCTTGGAACTGTTGACTCCTAACCAGTGGCTCTCAAATGCTATCCTTAGGAGTATATATTCTTTTCCAGAACACTTCAAATGTGAGCTGTTCCCAGGGTATGAATAAAATTAACTTAAACATATATAGCACAGAGTTTAAATAGGAATGTTCTGAAGTAAATTATACTCACAAGTTAATGAATTCCTCCGCTCCTTTCTCTCTCTCTCTCTCTCTCTCTCTCTCTCTCTCTCTGCTGTTCTTTTTTCTCTTGGTAGTGTGCACTGAACAGTGATGGAGTCATGGGAAAGGATATTTTGGAGTGCATAGTGTTTCACTAAAGATTAAATTCCACAAACAATTCTGTTCTCCTAAATCCCTCTTAGCCACACTGCCACCTGTGGTGGCTCTCTTTTCCTAGATCTTATTCCTTCCCTTGTGGAATTTCAAATTACTTTCCTAGGTACTGTGCCTCCCAACAAAGCACTCTCTTAGTTCTTAACTCGCAGACCGAAGCCTCAAGATTCTTAGGAAAATAAAGGCTCTTCCTGGGAACAGAGGCCTGGCCTCATTCCAAGGCTGTTTTGCGGAACATCTTTAATTACTCAGACATGTCCTTGAGGCCTCTACCTCTCCCTACCCTTTTATACACAATTTCTCAGAGCATTTCTCCCAAACAAATACAGTGTTCTCCTCAAGAAGAATGTTGGTAAACAAAATTTCGCAACTGTGTTATAGACTTATGAATGAGAAATCATTCTTAATTTTAAGCGCAAGCAAAGTCAAAAATTCGTTTTATCCCAGATATATACTTCACTTATTTTCCAGGCTCTATGGAATCACTTACTCTTGACATGAATATAGTATATATATAGTCCAGGGATTTCATGTATTATATTTTTTTCTGCTATCTACAGGCCCTCTTCACTTTTTAAGAAAATTTCAGTTTTATTGAGGTATAATTGACAAATAAAACTGTAAGATACTTAAAGTATACATCATGGTGATTTGATATCTGTATATATTGCGAAAAAATTCTCCACATCTAATTAATTAACACATATATCACCTTACTTTTTTAAAAAAAATTTTGGTGAGAACATTTAACTTCTACTCTCTTAGCACAAATTTCAATAATATAACATAGTGTTATCAACTATACGAGGTGTGATAAAAAATTATGGTGAATGCTGCTGCCACGTGCTATCCAACCAAAAGGCAGGGATCTTCAATACAGGAAGCGGGGCGTAGAACCTTAGTAACTGTGTGTGATAAGTTTCAACTTGTTCAGTGCAGTTAGTTGGGTGTGAGCTACGGTTGAGAGAAGGTGTGTTTTAAAGTGTGCCATAAATCATCCTCCATCATGACAACGCTCCGTGTCACACAACACTTCTGGTATATAACTATTTCTGTCAAATAAAAACATTACAGTATGTCCTCATCCGCCTTATTCACCAGGTCTGGCACGTTGCCACTTATGGCTCTTCCTCAACGTCAAAATGATTCAGGACATTGAGGCAGCCACGACAGCACAACTAAAGATACTCACAAAAGAGGACTTCCAGAACTGCTTCAGAAAGTGGCAAGAATGATGGAATGAGTGTGTTTCAAGCAAAGGGGAGTACTTTGAGGGGGATGGCAATGTGTCTTTTACTGTAATAATTTTTTTTTGCTTAAACATTCACTGCATTTTTTGAGCACACTTCCTAGTCATCATGTTTTACAGCAGATCCTCAGACCTTACTCATCTTATATCTGAAAGGTTTGCCAACCTCACCCTATTTCTCCTACTCCCCAGCCTTTGGAAGCCACTTTTCTACTGTTTTCATGCATTTGACTTTTTATTTATTTATTTATTTTGAGACTCTACATATAAGTGATGCCACATAGTATTTGTCTTTCTCTGTCTGGCTTATTTAACTTAGCACAATACCCTCAAGTTCCAATCATGTTGTCACAAATCACAGGATTTCCTGTGTTCTCATGGCTGGATAATATTCCATTATATAGATATCATGTCTTCTTTATTTATTCAACTTTTGATGGACATTTAGGTTGTTTCCCTATAGGCAGATTATTCAAAATAGCTAGCGCTATATGTGGCCAAGACTGCTATGTGTAGAGATGACCATGAAATTTATCATCTAAACTGGGACACCTTTGAAAGCTGTACTGAGGACAACTATTTTCTTTTCTCCTAGTAGTTTAAATACAGCTTACATTCATTAACAGTAGAGTTTAGGCAACTTTTCTCACTGGGCTTAATGTAAAAAGCACAGGTTCCTGAGCCCCCCCTCCCCCCCAGACCCTTGAAAGTACTTCCCCATGCTGGCTGCACATAAGACTCACCTGAAGTCTACACTTCCACCTCCAGGGTTCCTGATTCTATTGTTCTGGGATGGGACCAAACGGGGCACACAACAAGAAGCTTTCTAGGTGATTTTTAATGGTGATTAGGGTCAAATTTCCAGCAATATGCTCCTAGGTGTTTTTCACACTCCCTACCACTTAAAAATCCACTGGCTTCCTGTGAAGCTCTCCAGTCTGGAGTCAGACTCAGGTTCAAATCCTTCCTCTTGCAGTTGCTACCATATTACATTGAATAAGGTACTTAACCACTTCTTCACTTATAAAAATGACAATAACAACAGTACCTACTGCAGAAGTGTTTAAGGGGAGTCAATAAGATGTAAATCACTTACCATAACATGTGGCACATAGTAAGTCTCATTAAGGGGTAACTATTATTATTAGCATTTTAAGCATTTATTTGGCCTTTGTAGACAAGCACTGTACATTCATGTATATAAATGACATAGTCTTGGACTAGTTACTTAACCCCCTGTGTGTCAGGAGATTATAAACAGCATCTATGGATGAAATATATAATGAGGAGCCAATGAAATACTGCATGTAAAGCATTCAGCAGACACCTGGTACACAGGGAATGTACAATAGATGTTGGCTGTCCTAACGACACATCATAGAACTTCCATCAAGGTTAATATTCCTTCAGTATTTTTAATACAGTTATTAGCCAAGAAAATGGTCCAATTTGGCTCCTTAAATGAAGCTGAATGTCTTACTCATATTTGGTTTTCCAGCTTTCAGCACAGTGGCTGGCACACATCAGGGGCTTGATGAAATGTTCCTGGAATGTGTGCATGAATGAATGACCCAGGAATTTGTATTTGCCTCCACTCTCACATTGATCTTGCCTATGTCTCAAGATTGTGAAAACCTCACTGACCATGGGGCCATTCATTCTGTTTCCAAATGCTGCCAACCTGCCCACAGCTCTAATCAAGAGCAGCCCTGATTTATGCCGCCAGTGGAGCGAGCCAGGGAGGTGGAATCCTCCACCGCTGATTTTGTTTATCGCTGAGTCCTTGAAAATTGAATAGGGAGGGAGAGGGAGGTATGAAGAATGAATTAAGTGCTACTCCCTATCACATTTGATATGAGTTCCTTTCACTCTGGCACAGGATAGCTTTTTGTTGTTGCTAATATGAAAATTCTACTAATGTTACAAAAATACACGGCAAGTCCCATGCCTGTGTCTTCTACCTGATGGCCACCGGGGCCCTGACAATGATGGAGGACCAAGCTGCCTGGATTTCAGCGGCTTAATTACTGAACTGTTGTTGCAGGCTGTGCTGTAACTTTGTAATACTCTTTGGTGAATGAGTATAGTGTATAAAGCAAAATGTGTTTCCCCCATTTAGTGGATATTGATGAAAGGATTTGTTTGAAAGCATTTAGGCTAACTTGGTTCTTTGTTTTATTTATTCATATCCATACATTAATTGAAAGCCCAACAGCGCAAAAAGATTGTATTAACGTGATCGCCCTCTACTGGCTATAAGGTGGTGCACATACCTGGCTTTGACCAGCTCCTAAGAAAACTACAGCTATTTTTAGAAAGCACTGGGCTTTTAAACTCCAAAATACAGGTCAATTATGAGTCAATTATGAGAGACGCATGTGATTCAGAAATTCAGTAATTACTAAACCCCAATAATTTCTGAATATTCTGCTTCCTGAAAGGAGATCATTTAATTGGATATATTTGGTGATTTATGAAGAAATAGTCAGGAGCCAAGAGACCTGAGTTGATGTGGGCCTGTCTTCTCATCTTTGAAAGAAGGCTGAGTAAGGCAGGCCCCAGGATCCTTCTCAGCCTCTCCAGGTGCTATGGTGCAGGGCCTCAGGTTAGGGGCCCAGTGCCCCCAGATCTAGTCCTGATTCTAACTTTTACTCTTGCTATAAAGTACACAAAGGAGGGGATGGAATTACCAGGGTTCTGTTGAATTCTGACTTGTGATGACCTAAGTCCCTCTAAACCTGAGCACCTATAAATGACAGGGAGAAAAAACAATCTTAGAGAGGTAATTTCAGTGAAAACCCTTTACATTTTTCCCCCTTTGAAAATTCTTAAGAAAATAATGTATCCCTCACCTAGCAACTCATAACTGTCTCCACATGGACAGTTTGAACAAACCCTAACTTTTTTTATTGTCTAGAAAATAGGGAAGAAGGAAAAGATCCAACACTGGACTCTAGATATGGGTTCTTATTATTTGAAAACATAAAGTGGACTTCCTTCACGTCCAAGGAAGGATAGATGCCTCTGAGAACCTACACAGAAACGTTCACAAAAAAAACCTGGACCGCTGCCCTCTACAAAGCAGATTTGCAATGTCATCAGCAACCTTTTACTTCCATCAGTTATTGCTGGATTCCCTGGTCCCTGGTCACAGTTCAAAGGAGACATTAGCTCAGGCAAGGTGAGCACAGTGCAATCCTCCATCCTTGAAACAAATGCTGAGAGCATTTAAGAAAGTCAGAGCAAGGCAATGTTGGAAGAACATCTCTTTTTACCACAAGGGAAATATAAAAGGCCACATAAATCAGGGTAAAATGGATAGATCTAGCAACGAGCTGGCCTGTGAACATTCACCAAGTTATAAGAATTAAAAACAAAAATGATAACTTCCTTATATTTATTCTACCTAGCCATTTATTCTACCAGGCACTTTCATATGCATACTTTCATTTGCTTCTTAAAATGACACTGGCGAGGGGTTGATAGAAGCATCATGAGACCATTTTGTAGATGAAACTGAAGAAATTATGTACCTTGTCTATAAAGACCAAATCACACAGATAATAAGTTCTGTTATTCTCAGATATTTAAAATCATGCTGTCATGGGTTTTCTGAGAAAAAACGTGCAAGTCCTTCTATGGTTGTTAGCAGTTGTATGTATGTATCTTTTTTTCCAAGGAGAGCAAAAGAGACATAAACCATGGGTTGACAATGGCAAGGCAGAGCAACAGAACTGGGGAAAAAAATCTTTGAATTTGATTCTGTCCTGACTTCTCCAAAACAAGAGTTCTATTCAAGGTGACAATCACCCAGAACGTTGACTGAACACCTAAAATGCACTGTATGGAAAACATCACAGGAAGCCATAATCCCTTCCCAACTCACGGCCTAGTTGGGAAGCGGGTTTTGCAGATTGATACAGATTCAATTCTGTTCTCTATGAGACCTGTGGACAAAATGGCAGCTCTTAGTTCCTATGGGCTGCAAAATAATGGAGAGGAAGCTTCATGCAAGTCACACCCAACCCCATGAGCAGGTCTTTACAAAAATCTATCAGCTCTAGTTCAAAATATGTCTTAAATCTCATCATTCTCGTCATCTCTATTGCTATACTAAACTAGCGGTCTGAAAGGTCCTTTGAAGGGAGGTAGCCAATTTCAGAGACAAGCACATCAAAGAGGGGTCCTCTTCTTATCTGACGGTTAAAGAATTTGAGACCCTGTTCCTGTTGTCTCTGGAATCAGGAGGCAGCACACCCCATGCCTCCTTTGGTACGACGGTCACAAATTTTATTTGCAACAGGCTTATGTAGGAGCTCATAAGATATAACTATGTGTGCTCATACCCCTTCAAATCTCATCCACATAACTATTCTGCAGGTACAAAGCTTAAAATACACCAGACCAGATATCAGCGGGAGTCCAGCTGGAAAAATTGAGAGATCAGCATGGTCTCTGTGTAAGCATGTGATAAAATCTCTACAAACAGTCATGCTTTTCAACTGGATATGAGGTCTCCCTCCTCTGAATCCCTGGAACCTTTTTTGCATCTCTCTGATAACAGGTTTGCATTTTCTTTCTCCACCTACTGAACTGTAAGCTCCAGTGAGGAGGGAGCAAGTATGATCATGTGTCTTACTCAAATCACGCAGCTGATAGAATGAGGCTTTTGGAGGCTGGCAGACCTGTCCCAGAAAGTTGGCTCTACTAAGCGGGACTTTGAGCCTTAGGTTAACCTCAACTCCAATAGTAAAAATAGGTACTGTACACATCAAATGAGATAATACATGCACATTTCTTAGCCAATGCCTTGCCCCTAGTATGGATGCCATAAACAATATATTATGATACTGTGTCTTAAGTTGGGCTCTCCAGGGGTAAAATCTGAGATGGGAATTTGAAGGCCTGTGATTTCATTGAAGGAGAAGTCTCAGGAGCAAGGGAGTGAGGGAAGCAAGAAATGGCAGGAAAAGGAGCTAAACTGAAATCTAGCTTCAGCCTCATCCCTCAGGGAGCTCTGGAGTATAAACTGCACCAAAGAATTAGTTCCACCTTGGAATGGATCCAACCCGTTGTACCTTCTTCCCCCAATCCAAGCCCTCCATGTCAGTCAATTACTGGCTATAGATTGCCCCCTCAGGGGGCAGAGGAAGACTTATCCTCCACAGCCAAGCAGTTCCCATTTAACTAAGGCCAATTCCCTGGAGAAGAGGGCAGCTGTGAGCTGATAGCAGCCAATATTCACAGCAACCACATAAGGGATATCTGGGCAGAGTACCAACAGCACCCAATACACTATTATTATATTTATAAATCCCATGTCTAGATCTGAGAATTTGACATGACGAGGATTCAATAAATAGTTATTACATTGAATTAAATTAGAGAATCCAAATTATGGAGAGTATGCAAACCAGCGTGAGTAGTTCAAGTTTCCGTCACAGGTCCAAAATCTTTGGAGGCAGCGCTCACATTTCTTCCCTTCACTGGCCCTCATAATTACTAAGACTACACAAGGTTGTAGCATGTCCCCAAATTCCTTGGCACACTGATTATTTCTGAAGCCAATGTACCCATGAATTTCCTTGCTTCCCTGGTTTCAGAGATTTTCTAGCATTAATTACACCTACGCTTACATCCAAATATTTCATTGTGATGCAGATTATACTTGTAAGTGCATGAATTATTCTTCGAAGGTAAAAAGAGTTAATAATGTTTCACCACTCACTGTGACATGTTTCCAAGCACGTAAGTGACAGATGCACTTTTAAATGATGTACTTTTTCTTCTCCTTGTCGTGCAAGGACCCTGATTTAAAGAGAGAGAAGCTATAAAGGCATCGCCTTCTGGATCTACTGATGTCATGCTTGGATTTCCATCTCCATCAGCAAATGCATGAATAAGTAATGTACTCAGGTCCCAGTACCTGCTCAGATTATATTGTATCAGCAGCCTTACACTCTGAAACACCATTAAGACAAATCCCCAGGCACCCAGGGAAGGGAGTTGCGCTGGTCATTAATAGGAGCGGGAGAAAAGCATTTGGTAAATTGTAAGGTTCGTTACAAAGGTCAATTATTAGTATTAATAATAGTTCTTCTACCAACCTTACGTTCAATGCTCTCTAAATCCCCTGATTCCACATCTTCTGAATTAATCAGCCCTTTCCAGAGATTTTGCTTCTGTTCTAGTGACTGGAGACAAATAAATAGGAGTGACCAGCTCTTTCCTTACACTTTCACCCAATACTTTGTCTACTGGTAGGGACCAAACTGAACTCGGAAAATAAGTCCCAG
The DNA here is from genome assembly GCF_036562045.2 of Rhinolophus sinicus. NCBI lineage: Eukaryota > Metazoa > Chordata > Mammalia > Chiroptera > Rhinolophidae > Rhinolophus > Rhinolophus sinicus. The sequence continues at coordinate 42,292,845 of NC_133764.1, read as the reverse complement.
CAGGTGCTAGGAGAACTTTAATAATGAGTAGCCTCTCGGTATCATATAAAAAGGGAACAGGGATTCTAGACACCAGCCCCACCATCACGAGATCGAGGAAATAAGTGCCCAACAAACCAGTTGTTGAGCTTGGAAAGGTTCCTGTATCTGAAACAAATGGATCTATTGTCCGAGTTCATCAGATTTCATTTTAGTTCTATGAGGACCACGAGGTATTTGAGAAAAGAAGAAAAAGAAAAACAACAACAATACCCACTCTTTGGTATGGAGAAATCATAAAATAATTAATCCCTCACATGTAAATTCACAGTAATGGGAAACGGCGTGAGCTGTCTCCAATTTGGGAAGAGCAAATAGTTGAGCTCTGGAGTTGGGGGGTTGGCAAAGTATGGCCAAATCTGGCCCTTTGTCAGTTTTTTTAAATAAAGCTTTATTGGAACAGTCATGCCCATCATTTACATATCCTCTATGACTGCTTTTGTGCTACAATAGCAAAGTTGAGTGGATAACACAGAGACCATCTTGGCCTACAAATTCAAAAACATTTGCTATCTGGCCCTTTAGAAAAAAATGTTTGCAGCCCCTTATTCTACATTCATACTCCTTGGGACTAAATACTGGCTCCATCACTTATTCGTTCCATTATCTTGAGAAAGTTCTTCAGTATTATTATCATGAGGAAACTAATACTACCTACCAAATAGGGTTGGTGTGAAGATTGAATGAGTTACGATACTCACAACACCTCGAAGAGTATCTAGAATACATTAGTGAGTCAATAACTGTTAGCCATTATTATTAGAAACAGCAAGATCCAACCTTTTCCCTCTCCCCATATGTCAGTGGCCCTTCTGCTGAAAGGACCACCTGGACACCTTTCTGCCCTTTCCCATATATACATTTAGAATGTCTTTCAGATATAACTTACTGCGAATGCAGAGAGATCATTTTCTAGGTATTGCAGAGCAGCCATGCAAAGGGGAAACGGTTGTGTTTTCCTTTCCTCACTTTATTCCTGGAAGAGGCCTTCCATCAAAAGCTCATGCAGAGATTTCATACCTCCTTCCTCTGTCTCCTACTAAAATAGTCAATGGCCAGCCTAACATCTGTGATAAAATAATGGGTTTGTTTTCTCAATTAACAGTGTTTTCTCATCTTTAAAATCAATTAGGGGCTCTGATTGTATGATCCAGGGACTGTGGTTTAAAACACCAACCCTGAGAGCCTAAGAGGGCTTCCTAGTGTGTACAGATTCGCTGCTCAATGCACAGAGGGCCCACCCTCTATAAGGCAGTGATGTAAGGTAGACGGCACAAGTTAAGACTAACCCAGCTCCTTGGAAAAAAACACACACGGATGAGTAAATTCCTCCCCTCCCTTCACCTCTCTTTCTGGCAGTGTTCCATAATAAAAGGTCAGTGTTATGCGCTAAAAAATTATATTGATACCCATATGTGCAAGCTATTGCCCTGGGGGTCATGGGGAAAAAAATCATGAGGTATAATTCCTGTCCTAGGGAGTTAATAATCCACTTGGGAATACAAAACAAGCCCATGAAAAGTTGAAAAGCAATTAATGAGTTCAATGCCTTTACAGGACAACAATGGAAAAGATATTGGCCATGTTGTAAGGAATTCGTTGCTAAACGCTTTCTTCAGATAGTCAGCATTACAGAAATTTCAGAGGAGAACAGATCCACATGGCCTGTGAATTTGTTAACCAAAACAGGAGAAAATGGCCCACCTACTTCTTCCTCCTACTGAAGGAAGATAAAATGCTAAAGTTAAATATGTATTTACATTTCAAGTGAGTAATTTAAGGTGTTTTAGTTTAAAATGGACACGAATTAACTAGCTCCCCAGGCTAACAATGTGTGTTAACCAGCTTGCTGAACATTGTTTTCTAACTTCTGTTGTAATATTTGTGGAGGAAATGTGTAGAGTGGACCAAGAGATTTAGATAGAAATCAGGACATGTGGTTTGGTGAAGATTTGAAAAGAGGACAATCTCCACAGCCAAAACTGCAGGATGGGATGGGGTCCTAAAAAGCATCACAGGACCTAAAAGCTGACAGAACATAGCAGAACTCAGAGAACGGCCTTCCCAGAGTCAGCAGGAATAAGCAGGAGTGGCTGCATTCTAGAATGTTCTAGAAAGACCAAGCTGAAACAACTTCAAGTGAGTCTCCTGAGTGAGGCTTCTCCATCACATTCATCAGTCCACTGTAGGCATCCTGATTTCCTGGATGTCTGGAAAATGGGGTTTATTCCCAGACATGTCACTAAATTCAACTTGAACCATACTCCCAGATTTCTATTTCTTTTGGACCACTGAAGTTCTAATTTAGGTGATGTGACGATCTGCTTATACAAATTCCATAGCATAGTGGTGAAGAAAGTGGCTCCAAAACCAAACTCCCTGAGTTCAAATCTTAGTTCTCCCTCTATGATCTTGAGCAAGTTACTTATCCCAATGGGGGAGATAATACTGTTGAATTCATCATGGGTGAGGCTTTTAAAACCATCCCTGATACACAGCATCTAATAAGTTGTCATACCCTGTCCTTACATTCATTCCTCTATTACTTAACCTGCCAGTTACAGGGGCAGCCCTGCCTCCTTCTCTGGGACCAACACCGGCCCTACAAAGAAGGATATAACAAGTCTGACTTTATTTATTTGGTAATCTTGTTTCTGGCCCTATGTGTATCTTACTCCAACCCTGGATCTACCCAGAAGACCTTATTTTAGTAACTTGATTCTAACTTTCTCTTTCTACCTATCAGGTTCTGGTTCCAAAGTACCCCAGTTTTTCTTTATTGGCTGCATTTTGTGTTGACCTATGTCAGTCCTTCTGAAAACTAGACCCAGTCTTTGCATTTGAATCCCTCTCCTGCCACTGGGTCCCTTTAATGCTATGCTCTGTCCCCTCCTGGGATCCTGTTAATGGCAGGACCGCTCTGGTGATGACTCCATGTCTACCTGGATATCTCCCATTGTCCCGTTGAAACCTTCCCCCATTACCTCCTGTGCCTCCAAGAATCTTCCTGATGTCTATATCTTTGCATTTGTGGTTTGGCATCTAAACCACTCAAGTACTATCAGAATTCTCCCTATGGCAAGCAGCCTGAAAAGGCTGGAACCACCAACTATTCTGCAGACATGGTGGCAAGTGCACTGAGAGTTTCCCCCAAGCACTCTCAAAGGACTCACCTTCTCGGAGGCACCTCTTGGTCAACTGGTTTTAACAAAATGAGAAGACAAGGAAGACCTTCAGAGCTCCTCTCGACTCTGCTACTTTTGGCAAAACTATCCAACAGCATTGAAATAGGGAGACAATATAAGGGATATGGGATAGTGCTTCAAAAAATACGACTGCTGCTTAGCACACAACGTAGAGGCTAACGCATAGCATGTATGCAGAGCAAAGCTGCTGAACCGCTCTCCCATAAATCACTCTGCAAAGCTTAGGTCTGTGGAGCCATGAGTCCATCCCACAATTGCACTAGAAAGATCTTCATGGAAAAGAAAAGAGAATTACAGTCTCTGGATAGACATCCCCCAGCAATCATCACATAAAAGGGGAAAAGAGTGAGGGCATTTTGTCTATTACACACACACACACACAAAAAACAAAAAAAAACACAAAAAAAACACAAAAACAAAACAAAACAAAACAAACAAAAAAAACGATATCAAGGCAAAATAAAACTCTGGATATTAATTTCCAATCACTGTGAAGAAGGCACCAGGTCTTGTACAACAACTTGCAACTCAGAACACACAGCACGAACTTTGTTACAAAAAGAAAGACCATCTGCCTCCCAAACAACATGCCTGCCCCTGTGCACACCTATGCTGCCCTCCCCATCCAACCACCTATAGGAACCTTAGGCAAGAAGCTGGTCATTAGGACTGGGGACAACTCACTCCTCCCGCACTTCTGGTGCCTCTGTCAGAATGTAACAATTACACTGTATTATCTTAGCACTGGGATCAGCAAACCAAAATCTCTCCTACAAATATACTTCTTATTGCCTTTTATTCTGTAGCAAATATCCCTTTATGCACAACTCAATCAGAACTAGCCAAATAGATGTTAGCTCAGCTTGGAAAGGGAGAAGAGTTAAAACAAACAAACAAACACAGACAGACAAATGCACTGCAAAGTCGAATTTGCATAAAGAATCCACAGATGCTGGGACTCCGGGTATGGAAGGGAGGCAAAATTTAAGGTGTGCCCCAAGATTCAGCAACCAAGGTGAATAATACGTTAATGCACCATTTTAAAAACTCAAAGTTAATGCCAAAAAATCCATTGTGAACAAAATATCGAATTTTAAATAAGAACAAAATTCAACAGTGCTGTGATGAATCATCTTGGAACCTAAGATAAAAGGACAAAAATAGTAATGCTGATCCTGTGTTGATTAAAAACTTGGATATTTTGTTCATCGTGGGTTTTTTTTTCCCACACTAATTCTAATTTCTTTAAAATATTTCATTAAAATATTATTTATCTCGGTTTCTGAGTCTTTTGGGCTCCCCCTTCAGTTGGCACCAGTGCCTCATTTATATCACCCCCATCCTGGTCCCTCTTCAAATTACTGGGCATCCTCATATCACTAGAAAGATCCAGGGTATTGGCTTCTGACATAGCCTTCCAGAACACTACCACCCACTCTATTTTTTTTTTTTTTTTAAAGCCCCAGAATTAGTACAGTGGGATGGAAGCCAGTTTTCAGTTAAGCCTTATTAAACAAGTTAAATATCCCCTTTGGGTTCAAATGCCATGGCTTTTATTCAAGTGAGATTGGTATTAGAAAGCCCCAAATTTAACATTAACTTCATTTTTCTTTTACGATGGGTCTTGTTATGAAAAACAAGGTCCATTTTAATCAGTAATTCTCAATCTTTGCACCATCAAAGACATATTCCTCCCAGCCTCTAATTAGACCCTGCATTTGGAAAAATGCCTTGTTTTGCTAAACATTTATTAATGTATTTATTAATAAGTTCTGTCCACCATTTTAATGGGCCAAGATAGCTATGTCTGCCAATCCCATCTTCTGATCAATGGGAGACAACCTGTGATTGCCAGGCTGAGGTGACACAATTGTAACCAAAAGCAGAGATACTTGAACTTCAAATTAGCCCATGAAGTTTCATCAAGGGTGTCAAACTTTTTGTCAAATATTTTGAAATTTGAGATGTTCTCAAAAATGATGATGATGATGAAATATTCAATTAAAAGAAGAGACATAAAAGAAATGGTGGGTATACCATGTTTTCACCTAGGTTTATGGAAAGGTAAGAAATATGTAGAAAGAAAAATAGTTTGGTATTCTAGTAACAGGATTACAGACGATTTAGAAAAAGCATATGCTGTTTTCCTTTGAAAGCTGAAAAAGAATGCAGATCTCATCCTCAAACTCCTCATCTTGTTGGGGCCTGAAAACTTTCGAGGTAGAACCGCGGTGGTGTTGAAAACAAGTCAGCTATAGCAGAAGACTGAAGGAGAACTGGTAGAACTATGAATTTCGGAGCAAACATTTATGAATAGAAGGATGAGGAATATATGGTAAGCAGGCCGATGGGCCAAAGGCCACTGACCGAAGCTTAGTATACACAGGGTGCCAAAAAATGTATACACATTTTAAGAAAGGAAAAAAACTGAATTAAAATTACACTGATGGTAACCACTTTCAGCACCTCTTGTAACTGCAGAAGTCAAACGTGACCTGTATTCATCTTCCATTATCGGTATATATTATTACAATTTTAATACAGTTTTTTCCTTTCTTAAAACGTGTGCACATTTTTTTGGCATCCCCTGTATTTCATTAAGAAAATGACATTTCTAGATACTTTCCAAGGTTATCCACTAGAAGATAAGCTCCCCGAGTTGCAGGAACCATCCACGTTCCCCAGTACACGGCAGAGAGCCTTCCCAGGACAGAATCAATACATATTTATTGAATAAATGAATGAGTGAGTCCCTCATTTCATCACCATTGTTCTCACACATGAATGCACTTCAAAAGGCATCAGGATGGGAGAAGCTGCCTTTACAATCAACACAGGCCTCCCAGGAGAGGAGAGCCTTAGGCACTTTTTTAAAAAAGGCATCTTGTCAGGAGCAATCATTAAAAGATGTCATGAGCACTTCTATCCATTCACACTTACTGCCTACCAAAACAAGGATCCATCCTACAGATTCTTCCTCTCACTTTTGTCCTACTAGGACTCTCCAGTCTCTCATTTGAGCTAGTATCCAAGTCTGAACACAACCTCTAACTTTTTTCATTTTCACTGTGGGGCTCCTTCCTGTACTTCCTGGCTCTCCAATACTCTAGCTTACATCTCTTGTCCTGCATTTATCTTCTCTCCCTCACCCCACCCCCTGCCACACACACAACGTAGTCCAGCATAGACAATTTCTTACACATTTTTGAAGCTGGTCCTCACATCGACACTATGAAGTTGGCAGAGCAAGAGTTGTCATTGGATTCTATTCTATGGATGGAGAAACTGAGGAGCAGAGAAATTGTGTGTTGGCCCCAGGTCCCAGTAAGTGATAGATCCAGGATTCAGAATCAGGTCTCCTGGCCCCAAGGCAAGCACTTCACCACCACCTTCCTAGGAGTACAGGATTCTGTTATATTACCCAGGACCTCGGCCTGGTATGTAGTATGTAGTTGATGTAAGCCTGACATAAGAAGGTATATAACAAGTCATATAAGACGGTTCTGATCACACTGGAGCACTCCATCTCTTTTTGTGCCTATGGAATAACATAGTAATTCTTTAACAGGGTATACAAGAGTCTCATAATTTGGCTTGTCTAATTTTCCAGATTTTCCCCCACCACTTCCTGTTATTCACACAGTGCCCCAGCCATGCTGACCTCATAGGATCCTTCACCCTCTATCTTCATTCCTCCAAACCTTTGCATGTGTGTTTTCCTCTGCAATCACCCTCCCACCCCATTCATGCAGTGAACTCCTGTTCATCCTTCTAGAGCCTGCATAAGAAAGACTTATAAAACTCTCAGAGTGAGGCTTGTGCTCCTCTGTGCCCACAACACCGTGTAACTTCAGTAGCTTCCCATAGCTCTTAGGAGAAAGTCCACATCAGCCTAATGGCTTGTCCAGGCCCTTCATGATCTGGCTCTCACATCTGCAGCCTTATCTCTTCCAGCACTTACCATGCCCTCTCACACTACTCCCTATCCATCCTGAGCAACCTTCAGTTTTCACACCCACATCACTGGCTCTCCCTCCTCTAAGCCTTTGCATATGCAGCCCCTTCAGCCTCCCTCAACACCCCTGCTGGGAAAATTCCAACTCAGTCCTCCAGGAGGTCTCAGCTGAGATGTCACTTTCTCCAGGAAGCCCCCCTTGAGTCAAGGTTGGTGGCAGAATGGTACCCCCTCACCATGATACATATTTCTTTTACTCCCCCAATGTCACCCCTGATTTTATTTTTTCTTTGCTACATTCCCTGTCTACCCTAGAAGAGGGTCCATGAAGAGAGTCTACGATTAGATTCTCCTTGATTTTCTTTATGGGAGATCCCTTTCCATTTCGGCAATCACCACTCTATAAGATTTTGGGGTGGTTAGGTGTGGTGGAAAGAATGCTGAACTAGGTGTTAGCTCAGTCTCAGGTCCTCTTCAGTCATTCATTCATTCATTCATCCATTCATTTATTCAATGAATAGCTATTTATGAAATACTTCCTATCTATATGCTAAGTACAATTCTAGGCAATGAAGAGAACAAGCAAAGCCCACGTCCTCATAAAATTTTCATTCTAGTGAGGGAATCAGATCAGAACTAAAAACATAAACATACATGTAATGTATATTAGACAAGGGCTATGAGGAAACATAGTGGCCATGATATTGCCCATGCCACGCTGGACAAAACTATTAAATCTCTCTGAAACTCAATGTCATAGTTTGTAAAATGGTGTTAGTAATATTTGATTTAAATAGCTAGCAGGGTTTCGATGTGGTTCAGGTATGCAGGGATATGCATGCATTTTTTAATACATAGCAAACATGTGCTATTATTATTATTATTATTTAATTTTGGATGTAATGTGGTCTCTATTTACCCTCTCCAAGAGCCAATATTTAAATTTTAAAACTTTCAGCAGCCATTTAGACATTTGAAAATGAACAAATGTTTGGCTGACGGAGGCTTCGGTCTGCTTCTGCATGTTTGGTTAACATAGCTACACGGTTGAAAAAGTCGTGAGTTTACTGCTGTGCACTTGAAAGCATCACCCTCGGGATTATTATGTTTTCTTATACTGTTGTGATAACGGAAATTTTCCTGTTTAAATGTAAATTTAAAACGGACACGTTCATGCTCATTTGGGAAAATAAGCTAAAGAGGACTGTCCATCTCATATAAATGTTATTTATATTTCTACGTAGCTCGCTTTTATTTAGGACATATGTGCATGCCAGCAATGTGTGGGAGAACATTAAGTCATTCTCCATGAAATTTAGGAACCAAATTTGATTTTGCAGCTGTTTGCAATTTTTTTTTTTAAATGGCAACATACATTTTTTAAAAAACTAGCTTTAAAAGGGTTAGTACAGGAAAAGAAACTAAGCCATGACTTTTCTATATTGCATTTGCTAAAGAAGAGTTTTAATATCCACCATTTGAAAGGTGCTTAGGAGTGACATGAAGATATGGCAAATGGGAACGAACATTTTACACACGTATTTGTTTATTTGTTTGTAATTATACCATAAAACATTAACACAGCCTCAGAGTCATTCTGACGAGACCTGTTCAGGTTCAAGTGCCTTTCACCTCATCACCTGCCCCCATCATAACTTCACTCCATCCATGTGATAATCACTGTTATCAATTTAGTGTGTATCCTTCTAGACTTTTAAACATATCCTTATAAACATAGATACATATGTAATTTTGTATAAATAGCACACAATGCATATTATCCAGAAAGTTTGTCTCTTAACATATATTCTGGAGGCCCCGCCACACAGGGACAAAGAGCTATACCCCATCCTTTGTCGCGTTTGCATAGCATTGTATGATGGAATTCCACCATAATTTACCTTAGTTTATCCCATTGCTGTATATGGATATTGGGCTACTTCCTCTATAAAAGGTTTTTATGCTTAAACCGTGACAAACTGAGTCTCCTGTATATGCTTTCTAGTGCACATGTGTGCATTTCTCCAGAGGACACATTAAGAGGTGTAATTGTGGCTTCAGGGACATTCCCATTTTTTTCTCCATCTAAATTTTAATGCACGCGGCAGACTCACTGCCCAATAGTGGAATACCAATTTACACGTTCACCATCAGGATCCGCTCCAGTTAGGAGGCATCTCTGTGTTATTTAGGGAGGAAGTGGGTGGAGAAGGAGAAGCTGGTGCTGCCTAGCTCTCTGGGAGTTAGCCACAGACATCCAGCGGGTAAATTCTGAAAGAGAGGGAGGAGCTCAGCCTGGCAGTAATTCTCCCTCTTCTATTATGCTAAAGTGAATTTCAGCTGACCCTAGATCTCTGAAATCAGATATCCTTTGGATCCAGATTTCCCTTAGATAGGACCCTCATGAAATGGTCCATGGGAATTAATCCCAACTATCATGCATCAAGTGACACACACTTTGCATGAATGATCTCAGTTAATCCTAGAAACTGTTAGATAGGTACTACTTGGACCCACATTTTACAGATGAGGATATAGTCCAAGAGGTTCCAGGTACCTGCCCAGAGTCATAGCATCTATCACGTATTGGAACAGAAATCTGGACCCAGGTGAGGTGATTCCCATACCGGCTCAGGAGCCAGGAGCCACCAGGCTCCACCGCAGTCACTCCCTCCTCTGTCCTCCTAAGGCTCTTTATCTCTGCCCCCTTTGTATCAGGTGCTGCTTTCCACCTTGTATTAGTTATCTGTGAATAGGATTTATCTTATCTTTTAGACTGTTAGCCTCTCAACTGACAGATGCGTGGCCCAGTCACCTCTGTCTCTACCACTGTTTCAAAAACTACAGGACCTCCAACATAGTAGAAACTTAAATATATTTTGAAAGAGAGACCTCCTCACCATTCAAGCTCATAAAATTTCTTTGCATACAATCCAAGATCACTGAGTGTCCCCCCCCCCCCCAAGCTGAATCTGACAATGGCCTTCATGGGTCACCTACTGTGGCATCTGTCCTGGAGCTGATTCCCACATCAGAACCTGTAGATGTGGATCTCTTCTAATCCCATTTCTACCATTAGGAACCATTTGCCTTATGGCCCATTCCCCTAGGACTCCAATGATGTAGGATCAAACGTCTTAACTTGAGTTAATTCATTGGCTGCCTTAATTAGAATTTATTTGCCTTTAATGTATCAGTTCAAGCCCTTCACAGTTTGCTGCTCCCCATCTTGATGCTCTGTTTTCTCTTTCATTCCGAGCCCTCCTGTTCTCACATTTACCCCCAGTTTCCAATCCTTTGGGTCATGCCTTTATTTTGCCTTCCAACTTAGCTGCTGAGTGGAAGCCTGATTTGACTGTCAGGCTTCCAGGCCAGCTCCACCCCTGGACACTACCTCTTCAATCACCTTCCATTCCACGCTCTGCTACCCAAGGGAGAATCACACTCTACCTCCATGACTAATGCAAGGCCCCCAAATTTCAGCTTAGATGCAAAATCCTGGATTTGTTTATCTGGATAGAAGTTTAGCTAACAGGTAATAAAAAACACTGTAACAAGGACCATCAGCGGTCTACTGAAAGCAGCAGCCCCATGTCAAGAAGATAAACCACCTCTTTCCGCTCTGCCTCTCGCCAGCCTACTCATTCCAAAAGCCACGGTCAACTCCCTCCTCTATGCTGCTTTCCCCACTTGCCCACAATTATTATTAAGAATCTTATTAAACTTCTGATATTCATTACCCAAACTAATATTTAATTACATATGGTCTCATTTTGTTTTGTTTGATTTAAGGTTTGTCTTATTAGACAAAAAGCCTTCTTGAAACAGGAATTGTACTGCCATATTCTCCTTAATCATCATCAACATCATCATAGCACGTATTATTTAACACCTACTGTGTGCAGAAATGCTTTACACAAATTAATTCATTTAATCTTTACAAGAACCCTATAAGGTAGGTACTATGATTATCCCCATTTTGCAGATGAGAACACTGAGGCTTAGACAGGATAAGTAACTTGCTTAAGATCACATGGCTACTATGTGGTGAAGCAAGAATTCAAGTCTGGCAGTCTGGTTCTAGAGTCCATGGGTGTAATCACTGAGACCTCTTCTTCCATGCAATCCCTTTATAGTACTGAAAACAGCTGAGTACAGACATGTTACACAATAAATATTCATTGGCTGCTTGGTATACAATTTGATGCTAACGGTCCTTTAGTCCACTGTGTGATCATTTTGAGACTCAACTGCACACGATCCAATTACAGAGAAAGGGATCAGCCTGGAATAAGATTTGCCCACAAGAGCTATGGAAGCACTGGAGAGGCGGGCCCAGAGGAAGATGCTATTGAAAGTTGGTTTGGCCAGAAAAGCGCTGAGCATGACAACAAAAAGACATGCTCCAGTCAAGACAGAAAGTCAATTGCATTCTGGTTAAGAAAGGGGGCTTTAGAGCAAGGCTGCCTGAGCTGGAATCCCAGGCCTACGGAACACCTTCCTTGTGAAGCCATTTTGAAGCATCTGAGCTAATTCTCCTCAAGTACTTAGCACAGGGAGGGGCAGAGTAGGTGCATGTTTGCTGCTATACTATTCATAATAATTAGAATGAAGAATGAGATCTGGTATCTGGGCTCCTGACTTGTATATAGGGTGCAGCAATGGGGAGTGAAGGGGTATTCAGAATTCTGCATCTTCCTGCGGCTCTGGCAACCTGAGTCCCATGGGTTCTAGTGAGCTTAGCCAATCGGTAGTAGAACCAAATTTAGGGAAGGCAATGGGCCCTAAGCCTAGAGATTCCAAGGTCCCTGTGTAATGCATGCAGAAATGAAGGCACTAGGTACAGGGACAGGGGCCCCTCATCAGGACGGAGCCACAAACTGGGGATGTGGTCCCAGATGCAGGTGAAATCTCATGGCTCAGCTGAGGCACACGACCAGAGCAAGACAGCAACAAGGGTACCTTGAAGCAGAGCCCAATACATGGGGTGAGATGGATTACATGAGCTCTGCCTCCACTCAGAAGTAGCCCTAAGAACCGTGGGCAGGCTGAGCATACAGGTAAGGATCATGTGACATTGGAGGAAAAAAAAAAAAGAAAAAGGCTGACAGTCAAGCTGGACCTGATCTATGCTGCACAGGGCTGCCTCACTGCTCTGTCCAGGCTTCCTCTGTTGGTGAGCAAGCAATGTAGTGCTGTGCCCTTTGCTCAAGGCAAGCACTCGGCAGGTGACTGACCCCAGGGAGCGGACACTAAGCTGGCAGTTGGCACAGCCCGTGGTGCACACCTCTACACAAGCCTCCCAGCCTCCGGGGCCCCAGCGGTGAGGCACGCATCCTCTGGGCAAAGAGCGTCGATTCACACAGCAGGAGACCCATAACAGCAGGAGACCCACGGAAGACTTTTGAGTGTCTATTTTTTCACGTGGTTAGCAAAGCAGGGGAGAAATTGTCAGAGATCCACAATGAAGAGTTTAACTCAGAGTCAGCAAAAGGGTGAAAGGAAGCAGAAGAGAAAGCAGTGGAAGAGGAGGCCTCAGGATTTTGGAATAGAAATGCAAAAGGTGGTAACGAGGGAAAAAAATAACGGTCACATCTCAGAAATGGTTCAGACATTTGTAGAACAGTTTTCCACTTTCCACATACCTGCTGCTTTTTTAGGCACATGTTAGTCACTCTTCCAGAAAAGCCCAACTCTACTCATTTGACATATTTCCACATGTTCTAAATCCTAACTCAAAGTCCACTTCCTTTAGACACACCCTCTTCTGGTCTCTGTTTTCACAGGACCCAATGTTTGCAATAGTGTATTTCAAAGTACAATACAATGAATTATGAATGCAGTTATGAATAGCCACCCGTGATCTCCTTGAAGACGTCCATCTTTATGGATCCAAGACCCTCAAGACTGAGTTCAGTTTCTGGAACACAGTATGTGTTCAATTTATGATCACGGAATAAGTAAGTGAGAAAAGAATGAATAAAGGGAAAACGGAAGAAAGGAAACACAGAAGGAAGGAAAAAGGAAAGGAAGAAAGAAGGAAGGGTAAAAGGGATGGATGAAGGAAGGGAAGCAAAGGAGAGGCAGGAAGTGAATCTAGAAACGTACCTTAGCCTGTTATGAGAGTCCGGTGGGTCAAGCTAATCATTTATCTCACTGGCAAAGTACTATAATAGCATAATCGAAGGTTATAAAGCAGAATGCTATCTCAAAAAGCTACCTCCAATGCCTCCTTCACCCTACATGTTACTGATCTCATTTATTTGCTCTCTACTTCAAACTAATGTCCTTGCACGAAGAAAGTTGGCGTATACAGCTTCATGTGAAACCAGTGGACCTCAACTTCTCCAAGAAATATTCTTAAAATGACCTCCTGTCAGACTCTTCGTTATCTCAGCACTTAATTCTTAACTTACATCATTCTAACCCTGCACCTGTTTATTTGTCCGTTGGGGTGACAGTTTTCCCTAGGAATCGTGAGGATATGCTTTAAAGGCAGACAAACGGGTTCAAATCACAACTCAGCCATGTGCTAGCTTTCTAACTCCAGCTAAATTACTTAGTACCTCTGAGCCTCAGTCTGTTCAGCTATATAGAGGTGATGAATGATAACCTATCATGGTTTTTGTAAAAATTGAAGGCTATGTAAGGTTTAGACATATATTAAGCAATCAATAGAAACTTAGACATATACTAAGCAATCAAGAGTAATAGCGGTGTTGCCAGTACTCATTCAATAACAGTAGGTTTGTTTGTTCTTATGCTCTGGTATACTCTCTGGTAGAGGAGACCGTCTTATCTTTCCTTCATTAGAATTTTCTTTTCTCCCCCTCCCCAACTCTATGTCTCCTCTCCCTTTCAAGGAGTCTTGCAATTCTCTGTGACTCAATGTAGAATGCATGCTATGCATTGTGGATCCCTCCTTCCATTGTGACCTAGATCCACGAATACCATGGCCATTCACCCAGTTCATGAGCCAGAAACCTGGGTCTCCTTCTGACCCACCAGACCTTCTCATTTCCACCATATGCAATTCATTAAACTCCATTGATCCATGTCCTAAAATGTCCTGATTCCCTCCACTGCTCTCCATATCTACCAGCACCTTCAGTAGGCTACCTCCACCTCTAACTCAGTCTCCTGACTGCCCCTCTCAAGGTTACCTGCCTACTCACCGCACTTCACTCCCAGTTAATTCTCCACTCTGTAGCTGAAGAGGTCTTCCTGAAACTCAGATTCAAATGTGATCATGTAACCACCTCCCACCCTAGATTAAGGCCCTCTCGTGGCTGCCACTGCTCATGGGTTAAATGCACAACTTGTTAACATGGTTGTTCTATAATTATATTTATTATCTTGCTTGGAGACACACTGGTTTATATCAGGGCCCTCTCTTTGTTTGGCTGTTGTCTTTTTCTCCAACAAGCCCTCCAAAGAGGCCAGCACAATATTGCCTCAAAAACAAAGCTGAGCCCTGAACTCTGGACTGGGAAAGTCTCTTTTTGGTTCAGGATATCACATATAACTGATAGAAAACACTGTGTGAAGACAGTCACAAAGAAAAGGGCCAAGCTGGTATAGTACAAGACAAAGTGATGGATGGAGAAGCTGGGTGCCTAAAAGCACTTCATTCCACTTTTCTAAATGTGTCCTGTCAAAGAGAAGAGAATAGACACAGTAAGACTTAAGTTGGTGGATGCACAATGCAGGAGAATATTTATCTTCATGCTCTCGAGCTGCCGACCATTCAGCATTAGAAAACATCACCAAGTCTGTTTCCCAACAAGCCTGGAGCCCTTGGAGTGGAGAGGATCCTGATTTAATGAGCAAGGCACACCATCTGTCAACAGGACTGTGGAGTGGTAACTGAGTACGCAGCAGCTTCCAGAACCCAGCGAGCAGAACACTTGGGAACCATGTGGGTAAGACGCAGCTCTTGGCTCAGTGGTCAAGAGATCTTACACACCCTACCCACTGAGCCCGGGAGTGAGAAGTGGTATCTGTGTGTCGCTGCTCACGGTCAAGCCCAGCTTCAACGACTGGATGCTTGATGAGCCACTGCAGAAGGGAGGCACTCACCTCAGAGCAGGGGGCTGCAGAGCTGCATCCCTGACCCTTACTTAGGAAAAGGACTCTGGAAAGAGGCTTCAAGTGGCATTAATGTAAATAATACCATTTACCAAAGCATTGACCTTAGCTTACAGCTACGGGTGCATGAAAGGAGGAGAGAAAGATTTATACACACACACACACACACACACACACACACACACACACATATCTTAAAATAATAATATAATAATATATAAAAATAATGTATTCCTTATGGAATGCGATTTTAAAATTGAAATAACCTAGAATGTATTTTGTACCTAAATTAGTGAATGCAACGTACGGGGTTGTTCCTCCCTCGGTTGTAAACTAATACACTCTTTAACCAAATGGATCAGAAATTATATATCCAAATGATGGCTTTCCCCTTTAAAAATCAGTCACCTTGGAAAGCTATGTGATTCTTTGTCTGCATTCTCATAGTTTATTTTATCTACTACATTTTGAGGTTCATTTACCTGGTATTTTTTTCTCTTACACATGTGAATCCCTAGTCCCTCAGCCAGCCAGCGCTTGGCAAATAAGCAGGCAGGGCAGCAAAACGTGTACCCAGGAGTCAGAGGACCTGAGGTTCAAATCCCAGATCTGTTACCTAGCGCTGTGAATTTTGTCTTATTTCCTAAGCCTCAGTTTCCTCATGTATAAAATGGGGATAATAACTGTCCAGACCTCCTGGGGTTGATATGACAATTTTATGAAAATAAAGCACAAAAAATACTTAGCATTATGTTTAACACAGAGTAAGTGTTGGCTACTGCTATAATAGACATGGAATTGAAATATATATACTTATTCCAGTTACACTGCCTTTATATGTGAATTCTTGGGGCTCCTCTTCTGGAATCATCTGGACATCCTTACTCCCATTCTTCCAAATCACCCTAATGTGGATTTTTGGTGGCATTTGATATATAAAGACAACCGTAAATTAGCTAAATCTAAACCCAGTGTCTCTGAACTTCTTGACTGTTAACTCTAAGTCGTATTCTCTTATTTCGCTTTGTAACCAAAAGGTCTTTCACAGTGTTCAGCACTTAACTCCAGTAAATATTTATTGAATGAGTAGAACAGTTGTTGAATGAATCATGGAATGAATACAGTAGATGAACCAGCTGAATTATCACAAACAATTTACTTGGCTTGCTCACCCTGCAGGACTCTGGGAGGACGTGTTCAAAGGGTGGACAGATGAAACCCTACGAACTGGATGTGGGGAACAACTTTTCCAGCTTTCTTTCAATGCAGCTGTGCTGAACATTTGTCATGCTTTCTGGATTCCCATCACATGTTGAATGTTTTTCCTATGTGTATTAGTTTCCTATTGCTGCTGTAACAAATTACTATAAACTTACTGGCTTTGATAACACACATTTAGTATCTTAATAGTTCTGGAGCTCAGAAGTCTGACCTGAGTCTTAGAGGGGCTAAGATCAAGGTGTGAGCAGGCCTGTGTTCCGTCTGCAGGCTCTAGGGGAGCATGTGTGCCCTTGCCTTTTCCAGCTACTAGAAACCTTTTGCAGTGCATAGCTCATGGTCCCCTTACTCCACCTTTAAAGCACACCACTCCAAACTCAGCTCATGCTGTCACATCTCCTTTTACTGACTCTGATCTGCCTGCCTCCCTCTTATAAGGAAGCACCCTTGTCTAATTGCACTGGGCCATCTGGATAATGCAGGATCATCTCCCCATCTCAAGATGCTTAACTTAATCACATCTGCAACGTCCCTTTTACCATGAAAAGTAACATATTCACAGGTTCCCAAGACTAGGATGTGGATAACTTCGGCGGGGTGGGTGGGTGGGTGGGGAGGTGGGCATTACTCAGCCGTCCCACTGTGTGTGGAGTCTTTTCTGCCTTTTCTGTCCAATCCCACCCAGGTAGAATCCTGAACTTTCCTTTTCATATGGCACAGGCACATGATTGAATTTGGCCAATCTCCGTTGC
Organism: Rhinolophus sinicus; assembly: GCF_036562045.2. Lineage (NCBI taxonomy): Eukaryota > Metazoa > Chordata > Mammalia > Chiroptera > Rhinolophidae > Rhinolophus > Rhinolophus sinicus. The sequence continues at coordinate 42,275,587 of NC_133764.1, read as the reverse complement.
CTGAGACTTCAGTTCTAAAGTGAACACGAGGAAGTAGGTCTGATGTGGTGTCCATTTTCTGGTGAGGTTAGTGGTATAGAATTGTCCAGCTTTCTGGGCACCAGTGGTGTCTAGTGACCAGTCCACATCAGTGATGGGATTTGGCTGTTTCTGCCCAGAAGTGGTAGGAGCAGGGGTCTTTCCTAGAATAATCTCAGAGCACATTCTTGTAAGCATAGCCTCCAATTCTGATTCTCTGGCCCACCCATAGATTTGGTGAGCACCTCAAATGCTTTAATTAGTTTCTTTTCTGCTTCCACTAGTCTTAAAGGGGTTCTGTTATATGCAACTAAAGACTCCAGTGGGCATAGGCTCCTCTCCAGCGTTGTGAGAAGAGCCTGCAGAGAGGCTGATGGAGTGCTCCTAGAAAACTGGATCAACAATCAATATTTTGGGGTGCTTTTTAGGTGCCCAGTGCTTCGGAAAAAAGCCCTGAAGAAATGCAGTACAATCATTCAAAGTAGGGGTTGGTAATCAGCACCATCCTTTGTAATAGCAGGTGTGAAAGGGAGGACAGATAAAGAACGCCCTACGTGCTCTCCTCTGCAACTTTGATTTTCACTCTCTTCTCAATCTAAACAGACCGATGCAGATATAATGCTGTTTGTAAAAGGACAGGAAGAGAGACAGATTATTGATGCTGGTCAGCATGGAAGTACCCCTCAGGGTTTTTCAAAGCACTTTACTGCCATTAGTTGTTTATATTAAATAGTCTTGGAATATCCATTAGTTTAGAAAGCAAAAGTATATCTGGCTTAAGACTGCTTTTCACCCACTGCCACTCACCTCTGCATTATCTACAGCTTGCTCACCCGTGGCTCTTAGTTGACCCCTTTGGAGGACAGGGTGATTTTTCAAACTAATGTTTTTCAGTTGCTCTGTTCGGGGCCTTCTGCCTGATGGTAGGAGTTCAAATCGTGACTCTGAGTGACTTGGACCAGTCACTTAACCTCTCTCAGCTTCCTTCTATAAAATGTCAGTATTGTGCCTCCAAGCAGGCTTGTAGAGAAGACTGAATAAGTGTGTGCTGTGGGGTGGCCAAGCTCAAGCGCTGGGTTCAGCCATACTATCAGAGTTCAAATCTTAGGTGACATCGTATCACCTGGGTGCCTCTGTCTCCTCTCAGTAAAGTGGGAGATGGATAAGAACTCCCTCATAAGGTCAAATGATTGAATGAGATAATAGATGGAGAGTTCTTTAACCAGTGGCTGTGAGTTACTAATATGATAAACAGGTAAGTGGCTACTTGGAGTGGGCTGTTTGGAGTGAACTAGGAATTATCAAATGAAAGAATAAAATCATAGTTTTCACACACCCCCACCATCACCCTCCTTTAACACAGGCTCTAGTGATTCAAAATGCTAGGAAACAAACATTGAAAAGCTGCTACTACTGACAGATATCAGCTCCGTGGTGGCCTGAATTCAAGGATGGCAGACCAAATGACCATGAAGGGGCACAGGGAAATCTGGGGGATGATGGAAATGTTCTATAGCTTGATTATGGTGGTAGTTACCTGGCTGTATTCTTTTTCCAAACCCATCAAACAGTAGGCTTAAAATGAGTGCACTATGTAGGCATTATATTTCAGTCAAGTTGATTTTAATTATGAGTGTGATATTACATGCACTCTAGAGCAGGGGGTGGCAAAGTTTATTCTGTGAAGGGCCGGACAGGAATTATTTTAGGCTTTGCCAGCTAGGTTCTGTTAAGACAACTCAGCTCTGCTGTTGTGATGTGAAAGCAGCCACAGACCACGGACAATGCATGCATGAATGGGTATGGCTGTGTTTTACTCAAATTTCACTTACGGGTTGAAATTTGGTATCCTATAATTTTCATGTGTCGTGAAATATTCTTTTGATTCCCCCCCGCCCCCAACCATTTAAAAATGTAAAAACCATTCTTAGCTCCTTAGGCCTTATAAAAACAGGCAGCAGGCTGGATTTGGTTGGCGGGCTATTGTTTGCCAAGCCCTGCTTTACAGTTCAGAAGAAGCTCTGTCAAGTCGCATTCTGCAATCTGCATTCAGGGCTTCTCAGGGCAAATGCCACACCTGGGAATCCAGCTCCCGTGTGTCCCGCAGGGTCCTTGCCAGAACCCATTCCCTCTGTGGTGAGGCCAAGCCTCTGCCTCTTGACTTCAATTTCCCCATCTGTCCAGGGAGGACAGCAACCATCTCCCAGAGCTCCGCAAAACTCATTCAGCTTGTTATTTGGGGGGAAACACTCTATCCAAGTGCAGAAACTGATCATGACTCGGGTTATGTGTCTGGCCGGTCTCAATCACCAGGGGGAAAGGTTTGATTTTTCAGGTTGTCATTCTTGAAATTGCTTGTCTTTCTGGGTGATGTTCTTATTTCTGAATGTAGTCTGACCTTCATATTCCCAAAAGAGGAGGTTTATTTTTTCAAAGAGCTGTCAGCAGAACAGTACTCTCAGAAAGCTTGCTCCTTCCCTGCCAAGCTGCCATCACCAGCACAACCCATTGCTTAGGGGAGGGGGCTTCCCCCCAGAATGTTGCCTGGGCAGGGCCAGAGCTGTGCCAAGATCCTCGGACCGTACAGGGAGCTTTACAATTCCAGATCAGCACAAACCGAGATTTCTCTTTTGGTTTCTGACAGTGGTAGGAGCTTAAAGAACCCCTTTGGGGTAGGAAAAACTGCCAAGGTAGCCACAAAAGTCAAGACAAGTTTGGTGCTCCTAAAACCTTACAGCTTTGAAACATTTAAAAAAACATTTCATTTAGCATGTAACTAATCTTTCATTGAAAACAACAATGGATTATCCAGGCACCCAGTTTATTATTCTACCTGTTGGAAACACCTGAATCCATCATTTTCAGTAGAGGTTGCAAAATTATTTTGTAAAGGGCTGGATGGTAAATATTCTAGGAGTTTCAGGCCATGCAGTCTCTGCAACTACTCAACTCTGCTGCTCTGGTGACAGCCATAGGCAATACATAAATGAATGTGCACGGCTCTGTTCCAAGAAAACTTGGTTTACAAAACAAGGTGTCAAGCCACAGGTGGCCCACAGGTTGTTACTTGCTGAGCCCTGTCCTGAGCTGTAGTATTTTTAAGAGGCACCAGGTGGGTTGAGGAAGAGGAAATAAAGTACCAAATACTACTTGGAATATCTGCAGATAATCTCGTAATTACTATCATAGATTGGGGAGTAAAACGGAACCCATCAGCACGCCGTGCTAGGACTGGGAACAGGACAGACGAGCTGAATGTTGACCACAATGAGTTTTGCACCTGTCGGAGGCAGAACGGTCATTGATGAGCAGTACTGGGGACAGGAAGAGCCAATGGGGTGTAGAAACCAAGAGACCCCTGCTAACTGGACGGCTGACAACAGCATTCACAGAGAAGCTGCCCTCTAACTGCACTTGTGAGATGGGTATGATTCAGGTGGGTGACAACCAGGTGGAGAAAACACAACACAAAGGCACAGGTAAGTAGGTACAAGGTGTGTTCCCAGAATACTGAGTTGGCAAATGGGAGCAAAGTTGGAAAGGTGTTTATGGGGTGTCATAGAGGATTTGTAAACATCAGTTTTGATAGTGGGAACTTTTTCTTTAGAATCAAAGGAAGGTATTGAAGGTTCCTCAGCTTCTAGTACAATGTTCCCAACAAGGAAGGCAACTCAAAGAATCTTCTTCCTTTACAAAGATGGTGTGGTTGGCTGTAGCTTACATGTTATATGGTGTTACTAATGGGTCACATTTATTAAGCCATTGTTATCTGATGCTAACACACTAAGTGCTTTACTTTCATACGTCATTTAACACAAAAGAATAAGCACTGAGGTAGTTATTTTTAATCCCCATTTTACAGATCAGAAAACTGAGATGCAGATGTTATCTTACCCAAAGCCATCCAGCTTGGAAGAGGCAGAGTATGGGTTTAAACCTAAGTCTGTCTGTAAGCTTTTAATCACTCTTCTAAATGGCTTCTTAGTACATTTAAACATATTTCTGTGTTTTAATAGTTAAATGAATCATTTTTTTAAAAACCTCATTTTTCATTGTTTCTTCCAATGTTTCTCCTATTCAAAAATCCTCAGAACTATGATTACATTTCTCATCTTTTTAGCTTCCTACTAATAATTTTTTTTCAAGAGCAACAGGTTCATAATTACAAAATTTAGAAATTCCACTTCTGTTCAAATTTCATCCAATTTGAGCTCCCTAAATTAGCATAAAATTTTCATCAATGCCATATCTATCCATCTATGTATATAATTATTTTCCCATTGCTTTTGTCTAAATTTTAGGTGGGCCTTGCTTTAATGCACACAAACCATATGTTTATCTCACATGACTTTTTGCTCAAAGTAGTGGAATTCAATTTCAAATACACAAAAACGCTTACAAATAAAAACCTAGAGGGGAATAAACTGTTAACAACAGTTGCGTTCAGGTTATGTGATCACAAGTCATCCTTGTCGATCTTTAAATTACTTAAAGTTGGGTTTTATTAGTGTTAACATTTTTAAGTGTAATCACGTGAAAATGTTCTCTTAATAAAAAAAAGACTATGACACAACACATTGGGATCTAATCTAATAAGCAACTAATAAAAAGGATTCCTTAATGCAAAAAGTGACTGTTTTCTATGAAGGCTCCACGATTCTTGATTACATGTACTTAGAGCTATTAGGTTTCATTAATTCACTGGCATCTAATATCAGGCTCCCTGCTGTGGGTCTATCTTCAGCTTCTCTAAATTCAATCAATTTAAGAGAAATAGGAGTATGGGTTTAATGGATTAGTCACAACGGGCCATTAATCTCTGCATTCCCAGTTGTAATCCAGCCTCTACCAATGTGATTGAGGGGAAAATCCCACAAAAATCCAAACACTCAGAAAAGGCCCAAAGCCAGCTCCCTAGAGACCAACACACTTAGGTCACAGTTTGCTTGTCTTTACTTAATATCAATACAGTATTTGTCATCTGTCCTACTTCTTGTTGGTTTCCCTTTTATGCCTTTTGCTGAAATTCTCAGATCTCAGATATATCTGAGAAGGAACCATGTTGCAATCCCAGGAACAGGCTAGCATTTAATTATCATTTTAAAAATCACTCTCTCAAGTGAGTATGAAACATAAATCAAAACTATCACTTCATGTTGCAAATTTGTTGAAAAAAACATGGTTAAGGTTACCATGTGCATGTAAATTAGTGCTTGGGGAAGCTGGCGAGACTGAATAATGAAAAGAAAATACTGTAACCAAATACCAATAAAAACAAGCAAGTGACAGTTTGAGAACATGTAAATATTACACCTTTTATCATAAATGAATTGGATCATCATGTCTCATTTCTTTATTGCTCTGGCCAATAAGCCAACATTTACTAACGTATCAAGCCGGAAAAACAATGGATCAGCATTTTGTTTGCCACCATCGTAAAGGCCAAGTACTTACCGGGTTACATGCGCCCATACACCTACCTTAGAGGCTTTAATAAGTCTAAATCCTAGTTGTAAACTGAAAATACATGGCATTAAATTTTTTTTTAATTATTAAAGAAAAATGTGGGCCAGACCCAGGAAATTGCCTCTGAAGATCACTTTATGAAAAAGACAAGATTATCTTCTTTCTTATTACCTTTAAAATATTCCCCAGACATTTTAACTTCCCTTCGTGAATCAGATTCAACCAACCTCAACTGATTATGTGTTATGTGCAGGCATTGTGCTAAATACTTTCACATGAATTGGCTCATTTAATCCCCATGTTTTACATGATATTGCCAAATTCCTTCTTAATTTTGCCCAGCGTGTCTTTTGTTCTTTCAGTGTCAGTCATAATAACACAAAACCCACCACTGATCAAGTACATTACATGTGCCAAGTACTATGCTGCATTTTTAAATGTCAGTCTCCCTTGACTGCAAAGGTAGATGTTTTTACCTCCAGTTTATAAGACAGAATACTAAGGATTAGAATTTTTGAGTAACTTCCCAAGGTCGCACAACCAGTACCAGCAGAATTGAGATTAAATTCTAAGATTCCAGTATGCAGATCCCCAGGTTTTCAGTAAATGCTTTATGGAGCAATTATAACCCCTACACTCTTTCCCATAGTCTTACTAGAGAACCATGAGGTCATCATTCTACAAATAGTTTTGGGCTATTCTCTCATCATGCCTTATCTTACACTTGCCCATTTTGAAAGTCATTTGCCACTTTCCTGCTGACTCACAGTCTTGAAAGTTCTTCCCGTGATTTAATCTTGCTGCCGCGACATTTCAAAAACTAGAGAAGTTTAGCATCAACAGCAAACATAGATAATTATCTATAAAAGTCTCTTAACACTATAAAATTTCCAAGTTTGAAAGGGACCTAGACATTACCTAGTCCAATATCCTTGTTTAAAAAAGAGAAAACTGAGGCCCAGACCAGTAAAATGACCTCCCCATGTCACAGAACTACTAGTGGCAAAGCTAACACTAACTTCAACGTGTTCTAACTTCCATCCCAATAATATTTTCTGCCATCCACCTTAGTTGCTTGTAACTTATAATTTATAGAAATATGCTCTGGGAACGATACTTAAGAAGTCTCAAAATTCTGGACTTTACAACAGGTATTTACTTGTTCTTGACCATGTTTTCCTGTCTCTGATCTGACTTATTAAACAAAATAACATCTTAAATACTATAGTTGTTCAGCTTTTGTTAATAGTTTCTGCGGTGGACCACTGTTGAAAGGTCTTTAAAAGGTTATAACTATTGTATGTACTTGATTACTTCCTCAAGGGATTCAGGTGTATTGCTGGAGACTTATAAACAGATTATACATTACTTATAGATGTAATATGGTAGAACCATAAAGAACTTCATACTATTTTACCCAGTAATCACAATACCGGGATTATTTAAAAAATAATTTAATAGAAATAAACATCTGTAGTCATGAAAACATATGCCCCCAAAGGGGCAAAAACTAGAAATACAGATGTTTAAAAATAGGGGAAAAGATAAATATAAATCATGCCATTTTAGGTGAATAAACTATTTGGAACTATTATGTAGAAAATCATGAATATTAAAATGGCAGATACTTACTAATTGGTCACCAAACCATATTCCCTCTGCTCCTCGGCATAAGGCTAGCTTACAATTCCCAAGTTCTTTTGCAATAAGATGTGGCCATGTGACTGGCCAGCAGTAATGTACACCGCTTTCCTGCTTGGCCCATAAAAACCTCTCCCATGATCCTCCTCCACGTTCTTTTTTTCCACCTGTTGATGTTGGTGTCTAGGACAACACTGGAAGCCTATCTTGAAGATAAGCAGAGCCTCCATCAACCTTGAGACACCCAAGTCACTACAAAGACTGGATTCCTTCCGTTTTATTCCCCCCCCCCCGCAACTAACCCCCCAACACACGTACACACACACACACACACACACACACACACACGAATGGATGATTAATGCGCACAGAAAGTAAACTTCTATTGTGTTATGTCACTGAGATTGCGGGGGTTTATCTGTCACAGAATCCAGGATTTCCTGAACTAACATAACTGGGAAGCAACATGGGGGAATACTTAAGATACACTGTAAAGTTTTTAAGTACAAAGATTTAAGGTTGAAAAAGTTATAATTGAAAATTTGGGTAAATAAAATTTAGTCTGTGAAGAAATTTAGTTTTCCTACATTTTCTTTGATACTGTTGCTATTGCATTTTTAACATTAAAATCAACTCAATGATTTCCATCATCTCTCATGCTTGTGACACTAAAACACTGGCACATACAGTCACTGGCCTGCAAGAAGCTCTGATCATGGAAGAGCGTTTCGCGTGAACACATGATTAGCCTACACAGCAAATGCATAAACAAAACTCTCGTTCATTAATTTGTCTGACACGTTTTACCTTTAGATGTGGCACATTACGAGGCTTTACCTGGCTCCGTCAAGTTCTAATCTCAGCAGTTCTAAAAGCAGGAGGGGGAAAGAAAAGGCTACACCAAACTCATGAACCTGAAATTGCATAGGACTCTCACAGCACTTCAAAGACCCAGACTAAAAGGGCGTGAAGAACCTCACCACAGTGGAAAAAACAGGATCGAACTTGTCACAGACATAAAAAATAATGACTTCATTACTTTACTTTTCATTCTACAGGGATTTGAGCCACTGGGACTTAGAGAGCTAAGTATATTATAGGACTCAGACAGATAGTGACCGATATCTATTCACACCCAGGCCATTCAATAGGACTTTACTGCTCATAGATGCCTCACTTTCTAACTATCACTATAATCTCCACATATCTACTAAGAAGTTAGTAATAGGGGCCTTTGTTCTATAACCGCCCCTTATTTTTTTCTGCAATTAATTTAACAAGCAAACAAACAACAAACCATCCAACTGACCATTGTCTCAAAGCTGTTAAGATCAACTAGGGTGTCACAGGCAGAATGCATAGCCAAGAACTGCAAATTCCCCATATTCTTTCCATTTCTAGGTGCCTGGCTCTCCTCCCTGGTAAGAACTAGTGAGCTGTACCACAGTTCTGTTCCAGAGGCTAGAGCGGGAAGTAATTTTCAGACACAAGACTGAAACCCCTAGGGACCAGAGCCATTTCCTGTATTTCTCTACACCAAGATGAAAGGCTGAGGTAGGCTTTCCCTTAAAGCCCTTTAGTCTAGGTCAGCACTGGACTAAGGGGCAGTGAGCTGTCTCTTGTGTTGGTTTTTCCCAAGACGCAACCCAATAAGAAAACATCTTATTCTACGCAATCTCCTTTAATAGGAACAGAGACGACATGGAGAAAGGAAGGACAATGCATCCATTGATCCTTAATCACCCCAGTTCAAGTCTTTTAGTGCGGTGTCATAGAACACAAAGGAGCTGAAATACACTTTAAAATAACTGTAAGGGCCCCAAATGATACTGGTTTGTCAAATGCAGGTATGAACTGAATCTGAGAAACAAATAGAGAACTGTCAAATATGTGGCTGGGAAAGTTCCAGTTCTCTCTGACTCTGTATACTTAAAGACACCCATGCAATAGAAGCAAGAGGAAGGCTAACAGACAGAGGACTTCTTCATTCCCCTTCCTCCTAGCCCCAGATCTTGTCTCCCAGTCCCCTGCTAAGGAAGGCAAGCCAATCTAAATCACTCCTTGTTATTCATTTACATATTAATTTAATCATTCATCATTGAGCATCTACCAAATGCCACGTACTGAGTTGGGCAACGGGGAAAGAAACCAGTATTTTTAATTCACTAAATATACATTCTACAAGGGCGAAGATCACGGCTGTTTTGCTCACTGTACTTCATCTTCTGCCTGGCCCAGTGCCTGGCTCATGGGAGGCATTCATTAGCATTTATGGGATTAATGAGCCAACACATTAAACCCCTTGGGGGTGGGAGAGAACCCTTCCATAGGCAGATAATTTTACTAGTTCATTTCAAGAATCCTATGAGGTTATTTATTTTTATTCCTCATGGAGGAGGAATGGCCTGTGCTCACTCAGTAAGGGCTGCCATCAAAACTGCTTTCCTTGAAGGTAAAAGGTAACTGTGTGGTAGAAAAGGGGGCAGCGGAAAGGGAATGTATGGACTCGTATCCTTCAGTAAATGTGTTTCTTCCAATTCTGGCATTGCTGCCAAATGTGTTGTAAAGCCAGCAAGACTTGGCTCTCGAAAGTTCACCTGAAAGTCAGAGGCTTCATTTCCTACACCAGGCCCTTCATCCACTGGGCGTGAAGCATTGGACGAAGTTAACGATTAATTCTGCCTTTACTGTGACAAAGGTCCCACCTCTACCAGATCAGGAGGGAAAGGCATTTTGTAGGCTGTCTCCTTCACAACCACTGATAAACTCTGTTGCCATCCAAATGGCACCTTAATGCAAATGTAATCAGACCAAAACACTGGCTTCCCCATTACCAGCCCAATTTGCTAATAATAAGGAGCAATTAATTGCTTTGTTAGAAAGGCAATCCCATTCCTTACCATCTACAGCTCCCCACGCCAAGACCGGCAGGCTGGAAATACTTTAAAGTTTTGATTAAGGTTACATGAGATGAAAACTGCAAAAAGCTGTAGGAAAAATGTAATTATCAGAGAGGATAAAACGATAATTGTCACATTGCAACATCCAGGATCAACCATTAAGGCCCTGGCTCTTTTTCATCGGGTATAAATACATAGAGACAAGCTAAGTAAGGAGATAAATTCTGTAATCTTTATCTGGATTATCTCAAAAGCTTCTGAGAAGCCACCTGGAACTAGACACAGCACTGGAAAATAACTAGTGCTCTGGGGCAAATGCAGCATAGCAGGACCAGAGTCAGAGTTTGGACTGTCCTATTCCTAACCAAGAGTAAGGTACAAATTAGACCTACCCTCTTAGGTCTTAAAATGATGCGTTCCCTACACAGAGAAGCAGAAGGGTGTTTTTTTACTATTATTATATTCAACATTTTACTCTTACTGGAATCGTATCTCCTAAAGGCTCTTCTCAGCCTCCTCCATCATACTCCACTCTAGTTGTTGCCACATTGACCTCTCAATAGTCCCCTGAGTCCATCATTGCCCTATTTGATCTCCCTGTCTTTGTAAATGCTGTTTCGTATGGTCATCCCTCCCCAATCACACTCCTCTGGTCAATCAGCCCAAATGTTCAAACTCAACTCTTTAGCATCCTTCAAGACTCAGACAAACACCTTCTAGCTAACACTGCTTCCTCTCCTTCCTGTGCTCCCTCCCACCTCCAGAATGAGTCATATTTCCCTTCTCTGTCCTATTCAAACACTGTCTGTATCTCTTTTCATTACAATATTTATCACATTCTGCTGTAACTACTAATATGCTCAAGATCGGTCTCTTACTAGATTATTAATTCCTGGAGGGAAAAGTCAGTGTCTCACTCATTCCTGTAGGATTCCCAGTGCCGTTTGCATAGGACACCCTCCTTAAATGTTGAGTGGTTAAGTGGACAAAGGAAGCCATTTCATTTTAGGTCTCTACATTCCTTCTGTAGTAACCATTGAGAAGGTAAAATGGATATGTAATTTAGGGAATCTTGAGTATACTCTCCCAAGTGAACATGTTGTCTATTGGAAATAAGAGTTGTGCAGCATGTAATAAGGTAAAACTGCCATAAAATGCTTTTCAGTGCTTTAAGCATCTGTGTCATGTAAAATAGTGCATCTATTGTTTGGCACAGAATTGATATTCACAACAGAAATGCATGTATGGGTGATTCATTTCTCTTAGCTTTCATCGAATGCTAACGCCATTATTGTTATTGTTGTTGTTATTATTAGTCAAGTACAAAATTGGAGACTTCTGCACTTGCACAACAAGAAAATACCAAATCTCAAAGACTAGGGTAAAGAGATAGGATAATTGTCTTTTTTTGTTTTTTGAAGTTTGTCAGCCGGAATGTCACATAATGGCCTAATTCATCTATTAGGGCAATCTCGTTAAATGGATTTTGTGAGCAAGACTAGAGGTTAACAAGAAGACAGGAGTTGGGTTTCTAAATTACTGCTTATTGCAATCAAAGTATAAAAGTATCTTATTAAATTGCACACAAACATATGTCATTTTTTCTTATCTCTACCTTAGCTCCTCATAACTAAAAGTAATGCTAAAAGTAATGGTCTAAACTTATCTTAGCTTTCAAGCCCCTTCATACTGACCCTGGTTATTCTTCTAGCCAGATATCCAGTCACTTAATTCGATCCATCTACTTCATATGCTCATCTCACCATACTTCTGCTACTTTGTTTTTTTTCATCCCTGCTTGTCTATGAACATACTACTCTTGCCTCATGGTATATCTTTTTTTTTCTTTTTCCTGTTCTTTTGAAATGTCTTGTATCCTTCCAGGCCTAGTTCAAACGTTTTTCTCCTCTCTAAACCCTTCCTGTTCCCCACTTGCACACACCAACAACAGTTAACTGCTCCCCCTTTATATTCGCATCGCACTTTGTATACACCTCTAGCACATAACACGTACCATCTTATAAATACTAAGGACCAGGTAGTATTCATTTTTATGGGTCCCAGGTCTGGCACATAGTTGGATGGCAATACGATTTTGTTGACACAGAAGAAATGACTGAATAATTAACTGGAATTGACAAGAACAGTTTCAAAGTGTCCATAACAAGCACTGTATTGATGACGATCATGACCGTGATGATTTTATGGGAGCAGATCCAATTCACTGAGTGACCACTTCATGCCAGGCACTCTGGCAGGTCTGATGTACATTATCTTCAATATTTATCTTACAGATTTTACAGAGGCTCAGACAACTTAAAGAACGTCTCCAAGACCACACAGAGAGTGAATCAGGAATGCAGGATGCACACATAGGCCTCTCTTGGTCCCAAAGCCCGTGCTAACTCATGTAGGATATGTGTGATCTCAACAGCAGTTACTGTGTTCCCGACACCATGCTAGGCATTTTACGAATAGTGTGTTACTCCTTACAATTACCACGGAGGTTCAACAACCTTGGGAAGTATCATCTCTACTCTACAGATAAGAAAACGGGAGTCTCCTCAAAATTCAACTGTCTACAATCCCAAAGAGGCTGGAAACTTTCTATGCAAAGGACAGCGGTAGTTAGAGACATTCTACACAAATTTAAAATCCAAAGAAATGTTAGAATCTCAGACAAATTTTAACCAAGTTCAGTCCATTGAATCAATACAAAGATCCATGCGAAGAAAAATTTAAAATTACCAAGAAATTAAATATATTAGGAAGTTCTGTATTCTCTCAATTCAACAGCCCCCTAAGTGGGCTCATCCCAACTTTCCAGTATCTCCCACCGCGAACCTTTTATTCCAACTGGGACAGTTGTCACTGTACATCTCATTCCTAGCCCTCTCCTTTTGATGAAATGGTCCCCTCCATCTCTTCTACCCCAACCTCCAACATCTACCAAATAGTTTTCTTTTCCCTTATGTCTGGACTTCTCTTTTCTATAGCATTTATGCCCTTTATCAAACAATTAGACATTATTCTTATTGTCTTACCTCATGAGACATTTTGTGCATTACAATTTTACTCTTTTAACTATATCTTAACAATTAAACATTATTCATATTATTTTACATCACACTACATTGTGTGCATGTATCTCGACTTTGATTTTACAGCTGTATCTTAAGCATGGATTATTCCATCATGTGATAAACACATCTTTGAAAGAGGCAAAGGTGATTTAATATTCATTTAACAGATGAGGAAACTAGACACTAAGAGGGTAAAAGAATTGCCCAAAGTCATCTCTATAATTAAGTTCTACAGCAGGCTGGGTCTTCCAACTTCCATACTGATTCTATAATGGCTTGCTACCGTATATACTTTTACAGTGCCAGGATCTCTTCTTAACCTAAACTTTAGGTCCAAATACGAACTGCTTAATTAAGGTGACAAGTTGGGATATTAGACACTGACTACCTAGAGTGACAATCCACTCCTGCCTCCCCACCCAAGAAAGTGTTTCTTCCCATTAACATTTCTCTTTCCCCCAGGGATTTCCTATTACTCAGGAAGACTCTCATCTCATCTCATTGCCAGGCGAGTCTCCTCTGTGATGATGGCATCTGTCAGTGACTGGGTATATGACATCACCTGGGATACTGGATTTAAAGAAACCATACTGCTAATAAGGTCATCAGGTAAGTGTTCTTTGTTGGATTGCAGCTGTTTTATTTAAATGAAATGTTCTATTTCAAGCCATACTGACAGCATCTGTAGTGTGCCATTTTGGAAGCACTTTAAACTTGGGTTCTATACCAAGTAATAATTTATAAGCAGAAAGAGGAACATTCTGTTGCTCCCCTGGGTAATAAGCACTACATTGTTCCCAGGTGATTTATTCAACTTCGCAAGCCTCACCTCAATATTGGGCTCATGGGCATGAGGTGGGTGTCATTCATGACTGTGTACCAATACCTAATGCTGCCAGTCTCATTTACATGAGAAACAAAATAAAGAGACATTTCAAAGTTGTTAAGTCAAGGCCTCCTTGAAAGTAGGATTCATGTTCAATGTCATGAAATGTGCCTGCTGATTGCGTTTGGTTTTGCTTTTAAACACATTGAAGGGAAGGAAGGTAAAGGCTCTCTCCCATCATGGCCTCACAAACTGGTGCAATGCCAGATTTGTCAGAAAAAGATAATTACATTATTGCAAGCTTACTACGCCTCAAATACTGTACAAAGAGAAAATCACTGAAAAACATTATCTCTTTTAATCCACACAACAAATGTGTGGGGTATGTACTTATTATCCCCTTTCTACGTGTAAAGAAGCTGATGTTAAACCATTTCAATTTTCAGAGAAGGAAAAGACTGTATGAAACATTCCTTGCTTGTAGGGATTGCTTATCATAAGGTGCTGTGGACAAACTTGGGTAAACTGGGGTCTCCTCTGTTTGACTGACAGAGTCAAATGCTACCTTAACTCTAGCTCTAAACTGCAATCATGCGAAACTTCCACTTCCAAACTCTCTAAGACTTACACCCATCTAACACAATTTATTCTTTCTTTTGGAGACACACACACACACACACACACACACACAACACCAAATAAAAACATTTGAAACAAAATTTGAACCAAAACATAAATGATATACTGAATTCTGACTCAGATCTGCCTGTGAATCCTCCAGGCTGAACCTCTGTGGGCTTTGGTTGCCTAACATATAAAATTAACCTACGAATTCTAAGAATAGATGAGTTAAACTATGTGCAATATTATGTAATAGATGTGAAAGCACCACATAATTCTAAGTGTTGTTGCTGTTATTATTATGAATAAACTGACAAAGAAGCAAAGTTACATATAGGGAAGTAGAATGAGTTGTGTAAATTAAATCAGACAGCTGTTTTTAAATCAGGAAATTCTCTCCTGGTGCTGCTAAGCATTCATTCTCACTGATCTGAGCTGCTTTTGTAAGAATGGAATGGTGCTCTTGCTAGTACAGGGAAACATCATCCTGGTCTCTCTCCCTCTCCCTCTCCCTCTGCCTCTTCCTCTCCCTCTCCCTCTGCTTCTTCCTCTCCCTTTCCCTCTCCCTCTCCCCCTCCCTCTCTCCCTTCCTCTCTCCCTCCTTCCCTTGCCTGCTCCCCCCCACCACACACACACATACACACAGAGCTTGGCTGCCTTACATTTTTAGAAAATGAGATCTGCAACTAATGTAGAGCTGCAAGAACTCCCAGATCGTGGCATTCCTTCGTCAGCCTAGCTGTGTTGTCCTTAAGTAGCCAAAATTGATAGGATCTCTCAAATGGAAGGCACACATACTACCTCCTTAGCAGCTGGCTAGACCTGGACAAGCAGACCCCCAGTTGCATTTGTGGCCAATGGTTACTGCATGCTACACACTGTGCTAGGTATTTTACAAAGAGTGTTTTGTTCCTTACAATTACCCTGTAGAAGCAACAACCTTGGAAAGTATCATACCTTTGTCACAACCAAATGATTACTGCAGAGCCATCAAACATACCAAGTCCCAGTCTCTGTATTTTAAGGAATGCATCTACACAGACCCAGGGAGAAAACTAGAAAACTCCTTGGATATACTTCTAATTTGGGGGGTGAGGTGGGGTAAGGGTAGGTACCTTTGATTAACAAAACGCTAAGCTACAAAGCGCCAGGGTGTTTCTGAAAACAAATGTTACCAACTGAAATTCAATCAGAATACCTTCTGCAGGCCAGATCTACCACCAAAATTTTCCTTCTGCAAAATGTTTTCACTGCAGACTTTTGCTGGCTTTTTCTAGTCTGGTATTCCTCAATCATAAAGCCAACCCTCCCAGCCAATGCATCACTCATTGATGCCTGGTAACTCAGGAGGAATAGTTAGTACCCATTTCCTGGGTGGGGCAATTCATCCCAAGATGATAGAGAAGCATTATAGTTTACCTTTTTTTTTTTTTTTTTTTTTAATTTAAGATTTAGTAAGTTCTATGATCAAGGGTTATGCTGCTTTTGGTATAGCTCAGCCGTGAGTAAATTAAAACTGCAAATCATGGAAACAGAAATGAAAGACCTACTAAACTTCCCCTGAGACACAATTATTCAACCTCAGTGCCTCACATTCCTATACCTCTTAAGGCTGATGGGAAAACAGAATCCCCCAAACTGGGAGTCATAATTACATTACTAGTCAGAATTGTGACACTGAATGAGTAGTTCTGTTTATGGAGGGCAGAGGCCACCTTGGCCCAGGAGAAAGAACAGCCTTTTAAAGTTTGTACATGTGTAAATATAGAGCACACAATAGTGTATCTCTGCCGAAATGTCTTCATAAAGTGCAAATTAATGCAGATCCTAACTAGGCATTTGGAACGCTAGCCTAGTTTTCTGTGTTTAGCTAATAGCTAGCAATTTCACTTACACTTTATCCTCTCAGTACATAGCAATGATGATTATTTAGTAAATACATGTGAAAGGCCAAGTACTCCATAGCACCCCTCCTGGGTTGGAAATAACCCTCCCCCCCCAACTAATGCTTCTATTTATATAATTTAGTTGTTGATACACCAAACCAAGCATAGCTGTGACAGGTATCCCACTAATGCCTCTTTTGGAGGCTAAGAACAAACCCATTCTCACCTGGGTCCCCTGTGATGGCCTGACCAAATACAGGGTAGGGGGCTGGAAATAAAGGATGATGGGGGGGGGCGGTCCAGGGCCTCAATGATGTTAGCCCTTTCTAAATCTTAAAGGGACTCAGATGGTTTATCTCATTTGAAAATTATGATGCTGGGGAGAGGTAGCGAAAGGCTATTTTACAACTAGTGAAACATTATGGTACTAGAGAATTTGAAATGGACATGGAAAAGAGAAAGATATAAAATGTGGCCTGGTGAGAAGCCACCCAGTTCATTCCTAGATCCATGACTGATATACATCTTTGCAAGTCACCTGGGAATTTTTCCTTTTAGATGTAGGATGGGGTAAAAGAGGTCCCACTAGACGATTTTAGGACACTTTTTCTATCTGCCAGGGATATAATGTATCTCTAAAGTATTACAGAGGCAAATTTCTTAGCAGGGTGGCCAAGCCCCCTGAAGAATGATTTTGAACAAAAGATTTCCTATTCCTGCCCTATGAGAACATTGAAATCGAATAGTAGTATTTGGAACTGGGTCTAGGGTAAGGGCAGACAAGGGTTTTCAATACCCAGAATCAGGTGTGGCTTAGACCATGGGGGTTGGCTGGGCTGAAGGAAGATGCAGGAAACATGTCCAGGCACCCTAATGCTGCTCCAATGTGTCTGTTCATGGGGGCAGGGTTCCTGTTCTCCTCTTCTGGTGACTTCATGGGAAGTTGGCTGAGTCCACAATTCTGCAGCGGGAATGCAGGCAGACGGGAGCACTACAAATGAGCCTTACCCTGGGTGCCTAAATGACAGGTGTGAAGGGAAAAGGGAGGAGGCACCCAACTGGGGAATACTGCTGATCCAGGGGCCTTTTTTCACAGTTCCCTTCCACACCCCCAACTCCCTGCACCTAGGAAGACACTGTTTGGAAATCAGAATCCCTCCCAACACAGACACACAGGCGCAGGCAGGCACAAGCCCTACCTCATTCACCTCAACTGGCTTCCCATTAGCTGCTAAAACCAGACTGGCACAAGTAGCCTGAAGTCGGGGACTGAGCCAGCACATCCTTGCCACTGGGAATTAAGAAAGACCATGATCTAAAGCGATATTGATGAGGTTGTGTTGTTTCATATGGATTTGGCATTTATTTGGGGGCAGGGGGGTGGGCTAGCGTGTTTCACACCATCAGCACCATTCTGATGGGTTTGGGGAACGCACGAAGGACCTCCACGTCCCTCTGGTCCCTGCTGTTAGTCTCCAGTCCTGCATTCTCCCGCATTCTCTTCAAAGTGCCTAGATACCAGGGCAGGGCTCTGCGTCCATTTTGCCAGCCGGAACCACCGAGTTTGGGAACTTTGAAAGCCAGAGGATGGGAATGGGGGTTGCCAAGGCTCGGATTTCGGCGCCAGAGTTCCCGGCAAGAAAGCAGTTGAAAATCAACACCCATCTGCCTCTTTTTTTCTCACCTCTTATCCCTTCTATGTTCCAGGACTCCATACAGATTCTAACCCCGACACACAAACACACACACACACACACACACACACACACACACACACACCCTTGGGCTTAGAAGGTTTTTAATACTGAAGGCAGCAAACCCACAGTGCCGAAAGGGTCTCTGTTACCCCCCCTCCCCCCACCGCGAGGCCACTTGAGTGTCTTGCATACAATAAAACCCCATACATTCCAAACAACATAACACAAACCCACCGCGACTCCAGCGCGCCCCATACCTGATATGCAGACGATGAAATTGGCTTGAAGAAGAAAAAGCACCTCCCAGACTATTTCCATCCTCTGATTCTCATTCCAAGTGCATCACTCGACGGGAAAACAGGGGGGGCAGGGGGGAGCCCGACACGGCACACACACATACACACACGCACACACTTCCGAGCGAGCGTACACTCACACTCCCACCCGAGAGCCGGCCAGGCACAGTCACCCCCAAGATCAATATCGCAGTTTGAATTGTTCCAGCAAATCTCCCCTTGGGCTCGACGGATGTGCGCCCCAGATGTGCTGACACATGTCCGATGCCTCGCTGCCCCGGAGGTCTCCCCGCTCGCCGGGCTCTGTTCCTCTCTTGAGCGGCGGAAACAGCACTAGCAGTGGCGGCAGCAGCCAACTGAAGCCACTAGACTTGGGCTCTTTCTGCAAAAACGAGACCCCGATCCACCGGGCGCCCCAAGAAGACATAGACGATAGCCCCCCGCCGGGCCGCGCCGCGTAGTTCCGGACCCCGGCAGCTCGCAGCTCGCTGGCTGAGCCTAAGCAGTCCGCGACAAGTTGCCCTCGAAGTCCTCCCCCCTCACCGGGGCATGGTCAGAGGGTGGCTGCTCCTCTCTGGGGCCGTTCTCCTGCTTCTGGGTGTCGGGGAATAGGAGGAGACGCAGCAGACAGAGAGACACAGAAAGAAAGGCAGGGATTATTGCCCGAAAACGCCGGCCGCCGGCAGCCTCCACTGACCCTCCCTGCTCCCAAGTCCGCCGCCTCCGAGCCCAGCCAGGGCGGTGCGTCCAGAGCGCCAAGCGGGAACTGCCGGGACCCCGCGACCCGGGCGCGTCAGAGACCCACGGGCTCCCCACGTCGCGCGCGCGCTTTCGGTTCCTCTGCTATTTTCCTGGGCTCCCCAGAACCCTCGCTTCCATCGCCCGCAACTAGCGGCGCCGCCGCCGCCGCCGCCGCCGCCGCCGAGATTTTCCGCAATGCAACTGCAGGGGTCGTTATTTCCTCGCCTACGGATCCCGACGCTTCCTGATTCGGAGGGGAGGAGGAGGGCAGGTGGGGATGCGAAGGGGAGGAGGGGGAGGCTTGGACAGGTGAGCGTCCTCGCCGCTGCCGGAGCCCCAACGGGAGCCCAGCCGCCCGCTCCCGAGGGCGGAGGCGGGAGGCCTGGGTGAGGAGGTGAGCCTCCACGCGGCCATTAGGAGGACGCGAGCGCTGGGCATCGGAGCTTCGGGCCACCGCGGCAGCCGCCTGGGCCCTAGCCCGGCTCCGACTCCGCCCCGCCCCGGCTGCCTCTGTCACCCTCGGGGATTAGGGGAGTTTCTCTTCTCCTCAAATAGAACTTCGCGCCAACCGATTCGGCGCGGGAGCCTCAGGCAGGAGGCGTCCCGGGAGCGCCGTGCTGCGCTCTCCCTTTGCTGCGGATTTTTTGTTCCATAATTCATTCTCTGCCCTCTCCCTCTCTTCCCTCTCCTGCCCCCTCCCTCCCCCTTCCCCCTTTCCGTTCCGGTGCCAGAACATTACTTACCCCAGAGTTCTCCTCTCTGCAGGTTCCTAGAGCTGGTGCAACTCTTTCCTGCAAGTCCCTCACTTCCCTCCTCCGGAAAGGGGGAAAAGAGCGTCTGTCCAACTCCGGGTGCGAGCAGCGGCAGCGTCCAACTGAGCCTCTGCCCAGCTCCGGGACTATTGGAAACCCGGGCTTTAGGGGGAACCGCCTTCCCTTCTTTTATTTCTTTTAGTCTGTTTTTCTTTGGGGAAGCTCAAGTGCTTTGGAGGCTTTTGCTGGGCTCCAGAATACTCTGCCCGCGACACTCATCTGCTTCTACTGAAGGTTTCCCTACCAGTTCCACGCGCGCGCGCACACACGCCCAGCGCGCAGCTTCCTAGGGCCTCAGGGGAAGGTGGGGGCGGCGGGAGCACCACCCACCGCCCAGGCGGAGGTCTGAGCCCCGCGGGTCCGCTGGTCTCGAGAGAAGCGGCTGTATGAGGCCAGGGAGGCACTTGCACCTGGTCAGCGGCTTGCAATGCAGAATGCGGGGCAATTGGCAGGAAACCTGGCGCTCGGGACTCTTCGCCTGAGAAGAAGGCTGGGAGCCAAAGAAGAAACGGGAAATCGCAGCAGATTTGTATCGCCTCTTTCGCTGCAGCGGCGGTTTGAGAAAGCCCCAGACCTACCTCTTTGGGTGTGCTAAAGCAGCGGGGCCAGGGTCGGGGAATCCCTGGGAAGATCTCGGAGGTCTCGGCGCGCTTGTCCGGAATGCAAACTGTGACGTTTGGAGATTTTGCACAAGTGCGGATGGACACACACACAACACACACACACACACAGAACCCGCAGGGGATTTTGTTTGCACATTTTTATTTTTGATGTTTAGAAGCCATTGCAGTGTGAGTCTCGGTCTAATAACCGCATAAAGGGTGGATGAGTGGAGAGGGAGAAGGAAGAGAGGACCGTTCATCCGCACAGTCAGTTGAGCGAGTCTTCCAGGCTGTGTAGCATCGGAGGGTGCGGCGTGAGAGCCAAAGGAGTTACACTGCAGCGTTCCCCAGGATTCGCCAACTGACTCCAACCGCCCAGGAATCTGGCGGGTCTTTTTGTAGAGTGGCGGGAGGCGGCGGGGAAATGTGACAGGGAGCAGAGCCGGACAGCAGGAGCTTCCTGGGCTGGACAGATTTTGGGAGCCGTGGCTGTGGAATCCTCCAGCCTCCCTCCCTCCGGAGATTCCAAAAAAGAACTGCCGGCGGACTTGCCTCCTCTTTAAGAAGGAGGTGTGGCCCAGGGATGTGTTCTCTGGAATGACAGCCAAGCACTCCAGGTGGTCAACATACTGAAAATTTAGGCCCAGACGAAGAAAGACTGGGATTCTTAAGGGGAGAGCTCGAGGCTCAGCAGGAACGACATTGAGACCTCAGAACATTATAAGAATGGAGATAGTGAGAAGTAGCCCATTTGGGGAACATATGGGGAGTGGGGATGTTTGTCTCCGTGCCTTGAAAACCCACCGCACGAAAGGGCTTTTTGAAGGGAGAGAAGACAGCAGTTTGCCAGAGATGAACAGATTCCATCCTAAGGAGGTACTGGAACCAAGGACAGTGACCTACCTCCTGCATTTGGGAGCAGACTTTGGGGCCAGCAGGAGAGCTCTCTCTGGAAGCAGAAGCAGGGTGCCTGGATTTTTATACCAGGACTCATTTATTAATGAGTTATGCAAATATTAAATGTGTGCCTTATGTTTGTCAAGCACTGTGGCAAGATGCTGGAGTTTTGTAATTGAAAACCTGTAATCCTTGCTTTCAAAAAGCTTACAGATGATATCCCCTCTACATTTTGCCTTAATAGCCAATGCCAGTAAAATAATACTTAATTTTTCAGCCAGTACACTTGCCTTCGACCCTCTCAAAAATATTCATTCTCTGCCACCAAGTACTTTCAATTTAAAAACAACAAAAAAATAAACAAAAACTTTCAATTCATGATAGTATTTGATTAAGTAAAAATAATTGTATGCATGTATTATTTTCTATGTGCCAGGTATTGCCAAATCCCTTACCTGAATTATCTTATTTAATCATCATGACATCCATATGAGAGAAATAGCATGACTTCCATTTTACAGATGATAAAACAGAGGCCCAGAATAGTTATTTGCCTAAGTCCTCACAGCTACTAATTAGTAGCATAGAGATCACAGCCAGGCATTCCAAACTCAGAAGCTATGCTACACCATCTCCCCTCGTGCTTTGTAAAATGAGACGTATCGTCTTGGGTAGGTAATTTTGTGCTTTCATAGAGACTAAGTCCACACATGACACAGCTAGAAGTCAATTAAAGGCAGGATGAAATGTAATGGTAGATTATGCAATTTAGAATTTAACGATGGTAGAAATGGGAGAAAGAAAAGATCACTGGGAATTACAAGTTTACACGTAATCAAAGGCATTTCTAATGAAAGAATCTGAGTGCCTGCTGGGTGCTAATTCTGTTCTTGACATACAGCACTGAACACGACAGCCCCTCAATATTGAGCTTCTATATTAGCATTTTCTAAAAGAAAAAAAACCTACTGTTTTGTCAAGTCATTTTTAGGCTTAACTTACGTGTTTTCTAAGAAAATCTCTATCTTAATCCAGAAAACAACGCAATAAAAACATGTAGTAGGTAGAAACCTTTTATCTTCACACTTTATTTGTTTTTTGTTTTTAATCCACAAAACAAGCAAACAAAAGAAATGGCTAAAAAAAACTCTGTGAAGCTAGGAAATACTTATTCTTAGCATTTTTTCATATTTTAATTGAGTTCGTACTTACATATTAATTACAAAGAATCCTTCTCTATTATATCTGCCCTCATCTTTTGTCTCTTTTCTACTCTACATTTTTCTACTATAAACTCAGCCAAGTATGTAAGTTTGCAAACTCATCCTAGAAAAAGTGCTACATACCTCTGCTGAATATCACTACGGTCACCTTTGAAGTACTCCCCTTGGGAAGCTATATACCGATGCCAGTGTCTAGTCCACCCTTCAAAACAATTTTGGAACTCTTTCTGGAATGGCCATCAGAGCTGTCGTAGTATTACCCTTGATGTCCTGAATGTCATCAAAATGTCTTCCTTTCAGTATTTCCTTTATCTTTGGGTAAAGAAAGAAGTCATTGGGGGAAGATCAGGTGAGTAGGGAGGGTGTTCCACTACAGTTATTTGTTTACTGACTAAAAATTCCTTTATAGACAGCACTGTGAGCTGGAGCATTGTCGTGATGCAAGAGCTATGAATTGTTGGCAAGAAGTTCAGGTCATCTAACTTTCTCACGCAGCCTTTTCAGCACTTCCAAATAGTAAACATAGTTAACTGTTTGTCCAGTTGGTACAAATTCATAATGAATAATCCCTCTGATGTCAAAAAAAGGTTAGCAACATTGTTGCAACAAGTCCCCGAACTTGTCAAACCTCGTATAACAGAACATCTTGGCTGAGCCTAAGTGTGACAGCCAAATCCAACTGCCCCACAAAAAGCAGGGGACTACAATTCCACATCCACAAGAGGACAATATTGAAATCCTCTGGGTTCCTTATCCACCTTCTCTTTCTCAATTGTTCTTTCTTTAATTTGGAAGCTGTCATGTAAAGAAGTAGCTCTGATGTTATATCTGTATCTTTATCTGTCTTACAGGTATTGGACTATTATATTGTAATGTAATTATGTTGATAGGAACATAGGATATGCTCCCCTATTATTGAATGGGGAGATTTCCGTTGAAGGTAGTGGAAATTATCCAATCAGTCATTCCTAAAGAGAGGCAGATCCTGGAACAGAAACGAAGACTTGAAAGATGAAACTTAAGAGTGGAGCTGGGCAAGGAGTACTTCCTTTTTTCACTGAGTTAGGATGAGAGGCAAAGGAATCATTCAGGAGCATGTTTAATGGTGAGGGGAAAGCCGGATTCCACCACTGAGATGTGGGCTGTGAGCTAGACAGGGAAGAAGCTGTATAGTAAGGCAGGAACACACACCAATCAGATTGGCATGTAATTCAGTTATCTGGGAGTACTCATATCTAGTAACCAGCTAAAAGTTAATCTCTGAATGTTTTTCCTTCCTGCTGTCTCTTCAGATGACTACTGATAAACACTGTAACATACTGTGGGAAAATTTGTGTCAACACTTGGGCTACAATAGTAAGGGGGATTGCAGCAGTTCCAAAACCAATGTGCAGATGGTAGAAGCAGCAGGAGCAAGCTGTTGGTGATACCCCAAACTGCAGAGTGTGATGGGCAGTGACACAAAGGGCAGACCATTGCAGAACAGAGAGCTGTTTGGAAGAAAGAGGTGGTGGTGATGGTGAAGACCATGGTGGGTGACCCAGACTGTGAGCAGATGAGTCATCTTTCCTTGGGAGTTAGTGGGAGGGAAGAACCTCAAAGGGGGACTAGG
The DNA here is from genome assembly GCF_036562045.2 of Rhinolophus sinicus. Classification (NCBI taxonomy): domain Eukaryota; kingdom Metazoa; phylum Chordata; class Mammalia; order Chiroptera; family Rhinolophidae; genus Rhinolophus; species Rhinolophus sinicus. Next base: position 42,251,266 of record NC_133764.1, on the reverse strand, counting down.
ATTCTGCTATCCAGCATGCAGTGTATGTGTTTCCTGTTGCTGCTGTGACAAAATATTATAAATTTAGTGGTTTAAAACAACACAAACTTTTAATCTTACAGTTTTGGGGGTCAGAGTCTGAAAGGAGTCCCATGGGACTAATATCATTGTGTCTGTAGGGCTGCATTCTTTCTGGAGGCTCCAGGGGAGAATTCGTCCCTTGCCTTTTCCAGTTTCGAGAAGTTATCGACATTCTTTTGCTCATGGCTCCCTTTCAACAACGGCTTTACTCTAATTTCTGCTTTCTTCATCACATCTTCTTTGACTCCCTAACTGCCTTTATTTTTCATTTTTTCTTTATAAAGACACTATGATGACATTGGGACCCTTGGATAACTGCCTACCTCAAAATCCTTAATTGAATCGCATCTGCAGAATCCCTTTTGCCACGTAAGGAACATAGTCACAGGTTCTAGAGATTAGAGTGTGGATGTCTGTGGAGGGCAGGCACTATTCCACCTACCACAAGCAGGTAGATATTTCGATTACATGAAAAATGCCAAATGTAGATCAATGAAACTTCTTGTGGAGTAATTGTAAAAAGAAAAGCTTGCTATTGTTCAAGACTATTCAATAATATACCTTATGTTTTTCAACAGTGAGTTCATGAGTGTTATCTGAGACATTGGCAGGAGACCTTGTTCTGTGTAAATGAGTCAATCAAGAGATGTTAATATATTTGACTGAAAGTACTTCACATCTGTAGACCTAGAATGTGAGGATGGTCAAATGGCAGCGACTACCAAAATAAGTTCTTTTCCTCTTTTTGACATCAGAATAGTTACCACCAGTGCTCATTATATTTTTGAAATAGGATTTCTTCTCCTCCATATTAGAATTTATAACTAACAAAGGGAATTGTATTTTTTAAAGGACATAGCAGCCATTTTATTCCTATAAAATGGTATGCCTTATTTACTGTTTAAATTTTGGCAAGTGATTAATGACTAGGAAATGATACTAGCATTATGGTATTTTGGCTAATGATTTGGGCATTGGTTTGGAAGTTAGTGAAACCCATGCTATACTTTTCTTCTTTTCATCACAGTTCATCTCTCAACTATCTAGCCTTCTGAACTCAAGACTTATTTGCCACCAATAAATAGCAGACATTCTGTAAATGATTGCTCAAAAAACTGAATGGGTATATTTGCTTGTTTATTTAAATAAAAATGTTTCTTACATTTTAAATGTTATAAAAATTAAATTTATTAGGGTAACAGTGGTTAGTAAAATAATATAGGTTTCAAGTGTACAATTCTATATAATACATCATCTATGTATCACATTGTGTGCTCACCACCCAGAGTCAGTTCTCCTTCTAGCACCATATATTTGATCCCCTTTACCCTCTTCTACCACTCCCCACCCCACTTACCCTCTGGTAACCACTAAATTGTTGTTTGTGTCTATGATTTTTTGTTTGTGTGTTTGTCTTGTTTGTTGCTTTCAGTTTTATATCCCACATATGAGTGAAGTCATATGGTTCTCAACATTATCTGTCTGACTTATTTTGCTTAGCACAATAACCTCAAGGTCCATCCATGTTGTCACAAATGGCAGTATTTCATCTTTTCTTATGGCAGAGTAGTATACCATTGTATATATATACCACATCTTTATCCAATCATCTATTGAAGGACACTTTGGTTGTTCTTTCTTGCATTTTTGTCATGGATATGTGATAGATGTTTCATAGTATATTTCAAATACACATTAATATAATTTCAGGACTAATCTAGTCTAACCCCCTTCATTTTCAGGTGAGAAGATGAAGGCTTAAGGTGAGGGTAAATGATGTGTCCAAGTTCAAATACAGACAGAAGTAGAGGCAGAGGCAGAACTTGACTCCAACCTTCCTGATGACTTATTTTTAAACCTTTGTTGGTTTGAAAACTGGCCCCCATACATGGAGGGCAAGAAGAGACCTAGGAAAGAGGCAGATTGGTAGGTGGCAGTTTTAATAAACAAGGGAACTTACATATGAGGCTTGTCCTGGGCGACCACAGGACCAGTAGATTTCTTTACCCTCTTGTCAGAATCTTAACATTTTAATAGAGGCCCTCACTGTTTTCAGTCATGTATACCACCCAGGTGGTCTCAACAACACCTTATTCTCTCAAGACTGCACCCTTGAAATGAATCCTAGAGTGGAAGTGGTGTGTGGAACTTCCATTCCATGGACAGTGGAGAGGGTGAGGAGCCTTTGATTTCCCTGGTCCAGCTCTATGGTCAATGACCTCCTCCAACAGCCCTCCATCCCCATCATTCTTTTTGTTGTTACCAAGTAACACATTGCAGTAGCTGAAACACAGAAAATAAATATGTTCTCCAAATCCATACAACTTAGTGGAAGATGCTTTTTTCAGATTTTCTGCTTTTTATCCAGTGCACTTTCAACTCCACCCCACCATTTGTGTGTGTGTGTGTGGTTTTGTGGTGTGCATTTCTTTTACATTAAACATTTCTTTCAGTGAAGTTTTATACGAACAAGAATCCTCTCCTCTTCTTAAGCCAACTGCAGTAACTTCAGGTAGCAGTTACAGATCAATCGAGGGGATTTTAGTTCCATAATGGCTCTCCAGCTTAAAGAAAGGCTTTAATTAGGACAACAGTCTGCTCCCATCTCAGCCTGTATAATTTCGGAGTTAGTAACTAATGCATTAGGTTTTCAAATTATTTGCCCAATAATTTAATAATTCACTTGGCTTCCCCAATGATTAGCATCACAATGACAAGTATTACATTTCACTTTTTATTTTTCTCTTGAAATTCTGGTTCACTACTCAGCGTTTTCTACACGCTGGATTATAGAGCAGTATCTCCCATGTATTTACTAGGAAAATCACAAGTAGTGAGTGTGGCAGACAGACCTACCCCAAATATTTGGAGGTGCAGGTCAAGAGTAAATCTGATGCAGTCTGCCTTCCCCAAGTCCAGGGCCCTTCCTCCTTCCTTTCCCACCCTTGACACTGATCACATTGCCAAGAGCCTGATATGGGGTCCTTCATGCCTCCATGAGATGTCTCAAGCTCAAGTGCCTCACGTCCATGTTTCTTCCACACACTTATTTAGAGTCATTTCTTGGCCACACTCTCAGCTGTAGGTGGACACTCACCAGCACTGAAGGTGAACAGGCAAACAGTACCTGTCTCCTCTCTCCACCCCACAGTATTAATCACTGAATGCTTGTGTGGAAAACATACCTTTAATTCAAAGCATTGAAGGTATTCAATAAGCGAGGGATGGTGCCACAGGTAGGCTCTAAAATGAATCCTGTTTCTAAATCAACAGAGAGGATGGGACCCTGCTGTAGAGGTCTCCACAGTGAGCTTCTCTTCTCCTGCAAATGGGATTTTTCAGATTTTTATCGAACTTCAACAGCAGAGTTTTTTCCCCTGATACTACTGTGTGGATTTAATAAAGCAGGAGTTGAGTTACCATGGTAAGAAACCCAAAAAGTTCTGCATCCGTTCTCTGATTGCTGCTAGACAGAGGAGAAAACTCATTAAATCAAAAAGAACCTCCTGCTAAGAATAGGAGAGGTATGAGAAGCCATAACCCTATGACAGAGTTAACATCAGTTGAGACCAAAGGGGGTTGTAAGACTAGCGCCTTCATTACAAAAATATAAAGGTGCCATTGTCAGGTACTATAAAACATCAAGCTTGTGGCAAATATCACATAAACTTCTAATGAAGTGATGGTTTTCATCTCACTAATTCAAATACTTCCTCTTAATGACACTTTAAAATGCTTATGAGCTGATATTACTTTATGCTGAGTTTCTGCTTGGGAGGGGTAAGGACATAAATATTACACATGAAAACACATTTTAAAAAATCTTCCGTAAGGTATTACGTCTTTAGGAAAATGGAGTTTTAAATGGATGGGAATGAAATCTTAAATATATTTTAAATGATCAGCTATTTAAAAAGAGCATTCTCTTCATTTCAAGTCACTAACCTCTCTCAAAATAAAATAAGACTGCTTGGTGGCTGTTTCTCTCTATCCCTCCCATTAAATGGGAAACAGACTGGTATCCCTCCATCTTCACTTCAGATTTTTTTGTGAGAAAGAAAATGAGCAGAATGAGCTCTGTTTTCTCCTTTTGCATAACTGAATTCAGAAGGAGGTGGTGGTGATTGTGGGGTGCTGCCCTAATAATTTTCAGACACCTGGAGTCATTTGAATCAATAACTCGTTGAGTTAGCTGTTCCACAGTCCTCACTCACCAAAGAAAGGGAATGGGGCTCTTTATCAAGCAGATCATGAGGGCCACGCCCCAAAACTTCTCATTTACCTTCAGGAGTTTCGTAACATCTTCAAAGAAAATGGATTTTAAAATATATGAACTACAGTGACCCTTAAGGAGAATCAGGGTGATAGAGACAAAAAAACCAAATGATGGAAAGCTTGGATAGGCTCATTGGTATAAGGAAGTAGGTTCTGTAATGGTTCAGAGACTGCTTCTGATCCAGATTGGCGGCTGAACTCTGTCAGGAGGGCCTCCTTACATCACCTGCTACCATCTATCTACTTTCAACCAGCAGGGTGCAACCTTGAGTCAGCGTGGAGATAGATGCCTTATCCCCCGGGGGGAAGCAATGAACTAACTTAAAGTGAAGGTAACTAGACGTGAGGGAACTTTAGAACCTCAACCTAACCCGTCCCCCATGGAGCAGAAGACAGTTTTGGCTACCTGAGTGGAAACCCAAACTAGCTACTGCAGACCCAATGAGCTAAGCAGGGTCCTGGTCAGGCACACAAAACCAACAGTTATTTTTCGGAGAGAATTTAATGTCAAGGATGGGTGAAACAGGGTTTGGAGACAGGAAACACTAACTTAATAGAGAGAGTAACTGAAGCAGATATCACCCCTATGACTGGAGACAAAGCAAAGGTGTTGGGGTTATCAGAACGTAGAAGGCAGGAGGAGGGGTTCTTGAAGATCTGGGACCATACCTGTCAAGAGAAGGTGCTTCCCATTGGCACTGGTACCTTAGACGCTCAGAGGAGGGGCTGTAACTCAGACCTCTGAGGAGGTTGTGTGGCTCAGCTGCTACTGATGTCTCTGATGCGGCACCGTGAAGGCTGGTTCTGAGGCTGCTGAAAAGGGGCCCAACTGCTGCTTGCTGGATGGAGTAAGAGCTGCTGCTGAGGAGGCACAAAACCTGGATGCAAAACTGAAAGGATCAATTCCTTTCTCCTGCTTCCTGCCTTCTACTCTCTCTCTAGCACCCCCTGTTGGCAAAAACCTAACAGAGAAGAACCTGGCCAAAGAGAACTGGGTTTGAGCAAGACCCAGCCACAGCATCACAGAACAGAGCAGGAAAGGATCTGGAACTAAAAGGTGAGAGGTTAATAATGGCACGCCCACTAATTCCAACATTGACGGAACTTTGATGGAGGAAAATTATCCTGTAATATTGTAGAGCTGCATCGACTGTTACAGCCCAGGGTTTTAAGAAAGGAGCGGTGCTTCACAGCTGCTTTCACAGGGCTTGATGAGACTGAAGCAGTACTTTTCTCTGATTTACCAGCAGTTCTGATATCTTTACCCATAACTTTATATATATTTGACCTTCCAAAACCTGCTTTTGTCTTAATCTCTCGCTGGGATATGAAAGACTAAACAGCCTACCCCACTCTCTTTTCCTACCTTTCAGTTATGCATCTCAAAACTTTGGCTTGTTCTACCATAGTCAAAAGCTGAGTCTTTCTCATAATCACGACTGGGGCCAGCTCCCAAATAACCAGCAGCACCAAGGATGGTGCCCCACGTCCATCTCCCTAGAACCTGCCAAATAATAATGTAAATACAGACGTGGGCACTTGACCCTGAGTTAGAGTTGATCTGAGTTAGAAAGGCAACAGGAGCACAGCTGACCGACCTACAGACATAGCAACCATTATAGGAACTCAGAAAGGGAACGTCCAATAAGAATTATAATAGCTAAGTTGGGTGGCAGAGGTGAATCACCCTTCTTCAAAGGTGTGCTAACCTTAGGCACTGTGGAGAACACAGTGGATAAAGAAGCACTGGGCCTTGAATCAGAAGGCTGGTATTTGACACTGAGGTCTACCATTCACCAGCGATGGGATTTCAACAGGCACTTACACGCTTTAAGCCACGATTTCTTTTGCAAAAGCAGAATAAAAAACATCCTCCATATAGAATTATTGAGACAATTAAATATAATAGTACACATAAAAGCATTTCACTCATTATGGGTGTTTAATAATTTTAATTAATCTAAACCTATATGGAACTGTAAGTGGAAAATGAATATGTTTCATGAAACATGGTAACCAGGAATTTTAAAACTTCATGTACCAGACTCTCAGTGTAGACCACGTTATTGTTCTCACGCATCCTGTTCTATATCCCTCCCCCACAGCCAATGCAATGATTTTTGATTAACTGGATGGAGGTGGGGCTTAGGAATGTGAAATAAAGGGGAGTGAACAATTATACAAGCAGATATTTATATCTCAAGTAATATTTATTTGATATTCACTAACTAAACCCTTTTTTCCTTATTCTTATCAGGGAGGAAAAACATCATGATGAGGCTGGGGGCACTGAAATAGGAATTAGAAGACATGGGGTGAAGCACTGCACTGCCATTTAGAAGTTATGTGGACAAGTTACCTAAAGTTTCCCGGTCTGAGTTTTTGTTTTAATTGTTATTTTGTTTTGTTTTTTGACTCTGTCATAGTTTTTTTTTTTTTTCTGTATTAGATGGATTTATATCTACTCCATTGGGCTGTTGGAGGAATAAATGAGATAATGCAATCAAAGTGCCTGGTGCAAAGTAAGCCCAAACTACATGGGGCTGTTACCATCAACTCCTGACACTCAGTTTTTGTGGACAGATCAGTGAGATACATGGGTGTGAGCCCCAGCTTTGCCACGAACTAGTTTTGTGATCCTGGGTAAGTTGCTTAAAATTGCCAGGCTTTAGTTTCTTTAGCTTTAAAACTAAGAGACTATATACTGAGTCTCCTTACTTCACAAGATCAGTGGGTAGTGGATCTAATGAAAAAAAAACAGTGCAAAACACTTCATATATGTGTGTGTACATATATATAAACATATATATGTGCATATATGTATACACATGTTTGTATGCATATCTATATATATGGGCATGCATATACGTGTATACATGTATACACATATATGCATAAACACATAGACCTTGATTTAGAAGGTCTGTTAATATTACACAATCTATCTGTGGCAACCCTTGATTGGAATTACTGATTTAAGGAAAAGAAAAAGCATCAAATTCCAGGCTGTGCTGTGACAACTGAGGGAAGCAAATGTAGCCTCTCATTTGTTACAGATAAACATTAATATCTTTGTTCCCTTCATAATTAATTGCCCCAGGCCCTGGTTCAAGTATAACTGTACTTTATGAAGCCCAAGCAGAGAAATATTGTGCAAAATGCAAAGCACCAATTTTATCATAAGTAATAAAAATTCAATTAAGTTTAGAATAAATGTGTGAGTTAACAACCCAAGCTTAACATAAAGCCAAGGAATGTAAATAGATTTTAGAAAACAAAATAACAAGGGGGTGACAATTTATAAAGTGTATGGAAAATCCATCATTGCCTTCCACACACTGGCAAGAAAAGGCCCACATTATGGGAAAGGAGGGTAATTTCCAACATTTTTATTGGGCTTTATAGACAGAACAGTCCAACAAGGAGCCAGAACAGGAAGCTTCTTACACAATTTGAGAGGAAATAAAAAGTAAACCTCCCAGAATTATTTCTTCCATGTACCTTCCATGGGATTCTGCAGTGTTGGCGAAGGTTTTCACTCTTGAAGAGCATAGGTGAAGACTATGACCATGAACTTGGCATCAGATAGTTTGCTACCTGGTCTGGACTTTATCCTTGATTTGCTATGTAACTATGGAAAATGCCCCATAACATCTCTGATCTTCAATTTACACATCAACAAAAATGGAGGCATTGATAATATTATTGTTATGAGCTATGTTTTGAAAGAGTTAAAACGAGATATTTAGTGAAAGCACTTTATATTATGGAGGCTGAGGAATGTTATATGTGGTGAGATTATAATGTGATTTGACAATCTTAGGATCTTTCGTTGTGGTTTTTTTTTTTTTAATTCACACAGAGCAGAATTTGTATGTTCAAATAATTCTGTTCTTCAAAGGAAGAACCTCAGAGAAGGGTTTCTTCAACAAATCTATCATTCTCAAAATCGTATGGGAATTCTTATTTAAAAATGGATTTTAAAAATCATGCCAAATAAAATGGCTATGTCAGTCACAACCATTTTTTTAAAAAAAATGTAGAAAATGTATCAGCAAGCGTTATCCCTCACTTTCTTCAGTGGACTTGAACTTGTCATTAATGAATATATTTGAAGGAATGAGTCCCAGATTTTGAAAGCAATTTGTAAGAAAGACTCACAGACGCGTTCTAGAGTGATGACACCTGCAGAACATGTATGAGAGCAGCTTGGGACTGGAAAGGACCACTCAGACCACCTCCCACCACTACCTGGTTGATGCCCAAACCCTTTCTATAGCTGTTGCCATTAACGGTTATCCAGGTTGTGCTTGCACACCTCAAGTGATGGGGGACTCACAATTCTATCTTGTATCCCATTCTATCCTTGGTTATTTATGTCTGTTAGGAGTCCTTTCTTATAAAGGACCTAGAATCTGTTTTCCTGTAATTTTTGTTCCAAAATTTCCACTTATCTGGGCTCTATCCATGCTCTATTTACTCCTTTGTCATGTAGCAGATTTTCAGGTTTTCAATGAATTTTTCATTATATTCTCCCTGAATAATTTTTTAAAGGATTAATAGCCTGGCTTCTTCAATCTGTTAAAGTGTACCCAGAATTAAATGCATTTACTTCAAGTGTGGTCTGACCAGAGCAGGCTGTGTGTGCACAAATGCACGTGTGTGTGTGTTGTATGGGTGTGCATGTTTGTGTATACATATGTGCTCTTGCTTTTGTCAGACAGTGAAAGAAACAATGATGTTTATTTATTTATTCAGTAAATATCCATTAAGGTCTTGCAACATGCTAGGTAATCTTCCTGATAGTAAGACGTCAAAGATGAACACAGTAGACAGATTTCTTGTTTGCATGAGGCTTATATTCTAGTTGGAGAGTAATAAATGGATCAATATATAATTAAATACGAGAGACAAATGTCAAAGGAATGATTAAGGCAGAGGAAGGTAACAGAGAATGGCTCGGTGATGAAGAAGGGATGGCTCTTTGAGATCAGGTAATCAGGATAGGCCTTGCTAAGGATGTGACATTTAAATAGGGACAGAACAGAACAAGGGAATGAACGGGCAGAATCTGAGGGAAGAACATGTCTGGCAGAGCTAATAGCAAGTGCAAAGATCCAGAAGCAAATGAGCTTGGCATGTTTGAGGAACTGTAAGAGACCTATGTGGCTCCAGTTGAATGAACAAGAGGAAGGGTAGTAAGAGGTGAAGCCAGGGAGATACCTTAGGCATGAGCCAGATGCTGTCAAACCTTGTAGGGCGTGATCACCAGTTTGGATTCTACGCCAAGAGGGATGGGGAATCCATATGTGTGTTTTAATCAAGGACGGCATCATTTTGAGATCAGTGGCTTTGACTCCAGTGTAGATGATTGACCTGAGAGAGGGTAGAGAGGAGGCCATGGAGAGAGGAAGCAGGGAGATCACTTTGGAAAAGAGAAAACTGCAGACTAGACAAATAAATAGGTGTTCTGATCACCAATTCCAGCCTGTGTTCGTGTGTGTGTGGTGGGGGCAGGGATGTTTTCCCACCAACAAGCAATGATCAGGCCACAAGCCTGGTGTCCTACAATTCAACTCAATTCTGACACTGTCTATCTGGAGATAGCATCAGATTCCTCAGGTTGAGGGCTGAGCCCCACAAGACTCCCCCCAGCCACCCCAAACACACACACTTCAATTCAGATGCTATTTGCAAGCCCAGGTTCTTACCTGTCCCTCTGACCAATTGGGTATAGATCAGAGGTTCTCCCACCCCATCTTTGGGGTCTATAAATTTGCTAGTGCAGCTCACAGAACTCAGGAACCTGTTTACTCACTAGATCACTGGTTTATTATAAAAGGGTATAACTCAGGAATAGCCAGATGGAGGAGATGAGTAGTTATTAGGTTGGTACAAAAGTAATTGTGGTTTTTGCAAATTTTTTTTAGCCTTTTAAACCTCAACTACTTTTGCACAAACCTCACAAAATGCTAGGGCAAGATATGGGGAAAAGGTATAGAGCTTTGATGCCTTCTTCAGGAGGGCCACTCTCAGAATCTCAGGATATTCACTTGGAAGCTCTCCAGATCCCATCCTTTTGGGGTTTTTTTTATGGACGCTTCATTACATAGACACGATTGATTAAATCATTGGCCATTGGTGATTGATTCAACCTCTAGTTCCTCTCCTCCCACCCTGAAGTTGGGGGTGGGACTAAAAATTAATAGGTTGGTTCCCATGGCAACCAGGACCCACCCTGAGGTTACCTAAGGGCTTTCCAAAAGGCACCTCATTAACATAACAAGACATCTTTATTGCTCTCATCAGGATAATTCCAAGGGTTTTAGGAGCCAGAATTACGGATGGAGACTAAATATACAGAGGGTGCCAAAAAAAAATGTACGCACATTTTAAGAAAGGAAAAAACTCTAGTAATGTATACTGATAACAAAAGATGAATACAAGTCACATTTGACTTCTGCAATTACAAGAGGTGCTCAGAGTGGTTACCATCAGTGTCCAGACACTTCTGATTATGGCAAACTACTGCTTGAGCAACGTTGACCAAAGTGTTAACATCTCTTAAAATGTGTATACATTTTGGCATCCCCGGTATATTTCTTATAAATTACAACATCACAGCAAGAGATATGGGAGCCTAGAACTAGGGCAAGTGGTTGGATTGAGGATCTATTTCAAGCATAGTGTCTATAGGACTTATTCGTGGTTATAGAAATAGAAGAATTAGAGGACCTAAGGAATTTATTGTGGAACACTCGCATAACGATTTTTGCAAACAGACAAAGAATCAGTAGGTCCAATAAAAAGTTTTATTGACATATGAAAAATAATATCCGGACACATCGCAGTGACCCCTGACAGTATGACACAACCAATACAACACTGGACTAGGAACTCATACTTTTCTGAGCTCTGTCACTTATAATTTGGCCTTGAGCAAGAAACTTTCCATCCCTGGGCATCTCAAATTTCCTTATATGTAAAAATTAAAGGACAAATTAGATGTTCTCTGAAAGTTCATTTACTTCATTTGTGCAATGTCTCTAAGGATTAAACATAACCTGTATTTGCGAGTAGATATTTTGAACCCATTAGTGACATTGCTGGAGACTTAGCAGCTTTTAAGGGAAGTATTTCCCAAGGGAAAAAGTATATAGAATTCCATTAGAAATGTACCTGATGAATTTAGATGTCATTTAAAGCTTACACGGGTTCCCATTTGGGTGACCTGAACTAATAAAACAGAGTTGAATACACAGAAATTTGCCTCATCAATGCCTTGGGCAGAGGGAAAAGGCTCAATCTACTTATTATAAACCACTAGGTGTTTGACAATGTTTTGAGTTCTTACAGCCCAAAGATTAATCTAAAAAGTCAGTAAATGTTTGTTCAGTGGGAAAAGAAATGCATGATGATTGAATTACATATTATAGCTTCATTGATTGACAGCAAAAGTACTGAGATATTTGGCCTGGTAAATTCAAACTCTGTTGCATAGGAATAAAAACAGAGGAAACTCTGATTGTGTAATCAGAGCATGTTAACACACTGTTATCATTTAAAATATGTGTTTTCTCCCTTTCGCAGGAAAACTACAACAAAAAAACCTGAAAAAGAGTCTTGCTTTGTTTATACAAAAGATCCTATAGGCCACTATCATGAAATATAAATAGGAAAGCAGCAATAGCTAAAGATGGAAGGATGGTAGAAACGGGAAACACTTGGAGAAAGAGAGAGAGAAACCTAGAGCAGGAGGGAGGGCAAATTTGAACCCTAGGCCACCCTTCAGCATTCTGCTATTCTGAGTTAGTAAGAGAAAGAGAATAGGAAAAAAAAAATCTTCTATGAATCTCGTCAACGTCCTCTTATTAACTCTTTAACTCTTCCTGCACAGAGAAAAAAAAATATTTGGAGTCTTTCCTTTTAAAATCATCCAAATCAATAAGAAGAGAATTTATTTTAGTGATGCGTTTTCATTGTCCTGTAAGTCAGTGGTTCTCAATGACTATAGGTATCATCTGTGGAACTTGCTGAAAATGCAGGTGTCAGAACTCCATTTCCCCAAAGATTCAGACTCCATGTCTGAGGTGGAGTCCTCTAGCCTACATTTTTATTAATGTCAAGTATCCCATGTGATTCTGACGCAATGGTCCACAGAGCACGTTTGAATATCCTTTCATTAAGAGGCAACAGAGTATGCAGTCAGGCTCTCCATCTTTATCGTATCATAGCTGAGTTGAAAGGATCATTTTTCTGGTTTAGGGGCATTTATCCCTGCTGACATTCTATAGACAGAGAACTATGCCCCTCATCACACTTGCTGACTGGATTCCAAGTTCAATGCTATGCTGCTTAGGAGAAATGCACCAGGAAAATGAGGGCATAGATGAATATGTTCCAGCTTAGCAGAATTCAAGGTAAGAATCATTAAATAGATAAAAACTGATGATTTTATACTACTAAAAGCACAGTCTCCAATAAAGAGACAACAATTGTGAACATTTCTCTCTCATAAAACATCAAATATATAAAAATGTAACTTTTTAAAAAGGAGAAATATTAAAAATTCTGAGAGATTTTAATACAATTACAAATTATATAATTGAAATAGTCTTATAGTTTATTTTATCCAGTTTCCTCTATATTTAATTTCTACGAAAGGCAATATAAATCTTTTGTTGATTTTAGTAAAAACATAAAAATTACTGTATGTTTAGTTAATTTAGTAGTGAAAAGCAGAGACACAGAAAGTGAGCAAACCAGAAAAAACCTGAAAATATTGTTTATTTGAAATCAAAGCTAAAATTAAAAGCCAACGAATGGCCAAGACTTCATGTTAATCAATGGTATATAACAGCAATTCTAAGTGAGAGTGGATTTCAGCAGACCCTACACCAGAGGTAAAGGGTAGTTTTAATTGATCTAAATGGACTTTCAATGGGTTCACTCTTTCTCTCCCTGCAAATGTAATCACATTTATGTTTATCCACCATAAATACATGAAGTGTGTGTGTGTGTGTGTGTGTGTGTGTGTGTGTGTATTTGTGTGTGTATGTTACACTAATGGGGGAAAGCTAGTATAAACACAAAAAACAATAATTAACAAAAACTATTTCTATTTGCTTTCAGAATATGTTTGTAAGTAAAAAAGCAATGTTGTCTTTGGTAACTTCCTTGCTTTCTGCTATGATGAGATGTTGCAGGCTGGTCTTGTACAATTGCTATCCAGAATCTAGAATCAACAATTCCTCAAAGAGCCTTGGTATTTAAGACCGTAAACTATGTGGTAGGATGCTTATTGCTCGTGGGCTGGTCATTGTTTCTAAGGTCTTTTCAATGGACAGAATTGGGGGGACAGAGAATATATGTGTAAATGCATAACATGTATATAGAGATGTATATGTATACATATGTACATATGAGTCTATACACACATACATGTATACTTATTTATATATTTACATTTAAAGATAAAATACATCATACATTTATACTTCCAATTAAAATTTAGGGCTACTAAGTTTCATCTTAATCTCATATATATATATATGAAACCTGAAAATATTGTTTATATATATATATATATATATATAGTCTCTCATCTCAAAAGTCTTTGTTCCCAATGTCACTAACATAAATTACTAATCTTTGAAAATCCAAAATTCCTGGTAGTCACAGAATAACAATACTGATTCTATCTTGAAGGCATGGTTACAAAGATTTAAAAAAAATAATCTTACTGTCCTTGGGATGCATCTTATTAGAGATACTCAGTATAATAAATATGTTTTAAATTGCTTGAAATAATTCTGTGTATGGCTGTGTTACCAACTCAATACACAGCTAGGTTCCTTTGTTTCATTATGATTTCAATTTTCAGGAACTGCTTTTTAAATTTTATTTTTATTTTCTAATTATGTTATATGTTAGATCCCCAGATTAAATATATAAAACAAGATATATTTAGAGAGTTGTAGCTTCAGTCTCTCTCTCCTACACCTCTTTTCTTCCTTCTACCCACATGACATCATTTTATTTCTTTTTATTATTTCTTTTGTAAAATAAACCCAGCACACATATGTTGGCATACTCTCTTTTTTAGACATTTTTCTCCACCTTGCATTTTTTTGTCATTTTATGATTCCTCACAGAAAGCCCTCCATAGCAGTACATGGAGGAATATTATATTTCTTGTACTGAGTATTGCAAAGTAATTTCAAACCTGTAACACAAATCAATCTCAAAATTAATAGACTGTTTAAGTCAGGGATTCTGATCAAATTCTGTGCCCCCAGTATTCTGTAATTAGTAATGAAACTGCATTTGAATGGCTTGAGTCCTGTATGGAAATTCATGCCAAGAAATCCAGCTCTGCAGGCAATTTGATAGAATTTCCTGCTCAGGACGTTCACTCTATTTTTTTTTCCTTTTTGAATAAAAAAATGTTTATTGAGAGCTTCATGCCAGTACTGGGTGTACCAAGACACACAAGATGCTTCCTGGCTTCAAATAGTTAAAATGCTAGCAGAGAAAACATACCTGTCAGGACTGACGTGATGTGGTAAGTGCTTGGCACAAAGTACTTAAGCTTCCCTTCATCTCTTTTCCCTGTGCTGTTCCCCTTGTTGGCACTGGTGATGGTGAAGAGTGTGGGAGGCAAGTTGGGAGACTTCAAAAGGTGTCCAGTTGGACCCTAAAACAGGCTTAAAGGTACAGAGGAAACACGTAATAGACATTTAATAAATATTATTGTTTCTCCTCCCTCCCTTCCCCAAATAATTTCCTTCCTGTAGAGCTAAGTGTTATTTCATCCTCTGACTCACTGTTGTTGCAACAATCACACTCTCTGCATTAAATATAATCTCCTCAGGCTGTCACCCCATTTGTATTAGTTTATCATTTTAAACCTCTCTTTGAAACACCTCCTCCCCTTCCTTTCCCCCTCCTTCCCCTAATGCTTCTGTTTTATAGCACTCCAGTCATCCCCACTGTTTACCCTTTTATTCTGGTATAACCAATCCCACTCATACAAACCCAATTCATTCCAAAATGAGACTAAATGTGTCATAAAACTAACAAGGAGATTGCTCTCAAGGTGGGCAATAAGCTGACACAGCACACGGGTAATATTTATTCGGCAATATGACTTCCAGAAACACCAGCCACTGCACTGCTTGCAAATCACACGGTAATTATCCACTTTAGGTCCTTAATCACTGGAACAAAGCGCTTCATAGGTAAACACAAATAGTGAAGCTGGATGCTAAAGAAAAATGAGACAAGGGAGAGGCAATCTCTGGGGTTGAGGCGAGGTGGGGTGGAGGGGGGCTCCTCCCTGCAGTCTTTATGGAGGCAGTAAATTACAGTGGTCACCATCAAGGTCTCTGAACCCAGGTAGACACAGGTTGAAATAATGTTGTGGCCTTGGGCCAGTGACTGAACCTTGGTGTGTGTGCCTTGGTTTCCTTCCACAGAAGATGACCGTGATACTCCCACCTTACAGACTTGTTCTAGGGATCCAGTTATACAATGTGTCTAAAGGGCTGGGACTTGAGAAAACACAAAAAAATATTTCTCTCTATCAATATCATGGTCATCTTCTTCATCTTCACTAATAACCAAGTTTTTCTTACAAGGAACTTGTTTAATTGAGGGTGACCCAGGAGAAACCACAAATTGTACCTCTGCTCCCATACTGTTTCTGCAGGCACTAAGAGTCACCCGTGAAGAAGGGTGATTGGAGAAGTACTTTCAGCTTGCTGCTGCTGCCACCAACTTACAAACTGGGGTGGAGGTCTAATGTTTGGAGGTAAGCCCAAATGGTGCATTTTCCGAAGCTGCAGTTAACCTCCAGAGCTTGCATTGAAAGCATTAGTCCTGGCCTAAATATCACTAAAAGCTACGAACTTCCAGCACATTTTAGAGCCAACTTAACAATGGCCCTCACCCCCAATCCTCCCACTTTTTAGTATAGAATCATAGGCCTTAATTTTGGAACCAGATCATTTGTTCTACTGATCCAAGTCTTGCTTAAAAAGCACATATATGCTTAAAATGCAAACAGAAATATACCAACTTAAGCTCAATCAAGTTTCACCATCAGAATTATGAGGCATGTCCCTCTCTATGTGTTTTCCTTGTCTTCATTATTATTTCTCCTGAATTTTTGTCATAGGCTGAAGGAACTCAAGCGTTTAGGAACAGGTTCATATTCAAGAAGAGGCCGTGTGACTATTTCAACCCTTCAGTTATAAAAAAAATGCATCTGTGAGACGTGCAATGATAGTAGCTCACATTTATTGAACATTGCTATATGTCACGCTCTGTAGTAAGAACTTTGCATTAATTCATTTATTCCACCCCATATCCTTCTGAGATAGCTATGATTATTGTCCTTGTTTCTCAGGTAAGGAAATTGGAGCACAAGGAGGTTACATAACCTTTACACACTTATACAGCTACTAAGTAAGAGTCAGGACATTGACCCCAGGTGGTCTGGTGTAGATAAGAGCCCATGCACTTGACAATCATACTGTACTGCTTCTTTTGAGGAGAGGAAATGTGCACCCTCTTCTCTTCAAGAGCTCAGAGAAATAATCTTTTCAGAAGATGGGCTGTAAAAAACAACACGCAACTTTCAATAGCTGATAGCATACATTATGTTTTATTTTGTATTTTGAAAATTTTATCTTAAATTTTTTTTTTAAACATTAAAAGATAATTATTCCCTCAGGTCCTGATTAAATTGGCAAATTCAGAAAGAGTGAGGGGTTTCGAAAGACTCTTTGGATTCAATGCTTGATAGGTTTAATAATATAGGTAATAATACAGACTTACGGAATTGGAAATGACCTAAGAAATTATTTTCTCTCACCTCTTCTGTTTTGTGAGAAAAATCATGGAACGACATGACACGCCCAAGGATACAAAGCAAAATAGAGACTAGAATTCTCCTCCCTCAATCCCCAGTGCTATGTTCTTTTCTTATTCACTTTATAGAAAAGTTTGGATTTTAATAAACAATAATGCATTTGACTGTAATATAGATCATGTCAACCAAATTAGGAAACACTTGAATTCAGAGATGATGTTTTCCGTATCTCTTAAGAAGCCATCTTGGGTCTGCCATACCCAACTAAATAGAATTTGGAGATGTGGATATGATGCAGTGACCCAACATGGAAAGTTATCATTATTGCTAAACTACTCCCTGTTGTTACAGAGAGGCAGTACGTAGGACCTCTCCTGTACTGGTAACACCATGTATGGTATACATCACTCAAAGGTAAACTGGTATGTCCACATCAGTGGACTTGGGTAATGAGAACTGTCTTCTCTTTATACAAATGTTCCAAGCAACATGCTTAGTTGATTTTAAGAAAGTGGACTCAGTTGCTCATTATAAACGTTCACCACTGTGACTTCTATTTCTGAAACAAATTCCATGGAAATCCTATTAAAAATTACAGTAGCAGTGTTATGGCAGGCAGAAAAAATGCCTCGCACCCCAAAATGTCTGTACCCTAATATCTGGAACCTGTGAATATGTTACCTTACTTGGTAATGAGGACTTTGCACATATAATTCATGGTATGAACTCTGAGATGGGGAGATTATCCTGGATTATCAGATAGGCCTGATCTAAGCACATGAGTCCTTAAAAGTGGAAGAGGAAAGCAGAAAAGTGAGTCAGAGAGATATGATGGAAGAATAAAGAGGGATATTACAAGCATGAAAGGGACTCAACTCATGTTGCTGGCTTTCGTAATGGAGGGAGGGGCCACGAGTCAAGGAATACGGGTAACACCTAGAAGCTGATAATGGCCCTCAATTTACACTCATCACAGAAATGGGGACTTCAGTCCTATAAACACAAGGAATGAAATTCTGCCAACAGCTTGAATGAATAAGGAAATGGAATCTCTCCTAGAGCTTCCAGAAGGAACACAATGCTGCTAACACCTGGATTTTAGCCTGATAAGACCAAGGTCAGATTTGTGACCTACAGAGCAGTAAGATAATAAAATTGTGTTGTCTTAAGCCATTCAATTTGTGGTTACTTGTTATGGCAGAATAGAAAACTAATACAACTCCTTTAAAAACACTATTTCCACATATTCATTGATTTTCAGAATTAGAAGAGAACTTATTCAGACCAACTCTGCCTTCCTAACCAAGTCTTTTTCCTTTTCCCTCGACTGTTCTGATTGCTGTTCTCCCCAACACATATTTTACAGGTAAGCATCCTTTGATTACCCGCCGCTGGTTTCTGCATTGCAGATAGAGCCACACGTTGAAATTAACATCAATGTTCATCTTCGTATAGAAATTGATCAAAATGATTTCTTTAAATTATAGAACTACCAGACATATGAACAAACAAAATAATAACCACTACGTAATCTCATAGAGACAGATACATACATACTCTGTTAGTTATATTGAGTCAGGAAAGAAAAGTTAATTATTGCCTTTCTCCACCATGACAGAGTTCACTTCATTGTATGGTGATGTTAGATTCATTGATTGGCTTAAGCTATTCAGGGCCCATTGAGCAGGTATGTGGTCAATTCAACCCAGTCCACAGGACTGAGAAAAGAGGTGGGGTACTTTTCCCAAGGAAATGCATGGTCTTTTTCCCAGAAAGAGAGGAAGTGGATGCTGGGGTAAAACCACAGGCATCCTAGAAAGCACATCCCTTGCTGTCCAAAATAGACTACACGCCTACATTACTGTACATAAAACTCACTGGAACGGAGAAAACTCAAGTCCAGGATTCCTCCTTCGCTGGTGTGTAACTCTCTTGATCACTTTGGAATGTAGCATCTCCTTATCTTTTGATGTAAGTCTAAATTATAAATTCATTCCCACCTAACTCATCCAATACACTGTGGGATATGAATGGTGTAAAAGTCTTTTTTGGAGATGTAGATATTGGTAAATAATATACAGTGGTCATGCATCCATAGCAAACATTATCTCTTGCAGGCCAGAAAGTAGGAATGTTGATATCTAATAGAAGAGGAAATTTCTTGGTCACTCTGGTAGCTTCAGGTTCTGTTCTCTGATAGATTCTACCTTTTTCATTGGCCTCTGTGACCCTATGTGAGACGGCCATTGTCTAGAAGTCCCTTTCTGTATGTGGGTTGTACCTCTTCAGCAGCCTATATGATACAGTGTGAGTTCAGGGACATGAGGGTTTTCTTAGGAATTAAGCAATCACGGACAACAGTTAGATAAGCTTGTGTTTTGTTTTGTTTTGTTTTGTTTCCAATACAATTCTGTTAAATGTCTAGTACAATATTTTGTCCATTTTCTTCACTCAAACCAAAATAGTCTTTGAGCCCAGAACCTAATAAGGGAATTGTGGTTTGTAGCAACTGACATCAAACTCCATTTTCTGCCTACTTTTCTAGCCCTCCCTTCAACGGCTTCCATATTGGACTGTGCTTTTGGACAATTCAAAACAATAAGTGGAGGAAGCAGAGACGACTGATATGCTCCTTGTCACAGATAGCACCCTCATGGTATCTTCACATGGAGATTCAATGTGTCTTATGTTTCAGCTTTCCCCAACATACACCTGGAAAATCACTTGTACATTTCTGTGGGCCTGCTTATTTTTTGCTACTTGAAAAAGTTAGCTTTTACTATTTGCCACCCACAGTGTGGGGTCGATATGAGCATAAATGTGGGAAAACACAGAGAGCTTCAATGTCCTTGGTTTGAAGCAAAGTGCTTTCAAACATGAATAAAATCATTATTGTCATTAAAGCCAGACTTTAAGAGTCTAAAGTGTATGTTTGTATTCTGTTAGTGAGGGGGGAAAAAAGCCTCCTTTCTTCTCATTTGTGTATATAAATGTATTACTAATGACTTTGGTGCATTTTGCATTTATTGTGACTATTTATACATTTGGAATTATTTCTACCATCTTACTTCGTGCTGGTTATTCTCCAAGCTTCCTCATTCCTCTTTACCTAATTTTTTCCTTCTTTTTACCTCTTGGTTCAATTAAATAGTCTTTATTCCCTTTTTCCTTTTCTATTGTTTTAAAGATATATATATATATATATATATATATTTTTTTTTACATATATATATAATGTATATATGACCCCCAGTGTATGTCTGAAACCCCAAGTAGTACCAAACTCTATATACACTATATTTTTCCTATACATACACACCTATGATAAAGTTTATCAGTTAGGCACAAAAAGGGATTAATTAACAACAATAACTAATAATAAAATAGAGCAATTATAACCATATGCTGTAATAAAAGTTGCATAAATGTGGTCGCACTTTCAATATATCTTATTGTACTGTATGCATCTTTCTTCCTGTGATGATGTGAGATGATAAAATGCCTATGTGATGACATGAAGTGAGGTGAGTGACATAGGCATTTTGATGTATTATTGGGCTACTGCTGACCTTCTGAGGATACATCAGAAGGAGGATCATCTGCTTTGGATAATCCTGGATCATTGAGCCATGACAACGTCCATGGTAGGATGTCAGGAGCAGATGATGTCCATAGTTGGGGAGATTTAATATTTTCTGATTACAGCTGACCTCAGGTAACTGAAACCATGGAAAGCGAAACCGTGGATAAGGGGAACTACTGTATAAGCTTTTGTACAGACATATGTTTTGAATTCTTCTGTGTATATACCAAGAGGTAGATTGCTATGTAATAAGGTAACTCTATGTTTAACTTTTTGAGGAACTTCCAAACTGGCTTCCGAAATGGTTATACCATTTTTAATTTCCCCCCAGTAATGTGGAAGGGTTACAATTTCTCCATATCCTCATCAACACTTGCTATTTTCCTTTTATCATAGCTATTCTAAAAAGTGTGAAGTATGTAGTATCTTACGACTTGGGTTTGCATTTTCTTAATGAGTTATGATGGTGAGCATTTTTCATGTGCTTATGGGCCATTTGTATATCATGTCTGGAGAAACATGTACTTAAATCCCATGCCCATTTTAAAATTGGGTTATTTGTCTTTTTATAGATATATGATTTGCAAATATTTTCTCCCATTTTGTGAGTTCTTTTCACTTTCTTCATTGTGTCCTTTGATGTACAAAAGTTTTAATTTTGATGAAATCCAGTTTATCTTTTTTCTTTGTTTGCTGTACTTTTGGTATCATATCTGAGAAACAATTGCCTAAGTCCAAGGCCACAAAGACCCGGGTCTCTGGAAATCCTACCAGATATATAGTAAATCTCCTCTCTACCTTCCATGCCTCTTAACTTCCCTTTCATAGTTTTTGTCTTTTTTTATTTTTCTGTGTTTCATGATGGGTAATTTTCTCCTACATATTTTCCAGCTCTCTGTAATTGTGTCTGATCTATTCTTTAACCCATGTGTTGAGTTTTAATTTAAATAATCAGTTATTTTTTTTATTTCTAGAAGTGTTATGTGGTTATTTCTCAAATATATCTGTTCTTTTTTCAGACTACTTTTATGTCCTAATTCATTCTCTCATATTATTAATCACTTTAAACATAATCATTTATTATTCTATATTATTTTACAATCTGATTTTCTTGGTAGCCTAATTCTGAGTGTGTGTGTGCGCGCACGCGCGCACACACACACACACACACACACACACACTCTCGTACTGATTCTTGCTCATAGTGGGTTGTTTCCTCATATATTTAATATTTTTCAATGCAAGAGCTTCCTTAGACTAGCTTTTCCTATGGAAATCTGTATGACCCGGCTAAAGGGCATTTCTCCAAGGTGGTTTTGAATTTTCTTCTGCCTAGAGTTTGGAGAGATTACAAACTGGGATAGATTTTAACATTCTCTTCTTTGTTTAAAGCCCACATACCATACAGGTGGTACGAATTCAACTCCAAATCCATATGTGACAGTTTCATAATTATGAATTTTTAAGGGAAACCCATATTCTCATTCAAATACTGAGCAGACACAAAGTCTTTTTGATATAAGAGTATTTAACTAATCCATCTGTCAAGGGTTCGAACTCTATGTAGGAGTCAGTTCCATTTACCTGTTTCCCATGGACTGAAGTTTTCATCTATCATGGCAATAAAATATAACAATATAAAACACAGATCACTGAGACTGAAGGTATCTCCTAGGGCAGTTGCAACTTTTGCTCACCTACATGCATGTGAGTTTTTAGTATTTTCTTTATATCTGCTCCCTGAGAATTTCCTTTACTTTCTCAGAATTTTAGCTGTGCATTTAAAGGATATTCAATATATTTGTCTAGACTTTCTTGGTGTTTTTAATGAGGACATTTTATGGTTATCTAGTCTATTATTTTGGCAGAACTGTAAGTCTGGGACATATGCTGAAGACTCAGTTGCGGATGCAGGAGTATTTGGGGGTCAGGCTAGCTGTTTACAAATGTATTCTAGTTGTTCTTATATGAAAAGAAAGTTCATTGGTTTTCAGTCCTTAAGGGGAAATCACTCAAGCTGAGAAGCCTACTATTAATATAAAATGTAGGCTACAAGTTGCCAGTGTGTTACCCAAACACTGATTTTTGTTCTTTTCTTGATATGTACCTTAAAACTATGTGATGAACTACTTGCAAATAATTGCAGACTGGTTTTTTTGGTTCTTTCAGGAACATGGATGAAAATTAATTTGGTGTGTTTCTTGTTAGGATCAAGTCTGGAGTCCTGTTCTCTGTCACCACTACCAGTATCTAGGAATCAAGTGGTTCCTAGGAGAGTGTCTGTTCTCATTTTCTCTTTCTCTCTCAAAATAATGAGCTGTGGCAATTCTGGTTTGTAGCATCACAAGGAGAGTCCATTGAGATTGTTGCCCTGATAGCTTTATACATTTGATTTCTGTCTTTTAACTAGAGTACTAGAACTGCACTATTTTAATGATAGCATTTTAAATAATGTGTTTGTATAGTCTAATGCATCTTAACAGAGAGATTTTATTGGATCTAGGATTATAATTAAGAAAATAAAAATGCCACTTCCAAAAAAAGTAAAGGAGGATCTTTTAGAGAAGATGGACAAATGAGTTATATGAGTCTCTTCCCTCGTATTTTGAACACAGAAATCCTTGATGAACATGATGAGATTATTATAATTATCATCATAATTTAAATATATAGCCAAGCTAAATATCTTTTTAAAAAATACTTTAAAACTGTTTCACCAGAATGGAAAAGCTAATCCCAGAGGTGTGTGCAATTGCATGGCTCATGGGGGCAATCACACAGCATATGTGCCTGAAAGTCTGGTGTCTAAACATTTTCAACTTGTCAATCCACAGTGTCTCTAGACATGGCCAAATGTCTCTTGGAGGGCACCCGGCTGAGAACCACTGGTTTAATGAACCCCCCTGGCCGCTATGTGAAGAAGAGGACAAGGGAGAAGAGAAGCCACTGTGCGACACACTCACTCTTCTTTGCTTCCTCTGACCTTGGATGTGAGGTGAGGAGAGAACAGAAATGTCCATTAGCTTTACAGCTGAAACTCCACTGTGATCTGAGCAGAGCTAAATAAGGCATCAGTAACTAACTCTTCTCTGAAAGGTAAAGAAGAAAACATATAGCAGGTCCAAACAATAAAATTAGGAGATTTGTGCTATTCTATTAGATCTAATTGTATGCAGATATTATGCTATAATATGAAAACAGGAAAAAAATATTTTGTAAGTATTTATTTGCTAGCTTGAGAATTCACATCTGTCCCTTTCAGGCTGGGGCTTAGCAAGCAGGTTTCAAAGTTTAATTGAGAATAAAACAATAACTAACATTCAAGAAACATTGCAATGTTCAGAATTTAAAAGGTTTTATTCTTAACTATTTTTGAGAGATTTCTTCTTGAAATCAAATGTGAATAACAAACATTTAGTAACAGGTGATAGGAACATCCGCTCTCTCTTCCTGTGTTCTCTGACTGGGGTAGCGGTTTCTCCTTAATCCCAGCCTGCAACCCAGGACACTGTGGACTCCAAAACGAATCCTGGCTCCAGGCAGTGGCAAGAGAAGGAAATCCATGTCATTTACTGTTTCGCTCGGCTTTGAGTAAGTACTGCTTCCAGTTCTAAACCAACTTCGGAATCAGCCTCCCAATGATCTGGTTCCTAATTTGTTTTTGATCTCCCTGAATGCCTGGATTGAATGTGTTGTAAACCAATTCTCCTCACCTTGTTGAAATTGTTGCCGCTTTTTTTCTGATTCTGGCTATTGGGCTACACTATACTTTTTATAGTTCTTCCTCTTTTTTTTTTTTTTTTTTTTTCATTTAAACAACAAAGTTGTTTTCTATCAAAACTGAACTTTTGCAACCACATAAAAGTGCTTGAATTATTCACTGGAAAAAAAAGAAAGAGACATGAATGTTTATAAACATAAAACATAGGCATTTGTCAATTTCTGGAGTTTAGAGCTGAGTGGAGAACACTCATCTACAGCTATAATAATAACATAGCAGCAATAATAATAATAATAATAATAATAATAACAAAAACAACCACCAGCACAGCAACAATAATGCGGCATGTTTTTCTTTTATATTCATTGTTTTCTACCCTTTCTTATTCCTTATAGAATTGGAAGTGTTCAGTAAGAAAAATGATGGAACAGAGACAGTGTTTGTATAAAAAGAATACATTGAAGTTATGCTCTGGGAGGAAGGCAATGCAGCATAGAGAAGAGTCTGTCTTGAATAAGATCGCCTCTGTAGCAGAAGGACCGACGGTCACTATTCAGAGTGTGAAGTCTGAAAAAAGATCTGTTACCCCTCTCCAAGATGAAGCTCTGACTGTTTGGAGAGTATAGAGAGGTAGAAAGAAGAAGGAATGGTAAGGAGGAAGAACAAGAAACCAATGTTGGGAGTCAAAAGGATTCCAGGGCACCTGTTGTAAGAACTAATAGCTTATTTGATGAGAAAAGTAAAGAAACATTTTGTTCTACTTTTGGTCTCTGAATTTTAGGATTGCCAGTTCAGCATTGCCTAATAGAATTTTTTTCATGGTAATAGACTGGTCTTACCCTCCCTCCCACCATTGAAGGAAGAACCACCAGCACCAGCACCACAAAAACATTAACTGAAGGTTTATCCACCTTGCTAAGTCCCTCACCAGCCCTTCCTCTGTGAGCTCACAATACCTGATCTTTTTTCAGGCTTGCTTCTCAATGAATTGGAAAAGCCAGTGCTGGCTGCAAGTACAGAAATACCTTGGAGACACTGTTGCCAGGGGAGTTCACAGAGCTGGAACCAAAATAGGACAGACTATTTTTTCCTAGGAGTTTGACTGCCCAAGGGGCTGCCTGATCTGCATTGAAGCTGCTTTGTTCATTTCTCAGTGACAAGCGTCTAATGGCTGTCAGGGCAAGACCCTTGGAAGCTCAGGGCTCAATGAAAAGGCAGCTTTCCTTTCCCAGGCTCTAACTTACTCTCTGAGGGTCACCCTTGTGAACTAGCTCTGAGAAAGGACCACTGGGCTGAGGGATTGTGGTTACCCAGCCTTGTCACAAGTGTGGAATTTCACTTTGTGGCATACCAGAGGGCCGATGAGAGGGAGGGCTCATGACACCTTGACAACCTGCGTTGCAGGTGTGTTCAGCTGGCTCTGGAGATGTTACCTGAAATGGCACTGCTCACAATCGTCTTCCTATCCCAACCCCCACCCTCTACCCATTACACTAATCACTCTCTTGAAGTGTTAGGACTTTACAACGCCTGTTTGGTGAGCTACATCTGAAGGGAGCTAAATCCTCAAAGTGAAGGCAATTTGTCAGTGCAATATTAAAACAAAGTATGGAGAAGGAATAAAGGAATACTTCAGCAAAAGCCAAGCTCGCTAACCTTTCAAAAGTAAGTGTATTTAATTTGAGCTGAATCAGGAAGACTGTTTCAATGTCTTATGTATTTATAAGTGCTATGTGCAGGCTTTATTTTACCCAAAGGCTGCTTGTAATTCTGTTCCTCTGCAAAAATGTCTTCTCGAGCTGTAAGCTAATTCTGCATCCTCACTGCCATCTGGAGCACCTGTGGGCTTGCTCAACCCACCTTAGGGCAGTTTCCTCAATATCACTTCCTTTCTCTATTTTCTTGTTCCTTCCACAACCCTCACCACCTCAGCCAAAGGAGGGCTGCTAGCTATATCTCAGAAATGGGAATTTTATTATAACATCTTAACCAGTCTTCCTGTCTCCGGTTTCCACCTCGCTTGCTGAAAAGCAATACACACTGTTCTCCACATAATTGTCAAAGTGATCTTTTAACAATATATATCCATCATATTGCTCTCCTGTTTAAAACTTCTATGGCTCTCTGTCGCCGAGTCCAAGCTTCTCTTCTAATGGAATTCTGGGTTGTTTTCTCCATCTACCCAGAGTCCTGCTGTTTCACAGCTTCCATGCGTTTCCTGCCACTAACCAGAATGCTTCTTCCTCTTCATCTCATGGCTGGGGAAGTCTTAGCCCTCTTTTAAATCCCATGTCCATAATCATCTCTTTTTGAAAGGCTTCTATGACTTGTCTGTATTTAATCATTTCCCCCTCAAGATTATGTTTGACTCTTGTATATGCCTGTATTGGTGTACTTACTGGGAATTATAATTTGTTTACATCTTTCTCTCTTGCTGTATTATGTAATTCCTTAAAGCTAGAGGCTCTATCTTACTCATTCTTGTGTCTTCGGCATTTAGCAGACTGCCTGACACACAGTAAACTCTCCACAGCTCCTTCTTGAATTGATTTATGCTTATTCATGCAACTGGTAGCTGTCTGACGGAGAATAAGACAGTATACAAATATAAGAGAGGAACTAGGGCTCGAAGTAGAGGAATCATAAATCAAATAAGTCATACTAGATTGACTCTCTGGTTTCTTTCAATCAGATAAGCTGGAGGAAATTTCCTCCTACTTCCGAGTTGGATGAAAATGATTATGTTTCTATTTTGATCTCTGGTCTCCTCTTTTCTTTCTTCATTTTTTTCTCTTTCTAGAACTAAAAGGCACCGCTCTGAGTGCCATCCTTCCTTGTCCTGCTTTTCATTCGTTGGTCTTATCCTGAGAGCATAAAGTCAGGTTAACCCCAAACTTTGAGCACTTGCAGAAAGGGAGTATGAGAGTTCTCTGCAGTTAACATCAACTTGAATTTTTTTTTTTTTTAAATCGTTACTCCACACAAACTACCTTCCTTCAGACTGAACACAGAAGGAGACAAACATCAGTGGAGATCAATGACCACTGGTCAACGGCTACTGGAGTGATTGTAAGTAACTCTCTAGATGTATCCTAATTGCACTTTGCTACTTATATGTATGCTTGTCGTCACATTCTGCCGTTGTACAGACTGTCTTCCCTCTGTTCTCAGACAAAGATGTGCGTTTCTTCCTATTCAGAGCTAATTCTTCCTCCATGAATGCAATGATCTCATCCTGTTTACTTCAGGGACCTCACAGCAGTGCCCTAATCTCGCTTTTGTTCTTAGAGTTCCTTTTTTCCACTCCTTTCTCATAGAGTCTTTATTGTGTTACAAAAATAACCCTGGGACTGTGGGATGTTTTCTTTCTATTCCAGTCAATATTCTTAAAAAGAATAGACTCCTCTCACTGTCTTCTGTTTCCTCACTCCCCACTCATTTCTCAGCCCACAGGAGTCTGGCTTCTACTCTTACCACTTGACTGAAACTCTTTTTTCCAAAGGACAAAGGTCACTAATGATCGGCTTGTGGCAAAACCCACTTGTAAATGAGCAGGGCTTGTATTACTTAACTTCTTCACAATAATTGACGGTGCAGAGATGAAAAGCAATATTGTATATAGAGCAGTAATGCTCAATAATGCCATCTATTATTACTAAGCTTATTAACTGCCTACTCCCTAATTTCTTGAGACCTATTCCAAGGCTTTCTGGAAACAACTTTTGCTTGTTTGCTTGCTTTTCTCCTACTCATTTGATTTCCCTTACTTAATTTTCTTTGCTGGATCTTATGCTTCTACTCCTTCAAATGTTTGTGTTCCTCCAGGGTTCTAGTCTCATCTTTTCTCTCTCTACACAGGTCCCAGTGAGATTCTATTTACTTCCATAACTTCAGAAATTCATTTCTCTAGGTCAGAATTATTTATCGAATGACAGGTTTTTATTTCCAATTCTTTTATGAACATCTCCATCTGGATGTTCTTAAGGGCTACAGAACTCCATGCATGCAATGCAGAATTTATTTCTTTTGTTATGCCTTCCTGCCCCTCTCTACATCTCCGTTAGTATTTCCTATCATGAATGGCACTACCACCTTCTTAGAAGCCCAAGCCAGAAACCTTCATATGATCCTATTTCCTTCCTTCTCACATACCAACCACTCCTCCAAACATGTCTAATTGTTTATGGTAGCCCATAAACGCTAATATTTGAATATCCTTCTAATCTGCTTCCTCCTACCCAATCCACAAACATAACTTGAATTTGTGACCTTATGATCTCTTCCTAGGAAGATTGTCCCGGTATCCTTATCACTTCCTGTATACAGTCTTGTCTACTTCCAGTTCACTGCTTGATGCCAGAAGAGTAGTCAAAAATATAAGTGTACACGAGTATATATAATGTAGAAATTGAAATCTATCAGTCTTAACTTCACACATAAATCTAAAACTTCAGGACTGACAAGAACCTTTAGGAGGATCCAGACGTGGTTAGCTTTGGCGCCGCATAAATCACAACTCCGCACAATGTACACAGCCATAGAAGACTGCCCAGCGACATACTCTGTGTTTGTTTCCTTGGCACTCTCCTTCACCCACGCCTCATCCCCACTTTCCCCAAAGTAAGAATTAGTATTTCTATACTACAATGAACATACACCCTTTAAGGCCCACTCTGTGTCATATTTAAAATATCTGATATTCATGTCTGTCTTCCCTGTGAAATCCTCAAAATAGGAATATTTCATACCATTCACCTTTAAAACCACAGGGCTTATCACTGTGCCTTAGATCAATCCAGACAATGACTGCAGTAATTTTTATCCAATTACTAGTTGTTTTCTTCTAAAGACTGATTAATAGAAGCTCTTCAGGGATTGTTAAGAATGCACTAACTATGTGAAGACAAGAATTTGGCTTCCAACATGAACAAACTAGAGTCAATTGACAATTGGAATCAGAGGCTAAGGGTTCAAGTCCAGAATTCCACCATATTCTCTCTGTGTGACTTTAGATAAGCTATGTAAACCTTTTGAGCTTAAATTGGCTCACCTTTAAACTTAGAGCAACAATTCCTGCCTTACTGTTTTGTTCTTCAGATTAAATAAGATTATATGTGGCAAAACAACTTCGTAACTGGGAACATGATAAAAATATTTGCAAGACATCATTATACATAAATGTTTATCAGATGTCAAAAATCACCATTTCTTTATAATTTCTAACAACTTTGGTTGCAAAAAACAAAACCAGGAAAACAGTGGCTTAAGAAATGGAAGCCTATTTTTCTCATCCACAGGAAATGTAGAGGTACATTGTTGGTTCAGCTGGTTTACTAATGCTCTCAGGGACTCAGGGTCTGTCTCTATTTTGATCCATCATTTTTAGCACATTGGTTTTGTCCTTATGCTTGTTTCCTCAAAGATGGCTACAGCAGTTACAGACATCACATCTGCATCCAAAGCAGAAAGACGGGAGATAAAGGAGAAGGAACAAGCCTTATTTGTTCTTTTCATTAGGATAGCACAAGGTTTTTGGAAGCCCTCATCAGACTTCCGGTCCCATCTCATTGCCTGGAATTCACATGGTCACTCTAAGCTGCGTGGAAGGCTGGAGAAGTATTCCTCAGCCTTTATAATAGAGGTAGGCAGCTGGAAAATAATAGAAGAAGCAACTTGAAAATGGATATTAGGCTTGCCAGCCAACAGTGTTTGCCACAAGTCTCTTCTTGAATATCTCAATTTTTCACCCATTTGTTGAGCAATCAAGCATAGCATTGTGTTTTCAAAGCTGCTTCTTGTGGGGAAGGATTCCTCATTAAAGAAGAATTAAGGGTCAGCATGTCTTTTCAGACAAGTAGTCCTTCCTTCAGGTATCCATAAACTTTAAGTCAATATCATGGAGTTCTGCCTTTGGTGGAAGAGGAGGTCACCCTAGCTAGTGCTACACTTTGCCTTCAGAAAACACACCCATTAGAAGCTCCTCAGGAATGTTAGGTGAAAAGAAACTCTCTGAAAAGTACCCTTCCAGCAGTTTCCAATAGTACGATGTGGAAAGATAAACACAAAAATACTGTAGACAGAAGATGATTTAGAAACAAGAAAGAGTTGCCGGAAGAAAGCAAAAACCAAAAAGATGAAACAAAATAAAATGAACAAACAAAATAAAATGAACAAAATAAAATGGGTTTTATTCCTCTCTCTCTGCTCAAGTCCCAACATAGCATTTACTTTATAAAGAGCAAGGCAATCTCCCTTCCTAGTCCTGTCTGCTAACTGGGCAGAATGTAGTGAAACCCAGGGAGTCTTTAAGATTACTAGTGAGTTCAGTGGAGGTATTTATATCTTCCAGGCCTGGAAGTAGCCTCTTTATTTTCATTAGTTCTGTACAACAGAGATAGAGTGCATCTTAACTAAGCATCTTATGTTGCTTGAAAGCAAATGGGGCCGTGACTCTGCCCAAGGTTCAGTCTGGCCAAGGAATTGAGTGTACCTTGGGCAGTGTCTACTGTACTGGACCATACAGTACTTTAGAATAATTTTATAGCTCCAGCAGATGGCTACTTTCTGTTTTTAGAAGAGCTGACTTGGAATGCCTTCTGCTTTTAATCTTGTTGAAAGGTGTTCTAAAAACTCAGACCCTATCAATGGCTCTTCATCTTTCTCATTCTGGCTACAGCAAAAAATGCATTAAAATTAATTTATTATTTAAAATGGTAGGAATGGAATGTCTAATGCCCTTCACAGGATTGTAGGAATTAATTCCAGCAATAAATCTGAGACCAGACTGCAATATCACAGTGAACAATTCTAAACGTCTGCAACCACCATCTTGTGAAAAATGACCTAGTGGAAACAGTCCACTATGTATTTCTTTCTAGATCTTTCCACCCCTCCCTGTCTTTCTCTTTTCCTCTCTGTCTTCTATGTAGTCCTTAATGTAGGCCACAGAGGCAGTGAGATAGATGATTTTGTTATAGATATCTGCCTGGAACATTCCACGGTCTCCTTATTTTCAGGTCTGTGGATGTCTTTACTGCAGTACATTCCACTAATATGGCGGCTGACAAGGCTTTTGTGAAGGACATGACTAAATTCAGTCTCTATTTTCTCATTCAAATCATCTAATGACATTTTCGTGGCTAAAATTAAGACATCAGTTCCTTAAATTGAATTATTTTGAAAATCCATTTCGAGTTGAAGATAAGAGTTGGATTTACTTGCTATGTGTATTTATTTATTTTCATGTTCAAGAAGGCTTCAAATGGATTTCAGTTGTCAAGTTCAAATATTATAATTGCTATTCTCTTAAGTTGCATGCAAGTGAGAGAAGTTGACTTGTTGGGATATGCAGACTGTTGAGGAATTTTTCTTTAAAAATAAAATTGAAATTATATTCTTTCTTATGGTTTCTTTGCAAAGGCAGTGTTGAAAATACATAAAGAAAGTGTGCTTTATTTTTCTGACCTCTGGTTTGTTTGTTTGTTTGTTTGTTTAGTTTCAGGTGTACAAAATAATGTAATAGTTAGACATTTACACCCCTCACAAAGTGATAACTTCCCCCAAACTACTACCCCTCTGACATCAAATACAACTGTTACAATTCCATTGACTATATTCCCAATGTTGTATTCCACCTCCTGTGAATATATATATATATATATATATATATATATATATATATATATATATTTGACATTCCATGTTATTCAATTTCAGCTTCAGGTGGATAGCACAGTGGTCAGGCATCTCTTTAAGAAGGTGTGCTTTAAAGGATTCTATAGACCCTTAGATTTGGGAGAGTTAGAAGAGACTCTTAGAATTTAATTTTTCAGTTTGAATCCTCCCTACCACCCTTCAATCTTGACTCCCTTTTGACAAGCGAGGAAATTTTCCTAGGCAAGTGAAGGACTTCCCAAGGTCACATGATTGACTGGCATGGGATCTCAGATCTCATTTCTGGTGAGTGTTTATTCTGCTAAAATTGCTTTTCAATATGAAAAACATTTTTAAAACTATTGAATGTTCATTCAAATCTGACTCCATCTAAAGGAAAGAGCTAATGTTTAATTGGTTGTATTAAAAACACAAAGGAAAATCACATTAAAATGAATCATCTTTTTCAAACATTTCTCAGTGGAATGTAATGCAAGATATACAACAAGCCTGTGAGTCAGACAGATCTGAGTTTACATCTCAACCTAGTGTTATGACCTTGAACAAGTTGCTTATTTCCTCTGAGGATAAGAATACTGATTGTGCAATGTTGTGAAAATTAGCAGTACTGTATGTGAACCATCTAACACAGTACCTGGGATAGAATAGGTACTCAAAAAATAGCTTTTATCAGGTAACATCAAAGCTAATTTTTATATAAGTGATGATGAGGGTTCCATAAACTTGGAGATGTAGAGAAAAATATGTACTATGCAGGCATCTACCTAAAGTGGATAGGCTGATAAAACGGGTCTCCGGAAATACAGGTTTCTGCCTCCTTTAACCTGAGTCATCAGCTCAGATGCTCAAGGCGATGTCCATCACAGGTGCACTGTGCCTAGGTCTTTGCTGAATCTGAGCAAGATGGAGGGCAGCAGCAAAGTTGCAAAATCAGCCACTCCAACTGATGGAGCCTAGACATACTCCTTTTGTCTGCAGCCTATTAGCCAACATGCTTGGGAACCCCACCCCCATGCTTTTACCACGTTCTCCCTGATCGTTAATTTGTCCAACATCGACCCTGAACTTCAGCCTTGGTGTCCTGATATGCATGCTGGTTCCTCTAGAGATGCCCAGGGCACTTTGCTCACCCTGACATCTGTCTAGGCCTTAACACTCACCTCTTTCAGAGATGGGCACTGTCACTTGAAGCTTTCATGCTGCCTGGGGCCCTACTCCATGTGGATCTTTCAATTGTATCCAGCAGGTTTCCACTAACTGTATCCATTGCTGTTTTCAGTAGACAGAGAGCACAGGATCAGAGTAAGTTCAAGGGTACCATGTCCTTCTGAATATTGTGATTGGACTGTGATTCACCACCGGTCAGGTGCTCATCCTCCATTTTAGTGAGTTTATCCACCTAGATTCTCTACCAACCTTGCTTCTTCCTCTTCTCCCACTGATGCGTTTCCACAGTTCCTTACTCTTACCATGTTTCCCCGAAAATAAGACCGGGTCTTATATTAAATTTTGCTCCAAAAGACGCATTAAGGCTTATGTTCAGGGGATGCTATCCTGAAAAATCACGTGAGGGCTTATTTTCCGGTTAGGTCTTATTTTCAGGAAAACATGGTAGCAGTCCTGAGCTAAGAAGTCTTTAGGAGACCCGTGGGGAAAAGAAAAGTTTGATGTACATACCATATACTAAACTGAGCTGTGTGGGGCATTCATATTCTCATATAATCTACATTCCCCTGTAGCTACTAACTGTAACCCTATGATGGAAAGCCATAGAAAAGTTCTCAGAGACTTACTGTGAAGTTTCAGTGATACAACTGTTTCTCTCCCAGGAGGTTAGGTGGAGTAGGGAGCCATCTGAGTAACATGGAGTCCTGGCTAACAATCAGCCCTTCCTTCTGACATTGAGCTATGTTTCTGGGACAAGGTCTATGTATCTCAAACCTTCTCCTTTGTTACTCTTTCCATCAGCCAAAGAGCCTTGCAGATATGCTTGCACATACCTGAAAGAGCAGTAGATAAATTGATTAGGAACTCTTTGAGAGAAACTTGATATAATAAAAAATAAACCAGTTCTAATTTTGGTCTTTCTTTATACAAATGATAACAGAACTTTGAAGAGGCCTTGGGCGCCATGTTTGGGCATTGAGGGGCACTTGACTGAGAATGAGGGGAACACAGGGGACTGGGAGTTGGGCACTACTGCCCACATCTAGTATGTTCTTTCCCACAGTGATAGCAATTGCTCTTGCCTCTGTGGGTGGTAGAAGTGGGAACTCTGATGGAGACCCCTGCATGGCAATCATGGGCAGTAAAGATTAATTTCCTGGGGTCTATATTTGCAACTTTTCCTCAATAAAGGATGACTATGTCGACCCTCAGACTTGTTTGCTACTACTTCGTGCTATTTTTATTTCTTATTTTTTATTATTTACTTTTTTCAGATACAATTGATGTTCAATATTATTTTATATTAGTTTCATGTGTACAGCATAGTGGTTGGACATTTATATAATTTATTCAGTGATTCCCCCTGTTTAGTCCTAGTATCCACCTGGCACCATACATAGCTATTGCAACATTTTGACTATGTTCTCTATATTCCCCATGACTATTTTGTAACTACCA
Source organism: Rhinolophus sinicus (assembly GCF_036562045.2). NCBI lineage: Eukaryota > Metazoa > Chordata > Mammalia > Chiroptera > Rhinolophidae > Rhinolophus > Rhinolophus sinicus. The sequence goes on along the minus strand of NC_133764.1, from coordinate 42,216,454 downwards.
ATTTATACTCCTTAATCCCTTCACCTTTTTCACCCAGCTCCCCAATCCCCCTCCTCTCTGGCAACCATCAGTTTGATCTGTCTATGAGTCTGTTTTTTTGTTCATGTATTTTGTTCTTTAGATTCTGCATATAATTGTGATCATATGGTGTTTGTCTTTCTCAGTCTGACTTATTTCACTGTGAGCTATTTTTAAATTAGAAAATGAACCTGGCAGTCCATCATCTCACTTTTTAAAATTGAATGGACAAAGATCATATTTTAGACCCAACATGGATGAAATGCATGCTTTGTATTGTTATTCGGGAAGTAGGGTAAATTTCTGCCCCAAACTCTTTCTCTACATTCCCATTATGATCAATGGCATTATTAACAGGTGCCAGGAGTATCATCTGCAATCAGGAAGCAGAAGAAACGGAATGGGTTAAAGGACAGAAGTGCACATTGGGACATAGATCACTGCAAAGCCACCTGCTTTTGTTCAGGTTCTTTGGGTCACATGCAACATAAAATAACCCTGGGAAGCTTAAGCACATTAAAAAACAAAAAACAAATTTTACCATGATCCTGATGTGACTCTTACAGAACTAAAGAAGAGATGAATAACTGAGACTCCTAAGGGAAAGGAATGAGGACAGCGTGGATACCTCATCAGCAGAAGTTCTGGGCCTTTTTCTTGAGGTAACAACAAATCAGTTCTTAGTTTCTGAATACTGGCATTCCAGATATCAAAATCTCATTGGATCATTTTGGGTTAGATGTCTATGTTTGGATTAAACTGTTATTGTCAGTGGGGTTGGGTCACAAGCTGGACGTGGCTTCTTCTGGGACACACCTCTGTGGCCTGGGGGGCTCAGTCTTAGAGAAGCAGTGTTTGTTTTGAGCTGTGCAACCTCCCCAACAGTGTACGCGACACACCTCAGATTCTAAAATGCTCACAATGAAAACATTTGCAAATGCTCTAGTACAGACTGCATGGAAAACAAACTATACGCCCTCACACACACACAGTCTGAGGGTGAAAAAATTAAAGCATCTATAGCAAAGATGCTGAAGGTTTGTGGCTGGAGAGAGAGTTGGTTCTTCAGCTCATAGGATATTGATTATAGGTTGGATTGTGTATCCCCAGTATTTATATGTTGAAATCTTAAGCCCCAGTACCTCAGAACATGACCTTGTTTGGAGATAAGGTCTTTACAGAGGTACTCAATTTAAAATGAGGTAATTAGGGTGGGATCTAATCGAGTATGACTGATACCCTTATACAAAGAGGAAATTTGGAGACAGTTGACAGACATACATACCTGGAGAAGGCAGAGAGCTGAGTGATGTTTCTACAAGCCAGAGGACACCAATGATGGCCAGCAAAGCACCAACAGGTCGGCAAAAGGCATGGACTCCATTAGCCCTCACGGCCCTCGGAAGGAACTAACACCGCTGACACTCTGCTCTGACTTCTAGCCTTCAGAACTGTGAGACAATACATTTTTGTCAATTAAGCCACCCAGTTTGTGGTATTTTGTTACAGCAGACATAGCAAACTAATACAATGTTGGCACAGTGAAAGGGCACTGGTTAGACACTTAAAAATGACTCCATTAAAACTTAAGTGGTCAGAGAAAAAGGTGATCTCATAAGACTCTATATTAGATTGAGCCACTTTTCTACTGAGGCTAACCCTTACCTTCATTCTTGTAGGATGACATGTGAAGATTTAATTCAATTCTCAATGTATCACAGACCAAATAAGATTAAATAAACTGTTAAGTAAATGGGTTCACAGTGACATATAGAGATATGCCCTAGTATTCTCAAGTTATTAAGAACATTTTCTGATGTGAAGCTATTCTTTTCTCAATTTTGTAATAATTAGGACTTGAGCTAAACAGTCACTGCAAAGTTATAAAGGAATAGATTCTGTTACATTTTTAGGTCAACAGTGGACTTTTTCTCTCTGTAATTACTGACATTAGCTCAGCCATCTGTCCTTTTCCCCAGGGAACCCATACATTTCAAAGACTCCAGCTGAGAGAAGTTTGACTATTTCTCTTCTTCAGCAAAATATAATGATTTCCAGTAATGTATAAATGTTTGGAATTGCAAAAAGTCTCGCAGATATTTGAGCGGTTTGTGTTGAGGCTACCTTACACCAAATTCACTGACGAATGCCATGGCTCAAAAGGAGAACATATGAAAAGGAGAATGTAGTTCTGCTATTACCGTGTTTCCCTGAAAATAAGACCTCACCGGAAAATAAGCCCTAGCATGGTTTTTCAGGATGACGTACCCTGAACATAAGCCCTAATGTGTCTTCTGGAGCAAAAATTAATATAAGACCTGGTCTTATTTTTTGGGAAAACACGGTAAAAACAAAATAGGTAACTTCCATAGACATTTGGTGAGGATGACAGTGATGAGCTCAGTCTGAAATCTTTGTAACTCAGTATCAGTGAGGTCTGTGGCTATTTAGTGTGTTATTGTAGCCGCACTTATCACAATCTAGTATTGTCTCTTTTATATGTTTAATCTCTATCTTCCCAATAGATTTGAAACTCCATGAGGACCAGGAGTATATTTGGCATGGTCAACATTGTGCCTCATAAATCTAGCACAATGTGGATTTCAATAAATTTTTGTTGAATAAAAGAATGATTAAGTTCAAAGAATCAGTGACTAATCAGTGTTTATTGCAAGGTCTCGGCAAAGCATTACCAGTTTGATACAGAATGCAGATAACAGTTCTTCAGGACATGTGTTTCTACCTCTTCTTCCTTTTTATTTAACAAACTAATTTTTTAAAAAAAATTTTACCAACTTAGATATGTCATATCTTTTCTTTAAAATCTTCAGTTTGCCATTTCTTACAGTATAAAGTTCAAAATCTGCAGTAGAACTTTTTTTTTTTTAAATAATCTGGCTTCAATCAACACACCCAGTCTTATCTCCTTCCATTTCCCCAGTGTTTTCCTTTTCCTTACTTTTCAATATGTTCCTTATGAGCTAGCCAGACAGAGCTGTTCCCAACCCTACATGTTCCATGAACCTTCATAATTATATAATGGTGTCCCTGCCTAGAATAGCTGTTCCCTTCACCTTTGTCTGTAGAAATTCTATTAATTTTACAACACTCACTTCACTTCCTCCATAGAAACTTCCATAATTCACTTCTCTCTTTTCAAAATTAACCACTTACTCTTCAATGCCCCCTCCCCCAGTAATGTTTACATAGCAAACAAATAATATTTCCTTGATTGTCTGTATGTCTTTAGTGTTTGAAAATCTCTTTAGGGAATGTATTTATGCCTTCATTCCTTAAACCTAGCTCAGTGTGTGGAACATAGTAGGTGCTTAATTAATATCAAATGGATCCCTTCTTGTTTTTTGCAGAATTATTATTTTTAAACTCATTCTTTCAAAAAAATATGTGGGCATTTGTTTCTATTCCCATAAATATACTTAAGCCACACAGAAGTGCTTTGTTTACTTTACCAGAAATGACCTAATGTTTTATAGGACGACATAAGACTCTGACTATTGCACACTCACATTCTCTTTCCTGTTCACTTAAAAACAATTTAAAGAAATCAACCCCTAATGGCTCAAAACAGCTTAGTATAGATGGTACATCTCAATGCTGTGGGACTATTCAAATTTTACATTTCTTTCTTTCTATTTTTACAAAATAATCAAGCTATTAAAATAATACAGCGTCTCATTCCTATCATACCCTTAGTCTAATTGACTTGGATTCTCCAGAGTCAATTAAAACTGAATATGTTCTCACACCTAGTCATGGGGAATGGATGCAGGTCTATTTTCTTTGTAGGTTTATATAGTCTTCTGTGGGGAAATGCTCAAGACTATGAATCTACAAACACACTCAGTTTTGGAAAGAATTGGTTTGAAGTTGGGAGGTGGGATTCCTGTGGATCAGCTGGGCAGCTGCATTATTAATGCCACTGGGATGCTCGCAGATTGCTCCCAACATACCAGTTGGGGATCAGCTCAGCAAACTCCTGTGGGATAGGAGACTCTCCACCTTCAGGGCTGCTACAGTCGCCCAGAGAAGTGCCCAATTAATCAAGAGAATGCAAATGGACAGCTGAGTTTCTCCATCACCTTGTAACTGAGTTTTCATGTAGATCACATGGTTTGGACTAGTGTTATGGACCTGGCACAAAATCTCCTGCATCTTCAATGGTCTCTTAATTAGGCAAATTTCTATTTTAAGAATATTTTATATTGCTTGGGGTAATATGGCCATTTTAACTATCCTCATTCTTCCAATCCATGAACATGGAATACCTTTCCATTTCTTTGTGTCCTCTTCAATTTATTTTAATGTCTTATAGTTTTCAGTGTATAGGTCCTTCACATCCTTTGTTAAGTTTATTCCTAGGTACTTTATTCTTTTTGTTACAATTGCAAAATAAATCTCTTTTTCATTTCTTCTTCTGAAATTTCATTTTTAGTATATAGGGACACAATGGGTTTTTGTACTTTGGATAAAGAAGATATATGGTGCATATATACAATGGACTATTACTCAGTCGTAAAAAAGATGAAACATTGCCATTTGCGACAACATGGATGGATCTTGAGGTTATCGTGCTAAGTGAAATAAATCAGATGGAAAAAGTTGAGAACCATATGATTTCACTCATATGTGGGATATGAAACAGAAAGCAATAAATGAACAAGAAAACAAACAAAAACTCACAGACACAGACAACAGCATAGTGGTTACCAGAAGGACAGGGGTAAGGAGGAAGGTAGAAAACGGTTAAGGGGGTCAAATATATGGTGGCAAAAGGTGATTTGACTTTGCGTGCTGAACACACAATGCAATATACACATGACATATTATAGAATTGTACACTTGAAACCTATATAATTTTATTAACCAATGTCACCCCAATAAATTTAACTTAAAAATTTCAGTGATATATAGATAATGTATTACAGAATTGTACACCTGAAATCTATGTAACTTTACTAACAATTGTCACCCCAATAAACTTCAATTAAAAAAAAAAGAACATTCTAACATAAATAAAGTTGTTATAGAAAAGTGAGAGAAATTCAACAGTATGTCAAGCTCTTAGAACAAGAAGTATTTATTTCTTCAGTGAAGTGGGTCTTCTCACTGTGGATCCAGAGAAACACTACACAATCTCTGGTTCTTCTGCCAAGAAACATATATATCATTTTTTAAAGGAAAATTTCATGACTTTATGTCAAATATTAGCTAGTGCCTGAATTTTTATAATAACATTTAGCATTTTTACATTGCAGTGCAATTTACCAAAATGTCTTTCTGTGCATTATATGTTTAGATCCTCTTTTCATCCTATGATTCGGGTATTGTTTAGGGTGACATGACATAAAAGGTTTTGAGAGATAGAATTTATTTAAGACCACATAACTACCAAGTGATATTTCTGGTAGTCAAATCTATGATTTCTGATTTCCAAGCCCATATCTTTATATTAAATGGTGCAGTATACCATTAGTAATAATGCACTAGGAGCACACATCCACCTATGGCTATGACTTGAGACAAACTGAAGAAGACCTATTATAAACCTATCTTTCCTAATGGCCTTTGGGAGTCATATACATTTTCATCATGTAAAAACATTATGTTACCTAAAAAACGTTCCAGGATAAGCAGCTAAAATAATAGCATCAATTCAAGAGATGTTCATTGAGTACGGTCGATGTCCCGGGCACCACACTAGGCTTTGACACTACAAAGATGAGGAAGGCCAGATCCTACCCTTGAGTAGCTAGCACTGAAACTGTAACACCAAGGACACATAAGAATAAGGAAAAATTCTGAAGTATCAACTTGTCATACCAGACTACGAAGGAAAGGTAAGTCAACATCCTACTAACATCTCACTCAGAGTAGAGGTCTATGTCCTTACAATGGCCCCCTGGTCAACATATCTGATCCCTCTCACCTGTCTGAGCTCATCTCCCACCACTCTCTCCCTCCCTTACTCAGTTCCAACATCACAGTCCTCTTTTGTTTTCTGAACATCTCATTGACAGTGGCTGTTTCTTCTGCCAGAATGGTCTTCTTCCAAAAACCTGCTTGGCTAACTTTCTTACCCTCTCATTCATCATCTTCTTTAATATTCCAACCTACATCTCCCTTGCCTTCCCCTACACTGCTGAGCCTCTTGTTTGTACTCCACTTTCCCTTTGTTTTTATCCATAGCACTTATCAGTACTTTGTTAATTTGTCCTAAAATCTGACTCAACATTCTAGAATAAAGCTCCAGAACTTTGTTACGTTCACTGACGTATCCCAAGCATTGAGAAGAGAGAACAGCTAGCACTCTCAATATTTGTTGAATGAATGAATACAATTCACAGAGCACTTGCTTTGCGTCAGAAGCCTTCTTGTATATATTATTTTCATAATCTTACACACGTTTGGAATGTAGCTCTTTACTCTCCCCATTTCACAAATGGAGAAACTGAGAGCCACAGAGCTTAAATATCCTGCGTTCATACAACTGGTCTGTTGCGGATTCTTTTCCTATACACCATGATGCCTCTGTCTGACAAGGAGAAGGATTAGACGATTGCTGCACAACTGCTATATCTAAGTAAAAAGAGAAGATAACTCAGGGTGAAGAATGTTCATGTGTGGCCATGGCCAGTTGTCAGAGACAGGTTAGCAGGGGGTGGGGGAATAGACTGCGATATCTGAATCTAGGGAAAACAAATGGAGTCATAGGAAAAGGATCAGAAACATCCAAGAGCAGAGTTGTACCTTTAAACTATGGCAAAGATCACTCCATGCAGGTGTTGGGTGGAGCAGGGTTGGTGGTGGGTTCACAGGAAACCAGACCAGTGTGGAAGCACTGAAGTTGGTCTCAAACCAAAAGGGATGCTCTTTAAGACCTTCAAGAGATGGAGCTCCCTGATGGTGTCTCCTCCGCATCTACATGCCAGATTAGTTTGGTTTTTTTTAAAACAGATGTTGGTTATACATATTATTCATTCTGTATATTGTCTTCCTTTTGGATTAAACCATCCTTTCCCATGACGCTGTCCATCTAATCACAGTATTCCTTGCTGATTTAAATTCTTCAGAAAATTTTCAATAATGTGTCCTGGCATAGAACAATGAAACAGGCATTTGAGGGCAGCAGTGTGGTAAAGAGGTCATGCCAACTCAGGCCCATCTATTCTGAATACTGGCCTCACCACTTGTTAGCTATATAACTGAGGGCAAGTTGCTTATGTACCTTAGCATCAGTTTCCTAAACTGAGAAACGTGCATGATCATATAAAATTGTATGGTTGTGACAATTGAACACATAAGGGCAGAAAATTAAGATTGTGAACTCATCGTAGAAAAAGTGCTACACACCTCATTGCTAAATATCACTACAGTCACCTTCGAAGTACTCCCCACGGGAAGCTATGCACCAATGCCAGCACCTAGTCCATCCTTCAAAGCAATTTTGGAACTCTTTTTCTGGAATGGCCATCAGAGCTGTCATCATATTAACCTTGAGGTCCTGAATGTCATCAAAATGTCTTCCTTCCAATATTTCATTTATCTTTGGGTAAAGAAAGAAGTCATTGGGGGCCCGATCAGGTGAGTAGGGAGGGTGTTCCAATACAGTTATTTGTTTCCTGGCTAAAAACTCCCTCACAGACAGTGCCTTGTGAGCTGGGGCATTGTCATGATGCAAGAGCCATGAATTGTTGGCAAAAAGTTCAGGTCATCTAACTTTTTCATGCAGCCTTTTCAGCACTTCCAAATAGTAAACTTGGTGAACTGTTTGTCCAGTTGGTACAAATTCATAATGAATAATCCCTCTGATATTAAAAAAGGTTAGCAACATCAGTGCAACAAATTCGCGAACTTAATTGTCAGACCTCGTATATAAGAAATTTGCTACAAGGGTTCCATATGGTGGCCAGCAAATAATAGGTGATGAAAAAATGGTAGCTATTTTCACTTTTTTGCTATCTTGAAAACTCAGTGCCAGGATTTAGCCTTTGTTCAATTCCAAACGTAAACTTCTGGGGGTAATCCAGGAAATTTAGCCACCTTGTTGGGGGCATAGAGAATAACCATAATTGGGAGCAGTGGGAGGTAGTGGGAATAAATTGAAAACAAAACCTTAAAGAGAAACTGCCCCTTTTACCATTTACATGATCAAAGTTTGGGATTTTAATGTTTAGAATTTAAATGAGAAAGACGTTTAAGATTTGGCTGCAGGTGTTTAAACTGCAATTAAAAAGATTTAGAATTCTGACCAAAGAGAAAGGATGTACCATTAAAATTGAGATCCTTCATAACTTGAAATCAATCAGGTACCACTCAGATTTTTATGGGTCCAAAGTGAGATGCACTTTTCCTAGTTTCCACCTTTATTCTAAAGTATCCACATTAAATGAGTCCAAAATAGTATCTGAACAGATGGCTATTTGCATAATTAAAAAAAGAAACAACCACCATAGTACATGTCACAGGTGACCTAGTGTCTCCCCTGAGGTCCTGTGGTCTTCGGATGAAAGGATCCAAATGACTGAGAGGTGCTTTTCCGGATTAGGGTGCAAAATACAGGACTGAATGAATACAGAAGATTAAAAGTCTAAATTGATTCCAGTCTAGATTTTAGCTAAGGCGCTTTTAGGTAGATTTTCAGGAAGGACAATAATGTGCTAAACTGTCCATTCCTTTAACATTTACTGAGCACCTATTACATGACAGGCATTGTACCAGACTAGACCTTGAAGAGTCAGAAATAAACAGGGTAGACATGTGCTTGCCCTTAAGGAACTTACCGTCTTTCTGGGGAAGAGAAGAGACTCTTGGTTGTAAGTCTAAGAAGTCTTGCTCATACGCTGATAGATATCTATGTAAGATAAATTTGTGCCTCTGAAGAGAGTTTTCAATTTTCCTTGAAGATGGTGGTCAGAAAGAGGCTTCACAGCCTGAGCTAAGTATAGAAAATGAAGAGGTATTCCATGGGTGAATGGACTCAAAAAGGGTATTCTGGGTAGAGAAAGATTGAGCAGGGTGACCTGGATGACCTGGACATTATAGGGCTCAAGTTGACTGGAGCATAGGATTGGGGGCCAGGGAAAGAGCTGGGAGGGAAGAGATGAAACTGGAGTAGGAAGTAGCAGATCACAGAGGGCTTTGCACGCTGTGCTATAAGACCAAGACATTGCCCTGGAGGCTTGGAGGTGGGGGGTGAAGAGGGCCTGGGAAGATGTAAATTGTCACATGCCAATCAGATTTGACATTTAGAGAGATGACGGGTGGGATTCCAATGAAAGGTTGGAAGGTGTAAGCCTCATGGCAGGGGAACATTTTAGGACATTTTTGGAGGAATCCAAGTTCAAGATATTGCGAGTCTGGGCTAAAAGCTCTCCTTTTTGAATTATTTGTAAAAAGCCTTCCAATTTCTCTCTTTTTAGGTATTCTATGAGATGTTCCCCACTTCCTGAATATCTCTCCCATCCCCTGAGCAAACTGCCCAGGCAGATGAGTAAAAAAGCAAGAGATATGTTTTGTTCAAGTCACCAGAACAGAATAAGTACATAGAAACCCACTTCCAGCTCCCCCTCAGGTCCTGAAAGCCAGGGACCCCAGGAAGTAACGAGAGAAGAGACATTGCAATTAGGTTTTTCATTAGTGGGAGTGCAGAGAGACACCCGAGACTAGAGGTAATGTTCTTTTGGTGAAGCAAATGAGAAAGAGAGAGGAAGAGAAGAAAGAAAGAAAAGGAAATGCTGAGGAATCCAGACACATGATCCTTACAAACCTTGGCCTGTGAGTGAGAGTGACACAGAAGAGGAGAGAGGCGTGGGGTTTGGAATCTTCACTTTTATTTTAGGAAATCTAAAATGGTCGGGTGAGAGACAGCGGGAAAATTAAAAAAAAACAAAACACGTCCAATTGTTCCACTGAGAAAAGCAGGAACACTCAAGTAGAACAAATTCACCCCCGTGCCCGCCTTCTTTTTTTTAGGAAGATTGCAGAGGGCATGTACATCAATTCTGCTGAGTGTGAAATTAAGAAAAATAAAAGAACAAGGAAATGAGAGTAAGCAACTGTATTGAGAGAATGAGAGGTCTTTGGAGCTGTGCTTAACAACATAGTTCTCTTGCAGGAGCATGAGGAGAGCTGATGATGAGTAAAATGTCCTGGAAAAGAACCCGTGTTGAACAGAGAGCTGGACAGGCATCTGCAAAGATGAGAAGTTTTTGTTTAAAACACATAAGGCTGGATTCCCCTGTGGCTCACACAGTGTGTGACTTAGGTTTCCAACTTCTTGCCCCCCATGACTCCCTGCACAAAGTCACACACTGTTCAAAGGGTATTATGCCATGCACACTGGGTAGTGTCTAGAACAAAAGATACACGTGTGAAGCAGAAAGCCACGGCAGATCTTGTAGATAAAATGCAGCCATGTTCAATGAACTGTATTAAAAATAAACAAAAAGAAGTGGCTTTAACAACTCACTCACATTTTAAAAAGCAGTGCATTCCAAATATGCGGGGGGGGGGGGGAATTTCAAGTATGTGATTTAGGAGCCAACAGCACTGGGTTTTGATTGTTCCTTATTTTTGCTTATCATTAGGGATTTTCTTCCTTAGTCGTCTCCAGTACATTGCTAGTTGTGTCTTCTTTTGTAAATCTTGGACTGTGAGAACTGAAAAGGCCCTGAGAAACCATCTGGAAAGTCCTTATAAATGAGGAAACAGAGTTCCAGAGAGAAATGGCTAATTTTCAGGGTTTGATGACTATCCTGGTAAGAGAATATTTATTGAATCTAGATTCAGAATTATCTCAGGTCTTGGAATTTGGAGCGGAGGAGCTGATATATTGTTTTTCTGGTGTGTCTTCTTAATTTAATGAAGTAATAGGTCACATAGCCCTCCAAAGCAGCAGGTTAGAGGAAAATTCTGTTTTATAAATTCCCCTGATTATCAGAATAAGAGTGGAGCCATAGATCGCAAAATGATAATGTGTCTGTTTGCAACCCTGGAACAGTTGATTTTCAAGTTTAAGGAGAATGTTGTCTTGCTCTCTTGCTAGCATCCATGAAAAATACCGGAGATGCCAAAAAAATGTATACACATGACTTGCATTCATCTTTTGTTATCGGTATATATTGAGTATTACGATTTTAATACAGGTTTTTCCTTTCTTAAATTGTGTATACATTTTTTGGCACCCTCTGTATACAGGCAGCTAAAACTTTATGTTATGCAAACCAGGAGGCCAGAATGGTCTTAAGGGGTAAGAGTCTGTCCCTTAAGGTTAAGCAATGCAACAGAAATTCCAACAACAATAACAACAACAAAAAAAGAAAGACAGAAAATAAAAAAGACAAGGGAAGAAAGTGAAATCTCCTTCAAATCTTCACTTTTGCTTTAGTTTTCAAAATATGGACGAGGATAAATTATGCCTTACTTTTTGCCTTCTTAGTTCCCCTCTAACTTGTAGTGTTTGTTACACTGAAACTTTCCCAAATTATCTCAGCACATGATTTTTTAAAAAGGGTAAAACAATTGACATTCTAAGTTAAATTGTTCCTGCTATTATTACGCAACTTAATGAAATTCCATCTCCAGTCATTGATGAAATCCATTACCACCCTGATCCACTGCTTCACTCATACTCTCAATATTGCTTTCTTGCTTGCTATGTAACGATTTGGTTCTTTGCTGAAGAGTTGGGAATCTTGGCTCATTTAAGCAATCTGATGTTAGCAATCAGTTGACTCTACATGGCTAAGGCAAGATAAAAGACAGACACCTTTTTTGATAATGTAAATGTTTAACTGTGTCTCGCCTGTCCCATTGACTCATTTAACAAATATTTACTGAGCCTACTGTTTGCTGTAATTACTGTACTTACTGTTTGCTCAGCCTGAGTTGCTTCCCTTTATGCTGTCACTTGATCTTCGGAAAGCACAAATATGATTTTGTCACTCCTTTACTTAAAACTCTTCAATGTCTTTTCACTGCCTATAGGAAAAACTCTAAAGTCTTTAGTATCGTTTTCTAGGAGTTGACCCCTGCTTAAGTCTTCAATCTCAATTTCTACCAATTCTATTTTCTACGTTCTTGTCGTGCCATCATATTGGTTATTCTCATGGAACATGCTGGCGTTTCTGCTCTCATCCCTCTGGGGAGTCTTATCTCATGTCAGAACAAAATCAAATATCTCACCTTCTACGAAGACTTTCCTTAAGCATTCTATCATAGTTTTTCCTTCTTTTATTCAGTCAATAAGTACTTACGAAAGCTAACTATGTGCTAACTACATTCTAGGTGTGGCCAACAGTCCTTGTAGTCAGACACTCATGGGAGAGAGAAACCATAATTAATTTACTGCAATTATGGTAAGTGTAGGATTCTTCGATAGCATAAAATTAGGAAAGCAGGTGCTTTATTGGGGGTATTGGTGAAGGTTTCTATTATAACACCTATTGAACTCTAGTACAACTGTCAACTTATTTCACTCCGTGTGCCTTGGGGTTAGCAACTCATTTTAATCATCTTTCTCTTATCAGAGCCTGGCAGAGTGGCTAACACATTGTAGGAACCCAGAATATGTTTTCAAATTCAACAACTTGCACGAGTGGCCAGATATAACATTTTGCTTTCCTTCATAAGTTTTTATATTTCCTTTCTGGAAAAATGGAATATTTGTACTGTAAGGTGGGTTTTATTGTGTTCATTTAACAGATGACAGACTGGAACTTTGAGAAGTTAAGAATTTTTTCCTCAAGTTTTGTCTCCTTAAGATAACTAGAGCTCTTATAAGCTGATACATTGAAGTGAAAATAGGAAAGATATAGGCAGATTAAGCAAAGAAGAAGAAAGGTGATTGGATCATGGCTATGTGAAAAGACTCCCTATCCCCGATAATGATGAAGAGATACTAATTAAAATGAGATGGTGATATTAGATTGCATTCTTCTCTAACCACAACCCAACATCAGTTAGTGGCAATAGCTACATATCTATCAAGAATTACTTTCAATGTAAATGGATTAAATGCTCCAATCAAAAGATTGGGGGACTGAATGGATAGCAAGACCCTTACATCTATGGCCTACAAGAGACTCACTTCAGATCAAAAGAGACACACAGACTGAAAGTAAAGGAATGGAAAAGATATTTCATGAAAATGGGGGGAAAAAGCTGAGGTAGTGATAGTTATATGAGGCAAAAGAGACCTCAAAACAAAGGCTATAACAAGAGACAAAGAAGGACCCAGTACTCCCACTTCTGGGTATTTATGCAAAGAAACCCAAAACACTACTTTGAAGGGGCATGTGCATCCCTTTGTTCATTGCAGCCTTGTTTACAATAGTCAAGACATGGAGGCAACCTATGTGTCCACCAGTGGATGAATGGATAAAGAAGAGAGGCTACACACACACACACACACACACACACACACACACACACAATGGAATATTACTCAGCTGTAAAAAGAATGAAATCTTGTCATCTGCAACAACATGGATGGACCTGGAGAGTATTGTGCTGAGTGGAGTAAGGCAGATAGAGAAAGACAAATGCCATATGATTTCACTTACATGGGGAATCTGAAGAACAAAATAAAGGAATAAACAAAACAGAAACTCATAGATACAGAGAACTTTTAGAGGGTTGTCAGATGGAAGGAGGTTAGGAGGATGGGTGAAAAAGGGGAAGGGATTAAGAAGTTACAAAATAGCCATGGGGATGTAAAGTGCAGCATAAGGAATATAGTCAATAACATTGCAATAACTATGAATGGTGTTAGATGGGTGCTAGATTTATCAGGTGGTCACCTCGTAGGTAATATAGATGTCTAATCACCATGTTGTACGTATGAATCTAATATACTATTGTATGCCAACTCTATTTGAAAAATTTTTAAAAAATCTTAAAAATGGAACAGATAATATTATTTTGCAGTTTGTTTTAACTTAAAGGGTATTGTGAACACTCTTTGAAGTCAATACAATTAAAGCTATGTCTTCTTTCATAGTTCTTAGTATTTTCTAGTTTATACAACTATATATAATGGTTCATATAATTATACATTATTTATATTATATTATCATCATAATATGTCATTATGAAAAAAAAAAAACCCAAATCCTGAACATGTAGATTGGTACCAGTGTTTTTGCACTTACTGTTCCTTCTGTCTAAAATATTCTTCCTCCTCTTTCCCACCAGGGCTCTGTTCCATTCATTTCTCAGGTTTCCTTATCAGCATTTCTTTAAGAATCCCCCAAGACCACAGGACATCCACTGGGCATTCCTTTGGAGTGATTTCTTACCACACCCACTCTCCTATGTGAGGGACACTTCCAGGACTTCCTGCTGCTTTGTCTACCTCCTGAGCGTATGAAAAGTACCTTTTCACTGTTGTCTGCCCTGTCCATAGCCCATGGCCTTGCCGGGAACTGATGTTTGAAATAGTTTCCAAATGACTATTAATTGCCTCTTCCCTCTTAGCATAGCTCAGATCCATAGCCACAGAGGCACGGCTGCTTTGTTGACTGATTGATGGGGCTGCCACGGTCTTCCATTAGGGGTTTCTCCAGCTGCAACATAACTTTGCTGAGAGTCTACAGTTCAGTTTTTGTAAGTACCTGTGCAGTTGGTGATTGTAAGGACTTTCTATTCCAAATCTGTGTAACACCAGGCCGTGCAGAGGAACCAGAGCATGGGAGGCAGAGTGAAGCTGTCTGTTGTGACATTCACAAAATTCCTTGCCTCTCTCTCTCCCTCTGCTCTCTGACCTTTCATTAAGGCGCTGTTTGTAAGCCAAGACAGTCAGTTCTCAGCAGAGCTCTTATCAGCACAGGCACAGCCTTCCCACACCAGGCATGCTTTTGTTCCGGTGCCTGGTGGAGAGAGGCCCTGAGAGCCCTCCTCCTGGCTGAGATACATTTACAAAGGAAAAATGGCATTTTATCATACCTGGAAGCAGGAAACTATAATCACTAATGAGATTTATGAAATTATGGCCCAAGCCAACTTTGACTCTCATCATAAAACATACCTTGCCTTAGCCGGCCCACACTACGGGCATAGTGAAAACCTCTGGATGCTAACGGATGTCCTCTGTGAATTATGGATTGATTAAGAGGAGCACAATGTGTTATTTGAAGGTTATGTGAAGGCTAAATTATCCCATCTGTGTGAGACAGGACACAATATTTTATACAGTCTGTGGAGATCTGTCCAATTATGTTTTATAGTCCGGACTCAAAGATCCCAGCTTCTTATTTTATTTAACTCACAGGTGAAGGTTCAGCAGAACATCCACTCCCCTGGGGTAGACAAGATGGGGAGGTTGGGCTCTGGAAGCTGAAATGTAGCTTCAGACAGAGGCCATTTTATAGGGTGAGGTGCTCCCTTTGAATTCTTTCACTGAACAAAATAAGAAAGAGAAAGATGGGTCCAGATCCCAATCTGATCACGGGGCTGCTGATCAAATCTGATCACGATACTACGAAGGGGATCTTTTCCATGTCACAACAAAACTTAGCTCAAATTGGTGGTGAGCTTTATGGTCAACGATATGCTGTTTTTAGGGCCCCAAAGGGGCTGGGGTTCAGTGAGACTTCTATCTTGAAATGCTTCCAGCTCTTGTCCTTCTTAACGCCACCCCATGGTTCTTGTTGGCATTGTTTCCAGATATTTCAACTCTTTTAGGTCCTCTATTCATCAGGCTGTGATTTGATTGTTTCCTGATATTAAGTTCACCATCATAAACTATTTTCACACAAATGAATTAAGGCCTGATTTCTACAAATTCATTTTGTCTTTGTTCTAGAAAACAGCAGGGAAGGTGAGAAGGGTATACATTTGTCCTGTAGGTTACCTAGAGCCAAGCATGCTTCTTTTCAGAGACCTACACTTTATATATTGTAACACAGAAAGGATGCTTTTTGATATATAGGTTTCCAGGAGCAGAATAAACAGTATTAAACTTCCCCAATTGCTGTAGTCAGCCTTCTGGAGCAAATAATATGCTTGGCTTCCAGTATAACTTATTGAATAAATAATTAAATGTGAGTGACTGTCTTCTTAGGGATCTTTCCCCCTACCAAGACTTAGTTGAGCCAACGTTGGGGACCTGAGTCAAGCTAGGCCAGGTGAGCCCTTCTCCAGGTCTCATGAATTTGAGATAAGAGAGTAAACCCAGGTCCTCTAGGAAGGTGAGGTTGAGTGATGAGAGGTTTAGAAGCTGTCATGTCAGGATTCTCTACCTTGTGGAGAAACTTTTAAAAGATTGAAGCTGACCTGCAATGAAAGTAAGAGAGAGAGAGAGAGAGAGAGAGAGAGAGAGAGACAGAGAGAGAGAGAGACAGAGAGAGACAGAGAGAGAGGCAGAGAGAGAGACACACACACAGAGACACTCAGAGAGAAAATAGAGAGAGGGAGGAAAGGAGGGAGAGAGAGAGAGAAGACTCAGTCTCCTTTTTCTTGGAGGTTAGTCTTATTCCTGACTTTTCTTTAGTTGTGTGAGTCAACAGATTCCCATTTTTGCCTAAGCTCACCAACATCCCTTGCAAGACCCAACGTCCATAACCAACATCAAAATGGAATCTTCTGCCACTCTTAGTAAAGTCTCTTCCAACTGCCCTGAACGTTTATAAATCAATCTAGTGAATCTTTTTAAATTTTCCATTTCTCTTTCCCTGAAGTGAGCAGTCTACTTTCTTGGAAGGAGGATGTCCCGCAAATCAGTCTTATTTCATATCTAAAAAGAGCCATATTTTTATAGTGCTTGGTCTAGACCTTTAAGATCTAGATCTGTAGATCCCAACTTTTTCCATGTCAGTGATTGTATTCAGCAGTTACTAAGATAGACTACAGAGGATAATTCCAGCTTTCCTCTTTGATAGGGTTATATGTTGTGACAAGACTTCTGAAATGTGAATCCCAAAATAAAATACAGTTATGCAAACATGGCATCCTCTCTCTTTCATAGTAGCCCAGAAGTCAACCCCAGATTATGGGTTGTCAGATGGGGAACAGCCGTTTCACTCTATTAGCAACCCAAGTTCCTTCACTTGTATTGTTGTACCATTCCTTAGAGTGGTGCTTGAGCTGGTCCATCAGTAAGTACACTTTCCAGCTCATAGGAAAGGGAAAGAGCTCACAAAGAGGGAAAGACATTTTTCCTTAAGGAAGTTGCACACATTACTTCTATACCATTGATGAGAGTTATTATATAAATGTTATATGCAGCCTCAGCCAGGGAGGCTGGGATGTGTAGCATCTAGCTGGGCAGCCACGTGCTTTGCTAACACACATCGTGGTACAGGGAGATTATTACTAACAGGAAGAAGGGGAGAATGGGTATTGTGGGAAAATTATGTCTTTATCATGTGTTGCTCGACTATTACTACAGGGAAATGAGTGTGCTTTCTCTTTAGCTAACAGTTCACTCGGATTTCCCATGTGCTGAAAAGAACATACATTTCAGTTTGCTATCCCTTCAAACTACTGCCCTTTTTCCATTTCATTTACCACCAAAGTTCTATAAAAAAATAATCTACACTCAGTTCACCTACAGGCCTACCACCCCCACCCCACAGCAATCTGACTTCTGTGCCTGTGTCTTTTATGAAAAAACTTTCTCATGAATGAGAAATGGCTTCTAATTCCTTTCTTCTCAGCTTCCAGTCACTTCACCCTCTCACCTGCTCAGTTGCTGTTCAAGGTTCATTCCCGTCTGGACAAGCACTCATTAATTTCTATGACTCAACACTGTCGTGCTGCTTCTACTCTAACCATGAAGCGTCTTTTTCTTTGCCCATCTTTTCTTCTCATGTTATAAATGTGATATTATCTGCGGATATAAGTTTTTGAAATCTCTACCTCTCCTCCGGCAGTTTCCCCAGTGGCTTTGGTTAACACCAAGGATGGCCTCAACTCCACTCCTTTCGTCTTACATACAATTTGCCTCATCGTCCCACAGTAATGCTTCAAACAGGATCCTGATACAAATCCAAGCACAGTTCCTTGTTAGTTTCCAATGACAAAGTGTGTTCTGTGATTTCTCTGGTGTCAAAGCTCTTTTGATCCCAAGGAACAGAAACTGCCTGTCTACTTCAAGGAAAGGGAAAGGTTTCCAGGGTATTCTTGGGATATTCAAAGGTGGACTGATGGCCAAAAACAGAGTGGAGAAAGGGGCCAGAGCACCCAAAAGAACCAAGTGTTATGGCCCCTCTTGCTGCTGCACATGCGTCTCCCAGCCATAGTCTCTTCTTCCTTAGAGGTTGCGTAGGTCATGGTAGGACATAGCTACTAACAGCTCCCATGGTTATGCATTCTCAATTTCAGTTATCTAGGGTGAGACTCACTTTTCCTCTCAGCCTGTTTCTAAAATCTATGGAAAGATTTCCAATGGAGATAGGTGAAATGAAGTACTCAGAAGAATCCAGAGGGAGAGTACCCAGAAAATAATATATTTTGGGGGAAGCCATTCTAATAGATATACGTTCAATGATGTGATTCAATGCAAGTGCTGATATATGTAAAAGATGTAACAGGGTGGAAAGAACATCACACTTGGTGTTAAGAAATTGGTATTTGATCCCAGACCTGCCGTTGTTTAAGCTGCATGATTTGGCAAGTCTGAATGCCAATATTTTCATCACATAGTGATCCTTACGTCTGTCATTATGGTGATAACTGAATGACGTTATAGATATGAAATGGACTAGGTTAGCTCCCAGCACATGTTAGACATTCAGTAAATGTTAGTTGAATCTAGTTGGCCAAGAGGTCTGTAACAGAAAAAAGACATTTGTCTGGTGAAGTCTGGCAATGGCTTTTCTCAGGGCCGGAAAATAACACAAAAGTCCTCTTTCCCAGTAATTCTCATGTACAAGAGAGAGAGAGTATTAATGCAGCTATCTGTTCTTCGTGGGGTTAGTTGGCTATGGATATTCTTTGCAGTGCTTAATTGGCCTTGCCAGTTCATCAGGAACTGGGGAGCAGCATCACGACCTTCCAAAGGAAGATGGATTGTGGCCTGCTTACTCACATAATAGGAAGCTGCACGTCAGCTGAGAAGGGCACAAAGCAAAGTTTCCTGGCTTTGTCTGGGCAGGAGAAATGTTTTGGTTCAATTCAAAGCAAACCTGCGGCCTCATTGCAGTATTCTGCTAGATATAATTCTGGAACTGATAGGGGTGTCTGGAACATTTGGGAGGGGGTGTTGCAAGAAAGATTACATCCTCAAATTTGAAGGTATTGTTGATGTTTGTCTGAGAATGAAAAGAGCAAGGACTATTACTCGGGAGTGTGTTATTCCGAGGCTTTGGGTTCACAAAGGGATGGCTATTTGGACCCTTCCAATATTTCACTTCTCCTAAACCCCACTCCTAAACTGCAGAAGGCTTTGGATGAATCGAGATGACACTGAGGTCTGATAATATGCCAGGTGGGAAGAATTGAGAGAAGATGAGTTGATCACTTCCACAAAGCCAGCGGGAGTGCCCAGTGCTCTCGGGAAGAGCAAGACAGAGGAATTGCCCAGCTTTGTTCATAAAATCCTTCCAGCCTCCCAGTTTGTTATGCTGACTGTGAGGGGATTAAGTATCAGCGGCCCCATTTAATCACTGAGGCTCATTGGGTGATCGCATTTCACTAGTACTTGTCAGAAAAAGCAGGCGGAGACCTCTACTGCCCGAAGGTACAGTAAAATCCAAAATATTTTTTCCTGAGGATCTCTTTTGACTTGCAAAACAGCAAAGTCATAAAGTTCACACACACACACACACACACACACACACACACACACACGAAAGGTCTGACAACTAAGTTTGCGAACTTTCCACTGTGCGCTTACACGGTGGAAAGTTCCCGAAATTAATTGTCCAATCTTTCGCATATGTACATATTTTTACATTAAATATGTACAATAGTTTTACACATGTACATTTGTAAAGGATTACATAATTAAATATATAATCACCAAGGCAAGTCTGAAATCCATACAAAAGGCTGTAATGAAGGGCAGACTGGAACTCTCGGGCATGAATTAAAGCTGCAGGCAATGGGCAGAAATTCTCCTTTCTTAGGAAAGCCCTAAGGTCTTTTAAGGTCTTTCAACTGATGGAATCAAGCCCATCCAGGCTATCTAGGATAATCTCCCTCACCTCAACTGCACTAATTATAGACTTCATCGCATCTACTATTATAATTTTGTAGAAACACCAAGATCAGTATTTGATTAAGTAACTGGGGACTGTAGTCTAGCCACACATCAAAAGACCATCACACAAGTTCAGTGAGTAAATAAAATGCCTAAACTTCAGTGAAGAAATGTCCATTTACTTAATTCTATAATAACTTTGTTCATATTTTCATGCAAAATGTTCAAATTACATAGTATTTTGTTTGACTACACAAATAGTATTACTTATAGTTTGGAAGTATTTAGCCATGTGTTTCTGAATATATTTAAATAAAAAAACATGACTAGGTTAGCTCTTTCAGACAAATCTTTCCCTTCATTTTATTTGAATTAGCTGGGTGGATTATCCTGTAGATTATTTCACAGCTGCCTTTGCATAAAGGAAATAGTAATTATTGGACTGTTTGGGGGGGGTTACATATTATATCATTCAATATTCCCAGGAATCCTGTGAGATGGGGGTTATTATACCCATTTTGTAGTTGAAGAAACTGAGGCTCAGAGAAATTAAATAAATTGTTCAAGGTCACAGAATAAGCAGGTGGGTATGTCCAAGATTTGAATGGGGACTGGCTGACTCCAAGTCTTGAGTTGACCTCCGCTGTGCCACCTTTGTCTATTACTATTGTCCACTGATGAGTGGCAGGCTTTTCATGCCCTAGGAGCTGTAGCTAATGGCCAAGTTGAATATTGATTAGTCCTCTTTGCTTTTCAATGTTAATATAATCTAAGTTTAGAATTAGACTGAGCAAACAAAACAGAATAAGCAGATGCTAAAGGCAACTTCGTCTCCCATCCCCTCACAGCCAGTTAACTGGCCTCAGTGAGGGATGGTGAGGAGGGACTGAATGGAGAGAAAGAAAGGAGGAAGGATAAGAATTTAGGATTAGCTTTATTTAAGCATTTAATTAGCTGCATTTATGAATTCACCTTGGGTGTGGGGAGGCTGTGTTTAGCGAATTTAGCAGCATCCTGGGAGAATGGTGACCTTGAAAAGCAGAGTCCTGGAGAAGTACCAAGCCAGAATTTGTTCCTGATTATTTGATTGACACTGGACAGACCACTTTACCTCTCTATAGCTTCATTTCCTCGCTGACAAAATGCTGCACATTTTATGTGACTCGCTCTGAGCAGTCTCCAAGGAAAGGTGTGTGGATAAAATAAGGAGAAAGTTGTGAAAACTCTGCAGAAAACGTCTTTTATTTTAAAGTGCCGTGCAAATAAGATGTGCAATTGTGGATGCAGAAAAACTGCCTTCATTTTTTTATGGGTTGAATCATTCGTGGCCAAATCATCTGATTTCATTTCCTCCATCCTTTTGTGACCCTGTGTCTACTCATGACGTGGGTCTTTGAGTTTTCCAGGTATCATTGCAGCCAGCATGATATCTTTTTTAGCTTGATGACTCTGCTGGGGTAAATTCATAAGCAGCTCCCACGAAACTAGAGCCTGGTGTTCACTGTCTGAAATACCTTCTTTATCAAAACATCCAGCATAGAGCAGATCCACCAGGGGATAGCATATACAATGATATTTTTTTCCTGAAGAAGAACTGCAGTTTTCAAAAGATATGCCTTCTGATTCTCTCATCTCCCTCCCTCCAACTAGTTGCTTTCTCTTGCACTATTATTAGAATCAGCTACAGATAAAACATTCAAGCAGGTCCTTTCTTCCACTTGTGTATTATTCTTACAATCTTCCCAGTGAGATCAGTTTAACTTTGATCTACTTGAACTAAAGATTTTTTGCCTATATATGTTGAATCCCAATTACCTATGGAAACAACTTTGGGGATGAGGCTCGATACCTACAATTATCAGCCTGCAGAAAATTCCACATCATTGAATTTTGATTCTGAAGTGTATTCCATGAATTTTTCTCTCTACAGTACTTTGCAGTGATATTCAATGCGGAATGATGTAACTTGAAAGAAATTTATATTCCCAAACTTCCCACTCGTCTATTCTTGCAAGTTGGATCTTAATGTCCTAGATTTTTGACAGGTGCTAGATTACAGATTTTTCAAATTTATATGGTCTATTGAGATTCGGATGAAACATATCCTTAACTGCTGACTAATGAGAGGCCCATTAACTTGGAAAGCAGCCGAATAGACAACATCATGAAAACTCAAATACATGCTTTGTATTCTTTCCTGAATATGAGGCAACTAGGCCTGTGCACAGAGGTTCCTGATATCAAACTAGGATTTCCTTCAGGAATAAATTTCAGGTATGTCCCAGAACTTGGCTGGCACTATGGTCTCATGAATTCCATTTTGTATCTGTAATAAAACTGTGCCTGAAATCACTACATGTTATGCCACTCAAAATTCCCTACAGAATACAAAATATCCCAAAGAGACATATAATAGACCAAGGTTGTGGTAGTTTTAGCAGGAAATAGCAGTCATCCCCCCAAAGACCTGTGGATTCAGTTCTCTCTCTCTCTCTCTCTCTCTCTCTCTCTCTCTCTCTCTCTCTCCCCTACAGAATTAAAAAGGAGTAACAAATCCACTTTTATTCAACTCCCTTTCTCACTTTTTGGAAACAAGTCCCTCTTCTCAGTGGCACCTCCACCATTCATTAACTATGGCTGCACAAATGTTAAGTAATATTTCTGTGGAGAAGAAATTTAATAGCAATGAGTCAGCCATAAGAGTATGGGCCTGGTAATGACTATAGCCAAGATACATACCAAATTTATAGGAATAGTAAGAGCCAGAATGTCTCTCAGGAAAATAGGCTGGCAGATACTTGACTATTGCTTAATCAATGCTATGAACACAGAATGTGTCCAAAAAGGAGGTAGAGGTTATAATAGGTTGCAAAAATACTCACTGTTGTTGAAGCATCTCTGACATCCATGCCCTTTGAGTCCTTGCATAAAAATTGAACTTGTGACTTGTTTTGGCCAACAGAATACAGTAGAGGTCATGGTGTGCCACTTCCAAGCCTGGGCTTCAGCACTTGCACTTGGACCCCTGCCCTGTGAGCAAGCCCAGGCTAGCTTGCTGGAGGAGAAACACGCAGCTCAGTTTCGTGCATTACCCCAGCTTCCAGCCAGCCAACCGCCAAGCACATGAGTGAGATCAGTATAGACACACCAACCTCCAGCCACCTTGCCAGTCGACACAGATCTAAGAGCAAACTTTGTCAAGATCGGCTGAGCCTTACCTACATCAGCAGAACCACCCACTTGACCTATAAACTCGTGAGCCTTAATAAATGGTGGTTGTTTTAATTTAGTGAGTCTTAGCACAGTTGTTATGCAGCAATAGATGGCTGACACAGAGGTCATTCTTAATAAAAATAAAACGGGATCAAGAGTAATGGGATCATTTTATCAGTATGAATACAGTCTGTCCAAAGGAAGTAATCTGGAATATCAAAAACAGAGCAGTCACTGGGCGTTCCCAGAACTTAGGCAAGACCTCCCTCCAATTCTGATTCCGGACAGGGTTGGCAAAGTGGTATTCAGGTTCTGAGAAGTTACAGCCTCAATGTTAACATATACTTGGACTTGGATTTCTGTCTTTCAATCCAAAGTGACTTGGGCTGATCATCTTGGATGGGCTGTAATGTGAATGTGAGGTGTTCCTTCACGTGGAAACTTGCCTGAGAGGATGGCCCTGATTTCCAGACTAGCACCAGCGTTCTCACTGCTGACCCCAAGCACAGAGTTCCACAGATCAATACAGACTCTTTAGGTGTTATGCAAATGCCATGCTTTATTTTTAGAGTAATGATACACCCATACATCAGTAACAATGGATACCTAGCCAGGATCATTTGTCCTGAGGATATTTGCTTGAAATATACTACCGTGTTTCCCCCAAAATAAGACCTCGCCGGACAATCAGCTCTAATGCGTCTTTTGGAGCAAAAATTAATACAAGACCTGGTATTATATTATATTATATTATATTATATTATATTATATTATATTATATTAAAGACCCAGTCTTATATTATACTAAAATAAGACCGGATCTTATATTAATTTTTGCTCTAAAAGACACATTAGAGCTGATTGTCTGGCTAGGTCTTATTTTTGGGGAAACACAGTAGAAGAATATTTAGCCTCCTATTTCAGTATGATGAGAAGACACAGGCCCTGATTCACTTCAACATAAATATAAATTTTAAAATAGCAAAGAGATTTTGAAGTTCATTGTTGCAGATGATGAAAACATGTCATCTTCCATTAGTGGATCAGTCCTACTTTTCACAGTGTTATTAGAGTACGGATTTTGAAGGAATGGTAATAAACATTACCAGTTGGTAATAAACTTAGCACATACTAAGTTGTTTTTTTTTTTTTTCGGTTCCTAGATACAGAATTAAAGGCTAAAGAAAGTCAGAGGAAACTATCGTCTTATGTAGCTTTGAACAGATTTGCCCAGAAAGTATAAAATGGACTAGCAGTTTTCAGTATGATTGCAGTTATGCCTGAAGTTTTAACTGCAAAAAATAATGAGTTCTACCTGAGAAGAGGGGGAAGAATTTCCAGAGAACTGACATTCACATTTGGTTACTGAGTATGAGTAAGAGTCTGTGAGGACAGAAAAGAGAATGGCATCTCCAAAAAGAGGACTCAGCATATGCCAAGGACAGAAGCATGCAAGAGAATGCCTAATTGCACCAAGAGCTACAACACTGTGACCACGAGCAGCTGTGTGTGTGTGTGTGTGTGTGTGCACACGCGCGCACATGTGCAAAGGTATATTTATATAAAGAAAAAATATGCATAGGGACTAACACAACAGTGGAGACCAGTTAGCAATTTCATTAATTGGATTTTTTTTTTTGGAAATAAAATTACTTGTATGTTAGCTGACTGAAGCAAATAGATATATTATCTTTGTCAGGGACCCCAGTTCCCATGTAGGGCTTTGGACAAAGCTTTAATAACGCTGAGCATAGTAAATATCTAACAGTATGAACCCAAGATCTCATTGCCAGGTATTGCTTTTCACTCTTTTTGAGGAATCAGACACATGATTAGACCAAAGAGTGCTGGTGCTTTAGCATTATTATTTAATGATGTGAAATATGGGAATTTAATTCTCTCACTCGGAATGACCATATGTTATTATCCCACTCAGGGTTGGGCATTCACACTCTGACCTTATTAGCTGTAAACAGACTCCAGATCCAGCTCAGTAGCACTTCCCTGGGGAATGGCAACCAGCCCATTAAAAGCCCTGCCTTACAGTCTTGAACACATGGAATAAGGCAGTGGGTCTTGAGTCAGGGAAAGCCAGGAAAGAGAAAGCAAACTGTTTTCCTTACTTCTCATTAATTCTTTTATCTCAGGCTATTGTAAACCTGGGTCAGACTCAGCCTTTGGTCAGGGACCTATATAATTGGCTTATTGTAAATTGGTTGCCTGTTTTGCCTGCCCTAGCTATAGACTGAATAATGACCTGAAATGCTGGCAGAGTTGCCTGGATTTTGACATTTGCTGTGTGGGATCTCCATATGTTATTGCCAGTTCCTGAAGCAGGAGGAAAAGGTATGAAATTTAAAGTAAAATTAGGCAAAATTCCATAACTGGTTATCCATTGTCAGCCTTCTCTTTCCTAAGGGGAGGGTCCGGTACATAGATGCAGCTAGTTTGAGTCCTCTGTGGGCTAGGATTGGGGTGAGGAAGGTACAGGTGTTATTTGTTGAAGAAAGGAATATCTATTAGGCATACTTAAAGGAAAACTTTAGTGTCGAGTCTGAGGTGAAAGTTCAAAACAGTGTCAGAGGCAAATACCGTGTTTCCCCCAAAATAAGACCTAGCCGGACAATCAGCTCTAATGCGTCTTTCAGAGCAAAAATTAATATAAGACTCGGTCTTATTTTACTATAATATAAGACCGGGTATAATATAATGTAATATAATATATAATATAATATAAATATAATACCGGGTCTTATGTTAATTTTTGCTCCAAAAGACGCATTAGAGCTGATTGTCCAGCTAGGTCTTATTTTTGGGGAAACAGGGTGGTGCTTCATGGAACAATCTGGAATTGAGGGGTAGAGCCAGGAAACATGAAAATGGAACAATCTGAGGTAGTTGAGGTGGAGGTTGTCTCCAGATACACTGGCAACAAAGGTAAGATTCTGACATGAAATGTTCATAAGCTTCCAGCATTTTTGCACATCTGGACCCATTTAAAAGAAAGGTAGGATAGAAACTGATAAATAGTAAATCAAATCTTTGAAATATCCCACCCTGTAAACACGCCTTTTAGGAAATTTCTCCATAAGCTTCAAGGGAAGAGGCAGGTTATTTAGAATATAATGACTAATAGTGTAGGTTCTGGCCTCAGAGAGCCTAAGGTTCAAATCTTGATGTTGCTATGTATTAGCTGTGGGAACTTGGTCAAGTTCTTATTCTTGACTTCATTTTCCCCATCTGTTAAATGGGAAATAATGGGGTAGCCACCCCCCTAGCTTTGTTGTATTCATTGAAATAAATCATAAAAGTTGTTTAGCAAAGTGGCATGCCATAAGTGGAGCGTATTTGTTAACGGTTACTGTGATTATGGTGATGGGGATGATGAAGATGTTGATAAAGAAAAAATAGTATCCGTGGAAACAAACCAGATTGAGAGAATGTGTATAGTGAAGTTAAAGCATCCAGCTATACAGTGTGAAGTTTTTGAGATGTGAATTTACCTAGTTCAAGACCTTCGGTTTTCTTTCACAGCAGAACCACCTCTCATGGCCTAATTATCCTTACAAATGAGTCCCTGCTCTGGGTCCTTTTCTGTGGGTTTGAAATCGATCAGCGAAGACCTAAGTAGTTTGTAGGCAAAGTGCTTCACGTGGCCTCTTGTCAGCAGACCGTGTTACCTCCTGAGGCAGCGTGGAGACTGGTTCTGCCGGGAGATTGTGCTGAGGCCATGTATTCTCAGGTACCCATCAGTACATACAGACAGCAGTTTAGATACAGATCCCCTCTTCTTTCGCTTTAATAGGTAAATGGCCAAGTTCCAAAGACCATTTTCTTGTTCAAAAACTGTCATCACTCTTTCTCCATAGAGATATAAGCGGATGTCAGGCAGAAGGAGGGAAGTAGGGAGAGAAAAGGGTTCCTGAATAATTCCTTTTTAGTTTTGAGAATACATTTAGGAATTGAAGGAGAGAGGTAGGAGCTCACAATTCTCACTTTTTGTGGATAGTATTTCCAAACCTTCCTGCTCTTGATGCCTGTAGCTTTAGGGCCAGCTTAGCATCATTACATCAAAAAACAAAAAAGGGAGAATCTCAACTTTTGTAACATTTGTGATGAAATTTTTTTTTTTTTTCTGGTTCATTTGGTCTCAGGCTGCCTGCTAATAAGACAGGTGTATTTACTAACTTGTGTGCAAATATTTCTATTAGGTAAACCAAGCTCTGGTACATTCAACATACTTCCACTTAGGGCAAAGAGATCTCTGTCTCCTGAATGGCCTCATTTCCTGATAATGTTCCTCTACGATCAATTGGATTTCCATTTTCTTAAGTCTTCAGCCTTATCTCTCATTCCTGCAGTCCAAAAACATCCTAGTTGAACCAGCTCAGCTTCCTTTGCCTGCAGCAGGTGGATTCATTGAGATTTGGGCCGCAGGTTCAGTACTGACCCATTCCTGAATTCGTCCTGCCTGGGTGAAGGAGTGTGTCGGGAGCCCCATCTCTTCCCATTGATGGCAACAAGGAGTCATCTTGCTTCCCAGGTTTGGAGTCTGAGTACTAGTTACCCCAGGCCCCCACATTTCATTGAGCTATAGTCTAACCATCACCAAGATTATTTTGTTCAGACCTAGAGAGAATTTCTTTGCTCCTCACATAGTCCAGTAGCATGGTATTATTTAAACATCCAAGTGAGTTGCCAACATTGTGTGTGTGTGTGTGTGTGTGTGTGTGTGTGTGTGTGTGTGTGTTTATGTGCGCGCGCTGAGAAGATTTACTCTAAGATCTATCCTCTTAGCAAATTTTAAGTATACAATACAGTATTGTTAACTATCATCACCATGCTATGTATTAGATCTCAGAACTCATTCATCTTGCATAACTGAAACTTTGTACCCTTTGACCAGCATCTCATTTCACCCTCGTCTCTCCCCTCCCTGGGCTCTGGCCACTATGGGTCTATTCTCTGCTTTTGTCAGTTTGACTATTTCAGTTCCACATATAAGTAGGAGCATGCCATTTTGTTCTTTCTGTGTCTGGCTTATTTGACTTGGAATAATGTCTGCTAGAGTTTGTTTGTTTGTCTGTTACTGTAGACGGGCATGGGTAAGTGGGTAGGATTGACCATCAGGGTTTTTCCATGAGCAAGGGTTGCCTTCCTCTTTGCATCCATCCTTCCTCCCATCATCAGAACCCTCTCTTGGACAGATGGGATTCCTCTTCTGCTTACTACCCTCTTGCTTTTCTGGGCTGTGGTTTACTCCAGTTTGTTTCAATTATCAATATGCTTCCATTTATTTTTAACTTGGTTAAGCCTTATTGAGATTTAATTGATATGCAAAAAATTGCAGATATTTATTGTATACATTTTGAAATGAGTTTGGACATATACTGGGGGTTCCAAAAAAATGTATACAAGTGGACACTATGCTCAGCGTTGCTCAAGCAGTAGTTCGCCGTAATCAGAAGTGTCTGGTCGCTGATGGCAACCACTTTGAGCGTCTCTTGTAAATGCAGAAGTCAAATGTGATTTGTATTCATCTTTTGTTATCAGCATATATTGAGTATTACAATTGTAATGGCTTTTTTCCTTTCTTAAAATGTGTATACATTGTTTTGGCGCTCTGTATATACACCTGTTACATATATCCATTTTCTTTTGATATACAAAAATCTGTTAGAATCTCTCCTCTGCTAATGAGCCTTTTGTGTTCTTTTTGTTCCTTTGTTTTTATTTCCCTTTTTATTACTGTCTTATCATTTTAGTTGGAACTCAGAAGAGAGGGGAAAAACACTATGTGCTCAGTCAGTCATCTAGAACCAGTAATCTTTTAATAAATGTTGTATAAATATTTGATTTAATGCCAAAATCCTCGATAATATTTCAACAACATGCTGAGTAATAAAATAATTCTAATAAAAATTAACATTTCATGGAAAAATTTGTTTTACAAATCTTTGTAAAAAACACTAATGACTCAATGGACTACAGGGCAAAGAAATAAACTAAAGAAATTCAAATGGTCAATAAATATGTGGGACTATTTTATACCTTGTTAATAACCAAATCAATGCAAGTTTAAATAACAATAAAGTATTTTTCATACATTAAATTTGATTATTATTTTATTTATATTACTTAATACTGGGAAGAGTGCTGTGAGGTGGCCTGTTTATAGTTTATAGATGGCCAGCAGGCATACATTTGAAACCCTTCTGGAAAGCACTTCAGCAAGATGTATCAAAGACACTTTACAATATTTCTTCTTTTAATCAGATGCTCTACTTCTTAGGCACTTATAAGTATAATAAAAAATGTGAATAAATCATTGCAACGTTAAGTCTCATAGAGCAAAAAAAGAAAAGAAGAAAACAAACTTTAAAGCCAACAGAACTTTAAAAATAAACGATAACAAATCTGGGCACTGATATTATGTAGTCATTAAAATGATATTTCAAAGAATATTTAATGTCACTAGAAAATATGCATGATAAGTTGGATTTTTAAAAGTTACTTAAGATTCAAATTGCATAAACAATTAAGGCTTCAATTTTGGGGGAAAAAATATGGAGAGAAACTTCCCTGTTCCTATAAAATGGAATGCCCAGCCTTTATGCTTCCTTAGCATTGAATATTTAGAATTGGTTACACTTTCCACTATAGTATGTTTGTCTTGGCTGACCATGAACTCTTTGATAGAAGGAGTATGTTATATTATTGTTTATATTTATTGTTTATATTGTTTATATATATTGTTTATATTGTTTATATTTGTGATTCTTATGGGGCCTGGTACTTAATAGATGTTCCATAAATATTTATGAATTATTAAATTAAGGGATTGATGAATTATTGATTTGATTGAAGAATGAATGAATGAATGAGTGAATGAATGAGTAATATAACCCTAGAAATACAGAGCTAGTCTGGTGGTGGTGGTCTAGTGCAGGTGGAGTAGGGAAGTAAAAAGAAAGAGATGGAAAGAACAAGAGTGAAAGTATATCTTTGGCCAGAGGAAGAATAAAAGGAAATTCAATTAAATGGGATTATATAGAAAAATAAATAAAGTCAAAGATATCAAGGAAGGATAGCAGAAATGCATCATGATATTGTGAAACATTCACGAGCTTTTAAATCAGAAATATGTGAGCTTAAATTTTAAGTTCATCTCTTATTGACTATGTAATCCTAGGCATTCAGTAGAAAATAGACACAAGAGTTCTTTCCTAGTGGAGATGACATGAAGTAACATGAATATTTCTTCGTGCTGAGCAGGCTCATGGCAGAGAAAAAAGCGACAAATTCAAGGAGACAGAGAGAAAAAGGAAGAAAACTCATTTTTGATGAGATGTAACATTAACATCAAGTATGGGAAATATAAAGTATTGTTTCAGGGCAGAGTTAGATATGAAAGCCACTATCTTGAATAATAAGGAAGCATGGATTTTTGCTGCTGTGGCATTGCTATTTTCAACACACTCCCATTGCTAGCCGACAGTGCACCTAAATAATATCAGCGGCAAATAGGTAAAAATCAACCCTCACAAAGTTCCAAGTCTATAAAACACAATGCTTTTAAACTAGGTTTCGCCACCTGGCACAGTATCTACTCAAATTGTATCTTATTGGAGTCCAAAAACAAATATTAAAAATAATTATTTATGGTCCTTGATTTTTTTTTCTTCTTCTTTTTTATGGGTGCAGTGTGTCCTTCGATTGGTGTGAGGGGCAGTGGAATGGAGAATTTTTTTTTTTTTTTTTTTTGAGACCCAGCCAAGTATTGAACACTACATCTTAGACTATATCTTTGAATCATTCCCCACATCCTTGTCAATGAGATAGGTTGGATGGGCCTGGGCTCTAAAGACACATGGCTCTGGGTTCGAATCTCCATTCCAGCACTTACTAGTTCAGGGACCTTGGACTGGTTGTTAAGCTAAAGAGTCACATTGCTGTCATCTGGGAAGGTAACTAATGTTAATAATTTCCTAGGATATTGTGAGAATTAACGAAAATTTGTGTAATGTTTCTGGCATTGCCAACACTGCTTGGCTCTAGTGAGAATTCAAGGTTTCATAGATTCTTTGGGAGTTTGGGTGGCTAACAGGCATTTGAAGAGAAATTGTTTCAAAAGCTTATCCACGTATCATTGCAATTGATGCATTTCCCAGATTTTGGTCTGGATTTTTCTGGGCTAGCCTGCAAGGGATTTTTGCATACTTCTTTCGGGTTTCATGGTGACTGTCTTGCTCACTTTTTCTCTAGTTGTGCCAGAGGGAGTCAGGAAATATTTCACCAGTGTGGAAAGATGAGCCTCCAATTCTGGCAACCAGCAATTTCCTTCTACCAGCACATCTTTTGGACATAAACAGAAGAGTTAGAGAAGTACATTTATACCTCATTCATCACAGCTTCAGAGAAACAGATTCTATCATTCTAGAATCAAAAATGAGCATTCAACTCAAGGAGAAAGAAAGAAATCAATTATGCTGGTGGCATTAAAGCATCATAACAAAGAAACTGAGAAGCACAGAATGAGATCTTATATTTTCCTTAAGTTGAAGAAGCCAAGCTTCCGTTTTTTATACTTGGAAAGCACATCAATGAGATTGATTGGGAAAAGCTAGCAGAATGTTAAAATTATACAGTATTTTTGCAGCTTGACTGTAATTTGTGCACACAATGGGCTATTACCTATGCATTGTTCTAGGGAAGAAAAAAAAATTAATTGCTTCTTCCCTTCCCTCCTTCTTCCTAAAAACCTTATCAGTGATTTATCTTTAAACTTATTGCAATGAGTAATTTCATTATCATTTAAAAATGTTTAATTGTTTTCTTTAGGGAAGAAGATAAAATATTAAGAAAGAAGTTACTGGTTTCCAAAGTTTTTCTTGGACATGGCAGCTGATGATTTGGATACCCAGCCATGGAGCACATTAAGACCCTGCCCCAGCATGGAGGCAATTCCCACTCCCGCCCCACAGCCGAGGGTGACTTCCAGTGTTAGCCCTCCAGGAAACGTGGCTGCAGACACCCAGCAGCCTTGTAGCACAGCCTGTGGTACTGCCCAGCCATAGAATCAAGACTACAACCCTACCCAATAGCTGAGTCCACCACACAGTCCTGCCCCCTGGCTGAACACAGTCTGTGGCTTTCCCTAAGCCAGGAGCCTGGCGAGATGCCCTGCCCAATCAGGGAACAAAGCCTGCAGCCCCACCCAATCAAGGAGCCTGAACATGAGCCCATCCAAATGCTGAGCACAGTGTCCGGCTCCACCTAACTGTAGGGTACAGCTGTAGGCCTTGCCTAACCAGAGAGCCCAGCCAGCAACCTTGCCCAACAGCTGAGTACAGGCAAAAGTCTACACAATTACAATGCCCAGCCTGTGGCTCCACTCAACTTCAGGGCACAGCCTGTGGCCCTATCCTGCCATTTGCAACAACTTGTATGAAGCTTGAGGGCATTGTGCTAAGTGAAACAAGTCAGACAGAAAAAGACAAATACTATATAATCTCACTTTTATGTGGAATCTTAAACAAACCAAACTCTTAGAAAGGGAGAGTAGGTTGGTGGTTGCCAGGGTTGAGGGGGTGGGGACAATGGGTGATGGTAATCAAAGGGTACAAACTTCCAGTTATAAGTTGCCCATACTCTGGGAATTGAATTAAGCATGGTGACTCATACTGTATTCTATACTTGACAGTTGCTAAAAGAGTAAACCTTAAAAGTTCCCACCATGAAAAACAAGTAACTATGTGAGGTGATGGATGTATTAACTCACCTTATTGTGTAATCATTTCACAATATGTAAGTATATGAAATCATCACATTGTACACCTTAAACGTACACAACGTTACACATGTCAATATCTCAATAAAACTGGAAAAAATGAAAATTAAGGTAGGGACAAAATTGCTTTTTTCCTCATAGGTATCCAACAGATCTAATATTATTTGCTGAAAGTACCACTGTTTCTCTCAGTGAATTGCAGTGGTATATTTTCCATCAGGTGACCTTATATGAGTGGTTCTGTGTGTAGATTGTTTTCTCTTCCACTGGCTTATTTGTCTAACGCTGCACCGATATCCATGCGATTATTTTTAATTACTCTCTTTTCACATTAGCTTGGTTTATTTCTGGGATTTCTATTCTGTCCCACTGATCTATATATTAATATCTGTTTTTGTGCCAGTACCATACTATTTTGATGACTATGAATTTGTAATGTAGTTTGAAATCAGAAAGAATGATGCCTCCAGTTTTGTTCTTGTTGCACAAGATTACTTTGGCTATTTGGGGTCTTTTGTGGTTCCCTATGAATTTAGGAATTTTTCCCCCCCATTTCTGTGGAAAATGCTGTTGGAGTTTTCGTAGGGATCTACACGGAATCCGTAGATTGCTTTGGGTAGCATAGCCATTTTAACAATATTAATACTTTTAATCCATGAATACAGAATGTCATTCTGTTGGTTTGTGTTTTAATTTTTTTCAACAATGTGTTCGTATAGGTAGGGAAGGCCAGTACTAGACAGTCTCCGTATTATATTCTGTGTTTGATATTGAATTAAAATGCATCAGGTAAAATGCATGCCAAAGAGTAAGCATAAGAGTACCTGGTTTTGCCAGTCTTCACCTTGTGGGAAGTCACAGCATCACTGGACCTCAGGTTTTGTTTTTGTTTGCTAGTTTGTATGTTTGTTTGCTTGTTATCTCCAAAATGGTAATGCTATCGGCCCACACATACCCTGCTGTATTGTTGTGATAATCAGATGAATAAAAACTGATCTTAAACACACATACACACACACACACACACACACACACACACACACATTGTATATGGCAAAGGTTTACACCAAATAACATCTTAATGATCAATATAATTTTCCTTTTACTAATTTCTAGGGCTAGATACCTAGAGACTTTTTCGTAACTCAACCTTTTTGTTTTACTGCTGGCTGTCTGACTTGATAACAGAGTTAGAGCTGGAGAACAAGGTGGGCGTGAGAGGGTAGATTATATGAATTTTTCTTCTACCAGATGCTCCTTTTCAGGAACAGGAGGACATATTCCCCGAAACTGAATCTGGGGGAAAAGTACCCATGTTTCCCAAAATAAGCTGCGTGGGAAGTAATTACAGCCCTCCTGTTTGCCAGCTAGTCCATCTCCAGAACTCAGAAACTCCTGGCACAGTTAACATCATTCATTTGTGCCAATAAAGCCTGTATGTCCTGCCACAGAATTCTTCCAACTGTCATAAAGGGACTCAGGTACCTGTGGATACCATATGCTGGCAATAAGTCTATCCTAATAGCCCAGCCCATGGTCCCCTCATTGCTTTTAAGTCATTCCTCAGCATCATAGGAACCCCCACAAAACCACCATTTAGCTGTCACACATGTCAGCAGATGGAAGCTAAGGGATGATAAATAATGGCATTACCCCAA
Organism: Rhinolophus sinicus; assembly: GCF_036562045.2. Classification (NCBI taxonomy): domain Eukaryota; kingdom Metazoa; phylum Chordata; class Mammalia; order Chiroptera; family Rhinolophidae; genus Rhinolophus; species Rhinolophus sinicus. The sequence goes on along the minus strand of NC_133764.1, from coordinate 42,181,614 downwards.
ACAACATGGGCCAGTCTGCTCGCTGCCAACTCTCTTTCGCTGAAAATGCAGATCTTACGCTGCACTGAGATGGTGAAGCCAAAGGCAACACTGTCAATGGAATTTCCCAGGCAGACCTTTTTTCTTTTTCAAGATTCCCACCTGCTTGGCTCACAGGCCAAGGATGCAGGTCTTCTTGATGATGCAGGATGAAAGCAAAGATTTAGGGGAGAGCAGCCAGTCAGTGCCCCAGCAAGTAGTAAAGGCGAGCCAGATTCTCGAAGGCAACCCCTTTTTGTGGAAGAGATTTAAAATGGCCTGAGGTGGGCTTACTGCCCTTGCTGGGATCAATTCATCAAGAAAAATTAGCTTGGTGTTTCTGGTCATGTCCTGTACTTTATCTAAGCTAATTGCTTTGTGACCTCGTGAACTAAAAGATACTTTCTCCATTGCTTTAAGCTCATGATCTTCCCATTATGCCTCTGACCCCGTCTCATACCATTCACTTTTCTTCAGCCACCCTGTCAATCTCCAAACCCACCAATCTGCTCTTGCCCCAGGGTCTTCGCTATGGCTCTTTCTTTGCCATCTTCTGGGTGAAATGCTCTTCTCCAGATATTTGCAAGACTTTCCTTGTTCTTGGCTTGTGAGTGTATCAAAAACACCACGCTATCTTCTATTGCTCTTTTCCTGTTTTATTTTTCTCCATAGGAATCATCACTGCTCACTCATTTTATGTGTCATATATTATATCGAAGGTGACTCAACGCCTTTCTCACATACCAATTTGAATGCCTTTTACCCAGTTACATCTACCCATGGTTTTTCTCTTCCTCTGCTTCTCTAGCACTTTATTAAGACATTGAGCACTTTTTCCCTGATCATGTAGTTGTTCTAGGTATAATAGGTGTTAACATTTCCTCTTCCTTATTAGACTACAAGCTCCTCTAGGATGTGGGTTGTTTGAAGCCCCCATAGTAATTTGACTTGTGTTCAGTACTGGGGGAATAAATGAATGTACCATAGTAAATTCATTCATTCACTCATTTACTCATTTGTTTAATAAGAGACTATCATTGGTCACAGCTCTAGGTGCTGGGGAAGAGCAGTGAATGAAACAGGAAAAAGAAATCATTAGTAAGTCATGCATTGAGTATCAATGTTTCACTGAGGATTTTCCATAAGTTTTTGTTACATGCATTTAATCCTCATGATATTTCTCTCTGACAGATGTTATTATCCCGATCTAAGGATGACTAAATGGAAAACAAAGATATTGAAGGGTCTTTTTTTTTTCTTTTCTGAATTTAATCCTGATCTTTCCCATCCCAACATACATATATTAAGCAATATGCCATGTATTCTGACTGTGCAAAGTTCTGGTATCTAAGGACAATGATCACGTGGGGATGGTTGATGATGTGTGTACAGCACTGACATGAATCCATTGTGGGCAGAGGGTGTTTACTGACTTGTGAGAGTGGTTTCCACATGGCCTTTCCTGGAGCCCCTGCGAGGAGGTTCAGCTCCGCTGCTCAGAGGCAGCGGTGACCTCTGAGCGCTTCTCCCAGGCAGACCTCTTCTCCTCTTCCCAGCCCCTCTCCAGGCGACTGTCGGCTTTTGTCTTCAGTGGTTTGTACCTGTGTCTCCTCTTTAAAGGTCACTTTCAGGCCACTGGAGCCACTTGACCCTCAAATACAAGAAGTGAGAAGTACCTGAAAGTTTATCTGCTCCTCACTCTCATATCTGGGGGGGCGGTCAGGCTGAGTGGAAGCTCTGTCTGAAATCACACCCTTGTTGACCTCTTCCCTTTCCTTTTTTTATTTTCCCCACTCACTTACTGGGTTTTCCCTCAAATTTATTGAATAAGTCACTTGCACTTAAACACTTATCTCAGGGTCTGATTTGAGGAATCCAACTGGAGATAATATTCTCGTTGGAAACATTACAAAAAAATGTTTTCCCCAAGAAAGGAAAACTATCTGCCACTCGGACACAGTTCTGCCCTTTTAGAGGAATCTGCTTACCGCTGGGTCAGGACTGGGCCTTGAGGGTGTCTCGTGGCTGTCTTAGATGGCAGTCCTAATCTAACCCAGGTTGGCAGGAATAATAAGTTAAACCTATTTATTCAGATTGTGTTTTGTCTATGGTTGCTACATGTGTATTATCATATCTTCATGTTAATCTCTCTGTATATATTCATGATCACATAAAATAAGCATGGAGAAACTTATTTTTAACTCCACTCATTGCATCTAGCATTTATTGAGCATTCATCACTTTCTAGGTATTCTGCTGAAGACTCAGGATACAAAAAGAACACATATCTCCTACCCTTGAGAAACTCACAGTATTTGGGGCAAGACATACATGTGGTAAATAAAAACACAGTACAGGTGGTGAATGCTGCAGGAAGTATCAGTATAAAGCGCCAGGAGACCAGAAGAGGGAGCTGTAAATTCAAGGAGGGGAAAAAACAAGAAGAAAGATTTTACTGAGAAGGTGACATTAGAGCTGGTCTAGGAAGGAGGGAAAGAAATTACCAGAAGGAGAAGAGAGTGTGGCCTTGGTAGAGAGAACATTGGGAATAAAAGAAGCATAATTTATTAATTTATGTGTACTTTTTTGTCCCTTCCTCCATGACACTTCCTTTCCATTTCTAAGACTGCCAAATAAATAATCAGGATTTCTGTGCGTGGGGACTGAAGAACGTTATCTGAAAGCAACCTCCTTCCAGTGCGAGTGATGCTGGCGGGAGGTGTGAGAAGTAGGGATGTAGAGTTAGTGTGGGGGGGCAAGGGAAGGGGGAAGCTGAGGTCTGCAGACCTCTGGGGTTTGGGTAGTAGGCGTGTCACCAGTGACCAGTGTGGATGACAACAGAGACGACTCTCTGAATACTCTGCTCATTACAAAACTTTAAAGAGTGTTAGGGAGGTAATGGTGGTGGGTATCACCAGAGGGACTAAGATGGAATGTACATTCAACCTGGTAAAATGGCTGCCATGTTAGATTTAATTTTATTTAAAGAGTACAAAGAAATAAGGCACTTCTTGAATATATGCCTTTTCAAAGTATAGTTCAATACTTATTTCTGGCTTGATGCATAAGTGGAACTGAGCGGTTTGCATGGTCACATGCAGGATACAATGGGAGGCGGGGAAGTTGGGTTGGAGACAAGTTGTAAAGCTCCTGTAAGATGTGATCATTTTATGCACTGATAAGAACCATCACATATCTTTGAATAGAAAAATACCAGGCTCCCAGGGCTTGGGAGGGAATAAAGACTGGGTGGAAGGTCTCTACCTATGGGGCACAGTGAGAGGCACTGGTGATGGAAAAAGGTAGAAGGTCAGTGCTTGCCTCAAGGGCTCCCCATTTTTCCAGGGAAATGAGACTTACTCTCAGGAGAGGTATGTGACTGATGCTGTAGGAAAGAGTGGCCATCAGAGGTCACTTTCAGCTCCTGATTAGTTTTCTACCATTTTGTTGCATACTTAGAATTGGCCACTGAGTAGTGAAGTCAACCCTACCTTGGTGGCTCAGTCAGACTAAACTATTTGTTAGGGGCTTAGATAAAGTCACATTGCCTACTTTTTGGATGCGATGGCTGAGCTATGATCTCTGGGCCCCTACGTGCCTTTCCATATTTTTATGTTTTACCTGAATCTATAATTGACAACCTGACCAAGACTCCACTGTTGAATAAGTCAAGGATGGATATGTGACCCCACACGGCAGCACTCCATACCTCTTGGGTCAGTTCTGTCCTACAGACTGGGTCTTTATCCCTTTCCATCTGTAGACTACCCTCTTTTCTAGAGCAGATTTCCAATTTTATTCCAGAACTGGGGTTCCCACCATGCATCCCAAATACTTGGTTGGAGTTCTACTACCTTGCTTAACCTCTTCCTGACTGCTAAATTCTGTCTTCCATGCTCTTAGCATGTCTTTTGGTGTCCTGATACTTATGGGAAAATCATTCATAAAACACACTAGTTAGGATGCCTGACTTTTAAGTTTGTGATGCCTTCTCGATCTTTGGAGTGCTGTGTTGCTATGATGTCCCAGTACTGACCTCCTTTAGGATTCTGAGGCTGTCATACTCACTGTCATACTATCATACTCACTTTCCTTACATTCTGTCCCCAAAGCCTTCTCTGTAACCAAGTAGACTTCTCAGGTCCTTGATTGTCTAGAATTTTGTTTATTGCCCTTCAACACATATTAAGAAATTGGAAAGGATCTAAGCAGTGGCTAGTGAGATACAGGACTGGGGCTGTTCACAGGGAATCAAAAGAAAAAAAAAGATGAAGAGAAAAGATATTCTGTACATCACTACACATTTGAGATTACCAAGAAATAGTCACTGATTTTTGTGTTTCATTTCATCTCAGCACATACAAACAACAGGACTCCAGTGTTCCCAGCAGAAGGAGGTTCTGAAGGCTTTACAGAGGCTCGTTTTATGTGATGGGAGACAAGTCTGCTGTGAGACCACCATTGTCACATTTCATGACGACAATGAATCGTGGTACCTGTGGGGCTGGGTGCTGAGCAACAGGCTGATTCAGAATGTCTCTGATGATGTCTTGCCATTTAAAAAGGGTTTGATGCTGATTCTTTAGAGCAGCAATTTTTTACCTCTAAAAAATTCAGCATTGCAACCCTTCTATCAAAGGAAACCTTATGGACAAAACTAACATGGAAAACATACAAAACAGAACTGCTCAGGTTGGAACCACGGTGAGATGCCTGAGCCCTGGCCACCAGCTTTCCTTTCTGATCCTCCAGCTGTGGTGGTCCCCGAGGCTGGCAAAGCTCTCAGTGTGGTGTCTGCAGAGAAGAGGCCACAAACTGGCTTCCTGAGGGCTGGATCTGCCATGTAGATGTGTCTAGTTGGACCTTACAATGTTTTACTGAAATCTGAGTCAGTATTTTCAAAATGAGGTAGTTCACGCTAAAATTTTTAGTTCCCTTTCTTCTTCTGAATAATCTTAAGTTCATTCAATATGGAGCCTGAATTCTCACACAATAATATTAGTTTAGAAAAGAAGGGCAGTGCATTAGTCAGAGTTCTCCAGAGAAAAGAATCACTAGGATTGGTATCTCTCTATTTATTCCTGTCTCCATCTCCATCTCCATCTCCATCTCCATCTCAACTGTATCTGTATCCATATCTTTATTCATCTATGGATATCTGCTTACTTATCTATGTATGTATACATACATAGAGAGAGAGAGAGAGAGAGAGAGAGAGAGAGAGAGAGAGAGAGAGAGAGATTTGAAGTATTGGCTCACACCAATTATGGAGGCTTGGCAAACCCCAAATCTGCAAGGTAGGCTGTCAAGGCTAGAGACCCAGAGAAGAATTGCAGTTCGAGTCTGAAGACATCTGATGAGGCTAATCTCATCCACATCATGGAGGGTAATTTGCTTTCGTCTGTCTTCTGATTTAAATGTAACTGAGCTAAGTTGCACGTAAAACTACAAGCAGCTTGTGACATATCACAAGCAGTTACCTCTTTAAACATTAAAAAAAATAATGTTATTGACTTTAAAAAGTATTTTCTCTAGTTTCTTTTGAAATAATTATAAACATACAGAAAATCTGGAAGTACAGTACAAAGAACTTTATTTTCTCTAAATTAATGTAGAATAAGTTGTCAAATTAATGTCCTATCACTACTGAACGCTTGGGATGTATCTTTTGTGCAAACAAGGTCATTCACTTACAAAACCTCAACCCAGCTACTAAAATCAGGAAATTAACATTGTCGTATTGCTATAGAATCCTCAGACCCCATTCAAGTGTCACCATAATGTTCTATATGCTCATAATGTTCTATAATGTTCTAAAAGAGTCCTACTCAAAGTCAGGCATTGCATTTACTTGTCATGTCTCTTTAGTCTTCAGTTTGGAAGAGTTTCTCACTCTTTGATTATTCAACCTTGACACTTTTGAAGAACAGGTTATTTTGTAAAGTATTTCTTAATTTAAGTTTGTTCAATATTTTATCATAACTAGATTTATTTCATGCATCTTTGGTAGGAATATTACAGAAATAATACTTGTTGCTCTCACTGCACCCTATCTAATAGAAGAAGGGTTATCTGAAATCAGACAAAAATTCTAAGTCCATATGTGGATGAGTATGGTTTCAGTTTATCAACAATAAACTGAAACAGCTGTAGAATTGTGAAATCTATATGTATGTGTGTGGGTGCACCACATTTTGTGTACTTCTACTTAACTGGGTTCAACTGAGAGTGGTTTTCTGCATTCACATAATGTTTTTCCCAGATAAAATCATGCATAAGCCAATAGGGCACTTGAGGTATACTTAAATTGTTCCTTAATATATCAATCACACTGGAATAAATTCATGTTTTTCCAGCAAGTGTTATAGCAAAACAGGTTATAAGATGAATCTGAGTAAATCTGTTTTTAGTTTATTTGGGGAATATAATAGTTTTGGTGGGGGGTAAAGGCTTGGAAAAAGAGATTCTTAGAATGGTGCTGGGGTCAGCCAAAGTACTTTTCAGAGTTCAATAATGTCCATTAACAGAGTAGACTCGTGATGTTAGTTGATATATACCCTACCATCTTTGTCTTCGTACTTTTCCTGGAACATTTCATACCCACGGTTACTCTTTCAGGGCTGTCAATTTAACATGCAGAAAAATGGCAGCAGAGCAATCTCCCTCTGCAACGTAGCTACAATCTGCCTGATAAATATCTACCAGGGAAAGGGAATATTTCTGCATGTGAAAAAATGCAAGGAAAGAGCAACCACACCAAAGATATTACTGAATTTGTACCTAAAAGGATATACACTTGTATAAAGGGAGTTTCATGAAGAATTTACATGATAGAAGGAACCAGATGAGATGATTCACTGCTATATACCTAGAGTCATTAACGGACACTCCAGGTTGGCACATTAATTTCTGCAAATGTTCAGAAATAGAAATTTATATAAATACAAAAGGAAGCAGTAGACTTTTAAACGTTTTTGATTTTTGATTTCTATACCAGACCTCTGAGAGCTCCCTTTCTCTCCTTTCCAGCTGATTTCTATAGCCCTGTCTTTTCTCTGGGCTTTTGACAAGTGATGAGACTCACAATTCTTGACAGCCCTCAAGCTTGGATTCACTGAACAAAGTAAGGCTTTAGTTGTACAAGTGGATTTCATATTTAGAGCTTCCTCTGGTAGTGATGCCAGTTTAGGAGAAAAATCAGAGAGCATAATTGTTCTTTCAGCACCCTACATCCATCCTTTTAATAGTTCAGAATTCCCCTGAAAAGAAAAAATACACGTTTCATTCTAGGTTTAAGTCACAATCCATCTTTGTGCTGGCTGACATAGCTTTTTTTTTTCCTTTTTCTTTTTCTTTTTAAAGTATATGACTTATATCTTAGGCAAAAAGAGAAAACTATCAGCCTTTTAGGCCAGAAGGTGCACTTTCAAAGAGCAGGCTAATGAAGAGAGGCACAGGTCTGCTGTCTCATGCTATAATTTGCATCAGACCATTAAAGACATCACTGGGCCAGTATGCTCATTAAAACGTTATTTGTCATAGGAGAAAAGGTCCCGTAAAATCTGGAAGCAAAATGAATGTCTATCAAGAGATTAAATTATTTTTATTCACTGAAATCACATGTATCCATTTAAAGTGATGTATTTCTTTACAAAGAAATAAGTTCCAAACAAGATTGTAGAAGGAAGGAAAAGGATGTAGAAGTGAATTCAAGTTAACAGACATGAGTGTGTATGTGTGTGTATGAGTGTGTGTGTGTGTGTGTGCGTGCCTGTGCACGTAAGTGTTTAAAAATATGTTCTCCAAACTGTTGATGGTAACTAATTCTGATTGGTAAGATTTCTAGTGATCTTTGTATTTTCACCTATTGCAGTATTTAAAAAAAACAAAAACAAAAACAAAGAATATGTATATTTTTTATAATAATAATAAAACATAAGGGACTGTAAAAGTATATTCATTCTATGCCCCTTGAAAGCATACTAAAGAAAGATAAAAACAAAGATGAGGAAATAAAACTTCATCAACAGTGATAACAGAAAGCCACTGAAACTTAGTCCCTAAGCTTTGGAAAGTACCTGCAGTACAATGATTTTTCTCTCAAATTAAGAATGGTATCAAAAGTGTATTCCTATCTCTCCAGATTTCAAACTAGGTGCATGTAATTCTGAAAGTGAAAGTTCCTTGGGAGACTAACCATCTTGTAACAAGGTAGGGGGTTCAAGGAGTTCGTGAATGCTTCCTGTGCGCTAAGTACTTTATGTAGACTAGTGCATTTAATCTTCTCATAGCCCCGTAAGGCAGACAAGGTAACATCTATGAAGCACAGAGGGGTGAGGCAACTTGAACAACAGACAAAGGTGAAGCCAAGATTTTACTGAGGGAGTCTGATTCCAGAAACTATGTTCATAATCATATCTGGGGAATACATTTGGGGGGGCCAAATACACATTTCAGATTGGTGGGAGAGACAGAGATAAAAGAAGGCTTGTGCAGAATGACATCTTTGTTTTACAGATTTGATGGAGAAGAGAAAGGGAAAACAGCAATGCTTTTGGGAGCCCCTGAATGTCACTGAACAGAGCTAAATAGTCATTGTATCATTCATTGAAACTTCCTAGGTATGAGCCATAGTTCACTGATTAAAATGAATCCCCTTCCTGACTGATAAGATGACCCATAAAAGAGAGAACTCTGAACCCTGAGAGGGAGTGTACTTACACCACAGTGTGGATTGCAGCTTGGATTAAACAGTATTCTAAGATAACAAATCAGAAACAAGTGCCCTAAATCACTCAACTGTCACCTCCTCTTCCTGAGAAAAATAGCAGTTCACAAAATGAATGACTTTCATTTAGAAAACAAACAAACAAACAAACAAACAAACAAGGAAATTAACATAATATAAAGGAGAGCTAAAACTTAAAAGGCAAATGGAAAATGTGCATCTTAAAAAGAATTATTTAATGAATAAAAGAACATTTTAGATAACTACTCTCCTATACTCTCAAACAATCAAAGGAACACCAGCATTTTAAAAATTATAAGCAATCAAGAAAAGTTATTAAGTCTATAGTGCAGAATAAGAGTGTGCTGCCAAATGTCAGAAAAGACAAAAATAAGATAGTTTACATAATGATAGATACTAAGACGTAGAAGGAGTTTGAATAGATACTGATAAAACACAGGGGCACAGTGAACTGGATTATGAAAATTATATAAAACAGGGTAGAGATAAAGGCAATTAGAGAGAGGAAGAGATAGTTGGAGGACACAGAAAACATATTCAACATATGGACAATTACCATCCTTGTTACTAAAACAGAGGAAAGAGCACACAGCACATATTACATATGGAAAAGAAAAAGAAAAAAACAAAAAAAAAAACCAAAAAGAAAACATTCAGGAACATAATACAAGAGAGCTTTCCTAAAATGAATGAAGCCATAAATGTGCAGATTGAAAGAATACTGTGTGATCCAAGGGAAAAAACAGCTAAAGAACGAAAATCACTGAAACATACCCTGATGAAATTACTGCAATTCCAGGATATAAAAATTAACACCGTTATAATCTAGGCAGAACAGAAATATCAAAAAAAGGACCAAAAAAAAAAAAAAAAGAAAAATCAAATGGCCTCTACAATTCTCCTCAAAAACACTTCAATAGAAGAATACATTAGAACAATATTTTCAGAATTGTGAGAAAGAAATGAATACAAGAATTTCATACCCTGCTAAGTTACTGCATCTGTAAAATGATATAGAAAGTAATGTCTGTAATTTCAGAACTTTGAGAAAAACTGCACTCAGATAGATTGATTGGATAAATATCTTTTTGAAATCTAAACAATCAGAAGAGGAGAAGGAGGAGGAGGAGACTCAGAATGAATAACTCAGAAATTTTGAAGCTGAATGATAAAAGAAATAGTAGCGATCACTGAATGTATGTAAATACAGAAATTAGACCTTAGAATCCATAGTAAATGGCCTATAGAATATAATACAAAGGGTATAAAACCTGACAATGTAAAATACTGTACTGTAATAAACTAATCAATATCAAGGAAAGAAAGATACAATAGGTAGGAGGCATTTTAAATATAATACTATTCTTATTTTTCAGGGCAAGGTATCAATAGATACTGTCAAATTTGCCAAATTAGTAAATAGAATTTAGGTGTATTATTTTAAAGTTATAAGGTATTAAGAGATAACCACTGCAAAGTCCATAATTTTAATTCAAAGCTTTGAAATTACTGAAAGGGGGAAAAGGCAAAAGATAACAAAAAAAAAGAAACCTAGATCAAAAAGCAAATATTTAAAACTGAACACACACTAAAAAATGAAAACCAGTTCTCTTCAATAAGACTTGAGGTCAATGAGTGAATCCAAAGGAAAATTTTAAAACATACAGAGCCTCAAACACTCAACATTTCTCTAGTGAATGTTGGTGGGAGTAAACTCAGGGGTAGCATGCCTTTTCTTCTTCTTACTAGAAACTAGATTTTGCTCAGCTATCTACCCTTCAGACCCACCGGTTCTGTTTCTCAGAATAAACTAAGCCTTGACCTGATGGATAAATAGGACCCTCACCCACTTTGCTAGGCACTGGTGGACCAATTCTGGCTAACAATGTGGGGAAAGAAGCATAATACAGACTTCTGGGAAAGACTTCTTTGTTCTCAAGAATGTCAATTGTGAGTGAGGAAATGTGGAGCTCTAATTGCTATGGACACCAGGGGATTTGTCTTAACATACAGTTTCTATTGGGGATCGCAGAGTAGAGAGACATGAAACACCTTAGGGCCTTGAACACATCACGGAGCTGCCAATAAATCAACCCTAAAGTCCACTTTACATATACGCTTCCTCTTATGTGAGTTAATACATCTTCTCAGTCAATTTGAGGCTGTTTTTGTTGGTTTCATTTTATATACAATACCATGCATCTAATTGATATAGTTAATAAATGACAAAGAATAACATAAATAAATTAGTCAATTCCAGTCATGTGCTGCTTAACGATGAGGATATGTTCTGAGAAATGTGTCACTAAATGATTTCATCCTTGTGCTAACATCATAGTATGTACTTATGTAAACCTAGATGCTATAGCTTACTACATGTCTTGGCTATATGGTATACCACCATTGTATTAGGTTGGTGCACAAGTAATTGCGGTTTTTGCAATTATTTTTAACCTTTTAAACCACAATTACTTTTGCACCAACCTAATATATATGGCCTGTTGTTGACCGAAACATCATTACACAGCACTTGACTATATTCTACATTTATTGAATGATTATTGTGTGCTATGCATAGAAATAGAGTTTAGTGAATACATAGCCAGCAAATGTACACACACTCATACGTACACAAATACATACCTATGTATGCAGCAAATATATGCACCCACATATACACACATAGAGAGAGGGTAGAGGAGAGAGAAAGAGAAAGGCAAGGGAGATCTCAAAAGAGATATGAGAAAATGTTGACAGCGTATATGTAACATTTCATACCAAATGAACTCTTTACAAGCGTATATTACTTCAACAACAAAATGATCTTTAAAAATTTTAAAGATTTAAACAATCTGTTTTCATTTTGACTATAAAGAAATCACTGCTGTCTCTAGTATCTGCCCTTACAACAAATGTCAACATTGTGTCTTTGGCTATAATCCACTGGTGAGAAGCTCTCAGCAGGAATACAGCTGAATTCTGTAGTGTTGGGCTGGGGTTAGATTTCCTATTTTATCATCCAAAAAAGAATAAAAATCATAGAACAAAATGCTTCAATAGCCCGACACTTCTGAAGCATTCATATATGCAGGAGAAAGAAACTAAACATCATTTTAAAAAGAAAAAAGAAAAAGCTATCCAAAGAAGCACATTCCGCAGAGCTATAGCTCTATAGATACACACATTATATGGGTGGTATAGAATAAAGATCTTGCTTATCAAGGACAACAGGTTTTAATGGCTGGGGAATTAAAATCTGGTTTCAGCAACCCCTTTGCCTGGTTGCAGTAAATTAAATTTAATGCCGACAGGAGTAATACACATTAGATTCCGGAGCAATAAATTTAAGCACCAAATTAATGCAACTGAACTGAAATGAAGGGTCTAGGAAGAACATTATGGACAAAGCAGACTCCTTTAATGATTGTTCTTTTCCTAATGGAGAAAATCAGATCTAAGAAGTAAAAATGCAAAACCCACCCACAGTCTCTGAAGCCTCTGGGTTGCTGACGCTGGTGTGTACGTCTCTGTTGAGCTTCCATTAGCCACATTTCATCCATTCCCTCTCCTCTCATTTCATGAATATCTGGTTAGTCTTTTTGGATAGAGCAACACCATTTTGAGAGAAGAGCGAGCTGCGATTAATGAGAGGGCAATGGGAACTTGTACTGAAAGCCTCAGGGGAAAATGGAACAGTAAATTTCCTTAATAAGATGAAAAGGTTTCACTTTTTTCCCCCCTGCATCATAAATATAAGCCATCTCACAGCTTAACGTTTATTTTAGAACAATTTGATTTTTCAACACAGATGCAGATCCTTGGTTTATAGGAGTTGAAAACCCTACCAAAGCTTCAAGATTATAGGGTTTTCAGAGGTATAAATGATCTACTTGCTATCCTCTTGCAATAATAACTCAATGTTATCATTGGTAGTCCTACAACATCTCCTGTTGAATCCCGTAGCATCTGCCTTGTAATGTCCAGAATTGTGGTGACTATCCTGGGTCCATTAGGGAAGACAGCCCCAGAGGAACCTCAGTACCTGATAGTAACCTTGGCATTCTGCCAGAACTACTCTGCCTCCAGACTCTTTGCTACGTGACATAAAACATCCCTCTGTGCTTTAGGTCTTTTTTTAGGTTGTTATTTTTCTAGTACTTTGAACCCAAATTATCCTAATTAATAAAGGGGATCAGGAACCAGAGCTTTAGTCAGTCATTAAGTCAACCATTTTAATTTAGTTCCTACTATGTGTGAGCCAAACATGGTCTCTCCCTCACAGAGACGACAGCTTATTGAGGATTCCAGAATTACAAAGAAAAAAAAAAATCAACAAATAATCAGGACCTCAAGGGATCCTGTTGTGTAAAAAAAAAAAATGCCAATCTCAAAAAAGGCTCATAGAGCATGATTCTACTTATTATGACATTTTGATGTAACTCAATCATAGAAATGGAGAATAGAGTAGTGACTGCCAGAGGTTAGAGATGAGGGGTACTCTGAAGGGGTAGCAGAGGGAGTTTTGTGGTGATGGAACACTTCTGTATCACATGTGATAAAAGTGCATGGAACTAACACACCCATATATACGCTCACACACATACACACAAATGACAGCATGTACTACTGAGGCTGAGTAAGTTCTAGAGTAGTCAGAGGTATACCTCTGACACTGTACCCATGCCAAATACCTAGTTTTAACATTGAACTAGCTGTAAGAGGTATTATCATTGGGGGGTGAAGGGGTGAAGGGTACCCGACACCTCCCTGTACTTTTTTTTTTCTTTTTGTAATTTCCTATGAATTGCTAATTATTTCAAAATAAAAGGAAAAAAGGAATTATAATAATAATCAGGAATTCCTTGTTAGGATGACAGATTGAACACATACATCTAATTTCTAATTTAGAATTTACCAAAAGCATCACAAAAACTACTAGAAATATTCCCTCTTACCGCTTAGGACTTAAATCCAGAAGTGTAAGGATACAATGAAAAGAGAAGACAATTAATGGTGTTTTGGAACCACTCATCATGGGCTTAGTATACAAAACAAGGGCAAATCCTGAGCCAGCAGTACAGCTGAAAAGGACCCAATCAATCCTACAAACCTCCTAAAAGGCTTGGGTACTGGCAATTCCAGAAACTTCTAGAAATGGGGGGAATGGGTGAGGCAGGGATCTAAAATGTGTTTTATTGGGTCAAACATTTTTGAGAATTAGTTAGGAATCTAGATCTTCTCCCCCATCCCGTGACTCTGAGTGATTGCCCAGCCTCCTCCCTGACAGAAGAAGGATATTTATTCTTTGGTGCGATTTATTCTAATCAGGATCAACGGGCACAGTCAGGAACATGGGTACCATCTGAAAAACAGAGGTGTTAAGTGACTTTATCTATGCTGCAAGCTGACACCCTTGAGTGCCCTCCTCCAGTTAGATCTCAGAATACAAGCCGAGAAACTCTGAGTTCCGGACAGGGGGTGAAAGACTCCTCCCTGGGAAACCTGACAAGCCCAAAGCAAAAATGAGCTAATACTGTTTCAATTCTCTAGTGCTACACACACACACAAAAAAAAAAAAACCATTGCGAAACTGCTTAAAATAACAGCCTATTATCTCTCACAGTTCTGTGGTTTGAGTGAGCAGTTCTTCAGCTCCTCTTGGCACTGGCTGAGGTATTAGGATGGATGGAGTCATGTGAAGTCTCCACTGGGAGCCCAGCGGGGGCTGTCAGCTGAAGGCATCAGCTCTCCTCCCTTTGGGTCTCTCCAGGAGGCTGCCTCACATCAGGAAGTCAGGTAACTGAGTAGTGTTTCAAGAGGGAGCAGTTCTAAAGGAAAGGGCTCAGCTGAGGCCCGGCAGAGTAATATCACTTCCACCGCATTCTATTGATTAAATCAGGCATAAGCCCAGCCTAGAGTCAGTATGAACATTCATAGGTTCTGGGAGGCATCATGCACTGGGGGTCAGCAGTGTAACAGCCCACCACACTGACATCAAGGGCTCCCCAACAAAGAGCTGACCTGGATCATCCTACACTGGAACTTAAATTAGCCACACCCTCAGAGATTCCAATCAGAGTTTTATCACCTACTATTAATTATGAGCAGACAAACCACCATCCATCAATACCTGAGACAACTGAAAAAAGCCTCCAATACAAAAGAGACCAAAACAAGAAAAAGGGAAAGAAAGCAAATTGGAAGAATTATAAATTATACAGAGGGTGCGCAAAAAAAATATATACACATTTTAAGAAAGGAAAAAACTGTATTAAAATTATGTTGATGGTAACCACTTTGAGCACCTCTTGTAATGGTAGAAGTCAAATGTGACTGGTATTCATCTTTTGTTATCGGTATATATTGAGTATTACAATTTTAACACAGTTTTCCTTTCTTAAAATGTGTATACATTTTTTGCCACCCTCTGTATATATATAGTTATATATATATATATATATACACATATATAACTATATATAGTTGTATATTTTATTACATTATATATTATATTAAAAATTAGATTATTATGTAATATTATATATCATATGAAACATGTAGTATATATGTATTACTATATTAGACTACATATATTATATATTAGAAATTATATATGTACCAGGAACATTGAACAATCTATTGCTGCTTTTTCTTGAAACTAGTATCTGATCTGTATCAAGATTACACCAGATTTCCCAATTATAGGAGACAACCGAGAATCCATAGTCTGGGCCAACTTTAAAGATGAGGCAGTTTAGGCTCGAGGAGTGGAAGTAATTTACTTGGATGACACAATTATTTGGTAACAAACCTGGAGTTAGAACCCTGGTGAACTGTTTTTATCCCAGTTTTTTTTCCTGTTATGTGGCACAGCTTCCTCAGAGGAAGAGATGCTCAGAAAAATGATAATTCATATGACTTCTGTCTCCAGTCACTGCTGTTCTTTCTATCACTGGACACCAGCTGGAAAAAAAGGCAGTAGGGCAGCCTAGCGCACAAGGTTTTTCCATTTTACCACCAAGATTGCTCTCGTGCTTTTGGGGAAAGAGTAACCTTAAAATGATGAATGTTTGTCCTATTAAAAGCTCCTCCAGCACAGGCATTATTGATAGTGTGTAAAAAGGCCATCCATTTTAGTGCAAATGAAAATTGAAATGGAGAGAACATCGTGTCTTTTTTTCTAATATATGGTGCTGGCTCAGGAGCAGTGTGATTGGTGTGAGCTGAAAACAGCTGTCCAGAGTCCTTGCGACCTTCACCTTCTCCCCACTTACCATCGCAGGGATGCCGGATCAGAAAGGAAGCTGTCTTCCTAACACAAATCTAATAATGTTTTCAGCTTTTAGCAGGGCATTCACGGACTCTCACAATCCGGTATCAATCTCCTCCTTGGATTTATCTTCTGTCACCTTCAGTCCCCAAACCAATGTGTTAGTTATGGGAGATAACTGTCATTATTATTCCCACATCGCCGTGTGCTCGTCTGCTCTCTCGGATGTGCTTTTTTCAGTGCCATTCCCATCTTTTCTGTGTGGCTGATTAATTCTCTTCTTTCACTGTCCAGCCCAGTGTCCCCACTGGGGCCTTCTCCACACCTTCCGTTCTTTAAGCTGCAAGGACTGTTGCATCATGACACTTCCATTGCTTTTTAAATGTATGAAGGATGTTCATGTGACATGGAATTATGGTCAGGGGTATGTCTGTCCCCTCATCTACAGGGTGAACTTCCTGAGAGCACAGACCTCATGCACCCTTGCATCTTCAAGGCCCAGCACAGTGCTTAGAGGTAGGGTTTCCAGGCGGGAATTCCCACCCATTCTCAGGGATTTTTTTCTCTTTCCCATTCCTGAATCCCAAGAAAAGTTGGTTGGGAAATCGGGAAAATTCGCTCCTTGAACCCAGGTGGTTGGTGGTATCTGCCATTACTTTGTGGAAACAATTCATCATGGAGAACAGAAAACAGTTTATATCTTGGGATTCAGGAATGGGAATGTGAAAAAATTTCCTGAGAATGGGTGGGAATTCCCACCTGGAAACCCTACTCAGAGGATAGCAGGCAATTAAACATTGGTCTAAAGAAGGAAACTGTCAATGAGTGGTGAATGAATGAGGAACCCATATGAGATCAGAAAGCATACTTCTCCTTTAAGAAGACTTCTCAGCTACAGAGTCAATCTCAGCCACCATCAGTCCCAATGATCAGGTACGGGGGGCTTCCACCTGGGCAATCAACCCTGCTGCCAAGGTTTGTGTCGTTTGCCTATCACCCAGTAATAACTTTCCAGGAGTCATATGGTGCTCATCTGAAAGAGCATCTTCGTTTAAAATGAAGCAATCTTTTTCAGTGACGTGAGAGAGCACTTGAGACCCTCCATGCTATATGATTAAAACCCATGCATTAATCTTTCTATTTTGTCTCTGGGTTTAAACCCTTTGCTGGTGATTATTATCTCTTGATACAAGAATTTTAAAGTAAACTGGCAGTTAATTTACCAGCATTTAAAAGTAATGAGGAAGCAAAGATGTCAGAATGAAATACACGTTTCTTTGAAAACTAAGGCAACGATTGCCAACTCTTTTGAAATCTGGTTAAGCATACCAACCTTAAAAGGGGAAGGATGAAAGAGCAGCTGAATTGTGATTTAGTTCAGACAGGGAACCATTAGGGAGGCAGCATGGAAAAATGACAAGAGGGTTAGGCTTAGAGCCAGGAGGCCTGGATTTGAAATGCCAGCTTCACCTGTTCTTAGCTTACCAGTTTAGCTGCTGCCATTTCTTTTGTCTATAAACTGCACATAATAATTTCTACTTTGCAGCATTGTTGATGATAAAATGAAATAATACATATGTAAGCTCAGAATCTGGCATGCAGTTGGTGCTCAATAAATGTCCATTTGTCCTTCAAAAAAAGGAGTACCTCTGACAGACCATTTGTTACATCTCTGTGTCCTTCACAAGGACGGAAAGAACAGCTGATTTGGAAACATGGAGGAAGGGGAATCGAATACATGCAAGGAGGCAAGATCGCTCAAGAACTTAGTAAACCACTTTACACTTATTTCAAATTGAGAGAAATTAGGTGGTCTACTCGACTTTACTACCCTACTGGTGAGCAGCTGAAGCCTCTGGATAGATAAAAGTAACACTTTGGCTGCGCCGTTCGACTAGTTCGACTATACTCGAATGATACTTCCATGCCGCTGCCTGCTCGTTCGACTTGACCCCATGAGCTCAGTGTTCCAGGAAAGATGTTTTGGAAAGCAAATGTACACATTTCTATATTTTTGTGTTTTTCGAGAATGAATAATAATAAGAAATTTTTATACTTTAAAGTAATCATTTTTTTAAATAAAATGTAGCACCTTAACTGTATTTATTTAAAATATAAATACTGTAGTTATTTTCTGTAGGTTTTTTGACACATTTTGGAGAACAACCGTGAAATCAATTCATGCAGTGGAAGGGTTAATAGGGCATGTCTAATACTGAGACTAACCTCTAACCTCCTAACTCAAATTCATCTCAGTGGAAAGAAAAGTGGTTTTTGGAGCCAACAAGAATAGGTTCAAATTCTGGCTCAGTTACTTCCTAACCCTATAACCCGGACAGTTATTTAATTGCTGTGAAATGAAGTGACTAAGCTCTCTGAGTTACAGTTATTTTGTTGGTAAAATGGAAGCATGGTACTTACCTCATTTAGTGGCTGTATTAAATTTGATAATGCATGTAAGCAGCAAATATAGGACCTGACACATAGTATGTGCATGACTACCTAGTTTTCCTCCCAACTTGGATCTTAGTATTGTTTTTCCCTACTAGGCTGGGAATTAATCAGTATAAAGTGTTACAGCAAAGCAGGCTCATGGGAGTCAGCTTCCCCAGCAGTTTTAAGTTACATTGCATGGATCCCTAGGGATTCTCAGAGTTGTCCCCTATGAGGGGTGGCAAAGTTCTCCATTTTAATCTGTTTAGTGTTTAAAAGAAATGGTAACACTACTAACAAGAAAAAAATATCAACATAGCAAACATCTGCAAACCAGTGACCTGTTGCAACTCACCCTTTTACATTTGAGTAAACTCAAAACAAAGAAGGCTCAGGCCTTGCCAGAAATCATCCTGTGTGTGTGTGTGTGGGGGGGATAAATGATGGCATATCAGATATGTAACACAGAATTGGGATGTCATGTGTGATAAATGAGTAGAGACTCTTCCTGGAAGACTATTATTACCGCCTACCTAGTGTGAGCTTTTCCCCAGAGGCCTCCCTATCCAAAAATAACCTCAAAATTTTGCCGAATATAACTGTTTACAAAGAAATTTGCAGAAGATCCAGGTACTTATATCATGTAAATAAATAGTAACAATAAAAAAGAAAGTGATGAGTGTCATGGAAGATATGTTGGAAAGGTGGGAATGGATGGTCATTTGGATCTGTCATGAGGGTAGACAAGTAATAAACTAGAGAGCAACCTTTCTAGGACAATTGCAGATAGTGTGCCATGAATTGTGGAACATGGTTACAACAGCTCTCTGCAGAAAGAAACACATAAACACGGAATGTACTTACATCCAGGTTTGGGAGTCAGAGTTCAGTTTCAACTCACTTGCTGCACCTTCAGCACGTCACTTCCCCACTTAGGCCTTCCGCACCTGTAAAAGGAGACACATAAACAGGTGTTTTGATGGTCCCTCCAAGTTCTAACATTCTCTGATTGTACTTGAAAATAATATCTATTTTCTTCCACTCCACACTTCTCATATGCCAAGAGCAGAGAAGTAGTTATGTAATAGAGGACCTCTCTTATGCTTATTCACCCCAAGCCTTTTAAAGTCAGTTCTATTCACATACTTGACTGTCACTGGGACATTGGTTCATTAAAGGATGCTGCCTTTTGTCCCTGGACCCATCCAGTGTGGCAGCAGCAACAGCAGCAGCTAAAATATGTCAATTAATCTATACAAGTTATTTTACTAAATTTGCTTTGGTCCCCACGTAGTGACAGCATGTCAGCGTCATTTCCTTCTTCCTCTTGGTTCTTGTTTTGAAATCCATCAAACTTTTTTTCCCCAACTGAATTCAATGTTCTTGTTCTTACCACCAGCCTCTGCAGCTTGCAACTCAGCAAAGTTTATTCTGGAGCACTCTAGTACATTACAAGCAAAGCAGTTCTCGTAATGTTGCCCACACTAGTTAGAGATGCTAGATATCATCATTGTTTTATTATATATTTAATTGCATGATTGCAAGACTGAGATTTGTTATGTCACTGTATTGTCTATTGATTATTTGGCATTTTGTTCAGTGCCATACATTTCGTGCGCTCAAATTGGAATTATGGTAAGATGTTTGGCACACGGTGGAGAAATAATTTTCTTGGAAGAATTAGATATTTTACCCATGGTGGCAGGCTTACATGAAATGGATATTCCTTTAAAGGCTGATAATGTATTTTAGATCATTTTCAGTTACCGCTGATTTCTATTTTACTTTCTGGGTGTCTGTGGGAAGTGAGAAGAAGAAAGATCAATATTTTCCTACTTTATGGATATGTTAAAATCATTTATTAAAAGCCTGCCAGGGATCAAACCTCATAAAAAAGCAATCCAGCCTCGAAATGAAGGGCACTGAGTTTGTGGCTTGCAATCTCCTTTAACAGAGTAACCTCTGAACCCGTTAAAGACATCTTGAAGGTTCTAAATGATGTGGCTCTTTCTTCTTTCTCCATTTGGTCTGTAGTCTCCCTCCCTCTTACGTACACACTGGCTGTCTCTCTTCCAGACTGAAGGGCTTTGCACTGGCTGTTCCGGTACCTAGAATGTGCCTTCTCTTTCACTCACATCACCATGTCTTGCCAACCTCTAACCTCTGACCTTAGTTGTATCTCTGATCTGAGATGCAACTTTTTCAAAGAGAAACTTGAGCTCCTCAAATTTAGATCCACTATCCCTATTTTCCCAATGCATCGGGCCATATGCTTTGCTTTCATAGTACTTTGTAGTTTTCTTGTGATTATTTAAAATACATCCCACCTCTTTCAGAATGATGAAAATCATGATGTGAGGGACCACGCTTACTTGGTTTTATCTATATTTTTCATGTTCAGGACATAATGGAAACTTAATAAATATTCTGAAATGAATATTCTGAATGAATATTTTGAATATTCATTCAGAATAATGAATGAATAATTCCGAGTGAGTATTTGCCTTTATATTACCCATTTGTTCAACTCTGGACTCAGCCTAGTACAACTACTCTACGTCTTTGGGTTGGATGGGTATCAGCTTACTATAAAAACAGCAACTGGTGAAAAATTTTAATTTTATAATAAACATTGAACATATTCATTTACATTAATATAATCTTCATTATTATGGTGGAAATAGTTCTTATTTAGGGATTATTTGGTTACAAAAATAAGGAATCTACTCAATGATGCCCAGCATAAAGGCTGTCTGGGGATCTAGTAGAACCAACTTCAGAAAACGGAATTGCCTATCACAAAACTGAAAAGTCTTCAGGCAGCCTCTCTCTACTGCTCTTTCTCTGGCTCTCTAATACAGTTTTTCATCTCTGCCTCTTCCTGAACATATCTTTGTTTCAGAACGGTTTTCTCAGTGAGACTCTTAATTCCTTCTGCCTGTAATTGTGGCTTGCACAGGCAATAGCTTATCAGGAGCCCAACTTTGTCTCTAAGTCTATGTAACCTTGCAATTCCAGTGCCCAGCATTGTCTTACTCAGTTGGCCTCTGTCTGGCTCAGCTTACACTCTCAAAAGGCAGATACTGTCATTGGTTGCTGTCTGTTCATAGGATGTTTCCTTAGGTCCTTGCTATATAAGGTCTCCATAAAGACCTGCAATGTGGACCCAGAGCCTTGAAGCAACGGTTCATGTTCAGCATGCAGCCTTGAATAAGAAAATACGGAGGTAAAGAAAATTGAGAAATGTTCCTATTAAATGATTTAATAAAACCATTTTGGTGTTGACTTTGGAAATATATGTTTATCTGGGTTATTCTATGGGGGATACTTTATCCCTGCATAACAAAAGGTAACTGGGGTGTTATGAGTATTATGTTAGGTTGGTGCAAAAATAATTGTGTTTTTTGCAATTATTTTTGACCTTTTAAACCACAATTACTTTTGCACCAACCTAATACTAATGTTGTACAACCAGAGGCAGAAGCACATCTTCATTGTTGGGTTCAACTTTGTTTTCCAAGGGCAGGGACACTGTCTATTAATCAAAATCTGTCTTGAGTGTTTCTGTATACTTTGTATGTGCTCACTAAACATTTAGATGGCGGGCCACTTGCAGAAGTGTGGATGATCCCATATGTAATGTAGGTTGTCCAAATGATGCCCATATTTCAGGCTTCTGAATGTGAGTCATGCTAATAGTAACTTAAGTAATAGGGTTTTGGGGGTGGGGATGCTGATTAATGACATTCTGATCCTCCCTTTCTGAGTTCTGAATCAATTGATATAGACAAAAGATTAAGAAAGAAGGAGAGATGAATAACTTTCTTACTTGTTAAAGCCAAAGTAGAGAACAAGATGTAGTTATCACACACAATAGGGTTCCTAATACTCTTGCCTTCCTCTTCTGTCCCCTTTCCTCCCCCTCTTTGAAGTATAGTCGTATTGTCAAAATTGGACTAATGAAAGCACCAGCTCTAGACTGAAAACTTCAAGGAATTACTAACTCCAATCTTATTCAAATTGCTCTAAAGATGAAAAAATTGGTGAAAAGCTACCTGACTTATTTTATGATACTAGTATGATCTTGATACTAAAACCAAAGGAAATTGTGAGTAAAGCAAATTATAGGCCAATTTTACTTTCCAATGTAAATAATAAAGTCTTAAATAAATATTTAGCAAACAGAATCTAGGTGTTCATAAACAAATACAGGTGGATTTACCATGGTAATAATGAAATTTAAGCCCCAGAGTCTTTCAGTTACAAGAGCTCCTTCTAAGTCATATTGCTTGATTTTGGAATTTTTTCCTCAGAAAAGGCCCCCAAAATGTGTACAGTCCTACAAAACCATCTCATTTCAAACATATGCACACAAACCTATACACACAGTGTAAACACATCATGGACAATTAGGGTTTACTCTAAAGATCCTAGAATCTATTAACATAATTAACCACAATAATAGGAAAGAAAGAGAAACATATATGATCATCTAAAGAGACAGAGAAAACAGAATTGGATATATTTCAGTGTCTACTCTTGCAAAGAATTGTCACCAAGCATTGTGCTTTATTATGAAATGGCAGAAGCATTTCATTGAAGGAACAACACGAGGATACCCAGTACTGCTGCTTTTATTCTGTACCAGCCTTGGGGTCATAGCCAATCCATTAGGATAATATAAACTGTTAGTATCAAAGTGGAAAAGAAAATATGGAACAGATTTTATTTGAAGAAAAATAATTGTATTTATAGAAATACCCGAAAGAATCTCATGATGAATGAATTAATAAAAGATTCAGCAAGTTTATCTCACACAAGTTTAAAATGCCCATATCAATGACTGACTGATGCACAAGCAAAAATCCATTGAAATTTTTACAACAAAAATATATGTCTTTTACAAAAATTAAAAAAAAATGTTATAGATCAATGCACTCAATACAATTGCAACCCAAATCACTTCACGGGTTGATAAATTAAGAAAATTCACATAGATGGAGTAAGAATAACCAAAACAAACAAACAAAATAATAATAAGGAAGTGGCATTCACTCTGTAAGATGTTGACCTATTATAAAACCCGGTAGTTAAAACCAGGTGGTGGTGCAAAAATTGCCAAGTATACTAATAGAATACAATGGAAAATCCAAATAGAAACCTATGTAAATAGGACAGTTGGGATGTGAGACATATAGCAGCATAAATCAGTGAGAAAATCAGGGGCCATTCAATAAATGGTGCTGGGACAACTGGGTTAAATACATTGGGGGAAAAGTCTTATCTCTTTCTCCCATGAGACATGTTAAGTCAAATCCAGATAGAATAAACACAAATGTGATCAGCGAAACTTCTTTTTTTTTGAGGAAAATATGGAAAAATATTATTATGACTTTAGCATGGAGAAAGATTTCATAAATAAGTCACACAAGGCGTAAGTCACCAAGAAAAAGATCGATAAATCTGACAGAATCAAAATGTAAAACTTCTATACAACAAAACACATGATAAAAGAGAGTGAAGAGCGGAGCCACTGACAGGAAATAGGTATTTTCATTACATATGGGCAATAAATGATTAGTGAGGTGGATGTTAACCCAGCCCACATGTTTTCACACCCTTGCTAATATGTGGCAAATTCCCCATTATGTGAGTATCGCCCTCCCAAAGAAGAAATCAGCTAGGGCTTAGGGAGCAAGCCTAGGTGCCCATGATCTGATGCACCAGCAAGACTTTGATTAGAAAAAAAACACCCTGGCTTTAGGGGACAGCAGGCAGTGTTTTCAACCTTCGGTTTCCAGCCTCATTAGTGGCACACTCAGTGTTTGGGCCCAGCTGTGTGGCAGTGAGGCCTCTGCTATGACAACCCTGCAGTGTGATTTTGGCAAACCACAGGACCTCTGCGTCAACTCTTTGGTCCTTCCAGAGATTCCATTAGCTGCTCAACATCCTTTTAATACATGACTTTTCTGCTTAAACTGGCTAGAATGTGTTCTTGTGCTTGTGAGTAAGAACAATGACTAATACAACTCCTATACAGAATACATAAAGAGCACTTCCCAAATCGATACACGAATTTAAAAATGAACAGGAAACTCAGAAGAGAAAACCTGAACTGAAAGGCTAACTAGTATATGAAAAGGTGCTCCACAGCACTAGTACTCAGGGAAATGCAAAATAAACAACCAAATAAGACTTTATATTCACCACATAGGCAACTTTAAAAATCTACTAAAACCAACTGAAGGAGACGATGTGTTCAGAGATTACCCATCCCTGTTGCTGATGGAATGGTACATTGGCACAACCACGTGAAAGAGCACACATTGTATCACGTGAGAGCTGTGCCTTCCTAAGACACAACAAGCATGTACTCTGAAGAACCCCTTTCCCATATGCCCAAGGCGGATGTACAAAAATTTTGACTAGAGTTGCTTGTAATATTGAAGGTTTGACAACCCAGAAAGTCAATACGAGGATAAATATATAAATTATACCATTTTTAGTTAAATTCCATGTAACAGTTAAAATGGATTAACAAAACAAGTATGTACCAGCGAAAAATGTCAAAACATGTCAAGTGGCCAGAAAATAAAACGAAATGAAATACTGAACAGTATCATGCCATGTTTGTATTTAAAAAAACACACACAAATAAACAAAAAATAACATTCTGTATAATTTGAGGATATATACACATGTAGTGAAAATGGTAAGATCATGCACAGAAAAGGGACTTACCCACTTTGAGATGATATTTACCTCTGTAGAGAAAAGTGTGGGGAGGGAGCTCCAACCATTCCCATTGTTATTTTCTTAAAAATATATTCTAAAGCAAATGTGCCAAAATGATGAAGTGTTAAATCAAGTCGTGGGTATATGTGTATCCATTACATTATCCCCCTTCCCGTATGTGTATTTGACCTATTTCCTATTTAAATGTGTAATTAAGAACTTTCTAGATGTGCAAGTAAAAGAAAACAAAGAGAAGGAGGAGATGGAGAAGGCTGACAGTCTGACAACAGCAGCCTGGACACATTTTCAAGAGGTTTCAGTTCAATACAGCATAAAAATGTACGATAACGGTGCTCTGTCACCCCTGACTTATTAGTCTCCCGGGCTTTGGGTACAAATCCTCCTTCAACTCCACACTAGTTAAACAGGCATACAACATGGGATTCCATATAAGAAAACTATAAGCTCCATGAGGCTGTAGTCCCCTGAATGAGCATTTAGTAGCGATTCAAAAATGCTGGTTCACTGAATCAGTAAATCACTATCAAGGTAATTAAATAACCAAAATAGCAAATGCACAGTACAGTGGGTGACAACCTTAAGTGTCAGAATAGAAAGTAACTTAAAACAGTACTAGATAGTCAAAACTGCCCTTGGAAATCCTTAGAAAATCCCCATGTTGGGAGAGAGGTGGTCATTCTCATTGAGGTTGAACACAGCATCTCACTTCCGGCTTTGGAAACTTTTTTTTTTTTTTTTTTTTTAGTTAAAAAACCCCATACGATTATAAAAAGTAGTTGTGTTGTATGTGGGGGTGAAGTTATACTAAACATGTGTATCTTTAAATGTTATAACCACACTCAGACGAGAGGTCCACACTACCAGAAGCCTGAGGAACCTGTGTTTCAGAGAACACAATCCATGTGAAGGTTGCTATTGGGTGTGAACTGAATAAGTAGAATAGCAGATAGAATTCCGTACTTTTAAAAATCATTGCTTATCTCTTTGTCTTCATAGACCAAGTGAATACAACTGAATTTATATGAATTAATGGAGAATATGATGTGAGTCAACCTGATATGGGATTGTTTCGTTATTACCAAAATAATTATAATTAACGAAAGCGCGCTAGGAACCTGTAGTTTTTCCAATACAACATCCTCTGAACATGCTTACATGACTGACTTCATGCTCATTTGTTTATTGTGGACCAATTCGCAAGACAACATCTTTCTGAGAACTGCTGCTCCTGGACCTGAAAAATTCATAGTTCATCCTAACTTTCCACTGTGTGAGTGTGTGTGTGTGTGTGTGTGTGTGTGTGTGTGTGTGTGTGTGTCCTGCCACATAGTATATTCCAACATGTCAACCCAGGCAACAGGCATTTTTAAGAGCATGATAAATACAGAGTGTTGTCTACAGTCCTGCCTCCTCAGGATTTTTATGCCAAATTGAAGGTAGGTTTATCAAATTTTCAAATGACAAGAAGCTCAGCGACACAGAAAATATTTTCAAATGCAAAGAGAGAGCGAGAGCGAGACAGACAGCGAGAGAGAAAGAAAGAAAAAAAACTTACAAGTTTGGAATGATGAGATGAATAACACAACATGGAATTTAAAAGAATTAAATGTAAGGGCTTGGACCTGAGTTGAAAAATCAACTGCTCAGATAGAAAATGGGGGAGAGAGGTGTCAGAAACAGAACACTTGAGAAAGAATTCGAAATTTTAATCAACAGGAAGATCATCAGGGTAATGAGTTGCTTGGGACTTTGTACGGGAGAATATTTTAAACTCTAATAATGCTACTAATTTAAGTGTATTAATATGTCACAGTTTGGAAATATTGTACAGTTCCATTTCAATATAAACCCTTTCTGCCAAATGAATTAATACATCCAAATATGGCTAACAGGATAGTGTTTCAGTTGGCTATTACTGTACAACAAACCAGCTGAAAACTTAGTGGCTTAAATGCGTTATTTTCTACAATTCTGTAGTGGGGGAATGTGGTCGGGGTTTGGCTGTGTGGTTCTTCTGCTCCAAGTTGTGCCAGCTGAGGTCATTCACTTATTCAATTGCATTTAGCCAACACCTAGGCTGAGGCAGAAGGTCCAGTAAGTTTTCAACTCAAAGGTCTGGTGTCTCAGTGGTCCTCCCTATGGCCACTCTCCCTCTCTCTACATGTTCATGCTCTCACTACTTGTAGTCTACACTAGGGTTTCTCGACTTCTGCACTATTGACCTTTTGGGCTGAATGATTTTTTCACTGTGGGACTGTTCTGAGCTTTGCAGGCTGTTTAGCAGCACCCTTGGCCTCTACCCACCAGATGCCAGTGGCAGGCCTTTCCCCCCACGCCCCAGTAGCAACAGTCAAAAATATTTCCAGACATTGCCAAATGTCCCCAGGCAACTTTGCCTCTGACTGAGAACGACTGGTCTGCCACAACCAAGTATTTTATAGCATGGCAGCTGACTTCCCTGAGAGGGAAAGAGGAAGCTCCCAATTGTCTCAAAGTCTGGGCCTGCAAGTTTCAGACCTTCACTTTGACCACATTCTTTCAGTCAAAGCAAGTCACACACCAGCCCCGCCTGTAGGGGAGGGAAATCACTCTTTCTTCACGTTTGCTTGCAATAAACATGGCAGTGACACCAGCCAGCCGCAGCCTCTTCTTGGGCACACAATTATTCTGCATGAACCGATCAAAAATGGAAACAGTCATGCACATGGTGTCCTGTGGTAACCTGGATTCCCTCTGAACCTCCACTAGCCAATCAATTAGGATGGCTTTCATGCTTCCAGTGACTTCACGACCCAGTCGGGATTTTGGTCTGGCTGCTTGCTCTTCCTCAAGTCGTCTCAGAAAAGCATAGCGGTCTTTCACACATTCACTGCAAAGGTTGCGATCGGCTCCATCGTCTGCCTCCTTATCATTCACTGCAAGAAGTACGTCAGAGAAAGCCTGACATGGGTATTCGTCTGCAGGGGCACATCCAGATGTTCCCATAGGGCTTGGAGAGGGAGTAGCCACCAAAATAGGCTCAGGTGAAAGTTTTTCTCTAGCACAGCCATAGGCACAGTCTCCAGTGCCCTTTCCAGAGGTTTTGGTGGGTTTATTTAGCAATACCTTTTCCAGCAGCTAAAGTTTTGCTTCCTTGTTCAGAGGCATTTTGGCCTGTGGCTGGTTACTGACTTTGCTACCGAGGTCTCCTAGAGCTGTGCTTGGCTGTAGCTGGGGCTGGGAGGCTGCAGCAGTGACCACAGGCACGCACGTTACGGCCATACTGATCTTCGTCTGATTTTCAGCATCATTTTCATGTTTCTGATGATGCAGAACGTCAAGTCTTCCTCTTCGCCAGGCAGCAGCTCAGTGGGGAGAAGTGGAGAACCGAGGGGATTTATTCTTAAATAATTTGGTTAAATAAAGCTTAAGTTGCCTAAAATACTGAAATGCTATGATTTTGTTTGAATCTGTGTGTATTTCTCAAGGTCTATTAAGTCATATCAGGACTATTTAGAAATTAATGTGTGGAGGAGGAGTGAGAATGTTATGAATTCAATTCCATAGGGAATATAATTTTGTAAGGTGTTAAAATTACGCAAACAAACTTGAACGGCAATGCCGTGTGAAAGGCAGTCCTTACTATGTGTGTAAGGCAGTCATTAAAATTCACTTGAACTAGAACAATAAAATCCCAATAAAAATACCAAGTAAGTATCCAGGGGAAATCAGGTTTATGTTCTGTTAGAAATTGCCACCTACACAGTAGGCTGCCAACCTTGCCTCAGATGTGTGGGACAGAAATCTTATCTAAAACAAAGCAGGGAAGAGACACAGAATTCGGTGTGGGGAATATGACAGGGCTGAAGAGCTGTCTGGAGCTCCGGAAATGTGATTTGCCCGAGAATGATAAGAACAAAGACATGATTATAGCCAGTCCCTCAAAGACATCTTAGATGTGGCAAAGTCTGGTATTAAAACGAATGGATTTGTTTAGCTGCATTCAGCATAAGGTAGGATGTCTTTCCACACTAATGGAATTGAAAGATTAAAAAAAAAAAAAAAAACCACCAACTTGCTCTTGGATGAGAGAATAAAATGATTAAAAGGCAACTAAGTCATTCTCAAGTAGTGTGTGCTCTAAAGAAATCTGACAGGAAGACAGCTGCAGTTAGAAGCCACTGTGTGGGCCAATCTCAACCAGGAAGTCTCCCAGTGATTAAAAGAACAGCTTGGGTTAGGTTTGTCTCTTAGAATTCTTTCATATGCAGGCTGCTTTCTGTTCAGCCATTTTAAGAAGTATATAGTTCTAACTAGGTAGTTAGGTATCTTTTGGGAGAGTAGCGTGGACAGAACTTTCAGGTTTCCCTATCCCAGAATACACAAGCTCTCTCCTTTTTTTTTTTTTTTTTTTTTATCAGTACTCATCAGTGTGACTTAAGACCCTCATCACTCTACTGAATCTATTACCTCTCATATCACTGAGAAATTACTCTTTGAAAAATGTCCTTTCCTAATTTTCACTATCCTTCATATTTATGAAGTGCTAAATGCTGTTGATCCTGCATTGCTTCTTTAAGCCTTCTCATCTCTGAAACTTTTTGCTTCGGAATCTTCTCCGAGCACCTTTTTCCTATTACTTAGCTGTTAATTTCCACCCATGCCCCATCTTTCATGCCTTTATTTTTGCTCACTCATTCCCTCAGAAAGCTTATGCACCATTGTTTCTTCAAATATTACTATTGGGACGACAGATTCCAAATCTAAATTTCAAACTATAAATCAAGTTATTTAGATTCCAACACTGTTTATAGGGTATGTCTGCTTAGATGGCACATCTATATTAATTAGGACATGACAGGCTCCATACAAACTAAACTAAGCCTGGAAGCTTAGTGACAATATGAAAAAGTTTTGTTGCTACTCATGTCACACCTAGGGTAGGGCAGATTATTCTCTTCTGAACAGTGACTCAAGGCTACAGATCCTTTCCAACACTTGTGGTATCCAGACCAGACCCAGGGATCTATGTGGAAGTGGCATAGATCCCTTCCAACTGCATCCTATTGGCCAGAACCTAGGCACATGATCCCAACCTAATATGAAGGAGACTCATAAATATAGTCTTCATGTGAGCACTAGAGGAAACATATCAAGTGGGATTTGGTAAACACAGAATATTTTCTCTACCACAACATTCTCGCTCAGCTCAATTCCACTCAAATCTAACTCATCATCTTCCTCTCCAAACTGTAGTTAACCAACTATGTAATACACTATTTCCAATAGTCATCCAGTACTTTTTTGGGTATCTCATACTTAAAAAACATTATCTTTAATAAATCATTCTATTTGACACCAAAACTTAGTTTTTATTCTTTTAAAATATCAGTCATATGTTCTCAGTATTGATACCTTAGATCAGCTATTCATAAAGTCCTGCTTGTCGAACTTCATAATATCTCACTATATAATTTCCCTCCTCAGTTTATTGTCTTTCTGGAAAATAGCTTCCTAAAACAATGCTTCCTTAACATCTCTCCTCTGCTTAAGTGACTTCTTATTTTTTTCAGCGTCAAGTCCAAACACTCATGGATCTCAGAACTTCGCATAATTCGGTCCCATACCACCCAGATGACTTGATCTTCCATTTCTGTATTAGTCAGCATTCTCCAGAGAAACAGAACCAATAAAATATGTACATCTGTATCTGTATCTATGTCTGTCTAGAAAGAGATTTATTATATTGTATTGGCTCACATGACTGTGAAGGCTGAGAAATTCCATGATTTGTTACCTTCAAGATAGAGACCCAGGAAAGCTGGTTTTGTAGTTGGAAGGCCTGAGAGTCAGAGAGCTGGTGGTATAAATACCAGTCTAGGTCAGAAGGCTTGAGAATCAGGCGTGCTGAGGGCAGGAGATCAATGTCCCAGTGCAAACAGGAAGGCAGAGAGTCTATTCAACTTTCCTCTGTCTTTTTGTTCTATTCAGATGCCCATCCACATTGTGTAGGGCCATCTGCTTTACCCAAGCCACCAATTCAAAGGCTAGTCTCTTCAAGTAACACCCTCACAGACATACCCAGAAATAATGTGTAACCAGTTGTCTGGGCATCTTTTGGCCCAGTCAAGTTGACAAATAAAATGATCCATGACAATTGCTCTTCTGTATGTTCCCCATGGTCATTTCTCTCATAATCCCTCCCATCCTCCACCACCTTTTATACATACTGACCAAGCTATTACTTGTCTTACTGATGTTTTCCTAGCCTAAAGTACATTGTCAACTCTTTTATTCATCTGTCCAAAATCCTATTTATACTTTTTTTTTTTAAATTAAAGTTTATTGGGGTGACAATTGTTAGGTAAAGTTACATAGAGTTCAGGTGTACAATTCTGTATTACATCATCTATATATCACATTGTGTGTTCACCACCCAGAGTCAGTTCTCTTTCCATCACCATATATTGGATCCCCTTTACCCTTATCTACCGCCCCCACCCCTATTTATACTTTAAGATTTAACTTCTATTCCAATTCTTCTATGAAATAGTCTTTGTCTCTTCCAGTCCTTGCTAATCCCATCATTCTCTCTGCTCAGTTTAGCACCTCACAGTTTTTCCTTGTTTCATGTTAGATTTTTCTCCTAAAGTAGTGCATAAGCACTTAATTCAGGACTCACAGTTTTCTGGTGATTGTAGAATTCAACTCTATGTGCTGATTTGTGTGTCTATTTTTTCTCTGAATCTCATACAGCACCTAGGAGAGTGATAGGCACATAGTCAATTCTAAATAAAACAACAATGTTTCAAGATAGAGAAAACTGCAATGATAAGATACCAGGAAGAGTTGTTTATTTCTGTAGCACATCGTTCCATGGACATTTTCATGAATTCTATCAGGTTTTTATTTTCATGGGATATTGTCAGTAGCACATAAACTTTTTATAGGACTCCTAAAAAGCTTTAAAATAGGATGAGTATTCTTAGCATACACCTATATTGAGACATTAATTAACCCCCAAATACTACATAACACATTTATTCAATGTTAAGTATATGGGCTATATATAGACACTGGCAATTTCTGGGCAACTTTAGTCTCCAAAATCAATTCGTTGCAACTACTTGCAGAATTTGGTGTTTCTACATTAAAGTTTTCCTGAAGATTTAGATCTCCCCTGAACATATTCAGTTGTTCTCCTGGGTATTTGTGCTTTGGTTAAGTTCAGTTATGAGCTTTCAGGATTGGATGATTCATGCTGTTATTTCAGGCTGCTTATGTTTTTTCTTCAACTTATAGCTCCCTATCAATGAATTGTCGACTCATTGGCAAGAATCAAATGCACTTTGCAGACAGTTGCCATATTTCTTCCTTCCTTTCAATCTTCTTGTCTCTGGAGAGTCACTTTCCATGCCCATATGCTTCTCCATGAGGTACTCTGTCCCTTGGTTCTCTAGTTCCCTTGTTGGTACATTTCTATAAAAAGCCCTGTAACTCTCATTTCACTCGCAAATAAATACTTACTACTAAGAATACTTAAACTGTCTATGCCTAAATGTATACTCACCTAAAATTCATTGAATCACAACAAAGTGATTCAGGATATTCACAAACACCACTTTTCTGGGCTATTTCAGTTTGTTCCACACCAATTAATCCACTAGGTTCTCTGGCATCTCTACCATCTGTATTGTCTTGCGTATTTTCCAAGCAGCCTGACAATGATGTGGAGACCTCGAAGAAATACCTTCTCCTATAAGAATGTTGCTATTTGTGAGTGATAAACTGGAAGAGACACTGGAGGAAAATCCTGTTTTTAGGGTCAGATTTACACATCCACAGGTATCTGAGGAGGCAGAAAACCCAGGATCTATTCCCGATCTATTCCCAGGCTCGCCCTGGCTCCCTGTGTGACCATGGACAAGCCGTGGCTTGATGAATCTCTCTACACCTCAGGTTTCTCGTTTGTAAAGTCATAGAGTCAGACCCGATGATTTCTGAGGCCCATTTGCAATCTTCTACGCTATAATTTGTTTCATCATTGACATTCATTGTGATTTGCAAAGAGATGAGCATTTGGAGCAAAGCTTTTGATTTAAAGTCTGTGCTTGGAAGCACTGCTTATTGGGTATGGTGAATACTAATGAGGGGATTGAGATATTTCCGGGATGAGCTTCAGTGACCATCAGAACCTTCTCCAGAGCTTCAGATCCAAGAATATTCTTTTCCAGATCCATGGTTCATTCTTCAGAGTGAACATAGATTATAATAAGAACCAAAACACTTTTGTTTTAGTTTTGAGAAAAGCCAAGCATGCTATAGATTAGCCTTGCAAATATTAATCACACGTTTATTAGCCCACCAGGAATGTGTTCAATCATCTTTCAACCAGGGCCTGCTTGGGAAGGGAACAATTAGCTTGCCACTTGCTTTTTAAAAATCTTAAAAAAAAAAAAAAAAAAAAAAAAAAAAAAAAAAGAAAGAAAGAAAGAAAGAAAGAAAGAAAAGTCTAAAAGAAAAATTATGGCCAGAATGACCTAACTGGATACTGAATAGAATATAGGAAAACCCATCTCTGACCCAGAGAAAGTCCAACTCAAGCCCTATCCTCACGAATCTTGGGTTTATCTTTGTGTAAGACAGTGGATCTCGAGCTTTAGTGAACATCAAAATAACCTGGAGAATTTGTTCAAACACGGTGTCCTGTCCCCAAGTCCTGCCATTCTGATTCAATAGGTCGGAGTGTGGTCCAAATAGGTGCATTTCCAACAAGTGCTCAGGTGATGCTTCTGCTGTTCTGATGAGTTCACTTTGAGTAGCACTGTTCTAAAGTACTACCACATTATTGGTTAATTTTACACACAAATGAGAATTAATATTGGTAAAATTAATAGGACATACAGTAAACAAAGAAATATTTTCAATGATTAATGATTATTCTTTCACTCTGATTCTCATAGCCCAACCAAAGAAGCCACAGTGCCTTGGAGAAATGATTGATACGAGAGCTATGGCACCGAAAATACAGGATGACCCTGGAGCCTTTCACAGGGCCCACAAGTAAGAAAATGCTCAAGTAATAAGATAAATACTGACAGTACTGAGTTATAACCCAAAGGACAAAATAAGGAATACTGAAAATATATTTTTTAAATTGAAAAAACAAAACAACAAAAAAACAAAACCAAAAAATCCACTCTACTCATTAATATCCTAAAGACCTTTCCAAGATCTCAGTGCAAGGCACATTTTAACATTATATGAACAATAAAGAATTTGAAGTCAATTGTGTGAGAAGCTGGAATAATGCAGAGAAAACATAGCACTACCGTGTGAGAGAGAAAAGAAGGCTGCAGTCGGAGAGAAAATAAAACATTCTACCAACAAGTACTGGAAAACAAAAGAAAGACCTCTTCCTATAAGCCACTCCTGTAGATGTCTAGCAAGAGAAAGAATAAATCAGTAATTGCCATGAATAACCAAGGTAACACGACAGCTCAGAAAGAAAGTGAAAAATCTCCAGAAAAGGAACTTAAAGATATGGAAATATGTGACTGAAATGACAGAGAATTCAAGATTGCAGTTCTGAAAAAATTCAACGAGATGCAAGAAAACACAGAAAGGCAGTTTAATGAAATCACAAACACAATTAAAGAACAACATGAGCATTTTACGAAAGAGATTGAAATTTTAAAAAAGAACCAAATAGAATTTTTGGAGATCAAGAACTCAATAGAAGAAATTAAGAATGAAATAGCCATCTTAGGTAGTAGAGTTGACCAGATGGAGGAAAGAATCAGTGACATCGAAGATAGAAACCTGGAAATTACACGGATGGAAGAAGAAAGAGACTTGAGACTTAAAAGAAATGAAAGAACTCTACAAGAACTTTCGGACTCCATCAGAAAGAGCAATATAAGAATAATGGGCATACCAGAAGGAGAAGAAAGAGAGAAGAAGAAACAGAGAATATATTCAAACAAATTGTCGATGAGAACTTCCCAAATTTGTGGACAGAACTGGATCCTCGAATCCAAGAAGCAAGTAGAACACCTAATTACCTCAATCCCAACAGGCCTTCTCCAAGGCACATTGTATTGAAGCTGTCTAAAATCAATGACAAAGAAAGAATCCTCAAGGCAGCCAGGGAAAAGAAGATGGTAACCTACAAAGGAAAGCCCATTAGATTATCATCAGATTTTTCAGCAGAAACTCTACAAGCCAGGAGGGAGTGGAACCAAATATTCAAACTATTGAAAGAGAGAAATTATGAGCCAAGAATAATATATCCAGCAAAGTTATCCTTTAGATATGAAGGAGGAATAAAGACCTTTCCAGACATACAGAAGCTGAGAGAATTTTCTAATACATGACCTGCACTACAAGAAATACTAAAGGAGGCTATTCGACCAACATCAACAGGGACAATTTGTGGCAACCAAAACATAAAAAGGGGGTGAGTAAAGGTCTGAACCAGAATATGGGAATGGAGAAAGTAAGCATGCTGAAGAAAATGGAATACTCTAAATATCAAACTTTCTTTTACATAAACTTAAGGGTAACCACTCAAAAAAAAATCCAGAACTGAAATATATACTGTAATAAAAGAAGAAACAGAGGGAAACATCATAGAATACCACCACACAGAAATAATAGACAACAACAAAAAGGCAAAGAAACAATGGAGACACAGCCTTACCAGAAAACTAAAGATAGAATGACAGGAAATCCTCACATATCAATAATCACCCTAAATGTAAATGGACTGAACTCACCAATAAAAAGGCACAGAGTAGCAGATTGGATCAAAAAACTAAACCCAACCATATGCTGTCTCCAAGAGACACATCTCAGCTACAAGGACAAGCATAGACTCAAAGTGAAAGGGTGGAAATTGACACTCCAAGCAAATGGTACCAGAGAAAATCAGGTGTAGCCATAATGATATCAGATGAAACAGACTTCAGGGTGAAAAAGATAACAAGAGACAAAGATGGACATTTCATAATGGTAAAGGGGACTATACAACAAGAAGACATAACAGTCATCAATATTTATGCCCCCAATCAGGGAGCACCGAAATATACCAAGCAACTACTAGCAGAACTAAAGGGAGAAATTGACCAAAACACAATTATACTAGGGGACTTAAATACATCATTGACAGCTATGGATAGATCATCCAAACAGAAAATAAATAACGAAATAGCAGCCCTAAATGACACATTAGATGAAATGGACATAATTGACATATATAGAGCACTTCATCCTAAAACATCAGACTATACATTCTTTTCTAGTGTACATGGAACATTCTCAAGGATAGACCATATATTGGGACATAAAATCAGCCTCAGCAAATTTAAGAAGATTGAAATCATACCAAGCATATTCTCTGATCACAAGGCTTTGAAATTGGATATCAACTGCAAAAAGAAAGCAAGAAAAAACACAAATACATGGAGATTAAACAACATACTTTTAAAGAACGATCAGGTCAAAGAAGAAATTAGAGGAGAGATCAAAAGATACATAGAAACAAATGACAATGAAAATACATCCTACCAAAATTTTTGCAATGCAGCAAAAGCAGTTTTAAGAGGGAAATTTATATCATTACAGGCCTATCTCAAGAAACAAGAAAAATCCCAAATACCCTCACGTTATACCTTAAAGAACTAGAAACAGAAGAACAAGTGAAACCCAAGGTCAACAGAAGAAAGGAAATAACAAAAATCAGAGCAGAACTAAATGAAATAGAGAACAAAAAGACAATAGAAAAAATTAATGTGACAAAGAGCTGGTTCTTTGAAAAGATTAACAAAATTGACAAACCCTTGGCTAACCTCACTAAGATTAAAAGAGAGAAGACACTAATTAACAAAATCAGAAATGAAACAAGGGAAGTTATCATGGACACCAAAGAAATACAAAGGATCATCCAAGAATACTATGAAGGACTATATGCCACCAAATTCAATAACCTAGAAGAAATGGACACTTTCTTAGAAACATATAGCCTTCCAAGGCTGAACCATGAAGAACTGGAAAATCTAAACAGACCGATCACCAGTAACAAAATTGAATCAGTCATCCAAAACCTTCCCAAAAGCAAAAGTCCTGGACCAGGTGGCTTCACTAGTGAATTCTACCAAACCTTCAAAGAGGATCTAATACCAATCCTGCTCAAACTCTTCCAAAAATTGAAGAAGAGACAGTACTCCCTAACTCATTTTATGAGGCCAACATTACCCTGGTACCAAAACCTGGTAAGGACAACACAAAAAAGAAAACTACAGACCAATATCTCTGATGAATACAGATGCAAAAATCCTAAACAAAATTCTAGCAAATCGAATACAACAATGCATTAAAAAGATTACTCATCACGACCAAGTGGGGTTCATCCCTGGGGCACAAGGATGGTTCAACATCCGCAAATCCATCAATGTGATACATCACATAAACAAAATAAAGGACAAAAATCATATGATTATATCAATTGATGCAGAAAAAGCATTTGACAAGATACAACATCCATTTATGATTAAAACACTTAATAAAATAGGTATAGAAGGAAAATACCTTAACATAATAAAGGCCATATATGACAAGCCCTCAGCTAATCTCATAATTAATGGTGAAAAACTGAAGCCCTTTGCTCTACATTCAGGAACATGACAGGGCTGTCCCCTGTCACCTCTGCTTTTCAACATAGTGTTGGAAGTCTTGCAGAACAATCAGGCAAGAGGAAGAAATAAAAGGCATCCAAATTGGGAATGAAGAAGTCAAATTATCACTCTTTTGCAGATGACATGATGCTATATATAGAAAACCCTAAAGACTCCACCAAAAAGTATTAGAAACAATCAACGAATACAGTAAAGTTGCCAGCTACAAAATCAATGTACAAAAGTCCATTGCATTCCTATATACTAACAATGAAATCTCAGAAAAAGAAATACAAAAACAATTCCTTTTGCAATTGCAGCAAAAATAATAAAATACCTAGGAATAAACTTAACCAAGGATGTGAAAGACCTATATGCTGAAAACTATAAGACATTTTAAAAAGAAATTGAAGAAAACACAAAGAAATGGAAAGACATTCCATGCTCATGGATTGGAAGAATCAACATAGTTAAAATGGCCATATTACCCAAAGCAATATACAGATTTAATGCAATCCCCATCAAAATCCCAATGGCATTTTTAAAAGAAATAGAACAAAAATCATCAGATTTGTTTGGAACCACAAAAGACCCCGAATAGCCAAAGCAATCTTAAGAAAAAAGAACAATACTGGAGGTATCACACTTCCTGACTTTAGCTTGTACTACAGGGCTACAATAATCAAAACAGCATGGTATTGGCAGAAAAACAGACACATAGACCAATGGAATAGAATTGAGAACCCAGAAATAAAACCACATAAATATGGACAGATAATTTTTGACAAAGAAGCAAAAAACATACAATGGAGAAAAGACAGCCTCTTCAATAAATGGTGCTGGGAGAATTGGATAGCCACATGCAAAAGAATGAAACTGGACTGCTATCTGTCACCATGTACCAAAATTAATTCAAAATGGATCAAAGACTTAAGCATAAGACCTGACACAATAAATACATTGAAGAAAACATAGGTACTAAACTTATGGACCTTGGGTTCAAAGAGCATTTTATGAATTTGACTCCAAAGGCAAGGGAAGTAAAAGCTAAAATAAACGAATGGGACTATATGAAACTTAAAAGCTTCTGCACAGCAAAAGAAACCATCGACAAAATAAAGAGGCAACCAACTGAATGGGAGAAGATTTTTGCAAACAGTGCCTCCGATAAGGGGCTAATATCCAAAATATACAAGGAACTCATGAAACTCAACAACAAAAAAACAAACAACCCAATTGAAAAATGGGCAGAGGACCTGAAGAGACATTTCTCCAAAGAGGACATACAAATGGCAAATAGACATATGAAAAAATGCTCAACATCACTAATCATCAGAGAAATGCAAATAAAAACCACAATGAGATATCACCTCACCCCAGTCAGAATGGCTATCATCAACAAGACAAATAGTAACAAGTGTTGGAGAGGCTGTGGAGAAAAAGGAACCCTCATACACTGTTGGTGGGAATGCAGACTGGTGCAGCCGCTATGGAAGGCAGTGTGGAAGTTCCTCAAAAAATTACGAATAGAATTACCATATGACCCAGCAATCCCTCTCCTGGGTATCTACCCCCCAAACCTGAAAACATTTATACATAAAGACACGTGTGTTCCAATGTTAATTGCAGCTTTTTTATGGTGGCCAAGACATGGAAACAACCAAAATGTCCTTTGATAGATGAATGGATAAAGAAGTGGTGGTATATATACACAATGGAATACTATTCGGCGGTAAGAAAAGATGATATAGGAACATTTGTGACAACATGGATGGATCTTGAGAATATAATGCTAAGCGAAATAAGTCTGACAGAAAAAGTAGAGAACCACATGATTTCACTGATATGTGGTATATAAACCAAAAACAACAAAGAACAAGACAAACAAATGAGAAACAAAAACTCATAGACACAGACAATAGTTTAGTGGTTACCAGAGTATAAGGGGGTGGGGGGTGGGAGATGAGGGTAAGGGGGATCAAATATATGGTGATGGAAGAAGAACTGACTCTGGGTGGTGAACACACAATGGGATTTATAGATGATGTAATACAGAATTGTACACCTGAAATCTATGTAATTTTGCTAACAATTGTCACCCCTATAAATAAAAAAATAAAAAAAATATAAAAATATATAGATATTATGAAAAAAAAAGAATTTGAAGTCAGTTTATTTGAAATTTGATTCTGATGCTTATTTTCTGTCTTTTGGTAAATTGTTCAATCCAAGCCCTGATTTCCCAGTTTATCTTTCTTGTGTTGTAACAACTTCTCAGCTTAAATTTCTAGTGTCTTTAATATCAATAGACATAACTCATAGAAACAAAATCTCTTGGTGTTTTCAATACATTTTAAGAATACAAAGAGTTCTAAGACCAAGAAGTTTGAAAAGCACTATTTCATTTCTTTATTATACACTCCAAAATGATAATTAAGGCAAATTTTAAAAATCTAGAATCAGTCATTTAGAGCAGGCTTTTCCTTGGATTAGTTGAACAACAAACTATTCTGATTTTGAGAAATTATTTCATTCAATGAACAGGGACTAGGGCCTAGTGTGTCTGAGACACAGAAATGCAAATGTGACCAGAATTTCTAATCCTGGGTCACGTGAAGTGATACAGAAGCAGAAACAAATAATTCTAATAGAGTGTACTAAGGGTTTAATACACTCGAATGCAGTGGCCTCCGTGGGGAGAAATTAGGGGATTTCTCAGAGTAGCAAACATTTGAAATTGGGCTTTCAGGAAGAAAAGAAGGGAAACATTTCAATCTAGAATTCCAAATATTCCATAAGTTGGAAATAATACTAGCAAAGGAATGAATGGCAGTACAGAACAGCAAGGTTTCCTTAAGAATGGCTATAAGTTTGTCGTGACTGATTTTCCTACCGAATATAGGTTTTATTTGCCTGGTTTTACTGTCATTCTTTAAAAGATTCCTCCTGATGTTAAAATGGAAGTTTCATGGATGATATGTATGTGAGTAGAAGTCAAAACAGCAAGCATCTTGTTTTTTTGTTTTTTTGGGGTTTTTTTTAAGAATTTTTTAAACAGGAAAAGAAAGGAATAAATAATAAAGGTACTCTTTTTTTCACAGCAGTTATATAGTATTCTTATATTGTTTATTGTATTAAAAGTTCTTTTCATGGCCAGCTCAAGTGAGCCACGCTTTGGTAGTTTGTCTAATTTCCATATTTGAAATTACATTTTATTGAAGCTTCAAGCTCTCTTTCTACTATTTCTCTTTAAGAACTTGACAAAGACTAAAGGATTTACAGTACAGGCAAAATCTGATGCACATTTCACAGGCATAACTGAAAGAAAGAAGTAAATTATCTTTTGATGGCCAGGTGACTGCATGCAATGTGAAAAGAATGCTTTCCTCCTTTTCACATGTTGTCTAAACCTAATCATCTTCTATAAACCCCTAGAGGGTTTTGTTCTCTGGGGTTTGATGGTCATTCAGTGTTCTCCACTCTTCCTTTGACTTAAATATTTCATTGTCCTCTTGGAATCAGTTTTTACTTTGTTTCTTTAGGTGTCCAGGTTCATAGTATCAATGACAATTTTAAATCTTTAAAAATGCAACCATTTTGTAAGGCATGTTGCTCGCAAACTTCAAGCCTTTTAAAATTTTGCAATCCATAAAGAGAAGGGCGCCATCCAGGGCTGCAGTGACTTTAGTTAATTTTCATAGATACCTGTTCTGTAAATTCAGAAAAATTTGGCATTTAAAGGCCAATGTGTCAGCTTTTATAAAAGGTAATTTTTTATGTCCTCTAGATCTAGATTAGACCATAACTAGCAGCACACTCTACATTTCAAACAGGAAAAATTGTTTCCAATTTATTAAGTGTCGACATAACCCCTGGTAATGGGCAATGTCAAGATCTTATTTAAGGAATTTTGGTTTTCCTCCTTTTCAAATTGATCATCTGCCTGAATAACGTAATTATGGAACACAGCTCCAACATGAAAACCAATGACCTATAGGGGATCCCTGATCTTGAGAAATGCAATTCATTGATTTACAGATTGCTGGTGACAATTTAAAAACAAATGTTTTAATAAAGCAAGTTGTTTTTGAATGTTAACATAATAACCCTGGATAGGCAGCTCTTTATAATCAGAGGCTAATCATTATTAATTCCTTTGACATTCAGTGCAATGACATTAATTACAGCAAACTCAGCAAACATGAAATGCAGTCTAAAACTCTATAGCAAATGTGTTTTAATTTGGAATTCATTGTTGTATAGTCACTGGGAAGTTTGGCTGTATTATCCAACTTCAAGCATCTTACTAATCAAAATTGATATCTTACTCTTCTGTAGATTTTTAAAAAGTTCTGTTTTTGGAAATGTTTGATAATTATTGCCAATTTTTTTCTCTTGGATTTCACAACTTTGACATTTTGTTTGACCTAAAAAAAAAGGTTTCTATTTTCCATATCTAGACTTTTTTACCCAGATCTCTCCTTTTGATTTATGTACGTACTCATTATTTTTCTTAGTCTCCTGATTCATGAAAACTTTTTAAAAAGTGAACATTGCATCATCCATTTACTATGTCCAGTAAACTGACTGGAGAGCAACTATGCAAATCACTTCTTCACTTCTGAAATTTAGTTGTAGTAGGAAAAAAAGTCATGAAAATTTGAATACTCTAGTGCTAATTTGTTTTGTCTCAGGCTTTGTTATATCATCATGCTTTTGTTATTTTTTCCCTCTAATTACTTTTGTTAGTAATGTCTTATTTTAGGGAGAGAGATGTGGCAGAAAGCATGCAGTCTTTGGAATCAGTTGTTTATTGCATGATCCTGAGAAAAAACAATATTCAATTGTCGTGTGGGGTGGCCTGCAGGGTGGCCTGCGGCGTCTCTGGTCCCCTCCCCACATAAGAACGCAGGATATAGTGAGGCCAAAAAGGAACACCCACGGAGCCATAGATGGCGGAGTCATACCACTATATTCTCGCTGGCGGCATCCGCCTCTCTGCAATCCGCACTTGCTAGTTCAGCCACCATTTTCTTGCTAGCCCCCATTTGCTGCTAGGGTAGCCACGGCAGTTATATTAGTAGCCAATGGCTCACTGGTTACAGCTGACGGCCATCTAATCATACTTGATGGCCATTTACTACCTGAGCCAGCACCTTTCCATGTGAGGCTGAGAGCCTGGAAACTGCACTCCTGGCTCTGTCCCCACAGTGGCTGCATCAATTTACATTCCCACCAAGAGTGCACCAGGGTTCCCTCTTCTCCACATTGTTCCCAACACTTGTTATCTAATACAGAGCTGCGCCAGCATGTCTGAACTGACTGAATTTAGCATCATGCTGTCACCCAAGAGCTATGCAGAGCTACTAACTGGGATGGAGGCATTTGTTTTCTTTGGGGCATGGACTATTGTTATAACCACCTCTATCACTCTGCCACTTCTTGTTCCACTTTTAAGAGTGAAAGTAAAAGAGCAATTGAATGAATGAAATAAAATAATCCAAAATATCACTCCATAAAATAGCAACAGTGAAACAGTAAAAATATGCAGCTATAATACACACACATACAAACACACACACATGCACATGTACACACAAAACTCCATCTAGGAAAAACCAATTTTGAGCATCAATTAGAGTCACTCAATTAAATCTGAGATTACTGAAAACAGAGAAAGACATCCTGAGTTGGCTGCTTGCTCAAATAAGGGGCAACTTCTCATAGGACAGTCAGTAGAAGTTGCCTCTGTCTCCTTGCTCCTTATCTTTCTTCCTTCCTCAACTTCTCCCAGCTGATTTTCCCCTTAACAAGCTCAGGCCTGCTCCAGAGGTTGCTGGTTTACACCACTGATTTCTCCAACTGGTTGATTAAAAGAATCCTTTAGGCAGTTTTCCCAACAAACAGAGCTCTCTCCACTTACCCTTGAAGGCAGAGGAGTAGGTGGCCAGTGTAGCTTGGAAAAGCTTCTAGGTGATTCTGAATTGCAACTCCCCTCCTTGCTCCCCCAATTACTTGAATCACAATGATAGACTTTTTAAAGTATGACTATATCGTCTCTTTTTATTTCCTGATGAAAGAATCAAACATGACACTGTCTCTACTAGTTACAGTATAGGAATGAATGAAGCAGGAAGACCTGTGGTATCTTGGAGACATTCTCTGCTTCCTTAATAAGATTATTCTTGTACATATAGTTACACCAGAGGTTTAGTTTGTTCTGGATCCTAGAAAGTCAATCAAGAGTTGGAAAGAAGCACTAGGGATCATTCAGTTCAACACATCTATTGTAAAGGTTAGCAAATGAGGTCTAGGGAAGGAATGACTTGACTTACCAAGTCCCAGAGCTGCCTGCTGCCTAAGAAAGGACCAGAGTCCAGTTTTTCTTGTTGAAAAAGCACTTTGTGTAGGTGATAGGTCATCCTGAGGAAAATGCTGGTATATCAACAAGCCGCTAGTCTTTTCTCCTGAATCCTTCTCTTGAAATATCAGGAAGGCTCGTCTTGGCACCAGAGCCCAAGTGCATCTCATTCTCATCCAATGTTGCTCTTCTCACCAGTGACTCAGCTTTGAGGAAAACACAGTCCTGACGTAGTCATGTACTTGTATTACTTGCATCATCCTTCCCACTTTAAAATAAAAGAATAAGTCTGCCATTTTATACCTGGTTGATGCCTTGAGTTTTCCAATTCCAGATATCTCCTATAGGCTATGCCTATTCTGGATAGCAATATGCAGCACTGCTTGTAACCATCTTAAGGCAATGGGAGTTTGTGCAAGCAAGTATGGGAACGAAGAGGCTACAGTTACTGAGTTTGAAGACAATGTCTAGTCTCAATTTCAGATTCCATCAGTTTATATGCAGGAATGTCAGGAGGGTATCCTTATCGCTGGAAGGAGGCAGAGAAGTTAAGGAAGGATAATCCAAGTGGCTAGTGTATGCTCATTAGAATCTATAGGCCTGGGTTTGAAGCCAGGCCTTATTACCCAACACCTGTGGGTAATAATCTTAAGCTCTCTGGATGGTAAATAAATGGTAGTACTTACTACTACAATAATAATTGTTAAAGAATTTGTTAACAGGAAAGGTGGAATGTGAGGTTTTCTGA
The DNA here is from genome assembly GCF_036562045.2 of Rhinolophus sinicus. NCBI lineage: Eukaryota > Metazoa > Chordata > Mammalia > Chiroptera > Rhinolophidae > Rhinolophus > Rhinolophus sinicus. Next base: position 42,136,626 of record NC_133764.1, on the reverse strand, counting down.
CTTTGGTTCCAATCCTAAATCTCCACTATTTGATGTCATTGTAATGAAATAGATGGTTGCTGATGGTTTTTTTTTAAAACCTCATTTTGCTTTCAAATGAGTGATAGCATGTTACTTATTTATATTCACTTAGGATGGTGCTAATATTTATTTGCTTGTCTTTAATAATGTTTTGTTCAATCAATTGCTGAATTACTATTTGTTGACTATGACTGATAAGATTTTACCAACTCCATATCTAAAGGACATCAGAGTGACCATGCATGTACATGCCTACGTAAGTTTTCCTGGATATGAAAGCACAAGGGGGGCATTTTGGAAATCAAACTGACTTAGCCAGGCAGTTAGGATGCCATTCAACCCCGAATAAAGACTAAACGATTGATACTTAGTACAAATTAAAGAATGAACGGAACATGACCATCTTTATCTCTGATTCCCCCCCTTTACCTAAGTAACGATACTACTCAATTTTATCCAATTCTATAGATCCCTCATATGGACGAGTCTAGACATGATTTGATACCAGAGTCAGACTCAAAATGACTAAGGGACTTGTGACTTTCTAGGCATTAAATAAATACTGAATTCAATTTGCAAATCTGCAGATTGAAAATCAGACTGTAGTAAACCTTCGGTTACAAACATACAGAATGGTGACAGTATAAGGGATAACAGGAGTGAAAACAGAACACAAGACCATCTATCTCCTTTCAGCCTTCAGATTTAGAAATTCAAGCTTTTGGAGATGGACACTGGAATGCTGGAGGAGCCTGGAAGAGTCTATTGATGAGACAGATAAAAAGAAATATAATTTTACATAAGACTTGCATGAAACCCATTATTCCCTACTCCAGATGATAATATGGGCACAGCAGAAATACATTCATAGTCTTGGGGTCACGGGGAAGGATGCCGTTACTGCTCTCTTTCTGATTCCTCAGAGGTTACTTTTGTCTTCTAAGGAACTGCATCTTACAACTTGGAGATTGTATCAGAATCAGCTTTCCTAAGCTTTCATTCAGAAGTCAGCCGTGATTCCATGTTATCTTCTTACTTGGTAGCCACAGTAAACTTTAAATACGAAAGTTGAACTATATTACCCTTCCATCCACTGTCTGTGAATTCTTCCAGTGGTTTCCCTATTGTCCAGCCCCCTGTATGGCAGTCAAAGCCTTCCCCAATCTCTTCCATGTTCATCTCCAGTAGCATATTTTGCTGCATTCTTTGCTGACCCCAGTCTCAACCACCCCCAATATCTTGCATGTCTCTGTGCCCACTCATGCCTCCATACCTGCTTTGTGTTACTCCTCTTTAGCTATCCACTCCCACCCTTGTTCAACTCCTAGTCAATTTTCAATATCAGCCTTAGTGTTACCCCTCCCCCTTCATTAAGTCCTTTCCATGGGAAGCGATGAACCGTCTCTCTTTAGTTTCCTCCACTGTATATGCTACAATCACAACACCTACAATACTTATAAGAATTATCTCTATTTATGTCTCTATCTTCCCTACTTTGAAAGATTAGGTCTGTATTCTTTTAAAGAGCAGTCCATAGGCAACATGTAAGTTTTTGAGGCCCCATTCCACACTTAGTAAATCAGCTTAAGTGGGAATGGGGAGAAAAACTCCAGAATCTGCATCTTTAGCAATCACCAAGTAATTTTTAGGCACACAAGTTTGAGCAGCACTGAACAATAACTTATTTATGTTTCTACTCAGATTGTCTAGCATAGTAACTAGAATAGGTGTTGAGTGAATGAACCAATGAATTAAAAGATGAACAGGTGAAAACTCTTGTATCTATTCACATGTCATCCATATGCAACGTGGAAGACTCTTACCCTTAATAAATCAAATCAAAATTGCTGGTGTATCTACACAATGAAATACTACTCTGTCATAAGAAAAGATGAAATACTGCCATTTGCAACAACATGGATGTATCTTGAGATTATTATGCTATGTGAAATAAGTCAAACAGAAAAAGTAGAGAACCATATGACTTCACTGATATGTGGGATATAAAACTGAAAGCAACAAGACAAAGAAAGAAAGAAAAACTCATAGACACAGACAACAGTTTAATGGTTACCAGAGGGTAAGGGGGAAGTGGGGATAGTACAAGAGGGTAAAGGGGGTCAAATATATGGTAATGGAATGAGAACTAACTCTGGGTGGTGAACACACAATGTGATATATATTAATAGATGATGTATTATAGAACTGTACACTTGAAACCTATGTAATTTTACTAACCATTGTCACCCCAATAAATTTAATTTAAAAAATTGCTTCTAACTACAGATTTTATGTTCTGTGGAAGTCTAAAGATCTTGTCGATATTTCACAAGTCATCTGCTCTTGTGGTTCATGAGGCTTCCTACTCTAGCATTTGTACATATACTTTCTATTTTGTTCCACACCAGCCCAGACATAAAACTCAACCCTTCCACCAGTTTCTATGAGAAATCCACTCACATGGAGCATTTTGTAAGATTATTACACTTTCTGAAACTTACGGAAGTCATGGGAGAAGATACACATCATGGAATCTTCTCCTTTCATTTCTTTGCTCTTCTTCTGCCCAATTTACCCCCCAAATATTTCTCCTTATTAAGCATAGCTCTTCAGCTCTCTTCAGCACCTACCTTCAAATTTACTCAAACAAACTCAACTCTAGTCATTCAGTAGAAGTACATAGGCTGGCTTGTTAATCCACTAGCCTAAGATGACAGGCAAAAGTTTACTTTTGTTACAGATTTAATACTTTCTCCCTTTCATATTTCTACACACCCTATATGATTGATGGAGAAAGACTATCTTTGAAACACAGAGCTGACTTTCTTGTGATGCCCTGGGGTAGACAGAAGGGGTAGTTTAGCAAGTTAAGGTTAAACCTTGTAAGATACACACATGGGACAGCACAGCCAGGATTCCAAGACAAGTTTGTGTGTTGGTAGGAAGAACACAGACAGCAACAGACAGGAAAATAGCAAACTCCTGTCTCGTCTAACACGAAGTTGAGCCTTCTGTTCTATTTCCACCCTTATTTCTTGCACAGCCCTTAGTTCGATTCTTTTCAGGCTTTCCTTGTATTTGGCTGAACCCAGAAATCCAGATCTGCACATCAAAAGTTGATGAGTCCAGACATTTAGTGGCAATTAGTTTACTCATCACTCTGATGGACTCTATTTAATTCACACGGCCAGCAAACCCTGGCGCACCCCAGCCACAGAGGTAATTTGGAACACGTTAAAGGAAAGCTAGCCTTGAGTTGGATCAGTTGTCATGGTGATATTGTGGGACATTGAGATACCTGCACTTGAACATACTACAGAAAAAATATATTCAAGGCTTAATGCAAAACATTGCATTGTTCAATATTATTATTATTACTATTGTTATTATTATTATTTTGTTCAATAAGGCATAGGAAGAGAAAGAGCCCAGGTTTTGCAGGTTAAACATACTAGAGCTGAAACCCAGTTTTACCATTTACTAGCCTGTATCCTGGGCAAAGTAACTTACCTCCTATGCGTCAGTTTCCACATTTGTGCAAAGGGGATGGGTAAGAATAGTAAAGTAGATTATATGGTTTGATGAGATAAATGCATAAAAAGCACTCAACGTGCTGCTAATAAAGAAATGATTCTCTCCTCTCCTCTCCTTGTCTCTGTTAGTTCTGAGATCATTTTGTCAATTAGGCCTATCATCTGTCTATGGAGTATGGAGGCTTGTGCTGAGGTAGAGTTATCCAAAGAGAACTGTGTGTGTGTGTGTGTGTGTGTGTGTGTGTGTGTGTGTGTGTACGTGCATACACATGTACACAGGCAAGAGGTTACCTTTTCCTTTGTTGCAAAACACATTTGAGCATGTAATGCAGTGATTAGGTGGTTATCGTAGTCTTTAGTTATTTATTGTACAGACATATTATTTATAGTTTTCAAAGTGATTTTATGTGCATTATCTTACTGATCCTATAATAACTCTCCAAAGTCGGTAGGGCAGGGGTTTCCACTTTGTAAAAGAAAAGAAAATGAGGGTCTCAGTGGTTTTTCCAAGTTGATCTTTCAAGGAAGTGATGGAGACAACTCACTCAGTCCATTTCTAACCAATGAGTTTTGCTTCATACTCAGATGTGCGCTGTTCACCGTTTTGTTTAATTTAAATTTCGTGGGTATTGCCAGTCTAACTGAATGAGTCAATGAATGCGAGAATACATAATATTGAAGGAATGCTTATCTGTCGTTCTAACAAGGACAGCATTAATTAACAGCATTTGGTAGTCAGGCCACTGTCTGTGTCAACAGTGGCACCCTGTCCTCAGGAAGCTTAGACTTTCACAGTTTCCTACGGGAAAACAGCAATTCGGGTGCCAAGTTCAGTCTATGGGCTCTCAGTAAATGGCAGTTGGCTTTGTATTCTCTCCTAGATAAGACTTTAAATGACAGCTCATTGTGATAATGAAGTCATTGTTAATTCTTCTGTGGGAGCCCCGCAGGCAAATGTCTTTACAGCACTAATGTCTGCGATAACTCAAATCAGACATCAAATTGTACTTTTCATAAAAATTCAATGAAACATCAAGCCAAAGGCAGGACAGATGTCGCCCTTATGAAACGATCAGTGGATTGTTTGCTAGAAGTTCATTTGTGGGTACATCATTTGGTGGAATATGCTTGTTAGAGACGTTCAGAGTGTCTCACTAATGAGCTGTTGCCGGAGTCTGAAGGTCTGGGGTGGCACCCTGGCACCTGCATTTTTAACAACCTCCTTAGGCGATTCTGTCACATACTAATGTTTGAGACTCAATCTGGTATGCACACACAGAGGAGCATGCACACACATATTTGCACAAATAAATAGATACTAGTCTCTTTCCCCAAAACATAGAAGCCAAGAAAATGAGGAGGTGAGATAGTGAAAGGTTAAAGAGAGAGAGAGGAATGAACAACTTCTACCTAATCTGCTGTTTTGCTTTTAATTTCACTTTATCTTCAGTTCATTCTCTATTACTCCAGGACAGTCACTTTTCTAAACCACACATCTAGTCATACCCTTTTGATTAAAAAACAACAACAACAAAAAAACCTTTTGATGGCTTCTTCGTTCCTGTGGAACAGAGTCTAAATCACTGAGCTTGACTTGTAATTGAGACCCTTCCCACATCCTCAGACCTACTTTCCCATCATATTTACTCCAGTCATACCTGGCTCCTTATCAGTTGCTAAACCATCCTCATATTTCTGCATTTGTATGTCCTGATTTAAACTTTCTTCCTGGAATGCGCTCTCTCAAACTGGATTAAGAGATGGTCATACTTCAATATGAAGCTAAATCTCAAGTTATTGACCTTTCCTGACACTAACATTTGAAGATACAAGATTAAGAAAATCTATTTCACAGGCCAACACAGGTAATTTTGGGGGGTAAAGACTGATGCAAGCTCATCATTCTAGGGGGTTACTAGAAGGCAACATTATTGAAAACTATATACCCTAGTGGACTATTTTAACTATCAAATTTGTTAATGGTTAATAATCTATCTTAGATAGGTTCAGGACAGAGATATTTCATTCCTAAAGTATAAGGAAGACTTTTAGGGCCTCAGAGTGCATAATCAGATTAATGTGTTCTTCTTCTTTTTCCCTGAAAAAAATCATGTAGCCCTGTCGCCACGCGAACTACCTTCATTCATTATCAATGCTAATAGAAGAAAATCACGACTCTCTTTTTTCCCCCCTCAACATCTCATGATAACAATTGTGAAACATGCAGAGATACTGAAAGAATAGTACAGTGAACACCCACACAATTACCATCTAAATGCTGCAATTATTAATGTCTTGCTATATTTGCTTTACCACATACCCATCCTTCTATCTACCCATCTGCCCATCCATTGACTCGTCTTATTTTCCATGCGTCTCAGAGCCAGTTGCAAGCATTAGTACACTTCAGATCCTTTCCCTTGTTAATGCAGAATGTTGAGACTCCCAGGTAAAAGCTTGGCAGGTCAAGTATATGCATGTCCCTTCAATCAATAACAAGTAGCATCTACACTATAATTGTAAGCCACATGGGGCCTGTTTCCTGTGACGTGCATGGTTAAACTGAGCAAGCTCACCTTTTTCTCTGGTTTCTCACAAAATCCCCCTATTAGGTCACATCACCAGAAAGCAAAGCATTTGTAATACTGATAGCTTGGGTGTTGCAGAAATTTCATGAGAAAAGTGATTTGATAATAGGCCATTACTATTTATGTCAGGTCAATATAAATATTTGCAGGATAGCCTGTGGTTTTTCAGATTCTGTGGAGCTATGCTTAAAGTCAATTTCCTTAATATGACTTATTGTCCTTAACCTAAGAGTCAGGGGATATACATGTTAAGAGATAGAGTCCTTGGAGTTGCTCAGTGAAGGAACGAGAATAGGGACACAGGAATGGGGGAAGAGAGCGTTCTGGTAAGGTTTGTATGTTGACAAACCAAATGTTAGAATGTTATTTAGCACTGTGAAATTAACAACCAGAAGCACTAAACCTGTTCAATAGTTAAAAATAGTGGAGGCAGACTGGACAGGAGAGGGTTGTGGAAGGAAACTGGTGATTTTTATCATAAGCCTTTCTGTAATCATCACCACCATCATCAGAGCACACAGAGTGCTTATCCTGTGCCAAGAACCATTCTAAACTCTTTACATTTATATTACTGTTTTTCTTGAACAGTACAGTACATTTCACTTAATTTTCTTGTAACCTTTATAAGAGTCCTAGGAGGTAGATATTATCGTTAATGTTATTTTAAGGATGTGGAAACTGAGTCTCAGAGTAAGACCTGAGGCTTTGAACTCAGGAACTGTGTTCCAAAGTCCATGTTCTTTACTGTTGCTTCTCAATAACACTTGTTAAAGAAAAACAACAACAACAACAAAAACCTATGAGATAAGTTATTTCTAGCCATTAATGGCAGGAAAACTCTTTTTAAAAGATCTTGTAAGCTTGCTTTTATCAGATAATAAAACTCATGTAAGTCCTGTGTGAAACTCTCTTCCCTGTTTTGTGTTGGAAGCCCAGACATCAATCTATTGCTTAAATATTATAATGATTTCAGTCTTGTTTCGGTTTCTGATCTCATTTTTGTCTTTACCTTTTGTGTGTGTAGCCAAAATATACAAAATGAACAAGTAAACAAATATGACAATACATTATTCCTTTGCTCACTTGTTTGCTTCTACCCTGATGATTTTATTTAAAATTCTACACCTTTCACAATTTCTGGCATTGTTATGACTTCTGTAGGAATGCTCTCTGAAGATTCAAAATAACCATCAAACCATTCACTAATAATAATTCATGTGGCGTTGAAAATGCAACATAAGACTCTTTATTGAGGTTACATTAAAATTAATACATCGTTTGCTTTTCATTAATGAGAGGTTTGCAAAACTGGTGGATTCGGAGTGGAAAACCTGATGTTACAAAGTCAGTTTTTATACCCCTGACGGTATACAGAGAAGATCGTGGGGCTTACATTTTCTCTGTGGATTTATGCTTCCTAGTATCAAAGCACCCACATCATATTCTGACCCCATCATTTTTGATCATTCAGCCTTCTTCAATGAATTTATTCCTTCATATTCTAATGGCTGCTATACCTCCCAAGGATAACCAGGATGTGACTGCTCACAGAGCACTGGACGTCTGAGCAGAGCTCTCAAGGAAAGAGTACAGGGATCCTCTAGCGTGAGATCCATATGGACCTAAAGCTCTACTTTTCATCTTTCGTGTCAAGAAACTCTTAGCTCAAAAGGGATCAATGTTTTAAAGTAGGCTTAAAAAAAATCTTCTTAAGGAGTACATCCTGCTTTAAAATATATATGTACCCTCCCTTCCATTCCCAGGACTGACGGATATTTCAGTCTTTGGAACCAAGGTGAGCTAAGAAAATGCTTGTATTCAAGCTAAACAACAACAACAACAACAACAACAGCAACAGAACTGCCAAAACATCACAGAGTTGCAGCCTGCATCTATCTCAAAACAATCAAAGAAGTCCCCTATGATGGCTACAGTAGAAGCTCCTGGTGGAATTGAAATGTAAGATGTGAGCCACTGTGCCTGATTTCATGGGGTGTTTGTACCTTCGCCAGGAATATCATGCTGCTGGTCCTCACATCATAAAAGGAGAGGATCTTAGGACTGAAATGGTAAAAACAAAGTAACAAAAAAGAGTTTGGGACGATGTTATCGTTAAAGCCATCAATCGATAAATGAATTGAATGCTGTTCAGTGTTAAAATAGAGAAGAGACAAGATCTGAACTATATATAAAAGAAAAAAAAAGACTGGATTTACAATGTAGAGAAGATATGGGGTAGGGCAGGAATTGGAGCAGAATAATCAGTGAGGTGGTTATTGTCGTAAGTCAGATGTCAGGAGGCAGTGGGGTAGATTATGGTGGAGGAAGTGAAAATGGAGAGAAGTATGTACATACCGTGGATGTGAAGTGAAAGACGTACTGTTTGGTTATATAGGTGATGGAATCATGGGTTGAAAAAGCAAGGAATCAGAGGTGATTTCTAGGTTTTTGGCTTGAACAATTGGATGGATGGTGGTGCCATTCACTGAGATGGAAAACTGCATGGAAACAAGTTTGGGGACATAAATAGGGACTTTCTTTTGGATACAATGAGTACACTATTGATTCCCAAGTGACATATGAAAAAGCTTGCACTATTTTAATATAAGATACAATGTAGTCTACAATCACACATATGTACAAACATGCATAAGAACCAGAAAATTCATGAATTTGGTTTCCACTTACACACCTATGGCCAGCTCTTGCATTTTAAGTTAAATCCAAGGCCCTCATTAAGTTTGCAAGCATCAGAAAATGGCCATTCCTTGGAAAACTTCATGCTTCAGATTATTACCAACAGTTTCAAAGAAGAGGGTATTTTACTGAGGTAGATTTTTAAAACATGAATAATACTATTTATCCATAAAAGAACAAATGAAACTAATTTCTGAATTACTTGATGCAAGGGATATAATTTGAATTTACCAGTGACTTGCACTTTTCTCCACCTTTATAAAATATTGTTCATTATAAAGGTTTAAAAATGTTTGTAGAATGAATGACCATTTGCATATCTTGTCTTTTCAATTAGGCTGTTAGCTTTTGACAATAGGAATAAACAATGTCTTATGCTTCTTGGATTCCACCCAGTAAATTGGAACAGGGCACAATGAAAATTGAAAACATGAATTACAGAAGCTATGAATGTGAATTACAGTGCACTGCTTACCCTTTATTTGACTTTGAGAAAGTTACCTGCCTTGATAAATTTATATTTTGTCATCTGAAAACAGTAATAATGACACCTATTCTCATGTGACTGCCTTGAAGATTAAATTAAAAAGTGTAGCAAGTCTAATACAGTTCTTTGCATATACTGAAGTGCTCAATAAATGTTAGTTTCCCATCTGTAAGCATGAATCTATGGACAGAGTCAGTAAATATTTGTTGAATAAATGAATGACATTATCTTTAGAATACCATTACCATTAATTCCTAATGGGTCTTGCATTTTGGGTCAAAAGGACACTCTGTCAACCCTTTTCTATTTGGTGTTAACAGCCATACAGTGTCACAGATCACAAAACCATACTTAATGTTTGTTGCTATTATCAATCAGTACAGCTGAACACAGCCCACAGAATATAATTGAGTCCGATTAATTTTAATAACTGAGAGTGAACATTAGCATTCGTGGGAATGGAAATAAAAATTGTCCCCATCACAAGTTAAATTATTGCTGCTGTTCATAAATTTTAAAACAGCTGACTCCAAATTTCCACCTGAATCTTTTAAAATGATCTTTCTATCTTCCCATTATTTCTTTAATAGACACTTAGGCAGCATTTTGTCTCTGTTGTACTTAAGAGTAAAGCTAGAAAGTAGCTGAAAGAAAATCTGTTTCTTACTGAATGATTTATACCAACATTACTTAAATCTTAAGTGAGAAATTAGAGGAGCTAAAGTAGGTTTCCTCAAATATTATTTTGACATTGTATTTTGTATGATCATTCTCCACTTGAAATACGAATTTATAGGGACCCCCTACACCGAAATAGTACATTATAATGCACGTGCACTATTAAACTCTAGGTGCTGGGCAGAAATTTGAGAACAACTTATTGATAAATAGATTTTTCAAGGTTTTTCTAGTGTTTACAGAGTTTCTTCTGCTCTCACTTCTAATTAGCCAAATGCATTCAACTCTTCTAATAACACTCATATCTAAAGAGCTCAGTAGACTCTTCTTTACCATTGAGTTATAGAAACTGGGTTTGTTTTTTAACCCTTCCCCACCATCCCTTCCTCCCATATGCATAAAATCAGAATCTACTGGAGTCACATATACTAGGGGTGAAAAGGCTACTTGGTCTACCAGGGAACAGAGTTTTTGGTCCACAATAAATTCTAGATCCTGATTGTTTAAAAACCACTTCAGCATTTCTCCCTATCCTGGTGTTTCCGGAAGTATCTAGCTACAGGAGCAAGTCCCTGGCCTCACTGAAGAAGGTACACATTTCAAGGATACATTCCTAGGAAGAAGTGAAAGGAAAACATCTTAAAAACCCAGGCTAAATGAAAAATAAACAAAATATACACACACAAATCCTTTCTGGGCGGGAAGGATGGCTTTAATACACAAAAGACTTTTATGTGGCTAATTTGAGATAAAGAAAGTAAAACTGGGGTAGACGCCAGGGACTGTGCTTACCAACAGATTGGCTAAGGCCCTAGAAGACTTACCTGTTTCCAGCAGCGGTGATAATGAGTAAGGAGAGCCTTGAGAGAGGAAAGTGATGAAACCACCTGGACAGTATACGTGATTGAACCCTGTTAAGGTCTCTATATAAACTTAAGATTCTGTTGGGGGGAGGGGATAGAGAGCTACTCATCTTGCGGCGCCCAAGACAAGCCTCACAAGTAAGTTTCCTTACTTATTAAACCTGCCACTTACCAACCTGGAGTGGCCTGCTTCTTTCTTCCTACTCTCCTTGCACTCCTCCTAGGAAAGCCAGTTTCCAGTTTCACCCTGGAAAATTCCGGAAAAAGGAGGAGGGGAAAATTTGCTCTCTGCTTGAGCAGGGACATCTGTCTTCTGCCTGTGGACATTGGTGCTCCTGGGCTTCAGGCCTTTGGACTTGGACTGAATCACAGCACCAGCTTTCCTGAGCCTCCGTCTTGCAGACTTGAATCATGGGACTTCTCAGCCTCCATAATCCCATGAGCCAATTCTTCATCATAAATCTCTTTCCATAGACAGTTGTCCAGTGAACAACGTGGGGGTTAGGGGTGCCGCCAGCCCATGCAGTTGAAAATCTGCATATAACTTGACTCCCACCAAAACATAACTACAGTTAGCCCTTCGCATCAGCTGATTCAAAAAAGGGCAGATTCAGAGCAGAACTTTCCATCCGTGGTTGGGAATGAGAAAATACTGTTTTGATCCACAGGTGGTTGAATTATGGATACAAAAGTCATGGATACAAAGGGTTACAGTATTTACCAAAAAAAAATAAATCCACGTGTAATTGGACCCCGGCAGTTCAAATTTGTGTTGTTCAAAGATAAACTCTCTCTATATATGTATAGCCTATTGGTTCTGTTTCTCTGCTGACAAGTACAATTTCTATTTATTAAATTGGCAAAGATAAAAAAGATTGATAAAATTCATTGTTATCAAGGATATAAAAAAATTGACGCTCTCAAACATTTCTAATGGACACGTATACTGATACTTTTAAAAAAATAGCATATGAATGTGTCACCAGCTGTAAAATTACATATTTTTAATTCCAAAATTCCTCTTCTAGAATTGTATCATAATTAAAGAAGTGCATAAACTTATAGGTGCAAAAATATTTATTATGACATTGTTTATAATAGCAAAACAGTAGTAATAACTATTTTTAAAAATATTTTTTGATTTATTTATAGAAAAGGGACTATAGTAATAACGTAATTTTAATAACTAATAAGGATAGCTAACAGTGTTTCCTAAGTGCAAGTCACTATGGCTATTGCAATGATTATGTGGCTGATACCTACTGACAAAGAAGTAACTATATCCATTTGATGTTAAAAAAGGAAAGCCCACCAAAACTATAGTACCATACAGTTTGTCTAGATAGGTAGGCACTTTATAGTGTGCATATTCATAGAATAAATTTTGGAAGGTTGTTAGGGTGACCATGTGTCTTGATTCACCTGGTACAGTCAATTGTCCCAAAGTAATTAATAACACCCCCTTTCACTCTAAAAAGTCCCCATTTGGATAAGAAATAATACAGACATGCTAGTTATGTGTGATTTTTAAAACTTTCTTATTTATATCTATATTCAATTAAGTCTTGAAGTGAATATGTATTTTAAAAATCAGGCATGGGAAAAACAATAATGAAACTAAGTATTTTATTGTGGAGGAACCAAAAGGGATATAGCAGACAATATGTGTTGTACAGTAAAAATACATAGGTGAGATACATTATAAATTAAAAGCTTATGAAAAATATCCTAGTTTTGGTGTTTTCTGTTCACTACTTTTTAGTCATTTTTTTGTTGTGAAGAGTTGCAGGGAGGTAGTAGATGAATTACCATCACTTTCTCAGCTTTAGGAATCTGATCCTGGGATAAAACAAATGTAAACCCAGCACATTTTTTTTTTTCTGAGAAGGGAACTGTTTTTCAGTGAGAGGAGGAAAAGAATCAGTTCCTATCAATAGAAAGTAAGATGATAAAAATTTCTAAATGTTGAAAAGGATTTGCAAACTGTAGTTGCATATTCAGTAAGTAACAAATGCTCCAAGAAGAGGAAGAGACTGGAGGAGTAAAAGACACAGAGAAGAAAGTCTCCAACAGTGATTCTGTCTTGGTTAGAAGGCATCTAGGGAGAATGTCACCGTGTTGGTGCTTTTCTTCAATACCTGGGTTTGTGACGAAAGAGAGAGATTTATAGAGAATTGGAACAAGCATTGCTTAATAGGAAGATAGGAGTGGTAGCAGGATTTGGGGTTTCAAACTGGGGCAGAAAGCTTAAATTAAGATCTAACTAAAGAAGTTAGCATCAGCCTCTTAATGCAATAGAGGGAGCTGGGGTGGAGAAAGATTGTTCTTCCTGGTTTGAAGTTTGAATCAGCATAACTCAGAAGGTTTCTGATCTTAAGAAAAGAGTCATGGTGACGTTAAACCAAGTCCTTAGAGAATACCAGAGTAATATTTAGCAGGAATTGGTATTGATGAATTTTAAATGATAAAATGTGCCATGCTCAGATTTGAACCCCAAGTGTCAGCTGGGACAAATCTATAATATTTAAGTAAGACCAGCTAAACCTACTCCCATGCTATGATTTGTGAGAAGTCCAAGGCTGTCCTCAAGAAGTCTGCAAATTCCTAGGGGAATTCCTCTCTCAAGTTCACCTTTGACCCGAGTTCTCCTTCTATTCGCCATCCTAAATATGCACCTTTCCTCACACAAGTCCATAAACTATAGAATTCACTCCTTTATTATACAAACATGCACACACATGCACATGTACACACACACTTCACATACACCCCTCACTGAAGGCCTTTATGGGTATAATTGACTTCACTGAAAATTTGGGAATAAGGAGCCGTTTACAACCACACAAACATTCTTATCTGATTATTAGATCCTCTGTATTGTCAAGTGTCTTAGCCATTTTTACAAATCTTGCTCCTGCCCCTTGCTATCTGTTTCCCCACTCTCCCCTTTTCTCTTTCTCTCTCTTCTCACCTTTTATTCTTTGCCTCCTTTTTACGCAGAGAGAAAAACAAATACTTTCTGTGTTTTTATACAGAGCAAGTTAGCTCTTTCTAGTACACAGGCTTAGTTTCAGGCTCCTTTTGTGAACATAAACGTCAAAATTACTCTGGTCAAATTAAATTCTTAGACAATGAGTCTTATTCTCCATTACCCATCTGTGTGACGTGGATATTTATTTTACGATTTTAATTGCATTTCTCAATCTTGCTACCAACACATAGAAGTTTTAGATTTCTTATGGCAGTCAGTTAAATAATTCATACTTTATTTTAATAAATAGCATATTATAAGAAAGAGTCATTGAAAAAAGAAGAATATCTTCATCTTAACTCTAACAGCCAATTCATGTTTGGGGTAAATCTAAGCATTTTGATAACATTTAAAAACTCAAAGCAATATTGTTCATCTGGTTGTATTGAACCAAGTTTTAGACATTGGAGAAAGTTTGGGTAAGTAACTAACATATGATGGATTTCAGAAAACTCTCTAGGTTTCTTACAATATTATGCTTGTCTTTTTATTTACACATTAGTTGGATTTATGAAAAGTGGAAAGAAGTTAGGAAAACACTCAAATCAAAATATATATTCTCATGAGAAATAAAAAAAATATTAAGTATAATCAATGTTATAGCAGGTTGAAAAAATGTTACATTGAAGTTGTTTTCTTTTTTGCTTTTGCCAAACTTATTTATTGAAATAATAAATACACAGACTTTAGGGGAAATAAATGCATACAAATATGATTCTCGAAACAAATAATCCAACAAAAGTTAGACAGAGATCAACTGAACTACAGAACAAAACTATTAGCTTTTATTCTCCATCTTTGTCTTGAAATTCTTGCATTGGAAGGAAGGCGTTTCCATATTCAGTCATTCCAGACTTCACACATCCTTTAATCTTGTCAGCACTGTCAAACAGCTCTGTGGCTGGGCTTTTCTTCCATGTCGACAGTGATCCTTTCACCTTTGCCAATGGTTCTTCATCTGAAGGCTTTCTTGTGACATTAACTGACGTTTCCCTAGACAAGAATTTATTTAAAAGTAAAACAGCAGCCACAACTATAAATCTCCAGGAACACAAGAATTCAGAGAGTGCACAACCTCAGATGTTACAAAAACAGAGGAACTGGGAAGGGAATGCTTCCCAACATTGGCCTCGTGGTGTCCTAACTCACAGTGATGCTAATTGGGTCCCCTTCACCACATCGGAAACTTGCCACCAGTACACTGACCTCCAAAACTTTGGTATGCATATTGTTTTCAGATGTTAATGTGTATACATTTTAATTTATTAATTTACTGGTCATTGTATTCCCAAAATAGTGTGTCTGGTTAAGCAGGTGATGGCAAAAGCATAAGTGCCAGGTAATGCTATGCATATGTATCCATCCCTACATCATGCCATCTCACCTTTTAAGCTTCCCATCTTGTTAACTCACTTATCATTTCCAGACTGTTAGTTTTTATCTCTTATGAATGAAGAATAGTCTGATTTTGGTGTGTGGTACAAATTTTTCTTCCTTTTTAGTCATTTGGTCAGTTCATCCTTTTAGGCAATGATACAGTATCATACATCACATAATCACATAAGTTCACTTGGTGTTGCAGGTTTGGTTTGTCAGAAGCTGACTCTGCGATTCAGATTCATGAAGAGGATGCCTACTGGGGAGTGTCCTGAGGGTGTAGCAGTGGGGAGGGGATGGCAGCAGGTTTGGCAGAAGAAGTTGTAATACTGTCCTAATGAAAGACTCAGTTAACCCCATGGGGGACCTGGGATGGCCCCTCAGAGTTGTCCTGAGTTGAGACAAGAAGGGCAGGCCTTTTCACACTTATGCAGACCAGTTGTTGGATATGGGCTTTCCCTGGAAGGAGTCTGCCTGGACAAGGCAGTTTTCTTCACCTGAGGTAATCCTCAAGGATGAATGACCTCTGAAGGTCATCTTCTGGCAGCCCTCCCAACAGCTGGGAGAAAAACGTCCTCGTTTCTGCAGATCCCGGTGGCACATCACGTTATTTACCACACACTTTAATGGTTACTCAGTTTCCAAGGTTTCCGTAGATCACTGGATTACAAACTATTTTTTTGTTGTGTTTTTTAAAGAAACAGTACTTTTTGTTCCAGACAATAGCTTACACAAAATCTTCCTACATAAGAGACAAAAGCAGCTGCTTTTCCAGAATGTCCAAGAAATGACTTCTAAGATAACTCCACAGTTATTTAGACACCCAGGGTTTCTTGGAACACATTTGAAAACCTACTAGATGAAGAGTCATCAAACTTGGGTGATCGTTCAAAATCAGCGGAAAAACCTAAAAAAGAAAAAAAAACACACACAGAGATTCTTGAGCTTCATACTGAGACACTCTGGTTCAGTAGGTCTAGAGTTGGCATCAGGATATAAAAATATAAACACCTCCCTTCCCCCACCCCCACCCCCCACCCCCCACCACACACACATTCCCCATGTACTTCGTCTAGAATTGTGCTCTTGGATAATAGCTTTTTAAAACTAATTGTTTCTATTAGAAGAAAAAAGGTATCGATATGAATCACTATTATCTGAAAATTAAAAAGGCCAGGGCATATTGACTGGGAGCTGAGCTGGTTTAGAAGCCTTGTTACGCTGCACATTTCTCCTGTTCTTAACCCTGTTGCCGCGATGGTGTGATATACCTCAATGAATATTTCCATCTGCTGACTGCGGATGGAAGCTTCCAGAAAGGAAGTTTAGGAAAGCCGATGTACATTTTTCTATATTTTTGTGTTTTTCAAGAATGAATAACAATAGGACATTTTTTATACATAAAAATAACGTCATTTACATACAAAGCAGCTCAAATTGTTATTGTTAAATGCATACAATAGTCAAAATATCAACTGTTTGTTTTTTTGTGGATTTCTCACACATTTTGAAAAAAAAACCTTGAAATCAATGAATGCAGTGAAAGATTAATCTGCTTCTTTCCTTAGTGAAGTGGTGTTGAAATTTATGGATTTGTGTTATTCCGCAAAAATAACTTGATGACTCCTTTTCTAGGGGCTGACTTAACTGGCACATTTGGTTAGGCGTTGGGAAAAGGAAATTCTGAGATGACTCAGCCCACCATCTTCACATTGACGTCCCTGGTAAGTGCATCTCCACAGATATTTCACAAAGCCTGATTCCTCTCCAACGGTACCCTCTCCCTTCTCTACCAGCAGTTTTGGAGGGATTCTGCTACTCCATACACTAATTAGCACATGGGATTGTTTATTAATTATTAAGTAAATGTTTATTTATTACCTGCTGTGTGCTAAACACTACTCCATGTGTTTGAGCTAAATCAGTGAACCAAACGACATTCAAGCAGACTGATAATAAACCATGCATATGATAAATAAGTGAATTTTATTGGATGTTAGAAGGTAAGTGCTATGGAATAAAGAAAAAAGAGAGCAGAATAAGAGGAATCAGGAGTGTCATGGAAGGAAGGATCGAGGTGGTAATTTTTAAATAGAGGGGTTCTGATCAGTCTTATTGAGAAGGGGACATTTGATAAGGGAATTTACCTTGTGGTTATCTGGTTATCTGTTCCAGCTGGAGCTGGGTTTCTCAATTATGACATAATTGATATTTGGGGTTGGATAAGTCTTTGCTGTAGGGGCTGTCCTACGCTTTGTAGGATGTTCAGCAACATCCCTGATCTCTGACCACTAGATGCCAGTACTGTCCTCTTCTCCAGTTGCAACCAAAAATGATGCAAATATTGCCAGATGTCCAGTAGGGGCCCAACTCAACCCCATTGAGAACCACTGGTACAAACTACCGAGATAATTTTGTCTTTTTTTCTATATGGGTCTTATTCATCTTAGCACTCCCTATGATGAAGTCCATCTTCCTGTGGAATTGTAAAATGCTACTTTTGTCAGACAGAAAGTCCTCATATTTGTGAGGGTCAGAATCCTACTCTATTATGTGTCAAGGATCTATTTATCTATCCCTGAATAAATATTCCCTTAATTACTATAACTTGTAAGTCTTGCTGTCGGATTGGGTAAATTCTTCCTCCTTCTTCTTCTTTGAGATGAACTTAACCATTGTTGGCTATCTACTCTCTTACATATGCATTTTCTGACCAGCTTGTCACAGTCTATAAAAAACTGGGAGGGAATTATGATAGGAATTCATTAAATGTATACATTAATTTAGAGGGAATTGACACCTTTGTGAAATTGATTCTTTCCATCCATGACCAAAAGTATCTCTCTCCATTTATTTAGGAATGCTTTATGTCCTTCAGTAAAGATATTATTCATTTTCTCCATGTAGGTCTTGAACCTTTCTTGATAGATTTATTTCTGGCTATGCAGTAGGTTCTGTTGCTGATGGGAACAGTGTCTTCAAACACAATTAGTGAATTTTTTAAATTGCTGTTTCTAGGGTATAGGATTGTAATTAATTTTTGTATCTTCAATACAACAATCTTGCTTATTATTTCTCGTAATGTCTTACAGATTGTATTTAATAGTTAAGGAGCACAACCATATAATCCGTGGACTAAGAAAAAAAATTTCCTTTCCAGTTCTTTTACCTCTTATTGCTTTTTCTTGTCTTTTTGCTTGAGTTAGCAGTGTAGTGGAGATTTTTCATGCTGTTTCTGATTTTAAAGTGATTGATTCTAATATTTTACCTTAAGTGTGATCATTGCTATAACTTTTTGGTAGGTACGTAACCTTTATCAGGTTAATGATGATTTCTTTCATATTCAATTCACTGAGTTTTTTTTCTCCTATGGCATTAAATTTTGTCATATATATATAGAGATCTATTGAGATGATCATGTGATTTTTCTCATTAATGAATGGAGCAATTACATTAACAGCTTTTTCTTAATTTAACCATTTTGACATTCCTGGAACAAACCCTACTTCATGTTCTCTAGAAACGAGAACAAGTCCACTCTGCAAATAAGAGTATCTGTTCCATTCCGAGAGACCTTATCCCTACAGGAAGTTGCCTGCAGAGGTAGATCCAGGTTTACAGAGACCTGAAGCTTATTCAATTTGGGGGCTGTCTATACGAATAAACATGCAGATCTATAAATACACATGAGCTATAAAAGCAAATATCTAAAATTGAAAAGAACCTTTAACAAATTAAAATTTTGTAAAGCTGATGAACACCATAAATATCACAAAATCTAGAAAAGTGACTTAGTTTTATCCATCAAATGCTTGATTGATACAGCAATGTAACTTTTTCTTTTTGACACCTTTTGGCCTCATACTCCTAAAATCACCTCTTTATGGAATGATGATTTTCAAATATTCTCTATGTAGATTCTGGCCAAATAATTCAGTCTTTCCTTTAACATGAACAACATGCTTTTAAAACTTGTTTCTATTGAGTGTTCATAAAAGATGCAAATCCCATGCATATACATTCTCCGTTTTTCATTTCTGCTGCGTGTCTGTCCCCTGTAAACATCAGAGTTCTGGTAACTCTATTTTCCATGATTTCCATAAAAATTATGGGTATATTTGTAAGTATAAACTGCATTGTTAGTATATGCATGACAGAAGAAAACTTCTGCTTTGACTAGACCTTGTTAAGAAACAAATCCTCTGCTTGTGATACTTGGGAGAGATTTCCAGAGATTAGTTTCTGGCTCCACAAAATTCAAACTTTGTTTCCCTTTCATTGCTCACACTCTTTAATGACTGAGATCTGAAGGATACTTTTTCTTAAAATTAAAATGTATTGGGGTGACAATGGTTAGTAAAATTACATAGGTTTCAATTGTACAATTCTGTAATACATTACCTATATATCACTTTGTATGTTCACCACCCGGAGTCAGTTCTCCTTCCATCACCATATATTTGACCCCATTTACCCTCAGGTATGACCCCCCCACCCCCTTACCCTCTGGTAATCGTTAAACTGCTGTCTGGGTCTATGAGTTTTTGTTTCTTTATTTGTTTGTCTTTTTCCTTTGTTGCTTTCAGTTTTCTATCCCACATCTCAGTGAAATCATATAATTCTGGACTTTTTCTGTCTGGCTTATTTTGCTTAGCAAAATAATCTCAAGATCCATCCATGTTGTCACAAATGACACTATTTCATTTTTTTTTCTTATGACTGAGTAGTATTTCATTGTGTATACGCACCATATCTTCTTTATCTATCGAAGGTTGTTTTCATGTCTTGGCCACTGTAAAAAAAGCTGCAATGAACATCAGAACACATATTTTTATGGATAAATGTTTTCAGATTTTTTTGGGTATACACCCAGGAGAGGGATTGCTGGGTCATATGGATATCTTGAGATTGTGACAACACCTCTGGCCCTGTACTTTCACATCATGTCACAGTGAATTGTCACAATGGGCAGGAGGAATATTTCTGGAAGCCATTCCTACACTGGGATATTTGGCAATAACTTAAGTATACACCAAAGTGACTCCAAACCACTTAACTATATCTCACTAAATACAAAATAAATGTGTTCCCCTACTCAACTTGTTGACTGGATTCCAAAAATGCTCATGACGATATTACTACCAGTTGGCATAAAGGAAAGTGTGAAGGAAAGCCAGGTAGGGTGGAGAGAAACTGGTCTTAATGGTGATAGCAAATATATCTTACTTCAACAAATTTTATTAAAAATATGTGACCATATACCATTGATAAGACCCCATCCAGGGCCTTAGGGAGAACCTGTACAGGACAGGGACCGTGAAACTTGAGATTTATTAGCTGCATGGTTCACCCATCATGGTAGGGCCAACGTTAAGCATCTTTTAAAATAAGAAAGACAATTGAAAATATAATGTCTGGCATTAGTGAGCTTGTATGACATATTTCACAGTGTGTTTCCTTTGCAGCCTTGTGACGTGAGGACAGACTCTCACTTTTCACAGAACATTTACCTCCATACTGCTAATTAAAATAAGATGCTCGTAAATCCTCTCTCTGATAGAGAGCTTGCTTGCTGAGACAAAGGCAAGGAAAATTAACCTCAAGAAAATGTCTGATAATTAAGTTTTAATTTTCCTTCCCATTTTGAAAATTTGCTTTCTTTCTTTTCCTATAGATAGAAATTAGTTAACCTTTCTCCAAACTCATGTAACTCCCATAATATTTGGTATTAATGAAATGACTACTTCTAAATATTCTTGCTTATCATGATTCTCCATTTACTTATAGATGGGTGATAAATAACACTTCCTAAATGATTTGATCTCCAAAGTGTTCATTCACATTTGTTTTTGTAGGGAGGTCTTTGGAAATAGTGAATAGATGTTCTTGAACTTGCCCTCTCCTGGAAAACATCTCCACACGCTGAAACGTCAAAACATCTGTTCCATGTTCTGCTCTCCAAAATTTTTCATATTTCTTAGAATTATTGGAGAACTCAAGCACGAGAAACATTCTAAGAAAATATGAAACAGAGAATGCTTTCTTCTCTCCCTCACATCTTCCCTTTCTGTGCACTTTTTCTCCTTCCCTTCTGGCCTGGTCCTATATGGATACCCACAGCATTCATATCCTCTCCCCTCATCCTTCTCAGTCTGGTTTTAGGAAAGGTGCTACATAGACTCCTGTCTATCCATGTATCAATTCTTGATGGTTTGTTTTTCACTGACGTTTCTGCTAGAATTTGTGAAGCTTGAAACATACAAACACACAACACAAAGAATGACTATCTTTGGAAGTGCTCAGAACAAGGAAATAAATGTTGGTTCTAAATGTAACAATAAAGGATTTAAAATGAAATGGTTCTGATTATTAAAGGAATTATAAACAAGTAAGAGATATTTTTAAATGGAGGATAGGAAAAGTAAACACTTGAGCAAGATATTGAGGTAATCATGGCTTTTTAAAGTCAAAGGAAATTTAAAGCTGCAGCAATGAATCAGCTCCAATTCTAAAATGCCCATAATGTCTAGGATAAATCAACTTTCTCAAATAAACTTTGGAATTAGAATATTAAAGCAAATATATGATGAAGAGAATTAGCTTTGCTTATTTTGAACCAAGAGACTATGAATTCTAGTGAACGTGAGGGCAACTACCCTTTGTCCTAAGCATAGAGTTGCATAAATTCAACTGGTATTTTTACTAACCACTCCAACCCTTTACTCCTGAGATAAAAATCAGTGTACTGAATGGGATAAAACCACAATTGAAAGATGGTTGGTATGATGTGCAGACATACCTTGGTGATATTGCAGGTTTGGTTCCAGACCACTGCAATAAAGTGAGTATCACGATGAAGTGGGTAAAAATCTTTTTGTTGGTGGAGGGTCTTGCCTTCAGTAGTAAGAAAGTCAACATCTGTGAAGTGCAATAAAGTAAAGCACAATCAAACAAGGTATGAAGGTACCCCAAAGATGACTAAGCATTTGCAACACCTGAGGAGCTTCTCAAATTGCAAACAGCAGCATGCAGTCCAGTACTGGGGACAACTGAGCTATCAGAGGTAGGTCAGAGAAGGGGTTTGAATTGGCTGACTTTAAGAAATGTGTATTTTTCTTACACATGTCCCATTTGGGAGACCACCTCAGGGGTGATGTAGATGCCTGATCTCTGCACTGCACACCTGAAGCTGAACAATAATGAATGCCAACTATATATATATATATATATATATATATATATATATATATATATATATATATGTATATGGTTACAGGAAGTGGAGTGCAGCACTGGGAATAGAGACAGTGGAAATGTAATGAATGGCTCTGTGTGATGTCAGAGGGCTAGTGGATGGGGGAGAGGGGATCACACAGTGTACAGGATATAAATGATAAACATCTACGTATTGCTTTGTCTTGTGCACCTGAAACTAATAAAAATTAAAAATAAATAAATAAATAATTTTAGAAAATAGACTTGTAAATTAAGAAAAGGAAAAAAAAGAAATGTGTATTTTTTTAAATCAAGTTTTGATAATCTAATAAGTGACACTCCCCCACTAAACATCTGGGTAAGGTGTCCAGATTGTCATAGAGCAGACCCCTTTGTCAGTGCTAGAGTCTTAACTCTCCTTTTCTTGCATGTGCCATTTTAAAACCACTCTTCATCACTACTATATACATAAGTGCGGAGGGATTAAAAATGAGTCTTGGAACTTTATCAGGACTTAAATCCTGACTCTGCTACTTATCCATCCTGTGAACTTAGGCAAATCACTTAATCTCTGAGCTTCTTTTTTGTATCTGTTGAACGAAGGTGATGGTGCCTAATTTGTAGGAATTTATGGGGATTCAATGTAATGACGTATTTGAAAGTGCTTTACAAAGTACGAGGCATATTTTAGTTTTGCATGACATCCTGCCAATGCTTAAAATAAACACCAATCCCTGTAGTGAACACTTTATGTATCATAGTGTTAGATGCATTATTCTTTGGAAAATTTCATTAGAAACAACCTGACATTTCTGATCAATTTTTATTATTATTGTCTGACTTGTATCTACTTGTAACCACACCTATGTGTTCTAGAATGTTGTATGTGTCCAGGTGTTTACTGAATAGTGGGCACATATTATGTATCTTAACAAAGGAAGTATTTATTATTTCCTTCCTATAGGGACCACCTCACCCTGATGTCATAATAATCCTCATTAGCCCATCACCCCACTGACCAGTTAAGAGCATGTCAACAATGATACCATAATTATTTTAGGGATGGACATACTGTACAAGCCAGACCTAGAGTCCCTTCCTGTAGTTTTGCAGGAGTTTGCTTAGAAAAACACCCTTGGATATCCTCTAGGAGCAAGACAGCAAGGTACATGCAAGCCTGAATTGGCTGGGTGTTCTCTTTTCCATCAAGGGGAGAGAACCTCCTTGATGATGAAGGCAATATGAATGAGGGATGTAGAAAAAGAGACAAAAAACCAGTGATGAAGTGTGAGCCCCTGGTTTCAGGCACACCTGAAGGGAATAGTGAGTGTTGGCTACCCCTGTGGGTATTTTTGTTTTATTAGCTAATAAGTCCTTTTTGTCCCCTAAGCTAGTTTGTACTGGGTCTATACCCTACTTTCAACCAGATGAGGTTTGGCCAGTAAACATCTGATCTTTTCTTTTGTCTAGAGTATCCATACCTTTTCATGCATCTATAAAATCCCAGTTTATTTGTGAATTTCTCTGTAAAGATTTTCTGAACCATTTCCTTTTCCATCTTGGTTGAGTTCATGGTTCCACCCTTTGTGCATTCCTCCAATGTTGGTTATGTTAGCTATTTTAAGGGTGTGTCTTCCTCATAGACAATGAACTCCCCTAGGACATAGACTGTGTCTTATTCAATTTTATCATTTCAGTATCTTGCATAGTACCTAGCACCTAGAAGGAGCTTAATGACATCTGTTATACAATCTGACTAATGACTAAGTGACTACACAAGTTGTGTGCAATTTTCAAATGCAGAGACAACATTTTACTTCCTCATCTCCACACCCTCCTATAACTAGACTCAAGGAATATTTTGATCACAATATTCATTGAATGGGAATCTGGGAGACAACAGAGCACATCTTCCAGGATGGGGGTTATGGAGCTAATATTAGTTCAGCACTTTGTTTTATGATGATTTAACAACTTGGAAAATCTAGAAGAATAGATTATTTACATAGTCCATTAGGTTCTCTTTCTCTGATATCATCCGTTTTAAATAACCCTTCAGCAGACGCTGGCTGCCATCAATTTATGATCGAGTTCTCTAGCAAATGCCTGTGGTACAGATGGCCTCTCAGGCAGGTTTCTCCACTGGGAAGGGGGTGCACTGATTTGCTGCTGAGGATAGTGAAATCCCAAGACTCAGGATTTCTCTTTGTAATTTATTAAAGTGGTTTTCTAATACCAATCAATCCCGTGTGGGTTTGATTGGTGTGAGCCAGTTTTCCTAGGGCTAGACCACAAGTAAGCCATTCAAGTTGCACACCTGGGAGAGCCATGTATGGTCACAAGTCTACAGGGGGTCTGCCCAGTGGTAGCTGTTAGTCTCCAATTGCACTCCACTCCTTTAAGTCCTGTCTTGTCCTAATGGAAGTACACATTGAGCCGTATCCATATTTTATCAAGACATGCATACTATTTTCCTTTAAATGTGGCATTTGCTGAACCTTCAAAGACAGTTTTGTTATGTCTTGGGGCCACTTTTACTTTGGACTCTCATCTTTGAAATTCAAATATAAGGCAATGGAGAAATAGAATTTAACTTTTAAAAAACATCTGCTTTTATTTATTTATTTATTTATTTATTTATTTATTTATTACCAATTTTAAGAACAAATATATTATTGAAGGTTGGAGAAACTATAGACTGTATATTTCCCACCGGTCATGAAAGTCTTTCAAACTCCAGAGACTTTGCCCCCACCTTCTCCTAGCTCTTGATTCTAGGGTTCAGATATTTATCACTAACAAAGACATTTCTCTGGGAAAAAAATTCCCAACATCCTTCTTAATACAGTGTGGGTTAAAGAGGAAGGGTGTCATTCTGTGGTCTGAGAATTATTTTACCATAAAACAATGCTAATCCTTTAGCATAATTAGTGAAAAATTGCTCCCAATGAATGCGAATGATGATTTGTTTTGCAGACATTGGTTTGTGTTCCTTTAGAAAGATCTGCCAAGCAGTTTGAACTCTGATAGGGATTTAGGTGAGAAGGGGAAGATTTGGTTCACTGAACAGGCAAAAAGGAACACATAAACATTTATTACTGAACATCTACTATGAGGCCAGAATATCAAATACACTTTGTAAGCAAAATTCACTTAAAACACAGGAAACACACAATTGCCAGTAAACACAGCAATTATGAAGTTAAAACACATAGGATCAAATTACAATTCTTCCTTTACTAATTTTATAACAGGCAAGTTACTTAGCCATTTAGAAACTCCATTTCCTCATTTGTAAAATAGTATTAATAATAATACCTAGAACTATAGTTTAAAAAATGAGAATTAAATGACATAATGCCAGCAATTGTCACTTTCAAAACCTGTTAGTGTATAATTGTTTTTATTATTATAAATTTATCATTATTCGTTATTTAATTAGAAATTGAGTTTCAAATAACATGCCCAAGGCCATTTATGAATGTAGGCTGACCTCCATTACAACCCTATTTTTTTTTTATTTTTGATGGGATTTAGGGAGAGGAGTGTACCTTTCAAAGGTAGAGAAGCAGGGTTAGGATTTTTGTGGAGCCTTGCAAAACTGGATGATGACAGTAGGATTCATGTTCTTTAAGTATTATATTATTATTGCAGCTGCTCAGCCTCCCATTATTTTTTAGAGTCTATTTTAGAGCCTTTGCCATTTTTAGTCTTGCTTACCACGCGTCTCAATTTTTCTGATGTCAGAAATGGCTTTGAAGAGTTATATACCACTGTGGCAACCTTGGTCATTCATCAGCTCTCAAGCATCCAAAGTGCTGTTGCTATTGTTCAGCAACATTGAAGGAAGGGAATTTGCCCCTTGGGACTCACTTTTGATTGCTATTAGATTTTTAGTCATAGCTATTGCCCTCCAAAGAAAAATCCATACCACCTGGGCTACCCTGCAGTTTTCTGTTATAGTACTCCAGCTGTTCATTGAGATACAATGGGGGTCTAAGCAATGTCATCTATCCCACTCTTGTTTGACTTGAGAGTAAAACCTGGTGTCTGAAATCCCTGTCTCTTGCCATCCTAACACTGTCCTCATCAATCTTGCTTCTTATCAGTTTTAGCAAAAACGACAGAGACAGACATTTTCCTCCTCACGTCTCAGTTAAGGCTACTGAGCATACTTTTAGATGCATCACCTATATCACATTACACGGCCAGAACCGAGCCTTAGCTGGTTCCCTGATGAATGCTGGTGCAGTCTTTGACCTTGTTTTGGAAGGACAGTTTTCTGTGTTAGCACAGTCCTTAGAAAATAGATAAACTGAAGCATGAATAACTTATACATTGTTTCCTAAAGTCCTTTTTACTCATTTTTAACTAGAGAATCTCAGTATTCCATAACACAAGTACAGGTGTTTGATGTTTTGGCTTCACGTCCAAACTGAAGTGGTATCAATAGTAGGAAGCAACCATTATCTAGTTCTTCAACTTTTGATAAATGTTTTCTTACATATTATAGTCATATGTTACCTTATAAAAAACTTTAAAACCTTTAGTATAAGCATTACTGGTAGAATTATGTCTGAGTGTTCATCTCTATTATATTTCTTTTCACCATGACCAGACAGTTTCAGGGTCACTGGTCAAGCAGTCAATATTGGGGAACTAATAAGAACAAAGGTGAATATTCTGTCTCAAGGAAATTGGTGTCTTGCTTTGAAACAAAAGCTTATAAAGCTGAATGAGGTAGAGAGCTTCCAGTTAAGATGGGGTGGGGGGTAGGTAAAAGCCCTGCTGGTCTCTCCCTATGACCACCTCAAAATTACAACTAACCTACAGAACAACCATCATTAAGAATTGCCTGAAATCTCGATGAACAGGAGTCCTATAACTAAGGATATACAGAAGGAGACATGTCGAGACTGGTAGGAGGGGCAGAGATGCGGAACAGGCTGGTCCCACAACAACATGTGGGGGTTAAAAATTGAGAGGGATCTCTCAGCTGCAGTAGTTCCCCCTAAGGAGCAAGGGGTCCCAGCCCCACACCAGGCTCCCCAGCCCAGGGTTCAGTTGCCTGGAGGAGAAGTCCCCACAATTTCTGGCTGTGAAAACCAGCAGAGTTTGTGACTGAGTGAGACAGAGGGCTGCTGTAATCCCAGGCATTTCTCTTAAAGGGCCTGTGAATGGACTTACTCACCAGTGGACTCACTCGCTCTGAGCTCCAGCACTGGGGCAGCAGCTTAAAAAGCACCAGGGCTGTACAGGAAGGAACTGAATTGTCTGGCTTCAGAGCAAGGGCTCGAGGGGCAGCTTTCTCCCAGACAAAGGTACTGGCAGAGGCCATTGACCCTTTGTTGAACCCTCCCCCTACTCAACCTATACACACCGGGTGGCGCCATATCTGAGTCTCCATCATAACCTCACTAACACATTTGCCCTATTCTTGTGATTCCCTGAGACCCTGACCTACCCAACTTGTGGGCCCACCCAAGCTGCTTCCAGTGGCTTTTTCATACAAACTGCTTGTCTTGGCTCATGCTGCAGACTTTCCTAAAACCTCTTAAAGTTCGCAAACCTCAGACAAGCAATATCTGTCCTCAGTGTGCCCTGTACTTCTTTCTAAGCAGCCCCAAGCCTGGTACTAGCAGTAGCCAGGCTCAGTGCACAGCTTAACTTCTCCCAGGTATCTCCAAGACCAGCACAAGTGGTAATAATCTGCACCTCATACCAGGTGTCCCAAGCAGGGCATAGACAGCGACTGACCTTGGTCTGTACCAGAACCCCTCCCAAGAGGACCCAGAACCAACACCCCTGGTCGCCAGCTTCATAACACACCAGAGCACCACCCAACCACCTTCACAAACGACACATCCAAGGGCAGACTTGGCAGGCACCACAGAGCCCTGCTAAAGCGAGACCTGCTCTGAATGGTTAGGCCCTGAACAATAGCTCTTCCACTATAGTCATGGCCAGGCCTTACAACCAGTCAGTCTGAGGGTCAATTTCTCCTACTGATGTGCCAACAGCAATCAAGGCTCAACTATACTGGGAGGGCACATACAACACATGCAACAGATGCACCTGGAGTGTCTAGCTCAGGTGACCAGGGAGACTGTGCCACTGGGTCCCACAGGACACCTTCTACATAAGGCCAATCTACCAAGACTGGGAGACATAGTAGCTCTACCTAATACATAGAAACAAACACAGGGAGGCAGCAAAAATGAGGAGACAAAGAAACATGTCCCAAATTAAAGAATAGAACAAAGCTCCAGAAAAAGAACTAAACAAAATGGAGACAAGCAATCTACCAGATGCGGAGTTTAAATCACCAGTTATAAGGATGCTCAGTGATATCAGGGAGAATTTCAACAAAGTGATGGGAAACATAAAAATGGAGATAGGAACCATAAAAAAAAATCAGGCAGAAATGAAGAATACATGAGAGGGAATCAATAGTAGATTAGATGAAGCAGAGGATCAAATCAGCAACTTGGAAGATAAGGTAACAGAAAACACCCAATCAGAACATCAATAGATAGGTAGATAGATAGATAGATAGATAGATAGATAGATAGATAGATAGATAGATAGGTAGGTAGGTAGGTAGGTAGGTAGGTAGGTAGGTAGACAGACAGACAGACAGACAGACAGACAGACAGACAGACAGATAGATAGATAGATAAGGATAGTTTAAGGGGCCTCTGGGACAACATCAAGTGTACCAACATTCACATCATAGGGGTACCAGACGAGAAGAGAGAAAGCAAGGAATTGAAAACCTATTTGAAGAAATAATTATGAAAACTTCCCTAACCTGGTGAAGGAAATAGACATACAAGAACAGGAAGCACAGAGTCCCAAACAAGATGAACCCAAAGACGCCCACACCAAGACACATCATAATTAAAATGCCAAAGGCTAAAGACAAAAAGAGAATCTTAAAAGCAGCAAGAGAAAAGTAGTTAGTTACCTACAAGGGAGCTCCCATATGACTGTAAGCTGATTTCTCAACAGAAACTTTGCAGGCCAGAAAGGATTGGCACAGAATATTGAAAGTGATGAAAAGTAAGGACCTACAACCAAGATCACTCTACCCAGCACAGCTATCATTTAGAATCAAAGGACAGATGAATATCTTCCTAGACAAGAAAAAGTTAAAGGAGTTCATCACCACCAAACCAGTATTACAAGGAATCTTAGAGGTACTTCTTTAAGAAGAAGAAGAAAAAGATAAAAACTATAATGGCGATAACTACATCTCTGTCAATAATTATCTTCAATGTAAATGGATTAAATGCTCCAATCAAGAGACAGGGTAGCTGAATGGATAAGAAAACAAGACCCTTATATATGCTGCCTACAAGAGATGCACTTCAGATTGAAAGATGCACACAGACAAAGTAAAGGGATGGTAAAAGATATTTCATGAAAATGGAAATGAAAAAAAAAAAGAAAAAGAAGGTGGGGTAGTGATATTTATACCAGACAAAATAGACTTTAAAACAAAGGCTACAACAAGAGACAAAGAAGGACCCAGTAATTTCACTTTTGGGTATTTATCCGAAGAAATCCAAAACAATAATATGAAAAGACACATGCACCCCTATGTTCAGTGCAGCATTATTTATAATAGCCAAGATACAGAAGCAGCCTAAGTGTCCATCTGTAGATGACTGGATAAAGAAGAAGTGGCATATATATAATGGAATATTACTCTGCTGTAAAAAAGAATGAAATCTTGCCATCTGCAACAACATGGATGGGCTTAGAGGATATTATACTAAGTGAAATAAGTCTGACATAGAAATATAAATGCCATGTGATTTCACTAATATGTAGAATTAAAAAAACACACAAACAAACAAAACAGAAACAAACTCATATATAGAATATTTTAATGGTTGCCAGGTGGGAGGATGGGTGAAAGAGGGAAAGGGATTAAGACGTACAAATTGATAGTTACAGAAGTGGCCAGTTAGCTCAGCTGGTTAGAGTGCAGTGCTCTTACAACAAGGTTGCTGGTTCCATCCCCACCTGGGCCACTGTGAGCTGCGCCCTCCACAACTAGATTGAAACAACTACTTGACTTGGGTCTGATGGGTCCTGGAAAAACACACTTAAAATAAATAAAAAGTTAAAACAAATTGGTAGTTACAAAAACAGTCATAGGGATGTCAAGTACAGCATGAGGAACATAGTCGATAATATTGTCACAACGATGTATAGTGTCAGATGGGTACTAGATTTATCGGGGTGATCACTTAGTAAGTTATATAAATGTCTAATTGCTATGTTGTATACCTGAAAGTAATATAATGTTGTATATTAACATTAATTAAAAAATTTAAAAAGCTGAATGAGAGGCTTGTCTTAAATTTCCAAAGTAGGGTTTTATCAGAATATGCCAGTATAAGGCTGGAGATAGAACTAAATCCTTAGACATTTTAATGCTCTATGAGCTTCCAGGGGTGATAGAAAGGGTTAGTCATGTCAGGTTTTAGGACTTTTGGGGGGGATAGGATATAAAAATGAATAGGAGAGATTGCGGTATATGTTAGAAATTGTGGAGAATCCTAGATTAACTTGGTGAGTGTTTCTGTACATTATGTCATCTTGTCCAGATGGGGGCTTCTCAAATGAACAGGGTATGGCCCAGAAACTCTACATCAGAGATCTCATATATGCATTTGTCAGCATTGGCCTGGGAGTGACGCTCAGAAGATGATCAAGAATCAACCAGGCCAAGGACACGTGAAATACCCGGTCTAGAAATGGTGCCAGGTTTTTTTCAAAGTAATTCACAACTATTGAACCTCACAGGTCTTGTGAGGTGCTGACTCTTCAGTACTGTAAATAGTATAAGGTAAGAGAAATATTGCAGAGGCCAAAAGAAATCATAACCTTCTGGCAAAAGCGAATCTGGAAAGATCTCAGACCCTTATTACCGTCCCACGTAAGGACGGCATTCATATTTTCAACGTCCTAAAAGTCCAGATTTAGAACAAGATAGACTTAAGAATCATGGGTAGTGATTGTGTTGAAGTCTCAGCTCAAAAATAGTTTTATTCCAAAAGAGTATCAGAGGTGGGAAAGAGAAACAAAATGTAGCATATCCCAGCACTGGGACACTATTTGGCCGCAAAAAGAGATGAAGTACCAATTCATACGACAACATGTATGAACCTCAAAAACATTATGCTCAGCGAAAGAAGTCAGACAGAAAAGACCACACCGTGCATGATTCCATTTATATGTAATGTCTAGAACAGACAAAACTATGGAGACAGAGAATAGATTAGTGGTTGCAAATGGCTGGGGATGGGAGTGGGGAGGTACTGCATATGAGCACATTTCTTTTGGGGGGGTGGTAGGACTGTACTAAAATTAGATTGCAGTGATTATTGCAAATTCTGTACATAAATTGAAAAACACTGGCTGGATCACCTGAAATGGGTGAATTTGTATGGTATGTAAATTTTATCTCAATAAAGATTAAACAAAATAAAAAGAGCAGGAGGGGTCTTTCCAGAGGAAAAACAGACCTAATGAACTCTGAAACACACCAACAATCGTCTTGTTAAGAGGGCCCATATCATTGACCAGG
Organism: Rhinolophus sinicus; assembly: GCF_036562045.2. Lineage (NCBI taxonomy): Eukaryota > Metazoa > Chordata > Mammalia > Chiroptera > Rhinolophidae > Rhinolophus > Rhinolophus sinicus. The sequence continues at coordinate 42,104,535 of NC_133764.1, read as the reverse complement.
CTTATGGGCCTCAGGCCTGAGATCATTTACATCATTTCCCTTTCAGTGGAGAAAAGAGAGGCTCACCAGACTCTTGAGTTCACCTCACAGCCTCTGGGTCACAGTCACTCAGTTGTCACTAGAGGGCACCATTATGCCATCGCTGTTAGGGGCAATACGGGGCTGTCTGCTGCTGTGTGCAGACACAGCAGACCCTGGGCTCCAGGAGGAGAGAACAGGATGTGCCCTGAGAATGATCAACACTAGAAGTGGGCCCTGTTGGCTGGCTGTTAGTCCTTTGCATTGTGCTGGAGCGCGCTGGGAGGTGGGAGAGTCTCTGAAAGTCTTAGACATTTATCTCCGAACCACATGGGTCAGGAGAGATGCTAGATGACAATCAAACTCAGCATATTCACCCAGAGCTGCACTGTTATTATGAGCTCTGGGATCAAAATCAAGAGGGGCTCTAGGAAACTCCAGGCCTTAGGAGATAACTTGTGAACACTCACTGATAAGCTAGACTGGGTCTCCATGGGCCTTAGGGATGGGGTGCTTTGTGACAGGAGTCCACAGTGTCAGCAGACACAGCGCAGAGTTGACTGTAATCTACTTTCCTGAGTGGAGAATTTCAGGTTCTGCCGTAGGACCTGGGACAAAGGGGATCTTGTGTCAACGACACGAGTGAAGGGAGATGGGGAAGACATTCCATAATGATGGCAGATGGGCAGGGCTAAGCACATTGTCTAACATTTATTTGGCAATTAATATGCTAAATGAAAAATAAAACAGAGTAAAGTCAAGAGGGTGGGCAGTATACTTTTAGAAAAACCAGAAGCCTTGTTTTGGGGGAGCAGTGCTAGAAATGACCCTGGTTAAATCAGAATTCTGGGGGTGGGGGTGGAGGGCGGTTCTCAGAGACCTGAGTTAAAGCCAAAAGTCTGTGAGCTCTTTAAGCTTAGAGTTTGAATGGGCTACCACCTAAGCCATAAACCAAAACTTAGCAGCAACGTTCTCTTTGAAGTAGAGTGGAAAACAATGGCTGACTTCATAATTTCTTTCAGGTAACCCTTTGGAGTTTCATACAATGATGGTTGCTTCTAACTTCCCTTTAATTTCTTTAGGAACAGTTGGCATTAGAATAAGATTCCTGTGCACAATGCCCCCAATTCCAAGAATAAACATGCGCTAGAGTGATTTGATTGGGTTCACTGAGCTACACCACAGAGGTGTCTTGACCCTCCTGCAAACACAGTCTTCAACTGGCGAGAGTGTTACGGGAGAGTCCTTTATAACTTTCCAGCAGGGAGCCCTGTGTTTTCGTGGTGTTGGTCTTTGGCCTGGGGTACAATAGGCCAAAGGTACAATATTCACGTATTCTATTGCTCTCATAAATTGAAGTCGAACACTTTTTATCGGTGCTGTCTTTGTTGCTGTTTCTCCTGGCATCTTTGTTGGTAATTGCATTTATTTTGTTAGAAATTCACACAAATAGAGAGTCTTTCTGATCTGTGGCTGAGCATTTGTAGGGAAAAAGAGGAATGGTCATGTTCACCTGAATTGTAAGACGTCTTTTTTGGACTTTCTTTTTCTTTGGTCTTGTAATGTCTTTGATCGTGGAATCAGAGTAATGCTGTCCTCATTAAATGAATTGGAACGTGTTGCCTCTTCTATTTTCTGGACGGGCTTGTGTGCACTGGCTTCTTGATTTATCTTTGGGTTTTATGCCATGGGTCTTCAATCACTGATTACGTCACTGTTATTATTTTAGAGGGAATTTGTTTTCCATGAGGCAGAAAGTCTAATAAGAGTAACATAAAACCACTCACCTTCTTCATCATTTCCCACCTGGCGGGGAGTGGGGGGATCCTTATTTCCATCTCCCTAAGTCTCAGTTATCCTTTTGGTATCCTCCTGAAGCAGTTTTCCAGATCAGACAGGGTTCAAATTTTGCTTTGCTTCTGATTTTTTTTTTTAATACACAATATTTTTTAGAGCATTTTTTAGTCTGAATAGAAAAATTAGGTGGAAAGTACAGAGTGTTCCCTTCTCTGCCCCCTATACAATTTCTCCTATTATTAACTTCTTGCATTAGTGTGATCCATTTGTTAGAATTGATAAACCAACACTGATACATAATTATTAACTAGATTCCATAGTTTATATTAGAGTTTACTCTTTGTGTTGTGTAATTCTTGGGTTTGGGCAAATGAATAATGATATGTATTGACCATCATATATATATATATATATATATGTATGCGTCAAGGTTCACAACATTTCTCAGCTTTAGTATTCTCTCAGAAAATGAGAATAACAATATCTAACTTATTTACTTGTAGGGTTGTTTTAAGAGATGGAGGTAACAAATGACATGAAAGAACCCAGTCCACTGCCTGACTCAATAAAAGTTAGCCTTGTAGCCTTGCCTCTTCTTCTCCCATCCCTCAAGTCTACATCCATTTAACACTTCTTATGTTTCCATATGGTGGCTTTATATCAGTGCTTTCCATCTCTTAATCAGCCTATGAATTGTACCTTCTGATTTAGCAGAGATGGGGTAGAGACTAAGGTTCTGCATCTCTAATGAGCTCGCCCGTGATGTTGGTTCTACTGGTCCACAGAGCACACTTTGAGTAACAAGGGGTTACATGTCTGTCTCCTCTAAATCAATGCTCCCACACTTCTGTCTTGACCTATTAGTGAGTTATAAAAACAATTTTGTGGATTGGCAATCATCATTTTTACACCCACAGAATACAATAGAAAACATCACAGAGTCAACCATGAACTATATTGTTTTATTAAAAAAATAAGTTATACACACACGATATGAATATTGAGGTCAAAGTACAGGATATTTGAAATTTACTAGTATATTACACTGAAAGAAGGCCGCAAACTTTGCTTGTTCGTGCACATATTGCCAGTTCTAAAACATGTGCTTGCCTTTAATCGGTAAAGTAATACTTGTTTGTTCCAACTGGTATGTAGAGAAAAGTAAGATGGGCCGGTTTTGAAATGTTCTGAGTAATCCTCATGAAGCAAACATGTGGCTTTGAGGAATAGGTAGGATGACATTTGGTAGAAAGAAGAGGGGAGGTGGGAATGACCCTTAAGCTTTAAATAGAAAGTGTACAGTGAGGACACAAAGAGGAAAAGATAGTCCAGGTGTGGGAAGAAACAGAGCCAGTGAAGGGCTTTAGTTGTCCGTGTAAAATTGAAAGATAAAAGCAGTGTAGATTAGCAGGCGCGGGGACAGTAAAGGAAGGGAGGCAGAAAGCCCAGCTAAATGTTTTCAGTGTTACATTAATGCATCAGAGGAATGAGCTGACAAGCCCTGAGCTCAGTTATTAGCAGAGAAAATGGAGATCACAAGTCATCACAAAGGACAATTCAATGCCCTAAGCTCACCCTCTATCCACACTGCCAGAGGGTATCCTGGTTAAGTGAAGGAGCATACCCTTAAGCCACTCTGACTGCATTATCAGATGTTATGTCTTAATGGTTTTTACTCTGCTGCCTTCTCTAGGGTAGACTCATTGTGTCAATGGTGGAGGACCATGGGAAAATGAAGTATGGGAAATGAGTGGTTGGGTAGGAACGTGAGGCTGATATCTGTCTCTTTATCTCTGTAGTACTCTTCCCATAACTGTCCTCCACAGCTTCTCACAACACCAAATACAGACCCCTCCCCCCATCTAAAGAAGAGACTCCATACCAAGGTTACCCCTTCATGAGCTTCCCATTACACAGCCAGCAATGTAAGAGTTGGGAGGAAATGGATGATTTTCCAGCTGGATCATTTTCTGTTGCAGAGAAGACAAAGGCAGGTGAGGAGTTCACATAGTCAGCAGCACAGTGACTGGCGAGGGGCGAGCACTCCGTAGATGTTTTCTGAATGAAACAAATGAGGTGCAGGGCAAGGATTAGAACCCAGGACCTTGAAATTCTGGACCACTCTGCTCGTCTGCTTGCCCCTTGGCTCACTTGCCTTAAACCCACGCTCACGCTACCTGAGTAAAAACCCAGGCTCCAAATATCGAGGCCACACAGGGAAACTAGAGTCATCCTAAGACTCCAGCTCAGTGGACCAACAGGTGTGGGGTTTGTACCCCTCCCTGGTCATCCTCTTGTAACTCATCTGCCTTAGAACTTAGGTAGCAGCCTCTTTACCTCCCGGAAGCCAGTCGTATATGGGAAAGCCGTGAAATTAGATTCATTAAGATGTCAGAGCCCTGAAAACATCTGAACCTACTCGGGAAACACTGAAATAAAATAATTGATTGGGCTGGCCACAGGGTCACAGGCTCACAGAGGAGGAAGCGCTCAAGTTCCCAAGAAGAAAAACAGCTCCAGGAATCCCTCAGAGCCAGCGCTGCTCTGTTTCCTACAAATCCGCTTTAGCCTGGCTATGTTTTTTATGTTGTTTTGGGGCTGTTTTATTAAGCCCATGGATCCCTCAGACAGGTATATAGCAACAGGGTGAAAAAAAAAAAGAGAGAGAGAAATATTTTCTACACAATGGAGAGAATAAAGAAAAAGATCTTTGGTGGGGAGACTCTGGAAACCTCAGGTGTCTATACATCTATGCCTGCTTCTTAATTTTCTTCTCGGTTCCCCGAAGTTAAAACTTTGGGGGATGGGAAGCCCAAGGGGAAATTCTGAAGAGGCGGTGGCAACCTTGCATGGTGTGTTGGAAATCCTTAGACTTGTGTGGGTCAGGAGGAAGGCTGCAGGGTCTCTTCACTGTGGACATGTAAGATTTACATTTCTGGGCCCTGAAATCAAACAGACCAGGGTTGGATCTTGGCTCTGTGACCTTGGGCCAGTTCTTAACCCCCTCATTCAGTTTGCATTTCAAACACGGAGATAACGAGATCGTACCTACTTTCTACACTGTTTTACAGATTAAATGGGATACCTTGTGTGAGTATTGAGCAGAGCCTGGTGCACAAAAGGCACGCAGTAAATGATGAAAGTTATCATCATTACTCGGGATTATTATTATTACTAGGGAGCCTCTTGGAGCAGCTGTGGAGGTGGCAACGGTGGCAGTGTGGCTGCAGCGTTGGCAGCAGACGTAGGTGGAAGGGGAGAATAAACCAAGAGTTTGGCTTCCAGAGCTCTGGGTTTCTGTCTGAGTTCTAACAATTTCCAGTTGCTTTTAACTTGGATAAGTTCCCGATCCTCTCCAGGTCTTGGTTTATTCATCTCTGAAGTAAGTGGGGGAGAAATGATACTAAAAGCCCCAGGGAGATCATAGGCTGGATAGACAGCGCTATATACTGAACTATTATATTATACAAGTGAATACATTTTTATCTGTAGCAAATCTGATCAGCCCCTTCCCTTGCACCTCCAACCCCCTGCCTTTTTAACACCTGAAGCCAATCTCAGAGTGCTACTGCGGCCGTCATAATCATCCAAGTGAAAATTGACTTTACCTTCCTATTTGCTTGCTGTGGTGATCTGCACTGAGATTTCTGTCCAAGTTTATTGTCACATCATACATTCCCCTAGAAAAGATGTTGGTTACTCACTGTCTTTAATTTCCCACCTTTCTAACTCCTTCCACCTGCAGTTTCCAAATGGCACGGACACCACCCCACTGCCTGTGAACCCGTCTCATGTCCTATGGGAGGGGCCTCAGTCACTCAGGAAACCAGGAACAAGGGAGGCCTTTTGAGAATACCATTCAATATAGTATAGTAACTAGCTATAAACATTAGGCTGTACAGTAGATCTCCAGAACTTATCTTGCATAAATTAGCAATGCAGTATTGTATACTTAAAATATGTTAAGAGAGTGGATCTTATGTTAAGTGTTCTTACCATCAGATAATAATAATAATAACAATAATTGTAATAATGGCAGGAATAGCGTTGGGAAGTAAAGATATGTCTGTGGCTTTGATGGTGGTAATGATGTCATGGGTGTATACGAGTACGTGGCCCCAAACTCATCAAGTTGTATATATTAAATATGTCCAACTTTCTACATGTCAGTCATCCCTCAATAAGGTAGCGTAAAAAAAGAGAGAGAAAGAGAGAGAATACCATCCTGCACTGTGATTGTAACAGTGTTGCATCAGTTCTCCTTGGCTGGTTTATGCAGTCTTTTCAAACAGATCTGTTTCTGAGTCCCTGGGAAGGGGAATAAAAGCAGAGAAATCCTTTTCGCCTGGGGGAAGAACCAAGCTCACAGACTGAGAGTCTTGTGCTCCATTAGCACCCGCCAGCCAAATTGTACCTGTTTGCTAAGGTCCTCTGATGGGATTCCTCAGAGGCGAGTCTGCATGGGATTCATCTGTCCCGAGCCTGCATCTGGGAGCCTGGGGTGACTAAAACACAGAGACTGCTCTCAGAACAACGGTTCCAGCCTTCAAGCCTCCAAAATAATGGTGCCCTTCAAAACAGACGCTACTGGAGGCTAGTTGTTTAATGCACCCGCTGTGGTAATTCCCACCATGCAAAATATTGGGGATTTTTCCTTTGGCATGATCCCAGAGGCAGTTATAAATTACAGATGAGGGGGAAAAAAAAAAAGAGCTCATCTTACAATGGGTTGCTTTATCAACCATGTGATTTATTTTTTATATTTTTCATGAAAACAAAACTAGATAGGACTTAAGTCTCTTGAGTCCCTGAGCTATGTGTTTTCCAACAACTTTCAAGGTGGGAACAGTCATCCTAGGCACAGTCCCCAGTGTTTCACTGCCCTTCCAGTAAGTTACTCAGTGTAATATCACACTCAGAATTATTTAATTCCAAAGTCAACAAAATGCCCACTATGGCAAAGTGATTGTTTTTCAACTTTCAATCCATCTTCAAATGACCAAAAATTGCCAGAACATAGGCTATGGGGAATTCCAAAAGGGGTTTTCTAAAATATCCCTTGAGCTGGCTTTATTAGAGGAAACTTATATACTTATATAATATATAGCTACTTTTTAAGGAGGGGTTGCTCATTTCCTACTGCACATTTCATGTGCTTATTTAGAAAAATACTACCCAGCTCAACTCGAATCCATGGATTTTCCTCTTATGCTGTCTTCCTTTTTATTTTTAGCCAAAAAGGAATTTCTAGAATGTTTATCAGAGGATATGTACGGTTGTGCGTGTGTTCACTGACTGGCTCGGGGGTGACTGATGAAGCCTTCCTTAATTCAGGACACCAGTATGCCCAGGTGTGTACTGTGGCCGCCTTTCATATCTCCAAGCATCCTTCCAGTGGCTCTTTATCTGATAGTTGAGTAGCCTCCCACTTCAGGGATACCACTGACCAGCCTCCTTGTACCGCGTACCTTGCCCAGGCGCCTGTAGATTGCAGCACTGGTTACAAAATGTACTTCTTTTTATTTATCTGGCTTCCACTTTGATGAATGCTGGACTCTATGACTCCACGTTCCAACTCTAAGAGAAATCCTTCTCTTAGCCACCTTAGACAAGACCATTATAAATGAAGAAGTCAATGTGACCCAAGGGGACAAGCAGGATATTGTAGAAATTAGCTATCCTTTCAGTCAGTGCAACACTGCCAGGAATTGGGTCATATTTACGTCTGTGGTATAGAGCCTAGTACAGAGCTTTAGAAACAAGAGGTGTTTAATACCTGTTTATTGGAATGAACCTGTAAATGTATTCGTCTCTTCTTTTGGATTCTTTGCCTCTTGAGATGCAAGGCAGTGTCTTATTTTAGCTTTACTTTCTATGCAATGCTTTGCTCAAATTAGGAGCTAGGTAAACATTTAATTTTAATTCAAGTAAGTATGGCAGTGAACACGTCGGGGAGGGGTTGTACTTGGGCCATGAAGTATGACTAGAGGTTCTCCATTTGTTTTTGACTCTGATGATTGAGTGTCCATGAAATATTCAGCAACGACATCTCAATCAGCCATTTATTTACTGTATTTCAATATTCAGTCATGCCATTTAATGGACAATAAAAATAGCAAACACATGTTAAAGGCCTCTATTTTTAGCATGGCTTGCGTCTGATAATTAATGCTATAGTTTTCAAATGTCAGTGAGATCAATACAGTCTCCTAACTACCCTTCATAAAAATAAGTAGATACCCAAGAGTTAAATATATGTATCAATTTCTTCAATAATTCTGCTTAATGTTCACCTTTGTTACAGGAAGTTTTCCACAATGAGAATGTTATTCTTTTTTGGAGAAAAAAATCATTGCACTTTTGGTATTTGAAATGATTTGCAAATTATTGTGATTAATTGCTGGTGTACCTGGAATTTTTTTGGTCCTATTTTTTTACACATAACTGAAGAGATGTATTTTTCCACTCATTTATCTACTGAGAGGCCATTGCTCTGTTTTCATTAACACCATTACTAACAATTCAATATGGCTCCTTTGCCTGGAATCAATTAGTTATAGTATTTGGTAATGTGTTTTACTCCACTTTGGGACATTTTTCCTGCTTGATGAATAGTAAATTAAAAAAACATAAAACACCTTATAGGTCTTTCTATAATTTCTACTTACATAGGGCCTTGTAAACAATATTTTAACATGAATGTTAGAAGTCTGGATATAGATTATTTTTAAAATAAACCTTTGAAAATATTTCTTGGTAGAATTTCTAATATTTTCAGAGTTTAAACATCATATTGTTCCCTATTCAGATTAATCACATGTTCATTAAATTCTTACTTGGTACCCAACACTGTGTGCGAGGCTCCAGAAATACGGAGAAGGATTATCCAGAAACCTCAACTCTCTAGGAACTCATGCTCTAGTACTGAGATGTGCATAAACTCAAATGTCAAATCATGGTGAATATTCTCATAGGGTCACTTAGGAGGAGAGAGGAGGAGTTAGACCAAATACCACTTACAGGTGGATTGAGGCAAAAGGAAATGAACAAGGAGGAAATGGAGTCACAAAAAGCTAAAAACTGAGTTGTTCCTTAAAGAATGAATATATATATATACACACATATATATACACACACATATATATACATATATATGTGAATATGTATGAATATATATACATATATATGTGAATATATATATATATATATATATATATATATATATAACCACATGGAGAGAGTAAGGGCTTGGGTAGCATCTGAGGCAGAGAGAACAGCATATTTAAAAGCATGGAGGTATACACATCATGTGTACCTTGACATACATTCAGATTGATAAAACCACATCTCAAAATATATAAAAGAAGGAAGAGATTAAAGCTGGAGAGAGAGATACAGGGGTCAGACCACAAGACTATCATGCTAAATCAGAGCTAAGCCTTTGCCTTACAGGAAATAAGCAATTATTGAAGGGTTTTTAACAAGGAGTTGCATTATCAGAAGAATTGTAGAATCAAGTTTCATCATTGGGAAAAAGAAAATCACATATTTAATCACTCGATTGTTTTACCATCTTTTAAAAAATTTTTTTCCTAAATGTATTTTATTTATTTTGCTATGTGTTGAGTATATATATGTATTTTAAATTTATTGGGGTGACAATTGTTAGTAAAGTTACATAGCTGTCAGGTGTACAATTCTGTATTACATCATCTATAAATCCCATTGTGTGTTCACCACCCAGAGTCAGTTCTCCTTCCATCACCATATATTTGATCCCCCTGACCCTCATCTCCCACCCCCCACCCCCTTACCCTCTGGTTTTTACCATCTTTAAACTATGTTAAATGATGGTTAACCTAAACATTCCTGACTTCACTAGTTGGTAATTAAAACTGTGGTCACATTTTACATTCTGAGTCTGTGTATACTGACCAGCAGGAAGGCCTTTCCTAGGGAATTCCCTCTGGTAATATTCCAGAGAACCCAGAGGCTTTTTAGATATTCTAATTTTGGTGACTAGCTAAAGCCACATCTTCCTATTGCAGTTTCTGGTGTTTAATGGCGCCTAGGAATGTCTTGCTACCTACTGATTGGTGGCTCCTCGGCTCATTGCCCAGTGTCACTTTGCTGGTATCAGGCCATTTCCCCATCACTACTGTCTTCCCTAGATTGCTGATCCCCAAGCAGTTCTCAGGATGTGTTTGATAACAGGCCCCCTCTCTATCACTAAAATCTTTGCCATTTCTGTCTACTTTTCATTGAGGGGTGCAACAGCAAAAGTGCTTGAGGTCTTAGGGACAGTTATATTTGTATGTGGCATTCTCTTCCCACAGGGCAAGGATATTTAGGATGGTAGAGCTGGCCAGAGAGTAAACATAACTCATGTTGTAACATAGCTCTCGGAAGTGATCTGCCCTACCCTGATTTTCTCTTTAGTTTATAATTGTGTGTGTGTGTGTGTGTTCTGAGTCATTTGCTTCTCCAGTTGTGAAAAATAGAAAATGGTTTATCAGAAGTAATGGTAATTACATATAAGTTTCACCTTCTTTCCCATCTGGCTCCAGGGCTCCAATCAAAGCAAAGAAGTTTTCTGGCACTTATCTTACCATTTTCTTAACTTCTTGAAAGTTAGGATATTCTAAGATGTCTTGGGGACAGTGTTACCTGTGTCTACATAGTGGCTGACTTCACTGTGATCCAACTCACAAAGCCTACAAATATAACATCTCCGTAGACCGAAGACGACTATTGGTCATGGCGTGGTATTGTATGAAATATTTATTAAACTTCCACCATGTGTTGAGTGGTACTTCTATTGAGTAAGGTAAGTGTTGCAGATCTTCACCTTTGCAGAAGATCTTTTCAGGGGGTGAGAACTCCAGGGGTGAGGAGAATATGTCTTGTTCCTTTTTCTCTCCTTTCCCTCTTTTCTGAAGGCTCCTTGGACATGTGCATTGGAAATGAGATGGAAATCTATACTTTCACCCATCAAAAAGGTCCGGGTTTACCATCTGTGACTGAAAACAAAGAATACATTTTGAAGGTGATCGACGCCAGCTACTGTTTTGTACTTTCTTGTCATTTATGTCTTCCGTTTTGGAACTTCCCCTACTCCATGTGATCCTGGTGGAGTGGTCACCCGTGTAACCCATTATTTTCTAAGAGAAGGATGAGCCTTTGACACGCACAGGGAGTGGTGGGCTGAGAATTTATCTTTCCTGATTTGTTACGTTTGCATTTGTGGTGTCTCCCACCCTCCTACTATGTCCGACTCCACAGCACCCATATGACATCACCAAATGTGACCTTGGGGAGAGGAGCATGGAATTGGCTGTGCTGAATTGATACAAGCCCATGTCATCAAGGCACTGCCAACAGACCCCTCCTCATATACCTTATATCCATTTGGACACAGAGATTGGTCCAGAATCAAGTATGTAAATCCAAACAGTACTGACAAGCATCATAGTAGAGCACTGAAGCAGATGCTGGGGGTGGGGATGGGGGGGGGCTATGTTTTCCCCTGGGTTAAGGCTGTGAGGAATATGTGAGCCCCATGTTACTGGTCACCACCACCTTTGCTACCGTCTAAAGAGAGTGTACGTGAACACAAGGCAAGAGGATGGTGAGCCAAGAGCTAATGACAGAGTACTGTTGACAATTCGAAACCCCGGTTCCAGTTTAATCTGACCAGAGGCAACCCTCTGGGACTTTCTGATTACCTAAGCAAATGAATTCAGTTTCCACATAAGCTAATTTAAGTTTGGTTTCTGTCACTTGTAAGTTAAATACTCCTCATCCTAAGGGATAAAGAAGCTCTTAGAATAGGGGATTTATATTTTTGTGTTCTGAGAGTGGAAAGTTTAGAAATATTCGGGGCTCAGAAAGGGGTGATTAGGCTTTCCTTAAATAGAGGGTGTGCATAAGAAAACCTGGTATTTCCTTTGGAAGCAAAACAAATGAAGAGACTGGAGAGTAAAGAGGAGAGCTGCCTGGAACAAAACTCTTTAGGAACATCATCTGCCAGGGGACAGGGCCAGGGGCTGTGCTTCTCCACACAGGAGGCTTCGCCACCTTTTTTTCTTATCAACTGTCTGTGCGTAGAGGTGAGGGGTAATGACAGTCTCCTAGATGCTAAACTCAACCTATTCCAAAACTTCTATCCTTTATTCTGTTGCTGGAGGACTGGATATCTGATTACTTCATCTTAAATGCAAAATGCTTTTGTATTTTCCCTTTTGTGATCCTGTGATTTATCCTAAGAAACATATAGTTGATCTTCTTTGCCTTTTCTGACACGGAGGTCCTACAACCCTTGGAATTTCCAACTTGATGAGAGCAGCAAAGGTGTCTTTTGTTAAAATAGTGACTGTTCCAAGGTTGGGGGCTGGTTGCCAGGAGAACCAACCACTTAATTAGAATGTTGGAACATTCAGCTCCACCGGCATGACCTCTGGGGAGAGGAGAGGGACTGGAGGTTGAATCAATCCCCAATGGCCAATGATTGGATCAATCATGCCTCTGTAATGAAGCCTCCACAAAATCCCCCAGAGGGATTTGGAGAGTGTTGGGTTGGTGCACACTGGTTGCTGCTCGGAGAGTGGTGTGCTGGGCGAGGGCATGGGAGCTCTGCACCCTTTCTTCATGCTGGCTCCGTGTGTCTCTTCCACCTGGCTGTCCTTTTTATGATAAGCTGGTGATCTAGGGAGTAAGTGTTTCTCTGAGTTCTGTGAGCTGCTTTAACAAGTTAATCAAACCTGAGGAGGTGGTTGTGGGAACTTCTGATGTGAGCCAGTATGTCAGAAGCACAGGTCACACCCTGGGCTTGCAACTACTGTGTTTCCCTCAAAATAAGACCTAGCCGGACAATCAGCTCTAATGTGTTTTTTGGAGCAAAAATTAATAGAAGACTTGTTCTTATGTTACTGTAAGACCGGGTCTATATAATAATATAATTTAAATATAATATAATATAAAAGACGGAATAATATAAGACTGAGTCTTATATTAATTGTTTCTCAAAAAAACGCATTAGAGCTGATTGTCCGGCTAGGTCTTATTTTCTGGGAACACGGTAGCACTTGAAGTGTATGTGTGTGTGGGGGGGATGGGGGGTGTCATGCAGGGTGGCCTGTGGGGTCTCTGCTCCCGCTCCCCACATAAGAATGCAGGACATGGTGAGGCCAAAAAGGAACACCCACGGAGTCATAGGTAGGGGAGTCATACCACTGTAGTCTCACTGGAGGCTGGATTCACATGACGTGCGACTTGCTGTCCGCTTTTCTGCCAACTATCTGACTCGACTCTCCACTTGCTAGCTGCAATCCACCTCTCTGCAATCTGCAATCCATACTCTGCCGCTTGCAGGCTCAGCCACCCTCTTCTTGGTAGCCCCCATTTTCTGCTAGCATAGCCATGGCAGTTGTATTAGTGGCCAATTGGCTAACTGGCTACAGCTGACGGACAACTAGCCACAGCCAACGGCCATCTACTACCCGAGCCAGCACCTTTCCACACAAGGCCGAGAGCCTGGAAACTGCTCTCTGGGGCTCTGTCCCCACAGTGGGGTACTCTTGTGAGACTGAGCCATTTATCTAAGGAATCTGATGCTATACTTCCCTGCAGTTAGTGTCAGAATTGAGTTGAACTGTAGGACACCCAGCTGGTGTCTGAGGATTGCTTGTTGGTGGGGAAATCACACACATATTGGTAAAGGGTGATCAGACCCTTTACCTTCATTTTGGTAGAAAAAAATCAAAACTCCTTTTCATGATATGTTGGGCCTTTTATAATTTGGCTTTTTAATAGCACGTAAGTCGCATCTCCTTTCACGCTCCTCACAACACTTCGACTCCCTTAGTTTTGAACTTCCCAGACCCCCAAATAGAACTTACTCACATGTCTCTAAGTATTTGTGTACCTACAAGGTGCTCACCCTGCTGTTGCCCTAGTTAAGACCTATTCACCGCCTGTGTCTTAGCACAATCATCATTTCTATGGGAAGTATTTTCAGATTCCTCCAGGAGGCGTCCATGCCTTCCACCTCCATGCTCCTGTATCACCGTATCTATCTCTCTATTGTAGCAATTATAAGTTTCTTTGCTTCTTTGTCTATTTTTGTATAAATGTACTTTGCTAGACTGGGAGACCCCTGAAGACAGGTTTCTGTGGACTAAGCCTGTTAAAAACGTAGTCTAAAGGTTGTTTGCAAATACAAGCCTGTAGGCTGTCTCTGATACTACAGTAGCAGGCTGTTCTACACTGGAATATTTATGAAATCTCAGACATTCTGCCAGAAAGCAGGAAGATTAGGTAGGCATGGCTGAAGTCCTCTACATTCTAGAGCAGAAGATAGGTAAAGAGGTGGGTAATGGTGTAGACAGAAAAATAGACACTTAAGGTGTGAAAAGGGGATGTGTACAAACTGCCACAGTCACCCAAGAGGCATTGTACCTAGTTCAACTACAGAAGGTTTCATAGAGAAAATAACATTTAAGTTTCATAGAGAAAATAACATCTAAATTTGAGTCGTGAAGGATGTATAGAAACTATTTCAGAAGGAGAGGGCAAAAGGAAGGAGGCGGAACTTCTTACAGACAGAAGAGACATCACCTGTAAAATAACAGGCAAGTGTGGTTCGTGGTATGTAATCAGACTGGTGTGGCTACTGTGTGATGTTTAGCTCAGGTTCTGGCACACAGGAGGTGAGTGAATGGGGGCTGCATGAGTGAGAGTGACAGGAGCCTATGTGGAAGCCAACCTGGGACCTACATGAGAAGAGAAGAGTCTTAGTATTTCAAGCTAAGGAGGTGGTACTTCATCCAGACTTAAATAAGGCAGTAGACCCAGTGGTAAAGCCCAACCACTAGTCAGACTGCTTGGATTGAATGCTGGCTCCAGCGTGGGACCAGTTTTGCAGCTCTAGGCAGGCCTAGATCTCAGTTTCTTCTTCTACAAAAATGGGCCTAATAAGTATACTTATTTTGTAGAGTTGCTGTGAGGATTAGAACTGAAGCATTTAGTACAGAGCTTCATACAATGTGAGTCTCCCAGAAAAGCAGAAAAGTTAACTAGCTAATGAGCTCTTTATGCCCTGGAGAGCTTTCGAAGAATTTTAAGGGAGAGAGTGACAAGACTAGGTTTTTTTTTTTCTTTTTCTTTTTTTTTTTAGATGTTACAGGGCTCTTGGTATACCGGGCCCACAGAAAGTCATCTTTCCTGATTTTTTTGGCCTCTCTTGATTAGCGGGGGACAGAAACCCCCTTGCAACTCTATGAAAAACATTGGTGATTTCAGAGACAGGCCAGAGGCATAGAAAAGTATCAGTGAAGGTCTGGCACTAGATAATAATATATACCTTTGCTTACAGAGACTGTTTTAGGCCTGGAGGAGGAAAACAGTGGCTAGGTAATGGGACTGAAGTAGGACCCTTAGGGCTGAGAGTTGGAAAGGCTAGTATTAAATATCAAGTTTAAGCAGGTATAGAGCAGGCGATGGGAACTAGAGAAAATGGCAAAATGGCAAAATGGCCGATAATAGTTACCAGAGAAGAAAAAGGTGTTAAAGTGTGTAACTATCTCACTGTCCCCGTTTACCTGTAACTCTTTTAAGGGCAGCTCCAGATGAATTCTTACTTAAGGTAAAAGCAGCCCTGGGCAGGGTGACTTTGGCCTGAGGCCTCATTCCAAGTGGGATGAGCAGGCCTGGAGCTTTCCTGGGAGGGTCTGCAACTTTGGCTTGATTCTTTTGTCTATGGCTGTAGTTCCAACAGTCAGTGGTGTTTTAGAGCATGGGGTAAACAAAAGCCATTGTTCCTAGATATATGTCTACATCTATGGATCTGATTGGACATCAGGGAGACCTCATTGTACAAACTGACAGCTCAGTGACAGCAAAGAGGAGACTAGCCCTTGAAGTAGTGGTGTCCAGGCTATTGCTTAGAAGTTTTATGAGCTATTAATACATGGGCTGTGAAAAAGTGATTCTGTGGGCATATTATTTTGGAAACAGTGACTTAAGAGATGAGATCAGTTGATTCAATATAAAACTTCTCAGATGCTTAATATGCCATGTTTATTGTTAATCTCCCAGAGGGAAAATGTAGGCAGAGGGAATGATGGCAGGGCATGGGATGACAAGTTCTGCTCTCAATGTGGCCAATCTAGTGAGAAAGACAGAGAAGCAATCCCACTAGTGCCATAGTTGGTGAATACTTCTATGGAGTGTGATACCCAGCTTAGGCCACTTCACTTTCTCAGTGTCAAAACAAAGCCACTGGCCTTCTCACATTGGCATTTCCTTCTTGTCTGGCTTGTGACGTCAGGAATTAGCTTAATGCTTAGTCAGACTCCTAGGTATGCAAGGGGGAAGCTCTGACCCTACATTTCATGATCAGTTCAGTCTTTGTGCTCTTGGTCTCCGTTCTGTCTCCTAGGTTCAATGCTATTCTCAGGACAAACTCATGAGCTGTTTCTTACAAGTACACAGAATTTCTAGAGTCAGAGACATTAGAACAGGAAGAAATCTTAGATCCCATCATATTCAATCCCTTCACTAGGTACCTTTATGTTCCATCCCTTAATTTTGTAGCAGAATTTCACTAGGATAAGTAGGCATAGACATGACCATCAGGCTCAGCGGCCCCAGTTGTCCCCTACTCAACAGCAAGGTATTTATTGCTAAACTATAATGTGAATAGTACCCCATGCAGTAATCTATGCGACCACGGAAAGCAGCCCTGGCTTCAACAGAACAGGATTTAATTTATTTTCCCCTAGAAGTGGTAGTTGTGTGTCCTAAGGAGGCCGAGAATAGTGATTAGAGTGTAATAATCAATAGTGTATAAATCTTAAAGCCTGAAAGGTATATTATGTTTCTAAAATACCATGTGCCATTATGAAATTAACTGCTAGGATGAACATGTTACATTTATTGGGTAAAAACTTGTATTATAGCTCTAATTTCAATGCTTCACCTTTTCCATTTAGTAAATGATTAAAAACTAATGGAAAAAGAGGTCACGAAGTGAGGTACAGCAGTGAGTGACACTGAGGTGTTTAGAAAGAGGATAGAGGTGAAGGAAAAAATATTCAGAGCACATATAATAGAAACCAGATGTCAGAATAACAATGAAATATATATATATAATCTAAGGTTTATATAACACTCCTTGGTGAGTCATCTCATGTGGCTTGGTAAGTTGCAAAATGAATAACACAAGTATTTTGTTTATAGATAAGAAAATTGAGGAAAAGTGAGTTTTAATGTTTTTGATACCCCTTGGGAGTTAATTTTCAGAATGGTTAACACAGGTAGCATCACCATTAAATCTCAGTCTCATGCCTGTTCCAGCTTCATTTTATTATGATCTGTCTCCATTTGGCTTGTTGAGGCATTCAAAACATATTTGAGTAGCTCCCAGGAATAGCAACTCTGTTCTCTATCCTGCTGTGAGGTTTACCTTGTCAGGTAAGGCTTAGACTTTAGTTATGGATGGGATTTCACAGCTTTGCTGTGGTTGCTTGTCTTCGTTCACCTGCTTTCCTTGTTTCTCCCACTAGGCTATGACTCCACTGAGCACAGAGACTTTATTCCATGCTGGACATCCTCCGCTCTAACACAGTGCCTGCCACGTAGAAGACATTCAGTAAATAATTGTTGAGGGAGTGAGAATTGTGGCTTCTCTCGCCCATCACTTGAGAATCTCAACTCTAGTCCCTGTAAGCTGTTTTCTCCTGCCCTTTAAGCCCCAAGCTCATTCGTACCCTACATGGTCCCAAAGGCTATTTTAGTCAAGATAGATGTTTGCACAGCTTCCTCACTGTCCTGACAAGTGTGTGGATGGACAACACTAATATTCAGTCTGGATTTAAATCAGGAATTCCTGTTTGTTTAGGTTCCAGGGTTAAATCTTCCTGTACATAGATATGTATCATGGTGATGGTCCTGATGGATCTGCTGCCTGCAGCTTCATTGAGTTATCACTGTTTCTACTTGATCTATTGACAACAGGGGATTGAAAGTAAACAGTGTTGCCAACTCTAAATAGCTGGTTTGAAGCCCTGCAAACAGGAAAGTTTTGCACAAAGCTAAGAGCTGGCACAGGGCTTGGAGTTTTCAGTAAGTTTCTACAGTTGGCTTTGGGAGGGTGGGGAGGGAAAGATGT
The DNA here is from genome assembly GCF_036562045.2 of Rhinolophus sinicus. Taxonomy (NCBI): domain Eukaryota; kingdom Metazoa; phylum Chordata; class Mammalia; order Chiroptera; family Rhinolophidae; genus Rhinolophus; species Rhinolophus sinicus. Next base: position 42,086,552 of record NC_133764.1, on the reverse strand, counting down.
CTGCATTCTAAAACCAGGGCATGAAATTAGACCTTGAATCCAATCAGTGTGTTTAAGAAACACCGACCCTGTGCAGTGCTATATAAGAATAAGAGGGAAGAGGGTTTTAAGTCTAACTCTACCACGTAGACATCTGGCTTCTCTGATATCAAATTTCTGTATCTCAAATAAGGAAACAGTGACAGCAAAGATGACTTGATAGAAAGGAACGTGTAAAGTACTGACATTAAAGAGAGATAAACCTGGATTTCATTCATGGATCTACCAAATCCTACCTTTGAAAACTTAAGACACTACTCAGCCTCGCTTTGGTTACTTCATCTGCAAAGGGGTAATAACACTGCCAAGGGTTAGCCAGAAACAATGAGCTTGAGTGTCACATGGCAACATAGGCAGAACTCAGACATTTAACAATGATTGAGGAAAGCAAAAATCAAAATATACATAGAGCATTGTGTGTTTGTGTGTGTGTAAATTAATAAATATAGTGAAAATTGGAGAGACAACCTTTAAATGAACTAGAGTTAGGGGCTAAGGAGGGAGGGGAAAGGAGTGGTAAAAAGTACTGAAGGGTAAAACAAAAGAATTGTCTGGCATATATAATTGTACTCCTGCACTGAGTGACATGATGAACTCAAATCTGTGGTCCATGAAGGGGAAGAAAAAGTAACCATGCAATCAAATACATAACCACAAATCATGATAACTAGTGTGAACTCAAAATATACTATGATTAAGAATTAGAGGAGTAGGGGGCCCTTTAACATGGATGTTAGAATTGTGAGCCAGGGGAAGGGTAGAGGAAAGGACAATTCCTGACAGCAGGGACAGCCTGCTCAGTCTCCACAGTTCTATGAATAGGTTGATGCATTCAAGGCACTGAGAGAGTCATGGGGCTGGTGAGTGAGGGCCAGAGTGGTTAGAGATGAGCCTGAAGTGGTAGACAGAGGCTGAGTTATGCAAGGCCTCTGGGCCACACAGAAAGGTTGCATTTTAACTTAAGTGCAATGAGAAGCCATTAAGGGTTTTAATGTAGAGACTGGTGGATAGTGATGGATTTGGTGGGCAGAGAATGTATGCGGCGTGCTCAGATTTTTGTTGAATAGTCTAACTGCTGTCACAGAGCCAAAGTGAATGTAAATGGATCTATGAAGAGCTTTCTTGCAGCAATCTAGATGGGCCATGAAATTAGCTTGGACAACAGTGTGGGCGATGGGAATGTAGAGAAGTAATTGATTGGAAAGGTACTTGGAGATAGTATCAACAGGTCCTCTAAGACGAACTATGTCTTTGGCATGGATTATATATGTATTTAAATATTTATTGCTTTTTTTGTTGCAGGATTATAACTCCTCCTCTGACTGACATTAGAAAGAGCCATGTTAGTTTCTTTAGCCAAAGAATTTCAATTGAAGTAATATGTGTCACTTCTAGGTAGAATTTTTAAGAGCCAGAGATTGCTTTGCTACACTCTCTGTTTCCTGCGGCATGAGAACAGCTATGCCCCAGATAGAGGCTGCCTCATCAGCCTGGGTCTCAGGATGATAATGATGTATGACAGAGCCTTAACTGACCGGTGATAAAATGAGTGAATAATTAATTTTCTTTCTTAAGTGTACATCAAATGTTTGCTAAGATATACCGTATGCTATGCCATAAAACGAAATTTCACTACATTTCAAAGAAGTGAAATCATACCGAGAATGTTCTCTTACCACAATGGTATTAAATTTGGAATCAGTAAGGCAAGATATTTGAAAAGTGCCCAAATATTTGAAAATTAAACAGTTCACTATAGAACAACCCATGGATCAAATAAGAAACAATTAGGAAAATTAGAAAATAATTTGAAGGACTGAAAATGAAAACATAATATGTTGAAATTTGTGGGAAGAAGCTCAGTGAAATGCAAGGGTTTTTTTTGTTTGTTTGTTTTTTGTTTTTAGGATTTTTAAAAAATTTATTGGTGTGACAATTGTTAGTAAAATTACATAGATTTCAGGTGTACAGTTCTGTATTACATCATCTATAAATCCCATTGTGTGTTTACCACCCAGAAATGTAAGTTTTAGATGACTATATCGGAATAAAGAAAATATAAAGCCAATGATCTATGATTTCACTTTAAGAAGCTAGAAAAAGAAGTGTTAATCAAACCCAAAGTACATGAAAGGAAGTCTTTAATAAAATGTGTGGAACTCAATAAAACAGGTAATGGAGAAGTGATTGACAAAACCAACAAAATATAAAATATGGTACTGTGAAAAGTGTAATAAAATTGATAAAACCTAACAAGATTAAAAAAATGATAGGCAATATAAACAACCAATGGGAGATAGGATATCATCACAGATCCTAGAAACATTGAAAGGGTAATAAGGGGAGAGATTATTATGAGGAAAACTGTATGCCCATAAGTTCAGCAACATCGATGGGATGAAAAATATTTGAAAAGCACCACTTACTAAAGCTGCCATTAGAAAATTAAAAACAAAACAAAACAAAAATCTAAATAGCCTGTATCTGTTTAAGAAACAACTCAAACTTTAAAATCTTTCCATAAAGAAAAGACTTACCTTGCATCTTGCTGTTATTAAAAGCAGTTGGTCCTAAAATTTCAATCCCTTAAGTACACCCACAAAATAAGAATATGGAGGTCTTTGTTTTCCCTCAACTTTAATTTGCCTGGTTTTACCTCAGTATTGTAGCACCACTATGGTACCTGACAGATGTGGTGCTTTGATCTTATCATACCCTTTGTACTGGCCTGAAGGAGACCTAAGAGTTCCTTCTCTTTCTGAATTTGAATCACAGCCTCAGTGAGGTCTGTCTTGTTTTATGTCCTTGTTCCTAATGTAAAAGTATTTAACTGCTTCTTGGTAGTATTGGATAGCACTGGGGTAAGATTTTTAACTGGGTATTCTGGAATTACTTTTACAATAAACCAATTTTATAATCTTAAAAAACAGAATTTTTTCAAGAATATTTTTCTAAAATTTAGATGGAAACGTTAAGGATCCTAGAATAGACTACCCAAAAATCTTAAAAAGGAAGACTTATGTATCTGATTTTAAGAGTTATTATAGAGCTAATCTAATCAAGGAAACCTCATATTGTCAAAATGATATACACAGACATCAATGGAATAGAATAGAAGATCTAGGAATATATATGGTAAAAATACAAAGGTGTCATGGCAATTCAGCAGGTAACGGAAAGTGTTCTTACAAATGGTGCTGGAACAACTGGATGTCTGCATGGAAAAAATAAAATTCAATGCACACTTTATATCACATAATACAATTTATTTGAGATACCATATACCTAAACATAAAGGATAACTATATAAAAGTTTCCAAATAACATAGAACAATACCCTCACAACTTCGAAAAAGTCAAAGATCCTCCCGCCCTCTTTGGAAACAATACAGAAAAACCATGAAGTAAATGGAATGTATTGATAAATTGAACATCAAAATTAAAAACCCCTTCACATCATGAAAACAAACAGACGAGGCACAGACTGGGTGAAAATATTCACAATGTATATATTTGACAAAAGACCCCTATATAAAAAAAGTCCTATAACTTACTAGTAGGAAAAACAACCCAATCAAAAATAGCCAATGATTTGAAGAGACACTTCACAAAGGAAGATATTCCAATAGTCAATGAGCATATGAAAACATGTTCAACACCATTAGTCATCAGGGAAAAGTAAATTAAAACAAATGAGATACCACTATACACCTACTAGCATGATTAAAATGAAGAAAGAAGTTGACATATATATGGAACAACAAAAATCTTAAACATTGTTGGTAGGACTGTCGAACGGTAACTATGTCAGAAAACTGCTAAACTATTCAGCAATGTTTTAGACATTTCTTTCTACTGTGACTCAGGGATTCCACTCCAAGGGAAATGAAATCCTACTTGCAACCCAAGAGTTCATAGCAGCTTTATAACTGTCTGGAAATGATCCAAATGTCCATCACTAGGAGACTGATTAAACTAATTGACATATTTAAGCAATTCAAAACTACTCAGCCATAAAAGGGATGAACTAGTGATACACTGTGCAAACTAACCTCTATATGGACTTTCCGACCCAACTCTACGTTGTCAAAACTACCTTTAGTCTTGATCCTGTCATGGCTATCTCTCCCCTTTGGTTATGCTCCAATCACAATGTCCTACTTTCAGTTACTTGGAAGATTCATAAAACTTGACAGATGAATGAGAATTGAGTAGCATGGAACATATTATTCTTGTATCAAGAATGCCTTGACTCATCTTTCCACAATCTCATATCTACCTGAAAGCCCACTCTTTTCATCAACATTTTATTATGAAAATCTTCCAAAGTTAGAAAAATTTTACAGGAAACACCTGTACACCTACCACCTAGATTCTACCATTAACAATTTATTATGCTTGTTTTATCACATATCTATTATCCATCTTTCTATTCAATGGCCCACTTTGTTTCCGTCCATTCTTTAGAGCAGCTTTCTCTGAATCCCCAAAGAGGTGAAGACCTTACCTCCTATTCTGGAACCCTCCCTTACAATTGCTTCTTTTATGACACTGGATTTAATTGCCATGCATAACTTTGTTTAATATTTGCCTTCTCTGTTGGACCAGTAATTCTCAAAATTGATCTTGCATCAGAATCATGTGGGAGCCTGGCTAACACACAGGATACTGAGCCCCACCTCCCAAATTTCTGCAGATCTTGGCTGGAGTTAAAATTTTGCATTTCTCACAAGTCCCCAGGTGATGCTGATACTGTTGGTCCACAGACACTTTGAGAAAACGGAGGTTGCTTTTGGCACCATGCCTGCAGGGGTCAGATCTGTTTTGTTTATTGCTGATTCCTATAGGCTCTCACAGGCACAGAATGGCTACTCACAACATAATACAGATTTGTGTGAATGAATATATATTATATATCATACATCATATATATTGTCCTTTATTATAAGAATTCCTCAAAACCGTAATTGTCTATGAATACCTCCATCAATCAGCCTATGCTGTTTACTTTTCTTCCCCTGCTGTTAGATAATAACATTGTTTCTAATTATATCTTATGTTATGATACTTTTCCCAGATGGGTTTTGATTTTCACAGGGATTCCTTAAGTTCAGGAAAGAAATTGTAACTAACAAAGGATGAAATACACTTTTTGACTTTCTTATGATTCTGGGCTGTAAAATTGGCATGTTGTTTCCCACTTAAAAGAGGTAGGAGTTATGACTTCAAAAGGCTTCTCTCAAGGGAAGAAGCAAAACAAAAACAAAAACAAAAACAAAAAACCCAAGCAAAACAAAACCCCACAAAAACAAACCCTGAGCATAGTTTGACTAATTGCAAACAAGATAACGTTGTATGAGCTGGGAGGCACAGGAGTGAGGGTAGAAGGTGAGGCCGCAGAATATGCCTGGAGTTGTCATTGTGTATTCTCCCAACTATGAAAACACCTGGTTCTAAATGGCTGGAGAGGTCCACTGCCACTGAAGGAATTTCCTGGCACCCACTTTGAGTTTTTCAGATATAGGATGCAGAAAGGATGGCCTTGAGTTACGTGTGACTTCTTAAAAATTAAACTTTATTTTTTAGAGCAGTTTTCAATTCTGAGCAAAATTGAGAAGGCACAGAGACTTCTCACTTATTCTCAGCCTCCACACAGGCATAGCCTCCCCCATGTCACCATCCCCCACCAGAGGGGTACGTTTGTTACAGCTGATAAAACTACATTGACACATTGTCACCTGAAGTCCACAGTTTATATTAGGGTTCACTCTTGGTGGTGCACCTTCTGAGAGCTTTGGACAGATATATAATGGCATGCATCCACTGTTATAGTATCACAGAGTCATTTCACTGCCCTAAAATTCCTCTGTGTTCCACCTGTTCCCCCCTCCCTCGCTCCCTCCCCGCCAGCCCTTTCCAACCACTGATCGTTTTACTGTATTGATAGTTTTGTCTTGTTCAAAATGTCATAGAGTTGGAATCATATTATATGTAGTCTTTTCAGATTGGCTTCTTTCACTTACCGATATACATTTACATTTGTTCCGTGTCTTTGCATGGCTTGATAGCTCATTTCATTTTAGCCCTGAATAATGTTCCCTTGACTGAATGTACCACACTTTATTTATCCATTCACCTATGAAGGACGTCTTGGTTGCTTCCAAATTTTGGCAAGTTTGAATGAAGCTGCTATAAGCATCTATGTGCAGGTTTTTGCATGAACGTAAGTCTTGGACTCCTTTGGGTAAATACCAACAGATTTGCTGAATTGTATGGCAAGAGTTGCTTTAGTTTTGTGAGAAACTGCCAAACTGTTTTCTAAAGTGGCTCTACTATTTTGCCTAACCATCAGCGATGAGTTCCTGTTGTTCCAAATCCTCACCAACTTTTGGACTTCTGAGTGTTTTGAACTTGGGCCATTCTAATAGATGTGTGGTGATATCTCATTGTTTTAATTTGTAATTTCCTGATGACTTGTGTGGGACATTGTCATGTGGGGAACCCTGCTCGCTGTGCCATTTGTCGTGCTGGGCGGCCTGAGGGGTCTCAGCTCCCACTCCCCACATAAGAATGCAGGACACGGTGAGGCCAAAAAGGAACACCCACAGAGCCATAGATAGGGGAGTCATACCACTATAGCCTCGCGGCTGGGTTGGAGACACAGGACACAGGAGCCACACTATCTGCAACCTACAGTCCACTTCTCTGCAATCCACAACCCACACTCCGCCGTGCTAACTGCAATCCGCGCTTGCTAGCTCAGCCACCATCTTCTTGCTAGCCCCCATTTTCCTGCTAACATAGCCACAGCAGTTATATTAATGCCCAATGGCTCACTGGTTACAGCTGACGGCCAACTAGCCACAGCTGATGGCCATTCAATCACAGTTGATGGCCATTTAATACCTGAGTGAGCACCTTTCCACATGAGGCCGAGAACCTGGAAACTATACTCCTGGCTCTGTCCCCACAGACATATTTTCAGAGGCTTATATGCCATTTGTGTATCATATTTGGTGAGATGTCTGCTGACATCTTTGGCCCATTTTTAAATTGGATTGTTTGTCTTATTATTGAGTTTTAAGAGTTCTTTGTATGTTTTGGATAACAATTATATGTCAGATATGTTTTTTACAAATATGTTCTCCTAGTCGGTGGCTTGTGTTTTCATTCTCTTGACAGTATCTCTTTAGAGGAGAAATTTTTAATTTTAATGACATCTAATTGCCTTATCATTTTTTGTTGATAGAGGGGCATGATATACTGTGTAAAAGGAACTGCTGTCACTAGTCTTAGGGGAAGCATTCTCTGGTCCTACAATTAGGTCTCAGTCTTTTCGGTGAACCTGTGCCTCTGGACTGTGAATTTTGCGTGTTTCTCATTTCCCCCTCTGTTTCGGTGGGACAGCTTGGCTAGAGTGGGGTGAAGTTGCATAGTTCCCTTTCTTCCTGTGGTGGAAGGCTAGAGCCTCCTAGTATTGTCTTTTCCTGCCCCCAGGTCATTTAGGCTCTGATAAAACTCCAGATGGTTAGGCTCTAGTTAAGTAGCTTTTCCTGAGGGCAGAGCTTGTTAAGGAAGAACCCAGCTGCTCAGGAATCTTTTAAAATCATTCCTTTCACCCTCCCCCTACAGGAAGTAGGAGGGGCTCTTTCCTATGATACTCCATGTAAGAACCTAGTGGAGCTTCTATAAGTAAAACTCACAAAAGTGGCCCCCTTGCCCTCCATGACTGGGTCCCCTGGAGTGTTTAACCCTCAGACTTGTCCACACTGGCCTTCAGCCGTTCATGAATTACAGCTCAGGTCTTCCTGCTCCTGCACTGGTTCCCGTGGTGGCTGCTGCTCAGGTAAGTGGTGATTCTCTGTACTCACCTATTTGTCTATCCAATTTGGTGGGAAGCCGTTTGTGCTGAGACCTCACTTCTCTTACAGATCTAAGAAGAGTTGTTGATTTTCCAGTTTGTGTAGCTTTTTACTTGTTGTGAGGGGAGGGGTGATCCAAGCTTTTTACATGCTAAGCTGGGGACCAGAAGTCTGAGTACAACTTTTAAAATCTGCTTATGTTGCGGTTCCTTGGCTGCAATGTGGGGGAGAGGAGGAAGACATTCACTGTATAATTTCATTGAGTTTGGTAATTATTTCTGTGTTATTCAAATGATGAAAAATTTTCCAAGTAATTTTCCTCTGCCTTGGGATCAGGGAACAAAGGCACCATAAGCACCATTCTCACCTGATATTGGAAGCTGCCCTCCTCATTTGAGTGTTGTCATAAACCTATTTTACAGTGATCATTTATACAACACAGGATAAAATTAGTAGAAGGCACAACATCCATCCATTCATAAAGTCACCCAACCTCTCTTTAGTGCCTTCTTTTTCCAGCTGTTGTGGGAAAACAAGTTGCATCAAGCTTGTTTTCCTTAAGGAACTTAGAGTCTAGCAGGGAATAGAGTTAATAACCTCAGGGCAATGTGATGCAATGTTCAAGTAAAATATGCATTGGTCTTATGGGAAAAGATTAGTGTTTAAATAAGTTGGGGTATCGGGGAGGCACTGAACTGAGTTTTGGAGACAAAATAGCTTTAGTATAAAAAGGGCGGCTATTGTACACCTTAAACTTACATATGTTATATGTCAATAATAATCTCAATCAAGCTGGGAGAAAAGAGAGGGGTGGCCAAAGCAATTTTAAGTGGGAGATAGCACCTAGAAAGACAGGAGGTATGAACAGAATAAAGCATTTCAAAGAACAGGGACCTTTCAGTGTAGTTAGGTGTGGGATTGCTTGTACGAGACAGTTCTGAGATTATCAGAGAGGTTGACCAAGATCATGAATTGCTGAGCAAGTGACCAACCAAGTGTGGCCCATGCCTACCTCTTAAGCCTTATTTCACTGCTTACCCCTTATCGTCTGTGTTCCAGCCCCACTGGCCCTAGATCATTCTCCTACATCTCTCATGCTTTCCCCTCCTTCTGGATCTTTGCACCCTGTCAGGGAGGTTCTTTTGTGTACGCTTCTTTATCCAGACCATGACTACTTCTCCTTTAGAGCTGGACCCAATTCCATGTTCTCAGCCGAAGACCCCTCCGATCCTCCAGATGAAATCCATCTATTGAGCATCTCCTCTGTTCCCTATACGTTTTCTAGTAGGTTGGTGCAAAAGTAATTGTGTTTTTTTTGCAATTTTTTTTTTTTTTAACCTTTTAAACTGCAATTACTTTTGCACCAACCTAATACATAGCCCTTATCTTAGTTGACATTTATGAGGTTGATCCGCCTCTGTTCTCTAAGCTCCAGCAGTATGATGACGTGTCTGTTTTCCTCATACTGTATTCCTGCTGTAAGCAGAAGTTCTGTCATATAGTGAGTGCTTAGCAAGTACTAAATGAAAGAAGACAGAAAACTAGCATTTATTCAACATGTTTAAGCCTTGCTCTGTGCGTGTATACACAAAAGTGTTTTTTCACTTAATCCTAACCTAAACTCTTTGAGGTTGTTGAAATTATCCCTATTTTACAATTAAGATGCATTAGGCTAATAGAAGTTAATTTCCTTAAAGTGGCAGTATGCCCTCATCATTCACTGTGTGTGTTAGCCTCTCTGTTAACCCACGGCCTTCAAATTCTACCCAGAAATAAACTAGTAATTTTATTGTCGGAGGTCTTAACTCCCCTGTGGAGCTTCTTCTGGTTCTCCCTGCACCACAAGCAGGAGAGTCTAGGCCATTCTCCTGCTGAATTCTATTTAGCCAGGCAGATTCTTCTTAGTTGGCACTAACATTGTTTACTGATCTGTCTCCCCCATCAACCCTGTGAGGCCCTTGAAAACGGGGATTTTGTCCTGTTCAGTGTATTACTGCTGCCTCTCAAGTATCTGGTATACAACATGTACTCAAAGTATAGCCAGAGTGGCTTGTATAAGACAATTTAAAAATTATTAGAGATGCTCAGTGTCAGATTATGAACTGCAGGGAAAGTGAGTCTGTCACCCGCCGATCTTTAAAATGAAATCAATAGCCAGATTATATTTATCAACTCCATACATATGTATTGAGTTCTTACCATGTGACAAGCACTGACCTAGAATCTGGGAATATAGCAGTGAATAAATAATACCAACCAAGTGCAAGTTCCTGTTTTCTTGGAGCTTATGCTCTAGTGGGAGTTCAATTAGGCCCCGGAAATCTCAGAGCTGGAAGGTGGCAGAGCCAGCTTTCCAATTTAGGTCTGCTTGTCTCTGAAGACAAGGCTACTTATAGGCTACTGCTTCTAGTACAGTCTTCAGAATAAATATATTTTATCTGATGATCACATTCAGCCTAATGTAAGCTTTGGGCATTACTTCTTTGCTGAGAGCACTCTTATCAGTTAGTAAGGTGACCCAATCTTTCTTGCCATCTTGAAAAGAAAACATTGCTTTTGTTCTCACTCCCTCCATTACTCCTTTGTTAGTATAGCATTTATTCTTATTCCCAAAGTGATGCACACATCCTCCTTATAGTTCAACAAACCTTCCTGGCTTTAGAGGAATTATTGTGCTTTTTGTCATAAAAAGAAGTATCTTTAACTTTGTTTATTATAGCATACAGCCTAAATACAGCCAATTTGGTGCAGCCCTTTTGTCTTAACACTATCCTTTAAACCAAATCCAGAGAAGGGGCTTCATCTTTAAATGCTGTTTTCCTTTTGTATACATTTATTTTGTTTTCCTTTATATACATTTATAATTCCCTTTTATATATATTTATACACATTTATAATGTTATATTACTCGATTCACGTGTTCCTACTCAGAACGCATGTCTCCTAAATGCCCTGTTTTGTCTTAAACAATACATTTACCTGTACTGCTGTTTCTTCTCTCATTGACCATTGCAAGTATCAAGTTAGACCCATTGTGGAAAAACACATTACAAAACAAGACAAAAATTAACTCCCACTGATTTTTGTATACTTAGTGTTTTGTCTCAGAGCTCTGTAGGTGACAATTAAACTTTTATTGTCTTCCATTGCTTGTACTCGAGTTTGCTAGGGAATGAGTCCTCACAAACATTTCTGTGATTTTAGTTCACCCATCTAGCGTCCTTGGTTTCCTTCTTTCATTCCCTTTTGGCATTTTTCTTGTGCCTTTTTTACTTGTCAGTTTCTGCAGGCCCAGTTAATCGGAAACTTTTGGGCCTCCTCTGAAAAATTATCTTTGCTCTTCCCTGTCAGGTTCACTGCCCCATCTCCTTCTATAGTTTCTTTGTGAACTATAGTCAAGACTGAATTTTGTAAGGCAAATTTTCCCTCATCTTCCTGCTTCAGAAGATGCCTTCCTTCTATTTTTTGTACTGTTCTCTTTGCTCAAGACTAGCTATTATATTTCTCTTTCTTCACTGCCTCCTGAAATTTAACTTTACTTTCTTGTTATCACTAAGGCCCTTCGACTGTCTTCTCCTTCGGGCCCAGGAATATTTCCTGTGTACTTTGGGGAAGATGTTAAGCTGTTCATACACCTCATGGGTCTTGGTCTCACAGTTTTCCTTGCTGCTTTTCATAAATCTCCTGCAATCTTTTGGAAATTTACCCCTGTTTTCCACAAGGGTGAAATAAGTAGTCGCTTTTTGAAAGGGCACAGCTATGTTCTTTTTCACATCACCTTTTTTTGGGGTGGGGGGTTGTGCATTAGAACCACCTTATGTTACATCTATAGTGTGTGTTTTCCTAATTCCAGGAACAGCTATTGTTCTTTAGAAAACTTTAAAATAAAATTTAATAATTAGTTACATATTATTTTATTGAATCTCAAAATTACCCTATAGTATATTAATCTTGTTATATATGTTTTATAGGTTGAAAAATATGGACTTTTTAAATTTTTACTAGAAATATTACAAAACCAATATAAACTATTTAATCCCAGGACTTGGAATTTTAAAAGTGTTGCTTTGGTTATTCTTTCACTTATTTGTACCTAACTATGTCAGGTAGTGTGCTATGTTCCAGGAAAACAGAAATAAATTCCTTGCTTAAAATGTACTCAAAATTTCAAGGAGATATTGAAACATAAATATTGTTGATTCATGTGATAAATGAAACCATGTGATAGAGAGTTATGGGAACCCAGAAACAACCGAAATTCATCTAGAGAATTAGAGAAACTTCATAGAGGAGCATATCTTTGAATTGTCTATAAAAATGAATAAGTATATGTAATACGGAAAGAAGATGAGAGATGTTCATGCTGTAATAATATATACTATATGCATAGGTAAAAGGTATAAAAGAGCATGGTATAGTTAGGGAAAGGAAACTAGAATGGTTTGAATCAAGTATGGATTCTGTGAGGTGGGAAGATACAGATTAAGTGGGAAAAGTCAATCAGGGATAGATCATATCTATCCAGAGTTTGGGCTCTCTTCAAAGGTGATTGCAGATAAACCCTGGAAACTTGATAGGTTAACATGCAAAAGTCTATTTGTGGAATGATTGCATTCAAGTAACTGAGTGTTTTTGTTTAGTGGTGGGTGGTGGTCTTTGCTCTGCACAGTTTGGGGCTCAGACTGAAGCCGACTCTGCCATTTTCAATTCCCTGGATATTGATATCGACCCAGCAGAGGGAAAGGAAAAGAGCCAGTCAAGGATAGGACAGGAGGTTTTCATAAGCCAGTACTGGATGGAGGATTCTTCACTTCCACCCATAGTCTGTGGCTAGAACTAGAGGACAAGGCTAATCTACCTGAAAGGGCCACTGGGAAACATAATAGTTATGTGCCCAGGATAAAAGCCTCTGTCCCAGTAATATAAAAATTTTCAGGTGGTGGAGGTTTTCAAGTGGAGAAATGACATCTACATTCTGATTTGGTTGAAGAATACCAACAAGGAAATCTTGGAGGAAATATAGCAAGTTTGTGTATATTGAGTTGAGATGGCTATCGCATAGGAATATGAAAAGAAGCTAAGCCTGGAGCTTGGAGGCACTTAAAATTACTCTTAAATGTTTGAGAAGTAGCCAAACAAAAATGACTTAGTCAAAATTACAAAAAATTGATTATTTGAGTGGAGATAGTGTGTACGGCAAAGAGAGAAAAGAGAAGAGGGCATACCTTAAAAATTCTTATTTAAATAATTGAACAAATAGAAACAAGTCAAAAAAGGGCATGACCGTGTTTCCCTGAAAATAAGACCTAGCCGGACCATCAGCTCTAATGCGTCTTTTGGAGCAAAAATTAATATATTAAAATAAGACTGGGTCTTATATTAATTTTTGCTCTAAAAGGCGCATTAGAGCTGATGGTCCAGCTAGGTCTTATTTTCGGGAAAACACGGTAATTGTAGTAAGAAAACTAGGATAGAGCAATGTCACCAAAACCAAGGGAAGAGATGTTTTTAGAGGATAATTTATTCAACAGCATAAAATGCAATCAAAAGTCCAGATAAGAAAAGGACAAGCAAATGGGAATATTAATGAGAGGTTTTTAATAGCCTGTGAAAAAGCCGATTAAGTTGTTGTAGTAGAAGATAGAACACCATGATTTAAGAAAACAGTGGGCGAGACCTCTATAGAAGCAAAGTATTTATTGACTCTTCCAAGAAACCTGGAGAAGAAGGAAAAAGAGAGAGACAGTGACTTTAGGGAGAACAAGGTTGAGCTAAGGTTTTATTTTGAATTTTTTAAGGGTAGTAGATATTTGAACACGTCTGTAGGATCAAGGGAAGAAGCCAATGGCAGAGGTTTGAAATATCCAACAGACAGAATAATTGATGGAGCAATGCTTTAGAGGAGAAAAAGTTGCAAACCTAGGTAGGGGCATCAGCTTTAGAAAGAAAATGTCGATATCTTCTTTTGGAGAGGCAAAAAGAAAGAAAAGTTTAAAGAATACATGCATTTCATGCCAGAGGGAATATGATTCAGAAACTCAAATTCTATAGTTATTTTCCCAAAGAAGAAAAAAAAAAAAAAAAGCAAGGTCTTGTGATGAAAGTGAGAAAAGCATGAGTGGAGGGTTGTGGCCGGAGAAAACGGAAAGGGTTTAGAAAAGAGGCATGGTTATGATCAGTAGGAGACAACCATGGTCGTGGGAAAGAGTTTCCAGCCATCACCGAAGGCCCAACTAAGACAGAAGTTATATAATGTCACATATCTTGAGAAAAAAATCTTCTCTTGAAAGCTACGCGCTTCAGCCTCTGCTGTCCCAGAGGCTGTATAGGTTTCCTTCACTTTCCTTGAACCCACCATTCTTGGTGGAATCCTTTTGGAAGACAAACAAATTCATTTACCAGACTCTGCCAATCAGTTAAGGTTGATATGCCCAATAGGCAAGTTGTCATCACTGTGGCTATTTACCTGCTTTCTCTCATCCTCAAAATGCTTATTTGCAGATAACTGTTACCTCCTAAGTTGGCAGAGGAAATTCAGGTCTCTCAAATCCCATAATTTATCTTCCTTTTCTGCAAATGGATTAATAAAGCATTAGTGATCGATCCTATTCCTCACACATTTACAACACTCATTTTCTTTAAGATCTTGACTTGCTGGCTCATGCTTCAAAACAACAACAAAAAATATCTCAAAAGCAATGCACCTTATTACCTGAGATACTGAGATGGGGAAGGAAATTGATGTGGGTAAAACTGGGACTAAGAGGCCTAACTTAGATTCACCCTTTAATGAGGTCCTTAGAGGCATGGGGGAATTCAGACATTTGCCATGTATTCACAGAACAATGGTCTTAGACAGAGTTAGATGATTACAATACCAACAGAGTCTGAGCCAGTTCTTAGTCTGCCTGGACTGTCATAACAAAATACCATGGACTGGGTGGCTTCAACAACAGAAATGTATTTCCTCATGGTTCTGAAGACTGGATGTCTAAGACCTAGGTGCCAGGAGGGTTGTGTCTGATAGAGACTCTCCCCTTGGGTTGCAGGTGGATACCTTTGCTGTGTGCTCACGTGACTTTGTGTGTGGAGAGACAGGCTGAGTGAACTCTGTGGTGTCTTTTATAAAGACACTAATTCTACGGGATCAGTGCTGTGCCCTTATGACCTCATTTGACCTTAACTACTTCCTTAGCAGCCCCATCTCCCAATAAAGCCACACTAGGGGTGAGAGCTACAACTGATGAGTTTTGGGGGAACACAAACATTCAGTCCATAACATGAGCCAACAGAGCAGGGCAAGAATCCTCAATGAAGGCAATCCTCACCATAAAGAACATATTATCACCATGATTTAATAATTCCACTGTTAACTGGGATCCCAGTTGGTCCTTATGTCTACATGGAAATTGCAAAGATGTACAAAGAGTGTCATGACCTAATTCAGGGAGCTCTTCCAACAGAGAATAAGACGTCTTAGTAGAAGGTTATGAGTATTTTATGAGACACACTTCCCCTCACACTGGTGAGGCAGGGGCTACTGATATGGAACTCTTGGGATCAGGATTGACTAGACCTGGATGGGTTTGCACTTAAGTCACTTTAGCTGGAAGAAGGGGCTGACACATCCTTTACAGCTATTCATTCACTATGGCTATGTTGCTTTCTTGAGTGTATTCCCCACTGCTGAGATAAGGTGAGAGAAAGAATGGGAAGTTTGAAAACTGAGTGAGCATGCTTAAGACCAAACAATTAGCCAATGATAGCACTGGGACGGAAATCCAAGCCCCTCCATTTTCAGAAGTCATACTTCCTCTGTTGGAATTCTGTTGCACTTAACATTAAAGTGGGATTTGACATTGTCTAAGGGGAACAGAGATCCTATCTCTGCTTTATGTGTGTAAATTACTGTTTGAGACTTAGAGTGTGAAACAGCTTCCGGGATGATGATAAAATAACTCACAATCTTGGAGCACTTAGGTGCCACACACTTTCAATGTATGATATAATTTAATCCCCCCAAAAACCCCATGTAATAGGCACTATTACCACTTTCATTTTATAGATGAAGGAAGAAAGGTTTAGAGGAGAATGAGGTGCCACAACAAAGAAGAAGCAAATCCAAGATTCAAACCCAGCTTGACTGAGGTTATAACTAGGAACCGATAGCCCATGTACGTGTTGCTCTCGTAGAGCAGAAGAGGGGTTTAATTTAGATCTTTACTGGTATCTTTGCAACATTTATTCTGTGCCAATATGTCATTTGACCATAACCATCTAAAGGTAATGCACATTTTCCTAAATGATAAATAAAGCAATAAAAAAAAAGGTTTATTCTCCTTTCTTCTCACAGACAGAATTTCAGAAACATATACTTTGCAGAGGCAAAATTAGGAGCCCTTTTCTAAAAGAATGAACAATCCGGAGTCCCAGGATTGCCTGAAATAATAATCGATTAAAAAAAAAAAAACCTGGAAGCTTAAAGAGAATAGGGGTTAGATGCAAGTCCTAAAATTACCCATTACCAACCTCAGTGAAACATACTGTATATTGTTGCTCTCTTTTCCTCCCCAGCTTAGAGAGTTTAATTATTCCTGGAGGCACATGGACCTGCTGTGCTAAGTAATAGTCTCAGATTTCGAGACTGCTTCTCAGAGCCCATCTTCGCTATGAACTCACTGCATGATTTGCTACCACCTGGTTTGCTCACTCACTGAGATGAGCTAAGAGAAATAACACCCCTTCTAATGTTTAAGGCTGTGAACAGACAACCATGCTCTCTGGGCAATAAGCAAAGAATACTTAAGAGACATCATCAGTTGAGTATTGCAATCAAATAAAACTTACAACAAGAAATCATCTGACACGTAGTTAATGACATGCTTCGTCATTATTTGGCTGCATTGTAATTTGACCTAAATGATGAACAGTTTGTGTAAATTACCATATTTATTAGCAACTGCTTTCTCTTAATGTTTCTATGGCCCTTTAAAGTTTACAATGCACTCTACAAAAGATTATCTCATTATCTCACATGAGAAGATCTAACAAGCTCAGTAAATGTTCATTTAATTTAGATGGCTCAAAACCACATTGGAAAAGCTGGGTAGTAATTACTAACTCCTTTTTACGGATGAGGCAGCTGACGCTCAGAGACACACGACTGCTTTTTCATTGAGCCCAAGCTAGAGCCAGTGTCGTTTGACTTCCGGTGATGGCTCTTCCTTTTCATACCATATAGTCAAATGCGGCATCAGTGATAGGTAGGGCGGTGAGGGGAGAATGGGAGAATAGGTGGAACTGAATTAAAAAGGTAGCTTCTCAGATGTCCCTCTGAAGTTTAGTTCCCTTTATGTCCATCAAGTGGCATGTCCTTCAATTCCTTGAGGCAGATCTTTATGCTGTTTGAGATTTTAGAGAGAAAGGGAGAGATGGCGGGGGAGAGGAGGTGGAAGAGGGAAAATAGAGATACAAAACACTCACCTCTGGGAAGACTACTGCTACCTGTGAATACTAAAAAGAACATACCATTTTGGTGTTGTGCTTTGTAGTTTTTAGAGAACTTTCTTCAGGTAAATGGCAGAAGTTCAGTCAGCTTATTTTATCACAGGTGGCTTTTCATTATCTGGCCTTGCCCACCCCCCAGGTATCAGCTCCTGTGCTCTTACAGATGCTCTCTGCAGCCGTTACACAAGACAAACTTACAACAAAACTTGAAGGTATTAAGCTCTTTTGTGCCTCCGTCCCTTTGTACCTGCTGTCCCTTTTTGCCTTGACTGCCTGTCCCCTACTTTAGCCAAAGGCTTCAGTTCTTCCTCTTCGATCCTCAGCCATCAGAGTCCCCCAGAGTGATTTTAAGAAACACTGTCCCCAGGCTTTGTCCTAGGCCAGTTATATCTCTGAATCCGGGGATGGGGAGTGGGGGATGCAGGTGTGAGCTTGGGCAGCTGTAAAAATTTCTTTACTTGATGTTGGTGCCTGTGAGGGTTGAGAGTATTTTTCACATCTCTGACTATCCCATTGGATCTTCAACTGTTCAAGGGGATGGGATAGTTTATTCCATTTTACATTCTCCGAGCCTAGAATGGGGTCAGACACACTTCCTAGGTTTTCATTTGTCTCAGAAATAGGGCTGATTAGGTATGTCAAGGGATGCTGATGCTGGAATTTCAAACTCCTTTGGACAAAGACACTTCCGTATTTGGGGCTTCACATAAAGCTGCAAAATGTGTCACTGCTACGCCTCTGGCAGTGTTGGGTGGCACCTTCTGTTTCACCTCTTCTGACTTTATACACTTCAGTCATTCTTCTTGGTTCCCTGAAAGCCATTGTAGTTCCATTTTGGCTCTTGCCCTCTGTGTAGCCCACATCACTTCTGCTGCTGTGTCCACAATTGCTGTTGGTATTTGATGATGGCTCTGTTTTTCACTTAGCCTGACCATGGCCTCAGAATCTTTCTCAACCCAGAAACCCAAGACGCCATTTCAAATAAATCAGAGTAGGTATATGAGTCAAAATCTATTTGTGTTCCCTGACCTAACCCCTTGAATTGATGCCAAGGGTTTGAGTCTGGCTCTTCTGCCTGGTCTGTTTCCTCTAGTATTGAACTTCCAATATCCCCTGGCTTTAGCACTACATTTATAGAATGGAAACACACTGCCTTGTGCCCCGCCTATTCTAGATTGAATGTTTGTGTTCCCCCCTCCCCAAATTCCTATGTTCAAATCTAAGCCCCGGTTTTAAGAATGTCTCAGATACCCTCTCCTACAAACACCAACACCTGAGAATCCTGTCATCAGGGAACCATCTCAACTATAGTCATTATTGTCTCCTATCAGAAAGGATGCATTGAGGTTAGACAGAAGACAAGCCATCCCCAGCCCCAGAGTCCACGGTTACTCTTTATCATATTGGGTATATGATACCCAAGAAACTATAGGACTGCTTTCATGTGTCATTCCTGAATCAGAGCTAACTCCCCACTTCCACTGAGCCCAGCTCCCAGCATACCTTTTGTTCCCTATTTGAAGCCAAAACTCTTGCACACTCAGATTTTGTTCTTTACTGTTGAATGATGGCAACATTTAATCCTGACTTCAAGATTGTAGGCAGTGGACTTTTCTTCAGTTTGTGTTGCTGTCCTGATTTTGTTTTAGAGGAATCTACTCTTGATCTACGGAGCAGAAACTTGTCATTGCATCTGTGCAGGGCTCACCATTTTCTGGATACCTCTCCTGACACCATCCATGTGGTTTGATGAGAGAGTAGCCTTTGTCTCCACTGTGACCCATCCTCTTGTCACAACTGATGAGATGTGGGGGTGTCGGTGGGGCATGGATTGCCTACTTAATACAAGCTTGTTCCCCAGAGTTTGGAAGTAGAATTAAGAGGTTTTCCTCTCAGACTGATTAGTCACATGAAACAGAAGTAAATTTATATCAAAGACTGTTCGTGGTAATATTTTTCCAAAACAGAGAAATCCGAAAAAGCATCAGTGAGGTGGAGGGTAGGGTTCATAAAAAGAGAACAAGTAAGCAGACATGCAAAGATGTACAAAGAAAGGAGAAAAGAGGGAGCCATTCACATTTTATCTCCAGTTGATCACATGGATATCCAACAGCCCCAGCTCTGTATGGAACAGGCTTTCATCGCCAGTTCACTGCAACGTCGTCTTTGTCATAACCGGATACGTTTATCGTTCTGTTTCTGGACTTTCTTTTGGTACATTTGTCTCTTTATCTTCGCACGTCTTGAAATTATGCGTTATGGAAACCTTAATATCTAGTAGACTAAGTCCTCCAGGTATGGTCCTTTTTTATTTTTGCAAACATCTTGTTAGTGGTTTATTAATTTCCACTAGGAAGAATCTACTTTGGGATTGCATTGACTATATAAATCTATAAAGAGCAAATTTAAAGCTTTATAACAGTCTTGCAATCCAAGAACATGGTATATCCCATGATTGAGTTTTTAAATTTCTCTTAACCATATTTTGTAGTCTACAAAAATAGTTTGCACTTTGTTTATAGATTTATTTCTTGATTTCTGATACTATTCTAAAGGTATCTTTTAG
Source organism: Rhinolophus sinicus (assembly GCF_036562045.2). Classification (NCBI taxonomy): domain Eukaryota; kingdom Metazoa; phylum Chordata; class Mammalia; order Chiroptera; family Rhinolophidae; genus Rhinolophus; species Rhinolophus sinicus. The sequence continues at coordinate 42,066,578 of NC_133764.1, read as the reverse complement.
AATACCCAGATTCTATTTTTTTGACTAGTATTTAGAAATACAGGTGATTTTAAAATATACCGACTTTGTATCCAACCACCTTATCAAATACACATATTAATTGTAATAGTTTTTCTGTATATTCTTTTGCATTTTTCTGTACGTAATCGTATCATCTATGAATAAGACAGTTTTACTTCATCTTATCAAGTCCTTTTATACCATGTTTACTAAAAGTGGTGATAATAAGCATTCTTGTCTCCTCACTATTCAGTGGGAAAGTCTGTATTTCATCATTCAGTATGACGTTTGCTACATATTTTGAGGGTATATTTTGTTAGTCATGTACATATAATCCGTTTTCATGAATGAATGTTGGTATTTGTATTATGAATGAGTGTTGGTTTTTATCAGATGATTTTTTTCTGTGTCTATTGAGATTATCATATATACTTATTCTTTAATCTGTCTACGTGGTGTGTTACATTGATTTTGAATCTTGATTTAAATTTTCTTTTTTTACAGTTGACATTGAATATTATTTTATGTTATTTTCAGGTGTGCAGCATGGTGGTTAGACATTTATGTAATTTACAGTGTGATCCTCTGATAAGTCTAGTACCCACCTGGCACCATACATAGTTATTAGAATATTATTGACTATGTTCCCTATGCTGTACTTTACATCTGTGTGACTATTTTGTAACTATCAATTTGTACTTCTTAATTCCTTGATTTTGATTTTGAACCTTAAACGAACCCTGCATTCCTGAAATAAACCAAGTTTAGTCATAATATATTATCTGTCTTATATTATCACTGGATTTGATTTTTCTCCCTTCCCCCCTTCCTCTTTCCCTCCCTTCCTTTCTTTCTTTGGGTCTTTCCTTCCCTTCCTTCCTTCCTTCCTTCCTTCCTTCCTTCCTTCCTTCCTTCCTTCCTTCCTTCCTTCCTTCTTCCAGAAGGATTTTTAGGTGCTTTTTTTTTAGAGAAGAGGCTTATACTTTTTATTTAATGCCCTGGTCATCTTTTTAAATGAAGACTTGGCTAACTTCGTAACAAGAGTTGGAATGTGGAAATGTCAATGTATTTATTTTTTAAAAAGGTACATTGAATCATAAGGAAGATTCAATATGGGAAAATAATACAACATAACAGCAAAATGTTGTAAAGAATATTGAAGGCAATTTATAAAAAGGTAATGGTATTTGCTCAGGTTGTATTAAAAAAAGTGAATCTACATTTGTGGTGACTCGTGGTTCTTTATCTACCACTTTGTGCCTCAGCCTATTATGGGACGCTTGTCTTCAAATTGTGCTGAGGACTTTACAGGGATTATCTCAATCCTCTTTATAGCATTGAGTAGTGGATACTTTTTAAATCTCCACTTCACAGGTGAGAATATTGAGACACTCAGAGAGTAAGTAACTTGCCCAAGATGATAAAGAGCATATATTTAAGATGGGATTTTAAACAATAACAATAATCTTAATATAGAGATATTTTCCCAATTTTACCTTAGAGTATGTATTCCTTTTCAGAGAAGTTGAAAACCTGCCCCAACATAGCATAACTAGCAAGGAGTTGAGCTAGCTTTTAAACTCAGATGTAATTGCAGAGAACATGCGTTTCCTTCTGAATCACATGGCTTCTGGGACATCCTTGAGCCTACTTTGCACACCAGTCTCCCTAAAGAGAAGGTGGTAGCTCTCATAATTATAAAGCTGGACTGCTCATTCTCAGAAATGGTTGAGTGAGTCCACAGACCTCCTGCCCAGAATTCTGCGGTCTTGTCTTAGCTCTTCCACTCAATATCTGTATGACATTGGTCAAGTTGTTTTATCTCCTTAAAGGAAATGGGGTAGAAGAATGAAGATCATTTTCCTGTTGTTTTTTGTTTGGGAGGTGGTAGAAACATTGCTGGGTGGCAATACTCTAACAACCCGCTTCACCCTTGTGCACTAGTTCTTCATTTGTTTATTGGTTTTAGCATGAGTTTCTCCCAGGTTTCAAAAAAAAAAAAGTAGCATTAAACAGCATCAACTTGAGGATGGTACTACTTGCTACTAGGCAATTTTCTTAAAAATGTATCCATTATATTATAACTGCCATCCTTCCTCTACTAGGAAGGCAGTAAGGTGCAAGGGTTAGGAACACAAAATCTGAATCCAGAACCTGGGTTCAAATCCTGTCTCTGTCACTTAGTAGCTATGTGATGTGATGAGAGGTTACCCAACCTTTTGTGCCCTGGTTACTTGATCTAGATGTGATGACTGGAATGGAGTTAATATTAGGATAATACAAGTTCACTGAATCAAAGTTCTTAGAGCGGTGTCTGGCAGCCAGTAAGTGTTGCTGCTGGTGGCGTTATTGTTACGGCTGCTGCTGGTGTTGCTAATTTGATGATTACCACCACACGTCTTCTAGCTGTTGCATGAATTGTGAAGAAACATAAAAGCAAAGCCATATGACACCATCAGAGTTGTCAAACCCACCAAGACAGATGTACTTGGGACAGTTTCAAAAAAAAGCGCTTCAACATATGGCAGGAGCAGTAAAATGATAAGTGTGTCACGTATAGATGGAGCAGATATGTATTACTTAGTACATATTGTTATGTAAAACTGAATTTATTTCACCATTAGTTAAACTTCCTGATTATATCACATGCTATATGTGTGTATGTGTGTGTGCACGTACTGTTTCTCGTTACCTGATAAGTGGTTTGTATAATACATTAGTAGTACACAAGAATACAGATTAAAACAAGGTCCTCATCTGTCCTCACCCTGTCACCATCGCCATGCTATTCCCAGCCACATAAAACTCACTTTCATTGTTAGCAGTTTGGTGTCAATCCTTTCCGTTCTTTTGCTATAAATTTATACATATACTCCTTTCTTTGTTTATACTGAAATGGGGTAACATTTATTATTCTGCATTGTTTGTCATTGCTTAATAATGTATCTTGAGAAGTCTTTCTTCCATATAAGTATATATAGATCCCCCACTCTTTTTAACATTTGCATATTATTTCATAATTTTAATGCACCTTAATTTATTTTACTATATGTCCCCTATTGTTAGACATTGTTGTTTTCTGTTTTTCACTATGAACACTATGCGTCATTGTGCATACATTTCCATGCACACAGGTATGTATTTCCTTAGGATAGGTTTCCAGAAGTAGAGTTTTTGTGCACATGGTCTTTTACTGTGTAGGAAGCATTTTTAAAACAGTCACTATTTGTTAAATATCTACTAGACACCAGACATAAGACTACGTAGGAGTTTAAGTATATTGTATCACTTAATCTTTACTCGCACTCCATTTGTAAATGAGGAAAAAGGCTCCTAGAGGCTAAGCCATTTATGCCAGTCATACTGTTAGTAAGTGGTGTTAAATGTTAGGATTTTCTCTGGTGCTCTTCAGGGCAATTTTTAGGTTCAGAAAAGAGAATTCAGAGGTTTAAATTGGTTTTAGAAGTTAATGTTTAATTTATTAAAGCAAAAATCTAAGACCCTTATTCTTAGGCTTTTAAGTTCAGCTTATGCACAGTATGATTCTATTCATATAATAAGTTTAGAGAATTTTAGAAATGACATATAAAGGGGTTTTGCATAAAGGGGTTTGCTTTAATTTACAACCTTAGTTAAACATCTTCAAAAATTTTAAAAGGTATAAAATTTGATATGCAGGACTTTTTAATGTAAGTACCCTCATTGTTGATTGACAAGCTTTAACAACCTCTTACTTACATAACTCATAGAAACCTAAAAAACTCATAGAAACCTAAAAAACTAAACATAAATATGCTGAACCTTAAGTCATTTTTTAGTATTGTACATAAATTATGATTCCAATTTAAAATACATAAGGAAATCAGTCAATTACACATTTCAAATTAGAGTTCTAATTTATTAATTGGAATCTTATTCTAATTAATAAATTATATAAAATATTAAGCATATAAAATATTCCAAAATGCACAGACTTTATTTTTTATCTTTACTTTTCATTTTAAAATGAATTTATTTTAATTAAAAAAACATTTTTCAGGCCGGCCCGGTGGCTCAGGCGGTTGGAGCTCCATGCTCCTGACTCCAAAGGCTGCCGGTTCGATTCCCGCGTGGGCCAGTGGGCTCTCAACCACATGGTTGCTGGTTCAACTCATCGAGTCCCACAGGGGATGGTGGGCTCTGCCCCCTGCAACTAAGATTGAATATGGCACCTTGGGCTGAGCTGCCTCTCGGATGGCTCAGTTGGTTGGAGCGTGGGCTCTCAACCACAAGGTTGCCAGTTCGATTCCTCGAGTCCTGCAAGGGATGGTGGACAGTGCCCCTTGCAACTAAGATTGAACACAGCACCTTGAGCTGAGCTGCCGCTGAGCTCCAAGATGGCTCAGTTTGTTGGAGTGCGTCCTCTTAACCACAAGGTTGCCGGTTCGACTCCTGCAAGGGATGGTGGGCTGTGCCCCCTGCAACTAGCAACGGGCGGCTGGACCTGGAGCTGAGCTGCGCCCTCCACAGTTGAGAGTGAGGCGACAGCAATTTGAAGCTGAACTGGACCCTCCACAACTAAGATTGAGGGGACAACAACTTGACTTGGGAGAAGGGGTCTTGGAGGTGCACACTGTTCCCCAGTGAAGTCCTGTTCCCCTTCCCCAATAAAAAAAAATATATATATAGATTTTTCAGTTACTGTTGACATACATACAATATTATATTAGTGTCAGGTGTTACAAAACAACACATTGATTAGACATTTATATACCTCACAATGTGATCACCCCTATAAGTCTATTACCCATCTGACACTGTTCATTGTTATTACAATATTATTTATCTTTATTTTGCAAATATTTATGAGTTTTATTAGCTAGAATTCATCCTAGATCTTTCAGAATTCAAAGATGCTAAGCCATTAAGAATAATAGTTTCTCTCACACAATTTTAGGGTTAATTTCTAATGAAGATTTTTGATGATTGAATTCTCAGATTGCTTGAGGTTACAGAAATTTCCATATGGATACTATCTATGTTTTTGTCAGTCATCCTGATAAGACACATTGGACTCCATTTAGTCACTTTTTTTGAGCTATATTTTCAGTTCTGACATTTTGAAAAAATATATTTCAAGTAAAGAAAAATGTAAAAGTTCGTTACTCAAAATGTAATATTTAACAACACATGTTAAAATTAACATAATTTCATTTTCCCCAAGTTTTCTGAGACTAATAAAACATGTCTGTAAATAAAAATTTAACAGAAAAATTATCAAATATTTATTAGTTGTTTTTTTTATATACTACTCAGAAATTGAGGCAGTAAATTTGTTTAATAATGTATATTGAAAGTCTCTTTTTAAAATTTTTGCCAGTTAGACTGGCTTTTTTTTTTGTTGTTGTTTGTTTTCATTCACTTTGTACAAAACTAAAGTAGAACCCAAGGCCAGGACCAGAGTCAGATCAGTGGAGGCACCTAAGGAGCAAAATTGAAGAAAACACTCATCCCCACGGTCATGCAAGTTCCCATTCTACACTTGGCACTTTGACAAAGAGTGTCTCCTTATTTGTCTCACCTCAATCCTGGCCCTGGTACCAGCCAACTGAGATAGCTGATAGATTATTAAAGACAACTTTGACATTAGATCACTGTGAAATTTTTGTTGTAGAACTGTATTAGTTTCCTATAGCCACAAACTAACTGGCTTAAAACCACACGAACTCAACGTCTTAGAGTCCTGAAGGTCAGAAATCCAAAGAGTCTTACAGGGCTCAAATCACGGTGCCCTCAGGGCTGCGTTCCTTCCGAAGGCTAGGGGAAAATCTGTGTCCTGGCCTTCTCCAGCTCCTGTATTCTTTCACTCATGGACTCTTTATCTTCAAAATTCCACCATCTACTTTTGTCATCACATCTCCTTCTGACTTTGATGCTTTTGGGTCTCTCTTCTCAGGACTTTTGTGATTATACTGGGTCCACTGAGATAGTCCAGGATAATCTTCCCCTCTAAGGAGGCTTAATTTAATCACACCTGGAAAATACTTTGATCATGTAAAGTAACATATTCACAGAGTCTGAGGATAAGAACATGGACATCTTTAGAGGGGTCATTATTCGGTCTACCACAAGCCCCTTCCACCTCATTAAGAGACGCATCTTAAATGACATTTTAATATTTATATTAATTTTTTTAGTAACATAAACAGTATTTTCCTGTTCTCTAAAATCAGCTTTGTGTTCATTATAAGTTTTAATGTCTCAATCCAAAGAAATAAATTTTAACAATTAGAATCTTACATTTATAGAAAACTCCAATGAATAAAATGTACAATATACAAGTTTTCCTTACAGAACAGGATGACAGATGGCAGTAGAGCAGCCTTTCAAATATAAAAATATGCTAGCACAAGGATAAAATTCCATTGGTGTGTACAGTAGATACACAAATTCAAAAGTAAAAGGAAATAGAACATTTTAAATGTGAAAAAAGAACTACTTTCATGTACTATATAAATGGATAAGGCATGTGTTAGATATTAACTAGTATTTAGATTTCTTTGAATATATTGAAAATACAAGAAACTCTTATTTAAAATGTTAATATTTACAATATGCAGAAAATTATCTCCTTTACACTTATTTGATTTTATGATGGCAACTTTTAGGTCAAAATATAAAACTGTATTATAGGCTACATAATTTTAAAATATTTTGTAGGATGAATGAGCAAATGTTTGTTGCCTGAATTTGCAGAGTCTTACGTTATATGGAAATATTGTTCCAGGTCAAGAGAAGCCCATCAGCACCAGAGATTGTTGCAAACAGAATTTAATGCATAATTAGTACATAACCTATTTTCAGTCTCTGTAAGAGTCCTTATCTATAGATGGTAGTAATAGAACTGATTTTGTTCCCAGGGTTTTTGTCAATACCAAGTGGGACAAATTGTTTACATTTTTCATAAATTATAAAGTGCAATGCAAATTATAGTTATTAATGTTGCTTACTTTTATGTAGGCACTAACCAGTAATAGGCTTTTCCTGCACCCTTTCTTTCAGAGACAAGTCTGCCATGAACTTGCTTATGAGGAGATCAAAAGATCAAGTAGGAAATCCTGACATATGTTCCTCTTTTCACTCATTAACTCCTCCCTAAGGGACATCTTGAATGGGGATCACTGGTGACTGTTTACTGAGTTGTAAAAGTTCAAGTCTTTGGAGATTTTCATTTACACAAAGTCTTTCAAAGAGGGCTTTTAAAGGTTACATTGAAATATGTCATCCTTACCCCTCCATCTTCTTGCTTCTGACATCAAAAGGACATGAATAGAATAATAGCTTTGCCCAGGGGACTTTGCTACTCACTAGAGACATTGGCAATAATTACTTGGTGGTAAAAGCTAATGATTTTCTCACTTAGGCAAGAGTAGGGCTTCCATTGGTTGTCATCCCCTTGGTAAATTGAATGGCTTTTCTTATGGTAATGCAAAGAAGAAATGAACTGCACATTAAGGAGCTGTCTGAATAGGGAAATGTATTGACATTTCAGCATTATCTGAATTGTGTGTTACGAGTGGCTTTGTCAAATTAAAATGAACAGCAGGTCAAAGTAAAAATTCCAAGCTCTTTCTCACTCAGAATGCATATTACATGTTCTCTCAGAATTTAAAGAGTCCAAAAAATATTAGCCAATTGAGGTTACAGAGACAAGCCTTCTTTACAGGGTTTGTGTAGGACACATGGAGAAATGTGAAGTTCCAACAAACTTGGGTAGAGGTAACACTCCCCCCTTCCCTTTGCTGCTTTCCATCATTTTCATGTCATGGTTAGTTCCTTACATAGAGGACAACTTTGTGTAGTGCAAATTGACCCAACTGGAGTACATGAGAATCTAATTTTGTTTCTCCTAATTCACTTCTTGAAATGTGGCAAGCCACTTTATTTCTCTGATTCCTATTTGTGAACTTCCAACTATTGGGTCAGAGCAGCAATTTTTTAAATTTTTATACCAACCTACGTATAAATGATGATCACAATCCTGTACAAATTACTCTCTTGGGCTGGGTCTGAGATTCAGAAAAGGCCCAGCGCTGATTTTATAAGAAGAAATCCTCTTTTAGGAGCAGAAAGCTGCATTAACTTTACCCTTTGCTTTTTCACTCCAGAAAGCTATCAGAATGTCAGTGGGTGAGATGGATATTATTATAGGGCTCAACTTGACTGTGCTCTCATTAATTTAAAAAAAATACATCTTTTGAGTGTGAAGTGACAGATAAAGGAGACAGATGTCCAATGAGGGGACTGAGGACCAGAGATGCATTATGACTTTCCTGAAGAATCTTTGCAAGTTATCTTATGAAAGAAAATGCCTAAAGTCTAAAGAAGCTGGAAAGCTCCTTGAGATGGTGAGGAGGTGATTGGCCTGACACTGGATGTGTTGGACTAGAAGATAAGAGAAGCTAAAACAGAACCTCAGAAAGGAAAGAAGAAGGTGAAACTCTTGGGCCCACCTTCAGAATTCATCATAAGAAGACTTGCTAAATCTTCAGCCTCATTATAAGCAGAGAGAGCCATTAGGCAAGAACCTTATGGGTGCTACATTAAGGAATAGTATGCAGATAAAAGCCTGATTGCTCTGCAACAACGTGGATGGACCTGGAGATTGTTGTGCTGAGTGGAGTGAGCCAGACAGAGAAAGACACACGCAATATGATTTCGCTTTTATGTGGAATCTAAAGGAAGAAAATAAATGAACAAACAAAACAGAGACAAACTCACGGATACAGAGAACATTTTGATAGTTGCCAGATGGGAAGGGGTTTGGGGGTGAGTGAAAAAGGGGAAGGGATTGAGAAGTACAAATTTGTAGTTACAAAGTGGTTATGGGGATGTAAAGTGAAGCATAAGGAATTTGTCAATAATGTAATAACTATAAATGGTGTCAGGTGGGTACTAGATTTATCGGGGTGATCACTTTGTAAGTTCCATAAGTGTCTAATCACTATGTTACATACCTAAAACTAGCTATAATATCGTATATCATCTATAATTAAAAAATAAAAAATATAAAAAGAAAAAATGTAACCAGAAAATAAATAAATAAATTTTTAAAAACCAAGAACAAAAAGGACAAACCTGATCACCAAATGGAAAAGAGAGGGTCATGAGACCCTGTGTTCCCTGTGATGCATTCGGACTGGGGTACCAACTTTGGAACTAACTTCATTTGATGGGCTCATGAAAGCAAGCTGGTTGTGGGGATGGATAATCATCAAGGACCATCACTGTGGCTGCAGGGACGGCTCAGGCTGAGCCTGCCCTGGCCCCAATTCTCACCCTGCCCTTGATCTTGAGTAAAGATGGCTGCTATATGCACTTTCATTTGCCATTCATTTTCCTGGCATCAGTTTCCCTGGTAGCAAAGACCTAGGGCAGAGTTGGAACACAGTCTCTGTGGGTGATTGGTTTGGTGTTTGTTGGGGTCAGTTATTTGTAATTAAAAGTCATGTGTTTTTAAACCACACACACACAAAAAAGTAATCATTTGAAAACACTTGTGCTTTATTTGTAATATGGCATTTAGAGTTAAGACATATTTCCAAACTCACTAGAACTATACCAGTGGCCTCAACTTTATCAACAGTCTTGCCTAAACTTATTTCTTTTCCTGTTATGTCAAAGGAAAAGGTTAGCATCCACTTGTCAGCTAACGAGAAGTTTACAACAACTCCTTTATAATAGTGCTTTCCCCTGTCAATTTCTAGAAACTCATCCGGACTATATATGTGTGTGTGTGTGTGTGTGTGTGTGTGTGTGTGTGTGTGTGTGTGTGTATATATATATATATATATATATATATATATATATATATATATGATACATTCTTGACAGGAAGAACATAAATAAGCCTGTATTTCTTGTACCCAAGAGTCTGCCAAAGAAAATCCAGCTTTAGGTTCTTTGTTTCTCTGTGTGTCTTCCTTTCTCCGGCAGAAATCCTTGGATAAAGGCCCTGACACCTCTCTCTTTCTACTGGGCTCTTTCTTTGCTCCCTCTGGCTTTTTCCCCACAAAGCTGGGAGCTCTGGAGCACTGGAAGCTGCCTCTCACATTACAAAGTGTTGTGGCATGGGCCTGACTCGTCTCTGCTCTAAGGCTGGGTACAATCTCTGGGACTCCTGTTCTTGTCTCTTCTCCCTGGCTACATGGTCTCCTTGAACCACTCTTTTCATCAGAGTTTCATGTCAAAGAGGCTTGGCATCCAAGTATGAGTTTATAGAGACGGGGACAAAAGGGGCTCGTTCTGTTCAGCCTCAAGGTTCCAGGTATGTTTCGAGCCAGGCAAAACTATTATACAAGTGTAAGTCGAGCCAAGCAGACCACTGTACTCAGTTTTTGAAGCAAAAGCTCAGAATAATCAGATAAGTGCATTTGCCTGCATATTAGCCAAGTGACATCTTTTCCTTGCTGTGATTTTTGTTGTCATTTTAAGGTAATGAATAACTTGAACATTTTGTCGAAGATGAACGAGCTTGTGGAGAAAGGATACAAAATGAGAAAACAGAGGAAATATTCATGAAACTATGTCCCTTTATTTTTCCTTGAGATATAATAGAAATAGTTGGTATTACGTGAACATCCAAGCACCATAATTTGAAGACACACCAGTCTGTGCTCAAATAATCTTTCTCCTAAGTGTTTTATTTCAAATAGTGACACCAATTCTACTTTTACTCTAGGTCTAATCCCATCTCGACCCAAGAGGAACCTACCTTCACCAATATTTCCTCCATTTTCTGATTCTCCATTTCTCCTTTTCTCTTTTCTCCACCAGCTTCTTCACTTTAGCCTATTGACGTGTTCAAGTTACTCATTATCTTAAAATGGCCAAAGATGTGAACTGGGTAATACTGGAATGTGCCTTCAAGTAAAGTGACTCATGTGGATGTGACAATTCAGGGTGCATGGCCACTGGGGCATTCAGTCAAGAGAACAGAGTGAGGAATGAAGCTTGGATATTCAGGAAACTAAATGTGAATTAAGGCCATATGTTAGAATAGTCTTTGTAAACAGAATCTGGTGCATACTCTCCAGAACATTTTGTAATTTTGATAACCTGAAATACAAAGTCAGGATAGGGCACCAACTTCAGAGATCCATACCACTGGTGGTGCCTCTCATTTGTGCAGGGAGTTGGCCAGAAACAAGTTATTATCAGTAGGCAGATGTCAAAGAGCTTGGAGCATATGAAGTGATCTTTAAGCATCTGAAGTATTCTGCGAATACTACTGTAAACCCCAGGGAAGCCAAAACGTAAAGGTCCTCAAATGGGTTCATACAAAACAAGGACCCAGTTGGGAGTCTTGATGGGAAGCTGAAGTGTTAAGAAAGCTCTTAAAGTAGAGCTCCTCCTTCTGGAAAATGGCTATGCATTTCTTTCTGAGGGAGTCATTCTGTGAGGGGACTGCCTTAGCCATGAGCAATACAATTGCACTAAAACAAATATTTATTTGCTCCATAGAATTTTAAATCAGAATCCTTGTGGGTGAGGTCTGAGCATAACCTATGCTTTTAAAAGACTCACCTGGAAACCTTCAAGAGTGCCTGGCTTAAACTGCTCTTTGGTAATTGTGACTACTGTGTCACAGACACTTGAAGGGAGTGAAGGAGGTTTGTGTTGAAAGTTTGTAGTTTTCATAACCCCTTGGATTTTGAAATTCAGATATGTTTCCAGAAATTTCTCAGTTAAACCTAAAATATCTTTATGTACATATCTATTAGTTTAGAGGTATAATTCCAGATACTGGGCGACCAAAACAACCAAAAGAACACATAAGGCAATGAGGTTGCAGGGACTTCAGTGGTAGGCTTGAACACCAGCATGGTGGTGCAGGTGAGGGGTTTGCTCCTGGATCTTGTGTTCCAGAACACGTGATAACAGTGATCCTATGGGAACTCTGCCAATCAGACTGTAAGGGCTTGAGGCAGAGGGAGCTGAAAGTTCTCCCAGGTACCCTCCAACACATGTGAGCCTGCTGTAGACACCAAAGCTTGCCACTTTTGCCTGTGACAGCAGGACTACAAGTGCTGCGTGTGGGATCATCCAGAGCAGAGGTCTTCTGTTTCTTCTGCTGATTGTTTGTTTGAGGATTTGGTGCTGTGGGCAAAGGTGATTGTAAACTGAAAGCCTGGAAAGCACAAGAGTTCATTACATTTGGCACTGGATTAGCTTTCCAGAGAATGCCCATCTTCTGTGCTCTGTGACTGGGGTATCTAGTGCGAGCAGAGAAAATTCGTGCAACCAAGTTGATTGATCTCTCCACAAATGTGTGGATTTCAAGTTTGTTTATGCCCCTGGGACTACCTGGTAATTCATCCCTGTTTGTCTTCCTTTTCTACTCCTCACAACGCTGTATCATCAGAATTTCCCCCATGCAATTCAATGTGTTTTGGGAAAAAAACATTTTTATAAAAGGCTACTTTCTATATGGTTGTTTTATAATGTATTTAAACATTCTCTTATTGTTAAGCATGAAGGTTGTTTCCAGTTTTTAGCTATTATGGATAATGTTGCCATGGATACCTTTGTACTGAATCTTGAACAAATCTCTTATTCTTTACAATCGATTCCCACTTGTAGAATTGCTAAGTGAAAGTGTAGAAAATTTAAATATGTGTGCATACATATGTACAATACTTTGATATAAATAACACATCCCTATTATATAAAAGCACATTAATACAGATAAGCAAATATTCCAAATCTCAAGACTCAGAGATTAATACAGTTAACATTTTACTAAATAATCTTTTGGAACTATATTTTATGCATACAGTGTCATGAACTTTTCAAAAGGCCCATTATACATCTTGCCAAACTGCTGTCCAGAGGAACATGACAATATGCACTCCTACCTGCTGTATTGTAATTAAGTAAATATGTTGGGAAATAATGTCTCATTCTTTTTGTTGGAATTTATGTAACTCTTTTGGGGTTGGTTACCATTTTGCATGCTGATTTTTAAAAATTTCATCTTTTGTGAATTGATCTCCAGGTTCTTCTCTCTCACTTTGTTTCCTTCTTTTTGTGGGGAAAGGTTATTTTAAAATATGTAACAATACAAAGAAAACAATAAAAGTCACTCAAATATCCATCACACAGAATTAGCAGTTGTTTTCATTTTGGTAAAATTTGTCTCACTCTTTTTTTATGTTTATAACTTGTATATGTTACACAAGTCATAGATGAATACATTATCATTGTTTCATTTTTTTAAAATAGCACATTGTACATCAAACTATAGTCCCCCTTGATTTGACACTTCAATTTTTGTCTCTCTTCCCTAAGTAAAAAACTAACATGCATTTGAGGAGTCATCTTCTAAAAATTATCGATCTATCTGTCTCTCCCATGGAAAGCATACAATATGGTGTAGTATTTGCATTGTTCTTCAACTCTTCAGCCAATATGTTTCTTAAATATCCATATTGATGATACTGAGCCCTAGATTCCTTTGGACTGCTGCATATACTATCTGGATTCAGAGTGTACGTATGTACAGATTTATTTTTCCTTTCCCTATTGTTGGACATTTGGTTCATATAGTGATATAAAAAGGAGTCTTGGTTCTCTAAGGGTATATGAGGAAGTTTTATTTTTCTCGATAACTACAATAGCAGTGCTTTGTCAAACTCTCTCCTGCCCCCTCCTGCTGGGTTGTGGGATCCCTTAATGACAGCTCCTTTGAGTCAGGTTACTTTCGGTTATTAAGCCTGTCCTCCGTTACCAAGTTCCATAAGACTTGGTAATGTACACTTTATCACTGTAATCTCATATTCAATTCAAAGCAATATCCTCTTTCTATCCCTCACCCCTGCACCCACTCCAGCAGGTGTTGGATTAGGGGCAGAATTGACTGCCCGTGAATGCCCCCTTGTCCCCACATTTCCTCTCCCTTCTCTCTCCTGGTGTTGGCCAAGGGGAACGGGAGGGATAAAACACATCATCTGTGTAAGAGCCCAATCTGGAGATCTTCTCTTGGGTTGGTTGGAAGCCCTTTCCCAGCTTGATTTCACTGTGGACGAGTAGTGGCTGGCCATGCACAGAATAGCTTGCAGCCTTTCTCTGAAGCAGCAGCCTGTGGCTCCACTCTGTGGCAGTCCCCAGCAAGAGAGCAGGGCTCAGCGTCCCTACCTTCCCTGGCCTGACTCTGCATCTAGTGCACCAAGGCAAGATCTACTCTCTAGACCCATAGGCATGGGGAACTTGAGTGAACTGTCAGGGCCCTGAGCTGGCTACCCCTCTGTGCTCTCTTCCTTATGTTGTTTCCTTCCCCTGTTGCAGGGTCTCTGTGGTAGCTAAGTAGAAATCCAACCAGAGATAAAATGTCAGTTTCCCTTTCTTGTAGACATCTCCATTCTCTTCTCAGTGATTTTCCTTTCCCTTCTTTCCTGTCTATGGAAACTGGAAAAACCTCCCTCCAGAAACTTCTTCTCTTCCTCCCAGGTCTCCTGATATGACTATAGGGTAGGAGGGTAAGTCACGTGTCAGTTCTACTAAAATGTCTCTAGGTAGGCTCCAGGGGAGACGGCTTGACCCCCTACATTGGGTTGTTCTCTTTACTTAGAGAATGAGAGGCACTCGATGTCTTTTGTTCTCAGCTGTGTACTTTAGCTCCAGGAAAAAAAGGAAAAAAACCCATTTTGTACCTCATAGCATTTAAAAACAAATAGTTTCTGAGTTTTTTATTGTTCCACACAATACAATTCTGGACATCCTTGTACCAATCTTCTAGAACACACGTATGACTACTTGTGATGGAAGAAACCTAGAAAAAAACCCTGCTAAGTCACAGGGCACGCACATTTTCCACTTTAATAGAAACTGCCAAATTGCCTTCCAAACTGGCTCTACTGCTTTGCACCCCAACAACTCTGCAAGAGATTATTTCCCCAAACACTCATCATATTTGATGTTACAGGCTTTTTATCTTATGGGTGAAAAGTAGTATCTCATTTTCAATTTGCCTTTCTCATCTTTCTCTCTCTCTCTCTCTCTCTCTCTCTCTCTCTGATATATGTGTGTGTGTGTATATATATATATATATATATATATATATATATATATATATAAGTACTACATAATATATGTATATGAATATCTTTTCATTGGCTTCCCCACTTCCTTTTTACCCCATTGCAATGTTTGGCTTTTTCTTTACGTGTATGAGATCTTTATTTTTAGAGAATGTCAATGCTTTGCCTCTATATATTTCACTTCTCCCTTAATTATTAGTCACCCTTCAGTCAGAATGGTCTCTCTAAAATTTAAATCTTAATACAACACACGCCTGCGTAAAATGTAGTGTTTCCAGTGTCCTTCAACATACATTTCAAACTTCAACAGGCGTGCGAACGCCTTTAAGATGTATCTTCTGTGTACTCGTTCAGCTCATCAATCATCATCGCCTGCTGTCTAGTCTGTGTTCCGTGTATACTGAGCCATGGAAGGCTAGTCACTGCTCCATGCCTTCTCATGTCTCTCTCCTTGGGCACACATTTCTCCCGTTCTCTCTGGAGTGGCTCTCTACGCCTCAACGTCCATTCCTCTGGGCTTATGCAGCCTCTCCTCTGGTAAGTCCTCTTTCTTCTGTGTGACCCAAGTATCTCTCACGTCCTCTCCTCATAATTCTTACCTAACAATTGTGTGGTCTCTTTGTGGGCAGGGGTTATAGTTTAATGATCCTTGATGTCCTTAGATTTAGCATAGTGCCTTGCACGTAGTATGACCTGATTGAAACAATATATATATTTTGGATGAATTAATGAAGGAAGTTAAGGTTTAGAAATCGTGTTATAATGCCAAGGACTCTTTGAAAGAAATACACATTTATTTCAAGTCGTTGAGGAGAGAATATAATTATACTTTAAACAGTGAAGTTAGTAAGTAGGGAAGTTGAGGGAACAGAACTAGAATTGAGGCATGAGATGGGTAAGGATTAGAGATTCAAGAAATGAATTAGAGATTCAAGAAATGGTATTTTACTCCTTTGTAATTTTCTCCTTTGTAAGCAAATAGGTATCAGACACCAAAATGAGCATAATGGTTTACAATGGAGGATTCACAGAAAGATGTGGGGTGAGCAGTGGTTAGATAGTGTAAGAGTTCTAAACTCCTCACCCACATCAAGCAGATATAAGTCAGCTCAGAATTGAAATTAAAAGAGGATTTGGGGAAAGGATGCTGGTGGGCATTGATTTCCTACCCATCCCAGGGGAAAAGAGTTGTGCTGGTTTTTCACCTTGTGCCTATGAAAGTGGCTTCACTGGGACCACCCAGAGAGTGAACATATACACTGGCCAGGTGTCTAATTCTTGACTGAGCAATGGATAGTATAAGACATGAACTGACAGCTGTAGTAGACAAAATAGACATAGAAATGGCTACTTAGTGTCCTGTACTCCCTACATTCATCCGGGGGAAGACTATCTGACTATTTCTTACGAGGTCAGACAATTAACTTTGTGAATTCATCCTAGAAAAAGTACTACATAATTAATTGCTGAATATCACTATGGTCACCTTCGAAGGACTCCCCTTGGGAAGCTATGCACCAATGCCAGCACCTAGGCCCCCCTTCAAAGCAATTTTGGAACTCTTTTTCTGGCATGGCCATCAGAATTGTCATATTACACTTGATGTCCTGAATGTCATCAAAATGTCTTCCTTCCAATATTTCCTTTATCTTCGGATAAAGAAAGAAGTCATTGGGGGCGAGATCAGGTGAGTAGGGAGGGTGTTCCAGTACAGTTATTTGTTTACTGGCTAAAAACTCCCTCACAAACAGTGCTGTGTGAGCTGGGGCATTGTCGTGTTGCAAGAGCCATGAATTGTTGGCAGAAAGTTCAGGTCGTCTAACTTATTCACGCAGCCTTTTCAGCAATTCCAAATGGTCAACTTGGTTAACTGTTTGTCCAGTTGGTACAAAAGCATAATGAATAATCCCTCTAATATAAAAAAAGTTTAGCAACATTGTTGCAACAAGTTCACAAATTTAATTGTCAGACCTCATACAGACAAGTGACAGGTAAGATAAAGTTGGAAAATATAAGGTAACGCTGGGAAAGAATCAGAGCGTCTCCTGGAGGGGCAAATGGCTATCCACAGAGATGAACTGAAGGTGTCACCTCATTTTCAGAGGGTGAAGATAAAGTTACCATACCAACTAAAATGGAGATCAAATAAAATGCAGGCGAAAACTCCCTAACGTGGCCCCAAAGGTTCCATGACAGCACCATGGGAAAAAGGGTCAGTTCTTAACATCCGTTAGGTTCAGAGACAAGGCATCATTCAAGTAAGAACTTTCCTCAACCTTTTTCTCACTTTATTTCTCACATTTCAACCCAAAGAGGTAAGAAATTCTAGTTAACAAGACATGGCTAAAGAATAAAACAGTGGTGGAGAAAAAGACCAGGCCAAGTGTACCTTCTTCCCTTGCTCCAGGCTTTCTCAAATAACAGTTCAGAGATGAGGGAAGGAGGCAGGGGTTGGGGTGGAGAGACAGCAAAGCCTGAATTTTAAGGACATTTGGAATTTGGAACATATAGAGAACCGGACATTTCAATTTTTAAGTCGGAACAATATTTTATAACTTAACATTTATCAAGAATATCTTGAGGCAGGCCTGAATTTTCTATAGGGACAGGAGGAGAAAACAGCTCACGAAATAAATGGGTCAACACAATGAGAGACAGAACAAAATGGCTTTATGAACTCATTTCATGAGTCATGCTTGTCAACATGCTGATTACATTTTACTTAGAAGCTGGTGAGCACCTCTGCAGTGACAGCTACTTAATGGCTCTATGCCAGGGTAAACTCTTTCAATAATGTATATGTTAAATGAGTTCTATTATATTTCATAGACATGCAAATTTCTTTTGAGTTTTCCCTTAGATACCAGTGCTTAGATTCTTCCATATTTGCTTGTGTTTCCTGGACCTCCTGGGTCCAGTTTAATAAATGAGAAGTTGTACATGGGACGAGGCTAACTCACATAAGCTGGAATAGATTTTACTACTCTCTCATTCTGGCCTCCTGGGTAGAATCAATACTATTGATCACAGTGGCTGAGTTGGCCAGACAGCCACTACCCCCAAGAAGAGGATCTCATCAGTCTGCTGGTGAAATATCACGGGAAGACATGAACACGGTTTCAGAGAATGATGCTTTCTGTGCATTCCGGATTAGCACAGGATCATCATTTTATCTCTCCAAGTCCTCCATGCAGTTATGACTGACCAACTAACCTCAATACATTTTATTTTAACTAAAAATGTTTATGGCAGCAACTACCTGGTCATCCAAAGCATTGCCTTCAATGGGTGTTTGAATATAGATGTCTGGAGGTGATAATTCAGTCATTTGTATTGTCACTGAATTCCTTGGACTACCAAGGTGATCTTTGATATTGGTGACAGGGTCATTAATGTCCTTTAGTCTAATCAGATGATACAATAAATTCTAGAGGCCCATTCCAAAGATTCTGTTGTCCCAGTACCACTTCTCATGCTAGTTACTGTATCAGTCCAGGTACATTCTGAGGAGCAGAAATACAGTGAGAATTATAAAATGAGGAAGTTATTACACAAATTAGACATTACACACTTGTGGAAGGAGCTGCAGAGTTGGAACTTGCAAAGGGATATCAAAGCTGGTGTATCCAGCTGTTAGAGTTAAGACTGTCAAGAGAGGCTGATGAAGGAGTCTCCGAATGTTATTGGTTCTTCACGGCTACTGCCTCTGAATTTACAGCAAGCCATCTGATAATAAGCCTGGGGTTTCTTTTGGTGAGCAGGTGTATTAGTTATCTGTTGCTATGTAACAAATTATCACAAATATAGCAGCTTAAAACAACACACATTATCTCACAGTTTCCGTGGGTCAGGGTCTGGGTATAGCTTAGTCTGGTCCTCTCCTTTGGGTCTCAAGGCCTGCAATCAGGGTGTCAGCCAGGGCTCGGGTTTCATCTGAGGCTTGGAATCTCTTTCAAGCTCACGTGATTATTGGCAGAATTCATTACATTGCAGCTATAGAATTCACAGAAGCTGTGTTTTCAAGGCCAGTAGGAATGAACCTGACATGTTACCTTTTAAGTGTTCTGGTGATGGTCAGGCCCACCTACAATAAGCTTGCTTTAGATTAACTCAAAGTCAAGTGATTAGTAACCTAACTGTGGCAGAGATATCTCATCACACTCACAGCTTCCAAGAGGAGGGCATTCTATTAATACGTATAAGGAGAGTGCACCAAGGAGGAAGAATCGGGCTTTGTTTAGAACTCTGCTTACCACAGCAGGGGTGGCAGTTGAGAAAAGAGCTTGACATGGAGTGGAGAAGACCCTGGACAAACTGGAATCTGCCGGCACATCTGTATATGTCTCTCATTATCTTTAACCAGTAACAAACTTCAGAGTGTGCTAATCACAGCTGCTTTACTTCCTCCTCCAAATCCAACGACTTTGACTCTAATCTAGGACCTTACAGGGATGTGAATTCTGAGAAATGTGGTTCCCAGTCTAACCAAGCCAGCATAGCCAGGGTGAAGAAAATGTATTAAATTGCACTGAGCAGGGCACACCTACTTCCCAGTGAATCCATTAGGTATAACAAAATACCGTTACTCTTTTCACAGAAGGAGGCTCTCATCTTGTCCTGTCAATAGAGCCAAACCATGTGAGTTACATCTTAGTGAAATGAAACCAGCCATTTTCTATTTGTTCCAAGAACAAAGAATGGTGTTTTCCACTCTTACTTTTATGATACAGTTAGATTAGAATGAATATCTTCCTAAAACATAATTTTAAAGAAGTCACATTTTCTTTTATGCAATTTAAATGAACATTTTACAGCAAGAGAAAAACGAGATGATTTGCAATATTGAGTGTCTGCCTTTGTCTCCATAGTGCCTTTCTCTAAGGACCTTGGGTGATTTTATCTCTGTTATGCTTATTATCATGTATAAGCAAGGGCAAGTTGCAGTTATATCATCATTTTCTAGTTGGAGAAACAGAATTTTGATTAAATGAGGCAATCTATAAAATCAGAACAAATTAGAAAATGTCAAAAGACACAAGGACTGCCACAGAAACTATTCTGGATTTGGAAAAAATAAACCAGCACGTGGTTAGAGAGAAATGTAAGAAATTGGACACAGAACAAAAGAAACATAGACCCAAACTCAGGAGGTTTTGCTACAAATTTCTTGTGGGACCTTCATCAAGTTGCATCAGCTCCCTGTGACATGTCTTTCTTCATCTGAGAGCTTTGCATCCCCAGAGCTGAGGGCAGTTCCTGAAACATTGTCTGTGCTTAAGTCCTGTTGAATTATTCAATAACCCAATCAATTTCTCAATAAATCCATGGATGAAGCAGAATTAATTTTTGGTAATTTTTGGTCAGCTTTGATACACTATGATTCCATTACTTCCTCTGATTTAATAGTTAGATTTTCATTGACCTTCGTGTGTTTTTTTTTTTTTTTTCAATAGTTGCACAAAAGGCAGGGCTTCTCAACTGGAGGTGTCAACTCAATGTGACTTTGTACCCAAGAATTCTTTACATTTTGAGAGACTGTGCAGACTATGACCATCCCTAGATACCAGATCAATTCTAAGCTTATTGGGTCAAACGCTAACCTGGGGAAGCGCCCGCTATTTGCCTGTTCTATTCCTACTCTTAGGTAGTTTCACAAAGTCGTAAAACCATGCCATTCTCAGCTCCTCATAGATTGCTCTCAACTGGGTCCTCTTGGCTGGTTGATAATCATATTATTCTACTCACCTTCCTTAGAGCAGCTCTTCCAAAGATTGTACTCCAATGTGTACACCCACCCACCACATACATGCCATTAAACCTTCCCTTCCCTTCTACTCACACTTCTTTCCTTGTTTTCCTTATTATCCTGCTTACATTGGCTCTAATATCTTGCTAAAATAGTTTTTTTTCTTTTCAATTTTCCTTTTTGCACATTTCACTTCCTCAGCTCAAAGATCACATTGATACTAATGGTTCCCAAATCCGAGTCCTGGATGTAAACTAATTTCCTAATTTTGAATCCCACATTTCCAGATACTTACTAGATATTTTACCTGAAGGTTCTGCCATGTCTTCAAAATCAACTGAAAAACAACATGTTGCAAACTGACACGATCATTTCCCCTCCACCCCCATTGGTTCTCTGGTTTTCTCACACTTATGCAAATGGCATCCTTAATCTTTTCATCACTCAGGGTTGACAACTGCACATCACTCTTGACCATTTCCCCTGTCCCTTCATTTCAAAACATTGTCAAGTTCTGCTCCGTCTGGCTTAACTCATGCTGGTTCTGATGCACGGCATCCTGGGACCATTTTATTGTGAAATATGGAAGACGGAAAGAAAGTGGGACTAAGTGGAGCCAGAGTTTGAGAACCTGACCTAGCTCTAGAAGGCTGGCCTCATGGGAAGAAGTCCTGTAGACCTTGTTGTTCTTATTAGATGTTACTATAGGATGAGTCTTCTGGACCTTATGGTCCTATCTCACATTTACTATAGGATGTGATGAACTCAGGCTTGTTGAGGTCACTCTTGATGTCCAGAATGTCTAACTAGAAGGCAGGAGAACTTTGAGGGCATAAACGATACTTGAGACCAACCCCATAGCAGTGAAAGCACCATCACAGAACTCCATTGTTAGGGAACTGGCCTAGCTCCGCAGGTGCCCAGGCTCCACTAATACACGTTTCCCTTGTTAACCTCCCTGAGGCACAGCTTCTGTCATGTTAGTTGCCTGGTCAAAAATTTGTAGTGGTTTCACATTTTCGATGAATTAGTATTCCAACCTTTCTGTCAAGCTTTTGAAGCTCTCATTCTAGTACCAACATCCCTTTTATGACTAACTGTTCACACCCTGTAAACTGAGCCTTGCATTACTTCCCAGCACCTACTACTGAAAATCAACAAGTAACATAATCAAGTAAGCCAAATTGTGATCGGTGCTATGAGGAACGTGAAGGAAGTTTAGGTGATGGGCAGTGAGATGGGTTGGAGTGTGTATACTGTGTAGATAGTGGTTCGGGAAGGCCACTATGATAAGGTAACATTTAATAAGAGACCTGGAAGAAGCAAAGAGTAAGCCATAAAAATATCTAAGGGAAGGGTGATATAGGCAGAGGGAACAGCAAAGCAAATGCTCTGAGGTGGGGGCATGCGTAGTGTGCTCCAGGGGCACTAAGGAGGCCAGAAGAGCTGGGGTGCGGTGAGTGAGGAAAAGGGGGACTAGGTCCTGTTGGACATTTTAGATGTGGTGACCCTAAGTTCCAGTTTTTCCCAGTATTCCTGATTTATGCTTGTTTTCCCAACACCATTTTTAATGATGCTCCTTTTATGTTCCAACATGTCCTGATATGGACAGTACTTATGTTTGTATAGTGTTCCTTGGTGCGCACCGGGATAATACTGCCTCATTCGGGTGAAAGTTGTAGGATTATATGAGGCGATTCATTAATTCTTTCAACACTTATAAAGCATTCACTATGTTTTTATTATCTGTGGATACAAAAATGATTAAGAATTGGCTGCAGTCCTCAAGGAATTTGTAGTATAGAAGACAATCTAAGAAATGTAGTACGGTGTATTAAGAATGATAATTGTATGTAAAAGGGACAGAAATAATACACAGTGGTTGATTTATCCAGAGGCCTGAGGGTGTTTTAGTAAAGGCTTCATGCAGGTGATTACACGTCTGGAATTTTACAGGATAAATGAGAGTATGACAGGCACACAGAGGGAGCAAATACAGAATCAAATGGCAGCAACTAGTCTGTTTTATTTAAGGACCAGTGAATGGGTGAAAGTTTGGGAACTTCCTGTGGTGGAATGGGGGGAAGTTGATCTTTAGGAAATGAGGCAGGAGAAAGAGGTAGGGGCCTGAAATTAAAGGTTTGTTTTCATAACTCCAAGGAATTTGGACTTTTTAATCTATTTCATAGAGAGCTGCAGGAGGGTGTCCTCCTCATGAGGAAAGTGATAAGATCAGGTTTATATTCTAGAATTATTCCAGGACCATCGTAAATAGATTGCATGGGTGAAGTCAGTAAAATAAGTTAAGAGAGTCATTGTAGTAATTCAGAAGAGAGAAATGTATGAGAGACATATCTGGGAGTACAAGGCCTGATATACAATAAGGACGGAATAAGTGATGATTTCTTTTCTCCTCTGACAGTTCTCTAGGTTAGTAATGGCAGATGTTGTTATCACCATTTTATAACTTGAAGAATTGAGTTGCTAGTTCAAGTGACTTTCCCTGAGGGGATTCAGATTGTAAATGACAGGGCCAGAGTTACTACTTTTGTGTTTCTGCTTTGAGGTTTAGCACTCTTTCAACGTCTAAGAGCTTTGAGGATACGAATGAGAATAGCAAGTCTTTAAATAAATAGAATATATATTTTTCTGCACATCGCCTTCAAGGGCCAACCAACGAATGAATCAGATCCTTAATCAAGTCCCATCTCTGCTTTTCATCTATTCCACTAATACTTCTGGAGAGTTTATTATAATCAGGACCTGGTAGGTAAGTGAGACAATCAATAAACAAATGAATAAATGGGTTATATCATTATAAACAATGATGAAATAAAGCTATGCAACAAATTAATAGACAGTTAGGGGACAGAAAATGATGGGGAGTTTCTATTAGGTAACGTAATCAGGAAAGACCTTTCTGGGAAAGTGACATTTCAGCTGATACCTGAATGATGTTGAAACCAGAGGCCAAATGAGTCCGGGGTTCATGCTGCCTGCACCGCTCAGCCAAAAGACCGACACAGGAGTTGGGTCATAGAATAAGTGTTTATTATCAGAGCACCAGTGGTCTGAGAAGGCAGCGGGTTAACACCTCCAAAACCTGCCTTAACATTCTCAGACCGGCTTGGGGTTTTTAAGGAAAAATTGGGGCATTCCTCCAGAAGCCCCATGATGGTTCCTGGGGTCTGTATGGAGCCTTCCCTCTGGCGATGTGGCTCTCCAATGTGGTCACCAACCCAGCAACAGTGATGGAATGAATGCTAGGCCATAAAGATTGTAATTGGCAATGGTGGGGCGGGGAGGCATTGTGACTAATAAGCAAGCATGTTTCAGGGGAATTGTCTAAAGCAGGGACGTGGGACAGGGGCATCCCAAGCTCAGGAACTGGGACAGGGGACATTCTGAGCTCAAACTGCAGGGAGAGGGTTGATTATTTGTTAAGCTTTAGAGCAGAGAGAGGCTGGGCCTCTTTTGTGGGGGTTCCAACCGGGCCCTGTTTCAATGTGAAGGAGTAAGACTTTGAAGATGTAGGAAAAGATGGTTTCAAGGTGGCAGATGGACCATCAAAGATAAAGGATTGCCATATTTAAAGGCCCTGAGACAAAGTGTGGTATAGTTAAAGATCAGGAAGATGGCCAATGTGGGTGGCACTGAATGAATAAGAAGATACTCAATAAAGAAGGAGGTCATAGAAAAAAGTTCACATTTTCAGTTTTTTTTTTGTTTTCTTTTTTTTCTTTCCCCCCCAAGTGACTGTTTGCATAATGATGCAATCTATGACTCCCGGGTTGAAGCTTCAGGGTTAAATCAAGACTTGATAAGGTTGGCATGTTTATTGAAAACCCAAGCAGAGATACAGATCTACTTGATGCTAGTGGAAAACTCAGGGGAGAGAACAATTACAGAAACAAAAACGTAGCGGGCACCAGCATACAAAGGTTTGTAAAGCTGTGGAATCAGATACGATCACCTAGGGAATGAATGTTTGTATGGAAAAGCGAGCAAAGGACCAGGTTTTTACAACATTTACATTTGGGAGAGAGAAGTTCTTCTCAATGAAAACTGAGAAGCAGCTGATGAGGAAGAAGAAACACCAGAAGAAAGTGGTTTCGAGAAGCTAAGTGACTGAAGGGTTTTAAGAAAGAGGAAATAATCAACTATGTCATATGCTCCCAAGAGGTCAAATAAAATGAGGAGGAGCATTGATTGATGGATTTGGGGAGATGAAGTGGTGACTTTGACAGTGTGGGTTTTGCACAGTGGTGGGGATGGAGACCACATGGACGTGGGTTAAGAGACAATGGGAAGTACAGAAATGAGCACTGTGGTAACTTATACGTTGTCTAGCAATTTACCACATGGGGGAGCTGGGACGTCAGGTGGTAGCTAGAGGAGGTAGTAGGGGACCAGTTGGGGACATTGTAAAATGAGAGTCCTTGCGGACTGTAATGATGAGAATGATGCAGGAGAAAGGGGAAATGGTACTGCCAGAGAATGAGGGAAGGCAGCTTTGTCTTATCTGGAAGATGAGTTCATGTGGACACAGTTCGGTAGACTTGTAAGCAACCGTCCCGAGGAGAAAACCAGAACCAGCTAACATGGATGGCATAACATACTGTGTGCAGGCCTTACACGAAGCTTTTCCCCATATCACACTTACACCATAACTCTAGAATGGAGGCACCATTATTTCTCCCAATTTACAAGTGAGGAAACTGTGTCTGAGAGTGTTCCAATGACTTGCCTGTGGTCACATCTTTAGTAAGTCGCAGAACTTTGTTTAAAGCCCAGGTCCACCAGCTTGTGCATTTAATTACTGTTAAGGACTTCTGTCCAGCTCAGTGAAGAAATGCTCTAGATAATCCAGGATGATGATGATGTATTTCTCCTAACTGCTGCCCAGAATTATTATTAAAATTACCAGGTGCTTCAGAAATAGTTTGACATCTCACTGATTTGGTTAATACTAATGTGAGAGTAATCTGGCATTCCTGTAACCTGACTGTGTCCAGAAATTCAACCTAAAAGCCACTGTTTCACAGAAATTACCCTGAGGACAGGTTCCTTGAGCATGTATCATACAGTAGACTTTTTACCATTTTACCTGTAACTTCTTAATTCAATTAAAAAATACTTTTATTAGTCTACATGAAACCAAACACTGTGCTAATTAGTGAGGATGTATTGATGAACACGATGAAATTTCTGTCCCCAAATAGTCAAAGTAAGAGGCAGCTTGAGGTGGAAAGTGTCTTCTTTAGGTTATTTCTGTCAACAGAACTAAATTGGATTCTTTTAGGTCCCTCCTCATTTATTCCCTGCACAACTACACTATACCAAGGCCTCAGAATTTGGGGAAGAGAGAAAAGGAAGGCAGACAGCCAGGTACAGAAAACTTTTTTTGTTTTTTAAGAAAAGGATGATTGAATGAATGCTTAGTTGATTTTCTATTTCATTCTAAAAAGAATTTGAGAAAGTTTGCAAAGATATAGACTATGAATTAATATAATTAAGGACAGAAATTTGGGCAAAGAAAAATAACTTCTGATCATAAATAGGACCAAATATCTCCCATAAGTTTTGAAGATTTGGCCAGAGGCAGGGAAAGAATTCACATGCAAATACAGAGCAGATGCTCTCTAATTGGATAGAAATGGATAATTATGCTAATCTGTCTTTTTAAAATCAGAAGTCTTTTAATTCTTTGTGTGGATTCAAAATTAAAACATATCCATATTATTTGGTCCTTGCTTCAATCTCTCCTTTCAGGCCAAAAGTACCCTCTGGTGTCATCTTCATGCAACATAGATTTTTCTCATGAAGATCAGGTCACCAAGAGGTCTTCTTCTTACACTATTCACATGTGCCCACCTGGCTATTAGACAGATGTTCTCCTGTAGGGCACAAAAATTTTCCAACATTTAGTTTTAATTGCATCTGCATAATTGTTGGTTAAATGTTGGCATTCATTTTATGAGCTGATATTGCTATGCTAGTCAGTGCTCAATTCAATCCAGGACAAACAAAAAATAACAACAAGAAAAACACAGCTCCTATATTTATAGCTTGTGACTAAAATAGTGCCACAAATCACAACTGTGACTGACTAATTGCTTGATGTGTAACACAGGACCAACACAGACATCCTCTTTACACAGCTTTCATCACTGTAAACAAAATCTACCCTGATTTGTTTTAGAATCAATTTGATTTGAGAAGCAGTGAGGCTCTGTCAATAGGCAACAAACAGAGTACAATTTCCTTTGATGGAATGGGGACTATGCTCTGAAGAGATTGCTTTTCTTCTTCTTAAGGAAACTGGGAGAATGAAACTGGAAACTCCTTTCCTGGTGGCAAAAGGTTGTTCAGTTGTTCAGACATCGGATGCTTTACTTCAAACTCTTTGGGCAATAATGAAAAAGGGCCAAATTGTCAAGAATGTGATTAATCAAAGCCTAGGAGAGGCAGCTGAATGGAGTTAAATGGGTTTTGGCTTTGGAGTCAAAGAGTTTGGCTTTGGTATGGATTTGACAAGGGTATGGTTATAACCCAAACTGTCATGTGATTTGGGGCAGCCCCATGTTTGTTCTGCATCTCAGATTCTTCTGCAGCAAAGTGTGATAATAATTTATGCTCTATATGGTCATTGTAAGAATTGAATGAGAAAATATATTTAAGAGTGTTTTGTAGATGATTGAGTTAAAAAATGAAAAACAAGGAAACATAGTTTTAAAATAATGTCTTTAAATATTTGATATATAAGTCAGCTTTAGCCAATACTTTCCAGACTTTTCTGAAGTCCCTACTCCAATTTTTGACACAGAAAGAAGTGGAGATCTGAATTCTATACTTTAGAATAAATAGAAATTTCTGCTGTTGTGACTCCAGATTTCATGTTCAATAAATTATGGATTTACTATGGTCTTAAAATTAGAGAAATTTGATCTGTGTTAAATGCCAATCCCAAAATAGTTGTTTGCAAGCCATTTTTTTGTTCGGTTGACAGGGACCCAATTTTTCACAAGGTCTTCCATGTCAGCATCAGGTCCTCTAATAATTAAAGCTCTGCAACAGATCTTTTTTTTTTTTTTCTTTTTTTACACCCAAGTACATTATTAGAATTTAGCACCAAACCAATAATGGGTTAGAAAAATATCAGATACATTCCTGTTTTGCCCTAGTGTGGGTTACAATTTGTCATGTTGTTAGAAAGCCTAGGAGGCTGGAGAGGAGGGTAGAACTTTATTTACAAATGTGCTTATTGCCAAGATCGCTACCCTTATTTTAAAACTGATGTCAGTCCTGGTTTTAGGTAGCTCTTCATTTAGTAGGGTAGGCGTGTACAGAGAAGTTTCTCCATCTCTGATTTCCAATTCTGCATGGTCTGCTTCATGAAGGGTTTTGAAAGGTTTGTGACACCTGTCCTCATCAGAATATGGTTTTGTCTTTTTTATAGTTATTCTGGTAAATGCAGATAAGGGATATGCTTAGTCCTCAACCATAAAATCTCAGCAATATAAACTCTGGGGGAGCAAGAGTAGAAGCAAGAAGACCAGTTAAGAGGTGATTGCAAAAGTTGATGACAGAGTTTGTGTAGAGGAATCATAAAAAACAAAACAGAAAACAACTTGTCAAAATGCAGATTCCAATGGGCCAAAGCTCAAGATTTTGCATTTTCCCAAGTTTCCAGGAGACGCTGATACTAGGGGTTCATGGAACACACTTTGAACAGCAAGGACTAATGGTGTGTCCGTACCTTGTTTCTACATCTGTGCTTCTCTCCTTTGACTTGAATGCAGAGGGTCTCATCTTGGGCTGCATGTTAATTCCAACTAGAGAGTACTAAAACCTCACAGCCCCAAGTTTCTGATTTAATTCTTCTGATAGAAGGCTCAGATGTCCATATTTTTAAGAAGCTCTCCAGGTAATTCTAGTGGGCAGTCAATGTCGAGAAGTCTGGCTTTTGTTTCTTTGGCTTAATCTCAGCTTCACCCTTTGATGCTGCTTTCAGGTCTCTGTTGGTACCAGGCTTCACAGCGTGTAGAGCTGTTACCCCATCCAGCTGCCCCCAGGATCTGAGTACTGTGCGGTAGCCCTGACTGGTCCAGCACAGAAACTAGAATAGATAGTCACCATCTATTCATTTGTTGTCCTCATCTCGTGGTGGTCCCACAGAATTTTTATTATTTTATTTTACCGTGATTTGTTTATATGTCCATGTGTCCCCCTTTTGGCTACTCAAGTAAAAAAACTGTCACATCCATCTTTATTTTACCAGGCCCTAGTATAGTGCCTGGCAGAGACTACACAGAGTATTCTGTACAGATGTACAGAATAAATAAAATGAATTGATGCAGTGTGCTTAGTGGGCTCCCAGAAGATCTCCTTAAAATTCTTTAATAAGGCGTTCATGTGCAGAATATGGACGGTATACATAGCTGCCTCCATTTCCCAAACGTGGGCACGAAAAATCTGATTGAAAAGACTAAACATTAGTTAACAACCTGACTTCCTGTGTATTCACATAGAATTGTCCTACTGAAAATTTCAGGATCGTATTACTCATATCATAATTTCTAACACTCTTTTCTAGTGCTTATTATTATATTACTGGATACTTTTCAACAGTGAAAAATATGTGTGTGTATGTATGTAAATGTGTGTGTGGGTGCATGTATATGTAAAACTAGTAGTATTTATATGTGTGTGTACACACAGCACATGCCATTATAACTTCTCATTTTATTGGCCAGTTAACCCTGGCTTGGAGAATTTATACATTTAGCTTGAATTGCCAAGCTAGTAAGTGGCAGAGCTGGGATTTAAACCAAGCGGTTTGGGTCCAGAGATCACGCCCATAAATACTGCCCCGCACTTCCATGCATTACCCTGCCTGCCACAGATGGCCTGACTATTTCTGAAGCAAGTGGGACTATCACACTTATTTTAAACACTTCTCCTTTTTTTTTGTTTACTGGTTATATCTCCTGTTATGCTCATAACCAAATTAAATCTAAATTTTTAAATGCTAATCCCTTAAATGATCCTCTTTCGTATATTCAATCACTCTCTATAATCTGAATCTTTCCTATCAATTTGTGAATTCTCTTGAATAATTCCAACTACTAAAGTAAGAGGATCGTTATATAACGTGATAGAGGCGCTAACTATCACTGTGATGGCAATCAGATTCCAATATATAAGTGTATCAAATTCACATGGACACCTTAAGTTTATGCAATGTTATATTTAAATATATTTCAGTAAAAAAATAAGAATAAAAAATACCCTTGAAGTTCTGCAATTGAAGTTCTACTACTACTACTGCTGCTACTACTACTACTAAAAATAAACCCTCTCTCAAATTTATATTCCTTTTCAGTTGCCGCCCATCTGTCCCCTCCTCTTTGTTATATTTTATAATACCCTTTCTTCACCCCTGATTCAATCCTTAGCCCACTGCAGCCTGACACTTACCCTCCTCATTCCATCAAAAACGGTTCTCCCGCTGCCACTCACGACCTCCATACCATTTATCTCCTTTAACCTGTTAATTTTCAGGCCTCACATTATGTGATCTTTCAGTAGCTTCTGACCGTGTTAGATGCTGTCTTCTTAAAACACACTTTTCCTTGACTTCCATGGTGCCACGCTGCTGTTTTCATCCTGCTTCTCTGGTTGCTTCTCAGTCTCCTTTGCAGATTCATCCTCATCTGTGCAGCAAATGACAGAATTCCTAAAGCTTTTCTCCCCGGCCCTCTTCCTTTCTCTCCTCTCACTCACTCCTCTGTTTGTAGATGATATTCTCCACCCTAAGATTTTCTTCACCACTATATGCAAGTTATACACCCCTTCTGAGCTCTCAATAGTCTACTGGGCTGATATTTTTGGACATGTCAGGGGTCCATCAAAATTAACATGTCCTAATCTGAACCAAGTCTTTTCCCCACCTGCCCTGTGTCCCCTAACTGAGCATATTCTTGGGTTTTCTATCTCAGTGAATGATACCATTTTCCATCTAGTTATGCCTCTCATGCATCCAGAAGTCATCTTTGACACGACACCCTTCCCTCTTTTGATTCTTGTCCCCGCAATAGCTGTTTTTCCAACCATTCTCCACCCATTGATTATACCTCTTGAGTACACTGACTATTCATACTATTATGACAATTTTAAGGCCTTCAATACTTATGACAATTTTTGGCCGCTTGAGTTTTTTCTTTCTCCTCATTTTCTAGGAGTTAAATGATTATTCAAGCCTGGCTAGTTCTTCTGAATGAGTCCCCGAAACAATGTCTACTCGAACCCTTAACCCTTGATTTTCTTGAGTACTTTTAAAATTCTAAGTTCCACAAAACCATCAGTCATCTAAATGTCAATATTGACCCTTCAAAGTCACTGTTTTTTCTACTACAGAATTCAGTTTTCTCTCTAAAGCTCAGCCCAACCTCTGTGCAGACTGCTCTCTATTCTCTCTTCCAGTTGATGAGCTTGTTCTGGGGAGAGGGAGAGAACACAGATACCAGGGCCCTTTACTCCTTTATAGCAGTCTTGTCAAGTCTACATTTTGCTTGATTGACAGGTACTCGAGTCTCCCTTCTCCTCTTCTATTTCTGGAGGTTTCTGAGGGTATTTAATGATTTGTCAAGCATTTCAGTCTTTCCAGTTGATTGTCCCCTTCCATCCCCAGCCTGGCACGCAGCATACAGACCCACACACCTCTGAGAGTGGAATCATCACTGCCCCTTACCTGAGTGGAAACATGCTCACTGCAGAAATCAGCTTCGGATGGATGCATTTAGAATAAGCATCCTTCTGAAGACCGGCTCCCCATGGTAAGAGAGCAGAACATGTTCAGATTAGAGTTGAATCAATGAAAATGAGGGGTGAGCAGAGAGGGGGCCACTCAATGAAGGGATGGACACCCATTGAGTACCAGAGTATCAATGCTGCAAGTAATTTAAGGATTATCTAGCTCAGCCTTTTTGTTTACAGATGAGAAAACTGAGGCCTAGAGAATTTGGATAATTTGCTTCTGTAACAAAACTAGCTATTGCAGGGGCAGAATCTTCTGCTTTCCAGACCTGTTTGGAGACCAGCTGATAGGCATCCTATGACATTGCCTGCTTCTCTGGTTGAATGCTGCCTATCTCATCTATAATCAATCAATCACTCTTTCTTTCTCTCCCTCTCCCCTGGCCCCCTGTCTCTCTCTCTTTCTCTTCCTCTCTCTTTGAATTAAAGTTATAAGAAATAATTCTTCAGTGTAACAAGTGGGGTTATCTTTCCTATACATATATCATAGCAGACTTTAGAAGCTATTTCTTTTCCTACTCTTGATCCACAAAAAAAGGGTCATCCTGTGTATTTGACCACCTGTCTTTCTACTGGTTAAATCTTTCTTCCCTGCCTTGAACCTGTTTTCTCTTGGTATTGGACATTCCAATTAGCTCATCCATAAGAAATTGCCAATTAGCTCATCTTTATACTTGTAGACCTTCTGTAAGATCCTAAGTCATCAAAAGGGTTGGGCCAAGGGCTTTCCCTGGGAGGAGCCAGGATTAGAGCTAGAATCAATCACATGGAAGGTAGACCCCCAATTGAGCAAAGAGGTTCTTAAGAGGCTCCGGTTCTAAGAACTGGAGCAAGGCAGTATTGAACTGGTTACAATGGAAGGAGGTGGGAAATACAGGATATTTCAAGTGGCAATTGGGAGTAACTAAATGATCTCTGTACATACCTGACAGTGGTGATTTATTATATGTAAGAAATTATGTAAATATGGAAGAGAGAATGTGGGTCTGTGGTAACAGAAGCTCAATTTCTAACCCATGGGATTAGATGTTGTTTTCCCACCTTCATCCCTAGATCTATTTTTGCTTTAAAATTAGACTGGAAAAGCTCAGGAAGATGTCTGAGTACATTGTGGAGGGATGCCATCTTTATATGATTTATTTTAGGCTTATAATAGGCATTTTTGTAAATGCAAAGAGGCAATCAAAATAGATGTAGGCCCATTCCGCATTTAGCTAGTATTTCAAAATATGGAAGCAGATCTCAGCCTCTTTGTGGCCCTAAGAGATTATTTTGGCTGCTGAGTCATCCAGCTTTGGCTATAGTAGGAGCTCAATAAATGGCAGAATTATATTGAATAATTAACTAATTCTTAGTTAATTATTTTCTGAAAACTCTATTCTTACCAGTACTGGATTCTAACCCATATATATCCATTCTCTCCTATTTTTCTAGTGAAGTGCCCACATCTATGTTTTTATCTGCCATGACCTCAATATCCCTTATTACCATATTTGATGCCATCCATTGGCTAAGCTGTTTCTTGTTGTCTATCTCTCGGGTCTCTGAACAGAGCACTCTTTCTTTTGAACTGGATATCCTCCCCTAATAAGTACTAAATTTCCCCCCTTTCCTCCTTTGATACCTGCACTATCCTGTAAACATATCTAAGTCATCATCTCATGCGCTTTCTAGTGTAGTAAACTACCATGGCAAGTCTACTTATAGGCACTTCCCTCCCACTCCAACCTGCTTAGAGGAAATACTAGCCACCGCCACCACCACCACCACCACCGACTACTGAATGAGTTCCTTGCATAAATGGATTCACATCATTTATAAACAACATTCTCATGATTAAAACACATTTAGGCATATATTTTTCAACAATATGCCTAAAGTATGCCACTCCTTGACTGCCTAGGCATGTAGTTGCCCTTCCTAACTCATTGGTTTTGACTCCTCTTTACTCAATAGGGGGTCCACCTTCCATGTGATTGATTCTAGCTCTAATCCTGGCTCCTCCCAGGGAAAGCCCTTGGCCCAACCCTTTTGATGACTTAGGATCTTACAGAAGGTCTACAAGTATAAAGATAAGCTAATTGGCAATTTCTTATTTTCCAGATAAACCATATCATCAAAGTTTTGGCCCAATTCCCTCACTGACAGTAAATGCTCAATCATTCAAGAAATCGTTTTATTTATTTGTCTTAAAACATCAATAATGGCAATAGTTGATGGCAAATCAAAGATTTCTAAACTAGTTAGGTCAAGTGTTATCTACATGGATGAAACAAAT
Source organism: Rhinolophus sinicus (assembly GCF_036562045.2). Lineage (NCBI taxonomy): Eukaryota > Metazoa > Chordata > Mammalia > Chiroptera > Rhinolophidae > Rhinolophus > Rhinolophus sinicus. The sequence goes on along the minus strand of NC_133764.1, from coordinate 42,032,659 downwards.
TTTAATTATGAGGTTTATTTTGATCAACTCTAAAACAAAGAGAAAATGTCTTCCTAGGTGGAGAAATTATTTCACTGACAAAATGTATGAGACATTGAAGAGGTCAGATCACTTGCCTTGGGCAATCAGACTGAAAATCTGAGAGTTGGGGTAGACTTTGATCATGTTTTAATGAGACCTCCCTCACATATAGAACCTCCTTGGTGGTAGCCTAAGAATCCAAAGCCAGCAATAAAAAGTGGCAGGTGGATATTATCTCTAGTTACATGTGTCTCAAAATCAGCAAAGCTATAGGGATGAGCAGAAGGAAAGTGGATTCTACAAATATCTTTACTGATTTTTGAGAGCAGCCTAAAATTTAGATTTCAGATAGGAATGATAATTCCCTGACAGTTATTAAATAGGAAAGAAGCCTTTAGAATAATTACAGTTATATACGAGGTCTGACAATTAAATTTGCCAACTCATCCCAGAAAAAGTGCTACATACCTCATTGCTGAATGTCACTATGGTCACCTTCGAAGTACTCCCCAGGGGAAGCTATGCACCAACACCAGCACCTAGTCCACCCTTCAAAGCAATTTTGGAACTTTTTCTGGACTTGTCATCAGAGCTTTCGTTATATTACCCTTGTTGTCCTGAATGTCATCAAAATGTCTTCCTTTCAATATTTCCTTTATCTTTGGTAAAGAGAGAAGTCACTGGGGGGCCAGATCAGGTGAGTAGGGAGGATGTTCCAATACAGTTATTTGTTTACTGGCTAAAACTCCCCTCACAGAGAGTGCCCTGTGGTGCATTGTAATGATGCAAGAACCATGAATTGTTGGCGAAAAGTTCGGGTCGTCTAACTTTTTCATGCAGCCTTTTTGGCACTTCCAGATAGTCAACTTGCTTAACTGTTTGTCCAGTTGGTATAAATTCACAATGAATAATCCCTCTGATATAAAAAAAATAGTTAGCAACATCGTTGTAAGAAGTTTGCGAACTTATTTATCTTTTTCTTGGCGAGGCATTCCTGCATGTAAGTACCACAGTGTTTTCCTAGCTCCCCACTCTCTCTAGGAAGGGCAGCTCCATGTGAGCACACAGTAGCACCCCACTATCTCCTCACTTTCTCTGGACAGGCAAGCCCTGCTGAGAGGTATTACAGCATTTTGTTAGCTCTGCACTCTCTCCAGGTGGGGGAGCCACTTGTGTGTGTAGACTTCTCCTGTACCCACTGGATGAATCTCCAGCTGGAGAGGCCCCTTGTATGCATGCTATGGTGCCCTCCTGTTTCTGTGGATCTAGATCCAGGAGGGGTGGCTGGGGACACGCCATAGCTCCCTGAAGGTCAGCCAGAGAACCTAGATGGAGGTTTCACCTGCCATCCACATTCAGGGGAAACGTAAACAGTGGTGCTCACTGGTTCGTTTGGTCCGGGGATTTTCTCTCAGCTCTTGATGAACTCTCGTTGTTCCTCGATTTTTGCAGTGTGGTCCCTCTCTCTTGCTTGTTGTGCAGAAGCTGTTCAGTTGTCTCACAGTTGTCTCTCAGGAGGAATTGCTCTAAATATAGGTATACATTTAGTGTGGTCTTGGCAGGGGGCGAGCTCGGTGTCCACCTATGCCACCGTCTTGGACCTGCTTCTGAGAGCCTATCAATTTAAAAGACATTTTTTGGATGGTAAAGAATAAAGGGACAGATTGGCATCAAAGCCTGCTAATAAGCTGGTACCAGCTTTTTGCCACATTCAAAGGCAGCGAAGAGGTTTTTGGCTGAACCACTGTCTACGTGGGTGGAGGAGGGGAGTTAGTTTTGAGCCATGCTAGTTCCCAGGTATCTATTTCTAGATCCTTCTTGTCAGTGACTGAAGTCACTTCTTTTGGTACCCCAGCCAAGGAGAATTTTAATGTCTGAAAAGGGTAGCATAGCATCTCCAAAACGATGTGTCCAAATCCTAACCCCTGCTTTGTGAATGTGACCTTATTTGAAAGTAGGGTCTTTGCAGAGGTAATTACCTTGTTAACGATCTTGAGATGAGATCATCCTGGATTAACCAGATGGGTTCTAAATCCAGTGGAATGTGTTCCTATAAAAGACACAAGAGAAGAGGAGAAAGACACCGAGGGAGAAGGCCATGTCAAGACAGAAACAGAGATTCAAGTTATGCTGATACAAGCCAAGGAACAGCTGTCATTACCAGAAACTGGAAGAGGCAAGGAAGGATTGATTCTCCCCTAGAGCTTATTGAGGGGCCCTCCCCGCATCTTGATTTTGGACTTCCGGCTGCCGCTACCTTGAGAGAACAAATGTGTATTGTTTCAAGTCACTCACTTTGTGGTAACTCATTCAGCATCCATAGGAAACTCATGCAATGTCTAAATGAAAACCTCTGTCCCTCAGATGTTTTTATTTCTTGCTCCTGCCAAAGGGGTACTGACCCTTGGCCCTTCTTCCAAACTACATGCAAGGGTGTTATGCATGAACTGAAATGAATTCATAGTGTACCATTTCTCCAGGAAGTTCTCAATCCCTACGGTGAATTTTACTAATGAGGATTTGAACACACAGTGGGGAAAAGCAAGGCAGGCCCAGCACTCACTCTTTTGGCATACTTTCTGACTTGACCATTAATCAAAGTACCCTGCAGAATGCTGTGTCTGTAAGACCGCTGCTAATACTCCAGGGGAGGAGAGCAGCCAGAACAGAGTTTGGCCACTGGGTTGGATTCACAGTTGGGTTCATGTTCTTCATCTGGAACTGTCACCACTGTCAATAGGTCCCCCTCTTTCTTTGACTACCAGGTTTCTTCCTAATAATATAGTCAGAGTTCATAGTTGACCAGATATGATGTGACTTTTTATATTGTGGCATGAAACAGAAACAGTGTCTACTGCAATAGCCAATCCTGTTTCTTCGTAGGCATTGCAGTTACCCAGGCCAAGTGTTTTCTTGCTGAGAAAATTCAAGCGTAGAACCATGAGATACTGTCTGTTCCTTCTCTCCTACAGACCTGCTTTACTCATGTTCCTAAACAAACCACCCTCCAAATAGCATGTTTGCATAAGTGCCTGCAATTCTTAATGAGGGTGAGTCACTTTTTAATAACGGAGGCTTTGGATAAGGGGACTTTGGCGGAGGATTGGAGAAGGTAGGGTTTAACCCAAGCTTCAGAAAAAGTTAGGAATGAATGTAACTATCCAGAAACTCAAACATTTAAATGCATAACATCAGGGAAACTTTATCACCTTCTTGCTTGCCAATTTCCTACATAATAGTATACCTCTCAGCTTTTCCACGGAGATATTTTCATGCTGCCATTCTTAGATGCAGGTTTGACTAATATTTATGAAATGCCTATGACCTTCCAGACCATGTTAGGTGATTTATAAACTTAATCTTATTAAAGCCTGAAAATAACAATGTAAAGGCAAGGATCATTATCCCTGTGGAGCAGAAAATAAGGGTTAGAAAAATTAAGTTAACTTGTCCCAAATTACAGCCTGAGTAAATCTCAGAGCTAGGAATTTCAGCTCTGGTCTTTAGGCCCAAATGTACTAATTTCCCCTTTCTTTTTGTTTAAAGATTGAATTGGTCTAGCACTTCTTAATGTGACTTAAGGCCATTGTGTATAAGTGCAGTGGTTCTCAATGGGCATTATTTCACAGCAGTATTTACCACGGCAGTAACTGTAAAGAACAAGTACTTCAGAGTAAGTTATAGAAGATCATAATGTACAGGGAGATTTAATTCTAAAAAAACCCACAAAATTGGCCTTCAAACTGCAAGCATTTAATTTTTAATGTGCTAATCTTAATTAAGTTTAATTAATGCTGCTGAGCTTGGTAAACTTAAAAAACTTCAAATGACACCCCCAGAAGCCCTGAAACATCTTTCTTACTTGTTGAACCTGCCTTTTGGCTGAATCTCAACTCATGCCTCAACAGAAATTGCTTACTCTTTGCTCTTTCCAAATCTATGCTCTCATTTATCCATTTGTTATATGAAATCCAATTTGTGATTGAATCTTTGTCCAATACTTTATCAGAGAGAAAGATGAGCTCTGCGATCATTCATTATCTTAAATAGTACAACTGAGTTCTGCTGAATCCTGCTTCCCCAAGTTAATGATTGGGCTGTGCTGCCTTGAGGGTTTACTCTGATTCATTGCTTCTCTTGCTGCTTATATCACCATTGGTACTTTAGGGGTGAAGGTTCTCCCCCACTCTTACCTGTGAAAATTAGTGTTGAGGAAGAAGACCTGGCAGCCTAGTGTCCAATCCTCCAGGGCTTCCAGGTTATCTTTCTAGATTTTTGGAAAATACAGAGTAGATACTATCAGATATCCTTGAATACCCTAAGGGCAGGTAGGGCTTCTTTCTTATTTAAAGTAGGAGAAACACTCTGAAAGCTGTCAGAGCCACAGAGCCGTGGAGCTTTCCAGATTGAAGACTCTAGAGAAGTCTGAATCTTTAACTTCTAAATTCAGTCACTAGAAGAGTTCTGCAAATTTTCTCTAAATCGACTCCTCCATTTATTACAGATGCCACATCCAATCCACCATGTAATCCTATTTGTTCTACCTTGAGAATGGATTCAGAGCCCAAACACTTCTTGTATCCTCCACTATAACACCTCAGGTCTAAGTCACTACCATTTTAAGCCTGGAATAGTTCAATAGCATCCTAACTGGCCTCCCCACTTCAGCTTTTGCTCCCCTATAGTCTTTTCTCAACAGAACAGCCAGAGTGATACCTTTAAAACATCAATCAGAGAATGTCCTTCTTCTTTCCCAAAGCCTACAATGGTCCCCCATTTCATTCATCGTGAAAACCAAGAACCTGATATCTTATAGTAGAAGTAATGGCTATGTCACAGCAACTGTTATGTCTGACACAAATTAGTCATATAGTTATTACAAAAAAAATAAAACAATAGATATCCTTTAAGAAGCCCTTTACATTTTTATAGTGAAAAACAAGGGTAGATAGGATGGTACATAAAAGGTGAAAAAAATGTTTATTATCGTCAACTCAAGAAGTAAGTATTGAGCATGTGTCATAAATAAAACAGCATGTTAGGAAAGCTGGGATTAAAAGACGTGGACTAATCCTCTCGGGACTCATACAGCGACCTAGTCATGTAGATGCACAACCGAAGTTCTGCTCATACAAGTCAGACTGTGATATAAGCTTTAATAGAAGCACAAAGTGCTAACCGAGCATAGAGTAGGCACATGAGAATGAGTTGAGATTTAGAGTTACGCTCGCTATCTGGGTGAGTTTTAGAGACTGTGGTAGAAGTTGAGAGTTGGTGCTGAAGAAAAACATAGCATAGGGAGGTAAAAATGGAAAGAAAGTGAAAAAAGAAAAAATGTTCCAAGCATGCTGTGCTAGCAATGAGTAGTCAAGGTGAGTAAGGGGTAAACTTAGCTGGGAGTGGAATATTGCGGAGGTTGTGTGTAGGACACAAGTAGAGTCAAATGACGTAAGATTGGAAAGAGGTAAGGGCTGTTGACACAGAATCTTGACTGTCAAGCCGAGAACTTTGAGTTTATTTTAAGGCAGAACTATTAAAAGTGTTGACAGAATGCCTTAATTGATTTGCAGCTTCAGTTTAATTAATCCAATTATAATTTATTAAATAGCCAATCTGTCCTTATACTATCCTAGAATTTTGATATTTATAAAAAACACTTAGGCCATTTGACAAAATACAAATTCCAGGGCCTATGCTGCATATGCTGTGGTCGATCTGGCATGGATTCCAGATATCCACACTTAACACAACCAATGGGCAGTGCTGTGGGCAGTTCGTGCGTAGACCCAGTTTGGTCAAATACTGATTTATAGAATACAAAGCTGTAGAAGGCTTCTTAAGGTTGTGCTTTCTAGTAGAGCCTATGTTTTAATATTTTAGTTTGGGAGTCACCATTTCTATTTCTAGTCTGCAAAGTTCTACCTATCTATCTATCTATCTATCTATCTATCTATCTATCTATCTATCTATCAATCATCTATTTATCATCTATCTATATAGCTAATACAGACATAAACACTTACCTTTGATCAGACCATCTAGAAGTATGACAGACATCTTGAAATTTCACTTCTTGTATGTAGATCCCAAGAACAGTTCATTCTCCTACACAACAAAACATCATTACCATAGATAAGAAAACCAACATTAATTTAATACTATCATTCAAGTTTTAATGTATTATCAAATTCTTCCCCAAATATATTTTATAACTTATATTTTAAAACCCAAGATACAATCAAGGTTTATGCATTACAGTCCCCATTCCAGAACCTTCTCACTGCCTCCTCTGTTTTTCATGAGATGGAATAATTTGAGGTGTCCATATGAAAGGTTCCATATTCTGGATTTTCCTATTTTCCCATGATTAGTTTCAAATAAAAAAGCAATTCTGAAAATAATAGCACAAAGATGATGCCCTGTACTTTCCACTGCATCACTTCAGGAAGTACATACTATCAGGCCATCCAAGAAAAAAACTATAACCACATAGATAAGAGAATTTATTCAAATACATATTAAAAACAATATTTTGACTATACTTCCTTAGTGGAATACAGCCTCAGGACAAAATGAACTACTAACAATTTTTGAACTTTAATTTGCAGGTTTTGTTGTTAGTTGTTATGGCTTTGTAATTGTTAATCTTTTGTATATGTTGTAGGTTATTGTAGGACAAAGTGCATGAGTAAATGTATTAATTATTTTTATAGAAATGTACTTTGGATCCCATTTTCTCACTATTAAAGGAAGAAAATACAAATAAGGATGGAAGAAGATTTTTTTTCTACCACCTCTTTTTTTTTCATTTTAGTTTCAGGTGTACAAAACAACATAATGATTAGACGTTTACACCCCTCACAAAGTGATACCCTCCCAACTCTACTACCCCCCTGACATCGTATGTAGGTGTTACAATACCATTGACTATATTCCCTATGCTGTACTTTACATCCTGTGAATATACAAAGGGTGCCAAAAAATGTATACACATTTTAAGAAAGGAAAAATCTGTATTAAAATTGTAATAAAATATAATGGTAACAAAAGATGAATAAAAGTCTCGTTTGAGTCCTGCAGTTACAAGAAGTGCTCAAAGTGGTTATCATCAGCGTCCAGACACTTCTGATTATGGCAAACTACTGCTTGAGCAATGTTGACCAAAGTGTCCACTTGTGTACATTTTTTGGCACCCCCGGTATATATGTTTAACTATAGTTGACATTCAGTATTAGTCTACTTCAGCTTAAGGTGTACACTGCAGTGGTCAGGCATCTACACAGTCTATGAAATGATCCCCCTGATAAGTCCAGTACCCATCTGGCACCCTACATGATCTTTACAACATTGTTGATACTGATAATGTTTTAATGGAAGAAAATTTTGAATTAGAATTAGAATTATTAGGATCTCATGATTAACAGAAAAAAAATGTGTCTAGGAAGCAATTACACTGCAATACCAATTAGCACACCTATTTTCTAGTTACTGTTTTCTAAATACTGTTTCTCACTTTTAGTATTCCTTGGAGAAATTGCTAATTTTAGAAAAAGTACAGGTTAAGCCTAGAATAACCTTTTGCACCAGAACAAGAAAGTATTCACATATTAATGAGGTTATGTCAAAAGAACACGTGATCACAGAAGTTGGCTTGAAGGGCATTTAGCTGCCCAAATTCAAGATAATTAGAGTTGCAGATGAATCCTAATAACATAATGAATAAAAAAATATATCTATGAATCTACATTAATGTATACCCCTCCAAATACAGACGAAAAACGACAGAGAGGTTTTTTTTATAAAAGAATGGCAGCTGTGATGGATTAAATATTAATTTCTTTGTTACTTTCTCTATTTGGGGTTGGGCTATTGAACTTGGGCTCCCTCTGTGACTCTTTAACCTTTAAAAACATGTGGAAGGAGGACTATAGTGTCAATTCTGGGTCTAGACTTCAAGAAAATGGGAAACTTGTGCTTTCTTTTTCTTGGAACATTGGCTCTCGGCACGGTCATGTTCCCTTTCTGAACACAATCACCATGCTGTGAGAATCCCAAGCCACAAGGAGAGGCTACATTTTGGGACACTGGTCAACAGATGCAGCTGAGTTCCTGGCCAACAGCTAACTTCAGCTGCCAGCCATGTGAGTCAGCTATCCTGAAAGTTCCAGCTCAAACACCTCCATGACTACACCTAAGATATTATTGATGATGTGGAGCAAAAGAACCATCCACCTGATCCCCGTCCACTCAGAGAACAATGACATAATAAAATAGCTGTTTTAAGACACTCTATTTTGGCATGGTTTATAATGTAGCAATTATAATGTAGCAAGATAACCAAAGCCATGGCTGATACATGTAGAAGGAATGTTTGCATAGGAAATCACCACTTTGTATACCCCAATATAATAACTGACTCACGCAAGGATGTTCAATAAATGCTAAAGGTCTTGGGAAAATTGGCTTAATAATAATAAGTATTCTCATCTAAGTACTTGCTATGTGTTAATTACCATTTATTCAAATGTTCTTTTAAACCTCTCAGTAAATGTTGGGCCTTGGTTTATTCACTATTAATTATCATCTTTCATCCAGCTCAGAATACAGTAAATTTTCAATCAGTGCTTATTAAATGAAACATAAATGAATATTAACCTAAGGAAATGAAAGAATTGAAAGGGAATTCACAAAGGATATTACTGTTAAAAGACTGTTCTTTGTTTCATCCTACTCCACCAAGGATATCCATTTATCTCAAGGAGAAGAGGGAGGCCACATATGCCCAGAAGAGGATAGACTCTTAAAGCTGTATTTGTACAGATCCTTTTCTCAACAATAAAAGACACATTACAAACTCGCTATGTATTTTGGGCACTTCATGTGTCTTGGTATCATGTGAATAGCACTGAACTCTGAGTTGGAGCCTTATAGTCCAGACCAGGTTTCATCCTTCACTCTTCTTATGAGCAACACTGATCATTGATCATGGAATTCCACATTGCTTTACTTCTAATATGGAGCAAATAAGAGATTAAAATGCAAGAACACATGAGCCCAGGGAGGAAAACATACTCGTATGTAAGTAAATAGTTTTTGAATATTATATATGCTGACTAGATGAGAGAAAGGGAAAGGGAAGTCTTAGAAGGGATGGAGATAAGATAGTAGAGATGATCGTATATTTTAAAAATACAAAGTAGTGAACAAAGACCAACTATTGGAAAATGTAGAGTGATCCAAGCACAGGAGTAGCTTCTGTCATGTTCTAGATATGTGATTGATGATAAAGAATAGGTAGGCAAATCACTAGTTCTTAAGTCACAGCTCTTATTCATGATTTATATTAGAATGCCAAGTGTTATATGATTTCCATCAGTAATTGGTTATATTGATAATACACACCATAAAAGAGGCTGGATAGTACTTTGTAATAAAAGAGTTTTCAAAATATAAAGTAGCCCGAGAAGGTCCAGTTCATTAGTAATGAATAGTTAATATATGTATAATCGCTGTCTTTTAGAAGGCAACATTTGGTGACCGCAATGACAATATTAAATATATTTTTAACAAAGAAGACAGGGAGATGGCCACACCTGGCAAATGGACTAACAGAATATATTCATGCAGTCATTGATTCATACATGGTGAGGTGGATGGGAGTGGAGGAAGCAGGAAGTCCTGATTGGCTAACCATCACTGATCCTTTCTTTATACTGTCACTGGCACTGGTCCAATTGGCAATGAGTACTTATTAGCTGAATTCCTCTGTTATTCAGTCCACTTCTCTCATGTTATGTTTGACTAATTATGGAGTAGCAAATACCCAAATCAAAGTTTTATGGCTAATTGGTGGGTTAATGAGCCCACAGAAAGCTCTTTAATTAATTCCCCTTGTTGTGCTGACAGAAGAGACAAAACTGAATCTGAACATTTGCATTAGAGATACTCGGAATCGTATCGCTAGCACACAGATGACACCAGAAGAACTACAGTCTTCACTCTCTTTGTGGGTACGATTTTCTTAAGATAATCAGCCATTAAGTAGTTATCAAAATGTGGATTTCATGTGAGCAAAATTTAGTTCCTCTTGTTCACAAAGTGACTTCTCTGTTACAATCAACATCTCCATCATTTCCCAATCACCTAGACTTGTAAGCATGTCATATTTTATCCCTCCCATTATGAGTCAGTAATGAAAAGCAAAAATACTAACAATTATTTATTGAGAACTGAGTGTTGTGCATTATACTACATCATTTACCTAATTACCTAATTTTATCCTGACAAAAATCCTATGAGGTATTATTAGCTGATTATATCAATGAGGAAAGTAGGGCTGATGAAGATTAAGTAACTTGCCTATTGTTTCCCAATTGTATCAATTCAAATTTAACAGAAAGGAAGTTCTATTAAATATGTATTTATGTATACATATGAATATACACATATATAAATATATATGCAGGGAGCAGAAAAACATGTTGTATTACAATGTGAGTATACAAGAAGCCAAATCCACAATGTGAGAAACTTTAGAGGTCAAATGGTCCAGCTTTTTCAAAATATGTTTAATTGGAAGGAGATCAGATAGTTCAAAGAATGTGTCCAAAATCTGAGAAACCGAGCTTGGCAAAAGAAAGCAATCCAGAAGAGTACAAGGAGATAGTAATTTGGGTGTTTTCACTAACTTGGGGATTCTCAGTACTCTGGCCACAGAATTCTTATTTACCTCTTTTAAAACGTTTTAAAAACCATTTAATTTTAAATTAAAATAGAGAAGAAGTGACACAAAACAAATGTAAAATGTATAGCATAATGAATTATGGTAAGGTAAATACCTTTATAAATACCTCACAACCAAACCCCTCTGATGTTTCTTTTTCCTTCTGCATCTCAGTCTACTCTCCACTTCAAATGTTATCACTACCTTGCTTTTCTATTAATAATTTCCTTACAATTGTTTTCATCCAAAGGTGCATCTCTAGACACTATAGTTCACTTTTTTTCCATTTTAAAATATGTATGTCTAAATTTCTTTAAATTTGCAGGTTCCTTATGCACCCCTTTCTTTTCCTTAAAATTTATTGATTGAAGAAATAGGTGCCTATGACCTGGGGAGTTTCCCAAAATTGGATTTGCTGAATGCATATTTACAGTGTAGTGCAACACGTTGTTGCTGTCCTTGAAATCAATTCATTCTGGATTACGTCTCTATCTCTTTTCTTCCACAATGAGGATCTGGTTCTCAAGGACGCAGGGGAGAGAGGCACAGAGTATCATATAATTATCATTTGCTTACTCGAATTACGTGTGTGCAGTCCACAGAAACAGCACTCCTGCTATTATTCATACTGAAAAGAGTTCAATATATACAACCCGAAGTGATCAGACTGCACCGGAAACACTAAGGCACACATGTTGCACACAAACACACAAATACTTTTCCATTTTATAAAACAGATGATTCTGATACTCATTAGTCAGTGCCTTCGTCCATTCAGGCTGCTGTAACCAAAATACCACGGACTGGGTGGCTTATAGAAAACAGAAGCGTATTTCTCACAGTTCTGGAGGCTGGAAAGTCCAAGATGAAGGCATCAGCAGATTTGGTGTCTTGGTGACAGCCACTTTCTAGTTCCTAGCCAGCTGCCTTCTGGCTTAGTCATGGCATGGTGGAAAGGGAGAGGGAGCTCTCTGGGGTCTCTTTCAAAAGGGCACAAATCTCATTCATCAGAGCACCACCCTTATGATTAAATCACCTCTCAAAGGTCCCACCTTCTAACCACCACATTGAGAGTTTGGAGTTCAACATATAAACTGCAGGAGTGCACAAACATTCAGGTTATAACAGTGAGTGTACCCAGATCAAGGCCAAGACTGTTGGATTCCTACTCTTTCTACGTTTTTATGGTCTTGGATCAATGTTTTAAAAGCTATTTAAAACTGAAATTGAAAGTTAGGCACCAGTCACACATACCATATACAATAGAAGATGAAAGGGAAATTGGTCTTAACATACGTATTTTGACATGTGACTGAATATGCTTTTAAGTTTAGGGCCAGATGGCTAAATGCTAAAAATAGTCAGCTGAGCTCGATATTTCCATCATAGAATGAACCTCTAGGATACAGGAATAAATCTTAAGTATTACCACAAATTTAAATATTACTGAATTTTTAATATTAAAGTTTTAGTGGTCCAATTTTGTAAGTTTGGTATTATAGTGCAGGGACAGTAACGTCTCAGCTGGCAGCTGCTAGATTGTTTCCACAATTATTATACTGTACATCTGTGATTTTAAATAGGTGTTCATTTTTTTAGCTTGGATGCTGAAGGAACATGAATTTTTTTAGGATAACCCATTTGCTTTAACACTCCTCTTTGTTTCATATTCTTTATTCTTTAATGTATATAGATCAAAGATCATTTATAAAGGATATAGTTGTACATGCCATTTCTCCTTCTGGAACTTGAACATAACAATTTGACATTCTGCTTTGAATTCATACTCACCAGATGTTAAGAATTCCCCAAAAGAGATTTTTCTTAAGATTCAAAACTTTAATTCAATTAAATAATTTAATATGCATACACACATGCATAATTTAATTTTATGAAAGCTTATACATCAAAAGTTATGTATGGATTAAAATTAGGGTATGCTCTAATTTTACTTTTCCTTATAGTTTTAATTATATCTTAAACACGTCTGTTGGTTACAAATGATATATAAGGTTTTTCCTAATAAATTATCTTACAGTTTGTATTCACTGTCAAATTATTTACCAATTTTTGAACTGTCTAAAAATTTTATGGTAATTATTTTATTCATAAAAGTATATGTATATACACACATATATATAGTATATTCTCTGTTAGAGGCTTCAGAGAAAACATGGCTTTGTCAGGACCCTAATTTTGGACTTCTAGCCTTCAGACTGGTATAAAATACATTTTTGCCATTTTCAGCCACCCAGTTTGTCATACTTTGTTATAGCTGCCACAGGAAACTAATAAAAGGAGACAGGGAAACATGAACCAAAGATCGAGAAATAATGGGCAGTAGAAACAGACCTATAGGATTCAAGTTAAAATCATTCTGCATATATTTCTCTGGTGACGATGACATTTGTGAGTTTATTTTTGAATCTTGAGCTCTTCTCCAACATAAATGAGTGATAATTAAAATATAAAGAGAGAACATTTAAAATTAAGATAAATATCTCCATTGATAAAAAAGTACATGGAAATAAAGTTGTGATCAAAAGTGAAACTATACATTAGTTGTCTTCAAAGTATAAAAACAAAAGAAGAAAACTGAGGCTCTGAGTTTGACCGTTAGTAGAATTACAATAAAACAACAACAACAACAAAAACTGGTACAAAGCAGGACACCTGAGTCAGGCCAAGTGTGTAAAGCACGGAATAGAGTGGGGATTTACTGCCAACCACTGCCCTTGGCTGCAGATTATGTGAAGCTTTGTGCAATATGGGCAGAGAATACAGACAGCCTCTAAACAGATCCTGAGACAAGTTACTTTCTACACAATTTATGTCCCACAGAGTTACATGTAAGATCTATGTCTGCTCTATGGCCTTTGTGAGTTTGTGGACACAACCACAAAATCATGAGACCTAGAAAGGTAAGGAGAGGGAGAGAGAGAGGGAGAGAGAGAGAGAGAGAGAGAGAGAGAGAGAAAGAGAGAGAGAGAGAGAGAGAGAAAGAGAATCTTAATTTCACGAAGAATGCGGAGACCACTAGCTATCCACCAAAATGTTTTCCTTCTTGTATACAACATCAGAAAACACTTCCCAGCTTCTCTTGCAGTTAGGATGAAACACATGGCTAATTTATCTCCAACTAGAATGTAAAGAGAGTGAAATGTGCTACTTCCAACTTTAGTCCACAAACAAATCTTATGAATTGTCCTCTATACATACTTTTCTCTCCATCTTGTTGACGGAGATGTTGATGCCCAGGAGAATTTTGGAAACCATTCGTTGAAAATACAGTAGGCATCGTTCTCAGATGGCTCCCAAGATTTATCTATTCCCTGGTGTATACTTAGTTATTCAATCTGACAGCAATATAGGGGCTGCTGTGAAGGGATTTTGCAAATATAATTAAGACCCCAAATCATTTGACCTTAAGATAGGGAGATAATCTTCGGTTGGTTTGACTTAATCAGGTGAGACCTTAAAAGGGACTGAGTTCTTTCTGGAGATTTGAAATTTGAAAAGATTTTCATCTGAGGAATATTCTCCGTTACCGGCTTTGAAGATGGAGGAGGCAAGAAATGAGAGTGAGCTCAGCGCAGCCCTGGCTGCCAGTCAGCAAGGAAACTAGGATCTCCGTTACTCATCGTGGAAGTATAAATTCATCGTGAATTCTGCCATCAACCTGAATGAGCCTCCAGAAAGGCGTGTAGCTTGCCAAAATCTTGAATTTTTCACTGGAAGACACTGAGGATAACACCCAGCGATGCTGTGTCTGCACTTCTGACCTACACAATTATGAGCTCATAAATGAGCATGGTTTTAAGCTGCTAAGTTTGTGGTAGTTTGTTGTACAGTAGTATAAAAACAATGCAGGGTGTCTGAATTAACCTCACAGAAGAGAGACAACCTGCAAACGTGAACACTTTTCCATTACTGCTGTGCAACTAAAGTAAACTTAAAGTAAACTTTCACTGTTAAACCAGTGAAATATTTGGCTTAAAAAAATCAGCCTATACTACTATGAGCAAGTGATTCAGTTTCATTCTTTTACATGTGTCTGTCCAATTTTCCCAACACCATTTATTGACGAGACTGTCTTTGCCCCATTGTATATAGAATGCAATTTCTTATTTACGATTTTAGTGCTTTGTCTACTTTTGTCCATTGTTTAAATATGTGTGAAGGTATTACTATGATATTTCTTCTCTTTTCTATTGAATTAATGATGCTGTTGATATAAGTCAAGACAATAAATTTCCTTATGGCAGAAACCATATGATGTTTATATGTGTATGCTTATGTGTTCCAGAGTGTTTGGCATAGATTAAGGGATTAATGATGTTGAATTAACATTTACACATTAAAATGTCACATACAAAAATAAAGACAGCTATAAAAGACTAATTCATTTTCTAGGGGAATAAAAGGAAAATATGTTTTGTCTTTGAGAGAGAATCAATGAAAACTACTTAAATCTGATATTTCAAGTCTCAGTAACTAATCCTTTCATCTCTGCCTATTTATGCATCGTATTTGTTGTCAGTGAGAAGCCCACTTATTTTTGACATACACTTGGCACTCCCTACATTAAAACAGCTAAGGGGGTTTTTCATTTAAATTATTTTCCACCCAAGTGCAATTCTGAGGAACTTGAATCTTTCCATAGTGAAGTATTTAAGTCCAAATCAGACACTTGGCCTGTACTAGGTATGCAAAGCAAGCTCATGTGTAAGTCTTATTTAATGGAAAAATACACAGTAATTACAGATATGCTAATGTCCACTTTCTTGCTTATTTATTTATCTATCTATCTATTTATTTATTTAATGTATTGGGGGTGACGTTAATTAGTACATTTATATAGGTTTCAAGTGTACATTTCTATAATACATCATCTATATATTGCATTGTGTGCATTGTGTGCTCACCACCCATTGTGTTTCTCCTTCTATCACCATACATTTGATCTGCTTTTCCCTAATGTCCACTTTCAAATAGACTGAAAATTGATTAATACTAAAAATCCCTGTTTTACTGCACATAATAATAATGCCAATTGAATTAATTTTATTTTTTTCTTTTGATTCTGCCAGAGTTACCATTTCTTGGGCTCAGTACTTTGCTTTCAATTAGTAAAAATGTCCTCCTTCGCACAAGGTGTGCTGTACGCATTATGATGTTGTGAGCTGCAAGGTGTCCTCAGGGAGATAAATTATGTTACCCTCCTCCTTTTTCTAAATGACTGGGATCCCGTGTCTATACTAAGTTTCTTCTTGGATCATGTTTAGAATTTGAATATATAGGGCTTCATAGATTTTTTTATTCAGTATACCTGGTTTTCACACTCTTGTGCATGCCTCTCTGCTTGGGTAGGAACTGGACCTCGTGACTTGTTTCTAAAGAATAGACTAGACTATCTCTAAAGAATAGCAACAGTGATTGGAATGTGTTACATAGAGATTAGGTAACAAAAGTCTATGACCTCTCTCTCTCTCTCTCTCTCTCTCTCTTCCCCCTCCCCCCCCCCCATTTACTTATTCTGATGAAGCAAATACCATAATATGAGTTGCCCTAAGAACTGAGGCCCTCAGTCAAACAACTCTGGGAAATGCTGAATCCTGTCAACATCTACATGAGTAGGCTTGGAAACAAATCCTTCCCCAGTGGAGCCTGGCAATGACTGTACTGCTAGCTATACATTTTCTTTGCAGCCTTGTAAGGGACATAGACCTAGAGGCCACTACTGGTCTATCGTTGGATTCCTGACTCACAGAAACCATGAGATAATAAATTTTGTTTGTTTAAGCTACTAAGTTTGGGGATAACTGGTATGTAGTAATTGATGATAAATACAGTGTCTAATTTACTTCTCCCTCAAGGCCTCCAATAGCCATAGGAGAGCTTGAGCTGATTTACTTGACTGGGATGAGACAGAGCAACAACCACCACCATAATAACAACAAAAATTATAATGAATATCATAAATAGTACCTTATTAATTTTTAATTTTCCATAATGTAGTAGATATTTATGTGATTTGGTTATTATTTTTCACTCCTCTAAACCATTATTTCCATTTTTGAAAACTAATTGCAGAAGACTAATCCAAGAGAAGTTTAAAATAATATGCCCAAATGTGCTCGTGCTGCAGTTATCTACAAGAGTACATATGGGAAACTAGTGATTATCAATAGTAGAATGATTGAGTATGTTATGGTGCTGCCACTTAAGGCAATGTTACTGAAACTCAATTATGAAGTCTAGGTAGAAATAAATAGTTCACATAGTATTAAATGAGAAGAGCAGGAGAGAAAATGATACATCTTCATTGAATGAGGTCTGCTCAAAGTACACAGATTGTAATGAAAATGTTGAAACAATTTTTAGTAGAGAGAAATCAGAGAGAGATAATAGGAAGACTAGGACAAAACTTAGAGAGACTTGTGTTTCAATATTGCATCTAACACTTAACGGCATGATTTTGAGCATACACTTATAGTATTTAACAACTGTCTTTGCAAACAGGCTAAGAATACAATTATCTTATAGATTATCATTTGAATGAAATGAGGAGTGTTTATGAAGCATCTTACACAGTGGCACAATATTCATGTTACTGGCCTTTTATTTCGAGTATTGTAAATGGGGTGTGGAGATCTGAGAATTATGTCACTTGAGGTATGTTTCTTGCTTTATATGTAGTAGTACTTGGAAGAAATGATCTTATCCTTCCATTGCTACCATGATAATTACATCCTGTGATGGATAGTTGTATGTCACAACTTGACCTGTCTCAGGGACGCCCAGAGGCTGGTTAAACGTTACTTTTGCGAGTCTGTGAGGGTGTTTGTGGAAGACATTAGCATTTGGATCATTAGACTGAGTAAAGAACTTTGCCTTCCCCCATGGGGGTAGGTATCATCCAATCCTTTGAGGGTCTGGATAGAAGAAAAAGGCAGAGGAAGGGTAAGTTTGCCCTTTCTCAGCTGGGACACCCATCTTCTGCTCTTGGAGCTCCTGGTTCTTAGGCTATTGAACTTGGGCTGGATCATACCACAGCTTTCCTGGTTCTCTAGCTTGCAGACAATAGATGGTGGGATTTGTTGGCCTTCATAATGGCATGAGCCAATTGCTATAATAAATCTTCTGCATATTACATAATATCTCTATCTCTACCTCTTTCTGTCTCTCTCTGTCTCTTTGTCTCTATCTATCTCTATCTCTACCTCTACCTCTACCTGCACCTACCTCTACCTCTATCTCTGTCATCTCTATATCTATCTCCTATTGGTTCGGTTTCTCTGGACAGCCCTAATACATACCCCATGCTCTCTTGTGCTGTGCTGCTCAGATTTACAGTATTGTGTAGCTGTGTAGGATGTCACCAGGATGGTGTATCTTTTAAAGCAGTCCAGTCCCTATTCATCTGTATACTGAAGAGTTTCAAGTTTACATTTCTTCTAAATTTTATAAAGGATTATCTTATGGTTTGGAAAAAGTTCTACCACTTAACTTCTCATATAGGGGACACGTTTTTGAATTTGAATTTTGTTATTCAGGGCAAAAAAAATGTTTCAGGTTTTCCTTGGCTGGCTGATCTTTCTTGATGAAGTAGGTGTGGTGGAGACATTATTCTTTGTTTCATTCCCTGCTCCCCACCCACAAAGTCTTTTGCTTTTGTGTGATGCTCTCCTCCTACCCTCCATAACTCTCTTTGTGACCAGCTCCTTTGATACTTATTTAGAGAGTCTCTTGCCTTAAAAACTATCTTGAACACCAACGTATGAAACTGATGTAGCAGGAACAGGTTGCTTGCTTTTTTATTATAGCCCCAATTTTTTTAACAGCCTGTTGTTTCAAATGAAATGCTACACATGTCCACAGTGCACTAGAACCTTCTTGGGTTACACCCCTCTTGTAACCCAGCAGGCCTGTATGTAGCATGGCCTCATTTTAACATGGCCTTTCTAGAAAAACTTGCCATTTTTTTGTTATACTAAATATTTTAGAAAAGTGTGTTATCTGTGGAGAATCTGAAAAGAACTCTTCAGATTTTGCTTAAGGTTTCAGTACTCTTAACCCACCTCATTTCTTATTGTTTGTTTTTCAGACACAACAAAATGATTTCCCTTTCTAAAATTGTTTCTCAGCGGAGATGAAAAAACTAAATTTTAAAAGTAAATTCCTGAATAAGTCTAATAGAATAAATGAATTAATGATTTTAATTGTTAGAAATAGCATCATTACTTCCACTCTCAGATAAGCCACTTTTTAATAGGCAGCTCCAATAGTCTTGTTCTGAGGAGGGCATCACAGTTGTGGCCACTGAGCCAGTGGGAAGAAGAGCTAAGGGAAGAAGAAAATTTTCACTTTTCTCTTGTTAAATCTTGGAAGTAAGCGACTAGTTTCAAAGTAGACTGATGTGTCCTGTGCTGATAGAACACCTTTATTTTACGAATGAGACAGTGGAATCCTGGAATATTAAACTATCCTTCCGAGGCTTCATGGCCATGTGAGGGAAGAGACCAGGATTATAATGCAGGCAGTAACCCTTCTGGGATTCAGTTCAGAATATGTGTTAACATAAAACATGGTGGGATTTGCTTCAGAGATTGAAGACATAGTATGTTAAATATTCTTTTGAGAGATTTGATGCTTAGGACAAGATAAATATATCTCTTTGGTTTTCTTTCAGTCTGATACACAATAGTATTTATTTGAATAGCATGTTATGAATTACAAAGGGCTTTTACAGGCATCCTATAATACCTGTGAGCTGGACTTCATTATCGCTATTCACATTAAAGAAACTTTGGTTCAGAATAGTTAGGAGATCTTCCAATAGTTAGTCATGTTGTGAGAGAAAGAGAGATTGAGAGAGAGAGAGAGAGACAGAGAGAGGGAGAGAGAGAGAGAGAACTAACTCCCAGCAATGAATGCAATTAGTGCATCTCCCTAAAATCATAACATTGAATGTTCTGAAAACCATGGGCAGCAAAGACAACTTCTTCTTACCAAATGGTTTCTCCACATTTCCCAGGTCTCTTTTAGTTAGATGGCGCTACTATACTGACACCAACTAATTCTAGCTTACTTGCTATTTACTGAAGTAGCCAGGTTACTTCTGGCCTGAATGCACAACTCTCCATTCCCCTCTTCTCAAGCCATTGTGACTTCAGAGGCACTGGCTCCAGAGGGCACAGTCACAGAAGAGGTGGGGCCTCCACTAGCCTGGATCCCTGAGTACAATGTGATCGAGAGACCCCTGCTCCCTCCTGGTAAATATATTCCATGAGTAAGAAATCCACCTCTTGATGTCACACCACTGAATTTCAGCATAAATTTTTAATTGCCACATAAATTTACTTATCCTGATGAGCACAGAGTTGAACAAATCTAATTCCCAATGAGCAGGAAAAGTTATTCTCTCTCTGTTTTCTGAAGATGTGTAGAGTGTGTTACTTCCTGTAGAGCATTTTCTTAAAGACAATGTATTGAACGAAATCTCTTCATCTGTAACTCTGCACACAACATCACAACCTCAGGAGTCAGTCACCATTTTAGCACCATGGAATGACAGCAAGCAGATCATTTCCTAAGAAGAAAGGAGGGCCAGCTTTTTGGGTGTCTGGCTAGTGCTGTTCCCCAGAGCCCTGCTTCATGGAGACCTGTGCATGGACTTTAATGCTCTGCAGCTGCTTTCTTGAAGTTCTTAATAATTTTGCCTTTGAACTTGAGTTTTGTAAGCAAAATTCATTGGAATAATGGCACATGAGCTTGAACCTGGTCTCAGCTCACATGGTACTGCATCCAACTGCTTCTCCATGACAAATTCTCAGCTGTCTGCTCCCTTATCCTTCTGTCCTGGCCTGCCTGGTCTCCCATTTCCTATACTGGTCTCACTGCCACCGTCTGCCCTGGGGGGGACCTGGGCATAGATGGAATGTTGGAGTTAGGCACAGATGTTCAGTGGTCCCTAGGGACCGGGGCAGGGCTTCGTGGTTACTACGTCTGGCTGATAACTCAGCAGTGAGCAGGTGGAGAGGCTCTAACCTGCCCCCAATTCAGGTACCAAGGGCATCCAGATGTGCAGGCTGCAGTACCTTTGGGGGTTGCCTGTGCACAGCAGGCTGGCACTGTGAGCATATAGGAAAGGGAGATACCTGGCTCACTTCCCCAGATGATGTCCTGGCTAGAACATGGTACATACACATAGTTCAGGCTGCTGTTAGGCAGAGCAAGTGTGCACATGGCCTGTATCGCCTGGAAGAGCCTGGGTACCTGTGAGGGACTGGCTCACCCCACCAATTATCCTGTGCCTGAAGGGGTGCTTCCCTGACCTGCTCCTTACCAAGAAGCATCCTCCAGTCCTCTTTCCAGACTTCTTGAGTCTGGCATGTGTTTTTTTCCCTTCTGCCAGCTCCAGGCACTCTCTGAGAATAAGCCACCAAAAGGAATTACATAATTTCAGTGATTCTGCATACAAGATAAATGCTCTGATACTTTCATTTCAAAGTGGCATTGTATGGTGTAAATATGGATGGGAAGACCCTTGCTAACTATAAAATTTTAGTTTTTCTACACTTAGAATTAAATAGCAAATGACAAACACCATAACAAAACCAAATGAGAGAGAGAGAGAGACCACAAAGAAAAGGAAAAAAAGCTTTACATTTTAATACTTCTAGACACTATTTTCCTTGATTTTTGAACAAGAGGCTTAGCACTTTTATTTTGCATTGGGTCTTGCAAATTATGTAGCAGGTCTTGAAGAAGAACCAGCATGGGAAAGAAACTGTAGGATCTGAATAAATTACCCAACAGTGAGATCTCTTCCAATACATATCTCCCTTTGTAAACTCCTGGTGCCTTAAGAGGTTGTTTAGTTGTCCAAATCTCTTTAAAAATCACAACAATCTACAGCTGTGTTCACAAGCCACCTATGAGGTCTTTCTGGCTTTGAATTCAGTCCAGCTATGCACAAAAGTCTTACATTTCTTCCTTAACTATAATGCTAAAATAAAACATAGGAGGTCTAGAGAAGAATTGCTGAATGGGTTTATCAGATCCTAGAAGCAGTGGGAAGTCACAAAGGAAGACAAAACAGTCTTTTGCTTTACACCTGCTTTTGTAATTTCATCCCTCCAGCTCCTCTGTGCTTCTTTTGCAAAGGGCAGACTTTATTTCTGCCAAAATCTTTGCAACAGAGCCAACAGAATTTATCTCAAGCTTGGCAGCCAGTATACATTACCCACAGGTTTCTGGCTAAACTATTAAAATTAATCAGGTGGCAAACTTTCATTTTAGTAGCTCTAATAAACAAGGGAACCAGATTCTCAGGGGGTGGAAATGTTAGTAAATATAGCAGCTTTAAAAGGAAGAAATTCTTCAAAATGTTGGAGGATGTAGTCAATTTTTAGTCAAGTGGATCTAAACTACCGTTACAGTATAGGCTCAACCATTCATTTTTATAAAGGCATTTTTCACTGTAAGAGGAATCAAGTCTGTTGTAATACAGGATTTCAAGCAAACATTCAGGTTGCTTGAGAAGGTGTTCGATTTGTGGGGCGGTACTGGGGAAAAAGTGTCTATGGATAGTTTTCCTGGTGAACACTAAAGTAATTCTAAAGCAAGAGCTTCCAGTAAAGAGACATGACCCTAGATCTTTAGAAGAAGGCACATGTGGCAGAAATAGATAAACTCGCCAAATAGTTCACACGTTTTCCTGTATTCCCCAGCACTCATGCAGGTAGGCAGATCCACATAACTAGTTCTGAGCTGAAGGGATGTGTAGTGTTTCCAGGCTCAAGCCCATAGGTACAGCAGTGTGGGTTCTCCAAGCTTCTCTTTCCCTGTAGCACTGACAAATTAGATTGCAAATGGCACAACTTCACTCAGTTTGGATCCCTGAGGGACCACATGGAGCATCCCCTCCACCCCCAGCTGTGTTGGATGTGTAGCATGTAAAGGAAAGAAATCCTGGTTGTGTTAATAAATTGGCATTTAGAGGTTAATTTGTAATGCAGTGTATCTATCTTAATTAATAATAAAATTGGTGCCAGTGGTGTGATATGGTCACAGAAAAGACTAAAATGATAGAGGGCAAGGACACTAAGAAAACTACCTAGTGTGTCTGTTACCCTGTTTTCCTGAAAATAAGACCAAGCCGGACCATCAGCTCTAATGCGTCTTTTGGAGCAAAAATTAATATAAGACCCAGTATTATATTATATTATATTATATTATATTATATTATATTACATTATATTATATTGTATTATAGTAGATCTGGTCTTATAGTAAAATAAGACCAGGCATTGTATTGTATTATATTATATTATATTATATTATACCCTGTCTTATAGTAAAATAAGATGGGGTCTTATATTAATTTTTGCTCCAAAAGACACATTAGAGCTGATTGTCCAGCTAGGTCTTATTTTGGGGGAAACATGGTAGATAGATAGTTATCCTTTTTATGCAGCGGCAAAACATCTGGTAAAACTGTCCTCTGCAGTAACTTGGAAGAGAGATGGTGTACCTGATGAACTACAGCTCTGGGAGAAAAGGGTTGTAAAACAAAACTATAGTAGTGTGTTTTTGTAGTTATTTTTTCCACTTAATTTAGGATTACAGAAAGAAGAGATAGACCCACAAAAGAATTGGCTGGTTACGAGTAGAAATGGAACAGAACAGAAAAACTCCAGAAATGACTGACCTAGCAATGTTTAAAAAGATAAACTTGAATGACACTGTCAACCTTTAGGAAAAATTATGTAAGGGCATGACCTTCAAAACAGTTGTCAAAATCCTTCAATGGATTAATGTACCAAAGGGCAAATATCAGATTAAGGATATCATGCCCAGAAAAGCTTTTCAGTGGATTAAGTACTTCAGGGCAAAGGTCATATTTAAAAAGTCCTTTTTACCTACTATTTCAGTTAAACTCAATGTGCCCACCATTAATTGGAGACAATAGTTTTGGTGTCAAGAAGGGAAAGACATGTAACAAATGTGAGGATTAAGTTTCTAAAAAACTGTATGTTATAGCAAGGGGGTGTCACTTGCATTTGAAAAGGACTGGAAGCAAATAAATATTAAGTCTACTACATTTTTGAGTGACAAAGAAACCAAGAGCTTGGTTTAGCATGTCCTGGGCCTTAGCCTGCCAAAGGGCAGGGAGTAAGTTACCCCAATAATTATGTTTGAATGTGTCAAGGAGGATGGGGGACAACAGAGAACCTCCCAGACCAATCATAGGGGACACAGAGGACAATGAACAAGAGTGCTCCTCCCAGAAAGCAGAGTCAGAGCCAGATCAAAAATTCTTTCCCACCCCAGGATTGCTATTTGTTAAATTTCTTCCCAGTGGCATTGCAGAAGAGACCTAAGGCTGTTGCATGACTCCAACTATGATAGTTTACTGTGGTTATTTGGTACCCTTATTGGGTGGTGTACTGGAGGAGTGGAGATTTCTTGTCTGTTTAACTAAAAGGAATCTAGACCAAGAAGAATTACTATTTGATACAAAGGCTATTATGCATTGCTAGAGACCCTGGGACTTCTGGTTCTCTATATGGGGACGATGTGAGTAAGTTCCAGGTGTGGGAAGAAAAAAGTAGAGAGATTTTTGATTACCAGAAAAACAAACAGTAGCTGAGTGGATAATAGAAACATTTTAAGCATTCCTCTACATTTTCTAGGTAGGGGCTATGTGATTAATTATGTGCAAAAGAATATAACAGGTTCATACTCTCTTCAGTACTCTCTTCTTCTGCCATGGTGAACGGTGGTGTTTCCAGTGGTGGACATTTCTATCAGCTAATGTCCTTGAGGGATCACCTAAAGCAATTTTCTACTTCTACCCCCATACAACAATATTGTCTATATAACATGATAAAGAAACAAAGATTGGTTGAATTAAACAACTGAGATTTGTGGGCTAATTTGTTACTGCCACATAATCTAACGTTACCTCACTACTACAAGAAGATACATGAAATATAATTTCTAATGACTGGGAAAATGTGGGCATGAAACCAGGGAGTTTCAATGACAGTGAGGAAGTTCATAGCCACTTAAAATGATGTGGAAAAGAGCTAAAATTTGGAATCCATTAGACCTGACTTTGTTCTCTTTTATCTCCTTCATTCTGTGACCTTGAACTTATTTAAACTCTTTAGCTATAATTAATGTCCTCACATGTAAAGTAGGGATAATAAAACCTACCTCACAGGTTGTTATACAATGAAAAAGATAGTTTTATGTAAAGGATCTAGCACAATGCAATGGCTACACTGGTTTGTTTTTCTTCTCCCCCCGCCCTACTATTCCCTTACTGGATAAACACAGTGAAAAAATTCATCAAATGGGCCATAGGAATTCCTAAAAATCCAATTGTATTTCAAAGAAGATCAGATAGACAACACATGTTTGAAGCGTCTAGGTCTAAAACTATTGAATGGGGCGTCAGATTCTGGTGAACTTGAAAGCTCATAACTTTAAAGTAAATTAGAAAACAATGTAAAAGAAAAGAAAGGAAAACTTCAAGCAGGTCCAATAGAGTTAGTGGCTAGAAAATTAAGATTCAGCCATGGATGTGTCAGTGTCTGTACCCTAGAATGAGAGAAGAGTGAGGTCTCTTATGTCAGATGGCTTAAGTTCAAATCCCAGCCCATCCACTACTTCTGGTCACGTCTCTGAACATCTTTAAGCCTTGGTTTCCTGTGTGTAAAATGCGAATAATGATTGTCGCTACTTCATATGCTAGATATGAGGAATAATAATCCCCACAGAACACATAGCCCACTGCCTGGTACGTACTCCATAAATGTTAGTGTTTATTAATAGCATGACGATGATGATGGTTGCCATCTTCCTCATTTTTATTATGGTTGAATGGGGTCAATTAAATGGGGACTCGAAAGTCAGGAGAAGTGTAAGCCTGAAACTGATACGGATGAGAATATGGATCTGTTAGTGTTGTTTAGGAAGGTTTGGGAGCAACCGAAGCTTGAGTTCTCTGACCCCTCAGTACACACTAAACAAACAGATGCACTTTTAATGTGCATCCGTCCAGGGAGAGATAATCAAAGCAATGGCATGGAAACTGAAAGTGAAGTGCTGATCTTAAGGTTTCAGGAAACATTTCAATAGTCATTGGTTAAAGGGAGTGCTCTGAGACAGCTGCTATGATGAGAGAATTATAAGTAATAGTTATTTATTAAAGATGCATCTCATTTGTTGATCCATTCACCTATTACATTATTTAGACATTTTATTTTAACGTAGTGAGTGAACACTGTGCTAGGCTCTGGTGATACATATGTAAAAAGAGAAGACACTACTCTTGGCCTCCATAGAGTTTACAACCAAAAGCTCCAGGAAGAATAAATCAGTCTATGATTCCTCCATTTGAATTGCTGCTCTTATCACCTTGCTCTGCCCTAATTTCTTTCAACCCCATGATAGCAATAGCTATCCCTAGCTATTGAGGGCAGTGACAGTGCCTTAATCATCTTGATAAGTGCTAAAAATAGATCCTTATTTAATTAAAGCTTGCTGAGTGGATTAATGAATGAAATTAAAATAACCCTACGTATTTATAGTCCCAATTTTTTTGGAAGGAACTATATATCTACTATAAATGCAAGACTTGTTTTAACATTTTACTGATGAGTTCTGAGATTGGGTAGAACTTTGCCTCCATAATACTTTCAAACTTAAATACAATTAAATAATATTTGATTTCCTTCGTCTAAATACATTCAATTTTACTTTTTATATATGTGGGTGCAGGAAGACAGTGTTTCTATCTTCCACAGAGATAAATGATTTCACAAATTTGGGGATTGCAAATATAACCAGTGAGGTAAGGCAAGCCTACACGGAGCTCTCATTCTTATTTTTAAATTAAGTTGCAAAAAAATTGACCTTACCCATATACATTAAGGTTTTTTTTCCTATTAAGTATATAAAACATATATACGTAACAAATACTTAAACATACATATTTAACAAATACGTAAGGATGCAGTAAAAACGTCCCTTTCCCTGAGACACTGTCGTGCGGGAGACCCTGCTCGCTGCGCCATTTGTCGTGCTGGGAGGCCTGCAGGGTCTCTTCTCCCGCTCCCCATACAAGAACGCAGGATATGGTGAGGCCAAAAAGGAACACCCACGGAGCCATAGGTAGGGGAGTCATACCACTTTATTCTCTCTGGCGGCACTATACTCTCACTGGAGGCTGGATACACACTGTCCGCAAACCGCCATCCACACTTGCCAGCCCAGCCGCCATCTTCTTGCTAGCCCCATTCTTCCTCCCTTCTTCTTCCTTCCTCCTCTCCGTAGCCACAGCAGTTATATTGTGGCCAATGGCTCACTGGTTACAGCTGACGGCCAACTAGCCACAGCTGATGGCCATGCAATCACAGTTGGCCATTTACTACCTGAGCCAGCACCTTCTATGTGAGGCCGAGAGCCTGGAAACTACTTTCTGGGGCTCCGGCCCCACACTCCACCCCTACAGGCTCTCGCCTCACAGACAAGCGAGGGACCTGTGCGAGGAGCCTGGGGGTGAATGCAATATCCTGGACACAGCCAGGCTCTCTGGGCACAGCCAGGGTTTCTCAGGGCACCACCAGTGCTTCTGGGCACGGCCAGACTTCCTGGACTTCTTAGGGTACCACCTGTCTTCCCGGACACAGCCAGGGTTTCTCAGGGCACCACCAGTACTCCTGGGCACTGCCAGACTTCCTGGACTTCTTAGGGTACCACCTGTCTTCCCGGACACAGCCAGGGTTTCTCAGGGCACCACCAGTACTCCTGGGCACAGCCAGACTTCCTGGACTTCTTAGGGTACCACCTGTCTTCCCGGACACAGCCAGGGTTTCTCAGGGCACCACCAGTACTCCTGGGCACTGCCAGACTTCCTGGACTTCTTAGGGTACCACCTGTCTTCCCGGACACAGCCAGGGTTTCTCAGGGCACCACCAGTACTCCTGGGCACAGCCAGACTTCCTGGACTTCTTAGGGTACCACTAGTTTCCCCGGGCACAGCTAGGATTTCTCAGGGCACTGCCACTTTCTCTGGGAACAGCCACACTTCCTGGACACAGCCAGGGCTCTCAGGGCACTGCCACTCTCTCTGGGAACAGCCCGACTTCCTGGGCACAGCCAGGGTAACTTCAGGGCTCAGCCACACTTCCTGGACTCAGCCAGGGCTCTCAGGGCACTGCCACTCTCTCTGGGAACAGCCCGACTTCCTGGGCACAGCCAGGGTAACTTCAGGGCTCAGCCAGACTTCCTGGACTCAGCCAGGGCTCTCAGGGCACTGCCACTCTCTCTGGGAACAGCCCGACTTCCTGGGCACAGCCAGGGTACCTTCAGGGCTCTACTACTCTCTCTGGGAACAGCCCGACTTCCTGGGCACAGCCAGGGTATCTTCAGGGCTCAGCCAGACCTCTCAGCGCACTGCCACTCTCTCTGTGCCTCTCAGGGTACCCTGCTGGAACAACAGCGACTCACAATCAAGGTGCTTACATATTCTCAATGGCGGCCAGTCAAGAGACAAAAGCAAATATCCCCCAGTTCCACTAACAACAGTTCCCAAACAAACAGTCAAGCGGTCCATTAAATTAGGGATGGAAGGCAATTCCCCATAGTCCATAGTCATTCACCAGGGCTGTCCTGGGGTGAGGGATGACCTTGACCTCACCTCATCTCCCACGGAGGACTCAGCAAGCGTTACCTCCTGGGACTATAAGTCCTGCATCCGGGCTGCCTGAGCAGGAACTTCCCCGGCCCACAGGGCTGCAACGACCTTCGCTTTCTCCGGCCTGTGCTGGTTGGGGAACCGTCCACATCTTTCCACCTCTCCACGGGGCTCCATCTCTCCAGCAGCTGCATGGCTTTTCCTGTGCTGGTGGGAGAACTGTCCACGTCCTTCCACCTCTCCACGGGGCTCCATCTCTGCAGCAGCTGCATGGCTTTTCCTGTGCTGGTGGGAGAACCGTCCATGTCCTCCCACCCCTCCACGGGGGTCCAGCTCTCCGGCAGCTGCTCCTCCTGGTCTTCCTCAGACTGGGTGTTCACACGCACAAACTGCTCCACCGTCCTTTGGAGAGCTTTGGCTGGCACCATATCCTGCCGACTACGCCATGTGTCATGCGGGAGACCCTGCTCGCTGCGCCATTTGTCGTGCTGGGAGGCCTGCAGGGTCTCTTCTCCCGCTCCCCATACAAGAACGCAGGATATGGTGAGGCCAAAAAGGAACACCCACGGAGCCATAGGTAGGGGAGTCATACCACTTTATTCTCTCTGGCGGCACTATACTCTCACTGGAGGCTGGATACACACTGTCCGCAAACCGCCATCCACGCTTGCCAGCCCAGCCGCCATCTTCTTGCTAGCCCCATTCTTCCTCTCTTCCTCCTTGCTCCCGTAGCCACAGCAGTTATATTGTGGCCAATGGCTCACTGGTTACAGCTGACGGCCAACTAGCCACAGCTGATGGCCATGCAATCACAGTTGGCCATTTACTACCTGAGCCAGCACCTTCTATGTGAGGCCGAGAGCCTGGAAACTACTTTCTGGGGCTCCGCCCCCACAGACACCCTCTCCAACCACTAAGAGGGCCAGAGCTGGGCTAGCTAGCAGTGGGGTTTAGGTTCTAGAGACATATCTGGAACACACATTTCTATCCAAGACAATTGGAGAAAGCCAGTGTGGATACCAAATCTAGCTTTGGCCCTAATCTTCCATCAGCAACCCCCTACTTCCCAGGCCTGTTTCTCTTCTCCTTTTTTCTTCTGCCACTTAGTTTCACACAAAAACCCACACAGACTTTGTCCAAAGGATGGGTCAAAGACACTTTGAGCTCAGTAAAAAGCATGACGTATAAAAGACTATTGATCTAAACTGCAAAGTACAAGAGTGTCTGGGGGAGAGTGGAAGGTCAAAGAATAGGTTTGGTTGTTTATTAGGAAAGAGAGGGAGATAGCTGGCAATGAGGGAGGAACCAAGTATGAGACTAGGCGTCAATAAATACCTCCCTTCCTCATTTCAGTCACTTTGCAGAAGGAAAATTGGTCTATACTGCTGGAAAGGGCAGGAATACCTTGGTGGTTTGGAATCAGTGCTGGCCCTCTATCAACTGAAATTGTCCTTGAGAATGCCATAATATTAAGACATTGATATATCTTTCTAGCTACTTTTGAGTATCCGTTAAATCCAAGACACTTTGCATGTATAATATTCTTAATCCAGAAATCATCCCTAAAAAAGTAGTAGTATCAATGTTAAATAAACTGCTTCTTAAAGGTTAACTACGATAGCTTACCTAAAGTCACAGGAAAATGTTTGTGGGACAGGCAATCATCTTAGTGAAAGTTCCTAGGATCTTCCCAAGAATAGGTTCCAACATGGAGGAATCACATTTATTGGAGATCTAATATGAGCATCATTGTACATATAGAATCTTGTTCAATTTGTCCAACACAACTAATAGGTGAGAATTATCGTTGCTATCTTACGTGGCAGAAAAGGCGGAGTAACCTGCCAAATGAACAATAATGTTAAATAACAGAGCTGAGATTCAAATCCATTTTCATCTCATTTGGAAGAAAGAGGTCTAGATAGAGAATCAGAGGCTTTTTAGGAAATGATAAGAGAGTGGCCTCAAGTAGAAAATGGGTTAAGAGTATAGCAGACCCTATACCATTACTGTCTCCAATTTAGCAAATTCCTCCTCATTCAGATAAGTTAGGGACAATTCCGTATCTCCAGCATGGGAATGAAGTGAACGCACAGTTTATTTTTAGCAAGTTGTGCTGTTCTGCTTTTAAACACCAACAAGAAAATAGAGACTTGAACTGAAATCATATGTGAGTAACATTATTTTCTCTATCGTTGAGCAAATAAGAATCTGACATTCACTGTTACCAAGGTTATGCTTTGTCTATGTCTGATCAGTCTGATGTGGTGGCCACTGATCCATGGGGCTAGTAAGATTCATTAAAATTAAATGAAGTTAAAAATTTAGTTTCTGAGATGCACTGGCCACATTTCACACACTGAATAGCCACATGTAGCTAATGGTTACCATATGTAGGGTCTTTCCATCCCTGCAGAAAGTTCTAATGAACAACACTGGTCTATATGAATAGCTTAGAGAGAGTTTCAACATCTTCTTTGCCAACAGGCTATATACTACAAACAGCTATTGCATTAAACAAAAAATTGTCTTTGGATTATCACTTATTAATCTCCTTTATTCACAGACAATAATTTCTCAGCTTCAGCATTGAGTCCTATGAATGAATTGTGGGAAGGAACCGAAGCAAAAATCATGGATCAAGAGAACCGTATTCATTTATATTTCATGAAAAATCATAGGCAATGGGCTATTAACACACTAAATGATGAAAATTGGATAATTTTCCTGGTCTTCAATTATTTGTTTATTCATTTATTCTTGCAAGTAATATTCATTCAGCTTCTGCTACTGACAGGTGCTGCAGGGTTTATAAAAGAACACCCTCAGAGATTTCAGAATCTGGGGACAGAAATAGAGATAGACAACTGAAACTCAAGGGGCTAACTGGCAGAATAGCAGAATGCAAGCTTTTGTTCATAGCGTAAGTTTCTCTGGGAGCCTGATTCTGGTTTATTCTTTACAAGGAAGGAGAGAGGATGCAATTGCCGGAATGAGTGCTATTGGGGGGAAAGGGTGTCTCTGCTGGTCATTTTCAGTATTTACCCCAGATCTATTTTCCTTGTCTTACTCTTTGCAAGGAGATTAGGTTGACCCCAGTAATGTGTCACCTACACTCCCTTGCTGCTGACTAGTTTTCAGTTGGGTTTGATCAACAGAAGTTACCTATAGGATCTCAAAGGTGAGGAAGGGGAGAGGGTAGGTTATTTTCCTCTGTATCTCTAGCAGGAGCTGGGACTCTCAAAGACTACAATTCCCCAGGTCTATGTCTCAGCTGGGGCTCCACAGCTACCATTCCTCTCTATCCCTTCAGGTGTAGGGCTTCTCACCATCTCTCAGCTCTGGGTCTTTCATCATTCCTTTTTGTTCCTTTCACACTATCCACACTTTTGTAAGTAGTCTTGTCTTAAAATCTTCTCATGTGAAATACCTGGGTTTAATTCCATATCCTTCTAGGACCCTGACTGAATACAGCCAAGGAAGAGGAGAGGCCTAGTAGTTGAGCGCCAAAGAATGAGGACTTTGAAGGAAGGCATGTGTGATGAGGGTATAAAAGAGCTGGTCTTACATAGTGTACTGATATCTTCAGAGGGAAAGGATTATTTGAGGGACTTTGAAGAGATTCCAAGGTCTGTGTCCTGCTTCCTATCTTTCTACCCTCCGTCACCCCATTCCTACTCCCTGGAGTTTGCCTTAGTGAATAATTTCGGTGTAACCTCTAAGTGTTCTACCTGGCATGCTCAAGCCTAGGGTTTTAGGACTCAACCACAATGAAGAAAAATAAATCTGCCTCCCACTTATCAGAAAGTAAAGTGGTAGATGCTATCACCACTCTATCTCCTTTGACTACCTAATAGGGGTTCTCAAAAAGTGCGGCCCGGACCCACAGCAGCAGCATCTGGGGACACGTTAGAACTACAGATTCTCAAGTCTTGTCCCAGAGCAATTGAGTCAGAAACTCTAGAGGTTTAGTAAGCTTTGACTCTGTTGCACATGCAAGTTTGAGTACCAACAGACTATACAGTTTTCCGGCTAGCTCTTGTCCTTACCCATCTGAGAGTGATTACTGCTCCACAGAGAGCTGGGTGACCTTAGGCTCTGATGCTCCCAACTGCTTGGAGCAGGCTTTCTGTGACAATGTGAGAGCTGACCAAAGCTACATCACTGGAATTTAAATTTTCACTTCTCTACATACATGTGAGATGGAGCATATCTCCATATATGTATCGCCCTTTGTATTGCTTCTGTAAATTACATTTTCATAGCTTGACTAATTTATTATTGTTTTTATCAGGAATTTTTCCTATTTTTTTTTTTCCAGGAGATTTTCTTGTTGATGCTGGATATATACAATTTTTGTATTATGCATTAAAAAAAATTCTCCCATTCTATTATTTGTCCTTTAACTTTTTAAATCATTCCTTTACCAATAAAAAATGTGAAGTGTTTAATCAGGCCCGATGATCTGAAATTTATGGCTTCTACGTTCTCGACTGGCTTAGAAACTTTTCCACTTCAGGATGATAAATGTGTTCTCTAATACTTTCTTTTTTTGTTTCTATCTTTTTTGTTATTTAAATCTTTAATCTACATCTGAATTTACTTTTGTGTATGATGTAATTTATGTCTGGTCTCACAGTTCCATAGAGTTAAGGCTAATGCAGGATGTGAGTCTTGCCAGAGTCTCAATGCATGAAAATTTAAGGAGAGTGCAGACTTGCAGTTCGTGGGGGTAGGGGAGAAAACCAGAAAGAAAGTCTACAAGCATCGCTGAAATCAACAGGAGCTTCAGAAGTAGTCATCAGGGAGGGTCTGGGATTAGGAAATCAGCAATCCAAGATGATATAAGCAAACAGCCATACATCTGATAGGCAATTAGGGAGATTCATAGTGGTGGCAAATAATCATCCAGAGGCCATTATCTCGTCTGGTTTCCATGGAGGATTTGATTTATCTCAGGGGTCATGGCTTGAGCAAATACATGTCAGGGTTATTCCAATGATCAAATGAAAGCATGACGTGGATGCAGAGGAGCTTTTCAATGCAAATGTCAATTGTTACTATTCTGGATTTATATGACCCATCTTGATGTTATAGAAAGTACTGATATTGTAGGGTTCCGGCTTTCTCTTTAAACCCAGGCAAATGTTTCTTTCCTTATTTCTTCAGTGGTTAAAGGAATTATGCAGAAGCTAGCTGGGGTTGGTTAATTATTCAAACGTGCTTATTATACATAAGCAGCATATTTGTTCTGTCCCTATTTGTGCATATCTTATTTATTTTTTATGAACCTTACTTCCCGTCAGTGAAGATAAGAGAATAGAATTAGCACATCTGTGGCATTTGTTGTGACAAAATATGAACTTAAAATCTGTATGCTGATTTAAAGAGCATATTCCTAGGAGTCCATGGGAGCCTGATGGAATAAAATTTCAGTCATAAATACAGTTGTGGGAATCTGCATTAAAAAGCAGCACTAAAAACAAATGACATGAAAGAGTGTTATGGAAGCTTTTTAAAGAGAATCTGAACAGAAATAGAGCCATCTCTGGAGAGGTGGAGAGCTGAGACAAATCATCTGTGGAAAGGGGGTGGGAAGAAACAGACCAAGGATGAGGTTTCTCCCTGCCAATTTCCAAATTTGTGAATGCCAGTGCCTTGAAGGAATCATGAGAAAGGTGTTGAAAGAAACAGGGAGGAGGAGGAAACACAAAAATGTATGCGTCGCTTGATAGGCAAAATATACACTGAGCTCTGTACAGCTTTGAAGATACTAAGGGAAGGAGACACGCTTAAATGTGTTGGAGCTAATTATATTTGCTAATTGCATTTTTTTTTTCCTTTTGCTGCTCCCTCACCCAAAGTCACAGCAGTGCCTAAGGAGAAACACTGTTGTTTCTTCAGGCAGCCGCAGGAATGTCCAGAGCATTTGCTGGGCTCATTCCACCTTTGGAGAGCACACCGCCCCTGGAGAACAGGAACACAGGCCACACACCCTGCATTCTTCCTTGTAAGCTATAATTAGGAACAGGAGAGAGGAAACCTTTTGAGATAGTTTTCAACATATCGATTAGTGATTGTTCCCCTGTGTGACATACAATAGTGACATGCAATATGAATTTAGGTACAACATGGATACTATAAATTTTACTATCTGTATATTCATCTTTTGTAACTGATACTGGTCTTCCATTTACAGTACCAATATGAATAGTGTTATTAAAATCAGTGTATTTAAAGAAAATAAACTTTATTTTTAAAGTCGTTACCTGTATAATATTAGATCAGCCTGCAGATTGGCAA
Organism: Rhinolophus sinicus; assembly: GCF_036562045.2. Lineage (NCBI taxonomy): Eukaryota > Metazoa > Chordata > Mammalia > Chiroptera > Rhinolophidae > Rhinolophus > Rhinolophus sinicus. Next base: position 41,997,899 of record NC_133764.1, on the reverse strand, counting down.
AATCTGTGAAGGTGGCTCTGAAGTGACTGACATTTGGGAATCACTACAGGATAACATGATGTGGCAGGAAGAAGACAGGACCGAAACTCAAAAGTTACGGATGCTCGACTTTGCGACTAATTACCCATGCATTTTGGACCTGTGGTTTAATTTTGCTTAACCTCAGTTTTCTTTTTTTGAATGTGGGTAAGAATTCCCAATTTAGCTAATTTAGAGTATTTTCTGAGGCCCCAAGGGGTTAAATTATTTGATCTTCTTTCTCATATACCCAGTGTTGCCATGGGGCGGCATTGTGGATACACCTTAAGATGGCCCCTATTGAGTCGTGCCTTTGAACAGTCCCTATACCTGAGCTGGATCAGAACCTGCAAAGTGCTTCTAACCAATAGACTATAAAAGACAAAGGTTATGAGGTGTCATTCCCTTGACTGTGTTTGGTTATCTAAGTCTTGGCCAAATGAGAGAGAGATTCTCCTGCTGGCCTATGAGAAGCAAGCATCCCTACTGTGAACTTTCCATAGAGAAGGCCACGGGTAAGGAAATGTCAGCAGCATCTAGAATCTGAGGGTGGCTTCCAGCCAACAGCCAGTAAGGAAATGTCAGTAACAAACTGGGCCCCTAAGTCATACAAGGAACTGAATTCTGCCAACAACTTAAATGAGCTTAGAACCGTATGCTTTCCTAATTGAATATCATCTGCCTGACCCTTTGATTGCAACCTTGTGAATCCTGAAGCAGAGGGACCAGCTAAGTCATGCCTGGGCATCTGTCCCACAGGAAATGTGGAACAAGAAACTTCTGTTTTTTCAAACCACTACATTTACATTTGTGGTTATTATAAGGCAAAAATTATATAACTAATATGGGGCAAGAGACACTAGTTTGTGTGGGTATATAATGTTTATTGTATCTCCTGTATATAGATAATATTATTTTGTGTAGTATTAATACTGCCTTTTTTTTTTTTTCTTTTTTCTTTTTTTTTTTTGGTAAGAGAGCTCTGGGAATCGAAGGAAGTCATGGATATTTTGAGAAACTACTCTAGAGATCTAGAATTGGTTTATATGTTTGAAAAACTAGTGATTATTATGTTTTTTCAGTGTTCCAAGAAGAATATAAGGTTCTTAATAAACATTATTTTCTTTATTTTCAGAATGTTCTAGAGAGGAATATTATTATCCTTATTTTTCAGATAAAGAAACTTGCCTAATCTCATAAACATTCTGTAATATTTACCTTTTCTTGCTCGCCTACGTTGATTAATTTTATTCCCTTTTAGCAATAAAGCCTGTAATTAGGCCCAGCCAATCAGAGATTGCATTTTGCTGAGCGCAGTGATTAGTTCAGGCCCACACAGGGACACAGGGACAGTCACAGGATCTGTGTGGAAGCTAACAGAATTAGAATCTGTCTTTTCCACTGAGCATTTATTTATGGAGAAGTGAGCTTGGAGCTACAGGGAGCCTCCATAGAGAGCCTAGAAATAAATCCCAAAACAAAGAGAGGTAGAGCGCAGGAATGGCAAGATGCCAGGTTCTGGTGAAATTATTGGAGCTCCTAAATCCAGCTATGTCTGAAATCAGAATTATCTCTAGGCTTTCCAATGACATCAGCCAAGAAATGCCCTTCATTGCATTTAAATTTTTGTCTTGAAACTGAAAGGAACCTAATGTACATGTTTTCTATGAAGAAACGCTGAGTGTGGGGACCAGATCTCCCTGATCATAAATCCAGAGCAGATTGGAAGTGCTATCTATACTTATTTCCCAGTTCCTCTCTAATTTCATTCCCTTCCCCCCTCCCCCGTTTATGCAGACTAATAAAGTGCAAAGAATAATGGATTGGGAGATAAAATCACTGGGTTCTGACCTAAGGTACTTACCTGGTGTGGCATGGAATCAGGACTGTGATTTAGGTCTTTTCACTCCCAGTTCACTGTACTTTCAACTAAAGTACAAAAATAACATGGGAAGTTCTCCAGGGAAGAGATCACACATCCCTTCTCACTGTTCCAGAAGAGGAAGTGAAACAGATCACTAAAGACTATTGTGTTGGGTCTTTGTTAGGGAGCTTAGTGAGGGCTGGATATGAGCACGACGTGAAGATTTTAGAGAATTTAGATTTGTTTCAAGTTGGACTTAATTTTTCTTTTCATCTCTTCTTCTCTAATACTACAGTTTCAGATAAGATGTAACGACTGTCAGTCAGTGGGACGATGTCGGCATCAGCATGTAGGATATACTTTTTATCAACATGATATGAGAACCTGTCATCTGTAGGCCTAGTGGGAGCACAATTGGTCATCAGGTCTAAGTAGCAACATTAACAACAAAATGATGATTACTTTAGAAAACAAATGAGCCACATTTCAATTCGCTCAGAGTTTAACATCTAAATGTTCAGGGTTTTTCTTGTTTGTTTTTCACTTTGTTTTCCTTTTCTTTTCTTTTTTTTTTGTAGCTAGAACTTATTTAAATTTTTTTTAACAACATGATTCTTGCTTGCATCACAAATGGTATGGTCATAAATTTTGCTAGGAACTGAAAATTCCATTGCTTTTCCTTTCTAAAATTTTTGGAAAAGGAAAGCACTCCCAGCCACGTAGATGCTTTGTGTTGAACAATCAGCATAGTCAGCTCTTTGCTCCAAGCAATGATATCATATAGTGTGGTCCTCAAGGGGGGTTCCAAATTGCATACCCACCTCCAGCATGCCAGATTAGACTTTGGAACTGATAGTTTTGTCCCAGATTTCTGAAATTAAAATCGTCTGATCAGTTTTGGGTAAGGCCTCATAACTTCTCAAAGTAGTTTCAAGTCAGGCAGGGGTCTGACTTTACCTAGAAGAGTAATGTTGTTCTTTGGCACTTTTTTGAGGTCCTGTTGATTGTCAAGGGGATAGGTGCTAGCTGGGCAGAACACTTAATGTCGCCACTGATACATCAATGGACTCAATTCCTGAGTAACTTGTTTAATGTGAGACTATATTTGTAGAGCCAACAGGCCTGTCAAAGAAGCACTGACTGACCCAAAGTTGAGTCACTTGGGAGAACAATGTCTTCGGCAATTAAATCCTGAGTTTGGCTGAAAGAATTTTAATGATCACCAGGTATAGTAGACTCTGCTAGTGCCCTACCCAGATTTCTTTGAATCTATTTTCTCAACTTTGTATGCCCATTCTCCAGTTTCTGCATGTTTTGTGGTTAATGACTTCAACCTGAAGATGGCCCTTGGACACTTAAAACATCTACCAAAGGGACAGCGGAAGTGACTTGGTGTTTTATGCTGGGTGGGGAGATAGCCAATGATTGACTGCTATAGAAACACAGAAGTTCAGTTTCTTTGCTTTGAAGCAGTATAACGAACTCTGAGGTATGATTTGTGCTCTAGATATGACTTTCCCAGTACTTGTGGCTATTTACATTATAAATAAGTTAAATTGAAACAAAATTAAAAATTCACTTCCTCATTCGTACTAGCCACGTTTCGAGTGTTCGTACAGTACAGATATCGCAGTTTCATCGTCATACAAAGTTCTGTTGGGTAAGGCTTCTCAGGAGCTTCCTGAAGGCACAGGTAGGGTTTGAGACATCCCCTGACATTGAACCCTGACTTGGCATCTTCCCTTTTCCTGTCCCACCTCCCACTCTCTTATTGCTTTCTCCTAGGCACATTTTCTTTATAAAACTGCTGCACTAGAAACTTTGATTCAGGGTCAGCTTCTAGGAGAGCTTTACCTAAGACTCTAGAGAACAACTGGAGGAAATTTCAGTTCTTTTATTACTGTCCCTGAATGCTCAATGCCAAAATCTGCTTTCACTACAACTGATTTTCTTATCATCATGCTTTCATGCCTTCATGGTACCTCCTTTCATCTTTAAATGTGGAAACATAGACTACTGCATTTACGGTTTACCAAATGCTTTCTCAGACATTATTTTAAAGGAAAGATATTTTAACGTTTAGCTTATTTGCGCTGGTTTACAGTAAGTAATCACGAACAAGTAGCTATTCATATCCTTATCTTAAGTCTTCTATATTGAAACCCAAAATGATTGTAACTAGTCTAAGATCGTACTTCAAATAATGATACAGTTAGAATTCACGGCACTTGCTCTTTTGACCAAGCACTCCGTGTTCCTTCTGTACCATGCCCGGATCTCAGAACTCCGAGGGATATGCCACACCTAGCACCCTGTGTGTGCATGCTTAATGGACACCAACATGTGTTTTCTGAGAAGGGAGATTGTTCACTGGAAAATTAAGAAGGGGGTGGTTGCAAGATGACTGTGGGTCAAGTTGTAAGGTAGGCTTTTCATTCTTTCCGTGAACATACCGGTAATTGATTGTTTAGTGCCCCGGTGTTCTTTGTGCATTGCCATCATGCTGTTAGTCTGGCCACTTTTTCTCCCACACATGCAGAAACCAATCTAATAGGTCAAACGCACTCAGTTGTCTTCCTCCTCCCCCTCTCCCTTCTTCTCCTCTTCTTCCTCCTCATCTTCATTATCTATTTATTGAGGCAGGAAGTATGCTAAGTTTTTGCAGGCATGATGTTATTGAACACTCATAACATGCCTAGGAGCTGATGCTGTTATTATTATTCTCATTTTATAGATGGGCAGAGTTAGGCAAATGTCAAAGCCTTGCAGTAACCATATAGGCTACAGCTTATCTCCTTCCCACCACGTCCCCAATTCAATACAGTGTTCAGGGCAGGTGAGGAATAATGATGCTTAGTCAAACTACTTGGGCCTGTTTCCTGTGGTCCTTTCCTACCTAGCATATTGTCAGAAGCGGTGGAGGAGATAAAGTATCTTACTAAGAATAAGGCCAATGCCTCTTTTCTCTGATTTACTGCCTTATGTTAACCTGGGTATGTCAATAGATTAGGTTCCATTACTTAAAAGAAAAGAAATAACAAAACTGGTACGTAGTTCCTTTATATCCCTTTCAAAGAGCTGTTACTATTGTTTTAAAATAGAACTAATTAATATAGTTCTGCACTGTAATTAGATTCCCTTTGTCCCAGAAATGGGCCAGACACTGCAGTTCTGTCCAAGAGAAAGTTCTTCATAGCACTGGTAGAACAATGCTTCTCATTCACTCTTAGTCTGAGCCACACCTGAACTAGTGACACTGAGGTGGATGGCTCAGAGGCCCCTTACCAGCCCCCACCACCATTTACTGTGACAAGAGTCTTGATAGATGCAGCTTAATGCCACCGAGATACTATCTCTGAATCTTAAGCAAAAGACAACTGCAGCTACAAGGCAGATATAAAAGTCTCTTGCTGAGATTTGTAGAAAAATATTGTCATTTAAATTAACATTTCCAAACAATAATAATCATTATTTAGTGCTGCAAAGCCATCTACATACCAAATGCTAAATTTCTGAGTATTTTAAAGCCAGAAATTTCTCTTGTAGGAAATGGAGAGGAAAATGTGGTTTTCTGTTCCTAGACTGGGAATAACAGATCAAAGCCTTTTTCTCTTCTCCTTTTAAGTAAACACGGCATGCCTTTTTCTGAAATCATTCTTCCTTTGCTAATTTGCCCCCTGACATACACTAACTTTGCAAAAATTCTTGCAATGGATTAAAATTACATTTTTAAAACTGAGCTTGAGATCTTGAGGTTTATGAAAATACAAGGTAACTGGAAGTGCTTTGGAATTTGGAACATGAAGGAATAAAACCAATTGCTACAAGAGATTAAAAGTTTGTTTTTTATTCATGTAAAAGAATGCAACATCCATCTCACCATTTCCCTTCGTCAGTCTACCTTCTTATTCTGAGAGCCTCCAAACCACTGATTTATCCCACTAAATTGCTCCCTTATTCCCTGCTGCCCCCCAGGCACAGAAGGCTTAGTTCTCTGACTCTTTATTTTAGCTCTTCACAGTTGATCTCTCTTGAACCTGGATTCTTTGTCCCTAGTCCTTCTTTTCATTTTTGTTGTTTGACCCACCCTGCTCAGCTACAGGCCTCAGTGGTATCCTTCTTCAGGCTCAGCCCCACTGAGCTCATAAACTCATTCTAATTCAGGCAGAGCAATTTCAGATCAGATGATGGGTCAAAATATTAATAACAGCCAACACGTACTCTTCCCTTGACACGTGCCAGGCAATACCCTACATCATTCATCCATGTGGTCTTTTCAGCAAACCTAAGAAACACGTATTACTATCATCCTGACTTTATAGAGGAGGAGATTGGGGCATAAAGAGGTGACATGACTTGCCCAAAGTAAGTGACAGAGTCAGGCTCTGAACCCAGGCAGTCTGGTTGCACATCTGAGCATCTTCTCCTCTCCATTCCCTCCTTCCTTGGCCATAGGCATGTAGATCTGGGTGTACCTGAGATTTACGTATTATATTTGATCACCCTCCTGCCCAGAAGGTCTCAGTTAAAACAACAACAACAACAAAAACAACAATAAAACCTGGGAGGAGCCAACTTCCGTATCAGTGTTTTACTCTGTTCTCTAGACCTTTGTGGGAACTAGAGGTCTTGCCTTGTGTCCTGAAATGATAGTGCTTTGGAATCTCTGCTGGTTCTCACTAGTTTTTTAGGTAAGGGGATCCCAGACACTCACAGTTGTCCCTTAGTGGCTGACCTGGGTCTTGTTCTAAACGGATCTAGCACTGGGACTATCTGTATGTAACTTGACATTGTTTAGTTGAGTAATTGCTACCACATCTCTTGCATCCATTCACTTGACTTCATTCCAATGACCTTCACATGCTTGTCTAAGCCACCATCTTCGCTTACGAGATGAATGCACTAGGTTCCCATTGGGTATCTCAGTTTACACTCATGGCCTCTCCAATCCAGTCTTCATGCTGCAACAAGGGAGGTCTATTTCCTGAAAAAGTGGTCATTTCCATGATTAAAACCTTCATAGCGTCCCATTACTCTTAGGACCGAGCCCTACATCTCTGATGCAGCTTGCAAGGCCTTGCCTGACTGGCCTCCACCTGTACCTGGTGTTTATCAATACACTCTTTCCATACAGCATGCTTCTTCCTGTTACGGGACTTTCACACAAATCCCTCCTGCCTTAGAACCATTTTCCCCTTGTCTCCATGTAAATCACTCATTTATCCTTCAGGTCTTTGCTTACAGGTTTTTCCCCTAGAGAATTCTCCCCTGTTCCTGCAGATCAGATCAAGCTCTTATAAACTCTTGTAACACCTCCTTCTGGGTGTTTAATTACATACGGAATACAGACTGTGTGCCAGATAATTATCAGTTGTAATTTGTTACCACATTATAGGACCCAAGAGCATTTGGACCATATTTATCTTGTTCACAGTCTATGTTCTCAGGTTTATATAAGAGCATTAAGTTCCCACAGCAGATATTAGATAATGAATGACTGAATGAATGACTGACTGACTGAATGAATGAATGAATGAACTGTTGCATGGAACCTCCAGCTGTCAGCAGACAAGGAGGCTTCCTAAAAGGTAGCATTTATTGGACATCACTATATGCTAAACCCTGATACAGGCTTCAATATTTTATCTAATTACATACTCACAAGGACCTTATAAGTTAGCTTCTAATATTAACCTCATTTTAAAGATGAGTAAACTGAGACTTTTGACTGAGAAACCATATCTCTCTGTATATATAATATACATAATCTCTCTTTTTCTCATATTTATATCTCTATCTATCTATCTATCTGTCTATCATCTATTTATCTACCTAGCTATCATCTATCTAGCTATCTAGACCCATCTACCAAGTGTAGCATTAGGAATATAGGCCCTAAAAGCAATTTATTTTATCATATAGGCCTTTCCATTTCAAGTTCTCCCTCTCTCTCTCTCTCTCTCTCACACACACACACACACACACACACACTCACACACACACACAGTTTCCAGCTTGCACCTTGACTTATGATACCTGTGATTCTATGACCAACATCAAGGTCAATGTGAGGATAAGGGTCCAAAAAGAGGTATATTCCCAGAGGACTTCACTCTTTAGTGCTGTTATACAAAGATCCCTCTCATCTACGTGTACCTCTTATTCCCCTCACAGAGAAGTTATAGTGGTGTGGGGGTGGCTGGCAGGAGGACGTGAAAGGACAAAACAGAAATGGGCTTTTGTTTCTATCTTGAGATCAAAATCCCATTTATTTTAAACAAACAAGTTCCATTTGGACGCTTGTCAAGTGACTTCCCACCTTTCGTTTAGGCCCTTTGAGTAAATGTTCTCTGATGTGCTGGACATTCTGTGTGGATTTAAGTCATTAAATCATCAAATTATGTGCAGAGTGCTGGGCAGTTGAGGTGGACAGGGCAGGAATTGGACCCATGCTTTGCAAAACATGTATTGATGAATTTGGGATTTGATAGGAAAATTGAAAGCACTTGGTTTTTATGGTTTTATAATGAAAACTAAAACCATTTTATTCCCATTATAAAGGATAACACTCAGAATATATTTGATAAATATAGCATTTGAAAAAAAATGCTTATTTTTCATAAACTATGGGAATCACCAAGTAAGGAAACTGCAGAAACTGTTTTTGTTGAGTTAGTTTGTCTTTTCTTGTTCCCTAGGTTAAATAAGTTTTAAAATCCATAATTTGGAAATATGTGACTATGGCATGGATGCTAGAATCCTTTAACACATGTTTAAAACACACATTTTATTAATTTGGAATCTTGAGCTCAGGCCAGCACATTTTATTATGCATTAAAGCTTCCTGCTTTGTATTTTTTTAAAATCTAATAAATTGTTGGATTTTGTTCCTCTCTACTGTGAGCCATATTTTCATTTTTTAACACCAACTAACTCCGTCACCAGCTAATGGCTTCAAGAATAATCTCACAAGATGCAATGAAGCTAGGTGACAGTGAAGTAGATGTGTTGTGCAATTAAACTACATCTAACAAATGACCAGTAAGTTCTCTACATCCAAGAATGATCGGACAACCATGCCCATTTTTGATCATTCTTCTGTGCCCTGAAGTTGGGATGACTGACTCAGCCTGATCAAAGCAGTATCATGTAACTTTTACCATGCTTAAGTGAAATGCTTTCTAAGGTGGATTGCTACCCCCTTGACAGATTACATATTTAGCAATCTATAGAACTTCATTTTTTTTCAGGTGTTGGAAAGGATTCTCTATTCAGTGAAACAACATACATGCCTGTTAATATTAGATCTTCATAAGACACATCATTGTATGCATTATAATATCTTTCAGGGTGATTTGAATGTGTAATTTTGTATTTCCCTCAACATGCCATTAAGGTGATATAGGCAGGAAGGAGGACGCCTTTGTTCATACAATCAATTGAAAGATATATAAAGAGGAGGAATACAATTAGTTTATACTAATCAGGACTCCTTGATAACAGATTTGTCGCCATGTAGTGAGAGAAAGATTCCTCTTCAAAACCAATTCTTCCAGGACAATAATAATAATAAAAAAAGACATTTTGAAAACATCTAGAGGAGTTCTTGCAAGAAGGTAAAATAATGAATTATTAAAGGTACTGCAGCTTCTTGATAAAAATTTTATGATAACTGTACAGTATTCGCCTAACCTTGCCTTTTAGCAATATGGAAACATGAACTCTGCTTATTTTAAGTTGTAAATTGGTTTCCTCTTATTGTCTCATTTAAACAATCTTTTCCAGAATAGATCCAGAGGTGCCAAATGACTCCACATTGTAAGCGACAGGTTTTTTCCTCCTTTAGCATTATTGTTCCCATTATATTAACACCTTCTACTTTGTTGTAAAACTTCTTGCATTTACAGAGGTTATTACGCTTCTCCAAAATCGTGTGCAGAAGATTGCATGTATTAGTGGAGAGGAGAGTCTGAACATTGTTCACGGTCTTAACTGGGAAACATCTACAAGTATAGTATTCAGAATGCACCGAGGGGGAAAAAAGAGAGCAAAGTGAAAATTTCATAGTAACACCTGCATCCACTGTAGAACTAAATGAGGTGACTAGTGAACATAAAGAATGCTAGCAATGCCCTTTCTGCCTTCGAGTCCTGTATTTGCTCACTTCCTCTTTATCACAGACACATAAAGTAGGGGAACATACTTCCTTTAGGTATTTTTTTTAATGCAGGTACCACAAAGCAAAAAAAACACACAAAAAACTATATATACCAATTTTGCACTGAGTAGTTATCTTTAGGCCTGGTGACTGTTGATTGCAAGAATATCTCCTATAGATTTCTTTATTCCAGAGGAATTGCAGTCTGACATCAGAGGGAGGATAATGCCTTCACATACGAGGTCTGACAATTAAGTTCACAAACTTGTTGCAATGATGTTGCTAACCTTTTTTTCATATCAGGGGGATTATTCATTATGAATTTGTACCACCTGAGCAAACAGTTAACCAAGCTTACTACATATTTGGAAGTGCTGAAAAGGCTGCGTGAAAAAGTTAGACGACCTGAACTTTTCACCAACAATTCATAGCTCTTGCATCACGACAATGCACCAGCTCACACAGCACTGTCTGTGAGGGAATTTTTAACCAGTAAACAAATAAGTGTATTGGAATACCCTCCGTACTCACCTGATCTGGAACCCAATGACTTCTTTCTTTATCTGAAGATAAAAAGGAAATATTGAAAGGAAGACATTTTGATGACATTCAGGACATCAAGGGTAATATGATCACTCTGATGGCCATTCCAGAAAAAGAGTTCCAAAACTGCTTTGAAGGGTGGACTAGGTGCTGGCATCAGTGCATAGCTTCCCAAGGGGAGTACTTCAAAGGTGACCATAGTGATATTCAGCAATGAGGTATGTAGCCCTTGTCCTAGGATGAGTTCATGAACTTAATTGTCCGGCCTGTTCATTGCCCCTGGGTACTACTTGCCCTCACTCTGCCAGTGCCCCAGCATACACCTAGATGGGGGTGTTCAACTCAAATTTGGTCCAAACCACCACCCAACAGCTCAGAGACTGTGTTTCATGGAAGCAGACAATCTAGACAGCATTCCACTGAGGTGCTGGAGTAGTGAAAAAGAAGCCCAGGTTTCATGGTCAGGCGTCCACATCATTAGCACTTACTATTGAAGTTAAGTAAATGATTATACCTTTTTTTCACCTCCACTATCTTTCTATAAGGACTTGACACTGAGATGATTAGATCTAAAAATAAATGATTTAAGATAGGGGGACAGCCTTATATAGTGCCTGTCACTAAGATAACTCTTAGTAAATAATAGTATATTCACTTTTCAGTTTACCTCTGGAGAGCTATTCTGCCACATAGAAAAGCCGCACCTATTAATTGTATTTCTGCAATTATGCTGATTGTTCAGAAAGGCCACGGACGCTTCATTTGGACTTCCTGAAATTTTGCATATCAGCAATGGTCAAGATCGCCCACTGTGTAGAAAACAGAAAAGTAGGATGTTAAAGCAAGTAAGATATGGCATATTATTCAGAAGGCAATTTACCCAACCTAGAAACCCTCAGTCTTGTGGTCTTTGTCAGCTGTGGTCTACCTGGCCACAGATGTGTATAGGTATGTACACTTGATTGAGGAGACACACAGATGATTTGTTGGGAATAATTCAAATGAAGAAATTCAGTGAATCCTATTCAGCGTGAATATTTTTGTGAGAAAAGGCAGGATTTATGGGGAAGGTCACATATGTATGGGGAATAGCTCTACTAGCAGGAGTGATTCAGCAGCAGCCATTTGTAAGATAACAGCTTTTAAAGTTCACAGGTTGTTGAAAGGAGAAGGAAGGAGAGGTGGAATTGCAGAAGTAGGCAGAGTATCAAGCTCATTTGCCAAGTCAGGAACCTTGTCTATTGTATTCAATTTACCTGTATTTTCACCAAAGCTTCCTCTTTTCCCTGCAGTGTTCATTTTTTTTTTTTTGGGGGGGGAGGGGAATCATTTCCTAGTTTTATTATCTTTCCTCATGTTAACCATTATTGCTGTACAGTATTAAGTGGAATCGTTTTGATGCTTTAAAATCCGGTAGCATCTGGCTAGATTTGCCTAGGTGAGAAAGCATTGTGAAGTCAGCTTCTGTTTCTTCCACTGCCTTTCCTTTTACTAAAGACATCAGTGGGCCTGTGCTGATTCTAACAGGCCATCACCCGGGGCCCCAGTGCTTCACGTCTTTTCCCCGAAAATGGAGAAATGCCATTGCGGTTTAGCACAGAGATTCTCAAACCTGGCTGCACAGGATAACTACAAAATAGAGATGAATGGACTCCATGCCCAAATTCTGATTTGATTTGGTGTTATATTTTGCACAGATATTTTTAAAAAGCCACCCAGGTTATTTCAGGGTGTGATCAAATCTGAGAAACATTTGTATAGGATAAATGACCTGCCCAGTTTGAAAATAACATGTGTGGTAATTAGAACACAGTGTTCTTTATAAACAAAGCCATGCACCTAATGGTGTATCACTGCATCCCTGGTTTATCCACTGCTTAGAGGATAAAGCTCAAGCTCAACTTTTTGCTCCTCTCCAGCCTCACTGTCTGATAGTTTTCTCCATTTTTTTTTTTTTTTTATTGTTTCAGGTATACAAAACAATGTAATGGTTAGACATTTACACTCCTCACAAAGTGATAACTATCCCCCAATCTACTACCTGTCTGACATCATAAATAGCTGTTATAATTCCATTGACTATATTCCCTATGCTGTACTCCACATTCCGTGAGTGTGTGTGTGTATGTGTGTGTGTGTGTGTGTGTGTGTGTGTGTGTGAGTGTGTGTGTATGTGTGTATTTAATTATAATTGACATTCCATATTATTCAACTTCAGCTTCAGGTGTACAGCACAGTGGTTAGGCATCTACATAGTCTATGAAGTGATCTCCCTGACAAGTCCAGTGCCCATCTGGCACCCTACATAATCTTTACATTATTGAGTATATTCCTCAAACTGTAGAAAGTAAAGGGATTAGAAAGGACACATTAGTAGTCACAAAATTGTCACAGGGATATGAGGTAGTTTCCTCCTTTTGGTGTACATTCCGGTAGTAGCAGTCTGGTGGTAGATGCTCCATTATACTCTTGTAATTCATGCTTCCATGCCTTTCCCCACCTCAAATGCTCTTTGTCTTCCTAACCTCTTGTTCCTTACATTTATCCCATCAAATCACATTTTGGACGTCCTCTTTCTGGGACGTGTTCCATGATGCTTTCTACAACACACCCTCCTTCAGTAACTTGAAGCTTCATACAGCTTTAGAGTTTTATATGTGCTTTGTAACTTATTTCCTTCTTCAACTATCTTACCTTGTGAGGCCCTTGAAAGGAGGAAGACGAGGGGCTCTTTTTCTGTATCCATATGTGAGTGTGCACATACATAGTAGGTTCTCAAGAAATGCCTAAATTCAGCGCTCCTGGTGTGTTACCAATTGAGGCCATTGCAAACATCCAAGGTTTCTTTTGCTTGTACCTTCCTCACATTCTCCTCATTCAGTTCAAAGGTAAGTAGTTTGAAAGAAACACTGTCAGGGACAGAGACAAAGCCAAGGCAACTATGTTCTCTTGCTTTTAATGAGGGACTCCTCGGTTACAAAGGGAAGGTAAATGGTTTCTACATATGCAGTAGAAAGATTATTAAAGAATAGGAGCAATTCAAAATAGGGCTTAACAATATAGTCAGACTTCAAGTTTTGCTGTTCGTATCATAAAAATAAATAAATAAACAAACAAATAAATGATTGAAATTCTAATTAAGAATTAATTACTCTTCATGGAACTTTTTATGGTATGGTATATAGCTTTTCACCTTGAAGAACTGTTACTAGGCAATAGCTTAACAGGATTTTGTTATTAATGTTGTTCTTTTGGTTTTTCTCTCTTCCCCACTCTGCATGTTTTCTCCTTCCTTCCTTTTTTCCTTCCTTTTTTCCTTCCTTCCTTTTTTCCTTCCTTCCTTCCTTCCTTCCTTCCTTCCTTCCTTCCTTCCTTCCTTTTTTCCTTCCTTCCTTTTTTCCTTGCTTCCTTCCTTCCTTCCCTCCTCTCTTCCTTTTTAATTTTTCTTTTCTCTAATTCTTTCTTTCTCTAAATTGGAAAGCATTCACACATTTTTTTTTAACCTACTTATTCCTCACACCTGCTATATGATATCACTGTGCTAAACAGCAGTAGGTCAAAATAGGCCATAGCCCCTACCTTCAAGGAACTATGTGTTTCATAAGGCCAACAGATATAAATCAAATAACTGTCTTGCATGATGGGTGTTAAAATGAATGCATTGCAAGGTACTATGAGAAAATAGAAAAGCAAACAGAATACCTTGTAAAGTATAAAATGTCTTTAAATCTTTAAATGATCAAAGGAAAGAATAAGCAAAATCATTTTGAGCTGTAACCACATAAAAACTTCCTGCTAAGCATTGGTTTCTTCACATCTATTAAATCATACAATCCTTATAATTAACCATACAAGGTGAGAATTATGATCATCGTTGATTTAGATTTGAAAACTCCAGATACGTTGTGTGACTTTCCAAGGTCCCCTCCTACCTGTCTTGACATGGCTTCTTCTTTATATTCTTATAAAACTTCTGTTCATCCAGGTTTCACATGGTTCTCCAGATTGATTGTTCTACAATTTAGTTGTAATTGTAATTTGTTAATGGAAGGATGCAGGCACAGTGTTTGTCTACTCCACAGTCCTGGATCTTTATAAGTGTTATTATTATTTGTAGTTTTGAGGTACTACATGCTATTTGGGGATACAAGAAAAAGGTGTAAATTGTTAGCTAAATTTATGGGGAGTTAAATATGTGCCAAGTATTGTACTAGTTCTTTGTGATATTAACTCATTAATACCCACATGAGGTAGGTGTTTTTATTATCTATTTTAAAGATCAGTAAACTAAGCCATAAAGAAGTTAAGATCATACAGTTACTTTGTGGTAGAACTGGACATTGAACTTAGCCATTCTTGAGCTGGCAACTCATGGGAAACAATACAGACATCTATGAGAAGAAGTTAGGATATAAACTATGAGTTCTAGGTGCCAAATGAATGACACAGAGGATATGTGCTCTAGGTCAAAAGCTATCCATGGAAGCAAGTTCTACTTTTCTCACTAGCCAGGCCAATTGAGGTAGTGCCAGCACTGTGTGATGCAAGTGGCATGGACCCTGGAGTCAGTACAGTGTTTCAGTCCTGACTTTGCTCATGCTTGTGTGACCTTGGGCAAATTACTTAAATCTTGAAGCCTCAGGTTCCTCATCTCTCATTTGATGGTCTCATAAATATTTTACGTTACTGTTCTGTGAGCCAATTGGATACTTCAAAAGTGCCTAACACATACTAAGTGCTCAGGAAATCTTTTTCCCCCTGATCATGCTTCATCTGACGCTAACATTTTTAATGGGGCTTTAAATAATAAAGGTGAGATGAAGGCATTGCTCTGGCAAGCTTCTAAACCTCTTAAATCCCCATGGAGATTTGATCTTTCAACCAAACCCAGCATTTCAGTTCCTTATTTCTCCAAGAAACATGTCTTATGCTTTATCTTTGTAGTACTTCAGCATTTAAGCTACCTCCCACTGTTGTTAATGAGACTATGCCACTGTGTCATCATAGAACCATGTACTTCATATTCATTATTTGAGCATGTTTAACTGGACTGGCTGCCTCACTATTCCATCATTTCAAAATCTCAGAAAGAAGGCTTCTCTTTCTTATTTCTCAATCACGTCTTTCTTCAAAGGAAGAGATAAACCACTCTCTTTTAGGGGCTAGGGGTAATGGGGTGGTACAGAGAATCTTGTAGCAACAAAATCAAATGATTTAGGAATATAAGTTAGCTAACAATTTGTCTGTTCACAAGAGAGCACTTTTTGGCACCTGAGACACTGCTGTGGACCCACACCTTTATCTTCTATCTCTTGCTTTACCTTTGTTTCTATCTCTCCACTTCGAAGCGATGTTTTATTTCTTTTCTGCAGCCTGTCTTGTGGCATATCCTTAAATGGCATCAAGTTTCTCTCATAGGTGCATGTTGTAGCCTGTCGCTGCCTTGGGAGCCAGTAAGCCGAGGGGGAAAGGAGAGTAATGAGTCCTTACATAACATCGCAGTACTTGCTGTTCCCAACAGCTCTGTTCCTTGCTAAGGCAGTGTGGGGAGCAATTACCACTTCCCATATGAAGTCTGACTGCCTTAATCATTCTCAGAAAAACAATTTCAGTACACTCATTAGAGCCTGAAGACTTCCCCTTCTCCGGAGGGATTTCTGAAATGGGGACGCTATAGCAGAATCTGACAGGCAGAGAAGCAGGAAGCGTTCAGAGGCATGAGAATGCAAGAAAAAGAGCTTTGTTCTGATCGTGTCTTTGGGTATGAAGGAGCCCCCTCTTGTTCCAGGTTATTATGACCTTTAGCATAGAGTTAGCCACTGAATACATGGAGCTTTCTTCCTATGTGTTGAACAAAATTATAACATGAATAACCCATCTCTTTGAATAGACACCATAGTCAGATTGAACTTTTGTGATTGTCTTTTGGGAGCCCTAGGGGCAAGACGAGGAGGTTTTCTACTCTTGTCCATGCTAAGGTAGATAGCTCAGGCTTGAGAAAGCCTGGCCTCACGGACCAGATGAGTCTGGGAGGATTCCTGGCGGTTAACAGATTATGGAAAGGGCAGGAAGCAGGTTCAGTCTGCCCTTCATCCCCACCTCCCGCCCTAGACTGCTGCTAGTCTGGGGAGTGCACACCAGGCTCCAACCTCAGTGGCATACACCTGAGACCCATCAAGTGAATAGTGTGGAAAAAAGGCAGTGACTTTTGCCTTAAAAAGAATGGCAAGTTTTAGGAGTAGTGAGTTACTATTGCCAGATTTTTCTCTCACCCAGTCACCCTTCCATATCTTGGGGGAAAAAATGACTGCGTATGCCTGTATGAAAGCACACTGAGAAAGTAGACACACTAAAAATATATGTGATGGGGACATCCAGTCCCAGACATAGAGTAGTATAGCGTAGCCACTGTTTAGTACAACAGTGGGGAGGAAGGACTGCCTTTCCTCTCCCCTACCCTCCCCCACTATCATGCACACACACTGAAATATATATCGGGAATGTCTGCCAGGACAGAGAAGGTAAGGAACTCTTTGGGCAACCCCACCTAACAAGTGGTGTGTCAGTTGTCATGTGAGAGTTATGCATTCACAACCAAGAACACAGGATTCAATGAATTTGGTACATAAAGTTTTCTTTTCCTCTTTTTTTTTTTGTATTTTTCCTTCCTTCTTTGCGGAACTAGGACCAATTTAGTTCCCTGGGGTTCATGGACTCATCTTGGGACCAGTGTTTCCCAAGGAGGGGGAAACAATTTCTAGAGTCTCACAGAGTCATGGTGTCATTTAACTGGAAAACTAAAAAGAGTGTGGTCCCATTTTAGAGTCCATGCTGGTGAGGCATTGGTTTTCATCAATTGTTTCTTAATATAAATACATTTTAGAGCTTGAGGGGACTTTAAAGAAACAATGCAAAGAGAAAGGGGGGGCAATCATAACATTTATTGAGCATATACTGCAAGTGGGGTACTCTGGTAAGCTTTCTCAGTCTGTTAGCTCATTCAATCAATCTTCACAAAAGTTCTGTGAGATTTAGGATTGGATCCCATTTAGAGATAAACAGTTAAAGGATGGAGAGGTTCAATAATTTGCCTCAAGTCATAAAATTACTGGACGATAGATCTGTGAAGGCAATGAGGGCATTGATAGATGGGGGAAGTGAGCTGAAAGAGATGGAGGGGAAAGGCTAGTTGCAGGTATAGCCGAAACTAGAGTTCAGAGTCTATGACCCCAGTAAGTGTTCTTTCCCATCCACGGTCTCCAGCGGGACTGTTAACTGCCTAGAAAAACCATAAGTATGAAAGTATGGAAGGGAAATAAGAAGGGCAAAATAAGAAAAAATTGCACTTGTCACAAAACGTACCTGGGACTATGACTTTCTTTCTCCCTATACATGGTTCCATAATCTAAGCAAAAGAACTTCAAGAATTTTCAGTTGCCACTGTAACATCCCTGGTAATGTATTTATATAGCCTTTATTTTCCCCAGGCAGTGCCTGTGTCACCTGCTGAGTAGTATTTGACATGAAACTTGGCCCTGATGAAACAGCGCTGTTTTAGGTACTCTTGAAAGCTTGCAAGACTAGAAATAGGTTTATTATGCCATAGCTCTTACCTTACTTGAAGAAATCTGCATGAATACACTGTAACTTTGTTCTTGAGAGTGCAGATTTTACTAAGGGATGAACACATAACAAGATATAATATTTTATCTTTCCATCTTTTAACACACAGAAGCATGGTGTGTTGAACAAAGAGTGCTCAAGAGGAGAAAGATTTTAAATGATTATTCATTGATTAATTGATAAGTTTAGTAACAGGACATTTTCTCTTATGGACAATTCAGATCTCATAACATCTTGTTTTCTCTTTACGTTTGTAATTAGGGACGTCTGAGATCAATTAACAACTCTTCTTAGGTAAATGTAGAAAATCTAATGGCATGCATTCTTTATTGTTACTTGTTCCTCTGCCCTTAGCTTACATGTTTTATCATTCTCTGTTTTTAAAAAATATGTATTTATCGTATTGTTCTTAATTCATTACATTTATTTGCCTTGTTTCAAGTCCTTTTGGAAAATAAAGGAATATAGGTAGAGAGCTAGTCAGCAAACAAGCAGGAAAGCTACACTTACTCAATGGCATTGTGTCAATCAGGTATGGTTTCTTTTTTTACAGTTTAAAATGAGAAATTCCTTAAAGGGATTTAAATTTTCATCCTGTCTGGTATGCTCCTAATACCTATAAAGCATTTCCTGCTTTCTCTTTTGAAATAAGAATGATAAATTGGGTAACTTGGTGGAACTGAGCGGCAACGTGCGTGTGATGTGTTGCTGTCATGTACATAGAACATAAATTTTATGTTGTGGTAATGCAGATGTAGTCATTGTTTGACATTATTATTTCACTGCATACATTGATCAGTTCTCTATGTGTGTCATTTTATTAGTGGCTCTCGAGCATCTTGATTTGGGTTTTTCCTTTTTTTTTTTTTTGAAATGGTGATTAAAAGGTATTTGACACACTTTGCAATGAGTTTCTTAAGTTGCCTAACAAATGTTATTAAGCAAATATGAAAATTAACTCATAAAATCTGTGAGTCATGTAGAATAATCTACAAAATAAAATTTCCTAATTTAAGAGCTGAGTTATTAGTATCATCTAAGAGTTATTTTATCTCTTTGATTATTGTTCTTTCAAAAATATGCTCAAGATAAGTAATAAGAGAAGAAATATGTCAGCTTTGGGAGGTTTTACAGTATTTTCAAGATGTTCTTGATTATGGCTATCACAGTAAAATATACCCAGTTATAACTTCATCCTTTCTAGTATTAGGAAAAATTTCTAAGGCATAACTCTAGAGTAAAATTGTAATTATACTCTCTAAAACTAACATCATCCTAGCACTAATCTTAGCTAAAACCCTAATACTAATGCTGAGACTAGTTAAAGCCTCTTGCCCTCGGAGTAACATTTACTCTCATGCTAAAGCTAAATCCTAACCTTTCCTTAACTTTATGTTTAATATCATCATCGACACAAAACTTGGAAAACAAATAAGTTTTAATTCACATATAAATTCTGACTGGTGGTGTTTTCTCTGGGTCACTCTGTTGAGAAGGATTCTAAGGCTCAGTAAGAAAGGGTTCTCAGGTGAAATAGCATTGTCTGTCCTGATCCATGAAGAGGGAAGGGCAGCATGGATGTCAAGCATTTACCAACCCTGTCCTAGCATCAACTCTTGCCCTAAGTCTGGACTTAGCTCCCTGAAGGCAAATATTGCTGGCATATCATAAATGACAAAAGACTTCCCGGCTTTCATCTTAATTATAATAAAAAGATGGGGCTTGAGTTCCTTACTAAGGAGTTTTCTTCCTGAGGGGATTGTAAGAATTCTTTAGGGAGGAAGAAGATAGGTGTTATTTATTTTTTTTTCATAACTTGTCAGAATGATTCATTCAATCCCTATATATGAAAAAATATAGACAAAGGGTTGGAATTTAAAATCTCAGTGCTCTATTCTAATAAGAAAGTGAATGATTTCCAAAGAGACCACCTAACAATCATTCTGCTACCAAGGGAATATATTTTCTCATTTTATTTCTCTAGGACTTTTATTTAATACATCACATGTGCTTAATCTCTGCCAATTGTTAATTTGACACAATCAATGGGGCATTTCACAGGATATAAGGGTCATTCGTACAGTGCAATCAATTTCTCTAAGCACAGGGGACATGATCTTCAAATAATGGTTGAGGAAATTATTTTTTAAATTGGTTTTATTAAAAATTTTGAGCATAGACAAAGCTCAAAAGAGTGCAATGATAAATCCCCAGAAACTCTCAACCAGCTTGAACAATTATCGATCTGTGGCTGATCTCGTGTAATCAATTATATACCTCTCCATGTATCTTAATTCAAATTTTAGCCATCGTATTATGTTATATGAACATATCTCTGTAATTTAATGACTATTTTTAAATCAGCTTTATTGAGATATATTCAAATATCATACATTTACTAATTTAAAATGTATCCCTTGAGTTGTTTTAGAGTCACCACAATCTAATTCTAGAACATTTTCACCACTCCCTAAAGAAACCCGTACAAATTAGCAGACACTCCCCATTTTACTACCACCCTCCAGCCCTAGGCAATCACTAATCTAATTTCTTCCTGTATAGATTTATCTGTCCTGGGCATTTTATATAAAAAGAATCATGATATTTTGTGTTTGTGTTGCTTTCTTTAACTTAACGTAATGTTTTCAAGATTCACCCATGGTGTACCATGTATCAGTAGTTCATTACTTTTTATTGTAAACAATATCCCATTGCATGGATACATCACATTTTGTTTACCCATTTATCAGTTGATGGACATTTGGGTTGTTTTCAGTTTTTGTCTATTAGAAATAATGCTGCTGTGAATATATAGGTACACATTCTTGTATGGACTAATATTTTTATTTCTCTTGGGTATATAACTAAGAGTGAAATTGATGGGTAATATGGTAACACTGTTAAAAAAAAAAAAAAAAAAAAGGTTAAGAAACTTTTTGAGGACCTGTCAAACTCTTCCAAATTGGCTATACCATTTTATCTGTCCCATTTACCTCTCTGTTCCCTGAATTTAAGAAAAGATGTGGCAAAAAGAATCACTAAAATGTTTATTGAATTAAATTGATCCTTAGCTATAAAACATACAGTGTTATAGAAAATCAACTCCAGTTACTATTGTAAAATTGCAGGCCTAAAGCATACAAAATGAAGATACATTTGTGGTCATTAGATAAAATAGACGAATCTGTAAATATATACCCCAAAGTAGCTATCTTGTCATATTTCTCATGGATTTAAAGGAGATGATTGCTTAAACAGTACAAAGAAGCCTTTTAGAGAAATGTTCCACTTTTTGGATTCCATTTGTGCTTTGGTAGTTGAAAACAAACCACTGGAAAAAATGGTGGCAATGATAATAAAATTATTGAGTTAAATGACTTGGGTGTATGATTGTAAAAGCCCAGGGCTTTTTTGTCTCCAATAATACAAGTTAACAAAAGATACTCTGATATGCTACATAGTTTACCTCAGAGTTTTTAAGAGTCTTTCTAAGGAAACTATCACGATGACTGAAGTATAAAGGTTTTAAACGGAATGATAGGCAAATTTTAATGATTAACCTAATGTTTCATACTCTATGTCCCCTAACTTCAAAATTATAGCATGTTCTATACACCATCATGCATCGGTACAGGATCAGAGAACACTTCTCAAATAAGCATACATTCTTACTGTTTACATTTTTTAATCTCTTTAAGTACTACTATGGGATATTAGAAAGCACTGCAGTCCCTTTACAGCTATATAAATGCTATGGGTTAAATTGTCCTAAATAGTGTGTATCTCAACTACTGGATATGAAATGGATGCTGTTTATTCCTGTAGAATGTAGAACAAGGTAAATATTAACTCCATTTTTTATTGTTACAGATAACAATAAGTGTCCTTTTATTCAAATTGAGATAGTTTTAAGAACACAGTCTTCCCTTGAAGGTTGAAGACAAAATTACATTTTTTTTACAGAATATTTTCAATTATATAACTCTCAATAGGGTAAAATTCATATGTTACAAAAAGACATGTTCAAAGTTTAGAGAAAAGTTTAAAAATAGTTTGACTGGAAATTAAAAAGGACATTTCCTTTTCTCATTTAATTAGCTAGAAACCAGTGAGTTAAGAAAAGATCTGCACCAATAAAAATCATGCCTTCAGTTGTACTTTATGTTTCTATATTCACGTGGGTGTGTGTATGTGTGTGTGTTTTATAGCTAAGGACATATTTTATAGAACTTGTAAAGAATGGGCTGCCAGACCCAGTGAAATGGTGAAGTATCAGAGAGAGAGATAGTGGAACGATTCTGGAAACATTATTAGAGCTTATTTGCAAAGTACAAGAATGAGCAATGCTGTTTGGAACTGAGTTTGCTCTTTGTGCAAATTTTCTCCATGACCTCCTGGTGGATTGTCAGTAAACTCAAGACCACTAAGTACAGCTTTGAGGGTGAGAGGATTTTTTATATTAACTGTGAAAAGTGTTGTGTTCTCCTTCAGTGTTGGAATGGGTGAAAGCAGAGGTGTCTGGGAAATCAGCCGTCAGGGTTGATTTAGTTGATCATTCACATCTTCAGTCAATGCCTATTGAAGATACACTCAATGCCAGCCATTCATTATTTGGCAATGAGTGCATTGATGAGCCAGGCACCATCTTAGACCTTAAGAGGTTCCTGATATGAACCTAGCTCTGGAGACACATAAGTTTACAGATAAATTAATTGCAGGAAAGAATGATAAAGTCTAATACAGCCATAGTACGATGCACCGTAGGTATACATAGTCAAGTTGCATATCCTAGTTTGGGGAATTGCTTCTCAATTAGAAAAACAATTAAAACCTGTTTTTATTGCATGATTTGATTTTGAAGTTCTGAATCAAACTGAATATAAATATATACAAAATTATGAATTATGTAATTTTCATATGTGAAAGTACCTTATGGAAAGAACACGAGCGTTGATGTTAGACGCATAATACCCAGTATATCTAAGTTTGTTATTATTTAGGTGAATTTAGAAAATTAATTCACCTACCTATGTTCTCATATGCAAAGTAAAGATAATGTAAACTATACAAGTTGTTAGAATTGGACATTGGAAGTACCTAATATAATGCCTGATACCACCTAGCAGGCATTTGGTTATTGCAGAACTTTGCCGATCTTTTAATAAGCAAGTGTACATTGTGAATTTCAAAGAGGAGGGATGCTGTTAATGGCAATTCTAAAACTTGTTTAAAGAATAGAAATGAAAACTTCTAAAGGAGTGAGTGGTCTCAGCAAGGTGGTGGAGAAAGTAGCCCTAAACCTTGTTTCCTCCCACAAACACATGAAATCTGCCATAATTTAGGTATAGATTCCCTTTGTGAGAACTCAGAAACGAATTAATGTCTGGTACACAACAGGGGAATGCAAAAGCAGACTCACCAAAGGCAGAGGAGAGATTTGGGACATCCTATCAGTGGAGATTCTTCCCCGGGCACAGTACCATATGAACAAGGTGAAGATTGTATATTAAAAACTACGAAACACTGATGAAGGAAATAAAAGAAGACAAATGAAAAGATATTCTGTGTTCATGGATTAGAAGACTTCATATTATTAAAATGTCCATACTACCCAAAGTGATCTACAGATTCTGTGCAATCTCCACCAAAATTCCAGTGGCTTCTTTTTTCAGAAATAGAAAATTATATATATATATATATATATATATAAAATTCAGAAATAGAAATAGAAATAGAAATTATATAATTATATATATTATATAATTATATATAATTATATATATAACTATATATATATATAACTATATATGTATGTATATATAATATGGTACCACAAAAGACCACAAAGAACCAAATTGATCTTGAAGAAGAAGAACAAAGTTAAAGGCATTGCACTTTGGTATCAAAATATGTTACAAATCTACAGTAATCAAAACAGTATGGTACTGGCATTAAAGACATACAGATCAGTGGAACAGAATAAAGAGCCTAGAAATAAATCCACACATAGGTGGTCAACTGATTTTCAACAAGTGTGCCAAGAAATACACAATGAGGAATGAATAGTCTCTTCAAAAAAGATGGTAAAGTTGGATAGTCACATGCAAAAGAGTGAAATTGGAACTTATACCACATACAAATATTAATACAAAATGAATTAAAGACTTAAATATCTGAAACCATAAAACTATTAGAAGAAAGTATTAGGGGAAAAGTTCATGACATTGGTCTTGGCAATGATTTCATGGATATGATACCAAAAGTACAGGCGCAAAAAACAAAAATAAACAAATGGAACTATATCAAACTAAAAAGCTTTTCCATGGCAAAGGAAACAATCAACAGAGAGCAGAGGAAATCTAAGTGGGTGGAAATATTTGCAAACCCTATTTGACAAGAGGTTAATCTCCAAAATAATAAGGAACTCCTACAGCTCAATAACGAAACTAATAAACATTAAAAAAATGGGCTCAGGACTTGAAGAGACATTTCTCCAAAGAAGATATGCCAGTGGCAAATAGGTACATGAAAAACAATGCTGGAACTCACTAATCATGAGGGAAATGAAAATCAAAATCACAATGAGATATAACCTCACATTTTTCAGTATGGCTACTATCAAAGGAAAATAAAGATAAATGTTGGTGGGTATAAGGATAAATTGGCATACTTGCTACTGTTGGTGGGAATGCAAAATTGTGCAGCTGCTATGGAAAACCGTATGGAGGTTCCTCAAAAAATTAAAAATAGAATTATCATATGATTCAGAAATCTAACTTCTGGGTATTTATCCAAAAACATTGAATTCAGGATCTCAAAGAGATATTAGTACTCCTATGTTTATTTCTACACAATTCACAATAGCCAAGACATGGAAACAACTTAAATGACAGATGGGTGGATAATAAAAAATGTGGTATATACATGCAATGGAATACTATTTAGCCTTAATAAAGAACCAATTGTGTGATATGCAGTGAAATGGATTACACTTGAGGACATTATGCTAAGTGAAATAAGCCAGTTCAGAAATACAGTTACGATGTGGTTCCACTTATATCAGCTTTCTGAAGTAGTCAAATTCATAGAATCAAAGAGTGGAATGGTGGGTGCCATGGGTGGGGTTAAGGGAATATTAAGAGTTCCTAATCAATAGGCATAAAGTTTCAGTCATGCAAGATGAATAAGCTGTAGAGATCTGCTATGCAACATTGTACCTATAGTGAACAATAATTTATTGTGTACTGAAAAATTTGATAAGAGGGTCGAATTTTATTGCGCAATAAAATTTAGAGAAAATAATATTAATAAAAGAAACACCAATTATGCATGTGTCAAGTGCATAATAATTTCAAAAGCTAAATTTCTATTGTCTTCTTTGCCACCTACAGGGCACAGCGGTCTGAAAGAGGATGACATCAAAACGAGTCAACCACCTCCCAGTCCCATAAATTTTTAAAAATTTATGCAACATGGGTGCAGTTTTCATAGGTAAATGTTTTGTAATAATTATAAGCAAAAAACAAGGCTGTATTATCTGGTGTGATACTTTATGCATAAGTAATTATACTCTGTGATATTTTACAGCCCATTTAAACATTTTATGTGTTAATATATTTTCTAAATGCTGACTTCTAAAAAAGTGGCTGCATGATATGTTGCACTTTGCTACATCTGCAACTATTCTGAATTTTAATGTACTTCAGATATGCATTTGGAAGACAGTACTACATCTTTATTTTTTAACCCATTTTAATTGGTTATAACATAAAATAAATATACTATCAAATATAACATAATTTTATCCTTCATGTTTATTGTTGCTGTTGCTCTGACTGTCTCACTTTAAGTGTATACTTTTGGTATTCTATGATGACCGCTAGACGACATCTTATGCTAATTATGACCTTCTGTGAAAGAGACGGCAAACCCATGATCACTGTCTAACATGAAACACTAGGAAGTGATGCTGGTCGTTCAGAAACATGGGTTGCATTTTGTTTTGTTTTCGGTTTTTCCCCTATTGGTGTCCGTTTAACTGGTGTGGTCAATTGCTTAGCTTTTTCCCCAGCCAACGGTCCCAAAATAGAACCTGGTAAACAGTAGCCAATACGTCCGTCTTCCAACTTAGAAACAATTTTTAACCACAATCCAGTCAAATCAGCCCCTTCTCACACAGGAGACTCTGTGTGTTCCTCATTTCACAAATGTCAATGTCAGCTTGATTCTCTAATCTCGTCCACCCATGGTCTTCTCTCTACTGATCCTGTTAGCTATTTACCTATTTCTCCTCTGCCATAGCAACTCTATTGGGTAAGATTTCTGTAACCTCCCAAGTGCCTCAATACAGTTATCCAGGCGGTGTTCATTGGAGCTCCATTGTCCTCCCTAAGCATGGTTGGCTCTAACTCCGTCAGGACCTGGGGTTAGCTACTGTTATTGGTTTCCCAGGGTGTTTCCCTTGTGGCGACCTTAGAGTAAGTGTTCAAACTCAGTGCAAAATGTTAAGTGCAAGACCTAACATACTTTTACGTTGGAGTGCTGGAGAGGTTGTGGAGAAAAAGGAACCCTCATGCACTGCTGGTGGGAATGTAAATGGATGCAGCCACTATGGAAAGCAGTATGGAGGTTCCTCAAAAAATTAAGAATAGAATTACCGTACGACTCAGTAATCCCTCTTCTGACTATATACCCCCCCAAATATAAAAACATTTATCCTTAGAGATATATGTACACCTATGTTCATTGCAGCTTTATTCATGGTGGCCAAGACATGAAAATAACGGAAGTGTCTTTCAATAGATGATTGGATGAAGGTGTGGTACATATATACAATAGAATATTACTAATCCATAGAAAGCTGAAACACTGCCATTTGCGACCACATGGATGGATCTTGAGATTAGCAAATTTACATTTCTTAACATGAACATTTACTATCTATGTATACTGACTGTGTGATACTTGAAAACTTTTTAACCATGTTTCTGTTCTCCATCCTGAAAAGTATGTTATAAAAGATAAACTCAAACATTCTTTCCTCCCTACTTTAGCCAGCATACCAATTATTTTTCCTCCATTTACATCCAAGCCTCTTAATATATTTGTCCTTATTTTTGTTTCCATTTCCTCACTTTTAAATCATTTTTTCAAGCTAACCTTCTGAATGGGAGAAGATATTTGCCAATGATACATCTGATAAGGGGTTAATATCCAAAATTTATAAAGAACACATATACTTGAACACTAAACAAGCAAACAAACAAACAAAAACAATTCATTTAAAAACTGGGCAGAGGACCTGAACAGACATTTCTTCAAAGAGGACACAGATGGCCAATAGACATGTGAAAATATGCTTAACATCACTAATCATTAGAAAAATGCAAATAAAAACCACAAGGAGATACCTCCTCACTCCTGTCAGAATGGCTATCATCAATAAATCAAAAACAAATGTTGGTGAGGATGTGGAGAAAAGGGAACCCTCGTACACTGTTGGTGGGATTGCAAATTGGTGCAGCCACTATGGAAAACAGTATGGAGGTTCATCAAATATTAAAAATAGAACTACCTTATGGCCCAGCAATTCCACCTCTGGGTATTTATCTAAAGAAATTCAAAACACTACCTTGAAAAGATATTCCCTATGCTTTACTTTATATCCATGACTATTTTGTAACTACCAACTTGACTACTCAGGGAGATCACTTTAAATTATATGAAAGTCTAACCACTATGCTGTATACCTGAAATTAATGTAAAATGATATTGAATGTCAACTGAAATTGAAAAAAAGGGAGGGAAGGTGAAAGGGAATAGGAGGTTCAAATTTCCAGGTATAAAACAAATAGTCATGGGAATGTAACGTACAGCATAGGGAATATAGTCAATAATATTGTGACAGCATGGTTCAGTGTCAGATGGTTGCTGGACTTATCATGGTGATCACTTCTTTAGGTATATAAATGTTGAATAACTGTGGTGTACACTGGAAACTAATATATTATGTTAGCTATATTTTAATAACAGTCTTTTTTTAAAAAAGAAAAGATATATGCACCCCTATGTTCACTGCAGCATTACTTACAATAACCAAGATATGGAAGTAACCTAAGTGCCGATCAATGAACGATTGGATAAAAAACATGTGTTACATATATACAATGATATATTACTCGACCATAAAAAAAGTATTCTAATTGTATTTTAACATTCATTATTCCCTTAAAGTTTTCTCATGAAAGTTATCAATAAGTACTTGTGGTTAAATCATGCAATTAAAAAAAAATTCCCTATCTCTCTTTTCCTCATTGCAATGTAGACCTCTCCTCCCCCAACTGGGTGCTCCCATGACGTCATAAACTCTCATGCCATAGCATCTGTGAAACTTTACATGCTGTTTAATTTCTCTCTCATTGAATCATAAGCTTCATGAAAGCAGGACACAATCAATTTGATTCATAACCCCAGGCCCTAGCCCAGTGTCATGCATATAGTAGATGGCCAACAAATATATA
This sequence comes from Rhinolophus sinicus, assembly GCF_036562045.2. Lineage (NCBI taxonomy): Eukaryota > Metazoa > Chordata > Mammalia > Chiroptera > Rhinolophidae > Rhinolophus > Rhinolophus sinicus. Next base: position 41,969,173 of record NC_133764.1, on the reverse strand, counting down.
TCAACTAAACTAATGAATAAATGGAAAAAAAAAAAGAGAATCTAATAATCATGAAATGATATTCTGTCATTGATATTGTATTCTAGTTCCAGGAACCTAAATAATTTTAATATTATGCATCTCAACAAAGAACCGACTTCGCAATTATAGAGAAGAAAATCGTATTCAGAGTTTTTTGCCGAAAAGTGACAGTTAAGTATAGTTTTACAATTATTTGATAGAGAGGAAACTGAACCTCAGAATGAATTATCAGTTTCCTAAACTCAGTGGTAGAATGGCCAAGACCCTCTCTGGTAGATTTCCCTCCCATCCCCAACCCATGCTCCTGTCAATCAAACACGTTACATAAATTTAACCCACATGCCAGTAGATGGGAGAACAACAGCAAAAACAGAGGGTTGTTGTGATTTGTTGAACTAAATCACCTCACAGACATATAGCTGCAAAGAACCTAATTGAAATTAGATATTTCTGTTTGCCAGCTGTATCTGTTATTGGCAATTAGAGGTTTAGATCTTTTTGAAACTGAGTTCCAAGATTTCCTCCCACTCTCAGGTCACTGACAGATCGGTACTTAGCAGTGGGAGGAGAACGTAGTCAACATTTCCCTTTGTGTTCTTCCTGGGCTCTCTGGGCTAAAAACTTCAGCTTCTGCTTTACAGGTGTGATTTCTGACTATATATTTAGCTACACATAGAGAATTCCTTTTTCTAATTTGAATGCCAGGTGACTTATGAATGTGGAAGGAATAGTGGTTTCTGGAGTAACCAGAGTCTGCCTCCTGTGTGATTTGTGGGTTTGGACCCATGACCTTACAGTCTTCTTTAATGAGTTTCCCCGAACAAGTATTAGAAAGTGAAACAAAATTGCATTTTGGCTTTCTTCAAAATTCTACCAATTTGTTCTATGGCATAGAGTGTATAGGGAGAAATGCTCTGAATATAATAGGACTCTATTCATTCAAGATGAGAGCAGGAAAACAGTTGTGTTCACTGACTATACTTTATGTCTCTTAGATGGCTAAGAAAAGCTTTATTTGTTAGATATGGAATTCATAAATATAATGGTCACTAATTCAGTGTTATTCACAAATAAAAGGAGTGTAATTCATTCTGTCCTCACTATATGCAAGAGGAAGAAGCACTGTACGGGAAGTTAACATAAACATAAAGACAAGTGTGGACTTGTCCTTGGAAATCAAACAATCGCTTACCTTCTCTTAAACACCATAGAGGTTTTTATGTCATTATTAGCTGTTTTACCATAAAACCAAAAAGAAAGAGGGACTGAACTCATTTAACTACTACTAATTTAGATTACAAGTAGACAATGCCAACAAATTGAGCTATTCAATTGGTAAAATAATCAGTTAAATCTGTTTATTTTTTTCTAATGGCAAGAAGTTAGTGAAATGACAGATATTGTTCCCTTCTGTGAGTTAATCCTTTATAATACAGATGACACTGGGCCTCCCTTTCAATGGACTATGACACAGGCTGTCACACACTCTCTTATCAGGGAGAAAGAAAAAACAAGCCTCACATGGTTTAGCCTCTAGCATTATTATACTAGTCACTATGCTACACAGGGTAACATACTTTATCTCATTTAATTCTCATAATAATCATATGCGATAGACATCACCAGTCCTGTTGTTCAAGATGAAGAAACTGAGGTTTAAGTAGTTTACATATTGACCAAGTCTGCCCATTCTGTAAGTCAGATGGGCAAACAGTTTGTCTTATTTCAAATCGTTAAGCCTGTGCTCTTTGGACTGCATCATGTTGCAACACACGGTCAGCATGAAGATAAAATATAGGGAAGGAGATAGAAACTTACTTAACATGAATAATTGGGTAAGGGGATAGGAAATGAAATTTGATATAAGTGGTTTCACTTTGGTATATGGTGTAATGTTCTAATAAGTGTTCCAGTAACTTAGTCAAAGCCTTCTGCAGAAGCTCGTGAATTGGATGGGTAGGATCAAAGTGAAAAACAGAATGAAGAAGTGATGCTTAGCATTTGGCATTGATCAACGTGTTTTGCACCTATCTTTTCTCCTTGTCTATCATTATTGCTGCTATTAATTTTTTTCCACCTTTCTAAAAGTTCTATCTATTCTCTGAGTGTTCCTTTTTATATGGATGCTATATTTTATCTCTTTGAGAATATAATAGTTTTAAAAATGCTTTATTCTGCTCTGTGTATTGTCTTTCTTCCTAAGTCATTTATTTGTTCTTTTAGTTTTGGTCTGTATCTTTCACATTAGGGGATTTCCTCCAAAGTATGTTGATCCTTGGCTGACGGTGCTTACTTCACAGAAAATAATGGTCCCATATAGGAGATGACTGGGCATTTAGAATGACGATATGGTGATGAGGGCACTCATCATGTAGACAATTCTTCCTATCTATAGAATTGTTAGACAAGCAATGGGTATTTTTTTATTGGAAAGTCTTCCCATACTTGAATATCTATAGGCATTCAACTGTGGGTCTATGCCCAGAGAATGATATTCTTGTAGTTACATAGAAGTGGGGATGGTATAATCCTAGTTGCTTAAGGATTAACCATTGCCTGGTTTTGAGCTTAAGAAAAGTAAAGGGGCTGTAGTAGCCCTCAGCATGACATAAACTGCAAATGTTATGTTATTATCAGTATGGTACTTCTTTTCCATTCTCAGTGGTACACATATCTCCATAGATAAACTGTTATTTTTCAGGAGTTGAGGGTAGATGGTCACTTGGTTGAGTGGAATGGAATAAAGTATCCAGGGGATATGATTTCTATGTATGCAAATATTCTACGGTCTTGTTTTTTTAGCCCTGCCTTGCATGAATGTTTCGGAGGTCGTTAGTGCTCCTAATCTGGGAAGCTTTCTGAAGTGTATCTGACATCTGTTTTTCTCTGTGTTGTTCTCTCCCTTGCCCCCTGATAGGCTCGGGCATCTCCTTTCTTATGTCTTCTAAGTGAGTTATTTCTCATCAATGTGCCTTTTTTTTTATAGGAGGGCACAGCTCACAGTGGTCCATGGGGGGATCGAACCGGCAACCTTGGTGTTATTAGCACCACGTTCTAACCAACCGAGCCAACCAGCCGCCCCTCATCGATCTGCTTTTGGTACCTTGTAACAGAGATATGATAGCTCTAAGAAAACCTAGTTTCTTTTTTTTCCTTGACACACCTCTAGACTACGTTTCTGAGCCTTCCTTACAGCCATGTGACTGAGTTCTTGTTATAAAATATGAAGTTGGTGATAAGTGCCATGTCCACGTTTTGCCTGTAACAGCCTCTCACATATAGTTTTCATTCTGTTTCACTCTTCCTTACATGATAATCCAGGAAGCCATATCGTAAAGATGGAGTACGGAAAGTCTTCCCATGAGTAAAACTATGTTCACATTCAAAGCTATTGAAAATAAGAGTTCCTGTTCATTATCAAAGAGGACCATATACTGCTAGGGAAGGAAGAGCAAGCTCTAATTCCCAGGACTCTATCTATAATTGAAATAATATTATCTTTCAGCTTCATTTAGAATATTTACATTGGTGGAATTTAGTGAGAGTAAAGCGACAGGTTTTATCTTCATGGTCATATTAAATATCAGAGAACCTGATTCAGATAAGAGAAAAAAAAAAGGTTTAAAAATCTTTCTTTGAAAGATTTTTTTTCTTACTGTCTTCTCACGAGACAATGTGAAGAGGTAACAAAAAATGTATGTCCTTGATGTCTATGGGGCATGCCTTTATTCCTCCATACTCAAGGAGGGGAGATCACACCAAAAAGGAGACACTTGCTCCCTCCCTGTAAGAGTTTGTATTGGGTACTGTTCTTTTTCTCTCAAAGGATATTTTTTTAACAACGAGCACTAACTCATTGACTACTTATTTCCTCTGCTAGGGGAAATTATCTAATTAAGCCATATTCTTAGTGATGATGAGTAGTGTTCTTTTCCCTCAAGGATCAGTATGAAGAACGTTGGGCATCCAAGTTCCATGCTGCAGGCCCTCCTGAACAAGGTCTCTTGGAGGTGAAAGAAATAGGATGGGGTGGGGTTTGCTTGCTCTGTGCCACCTATGACTGACACTAGCCATTTGCTCCGGGCATCTTTGTCTTCAGCTCAGCGATGTGGCAGCCAACAATGAGACTGCACATTCAAGCTACATTCTCTAATCCAGGTTTGCCATAGAGATTTTGAAAGCTTACTTGAAGCTTTCAGGTTGTCTTCATTAGTTAGAACCTGTGAGCGAGAAGAAGTGAAGTCACTCCCAACTCCAACAGAATCAGAATCATTAAACTTTTGTTTGTAGCCACTCCCTCGTGCTAAAATCCTAGTGTAGAATTTATGAAGTTACCAGATTCTTGGTAATGTTTTAAAAGAGGAAAGGCTTTCAGTGAGTGAAAACTATATTTAGGTTCATAATCATTGAAAATACACAGAGCTCCTGTAGATTGTATAGTAATAGAGGACCATATAATACTGGGAAAGGAAGAGCCATGAAGGTCTGTTACTGTTAGTCTTGATCGTCTCGCAGATGGGGAGAAGTTTTTATATATTGGTTGAAACCTTAGCCATGGGTAATCTCTCTGTAAATATGATAATAGATTAGACTGTCTATTGCACTAATTAGCTATAAAAGCACCGAAAAGAAACACCTGGATTATTTACTAGGGAGAACCTGATTGTTGCAAAAGCATTTTTCTTCCCACTGCCAGCCCCAAGCTAAAGTAGGCCATCAACTGAAACTTAAAATGGATGAAAACCCAATTGCTTTAATAATGCACCATGCAAATCACCCCATTGTGAAATCTTTTCCTAGGTAGAGACTCTCCAAGTTGCTTGAGAGGATGGAGTATAACACCTATGTTGGACGTCAGATATTAAGAAAAAATAGTTGAGGGAAGGATATTCATGAGGTTGCAAGAGTTGAATACCATTGCTGTTCTTTAATTTAGTAAAACATGTGACAAGCAATGGAATTCTGAAGGAAGAAGGAAAAAGAGAAATGATGAAGATAGGCAGTGGAGATGGAGATGGTAATACGGATAGTATTGAGAGTGGTAGCACAGCTGATGATAGCGTTTTCTTGAGGATGAATAAAGAAACTACAGAATTCATGGGAGCAGGAGAGTCATTTATATGGTAGCAGTAGAAACTGTATGGTAGGAGGTGACTTAACTCTAAAATCTCTATGGTTCGTATGAGCGTAAAGCCTCCTATCCTGTCTCTAGGAAATAAGTCTTGTAAGTATTCAAACACTTCTGTGAACTAATTGCTGTTGCTTTTGGACTGCATCTTAAACACAATTTTGCTCTGAGGCTTGGTGCTAAATGAAGGTGTCAAATTGCTGCATACAGTATGATATAAATTAATGATACAAAAGACGATCTGCAAAATGTCTAGTCAAAGCTTTGTTGTTTTGCGGCAAGATTTAGCATTGCTCCCTGTTTGAAATTGATTTCCTTTCAGGAATTCCTGTTTCTCAAATCAGTAATGTGAGCAAGTGTGTGGTGCCACTTTGATAATGTATAAAATGCCTCTTTTCATCCTTCTTTTCATGACATAAAAGGTAAAAGTAAACAGTGGATTATTTTTGACATCTGCGATTTAATTTTTGAGTCTTGATTTCAAATTATGACAGGAAAAAATAGTTCAAACTAGTGCTTAGCCTCCTTGTGAGGTAGGGGTGGGCTCTTTATTTGACTGCCATCAGTACTCTGTTTCTTTGGATTATGGTCAACATAAAGAAATCCAATGTGGTTCTTTTGCAAATAGAGATGGACATGAACCTCTAAAGACCTTTATCTTCCCAAAGTGTAGTTTAAAAAAGGGCAATAGCTAACATTTGCTCTTCCACCTATGAGCTGGGTACTGGTTTATTTCATTCAACCTTTACAAAAAGTTTATAAGACAGGTATTAAGATAAGCCTAACATTACTTTTGAGGAAACAGATTTAAAATAGCTTGTCAAGATCAAAGACTCAGGAGTTTCATTTTATTGTATCTAAAAGTAAGCTCCATATTCCCTCTTGGTACTCTTAATGAGATTAAAATGAATGATGCACAGATGTAATTGTAAGAAACAGCACAGAAAAAGATTTTATAGTGTATATCTCAAACTCATTTTGACCTTAATGGCTATCTCATTTTTGTTTAATTGTTGATGAATTAATGAAGGAATTTACTGTTATTCTGCCTACTTTTTAAATTGGGTTAGGGTAATTTTGGATTCTTTTGATTTGTTTTGAGGTCACTGTCAAAATATTTAACAACCATACAGCTCCACAGTACAAACCAACCACTCAGAAGCCAGCTGCACACAATTCTTAGGCGTCTTTCATTGTCTCAGTGTGAATGTCAGTCCTGAATTTATGTTCTTCTGGTGGTTGTTGGACAATGGAGAGGCCAACACATGGTGACATGTACCGTGTTTCCCTGAAAATAAGACCTACCTGGAAAATAAGCCCTAACATGGTTTTCAGGATGACATCCCCTGAACATAAGCTCTAATGCGTCTTTTGGGCAAAAATTAATATAAGACCCATTCTTATTTTGGGGGAAACACGGTATTTCAAGAATATCTGTAACCAGGTAAGGTTCGTTTTTTTTTCCCCCAGTGTTAATGAGTCTGTACTTTTTGTCACACGAAATGTGAAGAGCTTGTAAGGAAAAAAAAATTAAACAAGATTACTGAATGTGGCCCTTAAGGGCAAGACTTTCTATTTTGAGACCAGTGTTTTCATCCATAATCTCATATTCCCTCTCTCTCCTGAAAAGATCTTGTTTTTTTTTATTATGATGTGTAGTTTTTACAACAATTAGAAGGCAGGTAGACATAAATCTTGATTATATTGTGGAATGAGAAAGAGGCTCTTAACCTTTATGTAAATTGTGTGTATGTTTATATCCCTGAACTGACGTTAAACATCGCAGTCCCTGTTTTCATTATAGCAGCAGGCATCCTGAAGCTGATGTGTTTTCTTAAGATTTTGCAAACCAGCCTGCTGTCTGTCCTTGTATGTTATTCAGCTTAAGCTCCCAAGAAGGTTGTGTGTTTTGGGTGGTTGGAAATAAGGTGAAGTGCGAATGACCAGTTGTGAAAAGATGCATCAGAGAAGGAATAAGGAGATTGGAGATGCAAGAGAAACTAATGAAGGCCAAATTGCAGAAGAGGGGACAATCTAAGACCGGCCAACATATATAACAAAATAGGCATTTTAGCAGTGTGTCTTTGGGTAAGTAACTTAACTCCACTGAGTCTCCATTTCCTCATCTGTAGAATGGAGTTGACACTTAACTTGCAGAGATCTTACCAGCCTTGGTTGAAATAACATATAAAAAACATCGAACAGAGTTCTTAATGCATAGCAACAACCAATTCTAGTTGAATAATGTCCCAGACATCCTTGCTGGATCGTTTCTTTCCAGTGTTATATTCTGTATGATTTCATAGTACAAATAGTGTGAATCACAAAACAAATATCCTTTTTTTTTTTTTTCCTGTCTCTGGTAAATGCTAATGTTTAGGTTTTCTCTTCTGCCTGCTGTCAAAATAATTGCTTGGTTGCTTGAATTCATGGTAGATAACCCCCACCCCCAGTTTCTTTTCTTCTCAGAATAGGTTTCTTTTTCCTTTTTTCCTTTTTTTCTGTAAGTAAATGTTGTGCTCCTTTATGAATAATAAGTTTGTCTCTCTTTTGATAGACTCACTCATCTTATTTGTCACTCTGCTAAAAGTAGATGTTAAACCATATCATGAATGCTTATGCCTCTAAAAATAGAAAAAATGAAATTTATTGGGCCTGAATTGCTTTTATGTTATGTTACTTGAGATTAACTTCAGTGTGAAATTATGAATTATATTCATGTATAGAGAATCTGGGGACACACTATTGCTGGTGGACTTCAAGTTTAGCTGTTCTGCCTTATTGATGGTGTAAAAATGAAATTAATTTGGAAGACACTAAGTCAGACTTTGAATTTTGTTGGTGGCTTCAGATTCCATAATCTAGGGCAGTAGGTCTCAAAATTGGCTGGGTATCAGAATCACCTTAGTAGTTTACTAAAACATTTGCTGGGGCCACACCCCTGGAAATTCTTATCCATTCATTATGGGGTGAAACTCAGGCATATATATATATATATATATATATATATATATATATATATATATATATACACACACACACACACACATATACATATACATATATATATATATAGGATTTCTATGCAGGGAGACTGGTGTTTGGAAACCAATGATGGGTTAGAAAAGGGACCATGGAATAAAAAGTGGGACAATAAGCCAATGAAATTTATCTGTAAATTTTTGTGTGTATTGGACACAAGGAACATTTAGGGGAAAGAAAAAATACATTTAATTTGACAAAATAAACCTAAAAAAACTAGAGAAATGTTCTCAGCAGTCCTGATTCATTTATTTTATGATATTCTACAAATTATGACGTTAAAAAAAAAAATCTATCTGGGATCACTTTTCTAACCCAGACTACTCTTACAAAGCAAAATACTTCTATTTTTTGATGTGCTTATGAGCCAAACACTTTACCTTGCTGATAGTTAATAAAACTGGGGTAAATAAGATGGCAGAGTAAAATGGTGCTGCTCCAATGGACAGTATTGTCAATGAAACTAGGAGATGCCAGAAGAGATGCCTACAGTTGTGGCTCTCAACCAGCTTTGATGAAACTGACTTATCCTATGAGCCAAAACTTACACGCTTCTTTGGAACAATAGATATTGGCAGTGTAATTTGGCCATGAAACTTTCTGGATATCATTGGCTATAATAGAATAGCAGAGAAGGAAGTAATACATGAGGAGAACACGTGAAGACATGCCATATTTGTAGGAAGCAGTCTGTCAGTGAGGCAAGGTGAAGGGGAAAATTGCTTTCTGTTGGCTGGGGAGAAATAGATGCTGAAATAGATAACACACAAAATCTACAACCTTTTGCCTCATGAAGGTTCAAGGGGATTTGGGGAAAATTCCTTAGTCTGATATCTTGTTCCTTTCCCTAACACAAGACCCCTAGAGATGGTTTGTCTAGGGATAACTCACACTATTCATAGATTTGAAAATAAATAGGAAAGACATCATTCCAAGATTTGTAAGGAAGCTCTATAAAAAAAAGTGTTCAGTAGACAGAAATAAAAAATATTTCATCAAGGGATCAGTGACACTAACATTATTTGCTGCAGGGCTATACTGCATCTACAAGAGGTTTTGGCCAAAAGGGATTTTGTTTCCTGCCTCTGAAGCATATGACTGGTTCCTGGGACCTTTCTAAGGCTGTCACAGAAAATTCCAAAGCTGTATTTGGCAGCAGAAAGAACAGAAACAGCAGAAATAAAAGAAATATGACCTCTAACTAATTTCTATCTTCAAGTAATCATGTGCAAGTGCATTTAACTGGCCAAATCTAAATGTCACCTAGAATCAAGATGAAAGTAAGGCTAGAAAATGTAATTTTTAAAAACATTACAAGTAAGTGTTTAATGCATAAATGTACAGCTTCATGAATTACTATAAAGTAATCTTTAATTACCACTCAGAAACTCTAGGAGTTTTAAAAAATATGAAAATGTGCTCATCCTCACTCATGTTGAAAGAAATATAAATTATGACTATAATACACTGGCATTTTTACCTATCAGGTTAGCAAAAATAAAAAAATGTTTGGTGTCACTCATTCTATTATTGCCAAGAATATGAGTAAACGGAATCAAAATTGCAGGTAGGAGTGTAAAATAGTACAAGTCTTATAAGGGAAATTTTACAATATCTATTAAAATTAAATATGCACAGACTCATTGACCTAATGTTTTACTCCAAGGACTTTATTCTACATATGTACACACATCTGTAAGTATATTCATTTTGGCATTGTTTCTAATAGCAAAAGATTGAAACAAATATTAAATGATAATCTAAAAGGGACCGGATAAAGATGTTTTTATAGTACATTGTTAAAATGGAATAGCTGTGCAAAAGAAAGAGTCGCTTCTGTATGTAATGCTATTGAATCATCTCCAAAATATATTAAATACAAAAATCAAAGTGTAGAATATTCTCCTATTGTGTATATGCAAAACACATGCAGATGTGCATGCATGGAATATTTATATACTGTAGTTGTATATGTAACATACTTTCTCTAAAAAAAAACACAAAAAACTAAAAACTATTAATGAGACTAGAAGAACAGTTGTCCTCAGGAAAAAAATAGTGTGAGTAAAGAAAAAAGTTATGACAGAGATTTCATTATCTACCCTTTTACACCAGTTGAATTTTGCTTCATGAACACGTATAACCTGTTCAAAATTGATTTTTAAAATAAGTTACTTAGCTTCTAGTAACGTTAGGTTTTCTTTCACTGTATACTTTTTTAAAAAGTTCTGGGCATTTTAAAAAAATCATATTTATTGAGATAAAATATAAATACATTATAAAATCCACTTTTTAAGTATACAAGTTCAACGATTTTTAACAAATAGAGATGTGTAACCATCACCACAATCAAGATGAAGAGACTATTTCTAATATGTGTATATTTCTTTTGGGAAAATTAATCCTAGGTACATTTATAATATGATGAGAGAACAATTACAAATTATGACTCATTAAACATTCAGTCACTATGAACAACCACATTATTTTTATTTTTGTGGGTGAAAAATGATTAGTTTGTTTTGATCTTTCTGTATCATTCTTTACTTAGCCTGTTATGAAGACAACTAAGAGTTGGAAGAGGGATAAAAGCATTAATAATGCATAAGAAGTCCCAAATGCTATATTTTCATGTACTAATGCTTCTATAAATACTGACCTTATTCCAAAAAAAGAAAAAAAAAATAGAAGTTTCAGATAATGAAAGAAACGTGGTCATGGAAGGCAAAATGATTGTTAATTGCATTTTGAGTAGTTAAGCTAAATTTTCAGTAATATTCCACATTTTTTTCAAAGTTATATGTGTTTAGCCCCATCAGCCAAAGCATATATGCATACATAATTATTTTCTGTATTACTGTACATTAGTTAATTCTCTCCTCCCTCCCGTCCCACAGTTATTTCTTTATGTCTCACTCTTTTTCTTTCTTCACACGTGCTCTATTCTACCCCCTGAATATGGCCTGGAGTATGAATGATTTTTTTCAGTTCTAGGATACTCCTCATGAAATCTCTATGCTCCTAATTCAGAAATATGACTAGAGATTTATTAGGGTTAATATTGAAATTCTGCGAGCAATCTGCCTTCCTCCTCCAAGTCTCTTCTCGGTTCAATTGCCTGCAAGACTGTGGAAAAATGAGTTAAATTTTCTCTTAGTAAAAATTTCCTTGCAATTTATGAATGATTTGTAATGGATAGACATCATTCCTTCCTTTCAATTTTTGCATCAGACAAGTGCACATTTTCCTTCTTCACTTAATTTTAAAATAAAAAAGAAACTGCCCAAGAAGGAACCCCAATATCTCTAATGTCTCAAGGCAAATGTTCTACAGCATCCCTTATGTTTCATAGATTTGAGTCTTCATTCTTCTTAAGTGGTACCACATGCTCTACTGGGTCTCCTGGTTTTCCCTCTGTATTGACCCTGATGATTATATTTTCGCTTCTGCCATTTACTTGCAGAAATTCATTAAACATTGAAGAATGGCATTTTGTGAGGAGTTTAGGAGGGGTGGGAAAGAGGGAGTTTGATTTGTCTTCCTATCCTTTCACATAAGGTGCATATGTAAATCCTTCCTCAGGCAGAACCTAATGAATTCAAGCCATTAGACCATTACTTTCATTTCCTTTTTAGTGTCCTGGATAATATCCAAAACATGCTTATTTTAAATTAAATAGCCTTGTTATCATTAGAGTGTTTTCATAATTCTCAGACGATATATGCAGACTTTGAATGCCCTTGAAGGTAAGCTTTGACACATCTTTAAATATCAAAATGATGATCAATGATTTAAGAATTTCCAAAGCAAACTAAGAATTATGGAAATGAGTAAACTTTTGATGAGTCTTGCTACATCCCAGAATGTTAGAGCTTGAAAGTGCAATTTGAGATCATGCAGTGCAATTTTTTCACTTTATAGATGAGTCAGTCGAGACCTAGAAATATGCAACATAGTTTTATTGTTTTATTATTTATTTATAATAAGAAAACTAAGTCTCCATATCCCCAGTCTGTTTCTTTCCACAGTAACATCTTCCTAAATCTAACTAATAGTGATAAAAATGAGGTATTTACAATGTGCTCAAAGTATTTTTATTTTTTTTAAAGTACCTGATACAGTTCTTCATGGTTTTTATTCAAAATATTACCGAGGGTTAAGGAAGGTCAGCTGTGTCTTTTATTTCTACTGAAATAGCAAGCAGACATAATCGAGCTCATGATAATCACCCCAGAAGAATTTTTCTAGGTGGTCTAGGTATGTTATTCCATTTATATAAATCACTTTCTCATCTGTAGACCTAGTCGTTCTACGTGGATAATGGGACATTATCTTTGCAAGTATTCTTTTTTTTTTCTGTGAAAAGATCTCTGTGACAAATTGTTTAGGACAATTTGTACTATACATCAAAGTAAGTTAAAATTATTTCTTTTAGGGTGCTAATGATCTTGAGGAAGTCAAGTGATTGTTGGTAAGAATATAAGGGGAGAAGTGTTTTGCTCTGAATTGCAGTGCTTATTCAAATACAATATTCTGGGAAGGGAGGGAGGACCAAGGCTTCTTACAGCTCTTTACTAATAAGTAACAGGTGAGAACGGTGATGCTCACTACTAAAGTAGTAAATGAACAAGATAGACTTCAATTTTATTTCAGTTCTTAAATATTCCTTTGCTCCTCAGACAACTGTGAAATAACAATCAATAAAATAACACAGAAAACAGAATCAGTCCTTAGGACAGAAGCTTATAAAACAGTATGATTAGAAACGCTATTAAAAACGTTGATTCTATGTTCTAAGGTTTTCTTTCACAAATCAACTGGAATACATCTTTAAAAAAAAAAAAAAAAAAAACCTCTTACAATTTTACTTAAATGTAAATATGAATACCTGCAGGGGGAAGGAATGAAAAGAACAAAAAATTATTTGTTGTCTATTATATGGTAGGTGCCCTGCAAGACACTTTACGTGTATGACCTTACTTAAACTCCGTAGCAACCTACACAAGAAAAACCAGTCTCGGAGAAGTCACTTAACCTACCTAAAGTCACATGGAAAAAAAAAACAAGGACAGAAATAAAACTTGATCTCCAATCTGCCTGACTTTAATGTTTTAATTGTTCAGGAATTTATATAGGTAGATAGAGATAGAAATAGATATAAATATAGACATAAATATAGAGCTAGATATAGATATAAATCCCAAATGAAGGATAGTTTATATATATAATTACAATATTTTATATATAAATACTATATATGTTTATACACACACACAGAGACTTTGGAATAAGAATGGTGGTTTGCTGCTTTTGCCACAAATATGAATTATCTTGGAGCTTCAAAAAATTTCAGTGCCCAAGATCTACCCACAGAGATTTTAAACATGTTGTTGTGGGGTGAGCCCTAAGTATTGGCATGTTTTAAAATCCCTTAGGTCGTTCTCATGGATAACTAGGATTGAACACCACTCCCATAGCATTGGCTAGCAGATTTTAGTGTCTTCAGAATCATTGGAGGACATTTTAAATCCATAGTTTCTGGTTTATTACACTTGGGTTGGGGCTTTTTATGGACTGAATGTTTGTGTCCCCTTGAAATTCATATGTTGAAGCCCTAATCCCCAATGTGACTTGGTAATAGGGCCTGTGAGAAGGTGATAAAGATTAAATGAGATCATAAAAATGGGGCCCTAATCCAACAAGGCTGGTGCCCTAATATAAGGGAAATAGACCCCGGAGCTTTCTCTCTCCACCTTCTGAGGACAGAGCAAGTAGATGGCTGTCTGCAGGGTAGCAAGAGGGTTCTTCCCAGAAACTGAATTGATCTTGGACTTTCTGGCCTCCAGAACTGTGAGAAAATAAATTTCTGTTGTTGAAGCCACCCAGTCTATGATATTTTGTTATGGCAGCCCTAGAAGACTAAAACAAGGCCAAGGAATGGACATTTCTAAGAAATTCCAAGGTGTTCCTGATGCTACTGGTCCAGGGACCACATTTTAAGAATGAATGGTTAACAAAATAAAAGCTTAAATAACCAGAAGTTATTAATTGATTGTGTTCATGCACAAATGTGTCTACAATGTGTATGGTGCTGTGATGAGTTCTAGGAATTTAGAGATGAAGGAGACAAAGCCCATACAATCAAGGATCATATGGTCTTGCCATCGGGTCGAATAGCAATTTCACCTCAAAAATACTGTGATATTGAAAAAGTCACTAAAATTTGGGGTTCTCAGTGTCAGCACTGGAGAAAACAATGGTGGGAAATGTGGATTCAAGAATGCTCTTGAGCTCTCCCTGGTTTAACTTGCATGATTTTAGTTTTAAGGCAAGAAGTATGGTGGGAGATAAGACACTTGTCCAGAGGAGCAGCAAGAGGCTTAGACTGAGGTAATCTACAGTCCTTGGACTTTCTAGGAGAGAATTTGGGTTCTCTGGCGATTTTTATAAGACTATCAAAGTGAGCTTCAACATGTGTTTGGTTGGGTTCTATTCAGAGAACTTACTCATGTCTTTTAAATTAAATCCTCATAAGCATGAGAAATTATCCTCATCTCATTAAGAATGTTTCCCTTTTCATCATATAGGAGGTCAGCAACCTCTGTTCATTTGTGGTTCCACAGTGGTGTTCATATCCTCGTGGTTTAAGAGTGAATTTATGCCATGCTTCCCTGAAGATGTAGGTTTCAGCAAATTGTCTTGTTAATAGGCATTCTGTGTAGGTTTAATGAGTTACAACAGACTCTGTCATACCCAGAAAACCCACAGAGAAGTTTGCTCATTCATAGCACCTTGTCTACATGCAACTTTGTCTTTTATCCCTAAATAAACTGAGAGACTATTCTTCACTTATATTTTTTATAAAATATGTTCTTACAGAAAAAAAAAAAAACACTTCTCCTTTATATTTTTACCAACAATTTATTTATTCTAGAGAGAACCAAAGATGTGTATTTAGTATGTTTTGAAATTTTGGGGTCTTCTTGTTTGATTTGTTTGATTTAGATAAATACATGAAAACATATTATTAGATTATACTACCCACTTAATGCTAGGCATTACTGATTTATGAAAGAAATCTGGCTACAATTTTTAGTAATAAAATGAGTAAGTTCATATATAGAATGTAGACCAGCATCTTTTCAAATCATGGCACTGCAAGAAAATTAGTGAAAATAACTGACTGTCTTCTTCGAAGGGTATTTACTGTCAGAAAATGACAGTTTTGAATGTCTTAAACTAGCTATCCTAACCTCCAAAAATAACGTGTTTTTTCTTCAAAAATTTAGTTACAAACAAAAAGGAAGGAAAGAAAGAAAGAAAGAAAGAAAGAAAGAAAGAAAGAAAGAAAGAAAGAAAGAAACCCTATCCTGAGATGATAAGAATCTGAGAATATCTACATATGCAAAGTCAGTGAAGAATTTAATCAATCATTGTGGTATCTATCACACAAGCATTGCTATTAATGCAAAACGTGGGGTCTTTTGAGAACTGAGTTAGTTGATTCTGGGCTACATCAGTCTGATAAATGATTGGTTGTATATTTCACTGTTCTCCTTGAATTTAATTCACATTGGCAGGTAAAATTCTCCTTTACAAAGTGGCCAGCTAGGGAAATCACTTTGGAAGGAGCGGAAACTGCAAACTTCTTGGAGAACCTAAGAAAAATGAATCTGGGGATGACATTGGAGGCTTTGAAAAATGGATAAATTCTTGGTCCAAGAACATTGAAAATGCTATTCAAGGGCTCTGAAAAATGAGACCACTGGGTTGTACCTGGAGATTACTGAAGGCCACGACATTGTCTTCACCTATCGTAAAATAGCATTATCTACTCAAGAAACAAAAACCAGAGGGTCCTCACTGTACAGCCAGTTTGCCCAAGAGGAGATATTCTGCTTTATACACATGGTGAACTAAGTAGGTACAGTTGTTTTCTCTTTACTAACAAATAGACAAGTTTTTATTTTTGTTTGTGTTCTTATCAGAACCTCATCTGGAAAAATTCAGAAACAATTTTGTAAGGAAATCAAGGAACCAATGTGTGGGGTAATCCAACTCTGGAATCTATGGTTTTGCTTTGTTGTAGAGAGTCGACCCAATGAAATACTAAATATGCAAATATCTTCTCCCATTCAGTTGGTTGCCTCTTTGTTTTGTTGATGGTTTCTTTAGCTGTGCAGAAACTTTTTAGTTTGATACAATCCCACTCTTTTTTTGTTTGTTTTCTTTTACTTGCCTTGCCTTTGAGGTCAAATTCATAAAATCCTCTCAGAACTCAAGGTCCATAAGTTTAGTATCTATGCTTTCTTCTATACAATTTATTGTTTCAGGACTTATGGTTAAGTATTTGATCCATTTTAAGTTAATTTTGGTATATGGTGACAGATAGCAGTCTAGTTTCATTCTTTTGCATGTTGCTTTCCAATTCTCCCAGCACCACTTATTGAAGAGGCTTTCTTTTCTCTATTATATATTTTTAGTTCGTTTGTCCAAAATTATCAGCCCATATTTATGTGGGTTTATTTCTGTGTTCTTAATTCTGTTCCATTGGTCTATGTGTCTGTTTTTCAGCCAATATCATGCTGTTTTGATTATTGTCGCTTTGTAGTATAAATTGAAGTCGGAAGTATGATACCTCTAGCCTTGTTCTTTTTTCTTAGGATTGCTTTAGGGTCTTTTGTGATTCCATACAAATCTGATTATTTTTTGTTCTATTTCCCTAAAAAAATGCCATTGGGATTTTGGTGGGGATTGCATTGAATCTGTATATTGCTTTTGGTAATATGGCCATTTTAGCTATGCTGATTCTTCCAATCCATGAACACGGAATATCTTTCCTTTTATTTGTGTTTTCATCAATTTCTTTTAATAATGTCTTAGTTTTTAGTGTATAGGTCCTTCACATCCTTTAAGTCTATTCCTAGGTATTTTATTCTTTTTGTTGTAATTTCAAAAGAAATTATTTTTCTCATTTCTTTTTCTGAAATTTTATTGTTAGTATAGAGGAATGCTGGGTGGTGAACACACAATGCAACATATAGATGATGTATTATGGAAATGTACACTTGAAACCTATGTAATTTTACTAACCAATATCACCTCAATAAATTTAATTAAAAAAAAAAAAAAAAGAAATACTTTTTACCTTCCAGTGAATTGTAGAAAGTGGGATGTATGTGTATTTCAGATTTTCAGTAAAGAAAAGGTGCCTAGAACTTTATTGATTCTCAATCTTTTTATTTGATATGATTAATAATACCACACTTGATTCTAAATTTCAACTTAAAAAAAAATGTTCAGTGGTTTTTTTTTTTGTTTTTTTTTTGTCTCCCAGATACTTAAATGTCTATTTAGATTAAAGAGCTTAAATATTGCCAACTAACTTATTTTTATCAATAAAGAACTTTTGAATAGGCTCAGATAAAATGCAACTGTTTTTAAAAGGAGCATCTATTTCTTCTAAATAATAGATTCAGCAGTTTTCTGAACATATCCTTTACATTTTATTTTGGTTTCCATTTCAAACAATTGCTAATCTAAGTTTCTCAGGACAGCACAGTGCTGAGGAAGAGGCAGAATTTAAGCAGATAGATCAGTATTGACTATTGTTAATACCGTATGGAAAAATCTGTAAGGAACAAAATGAGATTGTTTCGAGCTTGTAATGGTCTCCCTGCTGAATTTCACCAGCCTTTGACTCTGGACAGCACACAATGATGAAGTAAGTAATGTAACTTCAAAATGAGCTCCTGGGCAATGACGCATACAGGATATAAACCTTGCTAAAACCAGAAGGGCCAGAACAGTTACTGACGGGCGGGCTGACTATTGAGATGGTATAAGGCACTGGTTTTAAAAAGTTCTGTTTCTTATCCTGTCTTCTCTTTAAAAAAACAAAATATGCTAGCAACGTGAAATCCTATTTGGTAGATCAAGATTCAAGACATACTGATATGCTGGCAAAAAAAACAATTGTTATCCTCCAAGATGATGATCGTTTCACTGCCTTAACTTGTACGTAGGTATAATAGATAACTTATCCTATGTAACACAATTTAGAAACTGGCTTAAACCAGCTCTTCTAAAACATAAATAATCTTTGAGGGTAGATATGTATATATATACCTTATCTCCAAAAATATTATATAGCCTATCAGCTGATTATGTTACATTAGACCAAAATTTCCTGGAAAATTTGACAGGAGTTCGCATTAAAAAACTATTGTATGTTTTCTGTATGTAATATTGGGATATTTCTCTGGTATGGAAAGATTAGAGTCATGACATTTTGGTGCAGCCACCTTGATGTGGCTCACCCACACATATTTTTACTAGGATTAAAAATAAGTCATTTCATTGGGGCATTGTAAAAGAGAAAAAGAGAGAGAGAGAGAGAGAGAGAGAGAGAGAGAGAGAGAGAGAGAGAATACTATTTTAACAAGAGCCACCTATTGAGAGAGACCTTAGGAATGCAGTTTTAAGTAAGACAAACACAGACTTTTCGTTTATGGAGTTTACCTTTTGCTGGAGAAATACACCTATGAAAAAGTACATAATTATTTAATTTGTATTGTGATGCAGGCTATGAGGGGGAATTATAGATCCATTATAGGGAAGCCTGGTTTCTCCTGGGTGTCCAGAACATGTTTATTGAAAAAGTAATATTCAGGCTGAACTCACAAGGATGAGGAGGACTTAGCTGGGTCAGGGGTTGACGAGAGCATTCCAAATATGGAACAGAATGTGCAAGGACCCTGAGCAGGAAGAAGATGGATTTCGTGGACCCTGAGACTTGAACAGGGACTGAAATAAAACATTGAGGGAAGAAAGGAGCAGGAGAGATGGGTGGGTCTCATGAGTGAAGCAGGTCTAGATGATACTGGAATGTGAGTCTACATTGAGGATTTTGGTCTCTGTTCTAAAAGAGATGGGTAACCATTGACCACTTTAAAGTAAGATAGTTAGATGATTGGATTTGTGCTTCCAGTGGGGAGAGGGTCGAGCCTATTAATGAATTTTGAAAAGCTAATTGGAGCCTGGAATAGTTTTGGCAACGGAAGCAGAGAAGCAGACATATTTGAGTAGTAACCATCTGCAGAAATTGAATGTCAGGTTACATGGGAAAGGAAGGAGTCTTGGAGGATTGTGAGGTTTCTTTCAAGAGGTATGATATGAATGGCTGGAATACTCTTAAATAGAATTAATATTATTTCAAAAGCAAAATCTGTGGTGGGATGAGAGATGAGGGAAGAAATTATGAACTCAATTTTGTACCTGAGTTTGAAATCCCCATGAAATATTCAAGTGAGGTTGGCAAGCAGGCAGTTGGATGTGTGGGGCTGAAACTGAGAGGAGAGATTTAGACTAGAGCTACAATAAATTTACTATTACAGGTCGCTCTCCCAATGCCAGGCATTCTAAAACCTTACAGGTACTAATCATTTAATCATCACAATAACCCCTTGAGGAAGCTGTTGTTATTATCTCTAGTTTGCAGAAAAGGACACTTTTCTAGTTTGCAGAAATGGAAAGCTTGAACAATTTGCTCATCATCACACCGGCACTAAGTAGATAGGAAGAAAGTTAGCAGCTGGCCTGCAATCTATTCTCTCTCTTTACTCAAAATAGCACAGAAAAGAAGGAATAGTAACCCAATCAGATCTTATTGTAAATATGCTAATGACAGACTTTCTGGCAAGCATATTAGTAGTATTTACCAACTAGAGAGTCTTTATCTATGTAATGCTTTTAGGGGATTTACCTGGTCTTCCTAGGATGGCTTAATAGAAACACACCTAAAATTTTATGAAACTATGAGCAGGATTCCATGGAAAATGTCACACAAAGTATGTCATTATTAGAGTTGAAAATGGAGAAGTTGTGTTATTCTTTTTAAAGTAATATACACACATCGCTTAGATTTCACATGGAGTACATATGGGCCCACATATGTTCCATAGGACCTAATGTGACCAAAAAGGATGTGAGGACTTATAGTGACAGTCTGAATTTCTCCCTCCTTCTCTTGTGCCTTGTGTATACTTGAACCTAGGAATAACTTAAAAAAATTTTTTTTTTTTAAATTGAAAATTATATCAAGGAGGATTAGTTGGCAAAGAAACCTGAAAAGTAGTTATCAGAGAAATATAAGACAACAACAGGAAAATGTAGAGCCATAAAAAACAGGAAATGAAGTTGATACTGTTGATATCGTCACCAATTCCTGAGCCTTCCTGAATTGCTGAACATCCTTCCTGGCCCTGGTATAGTCTTAAAGATAAAGCTGGGCTGCAGATGGTTAGGGAAAAAGAACAGTGAGGGTTAGAGATAAGAGTGAGGATGAGTCTCAGAGAATTGGGTAGGAGGCAGGGAGGAGGTTTGGTCAGAGATGGGGTTAAGGAGGGCTCAGTAGGTAGGCACCACCCACATTGAATTATTTATAAGCAAAAGACATATGTACGATACCAGTTTAATTTAGGAAAGCTCTTCAGTTATTTTAAGCAGTGTTTGCTCATTTTCTAAGACTTCTCTGATATCCTGAGTGATTTATCTCTTACATTCACTAATTACTTTATGAACATTATAATGGTCATACTTATTTACTTTCCAATAATAATTTCAGAATGCTAATAGAATTTATTTTGCTTTCTCTTTGAAAATTAAGACAGTAAATTAATCTGCCTTTTTGTAGGTTTCCTAATTGTAGTAATTTTATTTGATTGAATCTATATTAGGCACTGGAGTAGGGAGAGGAAATTGTGGGTCCATAAAGAGATCCCTTGAACTTAACTGTCAACTGTATAATCCATCCTCAATTAAAGTTTTTAAAAAGTTGTTCCAATAAAATACAATGCCATAAATAAACTTTAAAATGATGGTTGTAGGATTAAATAACGTCACATAACTCAATCAAAAATAACACATTCTTCTGGTTTATAAAATTAACACAGATTCATAAAAATTCTAAAATGACATGGGAATGAATAGAGTTGAAAGTAGACATTGTAATGGGTAAAAGTCATGGATAGTATTATGCACATTGTCTGGTAATTAAGAAATAAAGAGCCATTTTAAAGTACTTATGTCAATACTTTATATCTTTTGAATAAAAATGACTGTATCAAAACTGTTACATCAAAATGGCTATCATCATAAAACTCGGTGGCAAACTCCTACAGGACACCAATAGTAACCATTAAAGAAGGTTTTATGACACACTACTTTTGGGGGGATGCTCTGAGAAATAAGGGTTCTGTGTTCAAATTATTTTGAGATATGCAGCACATGACCACCCTCTTGCAAATTTACAATGTAAATGAAAATTAATGCAAATTAATATTTTAAAGATTATGAAACACATTTTTGAAGGCTGTTTAAATTAATTTATCCCAATATTTTAAAAACTAATTTGATCACAGGACTCTGAATGTGTGCGTTTGTTATTAAATGTTACTGGAATTGCTCATGTTTATTTAGCATGTATTTTATTCAAAGCATTATGCTAAGCACTTTATGTGCATGTTTCAAATGAATCTTAACCAACGTAGGCAGTAGTTACTATTATTATTGCCACTTTATACAGAGGGAAAGTGAGACATAAAACAACTCATTGCCAGAGTAATCTAGCCAACCCATTAATTTAGCCAACAAGCCTATGGGACCGAATTCCGTCTCAGGACTAACTGAATTCGTAACTTAATTTCTTAATAATTATGCTACGCTAATCTCTAATATTCTACGGAAATTTTTGCTAATTCTGATGTAGTTTTCTGGGATTAATTTATTTTGGTGATTAATTAATAACTCAGTGATTAATTTCTAAATAGAATCATGAATCTGCCCTTCATATCTTTTTCTATTCATCTCCTTTGAGATCAGTTGCTATAGTTTTATTTCAGTTTGTTTCTCAAAGTATATAGCTGCTTCTGTAATTGGCCCTCCAGTCAATCTAGCCTCCAAATCCTTGTCAGAACATATGATTTCAAATTCCCCACTGCCACTGCCATTGCCGCTGCTGCTGCCCAAGCGTCACTCAAAGTCTGGTAAAAAGTAGTTCAGGAGAATTGTCTAAATGAAATCCGTTCATTCTTCTCAATATTCTCAAAAATGTCATACCTTTGGACCGCTGTGATCACAGAGTTATCTCTTTGGATCAAATGCTCTGAATTGTGTTTTAGTGTTAGGTACTTTCTCTGTTTGTGGTGAGGGATGTTATTAAAAGCAACTCTACAAAACTTACTGTTGTATTTGTAGTGGAGTTATCATAGCTGACATTCCTCCTTCCAAGTGATGATTTATAGTCATTGATGTACATAAGTGCCTGAGAAGCCTTGTAGAAAAAAAAAAAAAAAAAAGAGAGATCTTTAATCATAATTAGTATTTACCCATAACCAGTCTTATCTGGTGGAATTGTGGTGGGGATGCAGAAGGCAATACCAGATAGCAGGAGGCTGAGAAAAGCCCTGAATAGCCATAGGAGGGAAGGAACCAGTCAACACCTGGTTTCAGGGGCTCAGTGTGACACTTGCTGATGGAATCTGCCATAATCCAGCTACCTGGACAGCAGGGCATTGGCTGGGACATGACTGACACTGTTACAATTAGGCTCGTGAATTCAGCTTACCTTTATGCAGTCCCTGACAGGGCCCTGACATAGTTAGTGTCAACTCTGAGCAACCACCAGAACCACTTTCTAAATGAAAATATGGGGGATTAGAAATACTTGAGAAAAAAAACGCAATCTCTGCAGGGACTGAAATGTCAATAGGAACAGAAGACCTGGAGCTACCAAGATTCATTAACATACATTTGATTGTATTATATGCACGGGTTACTGAACCTTGAGACACAAAAATGTATTTGCATGTTGTTCACTTCAGCACGTGTTTTCTTATAGCAAATCCATGGGGGAGACTTTCTGTTAGGTTTTAACTCCAAGAGAAGTGCTTCTTCTCTAAAGGTGCTTATACAGTGATTTTTTAAAAAATCCTACATTAGTAAAATTGACATTGTGGTGTATATATAGCTCTGTTAATTTTAACATGCGTATAGATTTGTGTATCCACCACTACAGTTTCATTACCCCAAACCATTCCCTCATGCTACCATTTCATTGGCTCAGCCTTCCTTCACCCCTGAACCCCTAACAACTACTGATCCACTCTCTGGCACCATGTTTTTGTTTTTTCAACTGTCGTAAATGGAATCCTACAGTTTGTGGCCTTTTGAGACTAGCTTCTTCTATCAACATCATGACTCTGAGGTTCCTCCAAGTTTCTGCATTTTTATTGGTCAGTAGTATTACATCGCATGGTTCGATCACAGTTTGTGTATACATTCACCCACTGAAGGACATTGTGGGGAGTCTCTAGTTTTTGACAATTATTAGTACAGATGCTGTAACTATTTGTGTACAAGTTTTTATTTATCGAGGATAAATACCTAGGAACACAATTGCTAGATCAGGTGATGAGTGTATGTATATAAGTAAACTGACAAAACTGGTTCTGATACTGTGATTTATAATAAGCAATATGTATTTGGTCTTTGTCCTGGTTACAATAATAAAGATGTCTATTGTTACCTTACTGAGGTGACTTTTAAAAAGCACCTAAAGATAGGGGTTGGCTGCCAGGACAGACCTTGTAATGAGAGGATTAGAACTTTCAGTCCCACTCCCTGATCTCTAGAGAGGGGAGAGGAGCTGGAGACTGAGTTCAATCCCCAGGGGCAAATAATTTAATTAGTCATGCCTATGTAACAAAGCCTCCATAAAAAACCAGAAGGAAAGGGTTTGGAGAGCTTCCTGGTTAGTGAACACACTGAGGCAGAGTGGCACATGGAGAGGGTACCAAATCTCTGTCCTTTCCCCATACCTGCTCTATGCATCTCTTCCATCTGGCTGTTCCTGGATTACGTACTTGGATAGTAACTTGGTCATCTAGTAAGTGAAATGAAGGTGGCACCTTTTAATATACTCAGGTTAATATATTCTGGTTTGCCTCCTTTGTTCTGAATATATTTAAACCATTAAAGCACACATTTTAAATAGGGCTATTCAATTCTCTTCATGCATTGGGTCTGGAGAATAATTCATTAAGTTTTGTGTGTGCATAATTATACATATATACATATATGTATATATATATATACACATATACACATATATACACACATATACACACATATACACATATACATACACATATACATACATATATACATATATACATATATATATACACACTGCAGAGCGGCACTCATGCATTTATAAATATTTGAGTACCCCCTATGTGACAGGTTCTGTGCAGGACCATCAGTGATTAAAATCATAACAAAATCATTCCCCTCATGGAATATACATTTTGGTGATATATATTCTAGGTCATGTATCACACAGATCATAATATGTCTGTGATCCATATCGTATATCCTATATATTTAATTTACATTGATTAAAAGGGAGAAAGAGAAATAATTTAAATGTTATGAGCAGTTTCTTCTCCCATTCCACTTAATGAACCTATACTCCTAAATCCTCTTGAGATAGGAGCTGTGAATCAGATATTTCTTCCATAAGTTTCAGTTTCTCCATGAATCTGCTGGTGCAAACATCTCCTAAGGTAATATGAGCCCAAGATTAAAAGCCATATTTTTCATGCACTATGGTTTTTAATGGTAGATAGGAACTTTATTGGCCAACTTTCTTAGGGATTTTCATGGATATATTTGATTATACTCAATATTTTACATACTAATTTAGAGTCTAATCCCCATGTACTCTGTAACTCTTTGACTTTAATTTTTATATAGATTAAATATTACATTTTAATAAGGGTGATAAATACATTAATAAAATGTTTTTTGTTGGCTATTTTCATATAAACACTACATTATCATCACTTTTTATACTATCAAAGTACTTAAATCCATTTTTATTCCAGAAAGGATTTGTGGCTGTGGACACAAATACTTATCACAGAATAGAATACAAATTGGAAAATATTCAAGGTAGTAGAAAATAGTGGTGAAATTGGGAAATAACTTTGGGGAAAATAAGGACAAACAAGTATTTAGTAGCATATCTTTTACAATTGTGAAATACTCTTAAAATCTTTTAGAGCTTCCAAGCCCCCAATCCAAGTAGGAAATCTATTAGTTATATGACACACAACAATGCCTAAGAATAGTATAATATTTTGCAGTGGGGTGCAAACAAATCTAAGACATATTTCTCCCATACTTTTGCATAAATGGGTCCTAAGAATACTGATATAAACATGGTCTACTAGGTAAATGCAGGACTCCAGATTATGGTGACAAAGGGTTACCTTGTGGTAATTCTAGACTGATTATTATTTGTTATAGGAGTAGCACATTGACAGTTAAATTTTGGTTTTCTAGAAATAGTTACGCTAGTAAGTACATTTCAAAGTGCTAGAAAACTTTTCTTGTAAGATGTTTACTGTTGCTGTGACAAAAAAAAGTTTACAATATAGTTTGTTTCATAACTGTCTTAGATTGTGCAGATGTACACCGTATACTGGAGCTGAGTATATTTCTCAATTAGCTGACAATCTAAATTAATTTTGTCCATTTACTGAGCTTTTTCTGTGTAAGTAGAAGAGAACAGAGCTATACCAAGAAAGAAGTTGAAACAGAGTATTTCCAGCGACAACTCATTTTGGAGAAGTAGGTAGCTTGAGAAACCACGCCTTAAGAGTAGAATCTCAGTATATTTTTCCACATTCCATTGTTGCTACCCCTACCAACAGTTTAGTCCATCTTAATAACATATATCTATTGAGTCAATTTTTATAAATGATACATCTGTTATCTTCCAAGAGAAAAGAACACTGCTGATGGATCAATTTAATGTGCATTATAATTATGAAGACATAGTCGATCCTCATTATCCCTGGAGTCCATATTTGCAAATTGAAGTACTTGCTAAAATTTATTTGAAAACCCCAAATCAATACGTGCAGCACTTTCACAGTCATTTGAGGATATGGGCAGCGTGTTGAAAATTTGAGTCACCTAACGGGCATGTTTCCACCTGAGATTGAACGAGGCAACTCTCTGCTTTCTTCTTTCAGTGCTTGTATCATAAACAAGTATACTTTGTGTGGTCTACTTAATTCCACATCTTTGCAAATTTGTGCTTTTTGTTGGTGAATTTTCTGTGTAAAATGGGCCTCAAGCAGAGTCCTGAAAGTGGTGCTGTGCTTAAGGAGTCTATAATTTGCCTTACAGAGAAAATACTTGTGTTGGACAAGTGTGGTTCAGGCATGAGTTACAATGTTTAGGCCATGAGTTTAATGTTAATGAGTCAAAAATATATATTAAATAATGTGCCTTTAAGCAGAAAAACACATTAAAGAAAAGGTCATCTATTGATCAGTTGGTGAAAATATAATGACCACAGACTCACAGGAACCTAAGCCAGTATTTCCCCTAGTAGCAATAGTTCAGTACTTGCTAATTCAGTAATAATATGTAACTATAATGAATAAGAAGAATCAACTGTATATTATATCCAAATGTACGATTTTGTCAGATCAAAATATGTTCTACAATTAATAATCTTCAATAGTGATTCTATTGATAAAATTATTTGATTTAATTGATTGATTCTAGTTGTATAGAGCTTAGCTTAAATCTTTATTGAGGTGTCTAAGCAATGCATCCAACATGAATATACTTATACCTATAAGGATGATATTCCCAAACTAAAAAGTTATACCAAGATAATTGAATAACTTCTGGCAGAAGGAAGGCCCATACTAAATGTCACCTTCATTACTTCTGCCTTTTTTTATAAAAACACAAGACATTTGTTATTTAAAATTTATGGAACATTTTAAAATCCATACTCTTTTTTTAATTTTAAAAATTTTATTTTTAATTACCATTGACATATTAGTTTCAGGTGTACAGAACAACATAGTGATTAGACATTTATATACGTCACAGAGTGATAACCCAATAAGTCTATTACCCATCTGAGACTGTATGTAGTTATTATAATATAATTGACTATATTCCCTGTGCTGTACTATGCATCCCTATGAAATTTTTTTTCAATTATAGTTGACATTCAATATTATTTTACATTAGTTTCAGGTGTATAGCAGACTGGTTAGACATTTATATAATTTATGAAGGGATCCCCTTGATGAGTCTAGTACCCACCTGACATTATGCATTATTTTTACAGTATCATTGACTATATTGTCCGTACTGTACTTTACATCCCCGTGACTATTTTGTAACTAACAGATTTGTACTTCTTTATCCCTTTACCTTTCTCATCCAGTCCCCGAACCCTCTCCCATCTAGTAACCATCAATTTGTTCTCTATATCTATGAGTCTGTTTCTGCTTTGTTCATTTATTTTGTTCTCTATATTACACCTATAAATGAGGTCACATGGTGTTTGTCTTTCTCAGTCTGACTTATTTCACTTAGCATAATACCCTCTGGATCCATCCATGTTGTCAAAAATGGCAAGGTTTCATTCCTTTGTATGGCAGAGTAATATTCCATTATGCATACATATATATATATATATATATATATATATCACAATTCCTTTATCCAATTGTCTATTGATGGGCATTTTGTTTGCTTCCATATTTTGGCTACTCTTTTTTGAATGGAAGTTTCAGTTTCACATTATTTAACACCTTCTATCTGTCATTCTATGCAGTAGGGCCTATTGATATATATATATATGAAATATGTATATGAAAAAGACCAGTGACCTCTCCGGGCTCATAATGTTGTGTGTGGCAGGGTTGGGGAGGGGAGTGATAAATACATTTAACTAAAGATTTGCTACAAAGATAGAAGTTCTCCCCTATGCTTGGCAGAATCAGAGAAGAATTCACGTAGGACAGATTCTTGAGCTAATCATGAAGGATTCTGTCAGCCGGGTGCAAGAGTAGAACCAAATATATACACAGATAAATGAATATGGGCTATTGAAGTGAATGTGTATAACTAAACTTGGTTGAAAAAGAATTCCTGCCCCCAAGAAAAGATGAATGATCATGTTTGCTTCAGCCTGCGTCTATGTCATCTATTGACAACTGCCTAGCAGGTGGCATTGACATTATAGATAACTTGAATTTATTTGTGGAAACACCTTTCATGGCAACTTGAAGTTCAACTCTGAGGTTGAAGAAGGAAAGGAAAATGAGGGTCAGAGTTATATGATTTACTCCAGGTCACACAGCTTAAAAAATATATATGATTTTGGGAACTAAAATCAAAAGTTTTTGGATTTCCCATACTACTGGCAATATCAGGTACTACTTTCCTCCCTTACTTATAAACCACCTCCTCCACATTGAGTTTTCTTAGGCTCTTCTGGTATCCTTTCAATTTTAATGGTTTCCCTTCAACCAAAAGATTATTACCAAGGGCTTCTCTTCCTTGGCAGTGAACCCTCGTGAAGATATTGACCAAATTTCCTTCCTCATTGAAATGTGCTCTGAAGATGTAGTTCTGAATTTTAACCCTGGAATCAGAAAATAGCTCCCCTGCATTTGTCTGCATGTATGTTTGCAGATATGAACAGACGTTTTTATGTATTTGTGTATAATTAATCCATCTTGTTCCAAATGTGATTTAAAATGATCAATAATGCTAACATTCAATAAAACAACTTATATTAAGTTGTTTAAAAATTTGAAGAGGACTTCTTATTCGAGGGAGGATTGAGCATGTAACATGTATATATGCTTCTTTCTGGGACCACAACAAAATAATAATAATCGACTGAAAATGCATAAATTCATAATGATGATTAGAATGGGAAGAAGGGCTGCACTGGATGAGAAATTTTAATACATTTTTGAAGACAGAAGCAGGCAAATGAGGGTTGACTAAAAAAGGTAGGACCATACTATCTAACTTATATAATATTGTAATATTCTCATATTTTCTCTTTCTCGCTTTATTTCTAGATACTCTGGCTCCTGAGTTCTCCGTTTCATTTCCATTATTGACTAATTGTTCTATATGCCTGCATCAGAGCTATCAAATTAAAGTTTAATTTAATTTCTTTCCTGAATAATTGAATCTCATATCTAATCTTCCCTGGTTTATACATTCATTTTGCTGTAGTACATCCTTAGTTATATTTTTTAGTTAATACTTGTTTCAAAATAACATTCTTTGACACTTCCACTAAATTGATAATATGGATGTATTTAATTTTTTTAAATTAAATTTATGAGTGTCAATGGTTAGTAAAACTATATAGGTTTCAAGTGTATAATTCTGTAATACATCATTTATATATCACACTGTGTGCTCACCTCCCAGAGTCAGGTCTCCGTCCATCACCATATATTTGACCCCTTTACCTTCTTCTATCATCTCTCCTCCCCCTTACTTTAAGCTGAGAATAATTTTCCTCAAAACTTTAAAGGCATTGATCTGATCTAATGCCTTCTAGCATCAATGTGGTTAATAAAATATATGATGTTGGTCTGATGCTTTTTAGATTGATGATGTCCTCCTCTCTCTCTCTCTCTCTCTCTCTCTCTCTCTCTCTCTCTCTCTCTCTCTCTCTCCCCATTTTTCTCTATAAAACAATCAAACCCCATATCAGTGAAATCATATGGTTCTCTGCTTTTTCTGTCTGACTTATTTCGCTTAGCATCATACTCTCAAGACCATCCGTACACCTGAAATCTATGTAATTTTACTAACAATTGTTACCCCAATAAATTAAAAAACAAAACAAAACAAACAACAACAACAACAAAAACAATCAAACCCTGTATTGTTTAAACTAAGTTGACTTACATTTCTACCACCCACAGGTGAAAGTGTCCTAACTAACTGAGTACCACATCAGGTGTTAGCCAGCCCTGTGTCATAATGGGTATGGTCTGAAGAGTCAATGTTCTCTCTCATTAGATCCTTTCTTAGACACAAGGACATTATGAAGGTGTAGTCAGAGGTCTTTTTCTCCCTAGCGTCCTAGAGGCACATGGCGGGGTAGTGAGGGTTATACTTTAAA
The DNA here is from genome assembly GCF_036562045.2 of Rhinolophus sinicus. Lineage (NCBI taxonomy): Eukaryota > Metazoa > Chordata > Mammalia > Chiroptera > Rhinolophidae > Rhinolophus > Rhinolophus sinicus. Next base: position 41,938,943 of record NC_133764.1, on the reverse strand, counting down.
GATTCAACCAACCCTAATATCATCTAAAACATGACCCTGTGCTATATAATCCTAAATAATGTGCTAATCTTAACTAACTCCCTAAAGGTACAGCCCACATAACTTTCTGAGAATACTCCAAGTATTTTGTTGTTGTGATATTCAGGAAATGAATAAAATAATAATGAAGAAACCATATAGGTTACCATAACAAAATTAAGGGGAAGGACACTTCTCTGTCACCTTACCTAATTGAGGCACTAGAGGTTAGTGTTAATGACTAAGAATGCCAGTATAGTTCAACTTTTCCTCAGTTAGTTCATAACATGCATGATTATTCATTGAAAATTATCTCTGATAATTGAGTCTGAAATGATATGGATAGCCCACAATAAACGGTCACCTTTAATTAGTTTCAAATAGATGCTTTGCCTGATAGATTTCTGTCACATTAATAAATATTGCAGACACAACACATTTATCATACTAAAGAAGGGACAGCATTTTCTTATTATTTCATCTACCAATTTCTAAATTGGTACTCTCATCAACAAAAGGTAAATAGGTTAGTGTTGTACCTCGACAGAATGGAACACAACCAGAGATTTCCTTTTCCCTTTTTAGTTCAGATAAACTCTGTGCCAGGCCAGAAGAGTAAGTCATTGCAGACGAAAGGAGGTCAGTGGGCCTCCTGGAGTTAGACATGAGTCCCCAGGGAGAAATGTCAATACCACCGAACCATTTCCCCTAACATATCGAGTTTGTAGGGAACATAGAAAGAAGGTTTCTAACCAAGACTTGGTAGCAGTGAATTACAGTAGGGATGTTCTCATGATGGGTAGAGAGATGGGTAGTGAACTACAACAGTAAATCACAAAGAGAGAAGGAGGTTAGTGCTTCCACTTGGTGAGATGATAGGTTCTGAAACCACTCTAATTCAGCCCTTTTGGAGCTGACTTGCAACCTGGGGAGGAACTAAAGGGTCTCTTGTAAAAGCCATGAAAATAGTAGCTCAGGTATTTTGCAGTATGAAGTTTTCTTGATGGATTGTATAAAAAATGGTATTTTTCAGAAATTCCCTTTACAGGAGGAAAAGAGTTCTTCGTTTCAAGACCATATAATACATTATCTTAAGGGCTAGGTTTGATCGGGCACACATCAGATCACTTACATGCACTGCATGCTTCTACTTAGAGACTGGCTGCCAATGAATTCCTGAGCTAGCATTCTGACTCTGAGGATATTGTTTCATTGTTTCAGAATCAATGAGGTCACCAGATGATGTGGAACTCAATATACTCCACATGGTAACTCTGTTACCTGTTTGTTACTCCATGTTCATTGCCTTGTACTAAGTGTGGTGCTCAGGCCATCACCAAAATCATCACCTAAGTGATTTTTTTTTTAAGAAATGCAAATTATTTATCCCTACCCCAACCAAAACCAGAAATTTGGGTGTGGAGTGCAGCAATCTGTGTTTAAACAAGCCTTCTAGATGATTCTAATGTACACTAAAGTTTGAGAAACTCTGTCTTATAACCTTGTTTGTTATTTATCTTTAACTTTTTATCTGTATCTATATTTTCCTCCAACTCTTGTTGCAAGCTTTATTAAGTATCCATTCTCTAGAAGCCCTAGTCCAGTAAACTCAGCCAAATTCAAATTCAATACTTCTTGTAGGTGGGAGTCTCACATATTTTGTTTTAAATGCTACACAATATATGCCAGGAACTTTTTATTAAAAATCGAGTCATGTATCAACTTAAATTATATTTTTCCCCAATGAATTTGCTAGCTTGGTGGAAACTGTCTACTTCTAATTTATAACTTTAAGAAAACTACACCAGCCTTGACCCCTAAGTGCAAGAAACTGACAGTAATATTCCGAGTAGTTATTATAAACTTTTCTACCTTGTTCCCCATCCCTGTTTAGTTAAATTATCATACTGTCCTAATTATTAGCTCTAGCCCATACTCTTTACTACTCATTCTTGATTAGTCTTGACATTTGAGACTAGTCTTTTTCACACTTGATCTATTTCACATTGTAGATTCTAGTTTTATCAGCTTTCCTCATTTTGGGGAACTTCTGGTGGGATACCCGTGTATCAGTTGGAATATGTTCGACTACAAGAAACATAATACCCCACGCACAGTGGCATTAACCTTAAACACATCTGTTTATATCACATAGGAATTATCTCACAAGCTGAAACACTGCCATTTGCGACAACATGGAGATTATCATGCTAAGCTAAATAATCAAACAGAAAAAGTTGAGAACTATATGACTTCACTCATATGTAGGATATAAAACTGAAAGGAACAAAGGAACAAGACAAACAAATAAAGAACAAAAACTCATAGACACAGACAGCAGTTTAGTGGTTACCAGAGGGTAAGGGGTGGGGGGTGGTGGAAGAGGCTAAAGAGGGTCAAATATGGTGATGGAAGGAGAACTGACTCTGGTTAGCACACAATGTGATGTATAGATGATGTATTACAGAAATGTACACTTGAGACCTATATAATTTACTAACCAATGTTACCCCAATAAATTTAATTTTAAAAAAGAAAATAATTATTTCCCAAGCAAGAAGCCAGAAAGTAGATAGTTTCCGGAGATTGGTTCAGCAGCTCAGCAGTGATAGGATACTGTACTGTCATCCTGATTCTCTTGTCCTCCCTTGTAACTAAATGGCTGTGTCAAGCCAAACATTCTTAATGGGTAGTATTCCAAGTAGGAAGAACTAAGGGGGACAGAAAGAGTCCTTCCTCCTGTGTGTGAATCAAAATAAATTCCGGTAATTTCTAAGCAAACTTCCTCTTAGGTCATCTCAGTCAGAAGTGAGTTACATAATCCCCTCTGGCTGACGGGAAGCTGGAGAATAAGTAACTGTGCTATTGTCGTTGTTGTTTTCCTCTATCCTGCATAATGAAAGGAACACGAGATGAAAGGGCTTTAAATGGCGTTTATGTGCTGCCGTACTTAAGCCTTCAGCATCCCTGGCAGCTTGGGCAAGTCTTCAAGGGGGCCAGGAGAGCATGACATCTCAACAGAAAGAAGGAAAAGGAGGGAGGGAGGGCAACACAAGGAAGCAGGTCCATTTGACACTTTCAAAGTGATCTAAACACAAGGAAGACTTGAAACTGTGTTTTGGTTTTAAAATTGCATTGGGTGTTTTCAATAATCCTCAATGCCTTGCATTTATTTAACATTTTGCATTGTACAAATCACTTCTATTTCATTTTCATTTTAATAGTTTTAACCATCTGCAGGGCATATATTCTCGCACTTTATAAATGACTGAGCAACATTTAAGAGAGGTTCCGTAACGCGCCCTAGGCTTGACAGAGCTGAGTGTAGTTCTCTAGCCTTTTGGATCTAAGCCCAGGGGACTCCGTCTTATCAAATGTAATTTAAAAACAAAAGTTTATTCTGTCGAGTGGTAAAACATCTCAAAAAGTGTCAGTGGAAATATGGATATTTGTTCTTGTGAACTAATTTGCAATCACCTCCTTATTGTAGCGCAGGAATCAAAGGATGAGGATGCCTGTGAGTATGTATGAGAATACATGTGAATAAATGATAATGAGGTTAATAATACCGGGTACCATGTGTTAATTGTCTTCTGTGTTTCAAGCACTTGGTTAAGAGCAGAGCTGGGATTAGAATGCAGGATAGTCTGACCCTAAAGTACATACTCCAAACCGCTGTGCTACATTAGAATATACATGTGCTGAATGTATGCTTATGTGACTGTATATATGTGTATCTCTATATTAGTTAGAACTCTTTCAATTGCAAGTGAAAGAAACCCAACTCCAGCCAGCTGATGGAAAAAGGGAATCAACTGGTAAAAGAGGCAAGGGGGTCTAGTGACATATCGGCTTCAAGAATCAGTGTTTAGGAGCACAGCATTGAAAATCAGTGGATTGGGCCTCATCACACGCTTTATCTCTTGGTTCTGCTTACGTCTGTGTTTTGGCATCATTCTCTCTTCACGGCCCCGCTTGATTAATTTCCCTATAATTTAGGTCAGTCATTGTTACCAGAGAACTAGTATATTAACACTGAGAAGGTTTGATCATGTACCACGAGGGTCCCAGGGGGGATCCCCGCAACTTCTCATGGGGAACGATGATTTTCTTCGGTTCCTGTTTTCTTGAAAGAAAGAATTCAGTCAAAAGACAGGAGTCAAGCAAGCAGCAGACAGCAAACTCGATTTGCAAAGCAAGTATACTCTGAACGCGGCAGGCTGGGACCCCCGCCGTGGGTCCTATAGAGGGGGTTATCCTCCTCCTCCTGTTTTCCTATTGTTCTCCTTGTTCTGCATGTCTCCTTCATCCTAGTGTCTTTGCACTAGCCCAAGGCTTGCTCTGGCTGCTCAAAGCAGGATGTTGATGATGCCACTGGGTTACCTGTACACGCCTCCTCATTCCTCTTCCACCTGCTGACGTCCACTTTCCTACTTACTGTATCGAAATGACTATCCTAAGAAAATTATACAGCATGGAAGGAGTGCTGCACAGGACATAAATGGTGCATCTCCATGGTATTCTACCCTGTGGCTATAAACATACAGACATCCTCATACCCTTCATATGATTTCAAAAATGTCTTCACTTAATTTAATTAAATGAAAACCAATGTACTTATTATCTCTTCCCTAAAGTGGACAATTCAAAGTCATAATTAGTTTTGCCTCTAGTTCCATGTTCAGCATCTCTGGATCTAGGGCAAACTTCTCTCAGTCAGATCCAAATGTGGATCATCATATTTTTCAACCTATGGCTAAATCATAAATTTAACTCCCTTTAACATACCCAAAATAATCCCAGAAAACAGAAGAAGTAAAACAAGCACATAGCAATTGTTAGTCCACTTATTCCGGCTTTTTTTTCATTAGAGTGAGTGCCTTGGTCAGCCAATTTGTCAGTCAAACATTCCATACACTAGAAGGAGCTTCCATGTTTCTTGTTGGCCATTGTCATGGTTGAGAGGAACTATATGAAGGTGAGTCTTCAGGTGGCTTCACCACTATCTTATGTCATGGTTATAGTTTGGAAACTGTCTTGGGCAGCTGAACAGTCCTGAGATTTCTCTTACAAAAGCAGTCAATCAAAACTCCAGTAGTCCCTCAAATTGCTTAATGGGCATCCTATTAGCAAGTGACAAACAGTAAAAATCTTGTTGATCTTTTTTAATCTGCACCCCATATTAAGGATATCTAGATTTAACAATAGGCCTTGGTATTGCAACCAGCCTTCTGCCTAGATTTCAGTTGAAACGTCTCATGTTAGCCTGTGTCTTCGGGCAAAATTAAATAATATACTGGAATGAAATAGCAAATGGATTCTGATTTCTTAACCAAATTTGCTTTCCAATGAATGGCATTTATGGTAAGGGAGATTAATACTTCTCTGGTGTGTGGGATATTTGAAAAAAATCATTGTTCATTCAGCCTTCCAAACTTTTCATTGTTTTTTCTGGGTCTCAATTTTATATCTCACGATGTTTTGTCCTGCTCTGCTTTTAGTAGCTTAAAGGAAGGGAAGAACAGTAAACTCTTTCACAAAGCACTGGCTCATCTGAACCTGAATATTCTTGAATTCTGACCTGAGCAGAAAAGGCCTCTCACACATAAATCCTAGCGTCTTCACATCCTACCTTAAGATAGGACAACTTTGGCAGAAGATTTTCTCTGTTTTAGAACTTTGCAAGACTGTAAGAAGTTACCAATACACTACCTAATCATCTTAAAATTACAACCTTGGTAGGTACATATATAAAGGTTTTTTATGTTTACAAATGACTGAAACCGTAATTAAACTCGCTTCAGGATATAAGGCAATTTATTGACTCATGTAACTGGGATGCCTAGGGTGTCTTCAAAATGGTTGGGTTCAGCGGCTCAATGTCACTAGATGTTTGCCACTTTGCTGATGTCTCTTTGTAGGTCTCCATTAAATTTCTCCTGTATGTTGGCCTTTTGCTCTCCTAATGCAGATGTAATTCCTCCATGTATCTGGGGATGATGGCCACCAGGTGTTATAATTTCACATATATTCAACTTAGCAATTGAGGGAAAATTAATATTCTTTGTTTCTACATGAAGAGATCACTATTAATCAGGTGCTTGACTTAATTGGGTTATATTCTCACTTCTTGGACCAAGCACTTTAATTCAGAAGATATGACACTTACATCATTCAGGTTTGAATCTCCCTGCTTGGGCAGAAAGCACTATTTTCTCCAAGCCCTTTTCCCTTTGGTGAGGGGTATGTTGCTAAATTATATTTCTAAGCTTCCCTTCCACTTAGATGGGAACAAGTGACTGAGTTTTGGTCAATGGCATTTGGAATAGAAACAAAGTCCCTCTTCCCCAAGCCTCATTTACATAAACCTACCAAACAGTCCTCTACTCTCTTTTTCCTCATCTGCCAACTGAATAGGAATGATTTTGAGAAACTAGAAGGAAATATTTGTTCCTGAATAATAATCCAGAAGGGTGCTCAGCACCTGGGGACATCTGCATTAGACTCGATACCAGTGTGCTTCAGGAGTTTGTGCATTGTAGGTACTAACAATGTTGATATTAACTAACTTTCTATCTCACATAATTGATTGTCAGCTCCTTTAAAAACTCCATGAATTTGGGAAGAGGTGGTTTTCCAAAAGACAAAATGCTAGGCAGACTAAAAACAAACAAACGGAAAATGACATGTAACACTACCAGATGTTTGTGTGATTATAAATCGAAATATGTCATAGTATGTCTACATAGACCCAGTATGTGTATGTGTGGGTGTGTGTGGGAGGGTGTCAATAATCAGATGTGTCTCCAAGATCCCTCTACAAGGAAGAATTTGTTGCCCACTCATTGGGCATACAGCAGGCAGCCTCCAGCTGTCAGTTCCTTCAGGATCTACCTCAGCTGCAGAGATCTATCCCACCTAAGGTCATGCCCTTCCTGCAACAGCCCAGATTCTGTGACTGAGCAAGATGTGGGTATGCAGGCTCAGTTATTTGGCCAGATGTGGGACATTATTATGCTTCAGAGTTTCTTGCCAATCTGGCAGAGGTGTTGGTGGGCATGACCTTAGGTGGGATAGATCTTTTTCCTCTCCTTAATCCTAGTTCCTTTTCTTTCCCTTTACAGATATTGATTTCTAATAAACATCTAGAATTCCGAACTCCATCATTGCCTGCTTCTGGAGAATTCAATCTGCAGCTCTGTGTGTGTGTGCGTGTGTGTGTGTGTGTGTGTGTGTGTATTCATAGATAGATAGATAGATAGATAGATAGATAGATAGATAGACAGACAGACAGACAGATAGATATTCTGTATCTATGTGTATATGTATATTCTGGAGCAAATTCATCTACATAAAACTCCTGCTTTGACCATTCACTGGATGATGATAATGTACTTCAAAGGGCTGCACTGAGATTGAAATGCATGAAAACTCAGAAGAGGGTACCTAGTGCCCAACAGATGTCAGTGATTTGCATATTAGCTGTATATGTGTATATGCGTCTGTTGAGGAAGATTTCAGGGATATATGCCTCTTGATTTATGCAGAGCACTTCCCAGAATATAGTAATTATTGCTAAAAGCTGCCTGTTTTCCATGCTTAAAACAGATTACTGACATAACTGCCTCATTTTCATATATAATAGACTCTCTTTAATTATTTTTGACTAATATAATCATAACAACTCCAAACATAGTATTCATTTTTAACAAGCTACTCTTTATTGATGCAGCCTTTGCTGCAGATGATTTCTACAAAAGCCCATCGAAAGCTGTGCTTAAAAAGGAAATTCCACATGTTCATTCATACCAGCTCTCTTCCAACATGTCAGGCAGCAACTTGCCACTTCCATTACGATTCTGACATCTCTGATCCTGGATTCACTGTAACAGGTGGCTACTGATTGGGAATTTCCTTCTGCCTTCTTTTTGGCTCCATTCTCTGCCTTGGAGGGTTTCCTTCCCCCTCCCCCCTACCCCTTTCAAATGCCTGCAAAAAAAAAAAAAACAACACAAAAAAACCCGAAGTCTAGCCAAATGGGGGTCTGACTTTCAAATGTCCTTTCTATTTTATCATGTTCCTTCTTCAGCCAATACCAGAGGAAAATTTCATGGCATTCTCAATGACCTGTGTGCTCTGAACCAGTTTTCAGTTTTTGAATGATGCTCACACAGTCACCAATGTCTGATTCCCATGTCTCTTAAAGAGGGAGCATGGTTATCTTTTCTCTCCCCTTGACTGGGTGCTCCCAGAGAGAGGTTTCCTCTAGAAGCTAGTAATAAATGAAATGGACTTGGGGGAGGGGAAGAAAGAGAGAAGAATGTGCCTTTCAACATGCTTCTCTGTCTTCAATTTTCAAAGCTCAAGGAGGACTTCAGTCAGACACATGACTATAGGAACCAAGCGTTTCAAGAGCTCTCAGAAGAGAATGGGCATAGGGCCCAGTGATGAATCTCATTTTATACTTTCCGTCCTTCTGTTAAACACTCTGCGTTGGCACCTGGAGATTATTACTGTACACACCCCTCAGCCTGTAACTATCTTTATAGTACAAAACAGGAAAGCAGATTCTATAAAATAGTATGCTGTGAAGGAGCAAACCTGCCCCGCCTCGACTAAAAGGTGTCTAATAAATTATTCTGACTGACTATTCACTGGTCTTATACAGTGTTACTAATAAAAATAAGTAGCATTAGAATGCAATGGTCTTTCTAGTATATGAGGTTGGAAAATTAAGTTTGTGAACTTATTGCAACAATGTTGCTACACTTTTTTGATATCAGAGGAATTATTCATTATGAATTTGTATCAACTGCACAAAGAGTTAACCAAGTGTACTATTTGGAAGCGCTGAAAATGCTGCGTGAAAAAGTTAGACGACCTGAACTTTTCGCCAACAATTCATGGCTCTTGCATCATGACAATGCACCAGCTCACATGGCACTGTCTGTGAGGGAGTTTTTAGCCAGTAAACAAATAAGTGTATTGGAACAGCCTCCCTACTCACCTGATCTGGTCCCCAATGACTTCTTTCTTTACCCAAAGATAAAGGAAATACTGAAAGGAAGACATTTGGATGACATTCAGGACATCAAGGGTAATATGACAGCTCTGATGGCCATTCCAAAAAAAGAGTTCCAGAATTGCTTTGAAGGGTGGACTAGGCACTGGCATCAGTGCATAGCTCCCCAAGGGGAGTACTTCAAAGGTGACTGTAGTGATATTCAGCAATGAGGTATGTAGCACTTTTTCTAGAATGAGTTCGCAAACTTAATAGTCAGACCTCCTATAAGCAAACTAGAAGCACATGTCTTCACATTCATAATAGTTTAAGTTTTATGAGATGCCTTGTAGTAATAAAATTGTGAATAACTAAAATTCATTTAAAATGCTAGTAAAGAGATACGTTCATTAGATCACTCCTTCATGTAAATGGACGCCTCTGGGGAGCATCGTGAAAGTCTCCCCTCCCGTGGTCATCATGTCTAAGGCAGAGTCTCCCAAAGAGCCTGACCAGTGGCAGAAGCTCTTCCTCGGAGGTTTGAGCTTTGAAACAACCGATGAGAGTCTGAGGAACCATCCTGAGCAGTGGGGAGCGCTCCCAGACTGTGTGGCGATGAGAGACCCATACACCAAGCACTCCAGGGGCTTTGGGTTTGTCACCTGTGCCACGGAGGAGGTGGTGGGTGCAGCCATGAACACGAGGCCACACAAGGTGGAGGGAAGAGCTGTGGGACCAGAGAGGGCTGTCTCAAGAGAAGATTCTCAAAGACCTGGTGCCCACTCACTGTGGAAAGGATGTTTGTCAGTGGTGTTAAAGACCCTGAAGTGCATCACCTAAGAGAGGATTTGAACAGTGTGGGGACATTGAGGTGATTGACATCATGACCGACTGAGGCGGTAACAAGATGAGAGACTCTGCTTCTGTAGCCTTTGATGACTGTGACTCTGTAGACAAGACTGCCATTCAGAAATGCTGTGCTGTGAATGGTCACATCTGTGATGTAAGGAAAGCCCTGTCTAAGCAGGAAGTGGCTAGTGTTTCATCCAGCCAAAGAGGTCTAAGTTGTTCTGGAAACTTCAGTGGTGGTCGAGGAGGTGGTTTGGGTAGGAATGACCACAATGGTCATGGAGGAAACTTTAGTGGTTGAGGTGGCTTTGGTGGCAGTCGTGGTGGTGGAAGGTTTGGTGGCAGTGGGCATGGCTATGATGGATTTGGTAACGATGGAAGCAATGTTGGAGGTGGTGGAAGCTACAGTGATTTTTGACAATTACAACAGTCAAACTTCAAGTTTTGGACCCATGACAGGAGGAAACTGGAGGCAGAAGTTCTGGCCCCTATGGTGGTGGAGGCCAGTACTTTGCCAAACCACGAAACCAAGGTGGCTGTGGTGGTTCCAGTAGCAGCGGCGGTTATGGCAGAGGATTTTAATTCCTGCCAGGAAACAAAGCTTAGTGGGAGAGGAGAGCCAGAGAAGTAACAGGGAAGCTACAGGTTACAACAGATTTGTGAGCTCAGCCAAGCACAGTGGTGGCAGGGCCTAGCTGCTACAAAGAAGACATGTTTGAGACAATACTCATGTGTATGGGCAAACAACTCGAGGACTGTATTTGTGACTAATTGTATAAGAGGTTATTTTAGTTTCTGTTGTGTGGAAAGTGTAAAGCATTGCGACAAAGGGTTTTAGTGTAGTTTTTTTTCTTCCTTGCATCCATGCTGTTGATTACTAAATGTAACAGTCTGATCATGATGCTGAATAAATGTGTCTTAAAAATAAATAAATAAAATGCTAGTAAAGATGCTTGCAAAAAGCTGTTAAAATATGCATATAGTTTCTACTGAATAATCCATATCCCATAGTAAGTCTTCAGATAGTATAACATTTGAACTGTGTATATTGCAAGTTGACTTGAATGGTTTTCACCTATATAATTGACCAACATCCCATGTGTATATAAACATTATATTTCCAGAAAACTATGCTTCTTTGAGCTGTAGAGGTGAATAGTTTGAAGCAATTGAATTGTTCAAGTGTTAAATTTATTTTGCTATGAGATAAATTACCATAATTAGTTCACAGAGTATTGAAAAAAGATGCTATCACCTTTTGCTGAGTTTTTTCTTTCCATTAAACCAATGGAAATTGATCACTACACAATGCTCATAAAACTTGGGAGCATTTAATTTTTTTTAACAAGTGTTGCATCAATTTCTCTGAAGTTCATAAATAATGCTCTCATGCAAAATTTTCACGTGCAGTAAAACTAACCAAATTCCATGAATTCTAAACTGCGCTTTTAACCTCAGAAATCCTAACGATACCAATCCCCTTAACCTTTCTTGGATTTTAGAAAGTAGTTTATTTCTTCTTTTATTTTTTTCAATCTATAAATATTGTTGGGTGTTAGAAACTTCTAAGCCACAGGGCTGGTTTTCACAATAGCTACAAACATGAATCAGATACACATATTTTCCTCAGGGGAGCAAAGATGAGATAAAGGGGACAGACATTTAAAAAAAATACCTATTGTAAGCCAGGTATGATGTTTCCTGTTTTCACATATATTGCTTGCCCATTTGGTTCTCACACTATAATGAGGTATCATTTTTCTTAGTTGACAAACGAGCAAACTGAATAAGTAACTTGTACAAGTTTGTGCATATGGTAGGCATGGAACTAACTCCTAAAGCTCTTTTTCCCCCTTCTGTGCTAAACTCTGTGGCCGACATCTAAATAGGACAGATGAAATACATATAGTACAAAATAGAAAATGTTAACTGCCAGAAGAGGAGCCCTGATAAAGTAATCTGAGAATTTTACAGTTTTACATTTCACACTATAATCTTTGGAGGGCAGGAAAGGAACTTGACTTATAGCTTAGAATTTAGCATTAGTTTTAGTCTTGGCTCAAACTCAAGGTGAGTTTATTACAGTGGCATGCTGTTTTCAGAGTTGAAAACATTAAGAACCACCAGATAATCGTAGTATAATTTTTGAGATTACACAGTCATGTTGATATTGGGTACGTCTTCATTTTATTTGAAACAAAATATGTTCCTTTTTTTTTTTTTTTCTTTAAATTAGCATTCTACTTCCTTCCCTTTGAATAGGTCTTCTAAAAGTCATTTCCAAACCATTACAGCCATGAAGTATTTATAGTGGCTGGCCTCTTTTTCACAGGATGGTGACAACCATAATTACAATTGCAGGTCACAACCTCTCACATATCCCTATAGCTTTAGGGGTTATAAACCCATAAAGAAGCTCCACATTTCCATTTTTATGGTACAAACCAATCTTTTTACCATGCAAGTCCTTAGGAGAGCCATAGGTAATCAAGCTTTTTCCTACTGTCAGTCAGCAGTTGTACTTTTACAAGAATTTGAAGAGACTGTTCATATCCACAGCTGTAGCTGTCCCAAACATGTCTCTATTTCTCATTTTCTACCTTTTCCCTAAACGCCATACTTATTCACTGAATGTTTCCTGGGAAGCCTGCTCTCGGTCAGGCTTAGGCAATAAGTGGGTGCTGGACATCCCAGTGCCAAGTGTTCTGGAATGATGGATAAAGAAGCACAAAAAGAGGACCATAAATAAGCACTGTCATAGTATGGCTTTGGGACCTGGCTGGTCTCAGAGAAGAAAGGTGCATGTTTACCAAATCTGAAGAGAACAGATTTGTTTCTGGCCTCGTTAGGACCAGAGTCATGTTGTATCATTATAGTCACAAAGTGGTCTGCAGCTTCGAAGGCCCCTGGGAGACTGTAGCCCATGAGGTGAGTGATCTGTGACAACAGGTACATCAGTGGTTTCACAACTGCTGGATGTGGTGGAGAAGTAAGGGAAACCTGGTAGGAAGGTGGCAGCAATAAGCACATTCCTGTTGTTCAAGAATAGTAGTGAATAGCCCTTAGATCCCCAGATATATTAGGAGGAGATAGGGGATTTGTCAGGGGCTTAGGGTCCCGTGTGAGCAAGGAGAGTATATGTTAATATGGGTTTATTTGCATACTAATGAAGATCTGAGCCAAAGATTGGTCCCATGTGTAATTATGAATTTGTTTGATTTCTTGTAAAACATTCATGTTGCCTGCTATATTGTAAACTACATGAGGGCAGGGAACCTGTCTCAGATACTAATTTTCTGGCACAGAGTAGATTCTTCTTAGGTGTTTGCTAGACATCATGGTAATAGGTCCCTCTATTTGAGGCCTTCTCCATCAAACATTGCAGCCAGTGGTAGAACAGTCATAATAACTATAACTCAATGAACGTGGACCGTGTGCTAGAAATCATTTTAGGTCTTTACACATGTTAACTGATTCAGTCCTCATCACTGTTTTGGGAAGGAGACACATTGTTTTGAATTCTGTTTCTGACATCTATTTGCTGGTGGGAAAGTTGCTTACGTTTTCTGTGCTTCAGTATCACCAAATGTTAAAAAGCAAAGGGAGGTGTAATACACATGCCCTAGGGTGATGATGGTGAGTCCATGAGAAGCACTGTGCCCTTTACATGGGAGATGCCCAGAATGATGCTCCTTTCCAGTCTTCTCTTCCTTCTATGTGTTACCCTGGCCTCAGAGGATGATGCCTTGTTTCTATAAAGGACCATCAAAATGAAGTTATGATGTCTACCTAGAAATGACCTGTTTTATTTTCTCTCTCTGTCTCTGTCTCTCTCTCTGTCTCTGTCTCTCTCTGTCTCTCTCTCTCATACAAAAGGTGCCAAAAAAAGGTATACACATTTTAAGATAGGGAAAAAAAATACTGTATTAAAATTGTCATACTCAATATATACCGATAACAAAAGATAAATACAAGTCATGTTTAACTTCTGCAATTACAAGAGGGGCTCAAAGTGGTTAACATCAGCATAATTTTAATACAGTTTTTTCCTTTCTTAATATGTGAATACATTTTTTTGGCACCCTGTGTGTGTGTGTATGCATGGAATATATTATATGTATATTATATATACATATATGTATATATAATATACATATATAATATATACATATACAATATATAAAGAATATATATATATAAAGACTATATATATATATATATATATATACTTTTTTTTGAGGTTGGTTTTTTAAACAAAGGGCTTTTCAGTTTTGGGTCAGAGTGATTCTGCATCCCTCTTGCTCTAGATTGCTTTACCCGCAATTCCCCGTTTTCCATCTCCACACAGCCCAGTACATTGGAGGCATCAAAGGTCACTGCAGAGAGTCATCCATCATTTTGACACCTTTTATGAGTTTACTGCTCCTGACGGTGATGATAGGAGAGGCTGCTTAAAAGTGATAACTGCCAGAGGCACTTGATGTTCATAGTATTGAATGATTGAAATATGTTCACGTTTGGGACAACAGAAAAAATAAAAATCGAAGAATAAAACGAAGAGGTGATAAAATGCAAAGGCAACTCGAAAAAGCAGGTCCTGATGGAGAAATATTGAAATAGTGGTTTCAGGGAGAAATGAGCCTAATTACACCCTGTCCCATAGGTGGAGTCTTATGGATTGTTTGTCCTCCATGATGCCAAATTGCCCACAAGTCAATAAACCCCTGAGTCTACTGTCGTAATATTTTGTCGATATGACACCAAGCACCTGGGACCTGTCGAGTTCCGAATACAGGTTGTCATCACAACATGAAATCAATGCCTTCTTGAAGGGATAGTATGAATGCTAAAATGAACATAATGCGTAAACGTAAACTGATCTCCATTATCACATCAGGAGTATGAAAATGTTCTGCTGTTAAAGAATGTGTATTGAGTGTGGCCTAATTATGTCCAACAATAATAGCTAGCATTCATTGAGTACCGAGTGTGTGCTGTGCCCTGTGTTAGGCACATATACTTCCTCGTCTCATGTAATTGATCAACAATTACATGATGGGGAATTGATCAACGATATTATCTTCCTCTGCCCAATTTCAAAATCAGTTGAGATATAGTTCACAGGACGAGGGCTGGTAGAAAACAAAATATCATTTTTATTATTGGTAGAGATTACTAAATAATATAGCTTTATATTTGCAGCCGAAAGGGATAGTGAATGCTTCACTTAATGTAAACAAACTTCTCTCTGTTACTGCATGAGCTGGACAATCCAAGAAATCTCTCAAAAGTAGCAATGCCCTCCCCACTGTGTTTACAGCGTAGCAGACCACACACGAGAATGTATGTCTCCTGGAGAAAAGATGACTGTGAAGACAGAAGAAGGGACTGAACCAGGAAGGCTCATTTACTTCTCCAAATTTTCTAATCAGATCAGACTCTCCTTTGTAAGGAAAAATAAGTGAGGAGGCAGAGAATAAATGGGAGTGTTTCTCCAGTGATTTACCCTCATTCCTAGTAAATGCCAAGTTCCTTCCCTCAGTGGAAATATGAGAAGGAAGCAATAGATACCCTATCCCCAGGGCACCATATTATTACACAATTAATAATTGAGAAAACAAGCTTAAGATGTTAAGTGACTTTCTTAGTTTCACAAAACTAGTAAGTGGCAGAAAGAGACTCCTACTACATTTTTTAGCCTCCTTGGGAGGCTGAAAATGAAACATTATGTTTATTTTAGCAATAATAACACCTCCTCAATTGTGACTGCTTGCAAGTAATAAGTCATTTGGTATCGTATATTATGGAACGTGGAAGAATTTTGAATGTATAATCTGTACATGCAAATAATATTTATAAGATTAGTATTTAATAAATAATATTAAGATTAGTACTATTGTGCAATCAATACAAAAGTCTCTTTAAAAACAGAGAATACACATACTCAAGTTTTCCCTTTTAATTTTTTCCCAAACAGAATAAATTATTCAGGCCGACCCAGTAGAGAACAGTTTTCCAAGCAGAGAGAAAACAATTGGTAAGTCGCAGAAACTCAAATAATCATTCTATGCTCTAAGAATCCCAACTACTTCCTTGAGGATGGGTCCAAGGGTTGTTTGCTTGTAGGATTATGGCAGGGGCTTACGAATGGAAAGCTGGAAGAGATTCAAACTGGAATGAACTTTGCAATATGTGCTAAGAATTTTGAAATTCCTCCTGAAGGTCTCAGGAATCCCCACAGATTTGAAAAAGAGTGTCATATTGCATGATTTACAGTTTGGAAATATCGCTATGGCAGAAATGTGGAGGGATTGTCACAGTAGAATGTGACTGAGGATATGTTTTCCATATTATTTTGTGTGGTGCCTTAGGATTCTTCACAGGTGCTTTAGGAGCAACCACAGGACAGCTTATATTCAATTTCTTGCCTTTAGTTCAGTCAAAGCAGTTTTGCTTCCAGTTATGCAAAACATTGGGTTTCAAAATTATGTTAAATTTAAAAACAGATTTTGAGCCATTCTAGTCTAAATGATGTTGTGTCTATGCTTTTAAAGGACCTCTCTGATCTAAAACAAAGAACTAGACAACTTTTATATCTGTTTAATCTCTCTATCCGGATTTGACACATTTAGATTGAACAAACAAACTCATTTTTTCTTCTTCCTAGGCATTCAGTTTAATGGTATTTCCCTGCATCCATTGCAGTTATGTGTGGCCATGTAGCCGAGTTCTGTCAAATGTATACCACTTTCAGGCCCAGCCTATAAAATCCTTTCACTCTTGACTTGCTCTCTTCCTGTACCTGTCAGCTAGACATCACTGCCCAGAGTAACCTTGGAAACTAAAGATTAAAAGTGGCAAATTCTCCAGTGACTTAGGTCCCCAAATAACTCCGTGAAGTACATAGAGCCTTGTGTCTGTTGCCAATAACACTTTCTGTGAACTATAAGTGAGCCTCATATTGTGCTATCACTGATATTTTTCAGTTTTTCTGTTATAGCAACAAGCATCACCTTAAATAATACATGTAACTTGGAACCCTATTCCTGCAAAATCTCTGCAGCAAATATCTACCTAATTGCAAAACTTTACATGAATTCTGCTTAAAGTCAGGAAAAAGACAGTGGTGCTTGTTACTCCCCCTGCTATTTCATACTCTGATGTAAGCCCTAAGTATTGAAAAAGAACAAGTGAAGAAATAAAAAAGATAAGGATTGAAGAGACAAAATGCCATTATGTGCAGATAGCATTATTCTCAACATAAAAATTCCAAAATAAAAAGCATTCAAATTAACGAGTTAATGATTGTGCTCAGAAACTTTTTCTGGGTCAACATATAAAAATCAGTAGTTCTGAATTCCAATCCTGTGAAGGAATACATTTCTGTTGTTCTAAGCCACTTCTTTGTGACTGTGTTATGGAAACCCTAGGAAACTAACACACCTACCTTGCCATCCTACCAACTTCCTGAGAACTAGGCAAAAAAGGAAGCTTCTCTGTTGAGTTGCAAAAAAGATTTTGTTTCATACAAGATCATACCGGAAAATTCTCCTGCCATGCCAGTCTTTTAGATCCTCAAGAATATGAGGGTAGTCAGGAGTCTGCCATGGAAAATACTTCAGTGAAAGAGATGCAAACCTGTATCTTTGATCAAATGCTGTTATTCTGCAAAGAAAAAGTGAAGACAAGATGTGAAAGTAAAGAAAAAAAGGAGGAATTGAAGTGAATCTTTCCTTCCCTTCAACTGCTAAGTATGTCAACTTGAGACATATTTCGTTTCAAGACTTAGGAAACTTTAGTATTGTTTTGTACAGTTTTCCACTGCTTTAACTCACAACAGCAAAGGAGCGACGTGTAAGTGGAAACTGTCAATCAACTAAGAAAACAGTCATGATCTCCATAGTGACCTTCACTGTTCCAGTAGGTCACCATGCCTGTATGTGTACAGGTGAGGAGTTGGTGATAGGAATAACAAGACCCTACTGTGTCTCAAGGAAGTTTGGTTTCCCAACAAAGAGGTGGACGGGGGCTTATTCACCAAATTGGGCTCCAAGACCTCAAGGAACAAGACGTAACGCTGAGTTTTGTTGACTCACACTGATTCTCAAAGCCTAGTTTTTGCATGATGGATTCAAAATATTCCTTCAGTGATTTACAAACCATGCAGTGACACATTGATATGTTGTTCTCTGAAGTATAATCCATATGAGCTATATTAAGAACTACAAACATATCAATGTAAAAAGATTACTCATCATATCATTGAAGACCGTGGTTCTCAAACCTGATTTCCTAAAAGAATTCCTTTGGACACCTGTTAAAAATTCATATTCCTGGGCTCTACCCCGGATTTAGAGTATCAGAACCCCCAAGTGGAACCTATCTGTGTTTTTAATAAAATTCCGTTGTGTATCTGGAGATTTACCATGGCATGGATTTTCACATGGCAGTCCACTAGCTTTAGCACAGACTTGCCAGGTCACCTGTAAGTAAGGCTGGAAAAAGACTATAGCTATTGACTGTCTATTGTATACACAGTACAAAGCTAGGTATTTTGCCAGGCTATCTCATTAATCCTCACAGAAAGCCTATGAAAAACGGAGTAACATTCGCCTCATTATAGAACTGAGGGAAATGAGACATAGTTTATGTAAATAATTAGAGTGGCGAAGTACAAGTAAGTGTTGGAGCTGGCATACAAATTCAAGTTTGTCAAACTGCGCAGCCCATGGTCTTCTTATAATAGCCTCCAAGTTCATGGCCAAAATAGAGTTCTTATGAATGAAAATAGAACAAGAAAAAAATGTACACTTCTATTTAATATGATCTGTGGGTGATCTTAGAGAGTCTCTCCCTCCACCCCGGGGAGGGGGGATATTAAAATTTAATAATGTCTGATTTTCACAGCACCGATATTACATAAGGCTTTATACTTTTCAGACCATTTTCATCTAAAACGTCTTATTAGATCCTTTCAACAAACTTCTGTGGCACATAGGGAAGAGATTATGAACTATTTTTATATATTTATAGATAAGGACAAAGTCACTGAGGGAACAAAAGACAGTTTCAAGATTGCACTGACAGTGAGAAACTCTTTACCGTGTTTCTCCGAAAATAAGACCGAGTCTTATATTAATTTTTGCTCCATTGGGGCTTATTTTCAGGGGATGCCTTATTTTTTCATGTACAACAATCTACATGTATTCACATACAGTCATGTCGTCTTCTTCTAGAATATCATCATAACATACTAAATGCATCCGTCTGGCTAACGATCTTAACTGGGGCTTATTTTTGAGGTAGGTCTTATTTTTGGGCAAACACGGTAGTTCTTTCTGCTTCTAGTATATCCCATAATATCCCCTTATCTTTTTCTGAGGAAGTCACACCCTTCCTTATTGTTTACTCCAACCTCATCAACTGTGGAATCTGATTTCCAGAATCCAAAATCTTGGTAGAATGGCTGAAAATGACAGTGTGATAAGAAGACAGATGTGGATTTCAGATTGAGATCGGGGCTGCAGCTCTTCCAGTTTTCTAACCATACGGAAAGCTCAACTTGACACCTTGTAGAATGGACAAGAAACAAATATATTGGAGAGTTGTTGGAAGATAGAAATATAAGAGAGTTGTGGGTGATATAAATCACCCATCCCAGTGTCCTGAAATCAGTCACCATACATGCTGGTGATAGCATAATTATCCCTCTCACCATTACTGTGAGGGCACCCACGGACATGTGACCAGCACAGGCAGCAGAAGGAGGAGACCAGGAACCCAGGGAGTGTTGTTTATAACACAGAACCGTTGGCAGAGAATGAGACACGTATTTTCTTTTCTTCGGGGGGACAGAGGGTGTTTCCACTCCAGGAATGGAACTGCTCCCTTTGCAGGAAGCACTGAGCATTTTTATACAAACTTGAAGAGGCTTCCGTTGAATACCTTCTGTTTGGAGAGACTTGACTAACTGTTTCCTGGGGCTGGCGATGATGCCTTTTGCTTTGCTTTTCATTTTTGGCTCCACTGAGCTGAAGGGGCCAGGGGAATGCTAGTATGGGCTGGCTGCTTAGGGCTGGTCCCAGCTTCCCAGCTTAAGAAGAAATTGATAAATGAGACCTTCAACTTTCCTTCAAATTGTCATAGCTTGATTCACCAGGGTAAGCAAAGAGGCAGGACTTCAGGCAACAGCTCCAACAAGGAAAACAAATTATGCATTTGTCTCAAACAACTTGATCTCCTTAGGGCTTGGGCACGGTGGCCAGAACACAGACAGGGAAAAAACAACAACATCAAAAACAAAAACTAACCTTGGTTCAGTGCCTAGTTTGGACCAGTGATATGCTTTTAATACTTTATCTTTTAACACCCATAATAAGCCTGTAAGGGAGGTGTTTCGGTCCTACTTTATGGCAGAGCAAACTGAGGTGAAAGAATTTCAATTTCTCAAGGACTTTCAACAAGTAATTATTGAGCTTGTGTTCAAATCCCTGTCTGCATGGTTCTGAAGCAACTGTTTTCACTCTACCATGCTGCCTAGTATTATGTATGTCCCACAACTATTGTAAAGTTTCATTTGATTTAAAACTGAAATGCAACATACAGAGATAGAAAGATATTTTAAGCAGTGTGTCTAGCCCCCAAATGAAGGCTACTGGTTTTCATTATTCTCCAAGGATTGGCGTCTTTTGCTTCCTTTGCACTTATATCTCTCATCAGTTGCCCTCTGAAGACTTGCACGTGGGCTGTGAATTGGACGCGTCCCACCTTTACAGTCTCACTGTCCCTTGGGATGCAAAAGCAAGGAGACCAAGTCGACAAGAACCATAGCAGGCAACGCAAAGCCACCTGTCTAGATGCCTCTGCCCCCTTCTTCATCCTCATTGCCAGCCCCTTCTCCGTACAACACTTTACAATGTGCTGCCGCTGCTATTCCCTGCCACATCCACATTAGTTAGGGCGTAATGAGTTTCGGGCACACACGCATCGAATCCTTATCACATCACAGAACCACTACAGTGGCAATGAGAGAATTTATAAAAAGAAAAATGAGCACAGCTCCTTGTTAGTCATCAGAAGCAAAGCTCAAGTCCCAGGCACACGTCAGGGACCCTGGTTTTCGCTCATGAAATTGCTCGTGGCTCTCCACCTCAAGACTTCTGAGTGCTGTGACCTGGAGCTCCGAATTTAGCATAATTCCAACAAATCAGTTTTACTGAGGACGAGGTTAAAATTCTCTGCACCAGGATAAGCAGTGGTTCCCTTTATGAGATTATGTATTTCCTAATTGTTCTCCGGCTTTCTCTTCATGTCACTGGGTGGTCCATGTCACCTTTGCTTACCAGTTTTTGTTTTGTTTTGTTTTTTTCTTCTCTCTATTCTAAATGTGCTTGATAGCCAAGGGGCAAAAAAAAAAAAAAAAAAAAATCAAAAAAAATCTGGGTTTACTTAAAAATTGGCTTTAGTGCTTGCATGCCTTGTATTTAAGACATTAAAATCAGGAAATTAGATAGATGCCTGCCAGCCAAGGCAATACTTCTACCCATTACACTTCAAGACCAAATTATTTTACTTCTTGAAACAGTTTCTCTTAATTGTCTCATGCTTTGCACAGTGACATTAAACCCAAATAGTCACTTCTTTGGCTTCACTGACAATGTATGGTTTGAATTATGGGTTGTCAACACTGCTTTTGGCAACCTTACTCTTTACTCTTTTCTTTCCTGTTTTCATTTGTAATTTAATGGCGTCAGTGTCTTACCAGCATTAAAGGTTTCTTGTTTTATCCTTTACAGTTGCTTCCATAGAAATATTTTTTTTTTTAAATTTACAATCTATATGTAATGGAACCAAGAATAAGAATTTTCTGCTCTTACTCATGCCTTCAAAGGTATTGTCCAATGTGGTAACCACAACCCATGTGTAGTTATTTAAATAATTTAATGTTATGAAAATAAGCAGAATTAAAATGTGAGTTCCTCATCATCCTGACTACGAAGCAAGTGCTCAGTGATAACATGTGGCTCGTAGCTGCTACTTCGAATTGCAGAGCAAAAGAACATTTCCATCATCACTTTGGAAAGTTCTGTCAGACAGCACTACACCAAGGGTCCTTTCCAAATGATGAAGCAACTGCTTCTTCACATAGAGTTGTAATGGAGAGTCACCTAAACAAACAACCTGAAAGTCCCTAAGCATCCTTATGATGAAACAGAGTCATTAGATGCTCATTTATTGGACTATGGGATGTAGCATATAAAGGGGTTTTGGTGTGAATGTAATTCATGTTTGTCACTGGAATTTCAATGGTCTAGTCACATGTGTATTTGCATGAGGGATCAAAGGTCCTATTAGGAAAGGGGCAGTTAAAAGGCTTTTCATCAAGAGTATATTTAGTCAGTATAGGAGGTGGTAGAAATTGGAGGGGAGGGAACAATTTGGGATACTCTGTTGTAAGTAAAATTTAAATCCATTGAGTTGAGGTCTCCAAATGCAAGCTTCTCAGGGGAGAGGCAGTTAGTTATAAGGAAAAAAACACACAAAAAAATGAAAGACATGTTTATCTAGAAGTTTATAGTATACTAGGGCACAAGGAGTGTACCTCTGGGATCCTTAGAACAAAATAAAACTGAAGGAAGCACAGATTCCTTCCCAATGTGTTTCTGGCACTGGTGTATCTGGGGAGCTGTATCTTTGAGAGACCATGGAGTAACAGCATCTAGGGAAAGAATACAGTGTCCCTTCGAACAGTAGGTCACTTGACAGTCTTGGCACATCTGTGGCAGCGCCTGGAAGGACCTAGTGGACTAGCACCAGAGCCTGGCAGGGAACAAAAAGAGAAGGGGAGGTTCCTGGAACAGAAAGGGGTGACCGCCTAGCAGAGAGGGGAAGAGATGCCAACAAAGAAATGCTGACCACTTCTCAGAGCTTATTAGTATGTAAAAAATAGGATGATATATTGTAGTTTTCAACAGAGAAGGACTATGGTTTAATACATGCACAAATATTCTGATGTATAGTTCCCGGTGTGGTTGACATGGACACAAAATTTGTTGAGTTAGGGTAACATTACAAAGAATACAATGCACTCAATTATGTGTATGATTGTACAGTAAAGCCCAGCGAGAGGGATGACTGTTAAGTAAGCAATTCCCCCGTTCTCTTTGCTTTCATACTTTATCTTTAAGCTACATGGACCTTTTCAATACAGGTAAAAAATAAAGCATTCTTCAGTGATGGTATGTTGAGGTGGGGTGTATCAACCAACTCCGAACACCTAAGGGAATCAGGAAATAGATAAACTTTGGGGATTTACGAGTACATCTCTAAATCAAAACTGGCCCACTCAGCAGTCAGGGACCCATGCCTGTATATTAACCCTCTCTTTCTGTTGTCCTGCTATACTATTCATTACAAGAAATCTGTGGCTCAACTGAGTAAACCTTGGGGATCGAAATTAAAGAATTCGGCCTCAATCTGAATCCAGTGGAAAAGAAGGCTCTTCCTTCTCTACTGTCCTTGAATGGAAAAAAATGTTTTTATTTTTTATTTTTCTCTCTTCTTGACGTTGCTCCTTTGCATTGCTCCGAAGCTAGAACTTTTGCTTAGCTCTGTCCTTCATTTACTATGTGGCGTAGGTCAAAAACTCTACATTTATCTCAGTGTTTTCATAGTTAATATGCGTATAGCAATCCTCAATCTATGTGTAAAAATGTGAATGAGTATCTAGGGAAAAGAACAATGCGAATGATGTGTATCAAATACATACTAGGTATCTCGTCCTTGTACCAAAATATTTCTTTTAATACTACTCTCTTTTTGATAACCTGTATTATAGTGTAATGGAAATTTGTAATATCAGTTCTCCCAGCATGTAGATACTCTTCTTCATTTTGGGGACTGACTGCAAAGTTAGGAGGGAGGCAGGGGTCACTGTCACTATAAAGTCTAGGAATTGGCAAGTCAGGTGGGACTTTCCTTTGTTCCCTAGAAACTAAGGCTCAGCCACAGTACCTAGGTTTGTCCACCTGTCGACACACTTGAATCTTGAGTTACTCAAAGGGGGTGCAGAGACTGTTTGCAGTGGCTATGGCAGAGAATCTGCAATAACATGCCATTCACCACGCCACAAAAGTGTTACATGGTAGTATCATGGCTGCACATGGCTTCCTTTTGTCCCTGGTCATTTTTTGTCCCATCCTCCTAAGGTTTCTGGGGTTCCCTAATAGCTCACCAATACATGACCCTGCTGTTGAACTTAGCTAACATAGTTTCTGTTTTTGTTTCGTGTCACCAACAATTTTGATTAATCCAATAAAAGTGATTCCTTATATTTTAAGCATAAGGAAACCAAGACCCTTGGGGGTGACATATTCATCAATGCTACTGAAGGGCTCACTCAGCGTTACGCAAGTGGTGGACAGGTCAGTTGAGACTTAACCCTGCATCCATGTCTCCCCCAAGTGAATGCACTTTCAGTTATCCTCTGACCTTTCTTTTCTTCCTCTTCCTGTTTTTTTTTTTTCCCTTCCTTCTCCCTTCACCTCCTTTCACCATTTCTCCTTTCCATACAAATAATTTTTAATTTAAATAATGAACTCAAATTCTTATTTTTAAACAATCTAGTTTTAATCCTTAGCATGGATTAAGTAAAGTTAATTCTAGATTAATATTTAGAAGTGTATAAATCCTTATTAGCTACAGAGTATCATTTCTGACATCTCCTGACACTAAGTCCAATATATAGTCACCTGTCCCATAAATGATTCCAAGTTCTTTAGTTCCATCTTGGCAGGAAAGCCTAATCAACAGGAAGCTGGCAGTCCACCATCATGTAAGTGTGTTCTATCCAGATAACCCAATGACATAATGAAGGTTGGTTAGTACAAATACAAAGGCCAACAATAGCATGAAGTCTTTAATCAGTTAATTCTGGCTTTATTGTGAATCTCTTGAAAGACTAAAGGAGTTATTGAAGGTCTTCAATTTAAACTTGAATTAGAATAAATGGAGAGGCACTTTTAGTATCCATTTTACCAGTATTTAAAAGAAATAGGAAAACTCCAAGTGTGGGGATTGTGTGATATCCAGAAAGCAAGGGCTCTACTGGGCTTTATACCAGAATGTGTAAAACAAACAGAAAATACAAGTTCATCCTGACAGCTGCTCGAGAGGGGAAAAAAAAAAAAAAAAAAGGAAAGGAAAAAAAAGAAGTGATGTGTCAACCTGTATTCACCTTTTAGCAAAGGTGTGAAGCAAGGGGGAACGATTATGAAAGCTTGTCAGCTCAGGAAGGGTTAGGGAGCGGACTGTTTGTCATTCAGCCTGGCTACTATTACTAAGTGGCAGGTAGAGAAGAATCTCATGCCGGTCTGGGTGGAAACAGAAATTATAAAGATGCTGAACAAGCAGGGTTTTGATTGCTGGGAGTAAACATAGATAAAATCCAAGGCCAGCTGTTGAACAGTACATATGAATGCCTCTTGGGCATAAGTAAATGATGAGAGAGGCCCAGCTAACCTGAGAAAGGTGTGGTATTATTTCCATTCAGCTGAAGAGGTAAGAAGGAAGAATAAATTGCCTTTTGCTGTTGGATCAGAATGAGGGACAATACCATTTTTTTTTTTTTTTTTTTTCACAGAAGAAAGCAAGAAGTCAGGCCTCCTTGATGGTCCAGGCCTCTCTAGAGAACACAGTGGCTCAGGTAAATACTTTTTAGAGCCGATTTCTGAGTAAGGTTCTCATGAGAAGGTCAACTGCCTCTCTTTGCTGAAGAAACTAGAAGATATTCAATACACATCCTGTCAGTTATCTCTCAGGTTATTTCTTTTAACTGAAACTGGAGAATAAGAGTTCTGAAACTTCAGGAGTCTAAGATTTACTGGCAGAGCTTGTTGGAATGCAGATTTTTAGGCCAACATAGGGCCCAGTCAATTCCGTTTTAGTAGATACCACTGGAGATTCTGATTCTGTTCTAGGAACCCACTTTATTGCCATTGATAAACCCTGGGAATCTGAGGTTAAAGGTACCAGGTTTTCTACCTTTATTTCCCTCCATTGAAAGTGGTCTCCAAGAGATTGGCTGCCCATAGCTCACCTGTTTGTGTGTCTGTCCACCAGACACTTCCACTTTCTTCTCTCACCTTCCCTCCCAGGTAGAGCATGTGCAAACCTTTCACTGAGTGTCTCTACCTCTTAAGGTTATTCTGGGAATATCAATATGCAGCCAGACCCTCAGGACCCAATTCCTGGTGCTAGTATACTGGCTGGTTTGCCAAACAAGCCTGCTCAGTGACTTTGTGTTGAGAATACAGACATTCTGGACTAAGGATATCAGGTCTCCTAGGCCACTTACCATCCTCTTTCTGCTTAGACTTGACTCAAAACACATTATAGCTACCTCTGGCAATGGCCTCTCTGCCACATCAACTGCTGTGACCGAGATATTGCCAAACTTTTTCCATTTTCCTCTTTAAATCTCCAAGACAGCAAAAGTGCCGTGGATACCCCAGTGTAACACATCCCTACATGTAAGGAAACGTTTTGTTTCTCTAATGGTTCAGTTTCCAGTTCAGCAATGAGCCTTTCACCTAGCTTCATTTCAGAAATCTTGGGGAAAGGCTAGTATTGGGCAAATATGAACCACATGTCCATTTATCAGGAGAGGGTGAAGTATTTTTAACGAGAAAAAGGGCGGCAGTAGAGCTATCGTTATAGGGAGTCATAATCTTAGATACCATCATGACGATTTGTGACAGTCTCACAGAGCGTTTTCTGGTTAGACTGGAAGATTCTTCTGTCCTTGGGGCTTCCTTTTTCCTGTGTCACCTCCATTGAGCAAACTTGGGTTCTGCAGTAGAACAGGTGCTTTCTGGGGAAAGCTAGATATTTCTCAATTTTTTTTCTTTCTAGTTTAAGATTAAAAGTACATTAACTGAATACTTCCTATGTGACGGGCAGTTTGCTATACTTGTAGACTGTGTAGATTATCTCATTTAATTTTCATAGTGGGAATGATGATGTTTTTCACAATTCATGAAACATAAGCTAGCTGAGAGATTACATAACTTGCCGAAGTTCAAACAGATGATAGCGATTGAACGTAACATTTGAATCCAGTTCTTCTTGATTTCAAGCCTGAAGCTCTTTCTACCTTTCTACAGTTGTTTCTATGTGTAACACAACCACTCAACTGTAACGCCTCAAGAATACGAGGCTACACCCAAGCCATTTAGTGCAGGGACAGCTTTTAACCTCAGTTGCATTACACTTTCTTTGCACCTGTCCCCATATATGGAAGAGTCCTCTATCTTAAGTCTCCATCAGTACTATTTCACCTGTTCTTATTCATCAACCATATATTTCCAGTGCCTCACAGAGCATTGTGACCTTCTTGAGCATTGAACAAGCTCCTTTTGCTAACTGTATCTTTTCTGGCTTAAACCCATGATCTAATTTTGATCCTTTCCTGATTCGTTTCACAAATACTTTTTGAGCACCTGCTTTGACCTCTTCTTCATCTCTTACATGCAGTTGATCCCTGCGTTTTCTTTTCTTTTGATGAAGTCTGTGTGCCTCACTCTTTGATGTGACTGCTTGATTTGACTTTTCCATTCAGTTTCTAGTTCTTTTCTGCCTAGCGTCCACTCCTAGACTAGCATAGTAGCCCTTGGCCAGTATCCCTGTCGTTAATATACTTTGAGAAATTTTGCCACCATCCTCCATTAAACATCGGTGTCAATTTAGGTGCTCAATTCATACACCACCTCCTCAGGGAAGCCTTCTTTTGTCTCCCAGGAGTAAACTAGTTATTTCAAAGCACTTCATTCAATACTTTAAAACAGACTTTAAAATGATTGCTTTAATAAAAACGTAGCAAATGGTTATATTATGGAGATCGTAAACCTACTCGACAAATGAAAACCAAAAATTCCTAATAAAATCTAAATACGTTCTTATGGCTTTGGATAAATTTTTCAGTGATGTATTCAGCCCTATTGATGTATTAAAACACTGCAATATCTCAAATGACATAAAGTTGAACAATATGAGCTCTGAAGACCTTTTCAGTGACTCAAAGAGTAACACTAGTCATGTCAATGTCATTGGCATTGAAGATAAATATGAGAACAAAAAATAAGAACATTTAAAGATTAACATATGAGGTGTGACAATTAAGTTTGCGAAGCAATGATGTTGCTAACCTTTTTTTTTTATATCAGAGGGATTATTCATTATGAATTTGTACCAACTGGACAAAGAGTTAACCAAGTTGACTATTTGGAAGTGCTGAAAAGGCTGCATAAAAAAGTTAGATGAAAATGACCTGAACTTTTCACCAATAATTCATGGTTCTTGCATCACGACAATGCACCAGCTCACACGACACTGTCTGTGAGGGAGTTTTTAGCCAGTAAGCAAATAACTGCATTGGAACACCCTATCTACTCACCTGATCTGGCCCCCAATGATGTCTTTGATAAAAGAAATATTAAATGGAAGATATTTAGATGACATTCAGGACATCAAGGGTAATACGATGACAGCTCTGATGGCCATTTCAGAAAAAGAGTTCCAAATTGCTTTGAAGGGTAGACTAGGCACTGGTGTTGGTGCATAGCTTCCCAAGGGGAGTACTTGGAAGGTGACCATAGTGATATTCAGCAATGAGGTATGTAGCACTTTTTCTAGGATGCGTTCTTAGACTTCATTGTCCTCGTATATTACACATTCAATATATTAAACATGTTACAATGCAGATATGTAGGTAAATTGATATATCCCACATCCTAAGTGAATATTTGGCTATTTCACTTACGTAATTTAATCATCACATGTTTGAGTCGGCCAAAAACAATGGCTTTTATTTTAGTTTTGTATTTTACCATAAAGATATTAGAGTATTTTCCTTATTAGGTTATATTTATATTTGCACATATGTGGACTTCTGCAGTCTTGATGAAAGAATCAGTTCTTATACTCCTTGCCTTCTCTTTTTCCCAGGATAATATATGATAAATAAAAACATGTTTAACAACAGAAAATTTACTGCATGGTAAGCACTTTATGTCCATCATTTAATTTTATTTTCACAAAACCTTATTAATTAGGTTCTTTATAACTAGTTCATAGATAAGAAAACTGAAACAGTGTAAATGACTCAAGGTAGGGTCCATCAGTAGTAAATTAAGAGATGAGAATAGGGCTCAGGTCTTTCTAACTGTAGAACCAAAGATTGTCTCTGTTGTGCTGTATTACTATGTCATTTATGAAACTGAAAGTCCTAAAAGAGTCCTGGAAATTTCAACCAGACTGAGATACTCTGAATATCTGACCTTACGATCAAATCTGTGTCTCCATGAGGTTTTGGATTGTCTAGCAAATTTGGAATTAACTAAATATTCTATTGGTGTTAGAAATTTTCTTGACATTTAAAACAATGCCTCTTATTATACCACTGGGGTTTCTCACTCACACACCTTCTTTAGCCATCTACTTAAAATTTAAATGCGAATAACCAATATGTTCTTCTAATACAGCAATCGGTATGAGCCTTCAAGGATATATAAAAAATGCTTAGCCATCTGGTACCAATACTTTTTGGTAGCAAATCCCTTTCCACAAAGATATATAATATGGATTACCTCTTTCACTTGCCAAATGTTATATCCTAAAATAAAAAGATGCAGTTTCCTAAATATAATTGTGCCCAGTAATTGGCAATTTCGGACCTTAATTTTTTGATAGATTATACTGATTAACCAGTTCTCTTCATTATCTCCAGTGTCCTGTTTTTAATAGAGGGAAAGTGTTAACCAGACAAGTCAGTTTCTCTTGCTCTTCTAGTAGCAAGTAAAGCTCCTCTAATTTTGGTCTCCCTGCAGCAATCTGCTACCTATCTCTGTCAATGAAAAAAATAACTGAGGGCTTTAAAAATAGATTTCCAGGAAGCTTTAACTCACATTTCTAACATTATTGAAACTGTAAAGAAAAAGATTTTCTAAGATTGAATTTCACACACACTACTCAGAGATCTTGCATATTTCAAACTAAATGTTATGGGAAAATAAACATCAAATCTGAGTTCTAGAAAATTCTGTGTGAGTATCTGAGCAAACATGAATACATTACCATTCTGGGGAACACATCACTGTGTTAGGGGTTATAGTGTCATGATATTTTACAGAGCATATTAAACTCTTAAACAAGATGTTTATTTTTGATGTGGCTATCATTTAGTATGTAATTATAAATCTGAGTATATTAAAACACATGGACACAGTTACTCTCTTTTCAACCTTCTGAGTGTATCTGGGGGCAGAGAGGGAGGGGAAAGAAGAAGTTTGCAGTGATTTAGGTGAAGATCTGTATTGTGTGTTGGGAATTGATATTCACGTCTTATGGTTGAATGACATTCATTTTCTGTGACTAAGCATCAGCTGGGTTTTGTGGCTGGGTTTCATTATGTTTACGATATCCCAAATTGGAGGTTTCACATTAGTAAATACAATGCTGCTATGTTCTACATTAAGAATACAAAAGAATAAATTACATCATTTGTTTTACTGCAAAATTCTTGTGCAAGGTGCCATTTGGAGAGTTATTATCTCCCTCAAAAGATAAAGGGAATAATTAAGAAGAGAAACAATTTTCCAAGAGCCCATAGCTGGAGAAATATAATAACTACGTTGGCTATTGATTTTTCACCACATCACACATCTTTGAATCTATTGAATCATGAAACACTAGGAAGAGCCCCAGGTTTACATCTAACTCCTGATATTGCCGTTGCCAGCTTATGGCAACTTAACTTTTCTCAGCTGGCGTCTTCATCTGTAACATGGGATGGTGATGTCTCTATCACGTGGCATATAAATTAAAAGAAGTAGCTTGGGAAAGTGTGCACATAGTGCTTCGCTAAGGGCAGGCACCCAGCAAAGGTTGAATTTAATTATATGAAAACTCAAGACTTACTAACTTTACCTTACTAGACATAACTTTCCCAAAGTGCAAATATGCAAAGTGTCCTATTTGGGCAACAGGAAAACAGAGGGTTTCACAGGGAAGGGTGTCAATATCCCTTATGCAGATTGAACATATCCTCGTCATGTCGGGGAAGAATTCTGTGCTATCAGGACTTTTCTGCCTTCTGTCCCTCATCCCCCCAGCCCGAAAACTCTGTGATATTTCAGAGCACTCCCCTACCTCCACTGCCAGAATTACAGGCTACAGGATCACAGTCAACGTCACAGCCACCTGCAGTCAACCTCATGAGTGGAATGACACAAAAACTTCCAGAGACAATAAAGCTGTCTTCTGAAATACACTCCACGTCCTACCACCTAGTCTTCCTAAGTCCTGCCCTTCCTGGTCAGGCTCTGAATGACCCGTGTCAGGAAGCTCCTCGGGAGCACATGTCAAGCAAGCCACAGGATCACTGACTGCTGAGTTCACCCTAGGACAGAGACGCAACACTGACCGGAACATGAGGGGAAGGCCATTTTCCCGATGAACATGCCCATGAGAATATATCCTCCTGCGAAGATTAATGCATCATGAAGACCAGCTGTGATTATAGTGATATCAAGGCTCAGAGTACTAAAAACAAGCATTTCACTGTGTAATTTATTTTTTATTTTAACTGTATTTGCTCATGCATCTTCAATGATGATCAACTGCCATTCTTAGTGTGCATCTTGCTCTTCCCTCCTATCATACCCAACAGAGACTTGTGCACAGGTCGTTTATCTGGAAACTGGTCCCAGGAAGTACAAGTGAGGATGTGGGGCTAATGGGATCAGAAAGAGAGAGAACACAGTAAAGGGATTTTCAATGAGTAGGTTACCATGATAAGCTCCATCCCTCTGGGGAACCTCCGAGGAACTGAGTAGAACACAATTCAGAATTGACGCACCAAGAGCTGAGGAAGCGGGACGTAGTGTGTTTAGACACAAGCAGCTGCCACTCATTTGATGATGGTCGCCCCTGGAGGCAGCATTCATTCAGCATTTTCAAGGCTTCTCTGACTTGGCATTCAGCAAACTTCTGGGTAGCTAGAGAAAACCTAGGGAATACCATAGAAGTAAAGAGATAAGTGTGCTTGATGCCAAAAGAGGCTGCGGTGCATGACGACTGTTCACCACAGTTGAAGTTGAACATAGAGCCAAGGGCATGAGTCTGCTGCTAGCTCTTTATTTCAAAATATTTGAAGCCATCTGATCACACCAAGCATCATGATAATTTGTGTGTGTGTGTGTGTGTGTGTGTGTGTGTGTGTACATGTGCAGCTATATATGCATTCTTATTAGTATGAGCACAGCTAAATAGCATAGGTGACGTCCATGCCTCTCCTTCCTCTGAGCCTATTTAATCCCCGCTTATTCTTCCCACTCAATTGTCTCTCATTCAAGGAAGCCTTTTCTTATCCCTGTAACTAGGTCAGATTTGTCTTTTTTTACACATTCATGGAAATGTGTATTGTTAACAGTAGTGGCACTAATTAGAATTGTACTTTTATAATAAATTGTGTAATAATTTGATGAACATTTTTATCCCCCAGGAGTCTCTAAGCTCCTTGAAGTCAGAAACCAGTGCCCACAAGAGGGCCTCACCTTAGAATGTACACAGTGAATGGATGTCCCTTTTAAAGCAATCATAACTCATGGGGAAGAAGGATCTGTAAGCAATTCTAAAATGATGTGATTAAGTACCATAATGATAATTACAGATTTCTGTGGGAGCATAGAGGAAGGAGGGACAAACACCTCCTAGCATGAAAAATATTAACAGAGCAGATATCCAAGAGGAGGGGAGATTGGAACTGGTCATGAAGTAGGACAAAAAGATTTCTAGAAGAGGGAGGGAAAAAAAATGGTTTAGGAGAAAATAAAAAATGCATTAACTTTACACAGTAATAGCCAAGTGATTTCCATTAAACATAATTTTGTATATTTTGTACATAACATTTTGCATATATATGTGTGGATACATACATACATGATATATATGTTATTGAGCCAAAACAAATCTTGACTCATGCACAGTTTTTAAATGACATCAGAACTGTGATAACTATCATTGAAGTGACCGCCAACCAGTTTTCGTCAATCCCATTTAACAGAACTCAGTTTTGGTTGGAATTCACAGCTCTGTTATGCCTTAAAGATTATTGCTTAATTATGAACCAGTTATGGAAAAAGACATTTTAAAAAATGTCCTATTCAGTATCTACCTTTGTTCATAACTGTTGAGCATCTTTAAAAATCCTTTTCAATATGATCCAATCTTTGGATAAAGCTATTAGTTTATTTGGCACAAATAAATAGAAAATATAAATAAATTCAAGTACCGCTTTGGGATTTCTGCCCCATGTTTAATTTTCCAAATTACTAATGAAGCAAGAAAAAAATGTAATATGGCCCACAAAATGTGTTATTCTTTATTGAAGAGGATTGGTAATCTTGAGTATTTAACAGAGTAAGGAATCCACCCAGTCAGTCATCCCATTGCCTTGATGACTGGTATTGCAAGTTCCAACATGGATGGTTGACAAAGGAGTATGTCCTTGGGCAGAAGACAGAACTGATACAATTGCCTTGTCTGGGATCTGAACAGAAGACTAGGGGAGAAGAGAAGGGTATAGGAAAGGGAAGAAGACTATACTTCGTTGAATTCATACTCTGTGTCTGGCACAGAGCACATTCTCTAATGTACCCTTCAGAACCTCCCACCTCTGGGTGGTACAAATTTTATAGCTAAGGCCTATGACCAAGGGATGGCTGAATGGTTTGACTGTATAACCCATTATATTTTCTATTAGGGCATCCAAAGAACACCTGCAATATAAAGAAAAACAGCAAATTTGTCATGTAAAGACAGCTTACGACAGTTCTCTAGTTTCTCTTTTCTATCCGATTGTCACTCTTATGTACTACTTTTATGAAAATTTTAGGGTTGGTCCTGCCTGGACAGAACAGAACAGAAAATGCTAGAAATGTTAAGCAACATGCTAGAAAGTAGCAGAACTGAGATTCAGACCCAGGACTTGCTCCGAAGACCATCTTCTTTGTCCACTGAACTTGAGTTGTTGACCTTTTCACCAGCACACCTTACCACCCGAGTATTATAACCATTTGTCCTTTTGCTCTCACAGACATTTATACAAGCCTGACAGATTTGTTTTGACTACTAAGGGTGATTCAGTAGGTTCAAAAACTAGTATACTAGTATGACATTTTAACTTATATAACATGATTGCTTATAGGAAACACATTCCTTTTTATAGATTTATGATGCCTGCTGTGTCATGCAATTAAAAGTTCCAGAAAAGCATTCTCAGCATGTCACATTCCTGAGGCTGATTTATAGGATTATAGCTTTCTCCCTTTGTGATTCAATTAAAGCATTTTACATTGGGCTATTATAGGGTTTAGGCTCTGATCATAATTTGGATGCTGAACTATTAGATTAGCATGTGACTTGATTATAAATAAACTGAATTTCTTGTTTGCAAGAGACCATAATTAAAGCTGCAGTCAAAATGGCATATAAGAAGCAGTTAAGATCTATGTGATAGACTTCAGTGATAAAGTAAGTAATACCAATATGTGATTGATTGTTGGGATCTATACAAAGTTAAATACAAAAATGGAGACTTGGTGATACATGCTTGGGATTTTAATCCAGCATAGAATTTTTCTCAACTTTATTGAAGTATAGTTAATTAATATACAAAATTCCTCCAAAAGATTTATTGTATTCTTCCCCACCCCACAAAGGGTTTGAATTATTGACCAGGTCAGTGATGTGAGAAAAAAAGCATTCTCTCTTATAAGGACCTGGAGACAATCCAAGAAAGTTCTGCTTTCAAATTTCTGGAGAGCTGAGCCTAGTCTAGCATTGTCTGGAAAGTTCTATTTATTGTGTGCCTAGCTAAACACCCGTTAAAAGGTAATGAATGTTTTTTTTTTGTGGGTTTTTTTTTTTTTCCTGCAAATAGTCAGATAATAGTTTCAGAGATGTTGAAATAGGAACAGGAAAGAGAATCACTGCCATTACCATCTGAGTTTGGTTGGTGGTTATTTCAGGGGGAGATATGTTTTGTTTTGATGTTGGTTTTATTTTTTATATTTGATGGTGAGGAGAGTTAAACCTAAATTGAATGATGTCGACTGGGCATTAAGAAATAGCACCTACTCTCCAGGAAAGGAAGAGGGAAAAGGCAATCAAGCATGAAGACCAAATAAATCTTTAAATGATGCAATAAGAGAATGATAACTTAGAGATGATGCGTTTGCCCTGGCCCCATAGAGGTGTCAAGTTTCCACCTGTGGAGATGGATAAGAGTCTGCTTAATAGAGAAATCTAATTTTGAGAGAATAGTGGCCCAGACCATTTACAAAAGCAACAAATGAGTGATCTACTGATAACATAAATTTGACACTCTTCAATCTTTGAGGATACTATTAGGCTGAATGCATTTCCATCAAGAGAGAATATGGCCTCATTTCAGGCCTCATTTTCCCTCGCCTGGGCTGTTGTAATCGCCTCCTAACTGGTATTTCTGCCTCCTACTCTTACCACCCTCTCCAATCTATTTTTTCTGTCACCAGCATAATCTTTCTAAGACCCAAATCTTAAACCATTTTCACGCTTGAAAACACTTCACAAACTCACCTTTATCTATAGAATAAAATCCAGATGGATTATCATGGTAAAATGCTCTCTGTCATCTGGCTCTCCATCACCTCTCCAGCCTTCTCACTCACCACCCCGTGCCTCATCAGCTATGCTCCAAGCATACTGCATGATTTGAGATTCTCCTTTGTGGCCCATGCTGTCTTTCATTTCCATGCCTTTCTTCATGAAGACCTCTCAGTCTGATATAACCCTACTGTGCCTAGAAAGCACTGATGTACGAGTATTTTTCAGGTGTGATTTCCTAACGGCTTCTCTATTTCCAATCCTGCTAGTTTTCACCGATCCTTTACATTTCTGCTACATGATGTTTCCCAAATCATAGAACCTATTCCACTACCCAATTTCATTGGTTTTACATGCGTGTTGGTTCCTTGTTGCACTAGAATTCCATGAAGGTGGTATCATATCTCATTTTTCTTTGATAAGTAACACATATCAAAATTACACATGCACCATGCAACTTTAAGTGCTTTAACTACTGAAAACGGTGGGCAATATTTATGAACATACTTAGTTGAATTTAGGTAAAGGTGGGGAGTTAAAAATCTTTTGTACAGATTTTAGTTTTCCCTTTTCGGTTAGGTCTCGGTAGGAGCTTAGTACTTACTCAAAGCTTTTTTTTTTTAATAACAAAAGTATTCATTCCATTCTCTGTTCTGGTAAAATGATGCTACAGAAATATGATACATGCTTGTGAGGGTATTTTGTACACTATAAAAGGGCTTATTCCATGAATATGGGAAAGCATACAGTAGTTAAGAATAAGGTACCACATATTCATTAAAATGAATATACTAGGCCTATAGACATCACTATGGATAGAGCTGACAGACAAAATGTTGAATAAAAAAACAAGTAGTAGAATTATAATAACATCATATAAAATGTATATATATATACACATGATATGCATATATATCTATATGTGTGTATATAAAATGCATGCATGTATGTACATACAAGTGTATATATATGGATGTATATTCACACACACACACACACACACACACACACATATATATATATGCATATATATATATATATATATATATATATATATATATGCATATATGTATATATATATAGAGAGAGAATCCCCATTAGCCTCAGGTTTTGTATTGACTAACTCACCTACTGGCTAAAGTTTGTTCGCAAGTCTAAATCAGTGCTCAGATGCTTTCATCATCATTCGTGATCATGTGTAGAGCACCATTCAAGTGCCCTGACCTTCACGTTCTCAGCCGAGGTCCAAAAAGCCACCACTGGGCCTTATTGTTCCAGTTCTCATCCTGGAAACAAGTGTTCTTTTCACAGTATATTTGGTGCCATGTTTTTTGCATCTTTGTGCTTTTTCTTGGTGATTTTACAGTTTAATAGGGTCCCCCATTGTAACATGAAAGTACTAACGAGTGTTCCTAAGCCCAAGAAGGCTGTCACGTGACTCATGGACAAAAGACCTGTTAGATGAGATCTATTTGGGCATGAGTAATAGTGCTGCTGACTGTGAGTTCAATATTAATGAATTAAGAATATATACTAAACTACTATGTTTTCCGGAAAAGAAGACCTAGCCGGGCCATGAGTTCTAAAGCATCTTTTGGAGCAAAAATTAATATAAGACCCGGTCTTATTTTCATATAATGTAAGACAGGGTAAAATATAATATAATATAATATAATATAATATAATATAATATAATATAATATAATATAATATAATATAATATAATATAATATAATATAATATAATAATATAATACCAGGTATAATATAATATAATATAATATAATATAATATAATATAATATAATATAATATAATATAATACAATACAATACAATATAATATAATACTGGGTCTTATATTAATTTTTGCTTCAAAAATGCATTAGAGTTGATGGTCTGACTAGGTCTTATTTTTGGGGAAACACGGTAGGTACCTTTAGGCAGAAACATACATAAAAAAAGGTTATAGGTATTGATTGGTTGACAAAACTGTCCAACTCTCATGAGTTAGGCTCATGAGAACTTAACTGTGCATAATGAGATCAACTCTAGGTAATAGCATTTATATAAATTTCAAAACCATTCAAAAATAATTTATATCATAAGTGGAAACAGATCTACCTCAGAATAATACAAAAATTATTGGTTGGATATGAAGTGAATTAATGATATGGTTGCCTATAAAAAACAGAGGAAGCAAGTGGGACTGGGGAAGGGAAGAAAAGACTTAATTTTAATGTAAATTTGCCCTCATTTTGCTTTAAAAAAAATTGTAGGCCCCCAAAAGAAATAAATAATAGCTGATTACCTCTGTTCCCACCTACCGAGTTCAGATCAGACCATTATTATTTGTTTTGGATCTTGGTTTCTGGCCTGAGCAAAGACACTTGCGAGCTGTCATATAAGTCATTGATTTCATAATATTGACCATCTTTAGTCTGATAGTCAGGAGCTCACACATTGAATCCCCATGGTGTCTTAGCCAAACCTCCTACAGCTTTTCTGTGCTACAAGAACATTCCCAACACATTGCTCCTGTGACATGTCTTGCACGTTCCATCCTCCATGCTCTATCTGTCATGCCCACCTAACCAAATACTCCTTGTTTTTCAAAGCTTTGCACAATCATCCCCTCTCCCACTTGCCATCTTGGTATTATAGCAAACAGTGATTCTCACAAAACTTTTGCCTTACGTTCTTTTGTATCATTCACATCCTTATATGAATCTGCTTTGTTATTTTTCTGTGTAAGTTGAAAAGGTCCTTGAAGGCAAAGAATAGGGCCTTTTCCAGTGAAACTTCTAATTTAATAGATAACTGCATTTCTGAAAACATCTATAGAAATTAAATACGTGAATACTGAACGACATGTTCACATGTTATAAGGTAATTCCGTTCCCAGAAAGCTAAAAGTTTCTATGAATTTCCAAAATTATTTCTAACCATTTGGGCATACACTTTGATAATATATTTGCTAATATTTTATATTTTGCTTTTCCTTTATAGGTTAAATAATCTATCTATAAGTGGAACTGTTGTAAACACCCAAATGAAGCTAAAGACATGTTGTTTTTGTTTCTGATGGGATACCACTTTGTTTTATAAGGAGGCCCTTTTCTTTTGTATCCTTCTTACTATCTTGTCCTTCCTAAGGAATATTAGATTTATCATTTTAATGCTTCTCTGAACTTCTTCACACATTCTTCATTAAGATGAAGAAGGATTCATCTTATTGGTGAGGTGTGAATACTACACTGAAAATGGCCATATTAACCAGTCCCTCTTATATCTTCTGTCCTATTTGCAATGGCCACAGCGAGGCCGTGGGATGCCAGGCTGCTAGTGGGTAGCAATGTGAAAAGTCTGCCTTGTAAACCCAACTTTTCCCATGGTTGGGTTTTAAGATCAAGGTGAGGAAAGATATTAGAAAATCTTTTGTATGACTCACGTCAAGCTATGTTCTCCAATCTAGTTTTAACAAGATTGAAATACCTTGGACTTTGGAGATTATTGGGAATCTAACTAGATCATTAAGGAGGCTGACACTATATTTTTATGTTCTTATTGAATATCGGTCTACTGTCAAGGGTCAGAATCTAAAATGGATGTCACATGAATATATTCCTGCTTCAACCCCCAACATTTAATCTTTGTTTTTTTAATTAAATTTATTGGGTAACACTGGTTAATCACATTATATTAGTTTCAGGTGTACAATTCTAGAGTACATCATCTGTATATTGCATTGTGTGCTCACCACTTAAAGTCTAGTGTCTTTCCATCACCATATATTTGACCCCCTTTACCCTCTTCATCCTTCCTCCACCCTCTTCCCCTCTGGTAATCACCATATTGTTGTCTGTGTCTATGAGTTTGTTTGTTTTGCTTGTTTGTTGCTTTCTATTTTATATCCCACATGTGAGTGAAATGAAATGGTTCTCGTCCTTTTGCATCTGACTTATTTCACTTAGCATACTTTCAATCCCTCAAATGCCCAACATTTAATTTTTATTATATTAGAAAGTGGCTAAAAGCTTGACTGGAATAACACAGCCTTGGGTCCAAATTGCTGCTCTGACATGGACTAAGTCTATGCCTATATTTTGTCATCCATCCACGATGATACTAATTGGAACCTTTTTAAAGGTTATGAGGATTCATTTAGAACAGAGTCTTGTCTTCAATAAATTTTAGCCATTGTTATTAATATCCCCATTTATGCATTCTTTAAATGGTTACAGACAGTGCTCTGAGTCCTAGTGACAGAGATATAAACTAGACCAAATCTCTTCCATACTACTCTAGTGGAAGATATATACAGAGGTAAACATATTAATTAACTGATACCTCTAATTTTATTGCAAAACTATTGGGCACCCAAGCATATGCCAGGTTCTAAGTACTAATGGTGATATATCAGTGAGTAAAACAGACAAAAATACTATCTAATTCTAAAGATAATAAATAAGGAAAACAAATCAAATACACACAATCATATGTATAATATCACTGTCTGATATATAAAAATAAAAGTTGGAGACTAGAGAAGTTGGGAATGTGAAGAGAACAATTAGTTTGAGTTTTGTAAGTATATGACCCATCAAGTGTTCTAAAGCTGAAACGAGCTTGATGTTTTGAAGGATGGAAAGAAGTTCATGCAGGTAGAGTGTCCAGAGTGAGTGAGAACATTCTGATACTAGAATGGAGGAGTGAGTCAGGAGCCCGATCAGGCAGGGCCTTGGAAGCTGGAATAAGAGATTTGTATTTTAAGTTTAATGAAGAAAAATTAGGAGTTTATAAGCAAGGGATTGGCCTGACCTGATCAAGCTTTGATAAAAAGATCTCACTGTCCGAGAACAGATCATAGGGAGATAAGAGTGAAAGCAGGACCCGTCAGGAAGCCATTGCAAGTCCAGGTGAGAGGTGACATTGATTTGGGCTAGGAAGGTAAGAGGAAAAATGGACAAGATGCCAGAGATACAATGGAGAAAAAAATTATTTGCTTAAAGATTTGATCTTGATACAAAAACCTGACCGCGGGTGGGTGGGAGTGGGGGCGATATCTGCTCCATTTCTTCTATTGGACTTGTTATGGCCCCCGTATTTTATTCTAGGCTACCGGAGACATTTCAGACATCATTGGGATATATGTGCAAAATGGGAAAGCCACTTAGATTTTAGTGACAAACACCTAGAAAGATGTCTCTTGTTTTGAACTCTTAAAATTGCAAATAGGGACTGGGTTACACGTTTACCAATTTGTTCTATGTGTAGAAATAGAAAAAAAATGAGGGAATTAATTTCTATATCATCAAATCTATATGACTCTATTTAAAAATGAATCTGCCTGAAAGTACATCTACTGTTGAAGCATCAAACAGGTTCTCCTTTTCTGCCTTCCCCACCTTCCTATTTATAAGAGCCCTTCTTCCATATCAAAAAAAACAAAGGCATATCTCTCACTCATACTAAGGCTTGCTGTGGGTCGTTCTTTGGGGGACACTCAAAAAGCAACTATTTTAAATATTGCTATCTGAGAAATATTTTTTTCAGTGAAGTCATCAGAAACATGTAGAAGATTTTCTTGGACATATGGGAGCTAAAATCCAAGCGCAGCCTCAAATGAGATCTTTTTGTATGGTTTGGTATTTTCTGAATTGACATCTAGAGAGGAATGTTCAGAGCAATGATTACTTTTGCTTAACAACCTCAAGTCTTCCTTCCCCGACCGAAGTCAAAAATGAATTGTTTCCAAGGGAGTGTACTACGATATCAAAACAAAGGAAGCATTGGTAAGACATATTGAAGTTTGCTTATTTCCTCTAGATGACAAATCCACTGTCAAACCATTCCCTAACTCCCTTCTTGCCTTCTTCTCGTCCCTTCCTTCTCCTATCCTCTTCTCTCAGATTTTTCTTCTCTCCATTGTCCCCCTCTTGTGTCTTTCCTTTATTCTCCTCCTCTTCCTTCTTCTTCTATCTCTTCTCCTCTCACTTTCAGATTTAGAATTCTGATGTGGCATGCATTGTATTACCTAACAACATATTCCTGTGAGGGTGACTGAAAATGCACCAGTTTTGATAATTAGGTTAAATGAGAGTAAGTATTTAGGACTGCAAAAACAGAAGTATTATTCAACTAAGTAGAACAATGTCAGCCAATAGGCAGGACACGTGAGAAGCAATTAAATATCTGTTTTATGTGAACTTTTTCCATATGTTGAATAAATACGTAAGAATGTATTTCCAAAGTTTTGATGAAAATATATTTAACGCATTTGGTCTTATAAACACAGTTTATCAAAAATATTTTATTGGAAAGTATTTTGAAATTAATAATCTTGCAATTACCTTAAATTTTTCTGACTATATTGGGTTGAAATAAGGTGCCTTGAGGTGAAAGAGCCAAAGGTATAATCAATAGTCATTTTTCTGTTGAATTCTTTGTATGTCTCTCCAAAATTCAGGAAATGACTGAGTTTTAAAAATATCATTTTGCAAGTAATGGGGTTTTTAATTCTTTGCTGTTAACAAAATTGAAGGACATAATTGAGTTGCCTGCTGATGTATAATTAAGAATAATGTTTGATAGCATATTACTACTTGGTCTTTTTGGTTTTGGGGGCTGATATTTCAAAAGGGCTTTTAAAAATTGATTGACATTACAAAAAGAAAATTCCTTCTCTTCTAATCTACGACTCCATATGAATAATGTTTCTCTGCATAAACATCTTTAAAAACACATATAAAATTAATTTAGTCTTGTCTCATTTTTGCAGTAAGTGTTTATCTTCCACAGAGACCTAAATTCATTGGAAAGAAATGGCCTATTTATTTTATTTAGAGATTAATTTCTAATAAAATTATATATGTTTCAAAATTTATCAAAGTCACTAATAAGTTTGCCATTTTGTTCAATTAATTGTTAATTATTATTGTTATGATGACTCAGTATAGAAGGGACTGTTTAATTGTTTAATGTATAGAGTCTTATGATCAAATAAATTTTTTAAAAATTTAATAAAGTATTTTTATAGCAGAAAAGCTTGAGAGTGTGATCAATAAAATCATTCAGGCATGAAAAGATATTATATTAG
Organism: Rhinolophus sinicus; assembly: GCF_036562045.2. Lineage (NCBI taxonomy): Eukaryota > Metazoa > Chordata > Mammalia > Chiroptera > Rhinolophidae > Rhinolophus > Rhinolophus sinicus. Next base: position 41,896,278 of record NC_133764.1, on the reverse strand, counting down.
GATTCAGTTCTGTAAGAGAAGCAGAATGCAAATATACATTCAAAGAGGATAAGGAGAGATGTAAAATTTATGGCTGCTACAGGAAAACTTTTTCACGTATTTTTATAAATTGCTGATGGTGGGTATCAAGTTACTATGGAATTTTGATTCCATTTGATTTTTGAAATGTCGATATTTACAATTCACTAGGAATTATATCATTTGCAACTTTTTAAACTCATGATAAAATTATTCAAATTTATCAGGGTAGATGAGCAAAAATGAATGAATATATATATATATATATATATATGATATGAATCTATATCTCTATCTATCTATCTATCTATCTATCTATCTATCTATCTATCTATATACTTCTATGTAAGGTTCCCCACATTCTTTCTAGTTAAAGGGAGTATAAGATATAATATCTTTTGGAGGACACATTCTTCACTTTTGAGAATGTATCTTAACATGTTTAAGAACATTACATTTGTAGAAAATTCCATGAGTTGGTATGCTTTCCAAGGATTAGATATTCTAATTATGTGATGCATGTAATTTACCAAGACATCCAGGATATCTGCTACCTCCTGCTCTCTAGTTCATAACATAATACTTTTAATATAGTGGAGAGAAGGCCTTCTCTGGTGTCTAGGTTGTGATCGATAAAGAAGAAAATTGATGAATCTCTGAGTCATGATATCAGTAGTATCCTGTTGTTCTGCCTAGGTGAATAGGTGAAAATTAACTCTACAATTTAAAGGAGAATTTATTTTTATTTGCCAGATCAATAATTTCATATTAAGCACCAGGGGCTTTATTAATTTATCCATTAGGGTGTTCTTATATGGAACACTGATTCAGTTGAAGTCACCACTTGATTAAGTTCTCCAGAATGCTATTATTATGAATAACTGCCAATACCATGCACTAGAAAAAATCAGGAAATAAATATAAAATTTTGGGGTTATTGCTTCTGTCTCATTCAAATCTTCTAAGACATCTTTGCAATTCCATCAACATTGAAATATTTCTTTTGATTTGCTGTTTGAGTAAGGAAGAAAACTCCAGTGACCTCAACTTACCATTATTGCTACATTTCATAGAGCTAAGTTTCTGCTGGTTCTTTCTTATTACAGTACACACAGAAACTGTGGACATGACCAACAGAGATGGCTGGAGTCCCCCTGGGAGTATCACAAGGTGAGTACAAATGAGACCTTAATTTATTATCAAGTCCCTCCAAACTTTCATTGACGGATACATTGCTATGGTATTTTGAGTCTCTGATTAGTGTTTTGCCATTTCTAGAATTCAAAAAATGGGGCAGTTCTCCTTCTCAGTGAAGTTACCCAGATCAGTGGCCATGGGGAAGTGTGAAAGCCTCTGAGATACAGAGGACTAGAAATTAACTCAGGACTAGAAATTAGGACGAAGGGTCCAGTTTCGGTAACTCAAGTGAGCCTTTTGTTCTTGGGACTTGTGAACTGTTAATTTTATTTCGGATGAATCCTAGATTGCTTAACAGGAGAGATCTCTTGATGCCAGACCACCCCCCAATCCCTGATTATCTCACCTATACTCCTGCCTTTACAATGACTGTGCTCACTCCATTGATGGCATGTAATTATTAGCACCTGGGGATAAAATCCCAGACTCATTCTACTCAACTGGAGATCACAAGTCACTCATAGACCTTCCTGGCCCACAGAGGACAGGTAGGAGAGCTCTGTTTAAAATATTTTGATCAGTTGTTTTACCTGATCGAGAGGAAAGGAAGGTCTGGAATTGGTCATGAGACATGGTGAGATGCTCAGTATTCTGAAAGATCTAATTCAGCATTTCTGTTCCCTGCAGTTGGGTCCCTCACCGTGGGTCACTCAAAGGCTTCTTGGTCATTGTTTGTTCTGATTGTGCAGCAGATCCAAGTAGAGTTTTAATCACTTTCAAGTGCTCAAACAAGAACATGAACTGCAGAACCTCTGTTGATTGCACATACATCAGTTCAGCCGACCCCCAAATTACTTCTCTCTCACTTTGATTTGTACCCAGAGAATCAAGGCCCATATATTTTAACCCAAATTGTATTGATAAATCTATGCCCATATTTTAACCCGAATTATATACAGAATGTATTGATAAATTTCTCTCATTTATTCTAAATACAACCTTTTCTTCTTCACTCATGTCTTCTTCAACCGTTCAGGTCACATTGTGTTCCAATTATAATTACCATTTGAGAAACAATGAGTGGTAACATATCAGGACAAGTGTTAACTCTCCTTTACTAAGTGTGGGCAATGTTGCAATGTGGTTGGGCCATTCAGTGGTCCAATAAGTTCTATGGATCCTTCTAGATAACCTTCTCCAATTGTTGAGATTTCAATCTTTTCTGATAAATGCCTTAAATATTTATATGATTATAGGCAACATAGTAGACTTAGTTGTGATATAAAATAAAGTGAAAGTTCAGGATTTCATACAGTCCGTTTCTGTATATTCTTCACACTTCATCTTCAGTGAATACAGCTAATTATATAATCAGTAAAATCATTTTCCTATTGCGTCTGCTGCTAATTTCACATTTGGGAATCTGGGTTGGCAGGAGATGTTGCCTCACCACTCTGCTACGTGTCAAGCCAATAACCAATTCCATATATCCACATATCCCTAAGCATCTGTTCTCAAAAATTCAAGTAACAGAAAACAACTCTGAAAAAATACACACAAAAGGATAGCTCACAGCATCCATGAAAGGGCTAAACTGTCAAACTTCAAGGTGAGCTCTACATGCAGTCAGTTAGTTGTGTTTATACAACTGTGGATACAGTGTCTTCTCTGTGTGTGGGCCTGCATAACTCCTGGTATCCTTGGGTTCTCTGGCTACTGTTTCAGTTTATTTTTCAATGGTTTGGTTGTATTTGTGTTTGGTTGTATTTGTATTTTTGACTTACCCTAGATGCAAATGGTGGGAGAAAGAGGGTTCATTCTGAGGATAAAAGATTTACACAACTGTTTCCATCTCTCTAATTTCTCTGCTGACTGCACCATGGTTGGTTCTCCTTTGCCCCATTTTCTCTCATCTTTTAATTATTCTGGAGTTCTTCTGCAAAACAATGTATTCCCTTTTGATTGTCTTGTCTTTAACTTGAGTAGATTTAAAGGTGCTCAGGTATGCGTTTGATCTCATTTTCACTCCATCTTCAAGAAATTCTCCACCACTTAGGGTTTTATTAATTTTATTGGGGTGACATTGGTTAATAAAATTGTATAGGTTTCAAGTGTACAATTCTATAATACATCGTTTATATATTGTATTGCGTGTTCACCATATGATTTCACTCATATGAGGGATATAAAACATTTACTTTGTTTATGGGACTCATTCTGGCTTTGCAGCACAGTTATGAATTTATTTTACTTGTATATTTCTTCTGTAATTTCTATGCAATATAGTTAAGGAGTGATGAACGTATTATTTAATTGCTTGCCATCTTAAATTAGATATTAAGACAAAAATAATTTTTAAATCCTTCCCAGTTGTTAAGGGATGATTCCACTTCAGATATGTGACCTTGTGGTTGGTTGATCTTTTCCCTTATTTTGAAGATTCTAGAAACAGGAATTATAATCCCAAACACTTTTCACCTAAATAAGAATAGATTTATTAGATTTATCAGAAAAAGATTTAATTAGGGCAGTCAGGCCATGATTATCAACTTCAGAGAAGTTTTGCCAAAGAAAACCCCTCACAATTACTTATAACTGAAAACCAGGAACCAATTACCTATGTATAGGCCCATGCCCAGGAAAAAGGCAGGATGAGTTAGAAGTGTTTGAAAGCTCTGAAAGAGGCGATGTGATGTGCAAGACAGCATCAAAGGTATGTGAGAGACAATGCTGAAAGAACAGTTGGGACATATGTATGTTAAGAAATTCTTTGTATGCAAGGAAGGTGGTTTATTAAAGAGAGAAACAAAGTAATGGGGCTTTTAAAGGGGGTAGATAGCATAAAGGAGAGAAAAAAGTTTAAATGTGACTATTTCAGAGAGATCACCTCCGTAACTATGTTGAAGGTGTTATTTGTGGGCACAAGAGGGTGAAAAACTGGAGACTGCGAATGAGCGACTTGATGGAGCAGTTTTAGTGTGAATGGGAGGATAATTTGCGTAATGACTGGTGGGAGACATGGTGCTAAGAGAGGGTTTTAAAATATTTTTTACGTAGTTTCAATTGTCATGTAAAAGAGGAGACATGGGCTGAAAAGCTAAAGACTTCTTGGTTTGTCTTGATGATCAGGGCTGGATAAATTTTAGAAATAATTATAAAGCATCTGGGTGATAAATTTTTAGTGAGGGAAGCAGCCGTCTCCATTAATTGGCAAAGTTCACTCCAAACAGGCACATCTCTTTTCAGGTCCTTTCTGAAAGTTCTACTAAATCCGTCTTCTCATCGTCCAATGTCACAGACACAGCAAAGAGATATTAGAGAAGTAATTCTTACTGAACGCCAAGTAGGTGTCAAGTGTGTGATAGGTAGTGTTGTCTTGCCAAGGGATGCGTTTTGAATGGCCAAGGACTTCCGATTAGATGCCCTTTAAATTTCTTTCCACACTTTACACTTTATGATTTCCTACTTACCAGCAAGCCTGTATGTTCTTCACAAAATTGTATTTTAAAACTGTCTTATGATTTCACTGATATGTGGTATATAAACCAAAAACAACAAAAGAACAAGACAAACAAATGAGAAACAAAAACTCATAGACACAGACGATAGTTTAATGGTTACCAGAGGGTAAGGGGGGCAGGGGGTGGTAGATGAGGGTAAAGGGGATAAAATATATCCCCTTTGGAAGGTGATGGAAGGAGAACTGACTCTGGGTGGTGAACACACAATGGGATTTATAGATGATGTAATACAGAATTGTACACCTGAAATCTTATGTAATTTTACTAACAATTGTCACCCCAATAAATTAAAAAATAAACAAATAAAAAATAAAACTGTCTTAGAACAAAATTAGCCAGTCATTAACTAATTAATCATTATTGTCAAAATGCAGGTTCACCTAAGAACACTTTGCTGCATACAAATTTATCTACTCTGTGAATTTCTTTTTAATAAAAGAAAGTTTAAGCAATAGTTCAAAGTTTCAAGTTAAAGGAAAATAAATGTGTGATTAGACTGCTACCTTGGTTCATAGCTTTTACTAATTCCTCCTAATTCTTCTATTTTTATTTTTAGTAAAACTAACATTTAAAATGGCTTATTTTAAATCTCTAAGGCATAACTCTTTATATATTGAAATTCCTATTAAAGGTCACAATTTTAAAGCCAGTTTCTGCTAATTTACACCCCCATGAGGACATGGAGGGGCCAGAGAGGAGGTAAAGGGGTTGGGGAGAAGGCAACTGATAGGACTCTGCTAAGCTATTGATATATGGTTGTTCCTTTTCTTATCCCAGCTTTATTGAATCATAATTGACATATATAATATTGTGTAAGTTTAGGTGTACAATGGGATGATTTGATACATGTCTATAATGCAAAGTCTTTATCACAATAAGGTTAACATGTCCTTCACTCACATAATTATCATTTTGTTGTCATCATGGTGAGAACATTAAAGCTCTACTCTCAAAGCAATGTTCAAGTATTGTACAGTATTGTCAAGGTACAGTATTGTCAATTATGGTCACCATGCTGTACCTTAGATCTGCAGAGTGAGGATATTTTAAGAGACCTCTAGGACAACATCAACTATAACAACAGTCTCATCATAGGGGTACCAGAAGGAGAAGAGAGAAAGCAAGGGATTGAGAATCCATTTGAAGAAATAATGACTGAAAACTTTCCTAACCTGGGGAAGGAAATAGACATACAAACCCAGGAAGTGCAGAGAATCCCCCCAAAAGATGAACCCAAACAGGCCCACACCAAGACACATTATAATTAGAATGGCAAAGGTTAAAGACAAAGAGAGAACCCTAAAAGCAGCAAGAGAAAGGCAATTAGTAACTTATAAGGGAGCTCCCATAAGATTGCTGCTGCTTTCTCAACAGAAATTATCAAGCACGCATTCCCACATCTGTGTAGTCTGTCACAAACCTTACTTGCTCCTTTCTTTTATTTCTCATTAGAGTCTATTTATGTGCTGAGACCATATTTTAAAAATTACTTTAACCTTTTAAAACTACTAATACCTAATATTCTAAGTCTCTCCTTTTTCTAAAGAGTCTTGGTGACTTTTGGCCCTTTACATTTTAGGATTAACTTTGCCAAGTGTTATTTAAACACAATTCTATTAGGATTTTTATCTATATTGCTTTATACTCATAGACTAATTTGAGGTCAAAAAACATCTTTGAAATACTGAGTCTTCATTTCCATAAACAACATGTTTCTCTCAATTTATTTGTGGTTTCTCTATAAAGCAGTTTCATCAAAGCATTTGAAATATAATATAAATATACAATTTAATAAATTAACAACATAGCTAAAAAGAAGTCATTGTCAGCTAAAATGATTTAAGATATAAAAGCAAATAATTTGAAAAGTATATGAATTGATTTTCAAAACCAGAAAATGCTTGTAAACTCCCCTTGTGCCTCACAAAAGCTTTTACCAGTATATACTGGTAGTTGGATATACTTATTTTCAACCAATTTGGTTTCAGACAACACAATTAGTGCAGAAGATATCTTTAAAAAATTCTAAAAGACTATGTCAAGTAAGGACTGTAATTATACTGAAATAAAATGAACCAGGAATTTAAAACAAAACCTCACAAGAATTAAGTGTAAGAAAATAATTAAATGTCAGAAAGGTACTAAAGAGATAAAACATTTCAATCTATTCCAGGAATCAAAGGGTTGAAATAGTCATATTTGATGATTTCATCACTGTGCTCATTTGGTCATGCTAATTGTTTTCTGCAATTTCATCTTGTCCCTTTCCTCATTCATGTCCCAAACTGTAAGTTTCTTTATATATCCACCTCCCTTTGTTTCATAATTCTGACATTGTTCTATGCTTCTTTCTCCTCACCTGAACTTGAATTCTTCCCTTCTCTTCCAAATATTTCCATGGTGCCCCTTTGGAACCCCCATTCCATGGCAAACACAATCCCATATATTTTCAAGTTTTTGGCTGAAAGTGCACAGCATTCAAATCTGCCTGTTACCTGAAGACACCATTTTCTCCACAATGTACGGTACTTTTTTACTACCACCTCTGATCTTTCCGGCACTTTGTTGATTTCATTATATTTTGTTTATCAGCCCTTCTTTTGTTTTTTTCTAAATTGAGGTATAATTGACATATAACATTGTATAACCAAGGAAGTGAAAGTATGACATTAATGAAAGAAATTGAAGAAGATAGAAATAAATGGAAAGATACTTCATGTTCATGGATTAAAATAATATTGTTAAAATGTCCATATTACTCAAATAAATCTATAGATTCACTGCAATCCCTATCAAAATTCTTATGGCATTTTTCACAGAACTAGAACATATAATCCTAAAATAAGTATGAAACCACAAATTACCCCAAATATCCCAAACAATCTTGATAAAGAACAAACCTGGAGGCATTACACTCCCTGATTTCAAACTATCACAAATGTATAGTAATTAAAGCTGCATGGTATTGGAATAAAAACAGACATATAGATTAATAGAACAGAATAGAGCCCAGAAATAAACCCACATGTAAATGGTCAATTAATGTACAACAAAGGAACCAAAGAAAAGGATAAATGGGGTTGGGAAAACTGGTCAGCCATATGCAAAAAAATGAAACTGGACCATTATCTTACACCATACACAAAAATTTACTGAAAATTAATTAAAGATTTGAATGTGAGACTTGAAACCATACAACTCCTAGAAGAAAAGATAGGCAATAAACTACTTGATGTTGGTCTCTGTGATGATTTTTTGAATCTGATACCAAAATAAAAAATAACAAAACCAAAAGTAAACAAGTTGGCCTACATGAAATTAAAAATTTTCTGCACAGTAAAGGAAACCATCAACAAAATGAAAAGGCAACTTACCACATGGGAGAAAATATTTGCAAACCATATATCTGGTAAGTGGTTAGTATTCAACACATATAAAGAACTCATACAACTCAATAGCAAAAAATAAATAAATAAATAAACAATCTGATTAAAAATGAGCAGAGGATCTCCTATTTTCTCACAATTTATTAGGACACTTTTGCATTCATTTTCTTCTCTAACCAGACTAAAGTTGGAAGGCCATCATTTTAACTACTCTCTTGCCAACATTCCCCAATTTTAAACCTACTGTTCTTCCCTCAGACACACCTTACAAAATTTTCTGCCCAATATCAATGTTCAACTCTGAATCAAACTGCTTTCTCTTTTACACTCACATTCCTTAAATACCTGGAAAAACAATCATGCTTGTAGGCTTTACCTGCACTAGAGATCCATGTTCTTAGAATCAGTTAAGTCCTCACACAACCCAGAATTCTACCATAAGTTCACAATTAGCCTTTCTTCAAAATGGCAATTATTATAAACCTTTTCTAGTCACCTTAAACTCTAATGCTACTCCTCCACTCTCAGCAGACAACCTTGTCACACCCATTTTACTGAGAAATTATCATGTCCTTATAGGTCCTCTAACTTCCTATGAAAGTTTTTATTTTTTGAAGTGCAATTGACATACAACATTACATTAGTTTCAGGTCAACAACATAACAATTCAACGTTTGCATACACTGAGAAATGATCACCACAATGAGTTCAGCTAACATTGTTACAATTTGTGTGTGTGTGTGTGTGTGTGTGTGTGATGAGAACTTTTAAGATCTGTTCTCTTAGCAACTCTCAAATACGCTACACAGCATTACCAATCATAGTCTCCATGTTGTACACCACATCCCCATGACCCATTCACTCCATCACTGGAAGGTTGCATCTCCTGACCCCTCGTTCTCACGTCAGCTGGGTTTCAATATTTTTAACTTAGCTGCATTGTACTCTTTCCTTCCCTTTAATGATGATGGAAGAGGCAGCTTCATTTCTCTCATCCAATCTCAAACCTAATGTGCATCAGAATCACTGATGCCTTCCTAAAACACAGATTGATTGGCCCCAGGCTCAGCAACTCTGAATGAGTAGGTCTCGGGTGGGGCTGGAGAGTTTGTTTCTGTCAAGCCTCAGGCGATCATGCAGCTGTTCCAACAGGGACCATTGCTCTAAGGTAATTCCTCAATAATAGCAAATCCTTCTCTGCCCCTTCAGGGATGATGTTTCTTCCATACCCCAATCTTTTCCAAATATTCCCAAACTTTTCCTTTTTACTGGCTTTTCCCCATTAGTATTCACGTATCCTCAAATTACTTCTCTTATAAAGGAAGAACAAAAAACAAAACAACCCTCCTTCATACTCACATTACTTCAATTTAGTTTCCCATCCTCTCCCTCCCCTTCGTAACTAAACTTACTGAACAAGTTCTTTACATATGTTATTATGAATATTTTAACCTACTCGTCAGCCTACCAAAAGCAGGTCCTGACACCGCGCACACACTCTGTTGAAGTTCTCAAAGAACGACCTAGTGGAAAATCCAATGGGCACGTTGCAGTTCTCATAGTCACGAGAATATTTGTGACTTGCATACTCCCTTCTTTAAAAACTTGGCTTTAGCTTTTAGCTTTTCTGGTTTTTCTCCTGTCCCTTTCCCCACTCTGATTAATTTTCTTTTTGGAATCACCTAATGTCATTGTTTCATTTTCTGCTTCACAAGCATTCTGTGGTTCTCGATTGTTATCCACATGCTAAAGTCGTAAAATCCAGGCTCGATCTGTCTTCTTTCTTCAGCCTGTTGATGGTATCAACCTGATTTCTTTTCCTTAATGGGATATATAAGATTATACTCTCACAGTCAGAGGAAAACGACTACCAGAAAAACAGAAGGGGATAAAATGATATGGAGTTCTCAAGAAGATAGACTTGTGGGAATAAGAGGAGTTCCCACTAAGTCAGAATGAATTAGGAATAAAATCACTGTGGAGTGTAAAAACATGAACTTATAATTTCTTGAAACATTTTCAAGTGATTTTTTTTTAGTGTCTGGGGCAGAAAATCTTAAATTATTAATGATGCCAATCTGTTTCTGTAGTTTTTCTGTCTCCTTGCATAAGTTCATAGACGCAGGTAAGAAGGTGGATGACTAGGTTTTATTTGAGGGTAAGGTTTTGAAAAATATATTCAAATACATAAGAAACTGACAAGGTAATTGAAACTATTTACAGTGGGATGAATATAATTTTGCGTCACAGATTCTAAGGTGGTAAAAGGGGAGAATATAACAAAAGAAGGATAAAGAATAGAGACAAAATATCAAGGTAACCATGATGTCATTATACATTTTAATAATTGTTGCATTGGGCGGCTTGGGTAACTCAGAGAACAGAAAATTGTGATTAAGGACTTGATGTTCGATTTCATGACTTCAGAGGAGAAAATATTTCTGGTGGTGACAAGTACTATGAAAGGACCTTGAAAGTAAGTGGGTGGTGAACCCACAATATATAGACGATATAGTATTGAATTGTACATTTGAAACCTATATAATTTTACTAACCAATGTTACCCCAATAAATTTAATAATAATAAAAATAACACAGAGTCCTGCGACTCTTGATAAAAAGCAAAAAAAGAAGCAAGTGGGATGGAGGAAAATGCAATTGTAGAGGGCATCCAGGAGTTAGATGCCAGGTGTTGTATTCCCATCAAAGAAACCTAGAATGATGACAGAATTTGGGGAGAACATGAATATTGTGGGTTATGCTGAAGTGCTCAATAAAGGAGGGGAGAGGCTGATAGTAAGCAGGTCTGCAGATGGTTGATAGACAGAGGCTAAGTGGCTTATAGCTAAATGAGTCCCAAAAGTTCAAGGGTCTTTGTTCAGGTGAGAGTACTTAATGGACTGGAAGCAGAAATAGGGAAGTTGGAGGACCCTGACTTGACTTCTAGGTTTTTAGATAAATGGAGCTTAAAAAAAAAAAAATAATAATCAACTTAACTTCATGGAAGGAAAACGGTGTCTTCGGGTTATTCTAGATTTAAGTTGTGTCAAGGAGATGGAGGAGATCTTTGAAGAAGAGGATGAGCATACCAAGGAGATAATGATTGTTGATAACAAAGATCCCAGGGGAAGAGTTTGGGAGGGGAGGGAAGGTTTGGTTTATAACAGGGAATATAAGTAGCATGGGGATGAAAACTGAGAGAATTTAGGATATAATAGATGACAAAAGAGGCTTGTATTTTTGGCAATAATTCTTGTAGACAGGGATGTAAGACTCGGTGGATGTTGTATTGATGGGTACTTGTAGTAGATGTAAAGTTTTAATGATTTGCTGTATATAGGAGTGGATTTTTGGCCCCTTATGGCTCCTACTACAGGATTCGTGCAGAACATGCAGGACGGTTTCCTTCCTTAACCACCTATGTTCTGAACTCCATTGAATTCCCTGTTATTTTTTCACCTTGTTTCCATGGAAATACAGTTTAGAGTGTATTATAACAATCAAGGCCACCTGAATTCCATATCATTCGAAATTTCTTCCAGCTGGTATTGTAAGTGCTTGTTTTAGCAAGAAAGTTGCTGTGATTTGTTTTATAAAGGACCACTTGCTTCATCTTCCATTGTGCCTCAGACTACCCCCAAGACAATAAGTTGCAATAAGCTATAGTATTTTCAAACTCAGGTAGTAAGTATATTCATTCAAACATAGAAAGCTGAGTGATTTTTTTTTTTTTTCCAAGTTGAGAAATTCTCCAAACTCAATGTGACATAATATTCAATTTAAGATTTTAACCAGCCTATAAAGCTATCATCTCTGATAGGTCTATATTTTCATATACCCATTAAAATAATTATACGATAGGCAGAGTATTAAAAGCTTGATTAACTGTACAGAAGATACATAAATTTGAAATCTGTACGTGATTTAATATGGCTTGCAGAGTGATCAAGGAATCGAGCATGAAAAAGCACAGAGGGATGAAATTATGCATTTTCGGTAAAGACTACCAGTCACATGAGTTTGTTCTCTGGGATACTCTAATTCACCTGTGCTTTTGTGTTTCTCAATAGATTTCTCTTACTTTCTTTTCTTTGATCCCTCATTTTGCTCTCAATTTTCCTGATTCTTCACCTTCTTGACTATGCGTTTCAATTTGTATAAGACTTTTTCAGAAACATTTCAATAGTACTTTCTAGTCCAATTTATCAGTTGCTGTTAGAGTGATAAAAATGAATTCTGGCTAGAGTGGGCCTTTTAATGCAGTATGGAAGAATGTAAATGAGAGTGAATTTTGCATCAGATGGACCTGGGTTTAGTGCACTAGCTGTTTGATACTGGCAAATTGTTTGAACTTGCAGAACCTCAGATGTTGAGTGTCCTTATTGGCAAATGAGATGATGATACCTATAAAGAGCAATTGGAAGGATTCAAATAAGACATTGCATGTAAAACATCTTGCACAATGCCAAAGCGTGTTCAAAAATTAGCTACTACCTGACCACTTACAACATTTTTTCTCTTTGTGGAAAACACAACTCAGGCATGTAAGGGATGGTTATATTGTTTAGCTCTCATCTATTCAAAATGCAGTGAACAGGAAACTTAAGGTAAGAGGGAATTCCTTTAAAGTGTAGGTTTAAGCTTCATTTTTATTTTGAAAATACTCAAGCACACAAAGTCTCTAGAAATGGTAAAACTTAGTGGAAAGCCGAATTATAGGATTGGGTTTGCCAATCAAATCCATTCAGTAAAAAAGAGTTGATTACAAATGAGGGTGTAAAAAGCAGGTGATAGTGAGAAATCAATGCTTGTTTAAGCATTACTAAGATGGTTTTTGATCATCAAAGGAGAAAGAAATGTATGGAGCTGGCAGAATCTCTTTGGATCCATCATAGTACAAAGGTGATTGAAAACTGATAGAAAAGAGGAAACAAGAGATTGGGGACAGCTGTACTTGCAGGTTGTTGAATGCATGGATAATTGACTGACTGACTGATGGAAGAGGCTAAAATATTCGAGGCACTGACTAGATACATTGCCACGCCATTATATCATGTCTTGGGTTATCCTTACCCAAACCGATGAGTCAGGTAATATCCTGATACATTTAAAAATTAAAAAACAAAAAACTAAAGCTCAGAAAGGGTTTATACGCTACCTATATCATAAAATGAGAAATAAATACAACTGAGATTGAACTGGGTCCTCTGACTTTCATTCTAAATGACTTCTCTCTCTACCAAGAAGCAAGGCAAGAGGAACAAGTTCAGACATGGTAAGCTGCTAGTTTCAAATACTAGGGGTTTGTGTGTGTATGTGTGTGTGTGTGTGTGTGTGTGTGTGTGTGTGTGTGTGTGTGTGTGTGTGTGTGTGAATAGTAAAAACAAGCAAAAAAATCAATAAGCAAACAGAAAAAGTGAATGATTTAAGCTAAGATGGAATTAAGAAGCAAAAATTAGAGGTAAAGCACCGATTTGAGCCTTCCATGGTAAAATATTTCTTTTTCCTCTTGCTCAATGGTACTTTTTATTTCATAAAAGAAATTAAATTTATTATAAATTAATCAGTATGTATAGAATCGCTTTACTCAAGCTAGATTTTGTTAAAAAAGAGCATGTTTGGTTGAACTGGTTTCTTTATTTCTATCCTGCTCATTGATCCATACCTGAGAGAACTCTCCTAGAATGTTCTAAAATATTTCCACAGAACCAATTCTCTCTGGGGGAAAAACAAATGAACAGAAATGTTCACAGTTGAATAGATTTGGGAATCACTGGTTATTATGTTACTTTCTTAACTTTCTTGTAGATTCACAATGCATTAGCAGCATAGCAATAACTTCAAAACCTGTATTAACATAACATCTTTAATTGTGTTTAAATCAATATTATTCGAATATATTTGATAATAAGACCCCTCACTCTTTTCCTTTCTTAGCTATAATAATAACAGCATAGCTTATTATTCCACAGGAAAAAGAAATTCGGAAATGCAAGGTTAACAAACTAATAATATAATATTCATCAGTTTGATATGTTCATCATTATCATTAAGCAAAGGGACATATGACAATTCTCAATGTTTTAGGATCTATCATGCCATTTAAGCCGAAAAGAAAGGTTTGAAAAAGTAGATTGCAAATATGCGTGTGACTCTAGAGCCTTGGTTTGACCGTCACTATAAATGTGAGGCTGGTTACTCCCACAAGCACCAGGAAACATTTATCATGGTACCTAAATTGTCCTGGGGAGAAATAAAAGACACTACCTTTACTTTACAAATCCAGCAGTATCATCATTGCATCGCTTTCTCTCCCCCATTCCCCTTCCCCTAAGAATCCAACACTTGTTCCCTCATTTGGTAAGCCTTCATTGGGTTTTGATGTTTTGGGTGGTATTATGCTAACCACTGGAGACACAACACAACAGCATTCATTCCTCACCTTCATAAAACCAATGATCTGGCAGAAGAGAGACAAGCCTTTCAATATACGTGATAAATACTGTGTAGGGTTAAGTACAGGCCCTAAAGGATTACTGGTGAAGGGCATCTAATTCATCCTGCTTAAGTCAGGACAAGTTTCCAAGTGGTGCCTGTTGAGTGGCAAATGACAAGTCACATTTACCAAATAGATGAGAGAAAATAGAAGTCTCGAGGCATAGACAAATACATGGAAAATAATATAGAGACGTGAAAAAGCAAAGTGCATTTAGCAGAAAGCTTGGATTGACTGACCAGGACACAGAACGGGTGTTTGTGTGCATATGAGTTGGGAGAGATTGAGCTGTGTGTGTGAGTGTATGTGTATGTGTGTGAGTGTGTGTGTGTATGAGTGTGTGTGTGAGTGTGTGTGTGTTTGTGTGTGTGTGTTTAAATGGCAAATAATTGGAAATCAACTCAATTTTCTTATGTGCTTAGATTAAAAGGTGTATGTTTGATGTTACTTTCATGTCAAAACTGCCGTGGCTCATTCTATTCTCGAAAGGTAGAGTCTTTGACAATAGTAATAATAGTGGTAGACAGCTAACGTTTCTTGAGCTCTTATGAGTGTACCTTTACTGCTATAAATCATGCTTACATTTTTAGTAGCTGCTATTAAGTATGAAGCAGTAACTTTGGTGGGGATAGAAGGAACCCAGACCTGTTTATTAAGGAAATACTCAAATCAAGATTCTTGGGCCAAAAAAGTAAATCTCTGATTGCTATGTTTTCTCATGCATTGATGGGACCTACATTTAATTGTGTCTCGGAACATTTGCATATTGTCTTTTGTGAGACAGTCTGATACTTCACTTCTTCCTGTTTGGTGATGTATGTGCTTTTAGGATACATCTCATCCATTAATTCTGGATATTGGTGAAAAACTCATGAAGATCTAAGTAAAATCTTTGGTGTAAAGATGGTAGTGGCATCTAAACTTCTCAGAGGCTTTTCAGAGAGCTATGGACTCTGTGTACCTCAAGGTGACAGAATTCTTGAACAATAAAACCCAAATAAGATGTTCAAGGACAAATGTCTTCAAATTGTAAGGACAGGTTTCATTTAGTCTCATTTTCTTACTTCTAATAATGCCGCCACTGCTTCTTATGGGCTGTGATTGTTATGTTGATGTAAAGGAAGGTTGATTGTGGAAAATGTTGTGATATACGGAAAGGTCATAAGCTTATACCTTTGAACAAATTTACTTTGTTAAGCTGATATTGCAACTATTGATTATTCCTATTCTAAAGTTTTATGTTGATAACATAACTAGACTAAAACCAGGGCCTTAATTATTAAAAGAGAGGTGAGTCTCAGTCACAACATAAAATACAAAGTTTGACATTAGAATTCTCTTTTTCCTTGTCAGTTATCCTAATATATAAATACATTATAGATGATCATTTCAAGAGGAAATTCTGGTAACAATGGTGTGGAGTAGGGTTGTTTAGAAGAGTTTACTTATCACCATTAAAGTTTAAAGAGAACTCAGGACATTTCATCAGACTAGGATATTTTAGAGATGGAAGGAAGCACTCCCTTTGCTTTCTAAGAGCCTATAATCTATTATTCAGAAATGTTTCTGAAATTTTTGTGAAGATAAAAACACAGGGAAGGGGGAAATACACTAAAAAAAAATCCATGCACACAACCATTGTCATGCGGGAGACCCTGCTCGCTGCGCCATTTGTCATGCAGGGTGGCCTGCGGGGTCTCTGCTCCCGCTCCCCAAACAAGAACGCAGGATATGGTGAGGCCAAAAAGGAACACCCACGGAGCCATAGGTAGGGGAGTCATACCACTATATTCTCTCTGGCGGCACTATACTCTCACTGGAGGCTGGATCCACACTGTCCGCAAACCGTCATCCACACTTGCCAGCCCAGCCGCCATCTTCTTGCTAGCCCCCATTCCTTTTCTTCTCTCCCTCTCTGCTAGCGTAGCCACAGCAGTTATATTAGTGGCCAATGGCTCACTGGTTACAGCTGACGGCCAACTAGCCACAGCTGATGGCCATGCAATCACAGTTGGCCATTTACTACCTGAGCCAGGCACCTGTCTATATGAGGCCGAGAGCCTGGAAACTACTCTCTGGGGCTCCGCCCCCACAACCATAGACACATTATTGTTATTCTTTTCTGTAGCTATATTCATCTGACGGTTTTCAACTGATCATATTTCTAAACCTATTAAACGGATTGAACAGGTCAACTTATGACCTAAACTTTGACTAATCATTTTAAGTATATATACACCATGTTTTCCCGAAAATAAGACCTAGCCAGACCATCAGCTCTAGTGCATCTTTTGGAGCAAAAATTAATATAAGACCCGGTATTATATTATTATATTATATTATATTATATTATATTATATTATATTATATTATATTATATTATATTATATTATATTATATTATATTATATTATATTATATTATATTATATTATATTATACCAGGTCTTATATTAAAATAAGACTGGGTCTTATTAATTTTTGCTCCCAAAGATGCATTAGATCTGATGGTCTGGCTAGGTCTTATTTTCAGGGAAACACAGTATATACAGTATATGTGTGTGTGTGTATATACATATATATATATATGTATATACACACACGTAATTTTGCAAAGGAAATATAATAATGATTTCATATGCATGATGACAAGTCCTTCAATCAATTTATTTTGCTCTGTTTTACTTATTCTACAAGTGAATTTTAGATATATAGAAAAATTATCTTGTAAGATAACTTTTTTTTTTTTTGTAAGATAACTTCTTAAAGGAGTTTGGCTACAGTGATATGGTATATGCAGAAATCAGCTGGAGGGTTTGTTAATACAGATTTCCAGCTTCATCCACAGAGATTCTGGCTCACCAAGTGTGGGCTGTATCTTAGGAACATATGTTTTTAACAAGCTCATCACATGGTTCTGAAACAGCTGTTCCTTGCTACACACTTTGAAAAACATGATCTAATGAGATTAAATTGTTTACTCTTACTAAATCCACTCTTCAAGTCTCAAGTAGACCATTGTTAACATTAATAAGATACTTGGAAGTTGGATGGTAACAGGAAATTTGCTTTATGTGATTAATAACAATCAAATAGGCAAGGGGCAAAAAGAAGTCAAGATCAGAAAGACTCAACCAGAATTCTGCTGAAGGGGAGGAATAAAGACAAAACACAAGATGGAAGCCAAATCCATGTATGGTGGATAGTATGGGAGTTATAAAGAAGGTGAATTTCAGAAATTCAGGAAATCAAATCACAAATATGATGCCCATGGAAGAACATTTATTTTTATACAGGTAGAGTGGAAATTGTTCCTTAAGTGCCTTCTGAAGGAAATACAACTTCTGGGAGAAAAAAATTTGTTGTAACTTACTTGTTTTTTTTCATCAGTGGTACTGGCCCTACAACCTCACCTTGGTGGTAAATTGTACTAGTTGTGAGGGTGGTGGTCTTTTTTGAATGGTTTGAATGAACATTTATGATTTTGCATGAAAAGAAATGGAGAACAAATGCTACAGCAGACTGAACATTTAGGTACTTAGTACTTCATGATATTTTAAATAGGTAGATATTTTACATGGCATTGAATACATTTTTAAGGGAAAGAGTCTAGTACATTTCTAACAATAAGCAAGAGAAGGCATATTTTCATCTATAGTCGACTGTTAATAGTTGTAATGGGGCTTTGATGAACAGACAGCAAGTATATCGGTCTCACTTGGCCTAGGTTGAACTTTTAAAATATACTTACAAATATTTTTTAACATTTATTGATTATTTTCCTGAACTGGGTAAGCAGCTCCAAGTTATGTTAGAAAACATGCTTTTCTGGCTCTCTGGACATTTTTGGCTTAGCTTTGTATTTCTAATGTACAGACGTGGAGGTGTCATATTTGAGAGTTGATAAATTTCCTCTGACTACACACCACTTTGTATACTTTATTTTAGCCTCTCAATACTTTTTTTTTAAAATTTATTGGGGTGACAATTGTTAGTAAAATTACATAGATTTCAGGTGTACAATTCTGTATTACATCATCTATAAATCCCATTGTGTGTTCACCACCCAGAGTCAGTTCTCCTTCCATCACCATATATTTGATCCCCCTTACCCTCATCTCCCACCCCCCCTGTCTCTCAATACTTTTTATTAGAAAGGATACAATTATTCAATTATTCTCTCTGTATACTATTTCTTTTTAATTAAACGTATTTACAAAGTGCTTCTTATGTTCCAGGAATTTTCTAAAGGCTTTACAAATGCTAAAAACATTTCATTCATACAACCTCCCTCTGAGTAAGGCACTTTTATTAGCTCTTGTTTTATAGATGAGGAAACACAGCACTGTGAGGTTGCCTAACTTGTCAAAGATCACAGTTGTACATCTGACGTTCAGTCCAAGCACTTTGGTTCCCAAATTCACACTAAAATACTTTCCTGCCTCTCCACCTTTGACAATACTGTAGTTTTCAGTAGCAGCAGTAATTCATTGAAGAAAGCAGAGATTTACAGATACTATCTGTGCTTGTAGACAACAGTACACTCATAATCTTCTTGGAGGAAGATCTTCTCACCGTCTTGAAGTTAAGCATGGCCGTATGAATCGCTCTAATCCATAATATGTCAACAGAAATGGAATATATTACTTCTGGACCTCAGTATTTAAGAGCTTGTACTCAATTCTACACTCTTCCTTGACTTTCCACAATGATAGAGGAAAGATGTGTTGATGGAAGTACCACGAGGTCAAAGTATCTCAGAATACTGGACCACCACATGGAGGATAACTGCCTGTGAAAGCTGCCCAGTAGAATTTATGTGATCCACAAATAAACATTGTGAATTGTAAGCCACTGAGATGGAAGAGTTATTCCTTCTTGTGGCATGATCTAGCCCAGTACTTCTCTACCAGGAGCAATTTTGACCCACACAGGATATTTGGCAATGTCTAGAGAGTCTAGAGCAGGGGTGACCAACCTGCGGCCTGTGGGCCAACTGCGGCCCGCAATCCATTTTTAATTGGCCCGCAGCAAATTCCAAAAATATATTTAGTTTACTTAAATAAACCAGGTGAGGCAATACGTACTTCACCTCGAGTGAGTGGCCCGGCTGTTTGTGTATTTTACCGCATATGGCCCTTGGTGAAAAATGTTGAAAAAAGTTTGGACACCCCTGGTCTAGAGAGTGTTTTGATTGTTACACCTGGGCAGAGGATTAATACTGGCAGGGACTGGGTAAAGGCCAGGATGTTGCCAAGTGTCTTACTATGCACAGTACAGACCCCACAACAAAGAATGATCTAGTCCAAGTAACTGCTGAGATTGAGAAACCCCGGCCTTGCCTATCCTAATACACACGATAGCCTCAAAGTAAGCATGAGTATGTGAAGCAGTTATGACAGAGATCACCTGTCATGACCAGTCACACCAGTCTTTATGAAATTGTGCTTTAAGCTACTACCAGTAGCAACTGAGTGCAGCTGACCCATATCATTGTCACAAAACTTGACTTCATAAACAAAACCTTCTTTGCCTCTGTGCAGAAAAATCTCTGCCTGTGTGCTATCTACTCAAAATCCTCTGTATTCCTTCTTTAAAAACAGTCCTATAAGACCTTGTACAAAGGCAAATAACCAGTCGTCAGCACAAATATGCTAGTAGGTTAAGTAAAGTTGGCAGCCCTGGGAGGTATAGTTTTCTCTTGTGCCTGACTCTTATCCGTTATAATTAGGCATGTAAATTCTCTGTGCTTGGGAAAAGATTTTTTTAAGAAGGAAACCTATCCAATGGTCGCTGGCACCTGGGGGTTGTTGCTATTTCAACTGTGTCTAAAGAGGTTGCCTAATGCCTGTGTTGAGGAAACCAACGTCTCATTTGAAAAATGGAAAGAATCCAGCCACTCTCTTTGGGACCAACCTGAAGGAAATGTTCTTAACTTAGCATTTATTCAATTATACCCACAGGACTGCTATGCAACTCTGTTTCTAGCTTAAAAGAGCCAAAGGTGAAGCGTTTTCATGTATCAAGAACAGGACATGGCACACTTTTTCTTTTAAGGACCAGGAAGTAAATATTTAAAATTTGTGGGCTGCACAGTCTCTGTGGGAATGTCTCAATGCTGCTGTTTAAGTGCAAAAGCAGCCATAGAAAATTGGTACACTCTAATGGCCATGGATCTGCTTCAATAAAAGTTTATTGACAAAATGAGGTGACAGGCTAGATGTGGCCTGTGACTGGTAGTTTGCTGACTTCTGCTCTCGGTGATACTGTCATCCTGCATGTGACCATCCGTCTAACCTTCTTGACCAGGACCACGTCAAAGCAGAAGCTGTGGCAA
This sequence comes from Rhinolophus sinicus, assembly GCF_036562045.2. Taxonomy (NCBI): domain Eukaryota; kingdom Metazoa; phylum Chordata; class Mammalia; order Chiroptera; family Rhinolophidae; genus Rhinolophus; species Rhinolophus sinicus. The sequence goes on along the minus strand of NC_133764.1, from coordinate 41,875,385 downwards.
AAAGGAAGGAACAAATATTTATCTAATTTGTTATTATGCGTCAGGAACTGTGACAAGGACGCTACTAACTATCCTACAATGCACAGGACGACCCCTATAGCAAGAATCATCAGGACCAAAATATCAATATTGCTGAGGATAAGAGACCCTACCCCTTGCTACAGAATTTAACCCAAAATGAAGCAGCCTCAGCATTAACTGGAAGTTGTGTTAAAAACGGAGAATCTCAAGCTCCACCCAAGACATACATCAGAATCTGCATTTTTAGCAAGATCTCTAAAAGAAGCATATGCAGACTAAAGTTCGATACGTGCTGATCCAGCCTGGCATAACTAATACAAGCTCCATGAAGTTAGTCACCTTATCAGGAAAGTGAACATGAGAGAGGTTAAAAACGTGCTCAAGGTCACTTAACACGTAAAGTTTTGAGACACAACTTGAAGCCATTGTTCTGACTTCAGAGGGTACATTCTATCTGCTGTGTCACATTACCTACCTGACCAAAATCTAAAAAAGTCTATCTTTAAATCATTAAAATTTCCACTAGAGTTTAGGTAGTATATACCTGTGCTATCGTGCATAATTTTGCGTATGTATTTAATTATTTTACCCATATTAGTGAGCCCCTACCACCATGTGCCATTAACCTATTCCAATAGACAGAAAAGACAAATCTTGCTCTCATGGGGAAAATATCCTTGACTCTTCACAGGAACCGTATATCATTATTTGTGTGTATGTAATGAGCATATATAGAAACCTAAGTGTCCATTAGCAAGAGGTAGAAAGATCAAAGTCAGAATCAGATAGATTCAAGTTCAAATCCTAATTTTGTGGCATTGACCAATTTACTAACTCTTCTGAGTTGGAGCTACCTATCATGCAGCGCTATTGTAAAGATACAATTAGATAGCAGTGATTAGATATAACTTTCTGAATGTCCTCATATGGATGGAATTGCCTTCTCAGGAAGAAAATAATGATTTGAAAGACTCAGAGGAAGGTAGCAACCTCTTCCAGGAGGAATTTTAATTTAAAAGATAACTGTCTACCTCTCCCCTCCCCTACCTGTCCTGTCAAGTAGAAAATACAATGGCAATGCTTATATCTAAGGAATAACTTTGTCATGCAAGGAAGATAAGTTTGAAGTCACCATCTATCTTGCAACAGGACTTGGAACATTGGAACATAGTTCAGAGTGTCACAAGACACGGTGTAGAGAACAGGCTTTATTGTGGAAATTTATAAAGCCAGCATTGACACAAAAAGAAGGAAAATGATTTCCCCATGTCCCTAGATAGATGAGGAGAGAAATTTTAGGGCCAGAGTATGCTACTGGGTATGTTGTGGCTAAATCTTCCTGGGAAGGGGAGAAATCCTGCTTCTATGTTTCCTTCTCATGGAGCAAGCATGAAGGCAACTTTGTCAGTGAAGAAAAAACTGGCTACTTGGTCATCCCCAGTCTGTTTAGATGCCAGCTTTTTTGGCAATAACTGCTTCATAAAGCCAGCCTTCCAAATTCAGGAGAACTTTGGGCCTGAATGATATTGAAGTTCCTTTGGCCAGAGCGAGTAATTGGTCCTATGAGTTCAGTTCAGGGATGGCCCCTCCAGTCAGATCAGTAGGGACACTCAAGTCCCTGATACCTCATTGTCAAGGATCCCCATGTGAGTTACGAAAGACAACTTAGAGAATTGCATTTGTTGCATCACAGACATAATTTCAAGTACCAGATATGTAACATCTGAGCTAATATGGTTGGACAGGATAACTTCCAAAATTTGTCAACAGTGCCAAATAGATAAGCATTTCTTTCACCGCCACGTGCAGGTCTTTAGTCTCTCATGAACAAGAGGTTGTAATCTGTACAAGAACCACTTAGGAACCTATTGAGGTGTTATCATACGCTTCCTTAGCAAAGCAGATTGAAGTAGTGTTTAATCACTTGTTCATTCACGTATAAGTCAAATATCTTCCCAAATATTTGCAGTGCTAGGCATGGTGGTGTACACTGAGAATACAAAGGTAGGCAAAAGAATATGCCTGACTACAAAATAAGAAATTTAGCATGCATAATTCATATATTTCTAGAAGTCAAACTGAGCATGAATTGAAGTATTGTTTAAATATCCGTAGACCGTAGACCCCATCAAAGAACATAAGCATAAATATATATTACATTTTGATTGTATATTCAGCTATTTAAATTAAATTCTAGGTGTACATGGTGGCCTTAAAATGAGATGGAACAGGATATACCTCCTATTAGCTCTCTTCCCGTTTACATCTTCTAAGAATACATTTTATATAATATCTATAAATTAGGTTAAATCAACCATAAATATCTTGACCACTGAATATGCTCATAGTGCCATACTTTTAATTTATTTTCAGTGTTGGATTACCAAGGCTTCTACTGATTTATATGCGTTTCTTGCAGAATAAATCCCACCACTTCTTAAGTGTCAACAATTAATTCACTTTTCTGGTCAACAAAACTATTACCAGTTGTCCCATTCTCTTTTTAGAGGCCTCTTTTGGAAGTCTCTCAGTTCGACTGTGAAGCTACCATTCATGGTAGCATTTTGGCTGACTGAGGCCATATGCGTATGTTCAATGTGGAACATTTGGGTAAATAAGATAAACATACATTCTATTGAAACCATGACCCATTCAATTCAGGCTCAAAGCAATGCTTAGGTTGAAGAAAAATAGCCCAGCAATTAAACCATAAATTTGAAAAACAGAAGAAAAAAACTTAAGTTCTTTGCACATGTCTCTCAAGCACACTGAAGGGGATATGCAACCCTCACGTAAAAATCACCTTCTTTTTGCATTTCCTTCATTTGTGGAGTTTGTTGGTGGTTCCTTATTCATGACTCCCCTCCCTAAATCCCCCTACTAGCCCTAGCCCATGCACTTCTTATGTTTCTATTGCTCCCTCTTTTTTCCTGTGATTTTACTATAATTTCATTTTCCCTCTACTTTCTTAATATTTTGTCCACTGCACCATTTAAATAAAATACATAGTATGGCATGATAGAAAGCTCCTGGATGGAAGTTGGAGGGGGAAGGGTAAGAAACAGAGGAACTTGTTACCTTGTCTGCAGGTCAATAAATAAAGAAGAAAGACAAGGGGCACTCGTATGAATATTACTGTTCTATAGCAGAACATACATTTTTAAGGCCCTGAGAAGTGTTCCTATTTGACTAAGGATTTGGACATAGCATTGAGCGAACTAAAAAAAATTGTCCAGTGTTTGGTTGCATTAAAAAGTTACAAGTCTGACTCAATCACTAACACTATTATGCAACTACCTTTTCCAAGTTCACTGCCAGTTAATCTGAACTTTTCCCAGTTCAGATTAAATGCCTTTGCTTTTTACTATCATAGCACTTCCTACCACCCACACTGCAGGCTAGTTATTCAATCCAAATGGTTATACCTAATCATACTTATGACAATGAGACAACACTGGAAAATGGACCAAGAAATAACTACACAATAAGTTTGTCCTGAAAGATAATTAACCCCACTGTCTGGTGCACAGTGGTCTGGCCACCATGGCTGGCTAGACTGAATCGGCCTCAGATGGCCATTGTTCCTGAAACCTGGCAAGCTGACTACCTACTATGACTTCTCTCCATTGGATAAAAGCATTCAGTGACCTAAGACCATTATTATTTCATTGAGCAGCAGTAGTTTATGATTGGGTGATGTCTATCTTTAGCTCTAAAATCTTCATGAAACCTTAGCACATAGCTCTTTTAGTATACACACACACACACACACACACACACCAGAGCCACATAGACACACAATTTCTGGGTTCAGAAGATTGTCCAGGCTCAGTCACACATTCAACCAAGAGTAACCCCCTTTACCTTCCCAGGCCTACTGCTACCTAAATTTGATAAAGACCCTCCCTCTTCCAATCCAAGTCTACTTTCTTGTGTTAGAATATGACACTTCTTGGTTAGGAAAACTTCACTATGTTTGTGTTATATGAAATAGCCTGCATACATATCTGTCACTCCTATCCTAAATTCTCAATATTAATACATCTTTGAATCATTGAGGGTTATCTCAATTCCCAGGGCAACAGTAGGTACTCAGTGAATATTGGCTGAACTGAGAAGAACTGAATTACAAAGACAACAGTCCACACAACCTCTTCATACCCTGTTAGCTTATAAGAAAAAGGCGTGGTTTTTAGCATTGTATTCCAATAGTTATAGATTTTTGTGGAGTAGCAGGTATATGCACTATGAACTATGAGCAAAGTGATAAGTGTTGTACTATAGATTTAAATATATAAACAATGTTCATTGAGCACAGAGAATAGGGAATGATTTCTGTTGAGAAGTAGAAGACATAAGAACATTGAGCATTTTATAAAGTATAAGACATTTGCAATGGGTCTTGAAGTTCGAGCAGCCATTTATTTATGTTTTTGTTTTTTTGGGTCAGGCTACAAGGGCTGGCAGTCGAAGTGGGACAGGTGGAAAGACAGCATTTGGAGAGGAAGCAGTTTGAACACTACATGAACACAGTAATGAATATACTACCATGTTTCCTTGAAAATAAGACCTAGCCGGATAATCAGCTCCAATGTGTCTTTTGGAGCAAAAATTAATATAAGACACGGTCTTATTTTACTATAACATAAGACCCGGTCCAATATAATATAATATAATATAATATAATATAATATAATATAATATAATATAATATAATATAACATAACATAATATAATATATACCAGGTCTTATATAATATAACATATAATAATATGTTATTATATTATTATATAATATAAGACCGGGTCTTATATTAATTTTTGCTCCAAAAACGCATTAGAGCTGATTGTCCAGCGAGGTCTTATTTTCGGGAAATGAGTATGAAGAGATAACAATGACTTAGGAGTGTTGCTGTCTGGATTGAATACGATGACATACACACCGAAGGCACGTTACAGCCCCTGGGAGAGAGCAAGGGGTTGTAACTGTTGAATGAATCTATGTGTTAAATCACAACTTTTGCCTCTTCCCCACCTCCTCCTGTTTTCTGGCTATAAGTTCTCCATATTAAAGGAAGGATCAGTGAAGTTCTCGATATACCTTGCTTTCAAAAAACAAACAAACAAAAAAAAAACACTGTGGCTTAAGTTAAATCCCAGTGAAATCAGCAAAGGCATGGCAAATCACAAATGCTTCTCCTAAGGAACACCAGGTTTGAAGCATCGGATTGAATTGGAATAGAACAGATGGTTGAAAATTACAGTATTGACTGAAGTTCCTGCAAAAAGAAAGAGATTCCGTCGTGTAAGCAGGAAAGAGATTTTAAAATGAGACAGATTTGGGGAGGAAAGTTTTATTTCATATGTTTATGTAGACCTGAAGAAGTATTTATTTATTTCAGGCTAGATACTTAAATGCAATACTGTATTTAAATGTCTCTGATAATAAGAGAAAATTTATTTTACTCTTTAGCTTCTTAGTCTATGGACTTTTAAGGGGCACAACACATTGATGGTTAGAGGCAGGGCACTCTTGTTCAAATGTTTTATTTATCATATGTTGTTCCTACATGCATTTTATTGAGATAAATATTCAGTGAAGAGAGAGAGAGTTAGTAGAGTTATCTCAGACCTTTACCATCTAATATTACATATTAGAATTAATAGATTATGCAGCTGAAATAATCTACTTAGTTTTTCTAATTCTGATGCCTTCAAGGGCTCAAAAGTATATGTATTAGTAGAGTTCATCTCTTTCAGTCGCTTTACATTATTCCACTCATTGTCCATGGAAAATAAAGTGCCCTTTTTATATGGGATTTAAATGTGCACTCAGCATAGAAAATTGCATGCGTATTCTGTGGAAACAAATAGCATCCTGCAGTTAAATACGTTTCTTTGTTACTATGCTTCCCACATAAGTACAAACATTCATTTTGTTTTAAAAATGTTTCTCCATAAATGGCTTTTCTCTTTTTACCTGTGGTATAGACACAGGCAAGAACCAGAGTGAAAAGATTTCTCCCCAAAATACCCTTTATTCACAGGCACTAAGGTATATATGTAGTTATTTTGCCAAACTGTTTTACAAGACTTATGTTTTTATTCCAATTCCATGAACCTCATGGAAATACTTTGCTCGGTGCTGAGAAAATTCCGATTTCATGCTTGGAAGAATTTTATCAAATATTTATAAACATAAAATAGTTATTTTTGCTATACATGCACATATCATTAATACACATACACACTTTCACTCCTCACACATACTGATGTAGATACGCAACTGAAAGCTATGTCACATGAATTACCCAAGAGGACATTTTTCAATAAATGTAACCTTTGTGCCCTGCTCCTTTTGAATCAAAGATGGACATTTGATTTATAGCTACAGGCATCCCAGAAAAAACAAAATAAAAATACCCGTCAAGTATTTTCTAATTAACCACCTGGATTTAGTCACCTGCTTAAAAACTAGTTAATGAGAAGGCCAGGCCATTTCAAGTTCATACATGACTAAAACTCACACAAGTTCAATTGTTGATGAAATAATGGTTGAAAAAAATGAGAAAATTGTGATGTTTTGGTGAGAATAATAAGGACATCTTAATATTTGAATATATATGCATGTGGCTTATGCTATCGTACCCTGCTGACACCTGCTAGGTCAGTGGTTCTTAAAAACACAGTATTGAGACCCCCAGCTTCAGCATCAGATTACAATTTATGAAAATGCAAGTCCTTGAATTCCATCCTAGACCTACTGAATGAGAAGCTGTGGGTGCTCTATCAAGCCCTTCATGTAATTCTGAGGCACCCCAAAGTTCCAGAGCCACTGTTTTAGCTCTGCCTTGGAAGCCAGCAAAGATAGTTTCTGTACAAGTTAATCCATCAGAGAACTTGTGATCAGCTCCCTAACAAATTACCTGAACCCAAATTCCTGCTTTCAGGGCAACCCAAATTAAGACAGTGTACTTACATTATTTTAACACACATACAAACACACACACACAAACACACACACACACACACACACACACACATAATCTTAATGACATACTTTCACAGCAGACTTGTTGCTTTAAATCCAAAAGTATTTTCACACGTTTGTTTTCCTTAAATGGGAGTCCTTGAAGGGCAGAGGATAGCAGGTGTAATTTATCTTTATATCTCTTGGGCTTTTGGAAAATAATAGCTGTTCAAGGAATGTTTGTGAAATGAATGTATAAACGGATACAGTTGAAGGTTTTAAAATATCTTTTATTAATATTTATAAGTGTGTTAAAGGTTATAGATGAATCAACAAATGCTTACAGTTGCTAGTAAAGAGCTATAGAAAACCCAAGTTAGTTAGGCACAGGCTAATAAGAAATATATATCATCATGGTGCCACTGAATGATACGTAAAACGTTTCTGAGAACTGACAGTGAACTGTGTGCGTAGTGGGACTTTTGTCTTCTGGTTTCACCTTATATATTGTTGTGTTTGACAGCGAATGCTGTTTTGTATTCATATTGGAACATTTGTTGCTACAAATGTAAGCATTTGAAGTATTTATAAAGTTATTTTTCACAAAGGAACGGAGATTTCAAGATTAGAATCATTTATCCCCAAGGAGAGAAGATATAAATGAAAATATTTCCAAATTCCCAGTGTGGATGAAGGTCATGACAACATTGCTGTATCAAATAAAGAAAAAAAATAATAACCTGAAATTATTTTGTCTAAATGGGAATGTCCCCATTGTGGGGAGCAATTTATTTCTGCAGTACAGTCTGTGTGGCACAAATCTCCATTCACTACCTACTAGTTTTTATTTTTATAACATTTTAAAGGGATACAGTAATTTATAGCTTGTGCCCAGAATCTCTCTCTTAGAGGGATATGTCTTAAGAAGAAAAGTATTATTATCTATATTTCTTCTCTTGCATTAATTTTTCTTTGGTTATTGCAAACATTAAAGGGAAATATATGAGCACTATAATTATCATACTTAATACTTTCTAGAAATACTGTCTATTGAATTTGAAATAGGCTAGGGAACTTACTAAGCAATTGCTAGAAGTTGCAGAGCTCCACCAAATCTATCTATTTTTTAAGTATATGAAATAAATTGAAACTGACTTTTTTTTTTTTTTTTTTTTTTTAGTGAAATGTGAAGCTGTGAGTCTCATTTACTCGTATTTCAAAGATAATATCCTAGGCTCTGAAGTAAAGTTGTTTCATGGAGAATGAACATAAAGAGGTCAATGAGATTCACTATTTGGGGTGGACTAAATTTAATTCCTCATTCTCCTATATCTCCACTTCTTTGCATCAGCTCTCATCTGTTTTTACTCATCTTCTTTTCACCTGTTAGAATTCATGTTTCTCTACTGTTTTGAGTATCCTTCTCCATTGTTCCACCCACAGAGAAGTTTCCATCTAATACTAGATCCTTGAAATGACCTTGCCGTTCTGTTTTACCCTTTTGTTAAAAAAGCTATGGGGGGATGGGTGAGAAAGGTGCAGGGATTACGAAGTACAAATCAGTGGTTACAAAACAGCCATGGGGATGTGAAATACAGCATGGGAAATATAGTCAATAATATTGTAAAAACTATGTATAGTGTCAGATGGGTACTAGAGTTATTAGGGGGATCACTTCATAAATTATATAAATGCCTAGCCACTAAGCTGTGCACCTGAAACTAATATAATATGGAATGTCAACTATAATTAAAAATTATATAGCACAGGATGTGGAGTACAGCATAGGGAATATAGTCAATGGTATCGTAACAGCTATGTACCATGCCAGAGAGGTAGAAGACTTGTTGGGGTATCACTTTGTGAGGAGTGTGAATGTCTAATCATTATGTTATTTTGTAGACCTGACACTAATTAAAAAAAAACAAAAAACAGTTAATTCTCAACCAGGGAACAACAACAAAAAAAAGCTATGTGATGTTTGTGATGAGAGGACAGCTTTTATGTTCTCACTATAACAACTAACAACATCAACAAAATGGTAATTATGTGAGGTAAAGGAAGTGTTAACTAATCTTATTGTGGCAAGCATTATGTAATATATATGTGTATGAAATCATCACATTGTACACCTTAAACTTACAATGTTATACGTCAGTTATATCTCAGTACCTGGAAAAAAAGTCAGTCTCTTTTAAAACTAGACAAACAAACAAGAAGCTATGGGATTTAATTCTCCACTTCTTTGTTGGTGATTTTTCTAATCAAGATTAGGATATCCTGTTTACATTTGTTTTCTCTGATAGCCACAGCATATTATTCATACTTCATAAATATTTAAAAAAAGGAAAATTCTCATAACTGCAGGGTAGGAAAGCTGAATCATAAAGGAATTTGCATCAGCCGTTCCCTTCAATAACAGAGTTCTACAACAGAGATTTTTGCAAAGAGAGAAAAAAGGTAGTGATTGTTTTAACTTCTCACTTGCTAGCCCAGTTTGATTTTTTTCATTCTATCTGGAATTCTTTACTTTGTTGATAGGAGAGTTGTGTTTTTCCAACTTAGCACTTACTGTAAAAGATCATATTTTCAGCCCAAAAGTGAACTGTAAGTTTCGAGGTGATGCATGTTCCAAATTGCTTTTCTTCCTCAACACAGAACGGCTGAGGAAACGTATACCAAATAATCGCAGTTAAACAGAACAAAACTTGTCCTACCCTGGAAAAGAAATGATGTGGGAAAAGCACCTCCCCTTTGGTGGAGCTATTAAAGAGAAACTGCAGTGTGCAGTTGGTGATGTTTTGTTGCAAAGAAAGAAATACTTTATCAGGTCTCTTGGCTCAGTAATAGAACAAACAGAACAATTAAGTGTGTGGAAGAATTACAAAGCACATTTGGAAGCTGGAGACCAGGAATTGTACAGGTCTATATCAAGATGATAAAAAATCAACCTCAGTGGACTGGCCGGTGAGCTTAATGAAGTAATGGGATGAATGAATGTTTATCAACTTAATCATCAGTTAATGAACCTTGTGATTAAGAGTCACAGGCCAGATGAAGTAACATGGCAGACAGATATGTCAAGTTTGGAGCACTGGGAATACCAAGATCAGAATAAACGTGTCTCCACTGACTGCAAAAAACCAACAGGAAGATGATACATTGTCAAAGGGCTTTGTAATTTGTAGAATTATTTTTATAGGACTTAGTTTTCCCTGGTGTAAAATAATTGTATTTATTTATTTATTTATTTATTTATTTATTTATTTATTTTTCAACCCTTCTTCTGGTGAAGGCATTGATAGGCTACAAAATGTTACTTCAAGCTTTTTGCTAAGGATCGGTTTTTGTTGTTTTGTTGTTTTGTGTTTTGTGTGTGTGTTTTTTTTTTTTTTTCCCTTTTCTTTCTTTTTTTTGTTGTTTTGTTTTTGTGTGTGTGCTCGGTTTCTGGAAGAAGTAAAAGGGCAACTGCCAAAAACTTTATTTAGGTTATATCTTAAGGAAATTTGATGAGAACGTCTAACTTGTTAGGAAGTGACTAGATAATGCTGTGCTTGGTATCTTTGAGTTTGTTCATCTGTCTTTTTAGCTCTTCGAAACCTTTTAGAACTAACTAGAAGGCATAACTTATATACGGTAAAATGTCAGATGATTTAAATGAGTCAAACAAAGCAGTCCGAATAATTTAGAACTAAAAGTTCACTTATACAACAACAGAGTAATTGTCTTGATAATATTTTCTTAATCAAAATGATTCACTATTTAATCGTAATATACTGACATTTCACTTGGGTAAACAGTACAAAACAAAGTCTCTGTAGCATGAAAGAAACCAAACAGCCTGCAAGTAGCTGGGAGGATCTGGGTCACAATAAAACTTGAACAAGAAGCTTTCAGAGAATTTTAGAGATATTCTCACTATCTAATGTTTCCTTTGTTATCTCCACTCATAAATAGAGCTCCTATGTAGAAAAATCTTGACTGCCAAACTTCAACCTCACTGTTCAGGGAGTACTTAATTTGTTTCCCCTTTTAATTACTAGAAGACATATACTACAAATATCTGAGATAGGCAGTTTTCCCACAGTGAATAGGTATCATTTTACCCCAAAGTGAAGGAACCCAATGTAATAATTAGTCTGTACAGTCTGGTTTTGAAGAAAGGCTCAATATTCATGAGCATTTTGGACATTTTAAAAGTTTTTTAAAACTCTACATCCAATTACTGTGATCTAGAAAATTTAGGGTTTCAGATACCCCCAGATATAAAGAGATCTCTGGGCCCTAGAGAACAATTAAAAGTAACAATGGTTGCAACAACAGTGAAGCCCAGCTAAAATCAACCTTAATTAGGTTGTAACTGAACTCTAGAACACCATTTATTTTTCTAATAAACAGAGTACATTTTAATATGTTTGGCATGTTATTTTTCTACTTACCTTTGAGTTGTACACTTTTTGTAAAACTATGATATTTTTAGCCTACCAATCAGTTACCTCCTACCTAGGGCACATCCCCAGAAGCAATTACTTCTTTAATTGGCTTTGATTCATTAATCCCTGCCTTTTCCACTATGCTATCAGGCGGAGGGGGACCTCCCACCCACTTCTATGGCATAATACACACATCACAGTGAATTTATCTTGATCCAGTCACTTTCATTTTAAAAGTTAAAACATTTAAAAAATGTTCAATAGGCTATCTTTTCAGAGAATTTGGGCTCACAGCAAAAGCGAGCACAAGTATAGAAATTTCTTATATAACCACTATCCCCACACATGTATAGCAACATCCCCGATCAGAGGGATGCATTTGTTACAGCAGCTGAGACTACAGTGACACAATCATCACCCAAAGCCCGTAGTTTATATAGGGTTCACTCTTGGAGTACCTTCTATGAATTTGAACAAATTTAGAATGACATGAATCCATCATTGTAACATCACACAGAGTAGTTTCATGGCCCTCAAAATTAATTGGGTTGTTTGTTTTCTTATTGTTAAGCTTTAAGATTTCTTTATATATTTTGGAACACAATCCTTTAGCAGATGTTTCTTTTACAAATATGTTCTCTCAGGGTGTGACTTGGTGTTTCATTCTCTTAACAGCGTCTTTCACAGAGCACAAATTGTTCACTTTGATGAAGCCCAGCTTATCAATTCTTTCTTTTATGTCATGGATTGTGCCTTTGGTATTGAATCTAAAAAGTCGTTGCCATAACCAAGATCATCTATGTTTTCTGTATATTATCTTCTAGGAGTTTTACAATTTTGCATTTTAATTTAGATATATGATCCATTTTGAGTTAATTTTTGTGTGTGTGTGTGTGAAGAGTATAAGGTCTATGTCTCAATTTTATTTTATTTATTTATTTTGTATGTGGCTGTCCAGTTGTTCCGCACCATTTATCCTGTATTGACTTGGCTCCTTTGTCAAAGATCAGTTGACTGTATTTATGTGGGTCTATTTCTGGGCTTTCTATTCTGTTCTATTAATCTATTTGTTTATTCTTCCACCAAGATCACATTTCTTGATTATTATAGCTTTATGGTAAGGCTTGAAGTTGGGTAATATCAGTTCTCCAACTTTGAACTCCTTCAATATTGTTTTGACTATTCTGGGCCTATTGTCTTCCCATGCAACTTGAAGAATCAGTTTGTCAACGTCCACAAAATAACTTGCTGGGATTTTGATGGGGATTGCATTGGATGTATAGAACAGCTGGAAAGAAATGACAGCTTGACACAATTGAGTTTTCACATTCACGAAGGTGGAGTATCTCTCCATTTGTTTTCTGGGTTTATTGAGATAATTGGCACGTAACTTTGTGTGGGTTTAAAGTACATAGTGTGATGATATGGCACATATATATTGAGAAATGATTCCCACAATAGAGTTAATGAACACTTTCATCACCTCGTAATTACCATTTCTTTTTTATATGAGAACATTTATGATCTATTCTCTTAGTTTTCAAATATATAATACAGTATTGGTTACTATAACCACCATGCTCTATAACATATTCCCAGAACTTATTCATCCTATAATTGGAAGTTTGCACCCTTCGAACAACATCTTCCCATTTCCCTCACCCCTCAGCCCCTGGTAACCACCATGCTACTCTCTATTTCTAGGCGCTCATCTCTTTTAGATTCTATACATAAGTAATATCACACAGTATTTATCTTTCCCTTTCGGATTTATTTCATTTAGCACGATGTATACGGGTCCATCCATGTTGTAAAAAATGGAAGGATTTCCTTTTCTCATGGCTGAGTAGTATTTCATTATATATGCATATCACATTTTTACTCATTCATCCGTTGATGACACTTACATTGTTTCCATACCTTGGCTACTGATAAAAATGTAACAATGAACAATGAGTGCAGATATATTTTGGGGAATTCTAATTTAATTCCTTTTGGTATGTAGCCAGAAGTAGGATTACTGTAAACAATGACAGTCCCATTTTTATTTTTATTTATTTATTTTTTTTTGAGGAAACTCCATACTGATACTGTTTTCCACAGTCGTGGTAAAAATTTACATCCCCTCCAACAGGTGCAGAACTCTCTCTCTCTCTCTCTCTTCTTTTTCCACATCCTTGCCAACACTTGTTTTCTTTTTGATAATAGCCATTCTAACAGGTGGGAGGTGACATCTCATTGTAGTTTTGACTTGCATTTCCCTGATGATTAGTGATGTTGAGCATTTTTTCCTGTACCTGTTGGTCATTTGCATATGTTCTTATTTATTTGTTTATTCGTGTGTTTATTTATTTAAAAATTTTTATTAAATTTGTTGGGGGTGACAATGGTTAGTAAAATTACACAGGTTTCAAGTATACAATTCTGTAATATATCATCTATCTATTCATTGTGTGTTCACCACTCAGTCAGTTCTCCTTTCATCACCATATATTTGACCCCCTTTACCCTCTTTTACCAGCACCCCTCCTCCTTTACCCTCTGGTAACCACTAAATTTTTGTCTGTGTCTATGAGTTTTTGTTTCTTTGTTTGTTTGTCATGTTCCTTTGTTGCTTTCAGTTTTATATCCCACATATGAGTGAAATCATGTGGTTCTCGATATTATCAGTCTGATTTATTTCACTTACCATGATAATCTCAAGATCTATCCATGTTGTCACAAATGGCAGTATTTTGTTTTTTCTTATGGCCAAGTAATATTCCATTGTGTATTTATACCGCATCTTCTTTATCCAATCATCTATTAAAAGATACTTAGGTTGTTTTCATATCTTGGCCACCATGAATAATGCTGCAGTAAGCATAGAGGTACGTATATCTTTGCAAATAAATGTTTTCAGATGTTTTGGGTGGTAGGTAGTCAGAAGAGGGATTGCTGGGTCATATGGAAATTCTATTCTTAATTTTTTGAGGAACCCCCATACTGTTTTCCATAGTCGCTGTGCCAATTTACATTCTCACCAGCAGTGTGCGAGGGTTCCTTTTTCTCCACAGGCTTTCCAACAATTGTTATTCCTTGTCTTGTTGATAATAGCCATTAGGACAGGTGTGAGGTGGTATCTCATTGTGATTTTGATTTGCATTTCCCTGATAGCTAGTGAAGTTGAGCATCTTTTCATATATCTGTTGGTTATTTGTTTGTCTTCTTGGGAGAAGTATCTGAGCAGATCCCTGCCCATGTTTTAATTGGATTTTTTTTCTTTTTTTGTCATTGAATTCTATGAGTTCTTTATATATTTAGAATATTAGCCCCTTATTGGAGATGTTGTTTGCAGATATCTTCTCCCATTCAGTTGGTTGCCTCTATTCTGTTGATGGTTTCTTTTGTTGCACAGAAGCTTTTTTACTTTGATATAGTCGCATTCATTTATTTTTATTTTACTTCCCTTGCCTACATATGTTCTTTGGAAAAATTTTTATTCAGTTTCTCCAGCAATTTTTAATCAGATGTTTGCTTTTATTTGCTGTCGAATTGTGTGATTTCCTTAAATGTTTTAGATATCAAACCCTTCTCAAGTATTTGATTTTCAAATATTTTCTCCCATTCCATTGGTTGTCTTTTCATTTTGTTGGTTGTTTCTTTTGTTATGCCACCTTGTTGCCTACATTTATATATTTCTGCCCTGTTCAAAATCATTTTTATGCTTGGTGTCTCATACAGAGCTTTGCTACAGTTTATGTGTAGTAAATTTTGGTTGTCGGGGACTTAGTCCTACCTAATATCTGAGTAAGATAATAAAGTCTAACAATAGAATATATGGTAGACAATGGATGTTGCATCACTGTTGGTTGTATTATATGATCTACTAAGTTAGACTGTACTGAATTGACCATCCATGTCCCCAGTAAGATGTCCCTTTGTTTTCATGTAAAACTGGTTAAAATCATCTCTGTGAACCTGGCTATAGCCTTGCTTTTATTTGTACTCCAAGGACTGTTACCTCCTTGGGGTCTTGCTGCCTCCCTAGGGAAGACCCAGGACACACAAAGTAGGTCCTGAACCTCTCTAGGTTTCTTGTTTCTTCTCTGAGACCCGTAAAACTCTCATTATCTCTCCTCTGTTTCTCCATCCTTTCCCTGTACTGAAGTAATCCTTTATTTAATACCAATAGTAGTGGGAGAATTGTAGTCAAGGTTTGTGGAAAGGCCTTTTTTGCTTCGTGGTTTCCCCAAACATTTGTGTAATTTCTGGTCTCTAAAAATTTAAACATTAAGAAGTTACGAGTTTGAGCTTACCAGGCTTTTTTTATGGTCCATTTTGCCACATCCCTTTCCCAAGATAAGTAGCACAGAGCAGACTATCTTCTGCAAAAGATGGAAATGGAAGAGGGAGAGGAAATGGGAGAAATGACTAATATATACGTAATATAATCTAACCATAAAAAATGGGTTATTAACAGTTATTTTTTGCATTCATTAATAGCAACCATTTCAAAGTGTTCAAAGGGCCACACCCACAGACATTGCCATGTTTTGCCTACAGAGTAGACAGCTATGTGCATCTCGAATGGCAATGGATTATTCTTTTCTCTCTCACTCTCTACCCTTTTCTTCCTTCTGTACTTCTCTACTTTCTCTGGTGCTCTCTTCCTTGGGTGCTGTATGCAAAATAGTAAAAAGGTAATTTAAACAAAGGTAGGCATGCTACAAAGAATAACTGTAGTAGAATTTTGGGGGGGAAATAATGCGAAGAAATACTTTGTAAATAAACATATGTGGAACATTTATGGGTGGAGTACTGAGCCAGAGTTGTATAATAGTTAAAATTCCCGACAACTCTTTTACATAAAACTAAAAGCCTTGTTTTATAAAAGAGAACATGAGATGAAATATGTTGAGCACACTTATGCCAGCCGTTCAGCTATGAAGTGACATGATCAGATTTGCAGTGCAGACCTTCTCTCCTCAAATCCCACTCTTCTGAGAAAATTCTGTCAGTTTACTAACACAGTCCTAAGTTTGCGTGACATTTCATGCTGCTGTAAACACTGTTGAGAAATTTTGAAAATTTCTCCAGGCCCACACCTATTAAATCTAGTCGCCGGGATAAGGTCTTCCGACGGCCTCCAGGATGGCTGCGTTTCCACAGTGGAGGCAAATTGCTGTTCTTCTCACAGCCCTGTAGTCCATAAAGTGTTTTCTAGATCTCTGGTATGGCTTCGCCCTTTAAGGGAATCAGGTTTCACGTTCTGTTAAAAGATGTGCATGTGTGTGTGTGTGTGCGCACGCATGTCCGTGGACTCATGACTTACGGGAATCAGATGGCAAACAGAGAAAAGATATTGATTGGCAGACAGTCAAGATCAATAACTGACACTGAAACTGGATAATCTGGCATCAAACAAACCTCACTTACCATGTCTCACTTTTACATCCCAGCCATTGCTATGTGGGCCTCCTTACTCTGTTTTCAGCATTCTGCTGACTTCCTATGGTCATTTCACTCGAAATTAAAATGTGTGGGGGAAAAACATGGGAAGCCTTTGTGTTACAAGTTCAATTGCTGACATTTTTTTACCTTTGACAAGTCCCAATTTGTTTTCCAACACTGTCACATATGTCCTAGTTTGTTTTTTTCTGTCCTTTTTCTCACTAAAGTGAGCTATAGTCTTTTTTTTTTTATCAGAGTATTGATTTTGCTTTTAAAAAGGACTCTCTATTCCATTATTGCTCCTGATCAATTCAGACCATTTTGAATGAGAATTTTCCCTTTTTTCTTACCACACAAAATGTCTTTGTTTTTATTTCACTGTCCTCTATATATTATTTGCAGAACATTTAATTGTATCCCCAGAGTTTATTTTGAAAGGTGTTGGTTTGTTTTATAAAAAAGTCAGGTCACTTGACAATTTCAATTCTTTTTGTTTATATATGGTTTTGTTTATTTATTGGGCATATATTTGCTGTACCAGACATCATAGATAGTGCAGAGGTTAAAGTAATAATACTCATTATTAATTAAAGTGAAATTGAAAATAATGAATATAATTATAAGTAATGTATATTAAGCGCCAGGCAGTAAACAAGAGGGCTTTATAACTCTTAAGGTAATAATACACATTTATTGAGTGCTTATGCCCTAGGGAATTTCTAATTGGCTGACACAAATAACATAAAACATTCCCAGAAACATGTTATGATGTAGGTACTGCAATTATTCCAATTTTGAGATAAGAAGGCAAAGAAGAAACTAAATGACTCGATCACAGTTGGTGAGTGACAGAACCAGGATTTCAAACAACTTAACCACTATATTTTTCTGTAGGTATTGTTATTACTGCCATTGTACATGTTTCGCTTTACTGCCTGGAAAACAACCAATAGATCAACACCAAAGGAAAACACTTAAATTCCCACATATCTACAAAGTTACCTGGAAAATTCAATCCCTCTTTCCCAGGATCTGCTCAATCAATTATAACCAAGAAAGAAACCTCAAATGCATTAATTCATTGCACTGACCTCAGAGCTGTTTTGAGCTCTGATCACAGCCACCAGTTTTTGGACAGGCTACTGAACCAAGGGACTGAAATAGGAAGCAGTCAGAGGCTCAGTTTTTACCCATTTTTCCTCCTAATTTGCCTTAAAGTGGTATCTTATTTACTCTTTAATCACACTCACTTTTACAAATTCCTCCTGCCAAGTAGCTCAGACACTATACTAGGTACGAGGATTGCTGTAATGAATGTGAGTTTGTCACCTGTCATAGCTAACATTTTAATATTTCTAAGTTGCCTTTGAAATAGTTCTCTTTGGAGTTTTTCAAATCCTATTAGACAAATACTTGATAGTGAATCCTCTTTTGTCTCTGTTTCACCAGTATCCTTCAGTGTCTTTCTCCGAGTAGGAACTCAGTGAATGTTTGCTGAAATGAATGAAAAGAAATTGACCTCCAATAATGAGTAATAACTTACAAAACTACTAACATATATTTCTTAAAGTGTGTTTTAGTCTAGAGGTTGGAGGGTCTGGGCAGATAGTTGAAAAACGTAGCTCTATATGGACTTATTCAAGGTTCTTACCATGTCTTTAGACCTTTAAAAAAATTTTTTACTCCCAATATTTTTATTAAATTTACATATGGTAAAATGTGCATATCTTAAGTGCAAAGGTCACTAAGCTTTCACTAATATATATCCCACTCTATCACCTCAATCATGACTTACAGTATTTCCATAATCGTAGAAACTTTATTTGTGCCCCTTTACTCTATGTGCCCCCCACCCCAGGAATCACTGATCTGATTTCTATTATCATGGACTTGTTTTGCCTGTTCTTAAACTTCACATAAATACAATTATACAACATGTACTGTTTTGTGTAAGACACTTTTTGACTCAGCATTGTATTTTTGAAATTTACTCCTACTGCTGTGTGTTTTAATGGTTTGTTCCTTTCACTGGTATTATATTACCTTGTACTACAACGTGTTTATTAATTCCCTGTTTATGAACATTCCAGTCTCTTCCAAGGTTTTCCATGATGTATAAATCTCTTATGACTTTCCTAATACAAATCTTTATGGGGACATATATTATCATCTTTTCTGCCTAAATGCATGGAATAGAATTGCTGAGTCATAGTAGAGGTATATGTTTAGATGTCAAATAAAAATAAAACTGTCAAATAGTTTTTCAAAAGTTTATTATATTTTACACTCTCATCAACGATGAATGAGAGTGAGTTGCTTCGCATTCTCTGTAAAACTTGATATTGTCAGTTTTTTAAAACTATTCTTGGGGGGTTTGCTTTGTATTTCACTGATGACTAATAACACTGTATATCATTCATGTGATTTTGGTCCTTCTCATATATTCTTTCGTGAGTTGACTATTAATTTTTTGATTTTTTGATGTTTGTCTTTAATATTGATTTGTACAAAGTCCTCACATATCCTGCATACATATTCTTTCCCAGATATATGTATTGCAATATTTTTCTCCCAGTCTGTGGCTTTCCCTTTTATTTTGTAAGTGGTCCTTTGAAGAGCAGGTATTTTTATTTTGATGTAAACATAATCTTTTGTGTGTGTGTGTGTATATATATATATATATATATATATATATATATATACACACACAGCACATCAAAACAAGTGACAAATTATGGGGAAGTTGAAAGTAAGATAATTGAAAACAAAATCAAGGACAAGGCTTATAGCTGATGCCAGGAGACCTGTGTATTATGTTAGACATAGAACATGCATTTAACTTTGTTTCCTACAAATCAAAGCAAAGAGGAAATATAATTAGTTAACTAGCACACAGATAAGGAGAACTACAAGATAAACAGAGTTATTTCTGTTATAGAAAGTTTCTCCCAATGGGCTCTCATAAAGATGATACGGTAACACTGTAGTGAGGAATATTTACAATATTCTTTTACTAAATAGAGTAACTACTTGAGCCTTCTATATCCATTCTCCACTTTTTTTTTTTTTTTCCCCTCTGATCTGTGTCTTTAGTGGTTGTCCTCCTTGGGCTTTCTCTCCTGGACTTTCTTGCACTCTTGGAAAAACCAACAGAAGACTAAGGGCAGAAGATAAATTGTTCAGGGTATTTATTCACACGCCTCCCACCCTGCAGGGCCTATGGTTTCAGAGTGGTTATATTCCTCTACTTGAGACAAGAGCTCCTGTTGGCTTAGCCGTCTCTGGCGGCCACCATTCTCACATAGTTCTGGTAGCACCATTGTCTCCCGTACTTTTTTAGATCTAGTGATGCACTGCTATCTTTTGTTGCTTCTTTTAACTCTGCCCATTGTTAATCATTTCTTCTGTAGGCTCTCTTCCATGAATCCTTGGGATGCACCGCTTTGTTTCTGGCAGGAATAATGGCCAGTTTGTACAACTTTTCCTCGAAACATCCTCCAATGTAGGTAGAACCACGATGCCAGGGTAATTAACCAAAAACAATTCTGCAGTGTTGTGCATGGATCGCTGCTAATTTGCATTAATCCATGGATAAAATTTACACTATATAAAAAATGAATGGACTCCTGTTTTTTTCTAAATAAAATACAAATACTCTTAGATATACAAAGCAATATGCTGGAGGTTTGCAAGCTACAGGACAAACAAATTTTATCCCAAAGCACTGTTTTCTCTCCAACGTATGTGTGTTTTAATTTTTATTTTGTCACCTATATCTAGAAATAGGAGTTAATTGTATATTTTCATGTTGGCACAGCATTGGGTTTATCTTTTCATGTTAGTTTTTGTTGTTATAATTCATAGGGGTCACTGGAAATCTCTGTGAGTTTATGTTATTTGTTAACTGATTATCATTTTGATGGTAAACATGCAGGATTGGCCATTCCTCCCATGGCCAACAGCAGAAACAAATAGTTTATTGGGAAGTCCAATGAGATCTGCAGAGGTTAAAATTCTTAAAATTCAAGTATTTGAAATATTTAAATCTCATATTCAGATGAGATGTGTATATTATTTATTAGGGCGATGTTTGGATCTGATTTAGTGTGCCTCCAGATGTGCAGTTTAATGCGGCATTTTGGTCATCAACTTTCTCCAGCTGCTGACTCCTCCATGACATTGTTTTCCTTGAAAATCAGTCTTGAGGTCTCACTTTGGACTGGAACCCTTGACAAGGGTATGAAAACACCCTTCTTAAGAATCTTCTTAGGGAAATTGTGAGGTTGCTTGCTTTTAATTTTTATTTTTCACCTTCTTCTCCTCTTCTCCCTTAAATGATTTTCTTCTGAGTAATATTAATGCAACTGAGTATCTATTACAAAATATTGGTATATCATTGCCAGCCTCTTTCAGTACTTGTATTAGTTTCCTAGGGGTTCTATAACAAAGTACCTCAAACTGAGTGGCTTGAACAATAGAAATTTGTTGTCTCACAGTTCTGGACTCTAGAAGTCTGAGATCAAAGTGTCAGCGGGGCCATGTTCCCTCTGAAAGCACTAGGGGAGAATGTGTTTCAGGCCTCTCTCCTTGGCTGTGACAATATAACTTCAATCTTCATATGGCGCTGTGTGTGCGTGTATGTGTGTGTGTGTGTATGCATACACACATTTCTTCTTCTTATAAGGACCCATCATAGTGGATTAAGAGCCCACCCTACTCCACCCATATTGGAGGAGGGGCCTACACCATTATGGGCCCCTCTTTGCTAATTTTATCTGCAATGAACCTATTTCCAAATAAGGTCACATTTTGAAGTACTGGAAGGTAGGACTTCAACATATGAATTTAGGGTAAAACAATTCAATCCATACCAGTAGAGTATTAATTAAAATAATGTCCTTCATACCATCTGTTCAGTTATTTCCTGTGCGCTAATGAAATACTATTATATTTGTATTTGTTAGCTTTGAATGACAATATTATGATTCCTTTAAAAAATCATTGTTCCAGATAGAAATAGAAATACAATTTTAATAAGAGAATTTAGAATTGTTTAAATGTTTGGTAATAATTGTGGTGTGTGTGTGTGTGTGTGTGTGTGTGTGTGTGTGTGTGTGTGTGTGTTTACACATGGATCTATCATATGACTAGAAATTGATATATCAGGGTTTGGGGAAGCATAAAATAGAGTTACCTTCAATTTTCCTCAATGAGCAAATAGCTATATCAAGCACATTGTATACATTGTGAATCACTTTTTCTACTGTCTTAAGTTCCTATTGAAGAGTAATCTGATACTATGAGAAGATCCAATAAGTCTTTTAAGCCACTAGGTTACTAGAAATAATTGAATAATTCAGTGTACTAAATGACATCCTTCTGGTTTGAAAAAGTACCTGGTATTATCTTTAAGGTGTTAGCTGTATCATTTTTGGAAACTACCAAGGACTTAGCTGCCTTTGAAGAAAATTTTGATCACAAATTTAAAAATGAAATTCTGTGTTCCCTTTGATCGTACTACTATAAAACTCATGATGATAGGAGTTTTTCTAGAAAAAAATAAAGAAAAAATGCAATCTAGGTCACTACAGTCTCTTAACTTTGGATTTTTTTTACTGATTAACTGAAGCAATGTTTTCACATTTGTTGTATTTTTAGTTATTTTACAAACATACTGGTCACTTTAGGGACTTTTTTAGGAAAAAAATATATGCTCATTTAAAATGAATTTCAGGAATACAGAAGTGAGAGAAAAGGAAGGGGAGAAAAAGAAAGAAAGAACCAAAGTAGGAAAGAGAGGATAATAGAAAGGAAGAAAAAAGGAAATAAGACATTATGGAGAAGAAAGCACTACACTTAGTGGCTGATTAGATAAAATCACCGTTAAATAATTGAAAAGCCAATGCTGAGCCCTATATTGGAACCATTCCTTTTCACCTGGGAGAGGACAGTGATTTTTTTCTCATTGGGATAGACCCATTCTCTCCAGGTATGGATTTGCCTTTTCTGCTCATAGCAATTCTGCCGACATCATCATTTGTAGATTTGCCAAATGCATGATTCACTGATGTAAGATATTGCTGACCACCAGGGAACTCATTTTATGGCAAAGGAAGTGGAGCAAAAGATTCATGCTCATAAAAGTCACTGATATTCCCATATACCTCATTATCCAAAAAGGGCTGGCTTCGTAGGATAGTAAAATGGTCTGCTAAATGATCAGTTGGGGTACCATTGTGGAGGTAGCACTCTATGAGGTTGAATTGCTATCCTACAGGATGGGGTATAGATTTTCCGTCAATAGGCATCATATGGTAGCACGAAAACTTGAATGCTTAGTCCAGGAATCAACAGGTATAGGTGTTATTGCCACCATCACCACTACTTATAATCCACTTAAATAATTTTTGCTTTTTATCCCAACAAAGTTGGCCTGGGTGGGTTAGGAACTAGTTTCAAGATGAAAATGCTTACACTTCACAGCATAGTTCTGCTAAATTAGGAATGAAGGGCTGGCATTGTAGACTCTTTCCTGGCTATTTGAAATCTTCAAACAACAGAGATATAGGAGCTGGGTGATTTCCTTGAGTACCTAGGAGAATTTGGGTTGCCGTCATAAAATGAGAGCAAAGACTATGTCTGAAACCTTAGGGAAACACTAGATTGCCTCTTACTTTCTTGCCCTTTAGTTTTTGACATCGGAAAATCACAGCAATCTAGATTCCTAGAACCAAGGACCTAGACTCCATAGTTGCTATGATCTGAATGATTGTGTCCCTTAAAATTCATACATTGAAACCTAATTCTCAATGCAATGTCATTTGGAAGTGGGGTCTTTAAGTGGTAATTAGGCCATCAGGACACAGCACTTATGAGTGGGATTAATGCCCTTACAAAAGAGACCCCTTGTCCCTTCTACCATGTAAGGACGTGGCAAGAAGTCACCCTCTGTGAACCAGGAAGCTGACAGAACCTGTCAGCACCTTGATCTTGGACTTTCCAGCCTCTAGAACTGTGAGAAATAATTTTCTGTTGTTTATAAGCCACCCAGTCTATATAGTATTTTGTTTTAACAGCCTGGACAGACTGTTAAAAAAACAACATTGAAAGTTTAGAGAAGAACCCACCTAGCAGAGATACTGTCAAAGGGTTAGAGGAAGACATGGAATGAGTGCTTGGTGAAGGAAGTCTTATTATCAAATTAAGCGCTGGGAACAGATAAAGGACAGATATGGAAATAAGGACTATGTGGTAATAGCTATATTTTAGGTTAATACTTTTGTTTTCTTCTTTGTTTTCCTTTTCCATTTCTTGAAAGGTATTAAGGATGACAAAGGTTTTTAGTTTCAGTTGGACGTATGGAAGAATTGACACCATTTTGTGATGATGCAGTAGCTTTTGAGACTGTAGGTACCCTCATCAGGACACAAGACAAGTGTGGATGCCAAAGTTCAAAAAGGTGGGCTGTTCTGGACATTTTCTGTTTGCCCCTCCAGACCCAATCTTCTCCATCCTGCTCAGGTCCTGGAAGGCTCCTCTGTCTGGACAGCATCCATGAGCTTCCTTCCTTCTGCCTATATGTTAGATTCAGCCAATGAAAGACAGAATCGCGAGAAAAGTGGAAGAGTGACGATAGGACCTGTACTCCCCTGGTTCCTCCGTGGTAGAAGTTGGTTGTATGTCTTTTCTACCAGGTGGCCGTCTTCTGCAGTAATCCCTCCTTCTTGCCCCTTCAGGTTTAGATGTGGTCATTTCCTCCCTTTCTCCTTCTCCTCCTCATGGCTAAAACCAACTCTTGTTGGTTTTCTGAACTCTGCCCTCATCTTTGTAAATAATGTCTTTTATTAAACTCTTTTCAATTACCTCCATTCTACTGTGCCTTCTATTTCTTGCCAGGATGCCCCACAGATACAATATGTGAGTTATCAAAAACCGGAAATCTTATCTTCCCTTTCTGTTCACTTTGCATTTAGTTTTCTATCGTAATCTGTCCAGGAAGAAGCGTTGGTGCATTTGTGTTATGTTGACAGGATAAACAGCATATGTACGTACCATTTGTATTTGAAAGTGCTCGCCCTCTTTATAATACTCAATGTACAAATAAGAAATCGAGGAGTGGATTTTAGAATAAATCCCATTGACACATATTTATTAGACATGAGCATGTAGATGTGCTGTGCTAGAATGCTATTCAGTATGCAGGAACAACAAGAATCACTTGTCAGAACTCCTGGTTTGAAATCATAAGGTTGCCACTTTTTAGCAGAGGAAACCAGAGGCTGCTTTGGCAGATAGAGTTGAAAATGATGTTCTCACACTGCGGAGGGAAGGAAATCAATGTCCAATTCACACATTTTATTCTGAGCCCAACTAGATATTTTCTTTTAGTTATGAAGGGCTTGCAAAAACACAGTGACCCATTCTCTTTCTATTTACTAGGTTAACTCATGGCTTCCATGCTGCTTATATGATTCATGTATCTCCAGTAAAAAATAAATTCTGCACTAAATGCAGTTTAGCCTATTTTTGCTGTCATGTACATTAGTTTAACAATATTAGAAGATAAACTGAGGCATAATAAAAAAAAATTATTAAATTTATTGGGTGGTATTGGTTAATAAAATTATATAGGTTTCAAGTGTATAATTCTATGCTACATCATTTGTATATTACAGTGTGTGTTCATCACCCAGAGTCAGTTCTGCTTCCATCACCATATATTTGATCCCCTTTACCCTTCTTTACTACCAATGCAAACATGTATTTAAACCTTTTGAGAGAATACAACTCATTAGAAGACTACTATTATTTTGATAAGCAGGATAATTCTCAAGTCTGGAGTACAACTTGGAGTCATGGTCCCCAAGACCCAGATCAATCAGAATGAAGATAGTCAAAGAAAGACTCTTTGAAGGATTCATTTTCTTAAGCCAACTGATCACTTGTTTCATGATCTCATGTAGTTGAACCTCAACTTCCCCAGAAGTGTCAATCCAAATACAGCAAGTGGTGTTAGCCATAGCACAAACACATCCGTGCTCAGCTAAAAGGTAATCAAAGGCTAGCCTATTATCAAGAATTTTGAACAGAGAGACTAGGGAATTTTGGGGGGCAGCCATTGCTTAAGCCTCAGATTCTGAAATACCTTCAAGAGTTAAGGAGAGGTTCCTGATCATAGCCTCACTTGCCCTTATTCCTAACCAGGGTGTAGGGATTTGCCAAAGGAAGCACATTTAAAATCATGAATGACTCCTGGAAATTCCTGTTTGAGTCTGTGGCTCGGGACGTGAAAGGTGACAGCCAATGGAGGCCCTTAAAATTTACGGGTCTGTAGATGGCACAGCTGGTTTTATTCAGGTTACCTTCTGTACAGAACCTAGGTGCAAGGTTCCCCAGGTTTGGGGCTGTCCAACAGAGACAGGCAAAGGGACCCCGGGATGAGGGAGCTTGACATGATAAAGGGCTGAGTTCGTTCCTGACAAACTGAGGCACTGGATATCAAGGGGAAGTTTGTGATGGGCAGAACTGCAGGATAACCAACATTGTGGCAAATCCAGCCGTAAGTTGAAGGTTGGATGACTCGCTTTGCAATGGCCTGATAACTGTGCCAGGCCAGAGCAAGACAAAAGGTGGACAAAAATATCATAAATACCTTCATGATGTAAGAATTAGGAAAAGGATGGTCACAGAGGGAAGGAGGAATGGGAAGAAATATTCTTGATTGTATACGTTGGGAGGAACCAGCCTACCTCAGTGTCAGCTACTTCTTGTCCAAATCAGTTTGATTTTGAGGTCTCCAGCATTTTGAGTCTCCAGAACCAGATGTCAGTAGAACCTTCTTCAGTTGTGAAATATATACCCAAGCTTTCCCACCTTATAATTTGGCAGCCTTGTCAGTGGTCAAAAGTGTAATACTTGGTAGGGTCCTTTCCTTGAATCTCACTTTTGCAAAAGCATGAGAGTAAAACAATAACTGTCTATAAATGATAAAGGACTTAAAAATGCCCATGGTTAAAGATCTGATGAGAGTTTATTATAATGAAATTGACAGGAAAATGTGATTATTTCTATGACATACAAAATTTTAGATAATATGTGGAATTATAACTGATAACATTACACATGGACATATCAGATGTTTAGGAATTTCCTACAGTTTCTAGAACACTTACATTAATAATGTGTGTCTACACAAATATAACTTAAGATGGTTTATCATCACTTATTTGACAATGCTTCCTATGTAATTCAATATATCAAATAAGTCTAATTAGTTTAACATTTCTCAAAGGATTTGAGATTTTCAAGGGACCCTCTGAGAAATGTCAAAATTTCTTTGAGATCAAAAGAGTCCATTTAGAATTTAGTTTTGGGAAGCTGTCAAAATGTCAAAAGGTTTGAACATCTGACTAAATAGAATCACATAACACTATGAAATAATACTTATCTGTTTAACCGAAGTGACAATAGAATATATTAAAGGCAAATACAGAAGGTTACATGGATGTGAACAAAACTTACCCTTATTTAATGTTGAAAAGACAGGGTTTTCTTGAGTAATCAAAGACCTGATAAAGATGCGTGAAACACAGTAAATGATTTTCATAAGACATAAAATTTTGCTGTCCAAACAGATTACTTAAAAGATTACTAAAGAAAAACCTTTGTTTACAATTTTTTATTAAGAGTAGACCAATAATCTAAGAAAACTTTGTTCATTTAGCAGAGAGAAAACCAAATTCTAGTTTTGCAGCAGTATACTTTACATATTAAAACTCATTAAAAAAACAAACAAAAAACCCTTAATAAATCCATTCCAATTTTAGTCAGTTTGACCACACACATAGGATTCCTCCCTAAGAATTGTTTTCCATAAACTTGCAACTTTTTAATATCCATTCAGATTTCGTCTTGTTTTTTTCCTCTTTCTCATTCTGGAACAATCAGTCATTCTTCTTTCCTTACCAACTTTTCATACACAGTTGTTTCCTTTCACTCTTACTATTTCTAAGTAATTTTAATTACATATAGTAATTAGAATTCTTAACCCTTAGAATTCTTCATTCCTAGTGAAAACTAAGAAGTAACCAATTATGAACTGTCTGTTACACTAGCGTTCTATGGACTGGCAAATTTATAAATATATTTTATAACTTCTAGAAGTATATTTTGCCTCATAATAATTTTTTTTTCAATGTGACACGACATGTTCACAGATAGTCCCAATATCTTTAGTTCCTTTGTTGTTGTTTTTTAAAAAAAGGTAAAAGTAGATAAACTTGTGTTCAATAGTTAATGTTTCAGTGTTTCATCTTATTTGGAAAAAATCTAGATGTTCAAGGAATAGCCATCATTTAACTTATCTCAGTATAACTTTAAGGTTTCAAGTTACCAAAAAATTTTGGAAATTATGTTTAAGTAGATATACCATAAAGCATAATTATTGTTGAAGAGTTCATTTATAAATTTTTATCTTACCTCTGTTGAATTTACTTTTTCATAACTATTATGTTTACTCATGCAAATTTCATGAAATATTAAATGGCAAATCATTATGTTATCTTTGTTGGTGATAATTCTGTAACAGAGGTAAAAAGGAACTTATTTTGTTTTACTAAACCTAGGTAGAATAAAATAGTATATCTGTATTATATTTAATATTGATAGCTCTAAATACATGCTTATTTTCATTAAACCAACAAATTTAAGATAGCTTTTATTTACCAATAATTTTCCTAAATCACGTGAACTTGAAAATCATTTGGGTTAGTTTTTATATATTATTTTTAATACTGCTAAAATTTATGTAATTTTTACTTTAGTTTTATTGAGAAATATTGAAATACATCACTGTATACATTTTAGCTATACAACATGATGATTTGATTTACATATATTGCAAAATGATTACCACGGTAGGTTCAGCTACCATCCATCTTCTTATGTAGATATATTAAAAAGAAAAAAAAGAAGAAAAAAAAAAATTTCTCCTTGTAATGAGAACTCTTAGGACTTACTCTTATCAACTTTCCTATATATCATACAGCAGTGTTAGCTATAGTCATGTTGTAAATCACAGCTCTAGTACATACTTATCTTATAATTAGAAATTTGTATCTTTTGGCCACCTTCGTCTAATTCCCCCTCCGTCAAGGTAAATAAGTACAAAGGATGCGATGTATAATATGATTATTATAACTATTTACTTTGTTCACACATTTATAACATACACACCTGGACGTACATAAACATACAGATAGATGCAAACAGGGATCTTATTATAGCCTTTGTTTTAAAATTGTAGCCACCAGACTACAATACAATAATGCAAAAGTTCCTAGTTTATAAAACGACAGTTGGATCCAAATTGTGTTTCAGGAAGATAGAAAAGTTAAGTTCACCTGCTCAGATGGCTAAAATTTATTACCAATGTTTGTGATAGAAACTTTTAAGATTTTTCACAAGCCTAGTTGTTAAAATAGCCCTTCCTTTTTTTTTTTTTTCTTTCTTCTGTTAAGAATTGCCTTGGTTCCTAGAGAAGACTAGGTACAATACTTACATCTCAAAAGGCACAGAGAAAGAAAGCAAGTTCTACCAAGAAGAACTTTCATTTCCTAAGTCCAGATCTCTTTACAATATCTATAAGTCTTTTGAGGTAAATAGGGGAGGTTTGGGAATTGGTAAAAAGAATAGGTTGGTTTTGAATTATTTCTAGAGCCACACTGTCTCTAGTTCTTATAAAGACTAGATTTGTAAGACCAGTACAATTGTCTTTAATTCCTCCTAGAACTGGGTGGCAACATGAGTGGCATGGAGATGGCCCTACCCATCCAAGTAGGTTATTTTCAGTTTTTCTTCTTTACATCAGGGAGAAGATTTTCAGCTAAGATGAAAATCAAAAGATTCCCATGTTTTAAATTTAGAGCTGTGTGGTTTAGGAATGTTTCATGAAATCCTTTCACAAAGCCTTCAGAATGTCTTTCTTTCCTTCTGGGTGCATAGTTTCACTTTAGATTAGGAGGAAAAAAATTTTTTTTTCTTTTTTTTTTCTGTCAGGCTCTATCAGCTTTCAACTGGCCAGCTTCTAATCAAAGATCAACTTTAAAAAAATCCTTTTGACTATCCTGTCAGGTTTCAACTGGGACAAACAGTAAATATTCCCGGCAGTATTGAACAACCCTGTGGAAACAAGAAATGTCCCCAAAAAGGGTGTAAAAGGTAGTGATACTACCCTTCCCCCACCCCAGGATCCAGAGCCACTTCCAGAGATTTTAAAAAAACACAACAAAACAAACGAAAAAAAAACAACAAAAAAAAACCTCACAATTTCTCTGAGAACTGGCAAGTCAGTAGGACCCCGACCACAAATGGAATGCAACTCACATTTCTGCCCTGTCACATCTAGCCACAAATAGGGTGCAACCAACATTTGTGTCTGACCACATTTTGGGGGCCCCCAACCTGACAGTTGCCAAACCAAGTTCTCAGGACACAAAATGAGATAAACAACAAGGCACGAGCTGTCCCTATGAGAGAAAGGAGGGACAACCAATGGGTACCTGGAAGCAAATTCACGAGTCACAATTCAAAGATCTAATTCAACCAGTCTGAATTTGGAAAGGAAAGGACAAAGTGCATTTTTACTTCCCTCCATTGAAGAGGCATCACAGATAGAGATAGAGATGGAAGAGGTGACTTTGGTAAGAATTCTCATGCTTTACCAGCTTCTTCCAGCATCTGCACTCTCTGCAATGAGTGAGGCATCCCAGCACGTGTCATCCTGGTCACCAGAAGCTGTAGAAGAGGGGAAATGATTTTCCCTCTACCCTTTATGGTGAATGCTTTGGTGAGACCCTTTTTTCTCTAGGGCACCTCATAAATGGTTAACCTTGTCTAGGTTAAAAGTTCTCTACTGTGGCCACTGGGATTCAAGATTATGCTGGGTAAGGTTAGCCTGTCCATTCATCCTTAAAACAAAATTTTACTCACCTCAGGATTCACAGTGGACCCAGTTCAATTTAAGTCCAACTCAGTTCCACCCCAAACCTAGTCCAATTTCTAACTTCAACCTAATCCAATTCCGGGATCAAGTCCAGTTTCTAAGTCAGACCCAGTTCAATCCCAGACTCAGTCTGGTTTCTAAGTTGGACCCACTCTGACACTGGACCAGGTCTAGTTTTGAAGTAGGACCGTTTGACTCCAGACCCGTTCTGGTTTCTAAGTCGAGCCCAGTCTGGCTTCAGACCCGGTCCAGAAAAAGAAATGCTCAAGTGAATTGTGAAGGCTCATAATGCAGGAACTGTGGAGTTAGGATCTGAGAGGGGCTTACCCACCACCTCCAGAGGCAGCGAAAAAGCAGAGCTCAAGGGATTCAGTAGGTACTTACACCCAGGTGCTGGTTGCTCTTGGGGTGTTGGGGGTCTCCTTTGGTTTCCTCTTCTGACACCAGAATTATTTAGGGATAAACAGAGACAGAAGAAAAATTTTAGAGTTTATTTGAGTAAAAATTGATTAGAATTGGGCAGTATCCAATATAGCAGATAGAAAGGAGCTCTGAGGAGCTGTTCAAAATGAATGGCTTTTATAGGCAGCGGGGAGTGGAGCAAGAAAGTTAAACTAGGCAAAACAAAACAAAACAAACCAAAAACGAATTTACTGTTGCAAGGTTACTTCCCTTCAGAGGATGGCAGAGGCCTCTAAGTCAGACTACCTAACTACAGCTGATCAGGTGATTCCTGAGTGACTGGTTTCAGATTTCATTTCTGGAAGACTCTAAACTGTAAATTAAGTCTCAGTTTGGTGATGCAAGGCTTATAAGCATCTCCATTTTGGAATTGTCATGTTTTTATCAACAGATAAGCTTGTGTTTTTAATATACTGGGAAAGTATGGAATTCCGGACATAATGTATAGCATTATATTTTTCTAGATTTCATTGACATTCAAATTTAGCTTCGCTCATGAGCAAATCCTCTCTGCATCCAGAATGCCTGTTACAATGCCTGGCAAATGGTAAGGACTCTGTAAATGTTTATTGACTTTCAGGGCTAAGTGGGCCTTTTTTAATGGCCAATATATGCTCACGTTTTTAAAGTTGTATTTCTTTATTTAAAGTAAATTTGATGAGCTATATCAAGAAGCAAGTAACAAGTCTAGGCAGACTGCTAAGAATCAAAGCTGGCCCTCACTGTATAGCTTTCAGAACTAGAACCTAAGTAGGAGTGTAAGGGATGTCTTTGTAAATACATAAATCTCAAAATAAAGAAGAGCTGCATTCAGATCTCCTCCCCTCTATCGGTATATGGCTATGCGCTCTGCCCTTGAAGGCAGACAACTGATACTCTGATTGCTTTTCAAATTGAAAGTCTCACCTGCTGTTTGCAAACGTGTTCTCTTCTCTTTTGCCCTGTTATTGAATAAACAGGCATTGATTTCTATCTCCTCTTTTTTTCTTTTAAAGCAGCAACATCCCACAGATACTAGATACAGCCCTGCCTGCTTAGTGAAGGATTTAACTGAGAGTCATTT
Source organism: Rhinolophus sinicus (assembly GCF_036562045.2). Lineage (NCBI taxonomy): Eukaryota > Metazoa > Chordata > Mammalia > Chiroptera > Rhinolophidae > Rhinolophus > Rhinolophus sinicus. The sequence goes on along the minus strand of NC_133764.1, from coordinate 41,843,001 downwards.
TTTTTTTAAAAGACTAATGTCTGCAGTCTGTTGGTAGATTCCTGTTATGAAAATAATGAATCGGATGTGACAGATGGAACAGGTGTAACTCACTAATTATTAATACATAGCTTCCTATGGAGAAGAGTGTGTTGGAAAGTATTTATGACAGAATTATTAGCTGAAAACAATTGGGCGACAGACATATCAAAGATGGCTGATGATAGCCATGCTTAGTAAGCAGAACTGAGCTCTTCTTTTGGATGAAGATCAGCACTTCCGCGGAAATGAGTTAAAGGAAGGAGAAAGAAACTTTTCATCACTGTCAAAAACAATAGAGCACATCCTGCTTAAGCTGCTGGACACGGAGTGAGCCGCATACTAAATAGTATGTTACTAATATCTATTTTAAAATGTTTTCACTTGCATTGTTTGTACTATACATGTTTATTTATTTTAAAATGCCTTTATAAATGACTTCGAAGATAAGTGCATGGGTAGGGAATAAGAGAGAGTGAGAGCAAGAGAGCGAGAGAGTGAGAGAGCAAGAGAGAGAGTTGATTTATGATGAGGGAAGACCCATCCTATCTCCAAATTATCTGAATTTATTTAACATTTCTTGCTTCATTCATCAACTCACTGATACATTAAATCAATGACACATTTATTGATTATTTATACCTTGTACTCTTCCTTCCGTATTATGTTTATAGTTTCTGTCCAAGAAACTCTGATAAGTCTACAGGTATACGGAGATGCATAAATCAATACAGCAGTGTATTCATTCATGACTAATACCAATGTGTCAAACTTATGTATCCATTGTTTAAGAAAAAAAAATCATTGTTTAAGAAAAACATCATGCCATATAAAATCAGTCGGCAGAAGTTGATTTTATTCCAATACATTTGCCAACAAAAGGGGAAAGAACACAGACCAAGTCTCAATACCCAGCTCCATAGGGGATCGTAGACCATCTGTGTTTGCTAATTGGCCTTACCCAAAGGAAAAGTACACTTCTCCTTCTTCTCATATCTTCATGACCAAAGGTAGTTTTACAACTTGGAGCAATTTAGGCTCCTGTCCTCCCATGACAACTGGGAGCAGTGACACTGTCTTCCTTGATAATTACATTTGAAAGAAATGGTTCCCAGGTCCTTGAGAAAGACCTCCCTGAGTTGTAAAACTGGCAAGGAACTTTCTTCCAAAAGATTTACATCTCAAAGGGGAAGTAAAAGATTTGCAACCACATGTTTCTAAAGTAAATGCTCTAAAAAAAAGGAGGTCAGGGGCTTAGAGTCTGTATTCTCAAGTTTAGTCAATCTGAAGGAAAAGTCAAGTCCCTTTTAGTCACTATACAGATTTTAGTCACTAGCTTCTATTCCATAACACCAAATGTCTAGTTGATCCAAAATGCAATAGGAGACATGGTCTGAGTATAACTCAAAATCTACACTGACTGAATCAATTGGTTGCTTTGGAATATAACAGCACAACCAATGTCAAACACATAGTCTCTTGTAAAAACAAGTAAAATGAGAGTGAAGCAGAAAGAAATAGCATTTGTTGAGGTTTTTTTTTTTCTTTCTTTCTTTTTTTTATGTTCCAGGCCATGTACCGTGTGCTGTTTATGCGTTAACACTAACCCCGGGACCTCAGTAATTATGTTTATTGACCAGATTGGGAAAGTGAGGCTCAATGGTTCGCTTGCCTGATATCTCAAAATAGAGTAGTTGGCAGAGCTGGTATTTGAATTTAGCTTTGGTTTCCAAACACCACAATCAACGCATTCAAGAATGCTACTACCTTCTATAAGCATAGAGTTATGGGCTGAAGAAATGGATAGTTTTAACTGAGTAGAAATTGACAGGATCTTGGGAGTGAAGATAAGAGGAAGGAACCTTGTCTTCTGTCTCTTTTTAATGCTTGGATAGCTGGCATTTCTTTTCTATCTCACATTAAATTCTTCCAGGGAATTAGATTGTCCCTGTCTCTACTGTATTGGATTAAGCATCGGAGACAGGGACACTTTTAAAAGAGAGTTCATGATATTGTTGTGTTTCAGCAACCTTAGCAAGAGGATTTCACTTTAATGCATTGTACAAGTTTACACAACCAATTGTTTAAAAAATCTATCAAGCACAATCCAATCCATTAATGAGAAATCCTCTTGCCATCGTTACAACAAGTTTGCGAACTTAATTGTCTGTCCTTGTGTGTGTGTGTGTGTGTGTGTGTGTGGTGTGTGTGTGTATGTTTGCTTGTTTGTGTGTGTATAATATCTAGGACACTTTTGTAGAAAAAGTTCTGTTTATGCTTCTTCATTCACTTACTTAGCAAGGGTGGACTCAAAGGGAAATCTCTTTTTTGTTCTGGAAGTATGTAAGTGGGCAAGATTTGCTCTAATTCGTCTCTGCTCTACACAGCCCTGTATGTCTTTGATGTCTCCCAAGTAAACAACATGAAGAAACAGAATAGAACTCACTGGAAAACTCAGGACCTTGTTCTCCAGACTCCTTCAACCACGTGTGCCTCCATTCTAACAGACAGAGAGGAACCCCAGCACTCTGGGGAATTTTGTTTGCTTTTCTATGTCTGTCTCAAGGCTGAATTGCAATACTTATGAGCTATCATTACTTTACCTCCCTTACAGCTTCTCAGTGTCCACATACCCATTCTATTATCAACAAAAATCTGTGTGAATTCTAACACACATAAATAATGGCAATGGCACAGCCTAGTTGATGAGAGGAAGGATGCAGAATCACAGACTGGTTAAGATCTTGCTCTGCCATTCACTAGCTATGTGACCTTGGGGATTTTCATTCCCTTCTCTAAGTTTTGAGTCTGTCATCTAGGAAATAATAGGAAGTAACTGTAACTACACTACAGAGTTTATGTGAACATTAAATGAGATAATGCATATAAAACACTTAGTATGGAGAATGGAAACATTAATTCTCAACAAAGGGTAAATACTGTAATTGCAAGTTTGGTATATCAAAAGAGATGAACATTTCTCGATTTGAGACGTGGTCGTATTATTTCTCTCATTTTTCACATCTGTTAAAATAGAATGGTTAAGCTCACATGTTAGGATGGTTACGTGAAGCGTGTAGCCTGACACCTAAGAATCAGAAAATTCTTAGGAATGGGTTAGGAATGGAAAAAAGACATACTTAAAAATTTTTCTTTGGCCATGACTTAATAAATTTAACTTGCATTATCCTTTCAAAGATATAATTAATTTTATCTTGTGGTAATTCTATAATTAAAGTATGCCTAGTAAAGATGTTTTTCAGTGTTCAAAAGCTAAATTTGCAAGTTGTTCTTTGGATTGTGAGAAAGCTGAGAATTACAACTTAGGATCTGGCCAGAGAAATTTAACAGACTTCCACTGGGGACAGAGGCAGTTGATGAAAGTTCTCCATGTGTTCTTCTCAGCTAAGCTGACTGTTTAATTGATTCTAAAATCAATTTTCAATTAGTGGTGGTTTGGCATTTCATATTAGCTGTTAAAATTTTGAGAAACGGTAAAAAGAAAAGCATGTGACTTAATGATTGTCTTTACCCACATCAAAAGCACAATGGAAGCTAAAAGTTACAGACTCTTAAAATAATGCAATACTTTGAAAAAACACAAGGAAATGGGGGTAGATTCTCTTACAGGCGGTATGTTTGTCAGCTGGCAGTGCTGATAAGGTAGTTATTCTTTCCTTGTGTTCATTATCTTTCATTCCTCAGCATTTGAATTCACAACATAGTCTTCTGTTTCCACCCTAAAAGCTTTGGGAACGAGGAAAAAGATTTTAAAAAGAAAAAACAAAGTAAGCAAACAAAAATACAAAAAACCAAAACCCAAAACAGTTCTAAGCTTGCATGATATTTCAGGATTGGCTTGTCTTTCAAAATTCTCTTCCCACTCTGGGCCTTTGTGTTGCAAACTATGAGTCCCAGCACATGCCTCTAAAGCAGAATAAGTTTTCACCCCTCTTTCCAAAAAGAGCTACCCTTGTTCACATATTCATGCACCAGATTGTTTTCCATGTTAACAATTATGCAGACCTCCTAACAGTGTTGTGAATTGTGTGCTAGTCTGAATCAAACAGATGTCCTTCAGACCAGAGGGGGCACAGGGAGTTCGAGGGAATTCCTTAGCAACAGTATCTACAGCCCAGATTATGAAGCCTGTTCCTCACAGCATCTTTATTCATATGTAGATGGCTGATGAAAAGTACAGATAAAGTAATATGACTATGGAGGATATGTATATACGTAGAGAGATGTACTTTATATACATGCATAGTATATAGGATATAGTATATATCCCTTAGTGGAGGAACTGTAGGAAATTGCTTCTTATATTCTTTTTAACCTGCTCTTTCATGTCTGTCTTTTCTGCTCATCCAAGCAGGTAAAATTGTGTTTAGAGTAGGTAAAAATCCATCTCATAAAACACTTGGAGTCCTTAGGCAAAAGCTTAAATAAACAAAGACACAATAGTCTCTTTGTGTCACTAAGCCTTAGTATCACTTATACTGTGTCACTAAGAAAGCCTTATACAGTGTCTGGCACTTAGTAGGGGCTGATTGTTGTAAACACATGAATGGATGAGTGGATGAAGGAACGTGATTCTTAAAGAATAATTGGATTCAGGGGTCTGCCCTTCATTACTCTGCACCGACAAGTGTATAAACACATTTCATTTGCTGCTTCTGGGGAGAGCACTCCGTAGCAAGTTTCATGGGCTGGTTGGCTGTCATTTTGATGCACATTCTAGCTATAAGCCCAGTAGTATGAGCCGCTCCATAAGGCCGCATGGAACAAGCTCACAGTCATGAACATCACAAAGGGACATGTGTTTCGTGGCTGCTGACCACCTGGTGGTTTGATCCTTTTGAGGACTATGCTGACCACTCAGGAGATTAGATGGCATGTGTGAGAGCTAATGTGTGTCTTGTGGAAATGTTCTGCCAGTCTGTTTTGTCAAGTGTTCATAGTGGATCATGATCTTGAGAACCAAACAGGATTATGTTTGCATATATATATATATATATATATATATATATATATATATATATATATATATATATATATATATATATATTTGCCTGACAGGTTTGTCACCATATTTTAAAACTTTAATTTCCCATCACAACACTAACACCATATAAAAAACAAACAAACATGATTGAGTTAAATAAGAGAAATCAGTGCAATGAAACTATCCATCAGAGGTTTTGCCGGGGGCTGTACCATTATATACCATGCCAGAATTTATTTAGCAAACATATTTAGGAATGACTAAACTACTAACGCAATGGCTAATCAAGGAGAGTCTCAGGCTGTGTGCTGAACTGTGAAGGGAAATCATGGTCTTATTTTGACACCGTATACAAATAGCTTTCAAGTCAGGAGATTGTCTTTTCATAGGGCTCGAGGGGAAAATAGTCTCCCAAATTGACACACGTGTCTATAGTATGTATGCGGAACTCTGTGTCATTGCTAAAAACAACATATAGTTTCGGGCTTGCTGAAAGATGTCATAACATGACATCTACCATAATAAAAGGAAGCCTGGTGCTTTCACCATTTTAATTGTAGTCTTCACAAAATTCTGCACGTTAAGAATCAGGATGCACATGTATTTTCAGGTGAGAAAATTGAGGTTCAGAGAGTGCCCTTGGCTAGCCTGCTGTGGAAAGTGGCTCATCAGCATAACCAGCAGTCAAGTAGTCAGATGCAGCAGTCAAGGATTTTTCTTCTTCGAAGTTTTTTTTTTTTTCTTTTTTTTCCCTTATGACATACAGACTTTAACTATCCTGTTTCCTTTGGGGAAACACAATGATTATTCACACAATTTGGATTCCCATTGTAAAAGTGTTGCTCCACATTTTTGAATGAGAACCTAGAGACCTAACAGCAGAATTGGCAAAATGAGCCTTTCTGCCCAGTAGCTACTTCTGATGCTCTCATTCTGTTTCCTTAGGGAAGGCATTTCTCAGTATATTTGCTGACTGTTCTTTTTAAGAAAAGACACTTAACATGGAAATAATGGCCCCATGGGTGAAAAAGCATAAAATGAAATGCCCCAAGGCATGTGCATTTTATTACATTAAATTAAAAACACATCATCTACTGTAATCCATCTAGTAAACAAACAAAGGATAAGCAAGCAAGAAGAATGCTAAACAAATATTTTTATTAAGAAAGTAGCTTTTATTGGTTTTATAATGTTCATAAACTTAATAAATGTTTATTGTAGAAATTTGCATAACAAAGAAAAAACCCACACAATTGCATGAAACTCTCCCAAAACACTACCTGGAAATAGGCATTATTTTAACTTTTCTAATGTCTTAAAATGATTTTTCAAAAACCTGAGATTATATGAAATATGCTGTTTTCTATTTTATTTTTAAATTAATAATATGCATTGAGAATTTTCCTTTTATTACATATTTTCTTAAAGACTTATTTCTAACATTTGACAGTATATTATATGTATAATGTGATTTAACCAATTCTTTTTATTAGTCATTTTGATGACATATTTCATGAAATGAATACTGTGATAAACAATGTTCTACATAAATATTAGAAGAATTCTATGTCAAAAAGTCTAAGAACTTTTTTTGTGTGTCACATGTTATCAGACACTTAATGCCTTCCAGACCTACTAAACCAATGTCTGCAGCATGTAAATCTACAGCCCTTCCAGTATTAGATATTTCCCTTAAGAATAGTTTTTAGAGGGTGACAGCTGAAAATTCTGCTTAATGTCTTAATACTTTACATTCACTTAACATTGTGCTTGATTATTATGTATACTTGGGTGTATACACACGCATTTTTCTTAGCCATTTCTTACTTCTCCTTTTGAAATTGTCCTTGTTTCCTAATAGGAATGTTCATTACTTTATATTGATTGCAAAAGCTATTTAGGTATTAGGACTAATAGTTCTTGGGTTGTCATTATATTGCAAGATTTTCTCCAGATTTATTTTTTGCATTTTATTTGTCTTTTTATATATTAATACGTGGTTTTCTCCCTTGCTTCAAATCTTAAAAAGTCTTCTTTACTATGATACACACACACACACACACACAAACACACACACACACACTCACACACACTCACACATCCAGACAAGTGAAAAAATATTACAATATGTTAGTTTCTTTATTATTAGCCTAAAGTTGTCCATAATATTAACTTACTATCCCTTGATATCTGTAAAATCTGCAGTGACGTCGCCTCCCTTATTCCTATAATTGATAACTTATACTCTTTCTTCTGTTTTCTTCTGATCAGTCTGGCTTTGGGGTTTCATTAATTGTATTGATTTTGTCAAAGATTAGTTTTGGTTTCAAAAGCAAGCACTAGAAAAAATATTAATGGGTTAATAATATACGGTAATACAATGCTCAAAAAAGAACTAACTGTGCCACATACAAAATAATAGCACAGGTCTGTAAAAATTACTCAGACTTGTTTTTAAAATAAATAATTGATCAATGGTGTTAAATACCGTGTTTCCCGAAAATAAGACCTAGACTGACAATCAGCTCTAATGAGTCTCTTGGAGCAAAAAATTAATATAAAACCCAGTCTTACTTTACTATAATATAAGACCTGGTCTTATATAATACAATGCAATATAAGACCGGGTCTTATATTAATTTTTATTCCAAAAGATGCATTGGAGCTGTTTTTCTGGCTGGGTCTTATTTTGGGGGAAACACGGTAGTGGTATTAAGTAGTAGTGTGTATACTTTTCTGTTTTTGAAGTTATTTTTCATTAAGTAAAGACATGGAAGAAGAATTTGAGATGAGAATATTTGAAGAGTCAGGATAAGGCTGTACAACTACTTTTTATTTAGCATTGTGTAGATTATTCAGGCGTAGTAGAAATGCTAAAAGACGTTCACAGAAGGCTCAGCTATCTCTATTCCTTGAAAAAATCATGAAATCAGTATTACCTCCAATAATCATTAAGGAGACTCTATGGAAGAGTTTGGATTATATTTTTCTTGAAAAAATAATAGCAAAGGAAAATGTCAATGGATTGTGAAAGTGTAAATTAGGACAACTTTGAAATAAACATTTTGGCAGTATGCGATTCAAACCAGTATTAAAACTTCGATCTGGCAGTTTTGTCTTGGAATCTTTCCTGAGGAAATAAGCTGAAATGAAGAAAACAAATTAGGCAAAACTATGTTTATTGTAGCAACACTGTTTTTTAATTTTGAAAATTGAAAGACAATTCTTTGCTCCAAGATATGGTAATAGTTAAACTTATTAGCTCATCTAGTCATTTGAGTATAATTTAATCATTGAAATGTTTACAAGTGCCATGTACTAACTTTGGAAATGCTTGTAAAGTAATGTTAAGAGGGATTATACACAGTCAATTATAATTCTTAATAAACAAATGCAGATAAGAAGGACCCGGTAAGTCAACATATTAATGGTATCCATCTTTGAAGGAGGATGGATTGGTAAGAAACAAAACAGTAGTTATGAATGGAGATTGGACTCTAAATTAGTCAACATGTCATGTCTGTGACTCATGTTTTACTTAAGTAAGGTACATGATATCTCTTTTCCTCAGTTTCCTCAATTTTGTACAATGCGGGATAATATCAGTATTACATCATGAGAGTAATTGTTTTGTTAAATGAGTTAATGCATTTGAAACATTTAGAACAATGCATGAAGCAAAACACTCTTCAAATACTAGCTATTACTTGGATGAAGGATGATGTATATTTCTGTACTGCATGTTCTATATTTGTAAATTAGTTGTATTTTTATAATGGAATTGCAAAAAAAAATAACTAGCAGAGACTCACTTATCAATAATTCTTGCATTTTACTTTCTATTTTCAAATCAGTGCATATGAGAAAAAAGCTAGAGAATTTCATTTTCCAAATTTAGCTCCAGTGGCAAGAGGATTTACAAATTTTATGCTCAACTTGACAGAATTTCTGAATGATTCCTTCTCCACTCATGTGGTGCGCTTACTCTCTCCACCAGCACCTGCTATGTTACCAAGCAACACAGAATCAAACTTTTATCGATTGGCTTATGCCAATTATTGATTTTCCTGGTTTATAAACATCAAAACAATATTGAAAGAAAGCCAGGAAATCAAATTTAAATTGTGTGGGTTCAGTATATTTTGTCACAATAATTTAAAAAATATTTAATAACGCTAAGAGCAACTTTGCTTTTGGAGTGAAATGCATTATAATCCAAAATTGCCTCTTGCCCAAATCCTAAAACAAGACATATCTTTTTGATGAATAGGTCAGAAGATTATTCAGAAATTTAGAAATAGTCACACATGGACAGGTTAGGTGCGATAGATAAAACAAATTTTTCAAAAGCATGAGAATATGGTACCCATTTAACTTGAATGAACTTTAACTGATGAGTCAATTCCCTTCTTCTAACAATTCTGCTGTTGTTATTACTTAAGAGTCTTTCTTGACAACCATCAACCACTTTCACATGAAAGTCGTCCACTTGTGTCTTCCTCCATGTAAACACTTCCAATATGTTTTATGTATGGACTTGGTGGTAGGGAATGAGTAATGCAAATTCTACAATTGTGTTTGTTTCTAACAACTTACACTTTAACTGATCTGCTGTCTTCCTGTGTGTGTGTGTGCAGTTCATTTGCTTTGTGTTACTTTTTACTCTACTGTTTGGAAAACTTTTAGTAGCAGTGAACCTAATACATGTCTAATGTGTAGGAAATCACTTATGTTGTAACTAAAATTGAAATATAATGTCCTTAATTTTCTTATATTTTTTAAATCGGGATTTATTCATGAATAATGGTGGTAAATACAGATCCCTATGACAAAAAGGGATATGCCTTGCCTATCGTTAGCCTGGTTAGAGCCCAGATAGAAAACTATCAGCTGTAGCCAATGGATTATGTTTTTCTCTTTGACAGGAAGAGCATTTGGGAACTACCCTGCCCAAAATAATTCAGAGCAAAACCCCATCTTAACCTCTCTTCTCAGAAATCTGTACACAGTGCCCCTAAGTCAGTAGAGGCCAGTTTCACCAGCCAAATCAGCCCGCTGGCAGGTTGCAGTGTCAGAGCGTCAAAGGTTGACCAGAAGTCCCAGGCTGTTCTTCATTTGAAAGGGTAGTGGCAACACTGCTGTCACAGCAAGGACCTGCCAGTCACAGGCACAGCCATAAGCCACAGCTTGCATTCCCACAGGCTTGCAATTTCAGGTATCACGATATCTCTGCACCTCATATATTGTTCTTCACTGTACCTGTTAATGGAGCAATTGTCAAGCAGAAGTGAGGGATTCTAAATTTCGCCTTTTCTTTTGTCTGAAGCATCCAGCTAAGAAATCCATAACTAACTGCTTTTTACCACTGGTTTTACAGGGGGGACCTGCACTATAATTTTTGTTATTGTACTTCTCTAGTTGTCTTTTTTTTCTCAACAATCTTTGGAACTGTCCTACACACGACTCATTGTCTTCTCTGCAGGAAGGTGATATGGCTCTGTGGGAAACACTGGAAAATGTTAGACACTACCTGTGTCCTTTGAGCCATGGACACATATAAATAATACTTTAAGTGTATTGATAATAATTAGAATAAAAGGGACTTCATTGTTAGAAAGAAAAGAAACAGAGAAGGAATGAATGCAAGCATGTAGTGCAGGTTGAGGACATAGGAAGGAAACAAAGAAAATGTATGGCCAGGTCCTACAACTATTCTCCTAAATCAGTGATGGAGAAAAAGCTCAGTTGAGTGAGCATGGGAGGAAACAGAATGGACATAGGTTGAGATAGATTGAGATTGCTGAGAGAATCGAAGTAAAGCAACCTGCCAGAGTAACCTTATGCCTCATGGAGAGAATTTATCACGGGCACCAAAAAGGTATATGGCAAAGTATATTGGGGTGGAGGTTTGAGACATACCCCTGGAGAGCACATAGAAGTTTTCCTGGAAGTCCATAGAGCTGACCCATCTTTAAGTTCTTGTAAAACAACACATAAAATTCTAAGATAGTCAATGTATTTTTGACTATGGTGGCAACTTGAGGGTAGAATTCAATCACTTCCATAGTAATGGTGTCAAAGACTTTTGAAGACATACTGTTGTTGCAAATTTTTTTTGAGCGGGTATCTCTAGCAGACATATGAGTATATTTATAAATTATGTATATGTGCTATTAAGCTTCTATATTAGGAGTACTATAAAATATACAAATTGTACATGTTAAAGGATGAAGTAAATATGAATATATAATTTCAATTTTTTCTTAAAAACGTTTGCATCATACCTCTCATGCCACTTTGAAGACCACTAAATATATTTTCCTTTGATTTCAATTGAAATCACTTGCAAATCCATTGTCTCTGATGGCCACAGGGGTAGGTAAGACCATTGATATTATTTATCTGATACATATGAGACAATAGAGACACAGGCAGTTTAAAAATGGTTTATCCCAGTTCCTGTAAGTAGATTTAGCTTGCCCATTCAGTCTAGCACTAGGAATTTACAAATTTCATAATAGAAGTAAGCATGCCAAATCTGCAATTTCTATAGGACATCTCACATTTGCTTGTTCAATTGTACCTCCTACGTTTTACTTTCTGGGAAGATCTTACTCCACAATTAGCTCTACGATTGAAGACACATGCCAATTGCCCTTGCTATTCAAGCTGACCCTGGCAAACTGTGGTCTGGTTTCCCACACTGTATCAAACAACTGCTAGGTTTTGGTCTCGATGAAAAAGAGTAGGTAAATTGAACACTTCTCCTATTCCCTAACATGCAGAAAAGGACACTCACAAAATAGACTGGCCCAGATTTTCAATTTCACATATTGGTGCAACCTTTTTCTTTGTAGCTGTTTGGGGATATTTTGAAGTCGTGTGCAGCTCTGGCTATACGTTATAGAGTTTTCCATACTTTGCCCCAAATAAGTGTTGTTTCTGATCACTGAACCCCAAGCAGATCAATCTGCTTTTGTTTTCTCCAAAGCTTTTCTTTGTCATTCACTTTGTCTTCATCTGACACTAGATTTCATTATGAACTTCAAGCACCTCTTTGTCTCCTTCTTTTTGCTTATAACTACCATATTTGGAGGTACTGTACAGCAAATTACTAAGTACCCAGCTGCATGTTTATTTTATTTTACTTTGAGACACTCAGTTGCATTTTCAGAAAGCTTTGATCCTGTCTGAACTGGCTAGCCTTTAAAAAATGATACCACCATTTACTTATTTTTTTACATGCTGGAAATTACTACAGTAGATTATTTCTGTGTTTCCTCCTTTACTCTTAACAACAGTCTTATATCAGTAAGATCCACATTCGAAAACTCTGAACACTGAGGCTGATAAGATCACCTCACTTGCCTAATGTCACAATAAGGTAGCAGGGAAGGGATGAGGTTAGTTTGATTTTCAAACCCAAATCAGGCTGACTTGGTTGCCCATTCTTTTAAACCATTACCACATGGCCTCTAGACAAACTGTTTGAATTTTTTGGTCCTTATTTGATATTCTATTCTGCTACACATTGCTGGCTATGGTTCAAATATAATCCTATTGAAATAATCCCAGAAATATTAAATGCAAATCAATCAATATAACTTAGACTTAGATATTAGAATGTTTGGATATCAGTATCTTCTTGGATTACCCTACTCAACTGGTATCCTAGCACTGGGGGGTATTCCAGAAAGTATGTCCCCTCTTTAATTTAGCTTGCTACTGTATATTGCAGCTTTTACTACTTTACTACCACCACTACTACTAACTACTACTACTATTCACACACACCCTAGATAACTTAATGGGTCCAAAAGTAGAAATGACTATGTTCATTGGCCACAAGGAATTTACTAATTAGTTGAGAAAGAGCATCCATAGAGCTGTTTTAAAAGTCATTAAGAGAAAGGTGCCTTCTTAATTGGTATTTTGTTGAATATTTCTCAAGAGGTAGTGAGAAATGAATTGATTAAATTGCCAACAATGCAAAGGTTACAAAGATTAGATCTAGTCTCTATACTCAAAGAACCTATTGGATTTTAACTTTTATTTTCTTAATTTAGTGCCAGTACATTGCAATGTTCACTTTATAATTAACACCTCTAGCTTACTGGTTTTTTTTTACCTTCAACACCTAGTTATCAGTCTATGAGGTGATTCCTCAAGTGTTGGCATTTGACATATGTCTTACCTCCCCAGGAATATCCTCACTTGCCTAAGGACAATGGAAAATGTGTCTGCTTCTTTGTATTCTTCACAATGGTTGGCACAGACTATCCATGAGGTAGGCTGTTACCAAATATCCATTGAGTTGTCGAAATGAATTTTGTAGTAGAATTTTTGGAAGGCCAAGTGGACCTTCGGAGCATGCTACCAATATCTACTTATGAGATCAGAGAAAAATCATCATCTCTTTTAGGCTGAATTTTATTTGTAAAATTCATATGTTACATAAAATGCTCTCAAAGGATTCGTCTAGCTAGACAGATCATATAGTGCCCAAACTGTGATGTTTTTAAGAGTCAAAGTGGGTGCCCATAGAAATTACACCAAGAAAACAGGCCCCAAACCAGTAGTACTATCATATATAAACTAAGCATCTGGTCGTACTTCTAGCTCATAAACTCTAAAATGTTATAATTTGCCATTTTATTCACTTTTAGTTTGTAATCTTAGCAATTAAGAATATAGAACTTTCATTTATGCCTGGCTTAGTTCACTTAGCATAGTGTTCTCAAATATTGTGTTACACTCATTTGTGGAGTCTAAAAAGAAAAGTCAAACTCATAGACAGTAAGAGTAGAATGAGTTGCCAGGTGCTAGGGGTGGGGTCAAAAGTTACAAACTTTCAGTTATAAAATGAATAAGCTATTCGTCTAATGTACAGCATGGTGATTATGATTAATAATATTGTACCACATTGTTGAAATTTTCTAAGAGAGTGGATCTTAAGCACTCTCACTACACACACACATACACAGTCACTCACTCACTCACTCACTTACACTCAAAATGGTCACTATGTGAGGTGATGGATGTGTTAATTAACTTAATTGTGGTAGTAATTTCACAAGGTGTGTGTATGTCACATCATTATGCCATGCATTTTAAATATATAGAATTTTATTTATTAGTTATATCTCAAAAACAATAAAGCTAGAAAAAGAAGAGTATAGAATTTGCAATCCCAAAGTCCTGAGCATAAATTCCATCTCTGCAGCTTACTATCTCTGTGATCTTGGACAAATTTTTCATCTTCCTTGATTCTCTATTTCTTCCTCTTATGAGACAAAATAATAATATTGTGTTGTTTGACATGGTTATAATAGGAATGCAGTAAAATTAGATACATAAGCAGACTTAGCATGGTGACTGGCACATAATAACCAACATAAATGGTGAGAGTTATTACTATTACTACGACTATTATTGTTATAATGACAAATATAATTGTTGAAATTATTATTTTTATTTAGTTGGACAACTCATGTCATTGGTCTTTGCATTTCCTCATTGGTTGAACAAATTACCTAATTTGAATTATGCGTCACAATTTCATATATTGATTTGAAACACTGCCACTTTTTAGGCAAAATGTGCTACTTACACCATCTTAAGAAAATGTGTTAAACTTCTCATTGCCTATCCACATCGCACATGTAGTGTTGGCGTATGGTGGTCACTGTTTTTATGATCATCTTTGAAAATGTCTCCTTTTGAAACACACTTCTTTTTGCACTCGTTTCAAAATTCCTTTGTGAAAGGACTCCACCAATCTATTTTGAGAGACTAATTGTAGTCCATAGGGTCCAGAACTGTGGAGTGAGTAACTACCCAATTTGGATTAAAGTAATCACAAGAAAACACAAATCCAGGCAATCAAAGGAGAGCACAGATGGGGAGACTAACATAGAAAATGCCCATCTTATAACAAAAAGGTAACTAATGGGAACTAGCCTTTGTGTGAAACAGTCTTCAAAGAGAATATTATAAGGTGGGACTTCATAAAAGAATGATCCCCCAAACACTGATTGTGCAGAAGTAATATATATTTCTTATAAAATTTTCTAGGGCATTAACTTTATTCTTTACTATTACCCTAAGAGTGCTTAACTCCCGAGTGTTGGTGCTATAAATCTTCAATTGAAAGAAGGAATATCAGTCAATAAATACTTAATGACAGTATAAATTATGTACAATAGAGTAAGTGAGTATTGCAGGGAAGAACATAGACTAATGGGCCTTCTTACAAAATGCCGTAAAGACTAAACATCCTAAATCTTTAAAGTAGGGATGCACCACCTGAGAGAAATAATTCTTACAAAATATCATCTTACATTATAGGAATTACTTTTGAAAAGCCAATGAGTGATATATATATATATATATATATATATATATATATATATATATATATATATATATCTGGTAATTAAAAAAAAATTGGTAACTCTAACCAAAATGTCCTTAGGGAAATAACATTTAATATATTCTTTAATCATAATTTGGTTTGTAAATTGTAAAGCATTTTGAATAAGCTCTACAGAGTATTAATGAGAGTTTATATCTTATTTACTCTTTGAAATACCTTGACTGAGTTTTACTATAATTTATTCATTTGTCTTTTAATGCTTAGATCTAAGTTACTGAACAAAGATGACTATTTCCTAGGACTATTATTTTTAGTGAGTTATTTGGATAACCAAAACAACAAATCAATAAAATTATAATATAGTAGGGATTTCAAAGGAAGTAATACTATGGATTAGTGTCCAGTTATGCCTATTAAGTATAGGTTTCTGTTTTTTTTTCTATATTTACTTCTGGGATCTGACAGATGACAAACTTTAAACAGAAATGTTAGGTTCTTCTGTTTGGTTTCCCATGGAGTACTTCAAAGCCACTTAATCATAGCAGTTTCTTAGACAGTCCATGGTGCAAAGGCTAGAAAAAGATAAGCATGGAAAAGGCATGAAACTAAAAACCTAAGTGACATATTGTCTTTAAATTGAAGTATTTTCCATCCTTTCCATAATCCATTTTAAATGGTCATAACATAACTTGCTTTTGAAGAAAACTTATTTGAAGAATCTGATTTGTTATGTGGGTACATGCATTGATCTTATTTTACAGCTGATTATTCAACTTCCACTTAACTTTGGATGCTTAAAGGTAGGCATTATGTGAACCTGGAGGTATAGCGTAAGATAGAGACCATGCTGCCGGTTTCTCTAAGCTATCTCTTTTCTGTACACTGACAGAATCTCAATCCATCAAGTTGCAATAAGATCTCAAAAATCCTGTTAGCAAGCATATTGGCAGAAGATTTCAACATAAATGAGCAAGTAAAACAAACTTTAGGTTCATTATAAGCCCCCAAATTAGCAGTGTTTGTGAGGTCATTTTCATTAACCACTTTATTTAAGTATATGTCTACATCAAATTTTGGCCCAATACTTTATAGATAACTAATAATATGTCATTATATGCCAGGAAGTAGCCAACTAATGCTTAAGGGCCAAATGCAACCTGTAGCCTGTTTTTGTAAATAACATGTTACTGGAGCACAATTACGCCCATTTGTTGAGGGATCGTCTGTTGCTCCTTTCACCCTAAGAGGTCAGGGTTGAGTTGTTGCCACAGAGACTGTATGATCCGTGAGGCTAAAATATTGCCTCCCTGGAACTTGACAAAAAAGTTTGCTCAGCCTTGATATCTACTAATTACATCATAGATTATTCGGGATGAGAAGAATTTAAGTGATTATCTCTCCATACTGTCACTGGAGGCTCACGAGATGTCCAAGAGGGGACTCTGTCCAGAGCTGTGGTGGCCGGGCTCTTGTGTCTGCACAAGAAATAATTCAAGTGTGACACAGATGCAGGAAAGCAAGTGATTTACTGAACATGAAAGGACACATGTGAGAGGAAAGTGCTGGTGAACTCAGAGAATGAGTTGATCCTCAGGAAGTCATGATGGGGTTTTTATCCCTCCCAGGGTGGGAATTGGTGACTTCCCATGGACATGGTTCATTCCTCTCCTTCCCCTGGGCAGGACCCTCCATTTCCAGCTTTTTCTTCCTTATTTGCTTCCTCTGGAGCTGTCATGGCGTCAGATGCATGATGGGAGTCATAGTAATCGCAATGTAAATGAGATTATAATGACATTATCATTAGCTAAAGGTCAGGTCCCTGTCATAGGGATCAGTCTAGATGGATGAAACTGAGTATTGCTTATCTCCATCTGCAGGTAATGGAGACAGTCACTTGTTACTTGTGTAACCAGTGAGGCACCTCCCCTTGTACTTTGAAGGGGGTT
The DNA here is from genome assembly GCF_036562045.2 of Rhinolophus sinicus. Lineage (NCBI taxonomy): Eukaryota > Metazoa > Chordata > Mammalia > Chiroptera > Rhinolophidae > Rhinolophus > Rhinolophus sinicus. The sequence goes on along the minus strand of NC_133764.1, from coordinate 41,825,657 downwards.
GTCAATTTCCTAGGCTATCTATCCTGCCTCAACACAACTTCATTTTGACCAAAGAGAAAACTGAGATTCAGGAAGATGATAATTTGCTCAAAATTACAAAAGTAATATAAAGCTAATCAGAGACAAAAGCTTAGACTATGAACCAGATCCTGCTGCCTGATCCATGAGTTCTTGTGCTCTAACTTAGTAAGCCAGGCTTCTCAGACAACTATTAATAGAGTTTTGACAGTTTGGTTAGCAATAATGTGAAAACTATTGGAAACAACTGTTCTTGCAAAGTATTAACACTCAGCATGGCAATGGAACATTTAATGTTTAATTACAGTCATTATCTCAGTTCTTTTTAAACTTTTTCCCTCTTTCCTCTAAATAGTCACTTCTTTTTACCTTTGTTCTACGTTGTGTATATATTTTATTATAAATTTCCTAATATTTTATTGGGGAATGTTGTGAAGCATATAATATAAGGTAAAATAATTGTCAGCATAATAAAGAATAGTTTGTGAGAGATTCACAAACCGTGAACACCGAGTTTTTGCTGCCACCCTCAGAAAAATTTAAGTGAAAAATTGTCTTCAACTTACTGCTGGAAAAGAACTATTGCCAGTGTCTTATGATTTAATGACTACAGTTTTGCCTTTTCAAATGGGAATGCTTATCTCTTTTAACTCCCAGAGTGAGTTTCAGTAATTCCTTTGTAAAGCATTCTAATAATCATCACTGATTTATGCAGCTGTTATCTCCATGGTTGCAACATATTTAAGGATGTTTTTAAAAATGTATAATTTTAAATTAATCTCCAGAGAGTTAGATATGTGTTATAAGATGATTTAACAGGTGTAGAAAAAGTGGTACAGGTTGCTTAATTTGACTTTGTAATGGTCAAAACAGCAAACACGTGGCAGAACTGGAGCAAGAATTTATGACTTCTTGGTCAGAATTTACACCCCTGGGTTATACCTGTCAAAAGGTCCCAGGAAAACATTGTGTTCATACATTTTTAAATTGTGCTTTGCATTTGATTATCTAGCAAACATTATTATGAAAATGTTTAATAGGTGATAATAAGCTTCTTGAAACTAATAACATTAATAAAAAGAAAAGCCTCTGTCTGTATAGATTTTATAACTCATAAAATAATTCCAATACATATTAACTAATTTTACTATTTAAAAATTTTTATTTCACTATTTTTTACATAAAACATATATACAGAGAAATCTTGCACACACACTCACATGTGCAGTTCAAGGATTTATTATGCAATCTACAACTGTACAAGTCAAGAAGTAGAATGTTTCTGGGACCCAGGAACAGCCTAGGACTCATACTGGTCCCTAAACCCTTCCTGTCCTCCAAAGGCAACCCCTTACCTGATCGAAATGGTAATCATTTTATTGCATCTATTTGTTTTTACCAAGTAATCATGGATAGCTAAACACTATAGTTTTGCCTGGTTTCTAAGTTTTATGTAAATGAAATCATGCAACTGTCTGTTGTGTGGCTTCTTTCACGTATGTTTGTGAAATTAACGTACTATGTTCATTTGCATTGCTATGTAGTATTTAGTTACTTATATGACCATAGCACCATTTATATACACTCTACTGTGGGAAGATATGCAGATTATTTCCAGTTTGGTGATATTGTGAATAATGCACCTCTGGACAATTTTGTCAGGGTGTTTTTTTTATGCACTTATGTATGTTTTTATATTTGGTTGATATCAAATAATGGAAGCATTGGATCAGTGGAAATGTGTTTATTCATTATTGGTAGATGATATCAAATGGTTTTCCAAAGGAACTGTGTAAATTTACATTACCATAACTGTAAAAGGTTGTCATTGGTTTGTGTTCTCACCAACACCTGATATTATTATTATATTTTAAGTCATTCTGAGGGCTATGCAGTGATAGCTCATTGTGCTTCTGATTTCTAATTCTCTCTTTTCTAGGGAGGTTGGACACTTAGGTTTATTGGCTATTTCTAAACTTTCTTTTGTAAAAGATATTCAAATATCTAATCTATTTTGCTGTGAGGTTGTTTGTCTTTTGCTGTGAGGTTGTTTCTCTTTTTCTTGTTATTGTGCAGGAGACCTTTTTGTATTCTGGAAGCATTCCTTTTATGTATATATAGCACACATATCTTCCATCACTCTGTGGATTGCCAGCTATGTTTCTGACGGGCGACATTTCTTTCTTTCTTTCTTTTTTTTGAAGAAAACTTAAAATATTTCATATGGTCAAATTGACCAATATTTTTCATTTAGTGTTTTGTTTTCCTGTCCTGTTTAATAGGTTTTTCCCCACTCTAAGTCATTTAATAATTTTATAAATTAAAAAACACTCTTAAAATTAAAAAGATTCTAAATTAAATATTCTTCCATATAACTTGTAGATACTTAATTATCCTCCTTTCATAATTTGATTTGCTATAATCTGAAATTAAATTTTGTATATAGTGTGAGACGGGTCATTTTTTTTTTTTTCCATTCAGATATATTAAGCTGGTGCAAAAGTAATTGCAGTTTTGCAATTATTTTTAAACTTTTTAAACCGCAATTACTTTTGCACCAACCTAACAGTATTGTCCCAGCACAATTTTCTTTTTGGGAAGACTGACTTTCCCAACTGTTTTGCCATGCCATTTTGATCATACATCAAGTGGCCACAGATGCATGGATTTTTATTCTGGGCCCCTTTCTTTTGTACTTTTGATTGTCTATTCCTGAAAAATAACACCTCACTATTCTAATTCCTGTAATTTTATAACTAGGCTTGTTATCTGGTAGAGCAAATTTCCCACCTTGTTTTCTTTATTCGGATGTACTTTGGCTACCCTTAACCATTTGGGTTTCTATAAATTTTAAAATCACTTTCTCAAGTCTCAAAAGGTAAAATTCATGGACTTTTAGTTTAAATAAACTTTTCATAGCAATATGACACATGTAAAAAAAATATGAACAAAGTATTCGATGAGATTCTTTTTTCACCTGGTAAATGTAGCCATTTAATAACGATCTCAATCAAGAAATATACTCTTCTCAGCAGGCCAGAAGTTCTCCTCTTTCCCTATCTAGTCAGTACATCCCGTGAAGGATGGCAGGGGGATCCCTGTCCATTTCCTGGTAGGAAAAAAAATGTTTTGTCACTGTTATAAACATGAAAGAATTGAGGAAAAAAATGTAGAAAATTATCTATGTAAATTTAGTATAGCTTTATTAATTTCATGACATTTAAAAAACCACAATGGATTCATAAAGATAACAAAATTGAAGTAAAGAGCAACCCTGACTATCTTGATGTAACATATATGCCGATAGCACTTTAATTATACCATCTGTACCCAGCAAGCTTTCTGCCTTCTTGCCCTCACTATCTCGTTTGCAGTGTGGATGCTTACACAGTTTTGCAAACTTAAGTGTATGGGTTCCTTGCTCTGCTTTGGTAGTTCAATATTTTGGCTGTCTATTTTTTGGCTTGGCAAAATGTGATTAATTACAATTTACTTCAAAACAAAAGTCTTTTTTCTTAAATCTTTCTGGCATACTCTCAGTAATTATGCCTCTGTACCAGCCTGAAACCACTGGTATCTATCTTCCTGCTCCTTTATTGCAATTCTTTCATTCTCTCTCATTCTTAATCCATATTCTCCAAAGAAATGTTTGAATACAATTTATCTTCCCACATATGTCTATTTTCAGGGAAAAAATGCACTAATCATACAAGAATCTTCTTGTCTTCATATAAATGAATAATTTATAGTGGGTTCTCTCAATGCATTATTCATTGGTATTCGATTTATACATTAATCTTGTTGAGCTGTGATATATATATAGATATATATTTATATATAAAACAATATGAGTATATAAATAATATATACAAATATGTAACTATTTTGAATACACACACACGCACGCACACATATTCCTGAGAGACAGATGGATCCATTCATCCACTCTTGTTGTGCTAACTGTATCATTTAGGGCATATAACACTTGCTATTTTAACAAACAAATCCCCAAATAGTAGTGATTTAATCCAACTGAAGTTCATTTCTTGATTATGAAACTCCAACGGGGCACTCGGCAGATGGCATAGCCTCCTTCTATGTGGTGGTTCTGATATCACCAAGGGCTTCAGAGACTTCCACTGCATCAGCTGTATTCATTTGGAAGATAAGGGGTATGAGAGTGTGAATAATTGCATGTGAGGGTTTTGATTTTAATGTATTTTTTAATGGGCCAAGAACAAACATGACAAACATTAACTCCACCATCATTGAACTGGCCAAAATGGCGTCACAAGCTGGCAAATGGTATCTGGTCTGTATCAAGGAGGGAAGGGGGATGAGTTTGGGGGACAACGAGCCAGTCTCTGCCACAATGGAAAAACAATGGGATGGACTCTTAATTGTATAAACTCATGCATCCCATCCACCCCATACTTTCTTACATCATAATTTACATTTAAACCTCAACGTATTTTTATGTTCCCCTGCATTTGGGTGCTATCTTTATAGACCCAATATTTTCTTCTAAATATTTTTTAGAAGAAAGATAACACATTACTCAGTGGGTTTGTATTCTGCTTCCTGTAAGTTTTTCATATCATGTTATATACTCTTGGCCTGAGGGTAATCGCTTACTGATTGTTTGCTAAGTTAATATTTCAAAGATTGCTTTATGAAATGTAGTGTTTTCTATGAGTTATGTATTCACAAATATATTTCTAAGTGTTGGTATTTGTATCCGTGTGGTGGTGTTTAGCTAGAAAAGCAGGAGACGATCAATAATTCAAGCCTAAAAAAAGAACTAGGAAAACACTGGGCTAGAAGACTGAATTATTCAGCTTGCTTTCGACAATGATCAGATTCACAGGATTTTGCTATTTCTTTTTTCAAATATTGACATTGTCTAACCCCCTCATCAATTTTGGCTCACCGAATATTTGCATATGTATAGAAAAACACATTATAGGTTATTCGAATTTGAAGTAATTAAGATAATTTGGGTTGATTATTATTGTATCTACCCAGTAAATCTCTTCTGAGAACAATATATGTTTCAATAAATCATGAATCAAACCCCAATGTGGTATAAATAAATTGATACTCTTTTTTAGTGTTTCTTCAAGTTTTTTTCTCCCCAAACTATTTTCTTAAGAAAATATGTCTTCCGAAAGTTCTTCCCTGCTTCCATAAGAGTGATCTACGTGATCTGTAAATGAGTGGCTCTATATGATGACAAAATAGTAGGGAACCTTTATAATCCTGTCTCCAGATAGTCCATACCTTGCATGTCATAATCCAATAGTATGGAATTACTGAAAGGCAGAACAGGTTATTATGTCGAATCTCTCTGCTATTATTCATGCTGTTCTCGTCGTTTAAAATTCCTTTTCCCCTTAACTGACTTTTTAATTCCTACTGACCTGTTACAGCACAGGTGCCACCTCCCAAGGAAGCTTTCTCTTACCTATCTTCCTCACATAGGCTGAATAATGTTTTCCTTCATGTATATGTCTTGTACAATGTATCGTTTTGTTTGGGGATTGTTTTCTAATGTGTCTCACTATCCTTCAAGACTATAAGCTCTTAGAATGTAATGGGGTCGTTAATTTATCGTATGTTATCCATAGTGATATTCCTAATAGAAAGTAGGCACTCAGTTAACATTATGTATTGAGTTGAAATGGCCTGATAAAACATAATGTATCACAGGGCATGGGAATACTGTCAAATGATATAAAGATTATTGAAATCTATATTTGATATATAAATAATGCAGAGATCCATATAGCTATTATTTGAAATGTTTTCATTTAGTCATAAATTAGATTCTGATTTCTGATAATCAACAGCAATTCTTTGGAAAAATAATTGTTGCATCATGTTGCCCTGGGACAAATTTGCTTCAGGTTTGAAACTATAATAGTTAAAATTCCTTCCCTCTAATCTATATTACAGTTGCACTGAGTTAACCTGGTCTTTTATTTTAGAATGTCAGAAACAAAAATAAGATCTGTCACAGCCAATGCTCATTGCATAAAACAGGCAGACAGGTAAATGCCTGATATCTCCTGGTCTTTGGAAAGAGACATATAATATTTATATACATATGTATATAATACTACTTTGGTGATACATTGCTTTTAGAAAGTGTCAAGTTTTCATTTGCCAATTGCTACTGTCTTAGCCATGATAGTCAATGTTGTGTTGTGGTAACTAATTAATTCCCAAATATAAATGACTTTGCACGTAAAGCGTATTTGTCATTCATGCTAAGTGTGCAACTCACATTTGCAGAGTGCTTGCTACACATAGTTCCTCAGAGATCCAAGCTGATGGTTATTTCACCAAGGCAGATGTTCTGACTGCCAAAGCAGGGGAGGTCATACATGGAATTCTCATTCTACTTTCCTATTCTTTGACACAGAAGCACTACACCTTACATCCATTCACAGCCATTGGCCGAAGCTTTCAAGAGGGAGCTAGGGAATCTGGGGGAATGTGTAAAATCGATTGGGATCATTACTAAAGCTGCCACAAATAAGATGTCTGGAGCAATAGCCTGTATTTTAGAGGGCCTCTTTAAGCAGCAGACATTGCTTAATACATCCTGTTCTGGTGCTATAAATAATCAATACACATCTGCCAAGGGACTGAATGCAATAAAGGAAACACCGGTCTTAGAGTCACAACAACTTTGCAAATAAAAATTTAAGCCATTAAAAATGTGTAATATGTTCCGTGAAATGTGGAAGGAGAAACTCTTTGGGAACCAGGCCAACTTGGCTTCAAACATAGCAGATTTAAGTGACTTGGGACAAGTAGTTTGACCTCTTGAGGCCTCAGCATCCTCATCAGTAAAATGTGGCTGCTTTTGCTTATTTTCTCAGAATTAAATGAGAGAACACGAAGTGCCTGAAACAACATTGTAGAAGGCAACAAATAAAAGTTACATTGACTGTTTCCATATATACCTGTATACTTGCCCCCCTTAGTGCTCAACAATATCGTCAACCACATATGATGGTGTCCTGTCCTTCGGTGAGCACATGGACAAGGAAGAAGTCTCACACTATCCAAGGCCTGGCAATTAAGTTCGCGAACTCACCCTAGAAAAAGGGCTCCATACCTCATTGCTGAGTATCACTACGGTCACCTTCGAAGTATTCCCCTTGGGAAGCTATGCACTGACGCCAGCACCTAGTCCACCATTCAAAGCAATTTTGGAACTCTTTTTCTGGAATGGCCATCAGAGCTGTCATCGTATTATCCTTGATGTCCTGAATGTCATCAAAATGTCTTCCTTTCAATATTTCCTTTATTTTTGGGTAAAGAAAGAAGTCATTGGGGGCCAGATCAGGTGAGTACGAAGGCTGTTCCAATACAGTTATTTGTTTATTGGCTAAAAACTCCCTCACAGACAGTGCCGTGTGAGCTGGTGCATTGTCATGATGCAAGAGCCATGCATTGTTGGCGAAAAGTTCAGGTCGTCTAACTTTTTCACGCAGCCTTTTCAGCACTTCCAAATGGTGAACTTGGTTAACTGTTTGTCCAGTTGGCAGAAATTAATAATAAAAAATCCCTCTGATATCAAAAAAGGTTAGCATCATCGTTGCAATAAGTTCGCGAACTTAATTGTCCGACCTAATACACTGTCCATCTGAATATAATACAATACGATCAGTGCCCCAATAGGGGTATATGTATGCTGCTTTTACAGTCTAGAGGGAAGAGTTATTAATTAGGAGAAGCAAGCATTGGAGATAAAGGGAAAGTCAGGAACACTTCAATGAAGACTATTAATAGAATACATGGAGAAGGAAAATAGCTATAGCCATTCATAACACATCAAATTGCTGTAATAGTAAGTGTGATGATGTATATAAAGTGCCCAGAAGAATGTGACACAGTGCTAGCATTCTCTATATGATACTTACTCGTAATACTCCATGGAAGGTGTTTACTCTGTAACCCCTGCATAGAATCTCCATGATTTATTTATTGATTGATTTGCCAATCTGCTTCAGGCTCCAGACATTACAGCAGTAGCACATGTACTCCTCTGGAATTCCATGTCAAGGAAAGTCCTCTACAGGCCTTCAGAATATAATGCAAATGACAAGGGCATAGTAATCACGACTGGGCAATTTGAATGTGTAAGAGGTTCTTTCATATAAATATGAGGAAAATTCCATAATAAGCTAAAGAGTGAAAAGATATGTCAGCTACTCATTATTAGAGAGGCCAACAATATAATTAGTTGGAAAGTTAGCACCACTTACTAAGAAGGGAGACTTGACCTAACAGGTATATGAGGTCTGACAATTACGTTCCCAAACTTGCCACCGTGCGCTTACATTGGCAGCACTGTACAAACAGCTCGGTAATGTCTCATAACCTTGGTATATCGGTGTCTCACAGCTGTGTTCCTGTCGATGTGTGGCGGTGTCTTGCTGAGTGGTGTTCATTATTGTGTGTTTCTGTGTGCCGTGGCGAGAATGTCTGAGCTTGAATTAGAGCAATGAACAACATTAAATGTCTTATGAATTTGGCAAGAGTGCAAGTGAAATCAGGGACATGCTCGTCCAAGTTTATGGGGATAATACCATGAAGCAAACGTCAGTGTACAATTGGATTAAACATTTTTCTGAGGGGAGAGAACACGTGACTGATGAAGAGAGGTCAGGGAAGCCATGGAAACATTGCAAAAATTTGTCGAATTATGCGTCAAAATCATCGGCTGACTGTGAGAAGCATAGCAGACCAAGTAAACAAGGACAGAGAAACTGAGACAGGTGTGTGCAAAAATGGTCCTGAAGGAGCTCTTGCATCACGACAATGCACCAGCTCACACGGCACTGTCTGTGAGGGAGTTTTCAGCCAGGAAACAAATAACTGTATTGGAACACCCTCCCTACTCACCTGATCTGGTCCCCAATGACTTCTCTCTTTACTGAAGATAAAGGAAATATTGAAAGGAAGATATTTTGATGACATTCAGGATATCAAGGGTAATATGATGACAGCTCTGATGGTCATTTCAGAAAAAGAGTTCCAAACTTGCTTTGAAGGGTGGACTAGGCACTGATGTCGGTGCATAGCTTCCCAAGGGGAGTACTTGGAAGGTGACCATAGTGATATTCAGCAATGAGTTATGCAGCACTTTTTCTAGGATGAGTGCATGGACTTAATTGTCAGAGCTCGTATTCAAGGTCAAGAAGAAGTGCTTGTTTTTCTTATTTTTCTGAATAATTGAAGTGTATAATGTAAAAAAATGTTTCTGGACTGCTGAAGGCCATAACATGCATATACGCACACTTATCTCATTCCACTGTGGGGGTGGGTGCATCAGGTTCTCGCTCTGCCACTTACTAGATGTGAGAATTTCATAAGGTACTCAGGCAGCTTTAGCCATATTTTCCTAACCCATTTGTCCAGATAAAATTCCTACTCTATAGTTGTAAGTATTCAATTAAGTAAAGTAAATCTCAGTAGCTCTTTCTGTTGTTCCTCTTGGTAATTTTCTATTCTCATCAATCCAGTATAGATCTGTCTAGGGAGATCGGGAATTAAAGAGGGGGAAAGCATTAACATGGAGAAACAACGCACGACATTGATATTCAGACATTTAAAAAAACTGCATAAACCCCTCTTCCAAGAAAAATTACAGAGAAACTCGCTATGTAAGACTGATAACTAATACTGCTTAAGTTGAAGTGGACGTGAGAGAGGAGTCCTGCCTAATAGGCCCTTGCACACCTTGTTAGCTTGAGGCAACTCTAAGGGACAAAGAGGGCTTACACATTTTGAAAACAGCTCAAAGGCTCTGACTTATTACCTGAGTGGGGATTTCCTTTTAATCAAGTAAGAATCATTGGAATACTTAATTTCATTTTGTTCTAAAATTAAAAGCAGACATTCTTAATTGTAATCATTTGTATTGATCATAGAGTTGGAACTAGTTTGCAGTTTTTTTCCCCGGTATTTTTAATATATTCTCTTTAAAAAACATTTTTACTTTTTGCTTTCCTAAACAATTAAGGTTTTTTGTTTGTTTGTTTGGTGAATGATGCAATTATTACACAAAGTTTCCAGGTGTAGGTTTCTAATTATGTATATTGCTTAGGAATTGATGTCTTTCTTCCATCCAAGAGCTCTTGTCTTTTTCAGTTAATGAAAAATCACAGACAATATCTCTTTAAAGATCAACTCTCTCTGTCAAAAATATTTCTTCTTTTTTTTGGTATGAAGCTCAATTCAAATTATGTTGGATCATGTACTCCCTGCCAAGTTTTCTTCACCTCTTTTTCATGTTTTTCTATCTCGTTTTACTATGTTCTCCTAATTGTCTCATTTTAATCTTCTACTTCACTAGTTAAGTCATCAACTCTGTTTCATATGCCTATGGATTTTCTTTTACTTCAATGAGTATATTTTTACATTTAGAAATTCATTGTGTGTCTATTTAAAATGTTTACATTTGTTTTATAGTAGCTTATTTCGTTTTTGCAAAGAAAAAAATGTGTTTTTTTTTTAATTTTTTTTTTTTTTTTTAATTTCCTTGAATGCAACACACACAGAAAGTGATGGTTCCCCCAGGCCCCATCAGGAATGGAGGAGTGGAAGAGGGCAAGAGAGCAGAGATTTCTTTTCCAGGCCCAGGGCTGTGAAAAATGATGGACAAGCATTAGTTCTCAGGAGGACCCCCAGATGGTCTGTGTTACTGGTTAGCTCTTTGGAGCATCAGCATCTCCAAGAATTCATTTGTAGTCAACAAAGATGGGGAAGGAAATTCCCTTTTACTTGTCAGACTGGAAAGAATAGACCCCACGGTCTGAGGGAGTATCCACCGTCACTTGATTTGGCTGACCACTGCTCTCCTCAGCTGAAACATTGGAAGAAGGCACAGAGGTGGACTGGGAGACGTAAGCTCCTTGCATAGCTTCCGCTCTTGGTGCATATGTGCCCATGGTGCTGAGGGACAGGTGGCCCAGTTGCTGGGGAAGAGGTCCCATCATGGAGGCAGGCTGGAGAGAAATGGGGTGATCCACCCCTGGTGTCAGAACTGAACCTGAAGGCTGCATGACGTATAACTGGTATGGTGCATCCAAGATGGGTTAGGTACTGGTAGAGGAGAGGTCTGAGTTACTCTCTGATAGGAAGATACGGGAGATGGAAGACATGGGGAGAGTGCAGACTGAGCAAGCATACTGTAGAGGGTGATGTTTTAAGGAGTTGAGCAAAACACATCCTGAAGAGCTGTGGTGGGGTCATAGGTCAAGGCCATATCACCCAAGTCTCCATTCCTTGGCCAGGCCTCTCTGTTTTTGCTCCAATTTTCCTTGGTTCTATCATTTCTTTGGACCACCATCAGTAAATTTGTAAAGTAATAGATTAAATGGGGCTGGTACTCAGGGGGTGTCTTAATATATTTTCTATTAAAGTGGGTGATGATGGCTTTACACTTTTTTATGGATTCCATCCTTGCAAGCCAACCCCTCTGCTCGTCCTGCTGGTGTCTCGAAGGATTTGAGCAGAGAGAACCTGGCCAAAGGGCTTCAGCATTCCTTCCAGTTCTTGCTTTTCCACTGACAGTGGGAGGTTTGATATGTGTACATTTGTGGGGTCGTACTCCTGTTGCGTTGCCATCTTTGCCTATACATCACTGGCTTTCAGTGCTGTTACATTCTGTGTGGCTGACGAACTGTCAAGGTCCACAAAGCATAGCCTTTGCATTTGTTTGTGGTCTTGTCCAGGATGGCCTTAGTGGAAACAATCTTGCCATATGACTGCCAGCGCTTGACAAGGTCCAGGTCAGTAGTACCTGGTGGCAATCCCTGGACGTAGAAGTTACGTTTGCTCAGCTGGTTATTTCCATTGCTCCCATTGCTACTGTTAGGGCTACTGTGGCTTAGACTAGGTGGTGCCGTCTGCTGAGACGGTAACACACATGACTTCTTATTGTCCTTCTTGTAGCCAAAAGTCCAAATTCCAGGTCTGGAAGTCACTGACCGCAGCATTTTCTCTTTAATATTAGGAGCTGAGAGAAAGAAGAGGGAGAGGGTTAGGGAGGGGGAAGAGAGAAGAAGAAGGAGATGGAGGAAGAGCTATAATATCCTACTCTATTCATTTGGTTTCTAGTTCTTCCCGTTATACCTGTCCAAATTTTGAGCATACTTATCTAATAGTCACTTTCAGATCATTTAGTAGCTATTTTCAGTTTTTGGGCTGTTTTTGTTTATGTGTGGACTCTTTCTTATCGTGGTTTATTTCCTCATGGGGTCTGTAATTATTTTGTGTGGGTGTGCTCCTCTTCAGTTTGTTTTTTTTTAAATCTGTGTGGTTTTTGAATATCCTCAATTTTCAAAACATTGAAATAGAGTGGGTTTAGTTTGGTTTCTCTTAGGGATCCCAGGAATTTTGATGGCTCTACCAGATTCTGTTTATGTCTTATTTAGTGGTTCTTATACCACATAAGTATTATAAATCAGGATTCTATATCTACATACATGAATTTTGGGGGTTTTTATATTTATTTCCCCACCCAAAGCCCAGAAAGAAGAAGAGCTTTTGTAATTTTGCTGGCGTATTGGATGATTTTTTTTTTTTTTTTTAGATCCTAAGAGTAGGTAGTATTTGGAGCTCAAGGCTTTATTCAGCAGCGGGAAAAGTTCTAGTTTTCTGTTTAAATTTTATTCACAGTTCTTTAGAATCTCTTCCTGGTCTAAACACCTCATGGATCCCTACTTTATTAGCTTTGCCTTCGGTTCTGATTTTTTTTCTTTATTTCAAGCACCTGAGGAATTTGTCTTTTGTCTGACTTGGTTGTGAATGTAAATATTTTGTCTAGCATCTTTGTGTGTGTGTGTGTTTGTGGTTCATAGGGTGAATCATTTGAGTACAGTCTGCCATCTTGTCTGAGTCTAAAAATTAGTTTTAGAGAAGAAGTAATTTAGTTATGAGTAATAATCAGTATATAGAGTATGTAAGTGTGGATGACAAAAAAAAAAAAATCCCTCTCTATTTCTAGGGAAACAAACCAAATAAGTAACTTGTTTTATGTGCTTGAATATTTATGTATTTATACAATATCAACACTCTTCTACAGTCCTTGGGTTGTATCTGGAGAAATTATTCTGTCTTGTACGAAGATCCAAAGCTAGGAAGGGCATTTTACGTTATTACTCTAAAATTTGGAAAGCAGTTGGATTTACTGGATGAAACATAAATGTGTCTCTAATTGATTGTTTCCCATTGTCATCCTGCTACATTTTCAGCTGTTGTTGTAACAGTTTTTGAGCTTTACAATTCCTTCAGCAAACAAGCTCACTACAGGACAGAATATGAACTTTCTTGAATCTATGAGTACATGACTAGTTTGAAGGTCACTGTTTCCTAAGGGAAAAAACACATGAAGTGTGACAGTTATTGGCCTGATTTTTAATAAACGTACAGTAATATATATATATATATATATATATATATATATATATATATGTATATTCCAAATGATTTTTTTACATTCATTGGGTAATTGATGTATTTAGAGTCTGTTGCCTCTAATACAGAACTTCAGCCACTGCCGTGATTCCCCCACCCCTTTTTTCACAGTACTGTTGGAAGCATCTACAAGGTTTGGTTACCATGGGGGGGAGAGGTCTACATATTTCACACTCCCCAAAGTAATCGAGGTTCCTCTTTTTCATTTCTTGGCTTCCCAAGTATTGACTCCTGCAGGTTTATTGTCTTTCATTCACTTACCCCCCTACGGATCCCATCATGACTCTGACTCTTTTCGTGGCTGCGCACCCATTGTGTTCTTCTGCCCCTTCCATTGCTCACGGCATGTGCTTGGCATGCACGTTCTTGCTGCCTGCTGTGATATACTAGATTGTTTGGGTTTCTCATAGATTTTTTTTTGTTCAATAGGGAAAAATGCTTATTTTTTTCCTTTCCTTTTTGTATTATACTCAAAAATGTAATGACAAACTAGAGCTGCTCATTCTCCAATGTCTCACAAGGATCGTAGGAAACTGCTGTTAAATTTGTGTTTGTAGTTCTCCCTCCTTCTATGTGACTTAGATACTTGTCAGTTGGGGATTGGGTCAAAAGAAATCAAATTTCCTTCATTTTCCTTTCAAAGAGACTCTGTCGGTTCGGTTCTGTCCTATAGCTTTGGTTCACATACGTAGCACTTACCCAAGGTGGGACCTCTGTCTTTTATTCAAAAAACATTTTTTGAGGTGTGCACTCTACTTGGTCACTCACTTGTAACAAATAGAGTATAAGAAGGAACAATTATTCACTTTTCAGGGGAGAAACCTGACAAACACCATTTTAACAAAGTGATCCATTTCAACATCATCACTAATATTAATACCAGAGTCCCAAATATGATATGATGAAAAGGGCACTTTATCTCCATGATATACTTCCCCAAAAGCAATAAACTGGGTGTAGCTCTGAGAAACCACTAAACACACTCAAATTGAGGATCATTTTACAGAATAACTGGCCAGTATTCTTAAAATAATCAAGGTCATGAAAAACAAGGAAAGAGTGAGAAACTGTCACGACTGGCTGAGGAGCCATGATAACTAAATACAACACAGTATTCTAGATCAGATCCTAAACAGGAAAAGAGCATTTGTGAAAAAAACTAGTAAAAATCCAAATAAAAGATTTTGCTTATATATTAGTATTGTATTAAAATTTTCTTGATATCGATAAATGCACCATGGTTTTGTGTGACATGAAGATTAGGGAAAGCTTCCTGAAGTTTACTAATGTATTCTCTTTAGAATTCTTCCATAAACCTAAAATTATTTCACATAAACTATTTTATTTAAAGAAATTAAGTTCCTTCTATAATTTAAAAATCTCATGTGAATGCATACTCACCAGGTTCTCCTAGACTTACTTTCAAGTACTGGACATCTTATTTCTAGAGAAGGAGTAATGCATTCTCATCCTAAGGATAATTAATCTATTGCATTCTGGATGGTTTCTCCTGAAACAAATGACACTTGGTTAAGCCAACCACCAAGAGTCATCATTTCCTGGAGGAATCTTATCAATGCCTAGTGTCCTGATCAGAACTTGAACTTAAGGAACCGGTGACATGTTTGGATAGAGAAATTTTCTGAAGAGATAAGCATAGATAACCTGATTTGCCTTTTTTCAAGGCTTTTAAATTCTATATCAGATATTCACCAGAAGCTGGCTGGCTTCAATTATCTAATTCTAGATTTGAAACTGTCAGTCCTTTTCTAAAACAGAATAGTTCAATGGTGAATATTAAATTGAAAATATGAGGAAAAAGTGCTCACCTAGAGAGAAAACATTGATAAATTCTGGGGATTTACCCGGTAGCCCATTGTAATACAAATAGGACAAGCTGTCAAGCTTTTATGTAAAATCTGATACCAGCAGCCAATGCCAACAAAACTCTGATTTTCAGCTTGTCTTGTCCTGGCTGCTAAAGTGGAAGAATTGTGGTGATGTAGCATTTTCTGCACCTGTTCCTTCCAAGAGCTGGAACGTCTTCAAAGAGGTAGGTGTGTGTATATTATGTTATTGCAATTACACGTCCTGGGAAGAGAATGGGTTCTTGTTTTTCAATTTGAGGTCTATTTACTGAAAGAATAAATGCCGTATCCCTTAGATTTTATTTTCCTTTAAAATCGATCATTCTGGGTTTGATCTCTTCTCCAAATTGCAGAAGCAGATTAATGCTGCAATTATCTGCATTAGTAATTGAATGTCTCTCATGGCAAACCTCAGAGATATATTGATTTCCCAACCTTTCTAAATAAATACCCCCCTCTAAATAAATACAGAACCCCAGGTAAATAGCCACCTTCTGCCCTAGACACTTAATAACAAATGTCTCTTAGCCAAGAATCAAGGAGGGCCACGTGGGTATTCACTGATTACAGACTTCCCTTGCAAAAATATTTTGTCCTTTGTTATTCCTATATTCCCTCTGTTTGTTTTTTCCAGGTTATACAAACTTCACACTCTCTATCCCATCGCATTAGACCTATCAATATATCCTTTCCTTCCCTGCTTCCATCTCTCCATTCAGAGCTCGTCTACTCAGGCAAAATGTGGAACTAATTCTTTCACACAAAGTTATAAACATGTCTAATAAGTAGGCTGATTATGTGTCATGTAAATGAGGGGCCTTTGGGGACTCCATGGGGGCATTAACTAAATGGGATACTAGGTCAAGAGGCATACAATTACGTTGTCCAGGAGACTTGGCTATTGATAAAACTTAATGTGATACTTTTCTCGAAGGAAAAAGGAAGTTTAATAGGGCAAAATCTTAAATTAATAAATAATAATTTCTGATCATTGAATTTCAAACAGCAAGCAGTATTATGGGATTTTGACAACCAAGGTAGGTCTTCTCTAAACTTCTAAAATGATGTGTCTATTTTTCATCTCCAACCCTCCATCTTTTGAGAAACACTAGTAATACAGTCAGTAACAGATATAATAAAAATTCGTATATGCACAGCGCTTTAAATTTTTAAAGTAGTATAATATTTATTATTATACTCACACTACATAAGAACTCTATTGTACTTGGGCAGATTTGTGTGGCTCCTTTTGCAGACGACAGCATTGAGTCAAAATTCAAGCCTAGGTTGCCATTTATTTCTCTTTCAGTCATTCAAAAAAAAAAAGCAAACTATGTACCTCCATTCTCCTGTCTGTCAGACTCTGTGCTGGATATTAAGATGAAGCTGATACAGTAGGGACTTTCAAGTTGCTTATTGTCTAATGGGAAGAGATAGACAGGTATTACAGACATGACTTACTTTCATATCCAGTGTGCTTTGTATTAAAGGATAGCAACCTATTTCCACTGTAATCTACTCCTGACAGCTGCCCATATTTTTCAATGACTTCACGTACAATTTTTGGAACTTCTTGACATAGCTTTTTTTTTGGTTTTGTTTTTTAAACTCTTTTGTTGTTTCCTGAGAAATTGGGCAAGAGATCATTTCTACGGATCAGAAAAATAAAGACAGTGCATTTTTGAATGTGTTCCTCTCTAGAGAAAGTGTGCCAGCCATGATTAGAGACTAGTGGACAGGTAAACTAGGTATAGATGTAATGTCTCAGGGGGGTGGCTCATTAAACAAGAATAAAGGCACAAAATGAATACAAGGTGCAACCTTAGAAGCCTGTGAATCAATATAAGGTAAGTTAAACTAGATCATAGGACTAAAACACAGGTGGCTTAGGAATGGGCAAGGATATTTTCAAGATAATTTCAGAAAAAAAAGCTTTTTTTTTTTTTGGATGCTACATGGGTTAGCTTTGTTTAAGGACAACTTCTTTATGGTAACAAACCACAGGAAAGTGTTCTGAATAATCTTGCTCATATTCAAAATGAGAACAATTGTCCGGTAGCACTGACATCACCTGGGAGCTAGTTAAAAACATTGCATCTCAGGACCAACCCTAGGATTACTGAATCAGAATCTGAAATTGAACAAGGTGCTCAATTGATTCCTACTCTTGTGAACCTCTGAGAAATACTTCTGTGATAGGAATGTCTATACAATCCTCAGACCACATTTTAAGAGCTACAAGTTTTCATAACAGCTTTGCAATAGATCCAGTCCACCAGTCCTGGATTGTTTAACACAGTTGTTTGAACAGGAAGCTGTTTGACTTTCCAGACATAGGAGAGGAACCTCCTCTGATGGCTTACTTCGTCTCTGAGCACAGTGGGTAATTGCCAATGTTTTGTTTCGATGAGTGCCAAGTAGGTCTGACCTAGTATAGATTGCAGTTCCTCTTCTAAACATTCATGCCCAGTGGGGGTAGCTGATGAGATGATCTGGTGGTGTAGTCTGAGAGAGATTCCAGCTGTTTCCCTCATGTTCTTGTGGACTGACTATGGGCAGCTTATTAATTAGTGCTTTGGCAGTATCGTACTATAAAACTTTTAATAAAAGAAGTGATGATGGAGGGTAACCAATTCATTTCAGTATTGTTGTTTCTTTGAGTGAAGAAGATATCTTTTGGGTAATTTGACAGATACCACCAGTATTTAAGAAAATTGCTCAGAGGAAGGAATGTAAAGTCAGTGACTTCTTAGGACCATGCAATTTTGTGGTTCTCCAAATACAGCATAGTGTAAGGGATAGGATTATGGAATTAGGCAGTCTGGGATTTGGTTCTCTATTTTTACCCTTTGAAGTATGTGACTTCACGCAAGTTACTTAAATTCTCCATGTTCCCATTTTCTCATCTGTAAGATGGAGGTAATTATACTTACCTTGAAGGAGAGGTGTTAGAGGTAATGAGATGATATATATATATAGTACCTAGCATAATGCCTATCCCCTGTTCAGCCCTTTATAAATGTTAGATCTCTTCATTTATTATCATCTTATTTCTCTAAACTGATGAAAATGTGGAGGAAAAACCATTTAAGCTGTTTATTTTCTTATTATAGCATCTTGGAAAGCACAAACATCCAGGGATAAGAAATTGCATAAATGGAATGAATATTACCTTTTAAACATGACGATATCATATATTCAAACAACAACATTAGTATCTTATTAAGCTGGGAGCCCATTATCGTACTATCCTTAAGTTTTGTGTTATAAAAATACTTACTATGTTATCTTATGAGGCCCCAGACACATTTGCAAAGTACACAATATTTATTTCCAATCCACCATCTACTCTGAGCCTTCTCTTTCCCAGGTGGGTCCCACAGTGACCCTTTCTCCAGTGTATTTCCATCCCCTGCCACTCTGCCATATACACATGTTCCAGATTTTATTTTTCCCATTACCTTTCCTCTATCAAAATTACTTATCCTGTGACCCCACCCTTCACATTATCTGTTATAAAGGTAATAAGTAATACAACAAAATAGTTGCTATTAACAGTGATAAGGAACATCTTAACCTTTACCATAATAGGGATTGTGTATACATCTTAGCAGAGATTTCTGGACGTGCTATTTCAGTCCCCAACGGAGTGACTTGAATGCTATCATATTAGGTACAGAGTGGCAAGAGGGTGAGAGAGAAGGCTTCAAGGGAGGGGACTCGCAGCAAAGTTTCTATCTTTCTTTTGATTACACACTGTTTATGGGCAGAGCTTGCCCATATGGCCCAATATTTATTGATACCATATTTAAATACTTTTGGATCTGTAAAAATTTCTCCTTAAACCAAACACTTCACAGTACTCATAGATATGTACTTTTATCAAGATTCTTTTCTCCATGAAAAATATTCTTCTTAATGATTAAAGAGTCAGAATCAAATTGTTCAGCCTTTTTCTTAAGTGTTGTAAAGATGAGAAAATATGGTAAAATGTTATAGCAGAGACAATGATTAGAACACACCCATGAGTTCTGTTCACACTGAAAGAAAAATTCTGAGCTAGAAAAGAATCAACCCTTAGAAGGACACTAAAGATGTTTCTGCTCAAACTGAATAAATAAGTGTTTATTCTCCCTACCACATATATATCAAAGGATGGCCCTGCAGACAGTTTGGAGTGGCAATATAGGCCTTATCCCATAAAAAGCAGCATTATACTTTCATGATCAGCCTCCATAATTGATCGAGGGAGAAATGAGCTTCTAAAACTCCACAGTGGGCTGTCAGTGCCCTTGGTTTTGGAACTGCTCTGGGATAAAAAGTCCTTTTCACTATTTATGGAATTTGGACAAAACCAATAATAGAGAGACAGCCACAATAATAAGTCAATCCTGATTATGGAAAAGTTGAGGGTTTTGAGTTAATAATGTCCTTTCAGCAATGCCCTTAAATCTTCTTAAAGAGCTGTTCTTGTTGACACCCCTGTAAGGATTAATTTATCTTCTGTATCTGTACAGTCCTGAATGTGTCGTTTGAATGAGTGACTCAAGTTCACCAAGCCACCATGCTTCCTATATCATACACACTATAGTGGACACCACCTCACTTAGTACTTACAGAGCAGCTAGCACATTGCTAGCTGGGTCTGACCAAAACATTGCCGATTGTCTAATATTTCAGCACCAAATCTGCATTGAGCACAGAAGTTTTGTTTTGAATCATACTGATCCAAAAAGAATCAGTTGTTAGAAATAATGTGAAATCATAAGTATAAATATCTGGTACATGGAAAAACAATTTAAAATACCAACAATAACAATAATAATATCGATGCTAATAATAGTGACTAACATTTAGTGAGCACTTAAGAGATTCCAGACAGTGAACTAAGCACTTTACACACACAGTCTTTCATCCATGCAAACACCCTCTGAGAAGGTACTATCATTATCTATTTTAACAAGATATAAAGGTTAGTTTAATTGTCCAAAGTGAAGTAGAATAGCAATAATGACTAACATATGCTGAGTATTTATTAAGTGACTGGCTCTGCTGTAAGCCATTGATGTGTTAATTCATTTATTTCTCGCTATAAGATGCAGTCTATTATTTTTCTCATTTTACAAGTGTTATGAGCTGAACTGCATCCTTCTTGAAGATCCTATGTTAAAGCTCTAAACCTCAGTACCTTAGAATCTGACTGGACACAGGGCATTGAAGAGGTGATTAAGTTAAAATGAGGTCCTCAGGGTGGGCCCTAATCCCATCTGCCTGATGTTCTTATAAGAAGAGGACATTTATTTGAACACACAGGGAGACACCAGGGGTGTGTGCACACAAAGCAAAGCTCATGGGAGGACACAGTGAGAAGGAGGTCATCGACAAGCCAAGGAGAGAGGCTTCACAAGATATCAATCCAGATGAGACTTTGATCTTGGACTTCCAACCTTCAGAGCTGTGGGGAAATCAATTTCTGTTGTTTTAAGCCAGCTACTCTATGGTATTTTGTTATGGCAGCCAGCAAACCATTGCAACAGGTGACTGCACAGTAGCACAGCTAAATTGCATGTACATAGCTACACAGGTCATATGCAGAGCAGCTGGGATTCGAGCACTCGTGGTCTCATGCCAGAATCCATACCATTGCTCTGTTCACAGTAAAGCCTCTTGTGACAGATGTGGAAACTGAGGTAGCAAGTGGTTCAGTCACATGCCTTAAATTGCACAGCTATACGACATGAGAGCCAGGATTCAAACCCAGGTCTGTCTGATTTCCTTCTACTTAAGTTAGAAGAATTGTTGTGATTCCTCAGATAACCAGGTTAGCAAAAAGCTTGCATTTCACTCAGTGTTAAATGTCCTGTAAATGAGCCTTGAGAAAATGCCAGCTTGGACACATGTATATAGGCTACTTAGTTAATTTTCAGGGATAAAGGATAGCAATTTTTTGCAAAAGAGCTCTGTAATCACTTAAGGTGTTAGTGTCATATTCTTCAACTTCTAATTGCCCCTGGTAAGCCATACATCTTACCATTCTTTATAATATCAATTTAAACGCAAATTTTATTTGTCGTGCTGATGTTGAAAACCTTTTAGTGTCTTCCAGAACTACCAGAAGAACCATTATAATAGAGGCCCTAAATTATAAAGGGTTTCTCAGGAGGCTGGCACTTCCCATATTTTAGTCAGTGACAGGATTGGAAGTATCGCTGTGGAATGATTATCACTGAGACAATTACTCAAGTCAGAGCTGCTACTTTTCTGACGCAAACCTTTCAAATCTCTGACCTCATTCTAGGCCACACATGGGAAATGTTCCACACATTCTAAGGGTTAGGAAAAGACACACATATTACACACATATTAGGTGGGACAATTAAGTTCACAAACTCATCCTAGAAAAAGTGCTACATACCTCATTGCTGAATAGCACTACAGTCACCTCCATTTCAAAGCTCTTCCCATAACATATAATAAACTTGTCATGTTTAAGCACAGTTCCTTTAATGCAATGAGTAATACTGAACATTACTAAGTCAGCAGCAACAGTCTTCCAGGGAGGAATCTGATACTACTTAACATAAATACTACCAAGATTAAGCATTTTGACAAAGTACCATATGATAGTCTCTTAATAGTTTGCTTTATAGTTCATCTAACATTTGAACATCTCAGCTTAAACACAGAACAGCTTTTAAATGAACATAGTTTAAGCTATTTGAAAAATGAGCAAGGTGAGCAAAACTATGTTTACTTATTTTTATATCATATCTTTCTTAAGTATCTTTTTGGATCCTAATTTAATTATTTAATATGAATAGTATTTAATACAAGTTACTGTATATTAACTGTATGCCTGACACTAAACATTATATACATACCTACATGTATATATACATATACATATATACATACATGAATGTATGTTTATATACATATGTGTATGTATGCATGTGTATGTAACACACACACACACGAGGTCGGACAATTAAGTTCACAAACTCATCCTAGAAAAAGTGCTACAGAGCTCATTGCTGAATATCACTACAGTCACCTTCAAAGTACTCCCCTTGGGAAGCTATGCACTGATGCAGGGCCTAGTCCACCCTTCAAAGCAATTTTGGAACTCTTTTTCTGGAATGGCCATCAGAGCTGTCATCGTATTACCCTCCATGTACTGAATGTCATCAAAATGTCTTCCTTTTAATATTTCCTTTATCTTTGGGTAAAGAAAGAAGTCATTGGGGGCCAGATCAGGTGAATAGGGAGGGTGTTCCAATACAGTTTTTTGTTTACTGGCTAAAAACTCCCTCACAGACAGTGCCGTGTGAGCTGGGGCATTGTCGTGATGCAAGAGCCATGAATTGCTGGCAAAAATTTCAGGTCGTCTAACTTTTTCACTCAGCCTTTTCAGCACTTCCAAATAGTAAACTTGGTTAACTGTTTGTCCAGTTGGTACAAATTCATAATGAATAATCCCTGTGATATCAAAAAACTTTAGCATCATCGTTGCAACAAGTTTGGGAACTTAATTGTCTGAACTTGTGTATGTGTCTGTGTGTGTGCGTGTGTGCATGTTTGTGTACACACACACAATATTTCATGTAATTATTATAGCAATCCTATGTGTTAGAGAATATTATTATCTCAGTTTTGAAGACAAAAAAAAAAAGCAGTACAATCACTTATGCAAAGAGGAGCCAGGGCTTATACTCAGTCATAACTCCAGGGGACATATATTTAATTTGCAATTGTTGAATAGACATTATGTCTATCCACTCATTTATGTGTACATTCACTCATTCATATATTTCACAATCATTTATTGAGTACTCATTGTGTGCTAAGCGTGTTAAACACTAATGGGAGGGAGATAAATAGACATGGCTTCTGCCTAAAAGGAGAGAACCAACTACAGAGGAGAAACATGAAATGATGATTATTGTACTACATATGATGTGATATGCTGTGCTTATAGATTAACAACAATCATTTTCCACAGACTGTTCTACAGAATATTCATTTCACAATATGCCCAAAAAGTGTGGGAGACAGATCACCACATCTCCTTCTTAGGGACTCATATTTCAAGTTTATCTATTATGGGCTGTCATGAAAAACAAAACCATTTAGATGACTCCCTGACTTACTTGTCCTGCACTTTCTGTAAATCCCATTTAATGTCATGGAACAGGCTCCATCACAATGCCTGGATCATTCACCTCACTTCATCTCGTCACATAGGCATTTTATTATCTCACATCATCACAAGAACAAGAAAGGTAGTACAGTGCAATTAGATCTTATGAGAGAGAGAGAGAATGAGGGAGAGACCACAGTTACAGAACCTCTTTACAGTCTGTTGTTATAATTGTTCTATTTTATTATTAGTTATTGTTGTTAATCTCTTACTGTGCCTAATTTATAAATGAAAATTTATCACAGTACACACACGCAGGCAAAAAAAAACAGCATCTATAGGATTGGGCACTATTCATGGTTTCAGGCATCTAAGACTCGGGGTCTTGGAATGTCTTCCTGGTAGATAAGGGGGGCTACCATACAGCTGAAGAGATTAGAAGCTGTTTTTTGCTGTTGATGTCGTGAGATTCTGATTTCCCAACCTAATGACTCAAAGATAGCTCGGTGCAGTTTGTACTCCCTACTGAACCATAGGTCATCTTTTGAGTACCACCCACATCCCTGTTACAAGCAGAAGAGACCCTCAGTAGCAGGTTCCCCAAGAACTCTGTACCAGGAACTTTCTCAATATTACCTTCCTGATCTTTGATTTCCAAACTCCAAAAAGTATATAAGTCTCTAATTCTTTAAAGTAAACCTACAATTCTAAGCACTTTAGAGAGCTTTTATTTACCTGAGCAAAGCATGGCTGACCTACACTATGTGTGACAGCTAAGATATTCATGGGCTAGATTAATGTCTGGGAGAATCCAGGAAAGCTTCAAGGAGAAGGCAATATGTGTCTTGAGTCAGGAAAGTCAAACAGGCAATAATGAAGTGGAAAAATAAATCATGGGGGTAGTGAGGAAGGTGATATTATCACATGAGAGAGCAGAAAGGGGAAGCAAGCACTCTCAGGACTCTTATAAGGGCAGTAATCCCATTTCCTGAGTGCCCCACACCCTCATGACCTCATCTAATCCTAATTCCTACCCAAAGGCTCCCCTTTCTCATGCCATGGCATTGGTGGGCAGGATTTCAACATATGGATATTGAGTCAATGTTTTAGTGATTCAAAACAAACCACACCTAAAAGACATAATCACAAAAAAGTTGCACCGAGCCATCCTCAAGTGACTTGTATAAATGTTGGGAGTGGACTGATGATTCATAAAGTTTCACTTTAAAATCGTGGAAAGAGAAAGAGCAGAAAATGTGTCATGTGTTTTGAAATGACGATGAACAATGTCTTCATAGAATGTGGCCGAGTTAGATTTTGATGGGTCTACAGGAGACATATTCTTATTCAAGAAATCAAAATATTGAGAAATGGTAATGCTAATAGTAGCTAATCTTTATGTCATTCCTTCTATAACTTGGAGGCTTCTGACCCATTCTTTAGATTAGCTAAGCTTTTGCCCTTTTACTAGGAAAATAACAAACATAACAAAAGTTTTGCACAACCATATTCTAATGATACGCATAATCATATTGTTATTTTTATGTATTATAAACTTCATTTATACCTATTCATTAATTTTCCATAGTATTAACTTCATTTGAATTTATTTTCTTTAATCATAACTAAAGCAACAGTCATGCCTTTTTTGGTACCTACTTTATGTTTGACATAGATTTTCCACTCACTGTCACTCTCACACAGCCCCCTAGCACACCCCGTCTACTTATACACAATAAGGTAATTTCTCTTTTCCATATTGTCTACAAGTGAGGAAACAAAAGCTCAGAGACATTGGTCTAAATTTACACCTTTAATACTTCCCAGAGCTACTGCTTAGATGCAATTCTTTTTTTTTTTATTCCTATTCTAAACCCTTCACTCTGTGTTACGCCAGAAAGCTGGTGGAATAGAAGAGACAATCATCTATTGTATTTTATAGTCAATGTTAAAATGGGAATGTAAGTATTTACTTTCTGTTCTAAGCTTAAAGTCTAAGAAACCTCTAGTACTTTCCTGTGCAACTGATTATTAGTAAAGTGTTTAATCTCTCCTCCTTGACCAGGCACGCATTCACAAAATAAGAGGTTGTTGAATTGATTACCCATTTGCTTCTGGAAGTGGCTTGTAAGAGTGTCAACAATGATCGCTCATTATCCTAGGAGACTTCCACAGTGTTTTCACAATGTCTTATCCACCATTCTTAAGGATCTAGACTGCTAGAACATTGTCAGCAGCTTGTCACTTAGAGAAACCATTGATTTCTTCCCCTCAAAGTCAACAGGCATACTTAAGACAATGCATTCTACAGGCAAGCTCTTACTCCATTCATTTTTATATAAGGACTCAATGAGCTCTTGCCAACAGGAAACCTTCTCTATTCACCTCCTTCCTGTAAAAGTTGGTGCTGTAAGAGAGAGGAATAGCAACTGGCTGGTGAGTTAGTCAGAAGCCTGACTCACAGAATATAACTAAGCATGCTGGAGGCACATAGTGCATCTTAAAACCAAATGCGAATTGTGTCCAGCAGATTTCTTTCTCTACTATAAAAATTAGGGTTGCACTTTAGTGGGTATTGGGGAGACTGGAACAAAGTGTGTGGCAAGTATCAGGATCCATGGAGATGCATGAGCCCTATTAAAGAGTTGGGGCCTTATTGGTTTTATTCTAGGTAAAATAAGAAGCTACTGAAGACTTGAGACCAGAAGGGCACCCAAATGCATTTATGTTCTAGATCAGTGCCTCTCAAGTGCCCGTAAATTCCCTGGGGTCTTTTTTAAAATGCAGATTTTGATTCAGTAGGTCTGGGTGGGGACTGAGATTCTGCATTTCTAACAAGCTCCCAGTTGATGCTGCTGCTGCTGATTCCATCTTTAGAAGAATGAGGTTCTAGAGGATAACTGAATATTGTTGGAAAATGAATTTCAGGGAGACAAAAGAGCAAGCAGGAAGACCAGGTCAGAGAGGTTCTTCTTGTAACATTTTTGGTGAGAGATTATGGTGACTTGGACAATTTTGTTGGGTAGAAATGGAGAAAGTAGTTGCTTTCAGAAAATGTTGTGCAACTGGACTTGGTATAAGGTTGTTGATAACTTGATGTAGAGAGAGGACAAAGGGAAAATGAGAATAAATGCAAATTCTAGAATTTTGGCTTGAACAGTTATGGAAATGGTGATGCCGTTTGCCAAAATAAGGAAAAGCGGAGCATGGCAGGACTGGGATTGCATTGGTCTTGTCCCCACCCCATCCCACATTTACCATAGGACGTAGGTGGAATATTTTTTTAAATTACATTTTACCACTTATTATCAATGTTAGAGATAGAAAAAGGAGATGATTGTTCCTTGATTTTATTATCAAATGATGGAACACTTTATAAATAATGATGCTAATAAAAAAGAAACTTCTTAGAAGATGAGTGTCTCAAATCCACTCTGAATTCCTCATGCACATAAAAAATGATAATTGAGTCCCATGCTCAAAGGAAAAAGTATTATGGTAGAAGCTATTGAAAAGTCATATGGCAAGGTCAGTTGAGCTCCAGATGGTTAAGTCTGGGTGTTTATTTTGAGCTGTAAGCTTCATAGAATTAAAGAAGATTAAAAAATATATATTTATACATAAAAACAAGCAGCCCCAAATGGATTTTTATTGCCTATGTGTTGTTAAGAGAGGTTAGCTCTCCCTTCGCTTTGTCAAATGTGATTAATGAGATGGAAAAATTCTCCCCGAATTTAAAAACTGTTGAATTATGAGGGAGCACTATAATATATCCAGGCAATTAGAAACCAGCAGGTTTGTAGCTTCTATGATCGGGGGCCCAGAGTTCCCTCCCTGAGGTGTGTTAAAGGAGTATTAACTAACTCTGCCTTTGACATGCTCTGTTTGAAGATGCTGATTTTTACTTCACAAGTGCTGTTGTTTGAAATAGAAAATATTCTTGAGCCTTCCTAGAAATCTGTGAGTCTGAGCAAGGGCCAGACAGAAAGTCTGCTTAACAATGAGGGGCATGTAATTTGTTTGGTCTTAGACCTTGCCTAACAAAAAGATGTGAATTGACAGAGAAACTCCACCTTACGCCTTGTACAGTAAAACCATTCTAATTGGTAGCAAAACGCTGTTAATTAAGTAATCATCCTGATTATCTGGAGCTGGTATGGCCGGAGAACATTTGATTTACAGAGAGTTATGGTTTAAAAGTATCAACTCATGCCAGTAATTGGAATGTGATTGTACGCCAAGTTGTAAGTAACAAAAACATTTCAGAGAAGGGAATAAAGAGTAGAGGAGATGCAGAAGTGTGCTTGTGGAGTGAGAGTGGAGGAAGCAGTTCATCTATTGAACTGTTTATAAAGAGCAGTTGAAGAACTACAGGAAGAAAAGAAAAAATTCCCCTTTTTCTTAGCTGAATGTAAAACATTATAGGTTGGTAATTCATAGGTAAACCTTTCTTTGGGAGATATATTACAAGCCAAGTTCGGCTCAATTAGAAATAATAGAAACCTCTAGGTTTTGTGAAATGTTTTATAGTTTGCAAAGCAAAGGTGATTCTTCCTGGTAGTCATTCTTTCTGTGGCTCCAAAATGACTATAACTTTTACTGTATTATATTTTAAGGTGGCTTCCTCCTCCACTAGATTTTCAACTGTGTTATCTTGGCACTTCTTATTATGTCCTCAAATAACTGTGAGTGATTGAAAGATTGAATGAATGAAAACATTTCAAAGTCACCATCTCATTTGGTCTCGATACAAAGATTTTCAGTTTACCCTTTAGAGAGAAGAAAAATCAAATCAACTGTGCAGATTAGAAATGTTAGGATACATGAGTTCAGTGACTTGTGAATTTTCCTTTGTGGAGCCAGAGCCAGAACACAACTGTTTTGATGCCCAATCTTTTCTTCTTTGCATTTTACGCTGAGGTTTTCTGGGACAATGATTAAATAGGCGTCCTCAGTACGCAGGCTGGAAAGGAGTGAACTGAACACCTGATTATTTTAAACAGCCCCAAACTCTCCATTCTCTTTCAGAGAAGTATGTTCTGCTTCCTCAAAGTCATATACTCCACCAACTTCCCAGGCTGTTCAAAGATTTTGTGTAACCAGCGATGTCTATTTCAGCATTTTAAATGATCTTAAAGCAAAAGCAAAAAAAAAAAAAAATTGTGACCCAGGATCTTTAGATATGCTATCTTTGTAGTATCTCTTCTTTATGTGAAACACACAAATACACACACAAAGAGTAAAAATCCCTGACACTCTCACTACTGTTCGAAATACTTATGAAATATGGAGTATAAAGTAAAATCCTCTCCTACAGTGCCTTCAATCCCATCTCAATCCTATTTCAGTCTAGATTCTTCCAGGCTTTTTCTAGTGTCTTTCTGATAGTGCACACCCCATTAATCTCTGTCTTTGTGTCCTTATATTCTCACCTAAAACAAAATGTTATACGTACTCATCATCAACTTGCTTTCTTTTTTTTTTCCCTTCCACTTAATTATACATCATTCACATCCACATGGATTTAATCTTTAATACAGCCCTGGAGAGAAAGTGTAATTATAGTCATTTACCCAAATGAGGACATTGAAGATCAGAAGTTTCAAAAATTTTGCCCAAGGCCATAAAGTAAACAGCGGAGTCAGTGCGTAGACCTGACTCTCTCATGTTCCACAGCGCATAGTCGTGTTGCTGAAGCATGGAGTCTCCTTTGGAGAAGAGAGTACAAACTTGCCCACTGTCTTACTGTTTTATACACAGTCTGCTGGTTAAAGTCAGATGTACTAAGTTTCTGTAGTGTTTAGATCTATACCATCAAACTTGGGGGCTTCCCTAAATCTCACCTGTTACTGAGCCCACTCCCAAAGCAAGAGCGGTGAACATTTACTGAAGCCCAGCTGGCAGAGGCAGCTGCAGGACTCGTTGGGATTGGCACCGGCTCCAAAGCTCACAGCAGCCATTGTGAGGCTGGGGATATGCCCGTGGCGCCTGAGCCAATTCTCTGCTCCTGTTGCTGGCATCAGGGTGATTCCAGACTTAGACATGTGCATCCAAGCATTGTTCCCTTGGTGCTGGGTTAACACGGTGGCGTGAACATCTGAACCATACCAAATGCTTTGCTCTTCTGTAGAATCCTTCATACTATGGTTACACTTTTTGGGTTGACTCTTTCTGTCATTATTCTAAAGCCAATGAGATAGACTCTAATCTCAGACTTGCCACTTAATTAGCATGCAAGCCTGGTTTTTAGTGATGAGCTCTCTCTCTCTGCTTGGCACACAGAGCCTGATCAAGAAATTTTGAATGATAGACTAAATGAATGGATGATTGGGTCCTAGGTTTTGGCTAAGGTCAGAACTTTAAGGTATTCCAGTCAAAACTACTTACTTGAAACTCCTGCATCATAAAATAAAGAACTTTCAACTTAGAATAAGAAAACTGGGGTCCTTGTTCTAGATCTATTTATGGTTATGTGACTAGAGATAAGTAAGTTAATCTACGTCTCAGACTTTTCACCTTCAAAAAAAGGGGAGGGCATACTAATGTAAAAACTCTCTTTCAGAGTTCTTGTGTGTAATGAATGAGAATAAATGTCAATGTGTTTTTTTTATCATACCATATAAAATAAAACAAATGGAATGCTGGTTAGATAGAATTTTTATTTATGTATTTAACAACTGGAAACTATACTAATAGTCAGGCACAGTCTTTGTTGTCACGATACTTCAAAAATAATTATGACAGCAGGGTAGATGTGAAATCATGGGAAATTTAGGATTTCACTAAAGTGCCAGAAGCTCAGGTGAGCTTGAAGAAGCACTGGAAATTCAGTTGGATTTATCAAGGAAGTCTTCTGAAGAAGATAGAGTTGAAAATCACAGTGCTGGTCAGAAAACCTAAAAGCTAACTCATTTCTGAAAGCCTTTTCCAGTTTGTGCAAATGATGAAATTAATTTCTCTTAGGAATAACGCTATGGTGAACTCTGAAAACCATGTGGGCTCTGTCTTCTAAGGCTTTCCTTACACTAGTTCTTTAAATAAAACGGACCTGCCCACGCATCACAGGACAGGTGGAAAAGTGAGTCAGTTATTGGTTAGAGGCTGCCTCAGCCCATCTCTTCTACCTTGTCTTGTTCTCTGTTTCTGGTTCACTCTGGCATCTTTGTGACTTCAGGTACCTGACTTCTCCTTTGTCTTAGGGCTTTTCTTGTCTGCCTAAGTGACCTTCCCTACTTCACCTAACCCAGATGGACTCTGAGTTTTAGTTTCCCTGCAACTCCAGTTATGGTACATTTTGCTGCTGGCCTTGACCTTGCAAGAATCACAGCAGGAAGGCTAACCTCACCCCCTGCCTCTCACACTGACCCTAGGTCTCCTCATTACAAGGGGAAGAGTAAAGGTATTTATTTTTGCTGAGTGATTAGAAATGAAGACTGGAGATGTGAAAGTTTCATAGCTGTGTTCTTATTTGCCATCTCTAAAGATTCCTATCTTTTCCATCTCCATTTGTTCTTTTCTTCAACCGCTAGGTTGCTAGGTGAATGATTCAGACTTCACTTGTTTATTTATACAAGGTGATCTGAGGCAACTTACACACAATCATAGAAGCAGTGATATTGAAAAAACTTAAAAAAAAGAAAAGAAAGAAAGAAAAACCCTAGTGATCAAATGGAGGAAGAAAAAGGAGTTTGGAAAACAAAGGCTGTGAAGAGTAACAATAGCTGAATCCATCATTTATGTCATTTTCTGGCTTCCAAAGGAAAGAAGACACTTGATGTGTCATGAAGTTCTCATTCTTTATTAGTAGAAAACAGACACATTCATAAATTAGAAACAAGCTGTATTTTGGTTTCGGTTCTGAGGAAAAAAAATTCCTAGTTGATTTTCACATAAGGAATTTTGAACAAAGCTAATGGATAATATTTTTAATAGATGTAGCCTTCCTTCCCCTCGAAATAAAAAATGCTCCTGCATTCCACATATGACTATTTCTTATATTGAAGCCATGTGAATTTGAGAAAATGCATTGCGTCTTGTTCTGTACAGGTAATTCTACACATACCAGAGAGGGGGATTTATCATGATGCAAATGACTCTCACATGCCTGGGCCCCTTTCAACTCCCTGCACCAAATTTGCATTTGCTTTGTTTTTCTTAAGGAGGGTCCCCTTAATTGTATAAGTTTATCATTCCCCCAAACCTGTATCTACTCCAAATCAAATGTCATGTGATCCAGGTAATCTCTTTAAGGTAGTTGAGGAATAAACACATTTAATTTACTAGCCTTCTGAAATACCAGTTGTCTCCTCTCGCCTGGCAGTGCAATTAATAACTGAGGTCTCATACCAATATTCAAAGGAAAGCTATTGTTGTTGATTGAAAGTATCCGCCAACCCTAGCTAACACGGTTTTGTTCGATTTATTTATTAAAAGCTCACAATAGATTTGTCGTGTGAAATGCAGTAAGCACTAAAATCAAGGGCGTAGTTCCTACTTTTAAAGAACTTCTAGTCTGACAGGAAGGAAATATGCATTACAATATAACATCATGAGTACTATAATTGCAGTATATACAACCAGTAATGAGAGAACTAAAGACAAAATTATGAAAATTATGCTTAAGTTCTCTGGGGGAGTTAGAAAAGAATTCACTTAACAATAGAACTAACAAATATAATATTTTGTTATCAAAAATGATACCTCAAATTTCCAGGTCATTTTGGGTATATTTATTAAACACATATTTTGATAGTGATACTTCAGGAGAATAAATAAGAAGTAGGGAATCAAACGTGAATAGGAGTGAATTCAGATATATGTGGACCATTAAGGTAGATAAAGGAATCTGAGAAATTGCATTCAGGGCTGTGATTGGTACGGACAAGGTGAACTTACATTAGGATGGAGGTGCTCACTGAGCCGGGTCGGAGGGTCCTGAGTGGTCCTGCAATGTTGTACATGGATATCTGATTCACAGACTAAGATGGTCATTTGAGTGAAGTATTTTCAAGTGTACAAGGTTACTGTCAAGGTTTTTCTATGCACACTGTCCAACTTCTGATGCGTCTCCAGAGCCACGACTATGTAGAGAGTCAGTGCATCTGGTGAATCTTTGTGTTGCTTGGGTGTCCTGTTTCACTGCCAGTAAATCTGGAACTCATACTTTTGGATACACTCCGACTCACCGACTTTAATCTTATGGTAGGCTTTCTACGGTCCTTCAGGGCTGATGTTGTTCCTGATCAAAGAAGAAGGGCAGTACTGACAGGGACACCAGGGCAGCCTGAAAAAAAGAAAACAAACAAACAAACAAAAAACCAACTCTCTTCCTTTGTATCTGCTGCAAATGATGCGTGTTGGAAAACCCTCCTGTGTCCTAAATGCCGGTCCCTTGAGTATGAGGCTCTGAAGTATCGCTGTTGCTGTTACTATGTGCACATCGTTCCAGAAGGGTTGGCACTCTGCTCCTACTGCCTTCAGTGCCAAGCCCTGGTGTCATGGCTAAAACCTGCCCATCCAAGCATTGTCATCCCATCTGCACCCACCAGGTCGCAAACATGTCAGAGCCATCTCATATGTGTCCTGGCTGCACTTGCTCCTCTACCCTTGTTCTCTTTGCCAATAATTGAGATAATTGTCTCAACGACTGTAGTTCCTCAAGGAGAAAGATAGGATGACAATATCCTGAGGTTATATTCTGCTAAGAGTGATTCATTCCAGAATGTTCTTCAGCATCACATTTCTTTGTATTTATTCCTGTAGTCAATTTCCCCCAGAGCACCTAGATGGTTGCAGCAGGAGAAGGCCCAGCGTCGCTTCCTTCTCAATTCAGCACTCTCAAATCATCTTTCTCACAACCACTTAACTCAGTGCAGGGCCCAGCCTGCTGGCCCTGACTTTTCCCAGGTATGTGGTAATATTTATCACACAAGCCTTGTTTCTTCCCAGGCATGTGGTGATATTTATCTCGGAAAACTGCCTTGCATATGAATGTTGGTTAGAAAAACCTGAGTCCTTCAGAAAGAACTGCTGGTGGAACAGATAAGAGTTTGTATCCTTTCTTTTACTTGATGTCCCCATGACATTTACTCACCCCTTTCTCAGTAACCTTCAAGCTATGCATATCAATAATTTATCTTTCTGAAGAAAAAAAAAAGTGCTATCTTACCACACAGCACATAGGCCCACATATGCATTGGTTTATAACCTGAGGAAGGCATATACAAAAATGTCGAGAAGACTGGTCTCATGAGGAAAACACAATCTGAAAAAAATATTTGTTAAACGTTGGGATGCAGTATAGAAATTTGGCCCATAATAAAATAATACTTTTTAAGACTGATGGAAATAATACCTCCTGAAACAAATACAGCAACACACAAGCTTTGATTACCTTTATCTGTTGTTGTACTAACACAAATAGACCTGGGGGAAAAGCACAGAGCATGGAGTCAGGAAGTTTTTAGTCTTTCATATTGGTTCTGGAAATAATTTGTCTCCCTCCCACCCCATATTTGCAGATACTTCCAAATTGAAATGATTTCACCTCCACAAATATGAAAGCCATCACAGGTCTTCCTGTCTCAGCAACTTTTGTTGGGAAGTTGCCCAGACCTGAATAATATTAGATCCTGTATTTTCCTTTATAAGAAAAAAAAAAAATATGACTCAATAAAAACCTTCCCTGAAGAACTGAATTATCGTATTTTAGTGACAATATGTTATTTTGCTGTTTTCTAAATGAGTTGATTAAAATTCAAGGGATCCTAAATTCTACAGACCCACACCCCAATGTGGTTCTCCTGTATTTACCACGCAATTTGTGCTACCTAACCTGAAAAAATAAGTTTGGCTTGAACCCCAATTATGCCTTTGAATGGTGATAATAAAGGAAGACACTTAGAAATGACTCTAATTGTTAAAATTTCTAGGATTTTTTTTTAAGCCTTCAATGATCAATATCCAGTGTTAAGCACTGGTTAAGCAGTGGACACACATTATCCAAATAAACATTTATGTTGTCTCTCTGAATTAATTATATATTTTTCAATTTTTACCATCCAGGACGTTGAGACACAAAGCTAATGTGTGTTCTAGCATCAGATACTGGTTTTCTCCCCTCTCCTGTTATGTGCCCTAACCCCTGTAACACATTTCAGGTTTTTCTTACAACACTTCAGTTCTGTAACCACTGTCTGGATTAGTCAGCCCTTGTCACTGTAATGCTACATAACAACAACAACAGCAAATCAAAACAAAACAGTAACATATATAATAAGCATTATTTTGTTTTGTTTATTTTTCATTCAAGAGACTGCAGCAGTGGTTCATCTGAACTGGTGGGATGTGGCTTATGTTTGGTTCCAAGCCAAGGACAGGTTCATGTGAGTTTCACGCATCTCTCATTCTTCTGGGACTATGGATTACTCAGGATTTGTTCTTATGGTAACAGCAGAAGAGAAAGAAGGGTGAGTAGGAAACTGCAGGGATTTTTAAGGCTTGGAACCAAGGTGGCCCACTGTTACTGCTACTCACATCATACTGATCAAACATTGGTGGGTAGGAATATATGCATATTCTCTGCCTTTAGTAGAAGAAACTGCAAAGATATATGGAAAAAGGCAGAGATACAGGGGCTGGTAATGAATCAAGATCAGTGATACGTATATAATCCCTTTCAGTTAGTAAGTGGCATAGCTAATAGTTCAAAGTGAAATCTCTCTTACTACAGAATTATCTTTTGTGAAATTCTTTCATTGAGAACTTGCGAGTTTAGTTTTGAAAGGCTGTGGAAAATGGCAAAATGAATCCTTCTGGGCTTTTTCTCCCTTTATCTTCTAAATTCAGAATTAATAACTTTATTAGTTTTAACTTCATTACAGGATTCCCGAAATGTGAACAATTGTCAATTGGTAATTCACAGGATTACTTATCTGTATGTGATCAGGTCAATACATGTTGGTCAGAAGCAACCATACATACATGTACTCACAATTATTTTAAAGATTATAGTCATCGCAGGATATTTTTCCTTCTATTTTCAACTTTACACCCACTAATACTGTAAACTCTACTTATATTTTGAAAATCAAGTTTACATTCCTCAATTCATAGAGGTAGATAATTCTATTTGATTCTTATGATATATTGATGGAGATATATTTTCTCTAGTTTTGTACATATTCCAGTACTATTAGTATAATATAATAATATATGACAAATATTATATAATCAAATTAATATGATGTTAGTGTATGGGAACTATTTAAAAGAGAAAAGCAAATAGGTTAGCTCTAAATGAATGATCAAAATAAAACTTGAATTTAAAAAAACTTATGATAAAGGGTGTCATATTTTTTTAGCTCTTCTTATTTAGATTGGAATATAAGTTTCGTAAAATTGTGAAGCAAATACTATACCTTAAAACTTGAACTTATTGTTTCCATACTTTAACCAAGTAATAGTGGTTAATATCTTTGGCAAATTGCTGTACTCTAAGAATAGATTTTAGAGTCACATTGCGTATATGGCAATCCTAAAATTTTGGGCTATGGGAGTGGAATAAGGGAGAATTTCTAATATATTTATTTCTCAAAAAACTCAGCATCATTGAAAAAAGTCCAGGAGAAACTTTTCATTTTCCCTTAAAACCAGGGTGCATTAAAAATATTGAACCAACAAAGGATGCTCCCTGATATGAAATTCATTTCTCATAGTGCATCTATCTCTTTAAATGTAGATTTTTTTGTATTTGAATGTTGGACAAAAAGCTAAATGTATCTGAAGCTCTATAGGTTTCCAGGTCAACAGAGCAGCATGAAGATGATGTTTTTAGATCTCCAGAAAAGAATCAATCATTCCAGTAATATTGTCAAGCTCTCTTATCTTTAATTCCTATAAGAGAAGGCACATTTGCGGCTTGGGTTTATCAGATAATCTCATAGAGTGTGTTTTTATGTGTGGCTGACTGATTTAGTCCTTATTAGAAGCTCATAGCTTTATCCTGAAGGATCAGTGATAAATAAGTTTCCTAACATTGAAAAAGTGCCAGTTGATCCATAAGTGATTTGGACAAAACTTTCATGTTGGTATTGTTCTATAATTTTTTTTTATATTTTTTTTTGTGATGGAAAAAAAGGAAAAAAACAATCTAATTTGAGGTCGTGGTCACCCACATTGGCTACTGCTTGAAATATTGGCTGGAATGTTCTCTGACCTCATAAAACAGTATGAATGTGTCTGATAGTCTTATAATAATAGAGCCAGGAAGACACAGCGCGTAAAATTAAATTGAAGAATGGCTGGGCAGTTCTCATTTCAATTTTGCAAATGCTTCTGTGCAAATGAAAAGAAACTCAGAAAACATACACTATAACTTTGCAAGATATCTGCTAGAGGAGTGTTTGACTTTATACTGAAAGAGTTGTACCTTTTAAACTATCGGTGCTATGAATGCTTCTGTAGTATAAACATGGTTATGCTTAGAATGAAACTGAATATATTTTTTAACTTTTTATTGTGGAAGCTTTAAAATGTATGTGAAAGTGCAAGGACTAGTATACTGAGTCCCCATGTACCCACCACTCATCTTTAACTCACAGTCAATCTTTATCATATTTATTCCCATGTACTTCTGTCCCAGATATGTCTCTTCATCCATAAATGTTTCTGTAAGTAGTTCTCAAAGTTAAGGACTCTTGTTAACACAACCATAACATTTGTTGAGGTTAACATAACCATGATGATTTCTTTATGTCCAGTCAATATTAAAATTTCCCAAATGATCATCCACACGCACGCATGGAAGAACATCATCGACACCCCCCCACCACACACACACACACACACACACACACACACACACACACACACACTTACATACGACCGTTCCTCTTGTTTGAAGCATGATTCAAAGTTTCATGTAGTATGATTGCTTGAGACGTCTCATGAATGTGTTTTAATTTATAGGGTCTTTCTCTAGTCTTTTTGGTTTGCAGTTAATTTGTTGACGAAATTGTGTTTGCCCCATAATTTCCTACAATGTGAATTGTGCTGATTGCATCTCTTTAGTGTCCATTAATGTTTTTGTTTGTTCCCTACATTTCCTGTAAATTGGTAATTGTAGCTCAAGACTTGATCAGATTTTGGTGTTACCTTATTTTATGTTTTTGTAAGAGTAAGAATACTTTCATCAGGAGGGACATAATGTCTTGCCTTCGGTGAGATCTCTATTGGTGATCACTACCTAGGTCCTCTTTTTCATTAGGGACTAAAAAATGGTGTTTGTCCAAGATAATCATGCCTTCTTCATCTATTAGCTTTAACAGGTCTCTAAGAATAATCTTCCTTGTTCAACAGTTTGGATTCTTGAGTTATCTTTTTATAGGAAATCAAGGTATATATTTGATATTTTTAACATTTATCTACTGGTTTTCAAAATAAGTTGCTTTCCTTACATTCTCCAGTGGTATACCAATTAGTTTTTTTGTTTTTTTTAATTTGTATTATTATTTACTTAAGGATTTAAACCCAGTTTATACATTTAAATGCATCACAGTAGTTATTGATCATGGTGATTTAACTGCCCCAACTTAGGTCAGTGGGAGCTTCTTCTAGTTAACTCCCGAATCCTTTTAACTCTTTCAAATTAGTATTTGAAATGTTCCCTGCTTGTCATCTATATGACAAGATAGTCCATATTCATCTTGTACATTTCCTGAAATTACACCTGTTTGCAAGGTGCCCTAGCTCTTCTGAGCAGTAGATAACACTCAGAGACAAAATCTGGATACTATGGTTATTTATTGCTACTGGGTCAGTTATTGTTTAGAAGAGTTTCCAGTGGACAGAGCTAGGATATATCTGTTTTTATTTTCAGGAAATGCTTTTTGAATTCACATTG
Source organism: Rhinolophus sinicus (assembly GCF_036562045.2). Lineage (NCBI taxonomy): Eukaryota > Metazoa > Chordata > Mammalia > Chiroptera > Rhinolophidae > Rhinolophus > Rhinolophus sinicus. The sequence goes on along the minus strand of NC_133764.1, from coordinate 41,787,232 downwards.
ATGCTTCCAATTCAAATTGTAGTTTTAAGAGTTGTCACTTAACCTCTCTGTCTTCCATCTGTATTTCCTTTCTTCTGTGCCAAAGTCAGCTTTTAAAGGTGACAAAGAATCAGCCATTTTCTTTATTTCACAAGATGCATACTATTATCTCAGAATAAAAATAATGCCACTGACAACAATATGACTGAAATTTTAAAATATGTTTTACACTTATGTTTGTCCTTAGAACACATACCACTTAGAATATACTTTATTAGGAATATGTAGTCAAATTACACAGTTTTAATCACTTGGAATTATTCTCTTATGGTTATAACATCAGCTAGATTTACAGTTACCTCACTTGTTTCATTTTGCTTCTGATTTGGGGGATTTTTGCAAAGTTTTTTCTATTTTTAAATGATATAAAATACACCAGATTCCAAAGATCAATATAGTAACATGCATGTTCAGAGAAATGTAGTTTCTATAACTGTCCTGGTTTCCCTATTGTCTCCTTTTCTTTATAGATAAAAAAAGTTTGTATTAGGTTTTATTTTTCTATTTAGTGTTGTCATGTGGAGATATCTATCTGCTATCTCTTTACACACACACAGAGCAGGAATGGCAAAATATTACATGTAGTTTCTTCTGTCTCACTTTTCACTTAACCTTAAATGCTGAATATTATTCAATTTTAGTATACACAGAGATACCTCATTTTTCCAGCTGTATATTTCTCATAGCTGCATTGGATATTTTATAATTTATTCAATAATTTATAATTTATTCAATGGGCCCCCTTTTGATGGGCATTTGGGCTGCTTCCAATATTTTGTTATAATTATTGGCTAATTGAATAGCCTTTTCATAATTTTGCTCATGTAATTTTTGTATGTATTACCAATTCCCCTCCTTAAGAGTAGTAACAATTTGCATTTCCACTAGCAGTATCTGAGACTTTGTTTTCTCACAGTCTTGCCAACCGAGTCAATTGTCAAGCTTTTGATTTTTGCCAGTGTGATAAGTGAGGAATGCTATCTCAGTGAAGTATTCATTTGCATCTGTCTTTTTATAAGTGAGGTTTAGCATCTTTAATATGTTTAAATTCTATTTGCATTTTTTCTATGAAGGTCATGTTCATATTTCTAGCACATTCTCCAGAAGATAGTTGATATTTTTCCTCTCTATTTTTAAAAGCCTTTAAAACATAAATAGTAACATTATTTATAATTTAAACTACAAATATTTTCTGCTGATTGTCAATTATTTACTTTGCCTCTGACATTTCTGCCATGCAATTTATTTTTTTACATTTATACAGTCAAATGTCCATAGCTGTTTTCTTTTGGCCCCTCAATTTTGAGTAATAGTTAGGAAAGTTTCCCTAACCCATGGTTATGAAAAAAATTCACCCATGTATGAGACTAGATTTTATGAATAATTGACCACTTATTTTATACCCATAAACTTTAATGGGAAGAACAGAATATTACATCTAGATCTCATTCTTGGCTCTGCCACAAACTAGTTCTATGAGCATGAACAGACTACTAAAAGAAACTGAGACTCAAATAATTTGTGTAAAATTGTTACACAAATAGCTTGTGTAACTATTAACTACCACTAGGGATTATTATGAGGGTTAATTAAGAACATAAAATACCATAGATGACATCGTCTTCATAGAAGGTTCTTCAAGCTTATTTGTTGACTCTGAATTTGTTTTATGTATGAGTTTCTTTTTTTCTTTTTATTATTAATTTCAGGTGTATAAAACAACATAATGATTATATATTTACACCCCTCACAAAGTGATAACCCCAACAAGTCTACTACCCATTTGATATTGTATATAGCTTTTACAATACCATTGATTATATTCCCTATGGCTGTACTAATTATGTATATACACACACACTATATACTGGGGTGCCAAAAAATGTATACAAGTGGATACTTTGGTCAATGTTGCTCAAGCAATAGTTCCCCATAATCAGAAGTGTCTGGACGCTAATGGTAACCACTTTGAGCACCTCTTGTAATTGCAGAAGTCAAACGTGACCTGTATTCATCTTTTGTTATCGACATATATTAAGTATTACAACTTTAATACAGTTTTTCTTTCTTAAAATGTGTATACATTTTTTGGCACCCTCTGTCTATATTTATAGTTAACATTCAATGCTATTTTATATTAGTGTCTGGTGTCCAGCGCAGTGGCCAGGCATCCATACAACTTATGAAATGATCCCCCCTTTCTGCAACAACAGAGATGGACTTAGAGGATATTCTGCTAAGTGAAATAAATCAGACTGAGAAAGACAAATACCAGATGAACTCACTTATATGTGGAATTTAAAGAACAGAATAAACAAACAAACGAATCACAAATAGGCTCATAGATACAGAAAACAAACTGACGGTTGCTGGGGGGAGGGGGGATGGGGGATGGGTGAGAAATGTGATGGGATAAGGAAGCACAAATTTGCAGTTACAAAATAGTCACTGGGATGTGAAGTTCAGTACGGGGAAAATAGTCAAAAATGTATGACTTTCTTATGTAAGGTATTTGTGCTAGGCTCTTTCCAAGGCAGGATTGGTTTTTGACTCAAATCTAAGTTATCACATTAAAAATTACAGCTTATTCATTTTTATCAATTGAATTTCCAATTTTTGGATCTTTGGTAACAAAGAAGATTATATTTGTCTGTCATTTTTGGAAGGAATCAATGAATGAGTTTAAAATAAAGATTAAAGCAATCATTTTCTTTTCAGTATCTGAGAACCATGCCGAAGTTCTCAAATATTTTTCTAATATCCTTTACAACTTGACAATGCTCCTTAGTGCCTACCTCCGCATCAGTTTCTGCCCTGTGCCTTATGCTCCGGGCATTCAGGACTCCTGCTGTGCTTGGAAACCTCTCTTACCTCTATACATCCATTCATTCCAGACCTTTCTTGAGTCCTTTTGTGTACCAGGAAGTCTTCTACATCCTGCAGTTCACTGCTGCCATCATACTTAGCTGTTCATGTTTCCTCTGTTGAAATCTGCAGTGTTCTCCTTCCCTGGTAAAACACTATTCAGTAATGTACAGATAGCATCTGGCTGCTATCTCTGTTCGGTCCACAGTGGTCCACTGAATAACGCCCTCTTTTAACATCAGCAATTCCTTATATTAACTTTTTATTGAAGTATAACATATAACAGAAAAGTACATAAATGAACCTTTATAGAGTTAACAAAGCTATGTAATGTGCAATATCAAGTCCCAAAGCATTACGAACCCCTGAGCGTTTCTCTTCACGCTTAGTTCAAATGAATACTTACCCCCACAGGTAATTACTATCCTAACATGAAACATTACAGATTGTTTTTGTCTCCTCTTTTCCCCTCACTTTAAAAAAAAAATATATATGAATGGGAACTTATAACATATGCTTCCCCACCCCCCCACCCCGATTATTTTCCAGGAATATACAATTGATTTATATTTGTTTCTAGTAATTGACTCTTGCAGGTGATGCTATATGAACATCCTTGTACATTCCCTTTGTTGAATGTCTGAATACACTCCTCTTGGGTGCATCTAGGAGTGGAACCAACTGATCATAGTGTGTACATATATTTATTTTTAGAATATAGTACCAAACAGTTTTCTTGAGTAGTTTTATATAAATTTGCAGTTTGTTCATAATAGCAGTGTTACAGATGGAGCAGTAGCTCTAGTTATTTCACATCCTTATCAACACTTGGTTTTTTGTTACTTTTTTCTTTTTGTCTTTTAAAATTTTTTTTGCCAAGGTGGATGTGTAGTGGCATCTCATTTGGGTTTGAGCCCCCTTTTTTATGTTTATGGACATATCGGACATTTGGCTTAATAGGTGAATTCTACCAAACATTCCAAGAAGAATACTAATCCTTCTTAACCTTTTCCAAAAAAAAAAAGAAGAAAAGGGAACCCTTCCAAACTCATTTTATGAGGTCAGCATTACCCTGATACCAAAACCAGACAAAGACACTACAAAGGAAAGAAAACTTTAGGCCTATATTATTGATGGACATAAATGAAGCAAAAACTTCAGTAAAACACTAGCAAACTTGACTCAACAGCACATTGAAAGGATCACACACTATGACTAACTGAAATTGATCACCGTGATGCACAAACAGTTCAACATGTAAAAACCAATCTATGTGATACGCTATATTCACAATATAAGATAAAATGACTACATGATTATCTCAGTAGACACAGAAATAGCATTTGACAAAATTCAACATCCATTCATGACTAAATCTCTCAACAAAATAGGTATAGAAGAAACATACCTCAACAAAATAATGAAAATACCGACCTGAGTTCATGATCAATGGGGAGAAACTGACAGCTTTCTCTGTAAAATTTGTAGAAAACAAGGAAGCCCACTCCTCACTTCTATTTAACATAGTACTGAAAGTCCTAGCCAGAGGAGTTAAACAAGAAAAAGAAATTAAAGGCATCCAAATGGGAAAGGAAGAAGTAAAATTATCTGTTTGCAGATGACGCGGTCATATCTGTAAAAAAACCCTAAAGACTCAACAGAAAAAAAAAAAAAACAAGAAAAAAAAACTATTAGAACTATTAAACAAATTCAGTAAAGTTGCAGGATAAAAAAATCAACATAAAAATCAGTGTGTTTCTATATACAAACAATAATTCATCTGAAACGGAAGTTTAGAAAACAATTCTCAATAGCAACAAAAAGAACAAAATATTTAGGAGTAAACTTAACCAAAAGAAAATTCTGTAATGGCACAATTTTACCCCTGTATTAACCCCTTCCACTTTAATGCCTGCTTATTTTTCCCATTTGGGACCCAGGTATAGAAGATAATAATGAGTCTTGGATTTTACCTACATTGAAGGATGTCACTCATTGATGACAGCATTAATGACTTTTGCTGTTTTATGGCTCTGCAACTTTGTTGGATAATCTCAGAGTTAATAAGAATAATGATAAATGGCATTTGCTGTACATTTGCATGTGCCAGGAACTGGTCCAAACAGTTCACAGTTATTAATCTGCTTAATTGTTATAACAATTCTATGAGCAAGGTACTATTGTTCCCATTTTATAGATGAGGCATGGAATGAGTAAGTCATTTTCAATAGTCACACATCTGGTAAGTGTGAGAACTGAGATGTGATTGTATGATGTAAACTGATGTTGCCACATCCCAGGGCTCTTAGCTACTATGCATTGTTGCTTTTAATCATAGGTTACATTGGGGCTTTGCTTTAAAGCACGGATGCTGTGCTGTACTAATTAGAGCATTAATAAGGTCTCCCTTATTAATAAGGATATTTATTAACATTAATAAGGATACTTTGTTTCCCTTCAATCAGTGATTTCTTCCAAGACCTCTGTTAAGTAGTGGTAATGAAGTTATTCTTAGATCAGCTAATTGATCTTATTTAGAGAGACATATTTAAACATTCAGAACTTTCTTCTTTTGAGATTATGTTGGTTAGTACAAACTTATTTTTGCTTGTGATGCATCAGTAGAGTTTGTATTAAAATATTCCAACAATGTCAATCCCAATTTTTTGCTTTTATTTTCAAAATGATAAACATCTTGACAATATCCTGCAGAGAAAAGAATTGCCTTGTAAGACCTGATACAAGCTTTATATTTTTTATCTCAAACTTTAAAAATCCTTTACTATATATAATTTGATAAATAATCTTTATGTCAACTAATACTTAAAGATTCACTCAAATATCACCTGTTCTTTTTTTTATTTTTTATTTCTTGGCCCCAGCATTATAATTCCCTATTTCCCATAGCAATTTATGTGTTTTTCTGTAGTGCTTACAGAGAGCTGTAGCATTTAACACACTGGATTATAGTGATTTCATTTGCTTATGCTCAAACCGGTATATTGAAGACCTGGGCTGCCACTAGGCCACTAGGATGTAAAGGTCCCCAGGCAAATATTTTTTGAAGAGTTCCTGTTTATGTAAACAATTTGTTTAAAAAATATATTATAATACTAATGGACTAACATGAGGCGTAGTGATCGTTGATCTACATTTAGAATCACCGGCAGAGAAGAGGTAGCTATGTATTTGCTTATTGTCCCACTAGGGCTTGTGAAGACTCTTCCTCGCCTCCAGGCACCCTACTTTCCCATGCCAGTTCAAGAACCAACCCTTAATGTTTTTCATCATCAGATGTGCTCTGCTTGGGTAATTTTCTACCTTCCACCACCACACGAAGCAATGCTGTCATTATCACCATACCATGGCTCTTTAGAGCCTGCTAATGTAGAAACAATATAAATATTCTTGCCTTAGCAATATCCTGATCCAATTTGTTTCATGCTGATTCCATTATTGCTCATGATACTGCATCATCCTTCGTGATCTCTGTGAATACTGGCTTCTGATGACTTTCGGAAAGGTTTGTGTACTTTGTACATGATGACCACAAAGACTAGTCTTACTCAGACTATGCAGGGACACATGAAAGATAATTTGTTTTCTTGTGATGTGAATTTCACCCTTTGTAAACATAGACCAACACATCTTCCCCCAACAAGTCTTCTGAAGATCTTAGGCTGTAGTCACAGCATTCCTAGAATATCTCTTTCAATGTGATGGTATCCTTGCCTTCCACACACTACCGCCAGCAGTTTGGATAGGCTACAGCCTATGGATGCAGCAAGAAGAACAGTCCCCTTTACATTAGGAAGTCCCATCCTTCACCTGGCATAGCTCAAGAATGACCTAGGAAAGCACAACATCACCACATTGATTTGAGGTGGGAAACAGCATCAGAAGACCCCGTGGCATTGTGGAGCAAGAGTCTAGAAAATACTCAGAAGAGATAGGCATGATAGGAATGATTGACATATGACATGGTGCCTACAGAGGGATTGTGGTTACTATCGTGTATGTCAGCCATGAAGTAGGGTAAGAGTTAGCCAATGGGGAAACGATGCCTGCCACTACCCTCAGCTATAAATTGGAGGTAGGATAGAAACCAAGAGGTGGAAGAATAAAAACCAGTAATAGGCATCCAGCCCACCAGGATGGCACTCTCAGCCCCAGCCAATCCTAGGCCTTGGAGGGGGACTTAGACATTATTTTTTGGAAGCCATTGTGAATACTGGCTTCCAAAGTGTTGGTACAAAATGAGGTACAGGAATCCCCTGAGGCGTGGGCTGAGGCAGGCTATGTTTGCCCTAACTGAGAGTAATACTGTTGACCACAGTGGACAAATCCATGTTCAGGTCTTACGACTGTAATTCACTAATTATGTGAATAAGGGCCAGTTCCTTCTCTATTAAGTAAAAATCTGTTTATAGATTGAATAATTCTTGTGAAAATCAGAAATCAAAATGAAAGCAAACTGACGTGGTTTCATTGGTCACCAGTAGCTGTACCAGTAACTTTTTTTTTTTTTTTTCACAGTACAGTTAGTGTAGGACAAAACCCATGGGGACTCTTCCTAAGAAATTTTCCACTTTTATGGAGTTGGGATATAGAGAATCCTTTTTCACTTGGTAGCAAAATTGAAAATATATAAACCTGAAGGAACCTGGAAATCTTTTCCCTCAGTCCATTGGAGAAAAATCCATCTTCAGTCATAGAGAAAGAAAGCAATAAACAAAATAACCACTGGGAGAGAAAAAGATAGTCTTGTGGAATTTTATCCAAGATTGCCTCAAGATATAATTCTTAAGACATAATATTACTACTTATGATTCAATATATTTCCTCTTTTTGTTTAAGCTAGTTCAAGTAGCATTTTTGTTTTGCGGAAATAGAATAAAAGTTCCGATGTGTTAAATAACTAACACACTATCTATTTAGGTAAACTTCCAAACCTTGGTTGTAATCATTCAGAGTAGTATTGGATGTCTGCTGAGTACCGTTGTTATTGGTAATAGTTCTGGTAGTCATATATTTGTGCTTGATTATGGTTATCTGTTTGGCTGCCCTTTTTTTACCGTCCCTAACTCACACATTTTCAGCTGAAAACTTCTTTGAGAGCCATCATCTGATACCCAAACTCTTACATAGCTCAATGTTCAAGAGAGTAGGAACTCAGTAAAAAGTGAACTGGATTCTGTTCTTGAGAAACAGGAATGATGAACCAAGTGTTCCTGTATATTTCCATTTTCAACTGCTTTCAATGTCCCCATTGTTATTTTACAGTGAAATTGTGCATAGTGCCTAGTGTTGACAGGGACCCATGGAAGATGAATTTATAGTTATACAAACTTGAACATGCTAAGATTGAAAAAACCATCAACTTTACATAGGGTGATTTAAAAAATTCTATGATAACAAGGCTCGCTAGTATTTCTATATTTATTAACAAACTAGGTTAGTAAGTTAAATTGAATTCATTAAAGATATAATTATATTAGCAACCTTTAATAAGACCACTAATTTTAAATAGCAGTTCTGGGTTATATCTCTTTTAGGCTGTGAAAGAACACTTAAACATGTTTTATTTTTCCTCTTGCCTTGTGAGAAGACTTCTGCAGGGCATTCTGTGCAGAAACAAATGTGGACATTTCTATGACTCCTGTATGTTCAGGAAAATGCAAAAAATGTCACTTGTTCCCCTTCTTTAACATAAACTGCCTTATTTATCAGTGAAAATGCATTTGTTATTAAAAGCAACCATTATTTCTTTTAAATCAGCTTTTAAATCCCAAAATTATGTAAACCTTTGACACATTGTCTGTAATTTATCAGGATTCTGGTGAATTGAATCCCCAAATTGTCAAAAGATTTTGCAATCAATCCTGATTGTAAGAGATAAAATTAATCATAGCATGACTCCGAATCTCTTTCATTCATTTTCTCTTCAACTGATCAGAGAGTAGCTAAGTTACACTGCTTTCTCCTCCCCAACATCCCTACATCATTTACCTGCTTACTCATTTCACTTGGCATTGAAAAAAATGGAACATAATACATATTTAGCCTTTCAGACAATCTAATCAACTCTCTGCTTAAAAAAATAGAAATTTCTTAGAGACAAACTTATGCCTCAGGGACATCAGGTCTTGTATCAGTAAGACTTAGGGTTATTTATCAGGTCTGTTTTCTCTTTTGCGGCAGGCAGCAGGAATGCTAATTGTTTACCTCTCAGTCTATGGTTTTAGTGATTGTGTTTCTTCAAACACTGGCTCTGAAGCAGAATATGGCGTCCGTTATTCCTCCTTTCTTGACTACTGAAGACAAGCACAAAGTTTCCTCCAGTCAAGGAAAGCATAGGGAAGGTGGGGAATAAACCCATGAAATAACAACAAAATAACAAATGAAAGAAAATTACAGCACTTCCAACATCTTATAATACCTTGTATTGTCATGAATCTTAGATCTAGATAGAGGTCTTTCTGAGCTAGTGGCTTTATGTGCAGATAGATTTCTTGTAGGCAGTTTTATCCACATAAGGACAAGACCCACTGATTTGCTGCTCTCCTTAGGACTTACTTAGAAAAGACTACAGTCATTCTATTCCCTATAATAACCACCCAAACCAAATCATGGGCTATGTACACCCTCCCTCCGTGTGCACTTCGTAGACACAGGTTTCCATCCTGGGAAACCCACCAAGCAGCTGATAGGATGCTAAGGATTTAAGGCTTTATCCTAATTCAGGGACAATATTACCGTCTGTGTGTCCGGTTCCCTAAAGTACAAACATTAAGTGAAATGGGAGGACAGCAATTTCAGAAACAATGACACGAATGGAGAGAGGCTGTTTAGAAGCAGTTGAGACTTTCTTCCTCTATGAGTTGGTGGATCATTATTCATCAGTCTGAATGTTCTTAAAATCCCTGGAATCTTTTACAATTGGAGATACTGGTTTCATTGATCTGGAAGGGGAACTGAAATTCTGCATTTCTAACAAGCTCCCAGTTGCTGCAAGTGCAGCTGGTGTTCAGAAAACACGTGGGATAGCAAGGATCTAGATGACATGGGCAGCAAGAAGAAGTTGATGCGCTCCAGGGGATACAAGAGGTGCCACGAGAGCCAACTGTGATTCGTTCTCTGTGTCTTTAATGAGCACCTCCCTTTCTGCTTTCCACATAACTGGGAGGTCTTTCTAAGAATGGCTGCTGAGTGATCCTTTGCTGGATATAAAGTAGCAGGCGAGAGATAACTTCTCATCAAGATGCCACAGAGAACATTTAACTGGATGAGAAAAAAAAAACAAAAAAACTGACCTCCCATACTATTTTTAGAACATAACGTAACTGATAATGATTTGAAAGTTATACACTAACTTTTTAAAATAGATGCAAACAATTTGAATACCCTACACCAAAGGTTTTTTTCCCCTTAAATTAGCAAAAATTGATTTTGCCTCAAACCTGACGTGATCCAAAATAAGACTTTATTTTGTTTTCCTTTATTTTGCTTAGTGGGAGTATTCAAGCTCCTTGCTGCAGAAATAGTAACACATTTAAGATGGAGTGCTGCCCTAGCAACAATCAGGGTATTGCCTAATAGTTGGTATGTACCCTCATCTTTCTTTTATAAAAACTTTAAAAATTATGAATTTTGAAAAACCATTTAAATCCAAGGAATTTCCATAAGAGATTAAAACCTTTATCAATTATATATAAAAATGAGATGCACTAATTGATTAGTTTAAGTTCATTAAGACCCTTATACTTAATACAATTTATATCTAATGATATCTAAATATTCCTATGTTTGTTTGTTTTGGCTAGAAGGGAAAAAAAAAACTTAATTGGCTTCTGGTCTCCTAAACAAATAAATTTGGATAAAATGAGGTTTTACATTATAAAATTTAAAGATGCTAAAGGAGAGACTTGAAATTATTTTGGTGAAAATAATATTATAATAGTATACATTAAACCTATTCCCAGTGACTATGAATCAGTACTGTCCCCTGCAGCAAGTATTGGTCTCCACTTTACATTTGTCAGTATTTAACTACTCATTTAATAGGGTTTGATATTTATTTCCACTGTAATAAATTCCTATTTAATATTTGAGAAACGAAAAAAAGGAGTAAAGGGGCACATTACGAAAGACAATTTTGCTTCTCAAGTATTCATCTGCCATGAAATTATGGGCATTTTATGTACTTTCCCCATAATTATTGTTGATTTTTTAATTTAATCCCATGATTTAAAAATTTTTGAATTTTCCAAACCTTTTGTCCTGTTTGGGATTTTTACCATATTTATCTTTATTATACGGGGTGAGATACAGAAGGCTACTGATACTCATCAAGACAAAATTTTGTTGTTGATCATAGTTTGTAATATTCTGATTAAAAGTGGTAATATTTATGATGACCATTGTCACCAACGTTGACCAATAATACTGGAGTCTTGATTGTTTTCAGTATAAATGAGATGTCGAATATATAAGAGGCGTGGTTTTTATGTACATTTAATGCCACTTGTGTACATTCACAAATTACCCACTCATATAAATACACACATACACATTATGTCAATGTATCTAAATTTTAGAGGTGTAAATTATGATTGCTTTATTTTAAAGTAAAAGAGGCCAATTCATAAAATTCCATCGAATGGTTTTTAATCGATGAGTTTTCATCACTCAGATTTAAACCAATCGTGCTGGCATCATCAGACATTATATAATAAGATTTTCACCTAGTCAAGTTTGATGGAATAAATATGATACCAAGGATTATTACTAAAAATCTAAAAAATAGCAATGGTTACTTTTTATCTATAACCACATTTTATTATCAGTTACTAAAATGATTCTCATGCATTATTTAAAATGAGAGTCATAGACTTCCATAGACAAGATCTGAAAATTCACGTAGAACAACGCTCCTTCATTTTTAATAACTCTAAGAATAGATAATATCGTGGCAGAGGGAGAGGAAAGCAAGTTGAAGGAGGAAAACAAAACAAAATTCACCCAAAAACTTCACAAATTCATCAGTAAGTCTGTTGGCAACATCGTTTAAATCCCACTTAGCCCTTTTGTCATCAGATCACATCTGCAGTATTAAACCCAGTATGTTCATTCAGCTTAAAAGGATTGGGAAAAACGGGAGAACAATGGAGAAGAAACTCAAAATGCTTGCCTGAAAATATAAATAGTTATGGGTGCCAGTACTATATTTACAATATTGTTTCCAGTCTACAGATCTTTAAAGGGACTGGTATCCAAGAATCATAAATTTCTTTAACAGCCTTGGCAGTTTGCTGAATCCCAGAACGGATATTCTGCCATCTCTGTGGTAACCACTCAACAATCCCTTTTCTAATACTATCATGTTGATGGTGATTGTGTTTTGCTATTTGTACATTTCTGCTGAATTCTTTGCTGTGAGTTTTTCTTTGTCTAGCTTGGCTAGCTCCCAACAGTACTGATTGAGAATCCTTGAAAAGGAATTTCCTACCACTGATTATATCTTTTCAGACTTCCAAATATTACCTTCCTCTTTCTATTTTCATTTTTCTCTTTTGAGAAACATAAAATAAGCTCCCAAGAATATTGGAAGAACTCTACCAGATTTAGATCAAGCGTTTTCCTTCTTGACCAAACTGGTACTCAGGTTAAAGACTATAATATTTCAGGAGGGCACCTTTCTCATTAACTGCCAAATGAATGAATGTAAAACACTCATCATTATCTTACTTCTAAATACAGATCAATTTCTTCTTAGGATACTCTCTGAAGCTCTAAACTCTATTGAATCATCTGTCCTCTCCCCCCTTTTCTTTGTCTAAATTGATTTATTTGGATGTTTCTGGGTATAACCATTAGCTCATCTATATCCATTTCTTCCAACGTGAATGAAAGTTTTCAATGAAAAACAAAATTTCCATGTCAGCCCTATTATTGCAGAACTGCAATTTGGACATGCAGATTAGTTCACAACCCTTTTGTGGGATATGTAAAGAGTGTTCAAAGGAAAGGAGAGAATGTCCAATATGGCGGGAAAAAGACTCAGTACGGATATGGTAACTGTTTTGGTTGAGTTTCTAAAGATGTGTCTTATGTAAGAAGAATTAAATTTATTCTCTTAAGGGTTTTGAAATAGAGAATCAAGGCTGATCACCTTAGGTGAAAGCTTCAAGGGCACAGACTTCTGATAAATTTAATAAATAACATTCCTAATAGTTAAAACCCTCAAAAGAGGATTGGGTAAATTTCTGTAGGATGAGCATTATAGTAACATAGCTTTTTATAAAATATTCTCATAATACAGGTAGAACAAGTAAAATACTGGAAACACATGTGAGTTATATTTTCAACAAAGGTAGGTGAAAAAGAAATCACCGGAAATCACAAACATGGGTGGATTTGGCCCAAACTTCCATCAGCAACATTTTCTGCACAATATTAGCAGCTGGGTAGGGGCAGTGTCGAAGATAAAAGGAAGGAAAGAAGATATGATACTGTGAGCCAACAAAAATCAGCTCTACAAGGGAGAACTACATGCTAATAGTAACCTAGTCAGACAAATTTGAGAAAAAAGTAGTAGAAAACACAAGTTTCAGATTAAGTGCCAAATGACAAAGGGGAAGCACTGGACAAATATGGCACAATCTGAACATTCTAACAGAGATGGCAATGGATTTAAAAAGGAAATATAAGAAAGCTCAAAATGGCAGATCTTCTTGCCTAAGAAGGAATGATGGAGGGAACAAGAATGTGAGAGAGAACAAAGCGTCCATCATCAGACACTATTAAAAGTTGCTAGGACAACAGCTCGTGACACTGGAAATTTATAGTTGATGGGAATTAACATGTATTCTACTTCTCTGACATGTTTCTGGGTTACCAAACAGGTCTAGGGAATGAAAAAGATATTCTTATTAAAAAGGGAGTCTAGGTAATAAATGCACAAAGAAATACAGAATTAGAATGTAGAATTATAAAATTAGAGAATAACAATTTTACAACCCTTAATTAAATACCATCAATAGATGGTGTTCTGGGTTGTGTTATGTTAACATAACTTCTGCCAAGAACTCTGCTTCCTAGAATTCCATTCTTTGTGTGGGCCCACATTAGAGTTGAATAAAGGAGTAATTTATCCCAAAGTTAGAAGTCAATGTGAAGCAGAAACTCTACATTTCAGAGAGTTAGTATGATTAGACATGGTAACAGACGTGCAAGATGCCAACTACATATGTCCTCATTCTCCTCTGCTATATATCTATTTTCCTAAGTGCTGGGATGGTGATCAACCATGGCCCCAGGCTCACCAAAAGCTATTAACTGCAGATCATAGATATGAATGCTACAGAGAAGCATGGTTTCTCAGAGGTTCCACTTACCTCTCCTGAAACCCCCTTTCTTTATCCATCTTCATCGACTGCCTGGCTGCCCATGCTTGGCTTCTCTGATATCCTTCCTACAGAATTTCAGACACGTTAGCTACTGGTTGTTTTTGTTTCTTTGGTCCTGACACTTTCCTTCTAGACATTTGCCGTTTCAGCTCCTCCCTTATGTGCATAGGTCAAATTCCTATAATAAACCTTCTGTGCCACAGTAGAAAGAGTAGCTCACTTTTTTGACTGAATTCTGATGAATCCAGAAGATAAAATGCATAAATATAGAGGTGATTCGGGAACTTCCAATGAAGGGATCAGGCAGTCCACACCCGAACACCTTGCTCCCTTTTACGTGGAGAAAAGGGAGACGATAAAACATTGCAAACCTTCTGATTTGATGAAGTCTGAGTAAACAGACTTCCTGTTCAGACCAAAGGAAAACCGTGGGCCCAAGTCTAACCAAGTCTAGACTTAACTTTCTGCATTCAGGAAATACAGAGAATAGTAAAGTAAGGATCATGTGTGACTGCTACCACAAGGAAGAAATCAGCCAATTCTAGAATGTAGAACATTCTGCAAGGTAACTGCCAGTTAGTGTCATAACCAAAAGGAGAGAGAGAGAGAGAGAGAGAGAAAGAGAAAGAGAGAGAGAGAGAGAGAGCAGTCTAGATTAAAAGGGACCGAAAGATCCTCAAGACACCTACTGGCAACAAACATAATGAGCAAAACATAGTTGGATCCTGACATGTACATTGCATTCACAGATACCCCAATTTGATTTAGCCACATTTCACATACTCAGATGCCACATGTGCCTAGAGGCTAGTGTATTAGCCAACACAGCTCTATAAAGTGGCCTATTAACTCATATTGCTTAAACAAACAATCCATAATTTGTACATAAATGGACAAAATGTTAAAATTAGAAATTAACCCAACCTTATTATGTCATGGAAAAAATATTAATCATAAACGTGTTCAGTTTGAAAAAATATTTTCTTAGAGGTTTGATTTGGAATACAAAAAGAGAAAACAAAAAAGAGAAAATATAATGACAATCATTCATTTATTGAATGATTACTATAATACGGGCATTCTAGGTCTATTCCATTTAATACGATAATTTCAGAGTGCAATTACTGTTGTATCCTCATTTTATATTTGAGGGAATAGAGGTTTAAGGAGGTTTTGTAGTTTGCTGAGATTTGAGAGTTGGAATGCCAAACTTATATCTGATTGACTCTAATTCCCAAGAGCCTCCTCTGTCACTAGAGTGAAAAAAATTATCTTGTTTAGTTAGACTGGGATATGAAAAGGGGTGGGGGGAACAGTCAAAAAAGGCCATAGATACTGAGCAAATAATAGAGTGGTCAAACAGAAGAGAGGATAAAGGACTAAAGAATTTTCTTATATCACTTTGTGGTCCCCATCTATTTCACAGATTTTATTCACCTAAAAGTTCTCTCCAGTTCATGGTTTTGTGTGCAGGAGAAACTATAATTATGGAATTTATTCTATCTTAGTTAAATTTAGAATGGCTTAATGGATAGCTCTCTCTAAAGCCTATTACAATATACCTAAGGTCATCACAATATTAATGGCTTCTTAAAAAGGAAACTGTCTACGACTACTAATAAGCACCATATTTTATGCATAGTTTATGCCAGTCACTTAAAATTTATAATGTATGTTGCTAAAACACTTATTCAATATTGATAGCTTATTTTATGCCAATTCTAATTGGTATGACAAATATATTAAATTGCTGAAATGCATATACCTTTGCTATTAACATTCATTTAATGTGAATACTTTCTAAAACACTTATGGAATAATAATAACCACCTCATGTTCAAAATCATTTATAATCCCACCTACAATGAGCTGCTGATTCATCAAAGGCAGTATGTTAATACATCAAAATCACTGTACAACATATGCTGAGAAACAAAGGATAAGTTGATAGCCTGCTCCATAAATTAAACCTGTAATTTTTAGACCAGACATGATTTCTATCCTATAGTACCCACTTGGTGAGCCAGGCACTAGTTATCCAGTAAAGTGGCTTGTGTCATCGGGATCCTTGAGTCTTCTTCCTGTCTATTTTTTGATGGCCACACCAATGTCACAAAGACAAATAGACTGACAATCTTTTTTTTTTCTCAAATGGTAGAAGCTTGGATGAAAGTTAATTATGGAGCAAAGATAAAACACATGATTTGGATGTATTTATTAAGTTATCCAAATACTTTGTTATTAACAGAAGACTGATGATAAGCAACAGAATGGCTAAGTTTATGATACAAAGGAGACTAGGCTATAGTGACAGTGTTAGGGGAGATCACAGTGAAGATAGACCTAAAGTGAAAATGAAGCATTATTCCTAGTGGCCAAGACATGAAAACAACCAAACTGTCCTTTGATAGATGATTGGATAAAGAAGATGTAGTACATATATACAGTGGAATATTATTCGGCCATAAGGGAAATATGAAATACTGCCATTTGTGACAACATGGATGGATCTTGAGATTTCACTTATGCCAAATGAAATAAATCAGACAGAAAAAGTCAAGAACCATATGACTTCACTTATGGTGAGATATAAGACTGAAAGCAACAAATGAACAAGACAACAAAGAAACAAAAACTCATAGATACAGACAACAGTTTAGTAGTTACCAGAGGGTAAAGGGGGAGGGAGAGTGGTAGAAGAAGGTAAAAGGGATCAAATATATGGTGATAGAAGGAGAACTGACTCTGGGTGGTGAACACACACAGTATGGATGATGTATTATAGAAATGTACACTTGAAACCTATATAATTTTACTAACCAATGTCCCCCCAATAAATTTAATAAATAAAATGAAGTATTTCATAGTTGGTATCATAGTTGTAAAGATATAATGCATGTTATTACACAGAGCTTTTGAAACATAGAAGAAAAAGAGACTACACTTCTCCAAAAAAGTAAAGGTGGGATTCAGAGAAGAAATGATATTTGAGCTGGGTCTTAAACAATAAATTTAAAAATAATAGCCTGGTTTGTTCAAAAATGGCAATTCTTGAGGATAGTTAAAACAGAGAGGACAGGAAAATTAATTAGAGATAAAACTGGAGAGTTAGGCTGGTGCCAGAAGGCAAATAGTTTTCTGTGCCCCATAAGCATTTTATCCTACTGTCAAGGGAGTGAAATTCATTGTTTTAAAATATAAGACTAACATACCTGGAGCTCTGTGTTTATATTTATCATAACTGGTACTATGGAGGGAATATGTTGGAAGGAGGATAGACCAAATGTAATAATGAGGTGAGAAATGATGAGGTATCAATGAGTTGTATTCCACAGATATATATGATGTAGACATAAATTTTGATCCAAGTCATGATCTTTATGAAGGTGTCAAGAAAACATTACTTTGGAAATATAAGTAAAATCAATTTCAGTTGGTAGGTCAGGAAAACTAAGGTTTTGTTTGGTCTGAACAATTCTCATTGCTTTTTATAATGCCAGTGACAATAATAGAAAGATAGAACACAGGATATTCGTGTTATAGGAGAGCCTACCTTGCTGGGAGCAGTTAGATTTCTATACCAAAAATGTTGACTTTTCTTTTTCTTTTTTTTTGTCACAATCCTGCCCAAACGCTAATCCAGTTTAGATTAATTGCTTCCCAAACAGTACATTAAATGTTGAAGCTGTAGTAAAATAATTAACTATGTGACCATTTATCATATTATGCTTTAATGCCAAAGGGACAATATGAGCAATGAGTATTTATCGATGTTCTAATTGTAACTGAGCATCGATACCCCTGTTTGTTACTATTATTTTTAAACAGCATTTTGACACCATCCACAACAATTTTCATTGTAATGCTTTCTGCATTGGGATAAGACTGACACTGAGAACCTAAGGAGTACAGAGAATGAAACACTTTTGTTAACAAAGGTGAGGGACAAGTGGAAAACCAGCCGGTCATAAATACAGGACAGGCTTTCTCAACCTCAGTATTATTAAAATTTTGACATTGATAATTCTTTGCTGGAAGAGGTGTCCTGTGCATTGTAGGATGTTTAGCAGCACCCCTGGCTTCTACCCCCTATAGGTCCGTAGCCCTCACCTATAGTTGTGACAACCCAAAATGTCTCCTGATATTGCCCAGTATTACCACTGATATAAAGTATCATTAAGATATCCCTTCACATGAAATTTGGACCCATGAAGTAACCCACCATGTATTCTACCCCGAATTATTAAATTTTCAAAATAAACAGTTGCAAACAAAATTACGAAAGATCCCCTAAAGTAATACTCACCAGAACTGAATCATTAATGTATACGGGAATATATTTTGGCTTTTTGCCCATCAGTGTAGGTATTCAGTTAACCTGAATGTTTCTCTGCTTATCTGAATCACTCGCACAATTGACTTTACCATCTTGCTAGAGCAGCTAAAAAAATGTCTTTATCCATAAATCATTTGCTAACTAAGCATATTGTATGTTTTCATATTCAAATGGATTTTTACAAGGACCAAATTCAGATTAGTGTGCGTCTTCTGTCTCGTCTAGCTCTCCCACCTACCCATTGATAAACATGAACTTGTTTTCTCTTTATCTAGAAAGGGAAATGGGTAAAATTTGAGAACATGTGCATGTATAAACTCTCTTCTAAGGGCTTCATGATCCTAATTTAGAAAAAAAAAGCTATAACATGTAAATTGTCTTCTTTGAAAGTGGAAAGAGTGTTTCACTGAAATTAAAAATCAGTTTTCATGTGTACATAGTCTACTTGATTTCCACCATAAATGAAAGGGAGGGAGGGAAACCTGGACATAGGGGAAAAGCTGTGGGCTTTTCCCACATAGTGGGAACAGCAGTTTTCAAATCCCAAATCTACTGATTTCTAGCTAAGCTTCTGGCTAAGTTACTCAAACTTTCTGGGTCTCAATTTCTTCAGCAGGGGATGCCATAATCTACCCTCAGATATGATTTAGAGATTATAGTGATAATAATAATAATAATAATACTTATCAGTAATTTCTACATGTCAAACATGTTCTCCAAATGATCTGTATGTATTATCTCAATTAATAATAATGACAATACAACGAGGTAGGTATTATTATTATTATTATTATTATTATTATTATTGGTGTTTTACGGAAAAAGAAATAGCAGCAAAGAGAAGTTACACATCATAAACACTGAAACTGAGATTTAAATTTAGTCAATATGACTCTAATAAAGTAACTCTTGAAGTTATATTAGGTTTTCATAAAGGACCTAAAAATGTCTTATGCTTGGTTGGTTAGCAATACATAATAGTTCTCTGCCTTCAAATTATGTGAAGAAAGAGAAATGATAATCAACTTACCTAAGTATGTGAAGAAACTCAGAGATAATGGCAGGGAAAGAGTCCAGTCCTGCTAACAAACATATAAACCCAAATCACCATCTCTCTCTACCCACTTTAGCTATACAATGTCTGATGATTCTTTTCTTTTTGACCATCGATTTTGGGCACTGCCTTAGTACAGTTCTGCGTAAGTTTTGCTCAGTTCCAATCAAGTTTGTGTATTGCTGCCAGAGGTTTCTAAAACTGAAGTCTGATGATACTGATGCCTCGCTTAAATGTCCTTCAAGAGTTTCCTTTGGCTTCTAAGATAAGTCTAAATGCCTCTTTTTATTTAGTAACATCTAGTTAATTTGAAGATTCACATATACTTAGAAGATTCACGTATACATACACCCAGTAATTTCACTCTCGACTATATAGTCTAGATAAACCATTGTACATATCTACAAGGAGACATTTACAAAATGTTCAATGTGACATTATTTGCACTAGTGAAAAATGGTAAATAACCTAAATGATGAAATTTTTCAGAGCAATAAATTGAATAATTATGAGATATTCAAATAATTGCATACTAAACATTTTAAATGAATGTGTTGCATTCATAGAATACAGGCTCTTTTCCAGAAAATAAAGTAATAACAGCAAAAAAAAAAAAATTGTATACAGCATAGTATAATGGCATATTATCTAAAATACACAAAATAAAATATATATATTTTTAGGGTTACATAGATGTACAGCAAAATTTGGGGTAATTATTACCTCTAGTGATGAGGGAGGAGGAGGTGAAAGAAGAATTTTATGCACAAGGTACTTTAGGTATATATTTAATTTAATTTTTAATCTGGGTGGCACGTGCATAGTATTTATTATAGTTTAGATCTTTTTGTATGCTCTAAATAGTTAATAAAAATGTAAATCATCTCCAGAAAAAGCAATAACTAAAAATAAGCATGTCAAAAAAAGGCCCATTATGAATTGATCCTTGCATGTTTTTCCAGTATGTTTTATTGACAATCCATTGGGGCCAACCTCCCAGTCACAATGAACTATGTAGTTTCCTGAACATACCATTCTCTTTTCTGCATGGCCTGCATAATGCCACCATCTTGTCCATTTACCTTACTGCTACTGCTTCTTAAAGCTCAGCTCCGAGTTCTGACACTGCAGGTTCTTTTTCTTGAAGTCTTTATGTGGTTAATGATTGTGTTTTGATTTCTCATAGCACCATTTCTACTTCTGTGTCCGTTCTTAAAGCAATAGCCATTCACTCTTTTCTCAAATTACAGGCATTGAGGTACGCTGGTAACAGAGGCTGCAGCTTTACCTGTATAGCTGCCCTTACAACCACTGTGCCAGGAAGAAAGGGACATGGTAGGTCACGGCCTGGCTTTTAGGACTTCTAACCAGAAGTGACCAAAATCATTTCCACTTGCATTTCATTGACTGAAGCAACTCATAGGGCCTCTGCTAACTTCAAAGGGAATGGGGATGTACAGGCCTTACACTGTGGCTAAAAGGTGAGAACTGGCATGTGTGAAATATGTGACTAGTCCTAACAACCCCAACTATAATTGCATTTCTTCACGTTGTATTATAATGTATCATTTCTTCCTCCTGTACAACAATCTTATTTTAACCATCTTGGTATGTGCACGACCTATGTAGACACCTTCAAAAGAATATTTGTTGCTTTGATAAGTGCACAGGACCTCACTAAATTGTGTTACTTCTATATTGGCCATACAGACAGTAATATTTGTGAGTGAACATTATCATTTCATTATTGGCTCGTTTTCTGAACATATCCTGCTTGCTTGACTGCAGGGTTATCAATTTATAAATTTTCAGAGCAGACCATATTTAGCTCAGTCTTCCCACAGAGGAAGGGGAATCTCGACACCTATTCACGTTTATGTACCTGCCAGATATTTGCTGGAAGGTGATAAATCAGGGCTGTCTATTGGAGGGGTACGTCTATGATCTAAGGGTAGGGGGGACATTTTCTTCAGTTTTCTTGGCATAGACATTCACTGTAAAAATTGACACTTCACAAGGCTTTCCTAAGGTGGTGCTCATTTAAAATTATAAGGAACTCTCCCTCCTTGAAAATGGTATACCTATGTATCATCAAAAGAGTAATGTCAATAGAAATCCAATTTTTCCTAAGGCATTGTGTTTTAGTTCTTTTTTTATGTTTTTCTTATATCTTACTTTTAACAAAAATTATTTTAGTGTGTTGAGAGGTGGGAAGGAGTGAGTGCATCATGAATTTCCTTTTGCATTGCATTATTTTAACATTCTAGGGAATGTCTGAAACTTGGACTAAGCACGCTGGTTACGGATTAACTGATCTGATATGCAATATCCTACTTAAAGTAAATAATAAGCATCCATTTGGATCTTCATATTGAAGGTTATATTTGCCACCTACATTTATGAAAGCACAACAAAGTTGTACCCTACACTCTTTCAGTATTTACCAACGTGTTAGCGTGGTCCTATTACTCCAGCAGGAAATCCTGTCTGCCATGCCTTAAAAACATGATACGAATTAACGGCTGCTCGTAGTTTTCAGGGCTCCCCCTTGTGGTTCAGACCATCAGCATCTGGACTCTTTCAACCGTTTCTGTCTGTTTTCTCCACAGACTATTGACTGATCCTTTTGAAAAGCAGCCCCGGACGATACAATCACATCAATTCTGTGCTTAAAATCCTCCAGTGGCTGCCCCCTCACTGAGATTGAAAAATAGTCCTCAGCATGGCACGTGGGGTCCTCCATTACCTTGCTCCTAGTGAACTTCTCCACCTTCTGCCATTCTCCCTACCTCCACTCTTTCTTACTTTCCATTTAGTGTAACTTTTATGCTCTTGTCCTAGGTATGTTTCCCATACCTAGGATACTGCTCCCTCCAGTTGACAAATGATTGGTTCCCTCTCTTCCTACAAATCTTTGCTAAAAATTCACATTTTCAGAGGGGACTTCTCACATAATCAGTATCTGAAATTGAAATATCATGACATTCTCTAGCCCTTCATCCAACATTCTTTTTATTCTTAGTGTTTATTATCATCTGATATGATATTACACAGTTGTTGTGTGTATATATAAATACATATACACATATAAATATAAAAATAAATAAAATTGTTATTTTGCCTGCCCTCACTAAAATAAAAGTTATATAAGGCAGGGAGTTTTTAATTGTGTTCACCAGTACCTAGAAGACCACCAAGGATATTATAAGTGTTCAGAACATATTTGTTGAATGAATAAATGAGTGGATGAATAAACTCTTACAGAATAGATGGATCAGGACTTTATTCCCAAGGTATTTTCCAGGTCCTTTGTACTACTAATTTGTGTGCTAATATCATAACTTGGCAGTTCTATCAAGGACTGAAGTTGAAAGTGTACCATGGATATAATTTCATCACCATTCCTGCCCTAGTAGAGCACCCCTTACGCACAGGAAATCAGTAGCCTCCCTCCCTCCATCCTTCCCTCCTTTCTATCCTTTCTTGTTTTGTATTCATTTACTATAGGAATTAAACTCCTGTGACTTTCTGGTCAATATAGCGAAGGCTACCTTCTTAGGAATGTTCCTTTGTACTTTCACTGCAATATTTTGAGATTTTGCTGCAGTATGGACATAGGTAGTAGCATAAAATGCTGCTACGTCAGCACTGAGATGCTTTGTATCCCACACAGTTCAACCATGTTCTTGAAACTGTGATGGAAGCCAGTGGGTCAAGCTTTGGTTTGGCTTAAAACCTTTATCTAGCAAACAGGAGAGAATTATCGGACAGCAAATACATGAGGCGAGGAGGGGAGAGAATTCATAGACACAAGAGCTATGGCTGGTTCAATTTGCATTCTAAGATAACACACGGGAATTCAGCAAGGTGGAATGTCACAGTTTTGGATAAGACCACTAGATCTTGAGTTGTGTAGCTTTTCATCTGCTTGATTAGGAAAGCATAAGCTCCACCCCAGTCAGCACAATCAATAGCTTCAGTACAAGCCTTGTGGTTATACCAGTATGAATTAGCAAATTGCAGCCTCTGGTCCCCAGTGTCTTTCGAGCTGCTGCCCTAGAGCTTGAGCTCAGAGTGAGTGAGTCCATTAGCAAGTAAGTCCATGTGTAGGCACTTTAAGAGGGAAGGCCTGGGACTCCATCAGTCCTCCGTCTCCCTCAGCCACAATCTCCACTGGTTTTCATAGCCGGAAGTTGTGGAGACTTCTCTTCCTGGTACTAGAATCCTGGTCTTGGGATGTTGGTGTGAGGCTGGGACTCCTTGCTTCTCAGGGGGGATCTCTGCAGCCAAGATATCCCCTGATTTTTAACCAGCACACACATGGGTGTGGGACTAACCCATTCCATGTCTCGGCCTTTCCTACCAGTTTACATGTGGCTTCTTCTGTATATCCTTAGTTATCAGACTTCTGTTCAGCTAGACTTCAGGCAATTCTTGACAATGGTTGCTCTGTAGTTTAGATATAATTTTGAGGTGGTTGCAGGAGATGGAGACCACAGCTTTTACTTACTCTGCCATCTTGACTGGAAGCCTCTGATCTCTGGATCTTTATGTTTTCACTTAACACATGAAAGTATAATGTGCACTAGGTGTGAGACACTCCTTTAAGAACTTTATAGTTATTGACTCATTCATCTCTGATAATCCTGCTATGGTATATGTACTATCATCATTCTCATTTGGCAAATGGGAGAACTGAAAACGGAGAGCTGAAGCGACCTCTCCTTGGTTCCACAACTAGTAAGTCCATAACTTGAGCTGGTTAGTTCTAACCTTAGTCCCTTGTCTACTATCTTATCGATATTTCATTAATTACTTTTCCACCTAAAAAATTCATGTATTTTTTATTGTAACTATTTTCCCTGTTTTTCAGGAAGGGTAAATTTTCTACAAATTCTACCACAGATAATCAGGATCCTTTTCTTAAGTTCCCCATTCAAATATTTGGTTTTATGAACTTACATATGGATTCCCCCCAGATTCAGAAAAAAAAAAAAAATCATTTTCCCAATATGAAAAGATTGTGTTTCCATTATCTTAGTTTTAAGGCATGTAACTATAGAGAGATTATGAACAGTCATTTGCTCTAACATGGAGTCCCCACTATGATGGGAGGATAAAATGCTGAAAATATATTTGCATGAAATTTCTCGAAATTAATTATCTCCTTAGTTTTACCAGTGTCTAGAAACTGTTTTGAAGGAAGATAAATATTTTACTGCATAGTAATACCGCCATAGCTTTAAAAAAATCTTTCTAAAATATAACTAGTTAAGAACATTTGGCAAAATGCCATTAAAATTTATCCATTTGATATTACTATCTACTATTGTTATGTAGAATTTTCCAAATATGAAATTCATTTAATATTTCTAAAAAGGTAGAACTGCATATATTAACATTTAATTAATTCTTAACTAATTTCTCTTCCATCACTGAATAAGCACAGACCTCTTTTGACTGTCATTGTTTTCAAAGATATTAATTTAATCATCCAGTATAGTATTTTAACAGCTTTGATAAGAAACTTTTCAATGTTCACCTCTCATCACTGATCTTTACTTGACTGGAGTTTATCAAGCGATTTTTTTTTTTATACTCAGATTTATAGCTCATGCAAATTAACTTTGTAATAATCACATTGAAATATATCAAGATATAAATTGTAATTTTTATGCCTTTGACTCCTGAAAATGAAGATAAAATAAATCAGTTTGGTAGGCAAATATTTAGAATTAATGTATATTTCTTATTGAGTTGCAGGGTCATAGTAATTTTCACAGCAAAAATCTTATTTGACCAATTATTTTGTATCAATAAAAAAGCTACATTATTCTATTAACAAAGAAAGATTCTTCAGCAGAGGAATCACGTTAGCATTTCAAAAGGCCACCCACCCTTTTTGTTTAACACAACCATTCCGTACTTCAAATGGTAACATCATTCAATGCCAGAAATCTCTAACTTTCTATCAGGAAATAAAATCAGATATTTCCAAGGCTCTGTGATTCTCCAGCCCAGACTATCTCTACAATCACCTAGATGGTTATGCTGCAAATTTCTCAAAGTTCTCAAAACAAAATTCATTTTAAATAACTCAATTATAAAATAACTTTAAAGAAAGCTTTAAAATCGGGTAGAATAATAGATTAAAAACTGGCGTGAATGTGACCAAACGGAAAGAAGTTTTCTGTTCTTAACCCAGTAGGTCTTGGCTGTTTTTATTTGAATACTATGAGGCTGGCCCCTCTACTTCATCCCTCGTTATATTAGAGTCTTTCCTTCTCCCCCTCAAGAGGAGCTCAACTTTCTTACTCAAGCACTACATCCCCCTAAAATTCCCCCACATATAATTTCAATGGTTGCTTTACCTTCCCCCTTCCCCTACATTTCAATAAAACCGTGTTATGTTTCTTTTCCCTGCAATGACTTAGACCTAAAAAAAATTCTCTAAATTCATGCATCTTTCGATAACACGTTTTTTGAAATCTTACCATGTATTAGACATGGTTTAAATGCTGTGCCTTCTTTAACAAAACTTATACCTGGAATGGAGAAGCACACCCACCACAAGAGATGATAAATTGTAAGATCCTTAAAATTAGGGATCATAATTACTCCTACTCATATATGTCTGCCCTCATCTGTATCTTCTTCAGAGAGAGTATGGCAGATAAGGTATACTGTTGTTAATTTGTTACAAATTATCTTATAGTATTATGAACATACCACTTTACAGCATTCTTCATATTAAATAGCTAATTTGTTTATTTTAGAATTAACACACCAGGGTCAGTCATTGTATATTATTCACAATGATAAACTCACCCACAATCTGATAAATAATAAATACTGATTTTTTTCATAAAAAGCAAATTGTAATTTAAAATATGAATGTCTGTCTAAGAAAAGGAGTTAAAGACATAGGTAAACCCAGATCCATACCCCATTTTTCTCACTGTGTATAGTTTTAAATAATGGCTGATCGGTGTTTGGGCTAGATATAAGTACACACAGTAACTTGTTCACTATTAAAAACAGCAGGATATGATAGATATTACAATATTAATTTCAAAATTATGGGGAAACTTTTTTTTTTTGCCTGAAATGGAGGTAAAACTGAGCTTTAAATCTTGGCCACTGGAGGCCAATTCTTGTTCACTTTGCATTTTCTCCCAGTTATTTCAAGAGCATTAAATAAAAGCACCTTTGTTTCTAAAAATGTAGAAAGTCCCTTTAGGCTCGTCATTGAAGAAGGGGTAAGGAGAGATCAGAAAGGAACGTTATTATGTATTCACCTCCAGCAGGCCCAGGCAAATGAACTGCAGCTGCAGACCTGCGACAGCAGAGCCTTACGTTTAGTGATTTAGCACAAACAGAACAACTCGTCGAGAAAACGATATGGTGAGAGTATGTGATGAGACACTAATATGAGGGATGTTGACTGACATGACCCTTGCACAACCTAAGAGCTATGATTGCTTTCCCAAATGCTAAGTCAGCAATCTGTGAAAACTAAGGTCGGGACTAAAGCCTAAACTCCTCAAATGTGATACATTTCCAGGTATTTCCAATTATACAGTGATCCTACCTCCTTCCTATTCTGAATTTCAAAATCTTGGATTTGGGCTTAACAAGAGACCATACCCAGCCACGAAGAACTTCAGCATTCCATTTTCTTTTGTTATTTTGAGGACATTTGTACAATGTCATTTACAGGTGTTTCTGATGTGTTACTTTTGACCACTGGGCATTTGCTGGGATAGCTGGAATCATCTGAAAAAAATATGTTCACTTATGCTTCT
The DNA here is from genome assembly GCF_036562045.2 of Rhinolophus sinicus. Lineage (NCBI taxonomy): Eukaryota > Metazoa > Chordata > Mammalia > Chiroptera > Rhinolophidae > Rhinolophus > Rhinolophus sinicus. Next base: position 41,759,725 of record NC_133764.1, on the reverse strand, counting down.
AGAGGTTGATGATAGGAAGATCCAAAGAGTTGGAAGTTGGAACAGCTCATGCATTTAAATTAATAAAATTAGGTCTGAAAACATTTATGCTCAAGAGTCTAGTTTTGGACCATATTTACTACTATACATATGTCTTTTCTCTTAGAAGACCACGCCATGCTGTGGGGTGAAACAGAAGAAGTGGAAAATCAATATGAGGGGGAAAATTGTAACCACACAAAACATTAGGCAGTGGAACCAACCGGCTAGAAAGCTTATAAATGACAGTCAACAGAGTTATTCCCAGCTGAGTTTCAACAAAGCTCTAACAAGAATAATTTATGGATAATAAATCGGATCTTGATTCTGTGAAGAGTTTATGGATAAATTGATTTTTCTAGAAGGCTTTTAAAGAAAGAAACCTCCCATAAAAGTCAATTTGCTGCTGCATATTATAATCACTCACAAAGAACGTATTTGCTTTTCTTTGGCTAAGCTGATGGCAAAGTTGGGCCCAGAGCTTAAATTCCTAGCCTGCCACTATGGTCAAAGAGAAAACCTGAGATTTGTAACGGGAATATATTTTATATTCTGCAGGGAAGACAGAGAAAAGAAGAAAGAGGGGGAAATTCAAGAGAACAAAAGAAAAGTAACGTGACAATGGTGCAAAAATGAAGAGAAAAAATTGGCTTTTCATTATAATTTGGAGAAGATAGAGCTAATTTTTTTTAAGTATCATGTATTTGACAGCTATCAATTTACTTATCTATATGTTTGATTTTGTTCCTTTGTTAGAAAAATAAGAAAAAGGATCACTAACAGATCTTCAAGTTTCTTAATAGTATGACATTAAACAAAAGAAAGTGCTGTTTTCATTTCCAGGTCTTTATCTTACTGGTGAGTCCACAGAACTAAAACTGGAATTTGCTCAGCTAATTTTCCAGTATAAATGCACAGATGCTTTGTTGATGTCATCTTTAAATTATTTCAAATAAAGTGTGAAGCCAATAACCAGAATTCTTTATCTTCTATGTTACCTAGCTAATTAATTATATTACAGCAAATGTAATATGTTCATCTTGGAATTGAGGGTACTTCTAGCTATCATAGAATTTCGTACTTTTGTAATTCTTTCTATCGTTCATGCATGCATGCATTCATTCCATAAATATTTGATCACTTACTGTGTGCTAGACATTGTTCTAAGTACAATAGATACAATGTAAATAAAAAATAGAAATATTAGTAAAATCATATTTACTATTAGTAAAAATAGTAAATAAAAATAGAAATTTCTGGCTTCAGGCTTCGTGTATTCTACGTTTCAGTATGGTGTTATTATTTTCCATCAGAATGGTGAGAGACTGCTTTTGTTTTGGGGTGGTGGTAAAAGAGGGTAAAGGGGGTTAATGTGGTGGAAGGAGAACTGGCTTTGAATGGTGAAGACACAACGCAATATATAGATGATGTAGTATAGAATTGTGCACTTGAAACCTGTATAATTTTACTAACCAATGTCACCCAATAAATTAAATAGATGATAAAAAAGTAATTTTACATAAAAATAAATAAAAACATATTTAAGTCAATACTACTTATAATAAGACTTTAACATATGGAATATCAACTAATAGTTTAATTACTCCCTCCAATTTAGGAACACTGCTTGTTCCAATTATGAATTTATATAACTCCTTCTGTCGGTCTCTACCAAATCCATACTTACAAAGTATGCGCTCACTGTTAAGAGGTTAATCTTTAAATCGCACATCTTTGAAGCATTCAGGGATTTCCTTTTTCTTACTTTATAACAAAAGTAAATAATCACTTTTTTTGGAAATAATAATCCTGCTTGCTTTCCTTGTTTGGATGCAGCACTTAGTCAATTTCAGAAGCAACTGGACTCTGAATAAGCAGCCAGCAGGAGAAGGGCTTGCTAGATTTTAGAAGTTGGCACTGTTGAATTTCCAAAATCATAACAGACAAAGGAAATAAGCAGATAATCATTTAGGATATGTAGTTTTTGTTTTCATTTCATTGGAAAGCCCTTCAAGAACTGAGATTGTCTTTCTTATCTTTGTGCCTTCAGCGTCTGACACAATTCCTAGCAAACTGTAGCTACTCAATATACACAAGTTCTGAATGGAGTTACATTTTGTTTTCTGTTTTAGCCTACTGACCAGTTCATACCCAGTAGCTGAACTCTCACACTGGCTTTTTTCTCAAAATGCTTTGTCAGAGTTTCATGAAGAACATTTTTAAATTACATTTCGATGTCTCTGTAAAAATATTTTATCCTGTCATTTATATTTCAGTATTTTCTTACCCACATTATTCCTTCCCCTCTCCCCCAGCCTATTTTCATGAACCATAAATGTTGGAGCCAAACTTAGGCTAATAAAATAAATAACATTTGTATCCATAGCTAACTTATGGTTGCAATTCTACCATAACTGATGGAGTTGCATTCTAATTTGCTCTTTCCCAATAAATTTATTGACATTAAATATATGTGATCTATTGGTAAACTACTTTTTACCATCATACAAACTGAAGTATTAAACTCAAACCAGTTTTTGATGCAGCACCATTTACGTTTATATAATTTTATTTATAGTAATGGCTTACAAAATTCCTGAAAATGTAAAAATTAGCTCTCCCCATGAAACAGTATGAGCCAACTCCAATACACCACCGCAAGCATTAAACAAACAATTGGTTAAAGAATTACAGTATTTTATAATTATATAATCAAGATTATTTTATAATGGCATGGTAAAAATTATAGGATTTTTTACAATTAGAGGATAAAAAACCCTGTGGCCCAAAGAAATAAATAAGGTACCCAACATTTTTATAATGCATCATATTTGTGATTCTCACCAGGACTTCTATTAAGTATTATTATTAGCTCCATTTTTATGACACATGCTTATTTAAAAAATTCAAATAATATAGAAATATAAAGAGTAAATTTGAAAATCCTCATCATAGCTCCTTCCCCCATATCTTTCCTTAGAAATAATAATTTATCTTCCAAATTTCTCTCTTCTATCTCTTCTTTCCTTCTTTACCATGTTTTTTTCTTTTACAATAATTTTTTTATAGTATATGTGTAATAAGATGCAAAATTATTGTAAATTTATGTAGCCATTTGTTTATTTATTCAGCTTCACTATTACAAACAAAGCTACGAAAACCATCTCCATTGTATATAAATAGTTATAAATATCGTCTTTGATATATTGGGCTGTTGTATAAGAATTTCCATGTATGATGAATTGGCCCATCTAATTCTATTTATTTAATAATTTTGCATCTTATTTCAACATAGCACACAAAAGAATGGGCCACCAATCATGTGTAAGTGTGTCCATTTCTCTACACCAATAGTATGTCAACAACAGTCTATGAGAGCAGAGTCTGCACCTCTTCCCAACTCTGTGTACAATTTGTCATATTAGTGGCTTGAAATATGCCATGTTGCAAATATTTACACCATGGAAATTGACAAACACTACAAATGAGGACTTTCTTCCCTAGAGAATTTGTTTACCAGTGTACCATCGCCTATGCTCTCACTAATATTAGCTATTTTCTTTTAAATACTTACTGTACATTGTATATAAATATTATTTGCCTATTTTTCCATTGAATTATTTGCACTTTTCTTTTGGGTTATTATGATTAGTCTATTCCATTACTAAGGAAAGTGAGTAGCAGAGAGAGAGAGAGAGATTAATTAGAACATATACACAGAAGCATCTATGCAATAGTTACAAAATAAGTATTAGGTTATTATCTTTTCTTCTCCCCTCCCCCAATTCCTTCTTTGTCTTAGGAACATAGGGAGTTTGTGGTGAAGATAGTCATAGAAATTAGCCCTCATGACTAGTAATTTATACCCCCCATTATTATAACATTTCCCTTTATTTATGGAAGTAAATAAAGAACCCATAATTCTGCTGAGGTTATAAATTTAATTGGTAATCCCCAAAGGAAACTCTATAAAGGATTCTCCAACTGGTCACTGTCCCGAAAGCGATCCTTCTCATGAACCTTGGTGATGAGGCACAGACATAACCAACATCAGTGACACTTGGTATCATGGAGAGCAAATAGCCAAATGGCTGACAATTTTCCCACGTTTGCCTGGTTATTGGTCTTGTATGAATATTGCTTAGTCTCAGATGATATTTTTACCTGTCTGTCTACTCTTTTGCACCTCCCTAGTCCAGGTGAATTTTGATAGAGATATTGTGAGCAGAATTCAGGCTGGTGGTACCAGGGGCAAAATCGGTTTTCAGATGTTGAGTGAAGGGGAAATCTTGGCATGAGAGAAAGTTTTCAATTAAAGCCAGCAGCTGTGCTAGTTACTTGGTGCACTTAAAATGTAGCAATGCTAGAACATTCTAGCTTTCACTGAATTATTTTCTTAAATCAAAAAGTAACAGGAAGGACCAGTCTCAATTTTTCCTTTAATTTTCAAAGTTTTGTTCTTTCCCTCTTTCTGTCTCTGAAATTATGCTTTCTCTTATAAGAATCACAGCTTGGATTTCTTGGACGTTCAGGGTTTCTCATGGCCTATTGAGGTCTTTCGGTTTGTATTGTATGTTTTTTGAGTAAGCTGTTTAACTGGCACACATGGAAATAAAAAGGAAACATGACTCAGGAAACTCCCCCCCCCCCTTTTTTTTTCTTGCTTCTTCTACCCTATTCCAAGGAAAGTCATTTTAGGAAACCAGCAGGCCTGCCTAGATTTTTCCCAGCCCACTGTCCTTTTCTCTGTACATTTACTTCCTCCTCAGAGAACACCACCATCTTCATTATTCTGAAGAGTCCCAGACGTTCTTGGTGAAATTTGCACTTAAATACAATATTTCATCATGAAATCACTCCCGGTCATTTCTAGTTGGATGCTCTTCAGTTATATGTTTTATGCGTCCGTACCCATGCTTAACATTTTACTACTAAAAGTAGTCACCTCTTGCTATGGTCGGAATGTTTTTGTCCCCACAAAATTCACATGTGGAGATCCTAACCCTCAAAGTTGATGGTATTAGGAGAAGAGGACTTTGGGAAGCAATTAGGTCATGAGGGTGAAAGCCTCATGAATGAGATTAGTGTTCTTATCATAGAGGCTCCAAAGAGATCCCGTGTCTCTTCCACCATGTGAGGCCATAGAGAAAAGATACCAGCTATGAACCAGGATGACGGTCATCACCAGAATGTGACCATGCTGACACCTTGATCTTGGACTTCCAGCCTCCAGAACTGTGAGAAATAAATTCTGTTGTTTATAAGCCACCCAGTCTGTGGTATTTTGTTATAGCAGCTCAAACAGTCTGAGGCATCCTACCAACTTTACTATGTCTATTAATGATACCATTTTTCCCCAGTTACCATGGAAACTAATTATTCCCTTCTATAGATTGAGTCATCATATTGACCATTGGACAGCTGGCATAGTCTCCTATTTGTCCTCCTTGAACCTCCCCTTTGCTTAGACTTGACTTTCACATTGTCACTCACTTACTTGTTTAAATTCACTTACTGGATTCCTGTGATCAGGTACTTTAAAAAAGTCAATTCCTCTGCTTAACTTGGAATGTCCTCAAAAACCTGGCCACACTATAATTGTTCAGCTTATTTTCTTCTACTCTGTAAAATCTTCTCCCTAGTCAGAAACCTTGTCTTTTAGTTTGGTTTCTCACATTTGTGATCTTTCTTTACTCTGGATTATCATTTTTGTTGTTCCTCTTTCTTGAAATGTCTTCTACTTTCTCTTTTATCTATCACAGTTTTATCCATTCTTGATAACTATAGGAGAATCATTATAAAGTTAGAGCTAAAACTTACCTAAATTTGCAACACAAAAAATATAAGCCTCAGGAATGTTTAGTCACACTTTGAAGAAATGGTAAAAATAAAAACAGAAACCAAGTTATCTTTTACCTGAGTTTTCTATACCCTGTTTCCTCGAAAATAAGACCTAGTCGGACAATCAGCTCTAATGCGTCTTTTGAAGCAAAAATTAATGTAAGACCCAGTATTATATTACACTATATCATATCATATCATATCATATCATATCATATCATATCATATCATATCATATCATATCATATCATATCAAATACGGGGTCTTATATTAAAGTAAGACCAGTTCTAATATTAATTTTTGCTCCAATAGACACATTGGAGCTGATTACCCCGCTAGGTCTTATTTTTGGGGAAACATGGCATTACATTGTGTTGCCTAAATAAAGAGTTAATGCTCCCAAATTTCTCAGGAAGTTTATTTTGCCTACTACGATCTTCTATGTTCTTATAGACTCGTCAATCCAATGCCATCTTTTGCTATAAAAAAAAATTATTTTCTCTGTCATGTTAGAAATTTTCTTTTACCATCATACAAATTGAAGTATTAAACTCAAACCAGTTTTTGATGCAGCACCATTTACGTTTATATAATTTTATTTACAGTAATGTCTTACAAAATTCCTGAAAATGTAAAAATTAGCTCTCCCCATGAAACAGTATAAGCCAACTCCAATACACCACCGCAAGCATTAAACAAACAATTGGTTAAAGAATTACAGTATTTTATAATTATATAGTCAAGATTATTTTATAATGGCATGGTAAAAATTATAGGATTTTTTACAATTAGAGGATAAAAAACCCTGCGGCCCAAAGAAATAAATAAGGTACCCAACATTTTTATAATGCATCATATTTGTGATTCTCACCAGGACTTCTATTAAGTATTATTATTAGCTCCATTTTTATGACAAATGCTTATTTAAAAAATTCAAATAATATAGAAATATAAAGAGTAAATTTGAAAATCCTCATCATAGCTCCTTCCCCCATATCTTTCCTTAGAAATAAGAATTTATCTTCCAAATTTCTCTCTTCTATCTCCTTTCCTTCTTTACCATGCTTTTTTCTTTTAAAATAATTGTTTTTTTTATAGTGTATGTATAATAAGATGCAAAATTATTGTAAATTTATGTAGCCATTTGTTTATTTATTCAGCTTCACTATTACAAACAAAGCTACAAAAACCATCTCCATTGTATATAGATAGTTATAAATATCATCTTTGATATATTGGGCTGTTGTATAAGAATTTCCATGTGTAGATACCTTGATGATGAATTGGCCCATCTAATTCTATTTATTTAATAATTTTGCATCTTATTTCAACATAGCACACAAAAAGAATGGGCCACCAATCATGTGTAAGTGTGTCCATTTCTCTACACCTATAGTATGTCAACAACAGTATATGAGAGCAGATTCTGCATCTCTTCCCAACTCTGTGTACAGTTATGTCGTATTGGTAGCTTGAAATATGCCATGTTGCGAATATTTACACCATGGAAATTGACAAACACTACAAATGAGGGCTTTCTTCCCTAGAGAATTTGTTTACCAGTGTACCATCGCCTATGCTCTCACTAATGTTAGCTATTGTCTTTTAAATACTTACTGTACATTGTATATAAATATTGTTTGCCTATTTTTCCATTGAATTATTTGCACTTTTCTTTTGGGTTATTATGATTAGTCTATTCCATTACTAAGGAAAGTGAGTAGCAGAGAGAGAGAGAGAGAGATTAATTAGAACATATACACAGAAGCATCTATGCAATAGTTACAAAATAAGTATTAGGTTATTATCTTTTCTTCTCCCCTTCCCCAATTCCTTCTTTGTCTTAGGAACATAGGGAGTTTGTGGTGAAGATAGTCATAGAAATTAGCCCTCTAGTGATTTATACCTCCCATTATTATAACATTTCCCTTTATTTATGGAAGTAAATAAAGAACCCATAATTCTGCTGAGGTTATAAATTTAATTGGTAATCCCCAAAGGAAACTCTATAAAGGATTCTCCAACTGGTCACTGTCCCGAAAGCGATCCTTCTCATGAACCTTGGTGATGAGGCACAGACATAACCAACATCAGTGACACTTGGTATCATGGAGAGCAAATAGCCAAATGGCTGACAATTTTCCCACGTTTGCCTGGTTATTGGTCTTGTATGAATATTGCTTAGTCTCAGATGATATTTTTACCTGTCTGTCTTCTTTTTTGCACCTCCCTAGTCCAGGTGAATTTTGATAGAGATATTGTGAGCAGGATTCAGGCTGGTGGTACAAGGGGCAAAATCGGTTTTCAGATGTTGAGTGAAGGGGAAATCTTGGCATGAGAGAAAGTTTTCAATTAAAGCCAGCAGCTGTGCTATTTACTTGGTGCACTTAAAATGTAGCAATGCTAGAACATTCTAGCTTTCACTAAACTATTTTCTTAAATCAAAAAGTAACAGAAAGGACCAGTCTCAATTTTTGCTTTAATTTTCAAAGTTTTGTTCTTTCCCTCTTTCTGTCTCTGAAATTATGCTTTCTCTTACAAGAATCACAGCTTGGGTTTCTTGGACGTTCAGGATTTCTCATGGTGTATTGAGGTCTTTCAGTTTGCATTGTCTGTTTTTTGAGTAAGCTGTTTCACTGGCACATATGGAAATAAAAAGGAAACATGACTCAGGAAACTCCCCCCCCCTTTTTTTTTCTTGCTTCTTCTACCCTATTCCAAGGAAAGTCATTTTAGGAAACCAGCAGGTCTGCCTAGATTTTTCCCAGCCAACTGTTCTTTTCTCTGTACATTCACTTCCTCCTCAGAGAACACCACCATCTTCATTATTCTGAAGAGTCCCAGACGTTCTTGGTGAAATTTGCACTTAAATACAATATTTCATCATGAAATCACTCCCGGTCATTTCTAGTTGGATGCTCTTCAGTTATATGTTTTATGCGTCCGTACCCATGCTTAACATTTTACTACTAAAAGTAGTCACCTCTTGCTATGGTCGGAATGTTTTTGTCCCCACAAAATTCACATGTGGAGATCCTAACCCTCAAAGTTGATGGTATTAGGAGAAGAGGACTTTGGGAAGCAATTAGGTCATGAGGGTGAAAGCCTCATGAATGAGATTAGTGTTCTTATCATAGAGGCTCCAAAGAGATCCCGTGTCTCTTCCACCATGTGAGGCCATAGAGAAAAGATACCAGCTATGAACCAGGATGACAGTCATCACCAGAATGTGACCATGCTGACACCTTGATCTTGGACTTCCAGCCTCCAGAACTGTGAGAAATAAATTCTGTTGTTTATAAGCCACCCAGTCTGTGGTATTTTGTTATAGCAGCTCAAACAGTCTGAGGCATCCTACCAACTTTACTATGTCTATTAATGATACCATTTTTCCCCAGTTACCATGGAAACTAATTATTCCCTTCTATAGATTGAGTCATCATATTGACCATTGGACAGCTGGCATAGTCTCCTATTTGTCCTCCTTGAACCTCCCTTTGCTTAGACTTGACTTTCACATTGTCACTCACTTACTTGTTTAAATTCACTTACTGGATTCCTGTGATCAGGTACTTTAAAAAGTCAATTCCTCTGCGTAACTTGGAATGTCCTCAAAAACCTGGCCACACTATAATTGTTCAGCTTATTTTCTTCTACTCTGTAAAATCTTCTCCCTAGTCAGAAACCTTGTCTTTTAGTTTGCTTTCTCACATTTGTGATCTTTCTTTACTCTGGATTATCATTTTTGTTGTTCCTCTTTCTTGAAATGTCTTCTACTTTCTCTTTTATCTATCACAGTTTTATCCATTCTTGATAACTATAGGAGAATCATTATAAAGTTAAAGCTAAAACTTACCTAAATTTGCAACACAAAAAATATAAGCCTCAGGAATGTTTAGTCACACTTTGAAGAAATGGTAAAAATAAAAACAGAAACCAAGTTATCTTTTACCTGAGTTTTCTATACCCTGTTTCCCCGTAAATAAGACCTAGTCGGACAATCAGCTCTAATGCGTCTTTTGAAGCAAAAATTAATGTAAGACCCAGTATTATATTACACTATATCATATCATATCATATCATATCATATCATATCATATCATATCATATCATATCATATCATATCAAATACGGGGTCTTATATTAAAGTAAGACCAGTTCTTATATTAATTTTTGCTCCAATAGACACATTGGAGCTGATTACCCGGCTAGGTCTTATTTTTGGGGAAACATGGCATTACATTGTGTTGCCTAAATAAAGAGTTAATGCTCCCAAATTTCTCAGGAAGTTTCTTTTGCCTACTATGATCTTCTATGTTCTTATAGACTCGTCAATCCAATGCCATCTTTTGCTTTAAAAAAAAATTATTTTCTCTGTCATGTTAGAAATTTTCTTTTAGCTTTAGACAATATGTAATTTTAAAAAATGTTTTAATATATAAGTTATATTTCTTCATCCAGGTCATTAGTGTACATGTGTGAATAAGAGAGGGTCAAGGACCAAGCTTAGAAACACATTTTTGAAAATCCCTTTTCTTTTACCTTTAAACTTTGATTTTTCCACCACGTGCAAAGCATCTAACAGAACTATTAGTGCAAAGCATCTTACAGAACTCTTTCATTATTTTATTTATAAGGATATATATATAATTTTAAAAATGTTTTATATCTTTCGCTACTATTTGTCAGTTCCATAAATACATTCAAAAGAGAAATAAATGTAGTTTGACAGGACTTGCATTTGATAAAGCAGCTCATGGTAGTGTCTGGTGATCACTACATTAATGCCTTCTACTTGTGCCGTTATTTCAATGATCTTTAAGCTTACTGAGTGTATATGTTTTTTGTTGTTGTTGTTTTTTGCTTGTTTTTTAAGTTTTGAAATCTCTCTTGTCCTTTTTTCTCAATATTCTGCTAATCTTCACAATCAAAGCACTTGAATTTTCAATGTGGCTTAAGTCTAACGAGAGGTTCTGGAGGCAACACGGTCCATGACCAAAGGACATTTAAGGTCCATGCACTCAGTAACCCAATGAGTTACTTGACTTGATAAATCAAGTCAAATTTTCTCCTTGGTGGATTCTGACCACCCCACCCTCCACCAGGTCTAATAATGCCTTGTAATATGACTTTAATAATGCATTTGCCTTAATTCTTTGGACAAATATCAATCTGGATTCTGTATGTGTGTGTGTGTGTGTGTGTGTGTGTGTGTGTGTGTGTGTGTGTGTGTGTGATTCCTTAAACTGAAAACCTACTTAGATGATTAGTTCCTCTTAGTTGGGTGTGATGTCTTAATCCTATGAGTCCTATGGGAACTGGAATGCTGTCTAACTCACACCCTGGTGCCAAGAATCCCATTTTTGTTGATGAACTTTCCTGACCCTGTTTACTTTCCAGCTGGCCTATCTCACTGATCTCTGCTTCTTGTCTGTCCCGGGACTTTTCATTGTTAGTTATGCTCTCTGCACTTGGTGTTATCCTTGCTGAACTTCTCAGACATTTCCTGTCTGCCTCGACTGCCACCTATCACTTATCATCATAATCTCCAGACCTGGGGTTCTGGTTCACTGGAGAGGTGGGGGAAAACTGTCTCAGAAATTCAGACTCCTTTGCTGAGATGCTGTCACTTGCTTTGCTCCTGCCAGATTTTGTGGCTACTGCCTTTCTGCCTAGAATGCTTAGGTGTCAGTCTGTCACCTAAGTCCAGACAGCCCTGATGATTCTCTGCTTGCCGAGATACCCTCACTGGCACTGAGTCCCTGCACACTTCTAACTCCTCTGTTCCTGCATTTGCTTTAGTCTTTGGTCCTGAGGAGTCTTTCTAGTTTCTTCATCCTAGCACTTTGATTAGTTTCAGAATTCTTGTTTCCAAACCCTAGTTTTTATATAATTTCCCACATACATGGTGGTAAGAATTAAGTAGAGGTTCAATAGATACACGTATCCTGCTCTTCACCATCCCTTTCAAAAGCCCCCCTCGGGCAACGTCACTTTTCTAGTATAGAGGAGTTATTTACACTTTTCGTGGACCTCAGAGTGAGTCTGTGTTTTTATGTGTTTGTCTCGTCTGTTGGATTGTGTGTTATTCTGGGACAGAAATCACATAGTTGTTCATTCACATAACCATTTAGAAAAGACACTTGCCACATGCCAGACACCATGTTTGACAACACTGATAAGGAAAAAATACACAGTTTTATATTTTTATTAAACTCAGGGTCATGGGATTTTATTACTTAGTGTACATAGTCTAGGTTTAAATAATCCACAAACATTTATTGAATGAATGAATATTTGCTAAATGATTGACTACAGATTTTAGAGTCAGCTTTCTAAAAGATTGATGTACTGTAGTGCATGCTGCCTAAGAAGTAAATGACATTAATTGAGCAGAAAAACAACTTAGAATAACTGTTGAAGTTGTTTTAGAGGCTAGAATGGGGAAGAAGATCATAAATAATATGAGACTCTAAGTCAGAGCCCAACAAACTATTTTGGTTAATGGGCCAGCTCATAAACATTTTCAAATTTGTGGTCCATACAGTCTCTGTCACAACTACTGTGTTTCCTTGAAAATAACACCTAGCCGGTCAGTCAGCTCTAATGCATCTTTTGGAGCAAAAATTAATATAAGACACGGTCATATTTTACTATAAGGCCGGGTATAATATAATATAACATAATATAATATTGGGTCATATTAATTTTTGCTCCAAAAGACGCATTAGAGCTAATTTTCCGGCTAGGTCTTACTTTTGGGGAAACACAATACTCAGTTCTGGTGTTGTAGCTTGAAAGCAGCAACAAATAATATGTGAACTTATGGGCTGGCTATGTTTGGATAAAATTTTATTAATGGATACTGAAATTTGAATATTACATAATTTTCATGTGCCGTAAAATATTCTTATTTTGATTTTTTTTTTTCTCAATCATTGGAAAACCATTCATGGTCACAGGCCTTTCAGATCCAAGTGGTAGGTGGAATTGAGCCACTGAGCTCTAGTTTAGGCTTTTTGTCTATGTCTCTCCAGAGCCCTTGTAGTAAGGTTAAACTTGGGTTTCTTGACATAAAATACTTTGGGAACTTTTCCAATTAAAAGTAGCTTAGATTCAGTTTATACTTTTAATAGAAGAAGGGAGATGGAGCAGGAGTGGTAGCAAAGTCAAACATAAACAAAGCAAAATGGCACAGCATAATATAAATATATGCGTAATTGTGACTCAGCTGAAGTCAGAAGTCTTTATTGGCTTACTTTCTAGATCGCATCCAAACTTCAGACTCAGTGATTTTTCTCATTGACATGTTAGAAGAGGAGACCTAATAAGGTTCAATACATTATCTTCTTGTGATTAGGCTTGAAAAATCTCAGTGTTGTTTGCTTACAAAAGAAGCTGCCTTTATTAGGGTCCTAGCATCACATTCAAGTTGAGGCAGTTATGTTTTATCCTGATGGCCTGTATCAGCCTTTGTCTTAATGTAGTCCAGTCTACTGTGTTTCCCCGAACATAAGACCTAGCTGGACATTCAGCTCCAACGTGTCTTTTGGAGCAAAAATTAATATAAGACCCGGTCTTATTTTAATATAATATAACATGTTTATATTATATTAAGTATTTAATATAATTATATATTATATTATATAATTTAATTCTATAATATAATATAATTAATATAACATAATATAATACTGGGTCTTATATTAATTTTTGCTCCAAAAAACACATTAGAGCTGATTGTCCGGCTAGGTCTTATTTTGGGGGAAACATGGTATGCTAGCGTTAAAAACGTTATCTGCTAGTTGGGTCAGTTGAATCACTTGAATTGTTGTTTGTATCTGAAAGTTCAACAGAATGACCCATGTTCTAATACCCTGTTCAGTTCGGTCCTCTTTTCAATGCTTCTCTCCCTGAGACCACCTTCAAAGTCCAGGCAGATGGTAAGAAATAGGTTTCCTGCAAATGATTTTAAAGGATGTGTGATCTGGAAGAGAGACTGGTCACAATGTCATTTATTTTCTTCCCTATTTGTCTTTGAAGAGCTCTCCTTTCTCTATTGGCCATGAAGTTTTTCTGTTCCAGCAAGTCCTAGATTTATCTCTCCCTCTTCCCAGTGGAAGAATAAAGAAGTGACATTAAACAGAGGATTGTGGTATTGAAAGCAAATCAGAGGTTCGGCAACCTTTTTTGTGTAAAGGGCCATACAGTATATTTTAGGATTTATAGGCATATCGTCTCTGCTGCATCAGCTCGACTGCTTTGTAACATGAAAACGGCCATGGATACTGTAAACAAATATTTACATTATAAACATGTATATCTATGTTCTAGGATATTTATGGAACCAGGCAACAGGCACGATTTGACTCCCAAACCAAAATTTGCTAACTTCTGAACTAAAGGATATGTTGTGTCTGTTAAATATTTTGATATTCTTTATTCTTAAAATTGAACTATGATATTCTTTGTCTTAAAACAAAATAAAGCATATCAAATTAAGTGTAAATTATACATGATTTATAATGGGACAAAACCTTTTACACATATATGTATATATAAAGAGAGAGACTTTTTACTAATATTAGGAAATGCCCCTTTAAGCACCTGTACCTGTATTCACAGAGTCTGCTTGGGCAGCAGACATTTCTGTACATATTTGTTTGGAGAAGGGCTTGGAATAAACTGTAACTTTAACCGTTTGCATGAGCAGAAGACCGCATGGATCACAGTATAAATGTGACAGCTATTTCATTTGCAATCTTCACAGACTTGCTCGCCGTTTCCAGTTGGTGTCTTAGCGCTTATGCCTTATCCTACGCTGGCTGAACACGGCTGCACCTTCCCTCTTTCCAGACTCTAGTTTTGAGCTGACAAATTCTGCAGACTGATGGCAGATTTACACACGCTCTTTGTCCACCTGGTGCTTATTCAAAACTGCTTCTCTCAAAGTGGACGCTTGACAGCGAATGCGTTTATTCATTTTATTCTAGACAGATCCTCTGATGCTATCTTTCTAACGTCTGTAAATAATTCTTGGGTCTCACAGCAGGGGAAGCCTAAGGCATTTTTAGTGTAACCATTAGTTCTTTTGCATTTCTATACTAGCGTTTCCTATACTAGTGTCAATCGTGGATATGAAGCAAGTGCCTAGCTTGCAAACACGTACAGATATTGGCTGAGTCTTTATTATATATCTGTTACTATATTTAGATTTCTCATTTATTATATATCATTTAATCATTCTAAGCAATGAGATAGATAAAGTTAATCTTAGACTAAAAGTGAGAAAATAGAGTTACAGAGAACGTAACAAAGTTTCTGAAAGTTTCATGTGTAGCAAAAATGAGGCAGGCTATAGTAGCACAGTACTGAGGAGCTCATTTTCTACACCACAGTGAGAGGCACCAGAATTCTGGTGCTAGATGCACTCTCCCTAGTGGTTGTGACATTGGCAAGTTATTTGACCTCTCAAAGCCCATTTCTCCATGTGAAAAGTGTAGGGCTGTAGTTGTTTAAACCAGATAATGTTACCTGGAAAGTGCTTAGCAGAGTATCTGACTCAAGAGAATATGCTCAGTAAATGTTACTGGCTATTATTAAAGTAATAGATCCGAAACGTAAGTCCCCTTTCTCATGAATTCATTGGCTTTGTGATCTTTATCCAAACATTACCGTTATTTTACCTTGACTATTATATTTCTGTGCATATTCATAAAATGTGCAAATCAAAATGGAAAGAAACTAAGGAATCCTGAAGTTCAGGATCCAATTTCAAATGCCTGTATGGCCAGGTAGGTAACATAACTGACTCAAGTGGGTTGGGTGTAGGTACATTGCATATATTCTGTGAGTGGTGGGCATTGGAGCACATACACGCTATCTAAAAATTGAGAGCTACTTAGTTCCACCAAATTGTTGGCAAATAGGAATGTAGGTCCAAATTTGTTAGATGATTCCATTGTTCAAGACCAGGCAGAAATATGCCCTTTCATGTGAACTATGTCAATTTTAAGAGGTTGGCTCTCAAAAATGTAAAAACACTATGGGCAGACAAAACACATCTTCCAAATGGAGTTGGTGCTTTGGTCATGAGGACTTTGCTAGGCCAACCCTGATATTTGACCAGTAAGAATGCTGAAATTAAGAGGGGACAATGACTCGGTTACGTCACACTGGAAGTTAGTTGTCATCCCAGGGTGACACACTGAGAAACATGGCAGTATCTGGATTAAAAGGAAGGCCTTTTTTACCACCACACTCCATTACTGCTGTTCTTTTGGATTTGGGCAGTTTCATTTAGGTAATTCCTCCCCACATCAGTCAAGAGGCTATTAAAGTAGAATATATTCCTTTCTAGAATCAAGGATTATTCTAGAAGAAGTGACTTCTAACTTTTTCTTGTTTAGTTGTTTTTGGCCTAGGATGTGCACATCAAATATAATATAATATAATATAATATAATATAATATAATATAATATAATATAATATAATATAATATAATGTAATATAATATATATGATATTTAATTTCAACATTTTCTTTCTATTAGAAACTTCCATATTTATAAAATATAAATTATGTCGTTTTCTTATTTGAAATGAATTTTCAGGAGCAATAATGAGGATCATACTTTATAACATTGCTATGTTATTGCAACTCCCCAACATAATCCCTAAAACAATGCTTGCGTTGGATTGAACACTTGTTTAAAAAAATAAGAGAAAGAGGATATAGAGATAAGTATGAGGCTCACATGACGACCCCCAAACTGCTAAATACTTTATAAGCACTATCAGGTTTTATTCTCTTATGAGATCTATGAAGGGAGATGAGTAGAGATGCATGAGGACCCAAGGCTATGCAGTCATACCACATGACAGCAATTCCACTGTTAGTAAGTGGTGGAGCCAAAAGGAAAGCCCAAGTCTATTGGTTATGAAGCGTTGGAGTCATTAATTTATATGGCAATCGGGAACTTAGAGATGGCTTCCTATCTAAGTGACGAGAAAGAGAACAGAATTATGCTGTAATATAATACCACAGACGTCTGTCTCCTTCCTTCAATTCTTGATTCTTGACCTGGCTTGTCTTCTTGGATTTTGGCTCTCTGAAAACATTGCTGATTTCCCTGGTTCCTGTTTTCATGGCTAGAAGTCCATATTCAAACAGCTTCCCATACATTCACCACTCTCTTGAATATAACACCTGTCATACATAGCAGGCTTCTCTAGACAACCTAGGCTCATGGTTTTATCTCCTCCAGCTTGTTTTATTCTGGTGTCTCCCAACACCTCCCACAAATTCTATTTCCCTGTGTTGCGTGCCACCAATCTCTGTTTGACTCTGATAGTCACCATTGCCCTGGAAAATTATCTCCCTCATCCCTGAATAAGGGAAAGAAAAAGAAAATTTTGAGACAATAACTCTTTGTAGTGATATTTGCTCATTCTTGTTCTACTTCACCACCTTTTCCTGCCATATCACAGGGTGATATGAAGAGTGTGAAGTTGATTCAGAGACTGTAGAGTGTCACTAGCTTATTTCAATGGCTCATTGCTCTGGAATACCAGAGCGTATTGGGGAAAATTTCTGAACTCTGGAGACATTCATATCATAATATAAGCTCCAGAAAATGAAACGCCTCCAAAAGGGCTCCCCAATGGGTTGTATCTTATGAACCCAATTCCTTTCTTAGGACATTTGCTAAGTATATTCCTGCCTCAGTCCTTTGGTACTAGCTATTCCCTCTATCTGGAAAACTCTCCCACCAGCACTTTAACTGGCTGACATTTTTTCATTAATAGCGATTCCTCCAAGAGACATTTTTCCATACTGTTATTTAAAATCAAAGAACAAAATCATGTTTTATGATATTATCCTGTTTTATTCTTTCATAGTACCTATCATCTAGATACATTTTATTTTGTTTATATATTTGTGCTATAGTATCTATCTATCTATCTATCTATCTATCTATCTATCTATCTATCTATCTCACCTAAGCCTAAACTCTATGAGAACAAGAACTTTTCTGTCTTGTTCACCACTGTATCTTTATATCTAGAACAGTACATGGAAAATAATAGGTTTTCAATAAAAAAAATGTTAAATGGATGAATGAATTAGGTTTGTGTCACCTTTTAATTATTCAGTAATAATTTTGGTTAGAAATATAGTGCTCTGTTTGAAAACATGGGTTATCAAAGGCACAGATGGTATTGCATTGTATGCAATATAAAAATAGAAACTCCCCTGTTAATAGATCAACCTTTATTGGTTCTTGGATTATAAAACAACAAAACAAACAAAAAAATGCATCCACAAAAATCGATTTTAAAAGACATATTGGGAACAAGTCACAGTATTTAATATGTACTGCATATTATATGATAATATTAAATTAGTTTTCTTGTTGTGATAATAGTATTGTTATTATATAGGAGAGTATCTTAATTTGAGGATGTGAAAGATGAATTATCTAAGAGCGAAGTGACATATACACACACACACATCTGGAGAGAGAGACATGTAAATGAGATAAAACATTAATAATCAGTGAATCTAGTGAAGTCTTGTTACAAGTCATTCTACAATTCTTTCAACCTTTCCACATATTTGAATATTTACAAAATGAAAATTTGAGAGGAAACAGGTTTTTAAAAATTCCTGATATAAGATAAGTAGCTAAATTTTTGCCTGGAGTTTACTTTTAATTTTTATATTTATAGTATCTATTTGTTGGCATTAAAGATGCTTGAAAATGACTAAGAATATTTTCCTTTATTTAATAACATTTAATTTTGTGCCTGATATTAAAATGGCAAGTGAAAAACAGCAAGGTTTGTAAAAAGTTGCCTTGAACTCTCAGTTACTAAGTTATCTCCATTTCAGGTCCTTTCTTTAAATTTTATAGATACATTTGAATTGTTAAAAGTTCTCCCATTCAGTCTAAAGGAGATGAGATTTGATCAAGTTTATGAAAACTCTTTTCTTCTGAGTTATGATAACACATAAATGAAGAGTGTCATCACCAAGGCCAGTTATTTACAGGAAGCTAAAATAAATTTGCTATCTCTAAATTTATATACTTTCAGTACTCTAAAATAATTCAATTCAATGAACTAGGAAACCGTGGTAGACAGATATTAAATAACTAAGAACAATAAAATGAAAATGCATCTCACCTTTCCTGCGTTTTTATGAGCATCTTTCAGCAATAGAGATAATATAATATTTGCCTCTAGGTCTTAATGTTCAAGTTCATAGAAGTAATTTTGAAGATTGTTAGCTTCGTATACAGGTAGCTAATTATTGATTAGTAGCTTTGCACATTACAAGAAAACGGACTATCTATTATAGTGGCTTAAGACAATAAAATAAAAGGACAGTTAATAATGTGTAGTCACGCATTTCACAAAAAAGTTATAGTTGGAACTGTGAAAAAGTGCATACCTGTGGCTTGACACCAGCTAGTCATTTTTAACCAAGAAACAATTGCATTGAAATGTATTTTCATTACTGAGGTTTGGATACATCCACTAATCTTGATCCTAAGTACAATTTAATATTTTTTAATGAGGTGTTTCCCACTAAAGA
This sequence comes from Rhinolophus sinicus, assembly GCF_036562045.2. Lineage (NCBI taxonomy): Eukaryota > Metazoa > Chordata > Mammalia > Chiroptera > Rhinolophidae > Rhinolophus > Rhinolophus sinicus. Next base: position 41,740,265 of record NC_133764.1, on the reverse strand, counting down.
ACATGGGAAATAGGAGATGTTCCTACAAATGCTATTTTACTTTCTCCGTTTATTTATTCTTTGTCATTTATTTATTACTTTGTCCTTAATTTATTCTCTGAAAATCAAAGATTAAAAATCATAGGTTCCTACCTTACCAGTCATGTTTACAACATATGGGATTTTGTGTGATATTTTTATGAAGGAGATTTAGGGAGGTTTTAATGAATTCTGGTGTAAAAATAATTATAATGTTGTCTATAAATTACTTAAAGTCAATAGGAACAAGAATAGATGGTGGATGAAGATATATTACTAATAGTTGTACCTCCTCAAGGCTCCACTTAATTAACCAGAAATACTAAGTATAATACTGTCACTTTTATTTATTTATTTGTTTTTTGGACAAATTATTGTCTCTCTATAGCTGTCTGTGATTCCTATGTGTCATTGAGCACAAACCCTTCTTTTATCTGTTTGTTCTTGCCTCAATGAACAAACTCCTTTTTCTTTGTCGTAACTATTATTCTCCATTCCTGAAGAGCTCAATCATAAATTTAGGGAGCATATACATTTATTCAATAAGTTATGTTTCAGTTTTTAGTAGTCAATATGTATTTAAGTAAAGATTCATCCCATGTTGTGGGTATTCACTGGGGATAAAAACATCAACTAACATTTATAAGACAAATTCTACCTAATATTATCTCAGTTACTCCTCAGTACAACCTTGAGAAATGGGTATTTTAAGCCCATTTTTATGTATTTAAAAAAAACCTACAAAAAAACTGGCATTTCTAAGGTAGAGTAAGCTGATTAAAATCAGTGGCCTGGTAAGCAACGCAGTTAGAATTTGAAACCAGATCCTCTGACTGCAAGCTCCGTTCTCTTTCTACTAGAACAATCTGCCTCTCAAAAAGCAAAATAAGACCACAGAACAAATTTTGGTGAACTCCAAACCCTTTTCCTGAAAATTGTATCAAGATACTGAGAGAAGCAGATGAATAGCTTTTGGCATCCTCAAAGATCAAAACTGTAACCCCTAACTCTCTCATGCCTTTGCAGGACATTCTGAATCTGGAAATTGGAAAAGTATTGTTAACAGAATTGTAGAGACTGAGGTATGAAAGCTGTAATATTACTTAAGTGGAGAAAGGAAGTAGGGTCCATATGTGACCATGTGGAGAGAAATCAAAGAAACAACAGCCCCCTGGTGGTTTTGAAAAACTGAAGGCAGAAAAAAAAAAAAAAAGAAAAAGTCAGTTTACAGATAGTAGCTGAGAGCTAGAAATATGAAGAAACGTATTGGAAAATAAAGCTAAGAAAAGAGGAAAAAAAGGCAAGACTAACTGGATGGTCAATGCTGTATCATTCTCCTGAGTTACTCTGACAGCTACTTGAGTTCACAGATGAAATACACAAAGTGGATGGCAGGAAACCAGGAAAAGAAGGGCTCTAATATATCATTACTAAAGGGGGCTTCTGAAATCTCCAGCACCAGTCAGTATCAAAATGATCAAATGATTAAGGCTGAGGATGGAGGGTGCATCTGAAGGGTTCTTATAGTGCCACCATTTTCATTACTCAGCACAAATTTCAAGTCAGGTAATCGGTGTGAATATACCAGTCTGGCCTTCGTGGCAGCCTCACCTCAAATGGCCATTTCCATTCCTTCTCCTGAAGGGGAATTATGAATCCTAGTTAGGACTCGATGACTTAGCTTAGACGCTGCCCATTTTTGTTTTCGATCTTTTTTCTTTGTTTTCACTTCTCAAACTTTTGAAATCTCGAACAGTTATAAACCCATACTAGTATAAGAGGAACTAAAAGGAAATTACAAGGAAAGTGAGCAAATATTTGAATATCACAGCAGTGTCAGTTTGCTCTACAGGTTACTACATGCTAACTTAATTTCTGTTGTTTACTGGTCCCAGCCTAGTAACCGTTTGTGGACAGGTGATAATCCAGGGACCACACTTTGAGAAGCACTGGTTGGCTTGGTGCCTTTATTCTTTTACTGTATTATAATTCAATGTATGGACAGAATCTTTATATATGGTAATAGAATTTGAGGTGTCAAATTCAATTGAGTTTTGCTTTATTTTTCACAGATCTCATTGTTTTTAAATCGTTTGCAAAATAATGTTAAAGTGGTCCAGGGTGCTTCTGAATTAGTTTGCTTTTTCTCAGAGAGAGAAATGGAAAATGTCAGCTGTGTGGGCCTAAATCTCACGACTCCTTTCCCAGTGCTCCCAGGATTAGGAATCGATAGCTGGAGGATAAAGCATTTTTCCTCAGTGTTGGTAAGTTCTAAAGAGTCTGATGAGCTTCTATATGTCTTAGACAGATAAATTCAAAATATTATGAATCCATCGTTCCCCAAATAGGGATCAAGACGAGTTTGCAACAGTGGGTACAAATTGAGAAATCCCTATGAGAAAGATGCCACACATTAAAATCTCCTCTGCTGTTCATGCTTCTAGTGCACGTTGATCCCTTGTCTGACTTTCAGGAATATTTGGAAATGAATGTACTGTGTTTCCCAAAAAATGGTGTGTTGTGCAGGATTTCCAATAGATCTGCTTTTATTTGTGTTATGTGATGTCATTAGGCCAAAACTGGAGCTTCTCCTACACTTGGCCCTTATCCAAACAAGCCCAGCATTAGCAGAAATGTCATACATTACTAATGAGGATTTTACACTTTTTTTTAAAAAAATAAATTGAGATATAAGAATGAGTGAGGAAAGGCTAATAGTTAACATACACATAGCATTTTGTGTAGGCCAGAAACTGTTCTAAATGTTTTATGCGTATAAATACATTTTGCCCACCTAATAACCCCGTGAAGTACAATTTACTCTTACCCCCACTTTCCATTGCAGTATTATTCTCTCTGTTCTATTATTCTGTTAGGGGGAACCAGTGGTGTCTTTAAGGATTAGGGCAGAGTCTCCTCCTGCAGGTCCTATTGCCCTTGTTAAATCAATGCAATTGGAATCTACCAAAAATAGTCAAGAAACCTGAGAAGCTGTGGGGAATTAGACCAAGTAAATAATTCTGCCACATTCATAAAGCAGGCTGAGTGTTTCCACAATTCCAGTTCACGATTCCAGGCAGATTTTTTTGACGCAGCAGACCAAGGGATCTTTCTCTTATTACATCTCTCCCATCCTGTTAACCCATTTCAAAAGCGATGGTTCTTTGACATTAAAAAAAAAAATAAAAAAGAAAAAAAATCCACTGTTAGACAGATATTTGCACATTTCCTGGTATTTAAAACGTTTAAACAGCATCTAGATGGTTATCTTCTTTCACTTTAGACCCACTTGTATTCGTCTGAAAACGCTTGCTTTTCTTACCAAAATTGCCATTTTCACCTTTGCCCCTTTCAAACATGGTGTGTGCTACCAGCCCGCTAGCATGTCGGTGAATTAATGTGATGAAGGGGAGCCGGGATGATGGTGCCGTGAAGGAGTATGTATTGATGATGCATTATAGAAGCTATAATTTCTTCCTTGCAACATTTTCCCCAAGGCTTCTGTATTGTGCTGCCATTGTTCATCTCTACAACCACCTGCAACCTGAAAAATGTCGTTATGGTGGCAGTATCAGGAGTGAACGCTGGAAATGAGAATTTTGTCCCCACTTCAGGTTTTGGTTTTTTTTTCTTTTTCTGAATTTTATTCTGCATCATTTCTTAGACCCTATATTTTTCAGGCTTCACTGGCCATGTAGTTCATACTTAGAAACATCCAAGGTCTCGTTGTAAGATGGTTCTTACAGAGTTATAGGCACAAAAATATTCTTAGTAGTTAAATGAAGGCCAGAAATGGGTTTGAGTACTCTTGGCTATCCCTTTGCTCCTCACAGTTCTGCATGATAATGATGCACATTGTTGTTAAACTGATGACACCCAAATTCCTGGTAATAATTTTAGGTAACGGTGATAATATTGACCCTATAAGAATGTGTGATACTGCTGGACACAAAAAGCGGCTCGATCTTTCTATAAGCATGGCACATATTCATATTTGTGGTCCCCTGGAGAAAGCTGCCATTCTCCATCCCTTTTTATTTCACTCTATCTGTAGTATCATAACATCAGAAGGAGAGAATAAACTACACCCCATTGCCTGACACAAAACCATATTTTTATTGAATCTGTCGAGTGAGTCTAAGTATGACAAAAGAAGAATCTGAGTGCACATTTCATGAAAACTGCAAAAGTCACTCTATCTTGTATACATACACTGGATTCTCTTTGTGCTCCTTTCATAAAATCTGGATTTTCCTAAATTCTTTACATTAAAAAAATCTAGTAAATGCAATTCCTGTGACTTTGCTAGATAAACTCAAGGGCACATCCAACCCAAAAGAGTAAAAATTATATTTAACTGCATGGACTATAAGCAACATTTCCTAGCTTTGCACTCTGACTATGATACCACCTCATTAACTCATTTTATACCTCAGTTTTCTCACCTAAAAAAATGGGGCTAATAGTGGTGCCTACCTCTGTAGCTTGCAATAAGAATTAAATAAATTAGTACTATATGTAAAGGGATCAGGCAGTGCCCGACATACAGCATTTGCTCTACAAGTGATAACTATTATTGCCATTGTAATATTTAAAAACATTAATTCATAGTACATTTGGATCTAAGAGGAAAAAGATGTCAAACAAAATGAGTTGCCCACATGGAAAAATTGGAAATTTAAGGAGGAACAAGTATCAAGATAAATCTCTTTACATAAACAAAAAATGGTAATAAGATTTGTAATATTTCATTCATTCATTGTATTTATTTGTTCACTACTCTAGGAATTGGAGTTAGGTTAGTAGGGTGAGAGATAATATCATTGAGACACAGGGGAAAAAAGGAAATGCATTTGACTGTGTTAAATGCATGAAATACTAGCTTGATATGAGAGAGAGTAACTGAACTGGAAGGAGTTTAGGACCAACCTTTGGGGAATTGGCATTTGAATTGAAAACTAAAGGTATATAGGTAAGCCATTCTAACAGCTGGAGAAAGAGTACTCCATGCAGATGGACCTTGAGCCTTTCATTGGTACAAAAAAGGTCATTTGGCTGAAGCATGGCAACCCTGGCGGAGAACGATGGAAATGGGATTGGAGAGGGAGGCAGAAGCTAGGTCAGGTAGGGCATTACGCTGTAAGACCTTACAATTCTTTTCAGAGTGCATCAAGAAGCAATCAGAAGGTTTTATATAGGAAGTGATATGACTTGACTTATATACATTAAAACCATTCTGACTGTTGAGAGGAAAATGGATTGGGGTGGGTGTGGTGCTGTGCAAGAGTGAAACCAATTAGAATGATTAAGAAGCTGTTGCAGAAGTGAAGGGCCGAATGTCCTACCATGGTGGGAGTGTACCTGGAGAAAGTGGGCAGCTTTCAGTTATATATCAGGAGTAAAACTGATTGGACCAGCTAGCAGATTTGATGTAGGTGAAGAGGAAAGCTGGTTCCAGTAACTACATAGATGGCTCAATGCATATTTTACACTATGAGACCTTTGTGAGAGAATATCTAGCTAATGTTTGGTCCACTCATCATTTCTTAGTCCTATCAGATAATGGAAGCTCTTCTCCCATTTGGCCTTTGTCCATCCTTTTGTTTCAATCTCCTTCACCTTCCAGCTGAAGAGGGCTGGAAATAACCTCAGAAAGAGTCTTATCCATTGTGCCTTGTGTAAATTCTGGCTTCCATCTGCTTACCAAAAAATATTTTCCCTTGACTTCTCCAAGGTGTACCTAGATTGTGCTAGATTTCATGTTTACTCACTTTGACTAGAATAGTAGTCAAATCCCCTCTCTATCACTGCCAAGGTTCGTATTCAGCTCGATTATGATTCTTTAAGCCAAACAGCCTATCTCAAATAATATTCCGTTTGGTTATATTTTGCACCTTGAATTATCTTGTTTTGTTCCCCCTATACCTGCTTTTATGATCTGCTCAGCATCCTCTTACCATTTTATTTGTCATTTCACCATGAGGCCCCTCATGGAAGAATACTCATCTTCCATGACTTCTGTTGGCTTTGCTCATTAATTTTGACTCAAACATATCCCTTATATTACACTTACTATTAATAGCTCAAGGGAAATAGTTCACCTGAGCCTAAGACTACTATTTCTGCAAAGGAATTCAAGTGCCACTTCTCCCATGGGTTGTTTTCCAGACTTGCAGTTGAGATATGGAAATACGAATCCCTGACTTGATTCTTAACCTACTCACATAAAGCCTTGCAAATGACAATCTGCCTAGCTCTTGCCTGTGTTTTCTCATGGGGAGGTGGACCTCTATTTCCCTAATAATGCATTTGTTTGCTTGTCTCCAAACCAGAGGTGAACTGGAGGATCCAGCAGAACCACAGTCTTGCCATTGTTCTTATATCAAGGGCCATTTCTCTGGAAGATCAAACTGCATCCTGCCCACAATATTAAATACTAACACTGGGTAAGGTGGAACTTGTTTGCCCTGTGGACATTCTAATTCGTGCTATTAAATTTTCTCTTCAGGAGCCAGGACTCCAGCCAATTTTCCCTAGCCTCAGTTCCGATTCCTGTCTTCTTCCTTACTAGCCTACTCCACCAAGCGGCTGGCATACCTTTTGGGTTAGTCTACAATGTGAGATCCTAACTGCAAACCTTATGAATGTTAAAATCGCTTTACTGGCAATACCACAGACTGCTGCACAACCCCAAATCTCCCATTATGAACACTACAAGGCCAGGGAAACGTCATTTAGGACAAAAGGTTAGCTCTTGCTAACCCAAGAACTATTCAATACCTTCCTTCCTCAAAGTGCAAATGTGCAAAATATTTTTAATATTGTAATACTGTAGTTTTTATATTTCACCAAGGTGAAACCATGAAGACCAGGATAAAGGTGGGAAATGAGTGTAATGACACAAATCATGACAAGCTCATGTGGCATAAGTGGAAAGATTAATAATGTAATAGCTACAGAAATCTTACTACATTCACAAACCCAAGCTGGTGTAGTTTTGATTTGTGACTGCTGAGGCTCTGAGTTAGGTCCTTTACAGCTTATGTTTTTACTCAAAACTTATATTGGTTTGTTAATGGGCTGTGCCTTTTTCCTCTTAACATAAAAATAAATGTATCAAAGAAAGTCGGTTGAATCTAGAAGAGAAAAACATATACTTGCTTGAGAAAGCAAAACAACTTCAAAAGGATTTACCCCCCTGAATTGGCAAAGGATAGTCTCATTTTTCTAAGGAACCTTCAGACTTCCAAGAGACTCACTCCTCTGTGCACTGAGGTAAACAGTGCCGATTATACCCTTTCAGACAATGGAAACAGCTTGCCTCACTTCTCTCTCGGAATCTCTCTAATCAATCATTCCCTGCACCACCACAGCCATTTTTTTTTTTTTTTTTTTTTAATATATTTATCAGGGCAGTACTGGTTTTCAGTTTTGACATTTCTCTTTTGAATTATTTGCCCCGAATGAAATCTGGCTTTTAGAAAATTGATTTATAACTTTCTGGACTTTAAAGATCTTTGCTTTCTTTTAGGCAGGGAGGAGATAACCACATTTACTTCAGCTCATGTCAGGACGGTATGATGTTTCCTGGGTCAGACAGAAAAAAACTTACTTCTTTCTCATCTAGCGTTAACTTCTCAATTACACACGCACAAAAAAATGTGACTTGACAAGTCTAGGAAAATAGATGTGTAATTGTGGTTCTTAGATCAAAGTTATTATCAAAATCCCGTAGGTAATGGAAGTTCAGAGAAGTCTTGGACCTAGGTCTGATTAAAATACATAAGGATGTCTAGACATTAGCCTCAGACTTACCTGGCTCAGCAGTGAATACTCAGGAATGTACATGTATATCTGTTGTCAGACAGGCCAGTTCCCAGAATTACCAAGAACAGTGAGAAGGGGATAAAGGGTTATAACACCTCACTGAAAATGGCAGAAAAGGTGCTCCTTAGACTTGGCAGAAGTCCACTCTTGTTCATTACACTGATGAGGGCCTTAGGGATCAGGAAGCTAAAATGACTACTGAGAGTTTGAATCTTCTAATGTGTGTGATTATTTCAGCGTAAAACAAAGACAAAGAAGCAAATAACACCAACACCAACAGCAAAAGCTAATATTCTTCAATGTAACTGTTACAATCTTCTAACGATCGTTGCCATTTTGTGTGCCCCGGCACACTTATAACTATCCTATCACGATGTTCACACAAATTATAGGGCTGATATCAATTTGACAATATTTCTACCTCTATATTCTGTAATTACTAAAAACAACCTGATTATTACAGAATATCTAAATGTCAGGTTTTTGGATTTTAACATTGATATTCCCATTAACTTGATTCTTTTCAGGCCAGGTTAGGGTTGGGAAATACATGATGATGGGTTAGTAGAAATTAGGACATATTTCTTCTCCAGTTTTTGGCTGTAATATAACTTTATTGCTGAAATGCTTGACATTTTATAAGCTACCTATCAGAGTCAAATACCTTTCACACAAAATATTTTTCTTCTTTTTAAACTGTTGACTAACATTATGTCAATGCATTTTGTACTGCCTTAGCACAGAAACTTTTTTTTCTTCTTTTGTTCATTTGACTTTTCATAGCCTGCAAAGCATATGAACTGGGATCTCTTTCAGAATCTTAATGACCTAAAGAAAAACTGTAAGGCTAAATGGACTTTTGAGTTCCCATTCTGTCTTGGCATTCTATCACTAACCTAGCATAACTGGCGACTCATGAGCTTTCCACACACAAAAACTCCACAAAGCAGCAAAAGTATGGTTTTAGTTAGGTTATTATAACATTCTTTTCAAAGACTTTTTTTTGTCTTTTCTTTACAAGACACGTCCCTTTTTTTCATTCAAATCTTTTACAGTAGGAAAAAAAAGGGAACTATTAAGTGACTTTTCAAAAGCTACCAGAAACAGAGTTTGCATCTGACAGAAGTTCAATTCCCTTTTCCTTGGTTGGCCTTTGGATGTAGCAGATGGTATTATATCCAAAAGCATGTGGTGTGTGCCAGGGCAGGGGAAGGACTGGTAGGGCACCCACAGGAGACAGTAGAGATGGATTTCATGTTTTGTAACCTTATAATATCTCTTTCACCAACTAATATATTTTTCTTAGATAAAAGAGGTCTCTAAAAACATCCTAAGTGTCCTGGTACACTTGTACAAAGTTTTTATTTATGTTGGAAGACAGTACCAACACAGCAGGTTTGAGTCATTTGTGTTCCTAGCCAATTTTTTTAAATAATCCAGAGTTTTAAATTAACCAGTTATGCAGCAGTATATAATATTTTTGCTTCTAAATAAGCATATTTAAGAATGAGGCAGAAGTAATTTATATTACATTAAGTGAAAAATTATAAGACATTCACAGTTTGAGCCCTGAGCTTATTGTATAAAAGTTAAATTGGTTGTACATGAAGTAAATTCTATTTGGTTTTGCTCAAATCTCCCCTGGAATATACTTTGAGTATAAAAGTCCAAAGGAAAGAGTACTTCAAAATTACCAACTCTTCCTCACATAGACAAATGCATTGGGTGTTTCCAAGCTATATTTGATTATGTTCATATAATATGTATTTTACTGAATTTATGGTATATAAATAATGTATATATGCATATTATGAAATGCAAATATCTGTGTATAAAATGCTAGCTAGAGGAAAAACAAACATCGAGACACCAATTAAAATATCCACAGCACAGCAAAAAATAGAAATGTATTAATTATAGTCCATCTTATATTTCTAAAAACAAAACAAAACTTCTGCTCCAGAGAGATGTTACCTTGAATAAAACTCTAAAAGTTTATTAATAAATAAAACCCCTCTTACATTGCTATTCATTTCCAATGTTATAGAAAAGAGTCAAGGTTTAGTGAACTTTTCCTCCGTTAGCCCCTGTAATCAAGTGATAGTAGCTTGTTACTCTAATAAATGAATGTCATGATACATCAGAAAAAAATGACTTTTCTTTATTGCAGGTGTCTACATCTGGTCTTAACTCAGATTCTTCAGACGCAGACCCTGAGACGAGGATTCGTATGCAAGTGCTTGTTATAGAAGCACTTCCATGAAAAACTAGAAAGTAAATGGAGAAAACAGGGCAAGGGGAAGAAGCCAAATCAGTGTGAGATTTCAAAGTCCCAGTCTCAGCCTGTTGCCAAAGGGTGCTCTGGAGTGCAAATTGTACCTCAGAATATGTCCTACTGGAAACAAGGGAGCCTTATTTTCACACTTTGGTACCTGCATGCTAGAATGAGGTAAACTCTCAGGCCCTTTGTGGAAAAGTAGTTCCAGTAGCCAAACAAAGGACAATGTTGTAAAAAAGGGTTATAGTGCAGCCTTTAGAAGCAAATGTACATGGAAGCCTGGAGGCCAGGCTCAAAGAAATAGCAAGAGGAATGTAAGAGTACCTGGACAGAAGATCAACTGTAGCCGCTATACATTTGGTACAGGAGGTCGTATTTTCATTGAAGTTATACTCTTTGCAAAATTATAAAATCATATACAATATCAGATAATTAAGTTTGCGAACTCATTCTAGAGAAAGTGCTACACACCTCATTGCTGAATATCACTACAGTCACCTTCGAAGTGTTCCCCTTGGGAAGCTATGCACCAATGCCAGCACCTAGTCCACACTTCAAAGCAATTTTGGAACTCTCTTTCTGGAATGGCCATCAGAGCTGTCGTTGTATTACTCTTGATGTCTAGAATGTCATCAAAATGTCTTCCTTTCAATATTTCCTTTATCTTCAGGTACAGAAAGAAGTCATTGGGGGCCAGATCAGGTGAGTAGGGAGGGTGTTCCAAAACAGTTATTTGTGAGCTGGTGCATTGTCGTGATGCAAGAGCCATGAATTATTGGTGAAAAGTTCAGGTTGTCTAACTTTTTCTTGCAGTCTTTTCAGCACTTTCAAATGGTAAACTTGGTTAACTGTTTGTCCAGTTGGTACAAATTCACAATGAATAATCCCTCTGATATCAATCAATAAAAGGTTAGCAACAGCTTGCAACAAGTTCACGAACTTAATTGTCATACAGTGTATATTAAGATCACACATAATTGTTCCCACAATTTCCAGGAAATATGAAAAAGTAAAATAGACAATATTCCAACATAGTAATCTTTATCGATCAAATAAAAAAATCAGACTTAATCTCCTCAAAGATCTTCTTAACAGAGTTGTCTGCACCAGCGACTGTCTCAGTATATGACATGTGGACCCATTCCAGTTTATGAACTCTGAGGACCATTCTGTGAAGAGATAAAGAACAATCAAAGAAAGCATTTAGAAACAGCAAGTATTTGTAGAATAATTTTATATATCAGTTGAATCAAATGACAATAAAAATAGGGCTTATGTTTTGTATGTCCTTGTTCTTTCATTTTATTTTGTTGTAATTTCTTTATTTATTATATTTTATGGAACAATTGTGCTGCAACAAATCAGAAAATAAAAAGGTATCCTTCAACACAGGTAGTTCATAAAGCAATTTGAGGCGCACTGTTCTATATCATCCATCTCTAATCTCTCTCCTCCTATTCTTTCTTAAACTCATTGACAGTATGTTTTTTACCCCCTGTATTAGTTTTGTAGGGCTGCCATAACAACGTACCAAAACACTGAGTGGCTTAAAACAACAGATTTTTTTTCTTTCACAGTTCTTGAGACTAGAAGTTTGATGTTAAGTTGTTAGCAGGGCCACGCTCCCTCTGGAGTCTCTACGGGACAACGTTTCCTTGCTTCTTTCAGCTTCTGGTGGCCTTTGGTATTACTTGACTTATAACAGCACAATTCCAATCTCTACCTCTATCTTCACATGACCATCTCCTCTCTCTCTCTCTCTCTCTCTCTCTCTTTGGGATTTAAGCCCACTCTAATCCAGTATGATTTCATCTTGATCCTTAACTAATTATATTTACAAAAACCCTATGTCCAAATAAGTCACATTCTGAGGTTCCAGGTAGACATGAATTTTGGGGGGACAGTTGTCAGTCCACTATACTCTTCCTATTCCCCACATTGCATTTATCTGCATTTCTACAATAGCCTTCATATTGCTAAATCAAATGGTCAACTCTCAGTCGTCATGTAACTTGACTTATATACATTACGACCATATAGTCATGGTTTCCTGAGATAGTTATTTTAAAACTGTTGCTTATTATTATTTTGGTTTCCAGGACAACACAATAGTTTGATTTATCTCCCTACCTCTAGTTTATCCTTCTGTCTCCTCTATCTCTCTAGCCTTCTCAGTCTTCTCCCCCCGTCTCCCCAGCCCCTTAAATTTGGTTTGCCACAGTGTTCAGTTCTTGGTCTTCTTCTCTTCTCTCTCTATACATACATTGTCTCACTCAGTAACATCATGATTCCAAAGGTTTAAATATGCTTATAGGTCCTCAACTCCAAAATGTGTATCTTCTTATTGACTTCTCTTGAACTCCAACTTTGCGAATATAATTGATTATTCAATATCCCTACTTGGTGACTAACAGAAAACTCAATTATGTTAAAAAGCAGAATGTCTAACTTTCCCACATATTCTGTTGAACAAATGGCTCCCTCCATTTCAGTAGTGAAGAGTAGTTTCTTGGCAAAAAAAAAAAAAAAAAAAAAAGTGGTCAGGATCGATCTTATAGAGATTTTATTTGAACAAAGACTTGAAGAATGTGAGGGAGTTACAGCTGGAAAGCATTCCAAATAAAACAGCAACTAATACTAAAGCCTGAGAGGAAGAAGCATATCCTGTGTGTGCTTGGAATGGCAAAGAGGTCAATATGGCTGGAAAAGAATGGATAAAGAGCGTACAGTAGCAAAGGGGGACAAATCGTATACAGTCTTTCAGCATGTTACAAGGATTTTGACTTTTATTCAGAGACATTACGGTATTTTTTAGAAGTTTTTTACCTCCTCAGGGGAAGTAGATAGTTTTTCTTAAAGTATAACCTATATACAGAAAATTGAAAAAGTCAGAATCATTGCAATCAAGAAATTTGCGTGTAATTAATATATGTGTCTACCAGCACCCATATCAAAACAGGATATCATTACCAACATCCCATAAGCTCCTCTCAGGTCCCATTCCAATCATTAGCCTCAAACCATGTCTCCAAGAGTAAAGAAATTCTGATCTCTAACAACATAGATACATGGATAAATGCAAACAAATATAATATAGATACATTATATCTCTATATACCATAAAGATCATATAGATAAATAAAATCACATAGTGTGTACTTTTTGGGGTCTGACTTCTTTGGCTCAATTTAGCCCTACTTCATGGGAATTAAAAGGGCTTCTCAGTAAAACTATAGTAGAGCCGTTATTTAACAAAGAAAACTTTCTGGGGGTGATGAAAATAATCTCTTTGACTGGTGCAAAAGTAATTGTGGTTTAAAAGGTTAAAAATAATTGCAAAAAAACCACGTGATTGCTTTTGCACCAACCTAGTACATCCTGATTGTGGTGATGGGGAAGTGATAGTACCCAGCTATCAAAATTCATGGAACTGTACGCGTAAGAAGAGTGAATTTTACCACATGTAAATTATACCTTCACAAACTTGACTGTAAAAAAACGTGGCACATTAGGACTGGGGGGTCTTAAGCTATAGGAGTCCAGTAACAGGATTGGTTTTTACACTTCTATTATTAATGTGTATCAGCCATGTCCCTTTTGTCAACCATCTCCTGTGTCTTGAAGCTTATTTCAGGTTAACTCCCAGTCTTCTCCTTTTAGACTCCTGATTGGTTCAGTTAATAACTTTTTTTTTTTTCCTTCTTGTTTAGAGCATTTTGCTCTACGATCGTGTATAGAGAAGTTGTTCTCCCACAACCAGCTGCACCTTAATGAGGTTAGAAACGCACAACATGGTTGTCTACCACTGCTTCCTAATGAGGACTGGGAGCAAAACCCTTTTACCTCCAAACAGCTTTGGTCATGGTTGGCCCTGAAATGAACATGTTCAATACACTAATGGATTTTCAAATTGCACTATTTAATAAAACATAGATAAAGCTGACCATTTAGCTAACTCCTTGTCATTTTCTAAAATCATCAGGCTTTATCTGTTATCATCCTGCCTCACAATCTGTAGTTCCTTTCCACTGATTTTGACTACAGAAGTTTGATTGACGAAGCTTTTGGGGTTTCTTCTAAAATGATAGAATATTGAGTCATTGGTTAAGATGCTGAAATTTTGAGCCTAGATGACTGAAATATTACAGTTTACTTGCAGATATAATCTAGGAATAGATACATTTAAATTGAATTCAAATTCATGAAAGAAGTACTGGAATAGAATCACCACTAAAAATCGGAAATAGCTATCAGTTGTAATTTTGATTAATTTTGATTAATGGATAATTAAGAAAGAGTGTATTTTTGAGACCTTAGTTCTTCAATTTGTGTTGGGACCATAAAGGCTTATTTTTCCTTTCCTCTAATCCTCTGTAGCGACGGGTTAAGAAGTGAAAAACGTATAATCGCTAACTGCTATTTTGTCTGCAAGGCCAGGCAGAATAAGTCTAAATGACATTTTTCATTTACTTAACAAGCGTGATATAAATTTATGCTCTGCACAAGATGCTGTGCTGGCAGCGGTGGGCACAGCTTCCGCCCTCCCACAGGGTGCCTCCAGTGGGAGTGACTGATAAGTAAGTCACTATATAAATTGCAATTCGATATGTTGTAGGAGTGCAGAAGATGGAGCAATCAATCCTGACTTGGGGGGCAAAGGGAAACTTTTGAATTGGATCTTAAATAAGTGAGATCTCAAATGGGGCAAATAGAGGAAAAGCATACCAGCAGATGGTGGTAAAACTACAAAGACAAGAAAGACATTTTTCGGGGAGACGAAATAATACGACGTGACTCATCTGAAGTATGAAGAGATATAAGTAGAAATTTGTACCTATAGAGAATTTAGGCAATGTAATGGAAGACGTTAAGCTTCCCAGTTATTAGTAGTTACTCTTCCACTTATGATCACCTGTTCTGTCTGCCTTCTCCATTCGATTCTGTCTTAATGAGGGAAGGACCAGATTTTATCTTTTTGAACACCTCATCACCAGAGCCTAGCACAGAGCCTTGCACATATTAGGCAATTAGTGAATATTTATTAAGTGAATAAATTAATGTCATGTTAAGGATTTTCACAGTTACTTTATGTTGCATATGAAATATCCAACTGCCCAGAAAGAAACACTTTTGAAGAAAGAAGTGAAATAACTCAAGCCGTGCTTCGAAAACATCACATAAGGCTTATAAAATAAATTTTACAGGAATCAGAAGAAACTGAAGGTGTGGGATTGTTCAGGAGATATTACAATATTCAACTGAGAAATTCTGAGTGGGTGGGATGAAACTTGAGAAGACCACGTGAATTATAATCTAATAGAAGTGGAATCACTAGGGTTGGAACTGTCGTTAAATGTGAGGGGTCAGGAGTTATACCTGAACAATGACACTAAAAGTAACATTAATTGAGGATAGAAACAAAAGGAAATCAACAGAATCTTAGTAATAAAAGCAAATTTTACTTTTATAATATAGGTCTTTCCTAAGTACTTTCTCTTTCAATATCATCACCCTATAATGTAAGGTAGGGAGAATGGTATCTCAATAAATATTGCCATGAACTTGATATCTCTTTATATCAGCGGTTCTTAAAGTATAATCCTTGGGCCAGTAGCATCACGATCCCCTCAGAAGTAATCAGAAATGCAAATTATCAGGATTCAAGTCAGATTTACTAAGCGAGAACATCAGAGGCCCAGCAATCTGTTTTAATAACTCCAACAAATAGTTCTGGTGTATACTCAAGTCTGAAATACCACTCTCTACATCAATCTACTTACCTCTCTCCTGAGACTTTGGGATGCGTTCAGAGAATGGCTTATTTAGGGACATCAGGTTCTTAAACATTTATGTGCTTTAGAACCATTAAGGCAGTTCTTGAAATTTACCCAATGTTGAACCCTAAATTCTGATTTGCTACATTGGATATAAAACACTGGAATCTGCAGATGATTTCAGAAGTTTCTCAGCTTGACTATTTTAACCTATATTTCTTTAAAGATAATGTTATGTATAAAATGTATGGTATTGTGATACCTTTATTTTACATTATTAATGACTCTCTTAATTCCTAAAATTACTACTTTGCCATAAAAACTGTTTTGCCACAATAAACAATGCTACAGTAGACTTTTGTTGCTATTGAAGTTAATATTTGCAGGCTGTATCATTTTTCAGATCTTTAGCTTTTTCTCTACCATTATAATTTAGATACATTTTGAATGATAAAATACAGCTATATTTTGTTTTCTTATGTGAGTCTATTGTCCAACTTTTGAATTTAAACCATTTACTGAGATTACTAATACAATTGTACTTACTTTGATAGTTTTACTTTTTATTCAGTGTTTTTTTTTTATTTTCTTCCTTTCGATTCCTTTTCAAGTTTCATTTGGATTAGTTGTTTCTTTTCCTTTCTAATGGCTTTCAGTTAACCTTATTTTTAAAGAGCTTTATTGAGTTATAATTGACATACAGTAAACTATATATATATTTTTTACATGCAATTTGATAAGTTTGACATATTTATATGCACAGGAAACCATCATACAAATCAATATAACAAATGCATTTATAACCCTGAAAAGTTTCCTCATGCTCCTTGATACTCCTTGCCTTCTGCCTCTCTCCACTCCCCTCCATAGAAGCTGGCGCCTACCTTCTTTCGCTCACCATACTTATTTTGAGATTCATACATGTTGCTTGTATCAACAGTTAACTTCTTCTTTTCTGAGTATCATTCTATTATATGTATTTATGATCATTTGTTTTTCCATTCATATGTTGATGCACATTTAGATTATTTTCAGTGTTTGTTACAGATAAAGCTGCTATGAGTATTTATGTACACTGTTTGTGTGAAAGTTTGTTTTCATTTACCTTGCTTAAAAACCTAGAAGAAGAATGGCTGGATCCTATGACAAATGCATGTGTAACTTTTTAAGAAGCTGCCAAAATGTTTGACAAAGTGGTTGTACCAATGTACCTTACCAACAGCAGGGTATGAGTGTTTTAGTTGATCCATGTCTTTGCCAGTCCTTAGTGTGGCTGGTTTTCAGTTTGTTGGTTTGTTTTCTTTTGTTTTTAATTTTAGTAATTCTAATAGGTGTATAGTGGTATCTCATTGTGGTTTTAATTTGGAAATTAGTTTCCTTAATGACTAATGGGTCTCTCCTTTTCTTCATGTAGATCTGATTTCTGAACAATATGATTTTCCTTCTCTCTAAAGCACTTTTTTTTTTTTTTAACATTTCTATCAAGGCAACAAATTCCTCTAGTTTTCATTTGTCTGAAAAAAATCTTCGTTTTGCTTACACTTTTGAAGGATAATTTTGCAGGGTGTAGATTTCTAGGTTGGTCTTTTTTCTTTCAACACTTCACTTCTCTCTGCTCTACACTTGCATGATTTCTGAGAAGTCAGTGTGGTTCTTTGTTCCTCTACAGGTAACAAGTGTTCTTCTTCTGGCTTCTTTCAGGATTCTTTTTTCTTTATCTTTAATTTTCTGTAGTTTGAAAATGATATGCTCAGCTGCAGTTTGGTGGGTAGCATTATCCTGCTTGGTATCCTCTGAACTTCCTGGATCTGTTCTTTTCAATTTGTTTTGTTTTGCTTTTTGGTGACTTAACATTGATCTGGAGGAAATGCTCACTCATACTATTATGTCAAATATTCCTTCTGTTCCTTTCTCTTTTTTTCTCCTCTGGTGTACCCATTGTATTGCATATGTTACACCTTTTGTAGTGTCCTACAGTCCTTGGGTATTCTGTTTTATTTTTTTTTTTCAGTCTTTGTTCTCTTTGTTTATTTTCAGTTTTGAAGTTTTCTATTGAAATTTGCTCAAGCTCAGAGATTCTTTCCTCAGCCTTGTCCAGTCTACTAATAAGCCCATCAAAGACAGCCTTTGTTTCTGTTACAGTGTATTTGATCTCTAACATTTCTTTTTGATTCTTTCTTAGGATTTCCCTCTCTCTGCTTATACTGCCCATCTGTTCCTGCCTGCTGTCTACTTTATCCATTGGAGTCCTTAGTATATTAATCATAGTTATTTTAAATTTCTAGTCTGATAATTCCAACATTCCTGCCATGTCTGGTTCTGATACTTGCTATGTCTCCTCAAACTGTGTATTTTACCTTTTGGTATGCCTTGTTATTTCTTGTTGATAGTCCGACATCCTGACTGGCTAAAATAAACTGCTGTAATGGAACTTTAGGTATGTTATGGTGAGGAGTGGGGGATAGTAAATGTTCTATGATCCTACGATTAGGTCTCTGTCTTTTAGTGAGTCTTTGGCTCTGGACTGTGACCTTCACAATTGTTTCTTTTTCTCCCCCATCCAGGTGGAACAGAATGGCTAGAGTAGGATGGAGTTGGGTATTTTTCTTCTTCCACATGAAAGACTAGATTCAGCTGGAGTCAAGTATTTCCCTTTCCCTATGTTAGGCTCTGATAATACCTCAACAGGTTAATATAATTACAGTGACAGTATGGTTAACTAGTTTCCCCTGAGCTCAGACCTTAAGAACAGAGTGATCTGCATTTTTCAAAATGGTTTCTTTTCCTCTTTCCCTGCTGAAAATACAAGGGGATTTTTCCCTATTTACGAGGGCTCTTGCTCGAGCTTTTGGAGGTAAATCTCAATACTGTGGGGTCCCCTCCCATGACTGGTCCCTGAGGAGTTTTTAACTCTCAGACTTTCCACGCTGAGCCTCCAGTAGTTTGTCAATTACAGTTCATATTTCCCTACGCCAGCACTGGTTCCTGAGGCAGTTTCTACTCACGATTCTCTGCTCCAGTAAGTTTATAATTTCTTTTTTATTCTGTCAGTCTAACTAAAAGTTTGTCAGTTTTGTTAGATTTATACCTAAGTATTCAATTTTTGTTACTGTTATACATGGTATTTTTAACTTAAAATTGTATTGTTCATTTCTGGTTTATAAGAAAGCGATTGACTTTTGTACATTGAACTTGTACCCTTTGATTTTGTTATACTTGCATATTAATTCTAGGACTTTTTTTGTTCATAAATTTGTTAGTTTTCTACACAATCAAATCATATGTAAATAACAACCGTTTTATTTCTTTTCAAACTATATACCTTCCTTCTCCCCTACCCCCCCACCCGCCCACTTATTGAGCTAATTAAGATTTCCAGTATGATGTTAAATAGGTGAAGGAAGAAAGGATTTTTCACCATTAAATAGTGTTAGCTTTTTTTGTTGTTGTTGTTGTATATGTTCTTGAACAAATTGAGGAAGTTCCCTCTATTCCTAGTTTGCTGAGAATTGTTAACATGAGTGGGTTTGGCTTTTGTCAAATGCTTATTCTACATTAACTGTATGATCATATGATTTCTAAAAAAACAAAAACAAAAAACAACAAACAAAAATCCTGTGTGTATCCTGTGATAGTGGATTAATCAATTGATTTTTAAGGTTAAACTTGTCTTGCATATCTAGAGTAAATCCCTCTTGTTCATGGTGAGTAATCCTGTATAAATTATTTGCTTGGATTCGTCAATATTGTGTTGAGGATTTTTATATCTATATTCATGAAAGCTGTTGCTCTGCAGTTTTTCTTTCTTGTTCTGCATCTCTAGTCTGTGGCCTTTGTGGTGGTTTCTTTTGTGGGTTACAGGCAGACCTGGGAGATGTTGTGGGTTCATTGTGAGACCACCACAATAAAGAAAGTATCACAATAAAGTGCGTCATAATCTTTTTGCTGATGGAGGGGCTAACCTTCAATTTGTAAAATAGTCAACATATGTGAAGCACAATAAAGCAAAGAGCAATACAACGAGGTTTGCCTATCGTTTTCCTATAAGCCCTCTATTCAGTTCCCTAGCTCTAGTATCCCAAATAAAAATTGCTTTGAGGCCTTGAACTCTGTTTACTATGGGTTTTTGTTGTTGCTCATTTTCTGTACATGAGACAGGAAGGTTAGAAGAGACTGAAGGGAAGAGAATTCCATTCCTCTGAGCTGGGATAAGATTCTGACAGACTTTTTCCCCTGGAGATTAGCCCTTTGTTATGGAAAAGGCTCTGGGTGTATTTCAAAATGATTATTCCTCCCTTTTCCTGCCAGAGCAATTAGGGAATTTTTTTTTTTTTTTGACACTCAAATCTGAGAACCTGGTACTGTAGTCCTTGGAATAAATCCCATGAAAAATTGAAGCACTTAAATGACAGCAGCTCCCAAGCAGATTTTCACTGTCATGCTAGTCCATGCATTTCATCAAAATTTCCATTAAGCCTGCCTACCAGTTTATGGCTCCAGGACTTCTGTTCTAGTTAACAGTGTTCAGCTGTGTGTCTCTGGATACACCTGTCTCCATATTTTGGTGTGGCAGTTTGCCCTGCATTCTCAGGGCTCTGATGGATCCGACAAAAGCCATTGATTTTCACTTTGCCCAGCTTTTTCTTATTATAAGAGTGGGAGTGACAACTCCCAATCTCTTGACATGTCAGAGCTGAAACTGGAATTCTATCTCCAGTTTATTTTTCATCTCAAATGCTGTAGTTTTATCTCTCAAAGTTCAATTCCAGTGCTTTCTATATAATCCATGTCTCTATTGAATTTTTTGAAATATAGACTTCAATGTAGAACATATTGAACATACGGAATACAGCTGTAACTTTTAAAAATATTTTTATTAAAATATAGCTAACACACAATATAATATTAGATTAGGGTGTACATGGTAGTTATTCAACATTTGTGTACCTAAAGAAGTGATCACCATAAGTCCAGCAACCATCTGACACTGTACAACGTTATCACAATATTTATGACTATATTCCCAATGCTGTGCTTTCACATCCCCATGACTTACTTGTTTTATACCTGGAAAATTGAACCTCTTATTCTCCTTCACCTCCTCCCATGTTTTAATTTTCCAATTATAATTGACATTAAATATTATTTTATATTAATTTCAGGTGTATGGCATTGTGGTTAGACATTTATATAATTTAAGAAGTGATCCCCCTGACTAGACTAGTACTCACCTGACACTATTCATAGTTATTACCATATCATTGACTATATTCCTTATGCTGTACTTTACATCCCCATGACTAATTTGTAACTACCAATTTATAATTCTTAATGCCTTCACCTTTCTCACCCTGCCCCCCAACCCCCTCCCATCTATCACCCCAATAAATCTAGTACCCATCTGATACCATACATAGTTATTAAATATTATTCACTATATTCCTTATGCTGTAACTTACATCCCCATGACTACTTTGTAACAACCAATTGTACTTCTTAATCCCATCCCCTTTTTCACCCATTCCCAACTGTCCTCCCATCTGGCGATCATCAAAATGTTCTCTGTATCTATGAATTTGTTTCCATTTTGTTTGCCTGTTTATTTAATTCTTTAGATTCCACATATAAGCAAATCACACTGCATCTGTCTTTTGCTGCCTGGCATACTTCACTCAGTACAATATCATCCAGGTCCATCCATGCTGCCACAGATAGTGAGAACCCATTTCCTTTCTTGGCCGAGCAATATTCCATTGTATATATGTACCACCTACTCTTTATCCATTCATCCATGATGGACACCCAGGCTGCCTCCACATCTTGACCATTGTAAACAATGATGCAGTGAACATATGGACTCACACTTCCCTTGGAAGTAGCATTTTGGGTTTCTTCAAATAATTACTCAGAAGTGGAATTAATGGGTCATTCTCCGTCATTTGTTATAGCCTTCGTTTTAAAGTCTCTTTGGTGTGGTATAAATATTTTTTTTGTTTTTTGTTTCCATTTTCATGAAATACCTTTTCCCCATCCCTTTACTTTCAGTCTGTGTGCGTCTTTTGATCTGGTGAGTCTCTTGTAGGCAGCATATGTAAGGGTCTTGTTTTCTTATCCATTCAGCCACTCTGTCTTTTGATTGGAGCACTTAATCCATTTACATTGAAAGTAATTGTTGATAGGTATGTAGTTATTGCCATTTTATTATTCATATTTTTTTTTATTTATTTACCTATTTATTATTTATTTATTTATTTATTTATTTATTTTTTGTCTTAAGTCCCTCTAACATTCCTTGTAATACTGGTTTGGTGGTGAGGAACTCTTTTAGCTTTTTCTTGTCTGGGAAGCCCTTTATCCGTCCTTTGATTCTAAATGATAGCTTTGCTGGGTAGAGTAATCTTGGTTGTAGGTCCCTGGTTTTCATCACTTTCAATATTTCGTGCCAATCCCTTCTGGTCTGCAAAGTTTCTGTCAAGAAATCAGCTCACAGTCTTATGGGAGCTCCCTTGTAGGTAACTAACTGCTTTTGTCTTGCTGCTTTTAAGATTCTCTCTTCTTTGTCTTTAACCTTTGGCATTTTAATTATGATGTGTCTTGGTGTGGGCCTCTTTGGGTTCATCTTTGGGACTCTGTGCTTCCTGGACTTGAATATCCACTTCATTCACCAGATTATGGAAGTTTTCAGTCATTATTTCTTCAAATAGGTTTTCAATTCTTTGCTCTCTCTTCTCCTTCTGGCACCCCTATAATGTGAATGTTGGTACATTTAATGTTGTCCCAAACACCCCTTAAACTCTCCTCATTTTGTGGATTTTTCTTTTTCTTTTTGCTGCTCTGATTGGGTGTTTTCTGCTACCTTATCATCTAAATCACTGATTTAATTAGCTGCTTCATCTAATCTACTGTTGATTCTCTCTAATGTATTTTTCATTTCATTCCCTTTAATATATTTTTCATTTTATTTCTGACTGGTTCTTTTTTATGTTTTCTATCCCCATTTATATGTTTCTATTCTCTTTGTTGAAGTTCTCCCTGAGATCACACTGAACATACTTATAACCAGTGTTTTCAACTCTGCATCTGGTAGATTGCTTGTCTCCATTTTGTTTAGTTCTTTTTCTGAAGCTTTGTTCTGTTCTTTCATTTGAGAAATGTTTCTCTGTCTCCCCATTTTGGCTGCCTCCCTGTGCTATGGATACCAGAACAGGAAAGAACCCAAGCGGCACTCAGAGAGTTAGGAGAGTCAGCTTTGTTATGCTGGTGGGCTCAGTGGCATCTTTCCCAAAATACTGAGCCTCTAGCAAGGTTTTGAGCAGGTTTTTATGGGTTGGGAACTTCCTTAAGTTGGGGAAGGGGTAGTATTGTCTGGTGATTGGCTCAAGGTGTGGCTTGGAGGGGGTTATGTGGAAGTGGGCTGGGACTTAGGCTGGGGACTTCTCTCTCCGCTGAGCCACCATTTTAGCTCAGTTCCACGTGGCAGGGAACCATTTTAAGGTCAGTTTCTCCATCACCTGTGTTTGTTTTTTATGTAGGGCTGCTATGCCTCCCAGTCTTAGTAGAGTGGCCTTATGTAGTAGGTGTCCTGCGGGTCCCAGTGGTGCAGTCTCCTTGATCACCAGAGCTGGGTGCTCCAAGTGTGTCCCTTGTATGGGTTTTATGTGCTCTCCTGTTATAGTTGAGACTTGATTGCTGTTTGCATGTCAATAGGAGGGATTGTCCCTCAGGCTGATTGGCTGTGAGGACTGGCTGTGACTATAGTGGAGAAACTGTTGTGCAGTGGCAGACCTTACACAGCAGAATTTGCGTTGGTGGGGCTCTGTCCAGTCTGCCCTTTGGGTATGTCATCTTTGGAGGTGGCTTGTGATGGTGTCTCCCAGTCTGAAGCTGGCCACTGGGATTGCTAGCCCCAGGGCCACCTGGGAGTGGATCCACTGCAGGCCAAGTTCAGCTGCAGTCTGTGTCCTGCCTGGGGCCATCTGGCATGAGCCACAAAGTGATCCAGAGATGGTCGCCAACCATGCTGTGCTTGGAGGTGCCTTGAGAGGCCAAGCTATGAACCAAGGATGGCTATATTTACTGCCAGGCTTAGCTCTGCTCAGCCAGAGCTATGGAACATGCAGAAGCCAGATGCTGCTTGTTTGGGTGTTGTGAACCTTTGAGAGATTTTAGGAATATCTGAAGCATGAGCCAAGGCAGGCCATTTATATGGAAAATCCCCTGGAAGTGTCTTGGGTGTGCCTGAAAGTTGGGTGGGGCGTGGTGTCAGGGAATCAGTAGGGCAGAACAGATGAAAGGTGATAGCCAGTTTGAAGGAGACGCAGACTGGCATATGTTTGTGTCTGTATGCTGGGAGTGGGGAGGCTCAGCAATCAAACAATGACTTTTGCCAGCTCCTCTGTCCTGGAGAAAGCCTCCCCTACAGCCCTTGCACTGAAGCTAGACAATTCAGTTCCTCCCCGTATTTCCCTGGTGCCTTTCCAGCTGTTGCCCCAGAGCTGGAGCTCAGAGCAAGAGCGAGTGAGTTCATAAGCAAGTAAGTCCATGTGTGGTCCCTTTGAGAGGAGCACCTGGGAATGCAGCCGCCCTCTGTCTCACTCAGCCACAATCTCTGCTGGTTTCACAGCCAAAAATAATGGAGACTACTCTCCCCAGCACTGAAACTTTGGGCTAAGGATGAGCTCAGCCAATAGGGGCTCCTTGCTCCTCAGTGGGGGTACCTCTGTAGCCAAGATATCCCTTCTGATTTTTAATAGTCACACACGAGTGTTGGACCATCCTGTTCTGCATCTCTGCCCCTCCTAGCAGTCTCAAGTTGGCCTTTTCTCTATGTCCATAGTTGCAGGGCTTTGATTCAGGTAGGCTTCAGGTGATTCTCAGTAATGGTTGTTCTGTGGTTTAGTTGTAATTGAAGTGGTCCTGTGAGGAGGTAAGCACAGCATTTACCTACTCCAATGCCATCTTGACTGGAAATGAGCTATAACTTTAATGCCATCATCTACTGATTTAAGAGCCATGACATATCTGAATTGATCTTGAGGAATTGATTTTTCTCCTCATTATAGACCACATCTTCCTGTCTGTTTTTTCTGTTTGATTTGATTATTTTTGATTGGATGATAGATATTACGAATTTCACTTTTTTGTATGATGGGCATTTTTATATTTCTATAAATATTCTTGAGCGTTTTTCTAGATGCATTTAAGTTACTTGGAAACAGTTTAATACTATTGAGTCTTGGTTTTCAAGTTTGTTAGGTGAGAACAGAGCAATCAGTGCATAATCTGGAGATAATTATTCTAATCTTGCGTGAACACAAGACACTGTTACAACAACAATAACAACAACAACAACAACAACAAAATTCAGTTAGTTTCTACATGCATGTCCTGACCAGTGCTGAGCTGAATACTGGAGGAGGACTCTGTGCAGAGCTCTGGAATTCTCTCTCTGTGTGGCATTCTTTTCTCTAGTATTTGTCCTCCTCAGACACTCATTCCATCTCCTCAACTAAGGAATTCCACAAGGCACTGCCTGCATTCCTCTTTCCTGGATGCAGCTTAGAAACTTTCTCCAGGCAGTAAATTGGGGCAATTCTGGGACTCACCTTATTTGTTCCTTGTCTCTCAGGGATCACTCTCCTCATTTGCCCCCTACCCATATATATTTGTCCACATTTTGCTTGTTTCAGGTAGGAGAACACATCCACATCCTGTTATTGTATATTGGCTGGAACAAAAATTTCTAAATAATTTACTAAAATATGCCAGAATTTATATTTATATTTTCATTCTAGTGTATATATTGTCCCATTTCCCCCTCTCTCTATATATGTATGTATATGTGTACACATATGTGTACACATATCTTCACCCTGCCCATTGCAAACATTAGCTTGACTCAATTTTCTCTGTGATATCACTTAAGAAGATAAACTTACGTTTTAAATGTGAAAAGCATGTGTGTGTAACAGAAATGCCTCCTCCTTTTGCGTTTTCAAGCATAGAAAAGGGGAACTTGCCTCATTAGATAATTGGATCGTTAAAATTCCACATATTCTTGGGGTTCATTAAGCAACATTCTAACAGCATAGAAAGCTCTTATTTAGGTGAAAAAAAATCCTGGAATATAGATCTGAATGTGCTTTTTTTTTTTTTTTCTTTCTGCTACTGCCCAGACATTGGCACAATATCTATTCACAATGTATTTTCTCATGTCACCAATGTAAGTTTCATTTAGGTTACCTACTATTATTTATTCTCTGAAATAGACCTTATCTGCCTCATCAATTCTAGAACAAACAAAATAATATATCATGGGCCAGAGGATTATATTTGGAGGCCTATGGATGCATTTCTTAACACTAAAGACTAATTGCATTACCAATTTGCCATTCTTGATTAATAGAGCTTTCTTTCTTTCAGGAGGATCCTTGTAAAAGAAACTCAAGAGGCTTTTTAAACTCATGTTAGTTTCTGAAAATATTGTTTTATTTTGCGCCTAAAGAGTTTTAACCTCCTAAAAATGGAATAGTTAACTTTTAGCTACTTTTCCGAAAAGATAGAAAATCAGAGGTTTAAATCATCAAATAGGAATTCTTTTATACATGCAGCTTGAGCCAAGTTGAGATTTAACTATACCTGACCACTTACTACCAAACAAAGATGACTTTTAAGAGAGTATCTATTTTCCATTTAAAGGTAATTATAATTTTGATTTTTACTAAAATATTGTGAAAAAATTGGCTAAGAAGTTCAGTATTGAATCCTTTTACAAATACTGGTCACTTGACCCAAGTTAACTCACAAGATAGGGGCTTCAGATCACAGAAAGGAAAGGAAAAAATTCTTTTCCTTCGTGTACAGAACATATTACTGTTTCTACACTAATTATTTTGTTATATCACTCAAGTGCAG
Organism: Rhinolophus sinicus; assembly: GCF_036562045.2. Classification (NCBI taxonomy): domain Eukaryota; kingdom Metazoa; phylum Chordata; class Mammalia; order Chiroptera; family Rhinolophidae; genus Rhinolophus; species Rhinolophus sinicus. The sequence continues at coordinate 41,713,454 of NC_133764.1, read as the reverse complement.
AGGCTCTCAACTGTGTAAAACCCAACATCTCCTTTATGCAACAAATGTTTTGGGAAATTGTCTTTGATATCATTAAACAAAACCCCCATTTGCAAATACATATAATTCCTTAATTATAATGTAAATAAATAAAATAAGTATATGTTATAATACATTAATATGTATTTAAGTATGTAAATACTCAGGTATAAATATACTAGAGCACATGATAAAATATTCAGATGCTCACACTTATAGGATCCCTGTGAATATAATAATTTTTATTCATATGTAACATAGACTTAGGTTTGAGATTTAGCTAATTAGAACTAGGAGTTTCACTTACGTGAATGCCCATAGGGACATTTGAAATTCATATAGCATGCAAAACTTCACTGTTATGTTTGTCCCTTGAATTGTAGGATATCTAACATTCAAGATACCTGCTACTGTATGCAAATTATACCTCCTAATCATTGTGGTAAACAGAAAAATGTCTCTACAAAATTTCAAAACAATGTACCATCTCCTCTGAGAAATAACTGCTTTTAAAGTTTGCATCTGCAAGGAAACTGGAGGGCCATCAACATTACCACAGCGAGAACAGGCAGCCAGGGTGTTTTATTACTATGGGCATCAACTGGAGTGGATGGAGGAGAGGGACAAGAGAGACATGAGCTCTTGAGAGACAATTAGAAAGCCTTCCAGAACACTGGGGCAAAAGGCTGATGGGAACTTCAGGTTGGCCCAAAAGTAGTTATTTTGGTTTCAGCCAAACCCATAGGCTGGTGAGGGTATACACTCTATTACTATATTTGTATAGACAAGTATTCACTATTCGTATGTTGCCTACTTTAAAGAAGGATTTGCGTATTCATGTTAAAGATGTATAAATTAGAAGACATAAATGCATAGACCTACAATTTAATTTAATTCAACCAATTTACGAGTATATTGAGAGCTGGTTCTATGTCAGTTATTGTTGTATGTTAATGGAAGCAAATAAAACCCTGTTCTCAAACCTCGTTGTATACACACACACACACACACACACACACTGCAAAATTAGTTCCCTTTAGTAGAAATAACATGTGATTGGAATCTCCTTGTACCATCTTACAATAATAAATATACTCCAAGGAGGCTTATCACCTGCAATAGAATTTTAAAAAAGGCCTATTAGTGTTTTCCCATATTGCCATTATGTTAAACATGGGTGAAATATTAGTTTCCAGGTAAAATGTAGCTCTAAAGAACAGAACAGATCCAATATTAGGATGGCCATTTACTCAATACATTGTTTTCTACTCATAATTATTAGAAGAATTTAGTACTCTTGAGAAATCAGATATTTGTAGTTGTATCATATCTTGTAGAGTACCAAAGAAGCGAGTCTATTTCCTATTGGCTATGCTCCATAAATCAAAGAGAGCATCAGAGATAATTTCTCTTGGAGTAACATAGGTAACTATCAATATGCTATGGGTTTCAGATGTGACAAGTGTTTTCTACCATATTATTTCTTCAGCTGACTCTACTATAATCTCAGAAATTCATGTTGATTATTCATAAGGTTCTCCCACTCAAATTAAAATTAAGCCTTACTTGAAGGTGATATTAAATAGATGTTCAATAATTTTTCTTAACTGATTTATCACTTAGTTAATTGTCTGACAGAATCCAGAGAAAATAGGATAGAAAAAGTCATACAACATTTACTGGTGACAAAGAGGACAAGAGTGAATCAAAATCCTAAGTAGGAGGAGCAGAGTGCAAATCATTTATATATTAATTAACAAACATTTATTTAGCAGCTGTTACATGCCAGGTACTTTTTTTTGTTTGTTTTTGCCACTGGAATTGCAGTAGTGAAATCGATAAACTCAATCTTATTCTATAGGAGCTTAAAATAAATTTACAATAGGAACTGTGATAGGAAGAGGTGAGGATGAAATTTTAGTTTGGTTGAATATAATCAGCAAAGGTCTCACCGAGAAGTGAATTTTGAGTAATAGTTTAAATAAAATGAAGGTCTTTAGCTATGCAGATGTCTGGGGAAAGTGTTCTCTAAGCAAAATAAATAGGTTCAAAGGCAGAGAAGGAGGCACTTGGTTGACCTCTTCAAGTAACAATAAGGAAGACCAAATGACTAGATAAGAAATAACGAGACAGAAAACAGTAGGAGATGAAATTAGAGGGTAATAGGGGCCTGATCATGCAGGATCTTATGTTCAAATAAGTTCTTTGACTTTGATTCTGAAATGGATAGTGATTGGATTGTTTCTTGCCTACGTGTTTTGTTTTGGGGGTAAATTTATGCTCAGAAACAGAGATTGTCTTTACTAATAGCTTTTATTTAAAATAGGTTCACTGTGGGGATTATAGTAATTTCACAAGCCAGTAGCATACAGGATTATGTCTCTTAATAGGCCAGTAAAAAATAACATACTCCAAAGCAATGGTAGATTCATTACACTATTGTTTCAGACAAGAGGAGATAAAACGAATAAAGTCCAAATTTCATTAAAGTGTACCTTTATACCAGTTGGTATTTGGGAGAGACTGCTTGGCCAACCAAGAGTTGATGTACAGCTTCCAGCGCAAAAGTAAAAGTCCTTTGTTGCTAGAGCATGTTGCTAGGGAACGCCTGCACCAGTGTTGATGCGCAAGATATTCTCCTTCACAGGGCTGCTGCATGGCTTTTGCCACTGATTGTAGAAGAGTTGCCTTTATTGGGCCAGTAGCTAATGCCCCAAACGGTTTTCTGAGAGCTATTTAGATAAACAAAGAATAGCCTTGACCAGGCTGAATACTCTCTGATTGTCCTCACAAGCTCTGGGTATTTATAGTCTACATGTCCGCTTGCCATTGTTGTTCCTTCATATGTTGTTATCGATAAGCCCCAGTGGTACATCTCAGCAGCTGAGCTGTTGAGTGTTTATCAAGGGCAACAGATAAGATGATGACATCTTGACACAGTTTACTTCACTCTTATATCACGACTTTACTTATAAAACCAACTTTATTCTTCGACCAGAACAACTTTACTCTTAAAAACAACTTCAGTTTGGGTCATAAACAAGTGAACAAGTTTACTGATTTGAAATCATACTAAACTGATACACAATCGGAATGTCATGATCTCATATTAAAATAATCACTCTGTTGTTTTAAGGATCAAAGAGTTCAACGTGAGAATATTTGGCAAGTTAATGATATAATCCAATCTAGAAAAAATGTTGGCAGATGGGTTATTAAGAAGCCCTTGGCATCTGAGTATGTTTTTAAGGTAGATCTAACAGGATTAATGAGGGACTACAAATGGCCTGAGAGAGCAGTCAAGGATGACATCAAGATTTTTGCTTGAGCAACTAGAAGCCAGAAGCCAGAGGAATTTCTAGAAAGACAGCTAAAAAATGATATAGGAACATTTGTGACAACATGGATGGATCTTGAGAGTATAATGCTGAGTGAAATAAGTCAGACAGAAAAAGCAGAGAACCATGTGATTTCAGTGATATGTGGTATATAAACCAAAAACAACAAAAGAACAAGACAAACAAATGAGAAACAGAAACTCATAGACACAGACGATAGTTTAGTGGTTGCCAGAGGGTAAGGGGGTGGGGGGTGGGAGATGAGGGTAAGGGGGATCAAATATATGGTGATGGAAGGAGAACTGACTCTGGGTGGTGAACACACAATGGGATTTATAGATGATGTAATACAGAATTGTACACCTGAAATCTATGTAATTTCACTAACAATTGTCACCCCAATAAATAAATAAAAAAATAAAAAATAGAAAGACAGCTAAAACCCAGGCAAGGGGGTGTACAGGAAGCAAAATGAAAGTAAGTGATGTTTCAAGCCAGAGAGTGATGCACTGTGTCAAGTGCCTCGACAGGTCAGTAGAGACCATGTGGGAAGAGGGCAAGGGCAGCTCAAGAACATTAGATGCTGGAAGTTTGTGAATAAGACAGAGGAGAAAATGACAAAGGAAATGGGAAATCTCATCTATCAGGCAACATTCCCTAGGCTTCCTTAGGGAACCTTAGAGATTATCTTTGAGTTTCATCTTTCACTTTCGTTTTCCAAATAATTCTCAGGTCCTGCTAATTGCCTCGGCACATTGGCTTTTAATTCTTCCTTTTGCCCCATTTACTGTAATTAATCTGTCACCATTCTGGATCATTCCCTTATCTTCTAACTGTACAGTCCCTTAAATGGTGTAGTTTCTCTTGTGGGCTGCCTGGGGCCAGTTGATCTAGCAAGCAGAGAAAGCACAGTACTCAGTGCTCATGATAGTTTTAGGGTCCCCTGAAAATATGGAAATTTCTTTTAAGATCAGAAGGAAAAACATGAACTATGAGGTGTAAGAAAATGTTTTCATATGTAAATGAAGGGACTAGGAAGAAAAAAGTGCCTAGGGCTCTTGAAAGTCTTAATGTGCCCTGGGAGCCATACTTATCTTGCCTCACAGCAAGGCAATGGTGGATGGAGCAAAGCTTTATTCAAGGCATTTCCCTCCTTCAAATCCTTCCGTTGAAAAATGCCTCATACCGAGTAAGTGCACATGCTTTAGCTTCCAAATGACCTTCCTAAATCTCTCATCAAACTGGCATTCAACATTTGCTAACATTACATCCCGCTCCTTTCACAGTTTCTGTGCCTTAATTACAGCAGTTGGTTTTCTCAGTGCCTGTGCTGCCCTTGTCTTCCCGTTTCTCATCCCCAGCCTGAATGGGTCTTTGCACCTCACCCTAGATATCAGTGCACCCTAGATATCAGCAATGTGACTATAGTTAACGGCTGTGTATTGTATGCTTGAAACTTACTAAGAGATTCCATTGTAAGTCTTATTAACAACACACAAATGAAAAGAAAAAAGAAAATGGGAATTATTTGAGGTCATATAATAAATGTTAGCTTTATTGTGCATATTTCACAGTGTATACAAACATCAAATCATCAAGTGGAACACCTTAGATACATATAATTTTAGTGATCCATTAGACCTCAATAAAGCTGGAAAAATCATAATGTGACATCCTCAACAACAATATGTTGTAAGTATCCCTTCAACTCAATTTTTTAGTGAAAGCATGAGAAATAGATTTTCTATGAAAAAATCATGTATTTCTTTGTGTTCAATATAAGGGTTGATTACATATTTAAAAAGACATTACCCTTTCCCACCACCTAAACACACACACACACACACACACACACACAGTTGGTGCCAAAAAAATGTATACACATTTACGAAAGGAATAAACTGTATTAAAGTTACAAGATGGTAACCACTTTGAGCACCTCGAGTTGTATTTATCTGTTGTTATCGGTATATATTGAGTATTTCAATTTTAATACAGTTTTTTTCCTTTCTTAAAATGTATATGTATAATATATATATATATATTTGGCACCCTCTGTATATATAAAATGTTGCAAACATCAGTGATTCCTGTAGAAAAAGGAAAATGACTAACCTGTTCTTCCCAATTCAATATGACCTAGAGGCATGTAGTCAAGGAAGTATTCTGACTATACCTGCCTCTAGCCATTATGAGTTCTGGCCTGATAGGAAACCATCTTTCATTAAAGCATTGTGGAAAAAAAGATCATTCTGCAAACTGCTTATTTACCTTTTGTGTTTTCTATACACATGACATGCTGATTTATTCTTAAATCAATTAAATCACTCCCCCATCCGTTCCATTTATACAAAAAGTTGCAAAAAGGTAAGATTTATGTGAGATTAACAAACAAAAAAGATACCATGAATTTTAAGAAATGGTCCCACTTGATACATTATACTAAAGCATTTGAAGGCTGGTTTAAATAAATAGTCACTGGAGTTGAATATCACTTCAGCTTACTGCATTATTCCTATCTCAATAATCTTTATGGTTCCCATACCAGGACTACATAGATTTCATATGCAAAATAATTCATTAATGAGAAAGGTTTTTTTTAGTTTTCTTTTTTTTTTTTTTCCATTTATGAAAAGCGAGTGTCTCAACTACTTCCTCAGAAGGAGGTTTTAAAAACCACCTTGGAAACAGTCAATGTCATTGTATCTATTACTGGAATTTCAATAAAAATGAATATTAATTTATGGCTTCAACTTGCTACATTTAAATTGAGAAGAGATAACATTCAAACTCAGAGAAACAAACAATAAAACAGAATAACGCAGGAATAATAAAACTAGAATGATGTATAATTCTGCAAGCTTAAAACTGGAATTATGCGTAGTACAGAATGTAGTTTGACTTTAGAAAACCAAGGGGATTGTAGACAAACAGAATTAAACTAAGTAGCTGACTTTGCATTCTTCTTCTTCCCCTTTCAGTTTGATGTATGGTGAAGAATGCCCAAATTATTGTCTTCTCTGTCAGGGCCTTGGTATAACAAATTTTTCCCTTTTTCTATTGTAATACTTTAGATGGTATTGGTCTCAAGTAATGAAGATTAAGCTGGGTGAGCAAAAGGAGGACTTTTATTTTAAGAATAAATGGGTATCTCTTGGAATCCAAGGAAGGGTAGGGCGGAGGTGGCTAGCATCTCAAAAGTCTTCAGGATTTTATTCCTCAATTCTATTTCCCTCCAAGAATCTACTATATTTGTTGCTACTGGTGGTGTAGTTCTCTGAAGACTGTCTTTCTTGTTGTTTGATCTATATTGTGAAACATGGCTGTCTCACAGAAATTGAGTTTATAGTTCTTGTCACACGAAGACATTTGAGAGCTTTGAAATCCATGTCCAAATGCTTGGGAGAGAAAATCTTGGCCTAGTTTGGGTCTGTATCTGTTTCGTTGTACTCAATGGGAACTGGAGGACATAGGATACTTGCTGACAGGAGTTTGTCCTTTTGAATTGGGAATTCATTCAAAGGACTTAACAAAACTAATCAACCTCTTCCCTTCTCCCCCTCAAGAACAGAATCATCAGAAGAAACCCAGTCTACCCAGCAACTATTACCCACACCCCAGGCATAAAATAACACACTGGTCCTCCAACAACGAGAATTTATTTTCTCATCCTAAAAGATGTGTGATCTTCTAACAAAGCTCTTTAAAGCCTATGTGTTTACGGTCAGAAACATAACATAGTTGAAAACCTATTTGAAGAGTGCCTGCTGTAAATTTAATGGGTGGTTGGGAAGAGAAGGAAGATGGAGCAAATATTTGAGCTCAGAAGTTCCTGCCAGGAGCAGATGACCTTCCCAGAGCTCCAGCCATGGAATGAAGCCTGTCACCAGATCTTCTGATTTTTCTGAGGGTCCTTAAAATCCAGTTCCTTATATGAAATTTTCCTATTTGAAGATTTTGGTGACTTATTCATTAAAAATATGATTGGAAACTGAAAGCAAGTCACTTGCCACTAGTTGGTGAACTCTGATATACATGCTTATTAAATGAATGAATGAATGACATATTCTTCTGGCAACATTGATTGCTTATACCAACAGAAATGTTGACCAAGCCCTCTTGAAATATTCTTGCCTTAAAGAGGGAGAACTTTCAAGATGTGGCTAAATGTCTCAATAGTTTGAAAAGGTAATAAAATTATCAACCAGGTTAAGCTTATCTCTTGCATGAACATGTTTTTCTAAGACTTACCTGGCCCCTTTGAACAATTCATAGGTTAACCTATTGATTAGAGGCCAACCAATACAAATCCATTGCTCATCATAATGCTTTGAGAAGCAGGGCCATGGCAGAAGAAAACCAGACTCGCTGAGGAATAGAAATGGAACAGAGTTAGTGCTGAACCCTTAGCAAATTGCCACTTAGGCCATCAGAGCATGAATAACTTTGTGACTGTTCAAATAGGTGTCAGCCAAGTACCACCTGAGTTGTTCTGACATAACTAAAATAGCATGTCACAGCTTCTTGTGTCAGGTACAAGCTAGAGCAGTGCTATTTCAGATTGAGAAAGCATCCACCTATTACACAACAGCTAGGCAGTGTATCTGCTTTGGCGAATGGAGGACAGTTGATATTTTAAAGAGTGGCCAACTTAGGGTACTGCTGAATAAAACAGCTTGGGGGACCTCCTTGGACAATTCCTGCCCTTGCATAACCAAGAGGTTGACATATTGCACAAAGCTGCCATTTTAATTATCAGCCAGATCTCTGAGCACATGAGAATGTAAACCACGAACAACATCTTGAAAAACTTTTCCCTTTGGGGATTTCATCTTGCAATTCCCAGATGACCTCTTCCCTATTCTTTATGGTAAGGGGAATGACATTGCTAATGAGCAGACTTATATCCTACCATGTAGGATCTGACTCCCACCTCTCTCCCACCTCATGCCGGTCTCAGGGCAAGAACTTAAATGGGTTAGGAGGCTCCGGTGACACATTCTATTTGGGGAATCACTCATGTTTTTATTTTTAAGTGTCATTTTTCTGGTTTTGAGATGAAGAGATACTCATCACAAAGAAATCATACTGAGACCTGACAAGGCCAATGATGTCTCCTCCTAATGAGTTACCTCAACTGCATGTTGAATTGGCTGTCAAGTTTCCTGAACTATTGCTCATACTTATCATCTAACTCAGTTTCTCAAACTTCCCACTCCATTGACTCTGGGCAGTTGTCCCTCATATTTTCATGCTTACAGCCTCAACCCAACTCAATTTCAAGGTAACAAACACTTTGAATGGACATTCAGTAAAATTTGAATGTGTCCTACCCTCTGCTAATTAACTGCATATCTTTCATTCAAACTCTCACCCAAGTCTCATTTCTTCTGAGAGATTTCCTTACTTGGAGCTTAATTGTTTTGCAAGTATTGCTTCTGTAAGTCTCTCCCCACTTCAGACTCCCCGCTTCAGACTCCGACTGATCTGTTTTCTTTCCCTTTTCTTTTGTCTTATTCTATAGTCTATCAGACCTGAACTAATGCTTATATCCTCCATTCATTATCCTCTGATTCTACTGGCACTTAATTTCTTTTCTTGGATCTCTTCTTATATTTATATTAAGATAGCTATTAACTCATCAACTGTATCTGTATCTCAATATTCCTTGAAAATAGGTATATCTCATAGCCCTTGAGCCAATAGAAACCAAAAGAAGGTACACAAGACATACTATCTGAAGAAGAGTAAGAAAGAATAGAGAGGAAAAAAGGGTGAAACAGACCCAATTTGTGAAGACCTCAGAAGTGAAAACAGTCATATCAAATACAACCTTCTTTAAATCTCAGTATTAGTTCTGTCATGTCACACTTACGTATAAGAGAACATGGAGATAGTGTTACATGTTATTAGACAAAACCTACGTTAAGTATGCATTAAGACATGTTCTAATTCACTAAGATCTTAAATCTCCAGGTCAATTTGACATTTTCACTATTGCATGTTTTCAATATGCATGTCATTCCATAGATTAATTCTTGCTCTGTAGTGTAGGTGGACTGACTTTTAGGCATCTCTTGCAATACTCGGATGGAATATGAAATGGGATTTATGATCCTGTTTTCTGGGTTGAGAGCATTAATGTTTTTATTTAATTTCGCTTCTGTCACTAAGGAGCTCTCAGAAAATGAAACACTTTTTAAAATTTAAGTTTATTGCACCTATATTCATCTCATTTCATGGGAATGTGACGAGTTAGCAAATTATATTTCTGTTGCACTTTCCTTGTGTCATTATATTCAATAATCAATCATTATATTTAAAAACGGATATAAAACTATTTTTTTTATTTGAGGAGGTAAAGAAATATTTGACAGGTATGGGATGAAAACTTAATTAGTTAAGCTGACATTTATTAAGTACTTGGCTTGTTCAAACACAGTAGTTGTCAATTTTACAAAAGGAGAAATGAAAATTGGATATGTTTGAAACTGCCCAGAATGGCATTGTTCATGTTATTTTCTCTTTGTTTGCTCTTAAACATTGTTTTGCTCAAAAAGCTGGAAAAGGCAAGTGTTCTGATGATAGGTTTGTAGAGGGTTGATAATTTTGTGGTTGATACAATAATGGACTCTGTTCCTGTTTGGCACTTTAGGTTTGAGCCATACAGTCTCCTACTGAGATAATGCAGTTCTTCACATATTATTATTGTAGTATGTTTGAAGGGCATAGCTACCATATTTTACCGTGTATAATGCACTCCTGTGTATAATGTGCAACCATATTTTTGACCCAAGCTTTCAGGGAAAAAATATTTCGGTTTAATTTTTTAATTCAAATTTTAATTTGTTTACATTTAGGTAAAATGTAAAACAAATATATTTAGGTACTTGTTTTTTGTTTTATAAAAGAATGCTAGCATTTATTTTTTAACATATTACAGTACAAGGAATTTTATGTAACAAATAGTTACAAAACACAAGAACAGATACAAGGTTCAAGAAATTTTCTGTACCAGTAAGAAATTTATGATATTTACCCATCACAGAAAGCCAAGAACTCTACATCATTGCAAGTTTGTCATAAATTCAACAAAACTGATTCTCATATCCCAGGGTATTATTTTGCATATCGATATCGTTATTGATGCCTAGAGTTACACTTTTGACACCTAAGCATAAATAAAATAATTAAAAACATTTATATAGATACAGAATTGGTACTACCCATGTATAATGTGCATCCTTATTTTTCCCTCACAAATTTTGGCAAAAAAGTGTGTACTGTGCTCACTTTGGCAGCACATATACTACAAAAGTGTGTACTATACATGGCAAAATACAGTAATTCCAGATTCTTCTTCTTGAATATTATGTGACATGAAACTGGGTCCTGGGTTACCCATTCCTATGAATTGGTGACTTTAAGTCCATTTTGCAGGCTACATTTGTTATCTCATACTACTTTTAATGTTAATGCTTGAATATTACATAAAGAAATACATTTATTACATTCTGTAGTGATGATCTAGGGGGTTGATTATATGCAGTTGCTCCCCAAACTTAAGGTTATATATCCTCTTTCCTTTAAACTACACTAATTCCAAAAATAAATGAAATTACAAGTCTACTTGAGGCTGGGGAGGGGATCTGATTATTTCAACATCAAAGTATAAAAGAGCAAGATCCAGAAATCTAATCATTCCAGAAATTTCTTGTTGTATAACAAACCACCCCAAAACTTAGTAGGTTAAAACAATAATATTTACTCTGTTCAGGAATACAGATAGCCTTGAGACTGCTTATTTCTGATGCACTTGGCATCAGCTGGGGAAGCTTGAAAGCCAGAAGTTGGAATCAAGCGTCTGATGCCTAGCCTGGAAAGACTCCATCATCTGGGGTTGAGGGAACTGGGACTTACAGGATTTCTCTTTATATCTCTATGTGATCCCCCACATGGTCTCTCTACATACTAGCATCAGGATGGCAGGATTTCTTACATGTAGCCTCAGGGCTTCCAAAGTACAGAGCTCAAGAGACAAAGAACCAGGCAGAAGTGGTATTGCTTTTTATTATGGCCAAAGCACTTCTGCCTTATTCTCTCTATTAAAAATCAAGTCACTGAAGCTACCCCATATTCAGGGGGAAAGGGATTCAACTCTACCTATTGATGAGAGAAGTTCAAAGGATTGGAGACATATTTAAAACTATACTGATATCTGAGTATTCTATTAGAGATATTAATATAATGAAAGCAAATAAAACAAGGTGTATTACTCTAAGGATTTCTGGGCTCCAAATAAATTTTCCTTAAAGTTAAGATACTTGTTCGCAATATCCATAATGTTCTAAATCTTCACAATTTTTACATTTTTAGTATTTAACATGTTCTTGTTCACTGATTTATTTTCTACCTAAACACAAATTATTTTAAAGATAATTTTATTTTAAAGATAATTATTATTTTAAAGAGAATTTGTGTTGGGTTGTGTCTTTTGAGAAGTAGGAAGTAGGTACCAAAATGGGATTAGTTGTGAAGAGACATACGGGGGAATTTCTAGCAGGTTAAAGTGGAGGGAGGTAGAAAATGGCAGGAGATCCTTTAGATCAGGTTGCAGGTCTGACATCTGTGAAAAGAGAAGGGGAAGGAAGACAAATTAGACAGAAGGAGTCTCATAGTGTAACACAGTTCCAAGAAAGCTTTCACCAGGCCATCAGGAGTAGCAGTTTCTACAACTAAACAAACAAAAAACCCTAAATATGTAGCTACAATAAAATCCAGCAATTTAGCCAATTTCCCTGAGTATTTATCTCAGAGAAATAAAGATTTATGTTCATACAAAAACCTATACACAAATATTTGTGGCAGTTTTATTCATAATAGCTCTAAACTGGGAACAATCTAGATGTTTTTTGACAAGTACACGGATAAGCAATCTGTGACACATCCACACCATGGACAAACACTCAGCAATTAAAAAAGTCAAACTCTTGAAACACACAACTTCCTCGATGAGTCTCCAGAGAATTATTATGAATGAAAAAAGTCAGTTATAAAAATGTACATATGGTATTACTCCATTTACAGAGCATTCTTGAAATGACAATATTATAAGAATGAGGACCATATCTGTGGTTGCCAGGGACTAAGGTGGGCAAGGGAGTGAGAGGCCAGTTGTTGTGGCTATAAAAAGACAACATAAGGAATCCTTGTGGTGATGGAAATGTTCTATAACTTGGCTGTATTGATGTCAGTATCCCTGGTTGTGATATTGCACCATAGTTTTACAAGATGGTACCATTAGGGAAACTGGAGAAGGCACAGCCCTTCTCGCCATTATTTCTCACAACTGCATGTGAATCTATATTTACCTTAGGATAAAAATTTTAGTTAACAAATAATGAATTTAAAGTAATAAAATGTAATTTGCAAAGCAACTTACTTAAAAATAATTTAATTTGATTGTTACGGTTTGTCAGTAATAAAGGAAATGTTATCTTATGTTGATTAATTAAGATGAGAAGGGAATTTTTAGATTTGAGTTTACTCACCAAAAAACACCCCAACTGTCATATGTTACTTTTATTTCAGAAGATTCTAAAGTAATCTTCCAAACATACATATGTTGTTTTTTGATATTTACATCTAAATAGTGGAAAATATATTCCTTCTCCAGTTGCCTTTACCATTCAGTGTGTAAAAATACTTATAAATAACTTTCATCATGTTTTAAGTTTATCTTCATAATGTTCAAATATATCCAGTAAATTTTCAGATGATTTTATAACCATGTTCATCAGATAATAAAAAGAACCCAGTTCACCCTGAGGAAAATGTTCCTGTTTTGATAAAACATTCATTTTGACTTGTAAGTGGGATATAATATAAAATCAGTATAAAAGAAAAAAAAGAAAAGCACTGGTTGTCAAATGAGTAAATAAATTTTCAATTCATGCTCATTTGGTGTCCTCAATTGTAAATACACTATTGTGGACGTATGAGTTCATTTAGAAAGTCTTGAAATTTTCCAGTTCTTTTAATGCTTACGCAAAGATACTTCCAAGAGAAAGCAATTAGTTCAGATTTCACACAGTACCTAATCAATTAATCTCTGTTTACCTCTATACAAGGTTGGAAAAAAAGATCGTTGAAATTTTTCAGTCTTCCTTTTAAAATAATAATAAATGATATATTGTTAATAATTTTCTTAAATTGTCATTTATATTTCAGTTTTTAAGTAACAGTGACTAGGTTTTTCAGTTTTTAAGTAACAGTGAGTAGGTTTTTCTTCTTTATTACTGTTCAATAGCTTGAGTTAATAAAGCATGTCTTCTTTTTTTTTCCCCCTCAGGACTGTTTTGGCTATTTGGGTGGGTCTTTTTTTTTTTTTTTTTAATTGGGGAAGGGGAACAGGACTTTGTTGGTGAACAGTGTGTACTTCCAGGCCTTTTTTTTTTTCCCCCCAAGTCAAATTGTTCTTTCAATCTCAGTTGTGGACGATGCCGTTCAGCTTCAACTTGTTGTCCTTTCAGTCTTAGTTGTGGAGGGCGCAGCTCAGCTCCAGGTCCAGTTGCTGTTGCTAGTTGCAGGGGGCAGAGCCTACCATCCCTTGTGGGACTCGAGGAATTGAACTGGCAACCTTGTGGTTGACAGCCCACTGGCCCATGTGGGAATCAAACCAGCAGCCTTCGGAGTTAGGAGCATGGAGCTCTAACCGCCTGAGCCACCGGGCTGGCCCAAAAAGCATGTCTTCTTATTAAAGCATTTTGACTTTGACATTATTTTGTTTGTCCCAATTGTCTCTCTAATCTATTTTTCTATATATCTATAGATATAGCTATATAGATATATCAATAAATATAAACATATAGATAGAGATAGATAGAGATGTGTCTATAGTTATATATATCATGAAGTTATTAATGAATTTTAAAAACTTTTCTCCAGTTATCCTTGTTATAAAAGATTAGAAGAACAAAACAGTTTCATGAGATTTAAGAAACTCAAACCTGACAAACACCTACTCATTAATTGGGTTCATTATGTTGGCAAATTTATAGATTTCATTGCCTCCCAACTAATACTTAAATCTATACAACTATGGGCCGTAAATCAAGTTCTACAGTGAACTGTGATATTTCAATGAGTTAGTCTATCAGTTATTTTGCTTATCTTGTTCTTGATCAGAATTTCAACTTCACTGTTTTCTTAAGAGCAGATTTCATAAATGTCTTACTAATATTTTAGTATCTATGGCCTTTATAAGCAAATGCAAGTGTATTAATAAAGAATCTCCAACTTTCGTAATGTTCAACTTGTGATTCCCAGTACTTTAATTTCCAGAATTTTTATATTTACTATTGCTTTGAAAATTTCAGGTGTTTTCAAAGGGAATTCTTGTGTGTATCAATATGATGCTTTAAGTTAGATGGTTTTATGCCAAACAGTGGCAGCATCTCTAAAAATATAATACTATAATAAAATTGATTTAATGATATTACCAATATATCTTTAAAATGCAGATTTTAAAAAAATGTACATCATATTCAAACAACATTTTATTGTTTGTGCTGCTGGTACTTTCACAGGTATACCAGAAAGTTCATGTAATTGTTTAATTTGGCCTCCCTAAAAGTCATTTGAATGAATTGCTAAAAAACACAGCTAATGCTACTTCAAAAAAAGTCTTTACTTTTATGTTTGACTCAATTTTAAATGTAAATTAACAATATGGCAATGGTCAGAAAATGTACAGAGAGATCATGCTTATAAAATCAATGGAATTTGAGAAAGGCACTGGAACAATTCAGTAGATTAAGGAGTCTTCAACAAAGTATGCTAGAATAACTGCATAATTCTATGGGTAAAAATATTAAACCTCACTCCCTGCATTATACCATATACAAAAAATTAACTCAAGATGGAACAAAAACTTACATAAGCATAATGTTTCTTTGAGAAAACATTGGAGAATATCTTCATGACTGTGGCAGACAAAGATATTTTAGATAGGTAAACATATATTAATAATAAAAGATTAAAAACTGATAGTTGAATTTCATCATACATATAAACTTTTCATTAAAATAATCATTACACAATAAATATACATATTTGAGGAAGGATTTGCATTGTATACATTGTATACATGTATGTAAGTGTATGTTTATATATACAGAGAGGAAGAGAGAGAATTCTAAGAATTCCTACAAATCAAAAAGAAAAGAAAAAAATGGGAAAACTAAAGAAACACTCAAGAAAATAAGACACATAAAAAGAAACACAGAGGAAATTCACCTAATGAGAATACAAAATTCACTTCACATGATTATTCACCAGGTGAAACATAATCTTAACATAGGCCTCATATGACTCCCATAGATAAAGTCCAGATAAATATAACTTCACAATCTACATTTAAAAACACATAGGCAATAAACTGTTACAAGGGAGAGGCAGTGAAAGTAGCAAACAACAAAATTTGACTTCTAAGCTATTCAGATACTGAGTTTTATAAGTTATTTGTTAAGTGGAATTTGTTTTTAATCTGGGGATTTTGTGGTGTGTTTACAAAAAAGAAATTGCATAATTCTACCATAGTGAAATACGATGCTTTAAATAATTTGGTATTATTTAGTGTGTTAGAAGTGTACCAGAAAGCAAAAGAAAATAACCATACAGAAGCAAGATGAGAGTGAATGTGATTGATTGATATACAGTAACCCCCTTATCTGTGGTTTTGCTATCTGTGGTTTCACTTGCCACAGTTCAGTTACCCATGGTCAACCATGATTCAAAAATACTCAACAGAAAATTCCAGAAATTAACAATTCATAAGCTTTAAGTTAAACGCTCTTCTGAGTAGTGTGATAAAATCTGGTGACATCCTGTTCCATTCAGCCTGCAATGTGAATTATCCCCTTTGTCTGTCCAGTGTATTCACGCTGTATATACTACCCGCCCTTTAGTCACTTAACTGTCTTGGTTATCAGATCACCTATTGCTGTATCACCATGCTTGTGTGCAAGCAACCCTTATTTTACTTAATAATGGTCCCAAAGTGAAAGAGGAGTGATGCTGGCAATTCCAATATGCCAAAGAGAAGCTGTAAAGTGCTTCCTTTAATTGAAAAGGGAGTACAGTACAAAAAGATATTTTGTGAGAGAGAGGGAGAGGCCATATTCACATAACTTTTATTATAGTATATTGTTATAATCATTCTATTTTATTATTAATTATTCTTGTTAATTTCTTACTGTACCTAATTTATAAATTAAGCTTTATCATATGTATGTATAGGAAAAAACAAAGTGTGTACAGTTCACCCTTGAATAACACAAGGATGAGTGTGGCTGACCCCTACACAATAGAAAATCTGCGTACAACTTAAGTCAGCCTTCAGCAGACAGAGATTCCTAATCCTAGATAGAAAATAACTGTTTTCAATCTGCAATGGGTTGAATCCCTGGATGCCAAGACAGTGATAAGGAGGGCTGACTGTGTACAGTATTTATTGAAATTCATTTAATTGAGTTTCTACTGCATGTCAAAGATTATGTTACACGTTGGGGGAAAGAATGATGAGGTGGTACAATTTCTGGTTTCATTAGATAAATTGGGGGAAGTCATGTTTATGAAAATCACTGAAATACAAAATTATAATTTTCTATAACATAGAAGTGCATAAACATTTGCTATTACTTGGTAAAAGGCAATATTTGAGCTAATATATGAATACATTGGACTTCATTGATAGCTGGAAGTAGGTTATCTCAAAGAGTAAAAAAACTTGATGTCAGGAAGGTAGTATCTTTAAGGACCTAAAAGGAGTTCAGTGGCGATGGTTAGAAGGAAGGATGGGTGAATGAAGTAATGCGAGGAGTGATTAAAAAATGTGGTGAATGTTTAAAGTAAAAAAAAAAATTACAGTAAAAAACACATTGTCATTAATCCCCTTCAAAATACTCCCCCTTGCTGCAAACACACGTATCCCATCATTCTTGCCACTTTCTGAAGCAGTTCTGGAAGTCGTCTTTCGTGTCTTTACTTCATCCTCCATTATGATGACGCTCTGTGTCACACGTCTCTTCTGGTATGCAGCAATTTCTGTCAAATAAAAACATTACGGTGTGTCCTCATCCACCTTATTCACTGGATCTGGCACCAGGCCACTCTGACTCTTCCCCAAAGTCAAATTATTCAGGACATGGAGGCAGCCATGAGGGCCCAACTAAACACACTCACAAAACAGGACTTCCAGAACTGCTTCAGAAAGTGGCAAGAACGATGGGATAAGTGTGTTCGAAGCGAGGGGGAGTATTTTGAAGGAGATTAATGGCAATGTGTTTTTTACTGTAGTACATTTTTTTAACGTAAACATTCACCGAATTATTTGATCATACCTTATATGGGCAGGGATGTTCTGGTGCTGAATTTTGTAAGAATATTTTTGTCTGGATATTATTCTTAAGGATTTTACCTCAAATGAAACTTAGTTGTATAACCCTATCATCTACAAAAATGCTTATAAGTTATAGTATCCTAGCTTCAATAGAATGAGTAGCTGAGCTAGCAAAATAATTAAGACTGTAGGTCATAAAAGTGTCTTTTTTTTGTTGAAACTAAGGGTCATTTTATTTTTAATTTTAGAGTATTTTTAATTAAAAAGAATCTATACAAATGAAGTAAGTTCAAATATGGCAAAATTCTGTATAATAAAAACAGAATATTTTACACCCCAGATACCCAGGCCTACTCTCCAAAAACACTGAGAACTTTTTCTTGTGGCCCCTCAAGAAATTTGCTATGCACCTAAAACATAGGTGGTATATGGATAGATTTTTCTTTTTCAAAAATCGAAGCATACAATATGGTCTATTTCACAAGTTTATTTTTTATTATAAGCGTAGTTGGTGAAACTTTATATCAGCAAATGTATATTTATATATTTATATGTTTTATGTTTTACTACAAAAGTATATAATACTCCCCTAGTGACAGTCATATGGAATTTAACTTTTTAAAAATGTTTTTCTCGTTTTTTTCCTATTATAAAACAATGCTATAATTAACCTCATTGTACACATTTCTTTGTCTTTTATGTTTCCTGGTGTCTAGTAAACCTTTGTTCCTTGGTGATTAAAAAGTAAACAAACCTCTCATTTAAAACACTATATCAACCAATACATATCTTTGTGTATTGGAATAATCTATTTTTTTAACTCTTTATCTGGCTATATGGAGGGACTTGTGTATTTTTCTGTCACTCCCAAATAATTTTAAAGAATATGGTTTTATAATAATTGTGACATTTGGCCACCTAGTCTATCATTTCTCTAATTAAGTTTTTTTTCTCGTTGTACCCTATGCTTTTTTTTTTTTTCTTCAGTAACTTGACCTTCAACTCTTGTCACCAACAGGGTATTTTGTACCTGTTTTACTCTTTACTAATGAAACAGGATGGTGTCAATGGCAGTTTCTTTCTCCCAGAGTGAAACCATAGCCCCAGGCTGGGATCTGGGGAGGAGAGAAAACCTGTCCTCTTGGCTATACTTTTCTGGAATAGAGCACCCAGGCTAGAGATTTCATGACCCATCCTGTCGTTCAGGAAGAGTGAAGGAGTCATGGCTCAAATGTTCTTATTGATATTTAGTAGATTTTTTTGAATGAGTGTTTCTCCATTTGTTGTATGCTTAACTTAGGGCATTTTCCAGAGATTTTAAATGAATGTGTTGTTAAGGTAAAAAAAAAAAAAAAAGAAAAAAAAGAAAAAAGAAAAAAAAAAGGTTCTGGAGAATAGTTTCTGCCATTTTGTGTGTAGATTTCTGATCTAATTTTCTCACCAACCTTAGCCCCTTTTCACATGAACTCCCATGCCTTATACCCACTTCACTACTTGACACCTGTTTTCAATTTTTTTTCTGACTTAATGGCTTTTATGTTTTTGAATTCTGCTTAAAATTTGGTGCATAGTCTTCAGTCATATATTGATTACATAGATATTTTATTTAGGCTCCTTCAGCAAAGAACAAAGATATACTCAGATCACCTCAGGTGTTGGGATATTGTTGCTGTGGGTCAGAATTTCCATTATTGTCAGTTGACGTTTGTCAGTTGACGTTTTATACATCACATCATTATTAAATATAGTTTTACCAAGAAAGAAAGATACTCATACTCATTTTCTTTCTACCAATTGATATACAAAGCTTGGAAAGCACAGAAAATGCAATAATATAAGACGACTCTATGCCAAAGCTCCAAGGATTGAGTTTCATTTTTCATTTGTAGAGGGGAATTTTTAGCTACCTTTCAGAAATTATGTTTACATCAAATAAATTTTATACCTGTGTAGTGATAGCAATTTGAATAGTGGATGTCTTATCTGTTGTTCAAATTTCAAATTGGTTTCTCATACTATCCTTGGATTTTACAGCTGTTTGCTCATCATGTTTTCTGAAACCAAGAGCTGCTTGATCTCATTTTTCACACAGATATTTTCCAATACAGTGAGCAATTGTTTCACTATTGTAGGAAGTTGAGCTTCCTAATTTGGTAAACTGCATCCCTTTCCTGCTTCTCAAAACAAACAAACAAACAAACAAACCAAAAGGCTCCTGAAGGTAATGTTCTCTAATGACAAAAATCTATCATTTATTCATGAGACTAATTAATGCATCATCTTTATTGCAAAATATCCACATAAAAACAAACTACAGAATAGCTAATACCTAGGAACATAAGTGTCCATAAGTGATCAATCATGTTTTAAATTAAACTAATTTGCAGAAAAATATTTTAATTCCACTGGTGGCTGCAAAGCTACATTGTAATAAAATCTGGTGGAAGTGATTCAGTTTAGGTTCATATTTATTTGTAAACCAGGGTAATATCACAGAAAAATAGTCTAGGAAACTGAATTAATGTTGCCAATATTTAAGACAAAAATTAATCACCAAGACCAACGGAACAATAACATTACTTGTGATGATTCAGTGTTTGCATTTCATTGAAAACTGTCTTTACTTTTGAAGTAATGCTAAAAACATAATTTCAGGAGCTGCCTATGGTACAAAATAGTTTTTTTGTTTGTTTGTTTTTGTTTTTTTACTATAAGGTTACCCTGTAGCAGCATGTGATGAAGAGATATTTTTTATTTAATAAGAAGGAACCTGGTGTCTGCAGTGGGTGCAGGGCAATCTTGTAAGACTGAACCCTTAACCCTTATCCTGTGGAATGTGATCCTGTCTCTGGGTAGTGTCAGAATTGAGCTGTATTTTAGGACACCCGGCTGAGCTCTGGAGCATTGCTTGTAGTTAGTGTTGGGAACCACCCCCACCAACAGACACACACACACACACACACACACACACACAACACACATATGTTGTAATTGGATCCAGGAACCTATTTTAGTCTTCCTCTCATTACTATATATTTATCACTTTAACTGTGAGTTCTTGATTTGGTATTCTATTCTAGTTACATTTATATTTCTGTAAATGTTCAGAAAGTACAGAAACCATTGTTTTCTAACAAGTTTTATTTGAACCAAGAAAAGAAAACAACAGTGTGTCTTTATATTCTTCCATTAATGGTTTGCATTTTTGTGCCTATTTGATGCCTTAAGAATGTCCAGGGAAAACTGTTAAACACAATACAATATTAAATATATTGACAATAGAGCCTGCATGTGCAAAATGTATTAATGTAATTCTTGCTAATGATTATCCATGGTTTATACAGTATTACATTGATTTTTTTTTCCAGTTAGACAGATAATATGCACTTAACTGAGATTCTAGAGAACTCTATGTCATTAACTTTGTTTGGGCCTCAGTTTCCTCAGCATTAAGTGAAGAGACTCAACTAAATTATACATCTTGAATCTCCTTTTAATGGAATGGTTCCAGAATGAACACAATGCATTATTATATATTGTTGTGTAATAAATTACCCAAAACTTAGTTGCTTAAAACAATATATTTTTATTTTCTCAGTTTTTGTGAGCAGCTTAGCTGAGCAGTTCTGCCTTGATATACTTCATGAGGTTAGTCAAGATGTTGGCCAGGGCTGCAGTTGTTCAAGGGTTTAACTGCGGCTGGAGGATCCTTTTTAATTCAGTTGGTTAGGTCTGAGTTCAAATGAGACCACACTCAAAATTTTTGTCCTCTTGAGACTAGCTGACTTTGTTCTGTTATATGCCACCAAATAGTCCTCTAACCTCAATTAGGTGAATTAGCAAAAAACCACACGAGTAAAAAAGTACCATTTTTGTGGACTGTGGGAGAAACCCATTGTGTCTACTTTCTGTACCCGTTTCCACCACCACCAATGTCAACACACAGCTAAGGGTGCTCTCACTGCAATTACATATGGTGGCATTTATTTTAAGTTATAGCCCGGTTTATAGCTAATAAATATGAAATGACCCCACTACATCAAAATGGTAGGCTTCTATGGGCACTTAAATAGCTGATAATCATTAGATCACAGGACTGATTATAATGAGCTAATGATACGTATTTCACTTTCTTACACAACTTACTTACCCACCAAAAGATTCTGAATTGTTTAGGGTTTAGGATAATATTTTTGGAGAGTATTTTTGACCTCATGTGGAAATATATTCTTCCTATAGTGTTTTCTCTGAGAAGTGACCACTTCGCTGGTTTCAGGTTTCAGACATTTCTTTAGATCAGCATGGAGAATTCCTTTTTTAATGCTAATATTGTACTCTTAAGGCTAATAAAGACACAGTCAGAATCATAGGGAACATGTCAGAACAATTGTTTTTATTTCTAAAATAGGGGTTTGAACTGTCCTTTAGATTGAGTTTTTAAGCTATTTTTAAGTTCTGTATCTTTTATGAAAATGTGTTGCAATGAATGTAACGCTTAGAAAAATACACAGAATTAAAGGAATGAGGGAGCTTTTATCTGAAAATATATATTGTTCTACACATTGTAGAAAATCTTTGTGAAGAACTTTCAAATAGACTCAAACATAGGAATTTAAAGCATTTTCATTTTTATTGTGATGTTAAAATTTTAACTACTATTTTTACTGTATTTAAGATAATTGCTGGTGAAGGTGAAAGGGAAGGATGCATATTTTTGTTTAAGTATATTTCGTTTTTATGTTGGTCTTCTATAAAGGAAAATTAATTCCATAGTTATCAAACTAATCAAAGTGTATTCATCACTCAACTTTCTTTTAGTGTTCATACTGAGATTCATTACCAATTTTCACTAGTTTTAATTCATGAATGAATTAAATTTGTTCAGAGTGCATGTTCCTCATTATTTATTGCTGGATTTGATTTCATAATAGTTGGTTTTGGATTTTTGCATTTATGTTCATGAGACTAGTTTGTAATTACCTTTTATTGATAAATTTCTGGTCAAATATTATGTTCTTTGCAAGATGATCTGTAAGATTAGGATTATGTCTTCCCTGAGTGTTAGAACCCACTAATAAGCATCCTGCATTGGCTTTTCTTTGAGGGAGGATGTTTTCACTGCTGATTGGTTTTCTTTAGTAGTTAAAGATTATTTAAGTTTTTTATCCCTTCTTGAATGAGTTTTGGTAAATTACATTTTTCTAAAAATTTACCCATTTCATTTACACTTTCGAAACTTGTTCATGAAAATCTTCGTTGTTTTTAATATCTGTATCATTTATTCTGATGTTCCCCTTTCCAATCCTGACATTGTCTTTCTGTGCAGTCTCGTTTCTTTTCATCTTTTCACAGAACCACATATCTTGATTATTTTTATTTTACTTTTGTTTGTTATTGAATTGATTTCAGTTCTGTTCTTTATCATTCTCTTCCTTCCACCTCTTTATTACTTTTCTATCATTGCTGCAACACATTGCCACAGCTTTAGTGGCTCAGAACAATATGAACATTATTTTACAGTTCTGCAGGTCAGAAGTCTGGTACAGGTCTCACTGGTATAAAAATCAAGGTGTCCACAGGGCTGTGATACTTTCTGGAGGCTCTAGGAAAACATCTGTTTCCTTCTTTTTCTAGTTTTTGGAGCTTGTCCACATCCCTTGACTTGCGGCGCCCGTCCTTGATCTTCAAAGTCAGTAATGATGTGTTACGTCCTCATTTGGCATTACTCTGACCTCAGTTTCTGCTTCCTTCTTTCACTTTTTAGGACTCTTGTGAGTACATTTGGCCTACTCAGATAACACAGGATAGTCTTCCTATTTTAAGATCAGCACCTTAATTCCATCAGCAATGTTAGTTCCCTGTTGCTATGCAATTTAACACATTCACAGAGTATGGGGATTAGAATGGAGACATCTTTGGGAAGCCATTATTTTGCTTTTCACCTACATTTTAGTTTTATTTTTTTCTCCTTTTACTGTCTTTTGAGATAAATGTTGGACTCATTAACTTTCAGCCTTCCATATAATCTAATTTATGCCTTTAAAGTTATAATTTAAATCCTCCCCCAAAACCTCATGGCTAATACATAATGAAAGAAGAGGGGAGTAGCTCATGAATTTAAAGTGAAATTATTCCGTCTACTATCTAATATTAACTCAATCTTTTACCATAATTTGGCATTTGTCTGGTTTCTATTAATATCTATCAGTGTTTTATTTTATTTCTTTTGCAGTTATATTAAGTGTATACCATTTAAAAATGGTTATATTTTCTTTGTGAAATTTACTTTTTACATTATGAAATGATATTGTGTGTCTGTAACAATGGAGATCTTTTATCTGATAGGTTTGTCCAATAGATAGGTAGAGAGACATTGCTCAAGTAATGTAATCACAAGAGTCTTTAGAAGTGAAAGGAGTCAGAAGCAGAGGTCAAAACAATACATTGTGAGGATTTTGTCTGTCTTAAGTTGCCTTAAAGCCTACTTTTTCTATCATAATATAACCACACTAGCTTTATTTTTTATTGGCGTTCACCTGTATATAAATTTTATCCTCATCCTTTCAAACTTCCTGTATCCTTACGTTCCCGTTGCATCTCCTGTAAACAGCTTCCTGCTGTTATCCAATCTGACCATCTTTACTTTTTTTTTTCTTCAGGTTACAGTATATCATTAGCTTACTCTTTTTAAAACATAGAATTATAGTATAAGGATAAAAAGTTCCTCCCTGAAGGGCTGGGTGATACTGGAGTGCAAATAGATTGAGAAGGTATAAAGTTCAAAAGAATATTTTACTTGATTCCCTTGAGTTCACAAGCTGAGGCTTTTGCAGAAATGACGTTCTCAGAGGATCTCTGTCTTTTCTGTTTGAACCTTTCTGCTCGGTTCAGTCTACTCTTGTCCTTTTCCGTGTCCCTCTTCACATCTCTCCAATCAGTAACTGCACCTCTTTTTCAGGAAATGCTTCTCTTTCCCCCAAAGGGGGAACATTGCAAGTTCTCAAGTATTCCTTGTATATTTAGACAATTCCTGGGAAGATGGACAATGATAGGGCTGAGTACTGTTCTCTTGGGGGCTACGAGGGTTGATCCAATCCAATTCCATCTTTCTTTCTATGTTATCAAAGAAATGATCACCCCCAACAAAGTAAGCAAGATTTGTTTTGTAAAACCTCAGATTAAGCAAAATCACTCCGTGTTAATTTGGCTTAGTTTACTGACTTTGGAATATAATTACTTTGTTGTTATTGCTGTTGTTACTAAGAGGCATTTGATTCTTTTCTCTTAGCTGAGCACACTTGAAATGAAAACAAACCAACAAATGAAGACGAGACAAAACAAATTATAGTAAATCCAATGACTTTCTTTCTTATTTGAATTATGAGGCAGGGGAGGGCTGCAGTTTCCCCCTTTATTCTGTTATCACAGTGTTCTTCTACACAAAGATGAAAATAGGGGCTGATTGTATAGAGTGAGGAACTATTTTAAAATAAATTGCATATTTTTCTTCACTTCATACATGTACACGCACACCAGGGGTCTAGTAAAGTACTGTTTTTATGAATTTATTTAAATATCTTTTTGGGGGGTGCTAATGTTTAATTCAGTTGTGGTCTGAGAGCAGATAGTATATGATTTCTATTTGTTTAAATTTGTTGTGGTGTGGTCAGAGTTGGTGAATAGTCCATGTGAGTTTCAGAAGAATGTGTATTTGTTGTTGTTGGATGAAGTAGTCTATACCTGTCAATGATATCCAGATGAGTGTTGAGTTCAACTATGTTGCTACTGATTTTCTGCCTGCTGGACCTGGCCATTTCAGTCATTTATCCAACTCTCATAGTGGATACATCCATTTCTCCTTGCAGTTCTATCAGTTTTTGCCACGTGTTGTTGATCTGCTCTGTCTGAAATTAATAGAACTACTTCTGCTTTCTTTTGATTAGTGTTAGCACGGCATGGTTTTTCCCCATCTATGTACTTTTAATCTGTGTCTTTATATTTAAAATGTGTTTCTGTTAGACAGTATATAGTCAGTCCATGCTTTTTGATCCATTTTGACAATCTCTATCTTTTCATTGGTGCATTAAGATCATTGACGTTCAAAGTAATCATTGATAAAGCTGGATTAATATCTACCATATTTTGTGACTGTTACTATTTGTGGCCCATGTTCTTTGTATCTATTTTTGTCTTTCACTCTATTTTTATGTCTTTTGTGATTTTTAAATGATTTTTTGATTTTATATGATTCCATTTTATATGATTCCATTCCCTCTTCTTTCTTAACATATCAGTTATACTTCTTTCCCCTCCACCCTTTCTATACTTTTTATACTTCTTTCTATACTTTTTATACTTCTTCCCCCACCCCAACCCTTTTTAGTGGTTGTCCCTTGAGTTTGCATTTACAGCTAATCCAAGTCCATTTTGGAATAACAACACCCCATTTTGTGGATATCTTATGATAACAAAATAATCCTAATTTCAGCCTTCTATTTTTTGTATAATTTATGTATCTGTGGTTTGATGTTCAACAATAATTTGGGGAAATTTTCAGTCATTATTTTTTTCAAATATTTCTTCTGTTCCTTTCTTCTCCTTCTGTTATTTCCATTACGTCATGTTTTTTTGTACCTTTTGTACTTGTCCCACAATCTTTGGTTGCTCTGTTTTGCTATTTATTTTTCCTTTTTCTTTTCAGTCCTGTACTCTATGCTTTTCAGTTCTGGAGGTTTATGTTGAAATTTCCTCCAACTCAGAGATTCTTTCCCCAGTTCTGTTCAGTCTACTAATAAACCCATCAGAGCTTTCTTCATTTCTGATACAGTGTTTTTGATCTCTGCCATTTTTTTAAAATTCTTTCTTAGGATTTCCATCTCTCTGCTTGCATTATCCATCTGTTCTTGTATGCTATCTACTTAATTTATTAGAATTCTTAGCATATTGTTCGTGGTTATTTTAAATTCTTGAGCTGATAATTCCAACATTCCTGTTATGTCTCATTTTGCCGTTTGCTCTATCTCTTCAGAGATAGTGGTTTTTACTTTTATGATGCCTTGTAATTTCTTCTTTATAGTCAGACATGATGTACAGGGTAAGAGGAACTGCTGTAAATAAATCTTTAAAAGTGTGTCGGTAAGGTGTGGAGTGAGGGGAAGCATTCTATAGTCTTATAATTAGGTATCAGGCTTTTAAAAAGCTTCTGGATTCTGATCTTTGTTAGTGTGTCTCAGTTTTTCTTTTTATTCCCCTCTTAGATGGGCAGAAGTTGAGTGTTTCCCTTCTCCCACATGGAAGGCTAGAGCTGACTGAAGTTAGAAATTTCTCTTCTCCCAGGTCACTTAGGCTTTGATAAAACCTTAGCAAGTTAAGCTCTGGCTAACTAGTTTCATCTGAGAGCAGCCCTTGTTAAGAACAGAGTGTTGTCGAGTATTTCATAATGGTTCCTTTTCTACTCCCCCGGCCAGAAGCATGAGAGAATGTTCTCTGATATTTATTGTGAGCTCCTGGATGTAAATTTCACAAAGTTTGGGGGCTCCCTATCTCTGGGACCATCTGGAGGGGTTTATTTATTTATTTATTTTTATCTCTCAGAGCTGTCCATACTAAATCTCCATGAATTTATCAATTACAGTTCAGATTGTCCTGTGCTGGCCATGGTTCCATGACAATTTCTGCTGGTGAATCACTTTCTGGTATGCCATGACTCCCTGTATTCACTCATCTGCCTCCGCTCTTGGGAACAGCAGTTCACCCTGTGTCCTGTCCTGTCTTATAGATCTGAGAAGACTTATTGCTTCTTCCCTCTCTTCAGTTTTTTTCTTATTGTGATGACAGAGTGGCAGTTCCCCAGCTGCTTCATAGAGGATTAGAAGTTATTTAGTTTTATGGAAGAATACCATCCAAGTGATGATATGCCTTCTCAGTGCATCATATGAGGAGACATGTTATGTCAATGTGTATCATTTTCAGTAATGTTAACTTTTAAGGTGGTGTCTTCCAGGTTACTCCACTATGAATTTACCATTGTGCCCTCTGTAATTAATAAGTGATATGGTGGTGAGATACTTGGAGACAATGTAAATATTCTATTTTTCATACCTTTGCCCATTGTTTTCAGCATCTATTAATAGAAAAGCTATTACTGTGGGTTGTCCAAAGGGTGATTTTTCTATTTTAATCATTCCTTCTACATTTAATTGGACTATTCTGTAACAAAGAGCTACCCATGCACTTTATTTGTATCATCATGGCCTCATGGATATTTGTTTTATTCTATGGAGTATAATCCATTACTATCATTTATTTATTTTTGCTAATTGTCCCATATTTGGACACTGGGAGCCCCTTCATGATGGCATATGGTACATGACCTCTTCATCAGCAGTGATAAAAGGGGAGGGAGAGAGAGAGAGAGAGAGAGAGAGAGAGAATGAGAACATGCATACTGGAGAAGCAAAACAAAATTATGAAAAATCTGTGAGAGCCAGAGAGAAAGCCCACTTCTCTGGGACCTTCCTGTGCATGGAAAATTAGTTGTGTATAGTGTTTGAAATAAAGAAAAGGACTTGATCTGGGGAAAAGATGGAGGTGAATGGAAGTCATACCAAAAATAGTGTTATAGAATGCCTCCCAAAAGAAAGGCTCAAAAGATTAATGTGATATAAGATAATTGGAGGAAAAAATGATATATTATGTATAGTGTTCTAGAATTATACTGTTTTTAGTGTTCTTTATGATTCTTGAGTAAAAGTATTCCTTTCAATTGATTTCTGTCTATTGAATTATTTTCTGTGTCTGTTTCCTTAATCCACCAGTTGACTAATAGAGGAAGTGTTCTTGTAGGAACAAACACAAATAAACAAAAGTGATCACAATGAATTCTATAATCGTTACAGAACTAGGTTACATGAAATAATCTGTTTTCACCACCCTTTTATTAGCCCTGTTGTGATTTTCAATTACCTTAAAATTAGAAAATGCCAGCCTAGAGTAGAAAAATATCAGTTCAACTCAAATTTCCTACTCTCACGTAAACTTCAAGGAATAATTTGTGGGAGAACATGAAGACAACCAGGATTTGGAAGTTAGTAACTTGTTGGGCATGTCATGCACAAATTCCTCAAAACCTGTCTCTCAAGCTAGAGACAAGGAGCATATATAATATATGGTATATAAGAGTTACCTAGCAAGGAGAGGCTTTTAAAAAATGCAAAGTGTTTATTTGAACTTACCGAGTCCTTCTTCACATCCTTACTAAAACTGACCTAAAAATAAACCTGTTGCTAATGAGATCTGATTTATGCTTCTGTTGAATTGAGGCTGAAAAATATCAAAACCAATAGGTCTAACATTTTCTTGATTTGGTTCATAGACTCGTCTCATGAAATTTCTGACAACAGTAAGTGCTTCTGCTACTATTTACTTTTTTTCTTTATTTCCCCCAAATCTTATTCTTTCGTCCCCAGTGCACGATCTGATTTATTCTTATAAATGGTGAAAGAGATTTATTTTTGAAGGTCAAATAACATAAACCTATCTTCAAATAGATGTTTCTTTCTGTTCATCAATTATGTATTCTGCTGCAGAGTTAACTTTTGTCTTAGTGATGTGATCTAATTTTTTCTTAAAAAAAAAATAACCACGAGAGCATCTGCATTATTGCCTGTTTAACATGCAGAAAGAATTAATGAAAAAATGACAGATTTTGAAAGTATATTTTGATAATTATGCTTTCACTATACTTGAAAAGTTGTGTTTTTTTTTTTTTTTTTTAATATAGGGAAGGCTGTGCAAATAATTCTGAACTTAGAATCAGAACATTAGGACAGCAGTTTAATTTTTTGCTGCTCTAGAATTGTGTAACCCAACATAAATTTTTTTAATGCATTTTGACTTCAGTTTTCTCATTTCTAAATGAAATGGGGAGGGATTAGTTACCCTCAAACATCTCTTTTATCTCCAGAGAAATGTTTTATATATTTAGTTAAAATATTACTGTAATAATTTTCTAAATAAGGCTATACAATTTATGACTTCTCTTAGTGATTGAGGTTTAGCTAAGTTTCAAAATTTCCTAATAAATTTGATTTTTACAACCCTTTTTATGACAAATCAAATAAAAACATCTAGAAATCTAGAAAACAATTGGAGATTTACTGAGATCATTTTCTTGAATTACTAACTTTATAATTTACAGAATGTTACTCCAAATCCACTTACTTCTTAAGCCTACATGAGGACCTATGTAATGTTGTCACATTAAACACTCAATGCAATTTCAGAAATCAATTGCATATTTTTTTTAAAGAAAATGTATTGGCCTTGAAGGTTATATGTGAAATCCAAGGATAGAGAATTATCCAAAGTAAATTTTACAGAAAATGTTAAATATAGTTAAATGAGAATGAATGACTATGCTCAAGTGGATATACAAATTCAAATGAATTTCATTTCTTTTCAAAAGAGCTTGTTCTAAACAGTGTTACCACAGAGATATACGAGGGAAATATAACAGTAGAACACAGGATTTTTGTTAATAATTGAGCATTGTTTCCATGGTATATAATTTTGGGGGGCAGTAGGGTTCTGTCCATTAGCTGTTTTGTGAACCCAGTGTCCTCAAACTATTCATTAAAGTCAGAAGTTGATTTTCTTTTCATTAGTGAGATGTTAGGGAGCGAACCTGCTCTATACATGCTACTGTGTTAGATGCTTTTTGAATTATGTCTCATTGGATAGTATTCATAAACTTTGTCAGGTTGGTATTATCACCTCTAGTTTAAAACTGAACAAGATGAGGCCAAGAGAGTTGAAAACATTTGTTCAGGACTTATCTAGTTACTGGAATTTGATTAAAACACAAAGTAATATGGTTTCTATTCCCTGGCTTGTGAAAAGGAATTGAGAGAAAGAATAATCTTAAGGCTAAAACGAGTTTTCTCCAAAGAGGCAAAAGCACAGGTTAATCTTGGAAGTTGCAAATTCTGATAAAGAGATTGTATTCTGTGCACAAAAATGATGTGAACAGTTTTTCCTTTGTATCAAAACATATGACCATTGAGTGTAAAACTAGATGGAGTTTTGAGAAGGAGCTTCTTGTCCTGCCCAGGTTTCTGGACTGGCCACTGTATAGCCTGTTCCTTGCCAGTCTTTCTGTTTACATCCCTACCCTGAGGCGTATTATGGGGAAAAGAAGGGAAAGAATGAGGATCCAAAAGATGGACCAATTCAGTCACATGATGGAAGTACTTTTCAATTTTTCACTGAATGTGAATACCTGGGCTCCTTAAGGCAGAGCAGCTTCTTTCAGTGATGGCTGCTTATCAGTGCATTTAATTTGGTACAAATTTGGGTACCAACAAATCAAGCATTTCCCAATACATCGATACTGTCAACATTTGGTTGAGTAGGGCTATCTGTACACTGTAGGATGTTTAGCAGCCCCCTGACCTCGCCTCTCTAGATGTCAGTAGTGTCTTCATAGTCGTGACTATCAAAAGTATCTCCAAATATTGCAAAATGTCTTCTGGGGGGTAAACTGCTGCCCACTGAGAACCACTGCTCTATAGGAGTCTTTAAATGTATTACAGCTGGGGATAACTTATAGCGATTTCAGAAACCCCGATGTTGTAATAATTTTATATCATGAGAAGTTTTGAAAATGGATTTTTCAGGTGCTATATGAGTCTTACATGTTAATGTTTCATTGGATAGGTAGCTTTGAAATATTTTTTCCCCAAGCAGTTTGGCTTTTTGAACTCTTAACGGGGTATTTTGCAGAGGTAATGTTTTTTTACTTTAATGAAGTCCAATTTATAAATTACTTACTTTGTGGACTGTAAATTCAGTGTCAAATCTAAGAAATAATTGCTTAGCTCTAGAACCCAAATGTTGTCTATATTTATTCCCCCAAAGTTTCTTAGTTTTAAATTGTAAATTAAAGTTGCAATCCATATTGAGTTAATATTATAAAGTGTGAAGACTTAGGTCAAAAATTTTTTTCTTTTTCTCTCTATAAACATCCAGTTAATTTTACACCTTTGTGAAAATATCAGACATATTTGTATGGGTCTTAGTATTTCTTAGTTCTCTCTCCACTTCTATTGATTTATGTGCCTATCCTTCCTCCGATACAACAGTTTTGATTTCTGTAGCTATGTCTTTAAATAGTGTAGAATGATTCTTCTTACATTATTGTTCTTTCTCAAACTTTGTTTTAGCTATTATATTTTCTTTGCTTTTCCATATGTGTTAGAATATTCTTGTCTATTATCTAAAAAAAAAAAAAATCAGGTGGTGATTTTTATATTAATTTCATTAAACCTGTATATCCATCTTTACTATATTGAGTCTTTGAATTCATAAACATGATATTTATCTTGTTTTATTTAGATCTTCCTTGTTAACCTTTATCAAGGTTGAGTAGTTTCAGCTTCCTAATACTACAGATATTTTCTTAGATTTATATCTAAGTTTTTTGTTTTTTTTTGGCCAATTTGTAAATGGCATTGTATTTTTAATTTTGGAATTCATGTGTTCATTGATGGCATATATGCAAATGATTTTTGTATGTTTATCTCATATCCTGTCACCTTTCTATACTAATGTAGGGTAGATGTTGAGGAAAATTTGCTTTCATTTGTTGATGTGAGCTTTTGTCTATTAGCTTTTATCTGTTCCTGCATTGAGATGATTTCTGCGCTGTGATCAGGGGTTGAGTAAATTCTCCCTTTGGTCTCATTCTCCAGAGCAGGGGAAATATGAGATAAGGTTGCTTTCTGTATGAGATGAGGTTGCTTTTCTGTCTGTGCTGTGAGGCTTTTTACTGCATGTGAGGTGATAGTTCGCTTAGGGTTAAAAGAATTCTGTGATCAGGGGTTGAGAGAATTCCCCCTTTGGTCTCATCCTCCAAAGTAGGGAAGATATGAGATAATGTTGCCTTCTGTCTGTTTTGCCCACATCAGCAAATGAAGTGAAGAAGTAACTAAGTTATATCAGGATGACGTGATAGGCACATGCCAGGCCTTGTTGCTTATATGGATGAATTGCCCCTTCGGCTGGATGGGCAACATTCATACCAGTAACTGCCAGACCCTCCCAGAACTGGCCATTCCCGGAGGGGGAGGCAGGAACAAGAGACTTGGCTCTAAGGTGCATCTGAGAAAATATATATAAGACAGACCTCAGTTGGCAGTGTAATTTTTTAATTTTGTCATTTGGTCTTTTGTCATTGGTGATTCTTCATTATTCTAACATTTTGGAGACTTCCAGCAACATGCAGCTTACACCACCAGGGGATGTCCTGACTTCCAGCCGTGGACCTGGTGAGGTCTGGCTGGTTCCCAACCTCTCCAGCGTTGTTCCCCACAGTTAGCCTTCTTGAACATTTTTTAACATCTTGAAAACTTGTGTGCAACTTGCAGCTTGCAGCATCAAACAATGCCCTAACTTCCCCCAACAACAACACCAATAGCAACGGCAACAGCTGGGGCTTAGCAAGCAGCGGTGTGGGAGATGCCTGTTTCTCTCCGCTGCAGACCTGGCAAGGTTCCAGTGTTGTTACTCCTACGGTTTGGTGAACTTTTTGGGGGGGACATCTACTGTAATCGTCATTATCCCATAGAGCTTATTCCTGCTTTTGGATACTCCTTATTGATGTTATTTATGTGTGTATTTAGCCAAGCAATTTTTGATCAATCGTAAACACATGTTGAGATCTCTTAAACTTATATGTATGTATACTTCTTTGACATGCCATTGTTATCAATATGTATATTTTAGTTTTAACCACCTTTACTTTCTGTCATTAGCACATTCTTTTAAGTGACTTTGTCTTTTGCTACTGGATATTGCTAGCTAAATTGATTAGATATTGCTAAATAAATCAGTTAGCCCCACTCTAGTGTGTCATCTTCCTTCTTTTCTCCTCTCATCATTACAACTAACTTTTAGTGCTTGATTTTTTTTTTTTGGTTTTGTAAATAGCTTGAGATTTTCTATGTAGACAATTATGTCATCTGCAAAGTAAAGGTTGTTTTTCCTTTTCTTTTTTTCGCCCTATCTCATCTGTATGACCTTTCTTTCCTTTTCTTGATTTACCACACTGTCTACAACTTTTAACATTGTGTTTAATTAAATAAGAGTGCTTAGAGTGGACAAACTTAACTTTATTCCTGGTCTTATTGGGAATGCATTCAGTCTTAGATCATTAAGAATAATATTAACTATAGATATTTTGCATGTTATTTTTGTTGTTAGGTAGATGCTCTATATCAAATTGAGGAAGTTCCCTTTACTACTATATGTCCGTGAGTTATTGTCATGAATGGATGTTGAATTTTGTCAAACGTCTTTTCTGTGTAGATTGCTGTGATCATGTGTTTTGTCTCTTTAACCTATTAATGTGGTTAAATTATGTTAATTGATGTTGGGGTGAGCTGTGTAGTTTGTGATTTTAAAGGAATTGTAAAAATTGACAACTTCATGCTGTTAAACGTATGTATGTAGCTTTGTTTCTACTATTCTATCTTCTTTTATGTCTGTGAGGTCTATAGTGGTATTCCCCATTTCATTCCTAATAATGGTAAGTTGTCTTCTCTCTTTTTTCCTTTGTCAGTTTTTCTACAGTGCGTCAATTTTATTAGTGTTTTCATAGAATCATCTTTTAGTTTCATTAATTTTGCCTGTCGTTCTTACATTTCAGTTTTACTGATTTCTAGTCTTACCTTTATTTTTATTACTTCTGCTTGATTTGGGTTTATTTTGCTCTTTATGTACAACTGTGGTCATTATTCTAGATGTTGAATAATCTGTACGTAACTTATCACAGCCTAGTGATTTCATCCTTTACATGTGTGCGTGTAATTTAGAAATCTTACCTCCCTTTACATTCCTTTGCCCTCCCCTGTTTATAACATTAATGCCTTAAATATTTCCTCTACATTCATTTAGACCTACATGAGACATTCTTTCACTGCTTTTTTTCCCCTTCAAACTCAAACATAGTTAGAAAACTAGAGAAGGAAAGTCTGCTCTGTGAACCCATATTTTTGCTTGCTTTGTTTGCTTTCTTTTTTCTTGATGTTTCTAATGTTTTCAGTGTCGATGTTGACGATAATCACCTACCTAAATATACAAGGAAATTCAAAAATAGGCATTCTTCTGTAAACAAGTAACTATGCCCAGAAGAACCTAAATAAAAACATAATTCAAATTTACCAATTGCTTTTCCAGGTAGAAATAGTAGTTGGGATTCTGATTTGCGCTTGAACAATCAATTGAACATTCAACAAAGTTTGAATTTGGATTTAAGGTCATGGGTTTATTCCATTTATATCATTCTGTCATTGATATAGCAGATTCTTTTACTAAATTAAATTTTCAATGTAACTCACGTTTCAAGGGGAAAAAAAAGTGTTTTCAAGTTATGTTTAGTGAAGTGGATTAATTCAGAGGTATAGCATTTCCTTTTCCAAGTATAATACTCCCAAGAGAACTTGTTAAACTTTATTTCCAGAATGTAAAGTATGCAATTGAAAATATGCCATTTTGATATACAGTGAGGGATTTTTATTCCCACACTCCTACCTCTAAAATCTTAAATTGTTGATATACTTAGGAAATTGGGAGATATTTTTCTTTTTAATTCAGGATGCTTAATTGGATGCCAATTTCTCAAGTTCCTGAACCATTAGTTTCTTAATCAAAAAAAAAGGTACAATATAGTTTGGAAAAAAATGTGCAAATCATCCTACTTATAAAGTATTCAGTGGATACCAAGGAAATTAATGTATAGTAATTTATATACTAATTAAGATGTCTATTTTCTCATTTTATTGTCTGTATTATAAAGCATGTTTTTAAATTATTGGCATATGTAATTCAATAATGCCATTTATTAACATGCCATCTATTGGTAAAAATTCTTGCCTTTTAAAGATAAATTATCTGTGATTAGAAGTATATATGAGGTATGACAATTATGTTTGCGGACTCATCCTAGAAAATGTTCTACATACCTCATTTTTGAATAACACTACGATCACCTTTGAAGTACTCCCCTTGGGAAGCTATGCACCAATGCCAGTGTCTAGTCCACCCTTCAAAGCAATTTTGGAACTCTTTCTCTTGAATGGCCATCAGAGTTGTCATCGTATTACCCTTGATGTCCTGAATGTCATGCAAATGTCTTCCTTTCAGTATTTCCTTTATCTTCAGGTAAAGGAAAAAGTCATTGGGGGCCAGATCAGGTGAGTAGGGAGGGTGTGCTAATACAGTTGTTTGTTTACTGGCTAAAAACTCCCTCACAGACAGTGCCATGTGAGTTGGTGTATTGTCATGATGCAAGAACCATGAATTGTTGGCGAAAAGTTTAGGTCGTCTAACTTTTTCATGCAGCCTTTTCAGCTCTTCCAAATAGTCAGCTTGGTTAACTGTTTGTCCAGTTGGTACAAATTCGTAATGAATAGTCCCTCTGATATCAAAAAAGTTTAGCAACATTGTTGCAACAAGTTTGGAAACTTAATTGTCAGACCCTGTGTATGTTTTATAGATTTACAGTTACTGAAGCTCTGTTATTTTTACTTTTAAATCATTTTTTTCTGTTTGTTCTTCAGATTAGATAATACACACACAGACACACACACACACACACATTCAAGTTTACTGATTTTTTTCTCTACCAATTCCAATCTACTATAATTGAATGTTTATTTCAGATATTATACTTTTTAATTCTAGAATTTCATTTAATTAAAATTTCAGATTTCTGTTTTGTGATATTCCCATATATTATTTTGTTATGATTATGCTTGTAAGTCCTTGAACACATTTAAAATAACTGAATTTAAGATCTGTGTGCAGATTCCACTATCTGGATTTTGACTGTTTTTCTCTTTAATGTGGATCACATTTGTCTGTTTCTTCAAAGGTCTAATTATGTGTGGTTATTTGCTAAACATTATATATATGTAGCTATGTCCTATAGAGAATGGATAATGGCATTAAATTCCTGACCTAATTTTGGTTCTGTCAAGACTGTTTCAAGTCCTTATTTGGGTAGGTCTCTTTAAGTTGTGACTTTAGTTCTAGGACATGCTCATGATTCTACTGTATGATTCTAATTCCCTAGTAGTGGACATTATGCTTTCTCACCTGAGTGCCTGATGTGTTCAGTGAGGTCTTTGCACTTTGGCTGAGCTGGAACTGTAATTTATTCCATTACTACTAAGTCACTATTTAGTTGTCAGTCCTTTGGCAGGTGCTCTGGGGAGGTGGGGGGGTGGGGGGGCTTCATGTAATCTCACCCCCAGTGAATGCTCACACAGATTTGGGGTCCTCATTGTACATGCATTCCAAATTTACTGCTATTTCATCACAAATTCTAGCTGCTTCATTTCCGTGGCCTAGAACACTTGCTTCTGTCTCCTTAGCTCATCAAAATTGCTGTTTCACTTCTGGTCCACTTCCTGCTTCACTATAGGAATGTGCTCAAAGCAGAAAACCAAGGCAGTTTGATACCATTGATAAGTGCACCTCACTGGTTTCTCTTCTTTCAAAGATCATATTCCTGTACTATCTGTTGTTCAAGGTAGATGGATACTATTTCTTCATATATTTAATTTAGTTTTATAGTTTTGAGTAGAATGCCAGCTGCAATACCAGTGATTGTATTTTAGTCAACACTTGAGATCAACAGCATCTATTTTCATATAAAAATCATTATATTACTTCATAGACCTCTATTATTTGTGTTTTTTTCCCTAGTATAATTAAGATGTAATTGACATAGAGCATTGTAAAAGTTTAAGATTTACAACATAATGATTTGACCTAGTATACTGTGAAATAATTACTATAGTAAGTTTAGTTAACATCCATTATCTGATACAGATACAAAAGAAAAAGAGGAAAAGTTACTTTTTTTTCTTGAGTAGTTTAAAGCAACCTAGGTCTTATGAGAAAATTTTTGCCTTGTGTGTGTGCATGTGTTATTTAAATTGCCTAAATATGATGTCTAATAATCTCAGTTCTATCTTCTCATGAAGTCTTTCATTTTTCTTTGTGTAAAATGGTATAAATTACCACCAACTTTTTAAAGCAGTTTAAGAAATAAAGGAGGCAATGTACATGGAAGTTTTTGTAAGCTATGAAGTGCTAGAAAATGAAAGGTATTATTATGGTGCAAAAAGTAAATTTTAGTTCAGTCTTTGGTCACAAATTCCAACAGAGAGAAGTTGGAATTGATAGTTCTTGGTATGTAAACCCCTTAAAATTTTAAACTAGCATTTAACTGGAGAAAATGGAATCCTCTTTTATTTTTACTGAGCAAGTAAAGATGATCTAATTATTCTAAGTTTTAAAGGATTAGATTAATGATAGGAATTTTCCTGGAGTGTATGTTAATTTCATAAATGGATATAGCTACAAAACTTATAAGTAATTCCACTGAGTAATATTGGTTATTTTTTTTTTAATTGGGGAATATTGGGAAACTGTGTGTTTCTCCAGGACCCATCACCTCCAAGTCGTTGTCCTTCAATCTAGTTGTGGAGGGCGCAGCTCAGCTCCAAGACCAGTCGCCATTTTCAATCTATAGATGCAGGGGCACAGCCCACCATCCCATGTGGGAATCGAACCGGCAACCTTGTTGTTGAGAGCTCCTGCTCTAACCAACTGAGCTATCAGGCTGCCCCTCCAGAAGCTCAGCGGCAGCTCATTGTCTTCAATCTAGTTGTGGAGGGCACAACTATATTTCCCCAAGGTTCTCCTTTGGGAGAATATTAGTTTCTTGAAAATACAAGCCAAATATGTGAGTCATAATTTTATGGTTTTATAAAAAAAGTACCAGGGACGTAAGAATGTCACTGGCCCATGTGGGAATTGAATCGGCAACCCTGTTGTTGAGAGCTCACATTCTAACCACGTGAGCCATCCGGCTGCCCCAATATTGGTTATTTTAGAAAATATTTTGATACCTTCAAAAGTAGGACTTTGTCTTGCTCAGGTCCCTGTTCTTTACCTGCCATATGTGCAAATTTATCTCAGAGAAGCTAATGATGACACTCATTAGAAGACTTTTGATAATAGAACCAATATTTTCCATTTAGATAATTAAGCCTCTTTCTGATTTAAATTAAAATCTTCCCTTTTTGTCAGTTATCAGTTATTTTATTTAAAAGTTTAATACAGTGGCTTTTAAAAATTATTATTTGCAATGAGACATTTAAGAAATAAATGATTTTATTCACCAGAATATTTCCCCAAGGTTCTCCTTTGGGAGAAAATTAGTTTCTTGAAAATGCAAGCCAAATATGCGAGTCATAATTTTATGGTTTTATAAAAAAAAAGTAACAGTGACGTAAGAATGTTTGGCATGGAATACAAAATCCTATTAGCAGCAAACATCTGTGACAGGCTAAGAGTGGCACAGGCACACACCCCGGGAATCTCCTACAAGGCTAATCCTTCCCCTCAGTTATTTCTGCTGATCTAGAGGAGAAATTCTGTTGTGTGAGAAAGGGACATATACTTATTCCCAATTTGGCAAAATTAATTTAAATTATCTGGCAGCTATCACACCATCTGTGGGGGATATTCCAAAGGAGGAAGAAGACACAGAAAAAGTATCCAGGCACCATTCAGAGACAGTAGCAGGGGTTTTAAGTCTGAATCTAGAAGGAAAGGGGAAGCATGAGCATCATCAAGCAATGGAAAATTATCCTTTTTTTTTTTTTTTTTCAGAGTCTAAAGGGATCCCATTGCTCTCCATTTCCCCCTACTATCTCCATTAGGTAAAGTAATCTGATTTTAGTTTTGCTAATGCTCCATTTAGGAGAGATGTCGATCAAGTTATGTGGCCAAGATTGGAGAATTATTAAGACAAGGAGGACATAGGTTTTTCCTCTGGAGTTCACTGGTACATTTAGTACTACGCCGGCTTGGGGAAGCTACTGTGAAGGAACAGCAAGAAAAGACAGTTGGGAGAGGTACACTGAGTCATTGTCAGTCTTTTCTGAGAGAGAGAGAGAGAGAGAGAGAGAGAGAGAGAGAGAGAGAATACTGAGGTAAGAAGAGTGGGTTGAGCATAATTCCCCAAAAGCAATGTTTAAAAACCCCGAAACACACACACACACAAAACCTGAATACAAAATCTAACATTTCTCCCCAGCCTCTCCCTGGGGATGGGTTACTGCCTTTAAAATTGCTAGATTGCCCCACAATTCGAGGTTTGAATTGAGCCAATATAGCAACTATCACCAAGAGCGTGTCAATATAATTTCAGAGTGAAGCTAGATCTATAAAGTGTCACGTATAACAACTGTACAACTTCTGCTAGAGAACATTTCTCAAGATAGAAGGCAATATACAAGTGGTCAGAGGAATATATATTGCTATTTTTTTTTCTTCAGCGATACCGTATGTGCTATCTCTAATATATTTTGGATTAAACTATATTCCACCCCAATAAACTTTAATTAAAAAAAATAAATAAAATAAAATAAATTATATTCAATGGGACGACCTGAGAATATAAGCATTTTTTTTTCTTCCTTCTTCCCCTCTCCTCCTTCCTTCCTTTAAGAAATATCTTTAAAATACCACATAACTCATTTACAAAATAACTTTTGGAATAGAGCCTATTTAGAATTACTGGTTATTTATTTCCATAGCGTTTTATTTAAATGTCGACAGAGCATTCCACTTCTGCTCAGATTTATCTTAGGACTTTTAGTAGCTAAAACAAATAAAGATTTCTTCTTAAATTTACATGTTTATTGCAAATTACTTTTAACCACATTTTGTGTTTTCCCTTAAATAAAGAACAATTAGTATCTTTTCACATTTTGGCTCAACACTTTTGTTTTTTTTTTAAATACTTATTTTCATAGAACCCCTGTAAACATGAACATTTATCTTACACTCACCAAATATTTATTGAACTATTGTTATGTGTCTAGATTACGATTAGCATTTGTGTAGACATATGTGCAAGACAGTCCCTGAACATGTACACAAATATTTGTAGTAAAATGTTTAAGTAGGGCAATAAATGTCTACTCAGAATACTTGGGGAACAGAAATTCCATTTCCCTGAAAATAAGACCTAGGCGGACAATCAGCCCTAATGTGTTTTTTGGAGCAAAAATTAATATAAGACCCGGTCTTACTTTACAATAATATAATACCAATAATATAATATAATATAATACCAAGTATAATATAATATAATATAATATAATATAATATAATATAATATAATATAATTAATATAATATGACTGGGTCTTATATTAATTTTTGCTCTAAAAGATGCATTACAGCTGATTGTCCAGCTTGGTCTTATTTTTGGGGAAACATGGTTTTTCATAAATGTTTACTGCAAAATGTAGAGAAAATGCCACTGAAATGACTCATATTTTAACATGGAATTTCAAGGTGAGCTGGAAATTCTCAGGCAATAAAAGGCAGTAGAGCATGTCAGGAACAATGATCATTTAGGGGCCTAGGAGGAGAGGAGGAAGGATAAGGCCAGAAGTATTTATTCATTTAGCAAATAATTACTGATACCAGGCACTGTATTATGTCCTGGGCACTGATCCTAAGCACTGAAAATACAACAGTGAACAAAACAAAACAAAATATTCACCTGCATGGAACTACACTCTAGTAACTCACACTGACTTGTCTATGAAGGCACCTGAATACTATTCTAAGGAGTTTGATATTCATCTAATAGAAAATTAAAAACCATTAGGGTTTCATTAAGCTTGTGAATGGCATGGCTGCGTCCACATATAAGAACAATAACTGTGTCATTTTAATAGATGGACTCTGAGGAATGATGAAATATGAAATAATATTAAAGAAGTATGGAACAAAATTAATGCAGAGGTAGAAGATGTAGAGAGCAGGCAATGTAACAGAGAGATGTTTAAATAGTAGCATTTTATATGACTTGGAGACTAATGAAATATGACTATGGAAAAGTAGACAAATAAGAATTTGACATTTCTAACTTAAATGATTGAGTTTTTCAAATTGGGTGTGTGTGTGTGCATGATGAGGGTGGAGGAGGGAGAAGAGATGAACTATCATGCAGAAATACTCATGTTTGTAGAATCTAGAATTAAGGAGAAAAGAACAAACTGGATCCATCCAGCACCATCTAATACATGTAGTAGTTGACATTTTGAAGATAGAAAGAGGTTCTGTGTAAAGAAGGGGCACAGATATTATAGATTTTAAAAAGCAGGATACTTAGATGAAGTCATCGGAGGCTACATTTTTGTTTTCCTTATGAAGCTCCTTTCAGCTGTCAATACTACAGTGTTGAATTTGTGTTTGGTTTCGTTATTAAAGATTTGTGGTTGGGAATGATTGTATTTCTAAATACAAACATAAGAGTTTATCCCAAATAATTTTTTCATACACATCACATATGAGGTTCTCTCTAATGTCGTTCTTGCTTCAGAAAATGTTTTTGCACAAATGACCATAGTCTGAGTTAATTATATGTCACTTTTTAAATCAATCAACCAATATGTAATCGTTTATTCTGTGTGCAATACCAGGCTAGGTTCTGGACTACTCGTCTACCTCACCTACCTATAAAACTTGTATATTGCTCAGAAACCAATCTTACAATCAATGATTTGATGGTTGGATATATTTGTTTTTGTGTTAAAAGAGACTTAAAAATTGTTTACAATTTCATCTTTAGGTTGTATTCTGTATGGCACTGAGAACTTAGCTTCTGGCTTCTTGAAAGAATAAGTTATAAGCAATCTAGCAGTCGAGTAGAGGACAATATTACGGTCAGGATTTTCAATAGTTTCCCCAGAAAACAGGATTGGTGTTTCCGTTATGACACAATGCCGTAAATACAGCTATTTACTGCTGCCTGCTTGTATGTTCTCTTTCCCTTATTCTTTGTCTATTTCTGCAAATTTCTAGAGCTAGACAATCACTGGCGATCTGAGGGCCCATAATTTTGAGAAAGATGTAAGAGTTACCTCTCAGGGTATAAACATTGCATTCTCTGTATGTCAATAAACCAGCCTGGTGTAATTGGAGAGAGAGCAAAATTTGTTCCTTTTCTTTTTCCTATGAGTGAAAATAAGGGCATGCTTAGACATCTACCTCAGGGAATGCCTTCACTAAGGCAATTCCAGAATGAGGGAATTGTGATGCCTAGTTGCAGAAGAAAAGAATGGAGAGCAGTAGCCTACACAACCGTGTCTCATATTACAAGGTATTCAGGAGTAATGTCTATGGAAGCAAGCAGACAAACAAACAAACAAACAAACAAGGATTACTATCATGTGAACTTGGTGAGTTTTAAACTTTTTCTATGAATGTTACTTTGGTCATCTTTTTATTTTTCACAGGGTTCAAATACTTAAAAGAAATAGGTTGATGTTTTAGCCTGAATGGAAACAAATTAAGGGAGACTCCATGAAAGACAGCATTTTTATGTCTGTTCAGTCTTTGCTTATATGTGGAATAGACTGCTGATGATAGAATCCATCAAAACCTTACTAATGTGAAGCATCGTTGGGATTGTGGTGCGAACATTCTACCGGCACCCACACTTAACTAAAAAGGCAATAATAAACAAAAAGGGGATTTGGGGAGGCAAAATTTAGGGGCCTGGGTGATTACCCTTCACAATGTCTTTATTGACTTTTCTTTCCTGTAATCTGTCTTCCCATCACAGGGCCAATCTAATATACATTTTATCCTTCCCTTGATTTTTCCCTTTGATAAATTACTGCTTTCATATTTTTAATTTCTTTATACCTGGACTTTGGTTTCTATCTTATCTTCAGTGAACATGTATCATTTTTATAACTAGAATAAAACTTTTAACCTGTCTCTTAATTTTTCATCTACTTTTCCTTTAACTTTAATGAAGTAATGATGCTATTTCTTCCATTAGGGCCAGTGACCTCAAAATCAAAAGGGTATGTGCAGGGTTTCAGATCATAAGATACTGGGGAGTTGGGGAGTAAACATGTAGGGAAAAAACAATTGTATTCAAATAGCAGTGTATTTTTATCATTGGAATGTTGTCCAATTTTCTCTTGAGAGAAAAAATAACGATTGCTTTTCTTTTTCCTCCCTTTCCTCCTCTTCTTCATTCTTTTTCTATATAGAATCAGAATGCCCAAGGTGAACCTTGGTAATAATCATAGAAAATTAAGGAGGAGTATTATTAATTTATTCATGCCAGGCCCTGTTCTCCAAGATGTCTCAGAAAAATATTGCTTCTGGTGATAAGACTATGTAGCTGGCATAGGGTATACACTGCCCATGAGGGTAGCATTTCAAATGTTATGATTATGAAATGAAGAAAAAGGTTAGTAAGTTTAATTAGGATTCTTATATATATTAATCTACTGCGATAATATAATATTCAAAAATATGTTGAATAGTATAATGTAAATATATATTTTAAAAGTTCCAATCCTTTTACAAATGCAAATTTTAGAGCATGAAACACTAGAATTTT
Organism: Rhinolophus sinicus; assembly: GCF_036562045.2. NCBI lineage: Eukaryota > Metazoa > Chordata > Mammalia > Chiroptera > Rhinolophidae > Rhinolophus > Rhinolophus sinicus. Next base: position 41,669,183 of record NC_133764.1, on the reverse strand, counting down.
CACTGGTGTAACATGCATGAAAAAGATTAAGGAACTTTGTGTTAATAGTGTACTTTGTACCTTCTCGCCACCTGATTAAAAAAAAAAAATCTGAATATTCCTTAAAATGAATAAAAGCAAAACCAAAGTGAAATTCAAATCCATCAATGTAGTCAGGAAAATGCTGGTTAAACTCCAATTTCTTTTTCAATCTCTAGTCCCACACCCAGTCAAAATATGCCATGTCAACCTCAGTGTATTTCAGGTTCTCCTTCCTTCCCCTGCCTTCTCACCACAGCCTTTGCCATTTTACCTTCCCCAAAGACCACTGAACCTCCACTCTTCCTGGTTGGTGGAGGTATTCCTGATATTCTCCATCTCTAATGCTTTGGCTAGAGATTGAGATTAAGATTCCGAGATCCTTTAAAAGTAAATAAGTGCCAAGTCTAACAGCAGCATTTTCACATGTAGTATCTTTTCTAGATACATATAATATCCAAGGTCACCAGAAGACATTAATATCACCATCATACAGTTAAACAACTTACAACTCAGAGAGGCAAGGTAAGATGACCCATACTAGGTCAGACACCAGTCAAAATTTGTTGAAATTGTTTTGGGGTTTTTTGTTGTTGTTCCAAAGGACAAAAATATACAAGTTAAAGTCAAAACGAGTCTCTTCATAAGATTATGAAGAATGTCACAGATCACTTTGCAAGAACTACAACAAGGCATCATCCTAATAAGATAGGCTGTAGTCACTTCCTTCTCCTCTTCTTCTCTCCGTTTCCCATCCTCCTCCTCACCTCTCTCTCTCAATAGTTGTCTCAATTTGCTTCTCTCTGCTTACTGTGATAGTCACTTCTCTGTACACTGGCTTTCCCTTTAATTATTTTCTGTACCTTTTAACCTCATCTTACCCTTCGCTGTACCTCATCACAGCATTGATTCTGGCCCTAAATCTAGCACTCCAAGGCCTAATGTTCTAAATTTACATTTTAGAAATAAAGTCTGATCATCTCAGCCCAACTTCATCTGTGAGCTGAGAACCAGTGGTCCGTGGGTATGTTGGTGACACAGAATGGAAGCCTGTTCAGTGAGGTCCATCATGTAACCCTGGACTCCGGGCAGAGTACTGTTCCAAGGAAGGGAATGTACAGGAAAGGCAGTCAGACGACAGCAGGAAGATCAGGTCAACTCTTCTGATTTCAGCTCTGTGCTCTTCCCACTATACCAGCCTGAGGGACTCACTGTGCTTTAGTCATCTTTGGATTCCCGCAACACTCTATAAAACACCTAGAAATGGCAGATGCTGGTATGTTGTTGGTTGACGTGATGACCTTGCAGAAATCAGACGACCATTGGCAAGTCATAGACATACCCTAATCTTTCCATCCGAAAGGCGGTTTTCAGTTCAGTGCCAACAAAGACCTGCTTGAACCAAGCCCCTAGACAGGGTGAGAAGGGAAAAGGGAGAGAGAGAAGGAAGGTTTTTAAGATACTGGTTTCATGAACAGCATCATAATCTTGAAATAAAGGAAGAGATCAGAGAAATGGAAACGCATTCTGCCATATAGTTGTCATTCTTGTACCATTGCCAAAGAAATCATTAAAAGTAAATTTTAAATTTAAAAATTAAATAATAATAATAATAATAAGGCAGAAGCTGCACCAGTGTAGTGGAGAGTTGAAACACAGAGGCAAGACTCTCCCTCTGTCCTTTCTCCAGCACTAAGTGGATCAAAGCGTGGCACAGGGTTTTGGAGGCTACTTCTACTCAGAGCCCCAGAGACATGGGACCAGTGAGTTAGAGGTTGGATACGAATCTTCAAAAATCATCAGCTTTAGAGATTCAAGCACTGTGTCATCTATAAGTCAACCTCATCTCGTATATATGAGCCCTTAAATCCTGTTATAGTGTTTGCTTATTATAATTCAGGGACTAAAAAAGCAAACTTATAGAGATTTTATTTTTCTGTGTTGTTCTCTTGAAGCTCAGGTCTTCCTCCTTTCCCCTTTTTCCCACCCTGGGGAATCCCCAAAGAAATTCAGTTAGTTTGCCAGTCTGATCTGCACTGTAATTTGGGTTGGCAAACACTGCAGAGCTGCAAGCACCATCTAATTATTTTTTCTCCTTTGCACCATTCCTTCTTCTATTTACTTATCACCTTGAATGTTTACAATCCAGTAAGAGGTCATATACATTTATTAAACCTCCCTGTTTTTTGTTTTTTTTTCTTTTCCTTCTAAAAAAGATGTTATTTTAAGTTTTTCTTTCAATTTCCTCTGATTTTCAGAATGGTTCCTCAGGGCTCTCATTATTTGGATCTCCCACTGACTTAATCTATTCTAGAGCAGAATGCTTGGAATTTCCTTGGCTTAAACTGGCCCATTAATCACTTGCCTAGCCTTAAAGTGTTTAGGGTAAAGCCTCTTTCAATGGAGCTGCTGCAGGAGTTGCTGCCACAGCAGCAAAGAAACCACATCTGGTTCCCTCTGTTGAAAGCAATCTGCCCCCTGCAAGCAGCTCAGCTTTGTGGTCACAGCAGAGCAAACCCTGTGGGAGCAGAGGGACATTAGCAGCAAGGGACCAGCAGCAGTGTGGACTCCATCCAAGGTGGAGACTATTTTTCGATAGCTTCTCACTCCAGGCCATGCCCAGGAAGAGACAAGTCAGAACCCACACAAACCCCCAGCTACCCAATGCCTTGGCCTCCTCTGGCCATCTCTAGTCATGAGTGTCTTGTGAGTTAGCTTGGAAGCCTGCAGAGTAATTTCTTCTTATTGGCCTTTACTAGTATTTTTTCATGGAGTTTTGATTTCTATGCCACTGTTTTCTGACTCCCTATCCATTCTTTCCTTTCCTCTTTCTTGTGCATAGATATGAATTTGGAGCCCTCATTCATACTAACTGTATTTTTCCTTAGAAATAGTAAACAGTCTTTTCCGTTCTTTAGGGATGAGTTTACTTTAGGTAAAATCTTTCCAGAGTGTACCATTGTTTTTTTTCTTGATGTTCAAATCAACTTCAAGTGTACCTCTTTCATAAGCTTTGCTAATTTCAACTTTGAGGACAGGATTTATGTTAGGTTCATGATGAATTTCCCGTAGTTCCCAGAGCAATGTCTTGCATATATTATGCATTTGGCTACTAATTATTAAATACATCAATTCAAAGCCATCTGTAGAGTGACTTAGTGGATTTTTATGGATAAACATCACCTGTTTGGTCACATAGAGCTCCAGTATGCTGTATCTACGTAACTAACTAGATATTATTAAATACATTCATGCTGAATCCATGTTTGTTGTTGTTGTTTTTTTCTTTTCTTTCTTTTTTTTTTTTTACCAAATCGTTTCTTCTCTTCCCTTTCCCACAGTGTCAGTTCAAAAGTGCTTCTGAAACATAGTTTAGTGAAATCAATACAGTTCAGTCAATCCTCTTTCAAGTCACCGAATAGCACATGTTCTGCCTGTAATAAAGTACGTTAACTTCTGAATGAGATCAGTGAGACTCAAGTCTTGGGAGGAGACAAGACACACCAGTGCACTGCGGCATGGAAACAAATCAATGTACCTCTTTACCTTGAAAGTCACCAAACAAACATTTGATACCCAGCAGGCCCTGCACTTAAGGCAGCTCCAGGCAGCCATGAGCCCAGCCATTTATTTCCATTTCTTCATACTTCTGGAACATCATTAGCAACAGGGAAGCATTAAGACGGCAAGTGGACGGGAGTCACATCTGTCTAGGTAACGAACTGTGAGGGCTAATCTGTTTGCAACACTAGAGAGTTGCTTGGAATTTCACTTGTGCTGATGGCATTACGCTGGCCAGACTGTAAACATTGTTGCCAAAGGGGTTGCTTCAGCTTGGTCTCCATGGGAAAACGTTTATTTTATTTTATTTTTTATTGTTCTCTAAAGAGAACTAGCAGGGACTGACTTTGTATTCCAAAAGCAGTCCATGCTTTTCCAAGTCATTTATTCTTATGAAAAATGGGATGCCCCTAAAACAAACCTTGCAAAACAGACCACAAAGTGGCAGACAAAATAGTGTCTTAATGCCTTCTCTACATGTACTTAAATGTACTTTCTTTATTTCTTTTTTTTCTTCCCCAAAAGATAAATGCTTTGTGTACATAATCAGCCAAGTCTCTATTTTCTCTTTTGCTTTCAGAGTGTGTCGTCAAGCTTGGTAAATTTTTTAGCAGCTGTCAGAGTAAATTTATTACCAGAGATGTCTACATTCTTATGTAATCCAGAAGGGAAAGTCCTGGTGATGGGTTTTATTTCAATTTTTGAAGACCAAATGTCTAGCATGATTAGGGTGCAAAAATAGAGTTGACGATGTGAAATCTCAAACTGTCATCTATTATGCAGTAATGAATAAAAGCAGATTGTCCGAAATTGCACCACTTGCAACTTCCCTTCAGTCACATAGCCAAGAACTATGGACAGAGAAAAACTAGCTTATCTGAAATTAAACATACATGTTTTTGAAGATTAAACACAGAATGGATTTTCTTAGGGAAAAATAAGGCAATCATTTCGCTGCCGGAATAATGCATATTTTAAAAAATATACACAGAAACAGATAAAAACACAATTCCTAAAGTTCAATGAAAAAAAGACGTTGAAAAATACAGGAAGCCACCAACTTGAAGCGCCGTAAGGGGAGACAGTAAACTTAATTCTCTCTTATATGTATCCTCCTCATACCAACCAGGTCGTTTCTACATCAGATCAACCATGACTCACTGCTGCACACGTTTCCAATGGAACGTTGTGTATCATATTAAACCCTCCATATCTCTTTTTCTGTCTTCTGTTTCAGCTTCATTCCTGTGAGTGTCTTCCTGCATTTTAGGTTTTAGTAACACTCACCTTCTTATTTTCCCATACATACCACGCTACTTCTGGACTTATGTGGTAACTTCTTCCTGGAAGGACATCTTCCCTTTTCTTTGGGTAGATGGCCTAACTTTTCTTCCTGCTGCAAACCGCTGTTTTGGTTTTCCCTGAAGAAGAAATGATCTAATCTTACCTGCCAAGGTAGGAAGTCCTCCTCTATATTCTTAGTACATTATGTGCATATTTCATTCTTGTTATTACAGCATGCCATTGCAATTATTTGTATGAATGCCACCCTCACTAGAAGACGGTCATCAAGACTAAAACTCATGTTTTATTTACATTTAGATGTCAAGTTAGATCGCATGATGTCTGACACATAGTATTTATCAAATCCTTGCTGAAACAGTAAAGGGATGACAGTCTTTCACTACGTGCAATCAAATTTCTGAAATGGGCAGGGATTTCCATGATAGTCCCAAGAAGATACAGAGTGTCCTGTTGAAAAAAAAAAATGTCTACCACTTGATACAGCCCAGAATATGCCATTGAAGGAGAGAGAGAGAGAGAGAGAGAGAACATAATGAGTGGGGAAGCACATTTTTGCCAGAAGTTTCTGCTGTACTGTCAGTAATCATTAAAGAAAGAAAGGTCTTGGGAGTTAATCCATGCATTTATACACCATTTAGGCTGTTGATTATAATGGTTTTCTAATGAACTTTCTTCTCTTTTTCCTTACGGAAATACCTGGGCTATAACTCCTTAAATAGCTTTACTTCAGTTCACTTACCTAGAGTGCTAGAAATGATATACTCTATGGAGCTGTAAAAGTTAGAGCAAGTGATCCCTTAGGTAACCAGGGCAATTCCAACGATTTTCCTATGCTGTAGCTGCTCCCACACCAGCCAACAGAATATTTCACCAACATTTTCATGGAAATTACTTCTCTGTTCATTAAAAAAATATATATGGCCAAAAAGAAGTTCGGCTGAAGGTGGTCACAGGGCAGGGCAGAATGTGGGAAATCAGTTTTAGTAGTTACTTACTTGTGCCAAACCCTGGGCTTGATACATTTACATGTATTATTGCATAGAATCCTTGCAACAGCTCTTTGATGTAAATATCACTATGCCTGTTGTAAAGATGGGAAAGCTGAAGCTAATAAGGTTTGAAGCAATTTGACCCAGTGTACTGCTATATAACTAAACATCATAAAAGGAAATGGCTTAAAGCAACAACTATTTATCTTCCTTCGTGATCATGTGGCTCATCATTTTGGTCTTGGTTCTTCACCTAGTCTCTTCTTAGTCAATTATGTAGCTGCCATCATCTGATAGCTCAACTGGGGCTGGGTGGCCTGAGATGACATTCCTCAGATGTCTAGCAGTTGGTGATGACTGTAGACTAAACCATCTGTTTCCCATAGGCTAGGTGAGTTTTGTCACCTGACAGTTGAGTTTTGTCACCTGGCAGCAAGAGAGAAGGCAAGCCCCAATGTACAAACACCTTCAAGAGTCTCCTTGTGTTAAGTTTACTAATGTCCAATTGGTCAAAGCAAGTCACATGGCCAAGCCCAGAGTCACTGTGGGAGGTGACTGTGGAAGGGAAAGGATAGAGAGAGGTATGATTCATTGGGAGTCATTACTGCAAAAATCTCACACACTTAGTGACTGAGCTGAGATACAAACCCATTGGATCTGACTGTGAAATGTTCCTGTATATTGTTGCGCTCTGGTATCAATATGCTGTGAAGCATCAACCATTCAAAGTATTCATGAGTTAAAATATATAAAATGCTTATGTGGATGCCTCGTATGCAGGATGTCCTTGATGCATGTAAGCTCTTATTAGCTATTATTATTAACTGTTATTCAGGGTGGTTTGCAACTAGTAGGTATTTGATAAATATTAACTAAATTAGTTTGAAATTTTTAAAAAAATGTAATGGAGACCTCATCTTTCTTTTCCTTGTAGTAATTTATTGAGGTCTTATTTTATCAAAGCATGTCTTCTATGTTGATATTAGGATAACAGAGTTGACTGTAAAGATAACAAAGGTTGTATGAAGATATATATCAGGATAGTCCAGACTATGATTGGTTTCATACAAATTTGTTTCTGATTACACAAAGTATAATAAGGTGCAGATAGCCCTCCTCCATCTTGCATCTTTAATATCTGTAGCTCGTGGCATTTAATATCATTGCTTCAGGAGAAGAAAGGACTTGAAGATCACATGGAATGATTCAAAAGGCCAACCCTAAAAAAGGCTTACATTGCTTCTGCCAAAATTCCCTGGGCCAGACCTAGTCATATGGCCCAAATGAATCACAGTGTCAAGGATTACATGAATATTTATCAAACACTAACAGTTTCTGCTACAAGGATGCTATCTGCTATCAAAGATGACAAAGTCTTGTGTTCAACCAAAATCCATGTATCTAAAATTTTATAATACTAACCCAAAATTTGTAAAGCAGCTGATCCCCCTCTATTCATAAAGGAGGAAGCAAGCATTGGTAGAAAAGGTAAGATACTCTGATCTGGAGTAAGAATTGAATTGGCAGATGATTTTGAGAAATATGACTATTTGCAGTTTTTATGTTGGATAACAAAAATAGACATCTTATTGGTTATACCTAAAACATATACTATTTTTGTCAGCAAATATTGAGTTTCGGATCCAATTTTCCTGGTTCTGCTACTGATGTACAGTTTGACTTGAGAAATATCTCAGTGGTAGGGAGGGAAGATATTTGTCCACATGGGCCAATGGCCTCTGGTCACACAGTTGTGAGCAATGTATCAAACCCAATCCTAAGGTCGTGGCAAATTATCCCACTTTAAGACATATAATCAAACTTGCATTTATTTGAAAGTTCTTTATGAAGAATGAATTTTGCACCTATTGTACTTTGTATAATCAGCAAGTTAAACCTAGTGTTAATTCTCTCTATTCCACAAATTAATATTGTAAGGTCTAGGGAAAGTTGTCTTCTCTGGGCTTTAGTTTTATTGTTATAGCACAGTGGTTCATGCTACCTCAATTTAAATCACACATTTAACAAATATTAGGGATGTCCGCTTGGGCAATTCACTCTGTAAAATCTTTCATCAGTAAAACCCATTGTGTTGTTGTCATGAGAAATAAATGGAAGGAACTGCACAAAACACTTTGAAGTGGGGTTGACCATCAAAGGAATATGCTGCTGTTGACAGAATCTGCTGGGAAGGTTGCCCTCACTGCATTGAGCTTAGCATCTCACACACACTATTCCACTCTAGCTAGTCTGTTCACAAATTAGCTCACTGTGAAATATTTCAGCAGCATTTAAAAGGCAAGACTGGGGATAGGATTTTACAGTCCAGGGTTAAAAGGTGCAATGCTGTAGCTCTAAGTTTGATTTATGCACACGTTTTAGATGATATCATAGTCCACTGTTTACTAGCTGTAATAAGAATAGGTTCAATTCACCAGAAGACAACCTGATATTAATTCCCTGCCTATACTACCTCTGAATTACTCTTCAGTCCTTCTTTCATTTTTTTTTCGCCTTTGTGCTTTTATTTTGTTTTGTTAATTATCATAGCCCGGAACACAATTACAAATTCATTAGTGTATAACTTACAATAAACAGTATTTATGTAAAGTGTGCTATTTGTTAAATTTTAACAAACTCATGAAGCCACTGCTGCAATCAAGATGCTAAGCATTTCCATCACCCACAAATACTTCCTCTTGCTCCTTTGCTGTCCATCCTTACGTTACTTTCATCCCTAGGCTGTAATCATCTTTCTGTCATTATAAATTGGTTGGCACTGCCCAGAAATTTGTATACATGGAAACAAACAACATATAACTCTGTGAATGGCTTCTTTCACATCTCATAATGGTTTTATATTCATTCAGGTTATTGCATGTGTTTGTAGTTAATTTGTTTCATTGTTGAGTAATATGTAGTCCGTATATTCTGGATCCATTTCCCTGTTGATGGACATTTGGGTTGTTTGAAGTTTGGGGCTATTGCAAATAAGGCTGTCATAACACTTTTTTATGTCATTATCTAAACTTATAATCTCATTCATTTCTATTGGATAAATACAGGTTATACAGTAGGTATGTGTTAAACTTTTTAAGAAAATGACAAACTATTTTCTATGGTGATCGTACCAATTTACATTTCTGCCATCTGTGTATGATAATTTCAGTTCCTCCATAGCTTTGCTAATGTTTGGTATTTTTTAAAAATAATTTTAGCAATTTTAATGTCTGTGCAGTGGTAGTTCATTATGGCTTTAATTTGTTTTTCCTTGATGGCTAATAATGTTGAACATTTTATATGTACTATGTAGTACATATTATTTTCTTAGCAATTGTTATAGAGAACAAAGTTTAGTTCCATGGACGGCTAAGAATATGTCAGTTTCCTTCTGATTTCTCATAATTATACTAAACTTGGCACAAACAATAAAATTCTAAATTTTTACATATTAAAATAGTATTATGGATATTATTTGGATGAGTATCACAGTGATGCTAAGAGATAGAGAGTTCATAATAAGAAAATTCACCAAACTATTAAGCTATGGGATATATGAGAAACAATCTTATAATATGATTGTTTTATGACAATTGAAAGTTGAAGCCTGCATATAATTTAGGACATTTGTAAAAAAGGTTGCCATTGCATACACCTATTTTGTATCACCTACATGTATATAATTCTACAATTCTTTAAAGACTAGACTCAAAAGGAGAGAAAAGCATATTTTAGTATTTCTAGGTAGTAAGTCCTATAGTTTTTCTATTCAAATTTTCCTGGGGGTGTCGTGGGGGAGGGAGACATTGAAATTGGGAACTTCGAAACTTGTTAGGGGATAAATATACTACTTTGCTATTCAAAGTCTTGGACTAACAACATTGATGTCTCCTGGGAGATCTTTGAGATGCAGGATATCAGCACCCTCCCCCTAACTTCACCTGCTGGATCAGAACCTGTAGTTTTATAAGAGTCTCGGGATTCATGTCCATGTTAAAGATTGAGAAGCTCTGCGGTCAGCCGCTTGTCCCTGTGCTCAGAATGGAAGAAAGTCATCTCACTTAATTGTTACTTTCCAAGCTTCAGTGATTAGGAAAAAACTACAAATAAGACCTCAGTCCTCCATCCTCTGTGGCAGGTGATTTGTCTTCTTTTCAATGGATTGCAGAAAGGCCAAACCCAGAAGTTACTGTGAATAGTGCATTTTCCATTCATTTCCCCCTGGAGCAGCTGGCTTCCCTCCCCTTCACCTAATTTTGAAGCTCTGCAATTACACTTTGATGAATTAGCCATGTCACTTACAGCTTTACATCCAGAGCCCTCTCCAGATACCACTTCAAATGACTGTTAATTTTATTTTGATCCTGAATCCTAGGTCTTAATGTATATTCACCACAGCTGTCCTAGGTCAGCCTATGCCTTGTTCTCACCCACTGGCGTGATGTCGAAGGCCACTGAAGCTTTTTATTAACTTCCCTTGTTTTTGTCTCTGGCCTCATTACTTCACTGCCCTTTACCTTAAACTGCTAAAGTGGGGACTTTCTGTCAGGCTCATTCCATACTGAATTACTTCTCTATATATTGTTATTTCCTCCCTCTCCTTGATACTTCTCACCTCTGTTTTGCCCTCTCAGCAATTCTTACTACTTTGTGGCATGTTCCTTCTTCCAGGTTGTTAACATATAAAGTGGAAAAAAAAATGGTTTTAATACTGACCATTATGGTTCTCTATTTCCCAGTCTTCTGACTCCTAAGTGGTTTCCACACCCAAATGCTCTTTTCATAATAAATAATCCAATTCTACCTCTACTTAAGTACGCTAAAAGAGGGGATTGAACTCTATTATTTTTAACTGTAAAAGCATGATTTAGCCAGTCTTGTTGAGTTTAATGAAATGCAATCCATAAAAGATTGTGCTTGGCCATTTTATTGGGGACACAGATGGGAAGAGGGCGGGGAGAGGATAAAAAGCCATAAGTTCACTTGGCTCCACTACTAGTTCTGAGAATTCATGAAGCACATGAAAACATTCTAAAATGATCAGGGGAAAGCACTACTGAGGAGGTCAGAAAGATAGATTGGGTTCTTCTTTTCAAAACTAAAATAATTTTCATGCAACTATTTCCAAACCAATTGCAAAGTTCAAATTCATCAATCAAAGTTTCTTGGGATGTCTTTTGCCCTGTTGCAAGCAGCACATGTACAAACAGTGCCAGAGACAAACAACATCTATGACTGCCACCAGCATATAGAAGTGCCTGAGAAAACTCCCACACTTGGAGAAGACAAGTGCTAGAAATCAAGTGCCAACCTAACGTCAGTTATTGAAGCCAGAAGGACCTAGGTTTAAAACTTGATTACATAGCTTCTTGGCAATTGCCTACTCTACCAATGAGCTCTAACAGAATGAACTATCCCAATCATACTTTATTTGCTTTTGTGTTTATTCTTTCAAGGATTATATACTTGTAAGTAAATTATATATATAAAGGATTATAACCTATATTTTTACACAATATGGAAATTTTGTGGAATCATGCATTCTCTTATGAGCTGAAATGCTCGAAGTGGGAAACAGGAAGCCTAATTAAATTAAGAAGGACTCTTTGTTTTGTTTTAATCTTAGAATAATCTTAAAAACAAGTAGGAGGAAAAGGACTATTTTTGGCCTTCAAAACAGATTCACTATAGTTAACTTACAAAACTGCTATAGCTTGCTCCTTTGGATGATACGTGATTAGGCAAAATTCATAGTATATATTCAATTAAAACAAAACATATATTCATTTCAAGAATGAAAAAAATAGTAAGAACAGATTTTCTCATGCCAAAGCTTTGGTACTGTTTATGAAAATAATTAAAAGAAATGTGGAATGGGATTTCACATGAAACACATAATGGCTTGTTAGAATGAGCACAGATATGTATATATGGTTTTTAATTTGAGCTCAGCCATTAGTCCTCTGACCTGGGGAAAGTTACTTATGTGTTCTGAGCCTCAGTTTCTTCCTCTAAAAAGAAGAAAGGGTGATAATCATATTTTAAAAAAAAGTGTCATTTGTAGGTTAAAACTAGTAGATGTGCAAAAACAGCAAGCACATGGCTGACTCAAATAGAAATGAATACATAGCAATAGGATTTGTTTTCACTTTTAGTATCGCTGTGATTTTTATCATACAAAAAAAATACTTAGAACAGGAAGGAACTTTAAAAACCATGTAATATAAATCCCTGACTTTATAGAGGTGGGCAGGGAGGATGGGCGGGGAAAGTGAATGAATGGTAAAAGCCGCATTGGTGTGCAGCTCTCCGAATTACATGGTTTTGGTTCCTAATATCACAGCACACGAAACGAATGTTCTCATGGCTCCATGGTTCTTAGCACAGGAAATGTAGGAACCCAGTGTCTGTGACACAGACTCTGAAAGCAACCTGTCTGTGTCCAAATCCTGGCTCTACCTCTTATTAGTTGTATTCCTAGGAGCAAGTTATTTAAACTCTTTATGCCTCTTATATCGTACCTCAAAGATGGAGATAATAATATAAATTAACTCAAAAGGTTGTTGCAGGGACTGAATAAATCCATTTATATCAAACATTTGGATCAATACTTCACATGTAATAAACATTCAACTATGTTAACCATTATTTGTCTTAAAATCCATACCTTAGCAGGAACTTTTCTATTTCCATTTTCTTGACATCACAATAAAATGTATTGAGCCTCAGCTCTTTGTATGTCCCTATGTTTGACAAGGAAATCCACACTAAAGAACTGAAAAGAGCTTAGATTATCTACTACAGATTTTGTAATAGAGTTGGAAAAGTGACTTGGAAAAATTGTTTCAGATCATTATGAAACACTGTGACCTTGTTTTCAGAATTGATATTTTGCAAATTGATGTGCTTCTTATTCAGAGTAAAGCTAATGTTCAGTAAACAGATTGAAGAATATACCTTAGAGAAAAAGGAGAGTTTTTGTAAAGCATTTGAAAGAGATATTAGGCATGGATAAATAGACACCATTCCAGATGAGGGTACGATAGTTGCAAAGGCATGTGAAGAGAAAGATAGCAGTTGTGAGGTTTCCGAAATTTTACAGAGTTCTATTATTACATTATCAATAACTGCTCCAGTGTAGCTCAGGCAAATCAATTATGAAATAATTGGCCACATGTTATCATCATATCAGGTATAAAACTACACATAGAATTAGATAAATTCACTTTCTTCCTCATGAGCAGAATAATTCACTGTTCCTAAATAGATGCTTTGTGGCATGAAACTTGCTTTACATATTTTAAATAGTCTAAACCAACTAAAGGATATATTTTCAGGTGATCAATTAGTCAGATTCATTAGCATTAGACTTTTACGAAAACTGAAGAAAAGGCCTGTATTCACTAGAACAGATAATAAAACATGACCTTAATATTGGATGGGTAAATAAGAAAATTTGGTAAACTTTATAAAGATTCTATAAATTAAAACCTGTAGATACTCATTTTATTTTATTATTTTATTGAGGTAAGAACATTTAATATGGGATCTCCCCTCTTAATAGTTAAGTGTACGTTACATATTTTTGACTATACGTGCAATAGCTCTTTTGAGGTTTTTAATCTTGCTTACCTGAAATTTTATACTTTTCGTTAGTAAATACCCATCCTGCCCAGCCCCCACCACCATATTTTTCTTTGATTCTATGAATTTGGCTATTTCAGATACTTCATGTAAGTGGAGTAATGCCATATTTGTTTTTCTGTGAATGGATTGTTTCACTTAGCATAACATCCTCAAGGTTCATCCATGTTGTCAAATATTGCAGAATTTCCTTCTTTTTCAAGGCTGAATCATTTTCCATTGTATGCATAAACCACATTTTCCTTATCCATTAATCTGTTGATGGACATGTACGTTGTTCCTACGTGTTGGCTATTGCAAATAGTGTTGCAATGAAAGTGGCAGTGCTAATGTCACTTTGATATTCTGATTGCAAATATGTTGGATAAATACTCAGAAGTGGAATTTCTGGATCATATGGTATTTCTATTTATAATTTTTGAAGGAATCTTCATCTTGATTTCCATGACAGCTGCCTCATTTTGTGTTCACACCACGAGTGTGCAAGTGTTCCAATGTATCCACATCGTCACTAACACTTGTCTTTAAAAACAAATACATAATAGCCAGTCTAACCGGTATGAGTTAATATGGTTTTGATTTGCATTTCACTAATGATTAGTGCCATTGAACACTTTTTCATATACCTATTGGTCATTTGTATGTCTTTTGAGAAATGTCTATTCAAGTCCTTAGCCCATTTTTAAAATTGAGTTATTTATTTATTTTTTTATTATTGAGTTACAGGAGTTCCTGATATATTTTGTATATTAACCTTTTAACAGATATATGATTTGCAAATATTCTCTCCCATTCTACAGGTTACTTTTTCACTCCATTGATCGTTTCCTTTGCTGTGCAGATTTGTGTTTGATGTAGTCCCACTTGTTTATTTTTGTTGTTGTCACCTGTGCCTTCAGTGTCCATCCATGAAATTGTTGCCAAGACCAATGTCATGAAGCTTTCCCCCTATGTGTTTTTCTAGGAATTTCACAGTTTCATGTCTTACTTTTAAGTGCTTAATACTTTTTGAGTTGATATTTGTGTATGGTGTGAGGTAAGGGTCCAGTTTCAGTCTTTTACAGGTGTATATCAAGTTTGCCCAACACCATTATTGAAAAGACTATGCTTTCCCTTCTCGCTGAAGATTAGTTAGCTGTATATACATAGATTTTCTCCTGACTTCTTTGTTCTGTTCTGTGGGGCTGTATGTCTGTCTTTATGCCAGTGCAATATTATATCGATTACTATAGCTCTGTAACATATTTTGAAATCAGCAAATATAATGCCTCAACTTCAGGGTTGACTGGGCTATTTGTGGTCTTTTGTAGTTCCAGACGGATTGTAGAATTTCTTTTCTAATTCTGTAAAACTGGTTTGGGGATTTTGATAGGAATTGCATCAAATCTGTAGATCACTTTGAGTAGTATGGACCTTTTTAACATATTAAGTCTTCTGATCCATCAGTATAGGATGTTTTACCATTTTTTGGTGTGTCTTCTTTAATTTCTTTCATCAATATTTGTAGTTTTTAATATACAAGTCTTTCATTTCCTTAGTTAAGTTTATTCCTAAGTATTTCATACCTTTTGCTACTATTATAAATGGGATTGTTTTTGTAAATTCCTTTCCACATAGTTTGGTGTTAGTGTATAGAAATACAACTGGTTTTTGTATCTTGATTTTGTATCCTTCAATGTTATTCAATTCATTTATTAATTCTAACAGTTTTTTTAATGAAACTTTTTTTATATATAAGATGATGTCATCAAAAAAACTGGACACTTTTAATTATTTTCTGATTTGAATGCTTTTTATTTGTTTTTTTCTTGCCTAATTGTTCTGACTAGGAGTTTCAGTACCATGTGGAATAGAAAGAGTGATATTTCCTTGTGAGTATCCGTGCCTTGTTCCTGATCCTAGATGAAAAGCTTTCAGTTTTCCACAACTGAGCATGATATTAGCTGTGACTTTCTATATGTGTGAACTATGGGCTTTTTACATAGTCTGTATTATGTTGAGGTATTTTCCTTCTATTCCTAATGTGTTGAGAGTTTTTATCATGAAAAAGGTGTTGCATTTTATCAAACATTTTTTTCTGCATCTTCTGAGACACATATAATTTTATCCTTTATTCTGTTAATATGGTATATCAAATTAATTGATTTTTGTCTGTTGAACCATCTTTACATGTCTTGCATCCTGGGGATAAATTCCACTTGGTCATAGTGTATGATCCTTTCAATGTGCCATTGGATTTAGTTTTCTGGCATTTTATTGAGGATTTTTGCATCTATTCATCAGAGATTCTGTGGTTTTTAATCCCCTTACTCTGTGCTGAGCTGGAGGAAGCACTGAGGAGCTGTGGTGTCTCTTAGTCCAAACAACCATCTTTGTTCTTTTTCAGGTAACTAGACTACACCAAACCCATCAAAGCTCCAAAACTGGCAAGTCAGATGCCAGTTCATTGGGCAGCCCCAGTAACACTGGGGCACTGGACTGATAGGTAAACTCTCCTTTTCTAGGGGGAAACTGAGAGCTGAGATTTTTCACCTGCTTGCTCTGTGCTCAGCATGCAAGGAGGGTATATGACATCTACCAGTCCATAGCTCTTCTCTGTTCTATCCCATGCAGCTGGACTGCACTGGACCCATCAGAGCTTCAGGAATGGTAAAGTCAATGTGAGTTAGTTGGGCAGCCATGGAGAACTGAGGTGCTGGATGTATAAACCAACTCTCCCTCTCCAAGGAGTATCTGTGAGCTGGAATTTATCATCTGTCCTCTCTGTGCTGAGGAGGACAGGTATCAGCCTAAACCACCATCTCTATTCTCCTCTGGGTGGTTAGATTCTGCCAGACTTGTCAGAGCTCCAGTACTGGTGAGTCAGATGCTAGTTCTTGGTCAGCCCCAGAGAAATTGGGGCCCTGAATGCATAGGTCAATTCTGTTTCTCCCCAGGATGAAGCGGACAGCTGGGATTTTTAATCTACTCACTCTGTGCTGACCAAAGGTGAGGATCTATGGCATTTACCAGCCCGGGTCGCTGTCTCCATTTTCCCCTGGGAGACTAGACTCTGGCAGACCTGTCAGAGCTTCCAGACTGATAGGACAGAAGCCTCTTCAGAAACCCTACTCCTTTCCTTGCCTAGGTGAAAGTAAGAGCTAAGGAGTCTCTTCTTGAACATATGGGGCTATCCTGGAGGCTGGGACTCCGGCAAGAAGATGCCCTGAATCTTCCTACCAGCGTCGGTGAATCTGGTTTCACATTCTCTTGGGGTGCAAGAGCCTTTCAATAAGCTTCTGGATTTCTTACAAGCGGAATTTGTCCATGAACTGTTGCTGATACAGTGTGTCCGTGGTGGGGAGGAGGGTCCTGGGCTTCTTACTCCGCTCTCTTGCTGATGCCAGCCTCCCATAGATATTCTAGCAACCTAAAAACATGTGCATTTGGATTGCAATTTCCTAGTTATTAAATTTCTTCCTACATGTGTGTGAGTGCTCACCTGCTTGTGCATGTGTACGCGTTTCACAGGAACTTCTGCAGTGATAGACACACAAAACAACTTCTATGATTTACAGCGTTGTCATTTTGCTCAGGGGTTACTTAAACATATTTCCTTTGTAACCTGGTTTGCTCATTACTGCAATGCCGTGTTGAAGCATATATCCTAGCTCCTTCAAATCCACACCCCATTTAAATTACATTCACATCAACATTTTACACCCAGTAGAATATGCAAGCAAAGATGCAGCCTCCTAGGCTTGCTATGCCTCACAGTAAATTGGGAATAAATTACCCATGTAGTTCATGCATATCATGTTAGCATTAAACAAGGAAGCAAATTTATGGTAAAAAGGGAGCAACTGTGTGTGCCTTACTGCTAAGTATGTTTGATAGTGCAGTGTGATGTTTGATTTTATCGGCTAGGAGAAAATGCATATATTATAAGTGGATCTTCAATCAGAATTTTCATATTGTGCATTCTACAGATGTCACTTCATAAAGTGAAACATTTATATCTTGATTGTAGAAGGCCCGGTATTTAAAACTATAGCATCAAACAGAGGACTGAGTTCAATATGTTTTCAGCGTTCTCTGTTATTTTGTGAGCAAAACAATATGTATGAAATATGTATCAATGAGAGTACATGATACTTTCATAAAGCTTATTGACAGCGAGTTTTAATGTAATATTCTACTGCTTTATGTTTTAGAAGGTCCATAAACCTTAGCTACTTTTGTACCAATATAAGCAAATCACCAGAATGAAACATCAATAAATCAATTGTATTTACTTAGGTATCTATCCCTTCATTAGACATTAGCTTAGTAACCAAAAAGTATTCATGTTTTTCTAGTTATAAAAGCAATACATGCACCTTATAAACTCTCCAAGAGGTAAAGAAGTATGTGATGTAATATTTAAGCTTGCATCCATCCTTTCTTAAAATAGGAATTTCAGTCAGTGTAAAATTCTTATTTAGAGTTTATGGTTTCAAAGATTATAAGTTTTGAGTGCATAATAGAATATTGCTGACCTTTAACAGTAGAGGTAGTTGGGTGCCACAGCTACCATTGGGGAAGCAGAGTCTATCCTTTCCCACCTCTGCTCCTGCTAGAGAAATAAAGAATATTTTATCTCTGCCATTAAGACAATTTACCTAGACCAGGACATTTACGTGGTGGTAAACATTTATTCCTAAAACAACGTAATATTTTGTTAATTTCTAATTTCTTAATAATCTGTGGTCCTGGGCTGTCTCCTCAGGAAATATAGGCTTTCTCATTGATATTTATCACATTTGCATGACCTAACACTTGGGGCAAACTAAAAGTGTTGTTCTGGTGATGTCAATAGATTTGTCCTGTAGCCCAGTACGTATCTCTATGACTTTCACACTCATGGAAAAGACATCATTGTAGTCTGGCAGCATAAGGGATGAAACATACCAAGCATTCTCCAGAGTTGAGAGTCAATAATAAATGCCATAAGGAGTCTAAATCGCTTTGTATAGTTTCTAGAATATAGAAGGGATGCAATTAATACTAGTTCACGTCTGTTCTCCTGTTTTCTTCCTTATACCCTTGAAGATCTAGTCCTCAACATACAGAATGTATTCTGCTCATTTGGAGGAGAGGTTAAAATAGCTTATAAGGTAATAATGATATCTGCTGAATTTCAACCTAGTTGCCTGTGGCAGTGGTTTTCAGCCATGTCTTCCACTGCTTTGTACACGGGTGCTCTCAGGCCCGAAAGAGGGCCAGAGTAGATGAAAGCCTCTCTTTACCCCTTACTTCTTTGCCAAGATTGTGTCAGAATCAAGGAAAATGCATTTATTAGGTCATAAACTATACTGCTATAGAAAGGGGCTTTCAACAAGATCTCAAGCTATTAGAGGGAGTTATTATTTTAGGATTTTTCTCCCTTTGATAGCTGTTCTCTCTCTTTTTCCATTACTGTATGGAAAAGTGGGTCTGAGATTGTTTCTCATGTAAAGGGGCCCTGCCGTAGAATGGGACGCTTTGCTACAGGCATCTGGGATAGGTTTCTTTCTTAGATTGATTTTTCTGAGCCCCTTCTCACTCATGGAGTGGAACAATCTAGCAGGGAATGGTTAGGATGCGAGCTTCAGGAGAAGAGGCCAAGGGGCCTACTAATTTTGCTTTTCTTAACAAAATGTATTTAACTGTAAAATTAACCTTGCTTCTAGAGTAGGCAAAATAATTCCTTATATTATCGGGTATTATCATAATACCCAATCCAGTTCATCATATTTTGCTAATGTTGTTTGTATAATTTCCTATTCTATTGTGCCATGCATGGGCGCCAGGTAAGTGATGGGCTTAGGAGATTTTTTTCTTTCTTTCTAGGCTTTGCAGCAATGAATAGAATAGCCCATAAACTGTTCTTTGGAACAAATGCTTTCCATGTGGGCTGTTCCAGGCTTCTTGCTTCCCAGTTCCTAGATCCCTAGGTGAGGAGAGTACTGGTTGGAACCCGGGCTACTCAAAAGGTTTCCTCCTGTGTCTGTAGGTAAGACTCACTCTGGTGGATCCTCCTGCTCATCCACAATTGCCCGGTGCTGTGGCTGATGCTATTCCTTGTTGGGCAGTTTGAAAGATGACATTCCTTTCAAGATACTCAAGGTGTAATTCTTCAGCTTCACAAATACAGTACACATCTACCCCATATCACAATCAAGAATAGAATACTTCCATTATCCTTTATTCCTTCTGACAATCAGCCCTACTCCCCCATTTTCAAAGCAACTATTGGGCTGATTTCTATCACCATGGATTTCTTTTGGCCTTTTCTAAACTTCATGTAAACGGAGGTTCTCTTTTGTGCCTGGATTCTTTCACGCAGGATGATGGTTTTGAGATTCATCTGTGCTGTGTGTACATAAATAATTATTTCCTCTCCTTTTTATTACTAACGACTATTCCATTGTGTGTTTAGTTATTTTCTTGTTGATGGGCTCCCAGGTTACTTTCAGTATTCGGCACCTATACATAAAGCTGTGATGAACATCGGTGTGCAGGTTTTTGTACACATACTATGTTTTCCTTTCTTGAGGATAAACTTAGGAATGGAAACCCTGGATCATGGGGTAGATACATGCATGACCTTTTAAAAAATGGCTAAAAAATGTTTCAATTGTAATGTGTAAGAGTTCTGACTGTTCTACGGCTTCTCCAACATTTGATGTTGGCATTCTTTTCTTGATTGGGGATGACACTTTTTTCTTGGCTATTCTAATGAACATGTGGTTGAGACTCCCTGTTGTTCTAACATTTATTTCCCTAACATCTAATGATTATTAGTACTTTTTGTTAACTTATTAACTATTTGTATCTTTTTTTGTGAAGAGCCTATTAAAACTTTTTATTTTACTACTTTTGATTATCACATTTTTATTGAGTTGGAAAGTTTTTTATATATTCTTCACACATGACCTTTGTTGGCAATAAGTATTAATAGTATTTTCTCCCAGTATGGGCTTTGCCTATTTAGTTAAAGAACAGTTTTTTAACTTAAAATAGCTTTAAGATATGTTTAATATACAATAAATGTATTTTATTTGTACAGTTCTATGTATTTTTACACATACATATAATCATGTAAACACTACCATAATCAAAATATGGAGTACTTCTATCACCCCAAAAATGTCCTTCATGCCCCGCTATGCTCATTCATCTTCCCAATCCCGATCTCCAGGCAATCATTATCTATTTTCTGTTATTGTAGATCAGTTTTGAACATTCTAGAATTTCATATAAATGGAAACACAATCTTTTATGTCTTCTTTTGTATAGTATATGTTATTGCATGTATCAGTAACTATTTTTAATGCTGAGTAATATTTCATTGCATGCATATATGACACTTTGCATATCCATTTTATCTGTCAGTAGGTAATTGGGTTGTCTCCAGCATGGGGGTATTATAAGTAGAGTTGCTGTGAACATTCATGCATAATTCTTTTTTTGTGCACATATATTTTTATTTATCTTGTGTATATATGAGGAATAAAATGACTAGATCATATGGTAGATACTTTTATATATTTATAATAGCTATTATAAAGTATCCATCTGATAATTGAAATACCTGGACTATTTCTGGATTTGGTTCTATTGACAATTTCCTCTCTTGGTTATGGGCCACATTTTCTTGCTTTGTCTCATATTTCATAACCTTTGATTCAATGCCAGCTATTATGCATAAAAGAGAAATAGAAGCCATGGTAAATAATATTTACATCCTAAAAAGATTATGTCTATTCTTCTGTAAAGCAATTAATGTAGGGAGTTATTTCAGTCTAGTCTTTGATTGATCTTGGCATGGAATTTATTGATGCCAATGGTAGATTTACCATAGAGTTCATTTTATTTGAGGATGGGAACAATACCATCTCTTTAACAGGGCTTAGACTTTGATCACTAGATGAGTTTACATCAGTTGACTTGGCTTGATCTCAGACATCACCATACCCCACTTACTTACCAGTGCCTCATGGGTGTCTCTTTCAGGTTTTCCACTCAAACTCTAGCTGCAGATGGTTGCTGCCTGGCACTTATGGTAGTATAAGGTTCTAAGGACTTGTAGAATTTCTCTAAGACCTATTTCCCCGCCCATAGATGTCAGCAGGTCCTTGGTATATGTGCCTGTGTGTATCTCTGTCAGATTTCCTGCCCATCTCCAAGTGGTAATGGCCATTGTTTGGTCTTTAGGGTGAGTGTTGGAGTGCTTGTGGGGTGTCTTTCAATTCTCTCCCTATTTCTCAGACCTCCACTGACCCAACTCCCCTATTCCCAAGAATAGCTAACAGTTGTTATTTTTAAAAGAACAATTAAAAATCGATTAGCAACATTTAAGTCAATTGTTATATTGATTACAGAGATATAGCTCTAAATCAAATGGAGAAGAGCTTTTTATTAGCAAGTTTATGATATACCGTCAAATATTAAAGCCAGGTTGCTGAAAAATATGTGGATACACGTATATACACATAAAACATATAGATATATGTACACTGTATCTGTGAAGTGCACGTTTCATGTACACATTTATACATTTTATGCATACATATATAGGTATATGTGTGTCTGTATAATTTGTAAAATGTACAAAGAGACAGGTCTAACTGAACGAGCAATAAATGTCAACCTTGGTTACCTTTGAGAAAAGAACTGGGGATGGGAATGGGACAAGTGAAAGTAGTTTTAGTTTACATTATATATGCTCCAGTATTAGCAATTATTTAAACTCTTAGAGTATATCGATTAGTAACATCATTTCAAAAATGAATGAAATGATGGAAAAAAGGCTGTATATTTAGTGAATATAAATATAGTTAAATGGAACTATATAAAGCTCCAAATAAATTGCAGAAATTATAAACAAAACCAGATTTGGCTTTTCATTCATAAAAGTTATGCTAAAATACAAAACAAAACAAAAAAACAAGGACGGCATTGTTGGGCTCTTTTGAACAGATAATGTGATTTAAAAGTAGGTGGGAATCCACAATTATTTAGTTCCTTTTTTACTTCAGACTTTTCTGTCAAGGAGAATAATTACCTTTTTGGAGGGTAAAACATAGATTTAGAATGAAGGGACATAAGCTCAAGTTAGGAAAAAAGATAAGAGAGTCTCTTGTTTCATTAAAAGAGTTTGTCACCTGTTCTGGGTCCACAAAATCAAAGGGAACCAGAAGAATGTGAAGTGACTACTAAAACTGGAGAGTTATTTTAAGAACAGAATGGGAAGAATTAAAACACTTTAAAAAAAGAAAAAGAAAGAGCTCAAACAGGTAAAAGATAGGGGAAAGGCAGAGCTGGTAAGCATGGAAAGATGAACTGAAATTAACATGCCTCAGAATTTTAAAATATATAATTATGGCTGGCAGTTAGAATTTAAACATAAGTTGGTCGATAGAAACAAGCAGTGGTTCATTAAGCTAAGAATAACAAACACTAAAATTTTACACATTTGCTCTAAAATGTATGACAAGGCTCACTTTATGAGGAGAGATGCAGTTTTGTAGTGATAAATGTTACTTGATTTAAACTTAATCGACTTAAAGTATGAGAACAGAATTAAACAACTAAGGTTTGGATGCCACAACATGCCAGCTGTGGCTTTACTATGTTTTAAAGTATAGAATAAAATAGACAACAAATGACTAAACTTCATTGTCTGTACTCAAACCCAAGTATTGGTGATGGTAAAACATTGAATAATAATCTCAAAAATAAAAATGTTATTTCCCTCATAACAAGCTTGATAGGCTGAGAAATTCTCTAAAATAGGAATGATTTATGAAGTGCACACTTTATTTTATATCTAATATCACTCTGCATTTGAGGATAGTAAAAGCCTTGAAGTGGAGCCTCAAACGTCACTTAAATGTTCCATTAGAAAGATGATTTCCACACCAAAATTGTAGGTGGTTATGTAAAACTTTGACATAGATTTTTGAACTATTACTTAGAGACAAATATAACAGAAGAAAGACCTATCAGGAACAATAATTTTAACAATTACTTTTACTCTTTTACTGGAATATTAGGATAAATTAGATTATCCATCAGTATAACATTCTACAGAAAATTGCACTGTGGTGATCTGTTAATACTAGTCATTAATATGTACATTGGGGTTTTAATCCAGAACACCTAATTTTGAGCATAATTCCCTTATCAATCAGATGCGTAATCTTGGAAAAATAACAATGAGTAATCTTGGAATAATAATTATATAGATATAGATATAGATATCTATATATCTATATATAGATATATAGATATATAGATATATTTTTTTCTTCTCAGATATTCTCAGATTCTCTACTTCTTTCTTTATTCTCCTGCTAAATGTCTAAAATGTCTAATCCTCAGTCAAAACGCAATACCATTATATCTTCTATAATTACCTTCTATTATTATATCTTCTATAATGGCACGGCCATTATATCTTCTATAGCTTCTGATATTTACAAGGCAAATTCAGCTGTCTTTTCCTCTGAATTCCCTTTGTTTAAAATACACTCTGTCGTAAGAGTGACCACATTCAATTTTGGCTTTGC
Source organism: Rhinolophus sinicus (assembly GCF_036562045.2). Lineage (NCBI taxonomy): Eukaryota > Metazoa > Chordata > Mammalia > Chiroptera > Rhinolophidae > Rhinolophus > Rhinolophus sinicus. Next base: position 41,645,092 of record NC_133764.1, on the reverse strand, counting down.
AGTCTCATGGCTAGATTAAAAACAATTTTACAGTAATGATAGTATTGTAATCCTATGGTTTAACATAGGCTAGGGTCTGGCACATGGCACATAATAGCTAATCCTTTATTCATTCAGCACACATTTATTGAATGCCATTATGTATTGGCAGTGTCCTAGATGCATAAGACATAATGGATTAAACCCACAAAGTTCACTTTATCTGTGAACATATAATTATCAGGAAAACATCGATAAATATTTGTTGAACGAATGCATGCATCAGTATATTCACATGTCAGTATTTTCCTAACTCTTCCAAACTGTTAACTCAAGGCTTTCTTAATTATGTTTATTCATATACAGTCATCCCCCCTGATATTTTAAGGTCTGACCACAATAATAGACCTTCCTTTCCAGTACGATTTTCACTTTGGTCAGGGTTTTCAATCCTTTTATTCAAAAAAGAGTAATGGTGGCAAACGTCAGCCCTGTAGGCAACCTAGTGGATGAGATGCCAAGTATGTGTATCAAATCATACCATGTACATGTTTTTAAATAATTTATGTTTACAAAATATTTTACAGAGGCTTACATATGTTTATAATGTTCACAAGACATTTCTACAGTTAATCCTTATAACAAATGCAGAGGTAAGAAGAGAAATCATGATTATTTTCTAGATGTACTGTTTGCATTCTTCTTTTTTCTGACCCCAAATCATATAGGATCATTGTTGAAAATTTAAAGAATAAATACTAGTGTAAAGAAGCAGTAAAAGATCACAAATAACTTCATCCCAGACAAAATGCTGGGATATCTCCTTTCAATCTTTTTAGGTGCTTTTTTTCTTTACATATTTAAGAGTACATTACCCATACCAATTTGTTTCACTTAAAAAAATTAGCATTTCCCATTTTAGTTCCTGTATGATAAGCCATCATATTTATTTGACAAGATTTATTCAATAATTCTACTATCTTTGAATAGTCACAGTATTTCCAATGTTTTTCTGTCTTTATGTAATGATGCAACAAGCATCGTTGTGCTTAAATAGTTCTTACTTTTTAAAATATTTCTGTAGGATAGATTCCAGAAGGTAACACATTATGTGAAATGGTATGAATATCTTATGTAGTGTTCTAGAAAGACTAGAAAACTATATACCAGTTTTATGAGAGTCTTTTTTTAATCCATACACGATTGATCTGCATAATATCATGTGATTGATCTTGCTAATATAACAGTTGAAATTGAATACTATTGTTTCAATTTGCATTTCTGTGATTATTAGAGACGCTGAATTTTTTTTCATTTGTTTTCAACACTTCGTGATTTGTCTTAACCCATTTGACTACTGAGTGGTAGAATTTTCTAATGTCTCAGTAAGTCTTACTATATAGAGTGAACTAAAAACTTTTTGTTTCATTTCTATAAAATTTTTCTTATCATCTAAATATTTTCTAATGAAAATATATTAATTTTAAGTAGCCAAACCTTTTTTTTTTTTTTTCATTTCTTTCATTGACTAGAGATTACTTTTTAAAAAGTGAATTTTAAAAGTAGCATCAGACATTAACAACACTGGAAATCAGTCAAGTCTGTGTTGGTTTAAAAAATGTAATGCTATAAATATTTTAATTTGCAACACTTAATTGCATATTTATTTGTAACACTTTTGTAGTCCTGTTAAGGCCTTTGCTTTGAGACTGAGTCTGCTGATTGGGGTTCTCCACTCTTTCTTGCATAAACTACAGCCAAAATGCATTCCCTTCAATATTAACTCTTAGTTTCTTGATAGAGAAGAGGGAATCTGAAGAAAGTTTAGATGTAATCAAGTACAGATTTAATATATCCCCCTAATATTTTAGAGTGGTCATGTTCAAAAACTTTGTTTTAAATACTTAACTTGTCCAAATCATTGGATTTTATTATATATATGTAAATATATAATAACTCCCCTTGAACTAATATTTCATTATGATAGTAAATAAACTGATATATATAGATGTAAAAATAAATACAAGCAATTCTTAATAAACACACAATCTCTGTGATGAACAAGAAAATTGAGTTGTAAATACGATTTTGTCAGTTTTAAGAATTCAGAAAGCCTGTTACATAGGAATTCATTAAAAGATCTCCTGAAAATGTTAATGTAAATTTTATTTTAATGCTCATATATTACCTGTGACTCTTTCTTCCCTCAGAACTTGGACATTTACCCAATTTTTTTTTAGGTAATTACCTAAATTTTCATATCTTATGGCATTATTCTGCATTTCAATTTATCACCAACTCTTTTGGCGTTATCTTCAAAATATTTTTTACATTTTTTTGTTGCCCTCACTGCTCCAATTATTCTCAATAACACAAGCCACCATCACATTTTTCCCTTAAATTATTGCAGTAACCTTCTGACTAATCTCCCTGTATCAACTTTTGTCCCCATTTGTCAATCAACCAATAAAGGCATCATTGTTAAACATGTCAAAATATGTCATTTTTCTACTCAAAACCTGTTAATGTACCTCAGAATAAGTCTCTCTAAGAATAGAAATTATTTGCCATTTCATCCACTTCACTACCTTCTACCGACCTTTTTCTTACTCTTCTCCAGGGGCACCGACATCTATTTATTAAAATCCCCCAGTGCACTCTCACCTATGAGCCTATCCATTTGTTGTTCTCTCTAATTGGAATGCTCTTTCCCAGGTATTCCTAGGCTGACTCCCTCATTTTTTTGAGTCGCTGTTCGTGGTAGGTTGAATAATACCCCTCCCTGCGATTTACCTCTGCCTCCGCAAAAATGTCACACCATAATCCCCAAAGCCTGTGAATACTTTACCTTATATGGTAAAAAGGGACTCTGCAGATGTGACTAAATTAAGGGTTTGGGGATAGGGAATTATTATGGATGATCCTAGTGGGTTCCATATGACCATGAGAGTTCTTATAAGAGGGAAGCAGCATGAGTGGCAGGAAGTGCTATGGCCACAGAAGCCGAGAGACAGAGAGAGACTGGAAAATGCTACCCTGTTGGCTTTGAAAAATGGAGAACGGGTCCATGGGCAAAGGAGCACAGGTGTTCTCTAGAAACTGTAAAAGGCAAAGAAACAGATTCTCCCCCACAGCCTGCTGACCCGTTTTAAAACTCCTGACCTTCAGAACTGGAAAATAATAAATTTGTGTTCTTTTAATCCCCCCCCACCTTGTGGCACTTTGTTACAGCAACAGTAGGAGACTGATACACTGTTAAATGTCATTTCAGCAAGGGATCCCCAGTTCTTTGTATGAGGGCATTCCCCACCTCTCCACCCAGCTCTCTCTATTTACTTTATATCCCATTTCATTTTGCTCCAGGGCACTGATTCCTACCATATGTTCTATGATTACGTATTGTTTATTGTTTGTTTTCACCAGGAAGGCAGGAATTTTTTCTTTCTTTCTTTGCTTTATTTTCAGCATCAGCCCTGGGTCTGGTTGATTGTAGATATTCAATAAACAGTGGCTAGATATAATTTCTAGAGCAGTTTTACAGATAAACTGAGATTCAGAGACTTGTAGGATCTTAAACAAATGACATATGCAAACTTGGGTTCTTGGTTTTAGTTGTAACTTAGTTTTCTTTTCTTTCACTACCTAAAAGTTACCATGTCTATTAATCCATCAGTAGTAAAATCTGAGCAGCCATATCAAAAATAATATATTTCTATATACTATTCCTATATTCCTGTATACTATTCCTACGTACTCAGAAACTATCTGAGAAAATATATTTTATCTAGCCACTGTCCCATTAAGTTCAAGTTTATCCCTCTTCCTCAGATGCCAGAAAAGATGCGAAGGGAAGAAAAATATAATCCACAACACTGTACTGTGACAGTGACGATGGGTGTTCTGATCAAATGCCTTCATGGCCTTCATGAAAGGCAATTAACTGAAATGGAGACTTTCTGCTCAATATAAGAGAGGTACATGGTTCAGGAGATTAGACGGCTCTATCTGCAGTGTGTTCTGACACATCTTGGTGGAGTTATTACAGGAGCAGCCCTGGGTAATCAAAGGAAGGTCACAGCACATCAGCCTGAATATTCTCATGACACAGTATCATCAGTCATCAGTGAGTGATCTCCCAGCCAGGAGAAGCCTCACTTCCATCCGAGTTAAATTAGATTTATACTAGTGTATACTGGACAGAGAGGAAGAAAGAACGAGCAATAGAGAGGGAGAAATTAGCCAAGAAAATGCATGGTAGAAAAAATTGTCACAGAACACTCGGATGTGAAAAAGGCAGTTTGTAAAGATGTAGCTAGTAAAGAGGTGACAAGATCATAACTATTAAAAGTCTCTGAAAGATTAAAGTGGAATGGAGAAAACTTTCCTGGTGTGAGGAACAAAAAATATTATACTGACTTATAAAGCAGGCTTGGGGTAAAGGCCTAAAGGCTAAATAAAGCTGCCTATGATGCTCAGAAGAATGTAGATTAAGTTGTATGTTTACCAAGAGTCCATTGTATTTATTCCTACATCTATATATGCCAGTTGTACTTAATAATAGTTTGGTTTAGAGGAAAGTTTTAGTGGCAGATGAAACTGGGTTAAAGGTAGGCTTTTTGAGTCCTTAGCTATGGGACTAAATTTCCCTATCTCTGTAATGGATCTATATTACCACATACGCAAAAGTGTTGTTAAAATAATTCAATGAGATAACATAGGTCTAAATACCTAGCACAATTTCCCATATATAGAAGACGGTCAATGTTGGTTGTATCTTTCAGGACACCGGCAGGAAACTCAGAATTTACTCAGAAAGTCAGATTGAAGAGAGGTCCATGAAGGGAGAATAGTAACAGATGTGTGCGGGGTTAAAGGATGCAGAAGCATTCAGAGATTAGCAACAGTTGGGAGCCATTACTCCTCCTAGACTCTAGAAAGGGCTGTAGGTTTATGAAAGCCACTATTCATAAGAATTGGGCCTTCGGTGAAGGCACACAGCACTGTCAATTCACAGCACAAATGGAAGGGAACAGGAAAATAAATGCCCTGGTCTCTCTCCTTTGTTCTTTTGACTCTTCTGCTATGCCTCCCATTAATCTAACCCAAATAAGCCAGCATGTGAGAAGGAGTCCGGACCGCAGAGATATAAGCCTCATGGACCATAGATCACGTTAGAAAAGCAAGTAGATCTGAAGAGGCAAATAAAGGCTCTCCAGCCTATGTATCTGTTCCCTTTGTCCTAAAAGAGAAATTTGGAGAAAGATGCACCTAAGAATACAGAACGTAAGCTAACAAGAAGACCAGATAACACCTTCACAGGTCTTGCTGTTGAGGGGAAGTATATATTGAGGTGAGTATTAAGGTTATAGAAACTTAATATAAATGTATTTGAATAAATGTAAGCAAGTAGAAAACCTCATAATCTTATATTGCCCAATCTCTTTCAGAGGTTTATTATTATCTTAAAGTAGAATAGCTGGAGTAGCCAGACATCTGCATTGAATCTTTCCTTTAGTTTCTTCTTAATTTTTAGGGATCAAAAGGGTAGAGAACAGAGAAGAGTGTGTGTATGTGCATGTGGGTAGGAGAGGGGGAAGTTGGGGGTGGGGAGGACAGGGTGAGGGCAAGTTCCAGCTTGCTATTTTAGTACATCCCTGCTAATTTTCCATACCTTTCTGTTCACGGCATTTATTGTGCTCTGTTAAGGACACAGATGATTATCTTGACTTAGAAAACACTGAGATGGCTAAACATGTACAATTTGGATTTCCGTAATGCTTTACATCATGGCCATAAAAAAAAGTAGTGAGGCCCATGCCTGGACGGTTTTTGTACTGCATAAATGTATGTCAAATTGTTCTCCTTGACATTCAATGCTAGATACCATGCTGATATCTTCCACGACATTTATTAACTGTATTAAAGTGGACACAGTTCCCAAGTTAATACAAAGGCATGTGTTTTTGTCATAGAGCAAAAACTAACAAACAAACAAACAAAAAAACACTTTTGCTGTCTTTCTATGTATTAGGAACTTTGCTGGTCAGTGTACATATATTCTCTCTTAACCTTTACCTGAAATCTAAGGTTGTGTATGAGTCAAACACTTTTAAGGCTAATAAAGACCAGAGATTTATTGATTGTTACGAAGTCACAGTCACTCAGCTGGTTTTGGATGAAGCTGAGAATGATAGTCACGTCTGTCTGATTTCAAAGTCCATGATTATTCAACCACACAACACCTTCCAGGCAGAAGAAAATAAATACACATTGCTGACAAAAGTCAATTTATTCTTTTGGTGGATACAAATGACCATATGATGATAGTCTTTGTTTATATAGAGGAATGTATATGCATGGACCTAGGTGCTTGATAATATTTGCTGAATTAAAGAACTGTGAGGCCTATCTTATCAACGGACATATAGCTAATTTACCGATGAAAATTGAAAAATTATAGTTTTACAAAATGCAAAATGTGAAATTCTAGTAGCTGTCTACAGCATCAGTACTATATTGGTATAAACATACATTCAGTAATGCCCATAGCTACTGTTGACAGGAAGTTCTTAAGTGTCTGTTACTGTTTGCGGCCTAATGAGAAAGAGATTCTTCTCGGCGAAATAGTTCCTACCCCTACTGTAGATTGCTAAGTATAATTTCAATAATATGGACGCAGATCATTCTAACTAAACAAAGAGTCAGAGCACAGTAACGTCTCCCAGCCTTTTCCCGAAGTGACAAAATCAGGAAGGTCTGTGTGCATTTTGAAGCATATGGCACATTTTGAAGAAACTCACAGTTAGGAAAAATGAATCAGTCTAACAAAGTGAGCTTCTATAGACTCTCATCCCCCCAAATTAGTGAGGTGACAATGAAAAAATTCATAAAAGCCTAGAATAAGTAGGAATAATACTTCAATGGATCAGAAATACTAAGGAGACTTTGAACAGTTGAAAGCAAACAGGATCAGATGTATGGAGAAACTAAACCAAAGGCAATCATAGCCATGATGAATGAATGAATGAATGAATGAATGAATGAATGAATGAATGAATGAATGAACAACACAGAAGAACTTAAGCTCCAGATTCAACCAATTAACACATCATGGTGATTAGTTAATGTTAGAGATTAAAATGTAGCAGCTTTACCTGTTAACCTTTGCTCTCCACATCACCACCAGGTATGCTAAGCAGTGCTGCTGGTCAACCCAGCTAAACGAGACAGTGATTTGAAATTGAGGATGAACTGCCCCTCAGGATCTATTGACCCTGAACAGATCCTACTAGAATTTCTGACATCTAGATGTGAAGCTACCAGTATAACATTCACCCTTCCCCCTAAAAGTCACAAGAAGTAGACAGGCTTCTGTTAGTCGCGGAGTGAACAAGGAGATAAACAGGATTCACAAAATGGAATAAATAAATCAGAAAATGTAGAATTATCAGACATTTGAAGACAACCGACATCATCCAAGTCGACACCAGTTTGCTAAGACTGGAAGTAACTGCACCTGTGGATGGGGTTGGACAGCAAAGTCCTATCAGGCACCTTTGCCTCCCTGCCCTGGCCTCTCTGCCTTCTCAGGTTTTAACCTCACCTTGACTTTCCTGGTGAAGTTGGGGGGTGGGATGTGGGGGGACAGTGTTTCTAATAACAGCCTAACACTACCCCATGCCCCTGCCTCAACCATCCAGAACCTGTTTTTAAGAGAGATGTCCATCCCATGCGTGGATAGTCAGTGAATTACTTGTGTATGAAACAATGTACAAATCAGTGTTTTAAACATAATGATCTCAAACTTCCTTAAATTTTAAAAAATTGAATTGTTTGCCATATTGGGTGGGTTAACTCTTAGACTCACATGCAGAAATGCTCAAATGTGCATATAAGACTGTCCTTAGATGTCCTTTTTTCTTTTAAGAAATAACCTCTTTAAAGTTGTAACCACTTATTGTTGCTATTCTGTGCGCCAATCAGAAAGCAGTACAGTGAGCAGCTGTCGTGCGGGAGACCCTGCTCGCTGCGCCATTTGTCGTGCGGGCGTCCAGCGGGGTCTCTGCTCCCGCTCCCCATACAAGAACGCAGGATATGGTGAGGCCAAAAAGGAACACCCACGGAGCCATAGGTAGGGGAGTCATACCACTGTATTCTCTCTGGTGGCACTATACTCTCACTGGAGGCTGGATCCACACTGTCCGCAAACCGCCATCCACGCTTGCCAGCCCAGCCGTCATCTTCTTGCTAGCCCCCATTCTTCTCTCTCTCTGCTAGTGTAGCCACAGCAGTTATATTGTGGCCTAATGGCTCACTGGTTACAGCTGACGGCCAACTAGCCACAGCTGATGGCCATGCAATCACAGTTGGCCATTTACTACCTGAGCCAGCACCTGTCTATGTGAGGCCGAGAGCCTGGAAACTACTTTCTGAGGCTCTGCCCCCACAGCAGCTCTACATGCTTCAGTAACAGGATATGTCACTGTTTTCTTTTCTCTTAAAAACAAACAAACAAACTCCTGTTCCAAATGATTTCTGCTGGATTCTTGGGGGGACATGCAGGGACAGCGAACACAGACCCCGGCCTTCCTCTTTATTAATTCCTCATGGCCTGTGTCTCCCCTGGAACAAGTCTTTTGCATCTGGGGCAGATCGTTTTTTCTAACACAGACGTCCCTGGTTTCTTTTTGAGGCGTTCGTTCAGCAGCAGCATTTAGACAGGGGTGTGGTGGCTCCTCTGCACCCTGAGCACTCGCCACAGCAGCAGCAGTGGCTTCTCAGGTGTTTGTCTGCAACATCCTGTACAAAACTATGCTGTGACACGCGGTTGGCCTAGATCTGACAGAATCAAAGTGGAACCCCTTCCTTCTGTTTCCATCCGCGCCTCTGTAGAGCTGTCTGTACCCTGTGCCCTTTGACCTTTTGTATTTCATTTTACCGTCAGTGTACTGCAAGGAAGCTGGATGTATGATAGATACTGTATTAAGCTACACTGTTATTTAAGATGTAATTAAAGCAGTTTTTTAACATGGGCGGGGGAGGGGACATCAATTTAGCATGCAGAAGAATTAGTACTGAAGGAAACAGAATTAACAGAAAAAGCAGAAGATAATAGAAAATGTATAAATAAATATGAGAAAGATTTTACTTGATGACATGGAAACCAGAAATAAATACCAGATTTTATTTTTCTCTTTTGTTTTTTTCAATTTACTTTTTTTATTAGGTTCAGGTAGACAAACATTTATATACCTCACAAAGTGATAATTCCAGTAAGTCTATTACCCATCTGACATTGTACATAGTTATTATAATATTATTGACTATATTCCTACAATATTATTGACTATATTCCCTATGCTGTACTTTACATCCCTGTGACTATTTTGTGACTACCAATTTGTACTTCTTAATCCCTTCACCTCTTTCACCCTGCCCCTAAACTCCCTCCCATCTGATAACCATCAGTTTGTCCTCTGTATCTATGAATCGGTTTCTGTTTTATTTTGTTCTTTAGACTCCACAAATAAATGAGAACATATGGTCTTTGTCTTTCTCAGAACCAGGTCTTGGTTTCATTGATATTTTGTGTTGTTGTTGTTGCTTTGTTTTTGTTTTTTAGCCTCTAATTGGCTTATTTCCCCTCTGCCCTTTATTATTTCCTTCCTTCTACTCACTTTGGTCTTTGTTGTTCTTTTTCTAGTTCCTTTAAGTGCAAGGTTAAATTGTTTATTTGAGATTTTTTCTTGTTTCTTGAGGTAAACCTGTATTGCTATGAATATTCCTCTTAGGACTGCTTTCACTATGTCCCATAGATTTTGGGTTGTGTTTTCATTTTAATTTGTCTCAAAATATTGTTTGATTTCTTCCTTTGTCTTGTTGTTAACCCATTCATTGTTTAGTAGCATGCTATTTATCCTCCATGTGTTTGTGTGTTTTTTTCAGTTTTTTTCTTACAATTAATTTCTAGTTTTATATCACTGTGGTCAGAGAAGATGCTTGATATGATTTCAACCTTCTTAAATTTATTGAGAATTATTTTGTGGCCTAACGTGGTATATCTTGGAAAATATTCTATACGCCCTTGAACAGGATGTATATTCTTCTGCTTTTGGGTGAAATGTCCTCTAGATATCAATTAAATCCATCTAGTCTAGTATGTCATTTAAAGCCACTATTTCCTTGTTGATTTTCTGTCTGGAAGATTTGTCCATTGATGCCAATGGGATGTTAAAGTCCCCTATTATAACTGTATTACTCTGGATATCTCCCTTTCTGTCAGTCAATATTTGCTCCTGTGTTGGGTGCATAGATGTTTATTAGGGTCATATCATTCTGTTGGATTGATCCCTTTATTACTATGTAATGTCCTCCTTTGTCTCTTATTATAGTCATTCTTTTAAAGTCTATTTTTTCCCAATATAAGTATTTCTACCCCAGCTTTTTTGTTTGTTTGTTTATTTACATTTGCATGAAATATCTTTTCTATCGTTTACTTTCAGTCTATGTGTGTCTTATGATCTGAGGGTGTCTCTTGTAGACAGGATATATATGGGCCTTATGTTTTTATCCATTCAGCTACCCTATGTCTTTTGATTGGAACATTTAATCCATTTACATTTAAAGTAATTTTTGATAGGTACATAGTTATTGTCATTTTATTATTTATATTTATGTTTTCTTCCCTCCTTCTTCTTCTTAAAGAAGTCCCTTTAATATTTCTTGTAATACTGGCTTGGTGGTGATGAATTCCTTCAGCTTTTTTTGTCTGGGAAGCTCTTTTTCTTTCCTACAATGTTAAATAATAGACTTATACGGTAGTGTTGTCTTAAAAAACAGATTTTGAAAACAGCAACTTTAATGATGACAATAAGAACAAACTCAAGATTGAATAACATGAAATAAATAATTGAAGAGCATATTAAGCAGCTCAGTAATCCAGTCAAAATAAAAAATGAAGCACAAACTGTCTAAACAGTGTTATATAAGGGGGAGAAAGTTCAGAGGTAAGTTGAGAAAATGTATCGTCCAGTATCTGACCGGATATATAAAAGGAGGGGGCCATAAAATAATGTAGTAAGGAATAATCAAATATTTAATAAAACACTACTCATAACTAAAGAAATGAACATCCAGACTGACAGAATCCATAATGTAACCATGGAAATGAATTTTAAAAATTCTACACACACACACACACACACACACACACACACACACACACACTATGATAACATTTCATTATGCCACCTTAAAGACATCAAAAAAATCCAGAATGGAAAATACCTCAAGTTATCTATAAAGGAATGAGAAACAAAATAGCAATATCAAGAGCTGGAAAACATTGGAAAATATTTCTAAGTTCTGAGGAAAAATGCTCTAGAAAATGAAATTCTATACTACACAACATTAGCATTCAAATCAGAGATAAAAATAACATTCACACATGCAAAGACAGAAATTTGATGACTAGGGACTTATTTCTTGAAGAATTATATTTGAAGTGCATTTTCAAAAATAAACTATGATTTCAGAAAAAGAGAAAAGATGAAGTCATGAGATATATTTGTGAACAAGAAAATCAATAAAACATGTTTAAGTCTAGATAGTTGTTCATGTAAAATGTATGTATTTTTTTTAAAGGATTGTTATAAAGATCCATAAAAAGAGTTTTAATATTTCCAATAAATTAATGAAATCCAAATTATCAAATGAGCAAAAGAAAATTAAATAAATAGACAACTTACAGAAGAAAATATATATGAAATAAAACATAATCAATGTATCAAAAAGGGGCTCAACTATATTAGTCATTAGGAAAATGCTAACAAAAACAATGATTTACTATACTTTACCTTTCAATTGGGTGAAATGTATATGATTGATAATAGCCTTAGAGAGGCTGTGGAGGAATTGTCACTCTCTTCCATGGTTTTTAAGAATGAAAATTGCAAGTTCTTATTGATAGAAATCTGACAGTATCTACCCAAATCAAAATTGTATATCCTTTTGTCTGTAAATCTCATCGTGTTTATCTGTTCTTAAGCAATGCTTATACATGGGAGTAAATATACTTCCAATATATATTCCTGATATATATTCAGGAATATTAAATGCAGCATCACTTTAAATAGTTAACAATGGAAATAAGAGTACTAGGGTAGGCTTGGATTTGCTGATGTCCGTTAGTCCCTAAGAGTTATGAACATCTTATCTAAAAATGGCAAGTTCCAGAAAAAAAAGTACAGATTGATACAGTTTGTAGAAAACATTTATAATGGTGTGTGTGTGTGCGTGTGTGTGTGTGTGTGTGTGTGTGTACTTATGTATTCACAGAATATTTCCAGAGAAATGCTCAAAAAATCCTATTTGCAGTAATTCTGGGAAAGAGTAGAGGTAGGGAGGATTTGATAGGGATTTATCCACCAGAGATGTACAGCAGACAAATGAAGGCAAAAAAAACACTACTTATGTCTGTTATGTCTTTGTTTTTGCTTTTTGGGTTCACTTTTGTCTTTGCTTTATTCTCCCACCCTCTTTAATGGCACATTCAGCCAGCAGTCTATTCTCAAATTCTCAAGATTTTCCCTGTTTTCTTTTGCTTTCAGCTCAGAGTTCAAACATCTCTGTAGGGAAGTCTTCCTTGACTATCCCTTCCTAACTTCCCCTCATCCTTCCAACACACTACTGTTCTCGTTTTGTTTTTGTAGACATGGATCTCTATCTAAAAATTATACTTCATATGTATTTATTTAACTGTTTATTGCAGGTGCCTGTGACATATTTTAGCATGAAAGTTCCATGTGAGCAGGTTAATGTTTTATTCCCACTGCTGTAGCCCTGGTGGTAGTACTTGGATAATATTAAGCACTTAATAAATATTTATTGGATGGATGGATGAATGAATGAATGTAGGTTTCAGTTTCCTCATCTGTAAGGTAAAGACATTTCTGAATTTAGATTTGGGGCAATACCAAGAAGCTAAGCAGGAAGTTGGAGTATTCATCATCACTCCCATGTTTCCCCGAAAATAAGACCTAGCTGGACCATCAGCTCTAATGTGTCTTTTGGAGAAAAAATTAATTACATTATATTATATTACCCAGTCTTATATTACATAAGACCAGGTCTTATATTAATTTTTGCTCCAAAAGACGCATTAGAGCAGATGGTCTGACTAGGTCTTATCTTTGGGGAAACACGGTAATACTGACCTGGTGATAATACAGTTCTGGAAAGCAAGGAAGATTATAATACGTTATTGACTTGGGCCTCTAAAATCAGTATTATAGCAGAGTTCTGCAATGTTTTCATTCAAATTGTTCTTGTTGTTGACTTCAAGCCACATTGTGGAGGAAAATTAATGTTATGTTCTTCCTAGATGAAAATAATAAAGCCCTCAGATCCCAGTTATCCTGGAGAACATATGTCTTTTCATATGTGAACAAGTGTAAATGAAAGTTAGAAATACTTCAGTTCATTTAGGTGTATAACCCCTGGGATGCGACACTTGCCTACATCTGTCCAGATAGATGTTCCTGAGGACACAGTAATATACTTTTAATGGCAGCAACATACAATTGTGGTAACTAGATGAAAGAGTAATCCTAGTATCTCTCATTTACTTCAGTAGATATATTGAAATGTCTTCAAGCCAGATGTTCAAGTTGCCAAATTGAACTGGGAAACTGCCTATTCTTTGACTTACATGTCAGGAAAAACAAACCAGCTTGGCTTTTGTAAGTTTAAAAAAAAAGAAAAGAAAATGAGGTGCATATTTCCAGTTCCCCTAATGCTTATTTATTCAAGGGTTTTATTAAGCCCGTGATAGATAGTTTAAGAGAACTATGCAGAAAAATATAGGATAAAATGAAGGTCATGTCTGTAAAAACAGAAAACAAACATTCTTTTAATGGTCATATCTTAGCAAGGAGAAGCACAGGGGTCTCAAGCAGGGAGGGTTGTACGAGAGGCATTGAGGAAAAGCAGTTGTCTAAAGTCATACACAGAACAACCCCTGTAATGGAAAACATAAATACTCAAAGGTTTTATGTCACTGTTTTGGCTCCCATAATATGTAAGAACTTTATTCTATCACATATTGTAAGGCAGATAAATCTTGGCTGGCTGGAATAAAATGGTTGAAAATACATGTAAGTTTGTTGAATAGCATAACAGCATATATAATATTATTACCACAATCAACATCATCTCCATCTTTTATTCTCATGTATTTAACCATAGGATATTGACAGGGAAATAAATAACACTCCACCTTACCCACATCCACCCCCAAATAGCTCTAGGGTAAAGAGGTTTTTTGTTTGTTTGTTAGTTTTTTCTTCTTTTTTTCTTCCCTTTTTTGGAGCGGTGGGGGGTGGAAGCACTTCAAATGAAAATGCTAAGAATGACTGCTATAATCACTATAGTAAGAAGTTCCAGTTTTGTAAATTGCAGGCTCCTAGCACCTGCAGTGTTTGGTAATTTTATATATTTTTTCTGGGTCATATTTGATGTATGGGGCTTTTAATTATAGTCTGGATTCTCTGGGTGTATTTCTAATAATTTATTGATTAGTGGTCTAACTTATTTCCTTTTGAAATTTAACAGAGTAATATGTAGTCTCGTAGACTGAGGCAAGAGGAGTCCCTTCGCTGGACTCTGTGGTTTGGAGGGTCTCTGGGCTTCTTCCACCTGTCCCATTTCTCACTCAGTAAACAGTCCTGTGGCCAAGTACCTAATTAGTGACACACTCTTTCTTTCTAGCTCACTCCCTGGGTACTTGGGATACCAGGGCTCCATGCCCAAACAGGCTAATGGACCTCTTCCCTAGATTTCAGTCGACCAAGCTTCCAGTGTACACCTAAGTTAAGGGGCGGCCAAAGTGTGTAGCCAAAGGAGGGAGAAAGTGAAGAAGGGCACTGGTCAGAGGCTGGAGGGCCCACTCTCCCTACACTGCCACGGTCTAGCAGAAACACTGAGGAATTAGATGCTTCTAAATGTGATCTGACTTTTCAGGTCATTGTCAATAAATATTTGTCAAGAGAGGATGCTAGCACAAATTTTATTCAACAGTTTAACAGTCATGGATATGCAGGCACCAATTCAGAGTTTTCTCTGGGCCTTGCAAATATTAGCAGAGGCCTGACAAAATGAAATATCATAAACTTTGGAATGAGATAGAATTCTGTCCAAACCTCAGTTCCATTGCTGAATAACTGACTGCCTTTAAGTAAGTTATCAAACTTCTTTGATTCTATAAATTCCTCAATTGTAATAAAGATGGAAATATTATATCTTTATTAGTTTTGTAGGAATTAACTGGTATGTACAATGTTAACTAAAGATTCATTCATTACAAATAAATTGTAAATAACAACATACCATGGCTTAGGAAATGTGCTAGGTAGTTATGAAGACGGATAAGAATAATATAACACTGGCCATTAAAGATTCAAGGTAAATAAAAATGAGCAATAAAATTATAGGGTCCATGACAGAGATACATATGGGAGGAAATAGAAAATTTTTATCTGTGGTGAATATGGACAGGCTTATAACTGAGTGACTCTACAGCTGAGTTTTTAAAAATATTTTAGGCAGAGGGAACAAGGTGAACAAGAGAAAAGAGGAAATTAGTTTGTACATCCTGTAGCAAAAGATAGGGAAATTGCGTAGTGAAGGTACCACGTGACAGAGATAAGCACTTTATCTCCTAGGTAATAGAAGCATGATTCTAGAAAATAACGTATTTTATTTGTGTACTGAAAGGGAGCTGACTTTTTCTGGCAACATACTAAACTAGAGAGCAGGAGAAATCTGCCTAGGTTTGGGCACATTAAAATCATAGGTAAAATATTAAAAACATTAAATGAATCTCTGAAATTGTAGTATCAGAAACAACAAAAAACATCGTAAGATATAAGTGAGTTCTGAGACAAGCATGAGTGCCTGGAGCATTTGTTAATCAATGAAAGCCTAGCAGCAGGAGACAATCCCTGAAGCCTCCACACAGTAGGAGTTCAGATCCAAGATGTTCCACAAAGCTGGAGAAAGCCAAAAATATGCAAAATTGCCACCTCTATGTGGGCCAATAATAACAAAAGAAAATGTCCTGCAATGGAAGACTTGTCTGTCATTGGCTTTGGTAGTGGATAGAGGCACAAAAAAATATGTATAACAAATGTCTCCTCCTCAAATTTCTCATCTACCTTCATTGGCTTTGGAGCCAAAATTCACTAAGGCTATATGACCCCCAAAGCTAGGAGTCCCCAACCATCTGGCAAAAGCAATTAAAGTGCTGCCAGGAGCAATATACATTAAAATTGGGCCAAAAATATCTTGTATGGATAATGTTTCCATAAGATTTGAGCTTACTGTTCAAAATTCACAAAGCACACAAGGAAACTAGTCAACGCAACTGAGTTATGCAACACAGTGGCAGAATATTAGCATATTAGAGTTATATAAAAGAAAATATAAAATGTGTATGTTTCATATGTTTTAAAAAAGTGTACAAAAGCAAAATTAAAGAATGACTGAGTTATCTACAGATTTGAAAAATAACTAAAAAAACCTAGACATGATGAACAAACAATAGTTGAAATTAGGAACAAAGCAGGAGGAACAAAGCTAAAAAAGAGAATTAGTGAACTGGTAAACATATTAAAAGAATTCTGAATGTAAAAAAGAGAGATTAAAAATATTAAAGAGAAATGAAGAATTATAAATGGTAGAATGAAAAGATATAACAATTCTAATTAGCTTTCCCGACAGGAGAAAGAAAAACATATATATCATTTAAAGAGATATTGCCTAATTATTTTCCACAATTGATGATACACTTAAATATGTAGATTCAAGAAGCCTAATATATCATACATATCACCAAAAGTTACATATCACCAAAATCAAAGATAAAAATAGCATCTACAAAGAATGACCCTTAGAGGCTGCTGAAATGGGAGTGGGGAAGGTATCTTAGCTTAGGTTTTTCTGAGAGCAGATTGTGAGACAAGAACTTAGGTGCCAATGGTATATTACGTGCATGAGGTAGTGAGAAGAATTAAGGCAGAGAAGGATTGAGAAGGTGTTACTGAGGATGCCACTTTGTCCAACAGTGTCTTGATCCTCCTGAGATTTCCTGAAATATCTTGAAAATGCCACCCCAAACTAACTACCTGAAGGATGGAGAGAAGCATTCATATCCATGGATTGAGATTCAGGGTTACTCCCAGGGTCACTGATTCTGCCGCACTTCCTGGCAGTGCTGTGTCCCAGCCCAGCATTCATAGCATGAGAGAAACATCTGGACAGAAAGCAAATAGATGCACAACCGTGAGCCATGCAAATATCTGGGGGATGTTTTTCCAGGCAGATGACATGGCATGAGCAAAATTCCTGGAAAGGGCACGTTCTTAGTATGTTAAAGACCAGCAAGACACTTAATGTACCCGGGGCCCAGTTGAGGGTATTTAGGGAAAGACATAAAATGAGGTCTGAGTTCTAGCTAAAGGTTAGGTCACTCAGGCCGTTGTGATCCATAGTGAGTAGTTTAGTTTTTATTCCAAGGCAATTGGAGACTTTCAGAAGCTGAGAGCCATTCTATCATTACCGATTTTTGTTAAGATGTGTGTACAAATTGTGTAAGCTAAAGTAGTGACTGCTATAACAAGTAGGCCCCCAACCTAATAGCTTATTTTTTTGCTCCTATATAAAGATCAAGGTATTTCTAGGTTGGAGAGACTTATGGAGATTCTGTCATCCTCAAAATGTCTTTTCCCAAACTGCTTCAGGTACCATCATTAGGCTGAAAGAAGGAGTAAGAGCCTGGAAGATCACATTTCGAAATATTGATGAATCAGGCATAAAAATGTAATACAACACGACACTGCATAGCCCAATGGCTAGAACCTGATTACACCGCTACACCAAACTACAAGAGAAGTTAGGGAATGTGTTATTATTATTATTATTATTATTATTATTATTATTCAAGAGAAACTGAATAATAATTGTTTTAATCTTTCTAAACATTTCTGAATATTAATAAATCTAATGATTTATTGGATTTAAAACATTTTTTTGACTGTCTCACATTTTCCAAAGCAACCTGGAATATATACCCATAGTTTGTGAAATCTCACAAAACAATATTTGCTCTTATGGCCTGCAAGAACCTGATTGTTTTCTATTCTGTTTCACTTTATTTCATTTTTACTTTTCCTATTTCACTTTTTAACTGATGGTTATGCTCTACTATATTGATTTTTTTTTTTTTTTCCATTTCAAGTTACTACCTATAGATCAATGTTATATACTGGTTATCTGCTGTGAAATAAGCCCTGAACTTAGAGTAAAACTACGGGGTTAAAAATCACATTATTGCCAGAGTATCAGTTTGATAGATTAGGTATTTCATTGGACTAGCAGCATCAGCATCACGAATAATCTGATCTACTGAATAAAGGTTTAAGAAGCGCTGGGCTAGGTAACGCTGCCGTAATAAACAACCTCAAATTCTCAGAAGTTTACAAATGTTGCTTTGCTCATGCTGCCTGGCAATCACAAGTAAGCAAGGGGACTAAACTCATCATTAATCACTCAAGAACTAAATCTTGGGAGTAGCTATTGTCTCAAACTTATCACCACTTGTTTTTCCAGAGGTAAAAACACTCTAAGGCAGGTTTTTCATCAACCGACCACACTACCAAATAAACAAATTACTGATGTCACTCCCGCTGAATACGAAATACTTTCTCTTCTGCATTACTAATAAACCTTGATCTTCCAAGTGTAACATTTAACAAATTGTATTCAGTGTTTTGTATGTTTGTTGTTTGCGTTTCCTGTATTAGGATGAAGCCCATGTTGTCTTCTACATCTTTACATACTGAATGTTAAGCTCATAAAAGTTCATTGATTGGTGGGATTTGGTTTTTTATAAGTTAAATAAATAACACATTCAGATTCAGAGACACTATTCCTTTTCCAGATCAAGAAATGTATCAATTGCTTTAGAAGAGAGCTTAGTGCTAGGAAGTCTCTATTAAAATCAGTCACCATCTGGGTGAGGTCAGAATGAGGAGACCTTTCTTGAATTCAGTAAGTTTGATTGATGGGATGAGCTTCACCCATGAACTTACCACCTTTAATAGCACTTTTTATCTAAAAAAAAAAAAAAAAAGAAGACGCTACCTTTCAAATTTCCCAAATGTGAATGTCTTGTAGCTACTTTGGAATTTTAATGAGATGTTTTCTACAAAGCACATATTCTGCAAGTTAGCAGTGGTTTAGAGTATTTAGTCATCTGCAGCCAATGATCGTTGGCTGTCTTCTAAGTCACCAAGCCTAGATTCCTCTTCTGTTTTTTTTTTTTTTTTCAGAATCATTTATACAGCCAAAACCTTTCTTTTCTAATATCTCTGAGGACAAATATGATGCACAGATTATAAAGATATTGGTAATAGAGCACAAGGTGTCTATCCATTATAATTCAATCAGTCATCATTATAAATCCAGGATTGTCCTCATGTAATGGTTGAGACAACTGAGGCACAAAATGATTTAATAATTTTTTTCAACTTTGTAGTGCTAGAATGTGGAGACAGAGTCCCAGAGAGCAGTTTCCAGGCTTTCAACCTCACGTGGAAAGGTGCTGGGTCAGGTAGTAGATAGCTATCTGCTGTAACCAGTTAGCCATTAGCCACTAATATAATTGTCATGGCTAAGCTAGCAAGCACAGATTGCAGTTAGCAAGGTCTTGGTTGGTTGGCAGAGAAGCAGATGGTGGATTGTGCATTGTGTGGAGCCTGCTTCCTGTATCACCAACCCAGCCACCAGCAAGACTATAGTAGTATGAACCCGCTATCCAGGGCTCTGTTCGTGTTCCTTTTTGGTCTCACCGTATCCTGCGTTTTTATGCGGGAAGCGGGACCAGAGACCCTGCATGACATAGAGTATCTATGGAGACAAACTTACAATTGTCCTTTATAATTTTTTAAAATAAAATCAGAAACAGAACTTTGGGCAGATAAAAAGTTGCTAATTTGAATTCATATGTATCTCTTTTTGTACCAAGAATGTATTTGTGAAAATTACGCAAGGTGAATTACATGCTCAACAATTGAGGTGCAAAATTTTGGAAGTATTTAGTTGAGTAGTTCATATATATGTAAAGTTTGCTTGAAGGAAGTTGCATGAAATTTTAGAAAACAGAAATTTATAGTACAGCCAAGAATTGAGATATAAAGATTATGACAAAAAAAAATAAATAAGTTTGGAAGGTCAGTATAGCTAGATTCCTCCATTTTAAATATTTGATCATGCTGGATATCAGACTGGGTTTTTCATCCTCCACAATCCTCCAAGCATTTATGAAGAAATCACCTTCAGCAAGAATCCTTAGGTTAGTTTAGCCAGAATTGTCTGGTGTAGGTAATTCTCTTAGTAATTTTCTACCCATCGACACCCACCCCCCTTGGCTATAAATTCCCATTTTTGTTAATTGTATTTGGAGTTAATTCCAATCTTTCTCCCCCACTGCAAAACCCTTTTGCAATGTTCCCTACTCTGTCACCATTGTCCTGAATAAACTCTGCCTTACTATGTAACAGGTGTCATGAATATTTTTTTCTTTAACACTTATTTTAACTACGTGAAACAACAGCTGTAAGTTCACATCTTAGTATCTGATGTATTCCTTTCTAAAATTTATTCTTTTCACAAAAATGTAAAACTCAGTTCAACTATATCAGAAACATTGAATTTATGCCAGATTTACTAATCATAAACTAGTGAATAGAATCCATTCATAAACATTTTTCACAAATCATTGGGTGATTTTTTTTTTATGTTCACTAAATTTTCAGGCCCATTGTTCCTGTGGATGTACAGAGAGCAAAAAAAAGTAGATGCAACTTAAAGAAGAAAATAAAATCATTACTTTAACTAGAAATGTATCCTTTTAAAATGTATGTATACATGTATTTTTTTATGTATTTATGTATGTATATATGTATATATTTATTTATTTTGCCACAGGAATATGTTTCACCTTGTCAACCTTCTTGCCAGTGTTGGACACCCAACTATGATCTTGCATTTCTCCCTGGAATAAAGCCAAGAAAGGGATCCAAGAAACTGGACCTCTGATGGTAAGATGCCATTTTGCTTCTTTAGTCTCTGAGCCATAAAATTGTATAATTTCTGTGCTTGGGCCAGATTATAGTTATGGCCAAAATAATGGAATATTTGCATGCAGAATCAACTCTGGACACAAATTTATCTCTCAATCTGAGCGTTAGAAACATTTCATCGCCAAAAACTAACAAATAGAAAGAAGGTAGTAAAGTCAGATATGGAACTGGTAGTTTCCATTAACATATCATCTCAAAAATGCAACAGTGGACTTGATATTAAATGTACAAAGAAGCTGATGATAATTCAGGAAAACAATGTATTACTATAGTTTATGTTCTATGGATATATTTCCCCAGTATTTTGTTAAGCTATGAATCAGAATTATTGTGTGTGTGTGTGTGTGTGTGTGTGTGTGAGAGAGAGAGAGAGAGAGAGAGAGAGAGAGAGAGAGAGAGAGAGAGATAGAGAGAGAGAAAAGGCAGTATATGAAAGAAAATACATGCATACATGTACAGCTTTTGAAACAGTCCTTTAGACAGTGGCATTATCTTGTGGCTACAAAAGGTGTGAACGTCTCCAAAATAAGGAACATATCTTGTACATCTTTGCTTTTTCTCCAGAATCTCGTAAAGCATCTGGAATACTGAATCATAAAGTATATCGATCAGACTTGAATGCAAGTCAAATTTAGATAGCATTTAGTAAATGAGGATGTGATGGGTGTTATCATATAAAAATAATCTTGGTCTGAGATGCAGATTATTCTTTAATCTAGGCTAATAGTGACTTAGTATATTAATTTTATTAACCTAAATTCTTTAGTAGATGGCTTGAATTTTCCTGTATATAATCCACATTTAACTATATGACCCAAACCAGAAGCAATGGATATTCCTCACCACTGTTTTTAACATACAGCATTAAAGAAACATAAAGAATGCTGAATCCAATGGAATTATTATAGGAAATAAAGCTTATGAGAGTGTCATTAATGTTCTAAACCAGAACAAATTTAGAATCCAGATTTTCAAAATGATTAGGAAATTCCTGTTAAGTGTTAATAGTTCTGTAGGGAATATTTAGCCCACTACTATTAGCTCTGTTAAGAAATACTTTGCTACTAATCAAAACCATGATTTGTCACAATACTTGCATTCTTCAGTTCTATGTGAAAAAAGACAAAAAGAAAGGAAAGAACAAGAAAATCTCTAAATGTCAGAAGGGTCTATACATATTTTTTTAATATTATCAAAAGAGATCAGAGAATGTAGTACCAACTGTGGGTTTGTTTCTATTGTGTTATTTCTATGAATTTGTTTCAAAGCGTTACATTCTTTGGTATTATGAAGTGCAATTCAAATTAGTTTGTACTTTGAGTTATAATACTCTACAGTAGTGTCGAACTTTGCTAAATTCATAATAGCAGATTACACCTAAAGTCTAAGAATTAAGCAATGTATCATAAATGAGCCTATCATTTTTATATTAAACAAAAGTGGCTGGCATTTTAAGTAACTGCGGCTCATCACCACATCTTTGTCTCAAACCCAGTAATATTAGTAGTAATAACTAATATGTATGGAGCTTTAACTACATCTCAGAAACTATCAATGTTTTTACATCCATTACCTTATTTAAACTTTAGAACATACCTATGAGTAAAGTGTCTTTATTATCTAGCATTTTAGGATAAGAAAACCAAAGCTTGGAAAGGTTTAGAAACACATCCAAGGTTTTAGGTAATAAGTGGGAGAACAGAAATACTAACCAAACCATGTCCACTCAACTACTACATTTGTTCAAACTAATCATCTTAGTAGGTGAAAGTAGTACTCTTAACCTTTTTAGTTGCCACATTTGTGATCTATTACTAACCTTTCCAAAACATTTTAGAGTGTACATTTTGTACTGAATTTATCCCTGGCTTGATTTTATTTATATCCCTTTGCCAAATTTCCTAAAGTATTTATTTTAAATTATATGAATTTTTCTATGAGAGCTCACTTTTTAGTATACCAGCTATTATAGCTCAGAAGAGACTTTAAAAAGGTAAGCATTAAAACATTTGCATTGTTGTATGAAACTGCTTTCAAAGAAAAGAGTGTCTGCTTGTAGTAGTTTGACATTTGTGAATTTCTGACATATTTAGATTTTACCTGTGGTGTTGTGAATGTATGGTTGAGTATCACGTCCCCAAGGGTTCTGATCTAACAGTCACAACACAACCATGATGTTTGAAAAAGGCATTTTTAAAACTCATTTTGGTCTGTATAATTTATATTATGGACTGAATAGAGAAGTTTGCTGGTTGTTATAACATCTTCAGGCAGAAAGTCTTCAGTTACTTCCAGGCTTGGCTGTTGATATTTTGTAAGTTTTGAATTAATGGATGTCTGTGTTTTAGTGTCAGTTATAAAAACCTGAGCTCCTGGCTGAGAAATTTGCCTTTATTTTAAAACAAAATTTTGCCTAAAGGAATAAAATCTCATCTCACTTAGATGAAAATCATTGTTGGCTCATTGCCTAATGTACTATATAAAGAAAAGACATAGATGAGGAGTACAGTATACACAGTTGAAATAAGGATATTGAAAAAGTCTGGTTATTGTTCAAAATGGGTCAATAAAAATATGCTGATAGAAATGACAGAACGCATATAAAAACAAATCTCCAACCTCACTGGTAGGCTAGAAGAGTTGCCTCAACCACATAAATTAGGAGTTTTGAGGAAGCTCAAAAGCAAATGGAATAAGATCGACAGTGAAACCCAATAAAATTAATGAAGAAGCCAGAGCGGGAGGCCTTTAAAAGCAGTAGCATTTTTTCCCCCAGAAATTCTCAGGCATAGATCTTCCAAAATAGCCTAGAGCCAAAGCTGGGGCTAGAGAAGAGAACTGTGAGCAGTCAACCAGGTAACTACCATATTTCATCAATTCTTAGCGTCACAGTTTTTCACATGCTAAGTTTGATTTAGTCTTTTGGAAGTATCTTACAATCATGAAATGTGATACTTTAATTGGCAGCAATTTTTCTTTGTAGTCATTCATAAAAAATAATGATATATTATACCTCTAATGATGTTCTATGTTCTATGAAATATAGCACATGAAGGGACTGCAACTCAGCTAACCAGCTATTATAGCTCAGAGCAGCTATTTGTAGTATTTGCTTCCAGACTAAATCTAAGAGTACAGTGGCGTTTGTTGTTGTTGTTGTTTTTCTTGTGTGTTGGTTTGTTTGTTTTGTTTTGCTTGTTTTTCTTTTTAAACACTGGGGTATCAGAGATTGACTTCTAGGTTGGTGATTGTGGGCAGACAAGATGGTAGTGTTTAGAAGTCATTTATATCTATAATAAGTGCAAAAAATATTGAAAATAGCAGAATATACTGAGAAACCCTACTCCACCCCAGATAAACTTCCATGACCCTTCCTTTTTAGAACTTTCATTCAGTATGCAGGAAAAAATAAAGACACCTTTTGATATAAAAACCCTTTAAATGCATTCTGCCTGAAAGAATTTACTGAAAATATTTTCTATTGAAAACTAATTCTAAAATTCTGGGAAAATCAATATGTAGATAAGAGTGCTGAGCAGAAAAACAGTATTATTATAGGTAGGTACAAGTAATTACTAATATGGCAGGTGTGAGCATTAGTGTACTTGTTAAGATTTGTATGAATATAACGGCAAATGTAAAATAATCTGAAACAAAATTAAAGGAGGCTTTATCAAAATAAGATTTTAGAAGAGAAAGTGAGCAAGTAGAAATGTTTGAAGGGTATTGTGTTATTTGGGGGATAATTATTGATAACAATTATATTGTTGTTTATATTATTTTCTTTATTTTTCAGTTTTTGACACTGATAGAAAATATGTCTGTATAGATTTTAAAAATGGTTTTGGTTTCATGGACCTCCAAGAAGGGTCTCATAGATTCCCAGGGGTCCCTGGACCAAACTTAGACAACCCTTGTCTAGACCATTGTACCACAATGCCTCTAGATGCATTCTGATCCAAGCGCACCTTTCTGAAAAGTTATTAGAAACCTAGGACCCTAACATCTTCTGCCTTTCTGCCTATCGATTCTGTATGGTATCATTCTGCAGGATGAACAGTAAATATAAAACATTTTAACTTCCTTATTAAAAGTCAGAAACTCTCACCTTCAGATAAAAAAAATATACAAGAGACACTGCTAAACAGTATGATGTAAGAAGTTTATAAAAAGGATATAAACAAATATATGAGGGACAAGATCACAGAAAAGTAAATACTAGTGGTGATATTAACATCATGACCATGAAAAATTTAACCCAGAGATGGAAAAATACGTTTCAATATTATTAAAATTAAATACAAAATAACATATAGGATCATAAAAATTGATGGCCCAAATTTATTTGATAAAAATCAGTACTCATTCCTGATAATTCTCTCTAAGATAGGCATAGAAGTAACTTAACTAGTTTGGTTAAAATAATTTCTATCAGAAACCTAAAATAAATAGATTTCATTTATTTTAAAGATGCCTCCCCCAGCAGTATATATTTTTTGCCTGTTACGAACTGAATGTGTCCCCCTAAAATTCAACGTTGAAACCTAATCCCAATGTGGAGTGTGGAGGTGGGGTCTTTGGGACGTTTTTATATCATGCGGACAGAAAGCTTATCAATGATATTAGTGTCTTTATAAGGGGATCCCAGAGCGATCTCTCAACCCTACGCCATGTAAAGAAACAATGGGAAGTCTGCACACCAGAAGCAGGCTCTCACCAGAACCCAACCAGGCGGGCACCCTAACTTTCAGCCTCCAGAACTGTTAGAAATAATTTTCTGTTGTTTATAAGGCACCTACTCTGTGTTAATTTGTTATAGCAGCCAGAACAGATTAAGACACTGCCTCTGTGGTCTATTGTTCCTATGCGAACCCAAAGCTCTTCTGTTTCATTCCTTGCCCTTGTCTTCAACAACATCCTTGAGACAACTATGAGTGTAGTGAGAGGGTGAAAGCAATGTAGATTTAAAAAGTTAGGGGGTCTGGAATCAAAACTTCAATGGGTCAGTTAAGAACCACATGACACAAAGCTCATCATTTAAACACTCTAGGATTCACTTTCCTCACCATCAAAGTGAAAGGAATATATTTCTTACAAGGCTGAAAATAACTTGTGTAATATTGATTTTCACAGAGTTTAACAAACTGGAAAATACATGTTTATTGATAAGACAAAAACACAAAGCCCAACTATCTTCTAAATTTCATTGTGAATGTACTTACAGATTTCATTAGGGATGTTGCAAAGGGGAAGAGGGTGGGAGCATCATTGTAGGAAGAGGCTAATGTTTCTGGGAAATGGCAGTAAGAATTCTAATATGGCTCTAAGATTCATGCCCCCTGATGTATAATCTCCTTCCCTTGAGTATAACAGCTCCTCTGATTAGGTTAGGTTAAATAATAAAGGTGATATACGTGTCACTCCCACGATTATGTTGTTCTATAAGACTGCATGTTAATACCGTGTTTCCCCGAAAATAAGACCTAGCTGGACCATCAGCTCCAATGCATCTTTTGGAGCAAAAATTAATATTAGACCCAGTCTTATTTTAATGTAATATGAGACTGGGTCTTATATAAGATTGGGTCTTATTTTTGTTCCAAAAGACACATTAGAGCGGATGATCTGGCTAGGTCTTATTTTGGGGAAAACGTGGTAGCAGACTGGATAGGAGATTTTCTTTTGGCTTTAAAGAAATAAGTTGGCATATTGTGAAAAGGTCAGCTAGGGCCTCTGTAACTTAAGAGTGGCTCCAGCTAACAAATGGGGACCACAGTCCTAAAACCACAAGGAATTTAATGATGCTAGAAACCTGAATGAGCTTGGAAGAGGACGGAGAGCCTCAGGAGAGAGTACAATTTCAGTCCACACTTTGGATTGAGTCTCGTATAACCCTGAGCAGAGGACCCAGCTAACTGGAACCTCTGACACACAAGTAATAGAGTAAATCTGTGTTGTTTTAAGCCTCTAAATCTGTGTTAACTATGTAGGAATAGGAAAACTATACAAGGAGTTAAGGGGAAAGAGCCTGAAAGCTCAGGAAGCTCAGAAAAAATGAATAACAGGGCTTGGGCAGATAGATTATTTGAGAACCATCAGTCAGTAGTAAGTTGGAGGATATTTGAGACCCCAACCCTCACCCAGATTTTGAAGCTGGGACTTTATACATACTAACTCAGGAAGTAAGTATGTCTTGTATGAAAAATAAGACACATCAATGACAATAGCAGAGCTGATTTAGGTAAAAAGTTGATTAAATTATCTCATGAATAAAGAAGATTTTTACTATATATACCTGTATTTTTAAAAACATTTATGATAATGAATTCGTTGCTTTTACAGTAAAAAAATTAAGATATTTTCAAAAGATTTCTTAGAGAGATATAGCTTCTCAATTTTTCTTTTTTCACAGAACACTGTAAAAATAATTTTTAAACCTTTGAAACTTTAAAGTTGTACATCTTTGAAGCCGTAGTATGTTTGGTATATTGTTTGGAATAATATGCCATATTGTCCATGCAGTTGACTATTAAATGCATGTCCTACGAAAAAAAAAGAAGCATACAGAAATCATGTGATTTCATTCCCTCAAATATCCCAATTAGTTAAGTCTACAAATTAGGTTTTGTTGGGATTACAAAAGTCACGGAAAGGTTAGAAGGTAGAGACATTGATGCGATTGAACATCAGCTTTAAGCAATAATTTTGTAAATTGTGTAAGCCCCTTGCAGAACTGTGAGGCTAGAGGGTCCATTGATGTGTGGCTCACAGACTGCTGTCCCCTAAATTTACTAATTTATGAAAAGCATAACAGAGTTTTGAGAAATCATATCTTCCATTCTTTTTTCTTTCCAAAGTATTTATCCCTTTAATGTGTTTGTTCTAAATACTACAAGGTAGGATGGAAATTTTAGAGATGGGGATAGAGGTCCTAGGCCCAGATAGCACGTACACTGAATCACATTCCACAATCATTTTGATAGAACTCTGTGAAAGAGTAGCTATGAAATCAGTCCCCACTGCCACGATGGACAATTTATGAGACCGGATGTGCCAGGAAAAAAAAAAAGCACATTGTGACCAAGGAGAAGTCTTTGTGAGAAGATGACTTCAGGGTGTTCCCCATCAGATGAGAACAGCTTTGATCCTGTCCTCATCCTTGTCCCAAGGGTGGTATAAAATGCACAGGTGGGGATTTTTCTCTTCCAAAGGTGTCAGCAGAAATTGAGTTTCCTCATCAAATGTTGTGGGGTTTTTTTTTGTTTTTTTTTCAGCCTGAGCAGCTGCAGGGCATAGTCCAGGTGGCTCAAAGCTTTACAAAGCACTAGCACCCCATTATGGTCCAAACTATTGCAGTCCAGGTTCAGGCCCCTCAGTGACTTGCAGACAGTGAGGCCGAGGCCAGGTCTTCACAATGTGCAGTGGTGAGCTGACGTATTTCCAGCCCAAGAATCTCTAATTTATAGTTAGCATGCTTCAAACCTTCCTGTTTTGATTACCCCCCACACACACACACACAGACTAGACTGAGCTCCTACAGAGTGAACAGTTTTTATTCATCGGTGTATTCCCAAGTGCCCATAGAGAGTCCACTAGAAATACACACATGGTAGAAATCCAGTACTTTTTAAACCAAACTAAGGTAAGTAGTTTATTGAATGTGCATAATCTAGTTATTCCTATCCATTGACATGTGACATGTCCTACAAAAGCTGGTTCAAATGCCATATTTCCCAGGAATCTTTCCATGATTAACTGCATATTATTTCATTTGATTCTCATTTCCTGTGCCCTTAGCAATTTCACTATCAGTTTGGGCTGTTTAAAGTGTTTATTTCCCAAATGTTCTCATGGCCTACCATTTTCCTATCTCTTGCACTCTATTATGTACATCCCCCCAACACACACACACACACACACACACACACACACACACACGAGTCAGATTCTGGGTCCTTCTGTCCATTCACATGTCCACATTGTCTTGATCAGGCACCCGTTCACAAGAGTCATATGATCAATGTTTTTTCCAAGTGACTAGTACTTGCCAGTTTTTTGTACTTGTATTTCATCTTGGTTGAAATCCCATAGTAGGCATATTTTCTTCTGGCTGAGGCTTCAGCAAAACAGATGGCATGTGTCTACACATTGATCTCTCTTGAAGTGGCAGAGTGAAACATTTTGGTTGAAGAAAAAATTGTTTAGAAGCCTCTGAATTGACCCCTTTGTGTACTAAATCGACATGTTGTACAGCTAGTTTTATCTTTGCTTAAACTAGTATTGATCAAACTATCAAAGATTGTGTTATAGTTTGAACAGCTGTTCTTGAAGCACCAACAAAAATAAGGGTTTGCATTTAAATCGTTAAATCAAACCACATCTTGTTGGCTATCACAGAGTGAGTGTAGGTGGTAGGGACCATGATTATTATTTTTTCAATCTTATCTACCACAAGAAAAGCTATAACGGTATTTGAGCACTGTACCTTATTTGTCATTCGCTGTTCAGTTTATTATATCTTCTACCATTTATTCCTGCCCTTTGAATTCTTCCTCCACAGAAATACAGTTTTCTAAGAACCCTTGTTTAGATGAACGATCAGAATTGGGTAAATGCTTTGTGAAATGCTGAAAGATTCTGCTGAAATCTAAGGCTGATTTAGCATGACCACAGGAAAAATATAGAAACAAACAAACAAAGCAAATCTGAGAGAAGTTGTATAACACCGTGAAACAGCTTAAAATTGACTTTATTACAAAAGGAGTGATTAAATTATTACATGAGAGAAATTAGAACTTTGAGTTTTTGTCATGAGGCCATTCTTAAATCTCACTGCTAAGAAATATGTAAGGTTTTACCAGAGATTTGAAAAGCTTTTATGCTTCTATTTTTCAGGTAAGCCTAGGAAAGACTAGCTTTCAGATGAAAATGGGTCATGGCAAGAGAGTAGTACTAATTACAGCTAAACCCTCCAGAGAACTCTATTACAAAGCTACAGATATAAACGTTAAAACAAATTCCGCAGATTTGCAGAATTATTTACTTATACTTGTATAGACTCAGAAGCACTCTCAGCATAAATCAAGCTTTGGAATCAAAACTACAACAAACATATCGTGTGCCTTTCCTTGATCTTACGTGATTATTATGGGATTACAATAAATTTTTTTTTCTGCATCTGCTTATATTTACAATTATTTGCCATCAAAAACTCTTAATTGCTGATGATACAATTTTAGGTTTTTAAGGAAAGAGGTAAGGATTCAAACTCCCAAACCCATTTCTGAATCTGTATATCTCAAAGCTTAGGTAATCTTAGTTATGCTCAGAACTTTGTTACTCATAGCCCTATAGTTCTATGAAGTGTGGGGCAGAGAGAACGCCCACATATTTCCCTCTGCTCCTTCCAACCAATGGAAAGCTGCCTCCCCACATGCTTCCTGCTGAGCTTGAAATTGCCAGACTGGACTGTTATTAATCAGTCACAACTTAGCATGGGTCAGTTTCCAAATGGAATCAGAAGGAGCATGAAGAGAAAAATACTGAATGAGATAGGGAACCGAAATAAAATAAGAACAAGAGATCAAGATATGTTGGACAGGGGCGTGGAATAACGTCGACAGAGAATTTATAGTGCCAAGAGAGAAATCTGAAAATCTGGGAACACTTTGTAAATTTTGTTTCCCAATGATGGTGGGTTGCTAATGTCACTTAGTGGGTGAGATAGGGATGCTGAATGTCATGATATGAGGACTGTCAGACAGCACAAATAATTTTTCCATCCTTTTCCTGACTTTCATATGTCCTAATAGACATTCCGAAAAAAGTTTACTTCAGGCTACAACCTAATTCCATTTTATATAAATACAAATTGTCCATGGTTTTACTATACAATGACCTTTGCAGAAAAGCAATGGAAGTGTAAGTCTAATGACTCATTTCAACCTTTAACAGAATTGTCCCCAATTTCAGAAATACACATGTCACTGGTGGTAACAATGATGTTTGTTGTTTTGTTCCACAAATACAGAGGGTGACAAAGAAATGTATACACATTTTGAAAAAGGAAAAAACTATTAAAATTGTCAGCCTCCATATATACCAATAACAAAAAATGAATGCAAGCAATGAGTATACATGTTTTTGGCACCCAGGTATGATACACCATTATCAGTCTGCATTTGTAGATGACACATTATTGGTGAATCTACATAGATATGTTTGTACCTCTACTTCATTGTGATTTCTAATATAGTGGTCCTCAAGGTTTTGCCTATTGAAATACATTTTTTATAAGATACTTTCCTTTCTATCCTTTATAATTTTAATTAAGACATTAAATAGTATTTGAAATTAAGTGAGTACATAAATTGTATTGCTTATGGATTTAATACAAGATAATAAAGATGGTTTTACTATAAATACGTGTTAGAAAAGAAAGAATGCACAGGATAAGGTTGAAAAGAATGAACCTGGAGTATGTGAAGAGCCTGTGGAAGGTCATCAGGGAAGAGGAAAAATAAGAGGCACACAGGACATACCTAATTCACGTGTCCACTGGCATTAGGCACCAAGTCAAGTCGTAATATTCTGATAGAAGCAAGAAAGGGGTAAACTGATGCATGAACTGATTAATGAATTTATACAGGCATTTAATAAATACTAGAGACAACAGAATTGGAGCTTTACAAAAAACGGGCCTCTAATCCTCAACTTCAAATAGTTCTGGTAGGAGAAACAGATGCATATATAAATAATTACAATACAGTGAGGCAAGTTCAACTCTAGCTGTGAGTACAGCAAAGGGGACCTCACCTAGTGTGGAAGAAGGGTGACCTAGGGAAGGCTTCTCAGAGGAGATGGGTTGATTAGAACTTAATTCATGGGTATG
The DNA here is from genome assembly GCF_036562045.2 of Rhinolophus sinicus. Classification (NCBI taxonomy): domain Eukaryota; kingdom Metazoa; phylum Chordata; class Mammalia; order Chiroptera; family Rhinolophidae; genus Rhinolophus; species Rhinolophus sinicus. The sequence goes on along the minus strand of NC_133764.1, from coordinate 41,613,025 downwards.
ATGTAGTAGGCCATATGATGCTGAGAAGGAATGCTGAGCAGAGCAACAGGTACCCGTTATCAATGCTAGGGGAAAAGAACACTGCACACCAGTTGCCAAATTCAGAGCAAGACTCCAACTACATGGAGGAAAGCAAAGACCATCTCTATGCTGCCCACCAGGAATAGAAGTCCAAACGTTTCTGCCCATGGCATCCTGGTATTGGAGTCACCAAGGAACACAGTGCAGTCAAGCACTGGATGAAACAACACTTTATTGCATAGAGAGGAAACAGAGCAAAATCATCTTCAATAGCAAGTATTGGTCCCCTGTAGCCAGCATGAATGCCCAGGCAGCCAGTGCAGGGCAATTTGTCTGTGCACCCTCTTCTCCTGCTGCAGTACAAGGATCCCAACCCTCCCCCTTGGACTCTGAAATACTCCAAGCTGGGGACGTTCCTCAGAGACATTGACATGCAGGCTTGAGCAGAACAAAGGACGATTCATTGAGCATGGGACAAAGAAAGATATTCCCATACAAGGTAGTAAGCAGAGCAAGGTTGTGTTTACTTTTTACCTTTTTTTTTGTTTCTTTCTGTTTTTTGTTTTTTTTTTTAATTTATTGGGGTGACAATTGTTAGTAAAATTGCATAGATTTCAGGTGTACAATTCTGTATTACATCATCTATAAATCCCATTGTGTGTTCACCACCCAGAATCAGTTCTCCTTCCATCACCATAAGGGGGATCAAATACTTTTTACCTTTTGATAAGGAAGTATCCCTGCCTCAAGGCCCATTCTCATGTGGCCAAGTAAGGGTCTTGTACAGACTGCTTGCATGTGAGTGCTTTCCCTAATAGGAAGGCTTTAGATCACTGGGAAGAAAAGTATAGACAAGAAGCGAGATAAGTAAAAGTATTTGAATAAACTATACTTTGATGACTGTGGACAATCTCAAGCAACAGCTCTGAGTCAGGAGAGAAAGGCAGGGACTAGAACTTTGAGAATCTTAATAGTTATGTTAAAGAACGATAATAATTTTTATAGACTACAATATAAAATAGATGTTTTTGAGAACTCTTAGGTAGATCTCACTGGTAGCTGTGAGAAGGAAAGTATTAAGGTAAATGGGAGAGGAGACATGATATAGTGAATACACTACTGTAGTAAGTGAGAGGGAATGAAGAACTACAATAATTCTATGGATAAGGAGAGAACACTGCTTCAGACATGCATAAAGTGAGGTGGTTAAAATATACCATTCTCCAGGGCCATCAACAGAGGCTCTGCCCTGATTGGTCTGAGTTGGATACCAAGTATTGGTATTTTTCTAAATTCCCCTGGTAATTACGATACCTAATAAAGGCTGAGATGCACTCAAATAACCACTAAGGAAAAGAAATCAACAGGGCTTGACTGGTTAAAGGTGAGAGTGAAAGATAAAGTAGACTTCTACATATTTGCCCAGGTTTGGGAAATCGGCAAATGATAATGCTATTAATTCAACTAGAGGGGGTGAGAGCTTTAATAGCTTGGAAGGAGGGAATAATGCATTCCAAATAAGCATATGGGGTTTGAGGTGCCTATGCTACCTTTGAATGTTGATAGCCAGCATGCAAGTGAATAAATACTTCAGTACTTTGCAAGATAATATAAAATACTATGGAAATACTTTGGAAAGAATGTACAATTAGAAGATAAATATTTTAGAGTCATTACTGTCTTGAGCTTGGGACAGGAAGCAGTTAAAAAATATGCCAATGCATATTCTTCAGAGACAGTATATAGAGTACCAATTTCCATCATTGACAAAGGACCAATGATGGAAAGCTACACAATATCAGCTTTTTGGGGATGGATGGAAGAAAACTAGCCAATTGAAGTGACCAGAAGGAATGCTGAAAAGATTTAATAAGAACTCTTTATTGTGGAATCATTAAAGCCAAGTAAGCATAGATTTTCAAGACAATGACAGATGCAGCAAAGAATGAATTAAGATCAGAGCTGAAAATTGTCTATTGGTCTTAGAATAGGGGGTCATTAGTAATGACCTTAGCAAGGACACTTTTCAGTGTAGGCTAGACAGATGGAAGGGTTTGAGGAGTGAAAAAGTGATAAGAAGTAGGAAGAGTGATCACCAACTTTTCTGGATAAGGAAATCAATAAAGGTCTGATGGTGTTATTTTAGCGAGAGAAGGGCAATATTACATGTTTGGGAAAGGTGGCAGAAGTAATTGTCTTACTGAAAAGTGATGGAGGTAGAGAGAAGGATGAAGTTGATTCTTTGGATCAGAGGGACAATAACTTGAAGAGGTGATTTGTAAGGTAACAAGTAGAGAGTTTGACTTTACAGAAAGAAATGCCTTTCTGACAATAAGGCAACAAACAAAGCCATAGATTGTGGAAAAGAATAACCACATCATTTTGTCATGGACTACCAAAATCATAGGATTTTTTTCCCCAGTAATAGAGAACAAAAATATTGATCGTTAAATAATTAGGCAAGATTGAATAGAGGGCTAATTAAAGTTCCACCTTAACTGAAAACTCAGCCTAAAAATTTCCTCTTTCTTTAACATATGGATGACATAGCTATTGAAATTTTTACATACTTTTAATCATTAATATTTTAGGATTTGCACACAGCTAATATTTGAGGAGCTAAGGTTTAGATGCTGTTACTGTCTGGCTCTAAAACTTATATTACTTCCAGTCTCCCATATCCGTCTCAGTTTAAGAAGGTTCTGTGGTGCTCTGATGAGCATTGTTGTGTAATCCCAATCAGGAACAGGAAATCTGCCAAAATCATGAAGTAACTAGAAAGCGTTCACATCTAAAAAGAAAAGAATGTACAAAAAACTCCACCGCACTAGGCTTGGAATTTCTTGGTTCCACTTACTCTGAAATCATATTTTCGTATACATTTTCTCCTGATAGATACCATCTTCCATAAACCGTCATATCAATGTTGACAGAGTAATGGGTCTATTGATTTTGACTGGTACTCACTGTAAAACAGTCTTATCTGGGAACTTGTCACGACAGTTCTGAGTTAACAGATTTTCTGTCCTACTTTTAGTCATCAGACATCAATTGAGCACATCAGGGTTGTTAATAATATTTGTCTTACCCACTAGTTGTTGAATCTTGGGCAAGTAAAGCAACGTCCGCAAGACTAATTTTCCCATTTTTAGGAAATGAATGTGTTGATCTTTAATTAATCGCTTCAACTAAAAAATACAACAAATCTATGAATTATCTTGAAATTTTACTATGAAAAATGGCAGCTGAGGTGGTAGTTAAAAATATAAAAGCTATTGGCTATTTGATTTAACCAGTTTCTAAGTGGTCTTGGTTGTTGTTCTTAGAGACAGTTGAAAAGCCTGTCTTATCTGTTAAGTACATTATGTATTTGTTAGTTACCATTTAGGAATATAGTCCAAAGGACTCATACCAGTTCAGTCTGTTCTCTGGTTAGTGGATTGTTGGTTGGTTTATTTCCTCTTTGGTTTATACATTTGTTTCAGCAGAAATTATTCTATTTCTCAGATATTTTGCTAGGTGCTTTGGAGATGATACAAATATAGAATAGGATTCTTTCTTTCACGCAGGACAATGTTGTTAAAAGAATTTAGCATGCACAAGAGATTTGTATTGTAATCTAGAAGGCAGTAAACACCTTTAGGCAAGTATAGGCACAGTGAGACAGATGCTTTTCTTATTAACACCAACTTACTGAGCTCTGTGATGAATCAGGCATTGTTTCTAAGTCCTTGCTACTCACATTGTACTCTACATATCTGCAGCCTTGACTATCCCTAGGATCTTGTTAGAAATACGAAATCTCAGGGCCAATCTTAGCCATAAGAAATTAGAACCAGTGTTTTATATAATCCTGAGGTTATCAATACATACAGAAGCCCCGGTCCAGTTCAATTTTTCTCAAAGTGGAAGATAAGAACCACCTACAATAGAATTCCAGACACTGGGATCCTACTTCCAGTATTTCAGTTTCAATAGATTTGCATTGGAGCCCTTGATCTTCTTTGAACAAAATTATTCTTATGTGGTTTTTCGTTGTTGTTGTTGTTGTTTGTGTGTGTGTGTGTGTGTGTGTGTGTGTGTGTGGTCTTTAATTTGAGAACTACTCGTTCGGGTGTTGGGAATGCAAAGATTAATAAGACAGAATTCCTGTCTTTTAAAATCACACTATCTCATATATACAATTTCCAATTGTGTACAAATAAATCTCTCTTCTTTATAGTGGTTTCCAGCAGCAATAACTTAAAAGCCTACAGAGTAGGTCAGAATTACATGAATGTCAAATTGAGATTCATTCTTCTTCTCACAAACTTTCAGTGGACTGATAAACCACCAAATATAGGCTAAATCACATTTAGTATAGCTTCAGAGAGAGTTTTATTTCATGAGAAAGCCATTCTTTAAAAGTTGGCAATCTCTATAAGATGTACGTGTCAGCTCCATTAACTATGCTATTTGATTAACTGGAACACCCAAATCCCCTGTTATGCCAGATAGCAGAAGCTTATGTACTTTCACATGTGCTATATTAGTGACTAAATTGTTATGCTTATCCTTAAAGTATTTGGTAAATGTTCTTATCTTTCGTATATATCTTAAATAATACTTTTCAATATAAATCTTCATTTGAGGGTGGGGTTCTTGATAGATAATTATCTGTACTTTACAAATTTGATTTGATAAAGAGTAACCAATTGTTATAGACCATAATCATTAAAGATCTGTCTGTCTGCCTTAAGTTAAAGCCACAATACTTCCAATGTCATTAACTAACAACAACCCAGGGTATAAATGAATTTAATAGGTTGGTGCAAAAGTAATTGTGGTTTGGGGACGGCCGGTTAGCTCAACCGGTTAGAGCGGTGCTCTTAACAAGGTTGCCGGTTTGATCCCCACATGGGCCAGTGAGCTATCGTGCTCCACAACTAGATTGAAACACCTATTTGGTTTGGAGCTAGCTGATGGGTCCTGGAAAAAACACACTTAAATAAATAAAAGTTAAAAAAAAAAAAGTAGTTGCAGTTTAAAAGGTTAAAAATAATTGTAAAAACCACAATTACTTTTGCACCACCCTAATATTTTATCAAATATAAATAACAAAACTAATTAATATCAGGAGTTGTTTTAGATGGACATGGATCCTTTAGCTTAGTGGTAGTAGATATTTGGGTGAAAAATTCAACTCTTGTGCAGGAAAAAGTTCACCTAGGAAGTCTTGCCTATGGGTTCTCAGTAAGATCATTTTCCTCTTTCCCTCTCTCAGGCCTATTTGTATAATATTACCAGTTTCCAAAACAGAGGAAGGTCAATTAGTGTGTCAATTGGGCAGTGACCTAGAAGATTAATATATAAAATACATTAAAAAACAAACAAACAAACAAAAAAAAAACACACACAAAAAAACCTCCCTAGAATAGATCAGTAGATCAGTTATGTCAGTTAACTTAGGTTTATATAACTTATTCCACATACAAATAGTGAAATACCTAACAATCTCAAACAGAATTGCAAACCTTATCTGTTAATGTACATACAATGTAAATAAATGGTTGATTTTCACAGGGTTAGAATATTGTTCACAAAAGAGACAAGGTTGTTTGCAAGAGAGAAGTTATAGTAATGAACCATGGGAACTGGGCTGGTTAGAGATGGAAATAAGAATGCAAGGAAATTGATAGTGAGAAAGTAGTCAGGCCAATCAATTTAAGGCTTCCTACTTTCACTCTCATGAATTATTAGAGTGGGAAAACTAGAGTAAAGAGAGGGTCAGAGTAAACTGAGAATTCTGGTATAATTTAATTCGTAATGACAAGGTCAAGTGGAGGGGCGTCTATGAAGTGAAATAAAGTAAAAACGTCTTTGCAGCCACCAAGCTCAAGCAATTGAGAGACCAAGATTTTGAATGGATTACTTTTGTGACTTCTCTGCTGAAAGATCATGTCAGTGGGAGGAGTGGTGAAGAAAGCTAGTGAGTTAAGTGCTACACTATCAACTAATGAGTAGGGAGGGGTAGCCAGGAGAGATAACTAAAATGAGAGTTAGTTGTTAACAGTGGCAAAAATCAAAAAGTGCTTCTAAGAAGTAAAGTAAAAAGGATATTCAGTTTGAAGCAACAACATTGAGCAAGTACATGGAACGTGGAATAAAAGAATGACTCAATCTACACTTGAGGGTACTATGGGGTAAATAGACTTATGTTTTGAGCAAGAAGGTGAAGGGAATGTTCAAAATTGTTGAACAGTTTATGGTTGATGGAACACTGATGCCTGTTATGAGTGGAAATGTGTCCCCCAGAACTCATATTGAAGAGGTTTAAAGTTTTAACCCCCCACTACTTCAGAATGTGACTATATTTGGAGATAAGGCTTTAAAGAGGTAATTAAGTTAAAATGAGGTAACTAGGGTGGACCCTAACCCAGTAGGACTGGTGTCCTTATAAGAATTGGGAATTAGGACACAGACACACATGGGAAGACACAGGGAAAAGATGGCCTTGTACAAGCCAAAGAGAGAGAGAAAGAGAGAGAGAGAGATGTCAGAGGAAAGCCAACACCTTGATCTTGGACTTCCATACTTTGAGAAAATAAATTTGTATTGTTTAAGCCACATGATTGGTAGTATTTTGTTATGGCAGTACCAGCAAATTAATACAGTGCCAAAGGCACAAAAGAAGTTTTGGAGACAACAGAACAGAGGAATAGAAGAGGATATCAATTTGGGAGATAGATATATCTGGCATAGATAGGGAAGATATGTTAGTATGGGATCAATAATTGAATACACTTAGTATCATGATTAAATTAAGCAAGCATATGAACAAGATTAGTTTAGATGAGACCTGAAACCTACATCCATATAGCTTAACTGTCTTCGTTAAAAGGACTTTACCATTCCACTGTGTCTTTATCAATATAATTTTGCCATTCCAGGAAACTCTTGCTTAGGAAGCCAGAAGTTGAAAATAACTTTATAATTTATTTCATGTAATTCCTGATAGAATCATGAACTCTTTAATAGAAAGCATCAAATGATGTTTATACCCCAAGACACTTTGGATCATTTGCCTCAAAATCTTCACCTTGCCTTGTCCACCAGCCTGAACTATTGTATCTTGATCCTTGCTTTGTTTAACAATCAAGTCCCCAAATTGAAAGACTCATCATAAACTGAAGTTCAAAATCTCATAAATATCTTGGCTTTGCACTCCTCCCTCTGAGACAAGACTAAAACTCAGTATTCTCCCTTGCCTCAGTCAGAATAAACTCAGCTTCGTCCTATCAGCAGGTGATTTTGGTGATATTCTGTGGAGCCAACATTGGACAATAATGTATCTATTCAAGGTCTTGGAAAGGCTGCTCATTCCTCTGGCTGGGGAGGGGAATGGATGAATTAGTGATGTGTATCCATTGAAAATCTTATTGGGGATGACCTAGCCAGTTAGTGTTTTAGCAACAACCAGGGTCACACAACAAGTGAAGACCTTGAATTGTCTGGATGCTGTTTGGATGAGCTGACTCACTGGAGAAAGTTCCCGGAGGCAACATGTGGCAGCAGGGGTGATTTAAGAGCTCAGGATTCATAAAATTGGAGTAAAATTGGGAATATGGTTTAGGTCAAGAATGGCTGGATTAGTTTGGGTCAAAAAAGTGGTTTGGTTGTAAATAACCATAGGAAATGCATTTTGACCATTGCAAAATGGACATCACAAAGAAGAGACTCATATGCTAAAGTCTTCTGTTTAACCATAGATTAGTTCTTGTTGAAAATATCTAAAGCATTGTACTTGGGATCAAGATGGGTTTTATGCTGGTATCTTAGTTTCTTAGGGTTGCCATAACAAATTACAACAAACTATGTGTATTTTAACAGACACGTATACTCACACTGTTCTAGAATATAGAAGTCTAAAAACAAGGTGTTAGCAGGGAACTATTCCCTCAAATGGCTCTAGGAAAATTTTCTACCTACACTCATTAGTCCAGTGGTGTTCTCAGCAATTTTTGGCATTCGTTGGCTTGCAGATCAATACAGCAATCTCTGTCTGCATCTTCATATTGCCTCCCTATGTGTCTGTGTTTCTGTTTTCAAATTTCCTTGTTCTTATAAGGACATCAGTCATATTCGATTTAGGTCCATGCTAATCTATTATAACACAAATTTGATTACATCTCCAAAGAATCTATTTTCAAATAAAGTAATACTCAGTTTCTGGTGGAAATGAATTTTGGAGGGACACTATCCAACTCAATGTAGCTGGTGTTCTAATGAGAAGTATGTAAATACATACAAGTGCTAAATCTCTCATACACTGTTATATTTTTCTTTGCAAATGTAATTTACTTGCACACCTTGCATATCAGAAAATTTGTGGCAGTATTGTGATTTCATTAATATTAGTCAAGAGTCAAGAGATAAGGCGATGATACTTAATTTATATTGGGTGTTAAAATTGTCTTCATAATTTTTCCACATGGTCTTCAGAATCTTATAAGTTTTAGTAATCATTACCTTATTATCTTTGAATTTGCATTCAACAAGCCATTTAGTGTAAGTTGTAGATTAGAAATGAAAAAAGTTTACCTTGATTATATGGCTGCCACTTCTGGCTCTTGCAAAAGAGAGATAAACAATCTTCATAACAAGAATAGGTTAATGAAAAAAATGTTTTTCTATTAGCTAATTCTTATCCTTCACAGGATCAATAAAATATACTCAATTTCATATGAGCTTTCAAAATAACATGATTAGCTATTACTAACCCATTAATTAGCAAGTGAATTCAGGGTTATAGGATAATTGCAAATTATAGTGATTCTACTAGTCTAGATAACTAATACAGGCTTGATAAATACTTGATATAAAATAAGCTTAAATATACAACAGGATAGATCTTGCTAGTGAGGAGTGATAGAAGGTGGAGAATAAGGTAGGTTTCTACAAAGTATTGAGCTTTTCAAACAATGCTCTATACAAAATTTAAAGATTTTTGTTTTATATATATATGCAAAAGTTAAGAATTAAAAGTTAGTTAAAAACAATAAAATTCAAATCTATGACAATACAGTGTGAATAGAGACATCTTTGGTCTAGTATGGTACATGGATTTGGATGTAAAATCTTTGTATAACATTAGAAGTTTAAAAGGTACAATCTAGCCAAAAGGAATTATCAATTTTAAATCAGTGGAACCAATATAACATTTGAACATACATTGGCTCTGGATGGAAGACAATTAAAAATTAAGTAGTGAGAAATTACTCATTTGAAGGTATACAGGTTTAGACACTAAAATTATACTCTCCACATGGTATAGGGACCACTTAACTAAGATATTAATAACATAAAAATAGCACCTGGAAAAGAGGGCATGCTTATGTTCCAGGCTGTCCAAGATTCTCTAAGGAAAAAAAAACACAAAAACGAAAAACAAAACTCCTGTCAATGATGAGTATGCAATAAGTAATTAATAATAATAAAATAATAATAATAACAATAATAATAATAAATTAAAGAGAAAGTAGTCCACTATGTAAAAAAAAGTATTTTACTCCCAAGAATTCTAGAAAATTTAAACGCAGATAAGCACTGTAAGTAAATGATAAAAATGTAGATAAAGTTACAGAAGTCATGAAAATTGAAAGAAATATCATTTAAAAAAGTGACCAAGGAATTTCCAGCAATAAAACTGTGGTTAATGAAATTAAAAAGGATAATTTAATAGTAGTCCAACTTCCTCCCTCCTGAATAACATCTCAGCATTTATAAGGAGAATCTTTCAGTAGTTGTGTGCAAAATATTGCATGAAAACCATGTTCCTTTTGCACATCATGGCTATTTAGTTTTCTGGCCTCCTAGCAAAGAAAGCCTTGGGCACAAGAAGTAAAGTTGAACAAACAAATTGATAAATATGTAGATAATTTTAAAAAGCATTGGATACAAATAATTGTAATAATATCCATGCTTATTTTGAGGATCTAAATCAGAATATAGTTTTCTCTTGCTCTTGCTACTAAATTTAGCTTTATCCATAAGAATATGTTTCTGTCTTGAGAGCTCTGCCTAATGTAGTTCCCTTCTTTCTCCCCACCCTGGTTTTATTGAGAAATAACTGACATGCATCACAGTTTAAGGTATACAGCATGATGATTTGACTTACCCATATTGTAAAATGATTACTATAGGTTTAGTTAACATCTATCATCTCATGTAGATTCAACAAAAAGAAAAGAAAAAAAAATGTCCTCATGATGAAGCACACTTAGGATCTACTCTCTTCTCCAGTTCCCTTCCTTTTATCTTACATAATGATAAACTGATCCCTTGGCCTTTTGTGCTGAGCTGACAGGTCCAACTTCTGATGCCCAGCTTGTCCTGCACAGGGACCAAAACAAACCAGTCTGCCAAGATGACCAATCTCTGACAGCAAAATCATGCCTGGCTACCTCCTGTTTATCTAGTCAAATATTCTTCATCTAGAAAAAAAGCTAACCTAAATATTATGAGTTGCTTTCCTTATCTAATCAAAAATAGTTCTTGAGACGCATCTACCATACTACACCATTTAAAATTTTTTTCATAGCATTACAAGTTTTAATGCTCTCCTATTTATTTGTCTTCCCTCATGAGTACATGAGCCACATCTAAATAAATCCTTTTTCTGTCTTATTCTTTAGAATAATGGGTAGACAGAAAGTGGGCACTACATACATATTTATTAAAGAAATTAAGGAAATCTCAGTACTGCTTCCAACTAGTTATTTGAAGAACCAAGATTTTTGTCTTTCTGAGTCTTTGTTTCCTCAGTGCCAAATGGGAATGATAAAAATAACTGTATATGGAGGCATTATGAACAGAAAATATAATATGTGAAAGTAAACTTATAACTACAGAATTTCAGCATTCTTTTATGTTAAGTTACTTTCCTGGCCACATTTAAAGAGCACATAAATTCAGGTGCTACCCTGAAGTTGCTATGCGGCAATTGAAACTAGGAAAGCTTAAAGATAGTAATGACATTTTAATATTCCATTACACTAAATCGGTACAGAATTAAAATAAAATAAGCTTCTGAATGTGGAAGAATTACACTAATTTAGGGACTCATGTCCTGTGGCAACATAAAAAGTTGGAAAAATATAGAAACCTGATGACTTCCTCCAAGGTCTGGTTGTCAAGTTCCAGCTAAAGGCAGAGCCCAGAGCTAGCATAGCTTCCACTGTTTGAGCCTGTGAGGCTTTGCCAAGGATGAGTGATGTCCAGATCGGTCAGGCCAGGCCATTGCTGTGCCAGGGATGGTAAACAGAGGTCTTCAGAGGTGGGAAAAGCAAGAACAGGTTTTCAAGATATTTAAACAACTTTAAATAAAGAAGTTTCCAGTGATGAATTATTACTAATTTCTTTCACTTTCCTCTTCCCTATAATCTGTGCCTTTTTAAAGCATTTTCGTGTTACTCCTTGCAGCATTCCACTCAAGGTTAGCCTGGATCCTAAAATGATACTCTATCTTAATATCCAGTGTCTCTCTCATTATTCAGCAATCAGGTGACTCTCAGGAGAGAATAAATAATAATATATTAATTATTAAGCAGGCATAGATGACCAACAATCACTGTCTTTAGTTTCCTTCTTTCTTCTTTCCTGGGATGGGGGAAGTGTACTTGTTAGCCCAAATGAATAAATTACAGAACTTCAGGTGACAAAAGAAACAGATGTGAAAGAAACTTATAGAAAAGGAAACTTACTGTTAGAACTTAGTACCAACAACATAATACATTTAATCAATTATCAATACTAATACAACAGCAAACCACAACTAAAGCTATGATTTAATGAGTAGTATATATATAGTTATCTTTTTAACTTATGTTTAGTATTTAATCTGCATAGCATCTATGCACTATCATGTCTGTTTTATAGATAATGGCATTGAAGTTTCAGAGAGTCCAAGTCACAAATCCAACATTCCATATCCCATAAGCATGGAGTTGGGATCGAAACTGAGGTCCAGAGTTCACATTCTCTGAAGGTGAAAAATGTATCTATTCATATGATTCCAAAAGTTGTGACATGGATCTATTTGTAGTGGATAATAAAATACCGGTTTAAAATGTTAATATCAATATAGCACCAATGATCTGGATGAAAAGTAATGCTTTATTCTAAACACAGACATTCACCTCCATTAGACCAAACAGATCATTCAGTAATGTAGACTGTCTAAGGACTGCTCCTTTGAGGTGAATTCTTTATATCATATTCATCTAGGCCTAACTCCTTCCAAAATTTATACCCAAGTCTCGCTTTTTTTTTTTTTCCCCAAAGGTGGCCTTTCCTAAAGTAATCCCCCATTGGTAGACTAAGCGTATTCAGTTTTTGAAAAACTCTATAAAGAGTTTAATGATGTTGGTCACTCTGTATCATAAAGTTCTCATGGTCTGTTCAGCAAATAGTAGTTTTTAATGAGCTCAGTTGCCTCAAAGATAAAAGTTTGTTAGGGTATCTAAGATGATAAAGTATGTATTGTGCAGTACTAATCATAATGGCTTAATTAGATGTTAATGTGGATTTTACGTTCATTAGAATTTAATGATAACTGAATATTTAAGTGTTCAGTTAGTCAGCATGTTTCAGCATCATATTTCTGGTGAGGAGCTATTCCCTTCAAACCCTGAACTTGGTGAGAGAATTGATGTCAGTGTAAATTATACCCAAAAGAGAAAATTCCCATATCTCAAGCCTACATTTCATGCCAAGTGGTAGTAGGTGGTGAAGACAAAGCATGACTAAACACACCCTCTATTCATGAACAGTCCTATTTATGACAACGAGGTAGCAGCTACCATCTGGCATAATATTTGGAGAGTGTTGAAAGGTCATGGTGACCAAAATATTGATTTAATGTTATTTGGTGATTTGGAGTCAGGTAATATTTATTGAGCTATTAGTTCATGTCAGGTGCCCTCTCAGGGTCTTATCATATGAGGTCAGACAATTTGAGAACTTACCCTAGAAAAAGTTCCAGAACTCATCCTAGAAAAAGTGCTACATACCTCATTGCTGAATATCACTATGGTCACCTTCCAAGTACTCCCCTTGGGAAGCTATGCACTGATGCCAACACCTAATCCACCCTACAAAGCAATTTTGGAACTCTTTTTCTGGAAGGGCCATCAGAGCTGTCATCGTATTACCCTTGATGTCCTGAATGTCATCAAAATTGCTTCCTTTCAATATTTCCTTTATCTTTGGGTGGAGAAAAAAGTCACTGGGGGTCAGATCAGGTGATCAGGGAGAGTGTTCCAATACAGTTATTTGTTTACTGGCTAAAAACTCTCACAAACAGTGCCATGTGAACTGGTGCATTGTCGTGATGCAAGAACTATGGATTGTTGGCGAAAAGTTGAGGTCATTTTTGTCTAACTTCTTCACACAGCCTTTTCAGCACTTCCAAATAGTAAGCTTTGTTAATTGCTTGTTCAGTTGGTACAAATTCATAATGAATAATCCCTCTGATATCAAAGAAATGTTAGCAACATCGTTGCAGCAAGTTCACCAACTTAGTTGTCAGACCACATATGCTATCTTTAAAAAAAAAATCTTAAACACAAGTCCTGTTTTTACCTCTGTTTATTAGATCAACAAACTAAAGCTTGGAGAAGCTAAGAAGTTGCTGAAGACACTAGGTAGATTGTACCTAAACAATATGTAGGTGAGCTGAGATTCAGATACAACTCCTCTAATTCCAAGTGCAATATATAGAATTCTCACAGACATAGGTCTCTAGACAGGTGCATTCTAATTAGTTTTCCCTACACTGACACCTAAAGAGGGGAATGTATCATGATCACCTGATATTTTAGCTCTGAAAAGCAAGCAGTCTGGTAAACCATGGTGCATTATAGTTTATCTAGGACTCTTTATAAAACCTAAAGCAAGATATTGACACGTCAGAGCCTGATTAATGATAGAAGAACTGGATGATGAATAAATTCTAAACTATTAAATAGAGAAGAGTTTCAGAAGACCCATATGTGTCTTCAAGTATCTGGAAGCATTGTAATAGATATTTCATTTCTTTATTCTTTTAAAATTTTTATGTCATAAGATAATTATAGGAATAGTAAAAGGAGGATACATAGCTAGAGATGTTTGAAATGCATTGTGCTTTCCCTGCAAGGTAGAAAATGTGCTAGAGATATCCAAGGGAAGGCTCTATTAATGTTTCACAGTAATGTGAAGAGATTCAACAAGCAATGTATTGATTGAGTTATGTAACTTTTAGGTTCTTCCTCCAACTATGACTCTCTACGATAATAAGTAATCTAAGTTTCTTAAGGTTTTGTAAAGCTTACTACCAGGTGGAACTCAAGACATTTTTAAAAATGCGTTGAAGACAGTTTGGGAAAACTTGAGAGGCCCAGCACAAGATGAGACAACTCACTAGAGCTGGCTTGAAAGGTAAATGCCATATACAAACATTTGTAAAGTATAAATCAAGAACCAACTAGAATTCTTTTTGACCAATAGAATTTCTCATTCTCTTTGTCATGGAGTCTGAAATTTCAGCATTATTGGCACACGCAACTGTCTCTTAAAGTCTGGTTGATCCTCAGGAATTTCTGGTAAAATAATATACCCCACAGGGAAGTAACAGCACAAGATTTATCAACTAGTGTTTTTAAGAAGTTTAACAGCTCATCAGAGTCCCACTCTGGGAGAATATGGCTGAAGATTAGTACTGCAGCCCATGAGAAAAGGGTCAAGAAATGAGAAGAATTAAAGAAGATATCGAACAGTGAAGATGGAAAGTTACAAAGGCAAAGTTTTAGAAGGACATCAGTGATGAGTGTTTCTCAGTAACTCCTTTAACATGAATTTTTTCAGTAGCTACCTCTGAAACCAGATGGCGCTTGCATACACACGCACACACACACATTTCCTCACCAAATAAAATGTATGTTTATTAGTAATCATACACACATTTCCTTATAAGATTAAAAAGATGTTCATTTCCTTTTAAAAGTAATTTTGAAATATTACTTATCTACAGAAAAGAGTACATACCAGGGTATGTTCATAAGGTGAACACATAGAAAAAAAAAAAAAAAACCACAGTGATCAAGGAATAGAATATTTTCCTCCTTTAAGAAGCTCATCTCTAATCTCCTCCAAATTATGAAGTCTTTTCCTCACCAAGGGGACTATTATACTGATTTCTATAATAGGACCATATATGAATTTCACCATTTTTGAATTTTCTTAAAATGAAATAATTTGTCTTGAGTTTGGCTTCCTGTACTCAACAATATGTTTGTAAGATTCATCCATGTTCTATCAGTTGTCTGTTCATTACCAGATTAATGCACCATGATTTATTTATTATTTCTAATCCTTATGATTAGATCTGATGCACTTCTATACAAAACTGTCAGTAGAGCAGGTTTTTCTTTTCTAAAAATTGAGAAGATAGTTATAAAAGTTATATGAAAACTCAAATGACCAAGATCAGACAAATTTTGAAATAGAAGAAGAACAAGCAGGACAACACTTTGATTTTAAGATTTACCACAAGATTACAGCAACTGAGCCATTAGTGAAAGTAATAATTTTCAATGGAACAGAACTGGGAATTGAGAAATAATCCCATGCATGTATGGTCAATTGATTTTCAACAAAGATGCCAATGAAATTCAACGAAGAAATAGAAGTCTTTTCAGCAAATGCTGCAGTAATAACTGATGTCCATGTGAAAAGACTGAACCTCAGGCCTTTACCTTGCACCTTAACAAAAATTATGTTAAAATGTGAAAGCTAATGCTACAAAATGTCTAGAAAAATATAAGAGAAAATCTTTGCCTGTTTCGCTAGGCAAATATTTTTTCAAATAGGATACAGAAAGCACAAACCCTAAAAGAAAACATGATAAATAGTGTGGTATTAAAATAATTTAAAAAGTAATAAACACGATTTCATTGAAATTGTGTTTGAAAGACACCATTAAGAAAATGAAAAGTCAAACCATAGTCTGAGGGAATATATTTGCAATACATATATCTGATAAAGGATTTGTAACTATAATGTATAAAACATGCCTACAACTTATAAGAGGGTGACATAATATAAAAATGGGCAGAAGAATTCAACAATGCACAAAGGAAGGTATATACAAAGGGCAAAAATTATGTCCAAAAAGTGATTAGTGTTAGTAATCAGGGAAAGCCACATTAACACATGTTGCCACGCAGCAGCCTACCCATCTGTCTCCTTGTACCTGCTCCTAAAGAAAGGAGAGTCTGTGAGAGGGATCCTTTCAGGGACTTTGCTTCACCTTTGTGCTTGCACCTTATGTCTCCCTGTTTGGCCCCAAAAAGATGGCTGTTCAGCCAATGACAAGTAAGATTCCCCATGGGGGGGGGGGGGACTCAAGCCAGGCGCAGTCGAGTGGGAACCAACAGGAGAATCCAACGGGTTCATAGAGGTGGTCACAGCCCCCCACCTCCCCCCGGCTAAGGAGAGCCTCTGCCTCTGTGGCTATATTCCTTCCCACAACCTGCAGGGCAAGTGATTCAATGGTGTGCTCTCCATCTATTCATATGCATAAAGGTTTTGTCCCTTGGGGAAATACATACATCTGAGACTTACGGTTCAGCTGCCTACAGGCAAGGGTGATTTTCTTGAATCAGTTTCCTATTATGATGTATGGAATTCACAAATCTTGAGATTGACAAGCTTTATCTCCTTTACTTCCCCACCTAAGTAATAAAAACTATGCGTAGGCCTAATTCAGGGTCGTCCTTGAGGCTGGAGCCTCTTGGCCCTGCTTCACTCTATTCATGGCTACTGTCTTTTCTTAACCCTGCACCGCCCTCCTTGCTCCCCACAACCCTCGTTGGGACGTGACAAACACCTAAATGACATTACATTATGCATCCATTAAAAGAGCTTATATTGAAAAGGCGAATAGTTTCAAGTGCAGCAGAGGATGTGAAGCCATGGGCTATAAGAAGTAATACATAGAAAAGAGATAAAAGTTTTAGTTAAGATGTGCTAATTTAACCAAATGCTGATTTGCATATATTCAATAACTATGCATACACCTCAGCTTATTTATCTGTTCACAGATGATGGCCATGAACCTCTAATACTTCCTCTAAGGGGAAGGTAGTTGTGAAAATATGTTAAAGCTAGAGTGAGAGACTATGACTTATTTTTCATATGAATACACATAAAAGTAAAAGTATATCTGAACATATATGTATAAACAAGCTTGTCTAGTAATTTTCTGAAATAGCAAATGACTTTTTAATTAATGTTGACTGCTTAAATAAGAGTCAAAGTGTCTTGCTTGAAACTATGTGTTTATGTCTATTCAGCTATAAATACAGCTCTATCTCATTATATATACATATCTATATGTAGGAATTGGATAATGAGGCACTTCATTTTACTCTTCAGTTTTTGCATTGTTTGCATTTTTCCTACAGTAATCATATATTACTTTAGTAATCCAAAATACATAAAATACAAAAATATAAATTAGTTCGTGGTGTTTTTTTTTATTTGAATAAATAATAACCTGCGCTTTACATTGTAAAAATCATAATGAGACGCAGAAAAAGAAAATTTGGGGCAAATATTCAGGCACTAGATACATGGTTTCTTTCTACTGAGCTGTCTTTCTTTGCCTGTATGCATTCCCAGTATATTTTGCTAACCTGCGGCCTCTCCTACTTTGTAATGGCTTGATTTTAGTCACTCTGACCCTGCTATAGGACTTATTTTTCAACTTTAAGCCTGTTCACCATTTGGATTCTGGGCCTGTTTTATTTAGTTCCTGATACTCATCATTACTTTTATTCTTTTCTTTTTACTTTATGCTTTAAATCCCTTCTGCTTCACTACTGTAATGGTGATATTTAGCTTGTTATCATTCCCCATCTCTGTAGATCATTTGACAAGTGGGCAAGTCACATCCTCTCTAAGCCTTCTTTTCATTATTTGCAAAATGAAGGTAATAACACCTCCTCCAAGTGTTCGGAGGAACTTTAATTGATAAATGCAGGAGAATTGTAAACTAGTTTTTATATTAAGAAATTGGGAATAGAGAACTAGGAAAGATATAGAAGGGAAAACAGCAAAAACCATTGTTGAAAATTGGGCAAATTACTTAGCAAAATCTTATCTACTCTTCTCTAAAGGTCCATATATCACCATGACCACAGCATCGTTATTCAAATATCCCCTCCCTCCGCAAAAGAGCTAAATATAATTATAGTTGTAGAACAATGTCATCTTAATCTTTTTCCCACTTACTGGAAATTTGATTTAACATTAAACCTCAAGAGAGAAGGAAGGTTGGATAGCAAAAGGAATTTCTCTAAGAGAGCCCATCATTAAAAAAGAAAACATTGTTAACAATTGCTCTGGCCTACTTCTCATATTCTCTTTTGGCTGTTTTCCCAGATTTGCACAAATCACTAATAATGCCCCAAACAATTCATGAATATAGAAACAAATAACAAATGGAAAAGAAAAAAAAAAAGCCAAAAAAGGAAAAAATAAACTCAAGGGAAAAAAGTAACATCCGTTCTTAATTACTAGGGCACTAATGAAGACAGTGAATCAAATAAGCAGTTTGTTCCCAAAGTGTTATCATGCAAAACACAATAAACTTGAAAGTTCCTGAAATAACACTTCACAGCAAGTGGAGGAAAATGCCCTATAAAGTCCTTGCAAGAAGGAATGCATTTGTATTTTGCTTTATTATTCCTGGGTTCAGGTTCCAATCTAATCTCCATAGAAATGGAATTCCAATTGGGCCTCAGAGATATTTTACAAGCAGACTGTAATCCCAATTTCAGAGAGGAATTCAAGTTAACTGAAATTCAGTTTTCTCTCCTGGGAACAGTTAGTCTGAACTACTTAGGAGGGACCAAATTCAAATTCTTAGAAGTGGCCTGGATGAATACTAAAATAAAACAAAAAAGAGCTAATATTAGAATATGAAGAAAAAATAGTTGGTGCTCTCTCTCCTCTCCCTCTTTCTCTCCATCTCCCTTTGTTTCTGTTTCTGATCTCACTCACTGTTTCCACCCGCATCAGCATGTACATCTCTCTTTTCCCAAATATAAAATGAAATGATTACAAAGATACAAAGGACAAAAATGTGCCTTAACTTCACAAAGATTCAGGCAGGCCTCTTTACAAACAGTAAATACATATTTAACCACCACTCTAACACAATGGGCTGGAAACACAGTTTTATTTTTATTTCAATAAATACTGTGTCTTTTGTGATTGTCAGGAATAACCCTTTTTAAAATTTTTATAATTTAACTTTTTTTCTCTAAAGTGCGTCAAGATTTTTAAACTCATTTAATTATATTTGGGCACATTGTTTAATTTGACAGTTCCCTCTTCCCTATGTTTTAGAAATTCCCTATTTTCCATTTCGAAAACATCCAGCATTAAAATGATTTTCTTCTTAACATAATTCTGAATATAGTAATACAGTCAACCTGAGTAACCGTATTGCTTGAGTGATGTTTGAAAATATGTCTCTGTAGTAGGAATGACTTTTAACACTTGTCTTTAGCATTTTTGGAGTCTAACAGAGTGAGGTTTAAGTGGTGGCTCTGTCATTTTCTGGGCTGAATAGTGAAAAGCTAGTAGCCTGGTTTCTTCAGCTGAGAAATAATTTGATAGTGAAGATGAAATGCTATAATATTAAGTGAAGCTCCTAGAACAGAGCTTAGCTAGGGCAGACAAGCCTTTGAATGGCCATCTACCTCAACGTTTCCTTCTTTGCCATTCCAGCCATTTCAGAGCCATTCCAGCTCTGAAGACATAAAGAAGGTCTTTCAGACCCCATATCTATACCACCTGATCTGGTTCTTGGAGATCGCTAATGGATTGATGGCTTTGATCTGGGTCAATCAGATTCTCACTCTCAAAAAACTGGAACTGAGAATAGGGATGACACAGAGCCTGGAGTTACTCGACCCGAATCATGTCACAAGAAAACTCTCAACCAAGAAGGAAGATTCATTCTTGTGGCTGAGGTCTCCAGAGCTAGCCTAGTACCTTCCCTTTCTGATTCTTTGTCTCTGATCCTGTCATATACCACAGTTGTCCTGCCCCATCAATATTCATACATTCCCTATTTTTCTTTTCTTCTTCTTTTTTTTTTTTTTTTTTTTTTTTTTTATTGAGCTAGAAAGAGGTTGAAGTGCTTTTAAACAAACATTAACTAACACATATGTATGTATAGAAGTATGTGTGGTAGAAATAGACCTTCAGGGAAATGTGGGCTGTTTGAAATTGGTGACGATTATGTGAAAGGTGAGCAGATTATCTTCCTATTACTGGAAGAAAAGCTGGCAACCTAGAAACAGTTCATTGTAGTTATTACTGGAGGGTGATGCTCTGAGGGACTTGACCTCGTACAGGACACTGAAAGAGAGATAAATGCCACTCTCACAGAATTGGATGGTTGCTCCTGATTATGTCGCATTATGAGACTGCTGAGTCAGTGTTCTATTGCTTTCTGCAGAGATTAGGCCATGCTCACTGAAAACCAAATACAGAAATATGTTTGTTTAGGTTATTTGCTTACTTCAGCTTAATTCATGAGTCATCCATGATTATAATGCCTATATATGAGTAGTATCACTCACTAGACAACAAAGAATGGACTTTGGAAGATTAGATTTAGAATTTCTGAGAAGCATCCAAGACCAGCCCCATCCAAAAATCTATCTTAAATACTTTACCTAGAGCCACCGTTGCTGAAAGAACTACCAAACCCATTGATGCCTCATCCCCATTGACATTTATAAAAGGACTATTTTTCAGGTCAATTTGGCTGGGAATATGGTAAACAATATCAGAATAATGATAAAAGAATTCACATTAAGAATTTAGAGAAGAGTATCATAAAAATTGGTTGAGGGTTAGGGTGGGGAAGTTGGAATGTGTGTTTGCTGATTTTGAAGGTTCTCAACCAAGGAAGATCGAACATATGCTGCGAACTGCATTTAATGTCCTAGCTTGGACAGTCAGCTGTGTTTGTAACTCTTTTAAGAGTGTGCTAATAGAAACATGGATGTCATGCTTGATTGATTGCTCCCACTGTTGTGAAATGATCATGTCACCCTTGCCCAATACAGGGAAAGGTAATTCAAAAATTTCAGAGGAGAAGCATGTTTGATTGTGTCTGTCATGTGTACTCCTGGCTTCAAAGTATGCTGGAAAAAAGAATATTCCAGGTCTTTGAGAAGGATTTGCTTGTTTTTTCTGGTTATTGTTTTAGGCCAGGCATACTAAAAAAGAAGAGCTTTCATTGAAATAAGATTGCTGAGATACTACTGGAAATAAGGTTCTGGGTATACAAGACCCACGTGGCAGCAGTCCATCACAAGTAAAAAGGCAGCAAAAAGGAGCTTAGTACTTGTTTTGGGGAACGATTTAACTCATCTCGTGTGCAATGAATTAGGTAGTCAAGTCAGTTCTTTCTTCTTCCCAAATAGACATGTCTTATTACCACATCCAACTCTACCATGCAATCAGTAGCTCTTGCCTGGGGACTGCTTTACCTCCAAATCAGTCTCTGTTTCCATCTTTCTCAAGTAGAAACCAGAGTGATCACATAAACACATAAATCTCACCATGACAATTACCTGCCCCATTTCAACAGCTTATTGTTGCATTGAGAATAAAATCCAAATTCCTTTCAAAAAATAGTTCATGCTTTCACTATGCCATCTGTGTCTCCTATTACACAGGTACAATATTCCTGATTCACATGATCCTTTTGTCTATAATTTTAATTTTATATAGTTTTATTGCATTTATATGTATTCCCACCTCTGTGTGTGTGTCTCTGTGTGTGTGTGTGTGTGTGTGTGTGTGTGTGTACCTATTTTGAATACGCAAGATATAGGTAGGCTGGGAATCAATATTCTGAACACATGTGTCTGGAAAAGACTTGTATCCAGGTTATGTAAGGCATTCACATAAATAAATTATCCAATTTTTAAAAGGACACTTCTGAAAAATGATGTAGAATTGTCAATACACAAATGAAAAGGTATTAAATATCTTTCGTCCTCAGAGAAATTTCCTCAATGTGATAAAGCATTAATAACAACAAAAAAGTGAATAACTGCTCTAACCCTAGTGTTTCATACATGCCATGCGTTAGTCATGGCCCTGTCAAGTCCAAGATCAGGAAATTCTTATACCAGCTTAGGCAGGGGGGAATGAAATGATATAGGAAGTTGACTTTAACAATAGACTCTTATTAGTTAAAGAGGACAGTCATATGAGTTGTGTCAACTTACTTCTGAGAGAATCCACTTTAATCAAATTTACAACTATCTTTTTTTTTTTGGTCCCTGTAACACAAAAATGTAAGGGCAAGCTTCTGTGTTTGGCAGTAGGAATAAAAAGATGGATAAGACTGTCTGCGCAGAGTTCACAGTAAGGTAGGAAATGCAGCTGCTACACTTGATCATCATAACGTAGTACGGGCTGTGCTTAAAACAAAAGTTTGTACCGAGATTGGCCTTACCTGGGTGAGTCTAGAAATACTTCGCAAAAGAAAAAAAAAAAAAAAGGCATTTTCTCTGAATTGAACAATGAATAGGCATTGTGCAGCGAGAGTAGACAAAAGAACATTAAAACAGTGGAAGCGGCATCTCAAGGCACAGATACATGAAAGAGTATGAGACAGTGGGGAAAAAAGGCCAAAGATTCTGGTATGGTGGAACATAGAGATTTTGAAAGAAGTGGAAAACATTGCAGTAAACGGAATTAAAAGTGGAGGCATAAGAAGAGCTGTGCAGATTTGTAGCATATGGAATATATTCTCTAGTTGGTGAAGAACCTTTGATAGTTTCAATGTGTTGAAATACCTTGGCAGTATTTAGGGTTTAGAAAGATCGTGTCATAGGCAGAATAATACCCATCCTCATCCCCGAAGATGTCCATCCTGATCCCCAGAACTTGTGAAAATGACACCTTACATGGCAAAAGGGACTTTGAAAATGTGATTAATTTAAGGAAATGGGAACATTATCCTGGATTACCCAGCTAGGCCCAATATAATCATAAATGTCCTTAAAAGTGGGAGGAGCCAGAATAGAGAGGCAAAGAGAGATCTGATTACAGAACAGGAGGTTGGACGGATGCGGCGAGAGGAAGACTCAACCTACCATTGCTGGCTTTGGAGATGGAGGAGAAGAGACATGAGCCAAGGAATGTAAGCAGCATTAGGAAGCTGGAAACGGCATGGAAGTAGATCCTTCTCCAGAACCTCCAGAAGGAATGCAGCCTGGCTGACACATTGATTCCAGCACAGTGAGACCTAGTTCAGACTTCTGACATCCAGGACTGGAAGATAATAGATTTTGTTGTTTAAGCCACTAGTTAACTTTGTAGAAGTGGGTTACAACAGTCATAAAAATCAAATATAGATCTCATATGTTTGGGATGAAAGGACCCTGAGGCTGGGCAATGCCCTTCCTGTTTTCTTAGATATGTCTCTTTCCATTTTTCAGACTCCGTGCCTGAGACCAGGGTCTTGAACACTGTTCAGATAAGGGGCTCACTGCCCTACAATAAACTTAAGAAGAGCACAGTTTGGAAGCCAGGTGAACTTGAGTTGTCAGCTCAGATCGATTAGTCACTTACTCTGTAATCTTCAGATATGCACTCCAAAGACTGAGCCCCACTCGACTTTCTCATCCAGAAAAAGGGAAGAGTATACCTCTCTCACCGAGATTAGCTAAACTAAGGCTTATAAAGATTCTAGCACAATACTTGAGTATACATGCTTAGCTCATGTTCATTCTCACCTATCTTGCCAGGTCTCACAGTACAGTAAACTCCGGATATATATGAATATATATGTGCAGTCCGGACTGTTAATTAAGATACCGAGTGATAGATGCAAATATCAAAACTAACAGTGATGGCCTAGGGAAAGCCATCTGGAATTTGATGCTACGAATACATTAGGAGAAAATATGTGTGTATCCTCACAAATACACATGCACACACACACACGTGCACATGCACAGAGACATATAAATAAACCACATAGTGGACTGGATTTGAGCATTTTTCTCCTGGATATATACTATCATGACTATATATAGAGAGAAAGATGAGAAATGAGTTGCCCCCTCTGCCAGAGCTTTGCAAACCCACTCAAATGTGTAGGATGAATACGCACAATCCTAGTGAGTGAGATTCACCAGACAAATCTAAACTCTCCCTTGAGGTGTTTCTTTTTTTTTTTTTTTAATTGTGTTCTCCCAACAGGATTTTATTTTTAACTTCCATTAGTTTTGTAATGATATCCTGGACAACAATCTAGATTTTTAATTAAAAATCTCAAGTTGGTGTTCCAGTTGAGCAGCTTAGTTTTGTACCACTGAACAAAGAGCTGTGGCAGAACGCTGCTATCCCCAAGGCTTTATCTCCATGGTATGTTGTTCTACGTGCATATACCATTACGTTTTCCCAAAAGGGGTTCTTTGTTTTTATCTCCTTCAGATCTAAGTAACAACAAAACAAAACAAAACAAAAACACACAAAAAAAAACCTGTCAGCATCCCACTGAATGACTTATAGATCTTAGGAAAGCAAAATACCTAAAAGCTATTTTGCTAACGATTTTTAAATACGTATTTGATTGGTGGGCCATTCTAATGATAGCCCAAATAAAAGAAAGGAAGAAAAAGAAACATACACACAAAAAATGCTGATATTACCTTGAAGTACTTCTTCAAAAATGATCTCGTTTCTTTTTCACCATAAATTAAGGTAAGCATTATTTTCCCTGTTGCACAAAGAAAAAAATTAAAATCTTTGAGTTTTAAGACAATATTTAATGCCCTAAAGTTCATATATGGTGAAGCAAGGAATTGACCCTCACCATGCCCTCTCTAGAGAAGAACTAAATCCTTGCCAATGTATGTGAAGACAAAAGCCCTTCTGTTAACTTTCATGTTAACGTTTTCTTTAATTATAAAAAATATAATTTTTGCAAAGATTATTTCCCCCAACATAATGTTTATGTCTCATGACAAAAATAACACAGTTTCTATGTTATCAATATTCACTTCTAAACTATGATATGAACCTGGAAGTTATCTAGATACTAGTCCAGACACTGAGAATAACTATATGAAATTATAGAAGTCAAGTCATCATTTCAGGTGTTCAAATTCCAATTTGAAATGCAAGGGGACTGAGTACGGTGTCTTGGTTAATTTTATTTTTTTAATGTTAAACATTCCATGATGCTAAATTCTTGTAACTTATTGTTGTTCTTCCACCAAGCATAGGGCTGAAAATTAGTAGATTTTCTTTCCTGGTTCTAATATGCTTAAATGAATCCTTATGTAGACTCGGCATCTGTTTACATTTTTATAGGCAGCTTGTTCAACATCACAATATGAATGTTATGTAGATTCTCCTCTTTAATGTATTACTTTTTGCAGGTGAAATTAGATTTTGTAAAGGTGTTTTTCAGCAGCGATTTCTATAAATTACTATTTTTATGAGTGGACTTATTCAGAGTAGATACAAGAGATGTTTTCCACTACCAACACCTTACAGTAGTTATAAAAAATACATTTTACTCTATAAGAACAATATAGAAAATTATCAAAGAAAAGGGGTAAAGAATAAATAAAGTGACTATAGTTAAGTGATGGACTAATGCCACTTGGAAAGGAGAATCTATACTTGTGTTTGAACCACAAAAGATATCTTGACTAAGAATGGGTAACATGATGCCAAAACACACAGTCTGTGTATTTTCAACTAATGGCTTAGTGGGCAAATAGTAAAACAATTTCACACTTAGGGACTCTAAGAGATTATTATTTCTTTCCATTTGTCTATATCAAAAAATCACAGATGTATTTTTACCTACCTCTTACCCACGATGTTATCCGACATCATTCATTTTTATCACAACGTCACTCACTCATGCATCCCCTTCAGGTGCTCCTTTGAATTTCAGCCTCAGTAGCAGAGCCCTCTCACCAGCTGGTTTGGAACAACAGTGCTGCCACTACTAAAAGTGGACAATAACTTTACTTAATACACTTCTCTCATTTATTAGGTACCTATACTATGAACCAGGCATTCTCTATACATAAACTCATTCTATCATGAAAGTAAAATTTGTTGGAAAAAGAACACATTTCGGGTATAGATAGATCAGTGAGTCTCTACTGTCTGAATATCAACTTTGTCACTTGTTAAGAGAATGACAATAATGCTAGTCGCAAGTTACATTGTCAATAAATTGATGCTGAGCACCGGCCATTACTGCCTTCTTGGGATATTTCCTCAAGCTTTCCTAAGACCTTAATTCAAGTAGTTTGAAATAGCACTCGCTCTTTACTCCATCCTTACACCAAATGCAGAAATCCCTGCTCCAGTCTCAGGCCTCTCAGGGACCTCCCCTTGCCAGGAATCTCTAATTCTTTTATAAAATTGTTTGACTCCCACACGGCTGACAGTATGTTCCTTCTAATTTCTTTCTCCCTGCTGATCTGCTAAGATTCCTAATTGGTCAGGATAAATCCATGCACTGAGAATTTACCCACATTTATAATAAAATATAAGGGATGTTGATTAATTTATTCTCTTCCTTTCTCCTCCAATCCTTCCAATCCCTTATATTTTTGCTTAAAGAATTTATCGTTTTGAAATGCCTGTATGATCTTGGCTTTAAATGTGTCAATATCTATTACAGTTTCAAGGATATTGATTAAGTTCCTCAGCTTAGCACAAAAGTCTATTTATAATGAAATCCTTGCTATTATCTCTAACTTTAATTTTTGCCACTTTCTTTCTTGCTGACTTCATTTCAAACTTATGGTGCTTTACGTCATTGTGTATTTACACACATTATCCCATCATCTACTAAGAATATCCTTCATTTCTTTTTTTTACCATTTAACTACCACTTAACTTTTCAGAAAGACTTCACTCCATCAAGTTTAAATTACATGTTGCAAAAGCATTTTGTGTGTTCCACAGTGTGGTCTGCTTTCTCACACTGGGCTAAACCGAATCATTGCTTTATTTATCTGCATCTTTCATGAGGCCCTGGGACCTTACAGGTGGAGAATACATCTCAATTATAATTTTATCCTGATTACTTAGAAGGAATCGGACTTTAGCTCGATTTTGGTTAGATCCTAATCTACATCCTTCTGTATAAAACATCTATCTCCATTTGTATGGCCCCCGAAGACCTCTGACTCCACATCTGCAAAACTGAGATTTGCTTTCCATTCTTTTCATAAATAGCCACAGCATCCAAAGTTTCTAAGACAGAAACTTTGAAATGGTTCTTAACATTTCTCTGTCCTCACCACACCCTAACCTTGCCAAACGGTGAACCCATCATCTGTCCTTAAATTGGCAATCTCCAAGTTTAACTCTCTCTACAGCCGCTGCTTTAGGACCAGTTTCTAGCAGCTCTGCCTGAAGTACTAATATTCTAAAAGCTGGTTTCTCAGCCATTAGTCTTATCTTCTCTGACTGATATTTCACAGGACAACCAGAGCAGTCTTTCTCAAGGACACATCAGATTATTCCCATGCTACATCCCACAAACCTTCTGATGATCTACCATTGTCTTTGGAAAAAGTTCAAATTGCTTATTGTGGCTAGCAAGGACAATTATCACCTGGAACACATTTACATCAAGTTCATTTTTATCTGCTTCCTGTATCAAAATATCATCAAGTCAAAGTGAATTCCTTGTAGTTTCCCCTGAATGTCATGTTTTCTCTCATTTCCAGATGTTTGTCTGTTCTGATCCATCTGCCTGCGAAACTAACCTTTCTTCTCCTTAGCTGATTACCTAACATTGTTTCTTAATATTCCGTTAGATATTACTTCCTTCTAGAAATCTTTCCTGGTCTCCACGACTGTGTTATTTCCACAGTGGTGGGCCAGAGCCTACTTGCATTGGTTCAAAAATTGAAATATTCAAGAACTTTGTGAACAGTTATTAAACTACTAGTAGCTTGAACTTGGCTCTGGTGAAAATATTACAACATGGAAATTAACATATACTACAAAATCAGGTTTTTAATATTTCCCCCCAGACAGCCAGTTTACACTCGTGTTTCTAATTGGAATACACATGTTTCATTGCTTACTTTTGTCATAGCATTATATACACCGCATTGCTATTGTCTGTTCACTAGGTACCTTCTCGTCCCACAAGTTGTAAGGGACCGTATTTCTTATATAAAACCGGGTCTTATATACTATAGTATAAGACTGGGTCTTATATTAATTTTTGCTCCAAAAGATGCATTAGAGCTGATTGTCCAGCTAGGTCATATTTTTGGGGAAATACAGTGGTTAAAATTAAGAATAGTTTATTTTTCTTTATTTTATCACTAGCAAAATGTAATGGGTATTACCAGAAAGGAGCTCTAGACAAAATAACAGCGGGGAAAATCACCCTCTCATATGGCATTTCTGGAGTTTATGGCTTTGCCCTAGTTTTAAAAGAGCTTTACCTTACAATGATGGAAGCAGAAAAACAGCTTCAGTGAGAGTCCAATGGCATGTTAATACTCATTCATTAAATCACTCAGGAATGAGAAAATGCAGAACAATGTGTATTCCCTAAATTTGGGGCAATATAATTGTTAGTAGAAGAAAAATGCTCCCCCCCTTTTATAAATTTCTAGACATCTTTCTAATTGTAGGTAATTATTACGGGGATTAAAATATAGTAAAACCCACCGCAATACTACGGTGGTACAGAAATCAGTTCCAGTGCAAGTTCGCATTATGAAAGGGGTAATGGAATGGATGGGGTGAGTCCACTGTAGAAGACAGGAGTTCATCACATTATTCCAAATTAATTTTATCTTAAGGCACATCGTTATAAGGTTTCACTGTATAGGAAAGCAAATAAAACTTTGATAGACTAAAATTGATTATTTTTTTTACTTTAAGCCCAGTGATGGTCTATTTAATTTATATCTAAGAAGATGTTATTAGTAACTGTGGGAAAATTTTGATGAGATATTTTTCACAGAAGAACAAACCAG
Organism: Rhinolophus sinicus; assembly: GCF_036562045.2. Lineage (NCBI taxonomy): Eukaryota > Metazoa > Chordata > Mammalia > Chiroptera > Rhinolophidae > Rhinolophus > Rhinolophus sinicus. The sequence continues at coordinate 41,583,899 of NC_133764.1, read as the reverse complement.
TGGTTCAGCTCATGGGTTTGATAAGTAGTAGGTAAATATATGAGTGAGAGCACACCTTCAACATTCTTCTTCCAACATTCTTGATGTCAGGAAAACAGAACAAAATATGTTTTTTAAAACTTTTTTATTTACATTTAATTTCGAAGACCATCTTAGCCTTGTAGGTATCATCCTGGACGTTAACAAAATATGGTGTTTTAGCTCTTAATAAGAATTTCAATATATTTACTAAAGGTCTTGTTGTTAGAAATGATTGGCATCCAAATCAAATGACTGCTGAGCAAAGAGTATTAACTCAATGAAAAGAACTGTTGTGGATCCAGCTTTAGCCATGGCTGTGTCTAAGTCCTCAGTGAGAGGTCTGGCCTCACGGCTTATGGATATAAAGGAAAGGAGCAACTTTACTGTTAGCCCTGGAAAAACCATTCAAAGTCAGATTGCCATGATTTGGGTCATGTCATCATATATGAACCAATCCCTTTGTCCAAGGAATGCAGTACTTTTTCATTTGCCTATGCTTATGATTGAGGTTATATGAGGCCTGATAATTAAGTTTGCAAACTTATTGCAGCAATGTTGCTAGCCTATTTTTTTGTATCATAGGATTATTCATTATGAATTTATACCAACTGGATAAACAGTTAGGCTGCGTGAAAAAGTTAGATGACCTGAATTTTTCGCCAACAGTTCATGGCTCTTGCATCACGACAGTGCACCAGCTCACACGACACTGTCTGTAAAGGAATTTTTAGCCAGTAAACAAATAACTGTATTGGAACACCCTCCCCACTCACCTGACTTGGCCCCCAATGACTTCTTTTTTTACCCAAAGTTAAAGAAAAGATTGAAAGGAAGACATTTTGATAACATTCAGGACATCAAGTGTAATATGATGCCAGCTCTGATGGCCATTCCAGAAAGAGAGTTCCAAAATTGCTTTGAAGGTGGACTAAGCGCTGGCGTCCGTGCATAGCTTCCCAAGGGGAGTACTTCTAAGGTGACCGTAGTGATATTCAGCAATGAGGCATGTAGCACTTACTCTAGGATGTGTTCATGAACTTAATTGCCCAATCTCATATACACCTAACAAAAATGAAATAAAATCACAGTAACTTTAGCAAGGAGTCTCATTAGAAAAAGAAGAAGTATTATAGAAACAGCACAAAACAATCACTGATCTGTAATATATATAGCATTTCTTTCTTTATCTTTACCAATAATGAGTTCTTTCATCAGCCAGTCCATTCACTCCTTGTTCTTGAGAGAATAATTTTCCGCCCTGTCATACCTTTGTAAGGTTTTGGTGGCCAGCATGGATTCAGAAATCCATTTCTTGTGACTGTGAATTTAGGGCCCTGCGGAATATCCTAGGCATTGAGCAAATAGGTTGTCATTATATCCAGTACCTGAAAACATCGCAGGCTAATAACTAAATAAAAAAGTATATTGTCCCAAATCCAATGCCAAAAGATCTTGAAAATGTTTTTCACCATTGTGATTTATGTTGTTTGCATTGGGCTGCAGTGTTCAGCCCAGCTTCCCAGACTTTCAAATTAACTGGTCTATCTTGGCCTCAGTTTTTGAAACAAGTTTTGGTATATCTTACTCTGTATAGGAGGCTTCATATGTTCCGTGAACTCAGGCTGCAACAAATAGAATTTCTCTTTAAAGTTTGGATAGGTTTTAATATAAAAGGCAAGATGTACCAAGCAAGAGAGTTTCTGAAACCCTCTGTGTTCCATTTTTATATCCTCTTGTGTTTTCTGAATCTTTTCTCCCATTTACATTAGTTCAGTAACAGTGTATTGTTCTTGTTTCCTTTTGTGTGTTTTTCAATCCAGCCGTCTGCATGATTTTATGACTTGCTTCATCTTGATTGCATATTGAAGAACACAGGATCTTTTATAACAGCATATTGCATGTTTACTTTTTGCTTTGCAGCAACTCAGACTGCAACTTTCTCTTTTTTGATGTGACTTTACAAAAGGATGGTACGGAAAAACTCCAACATTCTGAAATATTTTGCTAAATCCCTTAACTCTCCAATCTTGGAGCGGACATGATCTTGTTTTCACAGAGACAGTAGATAACATTTTAACCACCTACTTCTGGAGTCCAATAACAACTCCTTAATCTGGCCAGGGAACACCTCACCACACTATCCTGTCTCAGTGTAGCCGCTTTTGTTTCTAGAACTACTATTAGCAGTAAAGTACTTCCAGGTACCAATCACTTAATAAAGTAGGAGTCATTAAATTGCAATTTACAGAAATCCAACTCAGTGTTGTTAGTGAACTAGAACTTTGTTGAATTAGGTAATTGTCAAGTCCTGAGGCAGATTTTCTTCAGGCTTAGCAGAATCAAGGCTCAGCCCTGGGTCTGCTCTTCTCAGCATTGCCTTCATTTCCTGGGAGGATTTCTTGTATAAATAATGGCCAGCAGTAGCTCACAGTATGTATTTTTTCTATGTCTTAGCATCTGAGCAAAAGGGGAAAGGTTTTCCCACCAATGTTCACAAAAGTCCTAGGGAAGATGCTAATTTATGGCCACTCCTGAGCCATTGCTCTCTTTAGAGGAATATAAGATTCTGATGACCTAGGCTGCCCCAGGAGGGCACAGAAAATTCTTTTGTGAATTCAGTAAAGAATTCACTTCAGCCCCACCCAAAACAAACGTATTTTATGCAATTATTATGAAATTGGGCAAGCATTTGTTCTTAAGTAGAACATATATTGCCAGAAAAATATGAAAGAAAAAAAAATAATAGGAAGGAAGGACAGAAGGTGAGAGGGAGGGAGAGAAGGAGGAATATATTTATTATTATATCCAATGAATACTGAAAATAGAACTCAGTGCATCAGCCCAGAGATTTCCACGTTGTTTGATGAACACCAACCATGATGATAAGGATCAGATTGCGTCCATGATGGAGAGGTAGAGTAGAAGGCATGACATTATGAAAAGGAGAAGGTGGACCATTTTAAAGGTGGCCTGTGGATTAGTATATTGATGGTACAATGTCAAGAGGAAAGGGATACTACTCTAATTGAAGCTAGCAAATGAATGCTATCATCTATAATTTCAATGTAAGATAAACAAATTTAAAAGTTTAATTCTTTTCCAATAATCTTATTAGATATTTACTACAAATCACAGATTTTTGGCACTCACACCACAATATCTTAAAGAATAAAGAAAAAAACAGGAGTTTGTTTTACAAATAAAACAAACATGAAATGTATTAAATTCTTGCCTTAAGGCATTTCTTATTTCTCAAACAGTATCTCTTTTGAGAGGTATACATGACTGAGCAATAAAATGAGAATCAATTGCCAGGCACATGTCTCTATGAAAAACATTCCTTCCTCTTTTGGTTTCTATCTTCAACACCCCTTCAGCAACTTAAGTTTGCACCTACAAAAACACGTTGCCTTTCATTTCTGGTTTAAAGGAGGAAATGAGCTTGAAAAAAGCAAAGAAAAGTCAAAAAATAAAAGATAAGCAGTTTTCAATATTTCTAAAATTTTTTTAAAAACATACATTATTTATTGATGTTCTTAGCCCAATATATATAAAATTAACCAGTATCACCCCAGTGGTAATCATTTCTAAGTTTCCTGTCTCCCCCCCCTTACTATTACTGATGCCCTGTCTGAAGCAATGTTCTCTAATTTCTTATTTCTGTCTTTCCACAAAGAAATATACATTGAATTAAAAATTACATTTCCTTATGGAAAGCCACACAATGCATTGATCTTTTAACAAATATATTTGCTCTCTAAACTTTTGATTTAAAAATTCTTTTGTGAATTCAATAGTTGCAGGATACAAAATCAATATATAGAAACCTGTTGCATTTCTACATACCAATAACGATCAGAAGAAGAAATTACAAAAACAGTCCCATTTACAATTGCATCTAAAAGCATAAAATAAAATGAAATTCTTCTGATAGGGTAAGTCTTACACATACCTAATTGAAACCATTACCTAATTACTTTTTGTATGAATATAAAAATGTGAGCCCTTTATAAAAAATGAGGAATAAAAATGCTCAAGCACACAGATAAAATTAATCTGTAATTCCTTTCCTTTAAGAGAGTTTTATATATTTTTTTCGTATCTTATTGCTATGGGTCTTAAGAAGCATGGTAAATCACATTTTTTACTATAAGATTGATATATTTTCAATACATAAAATTTCAGGTGGTAATATCAATGTCCCTTCAGATTATACCTATTCATATTCTTGACATATTACTTGATATTGAACTTAACTGCAAATATGTTTTAATTATTGATTTTCTCTCCATTAAATTATTCTTATGCCATGTATTCATATGGTATCTGTTTAAATGATTACAAAAAAGACATCTTGTTTTTAAAAATTCTGACAAGAATTCTCTTTTTTTTTTAAATTAAAGTTTATTGGGGTGACAATTGTTAGTAAAGTTACATAGATTTCAGGTATACAATTCTCTATTACATCATCTATAAATCCCATTGTGTTTTCACCACCCAGAGTCAGTTCTCCTTCCATCACCATATATTTGATCCACTTTACTTTCATCTACCATCCCCCTCCCCTTTACCCTCTGGTAACCACTAAACTATTGTCTGTGTCTATGAGTTTTTGTTTCTCATTTGTTTGTCTTCTTCTTTTGTTGTTTTGGGTTCATAAACCACACATCAGCGAATCATATAGTTCTCCGCTTTTTTTGTCTGATTTATTTCGCTTAGCATTATACTCTCAAGATCCATCCATGTTGTCCCAAATGTTCCTATATCATCTTTTCTTACTGCTGAATAGTATTCCATTTTGTATATATATACCACAACTTCTTTATCCATTCATCTATTGAAGGACATTTTTTTTGTCATATGCTATTGTAAAAAGGGATCTTTAGAAATACTGATGAAAAGTACTGTAGAAAAATCATCGGTTTTTAAGCCCAAGATCCTGGAATCAGATCTCTTTAGGTTCCTCTTACTGTGTGCCTATGAGCAAGTTGATTAAATACTCTGAACCTCATTTTCTTCTCATCTATAAAATGGGGTTTATACTCCTTATTTTTACCATTTGTTTTGAGAACTGTAGTAATATATATAACACACCCATCATATAATAAATCCTGAATAAATATTGGTTTCTTCTTTCTTTTAAGAGGAGTTTGAACTACAGCTTTAAGAAAAAAAATGAGTACAACTCATGAGCTGAATTTTTTGAGTGTGCATGTTTTCAATATTTCCCTTTAAACATACACTAAAAAAAAGTGCGCTTGTATTAGTCAGGGTTCTCCAGAAAAACAGAACCAACGGGGGAAGGTAGATAAATAGATGATAGATAGATAGATTTATAAGGAATTTGCTTACACCAGTTAAGGAGACTGAGAAGTCTCAAGATCTGCAGTCGGTCAGATGGAGAACCAGGAGAGCAAAGGATGTAAAATCAGTCACAATCTGAAGGCCTCAGAACCAGGAGAGCCAATCATGTAAGTTCTAGTTCAAAAGCTGGCAAAATTGAGACCCAAGAAGAACCAATATTTCAGTTCTAGTCTGAAGACATAAAAAAACCAATGTCTTACCTGAAGGCAATCAGTCAGGAGGAGTTCCTCTTTACTCGGGGGAGGGTCAATCTTTTGTTCTATTCAGGCCCTCAACTGATTGGATAAGGCCCACCCACATTAAGGAGGGCAATCTGCTTTACTCAATCTACTGATTCAAATGTTAGTCTCAACCCAAAATACCTTACAGACACACCCAGAAAAATGTTTGACCAAAATATCTGGGCACCTCATGGTCTAGTCAAGTTGACACATAAAATGAACCATCACAGGAATAGAAAACGGCATGCTTACTTTTCGACAGTGGACATTTTGGTGTGGTTTTACTTTTGATAGTTTCTAACTGCAAAAATGACCTCTGAAGCATAGGACTTTTCCTTGGGAATTAATTGCTGTGCTAGGGTTAATGGCCCACAGAAATGAACTTTCTGAGATGGCCATTAATCTGCCTTGATTATTATTGCTTAATTACTAACTAAAGTCTCCTCCTTGATATATGAAGTTGAGTATCTTAGCTCAACCTCTTCCAGTTTAAAAGTTCATTTCATGATTCTTCTGGGCATACAAGAAACTAATGTTGAAAACATAAGGTAAATTAAAATAATCACAAGCAAAAAAAACTGATATAATATTTTAAAATCAACATTAATTTATTTTATTTAATATTTATTATTAAATCATTATTTAGTTAATGGTATCATCATTGCTACCATTATCTTTAAGGAAGAAATAATTTTAACATGTTATTCACCATCCTTATGACGCTTTTTTTCTTTTGATTATAAATCTAATAGTGTTTATTATGGAAAATTTTTAAATGCATAAATATAAAATGAGAAAAAGAAAACTATATTTTATCCCCCAAAGTAAACGCTGAATGCATTTTGGGTGCTATCTTGATATTGTTTCAATGATATTTTTATTTCTGCATTTTTGTATGTGTGTATAAAACCTTGCGTGAAAACTCAGTACTATAGCATAAAGTTGTTTTTATGTCATCAAACTTTCATTTTATATACTGTTTTTAATGATACTAATTTTATATACTAATTTCATAGTAATTTAATTTTAAATTGTTTATGGTAAGATTGCATATAAAATTTAGTTGCATAAAGTTCTAAAATTAAAATGAGTTTGCAAACTCTTACCCAAAGAAAGAAAGTCATAATGGTGGGTTATGCTGGGACCAGGAGAAGAGAATCTTCAACAGAAAAAATATCATGTATGAGTACCTCTAATATGCTTCTCCCCAGGATGAGGGCTTACTTTCTTGTGCTCATTTAATTCTCACTCTAATCTTTTAAATTAGTTAATATTGTCCCATTTTAAATAGTAGAAACTGAGGCTCAAGTAAAATAACTTACTCAAAATCCCATAGGTAGTAGTAGCAAAGCAAAGATTTTAAATTGGTTCTGATTCCACATCATTTGTACTGTGGTTTTAGGCACTAGGGAATTGGGGTAGAGGGAACTTTTTAGAAATTCTCCCATTTTATTGAATAGAATTCTAAAGTATATACTAAAATATATTATCCTGCCTTCTTTTATATGCCTCTTTTGTTCTCTGAAGGCAACCTCTTCCAATGTGTTTAACTGCTACGTCTTACAAGTATATGTAGCTGTTATTTCTAGCTAATATATGTATATAGGAAGCCTTACTATATTGATTTTATTAGTATCTTATTGATGCCTATTGTGGAATAGGAAGCACTATTACATTAAGCACCTCGGCTTCCCCCACCCCTGAAATATATTCTGATATTAAACCAGTATGTAGTGTGTACATTATTTTTGACTATGCAAATATTTTTCATTGCTTTGCTGAGCTGTGTTAGTTCTAAGATTAATTTACATGTAATAAAAAAACTTTTTCCCCCTGGAGTTAACTCTTGTTTGAGTTTTAATTTGTTTAGCTTTCTATATACCTATCCATAATTCTTTCCAATGTCTCTGATAGAATCCAATACTATTTTCCAAATGGTGAAATATATCAGAACATATAATTGTTCCAAAGCTGTTACTTGTATATTTCCCTTCTGGAATTCTATATTCTCCTGTTTTAAACTTAACTGGTTGCTCGCTGGGCATATACAGTGTCAACATGAGACTATCATCACCCTTGGAATTCTCTTTACCTCTCTCTGCTTTTGGATTTATTGATTCCCAGGTGCTTTAGCTTCATTTTTAATCAGTGGTAAACGTTTTTTTTGGAATGCTTTACATTCCAAAAAAAAGTCTGCCTTGGTTGATAATTTAGCTAGATATGAATTCATAGTTAGCAAAAACGTTTTCTCAGAACACTGAAGGCATCGTTCATTTCCTCTGAGGTGATGTGCAACTCTTGAGAGGACCAGTGCAATTTTAATACAGTTTTTGTTATATGTTTGAGTTTTGTTGTTTGTTTGTTTTGTTTTGTTTTTGTTTTTGATTAAAATATGTTATATTAACCAATATTTTTTTTATTTTTATTTTTATTTTTATTTTATTGGGGAATACTGGGGAATAGTGTGTTTCTCCAGGGCCCATCAGCTCCAAGTTGTTGTCCTTCAATCTAGTTGTGGAGGGAACAGCTCAGCTCCAAGTCCAGTCGCCGTTTTCAATCTTAGTTGCAGGGGGTGCAGCCCACCGTCTCATGTGGGAATTGAACTGGCAACCTTGTTGTTGAGAGCTGGTGCTCTAACTCTAACCAACTGAGGCATACAGCCGCCTCTCTGGAAGCTCAGCGGCAGTTCATTGTCTTCAATCTAGTTGTGGAGGGTGCAGCTCACTGGCCCATGTGGGAATTGAACCAGCAACGTTGTTGTTCAGAGCTTGTGCTCTAACCAACTGAGCCATCCAGCCGCCCCAAGAAATTTTTATTTTATTTTATTTTTTGTTAGTTTTGGTTGTACAAAACAATGTAATATTTAGACACTTAACACCTGCCTGACCGCTGTTTGAGCTTTGTTTACCTTATTTTTTAAAATTTTCTCACATGGAGGATTTTAGGTATTTACATCTTTTTTTTGTTTGTTTGTTTGTTTCTTTCCTAAAATTTCACTAATGTGTGCCTTCTGTGGCTCTTTTTTCATTTATTACTTTTGGTAGTGAGAACGTCTATATGGAAACTCAGGTCCTTTGGTTCAGGAAATATGCCTGTATTATCTTTCTTAAGTTCCTTCTCTTTGTTTAACCTTCTCTATCTTTCTGAAATCAATTTTCAGTGAATTTGGAACCTCACTAATTATTTAATTTTCTTTTGTCTCCTATACCCATCCATCGAGTTATGTTAACTTTCTGTTTATTTTTTAATGTCAAATACTTTAAGGGTTTTATTGTCCATTCTACCTTCAGTATTTCAAGTAAAATTCATTGAATTATAAATTAAATTCATTGAAATTTACACTGTTTAGATGTGGCATTCTGAGTTTTGACAAATGATACAATTGTGTAACCACTACCACAATCAAAATATAGGGCATTGCCATCATTGCAAAAAGTTCCCTTATACCCCTTTCTGGTCAAGCTCTTCCTCCTGCCCACTGATCTGATTTTGGTTTCTGTATTTTTCCTTTTTCCATAATGTTATATGAATGAAATCAAATTGTAGACAGTCTTTTGTGTATTGTATTATTCAATGGAATAATGCTTCTGAGACTCACCTATGCCGTTGGATTTATCAGAAGTTCAACCCTTCACACTGCAGAGTAGTATTCTATTTCTGTATGTACCATATTTTATAATCCATTTATTAGTTGATGGACATGTAAGTTGTTTTTATTATAAGCAATGTACAGGTTTTTCGTATGGGAATATATTTTTGTTATTCTTGAGCAAATGGCATAGCAGTAATATTGTTGGGTGTGTAAGTATATGTTTAACTTTTAAGAAACTGCCAAAATCTTGTTCAAAGCACCCATAGTATCATTTTGCATTCCCACCAACAATGTATGAGAGTTACAAGGGCTCTTCTCTGCACCCTTGACAGTACTTGATATTTTCACTTTTTGTTAGAAATCTTTGCAGGCACTTGAGTTTTGGCTTCTCCTGCTAACCTAAGTCAATTACCACTTTCCCATTGACTTTCAGTCTTTCAAAAACATGTTCAGACTTCTGATTCCAGGAAGATAGATGATATATGCTTTTCCCTATCCCCTCCACTAAGAACAGCTAAAAACTAAAAACATTATATGTAAAACAAACATAAGAAAACTCTGAAGGTGGAGGTAAAAGGCAGACTGGATAGGGAGATTTGGCCCAAGAAGCATCACAGTGTGATATCCCTGGGTTTTATTTTTGTCTTCTGTACCCCAAACTTGGAGCTGAAGAAGTCATATAGCTGGAAACACCCACAGGTATAAACAAAACAAGGCCTATCAAAAGCCATTAGCTCCAGCCAAAGGACCCGGAAAGTGGCAGCCTAGCAAATACAGAAAACTTTTAGACAATAACTTTTCTACTTCAGGGAATCACCACAGAAAAACTATGGACCCAGCTCTACTCATGCCAGCAAAGCCCAAGTGGGGGAGCATGGACTAATGAGGGCCCCCTCCATCCACCTGGAATGGTTACAGGAAACCACATAGGGAGCTGGGATTTGCATCCTTATTGGCCAGTAATAAGCCCTCCACCTGTTTGTGTCAGTGGAAACCACTTGGGGAACCTGGACTTCCACCCAGTAATAATGAGGTAGCCCTCACCTTCCCAGCAGGGTGGTGTCAGAGGAGGCCCAGTGGAGAATCAGGACTTTCATTATCTCCCAGCAGTAGGGAGGCAAGCCTCACTATGGCATCCATGGGACCATGAAAGGAGCCAGAACTCCCACTTCTGCCCAATAGTAAGAAGGATTATCCCACCTTCAGCTGTCAATGAAGGCCTAGCAGGGAACCTAGATTTCTAACTTCACCTGCAGTAATATTTTAATGCCTGCCCGCTGTGTCACTGATGTGCCCTCCTACCCTCTGGTTTCTGTTCTGTTTCTAATGCATCAATTTTCTCTGGTATAATTTATTGTGAAAAGTTGCTTTCTTAGCATTCTAGTATCACATTGTTATCTTAACATTTCATGGTCGCATGTAGTCCCACCTATCCTGTGTTTTCCTTAATTCCTTGAAAAGTACAAAGTCATTGTTGAAAATTTTCTTCTTTCCTGGAATAAATCTTCTCTTTCCAGAACTGATTCTTCTTTCTCCCCATTTCTTCTCTTTTTATTTCACCATTTCCATCTTCTTTTCTTTTGATTATTATTTGCTTTCCTATTTTTGTATTGTCACCCTGTCATATCTTTCTAGAATATTTGTTAATTAAGTAGGTTGCTTAATCTGGACCTTGCATTTGGCCAAATGTCTTGTGAGTGTGTTATTTTTAGTTCCCTTCAGACATTAAATGAGCTCTGTGTTTGGGTTTTCCTTTCAGAGCTTCAGATGAGAGATTGAAGGTTGTAGGTTGTTTTGTATTCCATGTTCTGATTTTCTATCAAGTGATCGGGGTGGGGCAGCAAAGGGTCTTATAGCCAGTGGATATTTTTCACTGCTCTCTCATATTTTCAATGTTATATTGCCCGTTGGAGTCATAAAGTATTGTGGGCACTGGAAGTGGGAGAGCTTTTATTTGTGGTTGCCCTGGTTTAATATGATTTTAATATTTGAGCTCACCTAGCATCCATTGGAAGGAACTCACCTGTCTCCTTCCAAGCCAATGCAAAAGGGAAGAAAAGAGCACCCACGTCATCTCTTGCTATGTTAGTATTGATTCACACCATTTCACCACTTCTTCCTCTTCCTCTTCCTCTTCCTCTTCCTCTTCCTCTTCCTCTTCCTCTTCCTCTTCCTCTTCCTCTTCCTCTTCCTCTTCCTCTTCTTCTTCTTCTTCTTCTTCTTCTTCTTCTTCTTCTTCTTCTTCTTCTCAGACCACCTATTAAAGACTCATTCCAAATTATTAAAATTCCTCTTAATTCCTCACTTCTCCTCCGCCTCACATTGTTGGTGTTTGGTGGTGATTGTTGGGGGGCAGAGGTGCTAATGGGGTTTTGGTGCTGGATTGATGGAGGAAGACATTTCTGTGGATTCTTACTGCCTAGTTTCAATTTTTATCTGCTTGTTCTTTTGTTACTAGACAATAGTTTTTAAGATTGTGACACAGAATTTGGCCCTTTCACACAATTGAATGCTGCTAGTTTTCTTTGCTTTTTTAAAATTTATTTTTGTTTATTTCCTTTAGATGTACAGTAAAATGGGTTCTGTGAATTTTAATTTAACACTCAATCTTCTCAACCACCAAAATTTAGTTATTTATGATATTTGCTACTTGCTATGGTAGTGATAGAACTCAAATTGATTAAGATATTTCTCGTTTAGGCCTAATGAACTAAATGGCAAAAAGGGCAGCCAACATTGCAGTTTCAAGACCTGTGTTAACAAGTTAATTCATTCTATTGGTTAGCTAATATGCTAATTTTTGACATTATTATTAAAAATGCTAATTTTCATCATGAGTGACTGGTACCTGAGGACAGACGTTTGAGAGTAAATTCATCATTTCAAATGTAAAACCAACTCAAATTTCAACTCCTGTCAATGGCAAGTCACTTGTAAATTACCTGTCTACATAAAAGATACATATTTTTTAATCTCTCAGTGTTGACCAGGAACTGTTTGACATGTTGGTGATATTCTAAGGTTTGCATGATCCCTGCCATCAAGGCAGGTGTTGGGAGTGAACACACGCAGGTACACACACACACACACACACACACACACACACCTACCTCAACTTTTTGGGCTTTTGTCATGACTTTCAAAAAAAATTACTAATGGTCAATTTCTAGCATATATAATGATCTTAGGGTTTTCCATCTCTGAAAAACTTGCTACAAATATCACACTATGGAAATATTATAAAATCAATTAGTTGCTGTTCACTTACATTCTGGGTTACTTATTGAAGGAAATAGCCATTGAGAACTGGTGTCAAAGATCCAGGCATGTCTCTAATAACCTGGGAATCATTTTATTTCACCTGCTATGCTTCTACCTGAGGAAAATGTTGCCGTATCTAGATGTCTCTGGTGGAAAGGTGAGGGATGCAACTATTCCATAAATTCAGAAAATATGAAAGCATGTGTCAAAACAATAGATATCTGAAATCATATTTCACATTTCTGATAGTCACTCACAGCACACATCCTCCAACCAGATCGTCTCTCCATTATTTGCCTGCATTTGGTGGCCTTTGGAACATTAATCTTCAGACTGCAGTTTCCTTATTACACTTTCTCCTTTTCTACCTAGAATTAATTTTAATCAGATAGTAATTAAAGTAGGTACTGCATATCCAACTCACATTTCTGCAGGTAATTAAAGTTTCTAGATTCATGCATTTTCCCCCCTCCCAGCCCTGTTAGAAGCAGTGGCAGATAATTTGTATTTTTCCTTGCAGCACAATTCTTGTTGCAGTAATGGCTCAAATTCTAATAAATCTCTTGCAAATAACTTGTCTGGGCCTTGGACTATAAGACAGAAATTATCAACTGTTCATTTGTTCTTCTTTTCTGTAAAAATGTATAATTCCCAGTTGTATGCTACTGATTCTAAAACTGTAATTTGTCATTGTTTTATTATGAAATAGTGGAGAGTTGTGTCTCAGAAGTTGGGTTACTTGTGAGAACCTAGAACAAAGACAATCAGCATTTTTATTACTTCCATTCTTATTTCTTTTTCACAGTAACTGAGAGTGATACAAAGGATTTTCAAAAAAGATTTCTCCATATAGAGAGGGAAAATAACCTTGGGAAATGTGGTTATATTTCTTATTCATTTACCATATTCTCATGTTGTAAAAACAGACCACCCGCTTACCCACTGAAGTAAATTGTTTCTTTATGGAACATCTGCCCATTGGCAGGACTTTTAAAAAGGACTCTTGAGGAGTCTCTTCTACACGCACTCATTACCTAACATGCAACTTAGATAAACGGAGCTGCCACAAGAAATAAAAAAAAAGCAAAGGTTTTCTTTCAAACAGGGTGCCATGTTTCTCACAGCTGCTGGTTATTTCATATGGCTTCCATCCTGGAACTGTCTGAATGTCACTGGCAGCCCCAAACTTGATGCACTGGATCACTTGTCAGTGGCACGACCAGCAAACAGCACCCCACCAAAATCTCACTCCTTGGGAATGTGTGGCCTCTTAGCCACTGCCAGAGTCTCTGGTGAGTAGCTCCCTATGCATCTGGTGGTTATGAAATCGCATTTCATTAGCCTACTAATTTACAGGGAATGGAATTATAAACAAGGTGATTGCTGAGCATAATTTATGGTCCATGTAATTATATAGCTGTCAAAGTAGTGCTGGCAGCAGAATAGGGCAGGAGAAGGCTGCACTTTTGCCTGGTCTACTGAGTTGGTTAATTGTCCACAGCTGAAAATATTTTTTCCTACTGCAAGATCAGCAGCCTTCCATTTGGAAAGCCCAGCTCGAGCTGGTTATAATTACCTGCCTGACTGGAAATGTCGCCTATTGGCTTTGAAGACCTTCAGGTGATGGAAAATTACTCCTCCAGCCTTTTGGTCAATGGAGAACATGCCCACTTTCCTGTGTATATGTGGGGGGTAAGGGGGGGAAGACCTAATGAACTAGTAGCAAATAATGAAGTACAGAGCTGTGAATATTGTATCTCTAAATATGTCTAAATGTCTATCTACCTATTATATACACTCATATTTAGATATGCAGAAAAAAAGCAACAGTGGTAGAAAGATAACTTAGTATTGTTATAAGGAAAAATTAACAGAAACACATTCTACCTTTCCCTTTCTCGGTAAATTAGACCTTTAATTATGGCTTTTTTAAGCACATTAGCTTATGGCTTATGAGGGAGACCATGTCTGCAGATGACCAAAAGCAAGTGAAACACTCCAGAGGATCTTAACTTGTTGCCAAAACAGAGAGGTGAAAAACAAAGCCCAGAGTGGGCCATAATACCAAAGGTTTTGTTTACCCAGCTACAATCTGATGTGATGGGCTTGTTTCCACCCCATCCCCCCTACACACACCCCCCCCAGCATCAGTTTTTGTGTTGCTGTTTTGATTTTGTAGATATTGCCTGGAAAGCACAGGCACATTTTGTTTTTTGTATACCCGAGCTTGTACTGCAGATAATCTGAAAGTTGTAATGCACAGACAAAGGTATGTCAACTCTAAAACCTATATTGGTGGGTCAGCATCGCTCTGTAACACGGATTGCGTTTCACACATGCATGTTGTGGCACATGCTGTTGACAAAGAGCATGTAGAACTACTGTCCCCTTGTCCTTGTCTGATGGCTATTTCTAGGATCAGGTGTATCCAGACTTCTGAATGACGGGTTCTCCTGAACAATAACCTTGTAGGATAGTCACTGTTTTTCTTAGTGAAGCGTGGAAGCTTTGGTTCCTGAGATGTGACCTATCTAATTATTCACTCGAATGACAGGAAGTAATTGATGTTGTTGTTCTTTTTTTTTTTTTTTTTTTCACTTTTGAGTTTAAGAAAACTAGAATAAATTGTATTTGTTAAGCAGAATTTGATGTGTTTCTCAGTAGGACACAAATTAATTTTATTGAAAAATAATTGAGTTCCTACTATGTACCAAATATGTTGTGTGATTTCCTAATCATCTGTAATAGAACCGAGTTACTTGATAGCAGAATTGTTAATTATCAAGACATCATATTTTTGGAAGGGGTTTATGAGAAAGTCTGGGTATAGAAAAATTTGCATTGGTAAAAAAGTTGATAAGATCATATACTCCCAGCAACCAAAGAACACTTTGTAGAAAGCAATTTGTCAATTTTATCAAAGTCGTGTAGTCCCTTAGATTTAACTTAAGGAAGTAAATAGAGATTTGTAATGAAAAAAGACGTTCATATGCAACATTCTTTATTCGTAATAAAAGATTAGAAACAACCTAAATTCCATTTCATGGAAGGTTGTTTTAGTAAAGTATGATATATAATTAAGGTATACGTTGAAGTGAAATGAGCTAGGTAAAGCACTGTATCTACATTATAATGGTACCTTAAAACTGAGTAAACATAGAAAAATTGGAAGTAAGTGGAAAACAGAAAAATAAAATGTGGATGAGTGAGGTTGGTAGAATTATGCATAGCTTTACTTTAAAAGTACCATTGATAAAAAGTTATTTGTATAATGGATATTGCAGAATTATTTTAAGACAAAGCAAAGTTTCCTTCCCATCTAGAACCTATTAAATTCTGAGGTTCTTAAAAACCCTGCCTGTCTATGACAGAACCCTGATTTCCCAGGAAGGAGCCAGACCTCTGCATCATTGGGCAACCTGTATGTATAATGGTCGGGGTATCCTCAAGATTAATTTGCTTGACGAAAATCTGCCGCCAGCTCAGATGCATCCAGGCAAAGATTTAGAAAATGTCTGTACTTCTTAAAGTGCTTCATTTGTCAGTGGTAGTGCAGCCAAAGGGGCAGAATTTGTGAGGGACTACATTGGTAGTCAGTTTGCAGGATGGTCTGGTGGAAAGGAGACAGTCAAAACCAGCATTTCCTCTAAGTTAATAAAAAATCACAGTGGGGAGCCCTATCTAAAGAATCTCTTTTGTCTTTGTGATCTAGGGTTACTGGAAATTCAGCTTTGGGTTCATAGGGTTCTAATGCCAACTGGTTTTCCAGCAGTGTGAGTTATTGTACTAGTAGAAAGCTAAAGAAAATAGAAAGCAAGTGGAAGTTAACTTCCAAGAGAAAACTATGAGATCATGATGGCGAATAATTTCCTTTGCTCTTAACTGCTAGGTGAATCTATGGAGTTATGTTTTATTCAATAATAGTGTATCATATTTCAAGGTAGAATCAGTAACAGTTTTCCAACTTCTGGTATCTAGACACGCAAGTGTCTACAAAGAGGGCTCGTCTCAATATAAGAGAAGCCTTGAATTGATTTGACATTGGTTAGTTTAATCCAAACACACACATTTGGTTACTCATCTGAATAAAAATCACCATATATTTTCTTAATTCTGCATTCTACTCCATATTTATGAACTTCATTGGACATGAAATGATGTATTTCACCTCTGCCACCTTAGAACAATTTTCTCTCTTGAAACGGAGCAAGTCAAAAGAGAATCCGTACCTGCCCATGTGGGCAGTGAGTCGATGTAAACTGACACTGGGCTTTGCAATGGGGAAAGACTGGCTAGTTCGTTACTGGGGCCACCCAGGAGAAGGAGAAGTTAATACTCAAAAGTCCAAACTCATCATGGTTTACAGGCGAAAGTTTTTATAGAGCAAAAAGTATGAGTAATCGTGAATAAAGGGTTCAGGTCCTGAGCTTTGTTGATTGGACATTTCCAACACAAGCTTCAGCCTTCTGATTTATTCAGCTCCTGGCTGCAGCCTGCCTGGCTTATGCCTATGGCCAGGCGGTCTCACATAGAAAGAAGTCTGTAAGACACATTGGGCTTGTGAATCAGTGACATTATCTTAAGAACAAAAAGGAAAGAACAGAGCTCTACATTTCATGCTTATCAGACTGCGTTCTTCTGTTCTCTTAAGCAGAGTATAACTTCTGAAACCGACTCGAGAGGCCGACCTACAGGCCCCAGGATATGACCAGAGTGCAGCTATGACTCTTCAGAAGGGCTAATTACATCATTTTAACCAGAAGTTGAATTCTAATATATCCAGTCTGTTGTGATTTGCTGTCAGCTTCACTCTCCTACCTTCTTCTCCTATCTCATAAACACTCGCAAATATTCCTCCATCCTTGGCAAGATTTCAGATGCAATTTGCATTTCAGTAACTTATTCAGCACTCTATTTCATCCCCATAGGCTTTCCAAAAACTGAGGGTTGGACTGGCCTGCAGGAGGAAAGATGTGTTTCCTTTAAACTGTCAGGATGCAAACAGGAAAACACAAACCGAAACATAATCAAATTAGCTCCTTCCTTCTTAGGCAGAAAAGAATAGAGAGAAGAGGTATCTGAAGTCACATCACCGAACACTTCCTATTAAAAACAAAATCCTCATCTTCATACTGTATCCATGATCTTTCTCTCCCTTCCTTCAAGCATTCTCATGAGGAAAGCGTTATTTTAATTCCCTTGATATGCTGGGTGCAAATAGGTATTCACAGGAGGCAAGTAAAGATTGTTGTTGTTTTTTCATTTGCACCCTAGACCTGGGCTTAATCTTATGCTTTGAGGGAAATAGCCAGTCTTGCATTCTCTTTTCTCCAAGACATAGTTATTAATGGACTATTATGTTGTTATGCTTTTTATTATTTAGATCTTTAAGTTTTTTATTAGTTTCAGGTGTACAGAACACTGTACTAGTTAGACATTCATACCCCTCACAAAGTGATAACCCTCCTCCCCCAATCTACTACTCCTCTGACATCGTATATAGCTGTTACAGTTTCACTGACTCTTTTCCTTATGCTGTACTTTATATCCTGTGACTATATATATATTAAATTATAGTTGACATTCATTATTATTCAGCTTCAGCTTCAGGTGTGCACTGCAGTGGTCAGGCACCTACACCATCCATGAAGTAGTCACCCTAATGAGACAAGTGTTCATCGGATACCCTACACAATCTTTGCAATATTATTGATTATATTCTCCAAACTGTCTTTCATATCCCTGTTGCAATCTTGTGGTTACTGATTGTGCTTTCTCATCCTCTCATGACGCAGTAATTCCACACCTGGGTATCTATCCAGATAAATCCAAAACACTAATTTGTTATACTTCTTAGATCTCCTCCCTTCAGTTTATGTAGGAGAGAGGTAGGGTCTGATTTTAAAATATGCGCCAATACCTTAGGTAGAAAAGGATGACTTGCCTCTCAGCTCTCATTTTATCTTTCCCTAATGCGGTTGCTATAAACTTTTTGATTGCTTTCTGTCCCATTTCCTGAGCAGGTTGGTAAAAGCTTTTTTAATAAGGGGTGCTGATCTGAATAGGCAGAGCATTTTAATTGAGCATTTTTGGCCACCCTACTCCTGTAAAAAAATTAATGTCTCAGCTGCTAAGAAAGGGTATTTAAACCTAGACATGATTTTCATAGTAATCTAACTGGATGCATTCAATTCAATAACCAAGTAAACTGTGAAATACATAATTTGGGCAAAGCAGGTCCCCCAAAGGAAAGAAAAAACCGTTCACCGGGAACCCTGCTCAACAGAAGGTGGTTTTGGCATGTGCCTTTCTGATGTGTGGTGGTATTTTAAATCTCCCTTCACTTCAGGCTAATTGGCAGGATTCTTTCATGTGTCAGATGTCATGGGAGGGAATAAGAGTATTTATCACCTTATTTCCAAAAAAATGCATAATTGTTCTAATTTTTATTTTCTTTCTTATAGTTTCTTTTATTTTTCAAAAATGTTTTCTTCCCCTGGTGTTTATCTCATTAACACAATGTTGAATTATTTCCATCTGGCAAGCTGGGGAAATTGCCTCGTACTATGGAGACCAAGCCAAATACTAACATGATAAGTTATTTATTAGTTCTGGCCCTCTGGTTCCTTTACTCTCGTGGGGGTTGTGGAGATGGTTATTTATTGCTTGTTTATAATCCTTTTATTTAAAGGGAAAGCAAATGTTAATATTTCTGCATGGAAAAGAAACACTGACATGCAACCAAATAAATTAGGAATACCTGTGCCCGGGTCTAACTCCTGAAACTGATTATAATGGGTAGAGATATCCATTGAAGAAAAGAACACAGAGTGGGAGTTTTATAACTGAGCATCATTACTGAGCGTCAAATCGGTAAAACTGGTGATGAGCTGGAAGCATATTACCAATGACAAGTACTACACATAATCTGTCAGTCCTAGACAGGAAGAAAAGATATACCAGCATGAGCAACACAACAACAACAGCAAAAGAGTGAGAAAAATTAATGAAGTACAACTAAGCAGGAACAATATGACTAAGAAGCAATTTTCTTTTATCTTGGTGTCATTTAGGGGAGTCTTGATGTGACAGGAGAGACTAAAGACATCAAGATTTCCAAAGCTCAAATAAAATGGTGATGAACAGCCCTCTTTAATGTTTTGTAATAATCACTACGATAAAAGCAAATAGAACACATAGACATGCAGTAATGAAATATATGTGTCCCCTTCATATGCATATCATATAGCACATTCTGTAGTATATATAAAATGGTTAAGCAGTTAACTTCTCTGCATGGCTGCTACCAGAGGATAGTTTCTTTTTTCTTTTCTTTTCTTTTTTTTTTTCCAGAGGATATTTTCATGGTGCTAAATAAGAAGTGTGCTGACATTTTTTATCACTTTTCTATAACAAAAAATAGTGAAAGATTCTGAAATGATCAAGAAAGATTAGATATTTTTTGTAACATATCCATAAAATGGGTTATTTGCACCTACCGTGTTTCCCTGAAAATAAGACCAGGTCTTATATTAATTTTTGTTCCAAAAGATGCATTAGGGCTTAGGTTCAGGGGATGTCATCCTGAAAAATCATGCTAGGGCATATTTTCCGGTGAGGTCTTATTTTCGGGGAAACACAGTATGAGTCTTTGAGCCATTCCATAGCTCTTTAAATTGAAGAAGAGTGATACTATTGCACGTGATCGTTGTCTATAGGAATGCAAATACATTTTGTCTGGTTAGGGTACAATTGACCGTTCCCAATAGATCATGACCAGCTTTGCCCCCATTTGTATGTCCATTTCAGTGTTTGTGATTGCTTGTGTGTGTATGTGTGTATTTGTATTTTCCTTTGACCAATTACAATATTTTACCAGTTCCCTCATTAAATAGTGAAATCTTTGACATGTGTAAATTTTATCTTTGTATAAGGATCTTCATTGTAACCTTTCAGCAATTCAATGAAAGACTCTGCTTTCATAGAACCCCTTTCTTCTACAGAGAAGGTTGACGTAGAGAACTAAGGTTAGAGAACAGTGCTGCCACATGGGGAAAAATAAACAGGATCTGTTCTTTATATAATAAAGAAACTTCAGGAAACACTTTATATAAACCGAATTGATAGAGCTATAGAACTCAAGGCTCACTTTGAGTAATTGGTTAAGCAAATATTAAACTAAGAAAGGGCTCTGATAGAAGGAAATGTTTCTTCCAGCTTGATGAGTATCAATATGAACAGTATGGAAAACAGACAAAAGGGTAGAAGCACACAAAATAAGAATTCAAACTTGGCCAGACAGATAATATTTTTTAACTATGCTTACTCTTGTTTCCCACCAATTAATTACTGAGAAGAAAAAAAAACATTTGTGCATACCTATTTTTATGTGTGTAATGGGTTAGGCAATCCTACTTTCACAGTATCATCTCCACTATGATCAATACATTGTCCCGTTGTCAAAAGTCCTAAATTAATAATTTTTCCATGGGTCATTACAGATGCTTGAATATAATATGCTTTGCAAAAATATGTAACAGCTCTGACAATGAAGTTCGCGAACTTGCTGCAACAATGTTGTTAACCTTTTTTGATATTAGAGGGATTATTCATTATGAATTTGTACCAACTGGACAAACAGTTCACCAAGTTGACTATTTGGAAGTGCTGGAAAGGCTGCGTGAAAACGTTAGACGACCTGAACTTTTTGCCAATAATTCATGGCTCATGCATCACGACAATGCACCAGCTCACACAGCACTGTGTGTGAGGGAATTTTTAGCCAGTAAACAAATAACTATATTGGAACACCATCCCTACTCACTTGATCTGGCCCCCAATGACTTCTTTCTTTACCCAAAGATAAAGAAAATATTGAAAGGAAGGCATTTTGATGACATTCAGGACACCAAGGGTAATACGGCGACAGCTCTGATGGTCATTCCAGAAAAAGAGTCCCAAAATTGCTTTGAAGGGTGGGCTAGGCACTGGCATCGGTGCATAGCTTCCCAAGGGGAGTACTTCGAAGGTAACCGTAGTGATATTCAGCAATGAGGTATGTAGCACTTTTTCTAGGATGAGTTCGCAAACTTAATTATCGAACCTTGTATTATTGTGTCTTACATGAATAAAACCTGATAAATAGTACCTCTATTAAAAATCTGTCTCACCAAGATTTATATTTATCTCAGTATGCTTTGTATTGCATCAGCATTTAGGGTATCCTTTAAAAAAATAAGTAAAATGATTGAATACTGCAAAATTATAGTATTACTCTGATATTCCTGTATTTTTAGTTGTCAACTCTATAGGCAGATTTTGACATGGCCAATTATTATATTTCATTACATATTTTCAAAATGCCAGTTCATATTCCAATTTACGTTGTCCCATCCCATCCTGCAGCTAATGGATTGTCTTCAGACTTATGAATATGAATTGGCAATGCCATATCTAGTAAAACTTTCCTCAAAGATGAATAATCTGTCTCCAGTATTTTCTTCATTTCTTATTATTAACCAATAATCACCCTCACTCATTGGTGCATCACATCATCTCACTCTTCTGTAAATACCCGCACATAAAACCTTACTTCCATGCCTTCATTAGGGCCATTCCCGTCGTTGGACTTGTCTCTCTCCCTTTCAGCATTTGAAATTCTCATTATGATGCTAAATCCAATTTAAGTCTTTCCTTCAATAATTTATCCCCTCAAATTTTACCAATGAACATTGACATATTATCAAGTATTTTGGTTGAATACGTTATTCTCACTCTGAGTTCCCCACTCCGCAAAGACTTTTACACTATAGACTTTGTCTTTTTTTTTTTTTTTTTGGATTTTGGGAAATAAGGCAATGGAATTATAATGGATATTAGAAAAGTCTCTCAGTGGAATATGAGAACTCTTAAACATTGTGTAGTGAAAAATCCTTATTTCAACTGATGAGCAAACTAAAGTTCAAGATTTGAAGTAACTTACTCAGTGTTATTTCAGGCAGATTTGAAAGCCAGGAGTCAACTGTGAGCCTTGACTCCAAGTCCAATATTCGTTCTGTTATACCAGACTGCTTCATCACTTCTGGTTAAGAAGTGAAGAAAATAATTTTGATTGAGAGACTTGATAATCTGGGTGTAGTGCAATGCAACAGTATTGCTGTGTGTGTTTTTTTAAATTACATTTATTGGGGTGACATGGTTTGTGAAATTACATAGATTTCAAGAGTACAGTTCTATAATGCATCAGCTATATATCACATTGTGTCTTTCAAATACCTTTATGTTTGTTATCTATTGCTGTGTAACAAATTACCCTGAAACATGGTGGCTTTAAATAACAGTTACAGGTATCTGGGCACACTTCTCTGGTCATCCCAGGCTCAAAGTCTCTCAAGAGGTCTCACTTGCAGGTTCTAATGGCAAAGAGTATGCTTAAGAGCTCACTCTCGTGTTTGCCAGAAGGTCTTGGCCATTCAGCCTATGGGCCTCTCCTTGGAGATGCCTCACAAGGCAGCGGGCTTTTTCCAAAGTGAATGATCCGGGAGAGAGAGTGAGACTCCAAGGTGGAATCCATTACTGTTTTATAAGCTGATTTTAGAAGTGATTTCCCATCACTTCTGTTGTATTTTCTTTGTTAGAAGTAAATCAGTAAATCCAGCCAACACTTAAGGGGAGAAGATTACACAAGAGCACATATAAAAGGAGATGGAGATCATTGGTGGTCACCTTTGAAGGCTGCCTAACTACACCCTCTTCATAAAGAATAGGGTATTTAAAGCACAGATATTCTTGAACAACTATCATTGTATTCTCCTAATTTTTAGTCCCTTAGATTACTGTAGAATTGGGCAAGACATATTATATTAATTAACTCAATGATATGTTATCAACTATACAAGTTCATCCTCATGAGATGAGGTTAGACACATGACAAAGTCCTTGATTGAAGACTGAGGTTGAACAATTTGCAATTAAAAGAGAAATGAAAACACTTTTCATATCAAGAGGAGAAAAAATGAAAACTGAAAATTGTTACTCTGGAGCTTGTGTCTACAAGAGAAAACATGTCTTCTCTAAATGTAGTTGAAAAATATCTAGTTTATTAAATATTGGATTTAAATGATAGGAAGAAAGCACTGGTTTATTATCCTAGTAAAATGCTTTTGAGGAAGTTCCACTAATATGATTGAGATAATAACAAGACTGAATACAAGAAAAGTTTCAATTCTAGCTGAAATTCTCCTAAATTATCCATGGGAATGTAGGGACGATGGGCACAAATGAGGTGGGCCCTATAGACTCTTGGCATCTCTCAGTCAGTTAAATAAAAATAATTCTGAAAGTTTTTTCTCACCTGTGAAAGAACTTTTGTGCACTTAAATATCATTTTTAAATTATTCATGCACCCATTGTTAATGTGCTTTGGACTCGTATGCCATTATACTAATAGGAGTTCTATTTCAAACCAGCTCAATGACTTTGGTCTAGTTATTTTACTGATTTGAAATTCAACTTCATAAGGTGTGAAAATGGTGTAGTAATAGTGTCTGCCTCACATTTTATTGTCCAAATTAAATATGATAATGATATATGTGAAATACTTAGAATGCATTCAGCATATAAGTGCTCAGAAATGTAACATATTATTGGCTATCAATAGAACTTAAGTTGTATCAAGAGTTCAGTTTCAATGAAATTATCTAACTATGTGTGGTTGGTGGACAGTGATTACTCAAAATATTATTCCCATTGTTTCTTATCTGTAGAATATACACGTAATAAACATTGAAATATGAAATTGATAAATATTCTAGATGAGCGATAGACTATATTGCTGTATATATGACAACATTAACAGCTGACATTCATTTTTCATTTCCTATGGATTATGATAGTTTTTTTGTGTTCCTTATTTTCTGTTATGTGCATAGCAATATGTGAGCCAAGTAAAATTATTGACCCATTCTATAGATCGGGAAACTGAAACTTTCAAGGTGAGATAACATGCATGAGAACTCATACTTTCTATGTAGAGGCACAGGCAGAGAGAATACACAATATAGAAGAATTGTCATCTGATACCTATATGATGAATAGATTGAATATTATTATAGATGGAGCAGTTCCTTAAGAATATTTGCACATGTGCTATGTATTCATATGACAAAGACTCCTGGAGTTATGAAAACATTGCTGGTTAACCTGTGCATTGGTAAAAATTACTCAAAACATGAAACTGCATAGGTTTCAGAAAGGCTGAGAATCCTCTGTAATTGGTATAAAGATCCTCATGAAGTTGTCACCATAGAGAAGAAGATGACATTGGTCACAACGTGACAGGTAGGAAAAAAAAGGCTTCTGAAAGGAAGATGAAGATGTGACTACCATCAGAATGGAGACACTTTCCTCAGCCACCAGGACTCAAAAGCATTTGATAAGGAAGGATTCAGTTCATTGTTATATGACTTACAATTTGTTAATAACTGTTATTTGTCATTTAATTTGGGTTTGTCTGCTTATGTTTAGAAAAGTAGTTTGTATACCTGTACTTTGCATAATTTATTTCAGAGTCAGACATTTCACTTAATTCATTTTGTGGCCATATTTCAGTCAAAGAAATCTTTCACATGTCCTTGAAAATAGATATTGGTTTGTTCTGGAAATAAGTTTCAGTTATTATACTGTGCCCAGAACGAGAAGACCTAATTGTAGGGCCAAAACATTTCCACAGGAAATAAATAGGAGTCCTTAGGAAGGGACTTCTTTGTCATTAGCATAAATCTGCTCATTGGTCATTTTTGTTGATTCCCCCCATCCCTTCTGAAGGAAGGGATTCCATCTCTGCATTATGGAATAGCATGCAAATAAAACTTGTTCCCTTCTAGGTGTACCAACATTAAAGAAGCTTTTCCATCAGAGTAATTATGAATCCTTGTCTGCAAACACATGAGCTCATGCCTTTACCAGTGGTGTTTACCACCCTCTACCAGGTCCCCTGCTTGAGAATTCAGGCTTGTCTCAGTTCTTAGACCCAATACCACAAAAACAAAGTGCATATTTATAGCATCTTCTTGTAATCACTGCCTCATTTTTCGTAGTCATATGAGTCTTGCCTCTAATATACCCAGACCCTGGTTTTCCATCCCACACTTTGTTGATAACCAAATCCAAGTTTGATTTGTTGAGATCTTGGTCCTGGAGAACAGTCTGAGCTTTTAAATGGAATCAATATTTACCCCTGCTTATCTTATTCCCCTCCCCCAATATTAGACCAGCCATGCATTGGAGATTGACCACCTTCATTTCTTGGTCCTGAGTAGTTTTTTTGTCTACTACTTAGTCCAAAATCCACAGCACCTCTCCTACCTCCCCTTACACCTTTGTCAATAAGGAGCCATGTCTTATTCTGCACGCCAGTGTGTTGGCCATGCCTGGGGCACCCTGCTTACCTCCTAAGAGGATTATCCTTTCCCCTGGATTGGACCCAGCCCTCATGACCTCTGACCAATATTTTGCCATCTTTCTTCTTCCCTAATAGTATCTGACTCCAGATGTGTCCTGTGTGACTGATTATGTCAATCAAGAACATCTCCAGAATTAGCATTGACGTATTTTCACTCTATCCCCCACTGGGCTTGAATTAATACCCTTTTGGAGCTCACTGTAGTGGCCAATTCTCTGAACCCATCTAGCATTAGTCATCCTGTGTCAGATGGTGCTACAACAAGTACCTTCTAATTTATCTTTCGTATTAATCCATATGCACAAATATCTAACTTACTAGAAGCTAGCTTGCTTTGCACTTTTCCAAGATTTCTTTCCAAAAATTCAGACTATGGTAAGAGGTGCTGTAAATGATTATTACGAAGCATTTTAGGGTCTCCTGTCCTGAAAGTGATCACAAGAGTCTCTTGCATGGAGAGGGAGAAGAAAAACTTAAAAGGGGGCAAATTAGGTTTTGTTTTTTTTATCTAATCACATCACGTTTGGAAATTATTTGAACCAAGATGGTAAAAAATAACTGCATTTCAACATGACATTTAGGTACAATGTACAAATTCTCACCTGGTATTAATTTTATTTTGGAAAAGCAATTGAAAGATGATGCTCAAGAACATCTATACGGAAGTATTCTTGCAGATTTACAGATTACGGCTTTTATAATATTGGAAGTGCAGTTCATTATATTTTAAATGCACTATTAGCAATTGGTAATACACTACCCACCAGACTTTATTTTACCAATTACCTCTCCTCTAACAAACTATGCAGTTTGACGTGTTTTAGGCTTGCGCAAAACTAGGCTATTCTCAAATTTTCAGAATTCTTTCTTTCATAGACTCTTGAGGGGTTTTGGAAGTCTTTGACTCCCTACAATGTGCTAGGTCCTCATTCATTTATGTGCCTGATTAATTAACCCAACTCACTTTGTACATGCCTATATTATCCTGACACTCAATAATTGAAGAGAGCTTAGCAAAACAACCATTTTTATGATGTCGATATGATTTAGGGAAGCTAGCATGGTACAGCACAGTACCCTAGCATTAGCATTAGTGGGTCACCCTTGCAATCCTGAGGTCTAAATGGACAGTGACCTGTTACTAAATCTAGAAGGTGCTAGCAGTATGGAGTAGTCCATAGCACAACCACTCTGCAGAAATTCATCGGAAAGGAGACTGAGAGGATTAATATTTTGACATCGGTGTCTTCAGCCCCCTCGTCTCTTGCTATTGACTCTGATGCAAGCTATCAAGCTCAGACTCCTGAGAAAAGAGCAGAATGGAGAGAGTAGTGTGTGGATCTTTGGGGTAAAGCGACTATAGCCACGATGGTATATTTGAACATACAGTCTTCCTCTAAATGTGATATTTTTTAAGAGTTTTTTTTGTTTTTTTTTAAGAGAAGTTTTTGGTTCACAGAAAGATTGAGAGGAAGGTATGGAGATTTTCCATATACCCTCCACCCCCACCTATGTACAACCTCCCCCATTACCAACATCCCACACGACAATGGTACACTTCTTACATTATAATTGATGAACTTACATTGACACATCCTAATCACCCTAAGTTTGCAATTAACCTCAGGGTTCATTCTTGGTGCTGTACATTCAGTGGGTTTCAACAAATATGTAATGGCATGTATATATAAGTACGGTATCATACAGAGTATTTTCACTGTGTAAATGTATTTTATGTCCCTTATGATTTGTCTTTCTGCCTCCCCAAACACACTATAAAATTCTCAACAATAAGAACTGAAACTTATTTTGTTTTGGTATCCCCAGGGCTTTGCATTATGGCCAGCACATAGTAGGCAATAAATAAATGTGTGCTGATAAATAAATGGAGACCTTTGTTTTTATTTTTAAAAGTAACAGAGTTGTGATTCAAAATCAGTTCAAGGTCACTTTCACAATATTGCTACCCTTTCTCCCCTTTAAAGTGTTCAGATAAATATTATCCTCCAGGTGATACAAATTAATCACATTTTCTAAATTTATGGGTGGGACTTTTTGAGTAAAATTACATTATTTCAAATAGCACATAGTGAAACAATTGACTAATTCAATATCAAAATACTTGGCTAAATTACATTCATATAATGTTGAAAATAGGATATTTTTAGGCTTATTGACTCAAAACTATTATCTTTGATGATGATCTTTCCACTCCCATTTTCTGAATACCAAAAGCCCTTTGTGTATATTACTTTTGGGAAAATTACTAACACAATTCCTGGTTTGTAATATAAAGCACTCTAATTACAATTTAATGCTTCTTATTGATTGCTTGGGACTCTGTCTGCAATTATATATTCAATACACTCACATTTTCTATGAATTGTAAGAGGCTGAGACTTATTTAAACTGTAATTTGTTCAGTTGTCCTACAAAGATTCTTCATTTTTTCATAAAAATATGTGAAATTTCCTCTGAAATTTGGCATTGAAATTTAAAACAAGAAAGAAAAGAAGGAAGAAAGCTATTGCCCATAAGCAGTTTGAGTTTCTTGCTTGGAAAACAAAGATCAACAACAACAACAAAAGAAATGTGGTTCCTTGCCACTGGATACTGAACTTATAAACCCTGAGTTAAAAACACATTGTTGAAAAATGTCTAATTACTCACCCTCCCTGAGCCCCAGGTTTTCATCTATAAATTGAAACATTATTAGCCACAGGTAATGACCGACTATAAGAACTAAAAGAGATAGTACAATGCTTGTTGCTTAGTAGACCTACAAAGTTGTTTGATTATTTCCAAAACAATTTAATAGGAGTTTCTTGGATTGTGAGTTTTTAATTAAGGACTTGTGGGAAAAGAAGCAGTTACTGACTCTATATGAGCTCTGAGAACTGTTCCCTCTCTTTGTTTTCGGTGATTCTTTCTCTAGCCATGGTTTCTTTCCTGCACACATGTACTGATCAGCACTCAGTTAAAGATTTGAGGAGGCAGATATTCAAAGCTCTCTTGTGTTGCTTTCTCCTCTCTGGTATCCTTACCTGAAAACTCTAGCTGATTTAGCTTCCCCAGACTCCAAGTTCCTTTTTTTCTCAACTGAGTAAAACTGCTAGTCTCCTCTTAAAATCCCCCTTTCAAAACTGCAACTTGTAAACTCCCTCGGGCTGTAATTTTGGGCAATAAATAAGTTGGTCTTAACTTTATTTTCCCTCTCTCAGAAATCACTGTTCTGTGTGGCCTGATGTATAACATCTGAAAACCATTGTTCTATGTATTTTGAATAGTTATTTTAGTTGTTTCAGGCCATTATATAAACCTGGCTCCTTTAACTCTGTCTTGGCTTGAAGAGAAAGACCCCAGATACAAGGTAGATTCAAATTCTATGTCAGCATGGATTTCTGAGTGACTTTGAAGAGACTGGTTCTCCCTAGCCATATCCCACTGACTTGTTCTGAATGTGTTCTGTGAACAAGAAATAAAACTGCTTTGTTTTGCCAATGTTTCAATGTGCAATGAGTAAGGCAACACAAATTACTCTGTCCTGCTTAGTGCACATGCTGTGGAGAAATGGTATTCACTGCAGGTTCATAGCTTCTCAGATGTCTTTTAGATAATGGGAAAGTGAAGGGGAGGTATATAATGAGTCTCTCTTTTTATTCCCTAAAATTCAAATGCTCTCCAAATGTTGTCAATTGTTTTTTCTGATGTTTTAAAAACATCACATTAACTCTCCTATAACAAAGACCTTCATCAGATGCAGTAAAATAACCCACATTTTTCTCTGTCTTCTTATTATCTCACTCCCCAAAAGAAATGTACTAAGCTCTCAGACTAAAAAAAATACTATAAACCCATCTTAACAAAGATGAAAACTAAGTCTTGAGAGGATCAATCAGATCCACCAGTAACTTAATTACTTTCCAACACAAAGGTCAATTAAATTCATTAGAAGATAACAAAATCCATAATCTTAATAACAGTACCCATAATGTACAGGAACAAAATTATACATGTGAATAAGGAAGATATTGACCCAATTTCATGAGGAAAAAGTCAATAAAAATAGAGCCAAATATGACATGGACCATGATATTCATGAACAGAAACAGAAATTTATTTTAAATGTTTTCAAAAAGATATAAAGGAAAAATGGACATAATAAGTGAGCAGATGGAGAAACTAATCAGGGAGAAACTACATTATTTCCAAAAAATCAAATATAACATATAAAGTGTTTATAACAATACCTAATCTTTTGTTAGTACTTCCTAAGTGTTTGTGAAATGAAAATATCCAAATGCTTTTTCTGCCTGTCATCAAAATAATCAGACCCAAAACTTACACTTAATAAACACACATTACATATTCAGCTTTGGTCTATTTCCCTTTGTTTGTGTGGTCTTTATGAGCAAAACAAATTTTTAAGATCCATTTAAGGGATTTCTGCTTCGTAAAGAAACTATTATCTAATCTTCTTCTATAAACCACTGTTATTTGTCATAACGCATTGTCCATAATTTGCTCACTCATTCATTCAACAATTATTTGTTGATTACCTATTAGTATCAGGCACAATGTTAGAAATGGAAAATGCTGCAGGTAAAAAGACTGGCTGCTCTAATGCCGCTTACACTCTACTGAGGGAGAGACAAACACATATGTGCATAAAATAATTAATATATATATATATATATATATATATATATATATATATATATATATATGGTAATTCATAAGGTAAATAAGAAGAATAATACAAGTGGATGTGATTTAACCTGGTTGGGAGTGCTGAAAACTACTTTAGGAAAGAAAGTCTTCTCTTAGGAGGTGATATTCTATTTATGACTTAAATGCTTTGGAGAGCCAGCATATGAAGACTCAGGGGCAAAAATCCCACTGGGGCTTATTCCTCTTATCAGTACTTTTTAAGTCAGGAAAACAGAAAGCATTCTAGTTATTGTACTAATTCTAAATTAATTTTGAAATTTGGTTAATCAAGTGGTGGAAGAATAAACAGGCAAAAAGTAATTGCTGTATCAACACGGAGATAGTTACTGTAGAAACCAACTTCTATTCTTTGGACTGTGGGGACCAAAGGAGTAGTGTTCTTATATGTTCCAGGTTTGGAAGAGGAGTGCTATATAGCTGGGGCTCAGACCCTGAGGAGAGGGCGCTGTATGGCTGGTAAGGGTGTCTCTGAGGGGCATAACATAAATCTGGTTCTGGAAATATGGGTAAACTCTAACCAACTGCCACTGCCAGGGGAAGAAGTGTTGCTGGGATGATAAGACATGTGAGCAAGTAGAAAGGATCCTGTCTTTCTTCCTCAATCATCTTTTCACTCTCCTCTTGTACTCCATGTAGGCAAAACTTAACTGGGATCCAGCAAGTCAAGTAGAAACGTGATATGAATAGTCCTGGCTCAAGCTGAAAATGATACCTTAATATCCAGTACCCGGCAGAAGTAGAGTAAACATAAGAGAACTCATAGGAAACAGATGGCATTGTAGGTAATTTGCAAAGAGTATAGATTTTATTCTTTAAATAAAGATAGGATATAGGATGGGAAGGTAACCAAGAATCTTAAGTATAATACATTGGATTTATACATGGAGAATTATTATGTTGAATAGTAGGTTGGAAAGTGTTAAGAGGGAAATCAAGGTAATCTACTTTGGAGGCAATTTTAGTAGTCCAAATGTAAGACAAGATTGAGGTTTAGCAGTGAAGATACAGAGGAGTGAATAGATTCAGATTATATCACAGAAGTTATTGTGGAATTAGATTGGGAGGGAGAAGGAAGGGTATAAAGCAAAGACGGCACCCTTGGTTTTTAATATGAGCACTGACAAGTAGAACTGTGGGATTCTCTAGTTAGATTCAGGTTTTCTTGGGGGTGCAAAATAAAATTCATGATTTCTTATGCAGTACTTTCTTCATGCCCTTGTTTCCCTCATTCAAATAACACCATCATTCCAACAGTTGCTCAAGTTAAAAACTTGGGAATCAGCTCTTTCCTTTATCTCTTTCACATCTAAATCCATCAGCAAATCCTGTGGATTTTACCATAAAAATATATCACAAATCTGACTTCAGTTTTTCCACTTGCATCTTTCCCACTTTTGTCAACTCAACATCTTCTCTTACCTGGTCTGTTAAGAGAGCTTCTGTTTTTCCTGCTTCCATTGCATTACTACGGAGCAGCCAGAGTAAGAGTTGAGTTTACATCAATTAATGAGAGTATCATTCTGTAAAGATCAAAATTCTACAAATCTCTCCATTATGCTTACAATAAAAATGGAATATCTTACCTTGGCTCTTAAGGCCACACCCATTCTACCTTTGGCCTGCCCCTCTAAGGTCATCTCTCCCAGCCTTCTTGCTCACGTACTTGCAACCTTGCTGGCTTTCATGAAATTTTTCTACCACACTGAGATCAGTCCAGCCCCAACATGTTCAGTGTTCACTGTTCCATCTGCCCATAATGCACTGCCCCTGAAATCTATTGACTTACTCACTTCATTGACATTTCTGTGTAAATGACACCTCCTCAAAGAGGCCTTCTCTGCTGCCTTTACAAAAGATAGTTGATCCCCACATAACTCTCTATCCTCTTGACCTACTTTACTATTCTTCATAGTGTTTATTATTATTTGAAATTTTCATGATTTATTTGCTTTCTTGTTAAAGTTGAATATCCCCCAAAGGAACATAACACTCTAATCCAGGTGTTTTTTTGTGTGTGTGTGTTTTTTTTCTGTATTGTAACCCCCATTGGCATCAACAGTTACCAGCATGTAGGACATATTCAAGACGATTTTTAACATAACTATATTCAAGTAAATGTTCTTTTCATTGTATGATACAGATTCTAGCTAGTGACAGAGCTGAAATAAAATCTAAGTTCCCATCATTTCCTTTAATTATATTTCATAAGCAGATTATCACAATTTGTAATTATATATGTATTATTCTTTGTGTGATATTTGTGAAATCCACAAATACAAGGAACCTGTCTTGTTCACTTATGTATCCTCCTTAGTTTTCACAATCCCTGAGATATAGTATATGCTTAATAAATATTTACTGAATACATGAGTGAACAAATTCAAGAATGTATACATGAAAAAATTGATATTAATGAATTTAATGAATTAATTAATTTAAAGGGAAACAGGAAAACTGAATTAGAATGAATTCCCTGAGCCTCTTTCCACAGATGATCTTGCTTCTCTAAAGCTAACTATGAATATACTGCCCTCTCTTGGTTCACTTCAGACTAAATTAGAAAAGACACATTATATCCATCCCATTATTACATAAATTTGACTCTAAAGGGATCTATACTCAAAGACAACCACCATGTAACCAAAATCTACCAATAGGGGCTTTTCAGACTTAAGGATGAAACTCTCATTGCAACATACCCAGTAATAAAGCTATACATGACAGGACATTTGTAACTAAACCTATTGTTTATATCTTTCAGCCTGCATGATTTTTAAAATACTTTCAGGATTAAAAATAAAAGGACCTTGACCACAGTTTCCATGTTAAAGATGGTCAGAATAATACAATAAATCCCTAGGTACCTGGCTATCAGCACAACTCTCTGCTTGTTTGAAATTTCTTTGCTTTTCACACAAATACCAGTCTAACTGGGAGCAATCACATAATCAATTCTACAGAGGTAACTTTTTACAGAACATGGATGCATGTGAGCACTGGGAGTGAAGGTAGAGATGTCGAGGGAAGAAAACTTGAAGCGTTTGTACATTCAGACTGCTGTACTGTTCACCCAGGGGGAGAGGAGTGTTTTAGTTCTACTCCTTCATTTTTCATTGCAACGATGTGCCCGGCATTAATGCTGGTCTCTGAAGGGAAAGATGAGAGAAAACAATGGTAGAAGGAGCTAGTTTAGGAATAAGATAATTTGCATTTGTATAATACCTTTTTCCCCCCACTAAATAACCAGGCACTTGCTTAACACAAATTATTTTCTTGAAAAAGATCCTTTTGTTTTTGATATCACTGCTACCTTCTAAATTCCTCTCTTCTCAACCGAATGACCTACTCTTTCCTACATTTCCCTACAAAGTCTTCCTCTCCTCTCCCTTCATCACAAATCTAGTCTAGAAGAGATAAGATCATTATAGAAATTCTGAGTATGAAGAAATCCTTAATGATCTGTGGATCCAAAAATTTGTCTGTGGCTGGACTCCCTCTTAATTTCTACATAGGAATAAAGGGCATAAAATAGTTTTTTGGTTTTTTTTTAAATTTGTGTACCTCATAAAATACATATATTTCTGAAGTTTGACCCAGATATTCTATTCTGACAATAGGAAATGCAAAGTTTCTGAGGCTGGGGTCAGAAATGCATTTTTATCAGGCGTTTCAAGTTATAGATATGTGACAATGGTTTTCATTCTATTTATTAGTTGTCTTGATGTTATTAAAGTTACAAATATTTTAAACATTGAAAATTCAAGAAATAATTGAAAGGAACGAACTGTTAGTTAGACAATATCCAGACTAAGTACAAGTCATTTTATTTTGCTGTGTATGAATCGGACAAATATTAAACAAAATAGTACAGATACATTTAAAACCTCATGACTGATTTACGATGTTCCTTCCCTCCCTAGAGCAAACAATACCCTGAAGTCCTGGTACATCTTCTATTTGAATGTTTCTTTATAAATATTTAATCAAGTGTAACATCATACATAGAATGTCAGAAATCATGAGTTTAAACATTGATGAATTTCACAAAATGATCTACTGTGTATTCAGCATCCAGATAAGAAAATAGAACATGACCAGCACATCCACAGAGCCCCTTCTGAGGTACAGCTGCTGGTGCCCCAAGTGACACGTTAGGGTGTTTCCTCCTAAGCCTTTCATGAAGGCTTTTAAATTTTCCCTTTAGTTCACTTGCTTTCTGTCAGCAGGTGTCAGTCTTCCAACTTTGTTCTTCTCTTTACATATTGTGCTGGTACACTTGGTCTTTTGGCTTCCCACATAAACTTTAGTATCACAAAATAACTTGCTGGAATTTTGATTGGGATTGCATTGACTCTGTAGATGAAGTTGGGAAGAACTGACATCTTTACAATATTGAGTCTTCTAGTCAAGATCATGTAGTACCTCTCCATTTATTTAAATCTTTTTTTATTTCTTTCATCAGCTCTTCTATTTGTAACCAACTGCTTTGGTGGTTCTTAGCACGATCTATGGTCTCTCTATAGCCTTTTCATTACAGCTGGAAGCGGATGGTTCTCCTAGATAATAGGGACAGTCTCTAAAGTTTGATATCCATTGTAATGCAGAAATAGATTTGGATTTAATATAAAGAACCACATTTCAGGATTGAGAATGAGTTTAAGTGTAGAACATAAAACCAAATGCTCTGGAGTTTTAAGACATAGGCTCAAGTCCCTGATCTAATATTTACTATAAATCTTGGACTAGTTATTTGACATCTGTGAGCATCAGTTCCTTAATCTATGCCCTGTGGATATAAACATTAATGATTCAGTATTGTTTGATGATAATTGAATAGCATGGTACACTTAAACTGCTTAATAAATAATAGGTGACACTCAAAATATTATTTTTAAATATTATATTTTGCCATTGATTATGGATTTTAATAAAGCATTTTTTCTTTGATTGTGGATTTTTAGAAGGCTAGTATAAATAAGAAAATGAGAATAGATTTTTTTAAACAGCACTCCTTTGTCCAAAAGATCTGATATTATTCCAGGGATACAGAAAATTTTCTGCCCAGCCACTGAGACAAGCCCTGAAGATATGGCAAGAAGACTCCACAAATATCACAACCAAACATTTACTCATTTCAGGAAGTCCACTACTCTTAAAAAGGCACACATCCCAAATCAAACTTTTATCCATCATTCTTTAAAACTATCTTCTGATATTCAAGACTTTGGATAACATAGCAACTTTTAATACCATCACCAAATTCTAAAACTCATAAGAATCATGACTCTCCACCTGTACTCAGTTTCTAGTGCTGGTAAATAGATTTTGGATTAGAAATGAGTCTGGAAACCATCATATTTTTTACCTATTGGTTTTCTAACAGCTCTGCCTCTTATACTTTCTCTCATTACAAAGTATCCTTCTCACTGTTGCTAAGCAGAGATTTAAATTTATATAAAACATGAAAATAGACATTTTACTCTTCACCTGAAACCATTTAGTTAGCTCCTACCACATATGCCATCTGAATTCTCACATATTCTATCTCAAAATAATCTGGAGTCAATCTCAGAGTAATATTCTTCCATCCCAGCCCAGTGTAGTAAGCAATTTATCCTGGTTTTAGCAGCAAAGTTCTTGAATCCCAGGTAACCCCTTATTTCCAGGGAAGCTGGCATGATTTATCACCCTGGATATACTGAATCAGACTCTCTCTGGTAGTAGATCCAGAAAGCTGCATTTTGAACAGGCTCCTCTTGTGGTTCTCATTCACAAAAAACATGTTGGAAAGCCACTGGTCTCAACAAATATAACCCCCCCCCTTTTTTTTAAACATTATCTGGTGTAATTTTGGATGTAATTTTATTACAATATATTTGTTTAACCTTGCCCCCCCCACACACACACGTGACCTTGGCATAAAAAAAATATATTATATATAATCCACAATGACTAAAAGAGAGTTGAAGCTCATTTTTTTACAATAAACATTTGAATATAGTATCTACTTTAATTCTATGATATGGTAATTTTCTGTTTCTTTTCAAACTTCTCAAAATGAATGGATGGTGAAGATAACTGAAATTCAATATTAAGTAACTTAATTTTTCTTGTCCTGATTTCCAATAATCATGTTGTTAACTTGTTGTTTACAATGAGTGTCCATGTAACAGAATGGATCTTTACCTTTACTCATGTCTGGCCTGAGTCCTATTTGAGTCTCTGCTGAATGAATCAACACGTAGGGATTGTGAATATCATACTGCAGACCACATGTACACACACTGCTTAAAAAGCAGAGTAGACTTCAGATAAAAATATTTAGAAACAAAAGAGAATATATGTCCATTTTGGTGCAATAATTAAGGTTATTATTTGGAATATTAAGATATTAAGACATTATTCTCACTAAACGATCATAATGGTTAAGTATTTGGACATGATTTCTTATTTTGTTAGCAAGTGTGAATTTATAAATTGACAAGTGATCAAACTATCTCATTTTTCACATTTAAGCATGGAAATACTACTGAAGATGTCCAAAAGAGTATCCTTCTTATTCTTAAATATCATGAAAAAAAATATATATATAAATATATATATATATATATATATATATATATATATATATATATATATATATATATATATATATATATATATAACAAATCTCAAATTCTGTGCTTCTTTTCAAGCATCATCTTGGCTCAACATCCCAGCAAGTAAGATTTGGATGGATTATATTTTTAGGACATAGCTAAAAATATGTTAAACCCCCTGGGGAGCCCTTAATGGATATTTACTTTAAGATTTTTCACCTAAGACATTTACTCATAAGCTATGCATTGGTCTTGCAAAAAAAATCAGTTGGAGGATTTGGGAACCGAAAGCAGTGATTAAAGTCAAATTTAGTTCAGCAATGTCTTCATATTATTTTTGACAAGTCATTTTCATATAACATATAAGTGCCTCCATTTACAATGGCTCTTAATAATATGAATGAATAAACACTGAGTGGGTTACCAAAGTAGAAATAAGCAAAATTTAGTTGAATATTTCGTTTGAATAATTTAACAAACATGTATTGTGTGTGGTTTCTTTTCTCTTTCTTTTTGTTTTTTTTCTTCTTACTTTGTTTTGAGCATTAAGAATACAATGATGACTATGCTATAGAACCTCTGTGAGAAATAATGGAAGAGATACACTCCCAAACATACGAAATCCGTATTTCTCCAGAATAACAATAAGAGCAAGTGAACACTTCATAGTTTTGGTTCTGCTTCACTGTTCAAGCCCTGTTTTTTCCTTCTATCTGGATCGAGTGTGACTACGTAATGTATCATCCAAACTGGAACATACTGATAGTGAAAGCAACTGGACAAACACACACATATACACACAGATATAGTCATAAAATGTTTACTTATTGAGTCAAATGACATTATATTAGTAAATTTTTAAATAGTTCTATGAAAAGAAAACTATTTTCAAACATAAAATTATTCCTAAAAATTAAATATATATATTGAGTGCTATGTGAGTTATCTAAATTACATATTCCTATACATTAAACATTCTATCCAAATTATCTACATATTAGCATAACTAATGCTGCAGAATTATTTTGGTATACGGTAAGATACTTAAATTGGTTTCTTACTTATATCTGTCTCTAAAACTCTCTGACTGGATTTTTTTCCTGGAAGGTATTACATTTTTCTTTTAATATTGTCTTATAGTTTAAATATTTTTAAAATTCATTCTGATTTATTTCAAACTTATATTTTTAAATGGTGTCCAATTGACTCTTGTCTATAAGTAAACAATACCGTTTTAAAATAATTTTCTACAATACTGAGATAACAGCAAATTCTATAAAGTGAAGATAGTCTCAATTCTAACATTGTGTTTCAAGCTCTTTAAATACCTCAATCCAAATATTTTCACATGTACTCTCATTAGCATCCCTTCCAGTACCGTTCTTCAAGTATTTTTATACAAATAGCTCTTTAAATAAACTGTCGCTATATCTAATATGTTGGCTTTTTCACAAATATGAAATGTTACAGTGTCATAGACCTAGTTCATTTTAAGTGAACAATAAGTCTATCCAAATAAAAAAAAGTAGCTCCATGAAGAAATCAAAGAATCCGAAGATTTTTTTCTATAAATATAAATATTGCAAAGCAAATTTTTAGGATTACAAAATTTAAACCTTCATAGCATTTGATCTCTTAATTAATTCATTTGGTTCTTCCCTCATATTTATAGTGATAAATTTCAATTAGCTGTTCTTTGGAAATTTTGCTTTTAATAATGAGAATTGGCTAAAAGTTTTCATAGCTGATTTTGAAAATTTATTCATTCATTGAGTATTTTGCAAATTTCTACTGATTTTGAGCCAAATACCACCAAAACTTAGAAATTTAATTTACAAAAACATCTAAGACCGTTTACTTACGAAGTAGTTATTCAAAGGATCAGGCTAAAATAACTAAAAAATCTGGTTAATTATGTGAGAAAAAGAGAAAGCACATGTTTACATCTGTTATGCTTAGGGTTTTTTTGGTGTGTTTTATTCAATATCATTTCAGTGCAAAAAATTGTATATTTCATCTATTCTAACTCTGGGTATGATTATCTAAGTACAAATAAACATTTGCAATTTTAATAAGCATAGATTGTATTTCTATTTCAATTGAAGAATGCCTCAGCTTATTTGGACATTATTAATGAATTCAGTGTGCACAACTCATTCCAAGTATGTATTTATTAATTTAAAAAGAACATTTTTTAACCGTGATACTATGCTATACTAAAATTTACATTCACATCATCACCACAAACACAAAGATTAAAGATTTTCTCTTTAATGTTGGACAATTTAACAGACTTTTTACAAAAACATTTGCAGTAATGTCTCACACTGTAGGCTTCAACAAAATAAACTTTCATAAAATAAACAAATGAAATTAATTTAGAACAGTTATTTAGTCTAAATGTAAAGTCGTGCTTCAGAGGGTGATCTATAAACATATTTTTAGCAACTACAAATGTTAAAGCATTGTCTTCTGAATCACTATTCTTTAGTATCTAAGAACAGTTGAAGTATACTCGTATGCCCATACTTCTTTAGCAGATTTGTTTCTTCTGCTTTTCGTGTCCTATGATGGATATTCCTGTGAGTCCCACGGAAGATGGTAAATATTAACAAATATCTGTGCATATTGTGAGTTCATCATTATGTACATTATTCAAACAGAAATTCAAAACTTGCTTTTTCAGTACTTTTTCACTATAATTTCCTAGCTTATTCTTCTGAATTTATTACAAAATTGAAAATTATTCAGAACTAGAATATGAATAAAAAGTTGTAAATTTACACTGTCATGTCATAGATTCACATCAGACAGGCTGAAACCACCCAGCAAAAATGTTCACTAACGTGTTTTAGAGCTGCTCTGCTCAGTCTCTCTTTCCTGCCATCTATTTTCTCAGGTTTCCCGGTGACTCTGCTGAATGATGCTTTGGTGGCTCCATACATTTCAAGCCACCAGGGCATGAGCTTTGGAACAACTTGTTAGTAAACACATGACTGGAAGGAGCAGCAGTACCAAATACCTCTTCCACCACCACTTCATATGGGAATGAGTTAGCAGTTCCTATCCATGTGTTTCTGAGCACATTTGCTACATCAAAGGGTTTCTTGCATTCTGTCTTTAATAGGAAGGTGCGATTACCTTAAGTATGGTAAAATATTATTGCTAGTAAACTTTCAGATTTAACCACATGTTAAATTAAAAATGATTTTTATTGGACATGTATTTCACATGATAATATGTCAGACCAGAGCACAAACTAAAAGTTCAATGTGGATGAGTACCAATTACATCTCAGCTTATGTTGATGCCATTAATAATATTCACATTTAATGAAAAAGATTAAAACTCCAGGGCCACTGCTAAATCAGATGGCATTTAGGACAACAGTGAAGACTGGGGTACTGTATAGTTACCATATCCTTGACCTTCCCCAACAACACTCATTTTCATTTAAGGAGTAGCTCACATGAGTCCCTGTGAATCAAAAAGGACGTTTCCTTTATGAGATGATTCTCCAATTTCAGAGCTAACGTTTCCTGGCCACACGTCCTCTGCTTCTTGTACTGGCATTAGTTCTCTTGCAGCAATTTCTGCTGCTGTCATTCCTTCTCAGTGGTACCTATTTTGACATTGCTGTAAGCAATCTTCTCTAGTTGCCGAGTTTAAGTGGAGAATACATACCTTCC
The DNA here is from genome assembly GCF_036562045.2 of Rhinolophus sinicus. NCBI lineage: Eukaryota > Metazoa > Chordata > Mammalia > Chiroptera > Rhinolophidae > Rhinolophus > Rhinolophus sinicus. The sequence goes on along the minus strand of NC_133764.1, from coordinate 41,542,959 downwards.
TCCCAATTATGTTAGACTTTATTATTAGACTGGCAAGCAGGGCAGACTTACACTCAGTTTTCTAAAGTGCTTTATTTTTGCACATGTATTCAGTTCATTATATTTCTCCTATCTTTAATAATCTGACACAACTTCCCTGGAGACATAAATCAGGAGATCATTTGGATCATTCCATTTCTTATTTTAAACCTGAATTCCCATGTATTTTTTGGGGATGAATATTTTCTTTTACATGAACACCACCTGGAAATTAAGAGTTAGCCAATGTTTTCTGACTTCTTAATTCATAACCCTGGGGAACAGGCATCACTCAACACATCTTATCCTGGACCTTCCAATAAGAGTAACTGATGACATGCAAATCAAATCTCAGAGTAGCAGACAAAATTCTTTAACAAGATTGAATTTACATGGGTGGCATGGCTTAGATAACCTGCAATCATTTACACATAAATAATGGCAGCTAAGTATAAAAATATTACAAGTCATGTTTGTGTTTCAAGAAGAATATAAAGAGTGAGACAAAAAAAGGTTATACCAAAAAGATGACATTGGAGGTAGATCATGATCGACGAATCAGAATCACTTAAGCAAATAGAGAGAGGAAGGGCATTTTAAGTGAGAATAAATTATATGTTTCAATACATTGATATGTGAAAGCTTGACTTATTTGAAAATTAACAGAATGGAGGGTGGAATGAAGAGCTTTCGGCAGGAGGTAATAGGAGTTAAGATATTGCCAAAGATTTTGCAACAGTGAGAAATCTGGACTTTATTTAGTTGATGTAGCAGGCAGATGCAGGTTTTTTAAAGAGAGGAGTAGAATATATACTTAAATGTATAGACCAATAATTCTTATAGCAGTTTAGTTAATGGGTAGAAAAAGGAGTAAGTCAGAAGCAGGTAATTTCACTAGGAAGTGATCGTGTTCTAAAAGATAGGCTTATATCATAATTATGGGTTTCTAGGTGCCTAAAGATTCTGAATTAGAGTCCTGACCAGATGTGTTTTTAACAAGAACAGTCAATTGATAAGAACAGATACTACACTTGATCTTAGCCAATAGTACCATTTGCGACACTATGGGTAGATCTTGAGATTATAATGCTAAGGGAAATAAGTCAGACAGAAAAAGTACAGAACCATATGATTTCACTGATATGTGGTATATAAAACTGAAAACAACAAAAGAACAAGACATACAAATGAAGAAACAAAAACTCATAGACTTAGACAATAGCTTAGTGGTTACCAGAAGATAAGGGGGGAGGGAGGTTGTAGAAGAGGGTAAATGGGGTCAAATATATGAACTGACTCTGGGTGGTGAACATGCAGTATGAGATATAGATGATGTATTACAGAATTGTACACCTGAAATCTATGTAACTTTACTAACAATTGTCACCCAATCAACTTTAATTACACACACACACACACACACACACAAAGAACAGTCAATTGTTTAACTGGTCAGAAGTTGAGAAAACTACATAGGCATCCTTGCTGAAAACTACTTCAGCCATTTTATTATAATGTTTAACAGAAACATGGCCCTATCTTTCCCCCAGAAGACAAATTATTGATAATGAGGATGAACAACAATAATGATATTATTAATAAGACCTTAAGTACATAAAGTGGTTAATATGGGCCAGTAACTCTTCTGTTTAATAAGCATTTTCCAACTCAATTTTTGTGATAACTTTGTGAATAAATAACTCATTATCTTCATTTTACTGTGAAATATATTGATGCTAAAACAGGTTACCTACATAAACCAAGTTTAATGGTTAAGTGGTTAGAGTTGTTGTTGTTGTTTTAATTAACTAAATCTAACACATACTATTAGCTCATGATCTGGGTCTAATCTTCCAACCTATTTAAATATGTTAAAGTAATGATTAGGCCAGCTGAGACTATGAGCTCTCCAGGGAAAATCAAATCATTCCTTAAATGTGTCTTTAATTCCCAAACATATGGGCCTTTAGTGGGTGGAGTCTTTCTTCTGTCCATTTATAGCTTAATTCCACTATGGCTAGAGAACTACATCGTATGGTGTCAGGCTTTTGGAATTTTTTGAACCTTGGTTTATGACCCAGCATATGGAAAATTTTTAGAAATGTTGTTTGTGTGCTTGAAACAACTGTTTCCATTGCTGCTGCCAATTCTTGTGTGTATATATCAATTAGATCAACTTTGGTAAGACAAAGTCATCTATAAAATTTTTGTATGTTTGTTTTATCAAGTGCTGAGAGAGTTATATGAACAATTTCCTAGATTATCTTGTATTTGTATGGTTCTCCTTTCAGTTATATAAACAAACATATATGTATGTATGCATATATATGTATACACATACACATATATGTGTATGTATATGTTTGGTGAGGCTCTGCTACTATTTGGAATTTAAAATTATTAGATTTTTTTGTGTGTGTGCTCAAATATTTAATATTATGAACTGTTTTTTTGTTTCATTTTTCTTACTGTCTTTTTCTTTTTTTGTCTTGAGAATCTTTAGTCGTGCTGTCGTGGCTGCCTTGGTGTCCTGAATCGGTTCAAAATGTTTACCTTTCATGGTCATTTTGACTTTGAGAAAGAGCCAGAAGTCATACCATGCCAGATCCGGTGAATAAGATGGAAGAGGATAGACCATAATGTTTTTATTTGACAGAAATTGCTGTACCAGAAGTGATGTGTAACATGGAGCCTTCTGTTGTGATCAAAACATATGGTGAATGCTGCTTCTGTGTGCCATCCAACAGAAAGGCAGGGATCTTCAATATGGGAAGTAGTGCATCAAACTTTAGTGACAATGTGTGACAAGTTTCAACTTGTTCAGTGCAGTTAGTTGGGTGTGAGCTACGGTTAACAGAAGTTGCATTTTAAAGTGTGCAGTAAATCATCCTCCATCATGACACTGCTCTGTGTCACACATCACTTCTGGTATATGACAATTTCTGTCAAATAAAAACATTACAGTGTGTCTTTATCCACCTTATTCACCAGATCTGGCAACAGGCCACTTCTGGCTCTTCCCCAAAGTCAAAATGATTCAGGACATCAAGGCAGCCACTGCAGTGCACCTAAAGACACTCACGAAAGAGGACTTCCAGAACTGCTTCAGAAAGTGGCAAGAATGATGGGAAAAGTGTGTTAGAAGCTAATACTCTAGTGTGTTGAGTATTTTAAGGGGCATTAACGGCAATGTGTCTTTTACTGTAATATTTTTTTTTTATAAATTTAAACATTCACTATATTGTTTGATCACACCTCGAATTCACTGCCTTCTATAATGGTATATTCAAATAGAGATAGAGATGCAAACCAAGGAGATGCACATACAGCCTCATTCCAATTATTATGAATTTAATTGGCTTGTTTAAGGAAATAACTAAAGGGAGTTAGTGGAGAGCAGAGTATGGGCAATGTAGATGGGACTATTTTTGTGTTATCACAGAAAGTGTCTCTGCCTATAGAACACTTATGCTCTGATATCAAAGATGAAACTAAGCTAACTGTACATGTAGTCAGGGCAAGTGTGGTCCAGTTGAGGGAAGAGAGGAGTCAGTGCTTGTTTTTTAGTTCAGGTGCTTGATGGAGATAATGATGTCAGACTTGGACATCACATGGAGAAGATGGCGGAATTTAACACTGAGGAGCCTGAGTTCTTGAATAAGCAGTTGGAGGGGAGTCCCCTGTCCATTCAAAAATAAACATTTTAGACTTTGAGCAAGAAATAAAATGCTGTTATCTTTGGGCTATTATATATTTTAACGTTCATTTGTTAGAACCAGTTTGCAACACACTAGCTAATACTCTAGTGTGTTGAGGAGGAATTTTGATTTTATTTTAAGTACAATGTAAAGCTAGCTTATGAATTAACATTACTGTGATTTAAATATGGAAAATGGATAGGAGAGTAGAGATGGAAGCAAAATAATAGTTATGAGGTCTGAAGAGTGTTCCTGGCAAGAAAGGATGATGTTCTAAAGACGAGGCAATGGATATAAAGAGTGGATATCTTTTTGTTATTATCACTGTGTTTCCCTGAAAATAAGACCTAGATGGACAATCAGCTCTAATGCGTCTTTTGGAGCAAAAATTAATATAACATCCAGTCTTATTTTACTATAATATAAGACCAGATCTTATGTAATGTAATATAATATAAGACCGGGTCTTATATTAATTTTTGCTCCAAAAGACGCATTAGAGTTGATTTTCCAGCTAGGCCTTATTTTTTGGGAAACACTGCAGTAGTGCTTTTTCCCCATAAAATTTAATAGGTTTATATAAGTATATAGATTACACATGTAATGGGTATGTCCCTCCTTAATACATACAAGAAAAAGAAGTATGTTAATGAAACTGCTAATGTGGACATTTTGTGCTATTGATGGTAGAAATGACAGTTTCACACGTCAAATTTGAGATGCATGCAGGAAAGCATATATATGGTTTTAAGCACACACCTAGAATATACATATTGTTAGCAAAGATAGTGTTTGGTGATTGTTAAAGTAGCAATAACAAACAATCAAAAATAAAAAGCCTTCACATCTTCACCAAAACAATACTATCAGTTTTATTTTATTTTATTTTAATTTTAGACATTCCAACAGGTGTACAGTAGAATCTCATTGTGGTTTTAAGTTGCCATTTTCTAATGGCTAATGAAGTTGAACATCTTTGCATGACCTTGTTTGTCATACGTATATCTTCTTTGGTGCATTGTCTGTTCAAACCATTTATCCATTTTCAATTGAGTTGTTTATTTTCTTGCTATTAAATATTGAGTGTTCTTTAAATATTATGGTTCCAAGACCTTTGTTGGATACAAAATTTGCACATTCTTCTGCCCAATCTGTAGTTTGTCTCTTCATTCTCTTAACAGTATATTTCACACAAAAAAATGTTTTAAATAGTGATAAAAAATTTAAACTTAGCCATACAAATTAAAACTAAAATGAGATACCAGATCACACATATAGTAGAATGGAAAAAAAGTGACAATACTAAATTTTGGCAATCGTGTGGACCATCAAGAATTCTCACACACGACTTATGGGAATGCAAAATGACACAGCCACTTTGAAAATCAGTTCAGCAGTCTCATAAAGTTATATATAGCACACTTACTATACAGTCCAGAAATCTTACACCTAAGTACATATCTCCAAGAAAGATAAACTGTTGTCTACACACACACACACACACACACACAGAAATACATACCAAAACAAAACAAGCAACAACAGAAACATGGGCATGAATATTTATAACATATTTATTCATAGTTGCCCCAAACAAGAACCTATCCACATGTCCTTATGGTAAAATTGATAAACAGTGGTAACAACAATAGAAATGAATACACAATTAATACAAGCAGTACCACTGATAGATTTCAAAGGCATTATGCTGATGGAAGAACTCAGTCTCAGAAAGTTATGAACTATACAATTCTATTTATATGACATTCCAGAAAAGAGGAAACTGTAGTGATTGAGAACAGACCAGTGTTTTCCAGCTATGAGTGAAGCGAGGTGTGACTGCAGAAGACCATGAGGGAGTTTCCAGGGGTTGAGCAAACTCTATCCCTGTTGTGATGGTGGTTATACGACTCTATATATGTATTATAACTCTACATTAAAAAAAAATTGAACTCAACATTAAAAAATCAATTTTACTGCTTGTGCATATAAAAATAACAATAAAAAGGTGCTTAAAAAGAACCCACCTCAGAACCACTTTCTTTAAGGCATGAAAAGTGGTCCATAAGAAGCAATTCAATTTGTTTGTACAGATGGTAGTTCATAAATCTCTCAATAGTCATAGACTGACCTCTATGTCCTTGCTTATCTTAAAGTAAAATTCTACAGAATATTGAAGTTTACACTTTGAGAATCATGTTTTATTAATTGTTTATATATACTTTTTAAAAAGACATGGGAAGAAACTTAGACAATTAGTTTCAGGAAACAAATAATTGTATATAAACAAAGTCATAATAATGCATAATAACTACAATGAAATATTTCTTGTAGCTTCATGGAAAACAATCTACAATCTCAACCAAGTCTGTGTATTCCTCAAGTATGTATTCAATTTGAAATTGTATTATATAACATATTGTAATCCATGAGAGTGAGAAGTAGCACTTCTTCATGACCTTGCTGTAACTGGTTTGGAATTTAAAGATGGTGCTGAAGCTGGTGTCTCTGAGAGGGTATATGTGTGGGGTTTGTATGCAGGCATTGTTGCTGCTACAGCAGGGATCTTAGACACCCACATCACAGGCAACAGTTTTATTTTCCTGCTTGATATGCCATAAAACATAAACAGTGTAAATCTACAGACACATCTATACTGCACATTATTATTTTCATCTCACTCTCTGTTATTACTTTGTGTCTTCCATGAAAAGCGTAGTTTTTATTTGTTTCATTATCCTCAACACCCCCAGATTATTGATTACTGTAAGCTTTCAATCATAGTATATTTAACCAGATGGATGAATAGGTGGTGGATAGAAGAATAGATGATTGATTGAATAATTAATGAGTTAAAGAAAAAGGGTTTTCCTCATTTCTCACTTCTTTAAAATGCCAGTACGCCAAAATCAATCTATTATGGGACATACATATTATAATGGAATACACACACACACACACACACACACACACACACACATACACACATCCCAATATGTATATCCTATATGAACGTAAGAATTTAATTATTTTGGAATAATGATATTAGTAAGCATTTTGGAAAAAAATACAATTGTATATATGTATGTACATGGATATATGTTACATATAAATACATTCATATTTTTAAGCCTCCTACTAATATCATTTATTCTTAAATATATTGATAAGTTTATATAGGTCATTTTCTGGAACACATCAACATCCACAATGAAAATTCTGCTACTAAAGCTATGTAGAGCCTCTTCTGTATTTCTTTTTTCTATATTCTAGTCTATTATCTTTTATAATAAGTAATTTCCTTCCAGGTACAGGTGACTCACTTTATCTGAATAAAAGTGACTTCAAGTTTCAATCTGGATTTTGCTGATGTGACTGATTTCAAATATTGAGTCATTCACATGTTGGCAAAAGAGACTTGCTCACCGCCAAGTAATTTAGAAAGCTAGAAAGAAGTTAGAAAGCGCAGAATCATGTGCCAAGTTTTCTTTTTCCATCAAATGATAAAACTGGTAAATGAAGGTGAATTTTCCATATCTTTTCTAGTATGGAACAAATTCAATTCAAAGGACCCCAAATAAAAACCACTCCCAATCAGTAGGCATAGCGATGGCTTTAACAGTTCCCTTTGCCAGCCTGGTGCCTCATTCAGAAAAGGCATCCAGTTAGGGTGGGTTGTTCAACTCAGATAGTGTGTTCCTCAGTAGGATTTTATTTATTTTTGCCTCCTCCACATGTTACTCACCTTATTGGATCATCTACTTCTCAGCTGAGCTCTACCACCCTGCCTGCCATTTTCTCTAGAATTTGCTATATCTCTTTAAACCCTTCTTGTCAGTAAGTATTTGTGGCTTAATTGTTAGCAATTGAATTCCACAAGAGCTGCATAAAGTTGGAAAATAACTAATTCCCAATACATATTCATCAGTGTGATTTTATTTAAAAGCAAATGAATAGCATCAGATCATTCTACTTCCTAGAATCACAGAATTAAATTACGCACCATGCTTTAAATTTTGACACCAAACAAGACCCCCCAAAAAGTGTGATTTGATCCATTATTTCATCTATGATTTTGCAGTCACAGCAATGCTGTTTGGATCGCAATGAAAGGCTGTAGGTAAATTGTATTTTTAAATGACACTTGGCGTTTTAAAGGAATGGTCTTATTTAGCGGTGATGGAATTCAATCAGGACAGATGTAGGAAACTATTTTAGAAGGACTAATAGAGTCCATAACTACATCATAAGAGAGAACTGTCTAGCATCCCTTTTGAATAAAAGTATTTGGGGGTACCTGGCACTTCACAAATGGAGCACATAAGAGTGATGTAGGATATTCAAAAACAACCACTTTGTTTAAAAATATTCAGCATCTTGGTCTATCAGCACCATATTTAGTGGCAATTCTAACTAGGACTTAGGTCTTTCTTGAGCTTGGTTCCGGAAATCTGCCTCAAAACACAAGGGACAGTTTTGTTGTTGTTGTTGTTGTTTTCTGTTTTAATTTATTGGAGTAATACAGGTTAATAAGATTACACAAGTGTCACGTGTATGACTTTATAACACATCATTTGTATATTGTATTGTATGTTCACCACCCAAAGTCTAGTCTCCTTCCATCACCACATATTTGAGCATTTTTACCCTCTTCATCCTCCCCCTATATCCCTTCCCATCTGGTAATCATCATTCTATTGTCTGTGTCTATGAGTTTGTTTTGTTTGGTCATTTGTTGCTTTTTGTTTTGTATCGCACATCTGAGTGAAATCATTTGGTTCTTGTCCTTTTCCATCTGACTTGTTTCACTCAGCATAATATTCTCAAGATCCATCCATGTTGTCACGAATAAGACAGGTGTAAAACACACTTAGATCTTAAGTATCTAGGAGTCTGTTAACATGCCCAACACCTTGCCAAATTGTGCAAAACACTTCTCAAGAAAAAGTATAAAGGTGCAGCCTTCAATTATCACTGGCTTTGGAACATGTCACGTTCTTTCCCAAGGCACAGATTTTATGCATTCTGGGTTTGCTACAGGGCATACTAAACACCTTCCTTCCAGCGTCGTGAAGATCCTCCTGCAGATCAGGGTTTGCCTGGAGCTTCTCTTATAGAATGTGTGTTTCTTGCTCTCAATAGTCCATTCATTGGAGACTTACTGTACATATTGCCTATGGTGGCTGCCGAATGGTGTCAGGGATCACATTTGAAGTTTTCTGTAGTTACTATGAAATGTGGTGTTGAGAAATGAGAACGGGCCTTATATAGGCAGTCAGGGCTTTGGATCTCTGCTTCTAATGGACAAGGTACTTAACTACTCTGGGGTTCTCAACAACCTTCTAAGTATGGTTTTTGTGATACTTAAAAAAAGAAGATAATGAAAACATTTATAGCATTGTGGGTAGCGATTGAGAGGCTGCGGTCTGCAGTCAGTCTGTAAGTGTTTAGATCTTGGCTGTACTGTGTAACAGCTGCCCCACCTAAGGGGGCTTATGTAACACTTTTAAATTTCAGTTTCTGCATGCATAAAATGGAGGTGATAACAGTGTATACCCCATAGAATGGTTTAAATGAATATCACATTTAAAATATGTTAAGTATTCTTCATCATGATAACTAGCACTTAAAATGTGCTCAAAGTTTTATAATTATTCTTATGACGTGTGTGTGTGTGTGTGTGTGTGTGTGTGTGTGTGTGTGTGTGTATCTTGCCTTGTCTGCTTGCTTATTTTCTTCTTATGGGTAGGGGGTCAAAAATAATGTCAAACAGAGTAATGTAGTGGGGAGAGCACAGAAGTTAGCTGGAGGGAGAAGAAAATGTCACCTGCCTCTTTTCCCAAATAAGTGCTCTGCCCCTAGTATTAGCATTATTACTGTAATTAGTTTAATAAGAAGATACAATATAGGATTTTTACCTTGTATTTATGTGGAGATACTCAACCAAATGTTTTTGTCAAAGGTTCTCAGCACCTCCATTTAACCAGTGTTCAAACCAGCATTTTCAGGAGATGAAGGAGCTCTTGGAGCAGGTCTTTTCATGTACAAAATCAGTTAAGGAGGGGCAATTCTGGCTTCCATCCGAGTAAACAAGAATGTGTGTATGATTTCATTTCTAAGAAATCACCTCCGTTGGGTGGCAGAGCACTTCCTGCACTCCCCACAACTGCCATTCCATTTGAACCAGATGCCAAGCGTGTCCATCAAAGGGAAGACGGCCACCTGCCCAGGTGGGCTGAATGCCTGTCCTTTATGGTGGTAAAGGTTGGAATCCCTGGATTTTGTCAGTTCGAAAAGCAAACATTTTGCAGATAGATCACTGCTTTATTGATCCTAGGCCCATCCTTATTGTTTCTGTTTTTTTTTTTTTTTTTTTAATTAATTGCCTTTAGATTTGTCATATAGAGACAGAGCTTCAGTCTCAAATTAATATGCAAATAAATATCACAGTAGCTAATGCTCAATAACGTTTAGGTGACTAAGTAATTTCATAACTCCTAATTAACTGGGTTTCCTAATCTTGACACAGATAGAGTTCAGGTATGGTGTACTTCCCTTCTTCTAGTGATATAAAAGTGGGCCACTGCTATAAAGTTTTTCTCCTGGTGACTTGTCCAAGTATTTTGGTATTATTTGGATGCTTAATATAGTTAACTGATTGTAAAAGAAATCAAACAACATAGGTTGTATTCCTTACAAATACAGGACTTACCATGTGTCAGGAACCTTGTTCAATTCATTGCAAACACTAATACAGCCTCTGGAGTCAGAGCAGTGGCTTTAAGTTCTCATCTGTAAATGTAGGTAACAATGATAATGTACTAAACCTACAAGCTTCCTATCATGAATAAATAAGATGCAGATATAAAGCACTGAGAGTAGTGCTAGGCATATAGGAAAGTATTAAGTTCATGTTAGATATCATTGTAATTATGACCATAGTAAAGGTATAATATAATATATTACAAGTCATTACTGTCCCATTTTTGTACCGCAGAGAGAGAGCATTTTATAATACGGTACAAAATATATATATATATATATATATATATATATATATATATATATATATATATATATATATATAATTAAATTCATGAACTTGTTGCAACAATGTTGCTAACCTTTTTTGATATCAGAGGGATTATTCATTATGAATTTGTACCAACTGGACAAACAGTTAACCAACTACTATTTGGAAGTGCTGAAAAGGCTGCAAGAAAGTTAGATGAAAATGACCTGAACTTCTCACCAACAATTCATGGCTCCTCTTCCATCACGACACTGTACCAGCTCACACAGCACTGTCTGTGAGAGAGTTTTTAACCAGTAAACAAATAACTGTATTGGAACACCCTCCTTACTCACCTGATTTGGCCCCCAATGACTTTTTTCTTTACCAGAAGATAAAGGAAATGTTGAAAGGAAGACATTTTGATGGCATTCAGGACACCAAGGGTAATACAATGACAGCTCTGATGGCCATTCCAGAAAAAGAGTTCCAAAATTGCTTTGAAGGGTAGACTAGGCACTGGCATTGATGCATAGCTTCCCAAGGGGAGTACTTTGAAGGTGACCATAGTGATATTCAGCAATGAGGTATGTAGCACTTGTTCCAGGATGAGTTGGTGAACTTAGTTGTCTGACCTCATATATACATGTACACATGCATTTATATGTATTACGTAATATTACACTATAATACTAATTTTCCCCATTTCACAGATGAAGCAGTTGAGGCTTAGTGTAGTTAACAAACTTGCCAATGTCATAAAGGATGTGTGTTGTGGAGCTGGAACTCAAACCCAAGCAATTAGCTGACACAATCCTCTACCACTTTTGACTGTGCCCATGTAATCTGTGAGTGTCCAGAAGAAGAGTCTTTCTCTAATCAACATATGCTATAAGTTGTAGAACTAAGTAAATGAGCAGAAGATATTTCCCCTTTAATAAAAGCAAATAATATTTTTAAAAGAATTGGGAAGCAGAAATTGGTAAGCTGGAATTAAAAACCTAAAGGCTCCAGTGGCTGGTAGGTAAATAATTTAACACAAAATGTGTAAAACAGATGAGGTGTAAGAATGATAGTGCTTATGATTAACTAGACAGCATAAACTTTAGTGATGTTTGTTCTTACCGTGTAGAGATCTGAATACTCCATAACTAATTTCTCAGAAAGGGGCTGACATCCATATATTTATTTGAACACATTCTGATTTTAAAAATGGGAATCATTTCAAAATAGTTTAAAACATTGTGAAGTCTCAATAAAGCAGTTCCACAGATTGAATTTTTCCAATGGGCCACCAGTGTGCAATCATTACAACATACACTGTGAACTCACAGACTTCTGAGTGATGAATTTCTGATAAACAGTGGTATTCCTAAGGAACTGAATACTTTAGAACAGCATCTGCCTGTTCATAAGTTCCTTATACATGAGGAGTTACACTTACTGAAGAAATTCCACTCAGAGACTCAACCTTACTCACGTAGTCAATTCATCGCAGTCAGTCTGGGAAATGAAAAAGACGCTCCAGCTATGCTTGGCTGAGAACACTCACGTAGTCTTGCTTTTTCAAGTCCACACGTTATGTCCACAATAGGGTCCTGGACATTCACTTAGCATTTATTCCACGTCTCCTCTACCCCCCAACCCCAAATTCCCACCAATCTTTGATATTCTATTTTGCCTTGGTTTCTTGAATTACTTGGCCTGGAATTCTGCAGTAAACATCTCTGTAGTTGTAATCCAGATAAAAATGTTAATCCTTGCCTAGTCTTTTGTCTACTGTCTCTAGTTGTTATTTAGAATCCTACTTCATCCTAAACAGACATCCCGGCATGGGGGGTTGGGGGGGGAATTGCATTACCTCCTACCATACAGGCATTGATGCTGCCTGGGGTCTTCTACAGTTGAACCCCAAACACATGGTGGCCCATCTCGGTGCTGTCATTAGCAAACTGACTCCGCCTGACACACTTGGAATACTCTCAATGTGTTATCATCGTTAATGTCACACATCTTTGTTTTTATTGTTGTATATGTGTAGTCTTGAGCAATCTACTGAAATATAGATGTTTTGTGCATAGGAGATATTATATAAAATGAGTAAACTGTGTCGTATAAAACAAAGCACAGAATTTAGCTGAAAAAATAAGTAACTTTTCTTGCTAAGTGCTCTGCCTCTATTTTGCATTTATAAAAATTACCATGGTTTTCTCACTCAGAAGTCAAAATACAGAGGTTTCTAATTGCATTGAGAATGTTAGGAAGTGTCCCTTCATCTAACGGTAATCACTCCTAAAATGTAATTAGTACCTTTACTCTAATCATTTCACCACTCCATTTTTCAGCTCCCACAGTAGCTCCTAGATTGTACTCCCCTCCCTGAGGTTAAAATTCTTGCATGTTTTGTAACCAAAGCCAGGAGATTTATAACACTATCAACAGAAGGAAGAGGAATCACATTTGTTTTAAGCTTGAATGAAAATTAAATAAACTGGATCACATGAAGTAGAGTCTATAGAGCCAGATCTTACCATACCGTGTTTTCTAATTAATCTAATGAACTTAAAATGCTTCAAAAGACAACTCAGAAAATTTAAAGGATTTGACAATATATACACAAAGATTCTATTCCATATTCTAAAAGGAAAGGAAATGATCACAGCCCAAGATGGAAAACATTCTAATCATGGTATAAAACATCAATTTTCTTACCAGGACAATCGGCAGCATAGCTAGAATGATGAATTGAATCCAATTTATTTTCATATGTCATCTTGTATAACAAATACTTTCAAATGTGAGGGACAAAATAATGAGATAACGTTTATTTAGTACTTTAAAGTGAAATTTCCAAGTCTTATGTGTCCCAGTGGGTTGATCTGTGATTTCTCTAAAAAGACAACAAGATAGGTAAAGTTTATCATGCCCTATTTTCTTCTATTTCACTTTTCCTTTTGCTTCTCATTCCAAATCACACAGAATTTGTTACAAGGAAAGCAAGGCAATTCAAGAAGACAAAGATGGCAATGCCAGGGGGAGAGTGATTACAGATCTTTGAGTTACTACTAGGGACTAAAAACCAAGGATTCAGCCTCAATACTTAATTCATTGAAGGCTGACAGTGGCATCAGGTGAAAACCAGTGCTTTGTGAGTGTCTGGATGGATCTCTGTAGAAAAGTAGTAAACTTATCTTCTAGTTTTTAAAGCATTGTCATGTCAAAGTAGTAATGTAAATGTCTTTACATCTTTTTAATGTCCAAGTTCAGAATACACAGCACTCCAGCATCCTTCAAAGTGTGATAAAGAATTTCTCCTAGTACCCTAGCGAGGTCAGTTGAGTTACTGACAGCTCATTGTGGGGAATTTTTTGCATTATTCCAGACTGTGCTGATAAATGACAAATTTTGCAGTCTGTCACTAGAAAATGTGAAGGTCTCTTTCTGTTGAGCTGTTAACTGATTGACAATTTTCAATATCTCCACCTACCACCACCACTACAAACACTCTTTAAAGAAGAGGAAAAAAGATCTCTCAAACTTTTTGGAGCTCCACAACCACATTAAAACACAATTACTATATGTAACATACTAGTTATTATTCTAAAAATAAAAACCATCTTGTAAAAACATAGTAAGCCATGTTTTATCAACACCTTTTATTTTGTGATTAAATATTAATCATGGGTCATTTTTAGCATCTATGTCACTTATAAATATTGCTTTTACCTTTAATCTAATCATGATGTTGCAAAGCATTTTCCCTTGAAGTCAAGTAGCTTGAAATTGTGTAGGTATTGCCAGTCCAGTCAGAGAAAGTAAAAATAGAGAATTGACCATTTTTATACTTCAAAAACACCGCCTAAGAGTCATAAGCATAGTAACATTTTCCTCAAGGTTCCTTTGCATATTTTTCTAAATCAAGTCAGGTAGTTAAGTGTTTGCAATTTATTCCACACCCCTTAAAAATTTTGTGTGTGTATGTGTAATACTGATCTTAAATCTTGTGACTATAATTCTTTCTCTTAATGAATGCTTCAGCACTAACTATTGAAAAGCAGTTTATTTTTATGAAACTCTTAGGATCAAATCCCAGAGCCATTATTTATTTCATGAACCCATGACTTTCCAAATTGTCTTGAAGTGCTGTACAGAAATGCTCTTTTTGCTTTTTGTATTTGCTTTATTGCTGCATAACATATTACTATTTATTGTGAAACCAAATCTGAAAGCAAAAAAAGGGGTATGATATTAGATATCTCTGTGAACATCCATGATTTTTTAAAATAATGGAACAGTAATATCTTAGATAACGTCATTAGTGAATGAGCTTAGCAATAAAGGCACTTAAACTGTTAGAAATACTTTAAAAACTGATTTTCTGAAATTATGAATAACCTTTAATTGCTTTAATTTATTCACAAAGTTATAGATTTGGAAAGGTACCTAAAGTGTTGTTCTCCTTTTGTTTTTTTAAGCATGTCTAATGAAACTTTGTTGAATTAAATCTGTGTTCATTTAAAACAAACAGAGAAAGACTGAAACATTTTTAACCACATCATTAATTTATTTGGTAGGAATGGACTGTTTACCTTAAAGAGTCTCAAATATGCTGTGCACTTAACTTTTGGAAAAAATTTAAATGTTGGCATTTATCACAATTTACAGAGTAAAATAAACAGGAAGCGAATTACCCAGAATACCCTTCTCAGAATATATTGAGAATATAATTGGTATGCTTCTCATTTCTAGTAATTAGCTGACTTAAATAATGAGTACAAGGTGGATTTACATGTGGTAGAATCTAATGATCAGATTGCCTAAACCAATTTAATGGAAATTCTACATGAAACATGGCTTTACAATAGGAAAACACATTTGAAATAAGTTCACGCTGATATATCTGGAATATAACCATCGTGGTGTGTGTGTGTGTGTGTTTGTGTGTGTGTGTGTGTGTATAAATATATATATACATATATATGTATACACAATGTCATATCATTATGAAAATCCAGTGAGAAGTACACAGTGATACAGAGATTTTCACTTTGAAGTATAACCTAATCTTAAATCGTTTATGTTTATCATATGAATTTAATTTCTAAATAAACCTATTGTATTTGTTTTCAACCTTGACGTCTTAATTCACTTATTAGGTTAATATTTAAAATTATAGATTTTATATATAAATATACACGTAGATATATGTGCGTATCTGTGTATATGTGTGGATGTGTGTGGATATATATGTGTATATGTATACGTATATGTATAATGTATATGTTTATATATATGTATATGCCATGTGTGTTTGTTTGTATGTGTATGTATCTCGTCAGAATGTGAATTTAGAGATTAAAATTTCACAGGTCAAAATTTTAATCTAGGTTAACTTTCTAAATATGATACAAGATGGGTATAATCTAGTAGTTGATAAAAATTAGAAGCTTCCTTAAATATCATTTATTTTAAGGATGAAGAAATTAAGCTTAAGTGATTATCCAAATTTAAACACCCTGTTTCTGAATTCAGTCGCTGCCCAAGTCTCCCCTCTCCATCCTAGTCCCCCCAAGGGACACCCACTGATACCAAAAATTTTCTGTGATCTAACCATTCATATTTATAATCAGGCAATATTTTTATATAACTCTACTACAAGGTAAATTGAGCTAAAAATATCCATCTCATCGTAGCTCCACACAGGCAAAAGCTGTTCCATATGCTCGTGAGTTATTAAATTAGTTATATTAAAGTGAAATTAAAATAGTTACATTAAAGCTTCATAGTAACTCAATTATAGTAATGAAATCTGATAAATAAAAAAAAGTGTACTTACTTCCCCAAAATTACCACCTGGGGTGATAATTCATTTGTGTCCAGAATAATTAATGTGTTGCATTAAATTTTTCACAAATAAGAATATATCCAAGGGTGCAAATCAAATACATTATATAAATATATATAACACCAATATCCATTTAGGAAATAGCATTAATTATTTTTATCTCATGATTTTTTTTTTTTAATATTTCAAAAAGTGTCATCTGTGAATTTCTTTTCATTTTCTTTCAGAAACCTCCCTTTTGTTTTTGCTATGGACCATCTTCTTACCTACTTTATATTTTAAATCTGATCCTTCAACTTTGCAGAAGTTGTTGTTTTTTTCTTTTGTAGTGACTGCTCATTTTCTCACTATCCACATGTATTTTTCTGGCCTTATATGAAGTTGTTTTAATTTCTGATCATTTTAATTACTGGTGTTAGAGAGAGTAGGTGGTGATACCTCGGCATTTTATTTCCAGCCGCACAACTCAGCCTAGAAGTAATTAAGTCCTTTTCACTGAGACATTCAGAAAAGTCATGTTCATATTGTTTTATAATGGCCCATATATTTAAATGTATGAGTCATATGAACATTTAATAATTAGATTGTTTAAAACTGCTTATTTCTTTTAGGGAGTCCAGGATGTCTAGAGAGGCAAAGCAAAACTATTTAGAAACTTTACTGTCTATACATTGATAACGTTTTTAAAGGTCCTTAATGTAGGAGTTAAAGAAAATTGAATCCATGTTTACTTGGCCAGATGTCTTACAACTATTATTTCACTTAAAAGTTTTTTAAGTATATTATGATGGCAGAAAAAATATTCCCAAGAGATTAAATTATATTAAGTCTCTTTTGCGATTATTTGCCTGCAAATAATAAAACTCATTTATGTTGTTAATAACTGTCAAATCACAGCTGTCCTCTTTTTTTCCATCCCCAGATCCAAGTAAAACTACAATAACTTTCTGCCCCTTCCTTTTTCGGTGTCATCAGGTCTTTCTCTTCTTACAGCTACTTCTGACTCAGGTCTTTAATTTAGACCAATTTTTCACTTTTCACCTTACTCTCTAATATAAAAGAGAACCTGATTCGCTTTGCAGACCTCATCTTCTATGCAAGTGTTGTTCTTTAAGTTAGTCGTGTAAATATTTGATATCTTCTTTGCTCCTCTTAGAGTCTAATGGCAGAAAATCATCTGTGGCTTTTTAATTTCCCATCCATCTAGCATGATACCTGACAGATGTCATTTTATGACAAGATTTAATAGTTACAGTCTTTATTGTGGGAATTCCTTGTTTACACCACACTTTTCAAACTCTTTGTATCATTCCAAACCCTGTCGATTTCCCACATCTGCCAGCTTATTTAAGGTTTCCTATTCTGAGTTCCAAAACTTAATCATTACTAACTTTAATGGCATTAATCAAATGACAATCGTCTCATGGAGCCTCGACGTTTTTACGTTGCTGGCACCTCTGTGTTTATTTCACATTAGCCAATTGCCAGTACAGTCACAGTGGGATGTGAGCAACTGTATTCCCTTCGAGATTATTTATTTCATAATTCTCCCTTCTAGGCCTGGTTTCCCAACATAACGCCTCATTGAAATTTCTTTTTTTTTTTTTTTTAATCATTCAACCCACTGCAATGTACAATCTGCATATAAAACCTCGGGTTATAGAAGTCAAAAGGTTTTTAACTCTTTTTTAAAATAAAATTTTATTAAATTTATTGGGGTGACTCTGGTTAGTAAAATTACACAGGTATCAAGTATACAGTTGTATAACAGATCATCTACATATCGCATTGTGTGTTCACCACCCAGAGTCAGTTCTCCTTCCATCACCATGCATTTGACCCTCTTTACCCTCTTCTACTACCTTCCCTCCCCTTTTACCTTCTGGTAACCACTAAACTGTTGTCTGTGTCTGTGATTTTTTTGTTTGTTTGTCTTGTCTGTCTGTTGCTTTCAGTTTTATATCCCACATATGAGTGAAATTATATGGTTCTCCATATTTTCTGTCTGATTTATTTCACTTAGTATGATAATCTCAAGATCAATCCATGTTGTCACAAATGACCGTATTTCATCTTTTCTTATGGCCGAATAGAATAATATTCCATTGTCTATATGTACCATCTTTTTTATCCACTTATCTCTCAAAGGACACTTGTTTCCATGTCTTGGCCACCATGAATAATGCTGCCCTGAACAAAGGGGTACATATGCATAGCACTGGAAGTCCTAGCCAGAGCAATTAGGCAAGAGAAAGAAATAAAAGGCATCCAAATTGGGAATGAAGAAGTGAAACGGTCACTTTTTTTGCAGATTGTTTTGAACTCTTCATGGGTATAATAGACTGCCCTCATAAAAGACCTTAGTGGTCATTGAGTTAAATAGTGTTCTTTCACCTAAGGTTTGCTTTGTCATTTGGACTTCTTGCAAGTCTTTTGTAGTAGTCCTGTGTCCTTCCTTCCTAAAAGCCATGATCACCCTCTACATGTCCTCAGTGGCAGTGCCCATGCTGGTTCTGCATTGCTCCAGTCTCAGCTATTTGATTGACTTTTTTTCTCATACAGGTGATGTTATAAGAGGGTTGGAGACATGGATGCACATCCCAAAGAGATTTAATTGATTAATTATCTTTTTTTTTTTTTCCTAATAGAGCCCCATCCCGTTCACCCTGGTATCCATCCTCATTTCCCTGAAGAAAACCACTCAACATTCTAAGGTAAGATTAGAAAAATCAGCTGAGAGAGAAAAGCCTTATCTCTACATCTTTTCCTCCATCAGGTGCATTCTGTGCTGCTTGTTTCTGAGTATAGTCCTGAGCCTTATATATCACTGTTTCCTAATTTGCTGGGATGCAGTTGTATGTTATTGGGAGTCTATGAGTTCCAGAAATGGATCTCAAATAGCCTCTACAGAATGTATACCCTTGTCTGTGAAACACTGTGCAATGAAAGTTTTCTGTAAATGTAATGTGGCTCTCAACTTTCTCCCAAAGAGTAATGATTGACCCTGTCAAAGTACAGCTTATGCGGGCAAAGCATGTTTCAAAATCCCCAACTTGAGAAATCCTTTTTCAGTTCCTATTTGATATTTAAACATCAAATATCACAAAAATAATTTATTCTAAAAAATGCTGCCTTTAGTAATTCATTTGTGGTATTCCCATTTACTAAGCATTATAAATAATGACAACAATACTGTAAATTATAGATATGGGGACTTATAGCAGTAACTGTCTTACTTTAACAGTCTAATACAAGATATCAAATGCATAGTCTTGTGTGTCCAAAATGGCCATGCATTAGATTTGCTTACTATTAGACATGCCTTTTAAATGCATTCTCTCCCCAAACACCTTCCTTAGCTCCATGTCTTTATTCACAGAGCTTCCTCCTGCCTGGAACATCGTTAGTCTTTCTCTTTGTTATTCAGTTTTCATCTACCCTCCTTTCCCAAAGTATTCTTAAATGATCACTACCTATTTTCGACTGAATATCTGGTGGGACCCCAGTGGATCACTTCAGTGCACTCACCATGCATTGTTCACCCTAGAATGCCTGGAGAGCTGATTGAATTAGAAACCACACTGCTGTGGTCATAAGCAACTCTATTACATTTTCTGAAATGTCCAGTAAGGAAAATCTGAGCAGTGATTTGTCTTAAGCAGCTCTACCACTTGCACAAACCCCGACAAGAGTGTATACAGCTGGTATGAATACAGCTGATGAAGGGTCAGTATCAAGATTACCAGTGAAAATGTGTTGAGTGTTGAGCAGTGATTGGAGCACAGGTAAAGGAGGCCGTGCAGATCAAGGGGATACAGGATCAATTTTAAATAGTAAAGAAAGGGAGGGGAGGCTGACTGCTTTCCAATACCACTGTCCAAAGCCTACTGTCTTTCATATAGTTTATTCTTATAGTCCCTAGTGCTACTTTCTCTAAGACAGAACTGAATAGGAAATACATCTGGAGTCAAACAATGATATCAGGAGATTGATATTAAATGTCAAATCTTGGCTAAGAGCCATGCAGCCAGTCTTAAATATACTTATAAGAGACTGGTCACTTAGCAACTCCATAAATATCTGATTTATAAATTGACTCTTAATTTGCTCCATAACCTGAGTACATTTTCTCTTTAAATACGAGGTAGCCACAGTATAAGTACAAAGACATGACTAATAGGAGACAAACAAGATGCGATAAAAATCTAAACACTGTTTTAGAACATAGGAACTGAAGTGAAGTGTTTTCTCAGCTAAAATACATTGGAATAGTTCATAATTTATAGGACTTTTGTGAGAGTTAAATGATGACGGAAGTGAAAGTGTCTTATAATCGTCATAATCATCGGATATGTTATAATTATATGCTGCTACTACTTCCTAAAACATCCTGGCTTAAACTAGCTACTGTCCTGGTTATATTGAAGTAGGTTTTTCTCATTCCGATTGCTCCGTAATTACCCATTCCATCTCTCTTACTTAGAATGCCACCTTGTGTTCCACTGTATATTTCAAATAATATTCTTGGCAAAGGTGATACGCTACAGAGTAAGAAAAACAGCATTCCTGTTCTCATGGATTTATATTATAGATCTCTGATCACCTTTGTCATATGAAGAACTCTTTTCAAATTTACAGACAAATGCCAGGTAGCTATTTTAATCTGTTACGGTGCCCATAGTTACATTTATGTAATTAGTATGAAGGAGAATTTAAGAGGTCCCGGATTATAATTATTTATCTATTCATGTGTGCATGCATTCACGCCATCAATTACTTCTTTTACTATTAACATGTTTTGCTACATATTAACCCTATCAGAAATCCCTAACCAATTTCAAGACCTCGGTCAGGTCTCACCTCTGTAGGCCTCACTGATCTTTGCTTCGTCAGAATTCCCATGCAATGTGCTGTTGTTTCTCATGCATGAATCGTGACTGTTGGATTGCGGCCAGAAAGATGAAGGAAAAACGGATGTTGTGGGCTTAAGTGGAATAGAAATCTGAGTCGAAATCCCATGAGCTATATAAGCATATTGAATTAATCTCTCCAGTCTCAGTTTTCTCATGTATAGATAATAGAACATTAATATATATACCATATTGTTTTTTTGAAGGATTTAGTAAAAATAGCTTGTACAAAAGAACCCTGCATAGTGTTTCAATCATAGCAAATGTTTACAATTTTTGTTCCTCCTTATCAATCACCTGTGTCTCTCTGTTCGGTCTTTCAAAATAAGAGTCACAATACAAAATGTATGCCAGCTGAATTTGAGAATCAAAAGTTAATGACTATTACTTTAATCAAAAGTAATGATTACCAACTTTGGAATGTATAAATACAAGCAGTAATACTTTCTGACTGAAGATTACCAAGGCTCCTGGTTTAGGTAGGGTGCTTTGGAGCAGGCCTCAGGATTACGAATTTTTACCAAGTGCCCCATGTGATTTCACAGTTCATTATCTGCATTTAACATTTTGAGAAACGTTAAAGAGTAATTTCCAAGTTAGTCATTATGTCACTGCCAGAAGTACAAAACCATAGCTAACTGCTAGTTTCACACAATAGCATCTCATATTGTTGCCCTGTAATAAAATCTGGGTAAAGATAACTCTAATAGATTACACACACACACACACACATGCACACACAAATCATCCTCATATGCTAATAAGTAATGATATATATATATATATATATATATATATATATATATACATATATATACGTATATATGTATATATACGTATATATATGTATATATATCACAGCTATAGTCTCCATTGATTCAATAGTGGATGATTCTGTGGTCTGTCAATTGAATCCTCCAAGAATATGGCATGTTTGAAAATGAGTCAGCTACAGGCAATAATATTTTATTTTTATTTGGTATTCTAATTATATAGTTGAATTGTAAAAGTAAATGAATATTCTCCTCTCAGAAATTGAAATAAAAGAGGAATTAAAGGAAGACAGAAGACTGTATTACTCACTGCATCTTTTAACAAGGGTGAATGGCATTTTTTGCATGACTTTTCTTACTTTGGGGAAACAGTGAGGAAACTGTACTTTTCAATCGTGTATACTCCTCAATAAAATGTATTGATAATCCAACATTATAGGCATCAGCTCTATAGTGCTAAGCAAAACATAAGCTCCTTATTTCATCAACCTTACAATCTAGAGAGAAGTACAAACTGAAACCAATAATTACAAACATCTATGAATTCTTCATGGCCTTCCGTTTTTCTGTGATCAAATAACAAAGGAATATAATCAGTCTGGTTTGTTACAGAATGTAGTTATAAGCCAAGATTTAATTTCTGTCCATTAATGCAAATATATAGTTCATCCCTGCCTCTGTGTCAGGGGTTGAGTGATAAAGATATGCAAAACCTGGCCCCTATCCTTAAGGAGTTCACTGCCTACTGGTGAAAACCAACAATTAGAGCACAGTGTTATCAATGTTATGATAGAGACCCATACATAAAACAAATGTATGTCTTGTTTTTAAAACCCGAAAGCATTCTGCAGTGCTTGAGGAGGAAACATAACACAGACTATTCTTTTGTGAATACTACACAAACAAAGACATTTGACCTCTTGTCTGTGACAGGAATATCAATAGCAGAATACTTTTTTCCTTTTTGGAGCCAGTGTTATTGCTCTGTGCCAAGCTGCTGTGGGTTTTGCCAATGTGATCCCTGCTGTCGGTTGGCATCTTCCACCTGGCCTTATCCTGCGGTATTCCCTGCTGATGTGGGAAGGACCTGTCCTTTCCATCTTAGAGCACTGTCCATTTCATGGACACCAAGCTTACTCGGTCAGGTGTGCCTAATGACTTTATTTTTTTCTTTTATAATGTAAGAACACTTTCAAGGTTTTTTGTTCTGTTTTTTGTTTTTGTTGTTTTTAATCCCAAGGACTCAGAAAGCACACATGGGCAGAAAACAGCCTCAGAGACAGCCTCCAAAACTACCTCTGTCTTTAATAATTGGAACATTGCTGTGAGTCCAAGTTTTTCCTAGATTTAGATTCCTTACAGAGCATACCTTTCCCCTCCCTCAAAATAGACTATTTGCAGCCTCACCACTGCAGACTTCTAGACGTGTTTTCAGACACACTGGAATCCTCAGGTGAGTAAGTTGAGGTTTGGGCGGGGGCTTATCTCTAGCCCAACACACAAATAAACTCACTCATCTTTCAGCAATCTGATCAAATGATCCAGTCCAAATCTTCATGATATGAGTTTTAAACCTCTGCCACTCACTTTCTTCCCTTCAAAAGATAAGTGAGGCCTATTTCAAATATGATCCATTTCTTCCAAGGGTTATTTTCAATCAGATGATCTTCGTGCTTTCGGACAAAACCGTAAAGAACTTCATATGGCTTGGTGAAACATATCTTAAATAGCAGTGCGGTTTCAAATACATACCAAACATGGGGCAATTTGTTATCATTGTAAAAATAGTGACAGAAGAGAAACTTCTTTATATTTCCTCCCTAAAGTGATACTTTCTTTGTTTCTTGACAGTTTCTCTACTTGTCTGTGTTAGTTTGTTGAGATTGAGACTTGAAGAATCTAAATTAAAAATAGTCACTTCTGTTTAATATTGTAATTTTCATCGGAGAACAAGTGTATTTCACATCAGGATGCTATCTTTACACAGATCTGTCATATCGCTCCACGTGTTATCATCTGCCATATACATTTGTTATTTGCTTCCAGATCATGCTGCGTTGACCTGGTTCTCCCTGTGGTGGCACATGGAGTGACAGTGGTCAGAAAAGACAATTTAGGCTCCTGCATTAGAGAATATACCAACTTCCTCCAAAGGAAATTGAATGAGACAGCATGGTTGCTGGTTTACATAGAAAAGTGGTTCTCAAGGGTTTTCTCTGAACCAACAGCATTAACGTCACTGAGGTATTTGTTAGAAACGCAAATTTTCAACCCCAAACCCAGCCTTATTGACTCTAGGGGCGGGGCCCACAAATCCGTTTTAACAAGCCCACGGGGTGATTCTAATGCACACTAAAATTTGAGAACAACAGACAAAGAATACAACTCAAGTCCCGTTCAGCTGAGCTCCTTTCCTGCCCTTTACAGCATTCTTTACTCAGTATCAATCATAATTGTTCATTAGACTTACACCTTAGTTTACTGTCTTCATCACTGTGCCTCATTAACACCTAATTATAATTAGTAATATCACTAAGGGTTTTATTTCTCCAAGGGATAGAGGATTAAACTGTGCCATCGGGTCTCCTCTTGAGACCTTTTATTCAATCATCTGACAGACTCTATTGGGCCCTGTTTCTGTCTGCTTATGGTGTGTGGCTGCCTTTCACCACTGATTATGCCTTCCTGTGCTTGGTATAGTTCTTATATAAAAATAATAATTATGTGGCTTTCTCAATTCTCTGCTTCTACCTCATAGTATTTATATAATGAGACAGAAATACTTACCTACACTTTATAGGCAGATATATAATTAACAGAAGAAACACAAGACCTCACTCCCCCAAATTTTAAAAATTAGTAAACAAATCAAACTCATTATGGTAAGATTTTTTTTTACAGGGTTGTTTATTATCATTTTGATGTCTTGATTTTCTTTGTATTGTTTATTATACCTGCTCATTCACATTATTTCTGCTATAACTACCTGTACCTTAGATACGTATTTTAACTAGTACTCTTTTCCCTCAATATTGATAAATATTACTTCTGACAACACATCTGCCAATCCATCTACCACAAATGAGGCAATATCTTTTGACCATTTTAATGTTTTTCATGCTGTTGGGCTACTTGTGGATTAAAGAGCATAATTTAACAGCATGACACTATTCATGCTTTTAATATAAAGTCTGTGTACCAGTACGCAGTCTTAACTTCATTCCACATTTCTTTGATTCAATATAATATCACCAAAGACCACAGGTGATGAAAAATAATAATAACACATCACATTGCTTGTTGTATAAGAAATCTGATTTTCCATTCAGCTGCATCCAATCTGAAAAGCTCTTTCCTTTGTGAATATGTCCCTGATACCTCAGCTATCAGGAAGATAATCCTAGGGAGCAGCCGCTGGTAGGCTATTGTATCACCACTTCTACCTCCCCAAATAAGTGTTACTTTCCAGCAGAGATGGAAAGCCAGCACAGTGTACTCATTAAAAGGGTGGGTTCTAGATTAGTACGACTTAAACAAAAATTGCAATTCCTGTAATATAGCATTTGTATGGCTTTAGGCAAGTTACTGAACCTTGAGACACCTCAGTGTTTTTGTCTATAGAATGAAGATAATAATAATCAATACCTTACAGAGCTGTTGTGAGCAGTCAATGACTTAATGTATGCAACATAGTTGGCATACAGTAAGCATTTCATAAATTCTAGCCACAATTAAATTTCACATGGTAAATAATTGTATTATACTGGAATCCTTTATTTCGATGCCTTAGGCTAAACAGAGAAGTTCTGGTAGTCATAGTCTAATATTAAATTACATATGTTTAGTAATCAGCCACCATAAATGGTGATTGATACCAGATGACTCATTTACTATTCCAGAAAATCTCTGGGCTCATTTAAACCAGATACCTTTCACTCTGAAGAGGCATTCCATCTTGCAGTGTTATACTTCTAGATTCAATCTAAGCCTAGATTCCTACATCCCATACTAGAAATGTTATGTTAGACATATTTGTCTTGGGACAAAGCTCATAATCCTAGTATTAGAGCCCTCCAAATTTATTTCCAGTTTAGGGTACAGTTCAATGGGCAAGAAACCAGTAAGTAGCATCTTGGGGAAGCAAAACTGTGGAAAAGGCAACTAAACAATAAATCATTTCAAGTTCAGGTTTATCAGAGACTTTGCCACACCTACCAAACGATATCAAATCATTGTGTGCTGTTTGGGGCTTCCATGACTTACCAGAGATTGTTTGATTTAAATAATCATTTATAAAATATTACCACTTTATAACTATATTACTATATTTTGCAAGTGGTATATAACAGTGACCATAACTTCTGGTCTGAACACTAAGACCCCAAATATCACAACAGCCTATATTGCATATTAGCTTGAGTTTAAGTGTAATATCCATATCACACAAATCTTGTTAACATTAGCTCCTTCATGTTTCATGTTGGCTAAATCCATTTTATTTAAGCTTGTCAAATTATACTTGTTATTTATCCTGGGATCATAATCAACTAAGGAAAGTTTAATTAGACATATTAAATAAATGATGTTTTTCTCCTAAGAGATTTACTTCATTATAAAAAATATACCATGTAGGGGTGAAAGGAGAAGGGGAGTCGTATGTCCAGGGAAGAGAACAAGTATGTCTTTATCCTAGACTCCATGGGGAACGTCTATCTATAGCTTCTTTGATGATAAATTATAATGAAATAAATGTATGAACTTGTAATATAGGAAAGTTAACTTGGAGTAAATACATAAAGGAAAATAAGAGCCAACCTAAAAAATCTGAGGTTGGCTTTTATTTGTCACCTAACACCAAAATCAACCAATTAATTATTTCCTCAAATTACAATTGATGCTTCATTATTTACAGACACAGACCTTGTTTCATACTTATGGCAGGACAAACTGATAATTAACAGAGAAAATGAACTTGATGTACATAAACATTTTTGCACCACTAAAATTAAGACACATAAATTTCCTACACCTACACAATTTCCTTGTGTCCCTTTCCAGACAAACTTTCCTTACCCCTGACTCAATAAACCACTGATCAGTTCGTTGCCACTCTATGTTACTTTTGCCTTTTCTAGAATTCATGTAAGTTGAGTCATACAATACATGGTTTTTAGGTCTGACTTCTTTTACTCAGCATATTTTTCAATTCCTTCATGCTGCTGCATGTATCGGTAATTAGTTCATCTTATTGCTACATAGTATTCCATTTTATGGATACATTATAATTTGTTTATCCATTCATCAATTAATTGACATTTTTTGCTATTGTGAAAAAGATATTACAAACATTCATGCAAAAGTCTTTTCATGGATATGCCCTTGAATGATAAAACCTGAAATCATAAAATTCCTAGAAGAAAGTGCAGGAGGTAAACTCCTTGGTATTGGTCTTAACAATGTTTTTGTGGACTTCAAAGGCAAGGGAAACAAAAGCAAAAATAAACAAATGGGACTACATCAAACTAAAAAGCTCTGCATAGTGGAGGAAGCCATCATCAAAACAAAGAGGCAACCAACAGAATGGGCGAAGATACTTGAAAATCACACATCTGATAAGGGGTTACTGTCCAAAATACATAAAGAATCCATACAACTCAACAACAAAAGCTAACTTGGTTAAAAATTGAGCAGAGGCTCTGAATAGACATTTTTCCAAAGACTACGTACAGATGGCCAATAGGCATATGAAAAGGTGCTCATCAATTAATTATTAGGGAAATGCGAATCAAAACCACAATGAGCTACTACCTCACACCTGTTAGAATGGCTATTATCAAAAAGACAAAAAATAACAAGTGTTGGAGAGGACGTGGAGAAAAGAAAACCCATGTGCACCGTTGGTGGAATTGTAAATTGGTGCAGCCACTATGGAAAAGAGCATGGAGATTCCTCAAAAAATTGATAATATCATTACCATATGATCCACTTCTGGGTATTTATCTGAAGAATATAAAACACTAATTCCAAAAGATATATGCATTCCTATGTTCATTGAAACATTATTTACAGTAGCCAAGATATGGAAACAATCTAACTGTCCCTTGATGGATGAATGGATAAAGATGTAGTAAATGTATATAATGGGATATTACTCAGAGCCATAAAATAAAATGAAATCTTGCCATTTGAGACAATAAGGATGGACCTTGAGAGCATAATGCTAAGTAAAATAAGTCAGAAAGAGAAAGACAAATACCGTACAATTTCATTCATATGTAGAATCTTAAAAAAACAAATGAAACAAAACAAAAACCAAAACAAAAAACTTATAGATACAGAGAACAGATTGGTGGTTACCAGAGGGGAAGGGAGTTGGAAGGTGGGCAAATGAGGTAAAGGGGTCAATTACACGGTGATGGATAATAACTAGAACTTTGGGGGCGATCACTCTGTAGTATATACAGATGTCGAATTTTAATATTGTACACCTGAAACATATAATTAAAAAAAAAAAAGCTTAATCCTGTGTTTTCTGATTCCATATCTGTTGCTCTCTTCATTACATTATACTGCTTTTTATTTTATTCCTTCTCTACCTGACTATATTTGGAAGAAAGAACATATCAAAATGTATACTTTGATAGATTTTTTCCACTTCAAAGTAAAATTTAATAGCATTTAACATTATTTCAGCTACTTTCAAATCCACGCTGAGGTGTTTGTACAAATAAGGCCTATAATGTTAAGCCTGAATAAGCACTGCAGTTTTCCAGGTAGGTAATTATGATTTGATGCTTTTCCAAAAGTCTGTTTATTGCTGTCATTGTTGTTGAATACTGTAAAACTCCAGTAATAAACAGTATTGACTGTATCTACTACAAATTAATTATATGTGCCACATTCTATACAGAAATTTTAACATATTTCTTGTACAAAGTTTACAAACATTTTTAAGCACAAAGAGTAGAAACAGCATCTCTGCCCAACCCCTTATCTTCAGAAGCAGGTTCTAATTCAAGAGCTCAGTGATAATGTTATACTTTAAGTGAAATGGCATGAAATCAGGAAACAAAAGATTTGGCTTGACTCACTTCCAGGCTCAGTTCTGCTTGTGATCATGTTACTTTTCTTTTTGTAGGCAAGTGTTTTGCCAGGTACTTTATGTTGTCTTAGGTTGGGTTCCCTAGAAGCAGTGTTTTAGTTTGGAATTCTTTGCATGTTTTCTTAAGGGGATGCTGTCAGAGAAACAGATAAACAAGTAAAGAAATCAGGTTAGGGAGAGTGGAAGGAAGCACACACAAATCTGGAATGTAAATTGAACTTCAGAGCCTGTCTTACCTTGAGTCAAGAAAGCAGGGCTTTTGTACCCTCTGTCCTGGTCAAGGCTTCATTGACTCAGACACCCTGAGATGGTACCTGTGGCCTAAGTCCCAAGCACCTTCCAGTGAGGTGGCCAACAGAACTGATAAAAGTGATCCAGTGGGATCCGGAAGGGCATCGAAAGCTGCTGTCACACCTGTGTACTACCTTATTTCATTTTCAATGCATTTTTGACATCTCACCCACTTTGCAGGAGAGAAGCTGTGGCCTTAAGAGTCTAAACAAGTTGCCTGTAGGGCATATGGTCAGTGAATAGCAGTGCTAGAATAGCCATGCCTGTTGTACCTCCTGTTGATATAGCTCCAAATCATCAACGGAGAAAACATAGAATAGCCTTACAAGATCCAAAACAGATAACAGGTTATGCTGATGACAGATTTGATCACCACTAATAATGACATTATTAGTTTAAAAAGTATGTTTCTGTAACCCAACTTGTTTCTGCAGCGATCTAATTTCCACACCCACCGAAGTCTCTTGAACACTTTCTGTAAGCTCCTTTAACATGTCAAAAGAACTCTTTATGAAATACTTTGCTATCTGAGCTTACCTTCTTTCTACCCTACTCCTTTGATAGCATCATCTAGAGAAGTTGCTTTCACCTCTGGGTGTAACTTTTCCTATTGCTAGGATTCACAAATCCCTCCTTCTTAATTTCTTTCTTTTGTTCCTTTTTAATTTAATTTTTTATAATATAACAGTCTTCTGTGGTTAGAGCTGAGGGTTGAATAATTCCTCTGTTGTCCTGTGCCCTTCTCACAGACAGTACTTTTATCGCTGTAACTACACAGAAACACATGCATGCCTTAGTGGGGGTTATGCCAAAGAAGCACTGACTTGCAATTACAGAAGTGTGGGTTGTAAATAGATCTTGATTCCCATTTGTAGTTACTGTTTCATTGAAGCATAAACAAGATGTCTTGGGAAATGGATGGAGATAAAATAAGCAAGGCAGGCATTCAGAATCACCCAAGCCAGTGCTTCTCATGCACAGCTGCTGCTTGGAGCCCAGGACTTACTCTGACTTGTTAAATAGGACAAGCAAGGTCTATGATTCATTTCCATTTACTCTAATTTTTATTATTTCTTTTATTCTGTTTTTCTTTAGACTTAAATTGCTCTTCTCTTGCTAGTTTCCCAAGGCGGAAATATAGGTTATATACTTTACATCTTCCTTCTTTTCTAATATATGAATTTAATACTCTGAGTACTTTATATATAAATTTCACTCTGAGTACTTTTTCCACTTCATTTCACATTGTTTGATAAGTTGTCATTTTATTTCCATTTAGCTCAAAATGTGTTTATTTTTTTCATTTATTTCACTTAAGTTGGGACTTCTTTGACTTATGTGCTATGTAGAGTTTAATTTTCATATATGAGGCCTGACAACTTTGCGAGATTTGTTACAATGATGTTGCAACCTTTTTTGATATCAGAGGGATTATTTGTTATGAATTTATACCAACTCGACAAACAGGTAACCAACTCTATTATTTGGAAGTGCTGAAAAGGCTGCATGAAAAAGAAGACCTCAACTTTTTGGCAGCAATTCATGGCTCTTGCATCACGACAGTGCATCAGCTCACATGGCATTGTGTGTGAGGGAATTTTTAGCCAGTAAACAAATAACTGTATTGGAACACCCTCCCTACTCACCTGATCTGGCTCCCAATGACTTCTTTCTTTACCAGAAGATAAAGAAAATATTGAAAGGAAGACATTTTGATGACATTCAGTACATCAAGGGTAATACGACAACAGCTCTGATGACCCTTCCAAAAAAAGAGTTCCAAAATTGCTTTGAAGGGTGGACTAGGTGCTGGCGATGGTGCATAGCTTCCCAAGGGGAATCCTTCAAAGGTGACCATAGTGATATTCAGCAATGAGGTATGTAGCACTTTTAGTAGGATGTTCGCCAACTTAATTGTCCAATTTGGTATATTCATAGGGAACATTTTATTACACAGTACCAAGCAAACGTTAGTCATAAATAAAAAGACTGATAAATTTGACTAAATTAAATCCAAAAACAACATGGATGAATCTCAAAGTTACTATGTAGAGCAAAAAAAGCTAGCTACAAAAGAATAATTTAAATGCTCCAATTCAAAGACAACCACCGATAAATCAGATTTTAAAAAATTTAAGTATATGCCGAATAAAGAAGGCATATGTAAAAGAATAGATGCAAAAATATTAAATTTATAAAGAATTGAAAAAGGAAAACCATGCAAATATTAGCCAAAAGAAACCTCTATAACTATAGTAGGTTCCAAACAGCAACACTAATTTTTTTGTGCTAGGAATCAGATCAGTAGTTGCTGGGAGTCACAATGGGCATGGTGGTGGAGAGTGGAGTTTTGAACGCAGAGGGGCAGGAGTGAACATGCTGAGGTGAAGGCAGTGTTTTAAATCTAATTATTTAATGAGGTTAAGCAAACTCATACTGTGTTACTAAGCAATTTTATATCAATAGAAATGCATGCATATGTGGAACATAAAACTTAAATAAGAAGGTTTACTAGCAGTGTGAAAACAATATAAATATCCATTGATAGAAAAGAGATTAATGAAGTATGAAGTTGTGTCACCCCATAATTCATAAGTTGAAGGTACCCCCCCACACACACGTGGTATTTGGAAATATGACCTTTGGGATGTAATTAAGGTTAGATTAAGTCATGCCAGTGTCTCAGTCCCATGGGGGGAGGCGGGCGGCCTTAGGGTTAAGAAAAGACAGTAGCCCTGAATAGAGTTTAAGCTGGGCCAAGGGACCTGCAGACTCAAGGACTGGGCTGGGCGCCTTATCGGGCCTATGCATTAGCTTTTATTACTTAGGTGGGGAAGTAAAGGAGATAAAGCTCGTCAATCTCAAGATCTGTGAATTCCATACATCATAATAGGAAACTGATTCAAGAAAATCACCCTTGCCTGCAGGCAGCTGAACTGTAAGTCTCAGGATGTATGTATTTCCCCAAGGGACAGAATCTATATGCATATGAATAGATGGAGATCACATCATTGAATCTCTTCCCCTGCTTGTGGGGAGGAATGCAGCCACAGAGGCAGAGGCTCTCCTTAGCCGGGGGAAGGTAGGGGGCTGTGACCACCTCTATGAACCCCTTGGATTCTCCTGTTGGTTCCCACTCGATTGCGCCTGGCTTGAGTTGCCCCCCCCCACGTGGGGAATCTTACTCATCATTGGCTGAACAGCCATCTTTCTGGGGCCAAACAGGGAGACATAAGGTGCAAGTACAAAGGTGAAGCAAAGGCCCTGAAAGGATCAGTCTCACAGACTCTCCTTTCTTTAGGGGCAGGTACGAGGGGACAGACGGGTAGGCTGCTACGTGGTCACATCAGTGGGGCCTTCATGATGGTATTAGTAGCCTTACAGAAAGTGAAAGAGAGAGAGAGATCTTTCTATCTGCATGAGCACAGAAGAAAGGCCATGTAAGAATGAAGCAAGAAGGCATCAATCTGGAAGCCAGGAAGACAGCTCTCACCAGGAACCGAATCAGCTGGCACCTTGATCTTGGAATTCCCAGCTCCAGAGCTGTGAGACATAAAGTTCTGTTATTTAAGCGACCCAGTCTGTGGTATTTTGTTATAGTAACCCCAAGTGGGCTAAGAGAGGAACATTGCTGCAAGTGTACTATACAACTCTGGAAATAAAAGAACAAGACAGATACATCTCACAAACATAATATAGAGAAGAAGAGGCCAAACATAAGAGAACCCAGATTATTGACTCCATTTAAATGTATTTCAAAAACTGGTAAAAGTGCATTCTAATATTAGGGAAACATATCTAGATATTAAAACAATAAAAAGTGAAGAATAAATTTTTGTAAAAGTGAGAATAATGATTATCTTTTTGGGAGAAAAAGGAGGTAGTGATTAGGAAAGAACATTAGAGACACTTCTACAACATATGCACTATTTCTTGACTTGATTGTTATTGCATGATGTTCACTTTGTGATGGTTCCTCAAGTTTTATATGTGGGGTGTTTTTTTCTGTGTATCTTATAGTAAAAAGATGAAAAAAGAAAACAGAGGGATAATAAACACAAATTTCAAAATAATAGTTCCTTCAGAAGGAAGGCAGGCTAGGGGAAAAGGGAAGATGCATATATGCAGACTCTTCAAAATATACAAATAATGCTGCATAAACTATTATATATATATATATATATATATATATATATATATATACACACACACACATATATATTAAATATTATATTAAAATAAAAATAAATTTTAAAAATTACATTTATTTGGTTGCGTTTAGACCAAATAATATCTAAGTTCTGTAAGATCATCTGTTTCTTTTAACTCCCACATCTAGTTGAGTAGATTGTTTTAAATTTTCACATTATCAATGAAATGATGCTGTGTCAGAGAAGATGTGTAACTTTCCCAATAGCAAGGAATATGATGATGATGATGATGATGACGATGATGATGATGATGATATTGATGATGATGATAGCTATCATTATTGAGCATTTACTTTGTTTAATTTAAATGCTTCAATACCTCCTTGGAATAACCTGGTTAGGTATGTATTATCCTGCCTTATATGGCAGAAGTGGACATTTCAAAAAAATAAAAAATAAAAATAACAGTTTCATGAGACACAACAAATAAATGGCAAAGCCAGTATATGAAGCTAACAAGTGAAGCTCCTCCCCAGCTCTTAACCAATATACTATAATGAATTTATGCAAATGGATAAGTGTGTGTGTGTGTGTGTGTGTGTGTGTGTGTGAATATTCACTCACATGAATATTACTTCCTTCTAAATGAGCATCTCCCTGCAGTCTCGGACAACCGATTCATAACCTTAGTTCTGTTCTTTGTAGCAGAGTATTCTTCTGAAAGTCACTTACATTTTCTGGTATTAGGTTTCCCAATTAAAAAAAAAAAAGGGGAATGATTCTATCTGACCATGACCACATCACAAGATTCTTTTAAAGACGAATATAATTGCATGTGTATTAGCATTTATCAAATGTAAAAGGCAAGAAATATAAACTAGCATCATGATAATAATTATCTCCTGGTGTGAAATTACATTTGATTTATATACCATATATATATATATATATATATATATATATATATATATACACACACACACATATATATGTACATATATGTGTGCATATATATATATATATAAATATCTGAAAGAAATACTCTTATGAGGTTAATAAACTATGCCACAGTCTTCCAATGGATTCAGATATAATCATTAATATGACATATAAACAATATACTTGACATGAAAATACTAATAATCATATTTCTTGATTTTCTTCACTACATATTTCGCCTTCAAGGTATTTTAGCACTTTATAAAAACCATTACAATTTTAACTCTAGTGATTGTGCATTGTGAATTAACTTTAGAATTAGAAGGTTTTTCTTGATAATGTACGGGTTGAATTATGATGTCTTCTAAGAGAAAATGCATTAGTCTATAGAAAATTATTCTCAGGCTATATGAAGTGTGTCTTTCTTTTCCGAAGTAGAGTTGATTTTATTCAATATAGCATATCTCAGTGCTTTTAAAATCCAGGGGGAAATTATATTTTAAATTACTTAAGGGAAAAAGCAGTATTGCTTGACATCAAGGATTAACTGCTCCTGCATAAGTTAATCTGTTGTTAAGATGTGAAATATCAGTAGGCTGATTTGGATCTCTGACATTACAGCTCAAATGTCATAAGTATATTTTGTGACCATTATGCAAATGATGACCCAGAATTAATAAGCCAGAGAATATTAATGAAACAAATATAACATTTTAAATTAATTTATCTAATAATCTAGAAACTCCTACCTTTTAAATGATAGTCTAGGAAAGTCTATCTGTTTCCTAGAGTAACAGTAAATAATAAAAGACGGGCCGGCCCGGTGGCTCAGGCGGTTAGAGCTCCATGCTCCTAACTCCGAAGGCTGCCGGTTCGATTACCACATGGGCCAGTGGGCTCTCAACCAAAAGGTTGCCAGTTCAATCCCTCGAGTCCCGCAAGGGATGGTGGGCAGCACCCCCTGCAACTAAGATTGAACATAGCACCTTGAGCTGAGCTGCCGCTGAGCTCCCGGATGGCTCAGTTGATTGGAATGCATACTCTCAACCACAAGGTTGCCGGTTCAACTCCCACAAGGGATGGTGGGCTGTGCCCCCTGCAACTAGAAAATGGCAACTGGACCTGGAGCTGAGCTGTGCCCTCCACAACTAAGAGTGAAAGGACAACAACTTGACTTGGGGAAAAAAAAAAAAAGGCATGGAAGTACACACTGTTCCCCAATAAAGTCCTGTAAAAAAAATAAATAAATAAAAAATAATAAAAGTAAAAGACATATCTTTAAATACCAATTGAAAAAGTATATATAAAGCCCCTTCTATGTGTAAGAAACTGTGCTGGACATGGTGAGGAAAAAGATGTATAAGACAGAGTTTTTCTCCTTCAGTGGTTTGGGGAACCAAGCTCAAATAAAGCGGACCATGCTATGTTAAATGCTCTGAGGATACGAAAGCTAGACAACATAATTCCAGTTGAAGAGATTAAGGAAGAACCATTTATCCAAACACATGTAATCTCTGTTTATTTTACCTAAACATATATATGAACCATATTTACCATAAGTTTGTGTTCACAAAACCCTCGTGTGTTCGTAAAATTATCTGGAGTCTCACCTTGATAAAAAGAAAATTCACCTCTGTATTCCTGTGTAAAATAAGTAGTTTAAACTAGATGATTATTCTAGGTTATCTTCCAGCCCCTAGACTCTTTAAAAATTAGACATTTTAGCACATTACTTAACATGAGTTTTTACCCAGGTGGATAATTAAGAAAACTTCTTACTGACTTTTTCTAAAATATAATTTTAAAAAATGCCAGCCTTATTTTTATATAAAAAATTCTGATAATTATCTACTATGCATATTATGAATTATCAGTTATTTTTGGAAAAATAATTAGAACATGGAGATATGATGTGGTTTCAATAACACAATTGAGAAAATTAATGGACTAATATATGGGTAATTTACCTGAATTTTATTTTTTGATAATTATTGGTACTAAAAAAATAATAATAATACAAAAATAAATTTGCATAGTCTTTTATAGAGGAAACCACTAAATAAAGTTCAGTTTAATGAATGACTTGCCTAAGGCAACCAGGTAATAAATACCACAGTCACGACCAAGAATTCATTCTTTTGGCTCCAACTGCCATGCTGTTTCCACTTCCCTATGCTATGGTTTCATTTGTATTCATGAACTAAGTCAGAAAATACACTCAGCCATAGTTTCTACTCAACTAATATGGATCTTTTACAAAAATACAACTATTGCCCTTGTCATTAAAACCACCAAATAACAAGTATTTAAAAAACATACATTATGTGTCAGTCAACTGGGAAAGAGATTTAGAAAACATTACCTAACTGAAATGCAAGCATTCATGAAATTCAAGGTAAGCGGGATACAGGGGTGGGAGGAGCCTATAAAAATCAGAAGATGGCCAGAAACAGTATGTGAATTAAAACCCTTCACAAAACCCTTCACTTACTTTTTACTTAGACTTTAAATCAGGATGCTAATTCATTTTTGAAGACTATAGTTTAGATAAACAAATTATGAAGGAACAGTGGGGCCAAACTAGAAGTAAGCACCCCCTCCAAAAAAATAATAATAATAATACCACGTGACAGCTTGCTATTGCTGTTGAAATTCCATTAAACCAACTTTAACTAAATTGAAGCTGAAATAGAATACAAAACAGGAAGTAGTTATTTAAAAAGCATAGCAACCATGGGCCATTTTGGTTATTGCAAAATAGTACAATGCATATGTTTACTTTCATGACCATACATATTGTATAAAATAATACCAAACTGTGTAGATTCTGAAGAACACATTTCCAGCATACTTGAAAACTAGTGCCTAGTAATTTTCAAATGCAAAATGTGTCTGTGAGAAAAACTGTTTAAATAATATGTTCTTTGCATTTCCAGTGAAATTACAGAAAACACAGCTTCTAAAACATAATTTTAAAAAGAGTAATGGAAAACTATTATTGAAAGAAGTATAGTATGGAAAGGGAAAAAAACAGTAACTTTAGGGCTGGAGAAATTGAGCAGATACCACCCTGACCTAGTGATCAAGGTTAATCATCCTCATCATTAATCTTGCTGATATTAAGAACTTCTTGACATGTTGTCATGAGAACACTATTTTATCTCTGTGGTTATTCCTCAAAAATTATAACCCCAGTCTAATTATAAGCAAACATCAGACAAATCCAAGTTGAGAGACATTTTATAAAATACTTGACTAATTGTCTTTAAAAGTGTGAACAGTCTGAAAAACAAGGAAAGGCTGAGCAACTGTGAGGGTCGGAGCCAACTACAGAGCCATTACAACTGAATGTAATCCTGAGATAGATCCCAGGATAGACAACAAAGACTTAGTGGAAAAACTATTTTAATCCAAACCAAGTCCTTAATTTGGTAACAGTGCCATACCAATGTTAATTTCTTAGTTGGGGTGTATATATTGTGATTATGTAAGACATTAATACAATGGATGAGAAGATGATTGAAAGACATGCGGAACTCTCTACAGTAGTTTTGCAACTCTGCTATAAATCTGAAATTATTTCAAAATAATTGTTAAAATTTTTTAAAAGATATGACATGAAGGAAAATATTGGGATATTGAGTTAGGTAATGGAATGGACAGTAAAGTACACGAATAGAAGGAAAAATGATGAAATGTACTTCATCAAGATTAAACAGTTTTTTCTTTAAAAAATATAGTTAAGAAAATAAAAAAGGTGATCCATGGATTTAGGAAAACCTTTTGTAAAACATATCAAACAAAACATATACAGAATATATAAGAATCTCTTATGATTGAAAAAATACATACAAAAATATTTACAGAAACACTTCACAAAAAAGATATAGGGATAATTAATGAGCATGTGTAAGATGCTTAACATCACTAGTCATCAAGGAGATGCAAATTAAGATCATATGAGATTCCACTAATACTGGAATGGCTAAAGTAAAAAGACTAACAATACCTAGAATAGTGTAGGATGTGGAGAAATAGAACTCTTATTTATCAATGGTGAGTATGCAATTGGCACAATCACTTTGGATAAAAGTATGGAATTACTTTACAATGTTTATCATATATTTTTCATATGCCCTAGCGATTACCATCCAGCAGAAATGAAATTATGTATCCACACAGAAATAGATATGTGAATGTTCATCATAATATTATTCATTATAGCTCTAAATTAAAAAAAAACATCTTTCAACTAATGAATGGATAAACAAATTGTGGTTTATCTGTGCAATAGAATGCTACTCAATAATAAAAAATAAAATATTAGTGCACTGAATACATGGACAAATCTCAAAAACATCATGCTACAACTGAAGTTAAATACAAAAGACTATGTGTGTGGATCAATTTATATAAAATTCCAGAAAATACAAACCTATAGTGATAGAAAGTAGATTACTGTTGTGAGGGGCTGGGATTAAGGATTAGATCTTAAAGCAAGCTTTTCAGGGCAAAGGGACTATTCTAGATTTTAATTATCATAGTGTTTACACAATTATATACAATTACGAAAACATACCATATTTTGCCACGTATAATGTGCACATTTTTGCCCAAATTTGTGAGAGAAAAAATAAGGATGTGCATTATATATGGGTAGTACTAAATCTGTATCTATATAAATGTTTTTATTTCTTTTATTTATGCTTATGAGTTAAAAGTGTAATAAATGAATAAATAAAAATAAATGCTAAGATTCCTTTATAATACAAAAACAAGTACCTAAATATAAACAAATAAAAATTTGAATTAAAAAATTGAAACAAAATATTTTTCCCCTGAAAGTAGGCCAAAAACAAGGGTGTGCATTATACACAGCAAATCAAGCTGTATACAGTATCAAGCTGTATACTTCTAATTGACAAAATATATTGTAAATCAAACCTTAATAATAAAAAAAGAGAAAAAAATGATGTAAAAAGCCTCCTCCCAAAATTGATAAAATGTGAGCTATCAAACAGTAAGGCAATAGGGGTTTATAGCATAAAAATACTAATTCCAGAAGGAAAAAGGCAGTTGGAGGCAGGACATTTCAGGATCATCTCAACAATCCCATGATCCCAGGTCCATCTCTCTGCAATTGTTTTGACCTCAGGATAGTTGTGGACATCAGACATCCTGTTCTCATGCAGTTCTATAAAAGTCAGGAAGAGGGGACTATATTAGCATCTTATTGCTGCCATAACAAATTACCACAAATTTAATAATCTAAGCAAAACAGATTTATAATTTTTCAGTTCTGCTGTTTAGAACTCCGATACATTTGACTGTGCTAGAATCAAAATGCAAGCCAGGGCACTTTCCTTTCTGGGGGCTGTTAGGGAGCATCCTTGTACTTGCCTTTCCAGCTTCTAGAGGTTGCCTGCATTCCTTGGCTCATGGCCACTTCCTTCTTTAAAGCCAGCAAATGGCAGGGTGAGTCCTTCCAACATCGGACCTCAAGGACCCTTATTCTGTCATCACATCTCTCTCTGACCCAAGCTAGGAAAGTTTCTCTGAGTTTGAAAACTCTTGTGATTAGATTGGATCCTCCTGGATAGTCAAGAATAATCTCTTCATGTCCAAGTCATACCTTTAATTATACCTGCAAAGCCCCTTCTGTCATGTAAGGTAACATATTCACAGATTCCAGGGATTAGGACAAGGGCATTTTTGGAAGATCATTATTCTGCCTACCAACAGGGGGTTGCAAGTTGTTGAACAAATTCTTTTAAACTACCTCTTACATTTAATCAGAGAGGTGATATATTCCCTAAAAGCCTCAGGCAGACTTTCCCTTATAATTAATGTACTGGAACTATGGATCTGGTACCCTAAATGTAATAGACATGGAGAAAGTAATGATCTAGAAGGTTGTATACTTCAGAAGTGAGATCTGGGCTACATACACAGATTTGAAAATATGGAATACTTTAAGGATATACGTGTGTCAGGGAAGTTGATGGCAAGAGTTTGGAAGGAATATAACCAGGAGATTGGGCAGCAGACATGTGGTGTTGGAGATCATAAAAAACTAAGGGAAGGTCAGCGCAAGTGGGAAGTCAGAAGCTAGGTAGGTCTGGAATAGCAAGAGTATAAAAAAACACATTCAGTGGCTTGACAAGGCCAGAGGCCACCAGGGAACCTGTGGTAATAATCTAAGTAACTCTGAAAAATCAGGGATTTAAAAAAAAAAAAAAAAAAGGCAGAGGACAGAAACAATGCCAGTAATTACATCACTGTACATTCATACAGTACTTTAAATGTTTTATAATTTCTGATTCTCTTCCATTTTTTCTCATCTAAACGAGTATACAATGTGCCGTGCAAGCCGCTATCTCTCCTTGTTGCTTATTTTAGAAGTTTGTATCTGTTTCCTGTAAGGCAGGAGCCTGATATTTGTAGACAGGTAATTGTAAATTGAAAATCACTACTGCTAAAATGGCGGCTAAACATGAACAGCCTCAGAAGCATGCCTTTCACCATAAGAGAATCAGCAGCATTGAAAGGTGTGAGATCTATGTAACTTTTCTGCTGAAGAAAACCCTGGAGCATCTTTTCGGTTGTTATTGCTGTTTTAGTTTAACTGAATCTTACTTTGCATATGGGTCCAAAACATCCTTTTTGTTCACTTAACAATATAACATGGTCTTCTTTCCATATCAATCCATATAATGCTGTTTCTTCTTAATGGAATCTGCACTTCTAATTCTTGCTAAAAATTCTGCCTGAAAGCCCCTTTCATATTCTGATTTATGCATTAAGAACAGTGTGAACCATTCAGTTCTCAATGGGCTTGCATTTGGGGACGTTTCAGAAACTATCTGGACTTCTCTGTCATGTTTTATTAACATTGACTCCCAGCATTATATTAGAATAGATTTTATTTTCTCTTTATGTCAATTACATTGACTGACAGTCTGCAATGAGTTTCCTAGTAACACCTAGGGGATGCTTAGGTTTCCTACTTTTACTATTCTTCAAAATATTGAGAACCTGTCACTAAAAGTCACTTTTCTTTCTTTTCTGCTGATGAAGACAATTTTACTTTTAACCCCACATATAATTTGCCAAATACAATAAGGCTTTAGATTATGCAACTGCCTGACATCATGGATTTTTAAAGAGTTTCTTTTTTTCCCCT
This sequence comes from Rhinolophus sinicus, assembly GCF_036562045.2. Lineage (NCBI taxonomy): Eukaryota > Metazoa > Chordata > Mammalia > Chiroptera > Rhinolophidae > Rhinolophus > Rhinolophus sinicus. Next base: position 41,501,037 of record NC_133764.1, on the reverse strand, counting down.
GGTAATACTCTTGAATACTCTGTGGGAGGTAGTTAAGATTATTCATTAATTCGATCATGGCTATTTCTTCTGTCTGCATGAAGCCAAATTACTTGTTTTAAAGCATAGATATTAAATGATTATTCATGGCATTGCTCCAAAAATACAGGCTTTAGGCTCAGATGCAGGTTTCCTAGGCATAGACTTAGTCATAGATAATTGATTTGTACAAATCTATAAATATTTATCCTGGAAGTGAGTTGAGTGGATCAGTACACAAAGAATTTACTTTGGTAATAATTTGAGACAACCTACAAATTTGTTCCCTGGTGGCCTGGAGTGTTTCAAATATTAATCAACGTAGCCCTTTACTCCTGCTCTCAGAATCTACTTCTGCCACAACCATCCCCATATCCATTTGCAGACCATAACATAATTCCCTTTTCTGTTGAATTGACACATTGCTAGCAATTTATTCTTTTATCCTACGCTGTGGACCTTGTTTAACTAATTTGCCCATCATTGAGGGTTAGAAACCTCATGACTTAGGCTCAAAAGAAGAAATGATTTTCAGAAAAGGAAAGAAGAGATCATAGAGGAAATACATCTGTAGGTATATTGAAAAATATTCTAGAAATATGCAGTACGCTATACAATGCTAAGGCAAGTTATTGCTCAATCAATGTGATGTTCTTTCCCCATTTTAGTTTGTCTGCTAATACAGAGCACAACTCTGAAACCAGACCACCGAGTTTAAACTTCATGAGTGGAGTGAAGTTAGGCAAATTACTGTAACTGATCTGTGACTCACTTTCCTCATCCAAAAGAAAGATTCAGAATAGTGTACAATCCCATAGTACTTTTATGAGGAATAAGGTATAACTAGATTATTATATGCAAAACACTTAGGACAGTGCCTATAATATAGTAAGCACTTATTAATCCTTATTGCATGCAGTTAACATAAAAATTGTTTTTGTCAGAATACTCCAGAATATTTTTCTTTTTACTTTTCAATTCATATTATTTTGAACTTAACTTGACACTTTTGACAAAAGGAAGTATAGCTTTCTAAGTGTTTGATAATTATAAAATGCAGGGGTTTGCACAATGCTTAAGTTAATGTTTCCCATTTCTCACCTCTGTCTCTCAGAAGCATTCTCCATCATTCTCTGCCTCGCCTTGTGCGAAGAGATTTTGAACACTGTGGAACACATCACCAGAACGCTCTCATACGTTAGCCGCCCCTTATGTCTGGCAAGTGAAATTCAGTCACCAGAGCAGATCAGAAACATGGAAGACAGGAAGGTTGGGTATTTCCTCTCCTACTTCTTCCTTTGCTTAGCACTGTCTTTGGCAAGCAGTGCCCCATCAAGACTAGGATCTACCACCCTTTCCACAGCTCCAACTCTGACTGTTTCCTCGGACACTTTTTCTTAATGCATCTTTTGCTCTACAGGTGAAACCAGCTTCTCAAGCTGTTGGTTTTATAGAGTTTTAATATCCACAATATTGCCTGCATGAAGCAGTCTTTTACAAGTTATTTTAAGTTATCTGGGAATAATTATATCTCTAATAATCTATTTTAACATAGTGTGATCTATTTACTTTCACATTATAGTACCAAAACTTATAGGTAAGTGATTTTTAAATATGTGAACCAATATGCTTTCCAATTGCCAGACACTATCTGAAAAAATGTAAAGACCATGTCCTGTTCCAACCACCATAGCTAGAAGATATATTTGCAGCCAACACATCCTTCAAGTATAAGTGTCATATTAATGATATTTATTATGATTTATAGTTATGCATTCAGGTCATCCTGGCAAAGGCATAGGCCCAAGTGTCACTCTAATGAAATATATAATGAGAACATAAACCCACTTACAGAAATGGGAAAGAATAGGTAGTCAGTAGTAGAGTATCCAGCAGGCATGATAGTCCATGGGTGGTAATCCTGAGAGAAGTTTGGTATCTTGGGGAAGGAAAAAAATGTATATATATACATATATACATATATACATACACACACACATATGGAGAGAGAGAGAGAGAGAACATATTGTCCATCTTTAATATGATAACCCTTTGTAGTCTCTGACCACTTGTCATACATATATATTGATTATACATGACAAGTGCTCAGAGACTACAAAGGGTTATCATATTAAAGATGGACAACATATTTTTAAAAAGAGTGGCAGGAAAATAGTCCAAGAAAAATCTGTTGGCAGATCCCAGAAGTACACCCATGAAAGAGCAGATCCAGCCTCTGGAATTTAGGAGGAGGTTGTCAAAGGGCAATGTGGAATGTTCATATTCCAAAGGAAGGAACATAGGGCATGTGAACACAGTGGGATCCACTTTCCAGAACTGGGATTTAAGAGTCAAGCTTGGTCAATACTAGGTGAGAGATTGATCTTACCTGTGTATAACATGTTTAAAATTGTGTGTGTTTTTTTTTTTATTATTTTAAATTCTATATTGCTGCATATGATAAAGAAAAAGTGGTCACATTATAAGTGTGAAGTAAAATAAATGATCAAAAAGTAAATATCCCCAACTAATATCCACCCAAGTCAAGAAATAGAACATTCCCAGCATCCCAGAAACCTCCCTTCTGCTTCTCACCAATCATGACCAACTGTCAACATCCTAACATCAAGTCATACAAATTGGGTCAGCCTTTCTTTTTAACTTCATATAAATGCATTCCTAAAATATATATTTGTCTGTAGCTTCTTTTACTCAGCATTACATGTGTGATATTCATCCATTGCATTGCATACAGCCGCAGTTCATTTATATTCAGTATCACATGTGATTCCTTTTTCTGACTATACTGCATTACAAATTTATTGATACATTTTTTTATTCATTCTACTACTGATGGATACTTTTTTTCCAGCTTGGGGCTATTAAGAATAATTTTTTTTATGAAATTATATTACATGTATTTTGATCCAGTTACACTTGAATATATATTGAATTACATGTATACAATGGTTGGGTCCTAGCATCTGTAGTACCTAGCATCTGACAAACCACTTTCAAAGAGAATGTACTGGTTTCTGTTCCCACCACAGTACGTGAATATTATTGATCCACCTCCGTGTGGGGACTCTGCTGTCAGTCTTTTTTTTTACTTTGATGAGGCATTCTGATGAGTTTATCGTGGTATCATTGAACTTTTAATAAACATTTATCAAATAGTTAATGAGATTGAACAACTTTTCATAGTTTTTTGGGGCATTTGGTTCCTGTTCTGTTTTTCAAAGTTCCTGCACAAATCACTTAACACATTTTTCTGTTCTGTTGCCTGTGGTTTCTTTACTGATTAGTGTAAGTTCTATATATGAGTGCTGCATATAAAAACTTTGTCATTTATATGTGCTAAAATATATATTTTTACCATTCTGTATCTTACCTTTGTGTCTTCTTAATAGTGTAGTCTAATGAACAGACATCTTCAATTTAAATATAGTCCAATTTCTCAACTTTTTCTTATGGTGAGAATAAAAAGTTGTATTCTCCAAGTTTAAAAAAAGAAAGTGGAAAACATACTATTATTTAACCCTGGATTCAAGCACTCAGCAAATAAACAAGAGCCTGTTTAACCTGCTCCAATCATGAAGAATTCTGTTTAGATATGCTTATTTCTGAATGTTCCTAAAAGTCCCATATTTCTCCTGCTCTATTACTTTTGTTTGCAAAGGCAGCCCATCCTTGAATGTTGTGCTTCCCCAAAAAGTCTACATAAGATTAACTCTCTGTTTGTTCTGCAAAGACAGTTCTCCCTTGCCGGGAAAGTCATAAATTCAGCTTGGTTTCAGGTATACTTGAGGAGTAAGCACTTCCCTCAGCAATACAAAACAAGCACTTATTGGGACTTGTTTAAGAAATCTGACAAGTATAAAAGTTAGTGTTCACCCAGAGCACTGCTAGAAGCAGAGAGGAAGAACAATTATATTTAGGATCGCTATACTGAGTGACACAAAAGAGGTGTGCAAAAGAGAGCTTCCCATTTCTAACTCTACACCAAGAAATTCTTGTACAATGAAGTGAAGTGTGATAGGGAAGGTATATAATTTGTTCTTCAAACTGGAGCACATTTAGACAGAAAGGAAGCCCTAGCCATAACTACAGTGTATCCATAAGCATAAACTGGGACTGTTCCTGGAAATCTGGAGCTTATGCCCCAATTAATTATAGAATTTCATATAAAAATTCTTATCTGTTTTCCTTTCCGTTTTAACTAATCATGGAGGTTCTTTTCATTAGACCAGAGGCCCACCTAATGAATCTGTTTGGCCCCTTCCCCTGGTCTCCATCCCAGTTCTTAATTAACCTTCTAAGCATGTATCTATGTGTAAAAGAACTTGACTACTCTGACCATGCCAGGTTTATGAAGAAATAGAAATCACTTAAAAGCCAGTAAGATACATTTGTTGATATTGAGCGACATCAAGAGCTCTTAACCAGAAAAAAAAAAAAAAAAAAGAACATTTTAACCTCCTTATAATTCCAGCCCCAATACTATGCTTCTGTCTTAGGTCTTGACCAGTTATGAGTGTTTCTTTACACCCTCTTCTCAGGATTTGTAAAGATACTTGAGTTTTCAGAGAGGAGTTTCATGGTAGTTCTATTTCATACGTTTTTATTGTGTTTACTTTTATACTTCATACAATTTATGTTTATAATTTTGTCATTGTCACAAAGTGACAAAACTTTTTAAACAATTTCCAGGACTTGTTCTGAATGGAACTGAGATTGACAAAATGGCGTAAGCCATACTCTCCAGTTTATGAAACTCTGTTATTGTATTTTTGTGAATACATTTATATTTCAGATTCTTTATTATTCTTTTCCTTTGCTTCTCATAGGCACAAGTATCTCTATATTTGAATGATGTCCTTCATTATTATTGTCCATAGTGGTGGCCATGGAAATATATCATTAAGATCTGTATTCAGGAGAACCTACTAAAGGAAGTACAGCTGATTGATACCTTCCTGCTACCCCCTATTAGGTCCATCATAACCTTCATCACACACAGATTGCCCTGGGTTTCTTCCATGTACTGACAGAACATGGAGGGCTGTTAATCCTGGACCATTTCCGAAGGTGCTAATGACAGCACTTTTGCTTGGGGACTTCCCATCTGCCTGTGATCAGGAACCTTCTTACACCACTTTTTATCCCCCTCACCTTTCGCAGGAACCAACTTGTGTCACAGTCTGACAACTCTCCCCGAAGCACCTGTATACCCCTTTCTTAATGTTCACCGATATTTTATCAATAATTCCCATATAACTTTAATCTCTTCTTGGCTTCTGGCTCTTGGAAGATCAGAACTGACAGTTAACAGGGAAGAGACAGAAATCAGAAAAGCTTGTACTGTTTTATGACCATGTGAGTTTTATTTATATAAATGATGTATTGCTGTAGGTTACTTTTAGAATACTTTAATTATTTTTTCTGCTAACTATGGTTTTGGGGGGAATTTATCTCTTTTCATTTTTTTTCTGACCAATATGGACTATTCTGACATATGAATATATTACATGTTGCTTTTCATTCCCCTTTCCATGAATCACTAAGCTTTTTCTGGTCTTTGCTACCATAAAACATATCACCATAAATATTCTAGTTAGTTTCTTCTTGAGAACTGGGGAAAGAGTTTTTCTGGGGTATTTGTACAATTGATTGTAGAAATAATTGATTGTTTGTAAGGTATGTACTCAGTGTCTATAAATGTTTCAAACAGCTTCCACAAATGGCTGCATCAGTTGAAACTCCCACCAGCAGTGTGGGGGGTCCCCTTTGCCCCCATTCTTACTATCATTTGCCATTATTTCCTTTCCCAATTTTTGCCAGTCTGATGAGTGATACATCAAACTGCGTCTCTTTGATGAATACTGAAGCTGAGAATCTATTCATAAATAGATTAGCCATTTGGGATGTCATTTCTGTGAGTTACTAACTCATTCCCTTTATTATTTATATTCTACTAGATTTCCTATGATTTTAACCTCATAATACCAAATTAATTTTCCCTTTTAATTGAATCTTTTTGGTGTGTGTGTGTGTGTGTGTGTGTGTGTGTGTGTGTGTGCGCGTGCATGCCCATGATGTACACAGATGTCATTTTGTGCTTGTTATAACCGGTTTATTAAAGTCTAACTGGCACTTAACATATTGTGCGTAAAATATAGAATTTGACCACTATTGACATATGTGTGTACCCAAAACATTCCTTCTTTATCACTACCAGTTCACATTCCAACTTTGCTTTGTCCTCTATTTCTCTCATTTTCAATCTCTTTATAGGTTTCTTATGATTCCTTCCAGGCAGAAGTGTTATTTCCTTTAATGTTAATTTTATTGAGGAATATGGAGGACTACTATCCTATTTCCTAGAATAATACTTCATCTAGAGTACATTCTCTAGGTCAATTTTTATATCTTTTTTGTGTTTTTAAAAGTTATCTCCCATAGGTTTGATTTATTTTATTTTTATGCATTTAAAAAATTGTTCTCCAAAAGACACTGTTAACAAAATCAAAAAAAGATATGGCACCAGTGAAAGAAAATATTTCCAAAACACATATTTGAAAAGGGACTTATGTCCAGAATATATATTTTAAAACGCTTGAAATTCATTGACAAGAAAAGAAAAAATGACCCAATAACAATTGACATAAAATGTGAACAAACACTTCACAAAGGAAGATAGAGATGGAAAATGAGCACATGAAAACTGTTCAACATCAATAGTCATTAGGGAAATGCAAATTAAAATCACAATGAGATTTCACTACACATTTACTAGAAAGGCTGAAATTAAACTAAAACAGAAGGCAATACAAAGTGTTGACAAGGAGGTAACACAATTGGAGCTCTCATACACTGTTAGGCGAATGAAAAATGTATTCAACAATAAAAAGAAACCAACTCCAGATACATGCTACAAAAATGAATGAAGTCCAAAAAATGCTAAGGAACGAAGCCAAAACTCAAAAAGCTACTACTAAATGTTTCCATTTATATTGTATTCTAGAAAATGCAAAGTATAGGAACAGATTTTGGATCATTAGTCGAAGGGGCTAGGAGTGATGGATGAGGAGGGCTGACTACAAAAGTAATGGGATAATTTTGAGGGGGTGATGGAAATATTTTATGTCTTAAGGATGTTAGCTGATATATATAACTGATTACTTTTATCAAACCTCATGGAATTTCACCCCCCCCACCCCCAGTAAACAGTAAAAAAAAATGAGTTTTACTGTTGTAAATTACATTATTAGTAAGGTCGACTTAATAAAAATGTATGTTGTGAAAGCTGCTCTGGGAGTTCGTCCCTCCTCACCTCTTCTTGATGTGTCTTACTTCATAGTCTCCAATTAAATTTCTATTTGTTTACCTGTTTGTTTGTCAGTCTCCCTATTGGAATGCAAGTTCCTCAGGGACACTCCTTGTTTATTATGATATTCCTGGAGTGGACACTAGTACATGGCACCCAGGAGGTGCACCTGTGTGAAGTTTTTAGTTCAATAAATGAATTCTTTAGAGTTGAACTTTCACTGTTCAATTGTTTTTTTAATCAACAACTACTAAAATGGGAGCAATTTTTTTTTTTTTTTTTGCTTCCAACTTGGTTTCACCTCCAGAATGAAAATAAAATAAAAAAATCAATAAATAAAATGAGTTACTTTTCTAGGGTGGAGTGGGGGGACCCCGGCAGCCTTGTCCTCCTGTCATACGTATTGTGAAACTGGGCCCCTAAAGAAACTTACCTTCTTCTGTGGCCATATCCTTCCTCTAAATGCATATCTTTCTAATAAAGGATGACTATTGGGACCTTGTATAAACTCTCACTTTTAGGGAAATTAGCACTGTTTTATAGATCTGAAAAATGTGTTTTCAAGATTCAGTTTTCTTCTCCAAACAGTATGCCCAATATTACCTACTCTTCAGGCTTGTGGTAAGAATTAAATGAAAAGGGTATATATAATGTGCCAGGTCCAATGCTTGGCCAGAAGTATTATTCAATACAGATATTTCTTCAAAGAATATTCAATATATATTTGCTACTTCCAAAAACTGTCTCTTTTTACAAAACAAAATAATGCCATTAAATATTGGAAGAGGAAATTCAGTATTCTTTGTCAAAATTTCTAAATAGTTAAGACTTTTATTTTCTTTCTCATGACTTTGCTAAACAAAGTCCGATGTTTTCTGTGCAGCATGTGAAATCCAAGAACAATTTTTTTGTACTGATTAATTGGCATTTTAATTCTTTCTTGTATTATTATTGATTCTTTGCTATAGATATGTTCTACCCCCAGCTAACCACCTCCACCCCCTACTTCACACTTTAAGCTCCTCAAGTGTAAGAACTCTGCATTATATTTCTTTGACTCTTGACCTTAGTACTTTGCATATTGTAGATTTTTCATAAACATATTGACTTGTTGACCAAGCTGTGGTTAGGAGCTCAGTTATTTATACATTCCGAAATTGATAGTCAAAAGAGGATGAATAGCAAAAACAAAAGTAAACTTCCACTAATTTTAAAGTTTTCTTCAACATTTATCTTAATTCATTTTTTAAGATAACATTTAGTAAGCACATCTAGGAGATTTTCCCCTGTAGTCAATTTAATGTGTGAGTCCCCTTGACACTGTGAATAATTATTCATGCAGTAAAGACAGGTCGACCTCTTGTTGGAAAGGGCAGCTGGCTCGTTTTTCTTTTCTTGCCTAGCCTAATTCTACTTTGGTCTCAGGGAATGAGGAATGGTTTTTTACAAAGAATGGAACACTGTATGTTGTCCCAAGTTCTACAACTTAAAAATCCAAAGATTAAAAAAAAAAGTAAAGAATGGAAAGGTAAATTTTATAATCTTCCTTTCCTGTTTTTCACTCTTCTCAGATATGGTTTGCTTTGTTTTGTTTTGTTTTGTTTTGTTTGAAGTTACCCTGGACCTGAATATAAAGTACTAATTCCCAGAAAGTAGTGCCTGAAAGTTAAGGTTGAACTTTATTTTCAAAATAATATATATTTTTTAAATTCTGGATCTACATGTATGATCCGAAATTGATTACCTCTGTATCACTTCTGTGAGATCCTGTATGCTGGGAATTGCCTTCTTTGGCCATGTATACTTGTCTTCAGACTTGAGGTCAGGATCAAAAGAGGTGGGCATATAATATATCTCAGACAAGTGCTTGACAATGTAATTCAATGACTATCAATCCTTACTCCTCAATCCTGTTCCCCAGCTCTGTTTTCCTGGATGTCCTTCCTCAAATTCATATACAGTCAGTGTTCAAGTCATGTAATTATGAAGTTTACCTATATGTCTACTCATGTGAGAGGTTGCATACACACAAAGGACAATAGATAGACCATATTTGACAATAGAGCTCTGACTGACATCTCTGCACTAAACAACGCAGAAAGCCAAACCACAACTTCTACAGCAAGCAGTTCAGGAAGCTAAACTAAAACCTTGGTAGCAATCAGCCAAGAATAGTCAGGAGTTGCCAACTTTCCTAATGTTTGCCTCTGCTTATGACTAACCAGAGAAAGCCAAATATGCTCTTTGATACAATCACATTGGATGCCCCACTTTTGTTAGCCTGCCTCCAGCTTCCCCATGCCCACAATTTCTAATTAGAACATACCTGAAACCTTCCATTTTTTTTCATTATAAAGTTTTCCCATTTGTTATCTATCTTTGAGTGTCTGCCAAATGCAAGTGATTATGGCCGACTCTTGCTATAGCAAGCTCTGAATAGCCTCTCTTTGTTTTCATTCAGTGGTCTTCATTTATTTCCATGCACGGTTCATTTGAACTTTGTCATATTTTAACTTTGAAAATTATGGTAACTTCTTATTGTTTTCATCTCCATTTTTTTTTTAAGCTGCCACAATATTCTGCTCTTGTATACTTTTACAAATTTGGTATTTCAGCACTTAATCCAATTGTGTCAGTCTCTACTCAAATGTTTACACATGCTCCTCATTTCCTGGAAGACAAATACAAACTGTTTTATGTGACCATAAGACTCCATTTAGTGTCATCTAAGTTGCCTTTTTCATCATTTCCATTTATTCCTTGCAATTCAAGAATACTGAACTACTTATAATTCCATGTTTGTGCCAAGACAAGTTGGTATTTTCATTCCTTTCCATTTGCTAAACCTTTTCCTTCAAATGATTTCTCTTAGCTTTCACTTAACATACTAACTCATTCTTTCATTCTCAAACCAGTTCTAACCATTGGTAATCTTTCTTATTTTCTTCAAGAAAATGTAAACACCATATGTAGTTTAGTTATCATTATTATAACAAATGCCATATAATGTTGTACTGGATATTTAGATATTTGCTTTTTTTCTAACTTTTTAGATTAAAAAGAGAGTTCATTTTTCTCTTTACTTTTGTATTCCCAGGGCATGGCACTTGATAGATGCTCTAAAACTGTTAGTTGAAACAGCGCAGGTACTGAGAGATGCTTAGGGACCTGTCCAATAGAGCCAACTGCTCTCTCTCTCTCTCTCTTTTTTTTAATTTCCAAAAGAGTTTGGATTTATTTTTATATGGAGAATTCTATTATAAATTGCTCCTTTTTAAAGCACACACAAAAAAAGGGACAAAAAAGCCCCACATCAAGTTTGTTACAAATTTTGACCACAAATTGTCTAATGTCCTGAAAGACTACTTTTAAATGCCATGAAAGAGGTCAGGGAAGATGAGTTATATTTCTGTATATTTTAACATATAAATCCCATGGCTCCCAAAATAACATAAGGAGTGGTGTTTGTTTGTTTTTTTACAGTGAACCTAACCATAATCCTTTGGGGTAAGATTTTTCATCATACTGTAAATTTATTCCAAAACTGTTTCCACAGGGGAATGCCTTGTAGTTCATTATGCTGAATTTTAAAGCAGTTAGCATGTTATGACAAAGTACTCCAAAACTGTTTGAGCACAAGTGTCATTAAAATTTGCAAACTGAATGCTGAGCCTTTAGAAATATGGATGAACCATCTCTTCAAATTTTAAGAAGGCTCTGTTCCCTTAATAAAAAGGCAAAATGTTCAAATAATAATTAAAAAATCCGTGAGCATATGTTTTCTCTATCAAAACACGTATTGGCTTTTCCCTCAAACAAAGTAATGTAAAAAAGAAGTTGGGCCAGAGTAAAGACTGACTTGTTGAATTATACATACCTATAAAATATCCAGGATAATCTATCTGGCAGGTAAAGTTTGAAGTTTGAGAAAAGGGTTTTAAATGAAGTATAAAGGGTTTTTTCAGGTGAAGAGGTGTAGATGGAACCTTCAGTGTGATCAGCTATAGTGTGCAGAGAAGACTGATGGACCATATTTGGCAGCACCAAGATTAGAGAGTAGACAGAGCAAGACAAGCCCATAAAAGAAAAGTGTAGAAATAAGGGTCCATTTTGTACCAAGTAAAGCTTTGGCACAAAGCTTGATACATAAAATACTTGATATTTTTAGCACAGTGTGCATTAAATAGATATTAAGTATACAATTTAGTGTTAACCAAAATAATATTTGGTTAAGAACTAATACATTCAGCATCCAACAAACAAGTAATTTTCTTAGTCATTTCCCATTTGTTCACTCAAAACACATTTGTTGAGTGGTGAACAAGCCTCATGAACCATAAATTAAAGTAGATTATATTGACGATACCCATGGAAAGAAGGAAATGAGTGATTTCAGATAACCACAGGTGCTTTGAAGGCAGAACAATCTGAAAATTCATTAGAGAGTGGAATATCTGGTGTGGTGGGAGTAAGAAGTTGGTCAGTTGCTTTAGGAAGGATGGCCAAAGAAGAACCACCTCACTGAAGAAATTGTTTGGATTGTGAGCTGCATGAGAAGAAGCCTCCTTTGTATACATTTAGGGGAAACATACCAGGCAGAAGGAATACTTAGTGCAAAAGTCTGTTGAAGGATGAACTTAAGCAATTTCAAGGACTGGAAAGAGGGCTGATACGATTGACGCTCAATGAAGTAGAGGAATAGAATTTCCATCTGACATCAGGGAGTAACAAAGAGTCAGACTGTATAGGACCTATAAGCTACGGTAAATATTTGGATTTAATTTAATTTCAGTAGAATATTTGGGGGAGATTTTAAGCAAAGAAGTAGATAGATTGAGTTGACATCATCATCATCATCTTCTGCTGTTGCTTATTATTATTATTATTATTATTATTGTTATTTCTATTACTATTTTAATGATCAAACTGCCTGGAGCTATGTTGAGACTGGATAATTGGGGGAGATGAGTGCCTGTCTGAGACTCATTATTCAGGAGATGTGCTGTCCAGAACAGAATCGATAGCAATGGAAAGTTAAATAAACAGGTATGTTTGCAATACATGGGACATACTTAGACATATATTTGAAAAGTTTATAGGCCATCCAAAATAAATAAACAGTGTGATGACTGTTATATTTAAGGGAATGTAATTACATAGGGATATAACAAGATAGTTTTTAAAATTTGTGTTTGGAAGCTAGACTGTTAAAGTTTCAATCCAAGTTCTGCCATTTATTAACAATGTGACCTCATATTAAATAATCTTTGTTTCTCTGAGGCCATTTATATATATATGATTAAATACTTTAAAGATGTTGGTTCTTCTCAACTTGACCTATATGTAACAAAATACTACTCAAAGCTTAATAAGCTATTTTTTTAGATACTGATAAATTTAAAGTTTGTATGGAAAGGCAAAGACCTTGAGTAAACAGCAATACTGAAGAAGAACAAAATTAAAGGGCTCACACTGCCCAATTTCATGGCTGCTTACAGAGCTATATCTTGGTTATACTGTAATCAAGATAGCAGGGTATTGGTAAAAGAACAGACATATAGATCAATCGAGCAGAATAGAGAACCCAGAAACAGATGCACGAATATAGTCAAGTTTCACAAAGGACCAAAGACATGTCAATGGAGAAAGGGTAATAATTTTAACAAATGTGCTGAAATCGTTGGACATCCATATGCAAAATATAGCAATAGATACATACATGCATATATACATACGTACACCTAGACATAGACCTTACACTTTTGACAAAAATTAACTGAAAATGGATGACAAACCTAAATGTAGAACACAAAACTATAAAACATCTAGAAAATAACATGGAAGAAAATTATGTGACTTTAGAATTGGCGATGAACTTTTCTGTATAAAACACCAAAAAGAAAGAAAGAAAAAATAAGTTAAAATTTATTAAAGTTTAAAACTTTTCTTCTGCAAAACACACTGTTAGAAGAATAAAAAGACGAGCCACATACTAGGAGAAAGTAAGTGAAGAACATATCTGGTAAATGACTTCTGTCCAAAGTATACAAAAAAGCTCTTAAAACTACACAATAAAGACACAGTTTAAAACTGGGCAAAACATATAAACAATAGGCTTTCCAAAGAAGATATACTCATGTCAAATAAGCATATAAAGATGATGAACATAATCTGTTATTAGGGAATTTCAAATTAAAACAACCGTGAGATAACACTACTCACTTGTTAGGATTAAAATCCAAAACAAACAATGAAAAGAATGAAAACAATTGCAAATAAAGATACAGAACAGAAGAGACTCTCAGTCATTGCTAGTGAGAATGCAAAATGCTATTTCGTCTTGGACAAGCTAAGCATAGTCTTGCTATATGATGCAAGGTATTTACCCAGCTGATTCAAAAACCTGTGTACACAAAAAATTCTGCACATATGTATTTATAGCAGCTATATTCACACTTGAAAAAATAAGCAGTGGTAACCAAGATGAGACATCCTTGAATACGTGAATGGATAAACAAACTTTATAACATATGTATAATAAAATGTTATTTAGCAAAAATAAAATAAAATATCAAGACATGAAAAGACAATGAAGAATCTTAAATATATACTTCTAAGTGAAAGAAGTTAGTCTGTAAAAGCTGCATACTATATGAGTCCAACTATATGACATCTGGAAAAGACAAAGCTAGACCAGAACTCTGAAATGAAGGTTTGGGGCAAGGGAATATCCATTCCAACATCTGGAAGCATCTGGCCCTAGACAGTCCTTGACTGGTAGATGCATCACTCCAGTCTCTTCCTGGCATAGTCACATGGCTTTCTCCTTTTCTCTGTGTCCTCCTGTTTTGTTTTGTTTTGATTTTATAAAGACACCTATCATTGGATTCAGTGCCCATCTGGGTCATTCAGGATAACCTCTTAATCTTTAAATCTTTAAATTAATTATATCAGCAAAGACCCATTTTGCAAAATGGTAGTATTTAACCCACTACACATGATAGTGTTGGCAGTGGCTCGGGGAGGAGTGGATGGTTGGATAGCTAAAGCACAGGTGATTTTTTATGGTTGTGAAACTATAATATGATGCTGAAGTTGTGGATACAAGACACTTTGTATATGACAAAAGTCCATAAAACTGTATACTACGAAGCAGGAATCTTAAGGTATGCAAATTTTTAAAAATCATTTAGAAGGTCAAGGAATTCCAGGTTGGAATGGAAAATGTGACAAATCAATTGAACTGTATTACAAATTTAGGAAACCACCTCATTCAAAGCGGTGGGGAAAATAATGCTGAACTAAGCTAACTTCGGAAACGAGTACAGTCTCTAACACTAAAGGTATGTGAAATTGTACTGCACTCACATGGCATTATGGGTGAACAATTCTGATGCTTCTATACATGTATAGTGGAGTTAAACAATTATGTAAATGGATTGTGGATTGTGGGAGCCAGGCTTCTCTCACTATTGAAGTGGGACGTTATGGATAAGCAAGGGAAAGAGTTAAGACTGAACCATGCAATGATAGATTAGAGTTGAAGATACCAGTTTGAATTCATGTTAGCTTAATATATACATACAGAAATATCTATAAATATGACTATATATGCCCATTAGTATGTGCTCATATGTTTCCTTATTGTGTCAGCTGAGAGGACATAGAAGCTATGACACCCTCATAGGAAATGCAAACCTACTACTCAGATCTTGGTTTCCAAATCTGTTCTCCAATAAAATGAATCATGCTTCATCAGAGAAACGGCTGATTCTAGGACTTGGGCAGGAAATATATAAGATGAACCTTGCTGAAAAGCAAAGAAGTGCCACACAAACAAAACAAAACCCCACAATGATGGGAGTTTGTCAAAGTGACACAGGAGTCAACTGAAAGAGTTCCCAGTGGCCAAATCTGAGACAATGTGAACAACAAAACACATAAAGTTGTACTGGATTGTAACCCAAAGTATAAAATAAATACCCTAGAGTCTACATTTGTATAAATAAATTATTGAATACACTGCTATATAGGTGAGAATAGACAAATCTCCATGCAAAATAATTTCAAATTTATGTAGATACTCCACTGCCAAGAAGGTGAGGCAAAATTCTCCACTATTGATGTGGGTGGTGCATAATGACTTCCTTCCAAATTACAATATGCTTCTTCTAAAAACCGTACACTATGGGGAAAAGAGTAACTTTATAGCAGAGAGATCTGACAAACATCCTCAGCCATGTGGTCAAGGTTAGCATCAACAATGATGAGTCATGTTGATAGCAAGTATCCTTGATATGATGTGATGAAAATGGTCCTTTACTTCTGTGGTCTTCCTCTCCAAAACACACAAGTCTAGTCTAATCATCGGATAAACTTAAGATAAATTTCAACTGAAGGACATTCTGCAACATACCTGACCAGTACTCTTCCTAATAGTCAAAATCATCAAAGTCAAGGAAAGCCTGAGAAATTGTCATGACTAAGTGGAGCCTAAAGAGACAGGATGACTAGATTTAATGTGCTAGTCTGGGTGGATCCTGGCACTGGAAAAGCATATTAATAAATACTAAGAAAGTATGAAAAAGCATGGACTTTACTTAAAAGGTACCAATATTGGTTCATTAATTGAAACAAATATACATATTAATATAAGGTGTTGATAATAATGAAAACTGGATCTGGGATATATGGGAATCCCGTGGTATCTTTACAATTTATCTTTAAATCTGAAACTGCTCTAAAACTTTAAATAGTTTATTTAAAACCAAATGTAAGATTAAAAACAGTGAAAATAAATGTAAGAATCTAAAAACTAACTGTGGGAGTGTTAGCTTATTACATGAATGTATACATTATATTTTATATTGAATCACTGAAAGAGTCTCAGGAATATAATAATATTTAACATTTTGCAATGTGTTAGTGCCCACTATTGCTGTTATTATTCCTTTTTATTGTTACTCTTGCCTTGAAGTCCAACTTATTTTTAAAACTCCAACAAAAACCTTCTTTAAAGGCTTTCATACTCACCTCCTATAAAAATGGTCTTTTCTTACACTGCATTGCAAGTACATTCTGCTTATAAGACTGCACTGTACTTGGATGTGCACTTGATAGTGTGAGTTTCTGAGACACTGTGAGTTTCTTGGTGTCAGCACAACACAGTATTTAGAAAATGGACACTCAATACTCCATTTTCTAGTTGCATTATTTAACAACTCTGTGTCTCAGGTTTTTTATCTATAAAATGGGTCCAATAATAGTACCTACATATAATGATATTGTGAGGAATAAATGAGTTAACATGTAGAAAAATTAAGAAAAATGCTGGTATATGGAATGAACTATCTAGGAATCCTCTGTTATATTATTATTATTAGTAGTAGTAGTAGTAGTATTTATATTCCTATTATTATTTAAATTGGTGTCACTGTCACCTGGCCATAGCAAGGGCTTATTAAACAGCTGTTAATTTTCTACTCAAGTTTAATAAATCTTGTGGAGTACAAGGCAGCCAAGTCATTGCTGTTCATGAAGCAGTAATGTGACTTTACAGAATAAGTTTAAGGAATCAGAAACTCCAAATCTCATTCCTATAATAGATTTCTTCTCACTCCACAAAAGCTGAAAGTTTCCAATAAATAATTCCTCTCCAAACATAGGTGATTATAGAATGATAGAGGTCATTTTATAAACTAGGCAGGTTTCTATTATTTTAAGAACCAATATTGGTGGAAATTTGACACAGTGTCTTTCACACAAAGAAAAAGTAGTTACTATTAGTAAGGCAAATGTTAATTAACCCAAAGACCCTATCAACCTGACTATATGAAAAGACATACGGATGTGGTGTTTCAATTCTTCAGATGCATGTAAGTTATTCACACCCCGAATACCTAAAACACACTTAAATTTCTGTTCCCAATTCCTAAGAAATTCATAAATGCAATTAATATGCATAAAATACTAAGAATCAGAAGTGCTATACTTATAGATAGTAGAGTGGACATAATAATTTAATCATAAAGAATTATTTTGCATTTCCTAAAAATTCTAGAAAGTGTCTCTAATAAATTTATTTTTTCAAGTTTAAAAATAATTAATTTGCTCTATCTTATAATTACCTACCTTAGAAAGACCAGAATATATATGGCAGTTAACATAAACCAACATATGATAGGAAGGAATTTTATCCCAACAAGGTAAATCCCAATAATTCAGAAATCATGTAACTGTACCAAATATCATTATTATAAATGATGTATACAAACATTTTACATATGATACAGATGGAGAGTGATAGCTATAAAGACAGTGAGCCAACACAGCTGATTGGCAGTGGATACAGGGAGAAGAGAGTAGCTCTTAAACTGACATTGAGAGACTCAAGTTTCATGTTCATAATTAGTATCACCTCCCTTCTCCCATAATTATCAAGCTGGGACTGCTCCTAATAGGTACACACACACACACACACACACACACACACACACACACACACACACGACACATACAGAGGCATACAGAGGGTGCCAAAAAAAGTATACACATTTTAAGAAAGGAAATAACTATTAAAATTGTAATAATATATACCAATAACAAAAGACGAATACAAGTCATGTTTGACTTCTGCAGTCACAAGAGGTGCTCAAAATGGTTACCATCAGTGTCCAGACACTTCTTATGATGGAGAACTACTGGTTGAGCAATGAACACCCAAGTGTCCATTTGTATACATTTTTTTTTGGCACTCGGTATACACCTATAATGATATTTTAATAACCTCTCCCCTTCCTAGACCAAAGCAATACATTCATACAGAATTATTTTCCCTTTTCCCTATTCTACCATTATTTACATGTCACCTTCAAGGCATCCCATTGCCTATCTAAATATCCACTTTAATATACAATCAGTAAATTTACAAATATGTCTAGTTCTACAGGAAAGTTGGGAGAATTACTAGAGCTATTCATTGTGTGTGAAAACTCTTTGGAAAAGGATTTGTTATTGTTACTGGTTAATTTTCCTTAAAGACTAAAAGCAATTTTAAACCTGGGTATAGTTCTTATGTTTTGGTGATCATAACTTCTTCGACAATGTGATGAAAGCCATGAGTCCTCTCTTTAGATACGTGCGCACACACACATACACACTCACATATAAAAAATTGATGTAAAGTTTCAGGGTGCTTATGGATCTCCTGAAGCTCTTTGGGGACCCAAAGTTTCCACATATGAACTCTTGTTCTAAAATGTTTTAACTGCATAAAGCTTCTAGGTCAGTAGAACACAGGTGATATGCAGTGCAAATTAATCATTCTGGGTTCAAAGTGCCCACTTGATCTTGGCTTCAAACATGCCTATTCAAAGGGCAATATTCAAATCCAGTCTTATTGTGGAATCACAATTTGATTCAGAAGTTTTTTCAGCTTCCAAATTCACTAGCATTTTTTATGGAGATTTTCATATTTTTTTGCACAATACCTTATCCCTTTTGACATACTATGTTTTACTCTTAGTGACGTATGAAAGAATGCCACAGACAAACATAATATATCCCCAAAATATTATGCTTCCCTCGACTACTACCATATCTTGGGCACTGAAAAAAATCACACACTGCATTTAACTTCTACATCTGCAGAAACACAAACAGTAGGTTCTTCACACGTTACCTGTCTTTTTGAAAATACAGTGTTTCAACCAAGAATTATTTCCTGTGGTTGACTCTAACTGCTGCCCTTTTCTTTCATCAGCATTTTTTCTTTCTGAAGTTACATGTTGTAGTCTAAAGACCATCGTGTTATATAATAACTCTTGTTACGCGTATTACAGAAATCAGTAGAAACCACTTACAGGTTTACAAAGTATTTTAGAGCATGTTACCCTGTGATTAGATTCCCGTGTATTCACATTTTGATTGTCCCTAATGTAATTAACATTTCCTGTTTATCAATTATCTGGGAAGATCTGCCAAATGCATCTTGACTGTTCCGACAGGAACTTGCAGCATTACAAATTATTTGCAATAAGTTCATTTACACCATAGTGTAATTCTATGATACATGAAGAATGAATACTATTTATTCATGTGATAGTGGAAGCACTCTAAGGGCTTTCTGTCAAAAAGAATTGGGTCATTATTTGTTGGAATGAGCAAGTCATTAGGAAGTACAACATAAATCTAAACCAAGACAAAATTATTTCTCTCTAATTTCATCTCCATAACTTTCAACTTAAGATATTTTCTATCAGTGCAAAGCCAAAAATGAGCTGGTCAGTTCTTAAAAGTCCTTATTAATGGTGAAAATAGTACCCTGATATTTCAGAAAATGTACATATTGAGCTTTAAAGGGTGATAGAAGGATATATAAAATTTAAATGAAATAGTGAAACACAGTGGTAAACTCAAATAATCCTTTTCACTTCCTATCTGATATGTAAAATGCTGATAAACACTCAGTTTAAAGCTGAGCAAAAGCTTCTTGCTAAGTTTATTCATTATTATTTTTTTGAGTTGAAAAATAATTGGTTAGGTATAAAATATATTGTGTTTTATAATAATTGATCAGTAGACCCTTTCTTTTATGTCGGCACACCATAGGATTAAGCAGAATGGGTGACAGATTCACTTGGTACGCATATAAGGAAGGAGACATAATGAAAGGATAAAATATGAATGGTCAGTAAAGCTATTAAAATATTCAAACTCACTAGGAACCAACAAAATGCAAATTATTCCAACAATGAAATATCCTTTTCACGTATAAAATTGGAAAATAGGAAAATAAAACCCAGATAAATAGATTATCACCTACCTATATTTATACATCTATCTAACCCTTCATCAGTCTTACCACTGGATTGAGAAAGCCAAGAGGAAACACAAACTCATAGAACAGTAACACATATACGCACTTTCACACACACACAACTCTATCTATCTATCTATCTATCTATCTACCTATCTATCTATCTATAGATAGATATATATATCTCCATACATAACCATACATAACCATATATATAACCAAGGCATCTAGGACACTTACTATTTCCTGTAATCAGTCCTTAAAATGACATATCATCATATAGTGAATTATTTTTTTGGCCAGTTAGATGTTGACATGCCCTGAGATCTGAATTGTGTTAAAGCATTTGGTGTGTGTGGGGACAGAGTCCCAGAGAGCAGTTTCCAGGCACTCGGCCTCGTGTGGAAAGGTGCTGGCTCGGGTAGTAGATGGCCGTCAGCTGTGGCTAATTGACTGTCAGCTGTAACCAGTTAGCCAATTAGCCCCTGATATAACTGCCACAGCTACGTTGGTTGGAGAGTTGGGAAGTCGAGTTGCGTTTAGCTCACCAGGTCTGTGTTCTGGGATTGGACTGAATCTGCCTGTAGGAAGTCAGACAAAAACATGCCTTTTATCAATTTGCTCCCTGCAAGGGAGCAGACTTTTCTAATTATTCTTCCCAAGGAGCAAATGTTACTAAATTGCCCGCATGTAGCGGCTTTTTCCCTCCAATTGAAAAAAAACAAAACAAAAAAAACAACAACAAAGGGTGGTGGTAGTCCTGTGTAGAGAGTGAGTGATCCAGAAGCAAGTGATAAAGTTTTATTGCTGGGCTCGCCTGGTGGAAGCAATCTTCTTGTGCTTTCTTATCTTATTGTAATGGAGAAAAAGTATTTGTCAGGTCAATAGCTGCTTGCCAACTAAATTGATTTGTTCTTATAATAAGACCATATCTGGAAGAACAGCTGCTTTGGAATGATGATATGATTAAACTTAAAATCCTCCACTATTTTTCCAAGAGCCATTTATCCTTTGCATCAGCCAAGAGAAAATCTTAAATGGGAATGCAATAAGAATCACCGTTCCCTGTTCTTTAAAGTTTTGATATTGACTCTATTATCTGTAATTCACCCAGGATTTGGTTTTGCTTTTGATTTAATTGTCTTCCTCACCCATAATAGTCTTTACACACTGTGTCCGTTAGCTATGGTGGTAATTCTGCCAGGTCCTAATACATGTTCAGATTACACATTCTGTTTTACCAGTCCTATCATGAGGAAGATTAAGTCAGATCTCCTTTTATCATCTGTGATATCCTGGTTTCCCAATAATTGCTATTAGACAATGGTGGTATCTAATAGTATTTCATTCATATAAGCACAGTTACCACTGAGTTGCTGTGAGTCTCTATAGGGCAGATTAAGAGGAAGTCACAATATACAGCTGTCATGGTATTGCAGTATTCTTTCTCAAGGAATTTTTTTTTTTCCTCAAATAAACTTTTCCTAAAGTCAGAAGAAGATATTTAAGATACGAGAAAAGTTACAGAGTTTTTTTTGACATCAAATACCCAATCAAAAACAAACAAACAAACAAACGAAAAACAACAAGTCAAAGGAATTTTCTAGGCAGATAGGATATGTCACAAAATATGCATGTGAAATGTTAAACATTTGGGTAAATATAAACAGTTGTATGTCCTCTTTCTTTAAAATGCACGTACCTCTTTAGAGTAAACAAAAAATATATACTGTTTTCTTTTATAGTTTATAAAGTCCATACATATTATATCTATAATGGTAGTATACATAAAACAAAGGTCACCAAACTGTATGACCTATGTGCCAAATCCAGCTTGCAGTTTATGTATAATTCTCAAGCTAAGAATTATTTTTACATTTTTAAAAGGTTGTAAAAACAAAACAAAACAAAAGCACTATATGCAATAGAAACTGTTTATAGCCTGCAAAGTCTAGAGTATTTCTTACCTGTGTCAGGCAAGAGAGAATACACATCACTTCCACTCAAACCCATTGGTCATAATAAGCCATGTGTTCTCACTTTAACTGCAAGGGTGACTGGGAAATGTACAGGAGCCCATGGAATATTTGGCGAGCCCAAAGTGTTTCTACTCAGGAGAATTTCACAAAGGAAGAAGGCAATGTCAAATGCTTTAGAAAAGTAACAAAGAATGAAAATTGAAAATTAACGTTAGGTTACATCAGGAAATCTGCAAATTATAGCCCTCAGGGCAAATTTAGCCTGCTGCCTATATTTATGAATAAAGTTTTATTGGAATATAGCATGGTAATTTTTAAAAATATACTGTCTATGGCTGCTTTTGTACTACAAGGGCAGAATTTAGTTGTGGCATCGACTGTTTGGCTGGCAAAGAATAACATCTTTACTATATGGCCCTTTCCAGAAATAGTTTGCCAACCCCAGAATTACATGATTAGAAAGTTAATCATGATTTTTAAGCTTTGAATGGGTATGATAGGACCAATGAGAGAAGGAATGATAGGTAAAAAAGCAGATTCATAAAGTAGGTATAACTTTTTCTAGAAGTTTGCTGGAGAAGTAAATATAAATACATGTTTTAGATTTGTTGCTCATTTACTTATTCATTGGTTGTTTATTTTGTCAAATGGTTGTTCTGTGAACCCTAAGACTGGTTGTAAGCCATGGTGAAACTGAGAAGATGGAGACACAGGATAAGGTAATTCAGAAAGTGAGGCTCTGGAGTAGTCAGAATAGGATGAAATTACACATGTCATTGGGAGGACCAGCCTTGGTAAAGATGATAGCATTGAAATTCCTGAGGCAAGTTTGAAAAGAGAAGAAAAAGATCACTATGTAGTAATTGTATAAATACTTTCTCTTTTTTTCCAGACTATAAATCTAATTTGTTACATATTAAACAGTTGAACACTAGAAAAAGAATTTTAGAAATTTAGAAAAAGAGGAAATGAATCTCCCATAACTGAATCATCCCCCATGAATATTTATTGATAAAAAGTTAGCATTGGTTCTTCTGTGTTTTTCTGGGCATGTAATTTATGAATGTTTATACAGTTATGATCATAGATGTACTGTTCTTTATTTTCTTTGTCATGGTTTGTCAATTATGTTTAGATTTCTCTTTTTTAATAGCTTCCCACTTATGTAGGTATTCCAGGTTTTATCTTGCCAATTCATATAATGTACATTTAAGTTATTTCTAATTATTATTAGGATACTGCAATTAGTATGCCTGTCTATGTTTCACTTTTGTTAATATTTCTATAGAATAAATGCTAGAAGTGGAATTCATAGTAATTTTAAACTGAAAAAGAAATGTTAAAGGATTGTACATCCAATAGTGTTTATTTATCCAGTAAAAAGCAAGCAAATTCACCAAACTATATGACCTGTGTGCTATATCCAGCCTACAGTTTATGCATATAAGAGAGAACGGTTATATTTAGGGCTTGAAGAGAATGGAGAAGATCTGGAACAACTATGCCAGATGTCACTAATCTTGTGGCATTTTTAAAAAAGTATAATGCTATTTTATCCCATACCTCTAAACCCTTACACAGCTTCTGAATGTTCCATAGCTAACCATAAAGTACATTTCTCATTGCTATGAAAATGTGATAGCTCACAGCAGAGCTAATCTTGCCATAGTCCCACTAGCCTCCTCTTGTTCTTTTATCTGGAGGCCATGTTAAGTAACTAAAAGGAGCTCTTTCAAAAGAAAATAGCACACTACAAAATCTGAAGTTGTCTGATTTCTTCACATTGACCTGAATGGGGGAAATATAAACTATTCAAGTCTGTAGTTGGGATACTGGGAAAATAGACCCAAGTACAAGTGAAAGTTTAGACACTCTTACAGTGTTCTCTAGTCAACCTACTTTGCTGATTCATCTAACCATTTTGACCCAAGTTACCGACTGACCTTGCCAGTTTTTATGCAATACACTTCCAACATTGAAATTATTCTTATAGCAAAAATAGTAATAATAAATAAATAATTCGTTAAGTGTTTGCATTGAGCTTAATAGTTAGATATTTTTAATAGCTCTTTGCATTGGACATTCTTCAGTGAATGTTCTGTGTGAGCCTACTATGTGCCAGGACTAAGCTAATGTGCTTAGGATACAAATATGGGCAAGACATAACCTCTGGTTTCATGAAACTTTGACCCTAGTGAGGGAAAAAGACAAGCAGTTAAAATATGTTATTATCGTAGGGGAAGGCAGGGTGCCAGTGGGTTTTCAGAAAGTTAAATCGTATTTTCAATTCATAAAAAATCATATGAAATAAGAAGTTTGAACAAAGTGAAAGAAAGCATGATTCACTGGTAGAACTGAAAATATTTCAGAAGAATTGGTTACCAGAATATGAATACGATGAAGGGGCTATAAGCTATATAAAACAAAAATATCATGATAAAAAGGGCTATAGAATATGATTTAATTCCATTTTATTTCTTCAAGTAGAAAATGTACGTATATTTGATTTTATGTTTGAACAAATTAAAGGATTTATACAAATTTTGAACACTGCATCTTTTTTTGAAAAAAAATGTCTTGAGTTTAAAATTAACAAAGTATTTATCCAAATTTTCCAGGTATGATAAAAATCATTATGAGCATTTTCACTTATCTTTGCCGTTCATAGGAAAATACATCAACATAATTTAGTTTTCTTTCAAATTCCCATCATGTCAAAAGAGGGACAATTACAAAATGAATCACAAATTACCTGTTTTCTCTAATGTCTTTGTTTAGAGAAGGACATCCTTGCTATTTTCAAAGAACACACAACACAAAGTCTAGAACTAATTAGGTGCAGTTCCTTGCCGTTTCTAAACCAATAGTAAAGTTACCAATAATGCTAATTAACATAAACAATCTGTTGATTTCTATTGTTAACACTAAGTACTAAATCTTTCCTCTTTATGCCTTTTGGGTATGTTGGGTGAATGGGGTGAGTGAACCTCTAAGGAACCAACGACTTAGCAGCTGTGTATTTTAACTACGCAGAGACTTGGCTAAGACCTGACAGTTGCATAAACAGAAACCATGTATCTGTAAAAGCTGCTAGCACATTTTGTAATAATAATCATCTGTTTTACTACTACATTTCCCACCACAAGGCAATTACGTTTAGACTACTATTTAATCATATTTGTCTCTCTACTGTTAAACTGGGCATGATACTGGCAGTGCTGTAGAGTCTTGTAGTTGGATTACAGTTTGCTTGTAGTTGGGGAATTGCAAAACAGGTTGAAAGCAATCTTTTCTGTGAATTAATGAGATACTCAGATCATCTGCAGTTGTCATCTCCATCGAGCAGGTGCAAAAATGG
The DNA here is from genome assembly GCF_036562045.2 of Rhinolophus sinicus. Taxonomy (NCBI): domain Eukaryota; kingdom Metazoa; phylum Chordata; class Mammalia; order Chiroptera; family Rhinolophidae; genus Rhinolophus; species Rhinolophus sinicus. The sequence goes on along the minus strand of NC_133764.1, from coordinate 41,475,538 downwards.
CAAAGGGATAATTGTTTTCAATTTTGTTGTGCATTGTGATAAAATCAAACTCTGCAAGCAACAACATGAAAGGCTCAAAAAGGAGGTGAAAAGGCTTAATAGACAGCAAAATTAAAAACTTAACTCTTGCGGGTGGTGGGTTAGCTCAGGTGGTTAGAGCGTGGTGCTGGCTCGATCCCGCATGGGCCACTGTGAGCTGTGCCCACCTTAAAAACAAAACACAATAAAACAAAACAAAAGCAATTTAACTCTGATGTGTGAACGCAAACTATTAAGATTGTTTCCACTATATTCTCATGCAAAATAAAATGGGGTTGAAAGTTTCAATACACTAATTATTCCTTGGTCTTTCTGGTGACCAGCTCCGTCCTGAAACTATTTAGGCCACCGGTCATCTCATTAACATACAAGACGCTTAGCTTAGTGATCTTTTCTCATTTACACAGACTCTGTCTTTTCCCCTTCTAATAGCAGAGCCCACTGAACTTTTCCCACTCAAAATTTGCTCTTTATCTGAAGATCCACTCATGTTCTCAATTTAATCTCAATTCAAGCAAGAAATCCATGACCCAGTTAACAGTTACGGAATTTAACAATTCAGAAGTAAATGGTCTGCTTATAGCTGTGGTATTTTGTGCTGCTTTCCAAATCTCCTCTGTTACAGTTATAGCTGGAATCCAGGATTAATTGCTAGATGTCTAAATTTCCTCCAAGTTTTCCTGAATTGTTTGAATATAAAGGGCAGTTATCATTTTAAAAAAATAGACTTTGCGATTTTTAGAGCAGTTTTTAGTTCACAGCAAAATAGAACAAAAAGCACATAGATTTCCCATACACCCGCTTCTCCCACATACACACACAGCCAGCCCCACTATCAAAATTCTGCACTAGAGTGGAATTTTTGGTACAATCAATGAACCTACATTATCACATCATTATTACCCACAGTCTATAGTGTATATGAGGTTTACCCTTTGTGCTGTAAATTCTAGGGGTTTTGACAAATGTATAATGACATGTATATACCATTATAGCATCATACAGAAGGGTATCAATTTTAGTCCATATAATTACCTCCCCTAGGGCTCTACATGAGTGGGCTGATCTCCAATAACATCCCTTGAATGAAGACTTCCTACCGGTCTAGACTTCTAATTACCACTTACTCCCAATTGTCTCGTCTGCGCTCTACTCACCTGACAAGACCCTACTACTACTTATTATGATGCTGATCTTTTGTTGAGTTAGGCTCAAAATTCTTCTGACCTTTGAACAGTCTGACTTTACATCCCTCTCTACCTTCATGTTCATACAGTACAATGGGGTCAATTCTGTCTGCAACCATCTGACTCCATCAGTCCCGTGTTTTGGAAACTAACTCCCTTTTTATATTCAAATATCAAAGTCACTATGAGACAAATCTCTTGCTTGAATCTCAATTATGGTCTTAAATACACAAGAAGTAAATTATAGTCTTAAATACACAAGAAGTAAATTCGAGAGAACAGAAGAAAAGGCTCCCATAATATTTTGAAATTAAACTTGCCTGGTATTTTTAATGTTTCATGGTAATCATAGAACAAAGGAACAACACATTATTTCCATAATGAGCATTAGAAACACAGACTTTATTTTAAGTACCTACTAGTTTGTCTGGATCCTGTGCAACTCTTGAGAGTTAACTCATCCAGCAGAGATTAACATCACAGAATCCTGTAAGTCTGAAGGATCTTAAAGATTATGTAGTTCTCTCTGTGTTCTATATGAGGAGATTGGAACCTCATTGGTTATTGGGAACTACTCAATAGTATTCAGTTAATTAATCACAATAGCAGAACTAAAATGTAGGTCTCCTTATTTATGGTTTAGTGTCTTTGCCCTGTGTGTTTTTTAAGGTAAATGGTTTGAAAGAGAATGCAGGCATGGAAGCAAAAAGCCAAGGGGTTACCTTCCAGAGAGCCTCACAGTGTAGACTCTGTATTGTTAAATTCATTAAGGGCAAACTCTGTGAGATACAATCAGAAATACATATTTGGTCTTTGTCTTTGGTTTCTGGCCTACAGTTCATAAAACCCTTGGACTCTCCAGAGTGCTAAGTGTCTTGTATGTTAACGAGATGACTGGTGGCTGGGGTCCCCTAAATAGTTTCAGGACGGGAGCGGGTCACCAGAAAGACCAAGGAATAATTAGTGTGTTGAAACTTTTAGCTCCATCCTGACCTCTGAGGAAAGGAGAGAGTCTAGAGGTTGAGTCCAATCACCAATAGCTAATGATTTAATCAATCATGCTTGTGCAATGAAATCTCCATAAAAACTCCTAAACCGTGGGATTTGGAGAGCTTGAGTTGGTGGATGCATCCCCATGCTGGAAAGATGGTACATCCCAAATCGGGGAAAGAAGCTCCAAGGCTAAGGACCATTCTGGAGTTTGCCCCATATACCTCTTCATTTGGCTGTTTATTTTATCCTTTATAATAATCCAATGAGAGTAAGTTCAGTAATTCCCAGAGTTCTGTGAGCTGTTATAGCTAATTATAGAACCCATGAGGGGGCGTGTCATGGGACCACCCAATTTACAGCTGTTTGGTCAGAAGTATGGGGAGTCTGGGACTTGCGATTAGCATCTGACATGGGGGCAGTTTTGTGTGAATGAGCCCTCAGCCTGTGGGGTCAGCATAACTCTAGGTAGTATCAGAATTAAATTCTAACACTGTTTGATATCTGGACGGTTGGAGGATTAGTTGATGTGGGAAAATAAACCAACGCTTTTGGTGTTAGAAATATTGTGAGTAAAAACACAAGAGTCTGATTCTCAGAATTGTAACATCAAAAACTTAACTTTATGACTATCCCCTCATGAATCACACTCTAAGATGGCAGACACAATGTGAAAATTTATACGAGACAGACAGGTACGCTAATTTTTTAATTTATGGTGGAAATATTATATTTTTAAGACAAAGAATCAAGCTCTCTTTATCCAGGGTTTCAAAGCATTTCTGAATAAAATATTGACAAGTTATTTAAAAAATAATGTATCTAGCAAGTTTTGATCAAAAAATAGTTGATATTTGCTTTCTTTATCATTTAAGGTATATCTAACGTCTTCCCTCTAAATAGCTCCTTCATAGATGATTTAACCCTACAAGTGGAAGGAATAATTTCTGTATTGCTGACTGTTGTTCATTGATGGTTTCATAAATTCTATAGAGGAAATACACACATGCACACATGCATGTTACAAGAACATTCTACTTTTTATTGTAGGAAGAGTGCTTTGTTATCATAGCAAATGCTCTTTGCTGGACTAATAATAATAATAGTAAAAATAAATAAATACATAAATAAGTCATTAGTCTACCAGTAGGTTTTCTTTGGTGTTCAAAACACTTAAAATGTATTGTGATTACTCATGATTGCAAGCAAAGACAGTATGTATGCATAAATGCTAAGTCTTACCATGTGTCAAGCTTATTGGTGATAAATATTACAGTTAATGCAAGCTGCTAGAATAGGGATGCTGCTGTTTTATAATACATATGTATTTTTTACTCAACCAGTTATAATGAAGAATGAAAGCCTTAGCAGTGTACATATTGGAAATATTTTGTTATCACCTAGTTCGGCTTTATAGATAAGGGCACAGTTGTATTATGTCATTGCTTCAATTTTTAACTTAATCACTGTGATTATAAATAAATGTTAATCAAGATTGCCTTTCTTTCCTGGTACTTAAGAACTCTGTAGAGGTTAAAAAATGGGGGGTTGTTGATTTTTTGGGGGCTAATTGATAATTGTTTAGCTGGTTCTCCCTCCTAAAGCTTTAATGGGAGATAGTACTTAATACTGAAATCTTTTTCTATCCAGGCACATTGTAGCAGCAGACATGCCAACCCATTATTAAGACTACAAACATACCAATCGGTGTGGCATGCTTCTTAATTTGCCCTCAAAGCAAGCAAGGAGCACAGATACTGTCTGAGGTGAAGCATCACCTGTCCAATAGTGAAACCCCACCTAAGATTTTGGATGGAACTAACATTACATGTGTAAATTTGACAAATAAGACACATTTTTCTTGACTCCAAACTAAGACACTTATTTAATAAATGCCTCCAATTGTATTGTGAAAAGTTCAGCTTCTTACATTCGTGGTCTCCCAGCAGTGTCTCCGGCTGTTTCACATATCCCAGTTCATTTAAGGGTCTCTGTGTTCCTTCTTGAATATTTTTGTTTAAAATTAGAATACACTGCCATGCAAGGAAGAGTAATTCCATGATAATGGTTCCTGGTACACTCCTTCACTCCCTACTAAATCCAATGTGTAATCCACACTGCTAATAGTGTGTGTGTTTTAAAGTGCATGTTTCACCAAATCAGTTACCTGTTGAAAATTCTCCAGTACCTCCTCCCCAATTCATCCTTACTATACCTTTAGAAGATTTTACATACTTTATAGTCTTATATACAAGTACCACAAATGGTCCTCGTTTATCAATCAAAATTTTAACATCCATCTGAAAAGCAGTAATATTAATTATTTGCAGTTTATCTGCAAACACTAAGCCACCTCATGACTCTTTGTCATCACAAAACCTTTCCCTCTGGTATACTCAGGCAGGTTTTCCGTAGGTCTACTTAGCTAAATGCCAGTTGGCATGCAGTTCCATTTATCTGTCCTTGTGCTATCTCTCTCTCTCTCTCTCTCTCTCTCTCTCTCTCTCTCTACCTATCATCTATCTATTCAGTTACCTACTTATTTTATCAAAATAAATAAGGATCTTAAATATAACTACAAAATATTACAGTTCTTGACTCAAAAAGCAAGTGGTATAAGATGGTTTGAGAAAAGCAATTTTCTTAAATTACGTGCTTTTGATCAAATTTCTACACATAGTATATGTAGAAAAGATCAGGGTTAACACTTTGTACAAAATACCTGAAAATCTTTGCTAAACATATAAGTACAAAAGTCAATGTTCTATCATACTTCTATGATTAGTTTTTTAAATGATCCCCTAAAATGATTAATCAAAAATAAAATAGTCCAAATTTAAATATATTTAAATAAATGATTTTATTTCTGGTTATCTTTAATAAAGCTATAATTGTAATACAGACATAGGTTTTATCCACAATGATAGTTAATATACCAAAAATTAGAAATAACCTCAAGTTCAACCACAGAGTATTATTACATTATTGTATAACCATACAATGAAATATTATTCATTCATTAACATTTAGGGGAAGTTATAACATTAAAATACTAATATGATAATATTAAATGAAAATAGTTTAAAATTATATATCACATATAATCTCAACTTGTTAACAAGTATATCAAGAATCAACTATAAGAAATTATACTAAAATATTAACAATGGTTGTATTGGGTGATGAAATGTGAAAAAATTCCTCATTTTTATTATTATCTATTTTTGAAAGTGCCTTTAAAATGTGTACAACTTTTATTAGGTTGGTGCAAAAGTAATAGCGGTTTTTGCAATTATTTTTTAACCTTTTACAATTACTTTTGCACCAACCTAATACATTTAAAAAGAAATTAAACTTTATTTAAAAAGGAGAATTAAGTAGAATTGAGAGAATGTGGCAATTCTACATCAGAGCTCAGAGCTCTCAAATCATGTCTGTTGTAGTCCTCCCCAAATTATTCTCCTCTAAATTTTACTTAAACAGTTTTGTTAACAAACATACAAACTGAGCAATTTGGTTTTGTTATACACTTTATAGTTTCATTAGCTTAGAAACAAATTAGCTGGCAATTTGGTTTGGGAACATGTAACAGCTGCCTTATTGGTAGATACCTTATTAAATTGCATTGGTAAATGATCTATCAACAAATTAAAAACGCACACACTCTTCTCCTCATCTATTAGAATTCCAAACATATACAGAGACTCTATCTTATGCAAATAGACAAATCAAAGGAATACTTAAATTAACTTACTTTTTACTTGAGGTTATTCTTCGTTTGAACTTTCCACAAGTTTCACAGTAATTGAGATTTTATTGAGCATTTTCTTGTTAAAAATTGAAGAGATCATGTAATTTAGATATTTCTCTGCAGAAAATATCTCATCAACATTAGCAGATAACTATTATGAAAGCTTTCATTTGAAAACTTAAAGGAGCTTTGCAAATTTGATTTATCACAACAAACTCAGAGTACTCTTATTTAATCAGCTTCTCTTTTCTGATTATGTAATTCAGCTAAAGTCTCAATTAATATAAAAAACAGACTATAAACAATAGCCCCTAAATGGTCCAACAGAAAATAAATTTGCAAAAGAGAAAAATATATATTGAGTTCAAACAGCAAAGCCCAAAGCCTTTGCTTTACCAATAAAAGTAAAATTTAAACATTTCCATTCAACTCTCAGAGTTAAGAACACCTATTCCTCTTTCTACAAGTATTTTCCACGCGCATTTTGCTTTTATTAATTTGGAGAAATGTAATAATAGGAACAATGACCACTTATTGAGCATTCAGTACATTCGAATAGCTATACTATTACATTATTGATGGGTTTAAAAATATTAAATGACTTATTTAATTTAATTTTAAATAAATGTTATTGAAACACAACCTATATGAGGTCTGGCAATGAAGTTCGTGAACTTGCCACCATGCGCTTACATTAGCAGCACTGTACAAACAGCTTGGTAAGGTTTTATAACCTTGGTATATCAGCGTCTCACAGCTGTGTTTCTGTAGATGTGTGGTGGTGTCTTGCTGAGTGGCGTTCATTTTCGTTGTTGTGTGTTTCTGTGTGTCATGGTGAGAATGTCTGAGCTTGAATTAGAGCAACGAACAAACATTACATTTCTTGTTAAACTTGGTAAAGAGGAAGTAAAATCAGGGACATTTTAGTCCAAGTTTATGGGGATAATGCCATGAAGAAAATGGCAGTGTACAATTGGATTAGATGTTTTTCTGAGGGGAGAGAACGTGTCATTGATGAAGAGAGGTGAGGGTAGCCAGTAACAAGTAGAACTGAAGAAATCATTGCAAAAATTTGTCGAATTGTGCATCAAAATCATCGGATGACTGTGAGAACATAACAGATCAAGTAAACATCGATAGAGAAAAAGTTAGGAAAATCTTAACTGAAAATCTTGGCATGAGAAAGGTGTGTGCAAAAATGGTCTTGAAGGAGGTCTTGCATCATGACAATGCATCAGTTCACACGACACTGTCTGTGAGGGAGTTTTTAGCCAGTAAACAAATAACTGTGTTGGAACACCCTCCCTACTCACCTGATCTGGCCCCCAATGACTTCTTTCTTTACCTGAAGATAAAGGAAATATTGAAAGGAAGACATTTTGATGACATTCAGAACATCAAGGGTAATACAACAACAGCTCTGATGGCCATTCCAGAAAACAAGTTCCAAAATTGCTTTGAAGGGTGGACTAGGTGCCAGCATCAGTGCATAGTTTCCCAAAAGGTGTACTTCAAAGGGGACCATAGTGATATTCAGCAATGAAGTATGTAGCACTGAGTTCGCAAAATTACTTGTCAGATCTCTTACACAGAAAAATGCAATCATAAGGGAAGAGCTCCTGATTTTCACAAAATATGCACTATAACAATCACCAGTATTAAGCAATATAGTATTCATAGAGTCCTTGAAGCAACCAATCATTAACTCCTCTGCTATAGTAACGAGCTTGATTTCTATCACAATAGATAGAATTAAATGACATATGATTGTGTGACTGATTTTTTTGGTCAACATTATGCTTAAGAAATTCATCCGTGTTTTTGTGTTTAGGCATAATTTTCAATTCTTATTGATTCCGTTATTTAACAGGATAAATATAACATAGGTTATTTATCTACCCTCCTAGTGATGGACATTTGGGTGTCTCTAGATTTTTGGCTTAAACAAATAACATGGCTATGAACATTAATATGTGTTCAAATTTAGTAGATACTGCTCAAGTGATTTCTAAATTTACATGTCCAAAAAAGGACATCAACATTTTTTACTGTTTATCCTTTCATGTCAAAGGTTGAGAATATTTATCCTTTTTGAGGTGTTCAAGTTATTAACAATGTTTTTATTTACATATATATTATTTTTTCTCTATGGCTCTCTATTTCCTAAATGTTATATTTCAACAAATAGAAATTCTTAGTTAAATGTAATTAAATTTTTCATATTTCGGTATGACTCTGAAATATGTTCTGATAAAGATATCTATTCTAAGATCATGGAGATATTCTATTATCTTCTAAAAGATTTATTTTTTTTTACCCTTCATATTTAAATGTATAATAGGAATTGGTTTTTGTTTATGGTGTGAAATTTTTACATACTCTATGATTTATTGTTCTATGTATATAGAAAACTATAGATTGATATTTCTAGTCAGTTACTTAAGAGACCATTACTTCTCACTGCAGTAACATTTTGGAATAGTCAAAAACCAAATGATTGCATATGTGTATTCAGTTTCTGGACTCCTTTCTATTCTATCTGTCTGTCTATTCTTGACCCAAGACCAGTGTCTTTATTGTTGTTTTTTAAATAATTGTCAATACCTGATCAGACAGACCTTCCAGTTTTGTTCTTTTCCAAGATGATTTTTTTTTTTAAATTATTGGCCCTTTATGTTAAAATTTTAGAATCAGTATATTAGTAACTACAAATTGACAATGCTAGGAATTTCAAGGGTTTTCAATGAACTTACAAAGAAATAGGAAGGATTAACAACTTTTCAGTTTTGACTCTTCCAATTTATCAGTATGATTTATGCCATAATTTGCTTTTATTTTGCTTTTATTTCTCCTCCCCATAATTTACATAAAATTGTGTGTAGCAGTTTTGTACATATTAAGCTACATTGTACATATATTTTGCTAATTCTAAGTGTTTGATTTTTAATGCTACTGCAAATAGTATTATTAAAACTATGTTTTTTGATTCCATGTAGCATGAAGTGTAAAGTATTATAATACTGACTTTAATGAACTTTAATGAGTTAAGGATATATGCTGCTAGAACTCTAGGTCACCTTTACTTTTGAAAAGGGTGTTTTGCGGATTTCTTTGCATGCTATGTAATTTTACATTTTTAGCATTTTAAATAGATTATTTAATTGTCTTTTGTCTGGCATTGTTTCTGTAGGAAATCTATCAGATTTATTGGTGCTTCATTGAGGTACAGTGTCTCCCCAACATTAGCAGTCAACTGTTATGAAAGCTGGTCTCTCTTTTGACTAGTTTTTCGTCTGTTTGGTTGTGTTGATTTGGTTCGGTTTGGAATTTACATTCTGTAGGGTTTATAGTGCTTCTTGAATCTGTTGTTACATGTCTTTCAGTAGTCCTAAAAAACAAAACAAAACAAACAAACAACCAAAGAAACACTTTGGTCTTTATTTCTTCAAACAATGTTTTTCTGAATTAAATCCTTCTTCCTTTGAAGAGACCCATTGCAAATATAGATGATTTTGTAATATACTTAATTTTTTCCACCATGTTCAATTTGCTCTTTTCTATATTTTCTGCCATTTTTAACCCCTGTGCTTTACTCAGGATATTTTCTGCTGATCTCTTTTTTGTATAATTAATCCTCTCTTCTATGTTTATTGTACTATTAAACCAATCTATTGAGATATATTGTATTTTTCATTCTAGAAATTCCTTTATATATATATTGAACACAGTTTGATCCACCTGTACTTGGGTTTTTGTTTTTGTGCTTTCTTTTTATTTTGATACAATTTAAAAATTTTAGAAAAGTTGCAAGATTAGTACAAAGAACAATTTATTTCTGAGTTGTTTGAAGATAAATTGCTTGCCATTGTGGTGCTCCATTACCACCAAACAGTTTAGTGTGTATTTCCTACATACAAGTACAACTTCTGACATGAGCACAACAAAGCCATCAAAATCAGAAAATTAACATAGGTACACTACTATTACCTGATTCACAGATGCCCAAGTAATATCCTTTATAGAAAAAGTTTCCAGCCAAGAATCATGTTACATTTAGTTTCCATTCCCTCCGGTCTCCTTCAATTTGAAAGAATATTCCTTTCTTTCTGTGACTTACATGACCTGTCACTTTTGAAAACAATTAGCCAGTTATCTCAAAGAATGTCCCTCAGTTAGAATTTGTGTGAATCAGGTTTGCATTTTGTGTTCTCAACCGCTACATCATAGAAATGATGCTGTATTCTTCTCATTGTGACTTCATTATTACACAATTTCTATTTGTCTTATTACTGATATTATTACTTTTAATCACTTGATTCAAAGTGATTAAAAAGTTTATCCAGTTACTTTTTGTGTGTAATTAATAAGTATTTTGTGGGGAAGTATTTTGAGAAGATAAATATCCTATTTCTCATTAGACTTTTATTTACCTACTAATTTACCTATTTACAAATGTATCTACTTTTTTGTACTTTTACCTACTAATTTAACTGTCAATATTTCTTGGATAAACTAATTATTTCTATGATATTTGACAAATTGTGAATTTCTAAATCTGCCATCCTTATTATCTTTGTTAGCAAAATTCTTCTGTAAAAAACAAAACAAATAAAAAAAAAACATTCTTTTTCCCATTTACTTATCAAGGTATTTGTACCTATATCATCATTTTGATTCCTATTTTATCCAATGGGTTACAATCTGATATCATCAGAACTTACTAGTGTTCAACTAAGTATGATTTAACACCACAGGAGTCTTTTGGATTTTCCCTATTCCATTTTTGTAATCCCTTTCTCTTACAGTGACAAATATGGCTGACGTTTCCCTCAATGTATTGACTTAATTGATCAGTCCCCACTGTATTTAACAAACTTCTGTCTCCTTCACTGCTTCCCACTGCAGAGGCTTCCTCACCCCTCAGGCTGTGACAGTCTGTATAGATGCCCTTCTGAGCCTACTTGGGTTCTAACACCTGCTGTTGGGCTACTGCCGACACTCTGCTCCGATAGGCACCTTTCCTCCTCACTCTGTTGGACTGTGACATCTTGCTGGGCTGCTGAGATAGCTTTCATTCCTGAGCAGATGCTCCCTCTTTCACAAGGGCTCTGACATGCTACTCTGGATTGCCACTGCCGCCCTCTGTGAATACCCACCACCCCGGGCTCAGCCTTCCCTAATCTGCTCTGAGCCGCAGCCATAGATATTTCCCCATTCAAACTTTTGCTTGCCTTGATCTCTAGGATGGAGCCTTTAAGTAGTATTTAACTACCATATCTCTCCTCGTTGGCAGGTCCTGAACTCCATTTTTTTTGTTTCTCTGTAGGAGCACGAGACAATTAAAACTTTTGTTTAGGCTTTCAGCCACTTTCCGTAGGATTTCTTAACCTGTGTGCAGGATCAGAGCGCCTGGCTCACTTCTCTGACTCTCACTGGCTTGAAGTCCTGTCTGCCTTGAAAGTCCCAAGCTCCAGTTTTTACCTTCCCAATCCTGTGAGAGTATCAAAAGTTCTGGTCTCTTTTCTGTCCGGCTTCTCAGTCTTGTGCGACTCTGTAATTAACTCAGTGAATAACCTAAGAGAAAAAGCAACTTGCACAATTCAAAGCTCCCCTCAGGGAACTTCTTTCTCGCAGGGATTTGTCCCCTCAACCCCTAACTCTTTCAGCAGCTTTCCAACACTGTCAAGAAGATATATTTTTATTTAGTATGTGTTGTTGTTCTTGGTGAGGGTGTTGGTCTGCTACAAGTTATTCCATTATAGTCCTATTTCGATTAAATTTTACAAAGCCCAAATTAGGTAGATTCTATTGCAGACATTTGAAAACTAAGGGAACTCAGATATAGGAATGTAATATTACCAAGGTTATAAAGTTTGTCTCAAATTCAGGTCTGTCGGGTTTTAAAAGCATTGCTACTAATGCTGTACCTTTTATCACCATAATTCAATGTCTCGATTACTCTATATTTATACTAGATTTTTGAGTAATCTATGAGAAATAATTCATAGTTCAAAATGAAGAGTTAATAAAAATTAAAAGAGAAGGGGGAAAGAAATCCTCCGTTTTTAAAGTGACTTAAGAAAAGGTGACACACATTCTGGCTTATCTGGGGACTCACCTACACCTTGGTTTCTTCAGTTACACTGTTGACAGTGGGGTGGGTAATTCTTTGCCGAGAGGCAGCTAGCCTGTGCACTGGACGATGTTTAACAATATCCTAGGACTCTATCCCCTGGATGCCAGCAGTATCACCCAGTTGTGACAACCAAAAATATCTCCAGACAATGTTAAGTGTCCCCTGGGAGATAATGTCACCCTTGGTGGAGAACTATTGACCTATAGTAAAGGGTAATTTTGAATAAGGTATGCCACGTATATCTAACTCGCAATATCTTCTCTCTTTGTTTGTTGAGACGGAAAAGTACAACTTCATTTGTTTTTCAAACTCCCACTAACTCTGGAGGACCACAAAACCTCAATGCAGTAAGATATCGGCAGTGAGATCTGCACATTCAAAATAAGACAAAATAGATGAGAAACAGGGGCACGTGCATTACTGGTCGTGTCCCTCTCTGAATAGAAATCCATAAAATAAATAAGCTGCCAAATTCAGCATAGCTCAGCTTTGTCTTTCGTAATTCCCCGTGGTGTGCTTAGAGGACGAGTTTAATTCCTATTGAACTTTTATCCAAATTTAGTAAAAAGCAAGATAAATCTTTCTCTGGCCCTCTGCGATTCCCCTGACTGCCACATCATCACTCTTTTCTTTCCCAGTGTAAAGAGTTTAGCTTTCTCTTTTCAAGAGGGTTGGAAACTGTCACTTATGCTGCCTTTATTAAAAATGTGTTCTGAATTTATTTCAACAAAGCAGGAATATCTGAGATCCTGACAAGGGCAAGAACATTTCAACTTGGAAACAGGTCAACTGCCAAGTAATTCCATGTAGCTCCTCTACAGCAGCAACTTTTGCTTACTCACCTTTCTATTTCTTATCTTAATAGAATGCCTAATAGGTACTGGAACTAATACAAGCTAGTATCTATCAAGTACTTTCATAACTAAACTCAATCAATCAATCAATAGAATCTAGTATCCATGTTGATTTCCAGAAAAAATATACATGAGTTCACACACACACACACACACACACACACACACACAAGACACTATGATATGACTCCAAGACCTTCTCTTTAAGGTAGGGCATACTGCACTAGGTCTAACTTATTGTATTACTGGAGGCAGTCAGTGCACTATAGTTTGCGTTTAAACTATATAATAATAACATTATATTAGTTACTTTTATACCCTCCAATCAATACTCCTTTATAATTTAAAAAATATATTCAGAACATAAGGGCAGAAAACTTCCCAGAGTAATCTACACATGTTTAGTTGTAAAGCTGAAAGTAAAGCTGAAAATAGTTATGGATAGTTCACTTTAATTGAAAGACAAAAGAAAAATCTCATAGCCTGTAAAGGCACAGTCACTCTATGATAAGCATACAAAGTCCACCTTACGTATCTGAAAGAAAACAGGTATATCACTTAGGGTATACACCTACATTAGGCATCGCTAATGAAGATCTGCTTTTGAATCAAAGGAGGAAACTGGAGTTCATGGACAAATGTGTATCTCTTGGCTATACAATACATGTTTTTGTTTTGTTTTAATTTGTAATCTGCCTTTTTAGCCAATACAAAAATTAAGCAAAAATACTAAAACCCACAAAGTGAAGCAATATAACAAGAAAAAAGTTACTATATACAAAATACTACTGATAAATATCAAGAGCTCATGGATTGTCCTAGTCGGTTCAGGCTGCTCTCAAAGAATACAAGACCTGGTAGCTTACAAACAATAGAAATATATTTCCCACAGTTTTGAAGGCTGCAAGTCCAAGGTCAGGATGCCAACATGGTAAGGATCTGGTGAGAGCCACCTTTAAAGTTGAAAGTGGCCATTTTTTCATTGTATTCTTAAATGGTGGGAAGCAGAGAGAAGCAAGCTTTCTCTCAGACTCTTGTAAGGGCACTAATCTCATTCATGAGGATTCCAACCTCATGACTTCATCTAATCCTAATTATCTCCCAAAGTCCCCACCTCCTGATGCTGTTACATTGGGAAAAAGGTTTTCAACATATGAGTTGGGGGATGGGGCACACATTTAGTTCATAACATGGATGCTATTTGGGTTTGGGTTTAGATGTATTCTACCACTTGCATCTCATGGTATTTACTTTTTCATGCCTTTGCCTGTACTATTTCTCTTGCTGGAAACACATTAAATCTTCTTAAAAGATATTTTTAAAAAATTCAATCCATGGTTAAATGTGCCATCTCTTGGTAAATTTCCTCACATCATTACCTTGATTTAAATTTCTTTCCTCTGAACTCCCAACGAATCCTCTTTAGAAATTTAAGATAGCACACATCATACTGACTTTCAATTGGTAGTTACTTGCCTGCCTTTCCAAATTGTCTATGGCAGGGGTGTCCAAACTTTTCGCAACGGCTTTCACCAAGGGCCATATACGGTAAAATACACAAACAGCCAGGCCACTCACTCGAGGTGAAGTATGTATTGCCTCACCTGGTTTATTTAAGTAAACTAAATATGTTTTTGGAATTTGCTGTGGGCCAATTAAAAATGGATTGCGGGCCACAGTTGGCCTGCTGGCCGCAGTTTGGACACCCCTGGTCTATGGATATAATTGTCTACGGATAATTGTCTATGAACACTATTAAGGCAGGATTTACCTTGGTCCTGCTACATGGTAAGACCTTTACAAATAAATAGATGAAGAAAGAAAGAAGGAAGGAAAAGACAAGTGAAATGCTGAGTGCTCCATATTATTTAAGAGAACAGGCAAATCATTGTGCTCCAGCAAAATTCAGTGCAGCATAGCTTCAGAGGTCCTTTGGTTGCATAAACAAAGACAGGTGGCCCTAAGTAAAAAAATAAATAAAGTTTATTGGGGTGACAATGGTTAGTAATGTTGCATAGGTTTTAAGTGTACAATTCTGTAATACATCATCTGTATATCATATTGTGTGTGTTTACCACCCAAAACTGACTGTTTACCACAGTCAGTTTTCCTTCCATCACCATATATTCGACCCTGTTTACCCTCATCTACCATTCTCCTCCCCGCTTACAGGTTAATGACCCTGAGAATAAAGTAAAGGATGTCTTGTGGGAGATGTTTCCTCCTCCACCCTCTTCCTACATTTTGTTCCTTATATTTCACATGCATCTTAAAAGGGAGAAACTAAGTGAAATATATAAATATATCCAATGTTCTATGAACAAATAAGATGCAAGCCATGTCATGTTATTTAATTCTCAGCCCGGCAGAATCTCTAATGAACTTCCAGAATAGAAATTTAGCTCTCAGCGTTAAAACTTAAGATTTTTCATAAAATATATCATTCATGGATCATTACTCTACCAACATCAGAACTGACTTATTACATCCTCCAGTGAAGGAGTGTTTGCACTTATATATTTTAAAAGGTAATTTGGCTGGTTGTACAGCAAATATTTAACTGCAAGGGTCTAAAATTGCCAATGTTTATAGACTTGTGTCTTTCATGTTACTTCCAGCACGCTTTCCTGTGCTAACATTTTGCAATGCAAGCTGAATTCTTTACTTTATTGTTTCCTAAATTGAAGGTGTTTTTAGGCTATACTAAATCTAACAATCTTTCCCAGACAAATTGGGGAATGTTGATGTGTTGAACTTCTAGTATTAACCTCAAATATTTTCTCCTATGTAATAATGCCCCCATAACCTAATTCACAGCTGATAGTAGCTTTAAACCTGTTTTCTCTTGGAAGGGGCAGGTTTCTGTGTTGCTATGGAGACAACTCTGCAAAATAAATGGCACCAGGTAACTAGTTTCAAACAAACTATTGACTCTTAGAATAGGATGTTTACCTTCATTTTCCTACCCAAATTATAGAATTTCTCTCCTTATTTTTTATCAATTTTGAGGGAAGTTCAAAAAGAAATGCAAACTATGCCTTTTTTTGTTTTTGGATGTATTTCAAAAACCACATAAGCTTGTCTCTATCCCTTCAGATATGGAAAAAGAGGAAGAGAGGGTGGAATAATAATACCTCTACAGTTGGCCTTTCTGAAACTCAAGCATCTCTATAACTGGCTATAATAATTTATCCTAGTGTGGAAAAATCACATAAATGATCATTATTTTTACTATGGGCCTTGCGACTGCAGAATTCTTATTTATCAGACATATTTAATTCCATGTCTCAGACCATATCTGTTCATAATCATCCATAACACGTTGCCACATAGAATAAAAACCACAAGGCATCTGAATACAGAAAGTGCACCTGCCATAGACCCCTCTTTATGAATTGCTATTTTCTTGTGAAACCCTTCAGGACATTCTCTTTTTATTAGAGACACGGTTTTAACTAGCTTAGCTCCCTCAGCTCAGCAAGAGGTTTGTGATCTCTCTCTCTCTCTCTCTCTCTCTCTCTCTCTCTCTCTCTCTCTCTCTCTCTCTCTCTCTCTCTTGTTTCCTTCATGATTAAATAACTATGAGGTAAAGTTTATTCAAACTAAGCTGAAAGTGCTTACATTTACATTTGGCAAGAAACCAGATCTTAATTACATGTTTAAATAGTTTTAGTACCAGGAAGCACTACTCATAGAAAAAAAAGGATATTTTCCCCACATATAAACTCTAAAGCTATCACTTATTATTGCTTTAAATGAATAACATATGCACACTCAGGAAAATAACATTCTGCACCAACTCTAGGATATAGTGTGACGCAACACTGGAGTTGTGAGCTTCGCTAACACAGGATGCCTTATTTTCAGGTTATAAACTTGAGTAAGTCTCATGTTTCAATATGGGCAAAACTGCTTCTAACCATTTATCGTAGGAAATGCCTGTTGCTTTATGTAGGTTGAACTGACATGAAACAAACTCTAAAGGATAACTAGTGAACTCTGACAGCCACTTCTAGTTCTTTCTCACGAGGCAACGGGCGATACCTCTTCCTTTTAATAGCCAAAGTACAAATAACCTACAATAATATTTTTCCAACCAAGGTCTCTGGTAGGAAAAAAACAACGAACATAATACTGAGCGATTGGTAACCTCAAGTAAACTCGTATTAAGAAAAATTTTAGGAAAAATCAGACTCGGCTTAAATTTAGAAAAAAAAGGAAGCATGTAAAGCGCAGACTTTTTTCGTTTCAAATGCTTTTTTTTCTAATATATAATCAGAAGTCGTAACTCATTGCTACACAGTGAGTTTGCAAAGTTATCCTTTCTTAATGCAGATATTCCAGTGTGTGCATGTGTGTGTGTGTGTGTGTGTGTGTGTGTGTGTGTGTGTGTAGTATTTAATTATAGTTGACATTCAATATTATTCTACATCAGCTTCAGCTTTTAAATCATCATTTTTCTTGATATGGTCACTGAAATGGTACGTCTGTTCTGATTACTCTGGTATTTCTCTTACTGATTCAGAAGAGGGTCATATCACAAATGCCATGACCCCTTTGGCAAGCCTCATCTTGGAGGGTGGATAGCATTTATTAATACTGCTACAAAATACAAACCTCTCCATGAACTCCTGCTTTCTCCACTGATTCAAAAGCAAATCTTCACTGAGTGATGCATAATGCAGATGTATAGCATAGAAATGTATCTCTTAATTATTTTCCTTGGTAGGTCAGTTTGACAGCCTTGTGTGGTGGACATGGAATGACTATGTCTTCATTTGTTATGAGTTTTTTGCTTTTGTTTTTCAAATAAAGTGAACTTTCTATAACTATGTTCAGCATTACTACTTTTTTCTATCCATCAGACCCCAGATGTTTGGATTATCTGGCAGTTTTATCTAGGCAGTTTACTGTCCTCATGTCTGAATATATTTTTTTTAAATCACAAATGATTATTCACTGGCAGATATAAGAGTAACCAGCATAGTATTCTTATTACATGGTAGAAACTTAAATATAATTCACTATTGACCATAATCTGGTGAGCTGGGCTGCAGGAGGAGGGAGATAATCCTTATGTTATAACTGAGCAGATTGAATTTAACTAAGCTGAGGAATTCCTTCAGTATTAGGAGAAAAAAATTGGCAGAGACAGAATTCAAACCCAGGACAGTGTGATTTGAAAACATATCCTTTCTCTAACTCTTCATGTTAGTTGTTACTGGATACTAAGTAGTAAAACAAAATGTTGTTCATAAACTAAATTAGGGAAAGGCATCCCTACATAATTCTCGCACCATTTTACATCAAAAATAACTACCTGATAGTTGACTAATATAAATCAAAAGTCTTTCAAATGTACATTCCCTTTGACCAGGCAATTATCCCAGTGAAACTAATATAAGTTATAACCACAAATATTTACCTACAGCAATCTCAGAGTTGTTCATAATACTCATCCCAGACAGTCATTTCACCTCCAGAACTTAGTACTTTTACACTCCGCATTATAACACCTGAACACACTTGCCCGATCTAAGTGGTTATTTATGTTCACATATTTAGTGCCTTTTCTTTGACTTTTGTGGAGGCTTGAGCCCATCAGTAAATGCTCACTGGAGCAACTGTCGAGAAGAGTTGTGTATGATAAGTGAGATATTAGAAGAAGAGATTGGAAAGTTTCCTGTGACTAACATGCAAGTCTGATGCTACTCTTCTGCCTAAAACCTTTTTGTGATTTCCGGTTAGTCAGGTATGGATCAAGAACCTTACTTAACTAAGCCTGCCTATATCTTTAGCATTATGAAACACCATCTCTCCTCTCTCGTTCTTTGAGATCCACCTGTACCACACCGTAAGTTCTTAAAAGGCACTGATGCTCTCTCCCACCTCAGGATATTGGCAAGTTCTGTCTCTTCTGCTTTAGAAAAGCTCTGTCATTCTATATTCGCTCTACCTTGTCAGTGCTTACTCATTCTTCAGTTCTCACCTCGGTAGATAATTCCTCTGGGAGAAGTCTCTCCTGAACCTCAGATTAGGGTTACCAGATTTAGCAAATAAAGACAGGATGCCCAGGAAACTGTATTTAGCAAATAAAGACAGGACGCCCAGAATTTCAAATAAACAACTGTTTCAGATAAATATTTCAGATATTTGTTAGTATAAGTAGGTTCCAAATATTGCATGGAGTATGCCATATTTGTGACTGTATCTCAGAATAGAACTGATTTTTTCTCTTAAATACTCTCTTAGTACCTTTATTCTTTCTTTTCTGTCAATTATCATAACTTACAGTCAGATATTTATGCAATTATTATGCCATTCCGTGTACTACTTTGCAAGTTCCATAGGAAAAGTACTATCGTATGTCTGTTTTGAATATCACTATATCCTCAGTGCAGGAAAAGGAGATGGGATAAATAAATCCTCTCAGTACAAATAAATAAATTAATAACATAAAAATACATGTTTAAAGATGAAATTTCAGGCTAATAGTAAATTTTTTTATAGATAGGCAAGTACATTTTAATATCTTTAGTTACATAATAATTATTATATTGAACATTTATTATTTATTCTACTTCAGATAATTACTTTGCATTTCATGAAGTACTTTGCAAATATTATTTCTTTTAATCCTCATGACAACTCTATGATATTGGTAGATTATCATCCCTGTTTTACACATTAGAATACTAAGAATGAATGAAAGAAGTCATTTTTAACAGTCACAAAGCTGATACATTGTGAGCTGGATTGGAAATGTAGAGTCTAACTCCAAAGCTTTTATATATATATATATATATATATATAATGTGTGTGTATATATATATATATATATATACACATGTGTGTATATATACATACATACATATATATGTGTATATATATATATATATATATATATATATATATATATATATATACTGGGGGTGCCAAAAAAATGTACACAAGCGGACACTTTGGTCAACGTTGCTCAAGCAGTAGTTCACTGTATTCAGAAGTGTCTGGATGCTGATGGTAACCACTTTGAACACATCTTATAATTGCAGAAGTCAAACGTGACTTGTATTCATCTTTTGTTATTGGTACATATTGAGTATAACAATTTTAATACAGCTTTTTTTCCTTCTTAAAATGTGTATACATTTTTTGGCACCCTCTGTGTGTGTGTGTGTGTGTGTGTATTCACAGGATGTAAAGTACAGCATAGGGAATATAGTTAATGGTATTTTAACAGCTATATACAATGTCAGAGGGGAAGTAGACTGGGAGGTGGTTTATCACTCTGTGAGGGGTGCAAATGTCTAATCATTACGTTGTTTTGAAAATCTGAAAGTCATATAAAAATTAAATTTAAAAAATAATAAATAAATAATCGAAGAAATGTAAGTTAAAAAAAGAAGAAGAAGAAACAGAATACTCTTTCTTTGTTAAGAAATACTCTACATGGTTAAGCCAAGAGAACAATGACAAAATGGTGTGCAGTCAGTCCACAACTTTTGAAATGACATCAGGAAAACCATACAGAGGTCCCAAGATGGTAGACTGGGCTATGAATGACTGTATCAATTGCCATCAGGGTTACATGTGATCCACTGAGGGGTATTCCAGGGAAAGAGTGGAATTTGAGGGATAAAAGTTTCTTTAGTATCATACTTGCTGTGGTTCATAGGCAGATTCTGATACTATTATCGTTGTCTAAATTTAACATCTGCTGGTTCCAAATGAAAAATAAAAAGACATATTTTTTTAATATATGACACACTTTTTATGAGGACAATACAAGGAGTATGCCTTATATATCTTAATGCAAACTTTCTAATTTTATACATTGATTGTTATCCAAAGAAGCTACCTATCGCCTCTGCTCTTATTCTTAAATAACATACTTAATATGTCTTACGTATAATAAGTACTTAATACTCACTATATTTTCCCTGGAAGTGTTTTTATGTTCTTAATGTTAACTTTGATGAAATACATTTTAATTTCATTTACTTTTCCATATATGACTGTTAAATAAAGACATCTACATGAAACTAACAAAGGAGTATAAGTAAGCCATTTCTCATTAACCAACTTATGGACACAAGAATAAATCTCTCGTCAGAAACACATGAAGTAGATATATCCTACTGGGATTAAATGAGACCAAGAAGACATTCCTGTGAACTGATTCAACATATCATGTCTAACTGTATTAATTCTTTTCAGTTTTAGAGAAACAGAATGTATTCAGTGATCCTAAATTAATGTGATGAATCAAACATCACATTCTGATAAGTATCTAGAGGTCGTGAATGTACAGAGCCGTGATGTAGAATCTCATATCTATACAAATATGTTGTTGGGTGAAAGGGAATAACTAAATTAGTATGCTCCAAGACATATGCAAATTTAAAATGTGGATTTTTAAAAAAACATGTTACTAATATAAGTGGGTCTCTAAAACACACACTCAATCGTGTCATTTTATTCAAAAACACATTGACTGCTTCTCACTACAATGAAGAAAAAGTCTAGACTTTGTCATGGGGGATATAAACCAATAATTATCTAGTCTTAATCTAGTTAATTAACTTCAGTCCTACCACTTCTCTTTGTTCCAAAATCTGTACTTCTTAAAATTCCTTTAGTTTATGTACCCTTATGAGAATCTGATAAAACATATGGGTCTGTTCCCCAGGGTGTGCCTTCTTGTCCACACTTAGCTCTAATGCCATATTTACAATGAAGCCTTAACCAACTCCCGCAGGCCAAATTTGCTCTCCTGGCTGAATAAGCACAAGTACTGTGTTACAGGAGAACATAGTTAGACTTACAGTGGTTCACATGACTTTGAGTTCTCAGAGTCAGGGATCTTGTCTTATGTATCTTTAAATACTAAGCTCCTAGCACAGATTTTGGTATCGAGTAGTCGTTTCAAAGTTGCAGAGAACCCCTGTTGGCTTTACTTGAATTATTTTAAAACAGTAAATTCGAAGAAATGAAGGTGAATGAAGAGAATAGATGAACACTCATGGCATGCAGACACCTATCATTAAAAATATACATACTTTAAGCAATGAACAAAAAAGTCATGAATGTATCACACACAATCTCACGCACATGTATGTTTATGTATCTATGTTTATCTATTTATCTATCATCCATCTATCTATCTATCTATCTATCTATCTATCTATCTATCTATCTGTTGTGATTTTTCCAAATGTGAAAGGTAAACAGAAACACAGAAGATTAATATTATTTAAGTCACATTCTCCTCTTCGGATGCATTTAACTTCATGAGAAAAGCATGACTACTGGTGTCAGCAGGCACATCCTTTGGGGATCAATCTTTCGTGTGATCGCAAATAAGTCTTTTAATTGATAGAGCTTTAGTCTAGCCATTTATAATATGGGGATGAAGGAGGAAGAGAAGAAGAAAAAGGAGGAGGAGGAGGAGAGGAAGAAGGAGAAATACTAATACTGTCATATATATATGGCAGAAAGAGAGAGAGAGAGAGAGAGAGAGAGAGAGAGAGAGAGAGAGAGATTATTTTGATGATCAAAAAAGGTCACACAAAATGACTGCAAACTTAAACTATTATACAAACAATTGCTATTATTAAGTTGCTCTGGTTATGAATGGAAAGCAAGCAAGCAAGAAAGAAAAACCCAAATCTTCAATATCCTATATGTGGATAGATACAGCTGATATTTTGGAGAATTATTGTGTAGGCAAAATTTGATGGGAGGGTTTTGGTTTTAATACAACTCATTTAAAGCTACCCCATGTATCCTTAGCATAAGGCAAAGATGAAGTAAGTACCATTGTCTTTATTTTTAAAATTAGCTGTCTAGGAGAACACAGAGTAAGAAAAACTGAAAAGTGAGCAATAGGTAACAGAATTTTAGAAATAGCCAGGGGTGCATTTCTACATATTCATTGTATGCTAACATTGTTTGGACTAAATACTACTGTATATGGATTATTGTTTATGAGGTCAGCAGGGTACATACAACAGCCCTATGAGGTATTATTATTCCCATTTTGTAGATGAGTAAATGGAGGCTCGGCTAATTTGCATATCTTACTGATTGCAATACTGTAGAGCAGAAGCACTGGGATTTAAGCTTAGATCTGCCTGATGCCGGCACATGTTCTCCTTCTGTTGTCTCTGTTCTATCTCAAAAATCTTGTCCTGCTAGAGTATAAACAGTTGTTCTTTAACTCACTCTCTTTTCACATATGGAAGTCAGCTAGCCCTTATTAACAGACTAGTGAGAGAAGAGTGGAGAGGGCAAGGAAAACGCATTTTCTAGAGTCTGGCCTACTGGAAACTCAAAAGGGTTTGAGGTGTCAAAACCCATCTACTCCCGCAGCAGTGATAGGATGGGTTTACTGCTGGTTAACAAGAAGGTCGAGAGTCCATCTCAATACCCCGGAGGTATGAACATTGAGAGAAATATGTTATATTTGTCTTCTTGCCTTAGGAACTCACCAATTATGTGAAAATTCCAACTGGTCTCCTTACCTGATTTTAAGTAATACCTCTCAAGAAAATAAAAATGCCCAGAGACAGGATGCAAAGATCATAGGAGATAAAAATACAGAAAGGATTATATTTTTTCCCCCTGAGGAGTCAGAGGCAAATTAAAAGAGTTCTCAAGAGTAGGCAAATTTAAAAAGTGATAGAGACGAACAAAAAGAGAAAAAGAAATAATTTATTCTTATAAAAGCAATACAGAAATTTTAACAAGGAAAATATTTTCTCAGTTAATAAATTGTTAATTAAGAATATCAGGATTAAAACAGTGTATTGTATGACAGTATAATATACACCATAAACATACATAGTGATGCACACACACTTTGTATTGTGAATACAGAGGCACAAGACATACATGGAAATATATATCTAGAAGGATGGCCATTAACTGGTATCTATGGTTGAGTGTGGTGGAATCAGGTGTTATCCACCCCCCATTTGCAAAATTGTACCTTCTCTATTTCCTACAGTGAAAATTGAATACTTGTAACATAATTCCGTACCTCTTCCGTGGAAGATTCCACAGTTTTTCACAACATACGGAAAATCCACAAGAATTATGGTGTTTAAGGAAAAGATACCCTTAATGATGTGTAGCAATACCCTTTGGGGAGAGAGAGGGAGTTATGTATTGAATTGGTTATATTGATACCTAGCCTAACCAAGGAGGATAATTTTGTGCTGAAACGTTCTGTTCTGTGCTGTGTTCTGGAACTATGTTGCCAAATTATAATCTCCATTTTTCTTTATCACATACGTTACTTAATATAGGTGGGTAGTAGACATTTCTCTTTAGCATCCCACACCTTGGACAATCCAGCAGTTGAATCCCTTTCCATGTTTGAGGAAACCTTCTATTATAAGACTTAGTGGATGGAAGAGACTACGTTTATCCTCTTGCCACTAAGATATAACCATGTGACCCAGGTTTGGCCAGTCAAAGTGTCCATCCTTGTAGGGATTTTGGTGGTAGGTGGAAGCAGCAACAGATTGAGGTTCCAGGGGCAGCAGTGACAGACCACAGCACAGGCAAGTGTCCAATGGAAGTGGCTGGTGTAAGAACTGGGATCCACTGCTCAGCACTTTATTGCTTTTGTGGCACAGTTTTGGCTGTAGTTCTGGTTGATACCTGGCCTCCGTTACTTTGTCCATATATCAAGCTTGGTTCTGAAGTTTTCCTCTCAATCTGGTAATGTATCCACTCTCATTTCTAGTCATTTTATTCTTAAATTAGCTAACATTGGTTTCTGTTACGTGCACTTAGAAATGCTTGACTAATCTAAAGTGTGAAGGAAGCACTCTAGGGGAAAACAAGTAAAAGACCTTCCTGGAATGCATCCTTTATCATTTTGAAGTTTGGGATAGAAATGGAAAGATCTCAGAGCATGGGTGGTATTTTATGCCATTTGCCAGTTAAACATTGTGCTTTTGGAAGAAAGGAGGAAATTCAATGTAGATATCCTGGGCACACAGATGGCATTGACTGAATTTGGTTTACTGAACCATTGTTTATGGTAACAGCAGTTTCTGGCAAAAGGATGGTACACCCCTCACCAGTGCTGGTGGGAATGTTTGCATGTCATAGCTCAAAAAATGTGAGGGATTTAAAGTTGACACTGAAGAAGAAAATTCCCTAATCACATGACATATTTATTATAAAGGACAGCATATATTCATTCAGAAAATACGCATTTAGTGTTTTCTCTGTGTCAGGTACTATGTTTACTGGAAAGAGAAAAGCAGTGAGCAGTTTGCTCTGTACGAATGTTTCCTTTATACTCTTTTAGCTCCTCTTTATCCATAATATTGTAATATTTTGTTCATTTGTTTGTATCCTATTCATTTGTGAATTTCTTGGGGTTACAGTACTTCTATTTCTTCATGTTCCTAGCACATAACACAATC
The DNA here is from genome assembly GCF_036562045.2 of Rhinolophus sinicus. Lineage (NCBI taxonomy): Eukaryota > Metazoa > Chordata > Mammalia > Chiroptera > Rhinolophidae > Rhinolophus > Rhinolophus sinicus. The sequence continues at coordinate 41,450,138 of NC_133764.1, read as the reverse complement.
TCTGATACATAACTTGACTTTCAAAAATATAGATGGAGTGGGTGAGTGAATGAATGAATGAATGAATGAATGAATAAAAAATGACATTACCAGTAAGTAGGCTAAACAGTCACCCTCAATGAGTGAGTTTTATTTGCATTCCAGTCAACTTGCTCATCAGTGACATGAGGGAACACAGAAGACAAGGATATTAAATTCATGGATGCCGTGTACGTGTGAGGAATACCTAAGACATACACTGACAATCAGAGAGTTCATTATTTATTATATCATCTAGGGTAACTCAAGAAAATATTTGAAATAGTTTAGTATAAAATATTTCATTCTGGTTCTTAAAAAATACTCAGCTGTCTAGGAAGGGTTGGGATAGATTTGGCTTAAAAACAGGTAATAGGATGAGCTAAATAAACAAATGAAGCATAGAGGTGATACTGTCAGTTCAGTGAGGTGGCAGTTTAACCGGAGTCCTCATGTCAGTGCTGTTGCTGGGGAAGGGAGGCAGCGCTGCCCTGCTCAGGCTCTGGAAGGTCTCGCCAGAAAAGTAGAGTGCATTCAGAAAAGGGTGATCTTCATGGCGAGGTTTCTGAAAGCCATAATATATATTTGAACAACCTGAGCAAATGTAGTCTAGAAACACTTAGCATGAGCCGAGTGTGATCAGCTGTTGTAGGCATGGCTTCACCAGCCATCTCGACTAGCTGCCTCAAAAGTAAATAAAATAACTTCCCAAAGCAGAATCGTTTGTGGTTTTCTAAACTCTCAACAAGGGAGATGGCCTTTTGTGACTGAAGAGGTAAAAGATTTAAAGACTAAACATTCTGGCCAAGTAAGGAAGGAGATTTAGTCATTTGCCAGTGTTACAGTTTCAAAAGAGCACGCTTTGCTCCTATAAGCAAGAACATGCACCCTTGAACAATATGCTACATAACATCACAGCTAGAATTAGAACAAATAGAATTTAGTGCGCTGATGAAACATCACATTACTGGACCACTCAGAGATTCTAGCTCTTACAGAGTCAAACTTCAAAATTGATTAATCCCTGTGACTAGCATCAAAATGAATTCCCTAAAGTAAGTACATGTAGATATCTACTCCTTGCAACTAATCTCTCTGGGTTTTACCCAGATACTCTCTTTGGGCCTTTGGGGAAACTTAGTAACCTCAAGCAAAAAGGAATGTAACTAACATCAGAATACTAGGTGAGCAATATTTAATTACACTCCATTAGAAGCTATCAAAACAAGATTGTAATTACACTTGACACATGCCACCTTCCTTGTAAGGTCAGCAATTCAGATCTCTGCTAATAGATACAGAGCAATCGGCATTCTACAGGCCTCCTAGGTCCCTTAATGATGACTCATCCACAACCAGCTTAGTTTTTAACAGGAGGGAAGGAGTTGAGATGAAACTTGAATATTAACAAGAACAAGAACAACAAAAAACTACCAAAAATATCTTATGTAAAGATGAGAAAACAGTCACTTAAGTAAGCAAATAAATAAGTAAACAAATAAATATAAACAACAACAACAGCAACAAGGCAGGAAATTAAACCTGATTTAACATGGCAAACCTTATTTAGTGGCGTTTTTAGAAACTGGGCTCCAAACGTCTCTGGACCTAGTATTGGATTTATGCTAAATTTATGACATTTAATTTTCCAAAATGCTTTCAGTGTTGCTAACATCCCTATTTAACCGAAACTTTATTTTATGAGAACATAATCAACTAGGAAAGGGAAAGGTAGAAAAATGAAACTGAATGCTTATTAGAGCACGGCATTTGACATGATGAATATCTTATTTAAACCACACAACAAGCTTGCAAAGGAATTGTTTTCACTGTTTTACAGAAGGAACAATGCAGCTCTGCAAGGTTCTGTCACTTGCCCAAAGTCCCATAGCAAATGTTAGAGCTGAGACTCTAGTCCAGGGCTTCATGACTCAGAAAGCTCTGATCTATTAAATAACACCCCTATCCCCACTCCCCACTCCCATGCCCGCCTGTACATTGCACAAACAAGGCAGCATGTGGTGGGTGTCTAGTTAAGCTTCATTTTCAAAACCATTAGAAAGTAAACAAGGTCAAGATTCATGTGAACTTGGAGAAGAAGTAAAACAACAAGAAAATTCAAGGCAACAGAAAAATTTGGGCAGGGCATTGAATGAAAAGAGGGCATTGAATAAATAAAGAAATAAATAAATAACCAACAAAATTAATAAAGTAAGTAGAGTCTAAATAGAAAATAATTAAAAAAAAAATAAAAAAAAAAAGTAAATAAAAAAAAAAAAAAAAAAAAAAAGAAAGAAAGAAAGAAAGAAAGAAATAAATATATAAATGTATATATCTATGTATAAATAAATAAATAAATAAATAAATATAATACATAAATAAATAAGTAAATATATAAATAAGGATAATAAATAAATAAATACATAAATAAATAAATAAGTATATGGATAAATAAATACATAAATAAATACATAAATCAAGACATAGATACATAAATAAATAAATGAATAGATAAATAGATAAGATACATATATAAATACATACAGAAATCAAATAGATACCTAAAGAAATAACCAAATAAATACATAAATAAATAAATAAATAGACAAACAAAGAAATAAATAAATAAATAAATAAGTAAATAAATAAATAAAGTAAATGTAATCATACTAATTCTAATGTACAATGAAGAAATAAATAAATAAATAAATAAATAAATAAATAAATAAATAAATAAATAAATAAACTGTGTATTAACCCAACCGTAAAACAAAATAATTCATTCAAAATCTTACTGAAAACTGAACTGAAACCACGATGAAATTAACGGAGATATTATGAACCTGAAACTAAATGAAAATTCATTTTAACAACTGTGTATGCTCAAATCCTCAGTTCATTACTCTTCTGACAGTAAGATCACTCGGCAGAGCTGGATGGGAATTGGCATTTCCCCAGGCTATGCTTCCCTAAGTGAGTGACCAGGAGTGAGGCTGCTTCTGGACTCACACATTAATGGACCACACACTAATTAACAGCAGAAGGAAACAGTCCTTACAATGCATGTGAATTAAGTATACCATTAGCAGGCTTTCCTCTTTAGCTAAAGCCCTTCCACTGGGAAAATGTGCTCCAGAAGCCTCTCTTTCCTTTGCAACAGCAAAAAAAAAAAAGGGGGGGGGAGGGAAGGGGGGGCGATGGGAAGAAGTCACCCTCACTTCTGCCTCAAAGGTAAATTAAAATGGCTCTTTGTATCAGGTGGGAAAAGAAAGTGTGATTTCCCACATTAGGGAACCACCATTCAGGATTTAGGGCTCTATCCTCTAGATGTGTTACTCATATTTATTTCCTATGGGTTTAGAGAAGCAAGAATTAGCAATGAATGGCATTCTTGACTGCTCACAGGGGATTTGCCTTAAGCCAAACTCCTGCTTTAACTTTATACGGTACTGAAAGCTCCAGAAGCTGCTTGTGTGACTGCCGTCAGAAACCTTCAAAGTTGTGGCAGACCCAGAGACAATGAGACAGGGAAGGCACACAGGTTGAGAGGAAGAAATTGAAGATCCAGTAATACCAGAGGCTCAAGGGACAGGATAATTCCAGAAGGGGTGGCATTAGGAAAAGAACATGGACCATAAAGACCATTTTACCTTCTCTGAACAATGGATGGCTCCCAGAGGTAGTAGAAAGAATCCAAACTGGCCAACTAATCAGTCCCTGAACAGGATATTGCCACTCTGAATAACCTGCCTGTGCCCTACCTTTCAAAAATCAAAAAACTCATCTGTATTTCAGCTTAGTCATACCCACAGAGGAAGTATTCCAAAGCTTTGACCTCTGTTAGCACCAAAGGATCAGGCATGCAAATAAGTACTGGCTCCCAGGCCCTTTGCTGAATTATACTCATACCGAGTGCAATGTTAAGGGGAACTGCAAAATATCAGAAGTGACTTTAAATGTACCTAATTTTTCTGAAACCATGTTATGGAGAGCTTCATGTAGAAATCTTGCATGCACATTTCAGATTCTAAAGAAGCGTCACACGAACTCTCCGTTCTCCCTCCCCCTCTGCTCCAATCCTAAACATTAGTAATCCACCTTCTCCTTCTCTACTTACTGGACATTCTTAATTTAGCAAATCTTGGAAGAATTTTTTTTAAAGCATTTCATATCAGTACTTTGCACTCTTTTCCAAAGTGTTTTACAACTTATTCATGTAAGCCCAAACTTTCTCAGTTGTGAGAACAGTGAATATCAATCCTGACCCCATGTAAGAACCATCTGGAAAACTTGGGGGAATAAAAAAAAAAAAAAGCATACTTTGGACATACTCATGACCAATTCTCCAAGGATAAGGCCTCAAGTTTATATTTTAAAACTCCCCTGGTGACATTGATATTCATCTGTGGTAAGAACCCTGTACTAAAAGTTTAATGCTTATGTCAGACGACAAGCAACAAAGGATAGCTGACGCTTCCAAGTTTTAATGGATGGTTGTCTGCTGTCCTGTGTTACCCTCGCAAATGAAACTGGGCATTTTGAACAGAGTTTCATATGGCAAAGCTAAGCAGGTGTATAAGCAAGGGACTCAGTGTTAGGATTTTAATCCCTGAATCACTCTGTGAGATTACGAACCATGCTTTGATCTCCCTGCAGATCCCCGCCCCAAAAAGCAATTTGGAGGAGGAAGCTGCAAAACAGAAATAATCAAAATGCTACAGCAGGAAATCTGACAGGAAACATACAGCAGGAGAAGAAAAATATCAGGCAGCATTCATTAAGGTCCCCAACGCCCTGAGAAATACAGCTTTGAGGGCTAGAAAAATATCATCAATTATAGTGCTAGTATGTCTTCTAACCTGAAAGAAACTATCATAGTCAATATGCTGCTGGGATGCAGAGCCTCTTATTCTTGTTGTAAGGATATATTTCGTCTGCAAAAACACCAAAGTGTTTGTGAGCAGGAATTTGCCTCGTGAACCTTACTTCCCACTCTCAAGCCTCCTACCCCAGGACTTACTAGTGATGAGAGCATTATGGGATGGGTGGAACTCCGGGGGCACAACTTTGCTCCTTCCCATCACAGATAAAGAAATGAATGTTTGCTTGATTGTATTTGTGAAACAAAGACCTAGGCTGGTAACTGGCTTTCCTGAGGCCTTGTGATGACAGCGAAAGTTAGGGACAGAATAAGCGCAGATTAGCCATCACCAACCTAAACTGGACTGGCAACATTTCCTGCCTACTTGTGTTCTCTTTCTTGACACCTTTCTTCCCCACTCTTCACACGGATTATATTGTGTTTCCCCGAAAATAAGACCGGGTCTTATATTAATGTTTGCCCCGGAAGACGAATTAGGGCTTATGTTCAGGGGATGTCCTCCTGAAAAAATCATGCTAGGGCTTACTTTCCGGTTAGATCTTATTTTCGGGGAAACACGGTATCAAAAGTTGTGCCCTCTCCTCAAATGTATACACAAAACTGCATCTCTTACCTCATAGCTCCTGTCCATTCATAGCATCTATAATACTTACTTATAATTTTGGATTGCAGATGACCCTTGTGGCCACTCCGACCCATCTTTGTATCAGGACTTATCAGCATCACTAACAATGAAAAATTCCTTTATATTTTTTTGCCTGTCTTTCTCTTCATATTTTTATTCAGCCCTAAAGGGATTTAGTGCTTCAGGTAATTTTCTTGACATCAGGTCTCATCAAAAAAATCTGAGTTAGACTTTGTTTCTTTGAATAGCTTCTCTGGGGGCAACAGTTCTCCTAAAAAAAAAAAAAAAAAAATTAGATAAGGATGAAACTGCATTGAATCCTTTTCTAACTGTAAGGATGACCTATTGTATCGATCTTCCACTCTTTTCGGGCCCAGGTGATTCTGGTATTCAGCAGAGATAAGACCATGTACTAAAAGCCTAGTGCTTAGCTAGCATGGCAAAATCCCAGTTCTCTTGGGATCCCTTTTTCCAACATTACCATCACAGGCAACAATCTGGAAATGTTGAACAGAGTCTCACATAAGAACTTAATCAGGTTAGCTTTCTGAATGTTACTGTTCCATGGAAATATATTCATATCAGAGAGTAACTTTATAAAATGCATGTGAATTAAAGCCTATCATTTTTAATTGTACCAAAAAAAAAGAATTTTTCCACACATTAATGGCATCTTAAGGATCTGAAGGCAGAAACTAGACACAGACTTTATACCCTTAACAAAAATTATCTCAAAATGGATCATAGACATAAGTGTAAAATGCAAAGCTATAAAAACTCCTGGAAGACAACATAGGAGAAAATTTAGATGACCTTCTTGGGCATGACTTTTTAGATATGATATCAAAACACAACCCATGAGAGAAATAATTGATACACAAACTGCATTAAAATAAAAAACTTCCGCTTTGTGAAGAGAATAAGATAAGTCACAACTGGAAGAAAATATTTGCAAAAGACATATCTGATAAAAGACTGTTACCCAATAAATACGAAGAACTCTTAAAATTCAACAATAAGAAAGCAAACATGAGACAACATGGATGGACCTTGAGGGTACTATGCTAAGTGAAATAAGTCAGACAGATAAAGGCAAATACCACATGATCTCACTTATATGTGGAATCTAAAGAACAAAATAAATGAAAAAAACAAAACAGAAACATACTCATAGATACAGAGTACAAACTGATGGTTGCCAGAGGGGATGGGGGTTGGAAGGCTGGGTGAAAAAAGTGAAGGGATTAAGAAGTACAAATTGGTAGTTACAAATAATAGTCACAGGGATGTAAAGTACAACACAGGGAATATAGTCAATAGTATGGTAATAACTACATATATACCAAACTAATCAGGGAGATCACTTTGTAAATTATATGTGTCTAACCACTATGCTGTTCACCTGAAACTAATATAAAATAATATTTAATGTCAACAGTAATTGAAAAAAAATCATTTATGATTCAAAAATAAAGAAAGCAAACAAGCTGATTTAAAAATGGACAAAATACCCTAATAGACATCTCACCAAAGAAGGTATGCAGATGACAAATAAGCAGAGGAAAAATTGTTCCACATCATCTGTTGTTAATAGAATTACAAATTCAAACAGTGAAATATCACTACACGACTATTAGAATGGCCAAAATCCAAAACATTGACAACACCAAATGCTGGGGAGGATGAAGACCAATGGGAACTCTCATTCATTCCTGGTGGGAATGTAAAATGGTACAGACACTTTGGAAAACAGATTGTCAGTTTAGGTTTTTTTAATTTAATTTTATTTTTTATAAAACTATATATAACGTTACCGTACGATTCAGCAATGGTTCTCCTTGATATTTACCTCAATTCAATAAAACTTATGTCCACACAAAAACTTGCACATGATTGTTTATGGCAGCTTTATTCATAATTTCCAGTTCTTGGAAGTAACCAAGATGTCCTTCAGTAGGTTAATGGATAAATTAACTCTTGCACATCCAGACAATGGAATATCATTCAGCACTAAAAAGAAACGGCCTATCATCCATGAAAAATATGTGGAGGAACATTAACTGCAATATAAGATTCCAACTATATAACAATCTGGAAAAGGAGAGATTATGGAGACAATAAAAAGATTGGTGGTTGTCAGGGGCTGGGAGGGAGCAGCGAGGGAAGAATAGGCGGCACACAGAGAATTTCAGGACAGTGAAACTATTCTGTATTGCACTACAATGGTGGGTACCTGTCATTAGACATTTGTCCAAATACCAAGAGTAAACCCTAATGAAAATTACGGACTTTGGCTAATAATGATGTGCCAAAATAGCCTCGACGGTGAAACAAATGTACCTCTCTGGTATGGGATGCTGATAATAAGGGAGAAGTGTGTGTGTGTGTGTGTGTGTGTGTGTGTGGCGCGGGGAAGGGTGCTTATGGGCATATATTAGAACTCAGTATTTTTCTGCTTTATTTTACTGTGAACTTAAAACAGATCTAAAACAAAATATGTTAAAAATGGACCAACCAGGGTAAAAAACAAAAAATTGAATTCAAGTTTAAAAAAAAAAGAAAGAAAAATAACAAGGCACACACACAAACATTAAATATTGGCTCTGCTCTCCCTTAGGAGTAGAGCAATTTAAATAGACCTGGGGAAGGGGGCCTGTGCTTCCACAAGAAGGGTTTTATGTATCAGTTTTTTTAACTTTGAAATATGCCCCTGGACCCCTCAGCCCAAAATATAAAAGCTATAGGCTTGGGTAAGACCTTCACTTGAGATTTGTTTATAGTTTTTCCACATGAGCTTCTGTCACTCTACTTAGGTTCCATCAGCCATAAATTTTCCATCGGAAAATTCCTCTTGATTTCTGAACATGAAACCACTGCAAGCTATGAGCAGTTTGGGATTTCTTTTTCAATTTCCTCAAGACCAAGGAATATGCTGTACTACTTAGACTATAGCCATGTATTAGCAATCTACAGTTTCTGCCTTTGATGACTGACAGCTCAGTGAGGGGAAAATAGTATTTTGAAAGCTGCGGGAATTCAATTATCAGCTCTGCTCTCATGGGCTCTCTTCCAAGGTATTGGGCCTGATTAAAGGAAATGTTACTTTTGGAAGTGTGCATTGCTACTGAGCAAAGGCAAAAAAAAAAAAAAAAAAACACCAAAAAACAGAAAACAAAAAACAAGCATACTGTATGATATATCTGTGTTCCATATTAGCCATCCTGCATCTCGCTATTTGTTCACATTTGTTTTCTTTCATTGCCAGAAGTGAAATTGTGGGTGTGGGTGTGGGTGTTGAGTTTTTATGCTGCGAGTTTCCAAATATATAAAATCCAGATATAACTGAATCATTCATTCCCCTCTTTTATAATCATAAGTCACCCAAAACAGATGAAGAGACCTCTACTTGCATAAATAGGTATGAGACCAAGTGTAGGATTTTCAACTGAGACAGGAAGTTACAGTTGTTATAGATACAGCAACAAAAATCATGGTCCAAGGCCTACAATTTAGATATTTAGAAGTCAAGAAGAATAACACTAACAATAAGAAATATGAGTCAAACAACAGAAATAGAAGTAAAACAGAATAACACCCACAAAGTTTGAGACTGTTTACTTCCTCTCACATACATTTGAGGAAACGGAGAAGATCACAGGGGGGTAAAATGTGTTTAAAAAGGGAGGCTGCTTGGCCTCAAATCTGCAAGCAGATGAAGGCTGTTTTTTGATGATATAAGAATAATTAGTGCTCACGCAGAGAGGAGACCGAAGTCAAACTTATATCTTAAAATCAGTGTTGTACTAATGCTCTCTGTTAATGAAAGAAGGCTGGAATACCATGTAACTGACACTCACTAGCTGATGTGAGGGCTGTGGGAAGCTTGTTTCCAAGGAATGAAAAAGAAGCAGCAAAACCTCATAGTCTCACCAGTCAGAGCCTAGACCAAGCTAGACAATGGTTCAGTGACTGGACTCCCAGTATTCCTACAGGTCAAGAATCCTGAGCTGTCCCTATAAGATCTGGACTGTTGGAGAAACCTCAAGGACTTGTGTAGAGACTACTATACAACAAACAGGAAGAGAAATATGAGTGTAAATAAAACAAACATGAGACAAGAAAGGAGAAAGAGGAGGGAGGTTCCAGTCAAAATATGCCTGTAAATCAAAATTTAAAAAAAAAAAAAAAAAATGTGATAAACAATCATGCTACCAGGGCAGTCAACAAAATAACTTATTTTTTTTAAATAAGGAATTTTACATTTCCTGCGGATATAAAGAGAATGTCACTCATTGAAGAATAAAAAATATTTTTAAATAAGTAGTCAGAACTAAAAAAGAACAAGTTTATAAGCAGAGTGATATAGAAGTCATTGAGATTGAAAAGCAGGACTGAGGAACTCATTCAGGATGTAGGTTGGATAACTTAAAAGGTCAAAACTTGTTCAGAGCTATAGAGAATTGATTAGCAGACACCAATGTTTATTCAGGGGGCATTCTGTAAGAAGAGAATGGCAAAGAAGTGATACTGGAAAAGATAATGTCTGAGAATATTCCATAATGTAACATATAATCCACAGACTAAACCATCACACAGAGTGCCAAGTAGGAAAAAATTATAATAAATTTGTAACTATACACATTTTAACAAAACTACGGACCATTAATGCTAAAGACGAAATATTAAACATTAGCAGGTAAAAAGACAAACTGCACACATGTGGATGATGACAAATAGCAGACTTCTCATCAACAACAATAATATATGCCAGAACAGAGTGGAGTAGTATTTTCGAAATATTAAGTGAAAATAAGTAGCAGCTGAGAATTCTATAGCCAGTTAAATTCTCATTCAGCAGTTAGAATGAAGTAAGAAAAAATTCAAACCTATCAAAATTAATGGGACTTTTTCATTCATAAACTTTCTTGAAAGAACTACTAATGGAGGTAGTTGACTTTTCTTCGACATAAAGAAAAGTCAAGAGTATAGGAGTCTGGTGCAAAAAGAAAAAAGAAGTGTGATAAAATGAAATATATTTGTAAATTTAATTTAATATTGACTGTGAAGTAATAATAACTAATTTTGTTTTTAAAACTCTTAGAAGAAAAGAGCATGGAGTAAGGTGTTAAGAGTGTTAAACCACATGGGGATCCTTAACTACTTAAGAGGAACAAAGTGGAACTAATTTTAGGCTTGTTAGAAATATGTTCAATAACGTGTATACTACAATTTTAGGTGTAACCAGTAAAAGTATTAAAATTATGACCTCAAGTTTACAAACCAGAAAAGGAGAAAAAATACATTTTAAAAAAGAGAGGGATTTAAAAAAACTTTACCTAGGCAAATGAAAACTTAGAAAACAAATAAATGCGTGAATAAATATTAATCTCAATAAACGCTAAGAGAATACTTCTGTTACAATACAGTCTCTTACTTTGACTTTTAAAACCCAGCTGTATGCTGCTTGCAGGAGTTCCTTCTTAAACAAAAAATCACAAAATCCTTAAAATAAAGTAGGACGTATGGGCAAGTTAGGGCAAGAGAAACAAAATAAGGCTGGTGTAACAATATTAATACCAGACAAAATATAATTTTAAGAGACGGACATCAACAGTTATAAAGAGTGGCATTGAGATAAAAAGTAATTCAATAAATGTGAATTTAAATCATTATTTCACTAACAGTCTAGCCTAGGCACCTACTTACAATGAGACAATTCATCTGCTTGCAAAGCTCAAGCATCTTCAAGATGTTATCCTCAGGAGACCACTGGTGGCTATCTCATTTCTGTCCTTCTCATGCTACCTTATACAAGGTCTGACAATTAAGTTTGCAAACATGTTGCAACAATGGTGCTAACTTTTTTTGATATTAGAAGGATTATTATGAATTTGTAAAAACTGGACAAACAGTTAACCAAGTTGACCATTTGGAAGTGCTGAAAAGGCTACGTGAAAAAATTAGACGACCTGAACTTTTTGCCAGCAATTCATGGCTCTTGCATCATGACAATGCCCCAGCTCACACAGCACTGTCTGTGAGGGAGGTTTTAGCCAGTAAACAAATAACTGTATTGGGACACCCTCCCTACTCACCTGATCTGGCCCCCAATGACTTCTTTCTTTACCCAAAGATAAAGGAAATATTGAAAGGAAGACATTTTGATGACATTCAGGACATCAAGAGTAACATGACGACATCTCCGATGGCCATTCCAGAAAAAGTTCCAAAATTGCTTTGAAGGGTGGACTAGGCTCTGGCATCAGTGCATAGCTTCCCAAGGGGAGTACTTCGAAGGTGACCATAGTGATATTCAGCAATGAGGTATGTAGAACTTTTTCTAGGATGAGTTCATGAACTAATTGTCATACCTCGTATGCTTCAAAACTTGAAGTCTGCATTTTTTTTTTTTTTTAAAGAAAGTACCCATTCTTACATGTTGAAAGCTCCCATGGTAAATTTAAATAATTAAATTATTAAAGATTTAAATAGCTCACCACAATACATTAAGCAGTCCATAGTACTAAGACATTAAACGGTTGAAATAAAATTTTGCTTCGTAAGGTTTGTCTTAGAGAACTGCCTCATAACGGCACAACCCAAATAATCTACTGGAAAAGGAAAAGAGAAAATGATTCTTTTGATATCTCTTTTTATGATGATAATTCTTGACAGAATAGCCATTTTATCAGTAAATAAATCCCTAAAGGGGAAAACGGATATTGAATCTCTCGCTCTCTCTCTACATTTTTTTTCATAGAATCCTCACACGTTGAATGAAATTTGGATTAAAAAATAATAAACTGCAAAGAAGATATCACCACAGAGCCATTTAATTTCTTTTTGCTAACACTCTATTTTTCTGTCTAACACTCCAGAGTGAAGGTAAAATACAGCATTATTGCCAGGAACAGTAAAACAATTTCCCCTTTATGCTACCACACTAAAATGTAATTTAGATGTAAATATAACTTTTATTTCCAAATATGAACTTCACGATGCCCTACAGACCACTTGTTCTCAGGGAAGACACACTGCAGAAATACAGTTCAAGAACACGCTTTAACACTTCATCCGTAGTATCCTGGCTGCTGTAATGCCTGCGATTCCACATTTCACAACACACAAAACACAAACGTCATAACGTGTCTCAGGCAGATAGATCTGCCTTTCATTATCAGCATTGATAGGGCTCCTCTAAAACACAGATTTTCCAAACAAATTGCCCCTGGGTTTTAGGTGGTAGTCGGCTCTTGCATTGCAGTCAGTTTTACTTCCTCTGTCAATCTTTGTTCTGTTCACCACTTCCACTGATTCTACCTAATGACATGTTTTCATTTTTCCCTGGCTGGACTCTCACACAACAGTCTCTCAACAGGTCACCCCTCCCCTCTGCCCCAGCTCCCATCTCCTTTGCATTATAGACAGTAGTATTTCTAAGGTGCAAATGGGACCATGTTGCCACTTTTAAATTTAAGTCGATGCATAAAATAAAAAGTGCAAAAAACAGAATAGGGTTGAAACTCCTTGGTATGGTATGAAAAGACTCTAATGAGCTAATGCTACAGTATGTTTAGTTTCTTCACCTTCCCCTGCCCTAAATGTCTCTCCTTCCTTAGCCATACTGATTTAACAACTTCCCCATAAGCACATCAATGTCTTTTACCTTTCTATATCTTTGAGCATTCTATTCCCATAGCTGAGACTCCTTTAATCTCTTAAAATTTGCTCTAACTCCTTACAGCACCTTCTTGCGACATTCACAAAAGGAATTAAGCATCTTCTACTTGGTTCCTATGCCATAGCACATGTACATCCTTGTTTTGATTCACTCATCTCATTATTTAATAGGTCAGGTGGATGAAAAATCTAGAACTAGCTGCCAGGATGAATTACGATTATCAGAGCTAGGCAACTTGACACAGTAAAATGCAGTTAAGGTCAGATTTGAGTGAGTCTCAAACCCAAGTATGTGGAGATTCAATTGCTCAAGTTTCATCTGCTTCATGTTGGTGCTGGACATGAGGATTTGGCAGGTGGTAGAATGAATCTGAGTGGAGAAGAGGATTTAGAAGGAAGAGGTAAGTTTGAAGACTCCTATGTCTCCATCTTGGACCAGAAATCTGAGACTATATATTGAATACGATATCAGACAGACAACTCTCATGACCATGAGCGATTTATTTATTCTCCCTGAGCCTCGTTTTTCACAAAGTTAATGATACTTCCTATTTCATAGTTTGTTGTAAATGTTTAATAGATAATTGTATTTTATATAATAATAATAATTATTATTATTATTACTATTATTATTATTATCATTATTTAATATAGTCTTGATCCAGTTCTAAGGCTCTAGCTAGAAACTGGTCAGTTCCCCTTCTTGAGTAACTGATTAAGGCTACATTTCAACCACTTTCCTTATTGAGGTCTCACAAGCTAGGGCCATTTAAGGACCCATCTTAATTACCCTAGGGCCAGATGTCAGATGGCTAGGGATTGCCCCTCTGCCCAAGAGCCCAGGAATGTTTTCCATTTAACCATTGCACAGGAAGCTCAGAAAACTAACTAATCCCAACCCCCTTGCTATACATAAACTGCTTCTTTTAGCCCCGGCTCTTACCCTGGGGGCAATTCCTTGTGTAACCTTGTATGGCAGCCTTCTCTCATTTGGAACGCTAAGTAACAAAAGGTTCTACCTTTCATCTATTCAAGTGTCAGTGTGTTGTATCCCACTGTCAAAAGAATCTTTAAATTTTATAAATCAATAACAATGTTGAAAATCAAGCACAAAGTAGATCTCTTTCTTTGCAAATGGAAGAACAACGGTGGCTATCATTACACATTTTTTTCTATGAATTCAACAACAAGGCCAATTATAAGTAGAGCATAGACAGACTTTAGTGGTTTTTTTTGAAACCTTCTGACATACCATCGATATCCTTGCCACTAGACCAGTAGACCGGAGAAATGTCTACTATGTCAGCAAGATGGTCTCAAGGGTACTTCTACAGTATTGCTCACATAGTTTAAGAAATAATAGAAATGCCAGTCATAGAAACCAACATGGTACATGATATTTATGGCAATCGAGATGATGGAGGGCTTTTTACTTCTTACACTTGTTCAATCCCACATTGCATATTAAAATATGCATAATAAATTGCATTAGGAAAACATTATAAGATTGGAGAAAAACCACTGCCATAGCAGTCATTCTGAAAATAGACTATCAACCAATATTCACTCATTGGGAACATGGTAATTAAAACATCATTCTGTTGGAAATATTTTTGGTAGATTATTTATTGTAAAATTTCACCTAGAATGTGTTATTTACATCACACATGAAAATTTATCTTTATTACTATTTACCCTCAGGTATTAATTTTCTCTAGAATACAAAATATAAGAGCAAACCTCTAAATAGGTGCTTATTGACATCACCTGTGGCCACTTAAATTTATTTGTAATAGATCTGGCTTTTTTCCCCAACACTCTGATGTTAATTATAATAATAGTTATAGACTATTGATCGAGCACTTATAATAACAGACACTATGTTAGATTTTTTTGTTTGTTTCCGTGTTTCAGCCTATTTAATCCTCACCACAACCCTAAGAGGTAGTTGTATTTGACAGTTTTTGTTTTCTTTATTTTTAAATAGACTTAGAATGTAAGATGCCCAGGTTCCCACAGCAATTAAATACAGAACAGGATTTGAGTTTAGATCTGCTAACTCCAGAACTTAGGTTCTTAATTATTATATTATGGTCCCTCAATGTGCGCCCTGAAGTTTTTCTAATGATATCCTTTTTCCTATATGTAACGTTTATCCCCAGTCTTCATTCTCTGAAACGAGAAGCAAATAATTCTGTACAAAACCACCATTGGTTATCCCTCTTGAAATTCACTTTATCTTGCCTTAGAGTGATTTTATTTTTCTATTTTCTATGTGTGTTTCTATTTCCTTCATCCAAATAATTTCATCTCTTCTTCTCCTTTTTCTTCTTCCACACAAGGGCTTTCCCCAAGGCCAAGTCCTTGGATTTTTATTTTAACATCTACTTTGTCTTTCTTATTTAACCCTGGTATAAGCCTTCAATTCTATGCTGATTACCATTTTCTAAAAGGATACTTTTGCTTCATAGTCCTATTACCACCTCACACTCAATAATAACTAATTGACTGCCCTTCTTGTATCCATATGTACCATTTTTATTTTATAAATCTATTATTATTATTATTATTATTACTATTTTGCTGTAGTAGGGCAAATAACCCAATCTCCGTGCCTCTGTGTTCTCTCCTTAAAACAAACAAATAATCTAGATAATTTCTGCAGTTCCTATAGGCTTTAGAGTTTGATGATTCCTTGTTCCAATCCATGGGAAATTTACCCTCTTTTGAAATTTTAAAGTCGTGGTTTTGAAGTTAGTCATAGTTGGCTCTGTAAGAGTCTGTCTTTGACTAATTGAAATTGGAGGTCTCATAAAAGAAATGTCTGATAAATGCTCAGCCTTTGGTGACTTATGTCCCGAACCATCCCATTATACTAAACTTATATCTCAAACCACCCATTCCCACTTGGAAATTTCTGTTTCCTTAAATCTCTCCATTTTTGAAAAACTGAAGTGTGTGCATTTCTATCTCCATCAGTGCTCAATATGGCTACTTACTAGCCTCATCTCTGAGTCAATTTCTTGAGCACTTATTTTGTACTCCATTTTCATTTCAGTCTTTTGGCTAATAGCCCCTGAACCCTTGCAAATGTATCTGCCTTGCAGACTTCCAAACTTAAGCCGATACATTCTTAATGGTTTCTTCTTTTTTTCATTTTCCACATCATTTACATTCTTCATTTGTAAAAACTTCTGACCAGGTACCTACACAAACTGCTTCCCAGTGTGCTCTCCCCGCCAATCATTTTGAGTTTTACTTTTCAGTAGCTTTCTCAATGTATTAATTTCATTATGCCCCTTTCCTTCATAATCATATAACTCTCAATTTCTACAGATTAAGTAAAAGTATGATTTCAAAGCCATCTACCTCAGCTATCCAAATGTATCTCTATCTACTCCTCAAAACACAGCTAAAGATGTTGTTTTAATCATCTGTCTTCTCAACGTTCTCTAAAAAAAAGTATAAAGAACTCTGTAGTGGCACTATGGTGCACCGCTGAGTTCCTTCTTCAAGGAAAGACTTTTTGCCCCCGTTGTTTGATGTGCTGTTCTAAGACAGCTTTCCATTGTCAGTATATGCAAAGATAACATCAGCTGCATGTAACAACCTTGCCCAAGGTAACAACCTTGCTTCAGTAGCCCGGAACCAATGAGAAATTAAGGAGAGTATAGAGCAGTACCAGCCATTTTTTAAACATCTTGATTAAGATAGTCTACACATCATTAAATATGCTCATTGAAAGTGTAAGCTTCAATTATTTTTAGTAAATGTATAGAGTTATGCAACCATCACCACCATTCAGCTTTAGAACATTTATATCACTCCAAAAATATCCCTTGTGCAAAACTGGAATGAATCCTCACTCCCACTCTAAGTCCTAGGCTACCACTGATCATCTTTCTGTCTTTATAGGTTTGTTTTATCTGGAAAAGTCTTATAAATGTTATCCTACAACATGAAGTCTTCAACTGCACCCCCATCTTAAATCCATTCTCAATGCAGCCAGAGTCACATTTCTAAAACTCACATATCATTGTTATATCCCCAATTTATATCTTTTGTATCTGCCTACATAGTCGAAAATCCATTGTATGTAGAACATGGAAGCCTTGACATTGTCTGACTGGAGCTAATATTCTCACCCTACCTCCCAACACTCCCTTACAATTCAGGCATATTTGTGTGAATTTTCTGAATTCTGTGCATATTTTGCCTATTTTTTCTTATCTTCTAAAATCCTCAAATATTTCTTCACTTGTGAAGCATCTCTAAACCTACACAGTATTCAGTACTTTTCTTTTAGTACATAATTATGTCTGATTCTTACTTGTAGCACAGATCACATTGTATTTCATTAATATTTACATAAGCCTTTCCTTCTACTAAGTGAACTTTTTGAAAGTATGGGCCATGACTCTTGCAAATCTTTACCCCCTGATATAGCAGAACTTCTGGTCCATAATAGGTAATAGATGAATGTTTACAGAATAAATGAATGAATAAACCAATGAAAATTGAAAGCAGTATATTGATGACATTAGGATGAGGAAAATGGAATAAGTTGTTTCTAATCATTGATTATACGCTTCAAGTCAATGCCCTGGATCCTGAAATCCTTAATTATAAATAGGGAACAATTCATGTGATAATTTCAGAACTGTTGTACACTTCCCTGTCTGATAGGAAACTGGGATTTCATAATGTAGAGATTCAGGTTGATAGCTTCCTTTGACTGGGCTCTCAAAATTTTTTGAACAGAGCAGAATCAAACTAAATGTTTGATTGTTTGGAACAGAACAGAATCAAGCTAAAATGTGGATAGGCAGCTCTTGAAACCATTATTGAAATTACCATTACGATTCAATTGCAGCATGGGATCTTTAAAGGAGTTACCAAGACAGTATTTCTGTTATAAAACCAGAGCTTATCACATTGAAAAACGTGGAAACTATTCAAATACTCGCCCCTTTACTTGTGGGTAGAGTTATTTTCACATCTGCTGCTTTATACCGGCTACATGCACAGAACCAAGAGATACATTGAAGACCAAGTTTAGTGCATTCATCCTCAGGAAGACCATTAAGGCTATCTATTGAGATATTGAATTTAAAAGTATAGTCCAATCAAAAACTAGCTAAGCGTTATCTTTTGTGCATAAGTGAAACACCATGATCTATATTCAACAAAGACACATGATTATTTCTGCCATGTCCAAGAATATAAAACACAGAAAATAGTTACTCCAATGTTCTTTCGGGTCTTTCTGTTAAATAGCATATGTATATTCTGACAGGCAGATTGTAAGGTAAAAATCTTATATTCTGTCATTTTTTAGTGTTTAACGTACCCCGTGCCCAACATAACAAGGCCTGTCACATCATTATGAAATTATTGGTAAGGCTCCCGATTACTTTTCTATTGCCGCTCTAACAAATTACCACAAACTTAGTGGCTTATAACAACATCCATATATTATCTCACAGTTACATGGTTAGAAGTCTAAGCACGGTGTGGTTCCGTTGCAGGCTTGTGCAGGGTCTCACGAGGTCTAAATCAAGATGCTGCCTGGGCTGGCCTCTTATCTCCAGGCTCTGCTTTTAGAGTCACTCAGGTTGTTGGAAGAATTCAATACTTCGTAATTCTAATTCATTTTCAAGCAAACAACAGCATGTTCAATCCCTGTTCTTCAAATTCTGACTTGCTCTACTGCTGCCAGCCAGGGAAAGATTTGATAAACTCCCATGTGATTAGATTAGCCCCACTTGGATAATCCAAGATAATCTTACAATTTTTAGTTCAAATAATTGGTAATCTTAGTAAAATCCCTTTTGCTATGTGTTCACTGGAATAACATCAGGAGGTTCAAATGACTGGGGCCAAAATCCTTCCGACCCCTGGCTCTTAACTTGAAATGAATATAAGATATTACATGGGACATCCGATTCTTCTATTATTTTTTTAAATCATTGCCCCCATAGCCAGTGGATACTAATATTACTAACAATAGAGCTAAATGAAACTTAAATATACTGCGATGGCTTCTTGGCCCATTTTTTCACCCCTTAACATCCAGTAAGACATCTGTAATCCAATAAAGAATGCAAATGGAGATATTGGGTGTGATATTTATACTTTACATGTATTTGTTAAGGATGTCATCGACAGCCTCTACTGAATCATTGGGTTTTTGAAGTCATTATTCCCACTTGCTAATGACGCCATGCAACATTTTTAGTGTGAGTTTTAAAAAGCTCTGCCTTTATACTGTTAGAAAAATCTAGTGAGAACTCTGAAATTTTCTCTCTAAGTATATTTATATGTATGCATATAACCTACAGGGGTCCCTAAGTGTGCTTTGCTTAAGTGAAAGTGAGATAACAAACAGAGATTGATTGGAAGAAGGAATAGGAAATAATAATTATTATGCCATGAATTTAATTTGTATTGTACTTTAGCACCTTAAAAATCCTTTCATATATACCATATTAAAGGCTGACATAAAGACACCTACACAAATAGTTTTATTTTTCCTCAAAGCAACATTCTTGTGTTCACTTTACATAGTTTCTATTAAAAAACACAGTCAATATCACTGAAAGATCATGTGAGTTGAAGTTTGTTTCTTCATTTCTTAAAATCCAGGCGTGTTAAGTTGTATTGTTCAATATATATTATATTCTATATATCTAGCCCTGTTTAAGGTTGATGATGTATTTCTGACACAACTACAATGTTTTAAATACCTTTTGTGTCCTAATTAAAATAGGAAAATTGAGATTGAGAGAGTGCAAACTTTGGATTTAAATACTAAAGTCTAAATCTGTCTCATGCTAAGACTCCACTATGTCTCCCGATTTGGGGTTTAAAAATCTGATGGATGTGGCCATTGGAAGGCAAATTAAAAAAACAAAAACAAAACAAAAAAACAAACCACAGTTAAGCAGTAAGGATGAAAGCCACTCTGATAACATGAAGTTTGGCCTAAGTGGACTTTGGAGAAACAGAACCATCAAGTAATCACTTATAAGAAGTTTAGCAGCCATAAAGCAAGATGTAAGGTGACAGGGTGAAGAGGGAAGAAAGGACACCAAAACATTCCTTGTGTTGTGTTTTCCTTCTCAGGATAGGGACTGTCTGAGAACGTTTGTAGCCAGAGAAAAGCAATTGAGAGAAACAGAGTTTCCAGAGAAGAGTCAAAGATGGAACAAAGTCAGAGGAAAGATGAAGAGAATAGAGTAAGAAGCTTGAGTGCAGACGTTTTCCTCAGAAAAGAGAAAGGATATTTATTGTCCTTACAAAAGAGGTAAAGGAGGCCACGGCATTTGTCATTTTGAAGCAGGGGAGGCTTAATTTGATAGCTTGCACTGCATAGACTTCACTATTTAGGTGACATGAAGAGGTAAGAGGATCTGAAAGCTGTGTCTTTTGCAGTTCACATAAGCCAACTAGTGGTGACAAGCCCCACATAGAAGTAGAAGAAGATTGATTAGTGTATTAGTTACAAGTTCAGGTACTACAGTGAGACTGAGTATAAATCCTGGTTCTACCATTTAAACTCTATTGAGATAAATTTCATGTACCATAAAATTCACCTATTTAAACTGTATGGTTCAGTGCTTTTTAGTATGTTCACCGAGTTGTGCAGCCATCACCACAATCTAATTTTAAACATTTACAATTCTCCAGAAAACAACCCATTAGCAATCATTGCCCCTTTCCCTCCCCTCCCCCACTTCCCAGTCTTGGCCCCAAACAACCATTAATCTACTTTCAGTCTTTATGAATTTGTGTCTTTCTGACATTTTACATAAAAGGAATCACACAATATATAGACCTTTGTGAAAGCTTCCTTCAGGATTTACCACGTAGTAGCATGCGTGTATCAGTCTTCATTTCTTTTTATTTCTGAATAATATTCCATTGTATGGATATATCACATTTTGTTTATTCAATCACCAATTGATGGACATTTAGACGTTTTCCAATTTGGGCTTTCATAAATAATGCTACTATGAACACTTGCTACAAGTGTCATATGGACATATTTTATTTCTCTTGGGTATATACTGAGGACTGAATTACAGAGTCATATGGTAACTCTGTGTTTTCGAACAGGGTCTATCATTTATCCTTGTAAAAGTTATTTAACATCACTGATATTCAGGCTCCTAACCTTCCAGTGGATGCAGTGATTGTACTTACATCCTAGGGTTTGGCAGAGGATTAAATCATATAAATAATGTAAAACTTGGCACATAAAAAGTGAGGAGGAGATTGGTTTTATTTTTACAACATGACTGGGTGCGTAACAACAAAAAATACTTCTAGTGTCTCTGGTGTGTGTGTGTGTGTGTGTGTGTGTGTGTGTGTGTGTGTGTGTGTGTAAGAGAGAGAAAAATTGAGAAATTGTGACATGCATGAGTGTGACACTGCCTTGGCTATTGCACACAATTTCTAGCTAGGTCTCTCTTTTTGGATCCCTGTAAGTATTTTTAAATATTCTCTTTAGAATTTCTTACTAGTTCAGATGTCTTTCCGTTTTGAGCTAGCCATTATTGCCTCACCCACTCTCTCATGTCTTTGTCCTTCCATCTGTGAGTAACTTGCAACCATCCTAAATCATCCACTAACCTGGGGAGCCCGTGATAACCATCCACTTCTAGCAAGAACTATTTGGTCTTAACTTTCATCGTGGTAATGATACTTCCTTCCTTTTCTTTATTTTTCTCTTAGAACTGGCATTTCCAAGTCTATACTATGATGCTTTTAGCAAACAACCATATTTCTGTCCTCACCTTTTTCAGACCACTCCTAAGAAGTAGGCATGGGAAAGAGAGTAACGCCTCAAACTCACCATGACGAAGAAAATAAATCAAAAAACAAATAAACAGGTCATAGCAAAGACCTAAAAGCAGGCTAAAGTTACTGAGTTGTGTAGTTGTGTGTTTGCCTTGCAGTTGCTCTATCTAAAGTATTTCTAACAGAATGTTTTATAGTAGAAGCTTGAGGCATTGCAGAGCTGATATGTCTGTCCAGAGAGTATTATATTTTGACTGCTGGCACTTCCGGTATTCTGCTCTTCCGGTTGCTTCAGTCCTTTGAGGTATTTATATTACTTCAGGATTATATTCAAGCTCTTGAACCTAGTGTAGACAGCCTGTTATGATCTTGCTTCTGTCTACATTTCATAGGGCAGACTCTAGATGCCACACTTCAACTAAAATGAAGAATTTCCAGTTCCCTCTGAGCACTATGCCATGTCCACTTCATCTCTAAAGCTTAGTACGTGCAGCTCCCTCTCCCAGTAATACAGGAATGCTCTGAGTTAGGAGAAAATGAATTCTTATGGCACATTAATTCAGATTTATATTCAGGAATGCTATTGCAAACAAATGCTATATCAAGTACAAAGTAACCAAATAGGGATATGTCATACAGGTTATGCAAGGGAGCCCTTTTAGCGCTTTCACTGTTTGTTTGTTTGTTTTATTAATTGGCTTATTCGGCCAACCTACCAATTGTTCTCCTTTTCT
The DNA here is from genome assembly GCF_036562045.2 of Rhinolophus sinicus. Taxonomy (NCBI): domain Eukaryota; kingdom Metazoa; phylum Chordata; class Mammalia; order Chiroptera; family Rhinolophidae; genus Rhinolophus; species Rhinolophus sinicus. Next base: position 41,427,397 of record NC_133764.1, on the reverse strand, counting down.
CCAGTGATTTGCTCAATGCCCTCCCTCCACCCCTCCATACGTTGCTTTCTCCCTCCTGTACACAGCATCAGAGTGATTGCCGCCCCACTTAAAATCCTTCCACTGGCTCCCAGGAAGAACGTAATCCCCTTGGTGTGGCCACCCTACACTTCACAATCTGGCTCCTGTGTCAACCTCCAGCCTCATTTTTCACCATGTTCTATCTGCACACTGAGTTTCAGCCGTACTGAACCCAACCTGTTCTCCCCTGACTCATGACTCTGTGCCTTTTCACATTCTTCTTCTCCCTAGAATCCTCACACCTGGTGTTCTAAGCACTGGAGATTTGTAGTAAATAAAACCAAGTCTCTGTTCTTTTGGTAAGTGAATCAATTATAAGGTCTCACCCTATCTGCTCATGTCGCTTCACATTATTATAGCTCTTACTGATCTTTTACTCTCTATACTGTTATTGTTTTGTTTTGTTTCGTTTTGTTTCATTTTATTTCTCCTCAATATGGGAGTTCCTTGAGTATGGGGATTGTGTGTTCCTTATTGCTATTTCTTCAGGGCTTTATATATAGATTCTGGGACATCATGAGCACTTAATAAATGTTTACTAGAAAGCAATGAATTAACACTGAAGATCCCAGGACTCCCAGCATCAATACTGACTTAGTCTAATTTGGGCTAATGCTTGATGAGATTCGCTTCATTGGTACCCAAGCCATATAGGACCGTGGAATGAGGTTAACAAGGCCCTGCCAGACTCAGCAAAGGGGGCCACACCATGTACTAGCCAGCGCCTCTTATTAGGATGGATACACATTTATTCCGTCTATGCATTGTCACTCACATCTGTGAGCATATTCCCTCACAGAATGGAAAAGTTTGCATTAGGTAATCTCTTGGGTCGCTTTCATCAGTAATACCTTATTGATAAAATGAATTAGGAAAAAACCAATGCATTGTCTAAAAACTGTCAATGCAAATTATATATATGTGAAAAAGGGAAGCATATGTTGGGGACACTTTTGAAACACTGAAACAATCCATCCGTTTCTTAAAATTTTACTAATTATTCTTAACAAGGCATTATTACAACAAAACATTACACTTAGATTCTCCTAGCAGTGAAAAGACTTTGCTAAAGAAAACTAATGAAATATCATCTTCAAATAGTTGCCATATACAAAACTTGGGGGGGGGAGGTGCTTTTTGTCTTCATATGTCTTTTCAATTTTCATGAGCAGTATTCAAGAATTAATGATAATTAAGTGCCTGCACATACACATTAAGCAGACAGACTTTTAATTTTGATGTGCTTTTGACAAAGATGTTGAAATACATCTTCTCTTCATTGCTTAGTATTCACTGCCTGTCTGGGCATGAAATCATGAATTTTATGACGCTAGAGTTCAAAGCCACTTTTGTTATAAGTTTTGTTATAAGTTTAAAAATAAAAATAAAGTAAAACATGAACTTTTGATAAAGCATTACATTATTAATTACTCTTTGCATGAATTAACTCTGGAGAATTTTATTTCTTGATGAAAGTATATTTGATACAAGGTATACTGTTAAAGACTTCTACCCTGACATGTGTTCTCCACCTCACCTCTCCACTTTATAATAAAGGAAAAAACAAAACAAAACAAAAAAACAGTTGCTTTAGAGCCATAGGAATTTAGAGAGGCTAAGGACAGTAGAGATCATCTAATTAAACTCTCAAAAAAAAAAAAAACAAAAAAAAAACCCTACGTACAGAATCCTTTACAGTTGTCAATTTAGTTATCTAAGAAGTTAGGAGATCATAACCATATTACACACCAGTTCATTTTTGTTTAACAACTCTAACCCTCATAAAGACTCTCTTTCTGTGGTTTCACACTGTGCCTTGCTGTACCCCTTACTTATTGGCAGGAGTGCCCCTTTTTGCATTCAGCAGTCAGATGGAGAACCAGTCCATCCGTTTGGGGTAGGCTAACTACTTAGCAAAGTAAACTGGTTCAACAGGGCAGAGGTATGTTGCTATCAACTGAAACAGGTAATCTCACAACCCTTTTATTCTTAACTAATTGAAAAATATATCAATTAAAAAAACAAATTCTGAACATTATTGAGAATGCAGATTTTTTATCCTGGAAATCTTTATGTAAATAGATTGTTACTGTGAGAGCATTCAAGACAGGTATCATAAACCCACTCTAACCAACTGAGTCATCGGGCTGCCCTTCCAGAAGCTCAGTGGCAGCTCATTGTCTTCAGTCTAGTTGTGGAGGGCGCAGCTCACTGGCCCATGTGGGAATCGAATAGGCAACCCTGTTGTTCAGAGCTCGTGCTGTAACCAATTGAGCCATCCAACTGCCCAAGGAAGATGTTCTTAAAAGGTCCAGAGGCAAAAAAGAAAGCAACAACAACAACAAGAAGTAAATGAATTAGTCAAAAGTGAAGAAAAAAAGTCCCTTGTCATTATCAAACTGTATTATTTTCGATTCAGTTAAATGTGTTGATTCATGAAGGTGAGTGCACACATGGAATTTAATATTAATGTAATCTTGCTTACATGCCCATTTTACCAAACCTGCCTGATAATCTGGTGGCATAAAAAGTAACTGTTTCAGCTAGAAAGGGGTTGGCCCCCACTAGAAAGCAGAAAAGGAAAGTTGAAGATACCAAGCCAGTCAATGTCCAGGATTAAGAATACCTTTACCTAGTGATACTAGTTATTTGTACTATGCGCCTGAAAGCTTTATCAAGCATCTTCCGGTCTCCCCCTATGACCACTGTGAATCCACAGGCCTGAGAGGTAAATCCAAGCACTGGACAGCATGCTGTTCTCAGCATTGTCCCTCCCTTCATATAATTCCTCCTTCAAGATAGTTTTGTAACGAACACGCTTGTGTTGCTGCTCTCTCTATACTGCTATCTTGTCAATTCTCTCCCAGGAAGCAGCTCAATCACTCTTGTAAAGAGGCTTCTGAATTGGCATCCCACTTGACCACGCTTCTACTGATATGTGTGAAAAGCAAGGGTAAACATAACTCAGCAGCAACCTACAACAACCTGCTTTGAAAACATTGGCTTTTCACTATTAATTTCATTCAGAATAGTTGAACTCTGTCATTAAAAGAAAATAAATTTATGACAGGAACACTTACATTTATTAACAAATACCTGTTAATAGACTGTTGCAGAAGCTTTTTCTAAACTTTGCAAGTTGTTTCATTTCAACTGCATTTGTTAAAAAAAAAAAAATAGATTTAACCTTTGAGTCAACTACTTAAAACTCACAAGTGTGGCTTACTCTGGGCAATTATTGAAGTACGTTTGAAGAGTTCGTGATGTTCCAGACAAAGAAATGGAAACGTCTTTGCCAGCTGACTTCCCTATAATTGCTGTTTGGCCTTTCTTGTAAGGTCAAGTTGCATGCAAAACATTAGAAGCTTCTTGCTATCCTTTATCTGCAATGATTAGCAGAAAGCTCCAGTTTCAGCACTTTCCAACTCGAAAGCCTTTGTTTTAAAGATAAGTGATACTGTTGAGGTGGGTGGCAAGAGAAAGTCTAG